>NC_064245.1:45117500-47617500 GCF_003254725.2 Canis lupus dingo | reverse complement strand
GTTTGGCACTGCCTTCAGCCCAAGGCGTGATCCTGGAGACCCGGGATCGAATACCACATCAGGCTCCCTGCACGGAGCCTGCTTCTCCCTCTGCCTGTGTCTCTGCCCCTCTCTCTTTGTCTCTAATAAATAAAATCTTGAGAAAAAAAAAGATGTTGCTGACACTCTGAAAGGTGGAAAGATCTGATGCCCATCCCACTGCTAGACTTCCCATTTTATTAGCCAATATGTCTAATTACAGTTTAAACCCCTCTGCATTGTGTCTTCTGTTACCTGCAGACATATACATCATCACCAACACAAGCTTAGGAAATGTTATCTTAAAATATTTAAAGTTAAAACAATTTTTTTCCTTTATGGCAAAATGCCATAAACTTAGTACAAAGACTAGTGACAGATTAAGGAAAATGTTTGCAAAATGCACCTCACATACCCTGGTCAAGTGAGCCTTCTTGTTCTTTTTAAATCCAGTGTCACACAGAGGTAAGTACTAAAGAAATATAGCTCTGAATCAAAGCTCAGAAAAGGAATTTTATTGAATAAATAGCTCAGGGAGAGGGGCGGAACCAATGTCTACAAAAGAAAGTTTACAATGCCCAGAAAAAGGTCCTTTAAAAAAAATATTTAGCCCATCTATCTTCCCCACATCCCAGAGTGGAACTTCTGTCCTCAGTCTTCTCTCTCTACATGTGTCCTCCATTGATTTTTCTCTTCATGCTTCCTGCCTTCTCTGGATATGTCACTATTATGTAAAGACAGCCAAACATGGCTGCTACCAACACTGTCTTTCCCAGTTGTCCCTAGAGAGGTGTAGTTGAGGTGGCACATATGAGAGGAGAGGAGTAATATTTTGTACCTGTCCAATATGGACTGATTTACAGATGAAGACATGAAAGCAGATTTTAAGTATCTTAGTCCAAAGTCACATCTCGAAAACCCAAGCTCTCTTGCACTACTGCCATCAACAAAGGACTGAGATCCCTAACACAAAAATAAGTCTTACAAATCAGAGGGAAAAACCACCCTAATGGAATAATTTGCAGAGAACATGCACAAGCAAATTAAAGAAGAAAAACAAATTGAAAAAGATGTTCAAGCTCACTAGTAATAAAATGAATGGAAATTAAAACAATATTTCAGCTAGCAGATGAGCAAAGATTTTTTAAATTAATTACCACCAATGTTGGCTAGGGTATGGAGGAAAAGGAACTCCTCCTACACTGCTAGCAAGAGAGTAACAGAAGAATAATTAGGTAATACCCCTCCAAATTTAAAATTAGCATACGTTTGACCCTGTGATACTGCTTTGAACAATTTATCCTAATGAGTTCATCAGACAAGTAGGAAAGAAATATATACAAGAATGTTTACAAAGTCTGTGTTTTAATAGTAAAACATGAAAACAACTTAATGCATCCACAGGGGATGATACGATAGAGAGAGAGAAATACTGACTATGGCTCCCCAGTACAGAACCCCACCACTGACTGTCTTGCCTACTAGATCACAAGTGACAGTGGGAAAACACAGGCTCCTTCAGCAGGATCAAATCCTGTGCCTTTAAAACTCACAGCAAGGAGCCCCATGACAGAGTGGGGGCTCTTTGCATGTCTCAGGAAGGTGATAGTACTGAGCTCCTCCAAGCCCCTCATCTTCAGAGGACTAAGTGAGGCATAGAGAAAGGCTGAAATGTTCCTCTAATGGAAGTCTTACCACATGGAAACATGAAGAGCAGAGAAAAGATATTTCCTCTACCCCCCCACCCTAAAATAGATATACAGTCACGGACAAAAGTCTGGAGATGGATAGCTATCTGAAAGAGAGGGTAATTATTTCTGAGCAGTGGACCCATTTACTTTTCTTCCTTTTAGTCCACTATTCTTGCATATTGAGTTAGTGAAACAATCAGAGCCAGACATATGGTTGCCTAGTACAGAAAAAGAAGGGAAGGAAAACCAATGTCTTTTGCATACCTACTATGTGCTGGGTGGGGCAGTTTATCTGCCTTGTCTCCAAGTATATAAGTTGGCCACTTTAGGATGTTTCCACAGTGAGAGAGGAGCCAGAAACTTCACCCCTGAGACATGCAGGACAAAGTAGAACATTTTGAGTCAGCAGGTATATAGTGACACTACAGAGGTGAGGAGCAAGGTAAGTCACTGAAGACAGAGATTGCAGAAGAGATGTCCCAAGCCAATGGCCAGATGGAAAATAAAGAGTGACTCAAGATCTGCAAGGCCTTCAAGAACCCTGGTAGGACCTAACCAGTGGGGGTTGGGGTAGAAATGGGCCCCACCTTGACAGATACAAGCAACAGATGCCAGTAAGATACCCACTGAGCAGGCAGCATAAAGATGGAATATTACTCCGCCATTAGAAATGACAAATACCCACCATTTGCTTCAATGTGGATGGAACTGGAGGGTATTATGCTGAGTGAAATAAGTCAATCGGAGAAGGACAAACATTAAATGGTCTCATTCATTTGGGGAACATAAATAATAGTGAAAGGGAATAGAAGGGAAGGGAGAAGAAATGGGTAGGAAATATCAGAAAGGAAGACAGAACATGAAGATTCCTAACTCTGGGAAACGAACTATGGGTGGTGCAAGGGGAGGAGGGCGGGGGGTGGGGGTGACTGGATGGCGGGCACTGAGGGGGGCACTTGACGGGATGGGCACTGGTTATTCTGTATGTTGGCAAATTGAACACCAATAAAAAATAAATTTATTATTAAAAAAAAAAGATCCTCTACAAGGGAGTCATCAGGAATCCAGATGATGGCAAAAAGACTCTCCATGAACCGGTTGCCTGATTTGGTTCAAATCACATATACCTATAACTATACCCAGATGCCATCTTGAAAAGATGGAAAATAGAAAAAAGCATTTGAAAGAAGAAAAACTGGCCTAGGAGAAGTTTAAACATAGATTTTGATTGGATATTTTTGGATGAGAGAACTTATGAGAGCTATTACAAGACTGCAAGACTGTGTTAAAAAATTTTTAATTATATCTGGTATTTGACTAGCACATGGAGGAAAAAGAATGCCCATACTCTGCTGATAAGACAACAACTGAAGAAAAATTAGTTAATACCTCTCCAAATTTAAAAATCAGCATACATTTGACCCTGTGATTCTGTTTCTAGTAATTTATCCTAACAAGTTCATCAGGCAGCAAGAAAGAAAGAAATACAACTCTGCTTACAGAGCACTGTTACAGTGAAGGAGTCCTCAGTCTCGGCTAGAGGTGGCAGTAACTGACAGTCCCAGATGTTTTCTCATATCTGAGTTGTTAATTTCTACCATATTATTTCCACCATACATTAGTCATACTTAAAGGGGGAAAAATGAGGGGAATTAAATGCTTTGCTGATTGACCTCTACTGGTACCCTGCAAAGAACTTGAAGAACATTTCTAGAGCAAGAAAATTATGTGTGAGCCTTGAGGCAGGAGGAAATAGGTGAGGTGTTAGAAACCCACACCATGCCTTCAGGTAAGCATGTAAGGATTTTGTTCCTACTCCTTGGTCTTGCTTTTCCTCACATTGGAGTGTGTTTAATGTGATTTTCTTTTCTTTTTTTTTATTTTATTTTACTTAAGAGAGAGAGAGAGCATGGGGATGGGGGGTGACATAGGGAGAGGGAAAGAGAGTCTGAAGCCAACTCCATCCTGAGCACAGAGCCTCACTTGGGGCTCCATCCCATGGCCCTGAGATCACGACCTGAGCTGAAACCAAGAGTTGGACACTTAACTGACTTTGCCACTCAGGCACCCCTAATGTGATTTACATGTAAGATAATGTTTTCAGCACATGGGATTGGTTACCTGTCCTATTCTGTTCCGTTCCTTTTTTTCCTGCCAGCAGAGCAAAGCCCAGGGCTCCCTCAAAGTAGAGCATGTAATTTGACACCTCCAATAAAAAGCTGGGACCCTAAAAGCTATCCCTTAGTGTAAGAATGATCTAGAAACAAACCCACCCCTTGAGGACTACAAAGAAAATGACCTGTCTCAAGCCTCTGTAGTGAGTAGAGAAGAAAAAAAACCTCCCCTGAGATTTTGTAATCTCAAGTCTGACTCATGCAGGTTCACAGAATGAAATAAAATTACCTGCTTGATTTGAAGAACCTCAAGGAGAGAATGTAGTTCAAATAGTTTTGGGTTGGTGATTCCCCAGCAAGCAGCACCTTCCCTACATGAGGGAAAACATCTTCAATCCAGCCCTCAGAGCATTTCCTCAGATAATGATCCAAATAATATGAGCTCACAATCTATAACAAGAAATCATGAACCACAGCCAGGAAAAAAAACAACAAAATGAGATCTGAAAACATGGTAGATAAGGGGATTATTAGACACAGGATATGAAGTAGGTTTGATATGTTTTTAAAAGTAGAGGAGAGTCAAGTAAGGAACAAGCATATCTAAAAAGGACTAAGTATATTTGAAAAAAAAATGAATAGAACCTCTAGAAATGAAAAATATAATTGAAATTGCAAATATATTGCAGAAACACTATACACCCAATACAACACTAAACTTAAAAAGTGTTGGCATGGATGTGAAGCAATTAAAATACTCATATATTGCCAGTGGGAATGCAAAATGGTATGGAAACTTTGGCAAATGTTCTGGCAGTGTTTTATAAAATTAAACATACATTTACCCTATGACCCAGAAATCCTACGCCTAGGTATTTATTTATAATAAGTGAAACACATGTCCACATAAAGACCTGTAAGCAAGTGTTCATGACATTTTTATTCATAATAGCCAAAAACTGGAAACAACTCAAATTCTGTCATTTGAAGAATGGATACACAAACTATGGTACAACCATTCGATGGGATACTATTCAGCAATAAAATAGAATGAACTACTTACATGAATGAATCTCAAAAACATACTAAGTGAAAGAAGCCAAACACAGAAAAATTGTATACTATATGATTCCATTTAGATGGCATTCTGGAAAAGACAAAACTATAAAGAAAGAAAATAAGCCACTGGTCTCCAGGAGCTGGGAGAGGATGGAGGGAAATGATTATGAAAGAGCTGGAGGAAAATATTTGAGGGGATGGAAAGGCTCTATGTATGAATTGTGGTGATGATTATTACACTATTGTATAAATGTGTCAAAACTGATCAAATCAAACAACTAAAAATGGTGAATTTTACTGGCTGTAAATCATGTCTCAATAAACGTAACTTTTTAAAAAAAAGAACATGGGGAAAATTTTCTTTTCTAAAAACACACTACAGAAGTAGAGCACCTTAGACACAGCTGAAGAGAGAATTAATTAACCAGAAGTTACAACTGAATAAATTATCTAAAAGGCAGCACATGGAGAAACAGATGGTAAGTATGAAAGAAAAAAAAAGAACCAAAAGTACCCTCATATATACCTAATCAGAGCCCAGAAGACAGACATAACCTACAAGACTCATCAACTTGAGTCTTTCCCTACATGACTCTTCTAACCATAAAGAAAATATATTTTAAAATAAGACATAATTCCCCATATCAACAACTAGAATATATCTAAGAAAAAGCTCCACCAAGAACATGCAAGACATTTACAGAAAAAATTTAAGTTTCAATAAAGAATATTCAAAAGTATCTAATTAAATGCAGAGATATGGCATTTCATTTTCTTGAATGATATATCTTATTTTTACAAAATATACATTCTGCCCAAAGGAATTTATAAATCCTATGCAATTAAAATCTGTTTGGATTTTTTAAGGAACTCAATAAATTTATTTTAAAACATACAGAAATAAAGATTTATGAATAAGTAAATCACCTTTTAAAAGTACAGTTAAGGGACACCTGTGTGGCTCAGTGGTTGAGTGTCTGCCTTCAGCTCAGGTCATGATCCTGGGGTCCTGGGATTGAGTCTTGCATCAGGCTCCCTGCAGGGAGTCTGCTTCTCTCTCTGCCTATGTTTCTCCCTCTCTCTGTGTGTCTCTCATGAATAAATAAATAAAATCTTTTTAAAAAATAAAATTAAAGTACAGTTAAGAAAGAGTCTTGGCTTAAGACAGTCTCCAATGACATACTTATATATTAACAAAAATTTTGGTAATAGAGGAAAAAAGCACATAAGTAAGCCAGTGGAAGAGAATGAAGAGCTCAGGTCAGACCTACCGATTTGGGCTAAACCTATGTATACATACACACACATATACTTGCATACATACACACACACGGGTATGCTTAGGATTGAATATGTGACAAAAGTGCCACCATGAATCAGTTGGAAAAGAATGGGTCATTAAATCTGAATTTAAACCTGTTACTACATACAAAGGTGGACTTCTGACGGATCAAAGACCTAAATATGAAAGATAGTATGAACATAAAATTAATCAAAGAAAATGCATCATAACATTCTTGCGATATGGGGACAAGGATTGACCTTGTAAACAAATTTTCCAAAAGTATAAATCATAAGGCAAACACATGGATAAAACTGATTTCATCAAAATGAAAGATTTCTGTTCTATGTTCGATCTCATGTGCAAGCTTACTAAGATGACAATCGGATAGGAAAAGATATTTGCAATGACTATAATCAATGAGGGAATGATATCTAGAATATACAAGGAATGTCTGTAAATTAACAGGAAAAAAAAGAAGAGGAATTCAAGAGAAAAATGAGGAAAAATATAAACAATATTTTATAAAACAGAAACCCCAAAAAAGTATATGAAGAGATGCTCAAATTCAACATGCAAATTAAAATAACAATGAAATATCCATTCACATGTATAAGATTGGTGACGTTAGGAAGATGGCCCATGCCACAAGTTAGAGGACATGTGAACACAGAAACACCATGCGATACTGGCAGGAGGTGTTTGGAAGCACCATGTAGACTACTTCATCAAATTAGGAATATGCATCCCTATGAGCCCATGATTCTACCCCCAGCTATAGATTCCAAATATGCTCTTATGAAGGTCTTTAAGGGGATATTTATGGAGATGTTCATTGTAGCTCTATTTGTGTGGCAAAGAGGTTTTTCTGGGCATCCATTACTGAGAAACTAAAGAAGTAAATTATGATAAAATTACTACGAAGCAGTTAAAAACTATAGATGAAGTATTCCTATATTGCTTATTATAAAAAGAAACAGAATGACCTATATAATACAACATATTTGTGTAAATAAAAAATATATTCCTACCAAACAATAACATCTACCTTCCAAGAATACATACTAAGGAAAACATGCTGGAGCGGTTGCCTCTGGAGTATGGGGAGGGCAGTGGGAGTATCAGAAATAGGGAATAAATAAATAATGCAAGAGAGGTGCCTTGCATGAATCAATTATGATAATTCACCATGCACCATGAACTAAGAAGCATAATTAACTTGACCCTCTGCTCTTGAGGCCTCAAAAAAAAAAAAAACAGAATAATAAGAAGAATTTTCTTTCTTCAAGAAAGAAAATAAATAAGGATTGGAAAGAAAGAAACAAAGCCATCATGGTTTGCAGCATACACTATGAAGTATGCAGAAAATCCAAAGCACCTACAGATAATTAGAATTAGTAAAAGTTTAAGGTTACCAGATTTGAAATCAAAATATAAAAATAGATTTCATTGCTATATACCAGCAGAAAATTGCTCAAAATATATTTTTTGAAAGATGCAATTTAGAACGGTACACAACTGACAACACTTGTCAACATATAGACAGTATCTAAGAATAAATTTAATTAAAATTGTGCAACACTGGGCTTTTTACCTTATTATTTACATAGCATGGCTCTATATGAATTATATATAGCATTGATTTGACAACAATTACCTTGGCCCCCTGAATCTTGTCCTCAGAGCAAGTATCTCCAGCTCCTTCTATGGCACATGTCCAGACCCCTGTTTACCTTATTCTCAAAAACCCTGGCTTGTTGCTATTTCTCTTAAAGTGTATTGACCCAGAGTATACCAAATTCGAGCCTGAAAAGTGAGCCAAGGCAGGTTATGGAGGTGATTTTTCTGTCATAGCACTCAGCAATAAGGTGCTGGCAAGGATTTGGCCCTTGGCACAACTCTTCTGGCCCCAACTTAAAAGTCCCTCTTCAAGAATCTGAAAACAATTCAAAGGTCCTGTCTCCTGACCTTGCATTCTGAGTGAGCCCGCACTCATCCAGCCACCCAGAACTGGCCTTCTGATCCAGACTTCACTCTTTCTTGACCAAAATTGAATTCCCTGGCCTGAGTTGCTCAGGTCTGGTCTGACTTCCAGGATCCTTCCTGTGTTGTTTGTACTAAAAACCTCAGCCACAAGTGTTAGCATCTCCTTAATAAAAAGAAAAGGGTGTGTTTTGTACCATGATGAAAGAAGGAGGGAGGAAGGGAGGGAGAGAAGGAAGGAAAGAAAAGAAGAAAGAAAGAAAGAAAGAAAGAAAGAAAAGAAAGAAAGAAAGAAAGAAAGAAAGAAAGAAAGAAAGAAAGAAAGAAAGAAAGAAGAAAGAAAGAAAGAAAGAAAGAAGAAAGAAAGAAAGAAAGAAAGAAAGAAAGAAAGAAAGAAAGAAAGAAAGAAAGAAAGAAAGAAAGAAAAACGACCAGTGATAGGTAGGTGCAGGCTAAGCATGGTATTTGCAGCACCCAGGAGAACGGTACTCCCCACCCCCAGCTTATCCTTTTTCTTTTCCATCCTGACTTCATGGAACACCACAAAAGGCTTCCCATGCACACTCATGTCCTGCCTAGCCCATAAGTGAAAGTCCACATGACAGCATTAGAAGTGGCTGTCCCTCTGACCTCAATGTGTGCAACACAACCTCTCAGGCCCTGGAAGCAGGCTGGAGCCCTGTGAAGAGAATATTCCTGGACGCTGAGGCTCAGGGCATGGTCCAGATGAGAACACAGCAGGGGTGGGTTGGCAGGGGCCCAGCTATCTGTCTATAAGGGGTCCTACACAGAATGGCCCAGGGTGGCAGGGCAACCACCATGAGAACGGCTCCCCAGAGGAGTAACTCTTTGGCTGAATCTTCAGGGTTGGGCAGAACCTTGCTCATTCTAGACAGGAAAGAAAACCTGGGGCAAAGCAGTGATGGTACAAGAGAGTCAAGGAACCCTAGGTGCTGCCAACAACTCTGTGCAGAGCAAGTGTCATGGGTGGCGGTGTAGGTGAGGGGCAGAGCCGGGAATAAATGGCCAGGAGAGCAAAGGCCAGATCAGGCCTGAGAGGCCATCCTTGGATTCTGTCTAGAAAGCAGTGCAGAAGCATGACTAATTTTAGGCTAAGGGGCAATGTGATGGATTTGTATTTTAAAGAGGCAGCACCCTGCCATGGAGGAAGATAATGGAATAGAAAATGAACAAGAACAAAAGATAATGGCTAGGAAAATATAGCCTGCTGAAAGCAGATGTTGTAGGGGGCAGCCAGAGAAAACAGGGGTCAGTGGGCGGGTGGGAGGCAGCCTATGGGAGGACAGTGCACAGTGTAGACTTCAGACCTGCACTGAATGCAAGTTCTCCTTCTGGAGGAAGCCAGCAATGTTATTTGACGTTCCTGGGCCTCGGTTTCTCTCCTCTCTAAAATAGCACAGTAATCTACTGAGAGAATTAAAGTGAGTTCACAGAATATAAATTGCAAAGACAGACCTTACTCACTGGAGGTGGCCGGACTTGGACACTCTCCCCAGAAGACTTTTGGAGAGCAATAGGTACAGCAGGAAAGGCTGGGGGGAAAAGCATCAGTTATTTCCAATTTTGCCAAGGTCCTTGGCCAAGGGACCCAAAGAAGGAAATGGAAAGAAAGACAAGTTGAAGTTTTATGAAACTGTAGAGACCCAGACAGGTCTTGGGAAGGTGTTGCATGCTTCTCTGACAAGTACTCTGGCAACTGCTAGTAGCAAAACAGGAATAGCATGAATTTATTTTTTCTAAAGATTTTATCTATTTATTCATGAGAGAGAGACATAGGCAGAGGGAGAAGCAGGCTCCCTGCAAGGAGCCCAATGCAGAACTCGATCCCGAGGATCCTGGGATCCTACCTGAGCCAAAGGTAGATGCTCGACCACTGAGCCACCCAGGCATCCCAGAACAGCTTTAATTTATTAAGAGCATAATTTTTTATTAAGGTTTTGTTTTAATTCCAGTTACTTAACAGAGTATAATATTAGTTTCAGGTGTACAAAATAGTGATTCAACACTTCTATATATCACCTGGTGCTCATCACAACAAGTGCACGCTTTCATCCTCATCACTTATTTCCCCCAACCCCCCATCAGTTTGTTGGGTGCCAGAGTGAAGAGTCTGTGAAGAGTCTGTTTCTTAGTTTGTCTCTCTCATTTTTTTTTTCTTTCCTCGTTCGTTTTGTTTCTTAAATTCCCCATCTGACTGAACTCATAGGGTATTTGTCTTTCTCTCATTCATTTCACTTAGCATTTTATCCTCTAACTCCATCCATACCATTTCATTCTTTATGGCTGAATAATATTCCATTATATATCTATACACAATTACTGGAGTGTAGGGTAGTTTTATTGCATAAAAGAGGGGTTTTGAGGAACCCCTGTACTGTTTTCCACAGTGGCTACACCAGTTTTCATTCCCACCAACAGTGCAAGAGGGTTCCCCTGTCTCCACATCCTTGCCAACATTTGTTCCTTGTGTTTTTATTTTAGTCATTCGAACAGGTGTAAGGTGATATTACATTGTGGTTTCAATCTGCACTTCTCTTATGATGAATAATGTTGAGCATCTTTTCATGTGTTTCTTGGTCATCTGGGTGTGTGATTGGAGAAATGTCTGTTCATGTCTTCTGTACATTTTTTAATGGAGTTATTTGGGGCATTGATTTGTATTGGTTCTTTATATATTTTGGATACTAGCCCTTTATCAGAAATGTCATTTGCAAATATCTTCTCCCATTGGATAGGTTTCCCTTTAGTTTTGTTGATTTTTTCCTTCACTGTGCAGAAGCTTTTTATTTTCATGTAATTCCAATAGTTTATTTTTGCTTTTATCTCCCTAGCCTCAGGAGACATATCTAGAAAAATGTTGCTATGGCCAATGTCTGAGGGATTACTTACCACCTGTGATCTCTTCTAGGATTTTTATATCTAGAAAAATGTTGCTAGGCCAATGTCTGAGGGATTACTTACCACCTGTGATCTCTTCTAGGTCACATTTAGGTTTTTCTTATCTTTTTAATTTATTTTTACATGTGATGTAAGTGGTATAATTTCATTCTTTCATATGTTGCTGTCCAGTTTTCTCAACACCATTTGTTCAAGAACCTTTTTTCCATTGCATATTATTTCCTGGTTTGTCTAAGATTAATTGACCATATAATTATGGGATTATTTCTGGGCTTTCTATTCTGTTCCATTGATCTGTGTCTATTTTTATGCCAGTACCATACTGTTTTGATCACTACAGCTTTATAATATAACTTGAAGTCAGGAATTGTAATGCCTCCAGTTTTTTCTTTTTCAAGACTGGTTTAGCTATTTGGAGTCTTCTGTGGTTTCATACAAATTTAGGACAATTTGTTCTAATTCTGTGAAAAATGTTGTTGTATTTTGGTAGGGATCATATTAAATCTGTAGACTGCTTTGGGTAGTATAGACATTTTATCAATATTTGCTCTTCTAATCCATAAGCATGGAATGTCTTTCCATTTCTTTGTGTCGTTTTCAATTTCTTTCATCAGTGTTTTATAGTTTTCAGAGTACAGCTCTTTTATCTCTTAAGTTTATTCCTAGGTCTCTTATTATTTTTGGTACAATTCTAAACGGGACTGCTTTAATTTCTTTTTCTGCTGCTTCCTTATTGATGTGTGAAAACACAACAGATTTCTGTACATTGATTTTGTATCCTGTGACTTTACTGAATTCATTTATCAGTTCTAGTAGTTTTTTGGTGAAGCCTACAGTCTTTCTAATCTGGATGACTTTTATTTCTTTTTGTTGTCTGCTTGCTATGGCTAGGACTTCAAGTGCTATGTTGAATAATAAAAGTGGTGAGAATAGACATCCCTGTCTTGTTCCTGACCTTAGGGGAAAAGCTCTGTTTTCCCCCATTGAGTATGATGTTAGCTGTGGGTTTGTAAAAAATGGTCTTTATTATGTTGAAGTATGTTCCCTCTAGCCCTATTTTGTTGAGGGTTTTTATCATGAATGGATGTTGTATTCTGTCAATTGCTTTTTCTGCATCTATTGAAATGATTATATGGATTTTATCCTTTCTAAGAGAATAATTTTGTGAGCCTTGGAGAACCACCTTGGGGGCCAACAGTGACCTCCAGCTCACCCACCCCCATCCAGAAACATACTTCCAGGGCATTGAAATAGGCCACATTCTTGGAGTTTCTCCCAAGCAGGCTTTTCAAGGAGCTGTTCCCATAAAAATGACTGGAGCTAGAGCCTCAGTTTCCTGGTGAACCGAGGAGCCAATAATTCTCAATGACCAGGACACATAAAACAGGACAGTTTCAAGGAAGGTGCTGGTAAGAACTGGCAGCAATGATACAGGCAATGGAGAGGAAATGGAAATCCACCAGCTGGCTCAGAAATTTATCAATTGTCCTTTTAAGCCTCTACATACACAATGCCTTCATCAAGAAATAACATTTATTGGATGGACAACAGATAATAAAATCCCATTATATCGAAATCAATTAATCATCAATCTACAGTAATTTATTTTGGGATTTTGGGCTAAGGTAAAGCTTGCCCTTAACCTATGGCAACTGGGCTTCCCCGCTATATGGTAATTGGGATAGCAAGAGACATGGAAAACCATCTCACAAAGGTGCGCCCTCCTTGCCATTTATATCATAGGTACCAAACACACATTCTCTCTCTCTCTCTCTCTCTCTCTCTTTTTTACCTGATGGAGTAACACCTAAGGCAAAATTAACTTGAAAATAATATGCTTCTTCCACTGCCACCCAATTTATTAGTAAAGTCCTTTTTTTTTCTTTTTTTGCAACTGAGATAAACCCTTTTATTTATTTATGCTTCTCCATTTTGTTTAAAACAACAACAACCACCTTAATATAACTGACAGCCCTTCCCCCTCACCCTTCCTCGGGCTAGGGGGTGGTGAGCGGGGAAATGGCCCCCAGGGGTGGGGCTGACCATAAGAGCCCCTCGGGGAGGTGATGGAGCCCAAATCCCCTGCCCAGGGGATGGGGCACCTGTAGCGTATGAACTGGGGAGTTAACAGGGTTCTTGAACCTCTTCTTGTACCAACCTATATGCCCTTGGCCATCAAGGGTCAGGAAGCACGTGGGGGAGGGGATTCCTACCGCTCCTCTATGTCCCGGCCCAGCCCCAATTTCACGCACTAGGGGCTGGGGAGCAAAAAGAGTGGAGGAAGAGCGGGGTAGGGTGTCTCACACGAAGGAGTACTGACTATTAATGGCTCTGGGACGGCCCCCTTCTTCTCCATCGCCCCCCAGTGTAACTGCCGGAGCTGCACCATCGGGGTGGCTCCGGGCCCCACCGGATCCAGCGCCTCCCTGGGCCTCCGGGCCTGGTGCTACGGCCTCTTGCAGTTCAACCGCGGGGACCAGCTCCTCCTGGACCCCTCCACGGCCCGCTTTCTCTCTCTCTTGCCTCTCTTTGGCTGCTGCGACTGCTGCTGCCGCCACTTCTGGCGCCCCCGACACCTCTTCTGCCCCAAGATGTGGGGGACCTGTCCATGAAGGGGATTCAGGGGGCTGGGGTGGGTCATGGGAGGTGTTCGGTTACACAGTCCCTCGCCCCAAAGGGTGTGGGGGTGGAGGAGGCATCGGGGTAGCATCCATCTCCCTCATACACCCCTGCCTGGCTCCCGGCCTGCTCCCGGCCTCCTCACTTCTGGGGTGCACGGGCACCTCCTCCCCTGCAGACCTGCTCTGCTCACCCTGCTGTCGCTGGGAGGACACACCATAGCTGACAAGAACAACGTCACTGGAGCCTCCAACTCCAGAGGGATGGGGTGCACCCGGAAATGCTCGAGCACATCGAAAATGGACTGGAGCCACAAGTGCTGGACCCGGCACTGACCCTCCTCGCTCAGCGACAGGCGCAGGTGCTTGGCCTTGCCCTGGCAGTTGAAAGTGAGGACGGGCTCGCCCGCGTCTCACTCTGCAGTACCAGGACACAGAGGGAGCCAGTGTCTCCGGCCAGCACCAGCTGCACGGCCTTGAGTCGAAAGAGCATCCAGTGGAACCAAGGGTACCCGGGAGGGGCTGGTCCCCTTCACCTACCTCTGACTCCCCCTGGAAAAGCAATGATCCTCCGGTACCTGTGGCTGTCTCTGGAGTGTCCAGGGGTGGGTAGGGGGCCGAGAGGGGATGAACTATGCCCACTGGGGGACCCTCTTCAATGGGGATGCGGTGAGGGGCAACTCGGGGAGGAGGAGTTCCATTGAGTCAAAGTGGGAGGCAGCGATGGAGGCAGAGCTGGGGGAGATGGATGCTGAAGGGCGGTTGGAAAAACCCCCATAGGTCCCCTGCAACAGGCAGTCATTGCTCTCACTGGGTCCAGCAGCAGATCCTGGCAGACTCTCTGAGTAACTGAGACAGGGCAGCTCCAGGCTGTCTGTGTTCTCCCATGTGAGGAATGAGGGTCACAGGGTGGGGACTGGTGGAAGGGCAGGGTCCTGGGCTCAGGCATTCTTGGATGTCAGACACCCAGGCCTTCACATGTAGAGCATTGGCTGTCTCCAGGGTGTACTCCGAGGGGCCTTCCACCCTAACCACAAACGTGTTCTCCCGGTCAGGCATCTCCAGGGCTGTTGTCTGCATGTCCGTGATGGTAGAGCAGAGAATGCTGAGTCGAGGCCGAGATGCCTTAGGCGGTACAAAGAACTCCAGACGACTTCCTCCTCCTCCTTCTCCTTCACTTCAGAACAGTAAGTGACACTTCTGCCACTGAGGCTGCCCTCCTCCCGCTGAGGTAGGCCCGGCTGCCCCTTCTCCCCGGCCCATGCCGGCTGGGTCAGGGGCTGCCTCTTCGGCCCCCATGAAACTCAGCAGCTCTTCCCTCTGCACCATCCCTGCTGCGTCCTTCAAGGTGCCCCCTCCCCGACTGAGTCTCAGCCTCTCAAATCGGTGAGTCCATCTGTCTCCAGGGGATGTTCCATCACTAACCAGTCCCCTGCCAATGGTCCCAGCCCCACCAGAGGAGTTGAAGTTGCTGTTTCCACCCAGGACTGGGGGCACCCGATGAGGTCTCGAGGGGCCCAGCAGGGGAGGGGGGGATCAACAGTCCCCCACCACTGTAGGATGCCATGGACTGAACTGTGAACCTCTTTTTTTTCTTTGTTGTCTTGTTATTCACCATGGCAGAAATGGTAAACACAGCACACATGCTACCTCTTATCCTGCCTAAGCCCCCTACAGACATGACTAGCCAATCAGAGCTGAAGGATCCTCCTCAATTCCGTGCTCCAAAAGAAGCAAGTCATTCTAAATGTTCCTTTTTCCGAAATAACAAATGTGCTGTCCTCCTTCCAATGAGAAAACATCTAATCTGTGCCCAAGGCCCTAGGAGCTGAAGGTATTTATTCAGCAGAAATACACTTTCTGTTCCAGAAAGAACTGGCAAAGCAGGTGGTAGAACCAGGCTTTCTGGAGTGGCTGGTGGAGGAGAGGAAGGATTCCCTGATGCCCATTCAACTGAGAGCCAGCCTAGTATAGGGGTTAAGCACATGGCTTTGAGTTCAAATCCTACCTCTCTTCTACCTACTGTGTGTCCTTAACATCTCTGTGCCTTGGTTTTCTCATCTATAAAATGGTACCAACAACACCTGCCTCACACCATTGTGAAAATTAAATGAGATAACCTATGAAAAGTCCCTCGTGCATAATACTATGTACAACACATATTGCTTTTTTGCTGCTATAATTCCTGTTATCAGACAGTGTGTAAGTAACACAAAATTCAGACAAAGGCACCAGTTACCTTGCAGGGAGTCCAGAGGCAGAGAGTTGCAGGCACAACTGGTCATACCCCAGCTGCTTTCATCATTTTGAGTTTCTATGAGGTCAACAATTTTTTCCCACTGTTACAAGGCACCCCTGCAGTTCCAGATATCATGTGGCCGCTAGCAAAAAAAAGAGGAGGGGGTGCACTGCCAGCAAAGGAGACCAAAGACAGCTGGTGGGATGCAATCAATAGAGTATGGCTCAGACTGAGGTCAGCGGGGACAGGAAAGATATGCTTGCAGGTGTGCAGGCTCATACATGGACTCCATATGCTTATGTTTGGTTCACCTGCATGCCTTCCAGGCATCATGGGACAAAGCAGAGGGGTTGTGCCATGGTGACCACCCATCTGGCCCTGGGTGCAATTTGTATGATCTTGTCTCCACCTAGGACTCTCCATTGCATATCAAAGCCCTCAGTTGGGTTTAACCAGGTTACTTTGCTCTTGAGTAACTAGCGCTTTGAGGAATTTATAGGTTGTGATTCATCAGATGCTGGAACTTATTCATTGGAAGCAGAATTTCCTCTAGGTGCTGCATCATATGTAAATAGAGTTGCCTAAAACCACATATATACAAACTGTGACAAGAATACAAGTAGGCAGACTTCTTGTGTGGACTGTAAAATGGTTTAGAAGCAGAAGGGCCCAGAAATCTTTTAAGCAGCAGTGCTTTGGAGAAAACGACTCTTACTTGGATTTATCTAAAACTCCACAGGTTTGAGAATAAGACTTAAGTCTATCTTCTGGCTCCTACTATTGTGTGACCTTAGACAATTGCTTAAAGTCCCTAAAAGCCGGTTCAGTTTCACAGTCTTTAAAACAGGTATGTAAGACCTACTTCTGAGACTTACTGGAGAGATGAGTCAGGTAAACATAAACCACCTGGCAAAATGGCTGGCATTAAGAAACTATTGATGCAGTGGGTTGAATGGTGGCCCCCAAAAGATGTGTCCACTTAGAACCTGTAAATGTGACCTTATCTGAAGAAAGGGTCTCTGCAGATGTAATTAAGTTTCTCAGGGTGAGAGCCCTCCAGATTATCCAGGTGGACCATGAACCCCATGACGAGTGTCCATATAAGAGAAGGGCAGATGGAAATTTGGAGAAGGCCATGTGACCACAGGGTGATGCATCACTGAGGTGATGCAGATACAGGAATGCCATCAGCTCCCCGAAGCTGGCGGAGGCAAGAGACAGTTCTCCCCTAGAGCCTTGGGAGGGAGCATGGCCCTGCTGATACCTTGGTTTTTGGACTCCCAAACTGTGAGAGAGAGAAAAAAAAAAAAAAAAAAACCCTATTGTTTGAAGCCACTAAATCTGTGGGAATCTGTTACAGAGCCTTGGGGAATGAATGCACACTGCCCAGTAAGCTCCAGGAGAGGAGAGGCTGCATCTCAGTTTTTCCTGCTGTATCTCCAGCAACAAGCGCATTCATCCATTTCGTTTTGTTTTGTTTTGTTTTGTTTTGTTTGGACTTTGCTTTGTTCTGGTCTTTCAGTTGTGTGACAAAATCTATACCGGATTTCCTGAATGAGCTGATGCAACACCACCTCAGGTAGAAAGGGTTTACAGAATGAAAAGGACAACAGATTATTTCTCGCTCACTGTGCCCCCCCCACGCCCACTGTCCGGCCTGGGTGGAGTCTGGAGGGCTTCTGCTTTGTGGGGTCCACCCTCTGGGTGAGTTACTTCTGCCACATGGCAAAGACTCGAACCCCTGGCCTGGGACTGGGCGATGCTCGGTGCACCAGTATTAGGAATGAAGCAGACACCAGAGGGTATCAGAACTCCCTTCAGCGGGTATGAATCCAGCCATCTCTGGGCCTCCACATTTTAACAATTGCTGAGAACCCTGGTCCGAGCTGACAGTGAATGAGACAATCGCCAGGCCTGGGTGTCTGCTATCTAGCCGTCCAAACCTCGGCCCTGACCCCACAGATGCCTCCATGAGGAGGCTATGGATGGTAAAAAGTGCCGTGTACAGGTGTCATTGTAATTTTTTTTTCCTCTTGGGCCACCACTCCCTCCCACCATGAGATTCATAGGCACTCAGGCCCCAAGAGCCCATTAACCTTCGATGCTCCACAGGGTCCGATGTAAAGAGCTCTGGATCGATGCGGTCAAGCAAACAGTTTCTCAGAAGTCTATAACAAAAAGCAGCCGGCTGGCAGCCAGCACGAGACACAGAGGCTCGTCTTTGTGGATGGCTGGAGGGGGCCTGGGATGCTGTCATTTTTTGAACAGGCCTCAGAGTGAAAATGGATTTTTTTACCTGCCGCCAGAGCCACTGGTTAGCAAACACACCTCTTCCAGGAAAACAAATACACAGCTGGGATACTCATTTTTCTTCTGTGACTAAATATTGGGAGCTCAGCTGAAAAAGATTTCAAATACAGAAGCTCTTTAGAATTCCCTCCCTCTCTCTCTTTCTTCTCCTTCCCTCCTGCTCCCCTGCCCCTTGATGGAGCCGTAACAACTGCTATTTCATCTTAAATTTCTATAGCAGCAAATGTAGGTCACTGATCTTAGAAGTGGCCTAGTTTCCCAGCCCTAAATAGAAACCTTTCCCCGGGTTGAGGGTTGTTTTTTTTCCCTAGGTTTGTGGCTAATAAAAGTGTAACCTGGGATCCCTGGGTGGCGCAGCGGTTTGGCGCCTGCCTTTGGCCCGGGGCACGATCCTGGAGACCCGGGATCGAGTCCCACGTCGGGCTCCCGGTGCATGGAGCCTGCTTCTCCCTCTGCCTGTGTCTCTGCCTCTCTCTCTCTCTCTCTCTCTCTCTGTGTGTGACTATCATAAATAAATAAAAATTTAAAAAAAAATTTTTAAAAAACGTGTAACCTGCTCAGATAGGCCAAACACACCGAGCTCTGGTCTCCTCTTCACACAGCTGCGCACCAAGGAGTTTGGAAGGACAGCCCACAGGGCTTGCAGCGTGAGGAATGTCCAAGGCCACTGCTTTCCTTGCAAGAGACACGAGGGCCAGAACGTGGCTCTGAGAGCACAGGTGGTAGGGCCTCACGAGGAGAGTGTGGCCTCTTCTGCTCGACCAGGTGAGCAAGGACAGGGCAGCCAGGATTTGTCAGATGCCCACTTGTGCTGGACACCTGCACTCTTCACATTGCGCCCTTGTCGGGGTTAGCTCTGGGTTCTTGCCTTGATTGCTTGCGTTTTTTCCCTTCCTTCTTTCCTTCTTCCTTCCTTCCTTTCTTTGTTTTTAATCCAAATTCATTGCAGATAATTAGAAAGAACAAATAAACAAAAAGAAAAACTAAAAATATCCAAAATGCTATTAGAGAAAAACCCTGGCCACATGTCTTTGTGTATCTTTCCAGTTATTTTTCTATACATGTATACCCGATATAGACTTATTTTCAACAAAATTAGGTTCATAATATTCTGTGACCTGATTCTCTCTCTTATGTTGTAAATGTAAACTCTTCCTGGTTAATTCACCTGTGTGGGTGTGTGAGCGTGTGTGACCTTGGATGTTTTTTCCTTAAAATTATTCACAGAATTTTATAAAATGAAATCTAATCTGAGAGATAGCTTGTCAGTTTATTTAGATTATTTTATTTAGGGTGTAAAAACACCCCTAATACCGTCATGTAGCTTTACCTCCCCTCCCCAACATCCTACCTCCCCAATCCTGATTTCCCCAAGTAACCACTTTTACCAATTTAATGGACTAAAGGACTCTAGCCAGATGTTTGTTCCTGCATTCATACAGAACTAAAGATACATGCATGTCTACATTCTTTAATGGGAACATGCCATCTTTGTTTTTGCAACTTGTCTTTTTCACTGAACAATATGGCATGGACACCTTCATGTCAGCTCAAACATGAGATCAAGCACATTCTTTTTAGTGGATGCGCCAAACTCGGTTAGGAACGTATTAGAATATGCTGAATCATTCCCCACTGAAGGGGATTTAGGACTTTTTGTGGTTTCCCATCTTAAATCAAGCTTGTAGATACTCATAAACATACCCCTGTAAGACAGGGACCTGCTAGAAATACTAGGTCATGGACAGGAGACACGTGACATTTTGACTGATCCTGCCAGATAACCCTCCCAAAGATGACACTTTACTCCCAGACCAACACATATTAAAATTTCCATTTCCTCACACATCTTTAACACATCAAATCTTTTAATTTGCCAATAAGATATAAAAATATGCTTCACTTATAATAGCTATACTGTACTTCACTTTATGATAATACCATAATTACTTTATCAACTCTCTCTTTGGGGCCATTGAGGTGTTTGTGACTATATGTTGGAATAAACATCTTTGCACATCTATCTTTCTAGTTCCCTGGTTTCCTTTCTATGTTACATATTCACACGTCAACTTCTAAGCTAAGGAGTGTTCTGAAGGCCCAAGATGTACTGCCAAATTTTTTTTAAGTTTGCTAAATGAAGTGTACACCAATATGTTAAATATTTTGCCCCGTGTCACAAGAGAGGAATCCATCCCAGATGTGTGTGTCCCTGAGTCAGGACCTCTGTGTGTCCCGGCTCTCTCTGAAATAATCCAGGTATCTGAAATAATCCAGGTGCTCCGTGCCAGCATATGTGCCAGGGCACTAAGCCACTGAATATTGGGTAGAAAAAGGTATTCCTTTCCAATTCTCTTTCACTCTTTCTGATCCGATTAATGAGAGATTCTCAATCGGTACTTCTTAGCACTGATTGAGAGATTCTCAATCGGTCCCTTTTTAGCAAAGAAGGCTTCGTGCTCATGTCTTTGGCTATTCACAGTATCTAGCCTGATACAAAGATCGATTTCAATGTATTTGCAGTTCCTTTCTCTGAAGCAAGTTATACTGGTTTTCCATTACTGAAAGTGATACAGACTTTCATTTTGAAGTCATTTTTTAAAAGATTTTATTTATTTATTTGACAGAGAGAGAGAAAGCACAAGCAGGGGGAGCAGCAGGCAGAGGGAGAGGGAGAAGCAGGTTCCTTGCTGAGCAGGGAGCCTGATTTGGGGGTCAATGACAGGATCCTGGGATCATGACCTGAGCTGAAGGCAGGTGCTTAATCCAATGAGCCACCCAGGCACCCCTTGAAGTCATTTTATTAAGGATTAAAAAGTGATTCAACTTTAAAAACAAAACAAAACAAAAAAAAAAACAACAGTACACGTGGACTGTGAATATGGCAAGAAAAATCATGAAGGTCGCATATACCGTTTAGTCTGAGAAATCTTGTATGAACTTTATTCCCTTGCTGGGAGGAGAAGCAAATAGAGCATCCATTGATTTGATTCACTGCGCTGGCCATGGTAGCCAAACCCCAAGTCCAAGGAGAGCCAAACCCCTTCCTTCACTGACTCCCTCAGCCCCAGAGGACTATGTACTTTCTTTATACCTCGTAGCTCTTCTGTTATCCTGGTTAGGCATTCTCCAAATTCAGCTCCCCTGTTTGTTGTGCTATATGGCTGCTGTCTCCCTATTGGACCCAGGCCGCCATGGTCAGCCTCCAGCTCTCGCCCCCCACCCACCCCAGAGCTGCGGGCACCTGTCACAAGCCATCTGGCACAAAATTGGACCCACTTACACTATAGCCAAAGAGCACTTACACTATAGCCAAAGAGCAGTGCTAGGGCAGAGGAAGCAAAAGCTCATCCTCCACTACACACATAGACATCCTGGTTCACCTTGGGGTTCCTGTTCATTCTTCCCGGCTCTAGTCTCACAATGTCTGCCACAAAAACAGATTCCATGGCTCCCACCTTGCTCACAAAGGCTTGCACCATAATCTTACCTCCTTCGACAGCTCTGTGAACTTTAGGGGTCTAGTCCTACCTCACTATTCCCAAAGCAGGCTCATAGATATCTCTGCATTTGACCCAAACTGCAGCAGGTATGAAGAAGAGCAGCAGCAAGAAGAGCAGCAGGTGTGAAGAAGAGCAGAAGAGCAGTTACATGGCCTCATGTAACACATGGGGAAACTGAACTTCCAAGGTTAACTGCTTACCTCTAACCACACTGCAAGCAAACAGCATTTCTAGGATTAAATCTTCTCATTCCCAGGCCTGCAACATCACTTAATCACTCAGCCCTTTCACAGTGAGAAATGCTCATTTCTATAGAGCTACAGGTGATCTAAAGTCAGTAACAGGGATCCCTGGGTGGCGCAGCGGTTTGGCGCCTGCCTTTGGCCCAGGGCGCGATCCTGGAGATCCGGGATCGAATCCCACGTCAGGCTCCTGGTGCATGGAGCCTGCTTCTCCCTCTGCCTGTGTCTCTGCCTCTCTCTCTCTCTCTGTGACTATCATAAATAAATAAAAATTAAAAAAAAAATAAAGTCAGTAACAGAGGGTGTGTCTCCCAGTTCTCCCTGGGTCTCCACGCTGGGCCTTGCTGGTTAAGTACCACATGGCTGAGGGCTTTGGTGGGTGCTGAAATTTGGCCTGTGCCCTACGTGCAAAGCCATGTACTCTGACTCAGCCCCAGGGATGTGTGTCATTCTGGCATTTGGCCACCCAAAAGAGGCATTTTTATGTAGTTCACACAACACACAGAGTCTGCAGGCAGCTGAGAAGTATAAATGTAATGTGATTTATTTGGAGGTATCCCCAGCTTGGATCAGCATAGAGTCAGGATATCCTGGGGCTCCGGTGCAAGGCAAATGTGGGAAGGTGATGGGATGTGGGAAGGGAAGAAAGGCTGATTCTGTGACCCCAATCATTGGTCTCTGCAGACATCCACCAACTCACACCTCACTCCGTCTCTCTAGGTATCTGTCTCCCCTGCACATCACCTCCTCATGGAGACTCTCTCTTGCTGGTGTCTCACCCCCTCAGGCCCTGAAGCTTACTCTACTCCTTCCATACCATGTCCCGGGTAACACTCTGGCCCTCTCTATCCCATTGGAGCATGAAAATTGCCATGGAGCTGCCTGTCTGCATGGATTCCATGCAGCCATTCCCCTTCCAGGTCTTTCTGCCTCCCCAAGGGGAGAGAAGGTACAAGATAGGGCCCCCCACTCCAAATAGTCTATATTCCCTTCATCTCTCCTCTTCTTCCCAGGCCAAATACATATATTCTGGACTAAGCTGAGGAAGCCCTGCTCTCTTTCTTGGCATCCCTATCAAACATTCTGTCCAGTATTTCCCAAGCAGCTCATGCTTTGGGGGGATAAAACCCAGGAAACTCTTTTTGTTTGGCTTTAAACTGTGTCCGTGTCTTCCTGAAAGTCCCAACAATCCCAGAGAAGTTCCAAAGAAAGAGGAAAGATCCTTAAATTAAAAATTGTGAAATATTATTACATCTTGTGGTTTTCCTAAACTAACCACACAGAGAAAGGAAAGGTTGCCTCTCCCAAGGTGGTAGCTAAGCAGCTCACAGATTCTGGTTCCCAGTGCCAATGGTGACACCCACGCACTGGCCATGCTAACCTCAGGATGCTGCTGTACCTCGCAGTCAGCCCAAAAACTCATTCAGCATGATGTTGGGCTTCCTTGTTCAGGTTCTATGAACTCAGCAGCGAGACAGCCTCCTGACCTCTGACATCTTTTTAAAGAATCTTTGCACAGTCAACCAATTTTTCCTGAGCTCATAAATGAGCAAGGTTGCACTGCCAGGAAGGGGCTTGGGAAAGGCTTGGGGATCCAGTCAAAAAAATGCCAAGGCAATGTTGTGGGAACTCAGACATGGAGCCGAAGAAGAAACTGAATAATGTGCTATTTGAATATCCTGTCAACATTGCCCAAGTCATACCTGGTGGCCGGCAGCTGCTATCCCCTCCTACCACCAGGAAGAAAAAGAGAAAACAGATGTTAGCTGATATTGCCTTCCCTGGATGCATTAGCAGTCAGTCCCAAGCTCCTTCAAATTGCTCCTGCCAATGAATGTCAAATATTAGGGGTGAGAGAGGTTTCAGAGACAGCTCCAAGTATAAAACTGCCCAGTGGAGGGTGCTTGGGGCGAATCAATAGCAAAACTCCTAGCCAAGGGGTGCCTGGATGGCTCAGTGGTTGAGTATCTGCCTTTGGCTCAGGTCATGATCCCAGTGTCCCGGGATCAAGTCCCACATCGGGCTCGTTGCAGGGAGCCTGCTTCTCTCTCTGCCTATCTGTGTGTGTGTGTGTGTGTGACTGTCATGAATAAATAAATAAAATCTTTAAAAAAATAAAAAAAAACGAACTCCTAGCTGAAAGCCCAGGAGACCCCAGATTTTTAAGACACAGACAAAAGATGAAACTGAGCTGGCATTCCATGAAAAACCTCCATGCAAAGCCTGCTGCTCCCCAAGGAAAGGTCAACAGGGCCTCTCTGCCTGCTCCCCTGTCCCCCCTCCCCCCAGTCTTCAGTCTGCTCCAGAGAAAACCCACAGCAACCCAGAGCAGGGAAGAGAGGGATACACTTGTGCTTGCTCTTCGGAGAGGACCAAAGTTAAACCCAAGTGGCCCACAGGACACTGCATGGATGGGAAAGAGAAATAGCAGCTCTTTGCAGTGGTCTGGCCAGTGTGAGGTGATGAATGCAAACGTCCTCTTCTCTGGCTGGTAGACAGGCCAGAGGGGAGCAGAGAGGTGGAGATGGTGCTCTCCCCAGATTCCCCTGCCCGACCTTGCCCTCTGGCCACAGGTTAACTCAGGAGGAGACAAACCACTCAGGCTGATCAGTTCTCCTATTTCAAGATTAGTCTGCAGAAACACCAAGGAACCTATTCCAAATCTTCGTGGGAGTCCAGAATCCTTCACTGCCAAAAACCAGCAAAGGGAAGAAGCTTCTGAAATGCTTAAACCCACTCTCCCTGCCCTCACCAGGAGTTGAACCTGGGGGTTTGCACCAGGAATTACAGAACCCAATGCCTCTCTTGGTAAGAGTAAGAGTAAGAGTAAGAGTAAGAGTAAGAGTAAGAGTAAGAGTAAGAGTAAGAGTAAGAGTAAGAGTAAGTCATCTCAACGAGCCTTTCTTTTTAGGAAATTCAGGCCACACATTCTTGTCAGTAGATTTAACACCTAAACATTGCCCCTTATTAAGTGAGACAATTTCTGAACCTACCAAAGTTCTGAGCACTTGGTTTTTCCACCTAAAGAGAGAGTAACAAGGTGGTAGCAGTGACCCCCTTTCTACTTGCTTTGGCCCGTTTGGCCCACATGGCTAAAAGGAGAGCCTGGCTTTCCACACTTAATGCTTATTCCACCCACAGCACTTGGAAGGTCCTCACTTCACCATGTACATGTCCGCTCCTTCTCCTGGTTCAAACCCGTGGGCATGCCTTAGAGCAGCTGCAGAAGCATTACATGCTCTCTGCTTGGCCCCCAAAGGCCTTGTGACCCAGCATGCACCATGCTTTGTGCAGGCCTTGTGCTCACCTTCAATGGAGAAATGGGAGGTGCGAGCTCTGGGGAGTTGATTGTGTTTCTCAAACATGAACAATGTACAATACCCCTGTTAGCATGTTTTTTTTTTTTTAATTTTGAACTCCCAAGACCAACCTAAATTATTTTTATTATTGTGTTCATTGCAACAGAAACCGTGTTTTAAACTGGCTTGAACAAGAAAGGGAACTAATCTGGTTCAAACAAATGAGGATTCCTGGGGTATAATGACTTCCAGAATTGTGTAGTATGCCTCTGGCTCAGTGTGTGTGTGTGTGTGTGTGTGTGTGTGTGTGTGTGTGTGACTCAGCTTGATGCCTCTCTCTCAAGCTTGTCCTGGTCCTGCCACAGGATTGGCTACTGGGAGCACTTGGGGGTTACACCCTTTTTTGTTCACAGCTGAGAGACACACACTGTTGCCTGGCTTTAAACCAGTGAGGCCTGAGGAATGTCCTGAGTTGTTCATCTCAGGCCAGGACTTAGATCACTATGGCAAGGGGAGTGGGGTGACCCTTCTTGATTTAGACAGTAAAACCAGTCAGGGCCCACCCCTCGAGCTGGTGTACCAAGGCCACCCAATCAACCTAGCTGCCACCCAAGGTAGATGGGAAGAATATGCATGGTAGGGAATCAACCACACATCCACACAATTATGATGTGTTGGTGTTTGGTGAGTTTGCCCTCAATTTCTTTACCCTTCCCCTGCTCTGCTTTGCAATGCTGGTGTGTGTGTGTGTGTGTGTGTGTGTGTGTGTGTGTAGAGAGAGAGAGAGGGGCTGGTCCCTACAGGATGCATTTCCCAGTCTCCGATGTCAACCAGCTTCTGCTGGACTCAGCCAATGGGAAACAGGACTGAAGAAATGGAAACCAGGGCAAGGGAGAAACCATAGTATTTATCCCTGTCCCCATCTGCCTTGGGCAGCTTCTTTGGAAATAGATCATCTCCTGCAAAACTCCAGGTGTCCCATTGTCTCAGCTTTTATCTGGTGGCCCCAGCCTGGGCTCAGATACCACTACCACGTTCTGTCCCTCCAGCCTCGAGGTGGGGAGCTTCCTGCTGTTGCCAACATCCAGAGTACACACACGTCCCATTTGGGTCTCCACACATCCACCCCTGTGTGTCACTTCCCGCGTGAAGTTGCCTCTGTTTCAAATATTTATTTATTTATTTATTTTTTTTTAATTTTTATTTATTTATGATAGTCACACAGAGAGAGAGAGAGAGGCAGAGACATAGGCAGAGGGAGAAGCAGGCTCCATGCACCGGGAGCCCGATGTGGGATTCGATCCCGGGTCTCCAGGATCGCGCCCCGGGCCAAAGGCAGGCGCTAAACCGCTGCGCCACCCAGGGATCCCTGTTTCAAATATTTAGAGTGGTTTCTATTTTCCTAGCGGAACCCTGCTACGCTCCTAAATATGTACAAACATAAAACCGAGTATAAACTCTATAAGCATAGGGCTCTTATATAACAATAAAAACAATAAACTTCAAAATAACATTAACTCAACATGATAGGCCATAGGGACTGTATTATTCTGCCGAACCAAATTCCTTCTTGAAATGTAAATATAAACCTATCTGCTACGGTGCATGTTCTTCCTCAGTTCAGCAGGCTTATGCCACCACATATTAGACAACATGACCCTATTCTTTCACTGATTTTCTCTGTTTGAAGTTCTGTGAAATTTTCATTCATAGAATATGAACACTGATTGCTGGCTTTCACATCTAAAAACCAATGTAATGATAAGCTCTGAAATCTCACAGCCAAACTCAGTTATAAGATCATCTAGATTTTCCAAAATGTACATTTTCCAAATATATGTGTGTGTGTGTGTGTGTATATATATATATACACATTATGTTTTTATTATTAAAACAAAAGCACAGCATCCTAAAATATACAGTGAAAGAAATACTAGCATGGTTTTCACACAGGTACTAGTAGATTAAGAAGGGCCTGGGCCATATTTCACAGCCCCAGAATAACACTATTGTGCTCAGATTATGTGCTAGGAATGCTTTTGATAATCCTAATGACAATCTTTCCTGGCAGGTGTTATAATTTTTATTTTACAGATGAGGACGTTAAGAGACTTGCCTAAAGTCTCACATCTAGAATAAGCCAGAGCTTCACACATTCTAAAACCCAGGCCTCTCCACTCACCTCAGTGGGTGTTTGGATTACAAAGTACATTCATTCATTCAATAAATATTGGTTAGATACTTGCTGAATGTCAGGCACTGGTCTAAACAGTGGGGTAGAGTAGTGAACAAAACAGGCAAAAACCTGCCTAGCAGAGCTTGTAGGCTAGAAGAATCAGAAAATAAACAACAGTAATTAGTAAAATATGTGGTCCCTGGATAGTGACAAGTGTCAAAAAGCAGGTAAGGGGCAAAGGAAATGCAGCCAGGGTGGCAGTGGGGGGTGGGTCTTAAAATTTTAGACAGGGTGGCCAGGGAAGGCTTTTAAGCAAAGACCTGAACCAACAATTCATTCAGGTATCTGGAAGGAGCGTATTTCAGACAGAGAAAACAGCCAGCTCAGGGTGAACCACACCTGGGGGCCAGTGTGGCTGCAGCACTGGAAACCTCAGGGGTGTCTGAGGGATAGCGGAGAGTCAGCCAGGTCATTGTGAAGGACACTGGTTTTTACTCTGAGCGAGACACAAAGCCACCAGGGAGTTTCTGAACAGGATTGCTCTGGCTGTTAAATATGAAGAGACTATAGGGCCCCGGATGGAAGATGGGCCAGGAGTTAGAAATAAAGGTGACAGTTGGCAGTAATGGGACCAGGCTGTAGGTAGTTAAGAAGTCATCGAATTCAGGATATACTCAGGATTTGAAATATGACCAGGCATGCCTTAACCCCTCAGCCTTGCTGGCCAGTCAGTTTATAAGAACGAAATTCTGTCAGTCCAGAGAGGCACAAAAAGACCCCAGCACAAGCACAGTCCAGAGCAACGTTGCCCAGTAGAATCTTCTGTGATGATGGAAATGCTCTCCATTCTCCAAAATGGTGACCCCCGGCCCTATGTGGCTCTTGAGCCCTTAAGATGTGGCTAGTGTGACTGAAGGACTAGATTTTTTTTTTTTTTACTTACCTTTAATTAATTTAAATTTTACCAACCTGCATTGGACAGCACAGCGCTAGAGAACCAGCCTGATAATTGCACACAGGCAGCTCTCTCACCCCTTGTTGGGATTTACTAAGAAGACAATTGCCCGTGCTTGTATTGTGTGTGCTCAGATCTCAACTCCTCAGGCACGAGTCAGAGTGCCTTTGAGAAATGGCTGTGGTGTGAATAAAGTGCTAATTTTATCTCTGAAATGGCCCATTAATAAACAACAAAGTGTTTATAAATATGCAAAACACACAATTAGTCAATTCCACAAAGTCTCCGTGATGGGAACCTTAAAGCATGTCCTAGAGTGAAGGGTGGGGGAATCCAAATAAATTTAGTTTCTCTTTAAACCCTACAAGCAATGAATACTGAATAATTTACTTCTGAGAGTTGTAACACAAAAGCAAGTCATTTATTGGTTCCTCTGAGCATGAGCAGCACATTCTAACTTAATTCATATATGTGGAAACCCATTATAAGAAGTAAACGAGTTACCAATGAGAGCAATGGCAGATGGCAGCTGTTTTGCACTACTTCATGGACCTTGAATTACTCTAATCATCATTTTATTTAAGCCCAGAAGGCCATAAGAAATAAGTTACTGACTCCGCTGAAATATGTCTCCCTTAAACATATAAACTAGAACCTGAAATAGGTACATTATTCAAACAATTTCTTGCAGTGACAGGCACAGCCTCACAAGCCAAAGGCAGCCAAGAAATTCTGCAATGCCTCCTAGGATCTGAGGAGATCTCCTTCAGAAGATAATTTAGAAGGGGCCCTTTTTAACAAACAAGATGCTCTGCCTTTTCCAGCAGAGTGAACGCCTTTTCCAGAATTCTTGTTAGCATAGCTGCTAAATTCCCTCTCCCAAGAAAATGATACTGTGTTGGCCCCTATCACCTAAACCAGAAATCTGAGCATTATGTTTTGGGGTTTTTTTTTTTCAGCTTTACTGAAATACATAAAAGTTTAAAGTGTACAAAGTGTTGGGGCGCTGGCTGGCTCAGTCAGGTAAGTGACTCCCAATTTCTGCTCCAATCATGATTATAGTGTTGTGAGGTCGAGCACCATGTCAGGCTCCACGTTGGGGATGGAGCCTGCTTAAGATTTTCTCTCTCTCGGGGTGCCTGGACAGCTCAGTGGGTTAAGCATCTCCCTTCAGCTCAGGTCATGATCTTAGGGTCCTGGGATGGAGCCCCACCTCGGGCTCCATGCTCCAAAGGGAGTCTGCTTCTCCCTTTGCCCTCTGCCCCCTCACCTCTGCTCATGCTCTCTGTCTCAAATAAATATATAAAATCTTTAAAATATATATATATATATTCTCTCTCCCCCGCCCCTCCTCCTTTCTAAAAAAATTTCCCTAACTTTATTAAGATATAATTGACATATAGCATTGTGTAAATTTAAGGTGTGCAACAACTGTTGATTTGTTACATTTAAATATTGCAATATGATTACCATCCTAGCAGTGAGCTAACACCTCTATCACATCATATAATTATCATTGCTTTTTTGTGGTAAGAACATTTAAGATCTACTCTGTTAGCAACTTTTAAGTATATATTAGCTATATATATTTATTATCAATGTATTAATATACAATCAATAGTATACCTATTAACTATAATCACCATGCTGTACATTAGATCCCCAAAACTTGTTAACCTCATAACTGCAGGTAGGTACCCTTTGACCAATATCTCCCCACCCCCTCCCCCAGCTTCTGCTCACTACCAGTCTATTCTGTTTCTCTGAGTTCAGCTGTTTTAGAACACACGTATAAGTGAGATCACACAGTTTTTCTTTCTCTAACTTAACTCATTTAGCATAATTCTGGGCATTACATTTCACCTTTCTCCCTCCCTGATTCCAATCCAGTTGTGTCTCTGGATTAAAAGATCCTCCTAAGTGTCCGTCTTCTAGCTTCTTGCTCCAACCCATTCTTCATGCAGCAGTGTGAAATGTCTCTGTGCCGAGAAAGCTCTCTGGATCATCACAGATCCTCAACACCACTTGTGGGATGAATGAAATAATGAGGTCAGAGAGGCAGGCAGAGTCAAATAATAGAAGTGTTGGAAAAGAGTTTGATTTCGATGCTGAGAGTCATGGGAAGCAAATAGGAAAGCCCCTTCACCTGATTTGGGTATTGTCAGTGTCCTCCAGCCCACAACCACCAGAACACACCTGTGGTAGAGCAAGCTGGGTGGACTGACTCCTTGCAGTGAATTAGAACATACACCATAGGAGGTTGTCTGGGGGGATCAGTTGGTTGGGTGTCTCCCGGTGGCTTGGGTCATGGTTCTGGGGTTCTGAGACGAAGCCCCGTGTCTGGCTCCCTGTTCATCAGGGAGTCTGCTTCTCCCTCTCCCTCTGCCTGTCCTCCCTGTTTGTGTTCTCTTTCTCTCTCTCTCTCAAATAAATAAAATCTTTAAAAAAAAATAAAAAGAACATACACAGGGGAACTGTGGGGGTGTCACTGCTAAAGAGTATGAGAAATGACAGGATTGGGGTTTGTGTTAGGTGATTATGGAGAAGGCTCAAGACAGTGGGGTTTGCTCTGGATGCAATGTCGTCAGGAAGCAAGGGGTGTTCTGTGACTGGATTTCTTAATAAATCTTGTCTTGGAGGTGGGAGGAATGGAGTGAACCTTAAAAGAATGATGGGCAAAGAAGTGGCCATAACTTGTATCAGCCAGAAGGGAAGGCTGGCTGGTCAGTTCTGTGGTCTGAACATTGTTGATATTGTCTCTGTTCAGACATGATTACACAGTGCGCATATTCTTGTCATCTGTCTGTTGGGGATCTGTGATGCGTTTGTGTTGGACAGAAGAACGCTGCAGGCCAGCTGTGAGTACCAGGCCAGCCCTCACCTGCCAGGGGCTCCTTTTCTCTTTTCCAGTATTACTAAGATACAGAGCAGAAAAGCAGGGTGTCCAGTACAGGGAAGATGCAGTGGTCTAAGCGAGAGATGGTGGGGTGGGGTAACAGCAGTGCAGCTGATAAGAAGTGAGTACATTCAGGATACATGGCCACACTCCAACCATATCACTCCTCAGAAGAACACCGACCCCTCAGGAATCAGTGAGTACTAGCTGATACGTATAGCTTTCTCTAGACTGGTTTCTGGCAAGTTATCCAAATAATATGATATTCCTGACAGCACTCTATATTCAGATTTCCTGAAAATTACATCTATAAACCACTGAAATAGCAAAAGCTACTGCAGGATACTATCATTAAGTGGCAGTAACTGCCTTTGTTGTGAATGGTTTTGATTTAATTTGTTAGTAGGGGTTTAGAGATATTTATATGCTTTCTACCCTTTATGATTTTATAGGTCAAAATAGAGGGTGTTTTTGTTTTGTTTGGTCATTCATTTATTCAACAACAGATTTCCAAGAACCAGTGCCAGGCATGTTCTAGAAGCCAGAGTTACAGGAGGGGAAAAAAATAGATAAAAACCTCTGACCCGGTGGGGCTTGCATTAAAATGGATAGGAGAGACCATAAAGAAATAGAGAAATAAAACATACAGAATATTAAATAGCAACATATGCCAATGGAAAAAAAAGCAAGAGCAGGGAGGGAGATCTAGAATGTCCTAGGAGTTGGGTGATCCTAGGCAGCATCTCTAGGAAAGGCTTCACTGAGAAGGTAGCTTGGAGGAAGGGCCTGATGGAAGTGAAGTGCCCAGCTCAGTGGATGTTCGGAGAGAAGCATGGCAGGCCAAGGGCACAGCCAAGGCTGAGGCTCCAGGGCAGGAGGGTACCAGGGCTTGACGCAGCTCAGGGAGGACAGGGTGGAGAGCAAGGGAAGGACTAGGCATGGAGTAGAGGTCAGAGGAGCCATGAGATGGAGATCAGAGGAGGCCAGGGAGGCAATGTCAAAGATCATGGCTTTCTCTCTGAGTCTTAGGGGGAGCTTCTGAGGGGAATGGGTGACAGTTGAATATTTAAAATATTAGCAAGCACTAAAACACTCTGTTGCTGAGATTAAAAATAGTAAAAATTTGTGTCTTTAAAAAAATTAAAATTAAAAAATTAAAAAAATAATAAAAATATGTGTCTTTTGATTTTTTTATTGTTTTCCTACTGTATAGTTTTAATATTCTCTTTTGTTACTAAGTGTAATATGCTCATGACAAATAATGTAGAAAATACAAACATGATAAATAAGACAATTAAAAACCACTACTTCCTACCATCCAATGATGACCATTGTGACTTTGAGTTTGCCCTATCTTTTTTCTTTTTATATGTAATATATATACATGTGTGCATCTATATGTTCTTTGAACCTTTTTCTCACTTTCTAATCATGACCATGTTCACAATGTCATTAAAAATCCTTTCAGACATTTCCAGTGGCAAAGTATTACATCACATGAATGAACCATGATTTCCTTATCATGCAGTTCACTCCTTTCTCTGCCATGCAGCAGCTCTACTTGCAAAACAATTAAGATTCCAAAAGAATGTTCCCAACCATCTTTGTTCCCTAGTTCAAGACCACACACAGGGGACAGCTTATGCCATCTGAGGAGTCAGACTGGAACAGCTTGTAGCGGTATGTAGTGGTTTCTTCTTCTGTGGGAATATCCTTAGGTTGAATAGTCCTTGGTTGAGGATATTTTGTGGTTGAATTCACTCAGAGGTGATTACTGGTGCTTTGAAAATACAAATCTGGCAGCATTTCAATGCGAACGATGGGCCTGGAGGCCCATCCTTCTTCCCTCTAACCCTGTCCACTCCCCCCATCACACCCTCCCTGCCCCACACCATGTCAGATTTCATCAATCAAGAAAGAAGACAGAAGTGCTGCCCCTGCTGCCTGGCACAGGGACCCCTGATATGACTGTGACGCCACTGACCTACACCAGCCATTTCCCAAGGATGCTGGTGCCCACCTCTACTCTGATATCCTGTCTCACTCCCAAGGCTCACCCAGCCTTACCTCATACCCTCTCTCCCAGCACTGTCAGATCCGCAATCTCAAGACAGTGACTAAACATTGACCACATTGTCAATTATAGTGTAGTAATTAACACAGGGCTCTCCAAAAGTCCTCAGATTCCAGCACTTCCCAATCCAGTGCCCAACAAGACTCATGACCATCTCCCAGCCCAGAAAGGCCAGATCAGAGAACAACTGGGTCTTGAGGTCCATGTCTTCTGGTCAATGAGGCAGAAATAGATAGAGCCTCCTTCTCACCCTATGCCATAATGAGACTGACCCGCACCTTGTCATTTTTGGGTAAATGGGGTATAGCTATGAAGGCTCCAGAGAGTGGATCTCAACTCTATCCACTCAGAGCTTGTTAGATACGCAGAATCTTGGGGCACCCTAATGAATCAGCTGTTAAGTCGGTTAATGAATCGGAACCTGCATTTTAATAAGACGCCTAAGTGATCCCGGTGTACAGTAAAATTTGAGAAGCATTGCTCTGAGTCAGTAGTCCTTAAACTTGAGTGAACGTCACCTGGAGTGCTTGTTAAAATAAGGGCTGCTAAATACTCAGCCACAAAAGAGAATGAAATTTTGATATATGCTAAAATACAACATGGATGGGCCTCAAGAACATGATGCTCGATAACAAGACAGACACAGGAGGAAAAATATCATGTGATTCCATGTATAGGAGGTACCTAGAACAGGCAAATTTATGGAGTCAGAAGATAGAATACAGGTCACCAGGGGCTGTGAGGGGAGAGTGGGGACAAAGGGGACTGTACAGGGTTCTTGCTGAGGATGATGAAATAGTTTTTGGTATAAATCATGGTGATATATGCACAACGTTGCGAATGTGTTTAATGCCACTGAGTTGTGCACTTACAAATGGTCAAAGTGATAAATACTATGTCGAATTCACCACAAGAAAAAAAATAAAACTTATAGAAATGACAGGTTGCTGGGACCTACCCGTAGAGCTTCTGATTTCTGATTCAGCAGGTCTAGACCGAAGTCCGAGAACTTGCATTTCTGACAAGTGCCCAAGTGATGTCGATGTTGCTGATCTGAGAACCATATTCTGAATGGCAAGAATCTGAGCACCGTTTCTCAATCAAAATTAAAGGAAAACTGATGTCCAGATCCCATCCCAAAGAGTCTAATTTGATTGATCTGATTGGGCCTAGGCCTTCTTCAGGTTATCCTACTGGAGAACAATAGATGGGTGGGACTGTCTGGGAACCCCCTCCCCTACCCATGCTTCCTACTGGTGAGGATCTTTCTTCCTGGAAAAGAGGAAGTTTCATGGACGCTTTCTGGGGGCACCTGGATGGCTTAGCTGGTTAAGTATCTGACTCTTGGTTTCAGCTCAGGTCATGAATTCATGGTTATGGGATCGAGCCCCATGTGGGACTCCACACTTAGTGGGGAAGCTGCTTGAGACTCTCTCCCTCTGCCTCTGCCCCTCCCCCTCCTCTCTCTTGCTCTCTCTCTAAAAATAAATAAATAAACCTTTGGTGGGGAGGGGGAAGAAGGAGTTATCTTGGTGGTGGAGGAATTTCTTATACTAGGAAAATTACCTTACCCTGTATTCTCCCAGAAAAAGCCTTCTAACCATGGGACAGATCCTCAAGTTAGAGGGGGACATTCACTCAATTACTGAATGACTAGGGTTGATAGAGAGATTTGAGCTTTGTTACTTTCCCATGTTAGTGTGTGAAATCCTTAATTCTTTTAAGAAACCTTCTTTTAACTAAATGTAGGACCCCCCCCCCCCCGACTCACACTTCATTTCCTAACATCTGACAAATCTGTCAGAGGTGAACCTACTAGAACAGAATAGGAAAGAGAGAGAAAACCAAGTGCTGCTTTCCTGAGCATTCTTCCTCAACCCAAAACCATCCCATGAATAGCCAGTTTGCTGATTTTTCCCCCAATTCTAAAGAGATCCATAAGATCATAGAATTGACCGTAGCCATGTCCACAGATGGTAATAGGACAATAAAACTCTTGCACATTTGATTCTTCAGTTAAAATTTCCTTTGGCTTTCTGTACTTTATTCACCAAGCTATTTATATTCCTGCAGCTGGTTAAGCACCTACATAGGCACCCTGACCAGGGTGGGCAGAGCCCCTTCCCTGCTACTTCCCTCCCTCCAGCCTGCACCCACCCACCACTATTCCCACCCGAAATTCAGTTCATTCCTTTTTCCCACGACCACTGGAAGGAACAAGGGAGGGGCAGCCTCAAGACCACATGCTCTACCCAACTCTACTATATGGCACTTACAGCATGTTAAAAATAATGCATTGAGGGGCACCTGGCTGGCTCAGTTGGTTGAGCACTGCCTTAGGCTTAGGTCATGATCCCTGGGTCATGGGATCAAGGGCCTCATTTAGCTCATGGGATCAAGGGCCTCATTTAGCTCCCTGCTCAGTGGGGAGTCTGCCTCTCCCTCTCCCTCTGTGCCCTCTCTCTCTCTCACTCTCAAATAAATAAATAATAATAAAAATAAAACATTGAACAGGAGTACTAGCAAAGACAAATATTCAGAGATTGGCTAAGGCCTGAACATGAAACATTGACTTTAAGATAGCATTTCTAAAAGACTCTTTGGCAGAAGCCAGCAAAAAGAATTCACTTTCATTCAAACCTTCTGAAATCTGCTCTCCTTACACCTTTTTCTCTCTACTCCAGATTACCTTCATGTACAGACAGCCAACTCTACCTCTACAAGTCCTTCTGCTCCTTCTTCTGACCTCCCAAGTGAATGATCCTTTCCCAGATTTTCTCAGGAAAAGGATCACATTTGGCAATATCATCTCAAAATTGCTAGGATAACATGCTGATCTAGAAGTCAAACTCAAGTTCAGGACTATAATTAAGAACTCCAAAACCTCAGGAAGACAGACAAAAGTAACCTGCAGAATTAGGGATCTTGTCAGTTATTTACTATCCTGGACTGCTGGATCCATACCAACTAACTCACTTAATTATAAGCCCTCATGTGGGAAAAAATGGTTAAAGGCCACAGGGTGGGAAGGTCAAGGTGGGGGTGGGATTTAAATAAGCCAACTGTGCACAATCCAGATATTTCAGATATTGGTCTTGAGAGGATAAAAAAATAGGAAATGAAATACATATGGCTGTTATTGGAATCTTCCCCTTGAGAGAAGATTGGATGAAACTTCAAAGTTGTAAATAAAATAAATATGTCTCAATAGGAGACCTTAAAACTAGACCTCAGAAATCTTTTCAACAATATTCTGAGATACACCTAACGGCTGAAGCAAAAGGAGATTTGCCCTCTCTTTTGGTAAATAGGCTCACATCTGAAATAGGAAACTTAGTCAGAAAAAATAAATTGGACTGAGAAATTGCCAATTTAGAATATCTCCAACATGTGGCTTAACATTTTCAAAAAGCCCTAGAAAATAAACAAGCTAGGAATGAAAACAAACTTCTGGCTGTCCCAATTAAACAACTGGTCCCTAAAATAAAAACAAAAGCAAAAGCTTTTCTATTCTCTGAGAATTCCAAGAGTCTATGAATGAGGACACCTGTAGATACTGCAAGCAGAAGGGCCATTGGAAAAATTCATGCCATATGTTGGTTAGGAAACAGAAAACAACTGTCTAAAGTCAGCGCAGTGGTGCTGCAACTAGGAGAAAGAACCCAACTAATTCCCTACCCTTCATCTAAACCCACAAGGAGCATGGTTTATGAATATATATATGGACAATTCATCTTTTTTATTGATATAGATATTGATATATTGATATCCATATCACAGAACATCAGATGCCCCAGAGCACTGAAACCACTCCAATAGCGGGAATTCTCAACAACCACAAGCCCCTTTCCACGTTCCCATCCACAACTGCTTCATTGGAGCCATTAGCAGGAGAACATTCCTTTCTTCTCTGTGACACAACTTCTGTAAATTTAATAGGTAGGGAACAAGTTAGCAAGTAGAACTGACAACTAAAATGTACTACAGAGGGATTATTTTTGGAAGGCCCCAAATTATAACTGATATTCATATGAAAAGACCTATACTGTGTATGACTCCAGAAACTACTGAAGAGTCAGCCACAGTCTCAGAATCCCTAAAAGTCGAAGACTGGGCAAAGGCAAGTCAATGCTTTGGAACAGAGTCATAAGAGTCCAGATTGATTCTCCTAAACTTTAACCTAAACTTCCCAATACTCTACTAAAACTCAATGCAAAGAAGATCTTAGACTAATTACAACCAGCCAAATTGAAAAAATGGATTAATTATTCTTTGTAATGGTCCCTGTAATACCTGGTTCATCTGCTTAAAAGCCTAACAGTTGAGCCTATAGATTGGTCTAAGGTCTGGGAGCAGTTAAAACAGGCTTGCTTCCCAGCACTACCTTACTCAAATACCACGCCCTCCTCAGTCCCACCTGAAGGCAAATTCTGCACTGTAATAGATTTTTTTTTTTTGTTCAACATTGTTTAGTATCCCTTTGATGAAGTATGTGATATGTATTTCCCTTCACTTCAGAAAAGCAACAATTCTCTTGGATAGTTATGGCCTAGGGATTCACCAAAGCTCCATCCTATTCTTCTCAAATCTTAAAAGATCTTAAGGATATACTGTTTCCTTGTGGGTCCCTTTGGATCCAATATGCAGGTGACTACTTATGTTCCTTGAAGATTCTAAAGCCAACTCTGTACTTCTACTCACAGAGCTACCAAAAACAGGACACAAAGCTGAGAGAGAGAATTTCCAATTCTGAAACAACAGCAACAACAACAATTCATTGTCTAGACCATGACCTATTAACTGCAGGAAAGGCATTATCTGAGGAGAGATTATAAATTATGCAATTGTGTCTGGCATTCACTGGGTATTATGGAGAACGGCCACAAAGTATTTCTGGAATATCAAGCTTCTATATGATTTGACAGAATCAAATATCACACACCCTCTCATGGAACAAAAAAACTAAAAAGGCCTTCAGTGATTTCAAATATCCCTTTGACAGCCATCTAAACTAAATCTCCCAAATTATCATAAGCCTTATCTTTTGTTTGTGCTTGAAAGGTTAGGCCATGCTCTAGGGGTATTAACTCAAAAACATTCTTCACATCAAAGACCCATTGCCTATTATATCTGGCCCTTTGGTCTGGAAGCTAGAGATTTTTCTACTTGCCTCAGAGCAATTGTATACCCTCAGCTAAATTAAATAAAGCACTTCAGATCCTGCACTTGGATTGCCTTTAAACCTGATGGGATTACATGTAGAACAATCCCTATGGCTAATTGAAAATGCCAACATTTTTCTTCTAGCCTATTAATAAAAAAATATTGTTACTTTCTTCCTTCTCATAGTATCATACACTATTCTGACAACTCCACCCAGCAACTTTATTATCCTTACCCTTGAGGGAGAATATTATAATCATGTTTCTGCTATTTAAGAATTGTCTATGTCCAGAACACATATCATAGACATCCCCACACCAAATCCTAACTTAATATTGTTTGGTGATTGGTCTTCTCTTAAAAAGGAAAAGATCTAAACCCATGTTCACAGCAGCATTATTTACAACAGAAAAAAGGTGAAAGCAATCCAAGTGTCCAATGGCAGATGAATGGATAAACAAAGTGTGGTATACACATTCAATGAGCTATTATTCAGCTCACGGAAAGAAATTCTAACACATGCTACAACATGGTTGAACTTTGAAGATATTATGCTAAGTGAAATAAGCCAGATGCAAAAGGTCAGAAATGATTCATTTATATGACATTCCTAGAGTAGTCAAATCCATAGAGACGGGAAGAAGAATGGTGGTTTCCAGGGCTGAGGGAAGTAGGGTATGGAGAGTTAGTGTTTAATGGGTACAGAGGTTTCAGGTGGAGAAGATGAGAAAGTTCTAGAGATGCATGGTAGTGATGGGTGCACGATGTAAACATAATGCCACTTAACACAATTTACTGCTTAACAGTACAATTAAAAATGATTGAAATGGTATATTTTATGTTACATATTTTTTACCACAATAAAAAATAAAAAGAGACAATAAAAAAAAAAAAAAGAGAGAGACAATACCAGGCAGGCTGGTTATATGAAAGCTATCACAGATTCCCTTGAAAAATCCCTTTAACAGCCACCTTAAAACTATGAGGCATTCCCAATCCCTTATTAAAAGTCAAATCAATGTAGGTAATCAAAAATATAGCTTTTTCAATGGTGTAGCTAAATTCACTTTTATTGCTAAAAACAAAAGGGTAAATATATTCACAGATAGCTGACATGCTTTTGGAGTAGTTAATGATTTTGAAAAGACATGGAAGCAAGGAGATTTCTTAACCTCTTCAAACACTCCTATACAAACAATGGACAACAAATACATAAATTACTGATATCTTAATGCTACCTGAGGAAATTGTTCTTGTAAAAGTAAATAAGATGCTATAGAGATTAGAAGAAATGCTTTAGTAGATCATCATGCTAAACAAGCTGCTCTGATATCATGCTTATGCAAGAATCACCTACAAAAAAATTAATATCCATAGTCATTCAAGAATTCCATAATAGATGCACAACATTTAACTACCAACTCTGAAAACAAACACTGTGGATAACTAGAGAGTAAGATACATGAGGAGATCTGGTGAGGCCAGGATGGCTGAAGGGGAACATCGGATAACCTCAAAGGAATATTTCTAAAATATACCATGAAACAATTCATCACAGCAGGAATGAGCAACTACAATATTAAACAATTCCTGGCTGAGAAATTTTTCTGGAATATCCAATTCATTCCTCATCTGTAACCAACATAATTTGGAGAATACTGTAAAGGTGGGGTATGGACCAGAACTATGTCCAAAGGGATACTCAGACAATCTCCAAATGGATTTTATACAATTGCTACTATAGTTTATCTATGTATAATAACAATAGTATGTCCATTTTGTAGGTGGATTGTATTCCCCTGATACAAACCTAGAATCTACTGTGGCCAAAATACTTTTAGTTTTATGGGACCTACTTGGGACCTTCCTACTTACCCATTCAGGGATAGAGGAATACATTTTACTGGAAGAATTACTTGTAAATTATACAAAGCTTTGCTCTTTTCTCAAAACCTCTGTTGTCCTTATGTCCCAATCCTCTGGGAATATAGAAAGAACATGTGAAATATTAAAACTGAAAGTAGCTAACCACCTTTAGGTCTTATAGTCCTGAGTTCTTGTCCTTTAAGAGCTCAAACACCACCTCTTGGTAAAAGGGTGCCTGGAAAATCCATGCAACTAGGAATATCTTCACCCATACTTGATTTCCATCTTTTACAAGCTAATTATTATAAGGGACTAACTCAATACACTCAGTCCAATCATTCCATAGGCTGCTGTTCCCCCTCCAATGACCTAATCAGTCCCTCTTCGACCTAAAACAGGTCATCTAGGGTACTAGAAAAGACATCAGAGAAAGCTGCCCTTGAATCTCCCTAGAAAAGACCTTATGACGTGCTCTTAACTACTGGTACATCCGTCAAACAACAAGGAATTATCCTTAAATATGTTACTCAATCAAAATGACACCATCTGTCTGATAAAAATCAGAATGTTATATCTACTAAAAAATTGAGATTTCCCCAAAAGAAGGCTTCCAGAAGGAAGCAGTCCATAGAAGTTGGCTTCTAACTCAAGAGATTCAGAACAAGCTGATGACCATATGAAGGGGACAGTTTCTACCCAAGGTGATTAGAACAGGATTTTTCTTAAGATTTTATTTATTTATTCACAAGAGACACAGAGAGAGAAAGGCAGAGACACAGGCAGAGGGAGAAACAGGCTCCATGCAGGAAGCCCGAAGCATCACTCGATCCCAGGACTCCAGAATCATGCCCTGAGCCAAAGGCAGACACTCAACCACTCAGCCACCCAGGTGTCCCTAGAACAGGGTTTTTCTATATGCTACACTTTCCTTTATTAGTCTCCCTTTCAATCATACTTTTCCTCATTACTGATTTAACATCACACACTTCTGACTTAGCCTGTCATGCCACCAATACTACTGATACTGATTTTCTTTGTCTAGGCCTTACGGAAGGTAAAATCATCCTACCTCTAGTAATACAGCTCTCTTACCAGTACGGCCAAACCCCAGATAATAGCCATACATGTAATCAATCCTCCTAAAGACAGTTTTTTTCAAGAATATTCTAATCAACAAATAGCTTTTAGACTAATATTTGTTAATGAACATCCAGGACAGGATTGCTACAACTCTATGTAATGACCATGACTCAACCTGATCATATAAACTGGCCCAGCTCCCTTCTTTACCCCCTCTTTTATAACTATTTTTGGTGTTTCCTCAGTATTAGTATTTCAGATCGAATTCCCTAATAGACAAAAATATTCAAAGTCATTACTCTTATAAATAGGCCAAAAATTATGCCAATCTTACTAACGATGGTGATCCCTGTAGACAGTACATCGATGAAGAAAAATGTACTTGTGCTTGGAAAGAGGTAAAATTTTGGATGTAACAGTGATGTGACAGTCATGACAATACCCAGAGACAATACACATATCTCCACTAAGATTTACCACATACTATGATGCTTCTGTGTACTTCCTTGGTTATATTCCCATGCAAAAATCAGGCTCTTAGTAGCTGACCAAGGACTGGAGCAATCACTTAGATCATTCCAAGTGTATGACTCCTTAATATCTTCAATACACTATGTCTTCTTAAAAATATTCCTAAAGAGGGGCACCCGGATAGCTCATCTCTCATGAATAAATAAATGAAATCCTTAAAAAACATATCCTTAAATATATATTATTCCTAAGAATAATATCCTGCCTGGAGGTATTGGTAGGATGCATTCCTTCAAACAACATCAATGTCCTCAATAGAATTTCAAAAATTTGGAACAATCAACAATTTTCTCTATAGTTTAGCTGATGTAGTAATTAATGTAGCCATGCCCTAGGATCATAATAAACAAGTACAAATTCTTTAGTCCAGGTAGTTCTGAATAAGATAATTGTTTTGCACCTGGTCAGTTAGGGGAGAAGGTAAGTCTGCATAACAGCTAACATTTCACATGGTACCTGGGTGAACAGTACAGGGAATGTAAGCTAAAATAAAGGATCACCTGGAAAAAAAAAAAAAAAAGGACCGCCTGGATATCTAGAATAGATCAAGGGGGTTGCTAGAAAAGATTGATTCTATAACTCTACATGACTCTGTAAAAGATGGGTTAATATACCTGTATCAATATTAAGAACTTTTCAGATTAGATATGAGACAGGGCATCTAGACAGGAATAGAATAAAAGTGGGTTTGCAGGTCTGATATGTGAAGTTGAGAGATTTACCATTTTGTGACTCCTTCTTCCTCTGCAACCTAGACAGGAGGTTTGTCCTGGCAGTGGGAATAAGGGTAAATTCAGGCAAGGAGGTAGGCATGTAGGAGAGACTGAGTCAGAAATCTGAGAGGTATGAAGACAGTATGTATGAGTCACTGAGTGGAAATTGCGGAGTAGCGAAACATAGCCAATGGCCAGGCCTTGCTGAGGCTCCAACCAGATCAATGCTCCTGAGCAGCAGGTCCATCTTCCCAGTGGTGTGGCTGCATTGGGCAGCGCTCAGCTGCCAGAGACCAGTGGTCTGTCCCCCAGCTAGTTCCACCCTCCTTGCAATGAGCAAGAAGCTTTCCCTAATACAGCCTTCAGGTTGATCACAGCCCCAACCCCTCCACTGAAGTGAGTTTTCTTCTCTTTCTACAGCTTCTGGATATTTTAGTAAGAAAAGGCTACTCTGGGGACCATTGGCCAGGTGCTCCCTCAAAACTTCACCTCCAATTTTTAGCTGCAAATTGTTCACGGTTTAATCAGAGTTCTCCAACCAGAACTGACTGGTGAGTATCCCTCTCACAGTGCACAACTCTAGGGTATTGGCCTTTTGGTCGGCCTGTCAGTCCACTTAGCTCAGGTGCCAGCTTCTTTCTGCAGTCTGAAAGCAGGCATCGCCTGGCTCATACTATCAGCAAAGAGACCTAGAGATTCCTTTCTGGCTGCAAATCACAACACTCTTGGTTTCTCTGCTTTCTTTATCTTGAGTTCCCAACTAGAAAGAAAAATAGTTGCAGCCACACGATGTCTTTATACCAAGCACAACAAACTCTGAGGGCACTTCCCTGATTTCTTTTTAATCGTCTATGGACTTCATTGTTTTCACGTCTCAAGAAGCTCTCCAGCTGCCCTGGTATGGATTGTGCAACAAGTTCCTTTAAGGAACAATTTGTAAACTTGCCCCTCATGTAATCTGTTGTCTGAGGCCTGATATTTACCACAGGCCATTTTTTAATAATTTAAATAAAAAATATAACAAGGTTTCCAATAAGGATGTTCAACTGGGCATATCTCTATATCCTTCTGGTGAAGGAAGTGGGGAGAGATTTCTCAGCCTGATTCTGTCACTTGCTAGTTAACTAGTTAGGTAACCATCATTCTGCAAGTCATTCCTTTTCTGAGGCTCTTCCTTCTTTAAAAAAAAAAAAAAAAAGAACAGTCATGCTGAGCTGCCTCCTTCCTCACAGAGGTGTTGCATGGATTAAATATGATAATGAATGTCAAAGTGCTTTGTAAACTGCAAATCTAAGGTGTTATTATTCCCTTGGTGAAAGTAAACATAGGCTGTATATCTTCTCTGCAGGAATATAAAGGTTTGGAGTTTTCATTAAAGGCAAATCCACAGTGTTTATTGAACCCCTTTTGTTTGCATGCATTTGCTAGGCATTTGTATATAAATCATTTCATTTTATCTTCCTAGTAAGCTTGTGGCGCAACTAGTTTTAAAACCCACTTCACAGATAAGGAGACTAAGCTTCAAAGAGATGAAGCAATTCACCCACTATCCACAGCCAGTAAGTACTGACAGCAGTTCTGGACTAGCACAGCACCTCTTCTCCACACAACCCTCAAGGATGTGGGCTCCTTCCAGCTCATGACACTCTGCCATCCTAAGTGGCCCCTGGCCTCATCATCTAAGATGGAGTGCAGCATCACCTCCCAAGAAGGAGGGGAGAGGACAGGACAAAGTGGAGAGGCCAACTCTTAAGGAATGGTCACAAGAGGTTCCATATGACACTTTGCCAATCCCTTGGCCAGAATATATTCACACAATTGGTTTGATGACAAGATCCTAATGGAGCATTTGAACAGAGCAATTGGAGAGAGTTTAGTAAAGGGGTCACATTCAAAGGTGTGGGTACAATTAAGAGAAACACACAGGGTGGTGGTGCACACCAGAGCTAGAGACGGTGGAGAAATATCATAACCACAGGCCTGAAGGGACATGGAAGGGATTGTTCCTGGAGCCTAGAGAAGGCTGGAGTTGCAGCTGTAGGAGGGGGCTATCCCAATTGAGCTGTGGCCTTTGGTAGGGGAAAACCAACTTGTTATATATATATATATATATATATATATATATATATATATATATATATACTCTGTCTAGCCAAAGGACCAAGAGAGGGGTGTCCTAGCAAGACAGAAAACTTTGAGACAATAACCCATTCAGCCTGCCAAACATCACAAAAACAAAAACCATCTTGTGGCCACACTCCACCCATGCCAGCAAAGGCCACATGAGGAACCTAGACCACCATCCTCAAAAGGATGTAACAAGATGCTCCATCCACTGTCCCTCCCACCATGGTAGTGTCATAAAAGACTGCATGGGGAACAAAACTTCCATTCTCTCTGGAGTGACTCAGAATATCCCTGTATTTGGAGATAGTCTTTAAAGAGCAATTAGGTGAAACAAGATCATTGGGGTGGGCTCTAATCTGCTATGGCTGGTGTCCTTTAAGAACAGGAGACTAGGGATCCCTGGATGGCTCAGCAGTTCAGTGCCTGCCTTCAGCCCAGGGTGTGATCCTGGAGACCTGGGATCAAGTCCCACGTCGGGCTCCCTGCATGGAGCCTGCTTCTCCCTCTGCCTGTGTCTCTGCCTCTCTCTCTCTCTGTGTGTGTGTGTGTGTGTGTGTGTGTGTGTGTGTGTGTGTCTCATGAATAAGTAAATAAAATCTTTTAAAAAAAAGAAGAGGAGGAGGAGACTAGAGGGGTACCTGGATGGCTCAGTTGGTTAAGCATCCTACTCTTGGTTTGGGCTCTGGTTGTGACCTCAGGGTTGTGTGATGGAGCCCTGAGTCAGGCTCCACACTCAGCAGGGAGTGTGCTTGGGATTCTCATGCTCCCTCTCCCTCTGCCCCTCCCCCTGCTCACAGGCTCTTTCTCTTTCTCAAGTAAATAAATAAAATCTAAAAAAAAAAAAGAGGGACTAGAACATAGATACACAACACAGAATATCATGTGAGGACACAGGGAGGAGGAGATGGCCATGTAAAGCAGAAGAGCGAGGTGCCAGGACGAACCAACCCAGTGACACCTTGATCCTAGATTTCTAGCCTCCAGACCTATGAGAAAATAAATTTCTGATTATGTAAGCCGTGCCCCCAGTCTGTGAACTGTGGTAGTATCAGAGGAGGTTTGGTGGAGAACCAGGAGTTATTATGGCTCATTGGTAACAAGACCACCTCCCTAGTGTGTCAGAGGAGACCACATGGGCAGCTGGAAGGAGGTGCTCCTTCCTCTTCCTTCTCTGCCAGGGAGTTATCAGCAGAGGCCTGGCAGTAACAAAGTGGAACCCCCTTCACCCACCAGAGTGGTGTCAGGGGAGACTGCTAGAACATAAGACTTAAATAAGATCCAGAATCTTACAAAGTAGTACCCAAAATGTCCTGATTTCAGTCCAAAATCACTTATCATACCTGAAACCAGGAAGACCTCAAATGTCCTCATACCAACATTGGAAGGTATGGATCAGCTAGAGTAGTTCAGCTGCAGTGAATAGAAACCTGAACACAGAAGGAATCAACCTTTCAGGAGAATTTATTGGCTCACATTACTGAAAGCTCCAGAAGTAATGCAGGCTTCAGCAAACGTTGATCCTATGGCTCAGGGATGTCCCAAGAACCCAGGCTCTGTCATCCACCATGTAGTTTCTTCTCAGGGCTGGCTGGCCTTGGGCTTGTGGGATGGCTGCCAGTAGCAAACAGGGCAACCGGCTTCCTCGCTCATTCCCACAGGGAGAGCATCTTTCCCCAACCATAAGGACAACTTCTTTCCCCCTTTAGATCACCTGCTCACCTGTTCAACTACTCTCACCTCAGGAATATCTTACAAGGATTGCTTGAGGTCAGTTAAACCCCAGAGATGAGGGTGAAGTGTAATCTCACCTAAAACACTATGAGGAATCATGACGGAGGGGAGTTTCTCAAAAGAAACTCTTACTGGGGTTCAGAGAATTTAGGAAAGTTGCTCAGAGTTAAAGTTACTGAAATGGAGGAGCTGAGGTTCAGACTCAGTTTTCTGTTTCTGAAACTTCATGGCAATGGAGGACAAATGCCTGGCACTACTTCAGACCCTGGTACGATGCTTAACATACCACAGCCGCTTAATAGATACGTGTTAAGTAAAAGAATAAAATACCACTTTCTTGGCAAACATCATCAGGGCAGAGACACCTACTCTTCTTCCAATTCTCACATGCTACCATAGACACTTTGGCCTCCCAGTTAGCCACATTCAGGTGACCAGTAACAGCCAAAGTGCTACGACTGGAGTTAATGTGAATCACTACCAGACTGAAGCATAGAGGAACTGGTGTGAAGTCCCCTGGTGCTCCCTTTTCCTTCTGTGGTGACTAAAGTAGCCACATGTTCTAGATGGTGTGGCTACAGGATGGTCAGCCTGCATCCCCAAGTGGCTATCTGGAGCAGTGTCACTCTTCAATCTTACCCCCACAGATCCATGTTGGACATGAAGCATAAGCAGAGAGCAAACTTTAACCGCTACTTGGGGGTTAACCTGGTATTAATCTAGCCTAACTAGACAAGTACAATACCTGAATAATTCCAACACCTTCTCTTGCAGAGCCTAGACTTGGCTCAGAATCCTGAAACATTTATTTTAGCTCAACAACTTCCAATGATTAAAACACTTCCTACTTTTGTTTATTCAGTCAATAAATATTTGCTGCCTACCAGCCGTATGCCAGGTGTATTCATTTCCGTGGCAGCTGTAAAGACTAGGTGTCTTACATGGATAGAACTGGAGGGTATTATTCTGAGTGAAGTAAGTCAATTGGAGAAGGACAAACATTATATGGTTTCACTCATACGGGGAATATAAAAAATAGTGAAAGGGAATAAAGGGGAAGGGAGAGAAAATGAATGGGAAATATCAGTGAGAGCGACAGAACATGAGAGACTCCTAACTCTGGGAAACGAACAAGGGGTGGTAGAAGGGGAGGTGGGCAGGGGGGATGGGGTGACTGGGTGATAGGCACTGAGGGGGCACTTGACGGGATGAACACTGGGTGTTAGCTATATGTTGGCAAATCGAACTCCAATAAAAAAATAATAAAAATAAATTTTCAAAAAGTAAAAAGTAACAGTAACAAAAGAGACTAGGTGGCTTACATTGGATAGCTTAAAATAAGAGAAATTTATTCTCTTACAATTTTGAGGCCAGTGGTCTAAAATCAAGGTTGTCAGCAGGCCATGCTCTGTTTAGAAGCTCTAGGATAGAATCCATTCTTTGCCTCTTCCAGCTTCTAGTGTCTGTTGGCATTGCTTGGCTTGTGGTCACATCACTCAAATCTCTACCTCTATAATCCTATTGCTTCCTCTTTTTGTCTTTTCTCCTGTATGTCCATTATAAGGACATTTGTCATTGGATTTAAGCCTATCCAAATAATACAGGATGATCTCCACATCTCAAAATCTGAACTTAATTACATCTGCAAAGACCCATTTTCCAAATAAGATCACATCCACAGGTTATGGGTATTAGAAAATGTACATATCTTTTGAAGGACCACCATTAAACTCATTACAGCAGGCATGGTGCTAGACCCTGGCAATATGTAGTAACAAAACAAACGAAGCATTTGTGGAGCTTACCTGTCTAGTTAGGGAGATAGGCATTAATCAAATAATTGCACAAATAAATGTTCAAGTGCTAGAAAAGAAAAATGCAAGTTGCTAGGAGCCAAGTCTAGGCCAAGAAAGGAAGTTTTCCACTAGGATGTGATGCTTGAGCTGAAACCTAAAAAGTGAACATGCCTGGCACTACTTCAGACCCTGGTATGAAAAGCAGGTAAAGCATTTCATGCACAAGGAAAATTCCACTCAAAGCCCATTGGAGAGGGGAGTGGGGCTAATGCTCAGAAAGCAGGAGAAAAGATGAAAGTTTAGGACTTTGTTCTAAAAACAAAGTTCTAAAAAATTTGCATAGTCTTTACACTATGCAAATAAGTGACCTAAGCAGAATTGTGTTTTTTTTTTTAAGATTTATTTATTTATGAGAGAGAAAGAGAGAGAGAGAGGCAGAGACACAGGAGGAGGGAGAAGCAGGCTCCATGCACCGGGAGCCCGATGTGGGATTCGATCCCGGGTCTCCAGGATCACGCCCTGGGCCAAAGGCAGGCGCCAAACCGCTAAGCCACCCAGGGATCCCAGAATTGTGTTTTAAAACATCACTCTAGCTTATAGGAAAACAAGAGTGGGAGTCAAGGGGTCAGCTTAGGAAGGCATTGCAATGAGGTGACAAATGATGTCCTAGCCCAGAAAGATGACAATAGGAAAGGACAAAAAGAAGCCAAATTTTAGAGATATTTTAGAACTAAAATCAACAGACAAAATGATGTCCCTGAAAATGGAAAAGTAAGAAACTCCAAAAAAATAATTTTGAAGGTGGCAAAAACGTTGAGAATCAACTTTTTCAGAACTCTGGAAACTAATCAAAAACTTAAAACAACCAGAGCAATGTTAAATGAGAAATGAAGCCACTAAATTTTTGTAAAAGAGCACTGTGGCATTTTAACTTACCTACCTGCTATCTCCCTAGCTCGTCAGCAGCAATAGGAATGGTGGCACACATTCCTACTGTGGCTTGCTGGTGTCAGAAGAGGAAGAAATGTTTGTCTCATTCTCCAGGAATTGTGGTTGTGTGATTTGATCCGGCTGGTGGATCCTTGAGGAATTAGTCTTGGCAATTTCTCATGATTAAAGCAGCCTTCTGGGTGGTGTTGTCAAAAGCACCCAAAGGTAAATGTTCTAACCACAGCTGCCAGGGGCAGGAAATGGCAGACGAGTAAGCAATGGATGGACTGAGGAGCTTGGGAAGAAAAAGCTCAGAATGCATGGGGAGGATGCAAAACTATTGGAGCTAATAAATGAATTCAGATAAGTTACAGTTTACAAGATTGACACACATAAATCTACTGTATTTCTATACACCTGCAATGAACAATCTGTAAAGGAAAATAAGAAGACAATTCCATGTTTAATAGCATCTAAAAGGATAAAATACTTAGGGACTAAATTTAACCAAGGAGGTATAAGAATTGTATGCTAAATACTACAAAATATTGCTCAAAGTAATTAAATAGCTAAATAAATGGAAATATATCCTATGTTCGTGGATTAAAAGACAATATTTTAACATGGCAATACTCCCTGAAGCAATCTAAAAATTCAACTCAACCTCTACTAAAAATCTCAGTGAACTTTTTTGTAGAGATGGAAAGGATGATCCAAAAATTCATATGAAATCACAAGGGACTCAAAAATACAACCTTGAAAATAAAGAAGAAATTTGAAGAACACATGCATCTCAATTTCAAAACGTAGTACAATGCTAAGAATAGTCAAAATAGTGTAGTAGGCATAGAGATCAATGGAACAGAATTAAGAGTCCAGAATATAAGCCATACATCTTTAGGCAACTAATTTTTTTACAAGGGTACCAAGACCAATTAATAAAGAATCATTCTTTCAACAAATGGTGTTAGCTAGACAATTGGATAGCTATATGTGAAAGAATGAAGTTGGACCTTTACCTCACATCATAAACAAAAGTTAACTCAAAAAGGATCAAAGACCTAAATATAAGAGCTAAAAGTAAAACTCTTTGAAGAAAACACTAATAAATCTTCATGATCTTAAATTTGGCAACAGATTCTTAGATAGGATAGCAAAAGCAGCAATGAAATAGAAAACAAAATAGAAAAAATAAATCAGACTTTATTAAAATTTAAGACTTTATCAAAGAACACTATAAAGAGAGTAAAAAAAGACAACCCACAGACTGGGAGAAAAATATTTTTAATCATATACCCAGTAAATGTCTAGCTCCAGAATACATAATAAACAATTACAGGTCAATGACAAAGAGTCAACCCCATTAAAAAATGGCCAAAGGACCTGAATAGACATTTAAAAAGATATACAAATGACCAACAAATGCATGAAAATATGCTCAATATCATTAGTCATTAGGAAAATGCAAACCAAAATCACAAGTTACCACTTCACACTTATAGAAACTAACAAGCGTTGGCGAGGATGTGGAGAAATTGGAGTCCTCATACATTGCTTGCGGTGATTTGAAATGGTGAAGCCAAAATGGAAAACAGTGTGGCGGCTCCTCAGTAAGTTAAACATAGAATTACCATATGACCCAGATATTCCACTCTGGTATATACACCCAAAGGAATTGGAATCACATATTTAAACGAAAACTTACAAATATTCATAGCAACACTACTCACAATAGCCAAAAGGTGGAAACAACTCAAATCCCATTAACTAGTAAATCGGTAAATCAAATGCGGTGTGTCCCTACAATGGACTACCACTGTGCCTTAAAAAGAAATAAAATATTGACATGTATTATAACATGGATAAACCCTGAAAACATTACACTAAGTGGGAAAAGCTAGACACAAAGGCCATATATTGTATAACTCAAGTCACATGAAATATCCAGAATAGGCAAATCCACAGAGGTAGAAAGCAGCTGAGTCATTGCCAGGGGCTAGGGGCAGAGGGGAATGGAATGATATTGGTGATGACTTACAATCAACAATTGTAAATGTAGAAAATGCCATGGATTGTATATTTTAAATTTATTAAAATGGTGACTATAATGTATATTTTGCCACAATTTAAAAAAAAGCAACTAAAAAGAAAACACAACAGGTCTTAGTAGTACAGCAAACATAAAAGGTGAAGGAAATGGGATAGACAAAGATCACGCTCAGGTTGTCAGCCACCACAACTTGATGGAAGATGCATGTGGAAGTTTGAAAACATGGCAGCAAAATGTGTTAATACTTACTAATAGGTGGGGTCTTTGATGCCTCCACCTGAATCTGGACTCTGTGACTGTTTGAGCAATAAAATATATCAGTAATGAGGCTGTACCAGTTTCCAGGCTCAGGTCTTAAGAAAATGTCAGTTTCCACTTCCTGACTCTTGGGGCACTTGCTTTGGAACCCAAATGCTGTGCTATGAGGAAGCACACTGCTCCATTAAGAGATCTATGAACTGAAAGCCACCACCAACTAGCCAGCCATGTGAATAAGTTATCTTGAAAGCGAACCTTCCCATCCCAATAGAGCACCAGAGCTGTCATATGGAACAGAGACAAGTTGTCCCCATTGAGCCCTGCCCAAATCACAGACTCATGAGCAAAATAAATGACTGTTATCCTAAGCCACTAGGTTTTGGACAGAGCAATAGTATCGAAAATGGTGTGACTTTGTCTTATGATTCAGAGACAGAAGAGCTCCCACTGCTCCCTAAGGAAGATCTCTATTAAGTACATCACTCTTCACTTCATCATCTTTATTGGTTTTTATTTGGGGACTACCTAAGTCAAAGGATCAGAAATTCTGCCTTTGCCTTGACCGCTTGGCATTCTGGTTTTGGTTTACGTAGTTTTGAGTTTTCCTATACTGATTGTATTTCTATTAAACCTCTGGTTGGTGTAAAAAAAAAATGGGGTGGGGGGTCAGATCAGACTCTGGGTTGGGAGGGGGAATGTCAACTCCTAGCTCACCAAAGCCACAGGAGGGATGGGAAGGATGCACAAAACAGTCAAGGATGTCCCAGGGCATAAGGGCAATACATTGAGAATGCCTACTACATTCAACTTGTGATGGGGGGGAAGAAAGAAGTTCGTGATATAGACCCATCAAGTATATTCCGTGCCCCCAGAATATTGGAGAAATCAGTGAAATTCCACACTAGTGGAAATGGTCCAGATGGGCGGCCAAACACAGGTCCCCAATCAGCGGGGCACTAGTCTTACCTTGTGACACCACTCTTCTTTCCCCATCTTGGAAGAAAATGCCTGCTGTCATTGGGTTGTGCCACTTTCATCAAATCTTCTTTGAGCCCTTCTTGCCTTCCCAGAACCTTTAGCCATCAGCTACAATCCCCTTAGAGGGCCTTAGAGGGACTATAACCTGCAGCTTTACCTGTTCACTTGTTGAAGGTGGGCCTCCTCTACCTGCCACTAAGGGGTTCAGTTTCACCTAAGCCCTTTGGCTTTCCTACAACACACACTACAAGTCATCACCACTAAACAAAAACCTTAGAAAAAGGAAATAAAGAAACCCAATGCCAGCCTCTCTTTTCTGAGCTGAGGAGGAGAAAAGAAGTCCATTTCTCTTAACCTATTTTTCTTATAATCCACCCTGTTATATCAACTTCATGCCTGCATTTTTCAATAGTACAACTATTGCAGGCACAAAGCTCTTAATATATATATATCACATTTTTCTCAAACTGTGTGCCAGAGAAACAATTTTCAGATATTTAATATCAGAATAAAAGAAGTTTCCTACCAAAAACTGGATTGAGTTCTAAAAAGATGTCTATACCTTGGATGAAGTAATCAGAACACATTTTCCCCAAAAAAATAATGCAATTGGTTGTGTTAAGGTTCCAAGTCTAACCCATAGAAACTTATATAAACTAACAACAATGCATTTGAAGAGTAGGAAGTAATACTACAAAAATTAGTAACTAAGTCACAACACCACAGAATGGATAAAAAATCATTTATTAACTTGAATTCAGTTACTTCAGGAAAGGCAGGTCTAACCAGAGGGTGCACACAGAGGATTTCTGGGACTTCTGAATCCTTTGAGGTGTGTTTTTAAATTCCTAAGAAAATCTATAGAGAATTGATTTTTAATTTAATCATTAAATTTACTTTTATACATCAAAATAAAATGCTTTTACACAATGAAGGAAACCATCAACAAAACAAAAAAAAAGTAGTGAATGGAGAAGATATTTGCAAATGATAAATGATAAATATATCTGATAAGGAGTTAATATCCACAATATATAAAGAACTTCTAAAATTCAACACCAAAAGCAAACAGACAATTTGATTAAAAAGTGGGCAGAGGGCCCAACTAGACATTTTTTTTTTCAAAGAAGACATACAGACGGCCAACAGACACATTAAAAGGTGCTAAACATCGCTTATCAGGGAGATGCAAATCAAAACCACAATGAGATATCACCTCATACCTGTCAGAATGACTAGAATTAAAAAGACAAGAAATAACAAGTGTTTGTGAGGTTATGGAGAAAAAGGAACCCCCATGCAGTTGGTGGGAATGTAAATTGATGCAGCCACTATGGAAAACAATATGGAGGTTCTTCAAAAAATTAAAAATAAAAGTACTGTAAGATCCAGCAATTCCATTTTGGGGAATATATCCAAAGGAAATGAAAACATTAATTCAAAACAATATATGCACTCTTACGTTTATTGCATCATTATTTACAATGGCCAAGATATAGAAGCAACCCAGTGTTTATCCATAGATGAATGGATAAAGGAGATGTGGTATATATATGTGTGTATATACAATGGAATACTGATCAGCCATAGAAAAGAATGAGTTCTTGCCATTTGCAACAACATGGTTGGACCTAGAGGGTGTTCTGCTAAGTGAAATAAGTCAGACAGAGAAAGATATATATCATATAATTTCACTTATATGTGGACCCAAAGAAGCAAAACATGATAAAAAAAAAAACACTCATAAATACAAACTGGTGGCTGTGGGCAAAATAAATTAAGAGGTACACACTTCTAGCTGTTAAAAAATCATTACTTTTAAAGGAGCACTGAAGAATAAGGAAAAGCTCAAGACCCTGCAATATTGGCCCTAAAAGAGACCCCTCCCCCATGAATGCATTCATTGTAGAGATCAGGGTTTGGGGTGCCAAGCAGACCAGGAGCTTGAGCGAAGAAACTCATGTTTCTACCATTTACCAAATGTCTGCCATTTACCAGCTCGTGCTAGGGGACAAACGACCTCCCTCTGTGTGTACCTCCACTTTACTGGTCACAGAACCAGCATGCGGCAAACACATGAGAATAGTCAAGGCCATGAGAAAGTGCAAGCAACACACATGACTCTACAACATTGTCCTCCACTCCTTCTCTTCTTTGGGCAGTGGCCACTTAACTGCCTTCAGGGCTGAGTTATTAGGGACAAGGTGCAAAGAGAAACCAAACACGGTCTTTGGAGAACGGATTGGAAGGCCGAGTCCTGGCATAAAAATAGTTTTGGAATAACCTTGCTAGAAGTATCCCTATTCCTGCCTCTACCACATCTACACCTTGGAGGGCAAGGGTATTGCCAGGGCAAGGCCAGCACCTAAGCTGAGAGCACAGTAAGAGTGACCCAAAGCCCACATGGGCTCCTGGGGACCAAGGCAAGTAGTCAGGCCAGAGAACATGCCCACAGGCCCAAAGCAATACTGTCCAAGGGCTGAAATGGACACAGAGGGCCTGCCATCTCATAAAGTTTAGGAGGGGGAAGCCAAGATGATCACAGACAGAAGTGGCAGGGAGAAGGCCCATAGGCATCTCAAATTTGTCAGGGTTGGGACCCAGGGGAATAGCTCCCAAAACTACCACTCCCCTCTCCCTGGTCATTCCCCAGCCCCAATGACTGTTAAGGCTCTCAGATCTCAGGGGCAAATCCCTAGAGACAAGGGTGATAGGCTGCGAAGGAATAAAGCTGCTACATCCCAAGCATGCTCAGAAAACTCAGAGTGGCTGAATGATCATGAATGAAGTTTCCACTATTCAACAAAATGAGAGCTCTAGATACAAATTGAGTTGTAGGAAGTGTTCCATAATCACCTGGGTTTGCGACTTAAGAAATCAATACCCAATGAGAGCACTGGGTAGCCAGCACCAGGTAGGTAATAAGCACTCAAAAGCCATTATCATGTTTACTATCATCTGGATGGGACTCTCTTTTCTTATTCCACTCTAGTCTCCTTTAAAATAAACAAGCCTGTCTCCACAGCTTCAACTGTTGTCCCGTGTCCCCGCTGCCACCCAACATCCATTTGGGACACTAGAGAAGCAGAGTCTGTTTCTCACAATGGAGTGGATCAATTGGGTCAACAGCTACTGGGGAGTCCCCATGCCATTAACTCAGGGAGAGGACATCCCAGGACAGACTGGGTCTTGGCCAGTTTTTGCACAGGACCCTAAGGTCCTCCCCTCCTCCAGCCATCAGAAGCTCAGAAGTTGTCCTCCCTGTATCTCTCCATTCAAAGGAGCACCTAACAGCCCAGGGTTTGGGAGGATGGGGAGTTGCGGGTTAGGGGAGGGAATCTAACAGGTTCCATTTGCAAGCCGCAAGATAAGGACCTCTGTTCCACACCCACACCCCACCTCTCTTGGGGGTGAGGTACAATGAGTTGTTAGATGCAAATATATCAAAAGATTTATATAAATGAAAGCTTCTTTATTATGATAACAACCCCCCCCCAGGATCATAGTAAAACATTTAAGGTGTGTAAATGCCAAGAAATTTGCCCTGAAAAAGAAAGCATTAGAGATAGCTTTTGTTCATTGAGATTTAAAATTTTGAAATATGTTACATTAAGTTCTGTTTATTGTGAAGGCCAATTTGCCACTTTTCATACTTTCAAGACATTTTTATAGACACTATCCCATCAATTGGAAGAGACAGGCAGGGAAGTGGCTCCAACCATCAGGCTCTCAGCACAGACCTCAGGCTCTATACGATGCTAGTATATCCTTCACTGTTGATAGGAGAACAGGTGGGCCTCTCTGCCAGGGAGGATGTGAAAAGAATTTTGAAAGAAACAGAATATACTCCATTGCAGCTTTAAAATCTTATTTTTATATGCCAGTTTCCCAGCTCCAGAGGATACCTGAACAGTAGAGGGAGGGAAACTGTAGGATCTCCATGCTAGCTACTCTCCAATGACATTTTTCCCAGACTCTGGACCTAGAAACAACCAAAAATGATTTGGTGAATGTACTGAAATGATTTATCGACCATTTACCAAGTTCACACTGTCATAAAGGGCACAGGGCTTAATGCTGAGTATTGATTAAAAGATACTGAAAAATTCCATTCCCATGTATTATCCCTAACGTCTTGCCAGAATCATCTGTCCCAAAACAAACCATCTTGTTTCCCAGGCATGCTGTCAGGTCAGGGAAAAGGAGTAAATTTTCCTTAAAAAAAAACTATAGAATCCCACAAAGGGAATACAGTTTTTAAGAACTGAAATAAAATTAGGGATAATAATTAGTCATTAACAAGGAGTCCTCAGCCCCGTCAAGCACAGTGCTAACGTTTCACATCTATTAACTCATTTAACCTTCACAGCAATCCTATGATTCAGCCCCATTTTACAGATGAGAAAACCAAGGAACAGGAAGAATAAAGCATTTGTCTGTGGTCACAGAGGCCAAGTAGGGACCCAAGCCCAGGTAGTAGGGCTCAGAGTCCATGTGCTTAACGGCTACCCTCTGCCTTTTTACACAAGCTGCTCTGGATTGAAAATGCTGAATCCAGTGACAGTGGCTTCACCTCCCAAGTGAATCTGTACGTGTGATGTGGTTACAAATGATCCTGATGGCTACGTTATAGACCTTGACAAACCATACTTGAGCTTATCTAAAACAATAGCCAGTTGGATACATGCTAGAACTTTAAAATAGTGATGCTGGTCTTGGCAGACCAGGTTCTCAAACATACCACCTGATGACCATTATCAAGCCCCTGTGCCTATAACTGGGTGAAAAACCAGGATATTTAACTCGTGCTTTGGGGACAGAAATTCTAGAAATGAATTCTTTCTCATAAGTTCTTAGTTCACAGGAGACCAGACATAACTTGATAGCACCATGCTGACCACTGGGATGTCTCAGCCAGGCCCACTCCAGCTCCCAGAAATGCTCAACTTCATCCCCTAACTTTGGAGATTCTCCTTGTGCCAGGCCAGGACCTGCAGACATTCTCTGCTCAAGATCCAGTCTCCACTCACAGGCAGTGACACCGGAGTGGCCAGCCAGGGTCCCTCTGAGAAACACACAAATACAGATGAACTCATCAGTCCCAAAGGGGCCGCCCTTTGCCCAGAGGCCGTGGGGTTCCTTGGTGGGCTTTCCAGGGCCCTCCAGCTCTCATCTACCAGGAAGAGGGTCTTAGAGGCTGCCCCCCTCATAGTCTCATTACAGCCAGAAACCTTACCTCTCACTTTTCCCTCCATTTCTGCTGAGTTCTCTTATGCCAGTTTGCCCATCTCAGAGGCTGTCAGGAGCCCCAAGAGAAAAAGAAAGAGCCATCATAGGTCACTGCATACTTTCGGGCCAAACACCAAGTTCCCAAAGGAGAATCTTAGTTCTCAGCCTTCCCATGCCAGGAACCGCTCACAGAGGAGCCCGGCAAGGCACCAAGTAGCTGCTACTGAGGCTCTGAAAGGGCACGGGAGCCTCAGGTGGCTACAGGTCCAGGGAGCTTACAGGGTGGCAATCTGTCCTTTCTTTAGGATTCATTTCCACTAGAAGGGCTCACCTCTGAGAGCCTGTCGAAGGCCCAGGCAGGTAGGAACCAGGGGCTGCCCTAGGGGCAATGGCTCCTGTGCTTCTCAACTGACTCTCCTTGGGAAAGGCAGGCGCCCTGCCATCTTGTCTGCAGCTGGAGGTGTAGACAAAGTGTATCAAGCCTCTCTCCTCCCCAGGGCTGGCAGGTTTTCAGCACCGTTGTGGAGGCCAGGCTCCATCGCTGGGCTCCATCCTCACTGCCCGGTGAGCATCCCTGGTCACCCCGACCGAGCCACAAAAGAAATGTCCCTCAGGCTGATGAATACCCCCTCCTCGTTCTTCCTTGTCTCCTCAGAAGCACCTCCTGCCCCTCAACCCTCTGTCGTCCTTGACTACCATAATCAACAGAGCAACCAGCCTCAGCCTCAGCCAAATCTCAGGCCCATTTCCAAGTGTTGTCCCTGGGTTCATCCACACACATTTTCCTGCAAGCTTCCTCTGCCTTTTTGGGCCCTAAGCTCTGTCTCTTTTGTGGATGCTAGGGCTTATGGTCCATATCAGGCTAGAGACTTTCTCTCAATGAAGAAACGCTCATGGTCATCTCAACATCCCCTGGCGCTTGAACACCAGGACTTGGCCTCTTGCCTGGGTGGTAGGCACTTTCTCTCTTTACTGCCACCTCTGGGGATCAGGTCAGGGTTCTTCTCACCGCCTATCAGCCACTAGGGATGGAGGGGGGCTCTGGAGTCCCACACTGAGGTGACTTTCCCAGGCACACACTTTGGCCCCTGTGTGCTTCACAGAACCACATCAGCCTCCTCCAGATGCCTGGCCTGCCTTGCTCAGTGGTCCTGTCTACCCACCCTTCAGCATCACCCCACCTTCCTCCCAAGACTGGCAAGTTCCCAGAGTTCTGAGAAATTCACTTTCCAAGCAAGGTCCTTAGGCCCTCATGTCCTTGGCCAAAGGCCAGGATCTTGTTGGGTTTCCAGCTCTTGTTATATGGTAAGGGTAAAGGGGGTAGCCTTCAACATAGAATGGAATGACATGGAAGGAGGAGACTCTAAGAACAAGACCTGAGCCCCTCCCCTGGTCATCTGCTCCCCCAGATCATGATTTGCTCTTTCCAAGTAGATGTCTCATGCAGTAAGTCCTCCTGTGTCTTCTCCTCTGGCCCTGACCTTGAAGGGAGACCTGCTCTTGTGCCTCCTGGACTACCTACTGCCATAAACTTGAACACTGATGCCAGAATCACCAGAATTTCCTCAAAGGACACTCAGCAGCAGGAACTCTCTTTTGCCAGGAACTGGCCCTGGCCCAACAGTCTCCAGGCTGAGAAACCCATAGCAGCTCTCCTGGCAACAATATCACTGTCAGTTGTAAACCAATCAGTTGGGGATCACCCTCTTTCTCTCCCCTTGTGGATGCCCTAGGAAGGAAATTCCAGGATTTCAGACTCTTGGGGCCCTTGCTCCCAGAGCTCAACGCCCCAATTAGGTACCTGGCAGCTGTAAGAGCTCACACTTCTGCCAAAATGACAGGGCTCTTATGGATGGGTCCAATCCATTTTCTGACCCCATGAAATGACCACTCTGCATTCAGTCTGGACATGGGTCAGGTGTACCATACCTCCCAACACACACACACACACACACACACACACACACCTTGGCAATCCCCCCCACCCCTCGCCGCCCAGACAGGGCAGGAAAGCGACGAGGCACAGGTGTAGAAGGAAGACCTGGAGGAAGAGAAAGCCAGTGGCCTCCCACTGAGTCTGGCTTAGGGCTCTAGGTGCAGATGATTTGGCCTCAGAAGATTACCCTCCCATGGAGGAAACAGTTGGAATTCATAGGAACTCTGTGAGCTCGAGTTTCCTCAAGAGTAGCACGAGGACACTGGACTCTATGACCCCCAAGTGTCCTTCTGTGGTAGACAGAATAATGCCTCCCCGCCAGAAGCCCTCCATGCCTTACTCCCCAGAACCTGTGAATATGTTACATGGAAAGAGGGAGTTACATGGACATCTTAGATGGAATTTAGGCTGCTAATCAGGTAACCTCGAGATAGGGAAGTTATCCTTGATTATCTGGTTGAGCCTAGTGTAATCTCAAGTGTCCTTATAAGTTGAAAGAGGGAGGCAGGAGTAGGGTCAGGGTCAGAATCAGAAAGAGATTTGAAGATGCTAGCTTTGAAGGTGGAGGAAGGGACCATGAGTCAAGGGATGTGGGGGTCTCCTAGAAAAAGGCAAGAAAACTCTTCTTCTCTAGAGCCTCTGGAAGGAACACAGCCCTGCCAACACCTAGATTTTAGCCCAGGGGAAATCCACTTTGAACTTCTGACTTCCAAAACAGTTAAGATGGTAAGTTTGTGTTGTTTTAACCCACTCATCTTGGTGTAATTTGTTACAGCTGCTGTAGGTCCCTAACATCCATGCCCCAATTTCCCATTAGCTTTACCCTTTCCATCAGAATTCCATCTCCTCTCTAAGTCCTGGATCCCCAGGTAGCAGCACCGCTAGGAGTCAGGGTCCCAATCCTGGGGCAAACTCCTACCAAACATTCAAAATAGAGGCGTATAATGTCCTACATTTATAGAGGACCTTGCTTTTTTTTTTTAATTACTTCATTAAAAATTTACTGTGTTTTATCAGTGTTTTTATGAGCCAATTACTGAGCTGGTCCCTACAGATGCAAAGCCAAGTGGACATCATCCTTTCCCTCAAGGAATTCACTGTCTAGTTGGAAAAAGAAACACAGAAGCAACTACCTAGAATCCTTGGATGTTTCGGAAATAAGACTAGAGTTGGATCAGCCCAGCCCCCATTGATGGAAACAGCTATTGGCAAGAGAGCGATGTTCATGGACTACATGGGCTTCAACCTCCTAGGGTAGAGCAATGGCACTGGGCTATGCTATGGAGCCTGCCTAGGCACGTGCATTCTTTTAAAAAAAAAAATCTAATGAATAATTCTGAGTCACAACAGGGACACTAACCCACTGAAAGATCTTTTCATGTTTTACATTGTGTCAAATGTTCTTTGTACTTTTGTCCCAGGTAGATGGTAAATTCCAGTATCAGGGAGCAGTAAAATAAAATCACTGCTTAAGAGCACAATCATCCTTTTCCTTTTCCTGATTCTCAAAACATTTCAAACTCATGTATATTCTTTATGTATACGGACAAGAATAACTCAAACTTGGGTCGTTCTTCTTTGTTTGATTGGGGTTTTTTGTTTTATTTGAACCTGAGCAAAATTGCCTTTAGAACCTGGAAGCAAATATGCTGCACAAAATACTTAACTGACAAAGGAAATTTGACTAAATCCATCCCCTTTGTAGAATGTTGGCTGCCGAAATGGCCAAATTGGCAATTTGTCAGGAAGAAAACTGGCAAACCTTTTAGATGAGATGTCTAAGAAAATATAATTGTTTAATGGAAGCAAGGGTTTACTGCTTTTTTACAATAACATAGATATTTTCTGAACCCAACCAGGTGAAACCGTGCATGAGGAGTTAGGAGTCAACAGAGTAAGGAGCAGAGCTACTATTACAAGCTGTCCATAAACATTTCCAGGGGCAGGCATTCTTCCTCGCCTCGTGTTATTTTCTTTAGCCTCAGTTTCTAAACCTACAACATGAAGGAGTATTGCCAAGACCCAGCAAGAAAGGGCCCTGGTGGTTTCTACGATTTTGATGTTACAAAACATCCTGGTACCTGAAATGCAGATTGTCACAGGTCAGAGGGCTTGGCCTGCCACTCACACCTTGAGCATCTGCCCAAACTCTCCAATTATTTACACCTCCACCATATTCTTTTTTGAGTGGGTCACTTCTTGATCCCCAGAGACAATGCCTGTGGGGTTTTGATGCAACTGAGGCATAAGCAGAAGGGAAAAGACAGAGTACAGGAGCCATGAAAGTTTAGAGGAACCTGCTTCCAGATGAACTACGTTTCTCATGTGTCTCCAGAGAGACCCAGTGCTTTGGAAGAGAAATGGAAGAGCTAGTTGCCAATGGTCGATCACTGCCACTTAGGAGAGGCTAGAAAAAGACACTAGCATCAAGCATTGGAGTGAAAACCTCCTTGTTACTTTCAAGTTTTCGGAGTATCCGTGAAATCTGATAGTGAAAGGAGTTGGAAGCTCTGCTGTTCACTGCGCTCTAGGTCTCCTTTTTACCTCCCTCCCCAGCCCTACCCCCATCAAGCCATCTTGCTCGCCAGCCCCCCAGCAGGGAGGCCAGAGGAGGGTACCCGCTGGATACTGGCTAGGGCTACAGCTCTTCCCACTGAGCCTTGTGCCCCTCGGCACCCAGCCCCAGGGAACGGTCCTGCACCGTTCTGCCCGTTGTCTCTTCCTTTGAAAGACCACTGCCCTGGACTCTCAAAGCAGCAGCCATTGTCTCCTTCCCCTCATTTCATCTCAGCATAGAGCTCTTCATCTGTGTCACACATCGCAGGGTTGCAGGCATGGAGTCAAAGCGCTGAACCATGAGCATCCCAGTCACTTGGGGTCTAAATCCCTCGTGTGCTCACAGCAGCAGCACCCAGAGTCATCAGCCAAGAAGCCACAAGACTCAGTACATCATTTTCAAATCCAAGGACACAAAGAAGTATAAGACATGGGCTCCTCTTTGGGTAAAAATGCCACTCCGGCAGAGAGTAGCATCGCTCCACACTGAGGGGTGGTGAAGAGTGGGGCGGTGGCTCATCACATCAAGCCAGTCTGTGGGTAGAGCTGAGCCTGTGACCTCGACCGGCTAGCCATGTCCTTATCAGAGTAAAAAGTTTTAACATGACTTGGATGCTTGAGAAGGAGAGCATCTAGGCAAGGGACAGAGGCCTGAGCAGGAAGCGAGAGCCCCTCCAGCACGTGCCATGGCATACGAGACTGCAGAGTGTGTGTAGGACAGTGGGGAAAAGGATGTGAAAAAAAAAGCTGGGACCAGACTAGGGGGAGTCATATAAAGCCGAGCTAAGGAGATAGGACTTTACTCTGTTGGCAGTGGGAAGTCACTGGAGGTTTCAGAGGGAGGGTTCTGTTCTCCTGCTAAGCGCAGTTTGAGAAAAATGGCTCTGACAAGGTGTGTGGAGTGGATTGGTGGATGGAAGGGTCTGAAGACCGAGACAGTGTGGTGGGTAGACTGGTGATCCTCAAAAGTCCATGGGCACCCAGAACCTCAAAATGTGACCTTATTTGGAAATAGGGTCTTTGCAAATGTAATTAGCTAAGATGAGATCATACTGGATGGGATGGGACCTAAATCCAGTGACTCTTGTCTTTATAGGAGGAAGAGAGGACACCTAAAGACACATACAGAGAGGAAAACACCATATAAAGACAGAGGCAGAGGCTGGAGTGACGTATCCACAAACCAAGGAAAGCCAAGGGTGGACAGCAGCTACCAGGAGCTAGGAGAGAGAGGAGGGGCATGGAATGTTCTCTCTCTCAGAGCCTCTGGAACGAACCAACCTGGCTGACACCCTGACTTCTGACTTCTGGCTTACAGAACTGTGAGATAATACATTTCTGTTGTTTTAAGCCACCTGGTTTGTGCTAACTGGTTATAGCAGCCCTGGTACCCTCAATGCAGAGATCAATATAGAACCTAGCTGGGGTGCAGGCTCTGGAAATGGTGCCTGAGACAAAAAGCAGGGCCTCAGAGAAGAGAAAAAAAAATCAGTATTTGAAAAGACTTATCAACGAGAATAACCGGGGAACAAGTGAGCTGCAGCAGCAAGATCCTACTCCAAATTTGCAGAGATTGAGGACTTGCAACCTTGGCCAGCTCCCTGGGGTGTGAATTTCAAGGGAGCTGACAGTCCTTGAGGGTAGGTGCATTGGGTGGGGGGTGGGCAGGGGTTAAATGTGGCCTCAGAAACTGAGGAGTCAAGCTGGCAGCCAGGCAGGGCAACCTCCAGCAATCCTAACCCAAGACAAGTAACTTCATACTGTAAACCAAATTATATTATTTCTTTGTATCTCTTTTGGGGGAAAAAAAAGAAAGAAAGAAAACTCTAGTCTGGAAAATGGCCTGGCGTCCCCAGTGTGGGGAAAAAAAAAAAAAAGGCCAAAGAGAAGCAACTCCCTTTGGGGGCAGCATGGTAGAAGCAGGGACTTTCCAGAGAGTCTCTAAGGCAGGGTGAATGCAAAAGGATATACAGCCCCTCCAACAGCCCGCTTTCCCCTCCAGTGCCGATTTTGCAAGGCTGGGAACAGATCAATGAGGCAATGGCAGGTTTCCTCAGTGCTCTAGCTGGCACATGTTGCAAGCAGCCCTCCGCCTCCTTTCTGCAATCAGGAATCATGCAGCCCTGCATCTGGGGGCACAAGGACACATGCTTTCCCCTCAAAGCCTATGTCAGGGGCAAAGTCTAGGGAGAGGGGGATTGCACTCACTCAAAAGACCATTCACCCCCCTCCACCCTGTTCCTGGAAACCCTCCCAGTGCACCCAGATGCTGTCAGTAAAGAACCCGCAGTATTGCCTCTTAAAAGGAGGAGAACAAACAGAAGCCCAGCCCATGTACCAGTTGTCCCTGGACCTCGCCTACAGGTTCCTCCAGTTCTCTCAAAGCTTCCCGCTCCTCATGGTCAGGGAGTTTCTGAAAATTCTGAGAATGAAGGGCCTCGTCCCCGGGCTTGGGGCTCACTGACCATGCAGCCACCTGTGTCTTGACTTAGTCCTATTTTTTCTCCAGCGCTTCCCAAACTTGGGACTGCCCTTGCAACACCTGGCCCCTCGACTGTCCCCCATGGTGCCATTTGTTTCTCCTAAAATGCAGCTCGCAGCAACAACGGCTGGGGGCTCTCACGCAAAGCTTTCACCCACTGAGTGGAGGAAGTGAGTGTGGATACGACAGATGGAGGAGGGTCGGGAAGTGGGGGGGAGAGGAATGTTCTCATGCTCTACAGCATGACCATCAACGAACATTGATTTCCTTGGAGTTTTGTAAAAGCTGGCATTGCAAGCTTTCTGTTGTGGTTCTACGTCCTGACCCAGAAATTCCACTTTTGGAAACGTAGTTCTAAGAAAATAAGGTATGTGTGCAAGGATTTAGCTAGAAGAATGTTCATTATAGCCTTATACACGATAGCAAAATAAAACGAGGTAACGTCTAAATATCTAAGAGGAGAAGTTATGTAAACAAATTTTGAAATATGCATGCACTGGAATAGCATGGAGTCACCAGTTTGGAGGTAATACCCTTATTGGCATACCAGTTGCCTCCAGGGCAAAGAGAGTGAGCAGCTCAGAGGCAAGTGATCACTTTTGTATCTTTCGTGTTTTAAACCATTTGGACCATTTAGGTAGAATTTTAAAGGACGTTTTGGAAGAAAAATAGCTCAGACAGAAGAAGGCATTCAAGAAATAGTACGGGAAGAGGGTATGATGCAAAATAAGAACGTACTGTGTGATACTATTACTACTAAAAAACAACAAAAAAGTCAGGAAATGACTCCAAGGCTCAACAGTATACATTGCCAGTGGATGGAATCACAGGTGATTTTTATATTTTTGCTTCCTTATCCTAGCATTTCTGTAAGCAACAGGCAGTGTTTGGGGGCACAGGGGAAGCCAATAGAAGTTATTTTTAATTTCCAAAAAATGCTTCAACCAATAGTCTTGCACTCTCTCTCCTTCCTGTCATGGCCAAGCTGCTAGAAAGAATAGAGAGACTTGTCTTCTATTTCCTCACCCATCACCTAACCCACCTCCACCCAAAAAATTGGCCTCCTCCATCCCTCTCTTGCTCGGCTGAAATCTGGCTTCCGCTCTCAGCTCTCCCCCAGAAATGCCTCCACTGCCGGATCCACTGGATGTTCTCAGCCCTCCTCTCACGGGGCTCTGTGCTATGTTTCATTCAGGGGACTGAACAATAATTTAGTACCTACTGTGTGTCAGGCACAGTGTGAGGCAGGCACTGTAGGGGGATACCAGCCCTGAGAGCTCTTGCCCTGGCTGGTGGGACAGACTGTCTGAGTGGGCATATGAGGGACAGCCCACCCACCGTGCCCTCTGGATTCTCCACCAAGCTCTCCTCCCTCCGATTCTGGCCCCCTGCCATCACCCGGCTCCTCGGCCTGTCCCTGACGCACCTGTCCCCAGGGATCTCTCCTCTCCCCCTGTTCCTCTCACCCTCCCAGCTGCCTCCCTCCTTGGCTCTTATGACAGAAACCCCGTAAGTGTTGATGCCCAGGGTTAGCCTGGTCTGACCACACTCCCATCCCCCCAACCTCACCTGAGGCCACAAGACACCTTGTCACGGTCACCCCACCTCCCGATTCTCTTCCCCACCTACCAATTCTGTTCCTTCCTTAGGCAGTGGCTTATCCCCAGGGGCCACCCCTACATATACAATCACCCATCTCCTCCCACTGAGCCCTACCCTGCCCTTCGCCAGCCCCTCACTTAGGGCTTCATCTGCTGCCCCGTCCACTGCCAAGGCCTGCACTCATGCTCTCACTTAGACCTGTCCCTGCAGATTGCAGCAAAGAGTTTCACCCAAAACACCCACCAGGTCCCCTCGCTTTCCTGCTGCTCGCCAGTTTCTACAGGATGAGACCCCCACCTTCTCATTCCCTCTCTACACCCACCTCCCACTTGCTCCCTCAATACTCAGCATCCCCAATTTCTCCACCCTTGGCTCTGTTACACTCTGCCTTGGCCCAAGCTGGGTGCCCCCATCCCTTGGATTCTCTCACAGCCCACTCCAGGCCTGGCTATGTCCTTTCCTCATCAAGATTCAGCTCAGGCTCCCTCTGTTCCAGAGCCTTCTCAGGAACCCCAGCACTGGGTGGACGGCCCCTCCACTGTGGTTTGGTCACAACTGGAGTAAAGCATTCTTGGTTATGTGGACGTGACTCACACACACTTCTTTTCTCCCAAATCAACCTTCAGCCCATCCAGGAGAATAATCACTGTATTTTCAGCTCTTTACACAATGCCTGGCCAACGGAGGTATGCCATGGGGTGAACTGATGGCCGCTATCATCACAGAAGGAAACCAGCAGAAAGCTGGCCCTAATGGTGAAGCTATTTCTTAGGTCTGAAAGCACCACAGGCCCAAGGAGAAGCCATTTGTAGAAGTTCCTTGGCCCAGTGATGAGTCTGAGGATCAGAGGAGGAGGAGATACCAGGAGAAGGAGGCACCGTGTCCTAGACACTGCTCAGGTATGTCCCTCTGTTTGATGTTCAGCCCAACCCAGCAGGGAGACCCTCCCTGTCCAGGCCAGGCCAGCCTGAGGGCTCTGCTCCCCAGCCCAGAGGCACAGGGTTGGTCTGAAGGCCTTTGTCTCCCCAGGGGAGTGGGGAGGAACCCTCCAGCAGGAGGAAACCCACCACCACCACCAAGGGCACCCATACCTAACATGGAGCTGAAGGGGAGCAGAGCACCAGAGTGCCATACATTCTGAATCTCATTCACAAAGGACCTCAAACCGTACACAGTGAACCTTCTGTCCAAATGAGGGTCAATCTAACCACTATATTTATATGAATGTTGTTGAAGCCTTTTTTTTTATTAAGTATTTAAATAGAATATACCGCCTACAATTTTTTGTACCAATTTTTGGCATTTTTCTTCTTTTTTCCAATATTTAAGGTACTTAAAAAATGGAGGCGGCCAAGCCTCTGTCCATCTCTAAAATGGTATGGGGGGATGGGGAGAAGGGGACACCTCCACCCTGGAGATGTAGGTCTCCTCTGTCGCCCTGAGGAGGGAAAATGATTATTGAATCAGCACATCAATCCCTGTGCAGCCCTGCCCCATCGCTGGGCTGGAGGTACTCCACCGGTGGTCTGCCTGGAAAGATCCAGGAGCCCAAGGGGGGCAGGACAGGGGCCACACGGGGAGGCCAGAGTCCCCCGGGCCACGAATCTTGTCTGCTGGGCCTGCCAAGGCTGCTCCATCAAGTTTTTCTTCAGCTACGGCAGAGACAGCCCCCCCGGAAAATGACCAGGCGGTGACGAGAGGGTGTGGCATGGTGGCCTGGACCGGCCGGAACCCACGCCGGAGTTTTATTAAGCTCGTCACTGCGTCCTCACAACCTCCCCGGGCTCTTCCAGCGCGCGGGCTGCCCGGTGCCCGCAGGGTGGGCGATGCGATGCGCTGGACCTCGCCCTCGGGGCCTGGCAGTCCAGCCCACGCCGCTGCGGAACCAGGGCACCAACTGCTGAGAATTTTAGAGAGAGAAAATTCCAACGGCAGTTGAAGGCAAACGGTCAAGCGAAGCCCGGAGAAGGCAGAGCGCGCAGTCCCAGGAGGGGTGCCGGGGTGACAGGCGGCCCCAGGGCCCGCAGGGTGGGCGGCAGGGAAGAGCGAGCAGGGAGCCAGCCGGCTGGCATCTGCGGCGGGGAGGCCCAGGACGAGGGCCGGGAGGGGCTGCAGGCACCGCTGTCCGACGGCTTACAGGCGGGCCCGGCCAACCTCTGCCGTGTCCATCTGACACAGTTAGCCACTGTGCTAAGTGCTTCTTCCTGGGCCCAAGAGGCAGGGGGCCCGGCTGCCTGTGGCCCTGAGCCATTGGTAGGAGCTGTGAACGAGGATCAAGCTCCTGCCAAACCACCACACAACCATTTTATAGAAACAGATCAGCAACGGCAAGTTCAAAGGAGCTGGCCAGGGATAAAACTGAGCGGGGGACACGCAGAAGGGGTGTCTGCGAGCGGGCACATTGCCACATGTCCGTCAGATCGTGTCCATGCGGATGCAACACGAAACCCTTAAAGGGCTGCTGAACGTTCTCGGCTCAAGATGCCCTTATTGTCCCAGTGATACTTTGCCTTGCCCCCAGATGGTCCCATGAAGAGGTAGCCAGGTCCGAACAACTCTACAGCATGGCGCCTGGCAAATGTCACTGTGTTCACTTCAAAAGTTTTCAAATATTCTGTGGTGTTCTTTGTGAACTTGGCTGCGGTGCCCTGGGGCATCCTTGGCACAGAATTTGGGACAAAGGGACGCAAACCATTGATGAAGAATCCTGGTTGAGTCCTTCAGTACTCTCCACCCTACTACCAGAGGGGAGAGATGGCAGGCACGTGCTGTCTCAGATTTTTCTAAGATCTGTTTCATAAAAGGCCACCAATGTTAACCCATGTGGTTTCTGAGTGAGTTTCCTTTCTCCAACCACTTTCCATGGGATCCTTTGCCCAGAAGAAATAGTTTCGTTGAGTCAAGTCCACACTTGAGGCAGCTGAAGGATGCTCCCAAGGGTCTAGAAAGCGTTTCCCACTCACACTGATATCTAAGCTCCAAAGGACACCCCATGTTAAAGCAACACTAACAGTGAAATCCTATTTCAGACCGTTGGACTCTTGATGTCATCCCAGTTGGCACTGTCCATCCATCCCATGTCTGTTTCCACGTTTCCCCACTCCAGACAAGCTTCCCTTCTAGAGGGCAAAGGTTTTGGCCTCCGTCATCCTCGCATCCTCCCAGCCCAGGCATAGCACCTAGCCAACAAGAGTGCTCCGAAGTGCTTGTGGAAATAGTTGTGGGACATGGCTGCTCCCAAGCAGTCACCGCCACCTCGGGGTGTCCCTGTGGCTGATGGAAATGACAATAACAGGCTAGACACCTTACAGACAGCTTCTGCTGCCTTACATGATCTCAGTAATGAATGTGAGCCAGTGAGGATCCTTCCTTGTTACTCCCAAATGGGAGTAAACAGAAGTTCCCATGGGTTCAGGACCAGGCCCTGGGAAGTAGCCTAGACTAGACCAGAGCCACATCTATCTTCTTTTAGTCCAGAGAATTTTTCTACCTTTTGCCAGGGGTGTTGAAAGCTGGAAGATGGGTAGGGGTAGCCCTGGGAAGCAGGGAGGGGGCATGTGAAGGTACAAGGGTGGGGAGAATGAGGGAAGAAGGTTTTCAGCGGGGAAAGAACCAGGGGTTTTGAAAGAATCAAAGAACACACGCACTATATCTAAGGTTCAAAAGCCAGAGCTCTCATTTCACACTGGAATCCCAATTTTAGTTATTCTTGCCTGCTACCCACACCCCAGGCACCAACTTTGACTCACCCTCTTTCTCATCTCCACAGCAGCTAATAAGCACAAATAATTCTGCAGTCGTTGGTAAAATCATCCCAATTAAGCATGCAGTATATATTCAGGGTAGTGTGCTAGAGACTTACAGGATTTTTCCTTAGTGAAACATGCCAAGTCTTTGTGTAGCATCCCCACCACCCTGATCCAGGGATGCCCCACACAGGGCATCATCCTCCTACCCATGCACCGTCACCACCAGCAACCCAAACACACGCACACACACACACTCATTCAAATTCTTTCTCCTCTCTCTCAGCATCCTGGACACTAGTCTCTAATCCTTAATTTGTGAAGCCTCCTTCCCATGCATGATCAAAGTCTTACACACTTTTTCTCTTTCTCCAATGCAGCTTGCTTCTAGCGGAGATGATGGGTTTGTTTTTGTTTTTGTTTTTTTAAGATTTTTATTTATTCATGAGGTGACGGGTTTAACTGAGCAGTTGGGTGGGACCTGTCCACCTCCCACCCCCAGCCCCTCGTGCTTTCACTACGGGTCTCCCAGCAGGGCCCTTTGAGGTTGATCTGCCAGGACAGAGGTCTCCAGAACTGGCACCTCCAACTCTTCCAGCAGATCTTGGGTTTCATTATTTTAGCTGAGACATGTGCTTGTCCCCGCCTGTCCCCTTAACTCAAATAGCAGCAGGACCCAGAGGGCTGCTGACACTTGCCCACAGACTCCTGTTTTCCCATTCTGCCTCACCACTACCCAGTTCCTCCCAGTTCTTCTCAGCTCTTTTTCTAGTCCGTACATCTCAGAAGCTTACGTGAATAGCCACAGTGATAGAGAGCCACAATATTTGGACAGCTAGAGATAACACTCAGAGTCCTCTAAAGGAGACTTTTCTGTCTCAGTCCTGCTCATCCAGTGGCCCCCACATGTCCTCACCTCAAGGCGAGATGGGGCCCAACAAGGTGGTCACCTAATCCCAGGCTGTTGGGTCCATGAGGCTACAATAGGACCTGAGCCTTGGGTTTGGTCTCTGTCTGTGCTCCTTCAGAGTCAGCTGGGTCCAGCAGTGACATCCTAGCCTAACCCAATGCTCTTCCATTTTTTTGACCCTCAAACCATGGAAATAGATTCATTTTTCATCTCCACCCAGTACAGATATTTACAATATAGATACAGATATAGGTATAGATAGATGTACCATTGAAGGGAAGAAACCCACTTACCTTTTCTGTAAACGATACACAGAGGGTTTTGTTTTTGATCTGTTGTTTTAAACTGCTGGCTGTAAACCACTAAATTGATTTCACAACCCACTAATGGTCTGCGACCCACAGTATGAAAAACAGTGCTGTGTAAAACAGGTGGTGTGTCTCATTTGGCTTACACCCTGACAATCTTTTATTGTCAAGGGATACCAAGGAAAGTTCCAGATCTGAACTGATCTGAGAGCTCCCGCCCTATGTCCCCCACCCCTTACCTGCCCCCCAAGGGTGGGAAGGCTGTGAGGCTTCCTGCTGCTCTCCAGTGTAGGGAGCTGGGCTCCCAGCAAAGTGTCAGACGGGCCAGGCTTGGCGTGGGAGGGCTCGACCCGCATCCTCTCGTGGCTTTGTTCCCTGAACCTCCCCACCCGCCTCTCCCCGCCGTTTATGACTTGCTGGCGTGAACGGCAGCTGAGCTGGGGTCCCCGCAGCCCTGGTGGGAGGGGAGCGGGCAGGGAGAGGTGAGCGTGAGCTGGAGGAAGGGAAGGTGCCACCCCAGCCCCAGGACAGCTGTAGGCACGGCAGCCTCGGGACCAGGCTTAGCTCCCCTGGCTTCCCGCCAGGCAGAGGACCTCGTCTTTCAGATCCCAACCCCTTGTCTGCACCCAGACGACCCCTTCCGCAACAGAGGCCATCCATGACCCTGAGAGTCCAGAGGAGGTCGGGTATCACCCACACCCTGCATGGCTGGGGTTTCGGGACCTCTGTGAACGGCATTTGGTTCCAGCTTGAAGAGGGTGAGACCTTAGGAATCACTCGATAGTCTTTTAGTTTTGACAGAAGATATTTGCCATCTTCTGGCCCTCCCCACATTGCCACTGGCCCCTGGGGGTGGGGGGCGAAGCACTGCCACCACTGACCCACATCTGCACCCCCCCACTCTTCTCCATTTGTCTCTGGATAGTGAGGGTTGCCCTCTGTTGCTCTGCGGCATCCAGTCCCCTGAGAGCGACAGGATCTGTTGTGTCCACGATACCATTTCCAGCCACACCAGCTTCTCCGCTGACCCAGAGCCGTGCCACCTGGTACCTCGCGGCTCCCGGGAAGCCCAGCTGCGTGTGATGAGTGCTCCTCCACCCAGAGACAGGGACGGCTGCTTGGGCCACACTCTGGGGCTGGGGCAGTATTGGTATTCCCTGTTGATGGGTACTGAGAGGGTCCCCTTGTTCCTCAAGAACACATGGAGCCACCCCAGACTCTTCTTTCCCCTCATCCTTTCTCCGTACTCCTGTCATCTCCACCTGGGCTTCTTCTAGTCTGCACTGGATTTCAGTGCGCATCCAAAAAGCACCCCTCTCCGAATGCAGGTTGCAATCCCCCAGAACCAGTCCTGGGGCACAGCAGCCTTCTGAAGGCCCATCGGTCAAGGCTGAGGCCAATCCATGCCCTCAAGGAATTTACAGTGTCTTTGGGGAGAGAGATGGACAGAGACAACCATAGAAGGCAGCAGGAGGGAACAAAGCCATCCCTAAGATTCCTAAAGAAAGCGGGATGACTACAGAGGTGGGTTTCAAGGAAATCTGAGTGAAATTTGATGCTTAAGGGAGAAGGGAATGGTGAGGGGAGGGGGAGGCGGGGGGGGGGCACAAAGTGCTTAGGAACAGTGGAAGGAACATTGAGACAGGCATGGAGGCTGTCTGCAGAAGAAAGACAAGGCAAGAGAGGGGGGAGGCAGGGGACTGCCGACAGGTCACTCACACCAAGTTAGAGAGTTTGGACTTTAATCTGTGGGCATTGGGAAGCTGTCAAAGGTTTGTGAGCCTAGCAGGAGGGTGCTGATGTGGGGGCGGGGGGGGGGCGGGGGGAGAATCGCTTGTCAGTGGTGCATGGAATGGACTGGAAAGGTTGAGCCTGGAGCCTGGGAGACCAGCTGGGAGCCTGTGCACACCTCAGGTACCTAGCCACTGGGGTGGGAACTCTTCTGGAGACTGCAAGGTGGGCGTGAGGTAGTGAAGGGCACCTTGAAGGCACCGTGGAGTAGCAACCGATGTGATTTTGTTGACTGTCCTGGGGTCAAAGATGACATCGAGGTTTCTGGTTTGGAAGAACTGGATACCGTGACCCAGTGGGGGATCAGCCATTATTTGCGAGCACAGCCCAAGAGTTCTTTGCAGGCAGGTCATATGGAAATGCTACATTCTTGATGCACTCTTAAAAACCCCACTGGAGGAATGAGTCAGGTCGTGTATTCAACTTCCTCCCTCTCGAATCTTCCTCCACCTCTCACCCCCATTTCTTCAGGCATGAGACAATGTTTTTTCCTTGGACCTGGGTCATTCTGCCCTAAGCAATACTGGTGTTTCTCAGCTGATAGAGTTGCAACCAGCTGCCCCTCTACCAGGTGGCCCAAGCCGAGGTGAGGCCATACACCCCCCACCCCCACCCCCCCGCCAAAACATAGCAGGGCCTCACGGTGCACAGAGGACAACTAGACTCTGGTCCTGAGGACCCCTGGACCCTGGCACTGACTTGTCCTTGGGGAATGATTAGTGCTAAAAGCCGTCCCAGTGCTTTTTCTGTTGGCTCAGTGGAGTGGCCAAGAGCCCTACCACTCCCTCTCCTTGTGATTCAGTCCTTTGTTCTTGCCAAGTAGGTTGTGGAGAGTGACAGGGATCTCTACAGAAAAGCGTGTTATGCTGGGAACAAGGCTGATCCTATTTCCCCATGGTCTGATCATCTATCTACTCTTGCTTCTCATCATGCACACAGCCAAAGTCTACCTTTACCCAGAGATCAAGGTCACTTCTTGTGACACCCGAGTCTGGCTGTTTCCCCCGAAGTGCCATTTCTATTCACACTCGATGGGTACAAGAGGCCCTTTGATTTGTCAAATCTTGCCCAGGCCCTCTGCCTCTGCCTTTGGAATAGCATCTGTATGGGCCCTGGAACCACTCAGATTGGTGGGGGCACGGAGCAGGCAGGGGGAGGCAGGCTTGGCAGCAGTTGGCAAGGTTGGAAGCAGGTAGCAGTTGCTCCAGAAGATGATCAGAGAGAAGGACAACCTGACCTCTGGGGACTTCTTCCCCAGTCCAGGGCTTGTTCTCTGGAGGGTAAAGTGTTCTGGAGTAAGTCCTCCTGTGTCTTCCCCTCTGTACTTTGGTCTTAAATGGCAGCCCTCCTGCTACCAAAAATGAGCTGCCTCTGCTGACTCAGGCTCTCAAAGTCCCTTATGCCTGGGCCTGAAGAGGTGAAAACCAATTTGGCCCCACCTGGTGGGAGGCACATAAGCCTTGGAAGCCATTGTAGGCTGTGACTACCCGGTCACAAGGATCTGCCCCTGTTGGCTACACCTGGTGTCAGTGCACACTGGACCCAGCTGCAGGATGGCTTGCTCAAGACTAAGGAAATGCACAGCCCCCGCCCCCCACCCCAGGCCACAGTTGCTTCCAATGTAAAATGAGGTCTTTGAACTTGGGGGACTGGAAGGGGCCCTCCTAGCACTAGCAGTCCATGGTTTTCTGAAACCCATCAGCTTTTTCTTCACCCCACGACTCAATTTTTCCTACCTCCTACACGTCAAGCACAGAGACAGGAGTCCACACACCATGGCCCAGTGCCATAGCCCTGGCACTGTACAATATATCATGATTGTATTTCACATTTGCCTGAATAGAAGAAACCAGGTGACAGCACTAGAAGGACTCCCACTCTGAAGGCACTTTCATCCCCTGCGCATTGGTCAAATGCATCTGGTGGGTATAGGGTGCTGGCTGTGGGGATGCAGAAAGGGACAAATGGCAGATCCCTCCTCCAGACACTTGCCACTCGGTAGGAGAAACAGACAAACCACAGTCTAAACAACATAGTCTTTCCTGGTGGGTCTGAGCCAGGCCCAAGGCCCTACCTTATCCCCAGTTAGCGTGGGATAATGGACTTTCAAGTCCAGCATTGGGGAGAGTTAAACCCGAGAGCCAGAAACACCCATTAAGCTTCTACTTTAAGCTTCAGTGCTTTCTTTCTTGGTTTGCAGGTGATTAGGATCTTTGACATAAAGAAACTTTCATAAGTTTGGCTGATGTACATTGATTCTTCCTGGAACCTAGGCTCAAGGCCCATGACCTTATTGATGGGCATGGACACCTGGGAGCCCCAGCTCCACATGAAACATGAGGCTGTGGAGTCTCAGGGATGGGGCTCTCATCTCAGCACCAGGAAAGCAGGAATGGCGGAGATGGTGGCAGAAACTGTTCTCAGATTTCACCCCAGGACCTCCCAATTTCACCTTTATTCTTTGCCCTTCTCTTCAGCCAGCTTTCCTCTCAACCAGATGCCAAGCTCATCCATTTGGGTGATGTCTTTAAGCTATGGCAACTGCTCCCCTCGCTGGCCCTAACTCTCCTGGGGCCTGGGAGGCCCCACTGTTCTTTTTCTCTATCCACCTGTCCCAGCTGATCATGACAAGGAAGGCCTAGAAGTATGAACAGTCCAGTCTAATAGTGAGGGGGGTGTACCTTCCAGAGATAGCTTTGAAGCTGCCATTGAGCACATGTGCCCTAAGTCCATATGGCCCCTTAACCCCAAACGAAGTGGCTGTAAATGGCCCCAGACACCACCTCCTCACCCTGTGCCTGGATATCAACAGGTGATTGTCTCCCAAAAGTTCGCGGGGACACCTCAATTTCCTATGCCTTCATAAAGATAAAAAGTGACTAGCAGACCGACAGGATCTCCACCCACAGGAAAGCAGTAATCTAGAGCGATGAGACAGACCTTCACGAAATAAGGACTCAAGTTCATACTTAGAATTCTAAGAGGTGGGAGGGAAAAATGCCCAGGGTTCTGTGAGCATAGTGAAGGTTAAAGTGGAGAACAGACCTCTAGAAATTTCTGGTTCCTGCTTGTCGCAGCTTAATTTACTAGTCTGATGCTAATGATTTCTGCCCATCTTCCAAAATGTGAGCTAAAAGGGTTCCTCTCCAGCAGATAACTCCTGTGTTGACACAAACCAGAAGCAGCCCCTCAGGGTCTGAATGGTCACTGGGCTTCCAGAGACCACGGGCCCCAGGCTGGCCAGACAGACACAGCAATCACACGACAAAGAACTGACAACCTTGCACAGGGAAGTCTGGGCCCTTGACTGTTAGGTTAGCTTATTGGGGGCCCTTCTCTGTTCCACATGTCTTATCATTTGTTTTCGGAAAGGCCAGGATGGTTTTGAGCCTGAATCCGGAAATGGAAGCTGAACTCACTTTGTGCCTTCCCCTCCCCAGAGAGGCCCTGCTAGCTTGGGTCTTTTCCCCTCAAGAAGCTTGGGTCCTTTGTCTCCAAGTAAGGGTGTGCTCTGAAATCTCTCCAGAGACATAAGTTCCATCATGGTGTCCAGTTTAATAGCCTATACCCCCTTACCTGTGGCTGCACACCTAATCATGGGGGAATTTACAGCAGGAAGGCAACACTCCTTGGGGTGGATCTAAATGGCAGATAACTCCCAGCGAAATCTGTTGTGCAGCCTGCCTAGGACCCCAGGCAGCTCAGCGGTTCAACTCCTAGAATGTGCAAAGCTTAGTATTAGTCTTTAATTCTTGCCCAACACCCTTTCTCCAGAGGGGGTCCTTGAAAAACACCTCATCAGACAAAAAAGGAGGCCAGAAAGTTTGGCTTCCAGAAGTGGATTCAACAGGTGCCACTCTGACTTGCCCTTCTCTGGCTGATTGTCCTATGGTGGACTATGTGACTCTCAAATGTCACCGGAAAAGAAAAGTGGAGTGTAACCAGTTCTCTCTCTGTATTGGGTCTGACCACCACATGGTATCACCATTGAACATGGACCCTGTGGAAGGTCTCCAGACTTGAGCTGGTCCAGCAGTGATGATGCCCTGGTTGGTCCCTGAGCAGGCTGTAGTCTTCTTCAAGAAAAGGTGGCCTTCCTCCCTGGTGTTAAATCCCATCTTGGGTGCCCCAGCTTTGAGCATACACATAAGCACATGCACCCACACATGCACTCAGTTGCTATTTCCAAAGCACATCCAGTGTGCCTGATTGGCTGTGCTAGGATCCCATTCTTTCTCCCAACTCACCCTCTCCTTGTGCCTTACTTGTATTGAGCCTGGGCCAGTAGTCTTTTCACAAAGTAATACTTTAATGCCTGAATTTGTCCCACCTTTATCCAACCCAAAAGACCTCAGGACTTCAGATATCAGGAATTAGGGTTTGGAGTCTTTCCCAGAAGGTCCTAGCTCTTCTGCAAGTAGATTTACCTCCTCACCTAATTAGCTTTGCATCCAGGAGACTTAGGACAAGTCAAGGAAGGTTCTGTTAAGAGTCTAAATCCATATAAAACAACTGCTTGCTCCTACTACTCTACATAACTAAGAAGGACTTTCAAATGGGTTTTTTAAAGGGGAAAGATTAGGTTCTCTCAATTAAAAAAAAGAAAATTGAAACCAGCTACATTTACACTCCTTCCGTTTGTGTGGTTCATTCTGTCTGCTTGGGGGAAAAGTTCTCCTCCAATGATCTTTGATTTCTATTTATTCCACTAAAAAGTTAAGTATCAAAACCTAAATCTTAAGACTTTTTTTAACATAGGCAATGAATGGCCTTGCCTGTTTAGAATTGGGAAAGAGAATACTTTGCCATGAGCTGTTTTTCTAGAAACAGATTATGAATCTAAGCAGAAAAGCCCCCTTACTCATAAATAGCATGAATAGTCTTTGCTGCAATACATAGGATACATCTGAAACATAAAAACTAACCTTGTTACTCCTTGGGGGCCAGCACCATAGATGGTATCCCATTGGGCTGCATTTCTTATGCTTCTTTAAACTTTTGAGGTATGTAAGTGGGATGATTAGAAACCACAATGCAGGAAAGAGTACTGGCCATGTGCTGTTTTGTAGCAGATCCATACAGCTCTCTCCAGTAAACACGTAAGAGCTGTATTTCTTACCTCGCTGCCTATCTAGTAATGGCTCCTCGAACTAAACTCTTTGGCATTGGCTTTGTAAGAACTGTTGAGAACCAGCCTACAGCCAAGAAAAAAATAAAAATCTTCCTGGTCAGAAACTACATCTAATCTTATCACATTGGTATCACAAATTTCTCTTTGCCATAAAAAAAAAATCTCAGATAATATAAGTCCTTGATGGAGGACCAGCATCCATTTCTGAGATCTGAGGAGGAGAGTTGTAAGGGGGAGGGAGGGGATGGGAGCAAGTCAACTAGAGTGCTCACATATTACATACAGTGTCAGATTACTTTGACATTTTTATAGTAAGCAGTCACTTCATGCTTTACTTTTAGAATTCTTCATTTTTTTAAAGTTTCCATGTCATTTCTTAAGCCCAGGCATAGCTCTTTGGCTCCTGTCATACACAAGAAACAAGGATTTAAACAGTGGTCTAGAGACAAATTGGCTGATTATCATCCTGAGGAGACATCTCTTAGGAACAGCATAAGGCTGTAGCTTGAGTTGACTTTTGGCTCTATTGATAAGAAATGCTTTGATATATGCTGAATGAGACCAATTCAGACGCCTGTACTGATGCATATAGGAAGTCTGTGCTTCACCATCAAAACAAGGCATATAGAAACTGTCATTTATCAGATAACAATTTCCAGTGTGGGTACATAGGATGTAGTCTGATGTCCCTATTTATGAAAGACTTGGACCCACTTTGAGATGAACCAGATACAAGTCCCTCAGTGTAGAAGAGTAGGGATAGTTGAGCTCACTGAGCTCTTCTCTATACAGATTATATAACTGCATTGTCATGATTAGAAATACCTTGATAGACAACTGGCCCTGGCCCTACTTTCCATCAGCTATTACAAAATCTGCTCCCACACTTTGACAAATATCCCCATACCTCATGTCAACACTTTTATTTACTGGGGTGATATTTTGAAAACATGTATTTCTTTTTGTTTTGTTTTAGAAAACAAATTTCTTGAAGATACAGGAAACCACTTTGCTTAAAGTTAATTGAGCATCTTAGAGTAATTTCAGAAATGTGTTTATAGGCTAAGGGGGCATCTGGTTACACCTGTTCTCAGAATGATTCCAGCTAGAAGAGAAAAAGCACAGTCAACAAACATATTTAAATATATATTGTGTTTGGTTTGGAGGAATCAAAAAGATGTAAACTGAAATCTAACTACATGTTACAGCCTGAAAAATAGATCAAAGCTGCAGAAAGATGTAATTCTTTTAATTGTGTGAATTTGCTCTCATAATTTTTGTTTTGGTTCTAAATGATAATGATCACACATAGTCCACATTTCACATACAGCACACTGCAGCAAAGGAAAGCTTTTCCCCCTGCCTCGCTGAAATGCATGTTCATTTTCCTTTAGAACAATGGTTTTTGAGGGGTCAGAGACTTGGTGCAAGAGTACTTCAAAATGCTGTTTAAACTGAGCGATAGTGATGAGATGAATACAATGTGAGGACCTGAAAAGGATTATCCTTCATACATCTGTAGAATAGGTTACATGTTTGCGCTTTGCAGTAACTTGTAATCCAGCATCAGGATTCCCTTTGCTTCCTATTTTTAACTAACAAGTCTATTGTGGGTCTATTGCAAACAACGAGGGACCAAAAAGAAGAGTAGCGACTGTGTGTGTTGGTCAGAAAGCACCAAGGCAGCTGGCAGTGAGAGCCAGGCCACCCAAGTACATAAGGCCAGAAGGTGCTCATGGAGTCTCTCCAAGCTACCCCACAGGTGCAACCAATACATGCCCAGAGCATCCACACTCTGCCTTAAAGGGGAATTGTTTAAAAATTCTTAAAGGTTTTTTAAATTGAGTATCTGTCTCCTTGAATCCCTCCACATGCCTCTCAGAGTTCATGAACCAACAGTTGGAAAATATCCTCTAGAACAACTGATGGTAAGGCACAATGATTAGAACTTTGAAAGGCTTACAGAGGGTTTGTTTGGGGTTGCTTTTTGCTGCATGGCTCTTTTGGGGACAGGGGAAATTTTATCCTGCTGGCCTGTGCGTGCTTTCTCAATCCTGTGCTCTTCCAACCCATAGCCTTATTGTGATTCTCAGCTTTCCTTTGAAGGTCTCTATCCCACTGCCTATCAAAGCACCTAATGAGCATCGGTAGTAACCCTACCTAGTCCCAGAATTCAGCAGAAACCGGCGCAGTAGGGGGACTATCTGGAAATGACAAATCCTGTATATCTGGCACACTAGAACAGCACTATTCAAGCTTTTCAAAACCAGTCTGCATTTTGATAATCACCCCCCACCAAATCACATGCCATTCTTTCAAGTTATTTGAAATTTCAAAATAAATTCAACCCCCCTAACTTTGAAATCCAACCCCTAACTTTGAAATCCAACCCCCAACAGGACCACACATCAACTTGCTTTCACACTCTACAACAGCTCAACAGCTATATACCTGTTAGAAAGGAGGAAACAACGTGTTAATCTGTAGACTATAATATGACTACGCATCAAGATAATAGAAGAGCATCAAATGGAACATTCTTGGTATTTACAGATGTTAAGGAAGTGGCAAGATACATGATAAAACATACCAAAATCTCCCAAATCAATACCTTCCCGATATTCCAGCAACAAGCAGAAAATCTAGAGAGGGAATTATATTTGTGAGAGGATTGAAAAAATTTAGAAACAACACTAATGAGAAATGTTAAAGGCCCATATTAAAAACATAAACCTCATGGTGATTGATTAAATAGAAAAGTGAATGGAAAGACATAACCTTGGATTGAAACATTCAATATATTTATGCTGTTAATCCTCGCCAAAGTAATTGTTAGGTGAAATGCAAGTAACTAAATCCCAATGGGATTATTTTTAAACTTGGTGAAAGATCCTAAAGCTGACTTGGAAGGGAAAAAAAAAGATAAAAATAGCTAAGAGTTGTTTAAAGAATATCAAGGAGGTACTTTCCCTAAGAGATATGTGACTATATTGTTGTTGATTAAAATAGTGTGCTGCTGATGCAAGATTCTGTAGTCCAATCGAAGTAGAACCACACAGTCCTGAAAGCTATTATATGTTTTCTAAAAACTTAAATCTGAGAAAGGAAAGTAATGGCTAATGGTTGAATTATATCTAGGAGTGAGATTGGAAATCTTGCTGTTTGGGAAGGGGAAGGAACCAAATTTCATCCCCACCTCATAACAACATACACTCAAAAAAATTGGAGGCTCTTCTGCTGGCCCTGACCCTCCAGCTTTCCCATTCACACTGGAATTACCTCTATCCATATCCATCTGGGTTCCTGCATCTCAGACCCCATAGTGACAGATAAAGTGACGTGGGCACTCCCCTATGCTGTTAATGAGGGTGTAAATGAGCACAACCTTTTTGGGAACTACAAACAATGAAATTATAGTGCACCCTCCTTCAGTAGGATATTGTGTGGTCAGTAAACATCAGGTTTGGGAAAGAGCCCGGATCTGGAAAATACTTGTGTTATAACCTTCCCTGGATAAGGTGAGAAACTATATTGACAGCATGATATCATTGCAACAAACTATCACATATAATAGACCCACAAAGAAAAGACAGACGACAAACCCACCAAGATGTACAGGATGGCTGTGACCGAGGACAGGATTATGAATGATTTTTTCCTCCTATTTTTCTGCGTTTTTTTGTATTTTCTGCAGAAAGTAGAGATTATTTCACAATCAGAAGTTGTTGCTTTAAAAAAACAAGATTCTAACGTAGGCGAGAACAGGAGGTGGTGATAGAACTGGAGCCCAGAGTAATGTCCAAAAACCTCTGAGATGGACAGGAAAGGGAAAGGGGGCCCCTGCCCCGGCCTGATAGAAAGGCTGACATTCAGATGACTGGAGTGGCTGTGGCCACAGAGAGGAATTAAGGTGCCTAGGGCATGGCCTGAATCGTCAATGGGACCAAAGGTCTATGAGAAAAGTAACAGGAAATATTAAGAAATAAGTTCAAGTCAGAACAGCAGTCTTCAAGTGCTAAGCCAGTCAATAGAAAGCCTCAGAAGGTTCTTTGGTGTTGCCAGCTGACCAATGCTCCCTTCTCCCTCCTATTCCTCTGAATCCCCCAGATTAAATCCAGAGAAAGCACCCATATAGCCAGAAGCAGCTAGAAGTAGTTTGGGGCTTAGCTTAGCCATCATGTGCTTTTCTGTCTCAGCCAGTGGAGCCTAGGCAGCCGTGGGCTCCCCAAGGAAACAGAAACAGGACTGTAGCACTGTCCCCACCTGCTAAGGGAGGACAGGCTTCCCTTGAAAAAGCTATTTCTCGGGATTTGCTTTCCTTCTCTTTTGCTTCACCTGCATTTCAGTTTTGAAGAGATATTTGGGAAGGATTCCATCAGCATAGGTCATGTTGTGGAACACATGTTCCAAGGATGTGACTCTGAACAGGCCACCCAGTTAAGGATGTGGCCGTGTCATCACATTCTGGGATGAGGAGAAGCCCTAGGAAGGGTTACTTTGAGAGTGTAATGCAAACAGAGTCCATACAGATGCCTACCTGGGGTGGTGGCCCTTTGGAGTGTTCTCTCTGGTACAAGCAGACAAGCAGGGCAGGCACCCATGCTTCTCAGTGAGGTCAGGTTCCCTTGCTAAAGAATGGAGACAACATCTGAGAAGGAAACGGTCAAGCACATTTCCACTCTCTCCCTCTTCTCACAAACACTGGGCCCATGGAGACCGCTTCTCACTCAAAAATGAGCAAACCAAAAAAAGAAAAAAAAAGAAAAGTGGGAACAGAAGATGAATCCCCAACTTGGACCTTGAAGACTTGGAGAAAGAACATACTTCTGGAAATTATCCCAAGCAATGTTTCTCATCCACGTGTTAGCCTCTGGTTTGGGTATACCACGACTACTGACCTAAAGATGCTTCAGTCTGGAAAAATAACAACGAAGCCCTGGTTCCCGCTGGCATGTCTATGCTGAGAAGACCTCCCCAGCCGCTGAGACCTCTCTCATGGCTCCTTTTTGACTCATAAGGAATCCCACAGAGCCTCCCTCTGTCCACTTGGCTTTTTACTTTTTTATTCCTGTATCTTATGGCAAGCCTTACCTGCTGCTCTTAGACATGAACCATGAGCTCCGGTCCAGGAGGAGGGTCCCAGCTCCCCAGAGGCTGGCCATTCTAATCTGCCTCCCCCTGCGGAGGAAGACAGGAGGGAAGCGTGGAGCAGGGGAGGCAGGAGGCAGGCCTCCTCTTCCTTCTTCCTCCTCCTTCCAAGCTACAGCAGACCCCTCTTCTAGTTTGTGCATCACAGAGATCCACAGGGATTCTAGAGATGAAGAAAAGCCTGGACATGTCATTTACACTGAATCCCTCTTAATCAAACTCCCAAAGGGCAGCCCCTCTTACCCAGGACCCGCTCCAAGATGTGATGGAGCACAGGGCTCCCGGACAGTCCCTTGGGCCCAGAAAGGCTGTGTCCAAGGACCTCAGATGCTCAAGGGGTGAGGAGGCATAGAGGGCATGCTACACCTAGTCGAGGAAGCAGATGGGAAGGCTTGCCCCTTCTTCTGGGACCCGCCCCACACCCTATTCTGGGCTTGGCACTCACTCTGCACAACACCAGGATTAATCAGGGTCCACTGAGACCCTCTAAGAGGCAATTAAGATATTTTGTGAACCAGGACCACAGTAAGAAGCTCTATTATGTGGGTAACCATTACGCCCACTTGTGTACTCACAGCCGAACCATAAGTTTCACAAAACAATACTTACCCTACTTTGTGAAGTACACTCTGGTACTTTCTATTACCATTTCAATATTATTAAGACCCACTAAACTCTGTCATGGCTCACTGTTGGGTGGTAGCTGGCGGTTTAAGGAGCCCTGCCCTAGGAGACAGGGCCCCGAGCACCCTGACAGCCTCCTCTTGGGTGCTGAAGAGGAACCATGAGAATTGGGATTAGAGAAGGGCCTCCCATACTGCTGTTTCTCTGTGCTAAGTCATTGTAAGCAGCCAGGACCCCCAACAGAGCTGCCAGGTCAGGGGGTTAGATGCTGGAAATTTTGATAATGGAATCTGGACCAGAGGAAAAAAAGGCACAACATAGATCGTCTCAGCAGCATACATTCTGTGGATACCATTCCAGGATTTCATATTTTGCCAACATTCATCCCTGAATACTTACTGTCACTCTTTAGGTGTAGGGGGGGCCCAGGTGGGGGTGAGGGGCCGGTGCCTGTGGGAAAGGCTCTGGGAGGAGACGGAGACTCTGAGGGAACCCACTTCAGAGTATGTCCCATACCCAGGCCAGGGATCAATCTGCATAGCAGGAGCATGGGCACCTGTGTTTTCCAGACCATTTCTGTTCCCATGCCAGGCACCCATCCTCCTCCCTACTAAGGAAAGATTATTTACCCTATGGGATGTCCTTCAGGAAATTCTGGGCTCCCAGGCACCGAGTCTCAAATAGAGTCGAGCTTGTCGCCTGTCCCTAAGTGACCAGAGTTTAGGGGCAGCTGGGACTCCTTTAAATTCCAGCTGGAGGAAGACAAGAGTGAGTTCAGCTGATACTCTTTCACTGGGGACACAAGAGCTAAGTGACTACTCCCTCTCCCGGCACCCGTCTTCACTCTCTCAGGGCATGAAGCATCATCTAAAAGGCAGAGAATGAAGCAGAGAAAGTGGCACAAAGCCCTGCCACCAGCCCTGCTTCAGGCTGAGGGCCATTCTCATCATCCTGGCTTTGCCTTGCCTACCCATCTTTCTGGGAAACTGGTCCTACCCACTGAGCTGAGTGTTTTCAGTAATGTGGTGGTCAGTCTCCAGCAACATCCCTCAGACTGCTGGCCCCAAGCCCCGGGGTGGGGTGGCGGGTGGCACACTAGGCTCTGACCCTGCCAGAGCTGGGCTCACTACTGCTGAGCCCAGTCAGAAGCCCTTCCTTCTGTCATGCTCTCCTTTTCTGCTCCTAGCCACCAGGGGCCGGCCCATGGGAGGGCTGTCATCAGTCCCTGACATCCAAGAGTCACTTTCATCTCCGGCTCAAGCCAGTGCAGGGTCCCCCAAGTTCTCACAAGCCACCATCATCATATTAAGTATTTACAGAACATGTACTATACTGCGTGCAAGCTCAAGGAAACAAGGAGACAAGACAGATTCCAAACACTCAAGGAGCTTACAGTGCCACCGGGAAGACAGCAACCCAGCCACATATGAGTGGGGGTGGGAGCTGGGCAGGGTGACTGGAAAGCCATGCATGGGGGATCGGCTCTGAGCACAGGTCCAGTAAGGCAGAACACACAAGTCCAAGAACAATCAGCAACCCCATGAGGCCAGAAATGAGGGTTTGTGGGAGAAAGTTCATGGGAAGGTAGATGGGGATGGGGGGAGAAGGAACACAAGGGGAAGAGAGGGTGGGCGGCCATGCCTGAAGAAAAGATGCTGCCTTTTCTTCAAAATAACAAAACAATAGCTAGCCTTCTAGAAACGCAACCACAGCCAGCCAGAAGCAGCAATTACCAGTCAAATCACTGCAGGGCCAGGGATCCTGTCACGTCATCACTGACACTTCTGTGAGCTCTAGGATAACTCAAGCATGGGGATAGCACCAATCCCAGTCTCCCGGGGCTCTCCCCCATGCAAGTAGCTTCTCCCTCCTCTGTGTTACCTTTTTTGTCAAGTGACAAAGAATGTGTCTGAAAAAAGAGATCCTTCCTGTTTCCTTCCCATAGATTGATGCCTAGCCTTCCTCAATGTTCCAGATCAGGAAGTCAGCTTCAAATCATAATAGGGGCACAGAGCCCTGTGAGTCTGAGGGATTAGTGCTTGTAACTGGGTTGGCCAACAGACAAGGAGACACTGAAGATCTCTTCCAGATCCTCTGTTTCCAAGATTGTAAGGTGTCTGGTTGACGAGCTGCCATCCTGCTTCCCAGTCATGATGTTGGGTGCAGCTGCGTTCTTCCCAATGTGAGCAGAAGGGGTACATGACTTCCAAGTAGCCCAGGAAAGCTCTATGCTTTCCCACATCCCATGAACTGGAATGATGATCAGAAGAGCAACCATAGAAATCATTTGTTGAATATGGCAGAAGCATTCTATGCCTGGGTCCTACGGGAATGCATTGAGCAGAACTTCCTCCCACGTCTCCAACTCTCCAGGACGTGTGCCCTGGACTATCATGTGAAAATTAAATGTCTCTTGCCCTTGGGCCATGGTATTTGGGTCTATTTGTTATAGTAGTTTGGCCTATCCTAACATAATCTCAAAGACCTGAGTTTTCCTTTATCAAACAAGTGACTCAAGAAAAATTAATAAAACTCAATTACTTATAATTCTGGGTACTGTTAACCTACAGAAAGAGAAACTTAGGTGGTGATTTATTTTTTGGTGGGTGATTTAAAATGAAGGGTTACACATTCACAAACTTGCTCTAGAATATTTTGGAGGTGTCGACCTTAGCTTTGTATATCTCCATTTGAATTTGAAGGCAGATCTGGAAGTTGGTTCTAAGGAGATGTGTAATTGAGGACTATTGATTTCAACTCAGCAAACATCTCCCAAGAGTCTCCCAGGTAAAGGCAGCTCCTGGAAAGGGAGCTGGATACAAAATGGAAGCAGCAGCCAGTTCTTACCCCGGTGAACTTGCCATGTAATAGATAAGTATCAACAGTTTATTGTAGGACTCTGCCCTTTCTTCCAGTTTGAGCCAGCTGCTTCTTGGCTCTGGGCACACCTTGTTTGATTCTGTCTGAAGCCGTTTATAGGAATCTTTGGAGCTAGAGCAGGGCTCTATGAGGCCCGGCTTCACACTAGTCCTTGACATTGTGGTTGCCAGAGAACCACATATATGTTTCAAGTGACCTCCTAGAAACAATAGGACCCTTTATTGGGCTCCAAAAAAGGCACTCAAATAAATACAGTGACCCAACCAGTTCTCTCCTGCCAAGCTCTTCCTCCCGGCCCTGGAGAATACTGACACCATGCAAATGTGTTGTATAGAAGAGAAAAACCAAGGCATTCTGGAAGGAAAGGCAGTGCTCTCCACCCTTAGAATTCTCCTTTGGGGGAGAATTGTGTCTTAGGAAGAAAACTACTGCTGTCAGCACAGCACCAATCAGGACCAGTAGGAATGCAGGGGGATCCCTGGGCTGGGGACAGAGCTGCTAAGATGTCTTCCTGAACCCTCAGGATACTTTCAGAGCTTACATTTTAAAGCACACACAAAGTGTGTGTTGGCATGTTGTATGCTAGAACCTGATATACACCCTCTCCCCAAGTCTCAACTAAAATATCCCAAAAATGTGCTTGCACTGGGGGAGATCCTCACTACCCTCTGTATTCATGGTGGCAGATGGAGAAGCGTGTCCCTGGAGACGCACGGATGGCCCTCTTACCTAGGAAGGCGCAAAACAACCCTTGCCTCCTCCTCACCTGTCTGCGCCTAACTCTGGGACACAGGAGCTTCACCAGACCTGAGGTGACTCCTCCCTGCCCTGGAGACTGTGTTCTGCGGGGGGAGAGGATGGTGCCCCAGCCTTGCCCTCATCAGACCCATCCCTCGTATCCTATCCAGACCGCAGAGAATGGCTGCTGATGCGCTGGCTCGCAGCCAGATTTGGCAGGCAACGGGTGGATTGCGTCCTGGAAAAGCCATTCTAGCTGAGCACCCCCTGGCCACCTTTCCCGACCCTAAAGTTCTAATCATTTTTATTACCTCCTCAGTGGAGCTGGCTTGAGGAATGGGAAGCCCTCTACTTTCCTGGGTGCCGTTAAGGGCGAGGATGAGCAAGCTGGTACCTACACAGGAGGACGTTCCCCCTCCCCTCCTGTAGTAGTGGGGGACGGGGAGTCGCAATGCTGTGGGGGAGGCGGGCACTGGTGACATTGCCGGAAACTGTATGTGGCTCAGCGTGACCCGCCACAGAAGCAGCCACATCTACAGAAGAAACCAAGAAATATCCTGGTGTGGCGGGTGGGGTGGATTGGCTTACCCAGGGCAAAGATGAAGGGGCTGTGTTTCACACTTGTTGACATGGACAGCACGAATTCAAGTGGAAGTCAGAGGCCAGGGGACAGGGAGAAGACCCTTTCCAGAAACTGGCAGAACACTTACAAGGGTGTGCTTCGGCCGTCTGTAGAACTGTAGCCTGGAGCAGGGCTGATAATGCGGTCCCCCAAGCTGCAGCTAGTGCCCCTCCTGGTCTGGGCAAGAGGGACGTGTCCTGCAGACCAGCCCTCCTGCCTCAAGCCCCCACCCCCCGCCGCCCCCATCCTGCAAGGCAGCCTCATGTCTTAAGTGACAGGCATGTCTTAAGGGCGCTCTCAGTCACTCACACATCTTGAGAAGTGCTAAATTGCAATCATGCAAATATGTTACACATCCCATTTCTTAATCCATGTAATGGAAAGAAAATGCAAATGAAAGTATCCAGAAGAAAAAGAAAAAAAAAAAGAAAGAAAGTATCCAGAAGATATTGTGACTGCATCAAGTCTTTTTTCAGTTGCCAGCCTTCTGAAGATAGACCTCTAAACCCCAGCAATGCCACGACCCTGGGTTCTAACCGTCCAGCTAAATGAGCTTTGACTGTAGTTCTCTTAGCTGGCATCTGAGCCCCCGGCAATGAGTAGCTCACAGCCCACCCCCCAGCCCTGAAGTCCTCCCTGGATGCAAGCCTGCTGGTGCCACCCTGGAGCTCTGCTGTACCCCACAGAGGGAGCTGCCCGGCCCCACAAGGCTAGTGATAGAAGCTAAAGAAACTTTGCCCACCTGGATTGGCAAATACAAGTCCTGGAGGGGATGGTGATTTCTCAAGAACAATTAACCTTGGGTGGGAGGTGATGGGAAGGAGCAGGATTCTAGCACAAGGAGGGGGGAATCCAACTCTGATTATTTAGGAGAGTGAAAGATTCCTACATGCATCCTCGTGCAAGAATATTCCTGAGAATGTTAAATCTACATAAGCAGGGTTTTTTGGGGGGGTTGTTGTAGGTTGGTGTGTCCTCAGTGCCCCAAACTGGACTTGGCACATAGTAGGTGCTCAGTAAATATTTGTGAAATGAATGAATGAATGAATCGATCAAGATGGGTTCCTTACCAACTGAAAGTAGAAGTGTGGAATTATGAAGTTGAAGAGGGTCCATGCCAGTTAAGCAGCCCAAGGCAGATACCAAAAAGGCCAGCTGGCTCACCACCAAAATGCATGTTTCCCTCTAGAGGCCATGGGAGAATGGGAGAAGGAAGGAGGACCCAGCAAGCTGGGTTTCTGCAAGCTCAGAAACCTGGTTTTCCTGGGTATCCAAAATTGATAAATTCCAAGGCCAAGGGTAATCATTAGGAAAAAAAAGAAAGACTTCTGTCCCAGGTGACATGAGCATGTCCTGCAGCCATACCTCCCTAGTATCTGCACCCTCCTCTCTGATCCTCTGAGGTCTGAGGTCTGCAGTGCCTCTACCGCCCAGGAATGCCCCCCCCTCTCCCCTCTTGGGCTATCTCCAGGAGAGCCAGGAGATTTACCTTGGGGGGTGGGAAGTGTGGAATCAGGACAAGGTACATTAATGCGGGGCACTTGGGCAAGCTTTACATCATCGTATGTGGCTCCTTAGAGTGCAGAGTGGTAGGAGGAACTGCCTAGAAAAAGCAAAAGCGATGATTTTATATACCAAGAATCTTTGCCCTCCATGATCCCACTTCCAGGAATCTATCCTTAGAAGTGATGAGAGAAGGTGGTCGTAACACACCTGCAAAAGGATGTTTTTCAAAGCATTAATTATAATAAGAAGTTGGAAGCTACATGAACATCCGGGAGAGAAGGGGTAAATCAGAGGTTGGTCCTTAGGAAACCCACCCATGCCCTCAGCACGCCAGAGGACCAAGAGATGACAGGAACCTCCAAATGTAATTAAACCATGCCTGCAAAGAATTTTCTAAATTTGCAGGCAGTGTAGGGGTTTGCAGAGATGACTTATATTGCAGCTTGCACAGCACGTTACTCCAAACAGGAAAGAAATTCCTATAGTCAGCTTTTGGCCCCGTGTCTCCCTGGGCTCACCTCCAGCCTCCTGGGCTAGACTATGGGCTAGACTCTCTGGACTCAGCACCCCCCATGGCCTCTCTCTTCTTCCTTATTAGATATTTATAAGAAGAGAGACCTAAACACAATGTACCCAGGGCGAATTGAGGCGGGGGATGGGGGTCATTGGCACATCACTTACAAGCCATGACAGAAACAAGCCACAGTCAGAAGGCACTATATATATATATATATATCCTTTAGTACATGTAAAAGACATAAATATATGAGAAAAGAATTGAGGTGAATTTGAAGAAATATAAATGTAATTTGATTTCCACATGGGCCTCTTTTTCTATACCAATGCCTAAGTTCAGAAAAACACAGAATACCCTACCTAAAGGCCTAGGTAGGAGTCCCCTAGAAATATGCCAGCTCTTTATATCTGCAGGCAATTTTATCCCTCCTCACTGATTCTCTATGGTCTGCAGGACCCTCCAGCACTCCTCACTCCTCCTCTCTCCTTGGGGGCTGTCCTTGTCCCCAAGAACCCTTGGAGAAATACATACTCGCCAGCTGGTGAATGAGGATGCCAGTGCTGGAGGCTCCCTTCCTTTGGAGGCTCCAATGCCAGACCCTCCAAGCCTTCCCGGGAGGTTTGGGCTTGAGGCTGTACCTCCTTAGCTCTTCCTCCTCTCAAAGGCCAGGATACACCAGGCTCAGCCCCTGCCCCAGAGCCCAGCCAGCCTTCCTCCCAAGTTCCATTTCCCCAGGGTGAGCATCTCTCTCTGAAGATGAAGGAGAAGCCTATGGCCAGGAGGAGCCTAGAGAAGTCACTAAGGGTTCAGCTGCTGGAAATGGCCCACAAGGCCATTGAATTAACCCCAGAAACAGTTATTTAAAAAAAGATGAGATATTATAAAAGAAAGACTCTTTTTAAAGGCATCAAAGAGATGACAAGATAGTGAGGAATTATTGAGCAGAGTCGCGGAGAAGAAAACCCAGAACAGTAAACCCAGCTCTTGAAGCTGCTTTTGCCTTGAGGGCACCGGAGGCTCCAGAAGAATCTGCTCAGAAACTGACCTGTGCTTCAAATGGGCTCGGGGACAAAAGTCACAGGCCAGCGACACCCACTGTAGTCTGGGGCCCTGACGAGCACCCCCTTACCACCACCACCTCCTTCACACTGACCCCAAAGGGCTACATCCCCAGAACCAAGGAAAACTAGGAGTGAGTCAGACCTCCTTGGCCTCTGGCTGACCAGGAAACCCCAGGCCTCAAGCCACCATGGTGGCAGCCCCACTCCTGTCCTGCCAGCAGGCATTTCTCAGGAGCAGAGAAGAGTCTTCTCTGAAAGAAGGTAACATCACCCTGGGCCTCCAACTGTTCCTACAAAGAAAGAGCCAGCCGTCTTGAAGTCTTTCCTCCCCAGGAACTACTGACAGGCCACCTCCCTAAAAGGACATGGTGGTCACCTCACGAGGACACTGGGGTGTGTGCCCCACAGGAACGGACAGACACAAACAGAGCCCCTCCCCACGCTACAGTGAGCTCTCACTGTGCCCTTTTCTGGGATGAAGCTGGACCCAGATGCAGGCTGTCTGTGAAATCAGCTGCGTCCATGCTGGAGGCCTCTTCTCAATGAGAGGACGTCAAACACTTAAAAAAATGAGAAACCACTAAAACCCATGACCATCTTATCCCCCGGTTTTCTTTGCAGGGAGCCATGAAGATCTCTTAAGAATTGGGTGGCTGTGCCTGGGGAGGGTGTGAGACCCTGGGAACGGGCTCCAGGCTCTTTGATGGGATAGGCTGGGGACATTTCTCCAAAGCCTCACTCCCAGGCCTCCTCCCCGTCCTATCCCTTCTCCGCCTTCCACTCCCATTCGGGGCTGACCACCACCTTCAGCCCTTAGTGTTCTCACCGACAGAAGGGACTTCCTGGCTCAAGGTCTGCCTTTTGCTTAGTCCAAACCCCAAGGACACCCAAGCCAAGTCTATTTTGTCCACGAGGGGTGCTCCCAGCCCCTAAAACAGCGCCCTGACATGGGAGTAGAGCTCACTTTTTTTCCGAGTGAATGAATGAAATCACAGCATTCCCTATGAAGCCCAGAGACTCGAGACAGTCAAGCTTACAGGGCTGCGCCCCTCCCTCTCTTTGCTTCAGTGATGGACTTCCTCCTCCTTCAGGAATACTGGGGGGGTCCTTCTCCTCACCCCCCTTCATTTTCCTCTTCTTTTGTCTCCTCCTTTTATATGAGGCTTTTCAGGGCCCTGGCTCACTAGGTGCTTTTAGAGTACTCTTTATAGTAAAGTGCTAGTTGACTCGTTTCTGGCTTAAGAACCCTCCCAGATCCATTTACCAGCGATGTCCTCATATTACCCTCATTGTCACTATCAAAAATGGTCACTGCCTCGCTGTCCCAAGTGCAAGACCCCTATTCTGAGCAGAAAGACAACTAACGGTCTGGGTTCACCCCGCAGAAACTGGAGGGTTGAGGGGGAAGGCTGGGCCAGTGAGCGCTCTGATGATGTTGCAGATGCATTGTCAAGGGCCTGGGGAAGAGCAGACCAGCTGGCCCTCCCTAAAGGAAGCAGGCTATTTGCTCGGGGCAGGCACGGGAGTTTGGAGAGGCTTCGATCCATGCTTGTGGCAGCAGGTGAGGTCCCAGAGCCTGCTGGTACAAGGAAGAGGTGAGCACACAACAAACAGGGGGACTGGGGACTTTTTTTGGTTGGGGGAAGGGATGGGAGGAGTGAGCAGGGTGAGGCAAGAGGGGCAGGGGAGAAAGAGGACGACTGTTGGCAAGAGTATGAGGCTGGATGCTGCAGACCTGGGCCAAGGGGACATTCCAGTGGCAGAGGGGCAGAAAGAATGCTTCCAGGCAGGATGCCCAAGGCACCCCTTGTAAAAGTGTGTGCATGTGTTTGCGGTGCACAAAGTCAGGCCTCTCGGGAGCGTCCCCAGCTCCTCCAGAAACGTTGAAACCTTGCCCCCAACTATGTTACATGATTGGGTTTTGGTGGCACCTGACACCCAGGATGATCTGGTAAAGAGAGCGCAGATGGACAGAAGACAGAAAGCAGAAGGCAACCATGACCCCACGGTCACAAGTCCCTGGGCCTCCAAAGAAAGCCCACAATGGTGGTAGGATTGTGTCTGAGTTCCCTAGATCTTAAATCTCACCGGGGAGAAGACAGCTCTCAGGAGATAGGGCCCTGGGGGGAAGCCAGGGCACCCCGTAAAAGTGGGGCTGGAACCGGACCTTGCCTGGGAGGGGTGGGGCATGTGGCGTGTCCAGGAACCCTTGAGGACAAGGCCTGCACAGAGACTAGGGGGCAGCTAGCTGATGGAGCGGACTGTAGAAACCAGAGCAGGCTACAGATTGCTTCCTAAGCTAAGTTAAAGAGTTTGGACTTTTAATCTGTTGGCAATGGGGAGCCAGTGAAGGTTTATTGACCACAGAAGTGCCTCGGTCAGAGAGTGCTTGAGACCAACCCCCCACCCAAGGGTGAGGGTTGAGAGACCCTGGGGCCAAGCTGAGCTGGGGGGAAGGGGTGGTGCTGGAGCCCAGAGAGCAGTTGGGAGACTCTGCATGAGCTCAAACTAGGGGAAGGAGGGCCTGGAGGGGAGGAGGGAGACTAAGGCTGACAATGGCAGGGGAGCAAAGGAAGTAACAGGAACCCAGAGGGAGCAGCTGGCTGGAGGCCGGAAGATGGGGGAGGAGGGCAGACATTGAATCAAAGATGATGTGGATGACCTTGAAGCCTGGGAGAGGTCTGGAACCTCAGGGGACCCTGGAGAGAGGCAGCTGGGGCTCGGGGAAATGTGCCAGGTGAGCACACTGGAGGGAGGGAGGCAGGGAGATCTTCTTGACTCACGCTGCTTTTTCTCAAATGTAAACTTCCTCTCACTCATCCTGTGTCCTCTCAAGTGCACAGAGACTTCAGGCCATGTGGCCTTGCCCTAGGAAAGGCCTCTACGTCTCACTGGATGGAGACGCACGCCACTCCAAAATGCCCCACTGGGTGCCACCCACACACCCCAGCCTACAGCACTAAGAGTGGAGTGAGGCCTCACCTGCCCTGTCCAGTAGCTCACTTCCTCCTGGGGGTCAGGCCAGAGGCCCAGCACCCTGCTGTCCTCCCGACCCCACTCACAGTCTTGTGCAGCCACCTGGCTGCCCATTTGCCTTTTCTTTTGCACCAACAGACAAAGGAAGCATGGGGGCGGGGGAGGGGGGCAAGTGTCTGAAACTCCCCGCGACATTGAAAATGTTGAAAATCTCCCCAACAACTAGTTTACAGTCCTCTAGCTCTGGGTTCATGATTCTTTACCTCTACTTGCAAAGTTTGAACTCATAACTTTTCAACTATCGTGACTGAAGTTTTGGGGGCAACTTCTCTTTCTCCCCTCTACATCTATGTCTTCCTCTGGCCATTTTGTGTGGCTACTTGGCTAGTTTCCAAATACTTTGCTCTGTTCTTCCTCTCCATGCTCAGCATTTCCCTGGACACGGTGGGAAACCACACTGTGTCTTCCTCTCCCAAAAGTGAACTCTTCGCACCACACATGCATCTTGTAGCACCTTTTTACATTTTTAACTCTTCTCCCGCCCAAGTGCCAATCTGTCCATGCCACAGCAATGACTGCAGGTCCCGGCTGTGGCCCCTTTAGCCTGAGACCTGATCGTGTCACACTTGGAAGGCACTAGGACTGGAGCTGGGACACCAAGGCGAGATCGATCACCTCTTTGACAATCGTGCCTGCCATGTCCAGGGGTCCCTCAAGGGCTAGACCCTCGCTTCCTGAATGGGAGAGGTTTTTCACTTGTAGGTTGCTAAGAAGAAAAGGAAATTAATATATATATGTATATGTTCGCCAAAGAGAGCCACATATCCGCGTGGGTTGACAACAAACCCTCCTCTCCGGCTGCTTCTCAAATGTCAAGGTCTCTTCCTGGAGCAGAGAATTCATCGCAGAGAATCCATTCCTCCAAATAAGGTGGCCCTCCTGGGCATAGGAAGGAAACCGTCACCCCACTCGATTCCTTGGTCCCTGCACTCCTTCAGGGCACCAGGGATAGCCTCATAACCTTCTGCCCTTGGGTCTTGAGGATGGTCTGTGGAGTCAGCACGTGGGACTGTCTGGCCAGAACCTCCGTGTGATTCTAATACAGCAGGCTTCATGGTATCGGGGACCATTGCAGAAGCAGGGTCAGGTCAGGGGTGACCTCAGAAAGCTGAGGAGCAACAATGAGGCAAGGTATGGGGAAAAAGCAACCCAAACCACTGCTCTTCAGGACATGTTTCCCTGGGCCAGCATCACTGGCCTCTCCGGGGAGATTGTTGGAAATGCAGAGTCTTGGGCCACAGGCCTGCTGAACCTACCTGGGCTCCTGCAGCAGGTTCCCATGCATCTTCAATGCTGTGTGGCCTTAGCCCAATGGACCTCACAGCAGTCCCCACGTGGGCCTCCTGTGGGGCCCACTAGGCTGGCTGTTGGCAGTCCAGGGCCTGGCTGCCATCTCCTACACAGAACACCCAGCCCTGGCACCTCCTCCTCCCGGCGCAGGGCACATGCTGGTGGGGCCTTCAGACTGCAAAACCTGCAGCAGAGCCCCAGCAGCAGAAGCCAGCATTGGCCACAGCCAGTGGGGCAGGGTCACTACTCTCCACAGTGCTTCCTGGTCCCCCTCAGGATGAAGTTCGAGGCTTTCAGACTCCTGGGTCCCTTGGCCACTGAGCTGCTTTCAGGATACATCTGACTTCTTTTGGTAGCTCCACATTGTGAATCTGCATTTTTTGTTATTTCTTTATATAGATGGGCCCAAATCCACTCTCTGCCCCAAGTACAGTGGCCACACCTTCCCGGTCTGGACTCTCATGAGGTGTGCCCACCCAACTGACTCACGCATCTGTACCCTCACCTAAATGGAGCAGGAAAAACCACGAGGCACAGGTGTAGCCTGGAGGAAGAGGAGGCCGGTGGCTTCCTGCTGAGTCTTGCTTAGGGCTCTGAGTGTAGATGATCTGGCTTCAGAGGGAGCCTTACCCTCCTGTAGAGAAACAGTTGGAATACTCATAAATTCTGTGAGCCCCAGTTTCCTGAAGTGTAGCACGAGGACACTGGACTCTGTGACCCACCCCTCCCCAGCACCCCATCTGACCTGAATGCCCACACGACAAGTCCCCAGGTGTCATCCTGCACAGCAAGGCTCCATCTTCCAGTATGGAGGACTTCAGGTTGGACCTTTCCAGGCCCTGGACCCAGTCCCATGAGTAATTATTAATACCACAGAGCCCAGATGCAAGGGCTTTAAACATAAAACTTTGACACAGAACTTAGGGTATTAGAGATAGTGTCTGAAGTCCGTGCTGCAGGGACAACTAGAAAACGGATAAGATTGAATCCAAATTTCACACGATGGCTGTTTCAGGCTGGGCAGAGAGCTCACTGGTTCTGAACCCCATCTGCACATCAGAACCCTGGAGGCTCCCAGGAGAGAGAAAGGGAACCATATCTACGGGGAGTGGACAGAGCTGGGAGGGTTCTGATGGGTGTGGAGCTCCAGCTCACTCCCTGGGCCTGCACCTGCCCTGGCCAGCAACTGCCCTTTATGGGCTCCACTCCGTGCCACATTGAGGGTCACTGAGTGGCCGTATGCCAGGGGAAGGACAGCAGGAGGTCAGGACTGCACACAGCCCAGCCATGACCACCAGGTCTGGCCACCAGCAGAAGCTCCCTGGTCACATGGAAGCAATGACGGACTGCGGTAGGCTGAGCTCTTTGCTCACACAGGCTCCATCCTCCTCTAGGCTCTAGCCAGAAGTAGTGAAAGGGACATAACAGGGAGAAGAGAGGAAGAGGAAAGGGAACTAACCATCATCTGAGCTTTACTTGGGAGTCAGGTCAGACCCCAGAGGCCTCACTCCTTGTACTTGGCATGGGGCCTCTCCCCTCCTGTAGCTTATGCCAATATAGGTTAGAGATGGGGTCATTCTGTGGCAATCCTACAAAATACAATTCTAAGGCCCTCATTTAAAGAATTTTTTAAATATTTATGGATGCCAGAAATGCACATAATAGTAACACTGGAAATGCTCATAATATTAAGCCAAAAAATCAGTTAATATGACCCAATTTTGTGGAGAAGACTGTGAAAGTCACCCATGCAGGAGTCCAGAAATCACTCGCCATCCAAGCAGAGCTCGTCCCTTGGTCATCAGGGCTTCTGAGCCCCTACCCCACCTCACAGTGCCTGTAACAATCCTTTCTTCTCTGTCACCCCTGGAGGTCGTGTCTGGTCTTTCCCTAGACTCCACTTCCTGAACCTCTCAAACTAACACAGCCTGGCATGAGTGGGCATTCAGTAAATGTCTGCAAATGATGAGTGAATAACTGATGGATGGATAGAAGGGAAGGAGGGAGGGAGGAAAGAGGGAGGGAGAAGGGAGAGAAAAAGGGGGAGGGAGGTGGAAGGGGAAGAGTAGGAAAGGGGAGTAGGAGGAGGAAGAGATTATGTTCAGAGGGGAACACACCAAAATGTTGAGGGTTATTATTCTCTGGGTAATGTATTTTATCTTCTTTATAATTATCAGTCTTCCAAAATTTCACCAATCAAAAAAATCACTTTTATAATACATCCACTTTTTATCAAAATTCTATTTAAATCAGTTTGAAATGTTTTCTTTAAAAAAAAAAAATGTTTTCTTATAACTTCCAAGTCCTAGTTTAGGTGAATCTAGAAGACACCGGAACAAGGTTGTATCTATAATACAGTCACTTCTTCCAGAGCCAACATTGGGACATAGGATCTCCTAAGTTCCCAAATGCTCATAAAAGAAATGGAACTGGGGCCCGTTGAGTGTCTGCCTTCAGGCTCAGGTCATGATCTCAAGGTCTTGAAGTGGAGCCCCACTTCAGGCTCCCTGCTCAGCAGGGAACCTGCTTCTCCCTCTCCCTCTGCTATTCCCCCTGCTTGTGCTCACTCACTCTTTCTCTGTCCAATAAAAAATCTTAAAAAAAAAAAAAAAAAAAAAAACTAGAACTGAGTAGTTGGAATCAAGGTGCCTAACAAATCTGGGCAAGATCCCCACATCTAAGGAACAGGCAGTAACACTGAGGGTGTGGCGGGATCCTTTGGGACAGTGGGCCCATTTCCCCCTGAGGCTGGCCCCACTGTAAGATCCACAGTAAAGATGGGAAGAGGGAGACGTAAAGGAGAAAGACACCCTACCCAGGTCTGATCTTCCTTCCAACCTGACTTTGCTTCTCCACTGCTGAACTCCTTCTGCTTTTAGGAAATAAATCTTGTCATCCCAGAGGAGGAGCTGCATTTTCCAGATCAAGAAAGGTGCTTCTGCAGCCTCCTGCCCCAGCCCCATGCTCACTTCTCCTCTCTGTCCAGGGGCTACATCTGTGGACCACACATTCTCAAGCACCAAGCACCTGTTGCCACAAACGCTTTGCCCAGGGGAAAAAGAACAGCCTGAGGAGAGCCCTCCATGGACAGCATCCTCTGTGCCTCTGAAACTGTGCTCTAGCAGGGCCTCCAGGCAGCCCTGCTCAGACCGAGACCCAGCACCTGGTAGTGATTCAGCACTGTGCACAGCACCCAGGGCTTTGGAGTTGGGCAAGTCTATTACCATACCCTGGTTTCCTAGCTTGTAAAGCAGAAATACTAACAGAAGCTACTTTCGAGGGGAGCCATATATGTTAACATGTGAGTGCTCTGAGCCTGGTGGTGACCACAGAACACCCACTTCACAAGGCCCAGATGAGGCGGATGCTATTATTATGCCCCTTTTACAGGTGAGCAGAGGGGCTCCCAGGGAAGTAAGAGCCATCCCCCAGATCCTATGCATGGTAAATACTAGAACCAGCCCTTGTGTCTGGCTTCAGAGCCTGAGTTCATAAGACAGTGTTGCCTGGAAGCTATTTAAAGCACAAAAAATTGTAGCTGATGCTCTACTGCCACAGACATCTTAGAGGATGTGTGCAAACCTCTCTCCTCCTACTCCAAGCCTTACAAGACAGAAGCATACCTGTTCCATTCACCTCTGTGGCCCAGCAGACCCTGTGTCATGCCTTGTGGTTCCCTGAACACCTGTTGAATGTGTAATACAATGACATCCCATTTATCAGGTATGTACCATGGGTACCTTATCCCATTCAATTCTCTTTCTCTCTCTCTCTCTTTCTTTCACACACATGCGCACGCGCGTGCACATACACACACACACACACACACACACACACACACACACACACACACTGTATGGGCAGCTGAGAATTGCCTCAGCCAAAAGGCCCGAGCCAGGTGCCAAGTGTCCCCAGGATGGCCTGCCTCCCCTCGCAGCCTCTCCACAAGGATGGGTGAACATGGACAAAGGGAGACTGATTCTCCAGGCAGAGCGACATGCCCCTTGGGTAGCTTTCAAATGAAGAGAGATTATCCATTTCCTTCATTACTTTATGCAGTACTAGTACAACTCTGTTCTTGTTCACTTTCTATTCTGGAAGATTTGTAGCAATTGTTTCCATGGATAGTGACTCCAAGTAAAATAAGGAAATAAAAGTACCTGATGCCTCAGCAAGACCTCGAGAGAATTGGGAGGGACAGCAAGAACATCGGAAAATGAGGGTTGATGTCAAGGCCAGGTGAATTGACCACGGCCTCACATCATGTAAGAGAATAATCACAAAAAGAAAAAAAAAAAGCAATCACAAAACACTGACAAACTTAAAGCACACCCCTACTATATCTTTGATTGGAGAAAAAAAAAAGACACAGAAGATCCCCCTGTGAACCAGACTCCACAATCTGACAAATGGTTCTTCCTAACCCCACAGGCACCTAGAGTGGGCTTGTCGGACCTGCTTATCTCCCCACCATCAGTTCTAACGTTGTTGTACAACAATGCTGAGGAGGTCAGAACTAGAATGAAAGCCAAACACTATCTTTCCCAACGCACAGCCAAAATCAGGTTCCATGGATGGAGCCAATCCACTGCCCAGGTTTGTCGCACGCAGGTCAGGATTCCAGTGCAGGCCCCTGTTCAGCATCCTGCTCCCCTGCTCTTACCATCTCCACCTGGTCTGTATTGTGGGGGGCCCCTGTGGACACACCAGCCTGCACACCCTTGTCCCAGGCACCCCTGGCCACTCTTCAGCCAAGGTACAGGCACGCAAGTGGCCCTACGCAGGATGTCCTGGGAGCCAGGGACACTGAGGCACAGAATTCTAGCAGGGGATCTGGAAAGGGAAGAGCACGGATCCCCTGAGGAAGCCACAGCCAGAATGGGGCTCCCTAGACTGTGGGGTGCCAGAGTCCTTGACCTAGAGCTCAGATGTCTTATGCCATCCTACAAGTAAGCTGCTATGGTCTCTGAAAACACGCCCCCTTGCCTCCTTCCTTCAGGGGAAAGTGCTGGAAAGGGGAGGAGATTCAGACCCAAGACCTGTCCCTTTTAAGGAGCTAACCCTGCACAGCAACAAAACCATCCTGGTCCTGTGCCTCCAAGTAGAAAACAAAGACCATCACCAGCCTTCCCACCTGGTTGGCTGGACTCCCAGGCTGTGAAAGTGCTGGGCCAACATGAAATGTGTTTTCTTAATGGGGAACCAGGGAGGAGGTGCAGCTCTGGATGGGAGCAGCCCAGGACCTGTGGAAATGACAGAAGTACCCCAAGTCGGCTTCAGGATTGACACCTACAGAGAGGCCTCCAGAGGAATGGAACAAGAGACTGGATGGATGCAAACACACCTGGCCCACAGGGAGGACTCAAACGTTACCATTGATGGGGGTGGCAGCAGTGACAATTTCCTGAGTGACTCCGTGCCAGGCACATGCAGCATGTGCTTTGCTAGATTACTCTTTTAATGATCACAAAAATCAAAGAAGCAGACTTGCTCCCAGGTGGCCATTGAAGGAGTGAGGCCAGGCCCATACAGCTTGTTGGCAGCCAGGCCAGGAACCCCTCTACTGGTCTGTCTACCTCCTGATTCTTCTCACCAGGCTCAGCACCTGGGCTGGCTTTCCTGTAGACACGGAGGAAAACTCACTACCCTCCCTACCTGCCCGCAGCTCCCATGATGGGTCAGTGGTTAGACCTTGCAGCCAAGATTCTGGACACCCTGCTTTGCCAACACACTAGAGCTCTCTGCGTTCCCATCATGTCTACATAGCTCATCAAAGACCCATCCCTGGGAGAACAGAGCTTGCTGATAAGCCAACCAACCACACCCAGAGAAGACCTAACACAGTATCTCACCTCAGCACATTTAGAGTACACTTTCCAAGGAGACCTACACCCAGCTACTTGGTGGACCAAAGACTCAGGTAGTGATGTAGAGTGTGGCTCACGATAAGCTCAGGAATGTTGGAGTCTGTCTGGTTCCCCAAAACAATGCAAAATAGAGGCACCTGGGTGGCTTAGTGGGTTAAGTATTTGACTCTTGATTTCAGCTCAGGTCGTGATCTCAGGGTCATGAGATCAAGACCCACATCAGGCTCTGCACTGGGTATGGAGCCTGCTTAAGATTCCATCTCTCCTTCTGCCCCTCCCTACTCTCAAAAAATAATAAAAAAAATAACAATGCAATGTGTGCATTATTGCATTTCACATGTGCACTTGAGTCCACATGTTCTGGAGTCCATTCATAAAGCCACAAGAATGTTTCAAGATGCCAGCACTGCCAGGCCCAAGGTCAGCCCTGGCCCCACCGGTCTCAGGAGCCATCTGGGGGTTTGCTGGGGCAGACCTTTTCTCTGCCCTGGTGGGTTGCAGCAGACACCTCCCCAACCCCAGAGCTCACTCGCCCATCGCCCTCAAAGGATGAAACCACTTAACTACCGAAGACAAGACCTAACTCCAACACCCTCAGAAGACCCAGGAGACCATTAATGGTGAGAAATGTAGGCAATGTTGGGTCCTGCAAATTCATGACTCTGCTCCAGGAAGAAATGCGCCAGGGGGAGGTGGCTGCAGGGGCACAGTCAGAGAGGCAGCATGGGGTCCTCACAGAGCCCAGTACTACCTCTGGCTCCAGAGCTGATCCTCTTCCCTCCCCTCCCTCCCAGTCCTCCCCTATCCCTCTCCCCTCCCCTCTCCTCTCCTCCACTCCCCAGTCCTTCAATCCCCTCCCCTATCTCCTCCCCTTACCCCTCCTGTTCCCCTCCTCCCTTCCATTCCCCTCCCCTCCTCCTCTCTCCTCCCCGCTCCCTCCCCTCCCCGCTCCTCCCTTCTCTTCCCTCTTCAGGACAGGGCAACACCAATGTCCAATCTGCTGACATGGTCACCACAGTCTCGCTGGCAGGTCTGGGGCACGGGTATATCCCATCCCTCGGATCTTGCTCTTCAGGGCCATCTCCCTCTGATTCCACTTAAATGGAATCCAAACACAGGACTCCCACTGGAGAGGGCAGGGAGAGGAGACAAAGACTTTCAGGGACAACGTGCCAATTCCTTATAAGAAGTCCTTTGGCAGGACTCCTGGGTGGCTCAGTGGTTGAGTGTCTGCCTTTGGCTCAGGGCATGATCCTGGGGTCCTGGGCGAGTCCTGCAGGGAGCCTGCTTCTTCTTCTGCCTGTGTCTCTGCCTCTGTGTGTATGTGTCTCATGAATAAATAAAATCTTTTAAAACAAAAGTCCTTTGGCATCAAGACTCCCATCTCTCCCCCATCCCACACGCTGTGGGAATAGCTCTGTGAATATACTCCTGAAAGAACACTCAGGCGGTAGGGGGAAGGGCTCTGACACTAGGAGTCACCTTTCCCCTCAGGCTCTCTGCAGGCCCCACATGACACACTGGGAAAGACCAGTTTTGTCTGCGTAAAAAGGGGCACTGTGGGGGCTGATCCCCCAACTGAATTCGCCAAAATAAAAGGCAAGGGTGCAGCATGGGCCAACTCTTGGGGCCCACCAACTCTGGAACACCCTCTCCCCCAACCAGGCTGGCCCCTCCCTGGGTGTCTGAAGGCCCCTACCCCCAGGAGACCCTACCCAATGGGACCTTCCCACAGGGGCTTGCTTCCCCATAGCCCCACTGGGAGGAGGAGCCACCCTGACAATTCCAGCTGCGAGAGAAGTGAACGAGCTGCTTCTCTGGGGAGAGTAAGGTAGAGCACGCTGCCAGCTCCTCCCTAAGTTCCAAGGACCCCACGTCGGGATGGAAGCAAATGAGCTATCCTTTCTGGCGCTCACCCACAGGCCTGCTGACCCGGCTTGGACTCCGCCCGTTCCTGCTGTTCACAAGCTGAAGCCAAGCCAGGTAAGGAGGAGGCAATAATCAGCCGGCACTTTGACACAACTGGTTCTTTCTTCTCCGGAGATACCCCAAGATTCTCCAAACACATTAGGTCTCAGTTATGTTCTTGCCAAAGCGGCAGCCTCCAAGAAATGATCAGATGCACCTACACATGCATCTGGAAGCATCCACCATGTGTCCTCCTGTCCTCCAGCCCGAGTGCATTCCTAAGCTGTCCTCTAAGCCACCAGGACCGGGACGCCTGGGTGGCTCAGTGGTTGAACATCTGCCTTTGGCTCAGATCGTGATCCTGGGGTCCTGGATCGAGTCCCACGTCGGCCTCTGTGCAGGGAGCCTGCTTCTCGCTCCGCCTGTGTCTCTGCCTTTCTCTCTGTGCCTCTCATGAATAAATAAAATCTTTTCAAAAATTTAAACACCAAGACCAGGCATCTCCCCCTGAGCCCCCCACCTCTGCCCTCCTCCCAGCCTTGAGCCCATACCCCTGAGCCCCAAAAGGCACCTTGCTGGTGCCTCCTCAGAAAACATCCAAACTGATGCACACCTGGGTCACGCCAAAAGGGTTTTATTTAAGAGCCTGTAGTGTTGAAGCTCAAGAATTTGGAAGGTCACTCTCGGCCAGCCAGCAGGTGGCCCGGTGTTGATGTGTAAGGCGGAAGAATCCAGCTTTCCCGCATGGAGTTCCAGTTCCAAGGTTCAGAGGGTGCCCAGCTGCTGGCGGCTGGTCCCCCTGAGTCACCACTCTGGCCCAGGAGTACCCTGTGGAGGGGAGGCAAACAGGGCGGAGGAGAGCAGAAGGAAAGCAAACCAACACATGAGACAGAGTGGGCAGAGGGACAGGTGGTCGTACAGGTGTGTTCTGCACTGCACTCCGCTCGAGCCGTCTCCCCGGGCACCCCCTCTTTCCTGCAGAGGCCCTCACGCCTTCCCAAGAGTCAGGGCCTCAGGAACCCAGGGACCCAGCAGACCTGATGGCCCTTCTAAGAACAGGTGAATCAGAAAAGCCTACAGAGTTTTCATCCAAAGCAACAGGGCAGACTACCAACAGGCAAATGCACAAACCCTGCACAATGCCAGAAAAGAAACAAGGGGATAAAAAAAAAAAAAAAAAAAAAGCAAAACCCCTCTCCAGAACAGATTGCCAGGACCCCAAAGGCACTGCTAAACAGAGCTTTAGCAGAAGCAGCTTGGCTGCAGCAGATAACCTCAACCCTTAGGAAACAGCAAAATGCAAGGTCTTCACCAACCTGAGAGGTCAGCCCTGCTTCTGGAAGCCCACAGACGTCTGGGCCCACAAGCTCTGAAACAAGCCACCGCCCACCATCCCCACCCACACCTGCAGGAGGAGGCTTGCTGCTGTAACCTCCTGGGTTCAGGAGGATTTCCAGGACAGCCTGGCCTACACCAACTTCAAACCTGGCCCCCAACACTGTGCCTTTTCCAGCCAACCCAACCCCCATTCATCTGAATCACCACAGTGATTTTTTAAAATTCCATTACCAAGAGCAACAGTGTAGAACAGGGCAGAGAAACACACAGAGGATGTTCCTAACGAAAAGTTGCCTTATACTGCCTCTTCTCCCCCCAGAAAGGGAGAAATTCTAGGTGTACAGACACACACACCCACACACACTCATGCATGCACATGTACACACGCATACATATAGGTTTTTCCCTGATATTCAAAATTCTTTGTGAATTAGCTCTGATTCTGCTGAACCCTTCTTTTTAAAAAGGAAAGAAAAGGAGCCACAAACACCAGTATACTTCTGCAAGGGCTGGCCAGCTCATGACATTTCAACTGAACTTTCACACAGCCATCACCAAAAGCAGGCCAGAATTTGGCCAAGCCCGGAAGACCACCAAAAGGTCAGACATCTAGAATGTTGTAGATCCAGGAGAGCAGAATGTCAGAAAATTAAAAGCTGAATTCTTCAGGCTTTTTTTTTTTTTTTTTTTTTAGGTTCCTGTTAACTTCTGATCTTTACTCTTTACTTTTAATAACAGTTACCTTATTTTTTAAGTCAAAGTGTTTTGACCTCTGCCCCTTAGCAAGGCAAAAGCCTTCTTGAGGAGGAAAGGGTGGCATTTTAAAGGGGCTTCCAGAGCGTGGTAGAGGAGACTCCTGCAGTGATATTCTGAGCTGATGTTCGACACAACTGTGCCAGAGTTTCATCAACAACATTTGTTTTGGTTTCAACACCTCCAACGAGACAGATTCCAGATCCTTCACACCCCAGGCTGCAGCTGACCAACGTTCCACAGGATGCCAACATGCTGAAAATAGGTTTTACCTGAAAGAAAAGGAAGAACCAGTCAGTGCCCTCAGCAGAATCCTGCATCCATTCTGAGCCTAAAGTCTCCAGCCTGCAGGTCACACTCACCAACCACAGGATTTTTGAACATGCTGTCTGGAAGGTAACTCCTTCATTCCCTTCAGCTCCTACCTCAGGATCCTAGCTCCCTATGCAGACTCCCTAGTACATCACTTCTTTTCTCCTTGCATCCTTCCTTCCTAGCAATTCAACCAGTGTTTACATCGGGGCTCAGCAAAAGTTTTCTGTAAAACTCCAGAGAGTAAGTATTTTTCACTTGCTAGGTCCTACATTCTCTGTAACAACTACTCAACTCTGTTCTTGTGGATCAAAAGCAGCCACAGAGGGCATGAAAATGCTTGAGGGGCACCTGGGTGGCTCAGTTGGTTGAGCATTTGCATTGACTCAGGTCATGATCTCAGGGTCCTGGGATTGAGCCCCATGTCTGGCTCCCTGCTCAGTAGGGAGTCTGCTTCTCCCTCTCCCTCTTCCCCTGCCTGTGCTCTCTCAAATAAATAAAAATCTTTGATGGGATAAGCACTGGGCGTTACACCGTATGTTGGCAAATTGAACTTAAATAAAATATTAAAAGAAAGAAAAAAGAAAGAAGCTTGAGCATGACAGTGTTCCAATAAAACTTTATTTGTGGACACTGAAATTTAATTTGTAAACAATTTGTACATGTCGTGAACTGTTGTCTCTTAATTCTTTCTCAACCATTAGAAATGTAAAAATCTTGGCTCGTGAGCCACACAAAAACAGGCAGACCACCAGATCTGACCCACAGGCCATAGTTTGCGAACCCCTGGTTTACATCATTACCTGCTTCATATCTGACTCATTTAGGCTGAGAGCTCCTCGCAGGCAAAACCCTTGTCTGAGCTCCCTCACCTTTAACCTCCAGCACCAAGCACACGGTACCAGGCAATGTGGGGATACGAAAAACATTCATGCAGCAAGTGAAAGAAAGCTTGGAAACCAGATCCACTCAAGACCTCATTCATCCAAAGAGATACAAGAAAGGAGGGGAAATCCGCAAGGTCAGAGCCACCAATGTTCTCTGTTCACGCTGGATCATGGGCATCACAAAATCACACATATAAAAACAGTGGGGATTTAACAGAAGTTACAAAATAATGAATTTCTTTTCAAAATGTTACATGACCCCAAATATAAATATCATCATTATTGGGTGACTGTCTTTTAAAGGACATGGACATCCTAGTTTTAGGAAATATTTGCTGGAAAAGGGACATGATGTATGTCACTTACCCTCAAATGAGTTCAGAAAAAAAAAAAATCCATATGCACACACACAGAGCCATCACCAGGTAAATGAGGCAAAATGTGAAACCAGGAAAATCTGGGTAAAGAGTATACTATTTTTGTTCTTGCAACTTTTTTTTAAGTTTGAAATTACTTCTGAATAAAAACTTCTTTTAAGAAAAGAAAAAAAAAACAGATAAGGGTATCCTCATATTGGCCACTAGGGTATCTCCCTCAACAGACTGGAGGGTGAACAAGGCAAATCGCATAGCCATGTCCAAGCCGTGCAGGGTGGCTTTCCTCCAACACCCACAGGCACTGCCCCCCAGGCTGGGGTGGGGGTAACCTCCGAACGGCTGACATCCAGGGAGCCCAGGTATTCGCCCCCCGCCCCCATTCTACAGATGTAGCCTGCAGACCTCAAGTGTTCAGACTCCCACCAGGCCTCCCCACAATTATCAGGCTGCACCACTGCAGGTTCAACATTGAGGATGGGGCGGTGGGGGCTAGGGGAACCGGGGGACAGAGGAAAGACTTTTCAAAGCTTTCAAAGACCAAACCATGAATGGGCATGCCAATATTGCTGATGTGGTGACAGCACATCTTGGGGATGCTACAAGAGCCTGTCCCCGGGTTTTCCGCCAGGATCTCTATCAGTGCACATCCTCCCAGGCAGCTGTTTACACCCCTGTACTTAAATCTTTTTTTTTTTAAATAGAGTTTATTTGAGAGAGAGCACAAGCAGGGGGAGAAGCAGAGGGAGAATGAGAAGCAGACTTCTCACTGAGCAAAGAGCCGGATGCGGGACTCAATCCCAGGGCCCCAGGATCATGACCTGAGCCAAAGGTAGATGCTTCACCAACTCAGTCACCCAGGCACCCCACACTTGTGCTTATAGAATAAATGCACACAGTGGATGGTAGAATGGAGCAGACACAGGGATCCCCCCTCCCCACGAATCACCACACTCAGCACAATTCCTCGGTTCCTCCACAGCAGAGCTAAACCTGCAGGGCTGCCACCAGAAAGGAGAAAACAGAGCTTCCACACACCTGCACAGGGGAGCAGTCACTCTGGACACATGCAGTTGCCTTTAGGGGTCACCAGCTCCTTGGCCTCTTAAGAAGGAGGGGAGCCCCATGGCGAGTCTGAGCAGTGGGTTTAGCTTCAGACTCTCCAGTGATGCTCTGATTCAGGAGGTTCCAGGGGACCATGGACACAGACACTACGTCTCTTCATTTCATCCTGCTGCCTCCCCAAGGTCATGCAGCTTTGGGGTTTTCCTCTGGAGAGCTCTGGGGCTGGGGGGCAGAGGCTCACAGCTGCAGCTCACCTGGTGCTCCCTCCACTCGCTCAAACTTGCACACTTCACACATGCTATTAACTCCTCCTGCAACGCCCTCGCTCCTCCCTGGCCCTCAATCTGCTTTGGGGTGCTTCCTTTCAAACCCACCACCATCTTCCTCTCCTTTGGAAAGAGCTTCTTGCCCAAGAAAGGCACCCCTCCTGGCTGTCCACAGCACCCCATTCTTTCCTCCCCTGTGGTTCTCAGGCTGTCAGTGCTCCTGCTGTCTCCTCATCTCAGCACCAGCTTCCCAAGAGCAGGTTGGGCTCAGCCTGCCTCACTCATGGCCAATGGAACAAGCAGGCTCCCAAGCTGGACACATGGAGTGCGGGGTGAGCAGAGATTTTTTTTTTTAAATCTAAATTCAATTTTCCAACACAGAGTATAACACCCAGTTGAGGAAGATTTTTAAAAGGACTCTTTTAGCCTCCTTCTCTCCTCCAGAAGAGCCAAACTGCTACTGACACTCCTGCTTCATCATTAAAATAAACCCGACAGAGTCTCGATGCTGAGCCCACCCCCATCCTCCTTTGAAGCTCCCTGAGAAGTGAAGGCATGGTTAGGCGCCATGCCTCATGCCTGTTCCCTTCAAAAACTTCCAAGTGTCCTTCTTGCCCAACAACACTGGGTTATAACCATCATGGAGAGAGACGTGTCCCAACCTGTCCATGTCCCTCCCATGCTTTGTTTGGCAGCAGAAAGAGTCCTCAACACAAGAAGCCCCTGGCCAGCACCCTGGCAGCTGACCTCTCAGTGCAGCAGTGAGGGCCACCTCAGGAAAGGGCACACCGGCCACAAGAAATAAATGACAAAGGTGCAAAGGGAGGAGCCCAGGCCCTTGCTGTGAGGATGTGTGAGATGGAGACAGACGGAAGGATCACCACGACCTGTGAGCACTCCTCCAGCTTTCAACCCAGGACGCCAGAGAAGGGAACAACTGAATAATGTGGCTAGTTATTTTTTTAAAAAGCACTGCTGGTGAGAATTATTTGTGCTGGGTTCTTGTTTTTGTTTTTTCTTTGTGCCTGATTCTTACATAGATCTATATAAATTCTGTGTGTGTGCGTGTGCGTGTAGGCAAGAAACTGAGTAAGTCATGTTCACTTAACGGTAAATTTTCATTGCTGCACAAATTCCTGGTTTTTTTTTTTAAGATTTTATTTATTCATGAGAGACACAGAGAGAGAGGCAGAGACACTGGCAGAGGGAGAAGCAGACTCTATGCAGGGAGCCCGATGTGGGACTTGATCCCGGGTCTCCAGGATCAGGCCCTGGGCCAAAGGCAGTGCTAAACCGCTGAGCCACCCGGGCTGCCCCACAAATTCCTGTTTGCATAGGTTCTCCCCTCATAGACCTGAAACTCAAAGAGTTTTGAGGTGCATGATACCTTATCAAGAACTGACCCCAGACTCCCAATATGGCTTTTCAAAGAAACAAAAATGTCTCATGACATGCCCATTTTACACATATAAGCTCGGCATCCTATAAGGAAGATGACTAACAGAGCTTCATTCAAACTGGTCCGGGAAGGACTCCTGTTTGTTGTTTCAGGTCCAGGTAGGATACTCCCCCAGCATCCTCAGTGGGTGGTAGGGGCCTGGGTCACCGATGCCTTCCAGGCCTCAGAAGTTCACAATACCCATCGCCTCCACAGCTGTCCACATGTTGATGTTCCTAACAGTGCCATTCCTCACTCTAAAATCTTCGTTCCAGAAGATGAGGAAGCACGGGATAGGGAGAAGGGCCTTCCGAGTCCAACCTTGCAGAAGTCACTGCTCTGAGTGTGCTTAGCAAGTGCCATGGGTGTCCATGGGGACTCTGAGCCCTGGGGTTTCAGTCTAGGACAAGCAAGTCAATCTGTTTCCTCCTGCTCTCAGCCTAGCCTCCTGGGGCCTCTTGCTGCAAACAGCCACCAAATGCCCTTTGTTCCAAAGACAAGATGCCAGGCACAGCGCCCGGCATCACAGCAGAAATCCCACTGGTTTCTAATGAGATTCCCACAGGAAGCTCTACCCACAAGAGGGTGGGAAGCAGGCATTTCTAGGATGCATGACAGTATTCCCACAGGCCACAGCTTTTCCAGACCTAAGAGGCAAAGGAACAGGGAATGGAAGCATGCAGGTAGGAGCAGTGTGTCTCCCAGCCTCCCAGCAGCCTCCCTTCGGGCTGCACCTGCCACGGCCACTTTTACCACCCACGGAAGACAGGACAAAGGGCAGCATCTGCCTCACCTGAGGGGGTGGTGAGGGGGCACAGAAGTCTCCTGTAATAAAGCATAGGGGCACATGGGATCCCAAAATATCAGCCACAGCTGCACACCAGGCCAACCAAGCTCAAAGCACAAAGAGCCAGAACTCAAAACACCATGTGAAATCCAGAATCATTCCAAAACCCCAGGGTTCTCCATAATCTGTTCAGCCATCAGTTCTTTCCTCTAATTAGGCTTCTGAAGTGCAGAGTTGGAAAGACACTTCTACAGACTTTTTTCCCTCCCCACCCCTCCAAACCAATCCCCACCACCACATCGGGGGTCTTACCTCGAGGATGAGCACATCCCAGTTGCGTCAGAGCCTAACAAGAGGGCTCTGCACAGAAGCCTCACTTGGCCACCTCCTCTTCATTCCCTGCCTGGCTGATGCGTCCAGGCTCTAAGTCACAAAATGTTACCAAAGAACTGGCCATGCAACAGCATGGACCAAGTTACTGCCTCACCGCTCTGGCATGAAGAACACAACTCTCCTCTTTGTACTCACACAAAATAACCCAAGGTCCCCATTCAGCTGCACCAATTTAAATATGGCCCGTTTCCCAGAGGGAACCTCAATACTCATCAGCTACATCTACACAGAAAAAGACAAGTACCTGTGAGCAGATTATCAGGTGCAGACCAGGAAGTTCTCAAAAATGCTAAAGCGAACATAAAACTGGTCTTAAAATTCTTGTTCTTTCAAACTTACTGACCTATAAAGTTGTTTGCAATATGCTGTTCTGATGGAAAATGGTTTCAAAACAGCATGTGTAACCTGGTCCAACTTCTACAAAAAAGAAAATTCACAGATACAAACTCACACACACTCTAGTGGTTACCATTAAGCAGTGAGATTACAGGTGATTTTATTTTCCCTTTCTCTTATCGGCCACATCTACAGCATACATTACATCTATACTAGGAAAGGTCTTGCTCCGTCTTCCTGAACCATCCGTCACCTTTGGGCCTGAGGACCAGAGCAGGCTTGTGTCTAGTGACCTGGCTCCAAGTTCATGCGCATCCTGGTATCATTTCAACCACGAACAACACAAACTTCTACCCGGAGCTGCTTGAAGCACAACACACAGGGAGGCAGGCGAGCGCCTGGCAACAAAGAAAGCCTATGGGAGTCAGCAAATGGAGATATTACGGGATAAATGCTGACACCAGGAAAGTAAGCTGCAAATTAAGAGCTAACTGCTCAATGGAAGACACTGGAAAAGATAATGGAACACACCTGAAGAAAGCTTAGGAAGGGAGGCAGAGCCCCCGCCCCCTTCTGTCTTCTCCACACCAGGAGCAACTCTCCTGCCATCCATCCCTCAGCCCTTGAAAACAGACACCTGTGCCAAGTTCACCTCCACCTGCTTCGAGGATGGGAGCACCTCTCACTGTTGGCAGTGGTGCTAAATTCACCGGAGACAATGACAGATGAGAGCCCCAGCAGCATGATAGCCTCATGTCCCCTGACCTCACTCCTTCCCAACCAGTGCCATTTCAAGGACCTTGCACAGCTACCAAGTGCACTGGGCCCGGGGCCGCCATGGTAGGGGTGACTGGCTCTGGGGGTGGATTCAGGACTGTGTTTGGGAGCCTCATCATAGGTTAGGCCAGGAACCCCTCTCTGAAGCAACAACTCTTCTCCTATGCCATCCTGGGCTTTGCCCTCCTGGAGGTCATGGGGCTTTTCTGCCTGATGGTGGCCTTTCTCATCCTCTTCGCCACGTAAAAGAGCCATCCACGCTTCCCATAGGTCTTTCTCCCGTGTCTCATCTGCCCAGTATGTTCCGTTCTCTCTACCTCCCCAGGCAGCCTGGGGAAAGTGCTTGGCTCAGCATTTGACAGAGGGAAGACAAACAAATACTGTATTAATAGAAGAAAGAAGAAGGAAGAAGAAGAAAGAAGAAGAAAGAAGAAGGAAGAAGAAGAAGAAGGAGGAGGAGGAGGAGAAGGAGGAGGAGGAGGAAAGAAGAAGAAGAAGGGAGGCATGAAGTTGCAAATCAAAGAAGCCAAAACATGGTTCTTTATGTAGATAAATAAAATTAAACTTCCAGTAAGACTGATCTAGGAAACCAAGAAAAGGCAAATATAATCAAGAATTATTAAGAATGGAAAGAGGATTGTGTCTGTACATTACCAAGATTAAAAAGATAGGAGAATGTTGTGAGCAACTTTAGGGTAATATATTTGAAAACTTAGATGATGTGGACAAAGTCCAAGAAATACAACCCATCAAAACTGACCCAAGAAGAAACAGATAAAGACTATATAGTCCTATCATGACTCAAAGAACCAAACGTCAATAGTTTTTAAAAAGTCTTCGCACTAAGAAAGCATCAAGTTCCAGTGGGTTTCAGCATGTTTTACTAAACATTTAGAAACAAATAATTCTAATCTGACACAAACTAGTCCAGAGACAAGGAAAATAAAGAATGCACCCTAACTTCTTTTATCAGGAAAACTTGTTCTACTACTAAAACTCTTAACAAAGCCTACCCAAGACCTTGCAAAGTAGGAAAAAGACAAACCAATCTTGGTCACTCAGAGAACCAACAGCATCCTAAACAAAATATCAGCCAACTGGAGATAGCAGCGTGCGTGACTGGGCACCACAACCACAATCAAGCTCATCTTATCACATGGATGCAAAGCCAGTTTAGTATCAGAAAAGCCAACAAAGATAATTTCACCACCTTAACAGACTGAAGGTAACGATATGACCCTCCCAATAGAACTAGAAACGGCATTTAAATAAAATTTGACATTAGCTAACCAGGAACAGAGAGGAGCTTCCCAGAAAAGAAACTCTACCTACCACCCTACTGTGACCACCACTCTTAGTGGTCAGTATGGAAAGCATGCGCTTTAAGGTAAAGAATAAGATGGAATAGGGCGCCTGAGTGGCAGTCGGGTAAGGGTCTGACTTTTGGTTTCTGCTCAGGTCGTGATCTCGGTGTCAGGAGATCAAGCCCCTTGTTGGGCTCTGCCTGAGATTCTCTCCCTCTGCCCCTCCCCACTCCTCTCTCTCTCTCAAGTAAATAAATAAATCTTTAAAAAGAAGATCCAGAATGTCTATTATCATCACTTCTATCTAAGTGACTTAGAGGCCAAAAGTGAGTACAAAAAGGCTTAAAAAAGAGATGAAATGTTGAAGGATTTGTGGGGGGGCTCTCATGAGTCCAGGTTGATATATCTACATAGAAAACCCCCAAATCCCCATTTATACTACTACAATTAATGAGAGTTTGGTGAGGTTTCTGGATTTTTTAAGAAATCAGTATTTCAAAAAATCAACCATAATTCCAGACACCATGAACAAAAAGTGAGAAAATTATATTTTTTAAGCAATATAGGAGACACAGTCACAAATCATGTGACAGTGGATTGCAGAAGAACCTGTCTTTGAAGCTGTCCCCAAAGTAGCAGGAGAGAGAAGCCAGCAGCCCCGGAAACAGAAACCCAAGCATGGACAACAAGCCTGCTAGACACAGGCTCAATAGGGCTAATGATCTGGGACAGAAGGCTAACACAAGTGGATTGGCTGGGACCTGAGTCCAATGGGACCTTAGGTCCTTCCTGATGTCTTTCCTCTACCCCCTAAAATGGATTAGAATGGTGGTGGAGGAGAGACATCAAGGTGCCTTAGGTACTTAAGGTAATTCCTGCATTAAAAATTACTGGGACATGTCTTTAGCCCATTTCATGATTGGATTGTTTGTTTCTTTGCTGGTGAGTTTATTAAGTTCTTTATAGATCTTGGAAACTAGCCGTTTATCTGATAGGTCATTTGCAAATATCTTCTCCCATTCTGTAGGTTGTCTTTTAGTTTTGTTGACTGTATCTTTGCTGTGAAGAAGTCTTTTTATCTTGATTAAGCCCTAATAGTTCATTTTTGCTTTTGTTTCTCTTGCCTTTATAGATGTATCTTGCAAGAAGTTGCATGGCCAAGTTCCAAAAGGGTGTTTGCCTATGTTCTTCTCTAGGATTTTGATGGATTCTTGTCTCACATTAGATCTTTCATCCATTTTGGGTCTATCTTTGTGTGTGGTGTAAGAGAGTGGTACAGTTTCATTCTTCTGCACTTGGCTGTCCAATTTCCCAGCATCATTTATTGAAGAGACTGTCCTTTTTCCAGTGGCTAGTGTTTCCTGCTTTTTCGAATATTAGTTGACCATAGAGTTGAGGGCCCATTTCTGGGTCCTCTACTCTGTTCCATTGATCTATGTGTGTTTTTGTGTCAGTACCACATTGTCTTGATGATCACAGCTTTGTAGTACAAGCTGAAATCCAGCATTGCGATGCCCCCGGCTCTGGTTTTCTTTTTTTATGTTCCCCTGGCTATTTGGAGTCTTTTCTGATTCCACACAAATCTTAAGATGATTTGTTCCAACTCTCTGAAGAAAGTCCATGGTATTTTGATAGGGATTGCATTGAACATGCAAATTGCCCTGGGTAGCATAGACATTTTCACAATATTAATTCTTCCAATCCATGAGCATGGAATATTTTTCCATCTCTTTGTGTCTTCCTCAATTTCTTTCAGAAGTGTTCTGTAGTTTTTAGGGTATAGATCCTTTACCTCTTTGGTTAGGTTTATTTCTAGGTGTCTTATGCTTTTGGGTGCAAATGTAAATGGGATTGACTCCTTAATTTCTTTTTCTTCAGTCTCATTGTTAGTGTATAGAAATGCCACTGATTTCTGGGCATTGATTTTGTATCCTGCTACACTGCCGAATTGCTTATGAGTTCTAGCAATTTTGGGTGGAGTCTTTTGGGTTTTCTATGTACAGTAGTATCATGTCATCTGCAAAGAGGGAGAGTTTGACTTCTTTGCCAATTTGAATGCCTTTGATTTCTTTTTGTTGTCTGATTGCTGAGGCTAGGACTTCTAGTACTATGTTGAATAGCAGTGGTGAGAGTGGACATCACTGTCGTGTTCCTGATCTTAGGGGGAAAGGCTCTCAGTGTTTCCCTATTGAGAATGATATTTGCTGTGGGCTTTTCATAGATGCCTTTTATGATGCTGAGGAATGTTCCCTGTATCCCTACACTCTGAAGAGTTTTGATCAGGAATGGATGCTGTATTTTGTTAAATGCTTTCTCTGCATCTATTGAGAGGATCATATGGTTCTTGTTTTTTTTCTTGGTGATGTGATCTATCACGTTGATTGTTTTACAAGTGTTGAACCAACCTTGCATCCCAGGGATAAATCCCACTCGGTCATGGTGAATAATCTCCTTAATGTACTATTGGAGCCTATTGGCTAGTATCTTGTTGAGAATTTTTGCATCTGTGTTCATCAGAGATATTGGTCTATAATTCTCCTTTTTGGTGGGGTCTTTGTCTGGTTTGGGAATTAGGGTGATGTTGGACTCATAAAATGAGTTTGGAAGTATTCTTTCCCTTTCTATCCTTCAGAACAGCTCCACCAAAGAAGACATACACATGGCCAACAAGCACATGAGAAAATGCTCCGCATCGCTGGCCTTCAGGGAAATACAAATCAAAGCCACATGAGATACCACCTCACACCAGCGAGAATGGGGAAAATTAACAAGACAAGAAAAAACAAATGTTGGAGAGGATGTGAAGAAAGGGGAACCCTCTTGCACTGCTGGTAGGAATGTGAACTGGTGCAGCCACACTGGAAAACTGTGTGGAGGTTCCTCAAAGAGTTAAAAATAGAGCTATCCTATGACCCAGAAATTACACTACTGGGGATTTACCCCAAAAATACAGATGCAGTGAAAAGCCGAGACACCTGCAGCCCAAACTGGAAGGAGCCTTGGTGTCCATTGTAAGATGAATGGATAAAGAAGATGTAGTCTATATATACAATGGAATATTACTCAGCCATTAGAAACGATGAATACCCACCATTTGCTTTGACATGGATGGAAGTGGAGGGTATTATGCTGAGGGAAGTAAGTCAATCAGAGAAGGACAATCATTATATGATTTCACTCATGGGGAATATGAAAAATAGTGAAAGGGATTATAGGAGAAAGGAGAGAAAATGAGTGGGAAAAATCAGAGAGGGTGACAAAACATGAGAGACTCCTAACTCTGGGAAACGAACAAGGGGTAGTAGAAGGGGAGGTGGGCAGGGGGATGGGGTGACTGGGTGACGGGCACTGAGGGGGGCACTTGATGGGATGAGCACTGGGTGTTATATTATATGTTGGCAAATCAAACTCCAATAAAAAATATACAAAAAAAATTACTGGGATGGGGTGCCTGGGTGGCTCAGTGGTTGAGCATCTGCCTTTTTGGTTCAGGTTGTGATCCTAGGGTCCTGGGATTGAGTCCTGCATCTGGCTCCTTGCAGGCAGCCTGCTTCTCCCTCTGCCTATGTCTCTGCCTCTCTCTCTGTGTCTCTCATAAATAAATAAATAGAATCTAAAAAAAATTAGCATGTATTGAGGGGCTCCATGCTATTGTCATGTCAGATAGAGGTGGAGTGCTCATTATTAAAGTGGCCAATGACAATGCTCCAGAGCATGCCCTGAGACATAGTTTCCTACCTGCTCTTGCCTTACATCAGACCAGGGAGCAAACTCAGACTTTCAAAAAACAAAAGTATTAATATGTTACCTTAACATCTACCAGGTGGTTCAATTTAATCATTTGCTTTTAGAAATAAAATCATTATGTTGAAGAGATATCTGCCTCCCTGCATTACTGCATCAGTATTTACAATAGTCAAGACATGGAAACAGCCAGTGTCCGTCGACACATGTACAGATAAAGAAAATGCAGTATAGGAGCACCTGAGTGACTCAGATGGTTAAGCCTCTGCCTTCAGCTCAGGCCATGGTCTCAGGGTCCTGAGATTTAGCCCCGCATGGGGCTCCCTGCTCAGCGGGGAGTCTGCTTCTCCATCTCCCTCCGCCCCTGCCCCTGCTCGTGAGCTCTGAAAAGAATAAATAAAATCTTAAAAAAATAATAAGGGAAATGTGGTATATATACACAACAGAATATTATTCAGCATAAAAAAAGAAGGAAATCAGGCCATCTGCAACAACATGGATGGACCTTGAAGCCATTATGATAAGTGAAATAAGCAAGACAGTGAAAAATTAATACTATGATCTGACTCATGTGTGGAATCTAAAACCAGAAAACAAACAACAACAACAAAAAAAAAACCACCTCATAGAGAAAGAGATCTGATATGTAAGTGACCAGAAGCAGAGTGCTGGGGGTGGGGGATTTGGGTGAAGATGGTCAAAAGGTACAAACTTCCAATTAGGATATAAACAAGTCCTGGAGATATAATGCAGAGCATGCTGGCTGTGGCTAGAGCTACTTTACAGTATATGTGAAAACTGCTAGCAAGGTGCCAGTGTCAATACAGCACAAAGTGTCAGCCTGGGAAAGGCACTGGCTCCATTGTCTGAAGAACCAAGATGAGCTGGGAAATGTTCATAATCCGGTGGTGGTTTCAATATGCACTTTCTTTTCATGATCCCAGCCTCAGTATCAACCCAGCAGTCTCCAGACCACAATAACCCCTGTATCCAAGTACTCAAGAAAGGGCCCCTTTTTCCACCTTGCACTAAAGTAGGAGTCTAAAGATAGAGTATCGGCACAGATTGATTGTTATATTTCTTTGTTAGGGTCTTTTTCCTGTTTGGTGAGATGGAAGGCTTCCACCTTTGGTTCAATCACTAAGCATGGATGAGATTCTATTCAGTATCTCAGAATCAAAACAGTACATTGATCCACTTAAGCCCTCAAGTGCTCTCTATTGTATGATGCTCCTGGCCTGTGGGATGCAGCAGGACCCTCTTCATCGTGGCTAATAATGAGGACATAGTTTGCTTCCCATTAGGTTTCATTTCTGTGCAATGAATGTGAGACAGATAAAATGGCTAAGCAATAAAACCAGGACAATCACTGACTTTCTGATGTGTCTATTATGTTCCAGTATGAATGAATACCACCAATTGTTTTGATTCTACTCAAAGAGTGCTACTATTTACCTAACACGCAAACTACAGCTAACGGTTTGCTCTGCTGCTCACAAAAAAGCAATCCGTGTTTTAATGTTTGCGCGTTCTTAATAAAATTTAGGTGTGATTCATTGACAAACTCTGTTTCTAATATTGGTATGTATATAAACATGATAATGCAGCCTTTTTTTCAGACGTGAGGATAAAGAAAATAGTATTTTTAAGTCAAAAATACACACAACACATATATATACTTACACCTGCTTCTCCCTCTCCTGCTCCCCCTGCTTGTGCTCTTTCTCTCTCGCTCACTCTCTCTCAAATAAGTAAATAAATAAATAATCTTTGATAAATACCTAAACAAATGACAGTCATTCCATATTCATGGATTGGAAGATTCTCATAAAGGGACCGATTCCCTCTTAAACTGATGCATGGAGTCAAAATCCCAAACATCGTTTTGTTGAATCTGACAATTGATTTATACAGGAAAGCCAAGAACAGCAGAGGCTGTGCTGATGGAGAACAAGTCAGGAGAGGTGTGGAGGACCTGCCTTCTCATGTATAGCAAAGCTGTGTGTGCTGGTTAACCTTTCATGTCACCTTGACCGAGCGAACGGGTGCCCAGATATTTGGCCAAACACTATTCTGAGTGTGTCTGTGAGGGTGTTTCTGAGGAGATTAACAATTTTAGCAGTAGCTTGAGTGAGGTAGATTGCCCTCTCTAGTGTGGGTGGGCCTCATCCAATCAATAGGAGGCCTGAGTAGCACAAAAGGTAAGTAAGACGAATTCATTTTCCTTGCTGACCATTTTCAAGCTGGGACGCTTGTCTTCTCCTTCACGTGGACCTGGTTCTCAGACCTTCAGGCTTGGACCTTTATAATACATCTTTCTATTGGTTCTGTTTCTCTGGAGAACTCTGGCGTAGAAAGTTCAGGATGGGGTCCAGCCCAGATTTGTGTCTCCCCTTTGTTGGTAATAACTGGAACATTGGGCAAACAGCTTCCTCTTCTCTGAGGCTTTGAGCCCTCATCTCTAAACTACACTCACCCCCAGCCTTACAATGAGAATCTCATATATCAAGAGGACACTCCTAAAGGATCCCAAAACCTAACTACAACCCTGAAGTCACAGTCATTCTGACTTTCCTATGGGCTACCTTTTTAGGTCACACCCCTGCCTTTGGAGCTCATTGGTAAATGCCATCCACCGTTTTAGGTCCACCCCATCCCATGCTCTCAGCCATGAGTTTTAGAGCAGCTGAAAGAAAAGTGTCCATTTGTGTGCACCGTGTGTAACACATACAGCTGCTGGGACCTGATCCCCCCAGGCAGCATGTGACAAGCTCTCTGTCTGACACTCAGCCCTCCTTGTCTTCATGCAAAGTGGATTTCTCCAGCGTTCATATCTGGGGAAAGTGGGAATAACCACATCTCTGCAAGCATTTCTCTGCTGGCTTTCTGGGTGCTGTATGTTCTAAGAGGGGATCAAAGGTGTCCCCTCCATACACAGAATGTCCCAAGGTTAAACAAGTAACCAAAGCACAAGGACACACAGACACCACACCTGGCCTCATGTTGTTTTCCAAGATGAGCCATCCACCACCCCAACGCCTGAGAGCCCAGGAAGAAGCTTCTGTCCCCACCCGATACCTGTATTTGATGTCAAATACTGTGGAATCCTCATCCTCATCATCCTCCTCATTCAATGGGGCCATTTCCACTCGTTCAGCTGGAGTAGTGATGATGTCATACTTACGGGTCTTCTTCAACCTCTTTCCCGACCTGGAAGAAGAGAAACACATTCCTGAGAACTATGATCCCCCAGGGTAAGTCACGTAGCCACCTCCAACCCGCTCCCAGAAGCCCTGGCAAACCTCCCAGCTACCGCCCTTTTGGCCATGGGACTTCTCCAGACTCCTGACCCCCTAGTCCTCATGGTCCTCACCTGCAAAGTAGAGATGATTATGCCTGCCTTGAGTACTGCAAAGTCCCATCATCAAGATAAATAATATCCCCAACGCAGTATTTTTAAGAGGGCAAAATTAATGCAAAGAAAATCTGAGATGAGCAAAAGATCAAATTGTTCAATGAAGGCAGGATCCAGCACTGCATTTGCAGGGGTATAACACACCTGTCCCCTGGCCCCCTTGCTCCCTCACCCTCATCTTGGCCCTGCTGTGTCAGTGTGTCACCACTGCATGCACAGATGACACAGGTGACCCAGGCAGCATTGAGAGCAGTGCCCGCAGGTAACCGGGTGGGATCTGGGTCAGGGCTTGGGCATCCTCTACCTGTGTGATCACAGACAAGTCAGTTCATCACCCAAAGCCTTAGTGTCCCCCTAAATAAAAAAGGATAAGGATAGTATTTATCCCTCACAGGCAAGAGAAGATTAAATGAGATCATGTATGGAAGGAGCCTATACACAGGAAGCTCTTGGCAAAAATTACCGTTAGTAATAATAATAAATAAACAGAAGTGCTATAGCCTCTCTCGTATGACAAGGACTTGTAAAAACAAGTCAATACTGTTTCTATCATGAGGATTTACGAGGATAGTGAGTTACAACACTACGCTTTTACCTCTGGGATGGTAAAGGGCCACTGTGGGCCACAGGGAAAGTGCTAAGACAAGCCTTTCAGCCTCTGGCATTAGTTGCTCTGCACAAAGGATACAATATTTATCAGGGCATGGCTGAAAGCGTATGACGCCACTGGGAATAATACTATTATCCTGACTACCGATGCTCTTTGCATTTATTTCTTCACTATCTCAAATGTTTTCCCAAATGCCTTGTATTCAATGATGTCCCTCCTCCTTTTTGAGTACATTTGATACTATGAGAAACCAGCCAAGCCCCTTGCCCCACCAAAAAAAGTCGTAAATGGGGCACTGAAGAATCATATGCTCCTGCTGACAGAATAGCTCCTGTAAGCTATTCCCAGGTGGCCGCCACATCCAGGACACACACGAGATCTCCTTGTCCCCAGCATACAGAAATCCTTCGCTGAGTTTATAAAATGATGAAATGAGAAGCTCGCTTTCAGGTTTCTCAAAATTTCTTCGTGACAACAGATTGTTCTTGTCTTACCTAATACGCTTTACCAAAAACATGAAAGTGTCATTTATGTAGAAAAATATGTTTATCTGTATGTGCATCTGTATCTTTGGCAAAAAGCACCTGCTCCTCATGGTCCTCTGGGCAGAGACTTTGAGAGACAGGAAGAAACCAGCTATAAAGCCTGATGATCCCCACACCTGATCATAAAGCTATCCGTCCTACCCTGAGGCACGTGCACTCGTGTGCACGCACAGCACGTACACACAGGCATGGGTGTGTGTGAGTGCCTGGATTTCAAATAAGAGATAAAGCACAGTGTCAATGTCAAGCTTGGAGTCAGAAGGTAAGAGGGGCAGAGCCTATCGCCTCCCCAGTGGCCCTGCGACAGTGGCATTTTAGAAGCAGGTTCTGTGCAGGAGTATAAATGCTAACCTTGTAGACACCACTAGTCCTACATGCTCACCATCAACAGAATCTTTTTCTCTGTCCACCTTTCCACAAAAGAGCAAAATAAGCCTTTGCATGCTGCCCTGGCTGACTCATAATCCCTGACCAATCCCATCTCCAATACTGAATGGGAGAAATGAGAAACTGCTCCATATACCACAAGTCCCCCAAGACAAAGCACAAGGAACCACCTATGTCCCCAAGCCCTCAAGACTAGAGTCAACACCCCCTCCCATGGATGCAGACCCGCATACCACACCTTTGTCAAGAAAACAGCCCACATGTCCACCCAGATGATTCACAACTGTTCAGAGCTGTTGGCAAAACGTAGCTTTGTAAAGGAGCAGGGCTTGCCCTTCTGCTGACCCCACCTGTGCCTGGGTCACCCAGTTCCAAACACACATCTGAACATTAAAAAAGGAGATGTCCCATAAACCTGAGGACTTGCAAAAGCCCCCTGTGGATGCCAAAAGGGACAGACACACTGATGGTTTCAGATAAAGGAATCACAGTGCTGTTTGTAACTCTTTTCCAGGGATTGTGAAGCCTAGAAAATGCAAAATCTGATTTGAAAACCTCATTGCACACTTGGAACTTCAAACCTAGTTTAGTCATTGGCCCTGGGGCAGGACTGACAGCTGACCCTAGAAGAAGGTCCAGGAGCTCTGACTTTAACTCTGCTTCATGGGAGTGGGTCCCTATCACCTATAAAGTCACCTCCCTTCTTTCTGATTGTTTATAGTCTTGTCATGAGAAAATTAACCTATTTAGGGGGGGCGGGACCAGATGCGGAGGAGTAGGGTCCCCAAGTCACCTGTCCCCACCAACTTACCCAGATAACTTTCAAATCATCCTGAAAACCTACGAATGTAACCTGAGATTTAGAGAGGACAGCTGGAACGCTACAGAGGGAAGAGTTTGCGCTTCTAACAAGGTAGGAAGATGGAAAAAGAAAGAGAAAGAATCCAGTGGGGGAGGGGCCCCGCGAGGAGCCGGGCCAAGGGGGCGGCGAGAGCCTCGGGGCAGGAGACCCCAGCCCCGGGGAAGCAGGAACTTTAAAAACCCGCACCGGGTTCTTCCCGGAGGGAGAGGCCCTTAGCAGGGAACCCGGGCAGGACCCAGGAGGGGCAGCGGAGCCCCCAGGTTCCCGGGTCACTAGCAGAGGAGGTGCGCCCGGGGAGAGCGCGGCTGAGGGCTGGAGCGCGCCCGGCGGGGCCTCGGGAGAAGCGGGTCGGGCAGGCGGCGGCTCCGCGGAGGGGGCTGCGCACCCCGGGGGGGTTCCAGGCGCAGGCCCCGGAGCCCAGGGCGCGGGGGACACAGCCCAGGATCCGGCCTCCCCCGGGACAGGCGGAGGCCGCGAGGGCCCAGGACAGCAAGGACGCTCCTGCCACCAGGCGCCCCCGAGCTGTGCAGATCGGTGCCGCCCACCCCAGCGCCCCCCACACCCGGAGCATCCAGGCTCCCGCGGACTGGGAGCTGCGGGAGTTACTGGGGAGCTGACTCCAGGGCTGGAGAGCTGGCCGCTGCCAGGGGAGTTGTCCCTCCTGGTGTCACCCTGAGCCTGGGACGGAGCAGGGCCGCAGGGAACAGGGTAAACAGCTCCCACCTAGTGGTGCACCAGGCAGGGGCGAGGCAGCTCCCCAGGTGCACACACCTGAGAATCAGCACAGCAGGCCCCTCCCCCAGAAGACCAGGTGGAAGGACAGGGGAAAAGCAAGTTCTTGGCGGAGCAGCCCTGGAAAGCTCCAGGGGAAGTCAAGGGATTTACAGTATATAGAACCAGAGGATACCCCGCCTTGTTTTGTTTTGTTTTTTGTTTTTGTTTTCTTCCTTTTTCCAATACAATTCATTTTTAGCCACTGTGCACTAAGCAAAATGACTAGGAAGAAGAACTCACCACAAAAGAATCACAAACAGTACTCTCTGCCACAGAGTTACAGAATTTGGATTACAATTCCATGTCAGAAAGCCAATTCAGACGCACAATTATAAAGCTCCTGGTGGCTCTGGAAAAAAGCATAAAGGATTCAAGAGACTTCATGACTGAAGAATTTAGATCTAATCAGGCCAAAATTAAAAATCAATTAAATGAGATGCAATCCAAACTGGAGGTCCTAACAGCGAGAGTTAATGAGGTAGAAGAGTGAGTGACATAGAAGACAAGTTGATGGCAAGGAAGGAAGCTGAGAAAAAAAAGAGAAAAACAATTAAAAGACCATGAAGAAAAGTTAAGGGAAATAAATGAGACTCAGAAGGAAAAATCTACGTTTAATTGGGGTTCCAGAGGGCACTGAGAGGGACAGAGGAAAACATATTTGAACAAATCATAGCTGAAAACTTGCCTAATTTGGGGAGGGAAACAGGCATTCAGATCCAGGAGATAGAGAAATCCCCCCCTAAAATCAATAAAAACCGTTCAACACCTCAACATTTAATAGTGAAACTTGCAAATTCCAAAGATAAAGAGAAAAATCCTTAAAGCAGCAAGAGACAAAAGATCCCTAACTTATATGGGGAGAAATATTAGATTAACAGCAGACCTCTCCACAGAGACCTGGCAGGCCAGAAAGGGCTGGCAGGATATATTCAGGGTCCTAAATGAGAAGAACATGCAGCCAAGAATACTGTATCCAGCAAGGCTCTCATTCAGAGGAGAGATAAAGAGCTTCCAAGACAGGCAGGAACTGAAAGAATATGTGACCACCAAGCCGGGTCTGCAAGAAATATTAAGGAGGACTCTGTAAAAGAAAGAGGAAGTCCAAAGAAATAATGCACAAAGACAGGGACTGAACAGGGATTATGATGACACTAAATTCATATCTTTCGATAGTAACTCTGAACGTGAATGGGCTTAATGATCCCATCAAAAGATGCAGGGTTTCAGACTGGATAAAAACACAAGACCCATCTATTTGCTGTCTACAAGAGACTCATTTTAGACCTAAGGACACCTACAGCCTGAAAATGACAGGTTGGAGAACCATTTACCATCCAAATGATCCTCAAAAGAAAGCAGGGGTAGCAATCCTCATATCAGATAAATTAAAGTTTATCCCAAAGACTGTAATAAGAGATGAAGAGGGACACTAAATCATACTTAAAGTGTCTATCCAACAAGAGAACAATCATGAATACTTATGCCCCTAATGTGGGAGCTGCCAAGTATATTGATCAATTAATAGCCAAAGTTAAGACATACTTATAATAATACACTAATACTGGGAGACTTCAACATGACGCTTTCTGCAAATGACAGATCTTCTAAGCACAACATCTCCAAAGAAACAAGAGCTTTAAATGATACACTGGACCAGATGGATTTCACAGATATTTACAGAACTTTACATCCAAATGCAACTGAATACACATTCTTCTCAAGCACACATGGAACTTTCTCAGAATAGACCACATACTGGGTCACAAATCAGGTCTTAACTGATACCAAAAGATTGGGATTGTTCCCTGCATATTTTAAGACCATAATGCTTTGAAACTTGAGCTCAATCACAAGAAGAAATTTGGAAGAAATTCAAACACATGGAGGTTAAAGACCATCCTGCTAAAAGATGAAAGGGTCAACAAGGAAATCAGAAAAGAATTAAAAAGACTCATGGAAACTAATGAGAATGAAGATACAACCATTCAAAATCTTTGGGATACAGCAAAAGCAGTCCTGAGAGGGAAATACATCGCAATGCAAGCATCCCTCAAAAAAATTGGAAAAAACTCAAATACAAAAGCTAACCTTGCACCTAAAGGAACTGGAGAAAAAACAGCAAATAAGCCTACACTCAGCAGCAGAAGAAGAGAGATAATAAAGATTCAAGCAGAAATCAATGAAATAGAGACCAGAAGAACTGTGGAAGAGACCAACAAAACCAGGAGACCAACAAAACCAGGAAAGAATTAATAAGATAGATAAACCATTAGCCAGCCTTATTAAAGAGAGAAAGACTCTAATTAATAAAATCATGAATGAGAAAGGAGAGATCACCACCAACACCAAGGAAATACAAACGATTTTAAAAACATTATGAGCAGATATATGCCAATAAATTAGGCAATCTAGAAGAAATGGGCGCATTTCTGGAAAACAGCAAACTAACAAAACTGGAACAGGAAGAAATAGAAAACCTGAACAGGCCCATAACCAGGGAGGAAATTGAAGCAGTCATCAAAAACCTCCCAAGACACAAAAGTCCAGGGCCAGATGGCTTCCCAGGGGAATTCTATCAAACGTTTAAAGAAGAAACCATACCTATTCTACGAAAGCTGTTCCGAAAGATAGAAAGAGATGGAGTACTTCCAAACTCATTCTATGAGGACAGCATCACCTTAATTCCCAAACCAGACAAAGACCCTACCAAAAAGGAGAATTATAGACCAATATCCCTGATGAACACAGATGCAAAAATTCTCAACAAGATACTAACTAACCAATAGGATCCAACAGTACATTAAGATTATTCACCAACCATTATCCCCGGGATGCAAGGTTGGTTCAACACTCATAAAGCAATCAAAGTGATAGATCATATCAACAGGAGAAAAAACAAGAACCATATGATCCTCTCAATAGATGCAGGGAAAGCATTTGACAAAATACAGCATCCATTCCTGATCAAAACTCTTCAGAGTATAGGGATACAGGGAACATTTCTCAGCATCTTAAAAACCATCTACCAAAAGTGCACAGCAAATATCATTCTCAATGGGGAAACACTGAGAGCCTTTCCCCTAAGATCAGGAACACGACAGGGATGTCCACTCTCACCACTGCTATTCAACATAGTACTAGAAGTCCTAGCCTCAGCAATCAGACAACAAAAAGAAATCAAAGGCATTCAAATTGGCAAAGAAGAAGTCAAACTCTCCCTCTTCCCAGATGACATGATACTGTACATAGAAAACCCAAAAGAGGGCAGCCCCGGTGGCGCAGCGGTTTAGTGCCGCCTGCAGCCCAGGGTGTGATCCTGGAGACCCTGGATTGAGTCCCACGTCAGGCTCTCTGTATGATGCCTGCTTCTTCCTCTGCCTGTGTCTCTGCCTCTCTCTCTCTCTCTCTGTCTCTGTCTCTATGAATAAATAAATAAAATCTTTAAAAAAAAAAAAGAAAACCCAAAAGACTCCACCCCAAGATTGCTAGAACTCATACAGCAATTCAGCAGTGTGGCAGGATACAAAATCAATGCCCAGAAATCAGTGGCATTTCTATACACTAACAATGAAACTGAAGAAAGAGGAATTAAGGAGTCAATCCCATTTACAATTGTACCCAAAAGCTTAAGATACCTAGAAATAAACCTAACCAAAGAGGTAAAGGATCTATACCCTAAAAAACTATAGAACACTTTTGAAAGAAATTGAGGAAGACATAAAGAGATGGAAAAATATTCCATGCTCATGGATTGGAAGAATTAATATTGTGAAAATGTCTATGCTACCCAGGGCAGTTTGCACATTCAATGCAATTCCTATCAAAATACCATGGACTTTCTTCAGAAAGTTTAAACAAATTATCTTAAGATTTGTGTGGGATCAGAAAAGACCTCAAAGAGCCAGGGGAACATTGAAAAAGAAAACCATAGCTGGGGGCATCACAATGCCAGATTTCCCACTGTACTACAAAGCTGTGATCATCAAGACAGTGTGGTACTGGCACAAAAACATAGATCAATGGAACAGAATAAAGAATCCAGAAATGGGCCCTCAACTCTATGGTCAACTAATATTCGAAAAAGCAGGAAACACTAGCCACTGGAAAAAGGACAGTCTCTTCAATAAATGGTGCTGGGAAAATTGTACAGCCACGTGCAGAAGAATGAAACTAGACCATTCTCTTGCACCATACACAAAGATAAACCCAAAATGGATGAAAGATCTAATGCAAGACAAGAATTCATCAAAATCCTAGAGAAGAACACAGGCAACACCCTTTTTGAACTTGGCCATGCAACTTCTTGCAAGATACATCTATGAAGGCAAGAAAAACAAAAGCAAAAATGAACTATTGGGGCTTAATCAAGATAAAAAGCTTCTGCACAGCAAAAATAAAGTCAACAAAACTAAAAGACTACAGAATGGGAGAAGATATTTGCAAATGACCTATCAGATAAAGGGCTAGTATCCAAGATCTATAAAGAACTTATCAAACTCACCAGCAAAGAAACAATCCAATCATGAAATGGGCAAAAGACATGAGCAGAAATTTCACCAAAAAAGAGATAGACATGGCTAACATGCACATGAGAAAATGCTCCACATCACTTACCATCAGGGAAATACAAATCAAAACCACAATGAGATACCACCTCACACCAGTGAGAATGGGGAAAATTAACAAGACAGGAAACAACAAATGTTGGAGAGGATATGGAGAAAGGGGAACCCTCTTGCACAGTTGGTGGGAATTTGGTGGGAATGTGAGCTGCTACAGCCACTCTGGAGAACTGTGTGGAGGTACCTCAAAGAGTTAAAAACAGAGCTACCCTACGACCCAACAATTGCACTACTGGGGACTTACCCCAAAGATACAGATGCAGTGAAACGGCAGGAAACCTGCACCCCGATGTTTATAGTAGCAACGTTCACAATACCAAACTGTGGAAGGAGCCTTGGTGTCCATCAAAAGATGAATGGATAAAGATGATGTGGTCTATGTATACAATGGAATATTCCTCAGCCAACAGAAATGACAAATACCCACCATTTGCTTCAACGTGGATGGAACTGGAGGGTATTATGCTGAGTGAAGTAATTGAATCGGTGAAGGACAAACATTATATGGTCTCATTCATTTGGGAAATATAAAAATAATGAAAGGGAATAAAGGGGAAAGGAGAAAAATTAGTGGGAAATATCAGAAAGGGAGACAGAACATGAGAGACTCCTAACTCTGGGAAACGAACTAGGGGTGGTGGAAAGGGAGGTGGGTGGGGGGTTGGGGTGACTGGGTGACGGGCACTGAGGGAGGCACTTGATGGGATGAGCACTGGGTGTTATGCTGTATGTTGGCAAATAGACTCCAATAAAAAAATATATACAAAAAAAAAAAATCAACCTATTTAGTTTAAAATAAGACCCCTGAACAGTGAAGCTGGGAGAAGGGAGAAGGGAGAAGCTGGAAAACACCACCAGTCTCTAGAATGCCACAGTCTACTTGCTTTCACACCAACTATTCCAACCACAAGACCTCAGAAAAGAATTTTAAACCCCAAGATTACATAGAAGATATTGTGGTTAATTGTATTTGTCAACTTGACTGGCCACGGGCTGTCCAGACATTTCATTAAACATTATTTCTGGGTGTGTCTGTGATGGTAACTCTGGATGAGATTAACATTTGAATTGGCAGACTAAGTAAAAGTAGACTGCCCTCCTTAGTGTGGTGGGCCTCATCCAATCAGTTGAAGGCCTGATCGGACTATAAAGCTGCTCCTCAAAAAAAAAAAAAAAAAAAAAAAAAAAAAAAAGCTGCTCCTCACACAAGTAAGAGTTCCTCCTGCCTGACTGCCTTGGGGCTGGGACTCTGTTTTTTGTTTGTTTCTTCCCTAGCCTCAGACTTAAACTGAAACATTAGCTTTCTTGGGTCTCAAGCCTGCCAGCCTTACGATGGGAACTTATGTCATTGTAGACTCTTGGGTGCCTAGAATGCAGATCTATTCACCCTACAGATCTTGGAACTTGTCAGCCTCCACAAACTCATGAGCCAGTTACTTAAAAGATATGTATTAATCTATTGATCATATTAATATGAATGATTAATTTATATTGATATAATTCATTTGTTACATATTGATATATACCCATTTATCTCTCGATAGATAGATAGATAGATAGATAGATATACAGATAGATAGATGGATCTATGGATATATACATCTTCTTGGTCCTTTTCACTAGAGAACCCTGACAAGTGCAAAAGGCCATTAGCAAGAGCCCTCACATGTGCTTTATTTTTTTTTAAGATTTTATTTATTTATTCATGATAGTCACACAAAGAGAGAGAGAGGCAGAGACACAGGCAGAGGGAGAAGCAGGCTCCCTGCAGGGAGCCTGACGTGGGATTCGATCCCGGGTCTCCAGGATCACGCCCTGGGCCAAAGGCAGGCGCCAAACCACTGCGCCACCCAGGGATCCCCTCACATGTGCTTTAAATGCCAGTTTTGACCTCATGAGCTGAAGAAATTACATTTCAAACAATCAACTCTCTGAGACCCAAAAACCCTTCACAAACAAGTAGCAATGTCACTGTCCACTGCTGGACGTGTGATCAGGGAAACTGGGACCTGTGTAAAGTTGCAGAGCCTCAGACTCACTGGCAGAGGCCTCCGTGGACAAGTACCATCATGGGCGGGCAGGTGGGTGGGCAGTCACTGTCCGACATATGTACACCCTGCATCGGAGGCAGCAGGATGGGAGGCTCCCCACATATTTCTCACCATAGAAGGCGACCCCTCCTTCCATAGCTGTACAAAAGTAGGAAGTGAGGAAATGTCTGAACCATCAAGGAGCCTTTCCCACAGACTGTGTCCTGGGGCTGCAGAACAGGGCCATCCAGAGAGAGAGAGAATGTGGGAAAACAGAAAATGGACAGCTCTCCAGTCTAAATAACCTCACCAAGTCCTGCTCTGTCCTCTCCGAGTGTGGACACCCTACCTCATCTTTTCAAATTAATGCTAGTTCATGATAGTTGGGCTCTTACTTGGTGCTAGCTAAGTCATTCACATATACAATCACGTGTAAAACTTAAAAATCACTCTAGAAGGTGCTGCTGTATGCTTCACAACTGAGGAAAAGGAGGCTCAGGGTGGTAGATATCACCATGGCCCTGGCCAAAGGCCACCCCAGAACAGAGCTCCTTGAGGGTCACCTTGAACCACCCATGCCTGCCAAGAGGCAAGGTGCCAGGTGACTCTTTCTACTTCTCCATCCAACTGCAGCCCCACTCTGCACCCCCACCAGACTCCACACCCACTCAACCTTAACACCAAGAAACTCTCTCTCCCATCGGACTTTCTGGAACTTGCCACTTAACACAGCTCCCACATTTCTACTTGGAATTGATCAGTGCACACTTCTAATAAACTCTTTCTGAATCATGGATCCCTGAGGACAGGAGTTCCTTTGAGGCAGGCTACCTCTGCCTTCCTTTTGGCATCTGTGTCTTCAGTGGCTTGGGTGAATCCCCTTCCCACAAGGGCCCCGTGGTGGAGGAGGCCTGGCCACTGACCACACGCCCAGCTCCAGGAGTAGACACGGGACCAAAGCCGGAGCCAATAAGTGTGTCACAATCCCCAGGCCAGGGCAAGAGAGTGGGGAGTGGGGGCCAATCCGAGCCAATGGGCCTTTGCCAGCAAGGCTAGGACAGGGCAGTAAGTGTTCTGTCCACTGGCCTTGAGACCCCAGTGAAGTAAGCCATCCTGCCACTTTCTAGAAATGGAAAAGAAAGCCAACATAGCAGAAGGCAGATAGGGAGAGAAAGAGACCAAGTTCCAAATCTACTAGAAAGCCAGACCTCCTTGACAGCTCCCAAAGCCAATCTGGGCCAGGGTTTTTATGACACACAATGTAGAGAATCCAGAATGCCACAGGGTCTGGAAGGAAAGCAGGCAGCAGGCACAGCATGCTGGGAAACCAGTGCTGTCACACTGCACACCATCTTGGGATTTTCTGACATTCTAATAGTAAAACTTCCACATGTAAATATCATTTTCTCACTTCATCAAACCCTTTCAAATTTTGGGACTCATCCCTGCACTAGACACAAAGAACCACACAAAGTGCTTCAGTGACAATATCACAAAATTTTTTGCCTTTAGGGCCACCAGGCAACAGGTTTTCCAAGAAGACAAACATCCCGGTGACTCCTTCCCACAGGGCAGTTTATGAGGCCGGAGGAGAAGGCAAAGGCTACATGGCCACAAAGACTCTGAGGTCCCCTACATCTCTTCAGGGGACAGCGGGTCAGCCTGTGGACACGGCCCTCCTCTCAGTCACCAGCCCAAGGAAGAAGGCTCTAGACACCTGGTTCTAGGGCCCAGGTGTAGAGTCAGACCTGAGTTGGTAACCCAACCATCATGGTGGGGGGGACACAAGGCAGGACAGCAGCTTGCCCAAACTGTCGGCCATATAGCTTCTGGTTAAGGAAGGAGATCTGGAGAATCAAAGAAGGGAAAAGATACAGTTGGCCTGTGCTCCCCAGCACGGCCCCTTGACACTATTTCTCCCTCCTGGAACAAGGTCCCTTTAAACTGAGTGGCCTCAACGAAGAGATGGCAAATGGTGGCTTTAAGTCAATGCTCACATTGTGCTTCACAGAATAGGCAAGACCAGAGAAGTTCTAGGAGACAAAGGACCCTTCCACACAAGCCAAAACACACATTTTTAACAAGACAGAGGAGAAGTTCAAGATTCTTGTCCTCGGAAATGTAATCCGAAAGCCAGAGGATTTGTTTACTCAAAGGCCCTTTCAGCATCTGGTCAGAAGTGGGTTTCCCAGAGAGACTGAGCCTGCCCCGCCTGTGCAAACACGAAGGCCCGGAGCAGAGCATCGGAGCCCAGCAGGCCAGCAAGGAGTGGGGCCTTCTGTCCCAGCCCTGCCCCATAAGAGGAACCCAACCACACAGACCTTTAAAGGGTTAGCTTGTAATGAGATGTTGGCTTGGGGGCACAGAGGGAAGATCCACAGACTACACGTCCCGAGGTGGGGTTTGGACCTCAGCTCTGCACTTCCTTTGTTAAGTGCCTCTGGGCGACTCACTCACCCGAATCCTACCTTCATATCAATTTCTACCACTTGCCAGGTTCAGTTGGGGCTCCAGAGATGAATCCTCGTGGTACCTCCCTACCCCAACCACCAATCACCCCCTGGAGCCACAGCTTTCCTGTTTCCCTGACAAGACATCCCCAGGACACCCGACACGAGTCTGGTTTACCCCTTCTTCAGACTCCTGGGATCTCCATTCATGGGCCTTGCCCCCACTGTGGGGCACCATCTACATGCAACTCTGAAACCCATGTGGCCCTCTTGCCTCATCACTGCACCGAGGTGACAATAATGGCAGCCACCACGATGGGGCACACTCAGTGCCAGGCATCACAGGCATGGTCTTAACGGAGCCTCCAGCCAGCAAGGCCTCGTGGAGTCAAGGACACAAAAGCCAGAAAGCGCTGAGTGACCCGGCCCACAAGGGGGACTCAAATCTAGGTCTACCACATGCCAGAACCTCCAACTCAGGAGAACAGGAAATGCAGCCGAGACACCTGGTGTCGCCACGTCATTCTCAGGCAGCTGATCGTCCAACAGTGAGTGCCCGCCACCTCCTGCCACCGCCAGAGGCCACCAGCAGGATGACTGTGTCAACAAATAGAGGACACGCCGTACTTTTGACAAGAAAGTTTCAACCTCCGTACTGATGTCAGGGCTCCTGAAGTAATCTACAGGTTTAATTAAATCCAATAAAATACTGACAGATTTTTGCTGGGGAATCTAGGCAAGTTGATGCCAAAGCTCAGAGAAGGAAAAATTTTTAAAACGTAGTGAGAACAGCCAAGAAAATTCTGAAAAAGAGGAGTATGAAAGGAAACCAATCCCAATTGCATGTTTACCCAAGCCTGGGGGTTGGGAGGTAAATGGGCGTTCTGCTCATGGCCTTAGAGCTTTTTTCTGAGGTGATGAAAACCCTCTAAAATCTACTGAGGTGATGGTGACTGTGCATACACTAAAAACCATGACTCGGACCCTCTAAATGGGTAAACTGTATGATATGGGAATTATATCTCATAATGCTATTATTAAAAATAGGGAAAGGGGACGCCTGGTGGCTCAGTGGTTGAGTGTCTGCCTTGGGCTCAGGGCATGATCCCAGATCCTTGGATCAAATCCCACATCAGGCTCTCTGTGGGGAGCCTGCTTCTCCCTCTGCCTGTGTCTCTGACTCTCTCTCTCTCTTTCTCTGTGTGTGTGTGTGTGTCTCATGAAAAAATAAACAATAAATCTTTTAAAAAAATAAGTGAATAAATAATTAAATAAATAAAAATAGGGAAAGGTACATATATATTTATATGAATATGTACACACGTTACATTCATTTCTACACTTTAAACCTCTGGAAAGATTCACAGGAAACTGATAGCATCCAGGGAAGGAGGCATGGTGGCTGAGGGAATAAGAGGTGAGAAGATTATTCAAATTATATTCTCTGGCTTCTCAGGAATTTTGAACCATGTGAATATACGACCTATTTTTAAAATGAACAAACAGGGAAGTAAAAATTTGAAGTCACTAATGGTATAACTTTTTTTTTTTTAGATTTTATTTATTTATTTGACAGAGAAAGAGAAAGCAGGAGCAGGGGAGCAGCAGGCAGAGGGATGGGGAGAAGGAGATTCCCCACTGAGCAGCAAGCCCAATGCAGGGAGCCCAATGCACGACCCTGGGATCATGACCCTAACTGAAGGCAGATACTTATCCGACTGAGCCCCGCAGGTGCCCCGAAGATAATGTTTTTCAATGCAGCAGCCATGAGTCAGGCCTGCTCTTCCCTGGAGCTGGCCCAGGCCCCTCTACTCAGCCCAGAGACTGCAGGTCACCTCTGCACATCCCATGACTTTAGGAGTCAAACCCAACAGCCACACCTTCCCTCCAACCTGGCTGATTTTGTTTTTAAGCCAATTTGTTTTAAGTGGTCCTTTGGCTCAAGGACCAGTCTGTGGCCAAAACCACACTACTTGTCACAGAGGACATATGTCCCCTTTGACATTTAGAAAAATTAATAAAGAAAATGAGAACAAAATGAGGGGGAGGCCAGATCAAGCAGCTGCTGGTAGTTGGCTGAGCGGCCACGCAGCCTTCATGCCTGGTGGGGCTTCTGCTCTGGGGTCAGAGGCTTTTCCCATTTTTCACTCTGATCTCTACTCCGCACCTGCGGCCCCAGAGCCTAAGACATAACTGAGCCTTCCCTAGAAAACTAAGGAAACTTGAAGAAAGAAAGAACCCAATTCTAAAACCACCTTGCAGCTTCCCTGCAGGGAAGCAAGTGCCAGGAGAGGCAGGGATGACAACGGGGTCCCTGGAGAATGGGCAATCAGTAGGGGTGACTCCAAGCTCCAGCGGTGAGGCCACCACTGCCTCCCACCATGGCAGGTAGTCAGGATACAATTCCCAAGTCCAACCTTCCTTCCCACCCTGCCTTGGGGGGCCTCTGTGCTCCACCCCACACCTTCTTTTTAAAGTAGTTTAAGCGAGGGCAGCCCTGGTGGCTCAGTGGTTGTTGCGCCGCCTTCAGCCCAGGGCGTGATCCTGGAGACCTGGGATTGAGTCCTACATTGGGCTCCCTGCATGGAGCCTGCTTCTCCCTCTGCCTGTGTCTCTGCCTCTCTCTGTGTGTGTGTCTCTCATGAATAAATAAATAAAATCTTTAAAAAATAAAAAATAAAGTAGTTTAAGCCAGCCACTGAATGCGGTGAACCCAGTGCAATATGAACCTTGTCTCGCCCTGCTCCAGATGGGCATCTGCCGTTCAGTTACAGGAGACACAGCTTTTCCTCCAGTTGCAGCATGAGCTTCAGGGTCACCAGGGACCCTGCCCTAGGACGGTTCTGGTCAAACCATCCAGAACACAGTGAGAACCATCCAGACATGGTCAGAAGCACCTCCACACCTTACCCCTGTGCCAGCACTGCACCCTCCCCACCATGCCAGGGCTCCTCCATTCCAGCACCCAGATCCCAGGCAAGCACAATGCCTCAAAGCACCATGTCAAAAAAAAAAAAAAAAAAAACAACCTCAAGTGCCCCAGAGCCCCACAGGACACAGGAAACCCAGGAAGCAGGTCTGGTGTGACACAAACATTTGAACAAACAGGACAACCAATCCTCTGTCTCAGAGCCAAAGACACAAGGAACGGTGCTCAAGAGCCCGGCCGAGACGGATGCCCCCCGTTACTGTCACATGGAACACAGGCCCTGTGTTTCCAGATATTCTGATCTGTCCAGAGAAGCAGACCTAGATTTTTATGCAAAGACTTCTGAACCATCTCAGTTGTTAAAAACACTGTGCACATTAAAACAAAACAAAAAGAACTCATCTGGGGACCATGAGTTTGCAACCCCTGACTCTCCTGGCCATAGTCACAGACGCCAAGCATGGGTGATACTGAACAACTCAACTAAAGATCATGAGCCCAGCAAGATGGAATGATACACCTGTTCACCAGAGGTCTTCCTCGTACTTGCTCACCAGCAGTTCATTTGATTAAGGGGACCAGTCATTTATACAACCTATCTGCTTCCCTCCCCTTTGGGCACCACCCCCTTGGGGTTAACAGAAAGGTGCCATTTCTGACTGAGCCTGACACTGGCATCCAGCACACAATGCACATTGTGCCCTGGGCGCGCTTACAGTTCCTATAAGCACAGATCATACAACATGGACCACGCAACCCCAAAGAGCTCAATCACAAGCCTTAGGGCTTTTCTCCAGTAACAACGCTACAGCTTCTGGCCTCCATCTGCTCTCCACACTTGTTCCTCTTTCCCTCTGTCAATACCTGAGGGACACATCAACTTTCATTCTTTCAAGACAAAATAAGCACTCCCCGGATTTAAACCTGTTTGAAGAGTCACATGCAACATGAGTACAACAAATACACCAAGACCTGTTTCTCCGGCTCCCAGGTGTGTTTGCAAAGGGCTGGGTCCTCCTAGTTTTTGTATGAGGTGCCAGGTGAGGGAAGCAAGGCATGCAACACGTGCCCTCTAGAAGCGGCTCCCTTGGTTCAAGGGCAGTGGCAAGATGGCCAAGAGGGACACTTTTGGACCCTGCAGACCCAACCACAGCTTGGAAACTCTGAGGTCACTATGCTTTAGGACATATGTCATGAGCAACCTTTTCTGCATCCACTTGTCCCTGTCACATGGTAGAGGAGACGTGGGAATGTCACTACTCACCGCCACCACCCCCACTTCAGGGACAGTCACTTCTCACAGAAGCTCCCAACCTCCTCACCCCAGGCCCAGATGTCCGGATGTGTGGCTGGCACTTCTGTGAGCAGTTCCACAGCACACCATCCTCTGCTTCCCCTTCTGCCCTATCTGACCACTCCCTTCACCTTAGCCCTCCTCCAGGACCTCCAGGGAACTCCCTGACACTCCCCTCTCCCTCTTTCTGTTCATCCACTCAGGCATCCAGTCCTCCCCACCTGTCCTTCCGGCACCTTCTACCTATCTCCGTGGCCATCCTGAGTCCCCACTATAAACCACATCCCAATTCACCCACTCACTCAGCAAATACTTATGAAACCCCTAGCAGGGTTGGCAGTACTAAAAGCAGCACTTGGATTACTCCATCTGCTCCTCTGACCCAATACAAGTCCCCGTATCCTACAACTAGAATCTGCATCTTCCAAAATCAAAATCCAGCTGCGAAAGGAAAGGGTGGGGACCGCTGGCTCCAAAGTCAGACCCTGACCCTTCCCCAGCTGCTTGGCCTTGAGCAAGACTCCATCCTCTGTGCCTTGATTTACTTATCTGTAAATTGAAGAGGCTCCAGCGGCACACCGATCATAGGAATGAGGAAATGCAGAGAAAACATTTAGTACATAGCCTGCTATATAGTAAGGGCTTAATAAGGATCAGCTGCTACTATTATTAACACCATTTCCTTTTTTTTTTTTAAGGATTTTATTTAGTGCTCATTTTGGCAGCACATATACTAAAGAATTTATTCTTGAGAGACAGAGAGAGAGAGAGGCAGAGCCATAGGCAGAGGGAGAAGCAGCTCCTCGATGCGGAACTCAATCCCAGGACCCCAGGGTCACGACCCAAGCCAAAGGCAGACGCTCAACCACTGAGCCACCCAGGTGTCCCACATCATCACCATTTCCAAGCAATCCCTTTCCTCAACCCTCCCCATGGCAAATCCTGCTTGGCCATCTGGTCCAGGAAGAACTTCCTCATCCTATCCCTGCACCAAGCCTAATCCTCCTCCTCCCGCATTTTCCTTCCCAGACCATCCTGTCCCCAGTCAAAGCACCTGAGGCCATCCTTTTGCAATTTATACTTTTGTTTGCAAATATTACTTTTGATACATCCTTCCCCAATTGAATTGGAGTCCTTCTTACCTACCCAGTAGAATCATCCAAGAGCATTATCCCACCTCCCAGATTGAACTGGAAGCTCCTTAGCCTCTGGGGTGTTCCCCATAGCATGTGCCCCCTATGCTCACAGTGAAAAGAAAGCTCCATCCATTCAGCCACGTTTTCTCCTGGGTCCTTGGTGGAGAGACCCAGCTGTACCAGACCAAAATCCAGCCCACCGCAGCTTAGAGGCCCAGAAAGGACCAAGCTGAGCATCAGAACACCTGTGCCTTAGTTCTGCTTTTCCTACAAACTCACTGGATGACCTCAACAAACCCTTCCCCCTCCAGGGCCTCAGTTTCTTCATCTGTACAATGGAGTAGAAGGAGGGAGGTCAGGAGAGCTCTGTGTGCTACAGCCTCTCTCTGCTCCACACTTGCCAGTGGGCATGGATTTCCTCTCCCTAACCCTCGCCCCACCCAGGGGAAAATAAATACCAAGTCCAGGTTCCTGGCAGATCACCCTTAGATTAAGCACAGATTTTTTTTTAAGTGAAACCATGACAACATGATTCTAAATTCATGGTCCCAGAAATTCCCTCTGCAAAGAATAAGAACTAAAGCATCAGCCATAAGACTAAAATACCAGCACAACCCCTGAAGCTTTCTCTCCTTAAACCCAGGAGTGTGCTATGTAGACGCTAACAGGGAGAGTCCCACCCTAGGGGTGCCTCGTGTGCCAAGAAGGATCTGCGTTTGCAAAGCCCTGTGAAACCAACGCATTTGTGGGCATGAGAGTTTACGGGTAAAGAAGCCATATAAGGCAGAGGGCTCAGGGTTAAATTAAAGAGGGATTTTTTTTCTCCCTTTCCAATCTGATAGAAGAAAGAGGTGACAGGTGCCAGATCCTCACAGGCGCATTTATAAGGGTAGTCATGAGGTACCTCCTCCACCCAGGGTCCGCCGTGTCCAGGGAGGCTCACGCAGGTTAAAGAGTCACCAATTACATTTGAAAGAGGCCCAGAGGCAGATGCACCTGCCTGACAACTTTGGCCATATGGCCATATCCTCATTTACAGGCAGAAGCAAGACCAAAAGGTCTGGTATAAATTACATCTGTTTTCAGGTCTGTATTTTTAAATATAATAGGACACTTAGCTATTTAACAGGGAGCCAGGGGCTTGGTTGACTCCATGTCATTCTAAATAATCCCGATAGGCCTCGGAGGCATGTACTGCAATTAGAGCTAGCCCGTGAAAGCCCGGAAAGGCTCAGTAAACCGCTCACGTCAGACAACCAACAGCCTGCAGCCCGGACTCTCAGGGAGCGTTGGCACTACTGACATCTCAGGCTGAACTGTTCTTTGTTAAGGGGTTGCCCTGTGCACTGCACGATGTTCTGCATCATCCCTGGTTCTAAATACTAGATGCCAATAGCATCCCTCATCGCAAGTCATGACGATCAAAAATATCTGCAGACATTTGCCAAGTGACCCCAGGAGGGCAAAAGTCCTCGCTGGTTGAGAACAATTTGAGGGAACCTCTATGTGCTATGACTTTGTTTTTTTAACTTGGTGGAAAACAGAATCAAAGGACCACTCTACACTCTTTTTTTAATCTGTATTTCTGCTGTCTTAGATTTATTTAATGTTCTTTCTTCTCTGTGGTATATAAAATTAAATGTGGGAGGGAAATTGGATGAAAGCGGCCAAAAAGTATAAACTTCCAGTTATAAGACAGTAAGCCCCAGGGGTGTAATGTAAACATGATGTTGTACTTTGTACCCAAGAGCTGGTAAACGAGTAGATCCCCAAAGTTCTTATCATAAAGAAAAATAAATGTTTTTGTTTGTTTAGTACCTCTGTGAGGTGACAGATGTTCATTAAACTTATCGTGCTAATCCTTTCATAATAAATGTAAGTCAAACCACTAGGCAGTCCACCATCAACTTACAAAGCACTACGTCCATCTTATCTCAATGAAATGAGAAAAGCAATCAAGCAGAAAACCCACTAAAAATTAAAATCAAATCAGGATAAATAGGTTTCACTTCTATAGCTTTTCCCTCAATTCAAAACCTTGGTCACAGGGATCCCTGGGTGGCGCAGCGGTTTGGCGCCTGCCTTTGGCCCAGGGCGCGATCCTGGAGACCCGGGATCGAATCCCACATCAGGCTCCCGGTGCATGGAGCCTGCTTCTCCCTCTGCCTATGTCTCTGCGCCTCTCTCTCTCTCTCTCTGTGACTATCATAAATAAATAAAAAAATTAAAAAAAAAAAAAAAAAAAACCTTGGTCACATCATCAAAAAATAACCTGACACTACACAAGCTCCCGAATCTCTCTTGAACTCATAAAAAGTGACTTCGCTTGCTAACCACGCTCCACTTCAAGCTCTGGTTTATTAAAATAATATTCTCGGGACGCCTAGGTGGCTCAGTGGTTGAGCATCTGCCTTTGGCTCAGGTTGTGATCCCAGGGTCCTAGGATCAAGTCCCACATCAGGATCCCCATGGGGAGCCTGCTTCTCCCTCTGCCTATGTCTCTCATGAATAAAATAAAATCTTCTAAAAAAAATAAAATAAAATAATATTCTCATATTAACAAGCCATAACTAAAAACATGTCAGAATGGTTAAGTCTCCCCAAATCCCAAAAAGTATGAAGCTGTTACGTTTTCTCTCAATAACATTTGTTCTTATTATAAGTGTAAATACACAGATGATGGGAAATTGGGAGAATCTGGGATAAGCAGGAAAGTCTCTATTCCTTTCCAAAGTGCTGGCATAGGAAAGTAAATGAGCTTCTGCAGTCCCAACACCTTCAGGACGTGGTGGTACACACCTGCCACCAATGCAAGTGGGACAGCCAGGCAGTGTCAGACCACCTAGGATTCAACTGCCTGCCCATCCCCCAGGAAGCACCAAAACCCTCCTTCCACATAAGAGGATTTTACAAAGCTTTTGAAATAAGAAGTGGCTGGGAAAGCAGCCAGCAGAGATCTGGGAGAAATGTGGCCTGGGCAGCAGAGCTCAGAGGCTTGCCAGGATGGAAAAGGAGAGTCGTGGTGGAGGTAATGGTTTCCCTGCCTTGTCTCTGCCCTGTTCTGTTCGTAAGGTGCTAGAGAGTCAAGTCAGACTCCTTCCAGATCTCGAAGGGTAAAGCTGGACCCCAGAGAGCAGGTGGAGAGGGGCACCTGGGTGGCTCAGTGGTTGAGCATCTGCCTTTGGCTCAGGGCATGATCCCAGAGTCCTGGATCGAGTCCCACATTGGGCTCTTGTGGGGAGCCTGCTTCTCCCTCTGCCTGTGTCTCTGTGTCTCTCATGAATAAATACATAACATCTTTTTTTAAAAAAAAGAAAGAGAGAAAGCACCTGGGGCACAATCCTGGCTACATTGTACCATCCCCAACTCCACGCAATCCACTGGATATTTCTAAACATCAAAAATGAGAGGAATTGCAGTTTTCTACTTCCTAGACACAGCCTCCTTGTTGATTTCCTTCTAGCTCTCAGAGAAACATATCAGGTATCAGACCTGGGGGGCAGCCCCATTGCCAGCTGTGCAGAACCGCGTGCAAAGACATGGGTGAGAGGGGCACGTGAACACATGCATACGCACACACACACACACACAGAGGGTACCCTGCATACAAACTGCCTTTCTCTCCTTCCATTTTGCCACCAGTCTTAAAACAGTCTTCCTTAATTATTCAGATACATGAAAAAGGTGTCAAGGATTCTGCAGATGGAGAGATGTGCTTGATTAATAAGTACAGGAAAGAGGGCGCTGCTCAATCTCAGTAGAAAATGAGAAAATGCCAAGCAAACCAACATGGGACCAAATTACACCACCTAACTGGAACAATGAGAAAGTCAGATGGTACTAAGCATCTCCCATCTCTGACGGGAGAACCCTTGGGCACTGCAGGAGGGAGGGTTGACTGGTACAGTCTCAAGAAAATCAAGGATGAGCAGCCCTGAGACCCAAAAATTCACTTGTGATGTATAACCCAGACTCTTTCATACAGGTCCTTAGGAAGGCACATCCAAAGACACAGCCAGGAGCCAACAGTACAGACAGGGAGAGCAGTAATGAACATATGCCCATTGTACAGAAATTCAGATCATGTAAAAACATGACCTGAAAAATAATAATTACCCACATCCACAAATGTGCATGCACGCATGAATTTCTTTGCATATTCATCATATGTTTATTATTTAAATGAAATCATACTAAATATGCTGCTTTGGTTTTTTTGTTTGTTTGTTTTTAAATCTTAGATTTTATTCATGAAAGACATAAAGAAAGAGGCAGAGACACAGGCAGAGGGAGAAGCAGGCTCCATGCAGGCAACCTGACATGGGACTTGATCCTGGAGCTCCAAGATCACATCCTGGGCTGAAGGTGGCGCTAAATCGCTGAGCCACCCGGGCTGCCCTAAATATGCTGCTTTGTAACCCATTCCACTTGATAATATATAGTATCAGATCAATGTCATCATTTCTTTTAAGTAGGTGCCATGCCCAGGACGAAGCCCAACACGGGGCTTGAACTCATGACCCTGAGATCAAGAACTGAGCTGAGATCAAAAGTCAGACACCCAACTGACTGAGCCACCCAGGCACCCCCATAGTCACAATATTTAAGAGCTGTACAGTATTGCGTACTTTCCATAAATTATTTAACCAAGACCCAATTATTACTTAGGTTATCGAAATATTTTCACTACCAAACAGAACTTCTCTGAACTTCACTAGCCATGCATCTTTGCTTCCTCTTCTAATGAATAAAATTGGAAGAAAGATATAGTACATGAAAAACATGTGTACCTGGGGGATGGAACTGCTCCATTAAGAAGTATACATCTTGGGGCACCTGGGTGGCTCAGTGGTTGAGCATCTGCCTTTGGCTCAGGGTGTGATCCCGGAGTCCTGGGACCAAGTCCCGCATCAGGTTCCCCGCATGGAGCCTGCTTCTCCCTTTGCCTATGTCTCTGCCTCTGTGTGTCTCTCATGAGTAAATAAATAAAATCTTTTTTAAAACGTATATATCTTTTTCATTATTACATATATTCTGTGCTTTCAATTTTAATAGTTTCCTTGGATCCACATTGTTTCTGTTGTCTGGCAAGGTAGCTCCTTCACGGAAAAGACAAATGGGCTTGGGTTGCTGCTTTATAAGCAGTAACCTGACTATACTCTTCCTCCCTGGTCTGCGTTGCTAAGGAAATGGAGGGTCACCATCCAAGCAAATTCCTACCTCGCAGGCTTCCGGCATCAGCCATGCATTTGGTCACAGAGGACTTTCTGAGGAGGATCAGTAACATAAATTACTTACGAGTTCAACATTCATTTGCTAAAAATATCTTCATTAGATGCCAGCATGTGCTTGGAGGCTACCTGGTGTTAGAGAGACACAAAATGATCAAGGTCCAGCTCTGCTCTTGGGAGCCCCCAGGCTGGAAAGCAGAGGGACATATGTTCAGTGGCTGTTACAACTACACATGGGAACTTCAAAACTCCAGTATGCTCTGGGAGCCCTGGACTCCTGGCTGTGGAAGCTTTTCTTTTTTCTTTTCTTTTTTTTTTTTTTTTTTTTTTTTTGTGGAAGCTTTTCAGAGGGAACAGAGGAGGGCAATGAGCTGGCCCTGTAGTCATGGTGGCAGAGACCCCAGGCAGAGGGTCAGAGTGGGGCAAGACATGCAGGTCCCGGGCCACGTGATACCACTGGAGAGCCTCTGGAAGCCCAGCAGGGCTGGAGCTGCAGGCAGAGCCGACTTAGGGGGCTCGAGAGTGAGGCAGGGCCCTGTTGATGAAAAGCCAGCATTGTCCGTAGACTAAGGAGCTGTGCTTGGGGGTGCAGATGGGCAGAGGAAGGATGAGACCAGGGATGGGAGATGGGCAGGGACAGGGTTGGCAGCAAGAACAGCAGTGTACATGAAGGCTCTTGCTATGACTTGGACACAAGAAGTGGGGAGACAAGCCAGGCCGAAATGCTGGCAGGTGGGGGCACTACCACAGGGGGAGAGATGTGAGCACAGGCCAGAAAGCCTCGCGGTTACACCAAGGGTGGAATGGCCAGGACTCAGTGACTAAAGGAAAGCAGGACACTCAGCCAGGGCAGCAGGTGGTCCGGAGTCCTGATGAACTGACCCTGCTGAGGACCATGGAAGAGGAAAGGCCACAGTACAGACCAACAGCAAGATGGGGCATGGGCCCTGCCTCAGCCACAGATTTATGCCACGTTCTAGAAGATTCTCTAAACTAGTGGGTGGGTAACTAACTCTGCTCAATGTGTGTCATTGAGGCCCCTTCCAGCTGTAAAATGCTGGGAGTTCCTGTCTGCATCAGAAACTAGAGTGGCAGCGGTCCACCTGCACACTCACCCCAACAACAGCATCTTCCCTGGAAGAAGAGGTAGATCATGTACATAACCAGCTTCTGTGAAATCAGAACCTCCTCCCAACACTGTGCCAACAAGTCAATGAGGGCTGAGTATCAGCTCCCCCTGCCCCCCTCAAACACGCAGCTCACATCTGGCCACATGCTGCTTGCTTTTCTCCTCCACCCCTGGGTAATAAGGAGCAGACTGGCAAAATAGTTCAAATACCTTCTTAAAAAGCACACTGCCTTGTAGGCTGGGAGGCCTATTTTGAGCTAAATGTTTCAAACCTCCATGCTCAGAGCTGCTCCGGGCATCAAAGCTCACCTCCAACTGAACAATCCGGAATCAGTAAAGGTGCCTCCACTGAATGCCAGGCTGGCATCAGGCACCGAGACACAAGGAGGACAGGACACCCGTGTCCCCCAGGGCTGTCTGCTGAGCATGGGAGCTTGGCACTAAACCCAGCCACCCAGCACAGCGTGAGAAGGGTTGTGCAGAAGATGCGCAAGGCTAGGGCTGGGGCAGGCCAGAAAAGGAAACAAGGGCCTCACTCGGATGTCCCAAAAACCACACAGAGGAAGGAGCATGGGAGCTGGGCCTTGGTGCCCTCATGGCGGATACACAACAGAAACTGACCCGGGAGTGGGAAAGCAGAGGCTTATGCCATGGAGAATAAGGAAATAAGCAAGTGGCAGCAAGGAGGCTGAGAAGGGCTGGCTGATGGCTGCCAGATGGGCTGGGGCGGGTTTGTAAGAGCCCTGAATGCCACACCCAGGTGACAGCTACACCGGGAGCTACTGAAGTTTTTAAGTAGAGGAGTGAGGGCAGTGGAAAGGATGGGGCAAAGGAGGGGGGCAGCAATTCAATGCCAAAAGCACACAGAGGAGGCCAACACAGTGAGGAATGTGAGCTATGCCAGGGCAGGGGATGGGGGGATGGATGTGGAAACACAGCACCCCCTTCCCCATTTTCTCAGGACCTCTGACATTTAATCCTACAGACCCACAAGGAAACACCTTGACTCGGAATCACATGGCAACAGCAAAACCTCCACAGATAATTCCAGACCCTGCCTTTCCAGGTCTGGTTTCCGCTGCTATGCTGAAAATGTTCCCCCGGGGAGAGCCAGCCCCTGGCCCCAAACCTCCAACAGCTGATCAAACAGCAAAGGACGCTGTGTACACTTGGAATGGGGCGGTGGGCAGTGAATAACAGACACACACACCCAGACTTCCCAGCAGCACCGCCTAAGCAACAGGATACATTTGGTTCATTTCCTGCAAAAACAGGATCTCCCAGGCATTCTGGGACGCCCTCCTGGCATCCCAGGTAGCTCTGCCTCGACTCCAGGGACCCAGGTCCTCCTTCCTCATTGCCCAGACACTTTCTCCCTGAACTTAAGCAACCCACAAAAGCCTCTCCAAGACCCCTCAGGCCCTTGTGAGTCTCGAGGGGGCAAGCTCTCAGGCAGGAGCACGGAGAGCCTCTCCATCGGTATCCCCCGCCAACAGAAAGTCGCTGGGACCACCCAGGGTCACCAAGCATCCTGGAGTCCAGCTGGAATCCCCAGCGCCGAGCGCACATCCAACACAGGTCCTGGGCACATCACCGGGCGCTAGACACTGCTTTTTTTGGCAGCACAGGGAAGGAAGAGGGAGAAGGCAGCTGGGGCATTGAGGGGGCGCAGAGGCAAGGGAGGGAACAATAGTAAGGTGGGTAAGTTAAAGGCACACGGACCTGGGTCAAATTCTACCACCACCGCTAAGTCTACTTGCATAAACCACCCCTCCTCTCCCGGGCTTTTTTTTTTTTTTTTTTTTCCTCCATCTGTCAAATGGGTATAAAAATAAATTCCGTGTAAATATGAATGCTTCGTTGTCCGAATTGGTGGCGCTACTGTTAGCACTAAGGATCGGCGGAGCTCAGGATCCAGGATTCACGAGAGCCGTTGCTAAAGGCGGCGAAACCAGACGCGTCGGTCCCGCGGGCCAGGCCGGGACGCTCCCCCGCGGAGCCTCGGTGCGCGCAGGTGCGGCGGGAGCGCGGGGCCGGGGGGCAGGGCGCGGGCGGCCAGACCCACCTGAAGACGCGGAGCAGCAGGCAGGCGATGAGCAGCGCGGTGAAGGCGCACGCCACGATCACGGCCGCCTTCAGGGTGGGCAGGTCGCGGAGCAGGCTGGACAGGCGGGTCACCAGGGCGTCGCCGCTGCTGTTGGAGCCGCCGCCGCCGCCGCCGCCGCCGCCGCCGCCCGCCGGCGCCCCAGACCCCGTGCGGGTGGCGTTCCCGGGCCCCGGGCCGGCCGACGGCCGCGGCGGGCGCTCGGGTCGGGGCTGCGGCGCCGCGGCGGACTCGGCTCTGCGGGCGCGGGCGGCGGGCGCGGCCAGGAGCGCGAGCAGCAGCAGCAGCAGCGGCGGGGGCGGGGGCGGCGCGGCGCGCATCGTGCGGTCGGCGGCCCGGGCCCCGCGGGGGTGCGCGCGCGGCTCAGCCCGGGGCCCCCCGCGCCGAGGCCTGCACCCGGGGCTTCCGCGGCGGAGGCGGCTGCGCGGTGCGCGGTGCGCGGTGCTCGGCAGGAAGCTGCGGCGCCCGGAAGAACCCGAGCCGGAGCCGCCGCCGCCGCCGCCACCACGTTGCACCGAGTCATTCGACGGGCCGCGGCCCCACGTGGGCGGGGCAGGCCCCGGGGCCCGGGTGCGCGCTGCGCCCGCTCCCCCGGGGCCCCGCCCCCCCCCCCCACGCTGCGCCGCCCCGGGCCCTGGGACCCCTGCCCGGCAGCAAGCCGCGGTCGGGCTCGCTATTGTGCGAGCGCTGTGCTGCGGCGTTTACCTCTTCTTTCTTTCATCGGAGCCTAAAACCCCTTTAGGAAACAGGTATTTCTTCATTCTCATTTAACCGTTGATTTAGGACTCAGAGAGCCAGCGCACAGCAGCCTAGATTGTGGCGGACTAAGAACCAACGTCCATGGGACCTGGAGGTAAACCCCCGCTTTACAGACGACGAATCAAGCCTCCCGAGGGAAGGGGTTGCCCCCATGTCTATGCGTTGCATTATATTTTAGCATCTCCCCATTTTCCTTCTTTCTCTCAAAAGAGTTCCTTGTCAATTTTCAGACATGTTGCACCTCTACTTATGAAATGGCTTGGGAGGTGCACTTCTGCCTTCGTCCTTTTGCTGCGGGACAGCGGTTGGGGGGATGAATAATCTCCATCCCAGGCTGAAGTTTTAAGGACTCAAGAAGTAACTCACTTGCTTCCATCTTAAGCTAAATGATGCTTAAGTGGAGAAAGACAGTAGCGGAGGGTTCCAGTGTGGGTACTGATGGAGGGCACAGAGGGCTTTCCTAGAGCATTAGCAACTAGGCTGAGAACCTTCCACCTTTGACCTTGAAGATGGATCCTGACAGGATACTTTGTAGTGGTGGCCGAACAGGTAAAGACATTGAAAAGAACTAACTTCAAACAGCTCTCTCCTGATCCTGCTAGAGAAAGACACAGATAAATAAAGCTACTAATGTGTATCAGTTACCTGCTGCTGCCTAACAAGTTACCCCAAAACTTTGAGGCTTAAAACAGCACACAATATATTATCTCACAGTTTGTGTGGGCCAGGAATCTGGACATAGCTGAGTTCTCTGTTTTAGGATCTCTCGCATAGGTGTACTCTGGCCTTAGCAGGTGCTGGGGTCTTGTCCAAAGGTTCAACTGGGAATAAAGGAGCTGCTTTGAAGCTCAATCAGTGGCTGTTGGTCAGATTCGACTCTTCCCAGGCTGTTGGACTGACAGCCTCAGCTCTTCCCTGATTGATGGCAAGAGGCTGCCCTCTGTTCCTTACCACATGGGGCTTTCCTATGTGGCAGGCTGCTTCATTAAAACGTACAAATATGCAAGCCAAGAGTCTGCTAGCAAGGAAGAAGTCACTATCTTATGACACTTATCATAGAAGTGACATTCCAACACCTTTGCTATATTCTATTGCTTGGGGGCAAGTTACAGCTCTTGTCCACGGTCACAGGGGAAGGGATGACACAAGGGTGTGAATATCAGGAAGCAGGGATTATTTGGGCCATCCAAGAAGATGCCTGCCACTGTATGTGATTCATTTTGATTTAGTGGAATGAGCAATAATCGGGTTAGCACCCAGGGAATGCTATTTGAAATGTGTGTTGAGTATTGGGGCATGCGCCAGTGGTGATAAATTTGGACAGAATCTCTCCCAACTCTAAAATACCACTTTATGGTATGTCAGAAATGTTGCTTTGGTAGAAAGCCAGCATTATCATATCACCATGAGAGAATTTATAAAAGAAGTTCCTTAAAGTGCTATCTCTGACGCCCATGACTTTGCGACACCACCTTCAAAGGCATAAACCTCCTATGTCATGGGCTCATATTTGTGTCCTTATCAGAAATTCCTATGAAGTAGAGCAAAGAGGTCCTGGGCTTTAGAATCTCTCAGCCAGGGTGAGAGGTTTGACCATAAGTGGCCTTGGCCAAGGTACTTAACCAGCAAATCTAAGTTCTTATTAATGTCTAAAATAAGGACAATAATACTTAGCTCCATAAGATCATTTGAAGCACTCATTAGAAAGGAGAAAAATATTAGTACCCTTATCCTTATTTTGCCACAATTCCTGGACCTATGTAGACTTATTTGATTATTTAACATTGATTTAACACCAATACTGTAAAAAGCATCAATGTTAGATTTTTTTAGTAAAATGAAACTTTAGAATCTTTCATCCTTCCTAATTATTTGCTGTGCAAATCATTATAACAAAGGACACATTTATAAATTGCCCTAAATTAGAGCTCCTTAAACATTTAGATTCAACCATCCATAAACAGTGACATTTTTAACATGGAACACTGGTGACATCAAACAGAAACCAACTCTGGCTGATTTCAGAAAAAGGGAGTTAATCGGCAGCATATTGTGTTGCTTCTAGAATCAACTGTAACCTATAGTAGAAGTTCTAAAAGTGTGGTCTGTGGACTCCTGGGGTCTCTGAGACCCTTCCAAGGAATTTTCTAAGTGAAAACTAATGCCATTATGATAGTAAAATGTTATTTGAGTTTTTCATGGAGTTAACATTTGCACTAATGGTGCAAAAGCAATGATGATGAAAACTGGTGGTGTCTTATTTCTCCAAAGAGGACATCCAGATGGCCAACGGACACATGAAAAGATGCTCATCATCACTTATCAGGGAAATGCAAATCAAAACTACAATAAGATATCACCTCACACCTGTCAGAATGGCTAAAATCAACAACTTACAAGACATGACAGGTGTTGGTGAGGATGTGGAGAAAAAAAGAACTGTCAGGCACCTGGGTGGCTCAGTGGTTGAGCATCTGCCTTTGGCTCAGGTCATGATCCTGGGGTCCTGGATCGAGTCCCATGTCAGGCTCCCCGCCTTCTTCTCCCTCTTCCTATGTCTCTGCCTCTCTCTCTGTGTGTCTCTCATAAATAAATGAATAAAATCTTTTTTTTTTAAAGCAACCTTTATGCACTGTTGGTGGGAATGCAAACTGGTGCAGCCAGTGTGGAAGCTCCTCAAAAAGTGAAAAATAGAACTACCTTACAATCCAGCAGTCACACTATTAGGTATTTACCCAAAGAATACAAAAACAGTAATTCAAAGGGATACATGCCCCCCAATGTTTATAGCAGCCTTATCTACCATAGCCAAGATATGGAAGCAGTCCAAGTGTCCACTGATTGATGAATGGATAAAGAAGATGTGAGATAGATTGATATACAATGGAATAGTATTTTTCCATAAAAAAAAGGATGAAATCTTGCCAATCTCAAGGACATGGATGGAGCTAGAGTATATTACGCTAAGAAAAGTAAGTCAGGTAAGAAAGACAAATACCATATGACTTCACTCATATATGGAATTTAAGAAACAAAAGAAACAAACAAAGGGAAGAAAAAGAGAGACAGGGATGCCTGGGGTGGCTCAGCAGTTGAGCATCTGCCTTTGGCTCAGGGCGTGATCCCGGAGTCCAGGGATCAAGTCCCACATCAGGCTCCCTGCATGGAGCCTGCTTCTCCCTCTGCCTATGTCTCTGCCTCTCTCTCTCTCTCTCTCTCTCTCTGCCTCTCATGAATAAGTAAATGAAATCTTAAGAAAAGAGAGACAATTCAAGAAACAGACTCTTAACTATAAAGAACAAGCTGGGGATCCCTGGGTGGCGCAGCGGTTTGGCGCCTGCCTTTGACCCAGGGCGCGATCCTGGAGACCCGGGATTGAATCCCACGTCAGGCTCCCAGTGCATGGAGCCTGCTTCTCCCTCTGCCTGTGTCTCTGCCTCTCTCTCTCTCTCTGTGACTATCATAAATAAAAAAAATAAAAAAAGTAAAAAGAACAAGCTGATGGTTACCAGAGGGGAGGGGGTGGGGGATGGGTGAAACAGGTGATGGGGATTAAGGAGGGCAGGTGTCATGATGAGCACTGGATGATGTATGGAAGTGTTGAATCACTATATTGTACACCTGACACTACTATAACACTGTCAACTAAAATAAAATAAATTAAAATAAAATTTAAACCTTAAAACTGATGGTTTCTTATCGTGTATCATGACAAACTATACTCATAGTAATTGTATTCTTCACAACCTGCACAATTGCTAAAAAAAAAAAAAAGAGCCAGTTTCACTTTAGAATATCCTTGATTTAGCCATGAAATTATTAAATCTTGACCCCTGAGAACAGAACATTTTAATACTACATGTGGTTAAATGGGAAGTATGAATAAATCACTTCTGCACACTGAAGCATAATGATTGTCTTAAGAAAAAGCACATGTGCAGTTCTTAGAGTTGCAAACCAAACAGCCAGTTTTTTCACAGAATACCATTTCCAATCAAAAGAGTCCTTGACAAACTTTCAGACCTAGTCTTTGGCAGGGATTTTCTCAAAAATGAGCAGGATGAGCCTGTCACTTCAAGGACAACAACTGACAGTATTGTAGCCAATTAAAAAATTCAAACCTTCAAGTGAAAATTTGAATTCTTAGAAAACTTGTCAATTAGGATGCTTTTTGCAGCGAGCTAGACTGCTTCCCAATCTTTCAAGACTTTTTCTGATTAGCTTTCTGATTTAGAATTATATAAGGAAATATGTAAAAATTTAGAAGATCTGCATAAATCAACAAGCCAACTTTTCTAAATGGCCAATGGGCAATGTTCTAAAAATCGCGTGTGGGTAACAGATCCATTCACAGTGTGAGGTACAGAAATGGATTTCAATGAAACAAAGCACAGAAGTTCATTGTCATGGTTTTAGATTTCATGTTGCAACTGATCTCTAAGAAACTACCAGTTTCAGGGCACCTGGGTGGCTTAGTTGGTTAAGCATCTGACTCAACTTGGGTTCAGGTTTTGATCATGGGATCAGCCCCACATTGGTCTCCATGCTGAGCATGGAGACTGTTTAAGATTCTCTCTCTCCCTCTGCGCCTCCCCCCTGCTCCTGTGCTCACTAGCTCTCTCTCTCTCTCTCTTCCTCTCACTCCCTGCCTCTCTGTCTATCTCAAAAAAAGAAACTTCTAGTTGCAAGTTTTGGTGTAGTATCAAAGAATGTTCATACTCTCTGAAAAGGCTATTAAAATTCTCCTCCCTTTTTTGACCATGTATCTGAATGAGGCTGGATTTTCTTCATATTCTTCAACCAAAACAACAAATCATAACAGATTGAAAGCAAAAGTAGATATGAAAATTCATCTATCTTCTCTTACGACAGACATTAAAGAGATTTGCAAGGAATAAAGTTAAAAGAATGCCACTGTTCAATTTTTTTTTGAGAAAGCAGTTATTTTTCATGACAATGTTGATGTTAACATGTTAATGTATTTGTAGTTTTGTTTTTAAATGAATTAGTAAGTATTTTTAAGTTTTCTCCATTTTATTTTTTAAAAGATTTATTTATTTATGGGACAGAGGGAGAGGGAGAAAATCTCAAGCAGACTCTCTGCTGAGTGCAGAGCCAGGCACAGGGCTCGAACTCATGACCCTGACACCACGACCCAAGCCAAAGGCAAGAATCAGATGCTTAACCAACTGAGCCACCCAGACACTCCAGTTTTCTCAATTTTAAAGTTCTAATGCAGTTTCCTGGCTGACTCAGTTCATAGAGCAAATGACTCTTGATCTCAGGGCCGTTAGTTCAAGCCCCATGGTGGGGAGTGGAAATTACTTAACATAAAATAAATTTCAAAAAAAATTTAATTTCTAATGCAGTAAATACCAATAAGTATAACCTACATCACAAAAGCTCTTTGAGGTCCTTCATCTTGATTAAGACTGGAAATCAAAAAGAAACCAAAACATTCTGAGACTAAAAAACTGTTCGAGAAAGGTTGAGCCTAGAGATTCAGTTCTGGGGGGGACAAAAAGCAAGATCAGTTAGGATACTTGCTGCTATGGAAAACAGAAAACTCAATTTGAATTGATTTAAACAAAAAAGGAAATCTCTTCTCACATAAAGGAAGTCCCAGATAGGGATGCTCCAGGATTAGCTGATTCAGCAACTACATGATGTCGAGGACCCTGGACCTAACAATCGCTCTGCCCTGCTACCATAGTTTTGGTTTCAACCCTAGGAAGGTGGCCTCCTGAAGATCACTATCAGTGATCAGGGGGGCATGTCCTCTTGTCCATATAGAGCAGAGAAGAAAGAAGAAAGAGAGCACCTTCTTCCACCATGCCATATAAACCCTCCTCTAGGTCTGACTGGTCCATCGTGAGTTAGTGCCACCAGGGGAATGCTGTGCACTCACTGGACTGGACCTGCCTTGGAGCTGACGTTGGGGCAGCCCCCTGAAATAAACTAAAGGAGAGGGAAGTTTCTTAAGAGAGCAGCAAGGGAAGAAGTAGATGCTGCATTGGCTGCAACTCTCATTCCAACGGGTAGGAAGCAGAGGAGTGATACTGGCTGGGCTGCTAGCACCAAAGTCAAAATCAGACTCCAGGAAGGATCCAGTTAGCCAGCCACTCATCAGTGGCACTGTCCAGCAGATGTTGTACCGGCTCCAGCACAACTACTGGACCATAGATGCCACTGCCATTACCACTGCTGGAAAAGTGAATTCTAAACTGCCCTTGAATTGTATCACTTGCTTGGAAATTCAAAGTCCTGGGCTGGAGCATCTGATTGATTTACTTAAGCCACATATCATTCATTGTCCAAGCTGCTCCTGATGCTGGAGAGGGTATATCCCACAGCTTCCTGCTGAAAGGTGGGATCCTCTTCCATCAAGATTCACAATGCTGGGAAGCCCATCAAAATAAGGACATCCACATGCGGGGTAGCCAAAAATGACAAATGCTCCCTTTAGACAGATGAAAATTCTTAGGAGAAAACTCAGTTCAAACAAAGATAAGTAGATAGATGATATTCTTTCTTTTTTTAAAGATTTCATTTATTTATTCATGAGACACACAGAGAGGGAGGCAGAAACATAGGCAGAGGGAGAAGCAGGCTTCCTGTGGGGAGCCTGATTCAAGAGTCCATCCCAGGACCCTGGGATCACAACCTGAGCCAAAGGCAGATGCTCAACCACTGAGCCATCCAGGTGCTCATAGACATTCTTAATATACACATGCTTTATATATACACACACAGATCTATGCTTATTTGTTTATTTATTTATTTATTCATAGCAAACGCAAGAGAAGTCATTTAATTCCAGTACACCATTTACTAGCTGTGTAACCTTGCTTAAGACTGCCAAGCCTCAAAAAAAAAAAAAGACTGCCAAGCCTCTGTTTGCTATCTGCAGTATAGGGATAATAAGAAAACCTACCTCATAAGAGTATTGCAAGATCTAAAGTATTCATAACGTGCTTAGCACAATATTTAAGATGCTAATTATTAATATCAGAGCAATGAAGAAGAAATATTGACAAGGTAGAAAATATTTATCTGTAAATTGTTTTTCCAACCTTCAAGGCACACCAATAGCCAAGGGGGGTAGTTTCTGATTTCCTGCTGGGGACAGTTCCAGAGTCAGTAGCTGAGAGGCAAAGCCAGTTACCTTCGTTACTAAGTGTGTATATCACCTTTCATTCAGAGCAGAAACAACCTTTGGACATGTCTCACCTACTTACATGTCAGCCCAGAGGAAATGGGTCTCAGACAAGTAACCAAACCCTTTGGAAGACAGGCAATCTCAGTTCTCTGGTACTAACAGCTAACTTAACATGGAAGAGCACCAGAGAAAAAAGACTAGAAGGAAAATATACCAACATATTAATAGTAACTACCCCTAAGTCTGCAGCCACAGGGCATGTATATTTTCCTTACCAGAATTTTCTAGTTTGTAAAATAAACATGTATAAATTTTGTAATTTTATATGTAATAACATATAATTATGTATTCATATATTGTTTATCACATATAAAATATGTGGTACATATTTTCATTCTTTTATTGTCTAAAACTGATCACGATAATCACTCTTGTTAATATAACTTTGGGAAAATGTTTACACAGATGACCAGAGATCAAACATCAGGGTGAACGTAAGGAAAACGTGAAAGGAGGGCTCAGGAACCTGAGGGCTGCCACTGCCACTTCCGGCACCACCTCATCCCCACAACAATCCTTAGTGAAAATAATTTTTAAGGAAAGATGTAATGAGGGTAAAGAAGTTCAAGATGATGGCCACTGTGGATTGAGCTTTACATGCATAGCTGTACTTAACTTCCAACCCCCAGGGTAAATAAGCATCAGCAACCCTATTTTGCAGATGGTGATTCATCATCTTGAACTTCTTTACCCTCATCTCAGTTTCTCAATTTAGGCACTTGAGAGGGGTACGTACACTTGGGCTGTGGGAGAAAGTTCCGGCTTGGGGAGGGGTCCCCTATGGGCCTTGGGGAGTGATTGCTACTCCCATTTGGAGAAGCAGCTCACCAGTCGTCCTCCTGACGGGCATGCACAGCAAAGGACTGGAAGCCAATGCGGCTCAGCCAAAAACCCAGAGAAGTAACCCACACTGTCTCGGCCAGGCTTTCCCTTCTCTTTATACTGCCAACAGAGCTCATGTCATCTGGAAGGCTTTTTTCCACAGCAGATTTGTGTGTGTGTGCTCCTGTGATGAGCCAGCCACTGTAGGGAATGAAGAAGCTTGTGACATGTGGCCTTGGGTCTTAACAAAAGCCATTCTGATTTGCAGATGAGACCTTTTGGTCACTAATCTCATCACTAGTGAATGAAGTTTCCAGACCTAAGAGAAAGGGGTCAGGGAGAGAGGATCATAGGCTTCGAGTGCAGTAGACAACCACTGCAAGAGGTGAACAGGAAACCAATTATCGAGTGCTTACTGTATGTAAGACTCGCCTCACTCGCAGTGTCTTCCAATCCTCGCAGCCACCTCTGTGGTCTGTGGTCTCCCTGGGGCCTGAAGCCCAGAGGGGTCGGGCAACCGTCTGAAGCCACACCAGTTGGTGCCAACGGGCAGACAGAGCCTGATCTCCCCCACACACACACCGGTCTGTCCCACTCCTAACCAAGGCTGAGACTCTCCAGATTGTCTGCTAGTCAATTAGAAATGTCCTGTGAGCCTCCATGGTGCCGTGAATATCAGAGTGCATGTGGCAGAGCAATACTGGCTTAGTGGGAGAAGGATCTGGAACCCTGTTCAAAACCCCTTCTGCACAGGTCTCAAGTCACTGGCATAAAACATACTCCTGGAATACCCGCAAATGTCATGTTCAAATCATATTCAACAATGGGCTCTTTTATACACGTTTCTGTCACCCATGTAATAAAAGGAACTGTACTTCTCTCGCTGTTACATCCTTTTTATTTTTTTTTAAGATTTTATTTATTTATTCGTGAGAGACACAGAGAGAGGCAGAGACACAGGCAGAGGGAGAAGCAGGCTCCCCATGAAGAGCCTGATAGGGGACTCTATCCCAGGACCCTGGGATCATGCCCTGAGCCAAAGGCAGACGCTCAACCACTGAGTCACCCAGGTACCCCCACTGTTACATCCTTGCATGATTTCCTCCCACTTCTCCTGGGTGGGCTGGGAGGCTTGCAGTAACCCCACCAGGGGGCAGGGAGCTGGCTTCACAGCCATTCTGTCACAGAACCCCACAACCAAGTGGCCAGGAGGGGCAGAGAGCACACTAGCTGGCTCTCCCCTTCACTTCAGTATGCCAGGTCCGTTAGTGTCCTCGAAACTGGGCAGGCAGGTCACCAGAACAGATAACGCATGTATGCCACAGCTCTAGCACGGTTACAGTCCCCAGGTGAGAAGAGAAGGAGGATAAAAGTGGGCACCCAACCTAACTCAGGAGGGTGAGCGGCTCTCTGGTGCACCTGCCTCTAAAAGGGCTCCCAGCATGCAAGACTTTGCATTTTAAAGTCAAGCAAGGGGTGCACCTGGGTGACTCAGTTGGTGAAGCATCTGCTTTTGACTCAGGTCATTATCCCAGGGTCCTAGGACCAAGCCTAGCTTTAGGCTCCCCGCTCAGCGGGGGTTCTGCTTCTCCCTCTCTCTCTCTGCCCCACCCCCCACACTCATGCTCTGTCTCAAATAAATAACTTTTTTTTTTTTTAATAAAATCAAGCTAGGGTCACTTCCCAGTTGTCTCATTTCATCCTGGCATAGGCCTAGGGGGGAATTACATTGATCACCTCCTTTCCCAGATGGAGAAACTGAGACTTAGGCAGGGAAACGAGATGTCTACAAATAGCCCCATAAAACAGCTTCTGCCCACGATCAATTTCAGAAAGGGGCTCTGAACTCTGCTTTCTGAAGTTTGCCAGAGTGATGGAGGGAGGGCAGGAAGAAGTCAAAGAGGAAGGAAGAAAGGAAGGAAGAGGAGAGGAAGGAAAAGAGAGGGGGAGGGGAGGAAGGGGAGGGGGAGGAGAGAGGAAGAGGGAGGAGAGAGAGAGAGAATGTGTGAATGGGGACACCTGACCATCCTCCCACAGAACATGCTCCACCTGGGCAGTCCCTTCCGGAGGATGCAGGCCAGCCCTCGACTTGCCCCCCACTCCGCTTCCTGTGGAGCTGACCGAGCACCAGCTGCAGCTCATTTTACTCCCCCCTAGAAACAAGCATATCATCATATGATATTCATGCCTATTTTTATAAATAATTCATCTTTTTTTTTGCACGAAAGTTAAACAGCCTGAAGCTAGAACATTTAAAAGGAACGTTGGTGCCTTATTCATAAAATAATAATGTGCTGCTTTGCCAGACAGTTTGTGAAAGTCCTGAAGCTAAAATACACGGAGTTCTGGGTCTATTTTTAGCCTGGAAAAGGCCTTCCGATGTCTTTCTCAGTTCACACTTGATAAGGGCAGTGTTATGCTTTCTCTGAATGTGGGCTTTCCCAAATCAGTTACATTCACAGAGGGAACTCTAAAAGAAAACTTGGCCAATAGCGTATTTATAAAATCTGAGCCCCGGTACACAAATGCTTTTTTTAACTCCACCAAAAAAATAAATTATAAACAAAAGGATAATGTAGTCTAGGATCAACCACAGCTATGGAAAATGGGGCCACGGATTGTCAATGTTTCCATGAGTCTTTTTCCCAAGCTGACAGGGAGATTTCTTTTGCAAAATGACAGCAAACCCAGAGCTGGAAATGCTTAGAAACAACTGATAGACAATAAGATTTGAGCCTCCAGGTTATGATGGGTTCTCCCTTCCCCTTGAAGTCATACAACAGTGTTTTACAAGGTCCTTGTCACCTATGATGATCTTTCAACTACAAATGTGGAGCGCCTGGGTGGTTCAGTCAGTTAAGTGTCCAACTTTTTTTAAAAAAAGATTTAATTTATTTATTCATGAGAGACACAGAAAAAGAGGCAGAGACATAGGCAAAGGGGAAAGCAGGCCCCATGCAGGAAGCCTGATGCCCACATCAGGATCCCTGATCCTGATGCTCTGATTCCTCAATCCAGGGACTCCAGGATCACACCCTGAGCCAAAGGCAGACGCTCAACCATTGAACTACCCAGGCATCCCAAATGTCCAACTCTTGGTTTCGGTTCAAGTCATGATCTGATGACTGTGAGAGTCATGTCCCTCCCCCTCTTCTCCTGTCCCTCCTCACCCCATGAAAAATATAAAATCTTTTAAAAAATAAAATACTAAGATCCCTCTTGCCATATTATCTCCAGAAGAACACACCAAGACTCATAATGTTGTTGCCTATGACCTAGGACAACCAACTGGTTTGCTAGGGACTCTCAGGTATAAACTAGAAAGTCCCAGGCAAAGCAGGACTAGTTGGTCACCCTACCTATGCCAAGGGATTCTGGATCGCTGGGACAGAGGCAGGGGAGAAAATGGTGACTATGCCCTTTCACATGTTTGGAATATTGAACCTTGTGAGTTTATGACTTGTTCAAAAAAAGTAAGTTAAAAATGTTCTGTTGAGAACTATTCACCAGGCTGTGTTTTACAGTGAGGTGATACCCTCCACCCTGCCATAGGAGTGGAGACCACTGAAGTCCGGCCCATGGCATGTGCTCCTTTGATCAAATTTAATCCATGCAGCTAGGTAGAACTAAACCCAAAACCACAAAAAGTAACAGCTGGGAGACATCTATTGAAGCTATTGTCTCTAAATCTGACCCCAGGTAAAACATTGACACATTATATCATTTCACCTCTGGGAATTTGTGATAAGGAAATAAGAATGAACACAGATATTTAGCAACCAAAACATCTGTGGCAGTGCTATTAGTGATTATAAAGAGACAGAGACAACATAATGTTTAACAGCAGCAGATTGATAAAATAAACAATAGAATACCAGGACAGTAGAATAATATGCAACTTTTTTTTCTTTTTTTTTTTTAAGAGAGTGAGCAGGAGTGCATGAGCAGGAGATGGGCAAGGCGGGGCAGAGGGAAAGAGAGAATCTTAAGCAGGCTCCACTCCCAGTGTGGAGCTGAATGTAGGACTCAATCCCACGACCCTGAGATAATGACCTGAGCAGAAATCAAGAGTCAGATGTTCAACCAACTGAGCCACCCAACCACCTCTAATATGTAACAATTTTAAAGATTTTTTTTATCCATTCATCTTTTGATGGACAAAGAAGATGTGGTCTATATATGCAATGGAATATTACTCAGCCATTAGAAATGACAAATACCCACCATTTGCTTCAACGTGGATGGAACTAGAGGGTATTATGCTGAGGGAAGTAAGTCAATCAGAGAAGGACAAACATTACATGGTTTCACTCATACGGGGAATATGAAAAATAGTGAAAGGGGTTATAGGGGAAAGAAGAGAAAATGAATGGGAAATATCAGAGAGAGAGACAAACCATAAGAGACTCCTAACTCTGAGAAACAAACAAGGGGTAGTAGAAGGGGAGGTGGGCAGGGGGATGGGGTGACTGGGCTGATGGTCACTGAGGGGGGCATTTGATGGGATGAGCACTGAGTGTTATGCTATATGTTGGCAAATCGAACTCCAATAAAAAATATACATAAAAATAAAAATAATAAAATAAAATATGCAAGATGACATAAGCCATAGCTGGACTTCTATACTCTGGCTTTTTTATGACTGATATTTAAAATAATGTATCAAGAGGTCAATCCCCCCAAAAAATAATAAAATACAAAAATAAAGCCTCATATTGGGACACACGGGTGGCTCAGCAGCTGAGCATCTGCCTTCGTCCCAGGATCGAGTCCCACATCGGGCTCCCTGCATGGAACCTGCTTCTCCCTCTGCCTGTGTCTCTGCCTGTGTGTGTGTGTGTGTGTGTGTGTGTGTGTGTGTCTCATCTCTCATGAATAAATAAATAAAATCTGTAAAATAAATAAATAAATAATATAAAGTTTGGGGGTTTCTTTTAAGATTTTATACGTTAAGGATGCCTGGTTGGCTCAGTGGTTGAGTGTTCACCTTTGGCTCAAAGTGTGATCCCGGAGTCCTGGGGTCAAGTCCCACATCAGGCTCCTCACCAGGAGCCTGCTTCTCCTTCTGCCTATGTCTCTGCCTCTCTCTGTGTGTCTCTCATGAATAAATAAATAGATAATCTTAAAAAAAAAGATTTATATTTTAAGTAATCTCTACCCCCAATGTGGGGCTTGAACTCACAACCCCAAGATCAAGAGTTGCACACTCTACTGACTGAGCCGGCCAGGCACCTGAAGTGATGCTTTGGAAGAATCTTTCATCCTGAAATATGTTCCTGATATATTAAATGATACAATAAATAATAAATATGTTAAAAGCAGATTACAAAATATGTATGTTTTGATACCACTTTCGTTAAGAAAATAGTACAGGGTCTGGATCTCTTAAATATTATGGTAATAAATGAATGAACCAACAGTTATTACATGTCCAATTTTCCCCACACAGCAGTCTGCGCTATCATGACATGTGATCAAAATGTTTTAATAGCATTAAAAAAAACGTTCTGTTAATATCAGATGAGAGGGCTGTTTTTCTTAAATGAGTGTACCTCCAAGAATGGCAAGTGGAGTGTATGAGACCCCTGCAAAACTAACATCATCACATGTAAGTTCTGCTTTGTTTATTATTTAATTAGTGCCTAAAATATATACTCCAAAGGATTTTATCATTATTCACCTTAAAAGCTCAAAATTTTGTGGGCACCTGGGTGACTCAGTTGGTTAAGCATCTGCCTTCAGCTCAGGTCATGGTCTCAGGGTCCTGGGATTGAGTCCCAAGTCAGGCTCCCTGCTCAGTGGGGAGACTGCTTCTCCCTCTCCCTCTGCCTGCTGCTCCCCCTGCTTGTGGGCTCTCTCTCTCTGTCAAATAAATAAAATCTTGGGGGGGTGGTGGGAAGCAACGCAACATTTTGCCAAGTTCCGTAAATACTCATTCTCACAACACCAGAAGGTAAGTGGGGCTCACATGGTTGTTCCATTTCAAAGATTAGAGAACAGAGGCCTAGGGGGGCCATCTAACTTGCCCCGAGTTGGACATGAACATGTGTGGGCCTTCTCCCCCTGGGGCAGGTCTGTTCTTTGCTGGCCTACATCTGGTTAGTATTGTCAAACCATGGAAACAGTGGGCCGTTGCCAGAGAGAAATATTTCTATCAAAGTTTCTCAAGTGTCCCCTAGGAGAGACCGCCAACAACCAGTGATGACATAATACTGGCTGATGGAGGTCCCCGCCCCGCCGCCCGCTGCCCTGCCCCCACCGGCCAATCATGCTGCAGCACAGAGTGCCACCCACAGAGAAACTTTTTATGGGACTTCAATGGACACAAAGTCTTGAGGTGCACTATGTGGGGAGGGCCCCAACCTCTGAGCCAGTGCTGGACCATCTGTCCCCAGCTCCTTTTGCAGTTCAGCATTTGTCTCATACACATCGAGGTCACACTCATTTGTTTTCTTCTCAAAATGAAGATTCTGGGGAGGTGAAGACCAGCTGGCCAGAACTGAACAAGCCAGGAAAGTAGGGGGGCAGGGGGGGCACCCTCAGGGTGGCTGTTTATAAAATAAATAGGGTCCGTGGGGCAGACTCCAGCCTGCTTGATGAGAACACACCAGCCATTGTCTCTGTGTTTTTCAGAGTCTGCAAATGGGAGTAACCCCCCGTATCCAGAGACACCCCGCTATGCCTATCTCACTGTGGTTCCCACAACTGGCATCAGCGACCTCGCAGTGAATGCCTGAATGAGGTTTCACATTTGCAAAAGTTCCTCTTTCCATTCCCAGGCAGAGCTATTTGAAGGACAGGGACAGGGAAATGATCAGTTTTGAGATGGTCCCAGGTGGCATCTCTCCCATTCCCCACAGCGTGAATTCCAAACCTCCATCCCTCTATGGATGCCCTCTCGCTCCACTCTGGACCCTTCTAGCTTCAAAACAACCTTTCAACCTGTTTCCAAACAAACTACTCTACAAACTACTCTACATCCCCACCCACATTTCCTGGCTCCCCTTGGGTCTCAGGGCTCTGCCCTCCTACTCAGGAGCCCCACTCCACTTTGACTCTGGATCCTGTCTCCTCCGTGCCCTCAAAAGCTTTGTTCTACCAACTGCCTCCACTTTCTCCAGGATCATCAGTCCTCTGCTAGATACTCCTGCTTTAAAAAAAAAAAAAAAAAAAAAAAATCCCTGATTTTTGAATGTCTCCCTCCTTGTTCTTCAACATCTCTTGTTGCTCCTTCCCTGAACCTCTAGGCAGCATTTGAGGATGCGAGGCTCTTGGAAGTCTCTGCTCCCTGGAGGGCTGAGACCTCTTTCTCTCCAGGTTTTGCATCTTCCCTGTTACCTTTGTCTCCCTCTCTGGAGCTGGCACCTCTGCCTGTGGCTCAATCTGCAAGGTTTCTACCCAACACCCTCTCCCTGGGTCCTCAATCATGGCACGAGCATTAAATGACTCTCTTAATTTTCCCTATGACCATCCTTAAGATCTTCTGATTCTAAAAACCTCAAACATGTCCAAAACTAGACTCTCATCTTTCCCCCAGACCTCTTCTGCCTTCTGAGCTCCCTGTCTCTGAGGATTCCCTGAAGCTAGAAACCCAGGGGGGATTTCCCATACTCTTCCCCCTCCTCACTGCCACACTGCCAAGCCCCTTCTCTTCTCCCTCAAAATGAAGTCCAAAGCCATCCACATTCATCTGCTTATCTGTCTTCCCACACAAACGTGCACACATACATAAATGCAAAATCCATCAATTCAGGAATTGTGTCTGTTTTGTTTATAGCTATATCCCCCCCACCCAGAAATATGCCTGGCACATAATGAGTGTTCAATAAATGTCGCTCAACTGAGTGAACAGATACGCACTGAGTTTATATCAGGTAACATCGTGGTTTAGCATACCTATTTAAAGTCAAGGCAAGAGTTTGAACCTTGGCTCTGCCATTTACTCTTTGTGTGACTTTTTAAACTAGATTAACTTAACCTGAGTCTGAACCTCCTGATCTATAATATGACCATAAAAACAGCAGATGACTCAAGAGTTCATTGTCAGGGTTAAATGAGGGAACACATATAAAGAGCTCATCACAGTGCCTGGTACACATCAAGGCATCAACAGGCTTTAGATATGATTGCTGTTGTCATCATTCCTTCCTGTCTTCGGATCCCACCTGTGTCAGAACATCCTCCCAACTGGTTCCTCAGCATCTGGTGGACTCCTGCCCTCTGGTGAATCTCCATTCTACTCTCAGAACCAGAGTGACCTTTATGAATGTAATTGAGCATAACACTCCCTTGCTGAGTAACCTTGTAAACTTCACCTCTTAAGTCTGAATTCCATAGTTTGGCCTTAGCTTCCCCATCCCCAGCTTCATCTACCCACAACTCCATGCACCCCGAACTCTACTAATCCATGCGCTGTCCCTTCCCCTCCAAGCTATTGCCTGAGCTATTCTCTGGTTCAACCAGGGATACTTTTCTTGACACTAATCCCCTCCTAATCATTCTACAAATAGACATAAACTCCTTTGTGAAGCTTTTCCTGATCTTTTCTCCATACCCCTCATCATCCCGTGCAAACTTACTACAGCCTGCTTACATTCTTCTACGACAGCTAGGGCAACCAACTGTCCCAGTCTGCCCAGGACTAAGGAGTTGCCAGGAATGCAGGACTTTTAGTGCCAAAACCAGAGGGTCCTGGGCAGATATGGTGTCTGGTCACCCTAATAGCATCAATCACATTGTTTGGGAATTAGCTGTCTCTCTGATAAGATTGTAGGGCACACATTTTGTCTTGTTTATCTTCATATCCTCAAACATCTAACCTCATGTCAGACACATTACATGGTTCATATTCGATAAATATTTGTTGAATGTGCTCATTGAGATAACAGTTAATTGGAGCAGCAGAAGAGCTTACTGGCTGTAGCTCAAATCCTGTCCCCCTTCCTGCACGACCTTGGGCAGGTTATCACTTTTACTCATGTATTTGTTTGTCCCTAAATGATTTAAGGCAAATTCCTTGGTCTTGCTGAGCCTTTGTTTGCTCATTTGTGTAACGGAGATAATATCCATTTCATAGAGATGTTACAAAGATGAAATGGATGTAAGGGGGTTAACAGAGCTCCTGGCACACAACGAGCTTTCAATAAATGCTAGTCGCTATTACTATTGTTCTATTTATTATCATGGAAAGGGTTAACACAGGGCCTTCAATAAAGGTTATTCCAACTTCCCCTCCCCTCCGCTCCATTAAATAAATTAATACAGGTGGCCTTAAATGTAATTATAACACAGAAAAAGCAGCCCTTAAAACAGTGGTCAGCCACCTTGCTGCACATTAGAACCCCCCAGGGGACTTTTATAAAGATTGATGCCCAACCTCTGACCAGTTAATTCCAATCTCCAGTGATGAAACCACACATCAGCCCCTTTAGAGGGTTCCCCTGGAGATGCTAATAGGTGGCCAAGTTGAGAACCTCTGCCTTAGGGCACCTGGCTCATCACTCTTTAAAACTCTTAATAGCTGTGCTAGGTCTTTCCAAATGAGTATCCCTAACTGTAGCTTTTGTCAGCAGTCAAGAGTGCTCCATTCCCCTTGTATTCCTCCATTGTCCTCAGGGCAAGACCTGGAAGATTCTCAGCTGACCTGAGAGCCGACAATCACTTCTCCTGTTACCCTGCGCAGGCTGGTACCCCAGTTCCTTTTTTTTTTTTTTATAGTATAAATACTTTTTATTTATTTTATTTTTTTTTAATTTTTTATTGGTGTTCAGTTCCTAAAGCCCCAATCTCTCAGGAATTTAGAGATGTGAAAAAGAGATCACTTTATCCATGTCTGCCCTAAGGGTACAGATGGGTTTTTTTCTTAGCCAGCATTTCTCAAACTGGGCTCCACAAACATCTTGTCAAGGACCAATGAGTTCTTTTTTTTTCTTTCTTTCTTTAAGATGCTATTTATTTATTTGACAGAGAGAGCACAAGCAGGAGGAGCAGCAGAGAGAGGGAGAGAGAAAGGGAGAAGCAGAGCCCCATGCGAGACTCGATCCCAGGATCCTGGAATCATGACCTGAGCCCAAGGCAGATGCTTAATCAACTAAGCCACCAGTTCCGCATGAGAAAAGTTTTGTTTGCTTTCTCTATCTGTTGATAATCTAAGATGTAACTATTGTGCATTCTAAGAGACCTACTGCAAGAACTGAATGCGTTTGTGTTTTGTAACATAAAGGCAGTGCACACATACAGATACAGAAGTAGTCCAACAGAGCGATCGGTGGGAAACTGAGTCCTCCCATGGCACCAGGCAGTAGAAGCAGAACAGGCTCAAAGTGACCATCAAGTACCCTTAGTATGGAACCAGCTGTAGAAACATTGCAGTTTGTGTTTTTCACAACAGTTGTAGCATCTAATTAGCACCAAAGATACAGTTAGGATATTTTTTCCCATTCCAAAAACAATTCCAAAAATGGGTAGAGAAATCCCACTTAAAGGAGATTTTAATAAGGCTAACCATATCTTTCAGTGACTGTGAGGAGATCTACAGATTTACCCAGTAACACCTCATTAAAATCAGCAATTGAGAATTGTTCACTGGCTGGTTATGTAGTGTCTGATTGGCCACCATTTGCTAATGCTGTAATTAGCATTTGCTAATACAGCCTTGATGTGATTGATACCATTTGTGACTTACTTTTATGAGGAGAGAGTCTTTGCATGGGTAATATTAAAGTAAAAATACAGAAACAGATTCTAGAACTAGACCCAACACTACATCTTTCCATTGTTAAGCCAGCAACTGTGGTTTATTTGTAGTAGAGCCTTACGTAAATCCCATCAAAATAATGCAACTTATTTAGATGTTGTGCCTATGCACTTTCTTTTGTTTTTAATTTATATTTTTTGGCTTTATAGGTGCATAAGAGCTGTAAACATAAACAACTTATAACTAGTTTTATTTTATGCCTAATTAAGAGATGACAGGGGATCCCTGGGTGGCTCAGTGGTTGAGTGCCTGCCTTCGGCCCAGGGTGTGATCCCAGAGTCCTGGGATGGAGTCCCGCATCGGGCTCCCTGCATGGAGCCTGCTTCTCCCTCTGCCTGTGTCTCTGCCTCTCTCTCTGTGTCTCTCATGAATAAATAAATAAAATCTTTTTTTAAAAATGACAAAAATAATTCTAGTCTTTGTTGTCAGTCCTCAATGGTCTTTTCCTCCTGGTTTGGACACTTGTCCTGGTTATAGACCAGAACCATCTGGGATACTGACAGGTCTTGCCTTAATCAAGCAGAGGTCCAAGACAGCAGTTTGGAGTAGAAGACACTTCCCTGGGCCCCAGGTCTGCTTTGTCACCACAGATGGAGACTACTTTGTCACTTAATGGCCAAGTCATCTCACCACCACCAATATCCCTCTCTTCCCACCTTCACCCCACCTTCACCCTACCCCACCCCCCCAGATCTCAGTCTCCCCATCTCCCTGAGGTCTACCATCCCTCTGACTCCACCTTTCCATGGCTCTGTGATCCTCTCACTTCGTGTGACAGCAACTCTAAGTAGAGGATAAACCATAGCAAGGCTTGGGATCAGAGCAGGGTGAGAATTCTGACCCAGACATTGTCTTACCTTGAACACCCAACCTCTCTGAGCTTCAGATTCCTTGGTGTAAAACAGAGAGAAGAATGCAATTGTCATGAGGTGGTACGTAGATTGAGTGAGATGAGAAACATCTGGGAGGCACAGAACATGCTCCTTCCAGTGGGGTGCTCAGGGAATGTTCCTTGCTGCCATAAGAGTTCCCACTAATCTCCAGGGGGCTCTGGGTCTGCCAGGAAGGAGAATGTTTTTTGGTTTTTAACCTCAGCCCATAACCTCCTTTCATCCAAATGAGGTTGAGACTTCTCTAGATTTCTGAATATGTAGCCACAGGATGCACAAAGGGAGATGGGGTATCTTGGGAAATGGGGAGGAGAGTGGTCAGGCTAAAGCTGGGGAGTGATGGAGCCCAGGGCTGGCCCTGTTATTGCTGCACAGGGCAGGAGACAGCAAGCCCCCTTCAGGAACGGGGAGGGTTTAGACCTGTCCTACCATAAGGCCATTGGAGGTGAAGCCCTCCTTTCCTGTGTACTTTACAGCCACTTGTTTCTTGAGGTGTTTTTTTTTTTTTTTTAAGATTCATTTATTTACTTGCGAGAGACAGAGTATGTACGAATAGGGGTAGGTATAGATGGAGAAAGAGGGAATCTCAAGCAGACTCCACATTGAGTGCAGAGCTGGATGCTGGGCTCAATCTCACAACCCTGAGATCATGGCCTGAGCTGAAATCAAGAGTCAGACACTTGACCAACTGAGCCACCCAAGCATGCCCTTTTCATTACTTGCAATTGAGCAAACCTAGATTTGCATTTTGATCTTAGTAAGGTATAAATGACTGGTCAAACACACACATCTGCCATGCTTTTTCACCTGTGGGAAACTAATTAGTGGACTCCCAAGTCCACTCAGGAAACAAGGTCAGGGGGAGCACTATTTACTGGGTCCCTCCCCAAATATCAGTCTTGGGATGGGGAAAATCCCCTGTTCCTACTATCTCAGGCAAGAGAGGCAACTTCTACTACTCTGAAAAGCAAGAGGCTGCCCCAGCCCTAAGCCCAAAAACCCCAGATTTTTCTGAGCCCAGGTTCCCAGCACCTGGTAGCTGGGTAAGAAGGGGCTTCCCATTCAACCAGGGTTTACAGAACCCCCAGACTATGAGTCCTCCTCCCTGGCAAAGAGTTCCTGCCACCTAGACTCCTGAGGGGACCCAGTGGCTCTGGAATATCAAATCCCATTTCCTGTTCTTCTCAACTCCTCCCAGCTGCTCCCAGAAATCCTACATAAAAGATCAGTTCTGTTCGGTTTCTGCAAGCTCTTGTAATAGTTCACCAGTACTGCCATAACCCAGTACCACAGAGCAGGTGGCTCAAACAACAGACATTTATTGTCTCACAGTCTGGAGGCCACAAGTCCGAGATCAAGATGTTAGTAGGTTTGGTTGCTCCCGAGGCCTCCTGCCTTGGCTGGCAGATGGCCACCTTCTCATCTTGTATTCACAGTGTGGTCCTTCCTCTGTGTGTGCACATGTCATGTCCAAATGCTCTTATAAGAACACCAGTCATATTGGATGAAGATCCACCCTAAAGACCTCAGTTTAACTTAATTACCCCTTTAAAGACATTATTTCCAAGTATGGTTGGAGACAATGAGGTATGGGAAGTTAGAACTGCAACATAGGAATTGGGAGGTCATGAGGGGTGGCGGGGGTGCAGGGACACAATTCAGCCTATACTGTGAAGGTTCATTTTATGCATTGACTTGGCTAGGCTCTGATGCCCAGTTGTTCAGTCACACATCAGCATAAATGCTGCTCTGAAGGTATTAGATGGGATTGCCATTTAGATCGGTAGATTTTGAATAAAGTAGATTAGCCTTCACAACGTGGGCCTCATCCAGTCAGCTGAAGACCTTAGGCATGGGCTGAGATCCCCCCAAAGAAAAAGGAGTTCTGCCTCCACAGTGCAACACAAAAATTCTGTCCGAGTTTCCAGCCTTGGACTCAAGATTTAAACATCTCCTCCCATCTCAATTTCCAGCCTCCCAGCTTGCCCTCCCTGCGAATGTCAGACTCTTCATCTACCATGAGCCATTGGCTCTTCATCATGAGCCAATTTCATCATGAGCCAATTCCTTACAACGAATCTGTCTCTCACCCTATTCAACAGGAGATATCAATAGATGATAGATAGATAGATAGATAGATAGATAGATGATAGATAGATAGATAATCTCCTCTTTATTCTATTTCTCTGAAGAACCCTAAGACAGATATTCAATTGCAGTACTCCTATATTACAATAATTAGAATTACATTAGCATGGGGTTAATTTTACAGTAAGCTTCCTTTTATAAGAATACCAAGTCCTATTTTTATTTGTTTGGTCTTCATCCTTGGAACTCAGAGCAATAGTCAGCGAGTCCTAGCAGTTCCCTCACTTGGGCTTGAGCACAAAAGGATTTTGTTAGCTCAAACACAAGAAAGTCCAGGAGAAAATAAGGCATCAGGCGCTTCTGGATTCAGGAGGTCCAACTGTGTCACCATTGAAATGCCACTCCGTCTCTTACCTCTGCTTTCCTCCACATTGGATGTATTCTTCAGCAGGCTCTGCCCGCCATCTTGCCACCAAGATAGCGGGCCACAGCCCTACCCCCAAACTGGGAGATCCTACCCTCTCAGCAACCCTATTGGAAAGAGCAATTCTTTAATCTCCAAGAGCTCTAACACAAGTCCCCAAATCGGATCTCAGTAGATAAACTTAGGTCATACACCCATTCCTAAAACAATCATGGCCAGCAATGGGTTTAAATGTGGGCACATGATCTGGTTCTGGAATGGCCTCAGAGGATTTCTGAGAAAGGTTTTTCTCCCTCCATGATAAGAGACAGGCTTGTGAGATAAAAGCTTTTGAACCCTTCTCTGCTTTCCTGCTTTGGAAAGCTGGTGAGAATGGGACCCTTGAAGCTATAGCAGGAGACTAGCCTAGGACACAAGCCATTACAGTGAGGACAGCAGGGGAAAGGCAGAGAGGGTGTATTAATGATATTGTTGGGCCTCTCAACAATCTTGAGATCTAGCCCCTCCCCCACTGGGTCAGGCTTTTGGCTCAGCGGGAAATCTGCTTCTCCCTTTCCCTCTGCACTCCCACCCAGCTCATGCTCTCTCTCCTGCTCTCTCAAATCAATAAATTTTTAAAAAATATATAATGCTACAGATTTCAATTAATTTTTTATTTCATTCAGATCTAAGTTGAACGATCCATGTTGCTGTATGTGCATCTAGTTGGTTTGTTCTGGCTGTGGCATAGAATTCCATGATGTATGTTCCACTTTGCATCATCCATACCTCCATGGATGTTGCCTCCAGCTCCCCACAACCACAAACAATACCATCATGAACTCTGCTGTCCATGTCCCCATGTGGACTTGTGGGATCATTTATATACATATGGAATGCACAGCCTTACCTTGGTTGAGACTGTCAGGTTAACACTCCCACCAACATGGCATGAGTCTCTATGTCCCCACACTCCTGCTAACAGGTGGCATAATCTAGCTGTCTAATCTTGCCTCAAATAGATGTCCACTTTCAGCTCTTTCTATTTTTTTATTTAAAATCAATTTAATTAATGAATAGTGTATCATTAGTTTCAGGGGTAGAGTTTAGTGATTCACCATATAACACCCAGTACTCATTCCATCACATGGCCTCCTTAATGCCCATCACCCAGTTACCCCATCCCCCCCACCTCACCTCCAGAAACCCTCAGTTTGTTTCCTATAGTTAAGAGTCTCTTATGGTTTATCTCCCTCTCTGTTTTTGTCTCATTTTATTTTTCCTTCCCTTCCCCTATTATCACCTGTCTTGTTTCTTAAATTTCACATATGAGTGAAATCAGATATTTGCCTTTCTCTGACTGACTTGTTTCACTCAGCATAATATACTCTAGCTCCATCTGTCACTGCAAATGGTAATATTTCTTTTTGATGGCTGAGTAATATTCCACCGTATATTTACACCACATCTTTATCCAGTCATCTGTCAATGTACATCTGGGGTCTTTCCATATTTTGGCTAATGTGGACATTGCTGCTACAAACATTGGGGTGAATGTGCCCCTTTGAATAACTATGTTTATATCCTTTGGATAAATACCTAGTAGTGCAATTGCTGGGTTGTAGGGTAGCTCATTTTTAACTTTCTAAAGAGCCTCCATACTGTTTTCCAGAGTGGCTGTACCAGCTTGTATTACCACCAGCAGTGTAAGAGTGTTCCCCTTTCTCTCACTTTCAGCTCTTTATTGTTCTAGTTTACATTTGTAACTAATGATTTGGAGCATCTTTTCATAGTAGTCTTTTAGGCTTCCACTTCTATAAATTGTGCATTTGGATCCTTTTCCCGTTTTTCTATAGAAATTCCTATATTTTTCTTATTGTTTTGTAGGAATTCCTTGGATATTTTAGATATTAATCCATTGTCACTAATCCATTGTCACCCTTAGGCATTGCAAATATCTCCCTTCACCCTGATATCTATTAACTTTATAGTGATGTCCTTTAGTCTGATACGATCAGCTATGTCTTAAGCTGGAAAGTTTGAACTATAAGGTCCTTCTCTACCCCTGAATCACAAAAATATTCTCCAACATAAATTTCTATTAACTTTGTAATTTTACCTTTAAATAGTATATATTTCATTCATCTGGATATATATATATCTTTGTATAGATATATATATATATATATTTGTATAGATAGACTCCAGATGAATGAAATATATACTATTTAAAGGTAAAATTACAGGGATCCCTGGGTGGCGCAGTGGTTTGGTGCCTGCCTTTGGCCCAGGGCGCGATCCTGGAGACCCGGGATCGAATCCCACATCAGGCTCCCGGTGCATGGAGCCTGCTTCTCCCTCTGCCTATGTCTCTGCCTCTCTCTCTCTGTGACTATCATAAATAAATAAAAATTAAAAAAAAATTAAAAAAAAATAAATAAAGGTAAAATTACAAAGTTAATAGAAATTTATGTTGTGATGTGTGATGTGATGTGCAATCCAGTTTTTTTCTCTATGTAATGAGCTAGTTTTTCCAATACCTTCTATCAGACAGCCGATCCTCTTCCCCTTGATTTCGTGGATTAAGTTCCCAAATAAACCTGTACACCTGGGTCCCTCTAGAGCTTTCCGCTCTATTCCAGTAGTCAATCTGTTCTTCCATAACTCCATTCCATATTGTCTTTATTATGGTTTTGAAGTTGTCCCAACATATGGTGGGCATAACTTCTCCCCATTCTTTGCTCTTTTTCAGAGCTTTTTCACTTTTTTGTGGACTCTTATTCTTCTTTAAATTTTTATGATTTATATTAGTTTAAATTTACATTTATAGATTATTGAATTAATCAAAAAATCTGACTGGCATTTTATTAGCATTGCACTGAGTTTACAGATTAAGAGAAATTTGACATCACTGTAATATTAAATTATCCCATCCAGAACACTGACTGTGTCTCCATAGAAGATCCTCTATGATTTTTTTCCAGAAACATCATGTGTTTTTTCAGATATGCTAATACCTAGATATTTGTTGATCTTATGAATGATATCTTATTCTTACTGAAATTTCTAATGGGATATGACTGGTATAGAGAAATACCTTTTTTTTTTTAATTTGATCTTCTATCCAGCAAAATCTTACTGAGTCCACTTATTAGTACTACTGGTTGACCTGCTGGATTATCTAAATAGATACTTATATCATACATAAAGTTTTATTTCTTCTTTTCCAATCCTTTCTTCTCTTATTTTCTTTTTTTTTCTTATTTTCTTATCAACTTGATTAATAGCTCCATTCTCTGTTTTTATTTTATTTATTTATTTGAGACAGAGATATAGCGGCAGGGGGGGTGGCGGGACAGAGAGAGAAGGACAAGCAGACTCCCCAGTGAACAGGAAGCCTGGGATCCCAGGACCCTGAGATCTGAGACAAAGGCTGATGCTTAACTGACTGAGCCCCCTAGGTGTCCCTCCATTCTGTGTTAAACAGCAGCAGAGTAGGAGTATCTTACAGTAATATCTCTGAATACTTTAGTGATGAAATCTTGAGCAAATTTCCTCACCCATCCTGATGCTCAGTTTCCCCAGCCAATAAACTTTCCTTATGGAGTTGTGATGATTGTGATAATAAACCCAAGTTACTGGCACTCAGTGGGTGTTAAAGCATAGAGTATAGCTTTACTAATCCCCCTAATAAAGACATGAGCCATCCATTCCTTGTATGCCATGTTACAAGGAGGTGTAACATTTAAAATACCTAGGAATTCTAGGGGCACCTGGATGGCTCAATTAAGTGTCTGACTTCGGGCAGGTAATGATCTCAGAGTCCTGGGATGGAGCAGGGGCAGAGATGGGGGTGGTGGTGTCTGAACCCTGCAATGGGCTCTGTGCTCAGCAGGGAGTCCACTTGTCCTTCTCCCTCTGCCCCTCCCCCCATTCATGCTCTCTTTCTTTTTTTTTTTTTAATTTTTATTTATGATAGTCACACACACACAGAGAGAGAGAGAGAGAGAGAGAGAGGCAGAGACATAGGCAGAGGGAAGAGCAGGCTCCATGCACCAGGAGCCCGACGTGGGATTCGATCCCGGGTCTCCAGGATGGCGCCCTGGGCCAAAGGCAGGCGCTAAACCGCTGCGCCACCCAGGGATCCCCATGCTCTCTTTCAAATAAATAAATAAAACCTTTTAAAAATAATGAAATACAGGGATGCCTGGGTGGCTCAGCAGTTGAGCGTCTGCCTTTGGCCCAGGGCATGATCCTGGAGTCCCAGGATCGAGTCCCGCATCAGGCTGCCTTCATGGAGCCTGCTTCTCCCTCTACCTATGTCTCTGCCTCTGTGTCTTTCATGAATAAATAAATAAAATATTTTTAAAAATAATGAAATAGGGACACCAGGTGGCTCAGTGGTTGAGCATCTGCCTTTGGCTCAGGTCATGATCCCAAGGTCTGGGGATCAAGTCCTACATCAGGCTTCTCGCAGGGAGTCTGCTTCTCCCTCTGCCTATGTCTCTGCCTCTCACTGTGTGTCTCTCATGAATAAATAAAAATAAAATCTTTTTTAATTAAATAAATAAAATATAAATAAATAAATAAATAAATAAATAAATAAATAAATAAACATCAGATATCTAAAGTAGAGAGATGGTTATTTTTACTGGAATCTAAAATGAAGTGTTTTATAAGACTGGTAGAAAGGATTTCAGCCCCTACCAACTGCAGTTGTTCACTGATAGTATTAACTAAGTATAACTGAGTATATTAGCAATAGCAACACTAGAGGTATAGATCACCCCAACTTTTCATTCTGATTTCATAATGTATGTGTCTGCATTTATCAACACATTTTAAAATAAGCTCTCAAGATCACAGTGATGGTGGTAGAGACTCTGGAATAAATTGAATTTCCTGTGTTCTAAACTGACAGGCAATGATTTTTTTATAATAAATTTATTTTTTATTGGTGTTCAATTTGCCAACTTACAGAATAACAGCCAGTGCTCATCCCGTCAAGTGCCCCCCTCAGTGCCCGTCACCCATTCACTCCCACCCCCCGCCCTCCTCCCCTTCCACCACCCCTAGTTCGTTTCCCAGAGTTAGGAGTCTTTATGTTCTGTCTCCCTTTCTGATATTTCCCACACACTTCTTCCCCTTCCCTTATATTCCCTTTCACTATTATTTATATTCCCCAAATGAATGAGAACATACACTGTCCTTCTCCGATTGACTTACTTCACTCAGCATAATACCCTCCAGTTCCATCCACGTTGAAGCAAATGGTGGGTATTTGTCATTTCTAATGGCTGAGTAATATTCCATTGTATACATAAACCACATCTTCTTTATTAACAGGCAATGCTTAAGAAAAAAATAGTGTGTTAATTTTTTTTTATTTAACCCCAATATTTTGGTGAGGAAAACACAATTGTCTGTTATTTATCATATGTAAAGTTTTAATCAATATAGTAGATTTGTGCTTAAAATATGATAATGTAAGTGCATAAATAAATTCTAAGTTTTATTCAATCCTTAAAAAATGGTACAAGCCACCAGGCAATTTTCTTTATTAAATTAGATTTTTTTTAATTAAATTAAGAAAAATTAGTAGCTCCACTAATTGTTGATAGATGCTTCTGCTGGTAGGTTGGTCTTTCCCCCTGAAGATGCATACTGAAATGCTGACAAACAGATCACTAACAGTAATTATAAATATTCTGGGGATGTATTTTCAAAGCCCTGATTTTCAGAAAATTGCATATTCTTTGCTCTATTTGGGTGAAAGCATGTTTGTAGTAACAACTTAGCAATAAAAACCATCTTTGAAAACTATTCTATTCTTTGATGTGACTGCAGGGACTTATCTCATCACTGATGGCAAGGATTTTAAATAACATTTGCACAACTTGGACAGATTTTCTATTCTGCTTGGAACTGGGTGATTTCGCAATCCCCCTTAGTGACATCACGCTGAACAGAACAGCAATAAATACAATTCACTCCCAGTGTGCTCATTCCTCACTGCGGCTGACGGGTGGTTACAGCTGTGGAAATGGAATTTGATTCCCCTACACTGGCTGTCTGATTCTCTGATCTCAGCACTTTTCCCCTGTGATCCTAAGCTGGAAAATTGTTTTGTATATGAACTACCACAGTGCATTTCAAGTGGAACTGTAGAATTACAGTTTTAGAAATTCCCTTTCATATCAACTATCTGTATCCCTACCACCTACACCATCTCCGCAAAACACATATTGAATGAGGTACACAAAGAATTGTTAGGTATTGTAAAGCTTGTATTAAGTACCTACTGTATGCCTACCACACTGAAAGGGGATTTAACATTATTGTATCATTAATGCTCCTGTGAGCTAATAGAAAATGTATATGTTGGTCTGTGCCCCTGGTTCCTGGTGATTTCCACAGGGGATAGGAGTGTCTTTTGTTCTCATGAGGTAATTTTGGGTAAGCTCCTGGGTAAAACCAGGGGTGGGAGTCATCAGAGCCAGCCATGATTAGAAGCTTGGACTTTTCATTCTCTTGAGACGGGACAGGGGCTGAAAATGGGAGTCAATTTTCATTCATGCCTATGCAATGAAGCCACCATAAAATCCCAAAAGTACAAGGCTCAGAGAGCTTTTAGATTGGCAAACACCTCCCCACGGGAAGGTGGTGAACCCCAAATCCACAGGGACAAACCTCTGTGCTCTCAACCCTCCCAGACCTTACCCTATGCATCTCTTCATCTGGCTGTTCATCTTCTCCTTTATCATGTCCTTTAATAAACTGATAAGCATAAGTGTTTCCCTGAGGTCTAGGAGCCGGTGTAGCAAATAATCAGATCCAAAGTGGGAGGAAGTCACAGGAAACTCTGCTTGGTGGCGAAGTCAGACAAAGATGTGGGTAACGTGAGGACTACCACTTGTGATTAACATCTGAAGTAAGGGGCAGTCTTATGGGGCTGAGCCCCTAACCCGTGGACCTGTTTCCCTGTGGAGCATGTCAGTATTGAGTTAAGTTGTAGGACAGCCCACTGGGGTCACACAAACCTGCTTGGTGACGGAAGCTCCACACATCTGGGGTCAGAAGTACTGTGCGGGTGGTCATGTGTGACAGGACAGGAGACACACACAAGAGGACATCTCCTGGTGACCCTGCAGATGGCCGACAGCAGTAACCATGACAAAATCACCCATGCAGCTACGAGAAAGCACATCCCCACAGTTGAGAGCATGGTCTGGAGTAAGAAACCTTGTCTTCAGTCTCAGCTTTGCCACTTGGGCATGTCACTCAAGTCAGGTTCCTCAACCTGTCTATGCTCTGGTCTCCTTGTCTGTAACACAGGAATGATAATCGTGCTACCTCAAAAGGTCCTTGTGGAGATTAAATGAGATGATGGAGGTGATACTCTCTGTGGGTTATACATTCTTTCAGGCTGGGAACACATGCATGAGATTGTACTTTCCTCCCATGAAGAAACTCCAAGAGGGGGGTGCTAGCTGGCACCCGCTGGGCAGCTGAGGTCCCTGGGTGACTGCTGCTGTTCAGCAGTCATGGTCAGGCCCCAGGAGGAAGTCGGAAGGTGGGCTAAGGCAGGACAAAAGGACATGGCTCACTCCCGTCATCCACCCTCCGAGAACCTTTCCAGAATCTTCTCAGAGTCTGGGCTCTTCACCTCCCTCTGTCTCCTCGGTGGCTCCGGCCCATCCCCTCACTGAAATGACTCTTTCTCAGCTTACTCACGACTCCACGTGGCTAAATTTAGTAAACATTTTTCATTCTTCCTCTGCCCTGACCTCTCCCTTTCTCTCAGCAGACCAAGGTTCCCTCCTTGAAACACATTCTTCTCATGGCCTCCATGACATAGTGCTCTCTGCCTCTCTCCCTACCTCTCTGGCAGCTCCTTCTGTCCCCTGAGCATATTCTTCTCCTCAACTCAACCCCAAAGCACAGGTGTCCTCAGGCTGGGCCCAGATCCTCTGCTGACTCACCGGATGGCTCTCCTTAGGGTGCCTCAGCCACACTCAAAGCTTAATTTCCAACTACATGCTCCTGATACCCAACTTCCCCTCAGCAGCCCAGACCTCTCCTTTGGCTCCAGACCTGAGCATCCGCTTCTGGCACAAATCTTCATGGTTTGTTCCAAAGGCTTCTTGTACTCAAAAAATCCCAGAGAGTGCCCATGGTCCCCTAGGCCCTAAACACTCCTCTCCATCACCACCACACTTCAAGCCTGGCCCATTCCCTGTGGTCCCCTGCCCAGGGAATAGCCCTTGGGCTATCCAGTCAGGTAAGCTAAAAAACTGGGAATCACACTCGACTGCTCCCTCACTCTTTCCATTTCCAAACCAGCAAAAGGCCCTGGAGATTTTTTTCCCCTAGAGATCCCACAAGTTCACCAACATCTCTGTCCTGCTCTAAGCCACCCTCATCTCTCACTGGGATACGGCAATAGTTTCCTCACTGGCCAGCAGTGTCTGTCTGTCTTCTTCCAGCCTATTCTCTACGTGCGGTATGAAACCAAATAAAGGAAACCTCATTTAAAATGGAGTCAAGAGCAGCCTGGGTGGCTCAGCAGTTTAGAGCTACCTTCAGGGTGTGGTCCTGGAGACCCGGGATTGAGTCCCACGTCGGGCACCCTGCATGGAGCCTGCTTCTCCCTTTGCCTGTGTCTCTGCCTCTCCCTCTCTCTCTCTCTATGTCTCTAATGAATAAATAAATAAAATCTTTAAAAATAAATAAATAAAAATAAAATGGAGTCAAGAGGGGCACCTGGGTGGCTCAATGGTTGAGCGTCTGCCTTTGGCTCAGGTCATGATCCCAGGGTTCTGGGATCGAATTCCACATTAGGCTCCCTGCAGGGAGTTTGCTTCTCACTCTGCCTATGTCTCTGCCTCTCTCTCTCTGTGTGTCTCTCATGAATAAATAAATAAAATATTTTTAAAAAACATAAAATGGAGTCAGGAGCAAATCTAATAAGGGGTTAGTATCCAAAATATATAAAGAACTTATAAAACTCAATACCAAAAAAAAAAACAAATAATGCAATTAAAAAATGAACGGAAGATATGAATGGATATTCTTCCAAGGAAGACACACAGACACATGAAAAGATGCTCAACATCACTCATTAGGAAGGAAATCCAAATTAAAACTACAATGAGATACCTCCTCACACATGTCAGAATGGCTAGAGTCAAAAACACAAGAAACAACGTGTTGGCAAGGATGTGGAGAAAAGGATCCTTTGTGCACTGCTGGTGGGAATGCAAACTGGCACAGCCATTGTACAAAACAATATGGAAGTTCCTCAAAAACTTAAAAATAGAAATATTCATGATGCAGTAATCACACTACTGGGTATTTACCCAAAGAATACAAAAACATTAATTCAAAAAGATACATGCACCCCTGTGTTTACTGCAGCATCATTTATATTTACCGTACATTTATGGAAGCAACCCTAGTTTCTGTTGATGGGTGAATGAATAAAGATGATGTGGTACATATACAATGGAATATTATCCAGCCATAGAAAAGAATTAAATCTTGTCATTTGCATCAACATGAGTGGATCCAGTGAGCATAATGCTAAGTGAAATAAGTCAGAAAGACAAATACCATACAATTTCACTCACATGTGGAATTTAAGAAACAAATGAGTAAAAGGAAAAAAGAGAGAGACAATTCAAGAAACTGACTCTTAACTATAGAGAACAAACTAATGGCTACCAGAGGGGAGGGAGGTGAGGGGGCGGGTGAAATAGGTGATGGGGATTAGAATACACTTATCATGATGAGCACTGTGTAATGTATACAGTTGTTGCATCACTATATTATATACCTGAAACTAATACAACACTGTACATTAACTATGCTGGAATTAAAATATTTCAATAATAATTTTAAAAAGGGCACATGGGTGACTCAGGTTAAGCATCCAACTCGACTTCAACTCAGATCATGATCTCAGGGTCCTGAGATCAAGCCCCAAGTCAGGCTCCTCAGTCAGTGAGGACTCTGCTTAAGATTCTCTGTCTCCAAAAAAAAAAAAAAAAAAAAAAAAAGATTCTCTTTCTCCTTCTCCCTCTGCCCCCACCCTCTCAAATAAAGAAGTCTTTTTAAAAATGAATGAATGAATAACTAAATAAATAATTTTTTTAAATTAAAAAAAATGGAGTCAGGAGGCCAGAAGGGGGAGCTCTCATGCCACACCACTCAACTGAAGACCCAGCAGGAAGAAGTCAACTTCATCCTTCAGCAGGAGAAAGAACTTCTCCTTGCCCAGCAACAAATTCAGCCAATGAGAAATAGCAGGAAATACAGAGGCCTCAGTCACCATCCTGAACTCTTACTTTCCTCCAATGGACTTTTATTCAAATTAGCCTCTCCAACTTCTTCCTTTTCTCTACAAAGTAACATTCTTCTCCTTTGATCTCTGGGCTTGCCTATGGCTTTTGCTATAGCTTGATTGTCCTGAACTGCATTCCTCTGCTATTCCCAAATAAACCCATTTGCTGAGAAAAATAACTAGCTGTTTCACTTTTAAAGTCAACAGTAGGGATCCCTGGGTGGCGCAGTGGTTTAGCGCCTGCCTTTGGCCCAGGGCGCGATCCTGGAGACCCGGGATCGAATCCCACGTCCGGGCTCCCGGTGCATGGAGCCTGCTTCTCCCTCTGCCTGTGTCTCTGCCTCTCTCTCTCTCTCTCTCTCTCTCTCTCTGTGACTATCATAAATAAATAAAAATTTAAAAAATTAAAAAAAAAAATAAAGTCAACAGTAACCATGGAGATCTTTTCAATCTACAAATTTGATCATGTCACCATCACCAACTCATAATACCCTGTCTGCTGTATTTAAAATCTTCCAGTAGCTTCTTATTTCTTTTAGGACATAGGCTAGAATCTGTAATATATACTACAAAGCTGGGACACCTGGGTGGCTCAGTGGTTGAGCGTCTGCCTTTGGCTCAGGTTGTGATCCCAGGGTCCCAGGATCAAGTCCCACGTCAAGCTCACTGCAGAGAGCCTGCTTCTCCCTCTGCCTGTGTCTCTATGTCTCTCATGAATAAATAAATAAAATCTTTTTAAAAATAACCTACAAAGCTGACTGATGGGTTCCTGTCTAATTCTGGGGCCTCATCTAGCATTGTGGGCTCTACATTCCATGCTGTAGCCATAAGGGTCTTCTTTCTAGTCACCAAGCTTTCCTTGTTCCCTCTGCCCTTGGAGTAGAAATGAGAACAGGCACCTGAAGTGGAAGAGAGTGAAGAGAATTGGGACAGAAGTGACCCATTTGCTGAGATGCTACCATGCAGAGTGGGTCATCCATATGGATAATGAAATTGGCCAGGATGATGGTAAGAAGTGGACTGCAGAAGGCTCGGGGTCACCTGCCCAAGGCCTCAGTGAATATACAGAAGAAACCCCAAAGTACGGACAATAAACACAGCCATAGAACTGTGAGATATTCCAATGGCATGAGCCTTAGAGCACTAAGAGTTTTTCACTAATGAAGAGAGGTGGGAGAGCAGCCATGAGGAGTCAGGAAAAGGCTGGTCCATCCCCTGCTCTGTCCTTCCTCTAGAACCCATGATACCAGGACCACAGGAGAATGAGAAGCCTCCACTCAAGCGACACACAGGCAAATATAGTTCCTGAGCTGTCCCACTCTGTCCTAGGCTTCATATCCCCTTTCTGCACCCCCTCTTTCCTCTTTCCCCATGTTCTTGATCACTCACTCCTACTTGCTTGGTGACCTCCCTAATTAAATAGGGATCATAACATTGGCCTTAAAAAAAAGAAAAGATTCTCATACAGGTCAATGAGTGAACATGTTCAAAAACACTCACTGTAGTGTTGTTTTGTGGTAGCAGGAAGTTGACAGCCATCCAACATTGGAGAAATGGGTTTGTGCCACACAGAGAATACACACTATGGAATATGGTACAGCACTTGGAAAAAGCAGACTGGATGTGCACAACAATTTAGATGAAGTATAGAAACGTAATGTGCCTAGCACCCAGGCTGTGAGCTCTAAATACAATCTCCCACTAATCAGAATAAGGGCTCCTTGAAGATGGCTGACTCCAGGCCTAGGGCAATAAATATATAAGATGATCCAGGAATAGCTTATCATACCAGACAACAAGGAACTACAAAGACTAATGAGGTAGTGTCACCAATGACTAAAAAAGGAAATCTCATAGAGGCTCCCATTTGCCAAAGATGGGACAATTTGAATATCAGTATGAAAACTGCAAACAAATGAAATAATCAAATATGTTTAAATACATGAGTTTATAATCTTATTTTTAAAACTTTATTGATTTATATTTAGGGGAATAGCTCATTATTTTGAAAATTGATAAATAGGGGAAGAGAGAAAAAATAAAACAAGACAAAATCAAAGAGAGAGATAAACCATGAGAGACTTTTAATCATAGGAAACAAACTTAGGGTCCTTAAGGGGAGGTGGATGGGAGGATGGAGTAAGTAGGTGATGAATATTAAGGAATGCATGGGATATAAAGAACACTGGGTGTTATATGACTGATAAGTCACTGACCTCTACCTCTGAAACCAATAATACATTATATGTTAATTAATTGAATTTAAATAAAAATTTTTAAAAGAAAATTGATAAATAAAAGGAAAGGATCAAACACGGTCTTGCTTTTCCTATACAAACTGTATCTCAAGATAGTTAAGCTTCTCTTTACGGAAATAGTGTAGCTAATAAACAAAGATGGAATGACAGAATTAGATTATCATTATTTTGAAATCCCTAAGGAAACTTGGACCTAGGCATTGCCCACCAACACCACTAACATTACAGAGACAACTAGACACTAGGTACCTCTTTTTTTCTTTTTTTTTAATTTTTATTTATTTATGATAGTCACACAGAGAGAGAGAGAGGCAGAGACACAGGCAGAGGGAGAAGCAGGCTCCATGCACCGGGACCCTGACGTGGGATTCAATCCCAGGTCTCCAGGATCGCGCCCTGGGCCAAAAGCAGGCGCCAAACCGCTGCGCCACCCAGGGATCCCCCACTAGGTACCTCTTGATAGAAGTCCCTAACTTCACCTATGAAGTATTTCTTGCCAAAATATATATTTTTATATATAAAATATATATATTATATTTATATATATATTCTATATATTTATATTATTATTTATATATATTATATTTTATATATATAATATATATATTATATATATATATCTCTCCCCTGAATCTGATCAAGTTTCTAGGTCTCACTACCAATTAGCAGGAAATACAGAGGGCAGAACAACATGAAACAACATCACAGGGATACAATCACCAGACTTTGGAAAACTTCATGAAGATAAACACTCTGATCTTCAATAAATAACTATTTAGGAACAGAGGGGAGAACCATAGATAAAAAGAGACAAGAGATATATCAACCAATCACAATGTAAAAATCTTATTTGAATTTTGATTCAAACAATGTTTTAAATTTTTGAACAATGATGAATAGTTGATGATATTAAGTGATTATTTCTAATTTTTAGGCATGATAATATGTATTGATTATATAATTTAATGATTATATTTTAGAGGTATATACAAAATATTTATCAGTGGAATAGTACGATGCTGGGACTTACTTTAAAATAATCTGAAAAATAAAATAAAATAAAAGAATAAAGTAATCTGTGGGCAGTGGGAATGGGTGGTGGTACAGATGAAATAAAACTGGCCACAGTTGAACTTGACTCTGTGCACAAGTGGTATACTTCACTTTGAGTGATGGGTACAATGAAGTTCATCACACTCTTCTACTTTGAAACTCTTTGAAATTTTTGCACAATAAAAGGTTTTTAAATAATGCTCAGAAAAAGAATGAAAGAGGTTATCTACCAAATCCATTAATGTAAATTTAAAATATAAACACCAGGGTGAGGGATCCCTGGGTGGCGCACTGGTTTGGCTCCTGCCTTTGGCCCAGGGCGGGGTCCTGGATATCCGGGATCGAATCCCACGTCAGGCTCCCGGTGCATGGAGCCTGCTTCTCCCTCTGCCTGTGTCTCTGCCTCTCTCTCTCTCACTGTGTGCCTATCATAAATAAATAAAAGTTTTTAAAAATTAAAAAATAAAAAAATAAAATAAACACCAGGGTGTCTGGGTGGCTCAGTCATTTAAGCGTCTACCTTCAGCTCAGGTCATGATCCCAGGGTCCTGGGATCAAGCCCCATGTCAAGCTCCCTGCTCAGCCAGGAGGCTGCTTCTTCCTCTCTCTTTGCCCCTCTTCCAGCTCATGCTGTCTCTCTCTGAAATAAATAAATAAAATCCCAAAAATGAAATAAAATATAAACATAAAAGAATAATACAAATAAAAGAACATATGTCAAACATATTAAAATGGCTGCCATCAGGAAGATTGGGGAGTGGACATAGGGGATAAAATAGAAGGGTATAAAAATAACTGAACCAAAAAGGGACATTGAATTGAGCAACAATAAGGTGTCATTAACTCAACCCTCTGCCTCTGAGGTCAAAAAAAGTTCTTCCACATATTTTTGAGGATTCAGTGAAGTATGTGGCTATTATTGCTGGCACAGTGCCTGGCACACCAAATGTCCATAATAAATATTAATTTCCCTCTATTCTCTCCATCTCCCACCATCTCCTTGCCCTGCCAAGGAATAAAAGTGATCAGATAAGTTAATTCTCTTTGAGATACTAAGCACTGGTAACAATGTCATGTCTCCTCAGCAGAGGCTTTTCAGACAGGGCAATACTTAAGAAATTAATCTCCACTAAGTGAAATTCCTACACACCACAGAAATTTCCATTTACTTAGCGCTGACCCCTAAAACAAGATGGCCAACAGTGTCCATTGCAAGTGTGATTTCGAAAGGGCTCAGATCTGCCTAAGCAGCCCATAACTCTTCAGAGTGGCATTCTGGGTTCATTTCCATCCCCCATATTCTAAGTCAAACATATCAATGCTGAAAAGCACACCACCTGCTAGCTCATCCCAGGAATCAGAGAATTCTGGGTTGCAGCTTGATCTTACATGAGCATCAAAGTGAAATATTTATGTGCTGAGCTTTGCTCTTCCATCTAGCTGGAAAGATTTCTATTGCATGCCCCACTCCAATCACCACCAGAAGCCAACTTCTACCATTTCTCCCTCTCTGCCTCTATGGTGACGACTACCATGTTCCTTCCAAGCAATATATAAACTTTTAATTTGAAATCATGTTCTGGGTGACTGGCTCACTGGGAATCATCCAGAGGTTGTCAATGACTCAGCCAATAAATTTGAGGCCCAGCAATTGAGTTGGAGTCAGTGGCGCCTGACAACTGCTCAGCAGCAGAAGGTGAAAAGCAGCAGAATCCTACATTGGTTTATAATAGATAAAATGCTCCTGGTCCATCTCACAGGAGCAGTTGGAGTGAAAAGCAATCAATTAGCAGTGTTCCTGGCTGCAGCTTGGCCCCAACAGGTCAAAACTAAGGTCAGCTATAATTAGAGGGAAGGACATTTCACCATCTGAATAAAGCATAGCCAATCAGTGTACACATCTTTATCTAGCTCATTCCATGTATCCATCACCACACCAGAAAACCGTAAGAGTCACTCACTCTAAAAGACCTCTGCTTTCAAAACTATAGTAATCTTGTGAGAAGATACAATATAGAAAATTATACAGAACAATGTGAGATGGTACATTTAAGTAACCATATAACTACCGGGCATCCATCTCTGTCTGGAATTCCTTTTCCCACCTTTATCATTAGGCTGGGATTCTACAAGTTCCCAATTCCATGGCCTACACAGAATCCTCCCCTGATGACTTATCTTGGCACTCACTTTTCTGGCACCACCCCTCTAAGCTAGCAGCCTCGGAGACCCAGACTCACTGGGCCTCCTGCCCTTTGGAGTTCAGCAGGAGGAGCCAGCCCTACTCTCAGCCAATTCTACATGTATTAGACAAGGAAGATGAAAGAGGAGTCAAGGTGTCTTCTGAGGGCATCTCCACATTGGGTGATGAATTCCTCTCACCAGCTTCTTGCTTCCTGCATCCAGTGTTGTTTTGAACAGATGCCCCTATGCACATTATCAGGAACACATAATTGACAGTATCGTCTAGGAGCATGGGCGAGAAGGTCTGCCTTCTACCACTGGACACAGACCACATCCCAAGTCATCAATCCCCGCCCCCCCCACAACAGGTTAAGATTATACTGTGCTGTGTCTGGACCACTGGGCCACATCTGTATTGTTGGGTACAATGTCAGAACAGCACAGCTCAGAGGTCTCATATCTGTCACAAATGGTTCCTGGACCGATTCTTCTCTCTCCTCGTTCCAAGCCTTCTGAGCAAGCAAATGAGGGCTTTCAGCCGTAAATGATTCAGTTACCTAACCAAACTGACCAGAAAAGGGTGGAAGCAAACACAATAAAAGCTAAAATTTGAATTCAGCCAGAGGAATTGTACAGCGGGGAATGGCTTTTCAATCTGAAAAAGCCGAAGGTTGATGTTATGAAAATTAACTCAGGCACTTTTTTATGCATCAGGGGCTCACTATTAGCTAAAAGAGGCTTGGGATCTCTAGAGACAGTGAATGCGGGACACCTGGGTGGCTCAGCGGTTGAGCGTCTGCCTTTGGCTCAGGGTGTGATCCCGGGATCCAGGATCAAGTCTTGCATCCGGCTCCCTGCAAGGAGCCTGCTTCTCCCTCTGCCTCTGTCTCTGCCTCTCTGTGTGTGTCTCTCATGAATAAATAAATAAAATCTTTAAAAACAAAAATAAAAAAATAAAGACAGTGAATGCTGAGAGAATTCAGGACACCTAGCATGAACACATGACACAGGCTGTGAAACTGGCTATCTCCAAGTTCAGTTACCTTGTCTTTGAACAGCCACGATGAAGCACAACCCAAGGACAAAGATTTCATTTTTTAAAATCCATTACTTAGGATAACACTGTACCAGTTAGCATTGCTGTGGCTTTTGAGTCAACACTCCCATCCCCGCCATCTCCCAAACCTCTCCTCAGTCCAAACACGACCACGGCCTTCTCTTGGTCAGCTCCATCATCATCATCTTAAGGGCTCAGTGTAGCCAAAGGAAGTGAAGCCAACCAGAGAGTTCAACAGGGGAAGGAAAATGCAACTGAAAACAGAAGAGGAGAGTTTTCAATGGCCATGTGTGCATAAATGACCAGCAACACCACTAGTGTCCTTTTGGTAAGAGACCTGGGCTGGTTTGGGGTCTGTAGAGTATATGCATATTTTATATATTTATAATTATTCACATATCTATGTATGCATTTGAATATACTTTATGTATATAGAAATACTTAGTGTTATTTATGTGAATCTGAGTTTAACAAGTCAGAATGGATGAAGAAATCAAATTTTGGTGGGGGAGGGGAGGAGCCTTGGGGTTTCAGGTAGGGGAGCTCCATGCCGGAGGGAAAAAAGTTACCAGGAGGACTGAAAAAGGTTGAGGTTACTAGGAAATCATGCCCTTTCTCTGGTTTGTAGGAGTCTGTCTCTGTCTGCTCCTGGCTCCTGCCTCCACAGCCCCAACCCCTACTTTTCTATGGGTCCCAGTCATTCTGTCTCTTCCTCTACTGTTACTTTTCCTTCACACGTGCACGCAATCCATCATCATTCCACCATCGTTATGGACTTCATTGTCACTGGTTTTAAGAAACCAGTGCCAGTTGAAATTTTTCTTATGTAAAACAAATGTTTGTAAATTATCACATTTTCCCATTGATTTCCACCGCCATTTCAGAAGTATGATTCCCACAGAGGACAATACTTAGGCATACGTAGTAAAAAAACCACAGATGGAAGTTACTATATCCTTAAAAGAATATCCTGCCTTTGACTGAGTATGATTTATGAGTATGTGATTCTCCCCCTGGACATCTGCAAGAAAAGTTAGGCAAACAGGCAATCAATTAGAGTCCTCCATGTTAGAATTATATTTATTATTTATTAAACCACCTTTCTTGATTGATTGGCTTCCATTTTATTTGTTTTTCTCAAAGACCCAATGTAAATTGACCCCTTAAATCATTCACACTTGTAATCATTGGTCCAGATATTCAACGGAAACTTCCTGTAAGCCCACTGGGCAGCACCTGTGATTAACAGCTCTTTAATCCTTCCCCCTTCTTCATGGCCACTGTGTCCTGACCTGTCCTCCACTTCTCCACCCCTTCCTAACTCTTCTGGTCATGAGACAGCCCTCTCAGGACTGACCTTGGCCTCCTCTCAGCTATAAGTCACATTTCCTCCCTGAATTATATCTACTCCTGCCCTCTTCCTGCCCTGAGCTTCCTGCCCCAAGCAGTGTCTTCCACCTGTTTGCTCGAGGTCCATGCATTTATTTGTCCAATGCTCACAGCAGAACATTACAAAGTTACTCTTTCTTGAAAACCATATGTTAGGATGGTGCTAGTATCTAGTAGTTTATGAACTTTTTGGTTCTAGCCTTTCTAAGCAGGAATACAGTCTTCCAGTTTTGGGTTTTGGGTTGTTTTGGGAGTTGTTGGGATTTTTTAGTCCAATATTATAGGTATATTGGAAGTTCTGTCATCTGTGAGGTGCATTCCTGCCCTGGATTATCAGATGTGCAAGAGCAGCATGTCCCAACAATCTGTCACTAAAATCTAACTTCCTTGAAACTCAGGCAGAAGCATCTAATGAGGCTTCACAGAATACAAAAATCCACATTGAAAGGAATGTGAACCTGTTCTTGACCAAGAACAGCCAGACCAAGGTAATCAAAATAGCAGCAGACTTACAACCTAAAGGTTTATTAAACAAGCCTTATCTTGGGGGATCCCTGGGCGGCTCAGTGGTTTAGCACCTGCCTTTGGCCCAGGGCATGATCCTGGAGTCCCAGGATTGAGTCCCGCATTGGGCTCCCCACATGGAGCCTGCTTCTCCCTCTGCCTGTGTCTTTCTGTCTTTCTCTGTGTGTCTCTCATGGATAAATAAATAAAATCTTTTTAATAAATAAATAGACAAGCTTTATCTCTATATGTGACGTGCTTTGATAACTATCCTATTCAATTTCATTTGTGAAAACTGGTGTCAACCATTAAGTTGATTTTACAATTAGGTTGCATCCCACAGTTTGTAAAACTCCTGCTTTCATCAGTCTAGCTGAAGAATTAAAGTCAGATAATGTCACCAGTTGACAGGCTGGGAGTCAAGTTCAGAACCACTGGAGGCCTGAGGCAAATCCCTGCTCTTCTACTGCCTTGCTGACAGTAGAGGACAAATCACTTAGCCTCACTATGACTCACTTTCCATCTTACATCAAGGTTCGGCCTGCTCTAACATTTGTTAGAAGGATCTAATGAGATGAAAGATGTGCAAAACTTCAAAAATATTCAAGGACCACTCAGTGCCAAGGAGGCGGTGTCAGTCATTGAGAACGAAGAAGTGACATAAGAACCTACTAGTTTCCAGGGATCCCTGGGTGGCTCAGTGGTTTAGCGCCTGCCTTCAGCCCAGGGGGCGATCCTGGAGTCCCGGGATCGAGTCCCGGGATCGAGTCCCATGTCGGGCTCCGGGCATGGAGCCTGTTTCTCCTTCTGCCTGTGTCTCTGCCTCTCTCTCTCTCTCTCTCATAAATAAATAAATAAATCTTAAAAAAAAAAAAAAAAAAAAGAACCTACTAGTTTCCACATGCTGTTTCTCTATAACTCAGCTGGACTGCTTGGAGACCTGGAAGAGGTGAAAGACAGCCAGGACCCCGGGAGTGAGACCAAGAAAGAAAGACAATGAAAGGGACTGACAAAGAGGGTGTAGCACATCCTGAAACAAGCATCACTTCATTGGCCAATGATTTACGCCCACCAACCGAGAACCAGTGGCTCAGTGTCGTACTCCAAGAGGCATCACAAAACTCAGACAATACTATTATATACATACAGAGACATATATAACACTATATATAACAGTGTGTATATATACTAGTATAAATTATATAATATGTATGTAGTACAATATTAAACACATGCTAGTATATAGTATGTGTATATATATATATACTTGCACATGCGCGTGCACACACACACATACATACTCTAATTCTCAGAGGCTTTATTGTCAAATTTCTTCATACTGTTACTGGTCCCGACAGTTCCCTCTCTCTCATGCTTCAGGAGTTCTCAAAAACACTGTCATTTTGTTAGAGAGAGCCCTCCCAGCATATGCGAAAGGGATCTTGGCACGTGTTCCACATTATTTGATCTAACTCCCACCATTGATCAAAGAACACTTCTAACTGAGCCACATGATTTAGCCATCTATAAGCCATTAGCCACAGAGTATAGAAGCCTTCCGAGAAGGAGTTCCTACCCCAACAAGACTTCTATCTGAATTTCCTTTACCCTGGAGATTTTAAACTCAAATGCCTAGAAAGAGGCAGGAACATTCCATAAATGAGGAGAGAGGATCTATGTGTAGGAGCATATTTGTCACTGTGGAGTGCTGGGACCACATCCAGCTGGAGTGTGCATGCCCACTCCATCTAAAGAGGACAGCTAATGCCCAAACTAGCTGATCGTTGGCCTATACTACAGATCTTCCCCTGCTCTAAAAGAAGTAAAAAATCTGAATTTGTATGTAAAAATTGCCTGATTCTTAGTCACTCAATTTTAAGGCATATATATATATATATATATACCCATATACATACATCAAAGAAAACATAACAAATTCAGCCTATGAACATCAATTAGTGACTGATACTTTTTTCTCAAAAAAACACGAAATTGTGATTTTTTTCTATTACAATATTTCATTAAAAAGTGAAAAATCAAAATAAAAGCCAAATTCATCTAGTGTTTTGTCTTTAGACTTTCATACCATCTTAGCTCATATCCTCTAAGAAAAAAGAGCCTGAAAAAAAGAAAAATAGCCTGAGGCAAGGATTAACACATTTACACTTTATTTGGGGGATACCATCCCTAGACTTTAAGAGTAAGGAAAAGGGGAAAGAACCAGAAGAAAGAGGAGCCTTACAGAGTGTTGCCTCTATTCACTACAAGCCACAAAGAGATGCAACGGGACACCAGGCAGGTGGATTCACGCCACACATGGAGACACAGGTGTGCTACAAAGAGGAACTGACCCTCAAAGAGCAGTCTGTGGGAGAAAAGAAGGATAGAAGTTTATCTGCCAATTCTGAGGGAGAGAAAAGGGAAACACCTGAAGTAGAGGTATGACCCTGAGAGCAGGTGCCTCTTTACCTTGCACCTTCAATGCCTCACTCACCTAGTTCTGGCCCTAGCAAGGTCACTCCTGTCTCCCGTTTCCCATTGGCCAGTGTTTACCCCACAGGATTACCCTGCCCTGAACTTTCAGATGCCAGACTCCATAACTACAGTGGTACTTCTGTTTTTCTAAATCCAGAGTGCCAAGAAGAACCAGAAAACTCAGGCACATAGCTGGTTGGCCCCGCTGCATGGCACAGGGAAGGTGGGGGGCCCCAGGGCTCACAGGGCAGGTGACTAGTTGGCCCGGGGGGTGGCTGTGGTATGGTTCAAGAGGTGGTTGATGCCTTCAGAAAAGAGGAGGCAATTGAGAGAATCCAAGATGGAACAGATAAGTATAGAATACATGGACATCATCAAAGCATATATATTAAGAACCATTAAGTTAGTTTGAACATTGAAAAAGAGAAAAAGCACAGATTCCAGTATCAGAAATGAGAGCGGGGACATCACTACAGATCCTGCAGACAGTAAAAGGATAAAAAGGAAATGTTAGGGCAATAGTCAATAAACACAACTTGGATAAAAGAGACATGTTGCTGAAAAAAATTACTAAGTCAACATGGCCTAGGGCTGTAGAACAAATCTGAAACTCAGTGTTTCCCACTTACTCAAAATTATTCAAATCAGAACATTCATAAATTTTACAAAGCCTCATAATTTAAAATCAAATAGCAAACTTCTTTAACCCAGGGAGACTCAACTGGAAGTTCACCTGCCAGGCTTAACATGAATACAGAAAAAGGGTAACTGAAACCAGTCAAGAAAAGTTGAGTGGGCAAGATAAATCTGGAGAAGAATCTAAGAATACCAGCACCATGCTCCCACTGCTCCAGAAAGCTTAATCCAGAAAAATACCTTGTCAACAGCTGGTTACCAGGTCTTTCATGCCAGAAATGGCAAACTCAGATGCCTTCAGGGGTCAGAGACCAGCCAAGACAACAGGGAATGGGATGGTAAGAGGCCTCTTACAACTTCATGGCTCTATCTGGTTTTGCAACTATGAGCGTGGTCACGGACTGCAGATTTTCTGGATAGTTCTTTGAAATCCCCCTGTGTTTAAATGTTGGCTTGAATTATACACACACACACACACACACACACACACACACACACAGTGTGGGCCAAATAAAACACATGAGCGAGCCAGATACAGCCTGCAGTCTAACAGTGTGTGGTCTTTACTTCTGGTTTGCTTTTTGGAGGTAAGGTGCAGAGAGGGAAGAACCAGGAGGGGGTTTTATTTGTTTTGTTTCCTATATTAAAAAGCTGGAAGATTAAGTTCTGGAAATTTTCTCTCTTTTTTATGACCCCTGCAGTATGGGAAACTTCAAAACAAAAGGAAACAGCCACTGGCTCTTCCTCATCCTGCCCCCAGGATCCAGCAGATAAGGAGCTAAACCCTAAGATTTAAAGAGTCTGGGTTTCTTCTCTCCCTTTCAGGCTCCTGTCCACCTACTGTCCCCATCCTCAATTTTTGAAACCCAGTGATGATTTTATCGACTGCTATTTCCATATGACTGAGCAACACGGGGGTTGAGTGAACACTGAGGGTTCATTGCACTGTGGTAAGACGCTATCCCGTGTCAGGAAACAAGATGAAAAGCATGGCTCAGCGGTTTAGCGCCTGCCTTTGGCCCAGGGCCTGATCCTGGAGTCCGGAGATAGAGTCCCACGTCAGGCTCCCTGCATGGAGCCTGCTTCTCCCTTTGCCTGTGTCTCTGCCTCTCTCTCTCTCTCTCTCTCTCTCTCTCTGTCTCTGTCTCATGAATAAATAAATAAAATCTTAAAAAATAAATAAATAAAGCACTTCTACCTGGAGATTCCTGAGAAGAAAGGAGATTAATTTCAGCCTCGGAGCCCAGGCACCGGAGCACACAGCTCCTGCGTCTTCCAAGTTCGGCTGTCAGGACCACCTGCACAAGCGCCACCGAGCCAACCCAAGGTAACCACGAGGTCTCAAGGAGACACTTCACACAGGCAGACGACTCAGTGGAGAATGCCCGGCACTAATGAGCCATCTCGCACCAGCACCCGGCCTCCCAGTGGCAAGAGAACTTTCCAGCTTACCTCTGAAGCACGGCGGCTGCAGTGCGAGGCCTGGGATGGAAGGGGCTCAGGAGGGCGAAGAGAGCAGGCCAGCCCTACATCCTCTGACCTGTCAGAGAGGAGGGTGAGCGCTCAGGATCCAGAGGGACCTGCAGGAGCCCCTCAGAATGCAGGCGGATGCTGAGACCTTGTCCTCAGAGCCGCTCTCCCGATGTACTTTGATCGCCTTGGCCCAGCTCCCCACAGATCCAGCCCCACACCCCACAGAGCTGCCCAGAGCAGTTCAGGCCCCAATTGTCCATGTCCTTTGTGCGTCTCCATCCAGGCCACTCAAGCCACGATCTTCCCCAAGAATCATCAGTAAGCCAGCAGCAAAAGCATCTCTTTTCACAGCAGTGCAAACTGAAAGCAGAGGGTTTCCTGGGCGCCCTGCTGCTCTCCAGGCCTCCAGGGCCCAGTGCCTCTCCCCCAGGTCAGGTGGAGGGAGAGGCCATGGTGGAGCTCAGACCTTCCCCAGCCCGGCCCACCTGCACCCCAGGAAATGAGCAGAGTGTGGCTTCCCAGGAGAGCAGGGAGCCCAGGGGTCTCCTGGGGACTGTGTGTAGACTCGAGGTGTCCACAAAGAAAAAAACAAAAGAGCTGCCCATACACACACACACACACACACACACAATCCCTGCACAACCTGGAAGCCAGCTGTGCTCTAAATTAGGGAGCCTTTGTTCCGTGATGGTCTTCTCTGGGAAAATTAGAGACCACTCAGAGAATGAGCCACTCTAATGTACCAGGAAAGGAAGAACTAAGAGGAGGACCCAAAGAAGTATTCCTACTCCTCTAAAGGTCTTCCCAAATTCTACCAGTTTTGCCAGAATCACAGAGATGAGTATTTACAAAGAGAAAAATACCAAAATCATGGCATGGAATAATATCTCACGTTTACAGATTACCAGATGCTGGAGTTTGGGAGGTTTTTTTTTTAAGGTTTTATTTATTTATTCATGAGAGACACACAGAGAGAGGCAGAGACATAGGCAAAGGGAGAAGGAGGCTCCCCATGGGGAGCCCAATGTGGGACTGGATCCCAGGATCCTGAGATCACACCCTGAGCTGAAGGCAGACGCTCAACTGCTGAACTACCCAAGTGCTCCCCAGGTGCTGTTTTAAGTGCTTACATGTCTGAACTCTGTATCCTCACAGCAATCCTATGTGGTTGGTACTTCCACAACTCCCAAACTGCTAATGAGGAACCTGAAATACAGAGAGGTTAAGTGACCTGCCCACAGTCACACAGCTAATACGTGGCAGAGCGGGGATTTGAAGCTAGACCATCTGAACCTCTGTGCACAGCTGCCTCTTGCACTTTGATGTTACAAATAACCATAACAAAGACAAAGCATGTTCTCATGAACAGAGTGCTTTCATTCATTATTCCAAAATATCTTTTTGTCTAGCACCCGCCAAATGCAGGTCCCAGAGACAGAATGGCGAAAAAGTGATACCTAGTACCTGCCCTTGTGGTTCTTCTCCCCAAGCAGAGGAGATGAAGAGATAGATAAGTCAACCATGCCTAAAATTAAACACATAAGGGTGGTGGTAAATGCTATAAAGGAACAGACAGGAGTCATCGCTCTCTTAAACAAATACTATTTTCCTCATTTTACAAATAGGGAACCTGGGATTTCAGAGTGAAATGAGATATAATAAAAAAACTGATTTTCTAATTTTTTAAATTTTATTTGTTTTTGAGTCGATACCCAGTATCCGCACGATTTGACATTCAGTAGACACTAAAGGGTATCCCCACATACCCCCAGCCTCCCAGTCCCCCTCCCAGAAGCAATCAATGTTGGGTCTCCTGTATCATGGGTCTCCTGCCAGAGACACTCAACCAATCAAATACACACTTTCTTTACAGCAGTTACAGCACACTGCACACAGAGTTCTGCCCCTGGGGTTTTTTCTCCAGTAAACAAATACTCAGCCTGCTTCCTCATTTTTTTTATCGCTGCCCACAATTTCATTGCATGGATGTCCCACATCTGCTTTAGCCAGGCTCTTCCTGATGGTCATTTAGGCGATTTCCAATCTTTTACAAGCACAAACAGTGCTGCTGGGACCCACTAAAAATATAAACCATTTCACACACAGGCGGGTGTCTCTGCATAATAACCTCCCAGAAGTGGAATTGCTGGGTCTGGGCCATGTGCATTTGTAATTTTGATAGATATTAACCATATTGTCCACCACTGAGATGTCCCCAACTTCCACTCACCCAGCAGTGGGCGGAGCACCTGTTTTACCACACCCCAACACAGTGAAGACACACCACAGAATCAAGGGACCTGGGAGCCTGTCCCATGCCTTGCCAACTGTGGGCTTTGGGCAGACTTCTCAACCTCTCAACCTCAAGGATCTCATCTAAAGAGTGGGCTTAGTAGTGACCCCACCTATGTCCTGAAAAGTCTAACACACAACTCTATGGAGCCAAGGTGAGTAGTACAGTGGCTCCCTGGGGAAGCGGCTCACAAGATACGTCCCCAAGGCCAATGACTAAAAAAGCCAACTGCACTGAACCACAGGCCAGACAGGACATCCCAAAGAAGATGCCAGCAAGACAGCACAGGCTCGGCAGCCAGACAGGCAATGTACAAGTTGTGTGACCTTTAGCAAACTGCTGACTGTCTTCTTTCCTCCTCCCAGAGAAGAAGAGTCAGACAAGTGAGCACATACCGAGCACCTGGCACACAGCAGAGGCTCAACCCCCAGTCATGGTCCCTGGGGCAGACACAGGTGCCCAGCATCCAGCATTCCAGCACACACAAGCACTTCTCTCCTGTGACCAACTGGACTCTCCCTAGGGTGAGGAGCCCACTCCACCCCTGAAAGCGGGACAGCCCTCACCCAACGCAGGACGGGAGCTGGTGACAGAGAGGATCCAGCTTCTTGGCCCCTGGGGGGGAGGAGAGGCTCTGTAATGTGTTTGGCACAATCTCCTAGAGATTGTCAGGGGACTGTGCTCCAAGTGCCCACAACAACAGCTCCTCAGCATGCCCTCTGGACTCACTTCCCTTCTGTCTCACACACTTTCAAAGACTGCACCCCCACCCCCTGCAAATAACCATCTGCACTCAAATTCCTCCTCAGAGCCCACATCTGAGGGAGCTTAACCTAACACAGTTGTCATCACTGGGCAGAGGCTAGACAGACGTATGAGGAGGGTGCAGCAGTCAACACGGAGACATGGAGGTAAGACAACCACCACTCGGGCCAGATCTGGTGGTTCTCAGGTTCCAGAACAGCACCTTTATACACAATGGAAATGGATGTTCAGTCAGGCCTAAGTAGACCCTGATCACAGAAAGCCACTGTGAGATCCCACTCCTCCCAGAGCCTCCCACTCTGGAGAGGCAGGACTCAACTCTCCAAGTAGAAGCCCACTAAGCTCCTGAAGACATGCTTGAGGAGGACAGCAAGTCCCAGGGTGTTTTCCAGAAGGTTCTATAACTGGCTTAGTATACTGGAAGTCCAGAGAACACCCAAGCTGTGTATTCTGGCTTCCTCTACAAGGCCATGGAGACAGTTGGAGGACCATGAAGATCCTCAGTGTGCAGGAGGAATAGCTAGACCATTTTTTAGTGTTGGGACTCCTGGGTGGCTCCATGGTTGAGCATCTGCCTTCGGCTCAGGTTGTGATCCTGCAGTCCTGAGGTCGAGTCCCCATCGGGCTCCTCATGGGGAGCCTACTTCTCCCTCTGCCTGTGTCTCTGCCTCTCTGTGTGTGTCTCTCATGAATAAATAAATAACATCTTTAAAAATAATAATAATAAAGTATCAATGGGATCCACTCCCAGCTTCCATCCTGATGGCAGAGGGTATGTGGATCTCGCACTTCTACATTCTAGCTCATTCCTGCAAGATTTAAGGAAACCAAATGTCATAGCTGGAGTTTCATGGCATCCCTGGCAAGTTAAGGGAGGAGACAGAGCTTGGAGCAGAATCTCAGCTGACGACAGTGGCTGGAAATGAGTCAAAGTTTGTAGAACAAAATTTAACACTGAGTCAAAAAATACGACAGAAGTGAGAGAAAAACGATAGATGGAAAGACACAGATAAATAGATACCAGAATAATGAATGATGTGATGGCTACAGTCCATTCCCTGCGCATATGCCACGGGTCAGTGCTCTGGCTGACCGCCAATGGCCAGCGCCATCTCTTCACTTGAAGACTTTCTCAAAACTGCAGAAGATTGGCAGGCATTCAAGGACTCAACACCACTCCCCTGGCCCTCAACCAACCACTGACAAGCCAGGCTATAAACACGCCAGCTCGCTTGCCCCTCAGATGGGATAACCCTCCACTACAACCCACATTCTCCACAAGATGGTGCTCCAGCTGCCTGCAGTGGGAGTTGGCTTCCCAACACCCCTTTACTGGCTGCCTACCCCCTTTGTTTCATTTCTCCCAGCTCCCTATAGTGTGTCTTGGGATTTGCTACTGAGGGAACCCAAACTACAGCAGTTGGGCACCTGCTGTGCCCCAAACACCAAGCTAGAGATTTTAGATATTGTGCAGATATGAAGCAGTGTCTACCAAGGAAGGAAAACAAATGACACCATCTATGCATAAAGGGAAAGGTCCAGCCTTTGTTTCAAAACAAGTGTTCATGACGACATGGGGAAGAGCACTCTAACTATGAGGCCAAGCCAGGTGAACAGAATGACTGAGCAAATCTTTTTCAGGTCATGCATTTTCCAACAGAAAAAAAAAAAAAAAAAAAAAAGGAAGAAAGAAAGAAAGGCCAGTGGAGGGAGAACCAGGTTTCCAAAGCATGCCCTTTGTGTCTGGGATTGTGCCCCCTTGCTTGAAGTCATTTCACCACAGTGGTTGGGCTTTAGCCTGCCCGGCTTCTGCAAATCTACTCTTTGCACCAGGGTTGTCCTGAATTCACCCCCACAGGTTAGGGGAAGGGTCGGGGAGTCTCTTCACCTCTCCCAGGGAAGGTAGGAGTGAGCTCTAGTTAAGTTTGGGAGCTAAAGCATTCCTGTCTCATTAGTGACTCTAATCTCTTGCAAGCACTGAGAAGTCACCAAAAAAAAAAAAAAAAAAAAGCTTAAGCCATGAGCTGTAATCCGGGCTGTCCTTGCAAACAGGGGGAAAACAGGCCATGTTTTGTGGCTTCCTGCAAACAAAAGCCCTATTCGTTAATGAGGATTCTTAATTTAGGGCAGGAGAAAACTTTTGGGTTATTATTAGGCCACAAATGGAGGCCTGTGTTTCATTTCACTGCCCCACTTAACCAAAAATGCCTTCCGTTCTGTAAATTAAAGAATTATTTTTAAGTGCTAAAGGCTGCTGGATAACCTTGGTGCTCAGTCTCCAAATTTAACAAACTGGGGCAAAGGGTCCCAAAGGCTTTGTCCAGCTCCAACAATCTCCGGTTCTGCTCATCTTACCACCTACCCCCTCTTAGAGGTCCCTTCAAAACCCTCAGGGTTGGGGCACCTGGGTGGCTCAGCTGATTAAGCAACTGCCTTCAGCTCAGGTCATGATCCCAGGGTCCTGGGCCCTGCATTGGGCTCCTGCTCAGCGGGGTGTCTGGTTCTCATTCTGCCCCTCCCCACCACTTGTGTTCTCTCTTTCTCTCTCTCTCTCAAATAAATAAATAAAATCTTTTTAAAAAATCCTCAGAATCTTTGGATACTGTTGGGGATCACAGCATCTCCTGCCAGCCTGGGATCCCCACCCAAGGTCCCCACCAGAGGTCCCCAGCAGAGGATCCCATCTGCAAGCTAAGAAGTTCAAGGAAGACAGCAAAATCTCCCCTTTGCCATCCACAGGGGGAAAAAAAGGTAATCACCTCTATCAGTTCCATACGCTAAGTGATCCAGCATCATCCAGGGTCTTCTCCTGGCTGAATTAACAACACAAATCATCACCTTAGGAGGAAGTTCATGCAGGCACTGGAGAGGGACAGTTCTGCATTATGGGAGTCTTTAAAACCCACACTCAAAAAAAAAAAAAAAAAACCCCACGCTCATAAAATGTGATAGGAAAATTCATCTTTGAGGTTCATGGCCAACAAAATCTACAATGTCTCTTTCATAGATGCTCTTAATGTTCTCGGCAGAGTGGTGAGTGGGTGGCCCTGGGGAAAGTGTGGGGTTGAGCAACTTTCTCAATAAAAACAAGAGGTTGGGAACTGTGACTCCCCAGTCGGGAGACCCCTGTTCAGGCTGGTAAACCAAACCCCAGGCTCCCAAGGTGGCTCCTGCTGGCGTCCTCTCAAGATGCTTAGTGACACACAGAATGAGGTTGATGGCATTTGGGAGGAAGGGAAGGAAAGAGGGAAGGAAGGAAGGAAGGAAGGAAGGAAGGAAGGAAGGAAGGAAGGGAGGGAGGGAGGGAGGGAGGGAGGGAGGAAGGAAGGAAGGAAGGAAGGAAGGAAGGAAGGAAGGAAGGAAGGAAGGAAGGAAGGAAGGAAGAAAAAGAAAGGAGGCTTAGTTCACCACTAGGGTTTTTGGGTTTTCCTTTTAAGCATCTGTCCTGGCAGTGGTATGAGTGACCTTGTAATGACCCGATACCCTCTTGGGTTCTCTGTTTGTTTCAGGTCACCGTGGAGATGATGGAGGATGTCCCTTGAGGGCCCTCATGCAGCACTTATTCCCCTTGCTGCTAGTTCTGGACCCCGAGCCATCTACCAGTGTGAACACGAACACTAATGGCCTGAAGGAGCCTGGATCAGCCGCTGGGGAAGTTGGGAGAGGCCACCATGTGCCCAGCTAGGAGCCAGGAGCTGCAAGGTGGAGAAAGTCCCCGCTCTCAAGGGTTTTGAGTCCACACCCACAAAGTGCCTTGCTTCCCACTGCTTTCCCAGCTTCTCCCAAACCAGCTCCCTTTCTGTGCCCTCTGACTCACTCAATGGCACCAATATCCCCCAATCCCCCAGTGAAGTCAGAAGCCTGGGAGTCATCTCTGACGCTTCTCTATTCCTTCCCTCATATTCAATCAACCATCATTTATCTTCTTGATCCTCTTCAGTCTTTTTTTTTTAATTTATTTATTTATTTATGATAGTCACACACAGAGAGAGAGAGAGAGAGAGGCAGAGACACAGGCAGAGGGAGAAGCAGGCTCCATACACCGGGAGCCCGACGTGGGATTCGATCCCAGGTCTCCAGGATCGCGCCCTGGGCCAAAGGCAGGTGCCAAACCGCTGCGCCACCCAGGGATCCCCTCTCTTCAGTCTTCAATCTGTTCACTTGGGGATGCTGCAGAGAGTTGTATAGGATGCGCACTGTCCAATTTAAGGTGTACGATTCCCACCATGGTCCATGAGAACGGTGCCCACTAGAGTTGTGCAGCAGAACAAAGCACCTTATATGCCTCTCCTTTCTACTTCCATCACCTTAGCTCTGACCTCTGTTTCTACCCTAGAATAGAGTCAGCCTGGAGGAGAGGAGGGCAATACAGGCACCTGACCCACATCTTGCCCCCATGTATCCAGCCTCCACAGAGTACTTTATCAAAAAGGCATGTCCTATTACATCACTTCTCTGCTTCACACCCTCCATCGGCTCCCCACTGTCCTCAAGATAAAACTCAGACTCCGTCACCAGGCTTATGAGACATAAAGGGCCTAGCACAACCTGACTCCTGGTTCCTTCTGCAACTTTAGCTTATATCTACACGACCAGCATGGGAAACCCTATGCTGAGGTCACTGCAGCATGGCCCATCATGAAAGCGCTGCACATACTATTTCCCCTGCCTGGCCTACACCCTCAGTCACCCTGTGTCTCACCTCGGCCCCTCATTTCATGGTTCATCTAAAGTTCTATGCATCCCTGAAGGCCCAGCTCACACATTGCCTCCTCCAGGCTGCACTCCCTGACCAGCCTTGCATGAGTCCCCGCGACCCTGACTTGAGTCTAGATTGACTGTCTCACTACTGGGCCTTTTAGGACCAAAAGCAGTATTCAGGAAATAGCTGTTGCATGCCAGAAAGGCTCTCCTGGGCCCCACTCCTCAGCAGACAACTGAGGACCTTTCTGCTGCAACTCTTCCTCCGGGGAGAATTTCTTTGCAGCATCACCCCTCTGGCAGCTCTGGTACCATCTGAAATCTCAGCAGCTTGGGACTGGTGCCCGCCCTCCCTTCTAAGTCCTTCCCCTTGCCTCTCTGCTCCTGCCCATAGCCCAGTCTCCTGTGAGCCGACCTGTTTCTGTAGCTCCACACCTGCCCTGTGCAGATACCATCTCTTCTCATAAGGCTCGTTCTTGCACACTGAACAGAAACCCCTGGCAGGGAGCCAACACACACTCAGCCTACAAAGTTACCCCCAGCCCCTTTGAAGGAAAAGGGACCCCTGTCCTGCCCTGGGTCTCTCTCCCTCCTCCTGAGCTTCCTGACTTCTTGGTGAACTTGCTGCACTCTGCTGCAAAATACTTCTTGCTCTGTTCAAACTGCAAAATGTGAACACATTTAGTGAACCTCAAGACATCCCCTCTCCTCCAAACATCCTTCCATGTTCTCTGTGATGATAACACTTTGCCTCTTTATGAAGCCCACTGGCTCATAGTCCCAAAGGCAGCACACTTCCCACCCCTAGGAGCAGTCTCTCCCAGAAGCAGCGGAGCCAGGCAGATGGAAGCTCCAGGCTTATCCCGGTGTCCCCCTCTATCTGTTCCTAACTGAGCCTTCAGGGTGGGAACCCTGGCACAGGTGTCAGCACCCAGAGGAATGAGCATGGACCAAGGGCTTCCAAGGATCCCAAGGGCCCACAGCGATGCTAGTGACACTATTTTTTTTTTCTAACTGAGACCCTGGGAACTGGTTCAGTGAACTCCAGTGACTGACGTGGACTCCAAGACTGAGAGGGACCCTAGAAACCACCCGGTGCAGGGCTCAAAGTGGGCTCCTCTCTGCTAGAGATGCCACACATAGGGCCAGGATGTCAGCTACCAGGAGAGGAAAAGGTGTTAAGAAAAGGGACTGGAAGGCCACATCAACCCTGGTTCACTGCTGCCTGCACTGGGCTTCTGTATACACGGCTACCATTTCTGAGCACTTCCTGTGTACCAGGGACCAGGCTGAGAGCTTTTAATGTCTCACCTGGTGTGTTCCTCCAGTCGACCTCTGCTGAAGGAGTTATTATGAAGCCCACCCAACAGGTAAAGACACTGAGGCTCAGAGCAGCCGTGACTTGCCAGCATAATTCAGCCAGGACAGGAGAGCACTGGGGTTCTCCCTTAGGCTGCCACACACGGGGTCCCGTGCCCTCAACCACCAGGCCACATGCCACACGAGCTCTGGGCTGCAAGGTTCTGTGGCTTAAAAACATAATAATTGGGGATTCCTGGGTGGCTCAGCAGTTTAGTGCCTGCCTTCAGCCCAGGGCATGATCCTGGGGACCTGGGATCAAGTCTCACATCGGGCTCCCTGCATGGAGCCTGCTTCTCCCTCTGCCTGTGTCTCTGCTTCTCTCTCTGTGTCTCTCATGAATAAATAAATAAAATCTTTTTTAAAAATTTTTAATAAAAATAAAAATAAAATAATTAAAACTGATTTCTCCAGGAAATGCTAATCCAAACCATACCACAGCCATTAGAATGGCTATCATCAAAAATAAAAAATAAGAACAGAACTTCACAGGTGTTGCAAAGATGTGGAGAATTCAGAAACTGTGCGTTCCAGGTGAGAATGTAAAATGGTGCAGCCGCTGTGGAAAACAGTACAGCAGCTCCTCAAGGAAGTAGACACAGCATTACCACTCGATCCAGCAACGCCACTTCTGGGTTTCTACTCAAAAGAGCTGAAAGCAGAGATGCCAAGAGACCTGTGTTCACCCTCTTGCACAGCAGCAGCGTTCACATGGCTGAAAGGTAGAAGCAACCCAAGTGTTCAGGGATGGATGAAGGGATAAACAAGATGTGGTATCTCCATACAAGGGGATATTATTCAGCCTTAAGAAGGAAGGACATCGGGGTGCCTGGGTGGCTCAGTGGTTGAGCGTCTGCCTTCGGCTCAAGGCGTGATTCCAGGGTCCTGGTATCGAGTCCCCCACTAGCTTCCCAGCAGGGAGTCTGCTTCTCCCTCTGCATATGTCTCTGCCTCTGTGTGTGTGTGTCTCTCTCATGAATAAATGAATAAAATCTTTAAAAAAAAAAAAAAAAAGGAAGGAAATCCTGAGACGTACTGCAACATGGATGAACCTGGAAGATACCAGGCTCAGTGAAATAAGCCAGACCCAAAAAGACAGTACTGTACCACTAAAGTAGTCGTAGTCACAGTGACAGAAGGTAGCCCCAGCTGCCAGGGGCTGGGGAGGGGCGGGGAGGGAGTGGGGAGACAGTGTCAGTGGGCCCAGAGCTTCCGTTCTGCAAGCTGAGACGGGCTGGAGTCGGATGGTGGTGCTGGCCGCACAGTGCTACTGTAGGTAACGGCACTGAGCTCTACGCTTAAAGACAGGATGGTAGATTTTATGTTACATATCTTACCATAATGAAAAAGTTAAATTTTAAAACATTAAAATGCCAAGTTTCCTATTATGTATAATTTGCCAGAATGTCTTTTTCTTTAAGGTTTTATTTCTCTTTTTCCGTCTTCTCTACACCCAACATGGGGCTCGAACTCGTGACCCCGAGATCAAGAGTAGCACGCTCTACCGACTGAGCCAGCCAGACGCCCTGTTTTGCCACACTTTCTATTTTGGCCACAAATTCTTTAAAATCGAGTCCTCCACTCCTTAGTTGCAAAACCGGGGGCCCAGAGAGGAGAAGCAAGCTGCGGGTGGCCGGCTCCCCTCGAGGCTGCCCCTGCTCTCCCTCCACGGCCACGGCCACGGCCACGGCCACGGCCGTGCAGCCCCAGAGGCACCGCTGGGCACGGGCTCATTCCCAAGCACCTCGAGGAAGCGGCTCTGCTCCTTCTGCCTCTTTCCTCCCTTCTCCTTCCACGGCTCAAGGCCAACCTGCCTTTTCCATTCCTTTCAGCCAGAAGGTGGTACCTGGGCTGAAAAGCTGGTGACGTGGCTTTGTGAAGACAGATGGGGCCGTGGGGATGTGCACAGGCGACTGCTAGCAGGTGATGCGTCGCGGCATCCGGGAGGCCATCACTCAGGAACAGGTTGCCCCTTTCACTCGGGTCTTTCCTGTCCCTGGAAGCAAATCCATCTCCTCTCTGGCTCTCTGGTGCCATCTTGTGTTACTTTTTAAACAGCCATGAAGACTTCGTGTCTTCATCTTTAGCAGCATTTTTATTTTTTTTATAAATATAGAATAACACCCAGTGCTCATCCCCTCAAGTACCCCCCTCAGTGCCCGTCACCCAGTCACCCCCAGCCCCCCGCCCACCTCCCCTTCCACCACCCCTAGTTCGTTTCCCAGAATTAGGAGTCTCTCATGTTCTGTCTCCCTTTCTGATATTTCCCACTCATTTTTTTCTCCTTTCCCCTTTATTCCCTTTCACTATTTTTTATATTCCCCAAATGAAAGAGACCATATAATGTTGGTCCTTCTCTGATTGACTTACTTCACTCAGCATAACACCCTCCAGTTCCATCCACGTCGAAGCAAATGGTGGGTATTTGTCGTTTTAATGGGTGAGTAATATTCCAGTGTATACATAGACCACATCTTCTTTATCCATTCATCTTTCGCTGGACACCGAGGCTCCTTCCACAGTTTGGCTATTGTGGACATTGCTGCTATAATATTGGGGTGCAGGTGTCCCAGCGTTTCATTTTTAGCAGCATTTTTAAAGAACCAAACAGTTCTCAAAGTTCTATTGCAGAAGAATTTCTACAATGTTCTATAATACTATAATAACAATGTAATATTAATAATAATAATATTCTAGAAGAAAATCAACATTACTCATTGTTCTAGCACCAAGTGGTCAAGGCTTCCTGAAACACCCCGCTTTGGAACACATTCATAGATATTTCTAAGACAATCTGAAGGGTAGAAGCTGGTTTTATCCCCCTTGCCCTTAAGAACTGCTTTTGATAGGAAAAAATAGCTGTGAGCTAAAAATGAAGAAGGATATGTTTTGTGTCAAAAGTCCTACCCAAGGGGCCCCTGGGTGGCTCAGTCAGTTGGGCATCTGCCTTTGGCTCAGGTCATGATCTTGGGATTCTGGGATAGGTCCCCCAAGATGGGCTCCCTGCTTGGCAAGGAGTCTGCTTCTCCTTTTCCCTCTGCCCCTCCATCCCCCCTGCTCACGTGCTTTCTCTCTCTCAAATAAATAAATAAATAAAACCTTTCTAAAAAGAAAAAGGAAGGAAGGAGGAAGGAAGAAGGAAAGAAAGAAAGAGAAGAAGAAAGAAAGAAAGATAGTTCTATCCGAGCCAGAAGAGGAGCAGGGTTAACAAAATATGTTGTAAACCCTTGCCTGGAAGTGGGCACAACCTAAGAGCAGCATATAGAACTGTCTTCCTAATGAAAACACAAATGTAGTCCGGGGACACCCCCACGATGCCAGTGACTGAATCAACCTGCAGGTGTACTGGCCTATGGAGTGGGGGATGTTGCTAAAGCCAAAACTGGTATCTCAAAGAGGAGGAAGAGGGAATGAGGGACACACAGCTGGTTAGAGGCATTAATCACTGGTTAATGTAATAAATCTATTACCAGGATTTTAAGCACCAGCACAAAGCTTCACTGAGCTTTCCTTTCTCTTGTGGAAAGGCAAGTTGCTTTTGGAGAGTTACACAGAAAAAAAAAAGAAGAAGAAAAGAAAAGAAGAAAAAGAAAAGAAAAGAAAGAAGAAAAAAAGAAAAGAAAAGAAAGAAAAGAAAAGAAAAGAAAGAAAAGAAAGAAAAGAAAAGAAAGAAAAGAAAAGAAAAAAAAGAAAAGAAAAGAAAAGAAAGCCACTTTGGGGTTATAATCCCACCTTGGGTTATCACTGTCACTGACGGGGCTTTAAAATATCCACTGTACTCACAGGAGGCCTCAAGCTGAAGAGAGACTTTCAGGACTCAGACACAGGCTTTGTTCTGGAGATCCAGTCCCCTTCCCCACTGACCCACTCCACCCAGAGCCTACAGAGTTTAAACAGAACAGAAAAGCAAGAGGACCCTGGGGAAGGGAAGGCAGCAGGGGCCTTCCACATTTGCAGGAAAGCTATTTGCCAAAAGATTAATTAACAAAAGCAAATCCCTGCATCTTAAAGTTGAGGAAAAACTCAAAAGGAAAACACAACACTGCCCCAGTGAGAAGAAAGGCAGGTGGAGGCCTCATTTTTGTTCTTTAAATACATGTCACATTTCCCAAAAATGCACAAAATGTCATCCCTGAAGTAAAACAAGTCAGGCTTTGAGGTCAGAGAGCCCTGAGTTTAAAAGCTTGCTCATGACTTCAGACAGCTTCAGTGGCTGTCCTGGGCCCCCAGGTCCTCATCTCTACATCAAGACTAATAATATCTGCCTCAGGGGATTGACATGAATGCAGATGAAGAATCCCTAGGATAGAGTCTGACTCAAGCAGGTGTTCAGTAGATGGTGGATGCCATCTTGATGATGATGGTAGTGGTGATGATGGCAATAATGGCAATCCTACTGTTCCACTCGTCCTAAACCCCCATCCTTCCATACACAAACCTGCCACTCTTCTCACTGGCAGGCACACTCACTTAATAGCTGTAGCTAACATCCACTGAGCACTTACTATAAGCAGGCTTTGTGCAGTAAATTATTTCACTTGATTTGCAGGGCACCCAAAGATAGCTCCAGCTAATACCCCACTTTATAGTGGGGAAACAAGTTCAAAGAGGTTGGGCAATGCATTGGTCAGGGCAGGCTAACCACTATCACCAAAAAAACCCCAAACCTCAATGATTTAACACAGTAAAAGCCTACGTCTCCCCCCATATCCTCATTGGCACCCTTGTTGGCAGACAGCACAAAACAAAGGACTTAGTCTAGCAGTCATTCAGGGATCCAGGCCCCTTCTGTACTGTGACTCCCCCACCTCCTACACTGAGTCACCACCTGATCCCCTGCAACTAGATAGCAAGCAAGAGGGAGAGTGAAAAAACCCATGGCTCTTCCTCCCCTCAACTCACTGTGCACATGGCACTTCCGCTCACAATTTAGAGACTAGCTAAAACTAGTCTCTCGGGCCCACCTAGATGCAAGGGGCTTGGGAATAGCCTATTCATGCTTCCAGGAAGAAAAGAGAATAAACAGATATTGGCGAGTAATCGTTTCCATCATAATGAACTTGCCTTAGACCACACAGCCAGTAGGAATGGAAGTAAGCTATGAACCCAGACCTTCACCTCCTAGTCACTGAGCTACCCTGCCCTCTGGGAAAGTGTGGAGGTTTTAAAACAGAGCTCCCAAAGTCTTTCCCATTCCTTCGATAAAGATGTAGGGTCCATATTGAATCTGGGTTCTGTTAGTCCAACAGAATACAGCAAAAATGACTTTATGACCATGTACAATCTCTTAAGACACTGGCAAGCTTCTACTTCTTATCTCCAGGGATGCTCTCTCTTCGAATCTAGCTGCCCTGTTGTGAGAAAGCCCAAGCTAGTCTTTATGGAGAGGTTACCTATATTTGTTCCAGCTAACAGTCAGGGAGAGGTCCCAGACATTATCTAGAGTCGCCCACCGAATGTATGAGTGAAGACACTTCCAAATGATTCCAACTCTCAGCAGTCAAGTCATCCCCAGCTTTTGAGTCTTCCTAACTGGAGCCCCAGATACCATGAAGAGAGACAACCCACCATGGCTGTGCCCAGTCTGAATTCCTGACCCACAGAATCTGTGAGCATAAGAAAATGGTTGATTGATGCCACTAAGCTTTGGGGTGGTTTGTTACACAGCAGTAGTAACTGAAAAAGGAACATACTTAAGAATTTCATGTAGAACAGATCCTATTACTTCTGAGGGGGAAAGCTTCCAGAATCTCTTTATACCAGCCTTTTTACTTTTGATCTTGTGCTTTTTGATATTTTTTTCCACAATAAAAATGTATGACTCTTACCATCAGGGGAAAAAAATTTTTAATGATGTACCCTCTGCCCAATCACTAAACCCAGTGACCTCTGTGTAATCTTGTCTCTTGACTTTGCCAGGAAATTAGACTCCTTGGTCTACGTGGTAAAGCTGGGTGGCTATGCAGACCCTAAAGGTCCTCAATGCTTGTTCCAGAAGGGAACAAGCCAGTGGCACTTGCTGCCACTTCTAACTGTCCTATTTGAAGCACTAAGCACTAAGCCAGCTTCTGTGAGGATGAGCAGGGACCTAGGTCAGCCCCAGCTGTGCATGTGAAAATCACAGCAGGAAGACAGCTGGGATTATGGGTAAAACAGACACCCTGGAGATGGTTTGTGAAAATGTTGCCAAAGATGCCAGATGCTGTCTGCCTCTGGACTGTGGTTCATGCTGTTTTCCCTCTGAGAGGTGCCCTTCCCAGGCACAGAAAGTTAACCATGGAAGTGAAAGTTCAGGAAAAAGAAGATGGCAGTGTCCAGCAGCCACGAGGAGAGAGGACACAGGGACCCCAGGGAGCAACCAGCCTCACGCACTACGGCCACATCCCTGCACACTCTCTCCCCACGCCTCTTGACAGGTTGGGTGAGAGGATGTGTCTGGTATCCAGAAAAAAGGGCAATGTGGAATCCTCTCACACGGTGATGCATCTTCTCAGGAGTATCAATAGGGCATAGGTGACATTTCAGCACCTGACCTTCCTCAAGTGCCTCTATGTCACACAAGTGGACAGAAGCCTCAACCAGCAAGTCATATGGAGGCCAGAACCAGGGCGGTTTCCTTTCCTTGAAAAAAACATCTTCAGGTCAGGCCACAGCAGACATCTAGGACATGAGACCTCTTCCACCACACACCCCCAGCCTGCCTTTGTCAAAAAGCCAAATGAAAAAGAACTGCTAGAACTGGAACCGACTTCCAGAACTAAAGGCTCAAGAGATGGGGGAGAGACTAAAGATGGGAAGCAGTGGGGGGACCCCAAAGCTGCATCTGGATGATCTGCGGGGAATTTGGGCTCCACTGTCCAAAATCAAACTCACAGCTCTCTGCCGGATTTGCACGGGCTCCAGGACCTCCTGACTGGCCCTGTTTCCTACTCAGTTCTGTCAGAACAGGCCTTGCATTCTGCACTACCAACCCCATCCATCAGTTTTTTTTGAGGCACCATTGGATTCAAAAGTGAACACGAGAAAAACAAGCCTCTGGTTCATGGACAGATTAGCCCATGGCTAGCTGTGTCCTTTGCCACCTGCTGTGCTGTTCCATGAGTTGCCCTACTAACCTAGGGGGTGAACCCACTCGCGGGAGCCCTGAGGGTCATCCACATTGTCCTGTATACCTGTCGCTATAACCCATTGAAGAGGATCAGCATCACCAACATGTGGGTCAGAGCCATTGTTGGGGTCATCCCACCTGTCATGGATGGGACAGCTGCTACTGGGAGCCTCAATGCTGGAACATTTCTTCCCAGAAGAATCTTCTGCTCTTGCCAGTTTCTTCCATTTCAACGCCCTGAGCTGGGGACTCTACACAGACTACTCTTGAGGCTTCCATTTGATATCGGTCACCCACCCAGCTCTGTGCAGATGCATCACTCTGTACCACTGCCCAGCATGGATTGGACTGTTCTCGGGGCCCCATCCTGGACGTCACCATATGGACCTTTCCTGTCATCTCCCTCCCCAATAACCTGTATATTTCCTACGTCAACTTTCAGTTCTACAGGAATGTGGACCCGAAGAGCTCCTGGAAACTGTTCTTCTGCAGCCTCTAGCACCTGCCCTTGCTCCTGCTGCTCCTGCTCACCTGCAGGCAACCCCGAGGTGGGAATGGAGCCAGGGTAGAGCCTCAGAGTTGAAATCACATGGGCACATGGGAAAAAAAAAAAGAAACAAAAAACATACAGGGAGGCACACAATTTTTGATAGCCCTTTGCTGTTAGACAAGTATATTTTGGCAATTCTGGAGCTCAAGAAAGGAAATTGCTGGGTTTGGTACAAGATTGTAAAATGATCTGATGCTCAGTGATCACCTGACAACTGTTTTTAATGGTAATGTCCAAAATGTTCCCCAAATAAGAAATAGGTTGGCTCAGGTGATTAGTATAATATTTTTCTCTTTAAGGGATTTATATATTTCTTTCTCCAATTCCCTTCTCCCTCCTCCAATTGTTTTTCTTCCTCATATGGATGTACAAGTGTACCTCTTCCTTTATGGCCACACAAACACACACACACACACACACACACACACACACACACCTGTGCTCGTTGGTGGCCAGATGTGCTGCACATTGGGACTCTACCTGTAGTTCTGTGTCCTCAGGCCCCTCGAGGGCCATGTCAGAGGAAATGTGTGCCTCCAGCCTTCCCTGTGAATGATCCAGGGCCTCCGGTTCTCGCTTTCTCATGTGCATTCTCAACTACAGATTCCCCTCAAACAATAATAGAATACCAAGGATGTGCTGCTGCTTGGCATTCAAAGGGAGAACTCCAAACAGTTGCCTATGGGATCTCAGATGGGACCGCCAGCCCCTAGCCCACCCCATTACCTATCAGCATTTCAAAAACTCCAACAAATCAAAAGCATCTTTATATTCAGTTTAAGATACAGGAGGGATCACAGGCACCTGGTTGGCTCAGTCGATGAAGCATGTGATTCTTGATCTCAGAGTCATGAGTTCAAGCTCCATGTAGGGCATGAAGCCTACTTAAAATAATAATAATAATAATAATAATAATAATAATACTACAATACAGGAGGTATCTGAAGTGTTTCTTTCTGAAAGGATGGCACTAGACTTCATACCAGCAGTCTGTTGGGCTCTGACCCATGTCCCTCTTCGGTCACTGCTGCCGGTCAGCAGCCCCTATGCTGCACAGCTTCTCAAGACCAAATAAGAAGAGAATTCAGAAAAAATGTGATCCAGCCACATAGCTCACATTCTTGTCCCTTTCATGAAAAATGCCATTTCTCTACTGGTAACCTAAATTCAGAAATTAGCCTCCATACATCCAATGGCTTTAAGAAGCAGAACTAGTGTTGGATTCCCAGTGGGGATGCATCTGGTCGCAGGAGTTGTGTGAGTGCCCCTGTAGCCAGCTGTGGCACCAGTCACCTCTGGTTCCTGCCATCCATCCTTCATGGATGCCACTTGTCATCTGTCAAACCCCAGTTACCTGAAGTTCTGTAAGCTTAACAGGATGCTTTAAATACTCCACCTCCAGGGGCACTGCTGCCCTGTAGGAATTCATTTTGGGGGGTTTAAGCAACATTTACACGGTCACTGCAATATGCCTGTTCTCAAAAGTTTCTAAAGCAATTGCAGATTAACATCTGACCCATTTCTACCTGTCTGCAATATTACCTCTTGGCCGTATCGAGGTTCTTTATTGTGGGGAACATGGCTTAGGAATGTCTGCAAAGAACGTCTACACCTTGTTGCAGCTCTCAGATTTGTAAAATGCCTCCTTCCTCGGCCATAAGCCAGTAGCTCGGGGAAAAAAGAATGAAAGTACAAATGAAGTTTTACTATGGAAGAAAAACTATTAGCTTTGACCACATGAAATTGTCAATATTAGTCGTGTTTGACCTACAAAAAATGGCAATTTAGTACAGTCCAACCTAGTAATAGGGGAGATCTGATGAGGACTTACTGTGTTGGGGTCCACGATAGATATACATGATCTCATTTACTCCTCCAGATCCCCTGGGAAGGGCATTTCTATTCCCATTTCACAGAGGAGGAAGTGCATTGGAGGAGGTTAAGGTACACTAGATGAGAACTTGAAGACTGGTCAACTGATGAACAGTTCACAAACATGGAAATGACCAAAGAAATCATGAGCCAAACCTCTCACCTTACAGACAGGATGACCATAGCCTGCACATGGTATGACTCTCACATGCACACGGAAATGTGTGGGGAAATGCCATCAAGAGTTCTCAAGACCCCTGGATGTTCTGTGTCTCTCCCTGGTCTCACGACACCAACTCTATGCCCCTTTCTCAACTTGACCTCACTTGGTTACATCAAGTAAGGAGAAGTAATAGTCGTCTCTGCATATCAAAACCCAGAATTTCTTTCTAAATGCCCACCAACAGGATATTAAATACCCTTAATTATGTTGCATCTTTTATTTTTTTAAGACTTTATTTATTTATTCACGATAGACAGAAAGAAAGAGAGGCACAGGCAGAGGGAGAAGCAGGCTCCACACAAGAAGCCCGATGCGGGACTTGACCCCACAACTCTGGGATAACTCCTGAGCCAAAGGCAGATGCTCAACCGCTGAGCCACCCAGGTGTCCCATGTTGCATCTTTTATTTTTTTTAAAGATTTTATTTATTTATTCATGATAGAGAGAGAGAGAGAGAGAGAGAGAGAGAGGCAGAGAGAGAAGCAGGCTCCATGCCAGGAGCCCGATGTGGGACTCAATCCCGGGACTCCAGGACCACGCCCTGGGCCAAAGGCAGGCGCCAAACCACTGAGCCACCCAGGGATCCCCCATGTTGCATCTTTTAAATAGAATTCTATGGAACCTTCAAAAATAATGTTATGGTCAGGGCATCTAGCTGGCTCAGTTGGTGGTGCATGTGACTCTTGGTCTTAGGGTTGTGAGTTCAAGTCCCATGTTGGGTGTAGAGATTACTTAAAAATAAAATCTTTAGGGGCACCTGGTAGCTCAGTGGTTGAATGTGCCTTTGGCTCAGGTCATGATCCTGGGGTCCTGGGATTGAGTCGCGCATCAGGCTCCCTATGGGGAACCTGCTTCTCCCTCTGCCTATGTCTCTGCCTCCCTCTGTGTGTCTCTCATGGATAAATAAATAAAATCTTTTTTAAAAATAAAATAAAGTCCTTTAAATATATATAGTTATATACTTGGAAACATGAAAAAAATGCTCAAGTTATTATTATGGTAAATTTCAAAAGATGTTGGCCAAAGTGTTTCCATGGTATGAGTCAACTGTATAAAATACAACATGAACAGCTAAGAAAAGAGACTGGAAGGATATATACCAAGATGTCCATTGGTGATTCTGCTAAGCACTGGGATCACGGTTTTGTTTTTTTCTTTCTACTCTCCTACAGTGAATATACATTTTTAAGAGTACTGAGAACAAAAAGACTTTCTTAAAGAAATGGTATAAAATTTGGCTTCTCAAAAAAAAAAAAAATTTTTTTGGCTTCTCTAACCAGACTTGAGTAGAGTCTCCTGGTATCTGCCTGACAAGTTTTCAAATGGTAATTCTGACTCTCTTATGGAATGATACAGGAGCTCCTGGTTGGGGGAAAGAGGACTGCACAGTTCAGTGACATGACCGTGATCCTGGCTCAACTCTTCCACACACCCCTCAATTCCCTTGGCTCAGGAATCACAAGAAAAAGTAGAGTAAAAGAAGCCACTCATTGGGGATCCTTGGGTGGCTCAGTTGTTTGGTGCCTGCCTTTGGCCCAGGGTGTGATCCTGGAGTCCTGGGATCGAGTCCCACATCGGGCTCCTTCCATGGAGCCTGCTTCTCCCTCTGCCTGCCTCTGTGTGTGTGTGTATGTGTGTGTGTGTGTCTCATGAATAAATGAATAAAATCTTTAAAAAAAAAAAAAAAGGAAGCCACTCATTACAATCACCTACATAAAACTCCTTCACCAAGGGCACTGTATTGTTACCCATTGGTTCATAGCAAATTACCCCAAAATGTGTCAGCTTAAAACAACAAATATTTATTCTCTCAGTTCCTGTGGGTAAGAAAAATGGCTTAACCATGTCTTTCAGCCTACAGTCTCTCACAAGGCTGTAATCAAGGTATCAACCAAGGCTGGGATCTCATCTGAAGACTCAACTTGGGAAGCATCTGCTTTCATATCCACTCACTGGCTATTGGCTACAGGCACCCTTAGTTCCTTGCTACATGGGCCTCTTCACAGAGCAGCTAACAAAATGACAGCTGGCTTCATTAGAGCAAGTAAGCAAGAAGAGCCAAAGCAAGTGAGTGCAAGCAAAATGAAAGCCACGATCTCTTTAGAACCTAATCTCTGAAGCAACATCTCTTCACTTCTGCCACCATCTATTTATTAGTCACTAGGTCCAACCCACACTCAAGGGATTACACAAGAGCATGGATATTAAGAAGTGGAAGAATCATTGGAAGCCATCTTGGAGGCTGCCTTCCATAGGCACATTTTCCTGTCTCTCCAGCTCATTGAAGAGTATCATTAGAATCTCTAGGAATTACTCCCTTTTACATTTGGTTGAGCTGAGAAGATGTCTTATCCTCTTGGGCCCTCCTACACCTCTAGAAACTCCTGCCTACCCAGTCCCAAGTAGCTTGGAAGTACCCCAGCATATTCCTGGTCACTATGACAAGATTGAGCAAATCAACCCAATTTTCTAGATGTATCTTCCTCCAGAAGGCCCAGGACACACATAGCCTTCCTCCATAGTGAGCCCCAGGTCATTCCCACAACATTATAGGCTGGTCCCCTGCCCCACTCCTTCTTTTTCTTGCTCTCTCCAAGCCTGTTAAAGTAGGTGTAGGGGCAGGAAACGAGAGCTCAGAATCACTGGAGGTTATCAAAACTCCACACAGCCAAAGAGGGAAGAAACTAAGGACCCAAATTCTGAACTAGAAGATGATGGTTGGAGCCTCAGAAATTAGGAGGACAAGCAGAGCCTTAGAAGTAAACTATCAAAGATACCGGGAATCCTTTCCTGGGGAGGTTGGAAAAGGCTCGATCCCCTCAACCCCATCTCCCCTTCCCTTCTGGAGGGACTTCAGACCCCTTCTAATGCCCAGTAAAATCCATTTCCAACCCCTCACATACTTTGACTCCCACCCAGAAAACAAACTAACAAAAAAAAAAAAAAAAAGTATTGTTTCAGTGAAAGATTAAGAAGAGCATTTCATTACAAGTCATAGCACAGAAACATCAGAATTGCTTTCAGGATGCCTCTACCAGAGCCTCCCTGCAGTAAAATCAAAGATCTCTTGATTATTAGCAATAAGTACAGTATTGCAAATGCATTCCCAAGCCTGGCCGTTTGACTATGAATTTATGAAACCTGAGCATTTAAACATCTTCTGTTGTGTATTTTTTTTAATTTAAAATATATAGATGTTAAATTCTACCTTGTGTTAAATAGTTATTTGGGGCTAGCTCAAGCATTTATAAGTTTTATATAAGGAAATATAGACCAAATTCTAAAATCCAATGATACAAATTAACATGTACACTACAATCACTTCTTAGGTTTCATACCTTTACATTCTATAGTTTTGGGGTTTTTTTTTTCAAAAAAGATTTATCTATTTTAGGGGCACCTGGGTGGCTAGTCAGTTAAACATCTGCCTTTGACTCAGGTCATGATCCCGGGGTCCTGGGATAGAGGCCTCCATCAGGCTCCGTGCTGAGCAGGGAGTCTGCTTCTCCCTCCCCCTCTGCCCTGTCCCATTTATTCTCTCTCTCTCTCTCTCTTTCTCTCTCTCTCTCTCAAAGAAATAAAATATTTTTAAAAAATAAAAATAAATAAAATAAATAAAAAATAAAAAGATTTATTGGGCAGCCCCTGTGGCGCAGCGGTTTAGCGCCGCCTGTAGCCTGGGGTGTGATCCTGGAGACCCGGGATCAAGTCCCACATCGGGCTCCCTGCATAGAGCCTGCTTCTCCCTCTGCCTGTGTCTCTGCGTCTCTGCCTGCCTCTCTCTCTGCCTCTGAATAAATTTAAATAAATAAATAAATAAATAAATAAATAAATAAATAAATACGATTTATTTAATTTAGAAAGACAGAGACTGTGTGAGCAGGAGGAGGGACAAAAGGAGAGAGAGAAGCTCAAGCAGACCCTATACTGAGTGTGGAGCCCGAGGAAGGGCTCAGTCTCACAACCTTGAGATCATGACTTGAGCTGAAACCAAGATTCGAATGCTGACCCAACTAAACCACCCAGGTGCCCCTACAGTACTATAGTTGTTGTAGTTGTTGTTGTTGTTTTAATATTTTATTTATTTGAGAGAGAGAGAGAGCAGGAGGGAGAGAGAATGCAAGACTGAGAGCATGAGTGGGGAGTGGGCAGCAGTGGCAGAGGGAAAAGCAGACTCCTCACTGAGCAAGGAGACTGATACGGGGCTCCATCCCAGGCCCCAGGGATCCTGACCTGAGCAGAAGGCAGACGTGTAATAGACTGAGCCACCTAAGCACCCCTTATAGAGTTTAAATTTTATTTTTGAAGCACAAAAATAACTGTTTTATCAAAAAAGAACTAAGTAGTGTCCCCAAATTAGGAAAATATATAAAAGTGGAGCTTTTGCATCTGAAAGGAATGAGGCCAGAGTCCAGCTTGTTCAGCTTCCTCCTCCCTCCCTTCAGATTTCTTGGGATCCTCTGGGATTCCTAAAACTCCATGGGACACAAAGCCCTTCAAAATTAATCTGCATTTTCAAGATCCAACACTAGAGGGTGGAATGCTGAGCCTTAACTGAGCTCTAGATTCATTATTCTATCTGTGACCAGGGTGAAAAGATTCCTGTTGCAAACCACATTCTTAAAGAATCTATTTTCAAATCACAAAGTTTAATTCTTTTAGAAATATAGGGCTCTATTAAAGCAAAAGTTATTGTAGGGTGCCCTGGAAAATTAAACAATTAAGTAACACCATAATTCAGAGAGATCAGATTTCTACAAAACTCAAACCAGAAAAACAGCCTAAAAATATGAGATAAAAAGGCAATACACTTGGGCCTTAATGAGAGGGGAGGAGCATAAATAAGCTTAGGAAATAATAAAGAACATAATAAAATAATTATGTTACATCTTTAAACATAATGAAATGATCTCATTAAGTCTAAATTCATTTAAAGGTCAATGATGCATAATTTATGTAGGCTCATAAAATGTATTCTATAAATGATGATTAAACCAACATCCCCATATTTTTCTTATCCTTCTCCTATTAACTCTATAAGAACTAGAATACTGGGATACATTTTATGTGGTAGTAACAAATTTAAAGGATACCATGTTTTCCTGAGGTTATTTCTAATAAAAATACCAAACTCCACAGAAACCTAATTCATTGACATTTTATCAAGCACAACACTGTGGTGTCCCAGAAGACTCAACACTGCAAAGGAGGAGCTATATAGGGAAGATTCTACATAGGAGTGAAGATAAGTAGGCCCAAGATAAAATATGTCCATTTCATAATGTGGCTGGGAACTGCCCTGGACATATATTTTTCAAAATTAAGGAACTGAGCCAATATGAGTCCCCATGGAGAAAAAGACTCTGATTCATTCAGCATTTATCTGTTCTGGGGTCAGAAACTATACAAGAGAACAAAACCAAAAAAAAAAAAAAATTCCTGCCTTCACGGAACTTATATCCTTCAAAGAGAAGCAGTCAGTGAACACACTGGTTGTGAGTGCTATGGAGATAAAGCAAACCAGGGAAGCTAGGAAAAGACTATAGGAGTAGGTAGGGGAATAAGGATTTATCATTTTTAAATAGCGTAGGAGTTCTAGGAAAAGAGAACAGAAAGGAGACAGGCCTTGAAGCAAGTGCAAGGAGTAGAAAGAAGGTAACTTTGACAAGAACAGAGTGATTAAAATGGAAAATAGGATGCCAAGTCAGAAAAGAGTAGAGGGTGGCAGGTACACTGGAAGACAATACTGCTGATTGCAAGGATTTGGGCTTTCATTCTGAGGGAGATGGACTGCCAGCAGTGGCTTATAAGGAAAAGAAAGCATCATCAGGCTTAATATTCTAATAGGATTCCTCTGGCTACTAACATGAGAATAGACTGTACGGGGGCAGCCTGGGTGGCTCAGTGGTTTAGCATCTGCCTTCGGCCCAGGGAGTGATCCTAGAGACCCAGGATGGAGTCCCATGTCGGGCTCCCTATGTGGAGCCTGCTTCTCCCTCTGCCTGTCTCTCTCTCTCTCTCTCTCTGTCTCTGTGTGTCTCATGAATAAATAAATAAAATCTTTAAAAAAAGAGAGAGAAAGAGAGAGAGAATAGGCTGTATGGGGCAAGAGTACACAGGCATATCACAAAAATACAAGCAAAAAATAATAATGGCTTGGTTATAGCCTAATAATATATATCAGATTATTCTTCCTGATGATCAAGGTTATAATTGCTGGAGCTTTATAAAAGACAGCTGTTTGAAAACACCACAGAGTCACGAAAAGCAGACAGAAACAGAAGAGGATTTGACATTTGGAAAGGGGGAATATGGCAGATAGAGTCAGGCAAAGTCTGTAATCTTTTTGGTCTGTGGAGTCAGAAAAAAAGAACTGAAGCATGCCAAAGCAGCTGGTTCCTGACTGGAGGAATCACAGAATTCCTCCACAAAATGGAGGACACCACAGAGGAAGTAAACCCAAAATCTCCACAGAAAATCCCCTCACATCATTGGCTGACCCCTGCAGTGTACCTCCGTAGGGCAAGACTACAAAGAAGCCCCGGGAAAAATAATTGAAGGACAAAAGACCTGAACTGAGATTTTAGCACATGCCCACCTCAAGGAAGACAGTTTATAGGTCAAATCCTTCCAAGTTAAAGGGGCCTGGTAAAAACCAGAGGCTTTCCAGGAAAACTCCAGAAAAGCCACACTCAGGAGTAAAGACTACTTCCCAGGACCAATGCATTCACCTTAACTAACAGTAAAACCAAAGTAGACCAGCCCTAGCAATGCATAAAACCAAGCTTCCACAAGATTTGGGTGATACAAAGTAATTTAACTACATTCTAGAACAAAATTCAGTAACTTCTAAAGATAGAAAACAGGGACGCCTGGGTGGCTCAGTGGTTGAGCGTCTGCCTTAGGCTCAGGGTGTGGTCCTGGGGATCCTGGGATCGAGTCCACATCAGGCTCCCTGCAAGTGAGATCCTTTAAAGCCACAATGCCTAGTATATAATAAGAAATTACTAGATATGAGAAAACAAAGGAAAATGAGACCCATATAAGAAACAAACATTACTCAGAAGTTGGAATTAGCAGACAAAAACTTTAAAATATCTATTTTAGGGTGCCTGGCTCAGTTGTTGAGTGTCTGCCTTTGGCTCAGGTCATGATCCTGGGGTCCTGGGATCGGGTCTTGCACCAGGCTCCCCACAAGGAACCTGCTTTTCCCTCTGTCTATGTCTCTGCCTCTCTCTCTGTGTGTCTCTCGTGAATAAATAAATAAAATATCTTTTAAAAATAAAATATCTATTTTAAATATGTTCAGGGACTTAAAGGACAACATAGTCATAAGGAGTAAACAGATTAAAATATTAACAAAGAAATTAAAAATCTAAAAAATGACCAAAAGGAAATTCTAGAACTGAAAAGTCGAGTATCTGAAATTGAAAAAAAAAAAACAAAAACCATAGCATAGGAGTGGATTAGACACGACGGAAGGAATAGTCAGTGACCTTGGAGATAAGTTATTAGAAATCATACCAACTGAAATTTGATACTGTTCACCAAGTTCTTGGAATAATCAATTCCAGAATCAGTCAAGAATTTAGCAGCCTGGAAAACCTAGAGGAACATAAAGTATCAGAAACCAGAGAGAATCATAAAAGAAGATCTGATTCTACTCTCCTGTGGCTCTTAATCTTCTAGTGACTCCCACTGGCCCAATCAATCAGAAGCAGAGGGGCATCAGAGCCAATTAATTCTGGTAAAATCCCATGGTCCACAGCAGGGTGGAGATTACGGAGAATGGAGGGATAAGCAGGAAATATCTAGATCACATTCCAGCAAATGATTAAAAAGACAAAAAAAGCAAACAAAAAAGGGCCATCATAGATCCGAGGTCATGTACAAATGAATAAAATTCACACTTGCCCAAAGCTCCTGCAGCAATAAGTTCCAAAAGATAATGAAATACTATTAAATTTTGAGCAGAACTGTTGTAATCACATATTTTAGAATCTAGTCAAAACGTTTTTCATGTGTAAAAATAACAGAAAATTATTCTCAGATGCCCAAAAATTGGAAAACATCCTGCTCATTGCTTTTACAAAAAATTATGTGAAGAAAAAAAAAAAATTATGTGAAGACATACTAAGGGAAACTGAAAGAAAAGTCAAAATTAAGAACTTGAAAATGGAATTTGTAGTAAAAAAAATGTGTAATGCTTCAATTCAGGCAAGGGAAGGCATGCAAATTAGAGTTGGGTTTTGTTTTGTTTTGTTTTTCATTTGACAAAGCACTAAAAGAAATTATGGTACGCATTCCACCAATAGTCTGTTCCTACCAGGAGGCTCAGAATCTTCACTGAGACAGACAGTTGAAGAAATTGAACAGATAGACAATTGAAGAAACTGTCCTAGTTACTAAGGAACCAGACTAAATGGTCTTTCCTTCCACTATTGGGCACCAAACTCACTGATCCCATTAGATCATGTCCTATCGATAGCATGTGGAGCTTATGGTAGGGTTTGGTCCTGCATGCTTTACTCAACTGTTCCCATTCTGTATCTGCTCCTTCCTGAGTGCTACATTCTTCACCCTGCCATACACACAAAATATCCTACGTCTGATTAACTTAAAACAAAAACTATGCCGTCCCGCCCCAACACCTTCTAACAATGGCTAGATTTTTTTACAGGATTGGGACATTGTGCAAAGAATCACTGAATAATCGCCACAAAACCTAGTAGTCATAGAGAATCACACAATGGCCAATTTCACTGCAAAATACTGCAAGAAATTACCTTCTTACTGAATAGTAAGGAAAAAAGTCTGATAGAATATATGCCAGACAATGGGCAACCCTGGTGGCTCAGCAGCTTAGCGCCACCTTCAGCCCAGGGCCTGATCCTGGAGTCCCGGGATCGAGTCCCACATTGGGTTTCCAGCATGGAGCCTGCTTTTCCTTCTGCCTGTGTCTCTGCCTCTCTCTCTCTCTCTCTCTCTTTCTCTGTGTGTGTGTCTCTCATGAATAAATAAATAAAATCTTTACAAAAAAAAAAGAATATATGCCAGACATTAACAGTGATTGTCTCTAGGGTAGGATTATGACAAATTTGTATTCCCATGTTACCAATTATAGTTCTATGATTTTTCTCATTTTTTACAACTATCACATTATATACTTTCATTAGAAAAGCCTTTAAAATAAATAATTTTAAAATAAAATGAAATCCAAGGGATAAAGGAGCTACTTAAATAACAGCACAAGGAAGCAAACCAACAAATCTAAAATATGGGATATTTTCCAGGACAATTGATCTTGATTTTGTGACATGATGACGTGAGTGAAGGGGGTACAGGTTAGTCAAGACTCTTAAAAGAATTAAGGAAAAACAAGTAAATATGATGTACTGACCTTGTTCATATCCTGATTTAAACAAATCCTCTAAAATATGATTTATTTAGATAATAAGGAAATTTTTATTTGAACTGGATGATACCAAATTTTGTCAGATATGATTATGGTCCTGTAGTTGTATAAATAAGGCCCATTTTATTAGAGAGGCATGCTAAAGTATGTGGTGGCAATGATAAGATTACTGGAATTTGGGGGGGGGTTAAGATTTTATTTGTTTATTCATGAAAGACACAGAGAGAGACAGAGACAGAGACAGAGGGAGAAGCAGGCATCCCCGGAATTTGCTTTTAAAAGAAAAAAGAGGGGTGTCTGGCTGGCTCAGTAGGAAGAACATGAGACTCTTGATCTTAGAGTCATGAGTTCAACCCTCATGTTGGGTGTAGAGATTATTAAAAAATAAATAAGTAAACTTGAAAGAAATAGTTTCAAAAAAGAAAAAGAAAAAAGAAATAATACTTATGTGGGGAAATCTGATAATTATTAAATCTGGGTAAAGGATATAGGAGGTTCATTGAATTATTCTCCCTATCTTTGTATATGTTTGTATATTTTCATAATTTAAATTCTGAAATAGGGACGCCTGGGTGGCTCAGCGGTTGAGCATCCACCTTTGGCTCAGGGCGTGATCCCAGAGTTCCGGGATCGAATCCCACATCAGGCTCCCGGTGCATGGAGCCTGCTTCTCCCTCTGCCTGTGTCCCTGCGAGGTGCCTGCTTCTCCCTCTGCCTGTGTCTCTATCTTCTCTCTGTGTCTGTCATGAATAAATAAATACTTTTGGAAGAAGAAGAAGAAGGAGAAGGAGAAGGAGAAGGAGAAGGAGAAGAGAAGAGAAGAGAAGAGAAGAGAAGAGAAGAGAAGAGAAGAGAAGAGAAGAGAAGGAGAAGGAGAAGGAGAAGGAGAAGGAGAAGGAGAAGGAGAAGGAGGAGAAGGAGAAGAAGGAGAAGGAGAAGGAGAAGAGAAGGAGAAGGAGAAGGAGAAGGAGAAGGAGAAGAAGGAGAAGGAGAAGGAGAAGGAGAAGGAGAAGGAGAAGGAGAAGGAGAAGGAGAATTAAAAACACAAATTCTGGGATCCCTGGGTGGCGCAGCGGTTTGGTGCCTGCCTTTGGCACAGGGCGCGATCCTGGAGACCCAGGATCGAATCCCACATCAGGCTCCCGGTGCATGGAGCCTGCTTCTCCCTCTGCCTGTGTCTCTGCCTCTCTCTCTGTGACTATCATAAATAAATAAAAATTTAAAAAAAAAACACACAAATTCTGAAATAGGGCGCCTGGATGGCTCAGTCATTTGAGCATCTACCTTCAGCTTAGGTCCTGATCTCAGGATCCTGGGATCCAGCCCCACATCAGGCTCCCTGCTCAATGAAGAGTCTACTTCTCTCTCTCCCTCAGCTGCTGCCCCTGCTTGTGCTCTCTCTCTCTGTGTCAATAAAATAAATAAAATCTTATAAATAAATAAATACATACATACATAAATTTTGAAATAAAATTAAAACCCTTATTTTTAAGAACTAAATTGCTAGTGTTTATAACTGATGAAGAGAAATCATCAACAAGAAGTAGAAATTGCCCATCATCAAGTCTCACTGTCCACAGGCATATCTCAGAGATATGGCAGCTCTGGTTCCAGACCCCTGCAATAAAATAATATTGCAACAAAGCAAGTCAAATGAATTTTCTTTCTTTCCCAGTGCATATAACAGCTATATTTACACCATACTGTGGTGTATTAAGTGTGCAACAGCATTATGGTTCTTTAAAAAACAATGTATACACCTTAATTTTTTTTTTGCACCTTAATTTAAAGATACTTTATTGCTGGGATACCTGGGTGGCTGATTGAGCATCTGCCTTCAGCTCAGGGCATGATCCTGGGGTCCTGGGATGGAGTCCCTCATTGGGCGCCCCAAAGGAAGCCTGCTTCTCCCTCTGCCTATGTCTCTGCCTCTTTCTGTGTGTCTCTCATGAAGAAGTGAATAAAATCTTTTTTAAAGATACTTTATTGGGCAGCCCCGGTGGCCCAGCGGTTTAGCGCCGCCTTCAGCCCAGGGCTCAATCCTGGAGACCCAGGATCGAGTCCCACGTCGGGCTCCCTGTATGGAGCCTGCTTCTCCCTCTGCCTGTGTCTCTGCCTCTCCCTCTCTCTCTCTCTCTGTGCCTCATGAATAAATACATAAAATCTTTTTTAAAAAAATAACGATATTTTATTGCTAAAAAAAAATAATCTTTTTGCTGGTGAAGGATCTTGCCTCAATGTTGATGGCCGCTGACTGATCAGGTGTGGGTGCTGAAAGGTAAGGTGGCTGTGGCAATTTCTTAAAATAAGACAATGAAATCTGGCATATCAAGTGACTCTTCCTTTCACAAATGAGTTCTGTGTAGCATGGGATGCTGTTTGACAGCATTTTACACAGTAGCACTTCTCTTAAAATTGGAGTCAATCCTCTGAAATCCTGCTGCTGCTCTATCAACTAAGTGTAGATAATATTCTAAATCCTTTGTTGTCATTTCAACAATCTTCACAGCATCTTCACCAGGAGTAGATTCCATCTCAAGAAACCACTTTCTTTGCTCATCTATAATAAGGAACTCCGGGCAGCCCAGGTGGCTCAGTGGTTTAGCGCTGCCTTCAGCCCAGGGCGTGATCCTGGAGTCCCGGGATCGAGTCCCACGTCGGGCTCCCTGCATGGAGCCTGCTTCTCCCTCTGCGTCTCTGCCTCTCTCTCTCTCTCTCTCTCTCTCTGTGTGTGTGTATGAATAAATAAATAAAATTTTTAAAAAAGAAAAATACATTTAAAATAAAGATTTTATTTATTTATTTGACAGAGAGATAGAGCCATAGAGCACAAGTGTGGGGAGGGAATAGCAGAGGGAGAAGGACAAGCAGGCTACTCAGCCAGCAGGGAGCCCTATGCAGGGCTCGATCCCACGACCCCAGGATCATGACCTGCGGAAGGCAGACACTTAACTGCTTGAATCACCCAGGTGCCCCCAAGGCCCCACTTCTAATTCTAGCTCTCTTACTGTTCCCACCACATCTGCAGTGACTTCCTTCCCTAGAGTCTTGAACCCCTTGAAGTCATCCATGAGGGTTGGAATCAACTTCTTCCAAACTCCCATTCATTTTGATATTTGGGCCTCATCCCATGAATCACAAAAATTTTCTTTTTTTTTTAAGATTTTATTTATCTATTCTCAGAGACACAGAGAGAGAGAGAGAGGCAGAGACACAGGCAGAGGAGAAACAGGGAACCTGATGTGGGACTCGACCCCAAGATCACACCCTGGGCCAAAGGCAGATGCTCAACAGCTGAGCCGCCCAGGCATCCCGAATCACAAAAATATTCTTTTTTTTTTTTAATTTTTTTTTTTTATGATAGTCACACAGAGAGAGAGAGAGGCAGAGACACAGGCAGAGGGAGAAGCAGGCTCCGTGCACCGGGAGCCCGACGTGGGATTCAATCCCGGGTCTCCAGGATCCCGCCCTGGGCCAAAGGCAGGCGCCAAACCGCTGCACCACCCAGGGATCCCCACAAAAATATTCTTAATTGCCATCCAGAATGGTAAATCCTTTCCAAAAGTTTTTCCATTTACTTGCCCAGATGCATCAGAGAGATCACTATCTGGCAGCTATAGCCTTATGAAATGTATTTCTTCAATAATAAGACTTGAAAGTCAAAATTACTCCTTGATCCATGGAATTCAAAATAGATGTTTTGTTAGCAGGCAACAAGAGGCCAACATTAATCTTGGAATATTCTTCATCAGACCTTTTGGGTGACCAGCTGCCATGTCAATGAGCAGTACTATTTTGAGAAGAATCTTTGTTTCTGAGCAGTAGGTCTCAACAATGGGCTTACAATATTTAAGAAACCAAGATGTACTGTCATCCAGGCTTTGTTGTTCCACTGATAGAGACAGGTAGAGGTAGATTTAGCATAATTCTTAAGGACCCTAGGACTTTCAGACTGGTAAATGAGCACTGGCTTCAACTTAAAGTCAGCAGCTCCATTAGCCTGTCCTTTGAAGCTCTGAAGCCAGGCACTGACTTCTCTCCAGCTATGAAAGTCCTAGAAGGCATCTTCTTCTGATAGAAGGCTGTTTCATCTACATTGAAAATCTGTTGTATAGTGGAGCCACCTTCACAAATGATCTCCTCTAGATCTTCTGGAAACTTGCTGCAGCTTCTTTTTTTTTTTAATTTTTTTTTTTATTTATTTATGATAGTCACACAGAGAGAGAGAGAGAGGCAGAGACACAGGCAGAGGGAGAAGCAGGCTCCATGCACCAGGAGCCCGACGTGGGATTCGATTCCAGGTCTCCAGGATCGCGCCCTGGGCCAAAAGCAGGCGCTAAACCGCTGCGCCACCCAGGGATCCCACTTGCTGCAGCTTCTACATCAGTACTTGCTACTTCACCTTGAAGTTTTATATTATGGAAAGTGTTTTTCCTTAAACCTCATGAACCAACTTCTGCTAGCTTCAAACTTGTCTTCTGCAGCTTCGTCACCCCCCTCAGCCTTCATAGAACTAAAGAGAGTGAGGGCTTTGTTCTAGATTAGGCTTTGGCTTAAGGGAATGTCGTGGCTGTTGGGCCTTCTGTCCAGACCATTAAAGCTTTCTCCTATCAGCAATAAGGCTGTTTCACTTCCTTATCATTCATGTCACTGGAGTAGCACTTTTTATTTCCTTCAAGAATTTTTCCTTTGCATTCACAACTTGGCTAACTGGGGCCTGAGGCCTAGCTTTTGGCTTATCTCAGCTTTTCATATGTCTTCCTCATTAAGCTCAATCATTTCTAGCTTTTGATTTTAAGTGAGAGACCTGTAACTCTTCCTTTTACATGAACACTTAGAGACCATTGTAGGGCTATTAATTGGCCTTATTTCAATATTGTTCATCTCAAGGAATAATGAGGCCCAAAGAGATGGAGAGAGACAGGGGAAGAGCCAGTTGGTAGAGCAAACACACACAACATTTATCAATTAAGTTAGGCATCCTATATGGGCAAAGTTCATGTCATCTTGCATGCCTGCATTGTCTTTCATCTAAGACCTTATCACCCCAGGTTAATTTGTTTAAAAATAGGTGCCTGCCAACACCTTTTTGAACTTGGCCACAGCAACTTCTTGCATGATACATCTAAGAAGGCAAGGGAAACAAAAGCAAAAATGAACTATTGGGACTTAATCAAAATAAAAAGCTTCTGCACAGCAAAAGATACAGTCAACAAAACTAAAAGACAACCTACAGAATGGGAGAAGATATTTGTAAATGACATATCAGATAAAGGGCTAGTTTCCAAGATCTATAAAGAACTTATCAAACTCACCAGCAAAGAAACAAACAATCCAATCATGAAATGGGCAAAAGACATGAACAGAAATTTCACCAAAGAAGACATAGACATGGCTAACATGCATATGAGAAAATGCTCCGCATCACTGGCCATCAGGGAAATACAAATCAAAACCACAATGAGATACCACCTCACACCAGTGAGAATGGGGAAAATTAACAAGGCAGGAAACAACAAATGTTGGAGAGGATGTGGAGAAAGGGGAACCCTCTTGCACTATTGGTGGGAATGTGAACTGGTACAGCCACTCTGGAAATCTGTGTGGAGATTCCTCAAAGAGTTAAAAATAGAACTGCCCTACGATCCAGCAATTGCACTACTGGGGATTTACCCCAAAGATATAGATGCAGTGAAACGGCAGGACACCTGCACCCCAATGTTTATAGCAGCAATGTCCACAATAGCCAAACTGTGGAAGGAGCCTCGGTGTCCATCAAAAGATGAGTGGATAAAGAAGATGTGGTCTATGTATACAATGGAATATTCCTCAGCCAACAGAAATGACAAATACCCACCATTTGCTTCAATGTGGATGGAACTGGAGGGTATTATGCTGAGTGAAGTAAGTGAATCGGCGAAGGACAAACATTATATGGTCTCATTCATTTGGGAAATATAAAAATAGTGAAAGGGAATATATGGGAAGGGAGAAGAAATGTGTGGGAAATATCAGAAAGGGAGACAGAACATAAAGACTCCTAACTCTGGGAAACGAACTAGGGGTGGTGGAAGGGGAGGAGGGTGAGGGGTGGGGGTGAGTGGGTGACGGGCACTGAGGGGGACACTTGACGGGATGAGCACTGGGTGTTATTCTGTATGTTGGTAAATTGAACACCAATAAAAAATTAATTTATTTTAAAAAATGAAAGGGAATAAAGGGGAAAGGAGAGAAAATGAGTGGGAAATATCAGTGAGGGAGACAAAACATGAGAGACTCCTAACTCTGGGAAACGAACTAGGGGTGGTGGAAAGGGAGGTGGGCAGGGGCTGGGGGTGACTGGGTGATGGGCACTGAGGGGGGCACTTGATGGGATGACACTGGGTGTTATACTATATGTTGGCAAATCAAACTCCAATAAAAAAAAATGCAAAAAAAAAATAGGTGCCTGCAATACGTTTCCATTATGTACAAACTACAAAGAAAAAATAGTCTAATAATATAAATATTAATAATAACAATATTTAACATGTATTGCACACTTATGTGTTAGGCAGCACATAGCTTTTTCTAGGAATTGTTCATTTAATCCTCAAGACAGCCTCCTGAGAAAGATGTCATGATAACTTTAGTGGGAACCAGGTGGGAGCTCTGGGAAACCTAATTCAGACCTCTGGATCTGGAATCTTTTTTTTTTTAAGATTTTATTTATTTATTCATGAGAGACAGAGAAAGAGAGGCAGAGACACAGGCAGAGGGAGGAGAAACAGGCTCCATGCTGGGAGCCCGATGCAGGACTCTATCCCAGGACTCTGGGATCACACCCTGAGCCAAAGGCAGACGCTCAACCACTGAGCCACCCAGCCATCCCTGGATCTGGAATCTTAACTACTTCAGTGTAATGCAATGTTCAGCTCTGCAGCAGTCTGCCTTCAGATAGTATAGATTTATCTGTCCTCTTCATCTATTAAAGAAAGCCACACAATGAAAAAATCTTAAAAGGATTTTCACTTTGTCATAAAATAATATCTAGATTCTTTGTAATTGAATAGTTGATCTTTGCTACTAGACATTAAACATGGACCCAAGTACCAAGACATCCAGACAAACCCAGCTACAATGTGTCACAAGATACTTAGGATGCACAACAAAGCTTGATGAATAAGCATATATGTTTGCATGAAGTGGCCGTCCTCAGCCTCAATCTGGCAATTATGCAGAACCATCTAAGTTCCAAATCTTAAATAAATAAATAAATAAATAAATAAATAAATAAATAAATAAATTGAGTTCAAAATCTTCCAATTAAATCTGCTGAGCCCTTCCAACAATATATAAAGAAATTAATCCTACACACAAGCAGATTCTTCAGTGATTAATATTTATATAGTCAGAAAACACTGTTCTTTGATTTCACTCTTTTATTATCAACCTACTGACACAGCACAAAGACTTAACTGTGGCTACTGAAAATAATTTAAATATTAATCCTGGTACTTAAAAATGAATTTACAACTGAAAAATTTAGATGGCAGAAGGGAAAAGAGATGAGAAAAGGGAAGAAGAGAGACATAGATATTCTCTTTTGTGCAAGGTAAGGAGCAAGAACACTGCCAAGTAGCATTGGAATATGAGATAAGTGTTTAGGTATATTTCATAAAGTTAGAGGCTTATGTGTAGCAGAATTAAAAATGATGACATTCACCAACTATCAAAAATCAAGTTGAGTGGTGTATGGATTAACAATTCTGAAACTACTATACATGTATACTAGAATTGAATAATTAAGTAAATGGACAGCAGGTCACGGGAGCTAGGTTTCTCATTATTGGACCAGGACATTAGAGATAAGCATGACACACATGGCAACAGATTAGATTTGGAGACACAAGTATAAACTCATATTTTGCTTAACACAGACTCAGTGATTAGACACAGAAAAATTTCTCAATATGAGTACATCACAGTTTAATGTACACACATGTCTTGCTCTGTTAGCTCAGAGGGTCCTACAAGCAATGACACCCCAGGAACAATGAGCACACATTGGTTTACCAGATCTTGGTTTCTAACACCATTCTCCAATAAGAGGAACAAGAAAAATGGCTGATTCTACAACAAGTAAAAGAAATATACAAGATGGGCTCAGAACATCCTACAGTGCCAGAAAGTAAGGAAGCACTATGCAATTAAAAAAAAAAAAAAAAAAAAAAACGCAATGATGGATGTCAAAGGAGCCAAATGAAAGATTTCCCAGTGGCCAAAGCTGTAACAATTTGAGTAACAAATGCATATTGGATTATAGCCCAAAGTATAAAATAAATATCCACACTCATACAAATAAATGGTTAAATAAATAAATAAATAAATAAATAAGAGACAAATCTCCTGTGCAGAATTCCAAATAAATTCTGTAGATATTCCATCTTAAATGAGGTGAGAAAAAAAAATGAGGTGAGGCATAACTTCCCATTCCATAGTGAAGAAGTGCCATCAACTATATTAGTGACTTCTTTCCAAAGAATACAGTATAGAAAGTGAGAAAAAGAGTTAATTTTACAGTGGAGAAACCTGACAAATACTTTCTCAGTCATGTGATCAAGATCACCATCAACAGTGGTAAGTCATGCTGATAGGACGTAACATTGATATAATGGAATGAAAATGTACCTCTAACTCTGTGGTCTTCTCGAAAACACATACCTCCAATCTAATCATGAGAAAAACATCAGGTCAATCCCAGTAGTGGGACATTCCACAAAATACTTGGCCAGTGCTCCTCAAAACTGTTAAGATCATCAAAAACAAGGAAATTCTGAGAAACTGTCAGAGCCAAAACGTGTCCAAAGAGCCATGACAACTATATGAAATGTGCTATCCTTGCCAGGATTCTGGAACAGGAAAAGAACACTAGGTAAAAACCAGGGAAATTTGAATAAAGTCTGAACTTTAGCTAATAATAATGTATCGAGGGGAAATTGGCTAGCTCAGTTGGTAGAGCATGTGATTCTTCTGAGTTTGGGTCCCACACTGGGCTTAAAGATTACTTTTTAAAAAGTTTAAAATAGGGCAGCCCCGGTGGCTCAGCGGTTTAGCGCCGCCTACAGCCCAGGGCGTGATCCTGGAGTCCTGGAATCGAGTTCCGCATCAGGCTCCCCGCAGGAAGCCTGCTTCTCCCTCTGTCTGTGTCTGCCTCTCTCTCCATGTCTCATGAATAAATTTTTAATTTTTAAAAAATAAATAAATAATGCATTGATATTGGTTCATTAATTGTAATGAATCATACTAACATACTAATGCCAGATGTTAATAATAAGAGAAACTGGATGTGAGGTTTATGGAAACTGTACTATATTTATAATTAGTAAATCTAATGTTATTTCAGAAAACAAGATTTATTTTTAAAATGTCAAGTGGGGCAAAAGACACACTACTAAAAATACAAAATAATAAATGGACAAGGCTTTTTCTCATAGCATTATTAGTAATAATAAAAAATTAGAAAAACATCAGAAGCAACTCAAATGTCCATTGAGAGGTGATTTGCAAAATAAAGAAGTAAAAAAAAAAAAATCTCTATGTGCCAATGTGGAACTTTCCAGTATACCCATTAACTGATAAAAGCTGCCTTTTATGTATAAAAGAGAGGGAATATAAATATATATACACACACACACATATTTTGGCATATCTGTAAATCAAAGCAAAACACTAGAAAGATAAACCAAAAACCAATATTACCCTATGAATAAAAGAAGGAAAAAGGAGAAGAGGCAGTGATAAATGTAAGATTTTTTTATACATTGGATTATATAGTTTTGACTGTAGAATCATTCATTTTACTTACTCAAAAAAAATTGTTAAAATAGAGTAGAAATGAGAAAAAAGAGCTAAAGCAAACCTGAAAACAAAACAAATGAACCTATCTGAAGATTAACTTGTAGGGAAAAACACACAGAGAAATAAACTATTGATACAATTTCATAACACAGATTTGACAGTACAGATTTAGTGAGCTTTATTCTAAAGATGAAAAAGAATATAAAGAAATCTTAAACTTTATTTAGTAATCTCACTACTAAAAGTAATATTTAAATTGTTACTTTGAAACTTGTAGGATAAATAAGTAGTTATGTTAGTGAGATTGGAAACCAAACTTTTTTCTTATTAAAAAAGCAATACAAGGATAAAATCAAAGTTATGTAAAAGCCTTGGAAGCATAAATTTGAATTTTAAGTATCAGTAGCAATGCATTATTTATTTTTCTTTGGGCCACTGATGAGGTCTAGAAACTATGAAAAAGTCTGAATAGCACACAGAGTATTCATGCCACTCGGACTGTGGCTTCTAGATACCATTCCCCACAAAAGTAATCAGAGATCATGCAAAAATAGCTAGTTCTGGGTTAGAGGAAGGAAATGTCCAGGACTCTGTGTAGAAAGCAAGGAAGATAAAATCGACAGGATCACTTCAAAAGGAAACAGAAGTCAACTTAAAAGGATTGTCACTAGCTATAGATGGTACAATGTCAGTATCAAAAAGAAAAAATATGGGAATCCCTGGGTGGCTCAGCGGTTTGGCGCCTGCCTTCAGTCCAGGCATGATCCTGGAGTCCCGGGATTGAGTCCCGCATCGGGCTCCTGCATGGAGCCTACTTCTGTCTCTGCCTCTCCCTGTGTGTCTATCATGAATAAATAAACAAAATCTTAAAAAAAAATTACTGGACAGATTAAAACATATGGAACAAAAAAATCATGAGTTCAGGGTGCTGGATGGCTCAGTTGGTTAAGCATTCGACTCTTGATTTCAGCTCAGGTCATGATCTCAGGGTCATGGGATTGAGCCCCACATCAGACTTTGCACTGGGCATGGAGCCTGCTTTAGATTCTTTCTTCCCCTCTCCCTCTGTCTCTCTAAAAAAATTTAAATTTTTTTTAAAATCCATAACTTCACATCAATATCAAAAAAACAGTGAAAAGAAAATTAAAATAAACAATTTCTTTGTTCACAATTAGAAGAAGCTTAAGAGGTAACTCCTTACTCTGAAAATTGAGCATATCTATCTTATAAAACTATATATTCAGGTAACCAAATAGTCCTAGCTGATGAAAAAAAGTCTCTCCTTATGGAAGATTTTCAACTAATGAATGTAAAAGGAACGAAAGAATTAAAAAATCACCCTTTGCAATGCCTAATGAAATAACTGATTTGGGAAACAATAGCACTAAAATCATTAAGAAAAAGAAAGATGAGAGGTAACTATGCAAATGAAAAGATTGGTGGGGGAGCACCTGGGTGGCTCAGTGGTTGAGTGTCTGCCTTTGGTTCAGGTCATGATCCTGGGGTCCTGGGATTGAGTGGTGCATCAGGCTCACTATGGGCAGCCTGCTTCTCCCTCCACCTATGTGTCTGCCCCTCTCTCTGTGTCTCTCAGGAATAAATAAATAAAATCTTTTTAAAAAATGGAAAGACTGGGAAGTCACAATTTTAGCTTTGCCAGATATTTTGAGCGTCCCCAATGTGCTGTAATATGAAGTATTCTTTTTTCTTTTTTTTTTTTTAAGCCACCCAGGCTTCCCAATATAAAGTATTGTTGTAAAAAAGTTGAACTTGAATCTAGCCAAGTTATAGACCTAACATCTGGTATTCAGGAAGTTTGTGGGACAGGGAAACCAATTAAATGACACTATGAAGCAGACATGGGACATTTTACAGGGCACCTGGCTCAGTTTCTTTATCAAGCCAATGGCATGGGAAAACCAGGGCAGAAGGGAAGAGGAGAGACTATTCTAGACAAAAAGATTTAAGAAACAACATCCAAATATAACACGTGGCTTTGTTTCAGTCCCCATCTGAAAAAAAAAAATGTAGAAAAAAATATTTTTCAGGCAAATGAGGAAATTTTATTGGTTGTTTTTTTTTTAAGATTTTATCTATATATTCATGAGAGATACACAGAGAGAGAGAGAGAGAGAGAGGCAGAGGGAGAAGCAGGCTCCATGCAGGGAGCCCGACGTGGGACTCGATCCCGAGTCTCCAGGATCATGCCCTGGGCCGAAGGCAGAGGCTAAACCGCTGAGCCACCCAGGTGTCCCCAAATGAGGAAATTTTAATACGGGCCTGCTATCAAATGATATTAGGAAAGTATTGTTAACTGCTTTAGGTATCATGACAGACAGAATAATGGTCTCCAAAGATGTACACAACCTTGTCCCAGGAACCTGTATGTTATGTTGTTACACGGCAAAAGGAAATTAAAATTGCAAATGCTAGTCACCCGACTTTAAAACGGGGAGATTATCCCAGATTATATCCGTGAATCCACTGTAATCACAAAAGTCCTTAAAGAGGAAGAAGGAGGGGAGCCTGGGTGGCTCAGTGGTTGAGCATCTGCCATTGGCTCGGGTCGTGATCCCAGGGTCCTGGGACCGAGTCCCGCTTCGGGCTCCCTGCAAGGAGCCTGCTTCTTCTCCCTGTGCCTATGTCTCTGCCTCTCTCTGTGTGTCTCATGAATAAATAAATAAGATCTCTTAAAAAAAAAGAAGAAAGAAAGAAAGAAAGAAAGAAAGAAAGAAAGAAAGAAAGAAAGAAAGAAAAGAAGAAAAGAAAGAAAAGAAAAGAAAGAAAAAAGAAAAGAAAAGAAAAGAAAAGAAAAAGAAAGAAAAAGAAAGAAAAGAAAAAAGAAAGAAAAGAAAAGAAAAGAAAAGAAAAGAAAAGAAAAGAAAAGAAAAGAAAAGAAAAGAAAAGAAAAGAGGGCAGCCCCGGTGGCTCAGCGGTTTAGCGCTGCCTTCAGCCCAGGGAGTGATCCTGGAGACCTGGGATCGAGCCCCATGTCAGGCTCCCTGAATGAAGCCTGCTTCTTCCTCTGCCTGTGTCTCTGCCTCTATGTGTGTGTCTCTCATGAATAAATAAATAAAATTTAAAGAGTTTTTTTTTAAAGAGGAAGATAGAAGGCTAAGGCTGCAAACCACTGGAGCTGGTTTTGAAGACAGAGGAAACAGGGCTACAAACCAAGGAACTCAGAAGTCTCTAGAAGCCAGAAAAGGCAAGGAGATGGATTCATCCCTAGAGCCTCCAGAAAGGAACACAGGCCTGTCAACATCTTGATTTTAGTCCAGGAAGACTTGGAATCCTGACCCTCAAAACTGCAAGATAATGAATATGTGTTGTCTTAAACCGGTAAGTTTGTGGTCATTCATGACAACAGTCATAAAAAACTAAAACAGGCAGGGTAATAAAAATACTATGTTACATAAGAAAATGTATTTTATAGAGATACATTTGTAAATACTTAGGAATGAAATGACTTGATGGCAGAGATTTGCTTGAAAACACTAGAGCAGAGGGATGCCTGGCTGGTTCAGTCAGAGGAGCAGGCAACTCTTGATCTCGGGATTGTGAGTTCAAGTCCCACGTTGGGCATAGAGAATACTGAAAAATAAAATCTTTAAAAAAATAAAATACTGGAGAAGAAAGGAAAAAAACAGTAGAATATGAAGTGTGGTGAAATGTCTGTAACTGGATTTTGGTGATAAGTATGTGAGGTTCATTATCATATGCTCAACTTTTGTGAATATGAGTAAATTTTATAACGAAGTTTGAAATTTGGGGGGAACAGTTGGAGTAAACATTTTTTTAAGAAGAGTGCTGCCGGGCAGCCGTGGTGGCCCAGTAGTTTAGCTCCACCTTCAGCCCAGGGCCAGAGACCCGGGATCAAGTCCCACGTCAGGCTCCCTGCAGGGAGCCTGCTTCTCCCTCTGCCTGTGTCTCTGCCTCTCTCTCTCTGTGTCTCTCATGAATAGATGAATAAAATCTTAAAAAAAAAAAAAAAAGAAGAGTGCTTGCCTTCTGAGCATAGTGATCATAAGCCACAATACTGTGTTATAGACTTCAAAGCTGATGAGACACTAGATCTGAATTGTTCCCACTACAAAAAAGAAATGCTAGGGATGCCTGGGTGGCTCAGTGGTTTGGTGCCTGCCTTCAGCCCAGGTCGTGATCCTGGAGTTCTGGAATCGAGTCCCGTATCAGGCTCCCTGCATGGAGCCTGCTTCTCCCTCTGCCTGTGTCTCTGCCTCTCTCTCTGTGTCTCTCATGAATAAATAAATAAAAATGTTTTAAAAGAAATTATAATTATGTCACGTGAGAGAGGTGGTCACTAACCCTAAGGCAATAACCATATTGCAATGTAGAAATGTACCAGATCCCATGTTTTACATCTTAAAGTTATATGTCAATCAAATCTCAATAAAATATTTAAAAAAAAAAGCTTGCCTTCCAAAAATGAGATGTTCTCCTTTACATCTTGCCTTATTCTTATTCTCCATTCTTCAACATGCTTTGAATCTGCATAGGGTCAGGTGTCACCCTATAAATCACGCTGAAAACAATGACCAGATTTTGATTATCTTCTCATGCTCCTACTTCAGTAGTTCAGACGGATCAAGAAATTCCCTCCCATTAAAATCTTCATTATTTACTGGCACTTGCTAACCTTTACTGGGTAGTTCCTTAGTGCCAGGCATCATCTGTTGCCCATGAGCTCTCATCTTAGCCCTGAGAGTTACAGATGGGGAAAATGAGACACAAGAAGTAAAAAGCCCCATTCTGCTGGTTGGGAAGTGGTGGATCTCAGCTCAAACCCAGGCCCCGGCCCCAGAACATGCACACTTAACTTCCATTCTTATCTGCCTGTCGGTAATTATTTCCACATCAGAAAAAATAAACGTGGTGTTAACAACATCACATACCTCATACATTTCCTACAATGGAAATTAAAGAATCTGGTGTTGATAGCTTAGCATTTGAACCCAGCTCTTACAGTGAAATGTTTCAGCCTAATGGTAGAGACAGAGCGTTACTTAAGGTGATGGCTTTTATATTCCTGAGCTTTGTAGGCAAACTTGGCATCCCACTCCAAGATGCCGTCTGGAGTTTGCCCAGTTCTGTGTTGGAGGGTTATAAATAGATGCATCAAATGCCAGATACTTAATCCACGGCAGCTCTTACTAATATGAAAATCCCATTTGCAAAGGGTTTTTTCTACCCAATTGAATTGACGTGGTGAAGTAATTCTGTCGGAAACAAAAACCTGTCTAAGAGGCTCAGAAAGAGTTGCACATTATTTGCATAGATTTGCATATTAATTTATAGTTGGTGAAATACCTCATTAAGGAGTAGATTTCTCCAGGCTACTGAAATCCAAGGAGGCAAATATTTTGAGCCAATCAATTTAATGGATTAGGACCAGCCTCTCTCTCTCTGCTACCCATTTCTCCCTTTTAAAAGAAAATTAACAGTAAGGCTTCACCCCAATTCCAGGTTTTACCTGGAAATGTTAATGGGGAGTATGGGAGGTAGGTTAACCTGGATGTACTTTGGTTGGGGAGTCTGAGGAAAGAGGCAAGACACACACTTCCAGTCAAGAGTCAGCCCAAATCCAAGTTATCATCCCTCTCTGAATACCAAATCCTATAAAGGAAGCCCAGACCAAGGGCAGGGCCACCTGGTTTCTCCACACCGTCTGACCTCTCTGTTGTTCCATCTCAATTTCCTGACCTGACTCTCCTTCACCCATATCTGCATTCTCTTTAGTTCCAACCCTCATGTCTGTGCCCCACTTTGTACAACAGAGGTAACAACAACGCCCACCTCTAGGATGACTGAGGGGAGGCCTAGCACTGTACTTTTTTTCCACCAAAGTTTTATTGTGTAAGGTAGTCTATGGGACACCTGGGTGGCTCAGTAGGTTGGCTGTCCAACTCTTGATTTCAACTCAGGTGATGATCTCAGGGTCCTGGGATCAAGCCCTGCATCAGGCTCCCTGACCAGTGGGGAGTCTGCTGCTCCCTCTCCCCCTGCCCCTCCCTCTCACTTGTGCTCTTGATCTCTCTCCTTCTAATAAATGAAATATTAAGGAAAAAAAAGAAAGAAAGAAAGAAAGAAAGAAAGAAAGAAAGAAAGAAAGAAAGAAAGAAAGAAAGAAAGAAAGAAAGATAGCATATGTGACTAATTCAGGACACAAAGTTGGATTCTTCTTGACTTACATCTTATTTGACTTTAATATATGTTGAGAAAATATTTCTTTTTTTTTTTAACCATGCAACATTGTCTTTTATTATGTATGGGTTTTAAAAACTACTTCCTCAATCTATCCATACATAAGGCAAAAGTAAGTATACTGTTTAACATACTGGAACTTAAAAATATTGACCATTGCCTAGAGAAGGGAAAATTATCCCTAAAACATGCTTAACCTAGGAGGCCAATTCATCTGCCGGCCTCCAAGGACATGGAGATGAACATGATAGACAGACTGTCCCCCATCTGAACCTTCATTCACCACCATTCGATAATAATTCTTCAGGCCCAGATGAGCAGCACATTTCTTGCCAACAATCATTAAATGTCCAAGAAGACTTTCATCATCATCTTCCGCTACAGAAATCTGGGAAATATGTTTCTTGGGTATCACCAGAAAATGAGTTGGTGCTTGAGGGGAAATGTCATGGAAAGCAATACACTGGTCATCCTCAAAAATTATTTTGGCTGGGATTTCCTTGCGGATGATCTTTCTGAAGATCATGTCACCTCCAGCCCAGGTGGCCTGAGCCTTGGCAATCTCATCGGCCCTTGCAGCCTCCTCCCGCGCCAAGAAAATATTTCTGATTCAGCAATTACTTACGAATAAAAAGAAAAGTTACATATGTAATAGGTATATTTTCAGGTAAATAGCTAATGAGAATCACGAATATTAAAATCTAAGTGGCTAAAATAACAAGAATTTGTAAAACGAATCATGGATAACTGACATCCTAACAATACGGCCTACCACCATCCTTGACATGCACTAAATATTCGAGAAACATTAGCTGTTTCTCTGGGTTGTCTATTCCTGTGAGACAGGAATCCAGAGAGGGATCAGCTGGTGGCTTTTCTGTTGCAAGTGGCATCAGCTGGGGTCATTCACTTAGCTGCATTCAGCTAGTGGCTGAACTGGAGTAGAATTTTCAAGAAAGCTTCACTTCTTTTTGTTGTGCCTCCATGCTTTTTTCCACGTGGCCTCTCTCTTTTTACATGGTGAGTATGGGCTTCCTTCCAACGCGGTGTTCTCAAGGGTATCAAGCTTCTTACAGTCTGGTTCAAAAGGAAACATTCCAAAGAGGAAGTCAGAGCTGCCAATCTCTGAAGGCATAGCCTCAGAAGTTACACTCCATCACTTCCATTGCATTCTGTTGATCCCACGAAACGAGGCCCAAGGCTACAGATTCAAAGGGAAGGGCATAGGCTCTACCTCCTGCTAGACAAGTGGAAAGAACCAGCAGCCAACTTTCATCCTAGTCATCCATTGCATTGTTGTCTGGCAATCTTGTCCACTCTATGCCCTGGGTTTAGCTATGGTCCTGAGACTTCTCCTGAGCCTGGAATCACAGATCTTTCCAAAATGCTGACCTAGGCATGTCGTCATCTCTCTATTCAAGTCTTCAAGGCTCCCACTGCCTATGAAAGAGAATTCAAATCCCCTAGCTTGACATTCAGGACCAATCACAAATTGCTGGACTCTGCAACCCAACCTCTGACCACTATGTGCACATGTGCATAAATACACTCACCTCCTTTTGCACTCACACACGTGAGCACACACATACACACAAAGACTTGTACATTGTGACCACCCAGAAAAGACCACCAGAACATCCTGTGCACAAAACAAAGCCATAGTTTTTACCTATGTGCTGTCAGAGGCAGCAGCTCCACCTCAATCAAGCCTAGGAGGCTCTCAGGAGCAGACCAGAGGCAGATACCTATTGGGTTTTGGTGTCTGAGCTCAAGTGGCTTAAGGCAGGTCTTTTAATACAGTCTAGGATTGGGATCCCTGGGTGGCGCAGCGGTTTGGCGCCTGCCTTTGGCCCAGGGCGCGATCCTGGAGACCCGGGATGGAATCCCACATCGGGCTCCCGGTACATGGAGCCTGCTTCTCCCTCTGCTTGTGTCTCTGCCTCTCTCTCTCTCTGTGTGTGACTATCATAAATAAATAAAAATTAAAAAAATACAGTCTAGGATTGGCAGCCACGGAAAGGCAGGAACCTTAGAATGAGTCTTTATTAGTAAATGGTTGTTTGGTAAATGGACTTTTTGCTGAGGAGAGCAGCCAGTGCTTCTAAGAACAGGACTATGTGCCCAACTGGGCAATCTCTTGTTTAAATAAATCAGTTTTCAGGAGTGTCCAAAGCAAATGGTGAAATATTTAAGGGTTTACAGTCTTATCTTCCCGGGCAAGAGTTTTCTGGAGTAAATGGTAATCATGTTGACACAGGTGGTTTCAATCTTCCATCCTGTTAAGCCACCAGCATCTCAGTCTTGGACACACAGAGTCACCCTGACCCACCTCAGCCAGACTCTGCATGGTCTTGATCTTCCCCAAATGCTGCATTTTCAGATCCTTGCCCTCCTTCCTCTTAAGTTTATCTTTTCCCATTCCAAATGAAATGCATGCTCATCACTGGAAAGATCACTGCAAAGTTTAGAAATAAAAAAGGTTAAAATAAGTCCTAATGCACATGCGGGGGCAGAGGAAAAGAAGTGAGAGGTGGATTATTTTCCTAGGACTGCCAGTAACAAATTACCACAAACTCCATGGCTTAAAAAGAAACTTATTCTCTCACAGTAGCATCTCTTGAGGCTACAAGTCTGCAGTCAAGTTGCTGACAGTGTCGCTTCCCTCTGGAGGCTGTGAGAATCTGTTCCATGCTTCTCTTCCCGCTTCTGATGACTCCCAACCACTCTTGAAAGTCCTTGGTTCGGGGCTGCACACCTACTGGGTTTCTGCCTCAATGTTCACACAACCTTCTTCTCTCTGTACCTGTCTGTGCATGTCCTGTCCTTAACTGACAAGGTCACCAGTCACTGGATTCATGGCCCACCCCAAATCCACGATGGTCTCATGTCAAGATCCTTCACTTAATTACATTCACAAAGACCCTATATCTTAACCAACTGAGCCATGCTGACACCCCCATGCTATTTTTAAATCATAACGAACATTATCATTATTGGCTACATAAAATCCCACCTCATAAATGGTCCATCATTTTACTTCACATTGGTTCCTATTTTGTTCACATTATAAATAACCCTGAAATAAATATCTCTGAGTACTTCTTTGTTTCTTGTATTCAGATGACTTCCTGAAAACAATTTCTAGAAGGTGTAAATATTTTGAAGACTTTGGATACATCTGCCAAATTACCTTCTGGAGGAGGGAGAGATGCCAATCTGTCCTATCACCAGATCATGTAAAATGCACACCCTGTCAATCTTGCTTCTCAATTATCTCAGTGACCTCGTTTCATAGGATATTAAACAGACATTCCCTGCTGCCCCAAATTTTACCTATACAGATGGTGCCTGACTTAAGATGGCTTGACTTATGATTTTTCGACTTTATAATGTTGCGAAAGCAATAGGCATTCAGCAAAAAACATACTTTGAATGTCGAATTTAATCTTTTCCTGGACTAACAACATGTCGTACAATTCTCTCTCGTGATGCTGGCCATGAGCTGAGAGCCCCAGCTTCTGGTCAGCCACACAATCACAAGAGTAAACAACTGACATACTTAACACTACTCTGTACTTATGCAACCATTCTGTTTTTCATTGTTGGTACAGTACTTAATAAATTACATGAGTTATTCAATAATTTATTATTAAATAGACTTTGTGTTAGGTGATTTTGCCCAACTGCAGGTTAATATAAAGATCGTGGACACATTTAAGAGAGGTGAGGGTAAGCTGTTATGTGCAGTAGGTAAGGTGTATTAGACATATTTTCAACTCATGATATTTTTTATTTAGGATAAGTATATTGGGATGTAGCCCTATTATAAATTGACAAAGACCTAGAGCCCCAGAGCAAAGGAATCTGAGATTACGCACACAGCTTGCCAGAGAGAAGTAAACTGTCCTTCAATGCTCACTTCCAACCAACCAACAGAACCAGAAAACTGAAGTTTTTAATGCAGAGATCTATGAAGGGAAGTAAGTTGTCAACCTGGTAGGAAGTATCGGGGGGATCCCTGGGTGGCTCGGCGGTTTAGCGCCTGCCTTTGGCCCAGGGCACAATCCTGGAGTCCCAGGATCGAGTCCCACATCAGGCTCCCGGCATGGAGCCTGCTTATCCCTCTGCCTGTGTCTGCCTCTCTCCTCTCTCTCTCTCTCTCTCTCTCTTATGAATAAATAAATAAATAAATCTTTAAAAAAAAGGAAGTATTGGGACATTTCCCTTCTTCAAGGCAAGAAAATAGACACAGAAACAGAAGATGACTTCATGGGAGCCGGTCTTCCTTCCTCCAGGTACAACTGAGGTAAGAAGGTCACAGACCACCTGATACATATAAACAGAAAGCTCAACAATCACTAGATGCCTAACCAGTATTCATTTCTTCCTTCATAACGGATCGCTGGTTTTATTCAGAGCACAATGCATCCAGAAAAAGGTTGCATTTCCTGGCCTCCTTTGCAACTGGATACGCCCCAGCCAATGTGGTAGAAGTAGGGTTTCTGGGTAAGCTCTTTAAAGGGAAATAACTAAAAGGGTTCCTATCCTCCTTGGTCCCACCTCCTTCCTCCTTCCTGACGTGTGGAATGCGGCCAGGAAGCCTGGCATTCTGGCAGCCATCCTGGGTGATGAAGCAAAGGACTTAAAAATGGCGGAAGATCTATAGAAGCAGCCCAGATCCCTGAGGATCATGGAGCCACCATCTAAGTCCTGGACTGTTTATCTCTGAACTTAATGTACATGAAAGAAACTGAACTCTTATATGTTTAAGCTGCCCTACAGTTTTTGTTTCACTTTGTTATTTTGCATTTGTAGGAAAGCTGAGAAGATAATGCAGCGAGTTTCCATATTCCCCCACCCACTTTCCCCTAACGTTAACACTTTATGTTACTGTGCTTCATTTGTCAAGTCTAAGAAACCAATGTTGGTACGTTACTGTGAAGTTGGATGTCACCAGCTTTTCCATGAATGTTTGTTTTTCAATCCAGTAGTCTATCAGGATGCCACACTGCACTTAGTCACCATGTTTCCTTAGTCACCTCTGACCAGCGAGCTTAGCGGTCTTTCCTCTGGCTTTTCATGACCTTGACCTTTTGAAGAATACTGGTCGGCTGTTTTTAAGAATGTTCCTCCATTTGACTTTGCCTGATGTTTTCTCCCAATAGACTGGGCTTAAGGGTTTACAGGTAAAAGTACCCTTCTCACTGCATTGCATGTAGGGCACATAAGATCACCACGATTTATCTCTGATGATGTTAGAACTTGATCGCTTGGCCAAGGTGGTGTCCGCCAGGTTTCTTCATTGCAAAGTTGTTAATTTTCCATATTCCTATGTTTGAAAGTGAGTCATCAAGTCCAGCCCACACTCAAGGAGGGAGGAAATAAGTCCCATCTCTTGGCAAGAGGGGATATCTACATAAATTATTTGGAATTATCCAGTAAGGTTTATTCCTTCTCTCCTAACTATTTATTCATTCATTCATTCATTTGTTAATAATCACTTACTTGGATTCTAATCTAATACTATTGTTATTTATTTTGTTGCTCAAATTGTTCCCCTTTTGGCCATGGGAGCTCTTCCAGACTGGGTCCTAAGTCCTCTTGAAACACCTTCATCCACTGTTTGTTTTTAGTTTCACTTTGTTCTGGGTTTTTCTGACTACTTCTTTACTTGAGTAGTTACATAATGCTCCAGGCTCATCTTGTACTCTCCCTCCCCCAATCCTGGAATCAGCCATTCCTCAAGCTTCTGTTCCTTTTATTGGAGAATAGTGTTTAGAAACTAAGATGTGGGCTTCGAGTATGTTTGTTGCTCCTGGAGCATCATTCTTCCAGATAGGCAGAGCTAGGAAATGTATGAATGCATACCAGCTGATGCTATTAAACCAGCCTATGGAGCAGAGGGGGTTACTTTATACTGCCAAACTTTGAGCCTTCTTGGAAAAGTGCAATGCATATCCATATCCCCTGGCATTTCGGACCTGGGGTCTGTCTGCAAACACAGACACTGATGTCTCCTTCCTATCTAGAGAACACTGAGAGTGGTAGGTGGGTTGTACAGGCAGGAAATAACAGGGCAGGTTGGAGTTTCCCCAGATGGCAGCACTGAGGTAACCTTCTCTCTCAAAGTTTGGAGTGGCAGAGATGTCTGTTTTCTCATGGAACAATGGGTGCTGAGGAAAGCAGTAGGGCTTGAGCCAACCTGAATCTTCTGTGTCTAAAAAGGTAACCTGCTGGAGAAAAGGAACCCCAGCAGTGAGATTTTTCTGGCACGTACTACAGGGTACGTTTGCTAGATAAAATACAGATTTCCCGGGTAAGCTAGAATTTCAAATAACCAACAAATAAATTTTTAGTATAAATACCTCCCAAACAAATACAGCTTATCTGCGATTCCAATTTGACTAGAGTGTTGGATTTTTATTTGCTAAATCTGGCATCCCCACACGGGGGACGGAAGTTGAAACCAGGGTTGCCAGGGCTTGGCTACAGGAAGCATCATCACATCAAAGAAGTATAAAGCCCTGAGCTCCTGAGTAATCTCTGCATCTGCTCCCAACAAGGCCTGTCATACAAAGGCATTATCAGCCAAGAAAAATCTAAAAACAGCACAAGGTCAATAAACTTGGTACACCTAGTTATCCTTCAGAAGGCAGCTCCAATGTCACATGCTCTCTGAAGTTTCATTACCTCCACCCCATGCCAGATAAACAGTTCTTCAGCTGTGTTCTCCAAGGCACCACATGCAGGCTCCTATGCAGCCCAGCAATCTAAAGAAGAGTTTTGTTTTTTGTGTGGTTTTTTGTGTTTTGTTTGTTTGTTTGTTTGTTTTGTTTTGTTTTTTGAGAGAGAGATTGGAGATAGGCAGAGGGAGAGGGAGAGAATCTTTTTTTTTTTTTTTTTGAGAGAGAGAATCTTAAGCAGGCTCCATGCCCAGTGCAGAGCCCGACTCAGGGCTTGATCCCACAACCCTGAGATCATGACCACAGCCAAAATCAAGAGTTAGACACCTAACTTTGTAGCCACCCAGGGACCCCAAGAGTCAGGCATTGTTGATGGATTATTGGGGCAGTTGCTCTATGGTTCTCTGAACTCCCTAAGCACAAAGCTCTCACTCTGTCCATTTTCGTAGGCTCGGGGTCTATTAAAGGCAGAAATAGAGTCTACAGAAGCTCTAAGAATGTTTATTCAATGAACGAGAGAATAAATGAATGATTGCTCTCATTTTAGAGACAGAGGAGCTAAGCCCAGAGAAATTCAGTTCAATGCCACAGTTTTTGGTTGGTTGGTTGGTTGATTGATTGATTGATTTCTAAGATTGTATTTATTTATTTAAAAGAGAGAGCACAAGCAGGAGGAGAAGCAGGAGAGAGACAAACAGACTCCCCGCTGAGCAGGGAGGCTGATACAGGTCCCAGGCCCCAAGATCATGACCTGAGCCAAAGCCAGACATTTGGCCAACTGAGCCACCCAGGCACCCCAAGGGTTTTTTAAATTTATTTATTTAAGTAATTTCTATGCCCAACATGGGGCTTGAACTCACAACCCCAAAATCAAGAATCCCATACTCTTCCAACTGAGACAGCCAGGTGCCCCATTTTTTTTTCTTTTTTAATGGGTCTAGGGATCCCTGGGTGGCGCAGCGGTTTAGCGCCTGCCTTTGGCCCAGGGCGTGATCCTGGATACCCGGGACCGAATCCCACGTCGGGCTCCCGGTGCATGGAGCCTGCTTCTCCCTCTGCTTATGTCTCTGCCTCTCTCCCTCTCTCTCTATGTGACTATCATAAATAAATACAATATTTAAAAAAAATGGGTCTACCAAAAGCAAGGAAAATGAATAATATTTCAGAAGCTGGAGTGGAAGACACTGTGCAGTAATGAGGAGAGTTGTCCACTGTGAAGGCACTGAATATCGCCCTTCCTAGTCTGGGGCCAACATGGCATCAAGGGCTACAAGTTTTCTCTCCTCTACCTAGCTGTTGCCTTTTGAGTGGTAGAAAGAGCCCCTCCAAAAACGAGAGTCAAAAGTTCCAGGTTCCATTCCGATTCTGACCCTGGGCAAATCACTCTGCCTCCATTCTCTCCTCTGCAAAGCACCGGAGATAATCTATACTAAGCAATCTCTAAAGTGCTTTGAGCTTGTTTCTCTACTCATTCATCAATCAGCATTTGTTAGGGCTCTTCCATGCAGACCTCTGGGGATAAAAAACAGTACACAGTCCCTGCACTTAGGGACCTGGAAAGGTAGGGAGAGGAGGGATGCCTGGGTGGTTCAGTGGTTGAGCATCTGCCTTTGGCTCAAGTCGTGATCCCGGTCCTGGAATCAAGTCCTGCATCGGGATCCTTGCAGAGAGCCTACTTCTCCCTCTACCTGTGTCTCTGCATGTCTCTGTCTCTCATGAATAAATAAATAAAATCTTTAAAAAGAAAGAAAAGTAGGGCGTGGAAATTAAATGGATTACCATGTGGCCAGCACCATGATAATAAAAGCAATGGCCACCATCTATTTTGCATGCACACTCACCATGGAGCAGCCACAGTCCCAATGATCACTGCCACTTTATAAGCAGGTGTTGTTTTAACCCTCATTTAAGGAGGTGAAATGACTTGGTCAAGGTCACTTAGCTAGTAGTAAGGGTGGGAGTAGCCACTGAAACTCAGATTTGCCTGACTCAAAAGAACTAGTGTGCATAACCACTTGGCTACATAACTTTCCTGGTAGAAGTATGTGAAAAAAATCACGAGCAGTGCAAAGGACAGCATAGGGAAAGTTTCCTAAGGCCTCCCTAATTGTGACTCAAAATCTAGGAACCAGAAAAATGTTTTAAATAATAATGGGTAACAAATATAGAACTTACCATGTTCTGTATAAAGCATTGTTACAAACACTTTAAATATATTAAGCATTTAATCTTCACAGCCGTATGAGGTTGGCACTATGATCCTCATTCTATAGATGAGGAAATGAGCCCAGGGAGCAAATTTTCAAAGTCACATACAGCGTATTGGCAGAGCTGGAATGTGAATGTGGACAAGCTGGCTCCAGACTCTGTGCTCATATCTGTTATGCTATACTGTCAAGGTCAAAGGTAAATGGCAAATGAAAGAGAATAAATAATTGAAATTCATAGCACAAAGGGCTAATCTCCCTAATATGTTAAGAGATTCCTCCCAAGAAAAAGGCCAACAACCCAAGAGAAAAACCCAAAACCTTTGAATAGACAGTTCAATAAAATTAAATACATACAAGAAAAATGCAGATTCTAACCCTAATGAGATAACATTTCTCACCTACCAGATTGGCAAAAACCCAGAAGTTTGACAAAACGCTCTTTGTGAGGCTGTGGGGAAGTGGCCTCACATGCTGGGAGGCGCACAAATCAGAAGATCCACGGATGACAATTTAAAGTGACAAATCCATATACTCAGCAACATGACGGCTAGAAATTCTCTCGCTCAAGCAAAATGGCATTAAGGCAAGCCTTGTCATTACAACCTTCTTTGTGACAACAAAGACCTGGAAGCAACCTTCATGCCCATCAGTAGGGACTGGTTAACCACATTTGGCACAGCCATATAATGGAATACTTTGCACTGTTAAGAAGATTGAAGAAGTACTTTATGGATTGATATGAGGCCATTTCAAGATATATTAAAGAAAAAAGCAAGGTACAGAATGGTGTGTATACATTATTCTTTAATGTGTCTTATAAATTCTTTTGTATAAAAATAAAAGGAAGGAAATAAATCTTGTATTGATCGGTAGCAGCATAAGAACCACCTCTGGGGAAAAACAGGGAGTGGGTGGATGGGAGGCAAGGATGGGAAGGAGAACCTCCCCACACCCCTTTTGCATTTTTTGAGGCTTGAGCCACACGATTGTATTACTTATTTTTTAAATTTACAAAGAATTTTTTAAAGAAACCAAAAAAGAAAGGGCTTTCAGCGGAGGGGTCATTTTAGAACTCTCTGGCTCCAAGATGACAACTCAATGGTCCTATAATGAGAAAGAGTCTTCATGAACCCATTAGTGATAAGAAAACAAAAAGGGTATCAGAGATGCCCACGGGGGCAAAAAGGTCCTTTCATTCAGACCCACTCACACAGTTCCCATTGCCTCTCCCCATTTTGCTCCCCAGGCTCACTCAAGCTAAGACTCAAGCGCCAGTGACATCAGCTAACATAGGTAACCGTGGGCAACCGGGCTTCTTTCGTGGTTGTCATAGCAACACTGATGTTCCTACAGTCAGGTTTTCATTGTGAAGTGATTATCAGGCCTTGTGGCAGGCTCTTCCACGTCCGCTGGATGAATGAGCCTAAATTAGATGCAATTTCAAATGAACTGTTAAGAGCAGCTGAGAATTGGGTGAGATTTACATATCCTTCCATCAGGACCCGCAAATCTTTTGAGTTGCATGCCCAATGCAACTCAAGGATGGGGCGCTACTTGCACCTCAGCCATCAAAAGCTGCTGGATGGCCAAAGACTTCCCATGTTTCGATGCAAAATGGGCAGCCCCTTCTCCACCTTCCTTTCTTCCTCTCCCCTCTTGAGTAGCAGGAACAGACCCAGCAGGATCTTGGTTTCAACCGCATATACATAACAAAACCTCCTGATTTACCAGAACTTTGTAAAACCCATAGTCCTATTATAATGAGCCCCCACTACACTGGAGAAATCTCAAGTTTCTGCTTGCCTGAGTATCTCCACTCCAAAGTGATGCAGCCAGGATTCCTAATCACCTCTCAGAGTTTCTTTCACCTCCGCTCCTTCACTAGGGGCCAGGATAAAAGTTTTCTTTGTGTTTGGAAAATGAAGCAGAGTTTCATGGTATCCATGAGCCTCAATGAAAAGACAGGTGCTCTGCATCCATCAGCCAAAGGGCGGAAGGAAGGGGCTCAGTCCCGGCTGCCAAACACTGGGGCAACATGACAAGCTCCCAGTGACTCATACACACCCTTAATCTCTGATTTCAGTGGTTACAATGTATCCACCCACATTCAAATCATTTCTATCTCCCCCTGTGCTATATTATTCCGTTCCTATGCCATGTACCCTCAAAGAAGTGAATTCATTTATCATTTATAGAGTTATAGGAAGGAAGCAGAGGAAAGGAACTCTCTGGCGTTTGGAAGAAGCATTGACTGTTCCCCAAACTGTCCTCATTCCTGCTCCAAGTATGTGACTTGTGGCTTCCTTTGAACCTCAGGCATGTGCGGCAATTCCAATAGCAAGAGGTGTAGATGGGTGAGGACAACAGGTGCAGGCAGAGATGTAGCCATCCACTCCTGTTGGGTTTGACAGGCGCTGTCTGTGTGAGTCCAGCAACCAGTTCTGTTGGCTTTGGAAAGAAGCAGGATGTTGTCCAAAAAGCACAGAAAAGCTCCCTATCAAAAAAAAAAAGAAAAAGAAAAGAAAAGAAAAAAAGAAGAAAGAAAGAAAGAAAGAAAGAAAGAAGAAAGAAAGAAAGAAAGAAAGAAAGAAGAAAGAAAGAAAGAAAGAAAGAAAGAAAGAAAGAAAGAAAGAAAGAAAGAAAGAAAAAAGAAAAGCTCCCTATCCATTCCATCTCTTATAGTTTCATCTGGGTCAACCCACCCTGGGTTGGCAAGTAAAAATGTGCCCAGAAATTACATTCAGGCACCCTTTATCCTTAGGGCTTAACCTGGGGTTGATCCATGTATTCTTGAGTGGGCTTCTCATCACCAATGAACCCTATACCATCACCAAAGTATATGCAAAATGCTCTACATATAGCAGGTGTCAATCTGCAACAACAAACTCGAGTGTGTAAGAAATACAGCAATTCTTTACTTTTGTTCAATCAATTTAAGTCTGTCTCTAAATGCTATCTATTTGGGTTGGCCAGAAATTCAGACATTACTGGATCTCCTACCACACTATGCCCCTATTTTAACACACCCTTCATCTCCATTCTGTGCTGGTCTTAGCTCATGGGTAACAATCAGGCATCTGGAAGTCTCTTTGGTCATCAGTCCACAATGTTTGTCAACAAGATGCTTCTTGTTCTAGCTCACATGGTTCTGTGTATGTGCCCCATCTGGACACTGAGCCAGCCTTTCTGGCATATTTCACACCTGCCCTCCCCTCTGAGGATGGGATCCCCAGACACAGTAGAAATCTTCAGTTCCTTGGCCGTAGCACTAGGACTTACAATTGAAATCATGGACAACAATGAGATCTAGGGTGGAAGAAGGATGATATAAAGCAGGGTGTTCAAATATTTTTGAAGGTGGAGTATAACCCCAAAAGAATATTGTAAAGCAATGTGTCTCTTTGCAAATTTTAAAGTCAGCATGCTAATTTTTCATTCCACAATTAAACAGTTGCAAATTATATAATTTCTAATCTACTAAAATAGTGGTATTTTTAAACTGTTATACCACTCTTTTAAATGTATCTAGTGGAATCCAAATATAGTGAGTTGATGTCCATCTTTAGCCTTTTTTTTTTTTTTTTTTTTATGATAATCACACAGAGAGAGAGAGAGGCAGAGACATAGGCAGAGGGAGAAGCAGGCTCCATGCACCGGGAGCCCGACGTGGGATTCGATCCCAGGTCTCCAGGATCGCGCCCTGGGCCAAAGGCAGGCGCCAAACCGCGGCACCACCCAGGGATCCCCATCTTTAGCCTTTTAAGAAGTACATGAGCAAGCTCTTCTTCAAAAAGCAAAAACTTTGTCAATTCCCTCCAACCAAAGATGACCAGCAACAAGTAGAGTTTACGGACTCATTGCAAGAAGGAAGAACATTTACCCTGGGGAACCATAGGGCACGTCCAAGTGGCAAGGTATTAGAAACAACTCAGAGAGGGATCCCTGGGTGGCGCAGCGGTTTAGCGCCTGCCTTTGGCCCAGGGCGTGATCCTGGAGACCCGGGATCGAATCCCACGTCGGGCTCCCGGTGCATGGAGCCTGCTTCTCCCTCTGCCTGTGTCTCTGCCTCTCTCTCTCTCTCTCTCACTGTGTGCCTATCATAAATAAAAAATAAAAAAAATTAAAAAAAAAAAAGAAACAACTCAGAGAATTTAGGTTTGCATTAGGTGCTTTCTGGGAGAATTCAAGGAATTGGGGTTCTGCTCTGAATTGGATGCTGTCAAGAAGGACTAATTCTATGTTGAGTTAAATAAAGCTTAGCTAAAAGGAGAAAATAATAGAGAAGGCTAAAGCTTTAAATGGTAGAGAAGCAATCACTTATAGTAGCAAAGAGAGCAGAATTATATTAGTTTACTATTGCTTCAGACAAATTATCAAAATTTAGCAACCATTTATTAAGCACCATTGTCTCAGAGTGTCTGTGGGTAAGGCTGTAGCATGACTTAACTAGATCCTCCACTCAGTCTCACAAGGCTGCAATTCAAGTGCCAAGGGGCTGCATTCTCATCTGGAGGCTGGACTGGGAAATAATCCATCTTCAAGCTCCCTCTAGTTGTTGGTAGAATCCATTTCTTTGAAGCTTATGGAATTCATGTCAGTGTGTTCTTCAAAACCAACAAAGAAGAGTCTTTGCTGCTGGAGACTCTGCCATTAGGGAAAGCCTAGACTTTCCTCCAAAGGGCTCCCCTGATTAGGTCAGGGCCACTCAGGTAAGTCTTCCTTTGATGAATTCAAAAATCACCTGATTAGGGACCTTAATTACATCTGCAAAATCCCTTCAGCTTTGCCACATCATTTAAAATAACCCTCACCTTTAACAGATTCAATTTGTTAGAAGCAAGTTACAGGGCCCACTCACTCAAGGGGAAGGGATGCTACAAAGGCATGGCCTCTGGGAAGTGAGAATCAGGAGGCCCTTCCTAAGGGGTATCTGCCATAAAGATGTTTAGCATCACTTTGGTTTGCTTGTTTTCATCCATGCTTACACAAAATTATAATGTGGTCCTATTTCAGGGTGCCTGATTGGCTCAGTCAGTTGTTTACCTTTGGCTCAGGTCAAGATCTCAGGGTCCTAGGTAGAGCCCCAAGTCAGCCTCCCTGCTCAGCAGGGAGTCTGCTTCTCCTTCTCCCCCTCCCCTTGCTCATGCTCTCTCTCTCTCTCTCTCTCTCTCTCTCAAATAAATGAATAAAATCTTTTAAAAAAAATAATACAGGGGATCCCTGGGTGGCTCGGCAGTTCAGCACCTGCCTTCAGCCCAGAGCATAATCCTGGAGTCCCGGGATTGGGTCCCGCATCAGGTTCCCTGCGTGGAGCCTGCTTCTCCCTCTGCCTGTCTCTCTCCTCTCTCTCTCTGTGTTTATCACAAATAAATAAATATTATTTTAAAGATAATTTAAAAAATAATACAGTGGTCCTATTTCTTTTCTGGCTTATATTGCCTCAATCAAAGATTGACCCTATCTGATGCTGGTGTACTGTGAGACCATCAGGTGCTCAGGAGAACACCATGGCTGTGAGTGCTGGGTCAACTTCTAACAACACTGAGGCCAAGCTCTTGGAGTCAGGCCAGGCCCCAGATGTCAGAGGCTGCCTCTTTCTCACTTTTACATCTTTTCTTTATTCCTTGAATGATTATTTCTCTTCCACTTCCCCCAAACAACCGTATTCTGATGTAACCATTTATATTCTTGAAAATCTTTAATAGACCATTCCACCAGACTGTCCAGCAACCAAAATATGAATATAAATTGAGCCATACATATTTTCTGTATATGGCTAAGTGTTCAAAATAAGTCCTTTCAGCTTGAGTTAGCATTACAATGATGATTAGTACACAACTGACAGATGCAACATAAAGATATACATCTTGACATATAATTTTTAAACATATAAAGTAAAATTCTACCAAAATGTATCTGCTAATGAAACAAATAGGCTGGTTTTATTTCCAATTAACTCATGCATTCACAGATAAGTATTAATAACTGCCAGCATAAGAAAGGTTCAGCCTCAGTTCCATTTCTAGGTTCTGCTTGTGTATCTGCAAGCACTGAGAAACCATGTTCATGTAGACACATAGGTAGACATGGGAAGAGTATCATTAAGGTAATGTCATTCAATTCTCTGAACTTCAGAATTACATGCCCATTGCGAATTAGTTAAATCAACATATGTGAAGCAGTACCTGGGGGTGTGAGTGGTGAACCTCTTTCAATGGAATACCACAAGGCAATTGAAATGGACAAGTTTATTACTCACAGGCACTGGAGGACATACTCAGCACATTCTGATATGCCATACGGGGTGAGGGGAAGTCAGAGAGTGTGGTTGTTACCTAGGGAGAGGCAAATGATACCTAAAGAAGGGCTAGCCCATATAGACTGCTTGGCCACACAAAATGATGCTGATGGGTGCCTGGCTGGCTCAGTCCTTGGAGCATGTGACTCTTGATCTTAGGGTTGTGAGTTCGAGCCCCACAATGGGTGTAGTGATTACTTAAAAATAAAATCTTTTTAAAAAATTATGCTGGGGGAAAAAAAATAAAAATATAAAAATAAAAAAATAAATTAAAAAAATTATGCTGGGGGATCCCTGGGTGGTTCAGTGGTTTAGTGCCTGCCTCCGGCCCAGGGCGTGATCCTGGAGTCCCAGGATTGAGTCCCACATCAGGCTCCCTACATGAAGCCTGCTTCTCCCTCTGCTTGTGTCTCTGCCTCTCTCTCTCTTACTCTCTGTCTCTCTCTCTCTTTCTATCTCTCATGAATAAATAAATAAAAATCTTTTTAAAAAATTATGCTGAAGCAGTAATATTTTGTAGTAGTTTAGCTAGATTCTCAACAATATGATCTAGCACCAACATTATTCAAACAAAAAGCACTTGGCTGACTCAGTAAAGCCTGTGACTCTTTTAAAAAAATTTTTTTTATTTATTTATTCATGAGAGACACAGAGAGAGGCAGAGAAAGAAGCAGAGAGAGAAGCAGGCTCCATGCAGGAAACCCGACATGGGACTCGATCCCAGGACTCCAGGATCAGGCCCAGGGCAGAAGGCAGACACTCAACCACTGAGCCACTCAGGCGTCCCTAAGCCTGTGACTCTTGATTTCGAGGTTGTGAGTTCAAGCTTCATGTTGGATGTAGAGCTTACTTTTTAAAAAATGACTCAAATACATTAAAACCAATTGTAAGGGACACCTGGGAGGCTCAGTGGTTAAGTGTCTGCCTTTGGCTCAGGGTGTGATCACGGGGCCTCAGGATCAAGTCCTGCATCAGGCTCCCTACGAGGAGCCTGCTTCTCCCTCTGCCTATGTCCCTGCCTCTCTCTGTGTGTCTCTTGTGAATAAATAAATAAAATCTTTAAAAAATATATAGTTGTAAAAATGACATAACAGATAAAGGACTAGTATCCAAAATCTGTAAAGAACTTACCAAACTCAACACCCAAAAAAACAAAGAATCTAGTCAAGAAATGGGCAGAAGACATAAACAGACATTTCTCCAAAAAAGACATACAAATGGCCAATAGACACATGAAAAATTGCTCAACATCATTTGTCATCAGGGAAATACAAATTAAAACCACCTGAGATACCACCTCACACCTGTCAGAATGGCTAAAGTTAATAACTCAGGAAACACCAGATGTTGAAAAGGATGCAGAGAAAGGGGAACCCTTTCTCTTAGACCATTGGTAGAAATTCAACCACTCTGTGTGCAGAGTGCAGCCACTCTGGAAAACAGTATGGAGGTTCCTCAGAAAGTTAAAAATAGAACTACCCTATGACCCAGGAATTGCACTTTCAGGAATTTACCCAAAAGATACAAAAATAGTGACTTGAACGGACACATGCACCCCAATGTTTATAGCAGCAATGTCTACAATAGCCAAAATATGGAAAGAACCCAGATGTCCATTGATAGATGAATGGATAAACAATATATATAATGGAATATTACTCAGCCATCAAAAAGAATGATATCTTGCCATTTGCAATGATGTGGATGGAACTAGAGGGTATTATGCTAAGTGAGCTAATTCAGTCAGAGAAAGGCAAATACCATATGATTTCACTTATATGTGGAAATTAAGAAGCAAAACAGATGAACAAAGAGAAAGCGAAGGAAAAATAAAATAAGATAAAAACAGAGAAGAAGGCAAACCACAAGAGAGTCTTAACTATAGGAAATAAATTGCTAGAGGGGAGGTGGTAGGGGGATGGGATAATCAGGTGACGGGCATTAAGGAGGACACTCGATGTAATGAGCACTGTTATATGCAACTAATGAATCACTAAAGTCTACCCCTGAAACTAAAAATGCACTATGTGTTAACTAAATTGAAGTTAAATAAAAATTTTAAAAATTAAATTAAATTGGGGAGGTAGGGTTGGATAGGATAACTGGGTGACAAGTATTATTGAGTTCATATGATGAGATGAGCACCTGGTGTTATACCATATGTTGGCAAACTGAATTTAAATCAACTTTTTTAAATATTAAATTAAATTTAAAATAAAAAATAAAAACAATTACAGTTTTGGTACTCAACCATTAGGGTCATTCACTGTCTCAAACCTAACACAAATATTTTTTAGTCAACTCCTTATAGGTAGCTTAAAGACTTGTATACTCAGCGTAATATGCCACAGTAGGATTCAGGATGGGCAAGAGACAGGAAAATAGGGATTGAGGAAGATGAAGCTTTCATCTCAAAGGAGCTCTCAAGATCAGTTTTAGAAAAGAGTGCATACAAAAACACAGGATCTGGAAACTGATTCCCATAAAACAACCTCCATACTTTATAGAATGTATATGTATGAGTGCTCCAATTAGAAGATAATAATCTAAAACATTTGAAGATCTTTGTATCTGAAGAAAGATAAGAAATTGTTTGACCTGCTAAAAAACAAACAAAACAAAACAAAAAAAGAGAGAAACCTCACACTTGGGATGCCTGGCTGGCTCAGTTGGTAGAGCTTTTGACTTTTGGTCTCTGGATCATGAGTTCAAGCCCCATGCTGGGTATGGAGTCTACTTAAATTAAAAAAAAAAAAAATGCCCAAGATAAGTCACTCATGCTAGGCCATGTCACCAAACTGGGACTTAATACATAATCAAAATTCAGTTTCAACCTCCCCCAGAAATGTAGTCTTAACCAGTCGGTCAGGAATTTTCTGGCCAACACCAATGAGGTAACTGTCACATGGGCCCTCTCCATCCCCCACAAAAGGAAGATGAAGTTATCTGCATGATGAAACCCCTTTTCCTTCCCCTTAAGACAAAGTAACCCAGCCTGAAATAATCCTTTCTCTTCCTTCACCTTCCTTGCCTCACCCTCATTCCTATTAAAAAAAAAAAAAAAAAACTTCCATTTTGGGACGCCTGGGTGGTTCAGTGGTTAAGTACCTGCCTTCAGCTCAGGGCGCGATCCTGGAGTCCCGAGATCAAGTCTCACATTGGGTACTCTGTAAGGAGCCTGCTTCTCCGAGCTCTGCCTGTGTCTCTGCCTCTGTGTGTGTGTGTTGTGTGTGTGTGTGTGTCTCATGAATAAATAAATAAAATCTTAAAAAAAAATCCATTTTGTACAACTCCTTGGATTTCCCCCTACTTGCTGGATAAGATGCTACCCAATTCATGAATCACTTAATAAGGTCAATTACAGCCCCTCAGTCGCCGCCGGCTGCCTGCCTCGCCGCCCGCTCGCTCCGCTGCCGTCCAGCAGAAATGCTTCAATTACCCTCAGTCCTCCGCCAGATCAGGCCAGTGTCCAGAGTCCTGGCTCCTCATCTCACTCGGGCCTATGCCAAGGATGTAAAATTTGGTGCCGATGCCTGAGCCTTAATGCTTCACGGTGTAGATCTCTTAGCCAATGCTGTAGCCGTTACTATGGGGAAAAACAGTGATTATTGAACAGAGTTGGGGAAGTCCCAATGTAACAAAGCATGGTGTGACCGTAGCAAAGTCAATTGACTTCAAAGACAAATATAAAAATATTGGCGCTAAACTTGTTCAAGATGTTGCCAATAACACAAACGAAGAGGCTGGGGATGGCACCACTACTGCTACTGTCTTGGTACGCTCTATTGCCAAGGAAGGCTTCGAGAAGATTAGCAAAGGTGCTAATCCTGTGGAAATCAGGAGAGGTGTGATGTTAGCTGTTGATGCTGTAATTGCTGAACTTAAGAAGCAGTCTAAACCCGTGACAACCCCTGGAGAAATTGCTCAGGTTGCTACGATTTCTGCAAATGGAGACAAAGAAATTGGCAACATCATTTCTGATGCAATGAAAAAGGTTGGAAGAAAGGGTGTCATCACAGTAAAAGATGGAAAAACACTGAATGATGAATTAGAAATTACTGAAGGCATGAAGTTTGATCGAGGTTATATTTCTCCATACTTTATTAATACATCAAAAGGTCAGAAATGTGAATTCCAAGATGCCTATGTTCTATTGAGTGAGAAGAAGATTCTAGTGTCCAGTCCATTGTATCTGCTCTTGAAATTGCCAATGCTCACCATAAGCCCTTGGTCATAATTGACCAAGGTCACCATAAGCCCCAGGTCACTGTGCCCTGCTTCGGTGCATTCCAGCCTTGGATTCAAAAGTCCAGCTAATGAAGATCAAAGAATTGGTATCGAAATTATTAAGAGAACACTCAAAATTCCTGCTGAAGATGTTTATGGAGAAGCTCTGAATACACTTGTTTTAAATAGGGTAAAAGTTGGTCTTCAGGTTGTGGCAGTCAAAGCTCCAGGTTTTGGTGACAAAGCTGCTTAAAGATATGGCTATTGCTGCTCATGGTGCAGTGTGTGGGGAAGAAGGATTGACTCTAAATCTCAAAGATGTTCAGCCTCATGACTTGGGAAAAGTTGGAGAGGTCATTGTGACCAAAGATGATGCCATGCTTTTAAAAGGAAAAGGTGACAAGGCTCAAATTGAAAAACGTATTCAAGAAATCATTGAGCAGTTAGATATCACAAATAGTGAATATGAAAAGGAAAAGCTGAATGAATGTCTGGCAAAACTCTCAGATGGAGTAGCTGTGTTGAAGGTTGGTGGGATAAGTGATGTTGAAGTGAATGAAAAGAAAGAGTTACAGATGCCCTCAATGCCACAAGAGCTGCTGTTGAAGAAGGCATTGTTCTGGAGGGGGTTGTGCCCTGCTTCGATGCATTCCAGCCTTAGATTCAATAACTCCAGCTAATGAAGATCAAAGAATTGGTATCGAAATTATTAAGAGAACACTCAAAATTCCTGCAATGACCATTGCTAAGAATGCAGGTGTTGAAGGATCATTGATAGTTGAGAAAATTATGCAGAGTTCCTCAGAAGTTGGTTATGATGCTATGCTTTTGTGAATATGGTGGAAAAAGGAATCATTGATCCAACTAAGGTGGTAAGAATTGCTTTATTGGATGCTGCTGGAGTGGCCTCTCTGTTGTAGTCACCGAAATTCCTAAAGAAGAGAAGGACCCAGGAATGGGTGGAATGGGTGGAATGGGAGGTGGTATGTGAGGTGGCATGTTTTGATTCCTAGAATAGTGCTTTACCATTCTTAATGAACTGTGAGAGGAAGCTCAAGGCTGGGTTCCTCAACCATAACTTCAGAGAAGTCAGTTGAAGGAAATGACTAAAGAAAAGACTGGCTGATGTTTAAGAATCGCTATAACCATCAGTTACTGGTTTCAGTTGACAACATATAATGGTTTACTGCATCATTGTCCATGCCTACAGATAATTTATTTTGTATTTTTTGAATAAAAAGACATTTGTACATTCCTGAAAAAAAATAATAATAAGGCCAATTACATCTTCATATTTACTTAGTTGAATTTTTGTTGCTTAACAAATCTTAAATTTTGTTTCTTATATACATCAGAATATCCGGAGTAACCACTAAAAGAACAGATATTCGGATGCCTAGGTAGCTCAGTTGGTGAAGGGTCTGCCTTGGGCTTGGGTCATGATCACAGAGTCCTGGGATGGAGCCCTGCATCAGGCTCCCTGCTCAGTGGGAATCTGCTTCTCCCTCTGCCCCTACCCCTGCTTGTGATCTTTCTCTCTCTCTCACTCTCTCTCTCCCACAAAAATAAATAAATAAATAAAACATTTTAAAAATAAAATATAAAAAATATATATTCTTATATAGACACAGAATCTCCAAAATATTTGGGGGTGGGAGGCACTAGAATAAGCGGGAAAACAAAACCATCTATCATCCAAAAGAAGGAAGAAAGGGAGGTAGTAGAGGAGCAAACAGAAAAAGTAAAAGAAATACAGTAGAATATTAGTAAGGCAAAAAAATCAGTAAATTTTTTTTTATTCAGAAAAAAAATCTGAATAAACCAGTAATTATAATAAACTTAACAGGCAAAACTTTCCAATTAAAAAAAATGATTTTTCAGACTGGATTTTGTAAAAACAATACAAAAGTTATACTTGTTATTTTAAAGAGAAACCATTCCTAAGGGAGAGGGAGAAAGGAAGGAGAGAAGAAGGGAAGTGGTACACAGAAAGGTGAAAAGCCTAAGACTGAAAATAATACCACAGGTCAATACTAACTATAAGAAAGCTGATGTTGCTGTATTATCAGACAAAACAGGCTGTAAACAAAGAGATGACAACATAACTTTATGACAATAAAAGGTTCTATTCAGGAGCACCCGGGGGGCTCAGTCAGTTGTGAGTCCAGCTCTTGGTTTCTGCTCAGGTCATGATTTCAGGGTCCTGGGATCGAGCCCTGTGGGCTCCATGCTCAGTGAGGAGTCTGCTTGAGGATTCTCTCCCTCTCCCTCTGCCCCACCCCACCCTCTCTAAAATAAATAAATAGTTTTTTAAAAATAAATAAATAAACTAGCTGTAATTTTTTTTAAAGTTCCATTTATGACAAAGAGAGGCATATAACTACGTGTATGCACCTAACATGTAAAGCAAAAATTTACACAGCTGCAAAGAGAGCTTGATAAACCCACCATCAAAACTGGAGATTCTGATTCTGCTGTCTCAGTAATGGATGGATGAAGCTGCCAAAGAAATGGCAGGGATATAGTAAGAGTCAATGAATAAAGATGGTCCTGGCATCCAGGGGATGCAACCAGAACACAGCACCCAGCAGACAGGTTGCTTTCAATCACATTGTTTTCAAGCATGTTTGGAACATTAGCAAAAAGCAGCCCTGTGACTGGCCAGGAGGAGTAGCTCAAAAAAAATGTCAAGGGGTTGACATCATGCTGACCATGCGCTCGGACCACAATGTGGCTAGCAATGATACAAGAAAACCCATTGTTTGGAAAGGTAAGATACACTTCTAAATAACTCATGGATCAAAGAAGAAATCATAATAGAAATCTCAAAACATTTAGAAATGAATCTTAAAGAAATAACTATATTCTGAGACATGTAGTATATGGTATAAGAAATTATCATTTAGGGATCCCTGGGTGGAGCAGCGGTTTGGTGCCTGCCTTTGGCCCAGGGCGCGATCCTGGAGACCCGGGATCAAATCCCATATCGGGCTCCCAGTGCATGGAGCCTGCTTCTCCCTCTGCCTGTGTCTCTGCCTCTCTCTCTCTCTCTCTCTCTCTCTGTGACTATCATAAGTAAATAAATAAAAATAAAAAAAAATAAAGAAATTATCATTTAGAGGATGCCTGGGTGGCTCAGCAGTTGAGTGTCTGCCTTTGGCTCAGTGTGTGATCCCAGGGTCCGGGATCAAGTCCCACATCGGGCTCCCTGCTTCTCCTGCCTGTTTCTCCTGCCTGCTTCTCCTTCTGCCTATGTCTCTGCCTCTCTCTGTGTGTCTCTCGTGAATGAATAAATCAAGTATTAAAAAAAAAGAAATTATCATTTAGATAGAACTTTATAGCCTTCAAAGGTTTACAATAGAAAGTAAGACATGTCACAAAATTAATGTGTTGAGCCCCAACTTATGAAGCTACTAAGGATCCACCTACTCTCCTCACCTCCTCACTCCTGACTCCTCACAACACCTTACTCACACTCTCCCCCTCCTCTTATTTCACATACTCACTGAGCTCCCTTGTGTGCCAGGTACTGCCTCCTCCCCCAACCATCTTTATCATCAATAAACCCCTAGGTGTTCAGGTTCCCCCTGGTGTATTACTGGAAACAGCCATGGTGCGCAGAACCCACTGCACCTATCTTTGACTGCACTCATTCACTCAACACCAGTACTTGCTGACTATTGACTGTGTCTCAGGATGGCCCAGATGCTATGGATACAGAAATGGAGAAAGAAAGCCCAGTCCTTTCCCCTAGAGCAGGGGTCCTCACGGTGCAGTCTCCAGACCAGCACCATCAGCATCAACTGGGAGCTTGTTGAGGAATTCTCAGGTCTACCCCTTACCTAACGAATCAGAAACTATGGAGTGGGGCCCAACACTCTGCCTCAACAAGCCCTCCAAGTGATGCTGTCACATGCTGGAGGAGCTTGAGACCCACTGCTCAGAGGAGTTCAAAGTCCAGCCAACATAAACCAGCAATGATAATGCAGTGGGGGAAGGGCAGCCACTAAAACAGTCAGGAAGGGAGCCTTGAAAGCCTCAGAGGTTGGGCATCTGCCTTTGGCTCAGGTCATGATCCCTGGGTTAAGCCCTGCAGCTCAACCTTGCTCAGCAGGGAGTCTGCTTCTCTCTCCCTCTGCCTGCCACTCTCCCTGCTTGTGCTCTCTGTGTCAAATATTAGTGATATCCAGAGTCATCACAGCAACATTGGTTATACAGCAGAATTTCCAAGCCAATTTTTTCAGAAACCATGAACATTACAAATACTTTTTTATTAACAGGAATATTTGAAAAAAAAATTATTTGTTACTGGTAACAAACGTCCTGGGCACATCTGCCACCTTGTTAAGGTATCAGCATGATCTGATGATCTGACATGTGAGAGCCAGGACTGGATAATCTCATAGTTTTGAATGGGGGGAAATTTAGGTAAAAGACACGCAGGTATGTTTGCATAGCTCTGGCACTGAGGAGACCATAATGCAAAGGATGGTGATTTGCTCGGATCCTTTTGTTATCAACAAACATTCATTCTAGGGGAAGGCCTATTCTTCGCTCCTGATCTGGAGACACCAGCCCCTTTGGACCTAGACATAAGCATCTATCCAGACAAGGCTATCAAATTCATCTGAAAGCAGTCTTCCTTTCTGCTTTAGACTGCTTTGGAAGGAGTGGTCACTCAGAAGCCTTCACCAGAACAGCTGCTCAGAAGAGTCAGGTCAAGGCTTTGTCCTTAAATTCATTTGGGCAGAGCTTCTGAGTCAGATCAGCTTCTGAGTACTGCAACATTTGATCCCTAAACTGTTGATAAGATTTGGTTATTAAAAATCCCCAGGGGTAGTCAGAGAATCAGATCCACTGTTAATCTCTACAGAGAGTCAAGAGAATTAACCAACCAAGTTTAATTTAATTTAAGTTTTTCTTACTGACTTAATTTAATAATTATTTATAAGCATAAAGCATCCCTCCTTATGTAAGATCTGCAGGAAATTAATTACTTTTCCCTCTAGACAGGTTATTTGCATTCTTTTCAACATTTTTTAATAGGAAATACATAATGCCTGGTACAAAATGTGAAAGCTAGAAAAGAGAGTACAGAAAAAAGTATATTATCTCGTTCCCTCCCCCACAGTCTCTGGCACCTATGGAAAGCATGTATACATGCCTTGTTTTGGATTTTTTTTTTTTTTTTTTTGGTGGGGTGGTATTATACCAAAAGGAGATATTCTATTTTGGTGACTGTTCTATGCCAGTATGGGAGAAGCCCCATTCTTCCTTATTCCACTGTGAGGTCATGCCTACTTTATACCACCAATCCCCCACCTACAGACATTGAAATGGCTTCCAATCTTTTGCTACCTCAAACAATGGTGTAAATTAAGTCCTTGTACAAAAATCTATTCTCCGTATGAAAGAATAAACAAAAGGCAGTAATTGAATATTATTCAAACTTTTAAAAAGGACATTTGGACGCATACAACAACACAAATGAACCCTGAGGACACTATGCTTTGTGAAACAAGCCCATCACAAAGGGACAAATGCTGTATGATTCCACTGTACCTTGTAAATTGTATGTTACATGTATGTTACCACAATTTTTAGAAATCCATTTTCTATATTCTTCTGTATTCACTTATTCATTCATGCATTTGTTCAATCATTCAATAAACCCATGTGTGCCAGAATCGGAGAATTATGTACAGATTTATCCTCAGGTTCAGGAAGACAAAGAAATGATGCAAGGAAATTCTAAGCAGAAAGTTCGGGATGTGAGAAATCAAAATGCCACACTAGAGAAGAAAGGATGGAGAGGTAAAGAGGAACCAGATATAAAGACCTCTGGCATCTCACTAAAGGGAAGATTTTGTTCTGTAAGAATAAATAATTATCCTGAAAGGTTTACACTGCACATCAACCACCTGACATGTATGGTAGGAGGGCTCTGGCTTCCATGTGGAAGCTGGATGGAGACCAAAGCTGAAAAAGATTCTCTCCTTGCTGCTTTCCTCCAAAGGCTTGGTGAATCTTGACCTGTCCAGGAAAGACTGAAAGGAAACAGACTCCAGTAAATCAGGGTGTATAATTCACTGCTCTAGTAGTTTTCAAGGTGTGGTCTCTGGACTAGCCACACCAGCATCACTTGGGAGCTGGTTAAGATGCAAACTCTCAGACTCTCTCCTAGCTCCACTGAGTCAGAAACTTCGTGGGGTGGGCCCTGGAAATCTATGCTTTAACAAGCACAGGTAATTCCGATGCAAGTTCAAGTTTAAAACCATTCTCTATAGGATGCCTGGATGGCTCAGTTGGTTACTGCCTTCAGCTCAGGTCATGATCCCAGAGTCCCAGGATCGAGCCCCACATTGGGCTCCCTGTTTGGTGGGGAGTCTGCTTCTTCTCCCTCTGCCTTGCCCCTTGTTCATGCTTTCTTTCTCTGAAGTAAAATCTTAAAAAAAAAAAAAATTCTCTACAACATAAATTACCACAAATGTCTTTTTTTTTTTTTTTTTTTTAATGTTTTTAATAGGCTCCAGGCCCAGTGTGGACCTCAGTGTTGGGCTTGAACTCAACACCCTCAAGTCAAGACCTGAGATGAGATCAAGAACCGGATGCTGGGGATCCCTGGATGACTCAGCAGTTTAGCGCCTGCCTTTGGCCCAAGGCATGATCCTGGAGTCCCGGGATCGAGTCCCACATCAGGCTCCCTGCATGGAGCTTGCTTCTCCCTCTGCCTGTGTCTCTCTGCCTCTCTCTCTCTTTCTGTGTGTCTCTCATGAATAAATAAATAAAATCTTTTAAAAAAGAAAAAAAAGAGTCGGATGCTTAACCAACTGAGCCACCCAGGTGCCCTGGTGTCTTTTAAATAGTACGTTTATTATACCTCCACCCAACTTGCCAATAAAAGTTAACACTCTGGCTCATTTTATTTTAGTTTACTTGACATAGAAAATACAATCAAGGGGCACCTGGGTGGTTCAGTTGGTTAAGCGTCTGCCTTCAGCTCAGGCCATGATCTCAGGGTCCTGGGATCAAGCCCCTCGTCAGGCTCCCTGCTCAGCGAGTCTGCTTCTCCCTCTCCATCTGCCCCTCACCTCACCCCACCCCACCCCACCCCCGCTTATGTTCTCTCTCTCTCTCAAATAAATAAATTACACCTTAAAAATAAATATATGATCAAATTTACCTGCCCCACCTAAAATCTATTTACATAAACTTGTCATGAACATAATGCAAAGTACAACTGTCTCATAAATGTTATGTATGTTCTACCTTGCTTTATTTATTTATTTATTTATTCATTTATTTTTCCTACCTTGCTTTAAAAAACATTTGAGGCAGGACGCCTGGGTGGCTCAGTGGTTGAGCACCTGCCTTTGGCCCAGGGCGTGATCCTGGAGTCCCGGGACCGAGTCCCACATCGGGCTCCCTGCATGGAGCCTGCTTCTCCCTCTGCCTGTGTCTCTGCCTCTCTTTCTCTGTGTCTCTCATGAATAAATAAATAAGATCTTTAAAAAATATATTTGGTGGCCTGTGTACGTATAATTAATGTATACCATAGATTTCAAATGAGCTTTAGGAAGAATGTTAAAAAAAAATGTACCCCATGAAAGATCTGAAACTTTGTAGAGACTTAAAGACCAGAGCTTTCTAGGCTATAAAGTCAAAAAGCTTAAGAAATACATGCCTCGAAAAACCATCTGTGCACCATCCAGAAACACAGGGTAGCCAAAAATGTCCGGGGGCCTTGGAAATGAGAACACTCACAGGTCCTCATTTATTGAATAACCAGTAAATATTCCTCTGGGAGTTCAGACATTTTACTGAAATCTGAGGAGCCCCAGAGTATCCTCCCTAGTTACAAAATATGCTTCCTGCCATTAAACAGAGTTTTGTTCAGGCCTCTGCAAGCACTACAATTCCAGTCTTCTTATGAATACATTTCATATCATAATTGGCAGAAACGCTGGAAACACAGAAGCAGTGGGGCACAGTAAATAAGTAAATAGACAAACAAACAAACAAATAAATAAAGGCTCTGTTGCACAGTTGAATGAAGGGTCTTGTCTCTAGCTCCTGACCTTGGAAAGGCAGCTTTGCTCAGGTATCAAGCAGGCAGTGTTGTGCCTCCTACAATGCTTGAAACAAAGCAAGCACGGAACAAGTATCTATTATTCATATATTGAGTTCCTTCTATGCCAGGAGCACGGCAACACATCTTGCCAACCGTGAAAGGCAGTCAGTGACCATAGGCCCAGCGATATAATAACATCAGCCACCACGAGATGGCGATCATGGCGCTGAGTAATTAGTTATTAACAGTGGTTCTTGGGACTGAGTGCTTTGTCAATCAGTACTCATTCATTCATTCAGAAAATACTTATTCAATGCCTGTTATGTGTCTAGCATCACGGTTACAATACAAGGATCAGCAAAGGAAGACAGGGTCCCTGTCCACAAACCTTATAGTTCTAGGGGAGAAAATGGACAAAAAATCCGAACAGTAAACCATCACAGATGCTGTGATACTGCACAAGGGGAGAGTCAGGCTGCTGGGGAGGAAACCATCCCTAAAGAGAGATGAGGCCAAGAAGGGGGAGCTAAGGTCCGAAGAACAGGAGTTCATGGGTGGGGGGAGGGAAGGGAGCACTCAGACAAAGGGAAGAGGCTGTCAGAGGCTCCCAGGTAAACCAGAGAACAGCAAGTCCATGTGGCTGGAGCCCAAAGTGCAGGGCAGCAGCATTGGAGCTGCCCATCCTGGAGGATGAGCCGGAGCCAGGTCATGCAGGGCCTCACCAGCCTTGCTCATTCAGTGGGATTTGGGTCTAGATCCAAATGGCAATAGGAGATGACTGTTGGGTTCTACATCCCGGGAGGGGAGAGAGCTGGGTGGTTAAATTGGATTTGCCTTTGACAAGGTCAGATTTGCATTCTGACAGGGTTGGATCTGTTCCAGGGATTCGACTGAAGGGTAGCCAGGGGGTACAGGGAGACCAGCTGGAGAACCATCTCTGGTTCTGGGAAGGAAGGAGGAACCTTGGATCGGGGTGGGGGCAGTGAGGATGAAGGAGCAGGATGGAGGGGGGGGCGGATACCAGGGGTGGTGGTACAAGGAAGGGAGGCGGCAGAGATGGCTCCCAAGCATCCAACTCAAACAGGACAGCAGATCGAAGATAAACTGAGGCAGGAGGGGGAAGAGGGTCTCAAATAGTGGTTGGGTAGTGGGGAGTCATGAGTTCAGTGTTAGACACACTGACTGTGAGGGGTTTTTGAGATATCCAGGCAGAACCATCCAGAAGGGAAAGAAACATTTGAGTCTAGAGTTCAAAGACAGAACTACATTGAGTCAACTGGGCGAGGGTGAAATCACCTTGGAGTAAAACCTGGAAAAGCAGCCAAGCCAACGTGGATGAAGACCAGCCACAGGTCAAGGACAAAAAGAGATGCTGAGGGGGTATTAGAAATCTACAGAGGTCACGAGAGAGATAAGGGAAGGCCTCCAAAGAATCAAAGCAAAAAAAAAAAAAGAACAGAACTGAGAGATAACAGGATTATAACAGGATTATAGGAAGAATGTGATTCCATTCCCTTTGCAGCAAATTGGTCATTCTCCCAAATTCACTTAGAGAAGGGGTGTGGCCTTTAATGACCTCTAATTGCTTAGGGGGGCTGTTCAAATAGGCTGTTCCAGAAACCTGAGTGTTAGCATTCCAGACACCTCCTCACATAAGCAGCCTCCAGCTCAGACCACATGGAGGGGCCAGCATGGCCGGGTAGATTGAGGGCTCTGAAAAAGAGTTCTTAAAGATTTTTTATTTGTTTATTCATGAGAGACACAGAGAGAGGCAGAGACGTAGGCAGAGGGAGAAGCAGGCTCCTTGCGGGGGAGCCTGATGCAGGATTCATCCTAAGACCCTAGGATCACACCCTGCCCTGAAGGCAGATGCTCAACCACTGAGCCACCCAGGCATCCCACAATCAACCAATCAATCAATCAATAACACACAGTTGCTGTGTGGGGTAAAAGATATGCAAAGTGCCAGCACGCGGTTCTGCTGTTTGTTTAGCAGAGACCTTAATCCCTTCCATTTATCGTTTGTTCTTCTGTCCTAGGCAAAAGTAGCCCAACAATGCCATTTTCTTAGATTTGCCTATAAACTATAGGGTTTGGGTTGGGAAGCTGGGTTTTTTGTTTTTTGTTTTTATTCGTAAAACAGCTGATAATGACTTAAAACACTGCTGGTGACTAATTGGATGCTTTGCACAATTCCTCGGGTTGGAGAGCCCTACAGCAGAAAGGCCTTCCCTTCCAGTGGGCTTATCAACTCTAAAACGTAGAAAGCCACAGGAATGCCATGGAGATAAAGGTAGGAAGACAGAGGTCCCTCTTAGTAGCCCATTGGCCCAGCACTGCTCTGACCAAGCTCTGAGCTTCTCCGGGTCCTTCTTCCAGGAGTTGAGGGGGACCCTGCAGCACCACAGTTGAGAAGCGAACCTGCCCCAATGTGAGGACACAGTACCCACTTTTCTGCCTCTCGTCCTTCCTCGATGCTCCATCACCCCACATCCCAAGCACCCTAAACAGGTAGTTCCCAGCTGGCCCTTGCCAGTGGCTCATGCCTGGGAAGCCTGTCTCAGCATTTTCCCCAGCAATCCTGCCTCTCTACTTACCAGCTGGGTCAAACGGAACTAGTTGATTAAGCTGCTAAGGCTATCTTTTTCTGAGGGGATATTATTACCTTCTTCCTGGAATTGTTTTTGGCAGATCAGGAGAGATGGCATATAGATATGGCACTTAGCATAAGGAAACCAGTATTATTACTTAATACTTAGCAAACAGGCTCTACTGAAATTATCTTACTCCTTGCCAGATTGTAGGCTCCTTGAGAACAGGGAGGTATTTACCCTGTTTGCATCTTCAGTGTCTATCATACACAGCAGACAGATGGACTTGCAAATACCCATGATTCAGAATCACATGAGGGTTTGCCTTCACTTGTTGCAAAATATAGATTCCTGGGCTCCAGACTCACTGGGAACATGTCCTGGTTAATGCGAGGCAGTGACTGAGTCAAGATATTACCCTCTGGGGTGCGGGGGGTGACTCAGTGGGTTAAGCGTCTGCCTTCAGCTCAGATCATGATCCCAGGGTCCTGGGATCGAGTCCCACATCGGGCTTCCTCTCCCTCTGCACCTGCCCCTGCTCACTCCCTCTCTCTCCAATAAATAAATAAAATATTTTTAAAAAAAGGTATCACCTGATCTTTGTCATCTCTGGTATGGACAACTGTGTCTGCTAAAATCATGTAAAGTGCCACATAGACACTTCAAAACAAGTTTGGTCCTACTTTGTATTAGTTTCCTAGAGCTGCAGTGACAAATTCCCACAAACTAGATGACTTAAAACAACAGAAATTTGTTCCCTCATACTTCTGGAGGCTAGCAGGGCAAAAATAACACGTGGGTAGGGCTGTGCTTTCTGGAGCCTCAAAAGGAAGATCTGTTCCATGCCTCTGTCTCTGTAGTCACATACTCTTCTGTCTCCTGATTATGGGCATATGTACGATGACAAGTAGGGATCACCTTGACAATCCAAAATCTCCCCAACACAAGATCCTTAACTTAATCCTATCTGCAAGGGTTTGGTTTGATTTTTTTTTCTTATATATATATATTTTTTGCCAGATGAAGTAACATTCACAGGTTCCAGAGATTAGGATGTCTTCCACAGGGGACATTATTCAGCGTACCACACACCTGAACCGCAGCAGATTAAATGGAGGTAGATTTGTAAGCTTCCCATGTGATTCTGTTGCAGCTGTGAAAACTACTGAGCTGGGCACTTACTACAGGTTTGTTGAATGAATGAACTCCATGGTGAAAAATGCCCCTCTCCTCCACTGCCTGACTTTACAGCTAGCCCTCAAGGGAGAGACTTTCTATAATATTCTACCCCTTTAAAAAGGTCTAAAAAAATGTTTTGGCGTTCCTGACTCCCAAAATACAGTGGGCCACAGACAGGTCCCATCAGCAAAGAATATGACCCTCTGCTCCTTTAATTCTCTTTCCTGGGATCCCTGGGTGGCTCAGCGGTTTAGCGCCTGCCTTCATCCCAGGATCCAGTCCCACATCAGGCTCCCTGCATGGAGCCTGCTTCTCCCTCTGCCCGTGTCTCTGCCTTTCCCTCTCTCTGTGCCTCTCATGAATAAATAAATAATCTAAAATAATAATAATTCCCCTTCCTTTTTTTAAAAAAAAAGATTTTACTTATTCATGAGAGAGGCAGAGACATAGGCAGGGGGAGAGGCAGGCTCCCCGTGGGGAACCCAATGCAGGACTCACCCCAGGACCCCAGGATCACAACCAGAGCCAAAGGCAGATGCTCAACCACTGAGCCACCCGGGTGACCCTATTCCCTTTCCTTTTCAATGCAAGTTTCTTCACGGGGGAAGATAGCTCCCCGAACTGCTCAGTTTCCCCCTTGCTCCAGAAATGCTTGTGCAATACTAAGCAGACTCACCCAGGAAAAACCCGTGACTCGGCCCTTGTTTACAATCTGATTTAAGAGAGGAAGATTGTTGAAATATTTTAGCCCAAGGCCACTAAGGGACTCCATAGTCCAGGCACATCACACCAGGCAACCTGGGAGGAGCAACGTGCCTTCTCTGGGCTCCTCCCATCAGGGCTTCTGCGATAGGGTCACAGCCTCTGCAGATAAATATTTAACAACCAGTTTCCCAGGGGCAAACCTTGGATCTATAGCTTTACCTATTGCTGAGACATAAATATTCCCATGGTGGCCAATTTCAAGCTGCCAGGATGATGTCACCAAGAGACCAGCACGATCTTACCTGTCAGCTGCAGCCACTGCAGCTCCCAGCCATTGACCTATGGAAAAACCACTTTTCCCTCAGTGAGAATTTGCAGGCCCAAGAGCTGGACAGAGCAGCTTTTGGAGGATCACTATAAAGAATTAATTTTCTAATTTCAGGGACCAAATACTACTACTAGGAACAAGGTTTAAAGGAATCACAAATCTTTTTTTTTTTTTTTAAGATTTTATTTATTTATTCATGAGAGACACAAAGAGAGAGAGGCAGAGACACAGGCAGCGGGAGAAGCAGGCTCCATGAAGGGAGCCTGATGTCGGACTCCATCCCTGGATCTGGGATCACGCCCTGGGCTGAAGGCAGACGCTTAATGGCTAAGCCACCCAGGCGTCCCAGGAATCACAAATCTTTATGATCCCTACCCAACATGAGAGTTCTAGGCACAAAACATCACTATCTTTCTCTTCTGACTGCTCTAAAACTTTATTTCTCTATCTCCATCTCTCTAAGGATTTATCTGCCATTGATTCCGTGCCAAACCCTATTCCAAGTACAGCACACACCTTGACTCAATATACCCTCCCAAACAACCTATGAAGCAAGCACTTTAATGATCTCTGTTTCAGGAGATGAGCAAATTGAACCACTGGGAGGTTAAGTAAATATGCCTAAAGTCAAAGGGCCCTAAATTGCCCTTGGAATTCCCAATGAAGAGTGTGAAAGAATGAATAACAGTCTCCCAACCCAGGAACTAGTATGTTTTAGGGTATAGATCTGTGTAAAAATAAGGAGCATTTATACATATTTAATTGTAAATTGAACCTAATAGACACATAAACACAACCGATAAAATTTTTCACAATGATCAGTCTTGGGAATAAGAGCACTTTGTCTTTCCACATTCATCTTCACTAAAAAGGCTCAAATCTCTTTGCAATTATCAATTAATTACACATCAATATTCCTCTGGGGCTAGACAGTACATTTATGGTCTATTTTATGGTCATTTTATTGCTGTTATTAGTAATGAAAATAAGATCAACGTTACGCACCATACAATGTGTCACGTAGAGACCAGAATTAGACACGGTCATTGTTCCAAGGTTTATTTTATTTTTCGTTCCAAGGTTTAAAACAGAAACGAAATCCCTAAGGAATGACTATTTCATTATTAATAACAATGCCTCAAATTTACGGAGCATTTTATGCTTCACTTTTTTAAAATGTTTTATTTATTCATTCATGAGAGAGACACACGGAGAGAGGCAGAGACACGGGCAGAGGGAGCAGCAGGCTCCGGACGGGACTCGGTCCTGGGATCACGCCTGAGCCACCTGGCGTCCCTGTGCTTCAGTTTCTCACGTGTCTCAATAGAGCACAGGGAATACACCCTGCAGCCAGCAGGACCTGAATTCAAATTCTGATTTCTGCTCCTAATGCTGTCCTGAGTATGATTTTTAACTGTTTATGTGGAATAAGTGAGACTCATTTGATTGCAGATCACAAGTCACAAAGGTTCCCAACTCAGCGCCCCGCAGGGACCCACCTCCTTTCCTTGGAGGTTAAAAAAAAAAACAAAACTTTCTGATCTCCTTCCAGGGAAATTTTACGCATATATGGTACAAGCAAAAGACACACATAACCCTGCACCATTCTGTGCCAATGTCAGCCTTCGACCCTCATGGAAAGTCTGATGTCGTTTCCTCTCCCCTAGAACAGCGGTGGGGGAAGAGCACATCAGACACTCGCAAGAACACCTGCAGCCACAGCGCTGGGCGCGGGTGGGCCCTCAAGAAGGCCCGGGCGGGCAGGTGGGGGCCCGGGCGGGCAGGTGGGGGCCCGGGCGGGCAGGTGGGGGCCCGGGAGCGCCTGCTTAGGCCCGGGCACGACCCCGGGTCCGGGACGCAGTCCTGCTCGGCTCCCCGCCGGGAGCCCGCCTCTCCCGCGGCCCGGCTCTGCGTCCCGCTGAGTCTCCCTGGAGCAAGTCACTCTCCACTCTCCGGGCTTCAGCTTTCGTGTCTTAAAGAACCGAGCAACTGCCATCGCAAGGGCTGCTGCGCAGGCCGGGAAGACGCAGCAAGGGCACGGGCTCCTTCGTGCCACACGCTCCAGAAACGCACACGGAGGGAGGGCAGCCAGGAAGGCGGGGACCCCGGGCCGCGAGCCGGCGCCCCCCCCCACCCCGGGGCCCGCGGGGTCCAGGCCCGCCGCGTCTCACCGCCGACGAGGGGAGGCTCCTGTTTCAGAGACCCCGTGCCCGGATCACCAGGTACCGCCCCCGCCCCCGCCCCCGGCAGCCCCACGGCGCGTGCGGCTCAAACCTGCAAAGACGCAGGTGACCCCGGCTGAACCCCAGCGTCACGCGGGCGCACGGACCCGGCGCACGCCGGAGCCCCGCCCACACGCGCCCGGACTGGCTGCGCGCGCGGACGTGCGGTCGGCGGCGAAGGAAATGGCGGCTGCGGCGGGCGCGGCCGGGAGCGGCCGGCCGCCAGGGGGCAGTCGCGCGTCTGCGGGCCGCGGCCGGCTGGAACCGGTCTGGCCGGAAGTGGGGGCGGCACCTCGGCTTCCGCTGCGACGCGCCACGTGCGCGGCCGGGAGGGACTGCAGAAAACAACAAGATGGCGGCGGCGGCGGGGGGGCGGGGCCTCCTGGTGCCCTTGAGGCCGTCGGTCCCTTAAAGGGCGGCGGCGTTCGCGCGGCGGGGCGGAGGCGGTCGGGCCGAGCCGGGCCGTGGGGTCTCCGCTGCGCTTGCGTTCGAAGCTGCCGGCCCGCTTCCCAGATATTGTCCCGCTGTCTTAGGGTTCTGTTTTTTGGGTTTTTGTTTTTGTTTTTGCTTTGGAGGTTGCTCGGGGTTTGTTTGTCCCTGTGTTTGCAGCTGTCGCGACCTCGGACAGCAGAACCGGCTTTGTCCGGGCGTTTCCCGGGCGGCGGGTAGAGCCTGGGCGCCGGGCTGGCCCAGATGCAGTCCCTCCTCTCTTCGCAGCGCCGCGCGCTCCTGCCTTTGTTCTGCTTAGAACCTCAACCCTGTTGTTTTTTATTCTTTTATTTAAATTGGGCTTGCGGACAAGTAGAACCCCCGCTGCTCACCGCCCCGCCGGCCCTCCCGGGAGCCCGCCCGGTAGCCCGCCCGGTCCCGGCGGAGGGAGGCCGAGAGCTCCGAGCGCTGCAGCCGCCGGCTGTTCGGCCGCGGCCCCGACCGTCGCCCGGGCTGGGTTTTCCCAACTCAGCGGGTGATTTGACGGGAGGTTGAGACGCGGAGGAGCCAGTGTGGGTAAAAATAGTGAACGCAAGTCATGCTGGTTGCGATGGTATATTTAGGATAAAACAGACGCTTGTCCTTGGTTTTATGCCTAAGTACGCCGTCTTGTTGGCATTTCAGATGCCCTCTTTCTGGGTGATTTGTGAGGTCATTTAGCAAGACTGAAATGATGTGACTTTTTACATGGAGGGTGGGAGGCGTTTTTAAATACTAAAACTTGACTCTCCGAGCTTTGGGAGGTTTAATTAGCAAAACTTTCTTCATGTAATAAGGGACCCCCCCTCCCCCAGGAGGGCATGTTACAGCGACAAAGCTCAGGAAAGACTCGGCTGTGTTTACAAAGGCGCCCTCACGGTTTCCTCTGTCTGCTAGGGTGTTTGACACTTGCGCTGTGATCAAAACTGTCGCTCTTAAGTGACAGGCTAGAAACTGCATAATATGGTCAAGAGGGGAAAGGAATACTCAAGGCTTTCATTTTAAGGTTTAAATGCAGATTTTTGACCCTAACATGGATTCGAGAGAATTTCCCTTCAGCCATTCACTTTTGTATCCATGCCTTCCAAGGTTTCACTGCCATCATTTTGCAAAAAAAAAAAAAAAAAGGGGGGGGGGGGGACTGGACTGTTTCCAAAGGATCCTTTAACGTAGGGGGATAAGGACCCTCTTCTCTCCCTTCAGCCTGCGAAAAGATTGCAGCTTACTTAATACCATGTCGTTAAAAGAAGCCTGCTCCGTTTAGTCTTTATATTCTGCAATGATTACCCACTTCTTTGGCTCCCTTTGGTACACACGATTCAGATCTTGGGAAACTTTTTCTGCAAATATCACCGAGCACAAGAATTGGTATATTCCCAGGCCATAAGTTGTTTGCCTCCAAGAATTTCATTAACACTGCCTTCCTGTTGAAAGGAGAAAATGTACTTTAATTTTAGAATAAAGTATCATTGTAGCAAATTTTTTTAATCTGGAAAAGCAGTAAGAAAATTAAAAGAATCTGTACTCCAATAATTCAGAGATACGTGTCTTTCTAGGCATAGATTTAAGTTTGTTTGGGGGACATTATGCTGTGTTAACAATTCGGTACCTTTACTTTTAAAAATACATTGTTCTAGTTTATATTACTAAAGCAAATGATGCCCAATGGAAAACATGAAAAGTACAGAAAAATACAAAGAAAAAAAAAATCACCCAGAATGCCATCATCAAGGAAAGCCACTATTAAGCAAATTGTATTTGTCTTAGTGTAACACTGTATCTCACTTTGTAATCCAGGGTTTATATTTAGCTTGTTTACCGAACATCATCTTATGTCAAACAAGAATGTTAATGATTTTTAGAGCCTGCATAATATTCTATCAGATGAATTAACCATTAACTATATTCTTACTACTGAACGCTAAATTTGTTTGCCAATTTTTGCCCCTGTAAGTAATGTGGACACGAATACTTCGCAAAAAAAGCTTTTAAGATTTTGTAAAATAAAGTTTCAGGTTTGTTGGTACATATTTGACTCCCCAAACTAGTGAGTTAATGGTGTTCCATCTTGAGCGTTCTAATTACTGTATGTCAGCATGCCACTCGAGGTTACATCCCATCTCTTGTACTTTCATTGCTCTCCTCTAAATCTATTTGTTTCCGTTAATAAATCATTTATTCTTGGTGTATTATTTTTGATAGGGATGTGTGTCTAACAAGTTCCAGACTTGGATGTTTAAGTTAAATATTTAAAAGGAGTCCTTTTGCTGTCAACCTGTTAAAAACAGAAACCTCTTTTCCTCGTAACTACTTCATTCCTGTGTGTAGACGTGACACAAAAGAAATTCATTGCTGAAGTTTTCTTTCCAGAACGAGACAAGTATATCAACTATGTAGTTCTCGTAAAATTAATGAACTAAGGGAATGTAGGCTCTTTTGGTGTAAAATCTCTAACCATCACATATCATCATTTTGTTAGTTATTTCCAGTTGTTGTGGATAGCTGCTGGACCTTTATCCACAGGGACAGGAAAAACAGCTCTGTTGGAAGCCAGGTGACAAGCACAGTAGTTTTAAGGTTTCTCTAGATCAGTGTAATGATACCCAGATACTCCTTACCAGGAAACCATTCTGTGTAGTCTGTTCTATCAAAATTAAATTGTTTGCTACAGTCATCCTTCTCTCTAAAAATCATTTAGAGAATACCAAAAATAAAAAGGAGTAAGACAAATGTATGAATAACGGATATGTATCAATCAGCAGCGATTCCATGAGCATCTCAAAATTACCTCAGAGAATAGGACACTCTTTCCTAGGGCAATATCCATTTTAATCACCCCATACTGTAAACTGCCCTAGTCTCTCTATTTTTTTAAGACTTTATTTATTCATTTGAGATAGATACCGAGAGAGAGAACATGAGCAGGGGGAGGGGCAGAGGGAGAGAGAGAAGCTGACTCCCCGCTGATCAGGGAACCTGGATGACACAGGGCTTGTCCCATCCCATGACCCTGGGATCACGACCTGAGCCAAAGGCAGGTGCTTAACCATCTAAGCCACCCAAGCGCCCCCCTAGTCTCTCTTTAAATGACGTCTTAATTACTAAACTTGGAATAAGATCCATTCTACTAGAAGAGGGAACACTGTGTTAAGAATATTTATTCAAATAGATTTGGGACTTGAAGAGCTACCATACATGGCAATCATTATTATTCTAGAAGTCTTCCTTTTGGTGACAGTATCCCATGCAGAGGTTTATCTCGAGACTATCATTTTTTGACACCACCTACTTCATGGTCTGATTCTACATATAAATGGCAATAAACACGCAAAGAGTTTTTTAGTTATATCAGCAGTGTGTATCTGAAATTAAAACCTGTTATTAGAGATTCATTCTCTATAATCCTTTCAAAAACAGCTCTAGATTTTTCTTGCTTTATCATTCAGATTTCATAGATGATACCCAAGACAGCAAATGGATGAATATTTTACATTTTAGTTCTTTTAAGGGACAATTGACTTTGAGCAGCTTTTGGGAGCTATATAGCTCTTAGAAACCTGTCTTCTTGGAGCTGAAGTTTAAAATCTGCTACTGATATAAATGAAGAAGGGGGGTGGGAGTAGGAAGAAGGAAGGGGAGAAGCAGAAGAAATACATATTTTTTTAACATTGAAAAGGTATTTAATATTCTTTAATCTTGAAAACATCCAGATTCCACTGTCAGGTACAGTTAGTGTCCAGCAATGAAAGGCAGAGGTCTTGTCAACTTACCCCTTGAGTCAGCCCTGCCAGAAATAATAGAGGGGATCCAGGTTGTCTTGTGTCCCGGAATTCAGGCCCTAGAGTCTACACTACTGTATTGGCACATTCCAGCAGGGCCAAGGTTGACAGAACCTTGCTGACCAAGGCATCATTCATTACCTTTTAGTCCCCCTTCCCCCCGCCACCAAATCTCCTCTGTTCCCATATTTAATAGCCTAAAGTTCTCATTCTTTCAAGGCTCCATAGTGCAGTGGTTAACAACTGGGGCTTAGGAGTCAGAAGAGACTGGAGTTGGGTTCTAGTTCTGTGACTTACAAACTATGTGACCGTAGGCAGAGTACCATGTCTGGGCCTCAGCTTCCTTCCCTGTAAATGGGGGCTATCTCCTTCTTTGAGAATTAAATGATGGTCAGTACATAGTACTGAGCACAGTGCTTGGCCCAAATAAGCTCTCAATAGAAGGCATTGATTTTTAACCCCTCTACTTGCTTAACCCATCCTCTGCCTGTACTCAGTTCCTCATTCTCCTTTGGCTAGTTGCTTCCTGACCAGACCAGTCAGCATCCTGCCTAGTGCTCTAAGTGCTTACTATTCCTTGTCCCAGTTTTCCCTTTAAATGTACCCTTAGCTCTTTTATCTGTCCGGCAAACTCCTATTCATTCATCAACACCCAAGCCTTAATATCCTGATGATGAAAGTATAAATTGTTGTAACTCCTTCAAAGGGAAATTTTTACAAAAACAGTAAGAATTTAAATGCACCAACCTGTGGATCCAGGAATTCTGTTTCCAGGAATGTATGCTATAGAGATCCTCACCCATGGGCGAAAAGGGAATGTGCATAAAAATACTATTTCTAATAACAAAAAGATATTAAAACCCTACATGTCCAATGGAGCACTAGTATCAAAATTTTATTTTAAATTTTTATTTATTTATGATAGTCACAGAGAGAGAGAGAGAGAGAGAGGCAGAGACACAGGCAGAGGGAGAAGCAGGCTCCATGCACCGGGAGCCCGACGTGGGATTCGATCCCGGGTCTCCAGGATCGCGCCCTGGGCCAAAGGAAGGCGCTAAACCGCTGCGCCACCCAGGGATCCCCTGCGCCACTCAAGGATCCCTCAAAATTTTAATTTATTCCTGCTAGGAAATACTATGGGGATATTAAAAACAAGTGAGTAGCTCTACAAGTACTGATTTCCAAAATATATTGTTACATGAAAAAATTGAGATGTAAAAAAGTTGAGTAGAAGATACCTCCATTTGTCCAAAAAAAAAAAAAAAAAAACAACAACCACATTTATATTTATATTGATGGAGTGGTGGTGGTTGCCTCTGATGGGCAGTCAAGGGTCTGAGCAAGGAAAGATTTCCTTTTCACTGTATATGTCTTTGTTCAACTGGGAAAATGTATAAAATATTAAATTTCTTTAAATTAGAAAAAGAAAAACCTTAATTCCAGCATCTATTCTTTTGGGAAGCCTTGACTGGCCCTCTTCCTCCATTTCCAGCCAGTTTCTTCTTCCTTCATACTTCCTGGGTTGCCCCTGTATTTTGAATGTAATTCACCCCATTGTATTGAATAGAACTATGAGACTGGTTTCCCTAGAAAACCAAGAGCATCTAGAAGCTGGGATTGATATTATATTCATTTTTTAAAATATTTTATTTATCTGAGAGAGAGAAAGGGCGAGCAGAGGAGGAGCAGAAGTAGAGAGACAAGCAAACTCCATGTTGAGCACAGAGCCTGATGCAGGGCTCCATTTCAGGACCCTAAGATCATGACCTGAGCCAAAACCAAGAGTGGGATGCTTAACCAGCTGAGCCACCCACGCATCCTGATGTGGTATTCATTTTTATGTTCGAAGGATCCAGCCTAAGATGATATACATACACACACCCTTTCTTTTTCTTTTGAAGGAATGAATTGAAAAGGTCTGGAATGAGTCTCTCCCACCACTGCCCTGATCCTATTCTGGTTGTCCAAAGGAGAGTTTGAGCTCTTGCAGACTTCTTACTAATCCTGCCCCACTCTATATTATCAGACATTCCCAGCAAACTCTCTTGTAGCTCCAATTACATCTGACTTGTTACTGTTTTTGTAATCATTGTTGGTTTGTCCTGTTACATATAATTTTTTAAAAAGCCACAGTCTCTGCAAACTTCTTGCCTTTGGATATGCAGTATCTTCCACTAATGTTCTTTCCCTCTTTGGCCACTTTGTCTCCATCATTCAGAGTCATTTCCTCTTCACATTGGTGTTTTGGTGGTGAGCATAGCCGCCTTCTGAAGGCACTTCCCCTTTGAAGCCTTCCTGTTTTTAGCCTGCCTTTGTCAGATAAATGATGTTCCCATGGATCTCTGACCAAACTCGTGATCACTAGTCATTTATTGCAATTATCATTTTGCCTGTTGGTTCACCTGACAAAAATAAGAACTCTTGAAAGGCAGGGATTTTTACCTTGTTCATCTTACTTGTCCTAGAATTTATGCCGGACTCATAGCAGGCACTCAATAAATAATTGTTGCATGAATAGAACAAGGTAATAGTAAGTGCTCACGGTATTTTGATGGGCTGCACGTGATAGCCATCTGTTACTTATTTGGGGCAACAGAGTCGTACACTGTGTGTGTCACATTCACACCTCAGCCTGGCATCTTGAACTGGGAGCTTTAGGTAGTGGTTACCACTTGAATGCAGGTGGAGAAACCTCATTAAATGTGTCCCTTTCAAGTCCCTCAAAGCAGGACTGCCAGATTTAACAAATAAAAATTTGAAAAAAAGAAAAAATAATAAAATAAAAATTTGATTTTCCCATAAACATATTTTTAGTGTAGTGATGCCCCAAATATCACTTTTACTAAAAAAAAAAAAAAATTATTCATTGTTTATCGGAAATTCAAATTTGACTGGGTGTTCTATATTTTATCTGGCAACCTACTGCAAAGACCGAATTCCCAAACTCTATCTTCCTGTGTTCAGACCCAGTTAATTCTTCACAGAGAATATTAAGAACCATGCAGTCTTATCATCTTTATGAAATAAACTACCCAAATCTCCTAACTCGGGTTACTAGAATTTTTTTACACATTTCAAAACCCTGCTTCCTTCCAAAACTCCTTTATTATATTTTAACCATCAGAGTTAGATTCTAATTTACACTAATTTAGACTGTTAGCCACTTAACAGTAGAATTAGATCTGTGAGGGAAAATCATAGGACTCTTTCCATTTGAATTTTCTGTATATTTTCTCTCTCTGGTGTCTCTCCGAAGTATGTCTTAGGTAACAGGAAATTATGTCTCAGCATGGGTAGGGCAGTAGGGCTGGTCTGGGTGGTTAGAAACCTTGAATTGCTGTTTGGGTTGTAAAGTGCCACTTTCCTGCGGAGAAAAGATAGGAGCCCCACTGCCAAGTGCTGGCACCTGCACTTGCCAGCTCAGCCGCCATTTAGTATTATTACAGACCAGGCTTTCCACAACAAGGCTATTTTAAAAGTTAGAAATACCATCTGATCTGAAACAGGCATTTTCAGATTTCAGTCTCTTAGCACTGGCAAATTATCTTGCAGGCCAAAAATGCAGAAACCAACAGCGACTGCACATATTTTTGTTTCAAAGGAACATTTCCCATGACACGAAGTCACATTCCCCTGCAGCTTGGTAGTGAATGGCAGCTCTACAGGATACACCTTTTTGTTACATGTCATTAGTTTTCCCTCTGGTTCTATAAAGTAAGATCATGTCACAAGTGTCATTCCTTTCTTTAACACCCAACTTGAGAATTACAGACTAAACATGGTCCTACGTGTCTAAACTCATGCAAAAAAAAAAAAAATAATCCCTTAGTACTCATATCACAGCTGTGAGTTCTGAAAAACAAACCAATGACCGTCAAAAATCACTAAGAAGTGGCGATTAGAATGTGAGAGAATTTACATTAGGGGAGAAAGGGGACATTTTTTAAAAGGGCTTGGAGTGAAAATGCAAAGTGACTTAATATGGCAAAGAAGCATGGGAGAAATGGCTCAGTCCTGGAGTAGAAAATCAATCTGCCAGAGACATGGTGAGACTGGAACATCACCCCATTTCCAGATCTCTGTGACACAGCCATGTCTGCAGTCAGAGCTCGAGCACAGGAGTGCATGAGGCCCCTGATACTTTACAGCAGAAACGACAACTAGCACCCAACAACCCCCAAGAGGAGTAACAGCCTGAAAAGAGCCATCTTTCACATTTTTGAAACGGACGGACTGAACAGACATGCATTATGTCAAGAGCTTTCCTTTACAAGACCAGTATTTCTTTTTCATCCCGTGGTTTCCAGGACAGCCTCTAGTAAATATTGCTTGGTGAGGGAAATAAATTCAGAGCCACAGAGTGCAGTAGAATATAGTCTCGATGTTTACGTTGCCCAAAACCAGGAGAATTATGTCATTTATTGGTTCTCTCGAAAAAGTAAGGCAGCAATAAGCTACCGCCTAACTGGTAAATCATAAAAGCCTCGCACATGAAGAAAGTTCTTTGACGACTACGAAGGAGAAAAGATCTTTTATAGATTACTTATTCTACTGTAAAAACTGATCCATAAAGAGAATAAATTTTCTGATCCACGCTGAATCCATTTTGTGGCCTCTTCGACACGTTTATCTTGGTTTTTTTTTTTTTTTTGGTAATTTTTAGTGTGTTCTGATTGGTCAATGCACCTGTCAAAAATAGATTTACTTTGCTTCACAGCCCAGGCATTTTTAAACCTGTTGCATAGACAGCGTAACTTTATTCCTTAAGTTTTTTTCCTTTTGTCCCGTTCCTGGGTGTTTGGTGGCTCTTCCTGCACCAGAGTAGCTATATCAAGTGTTTGGGAGGGTTTTTTTTTTTTCTCCCCTTTTTTCGTTATAAAGAAGCCAATTCGTTTCGACATTATTTGCCTAATTATGGACTAGTCCTAGAGACCTCGCACTGCATTTTACTTTCCTCTAGGAAGATAAAACGGGGACCTCCCGTTTGCAATGACCACCAGGGCAGGATCTGCGGGTAGGAGACGTGCCGGTGCCTTTAAGAGCAGCCGCGGTAATTTTCCACGGCCCGGACAGCCCCGCCCACGCGGCAGCCGGCGGGGGTGCGTCCGAGTGCGGCTGCGCGCCGCGCCGCGCGCGCCTCCCGTTGCCTGGATACCGCCTCCTCCGCCCGCGGCCGCCGATGGCCTTTTGTTTCCAAGATGGCCTCCGAGCTCTGCCTTAACGCGTCCGGAACAAAGCCCATTGAGCAGCCTTCCGCTTGGCGGAAAGCAAGCATCGTATGGCTGGCTTCAAGAGTGTTCCATGTCAATATTTATTTACTCTCCTAGGTTTACAAAAATCCTTTCTGTTGGGTTGCCTGGATGGGAGAGGAGGCGGGGAGTCCCCGGCGCCGTGAGCCACGGCCGCTCAGCCTGTCGGAGACACGGCTCGGGGCTTCAAAGCTGGGAGACGGCCGTGTCTTTTGAGAACTCTGGTGGTGGCGGCGGCGGCGGTGGTTGTTTCCTGCTAAACTAGCTCAGGAAGAAGCCTTTTCAGATTTCAACTGGACTCTGACGCTCAGCGTTAAAGACCATATAAAATTAGGGGGAGCTTAGGCAGGGAACCCCCTTCCCCGCCGTGTCCGCTCTCCGTATAAAATACCTGTTGATTTTCCTGTTTTTTCTTGAAAGATTAGTCTAAACCCAGATTAATCTTCTGGTACCATTATCATAAGATGGTAAATGCCTTTGGGAATAGGAATTAGGTTTTATTCATCTTTCTGTCCCAGAGGTGTCTCTGCCTGTAACAAATCTTCTAATAATGTAGCTAAATAATCCTAATTACCTTCTGAGGCCGCGACTCTCGCAAGCACCGGGCTAGGAGGCGGTTCTCCGAGATAGCTCCTCGCTCCCCTTTTACAGGTGGGGAAACTGGGGTTAAGGCGTTGCCCCCAGGCGCACCTGGGCGGCTCAGCGGTTGAGCACCTGCCTGCGGTCGGGCCGTGACCCCGGGGTCCTGGGATCGAGTCCCGCATCCGGCTCCCTGCGGGGAGTCGGTTTCTCCCTCTGCCTCTCTCTCTGTGCCCCTCATGAATAAATAAATAAAATCTTAGAAAAGAGAAAAAAAAGTTGCCTGAAGCAGCACAGCTAGTACGTGTTGGCAGGGGGATTTCAGCCAGGCTGCCCTGGAACCTTAATGCCTCTGCAAAGACTGCAGGGAGTGCATGCCTGATGCCTCCTCATTGCAGCACTTCCAGGGAGGCGCATGGAAGTCTCTTTTCTTGAAATACGTTCCTCTTTGTTGTGAATAGACTTCTGGCTCTTATATCAGGGCATTTAGATGCTTACCAGAGCTGGGAGCTAGAAGACACAAACCCAACCAACCTTGGTGGCAGGTTGTTGGGGAAATACCATTCAAAATCTGACAACCCAAAGAAATCTCTCCACAAGTAGGAGAGAATAAAAAAAAAAAAAGGTTTTATTATCGAATAAAGAAAGCATTAAGCCAAAATAGGATGTGCATCACCGACAATCTGTTGCGAGATGGGAAGGATAGGAAGAAATTCCACCTTTTTGCACAGCTAAGCAGATACACCTGTTATGTACCTGTTTTCAAAATAAACAACTAGTTTTCAAGTAAGAGGACTTGACAGCACCAGTTGTCACACCTAGTTCGTCTTAAACTCACCTTGGCAGTGAGTAGCTGGTACTCTGTATCAGCTAATTAGCATTATTCAAAGGAAAAAGTAAACATCTTTATGACAGGAGGTAGATTTGCAAGTTAGAACAAGGAACCTGAGTTAAACTCCCACCCTCCCACAGAAACTGGGAAATAGGGATTCTATCTTCCTTTTGGTGATCCATTTCAAAGAAATGGCTCCCAGGATTTTGAGAAAGACATTCCTGAGTTGTAAAGCTGGCAAAGGCTGATTTAGCTTTTAAAAAGGATTACATACTTCTCAAAGGGGCAGACAATTTGCAATCATAAATTTTCTAAAGTCAAGGCTGAAAGAAAGGAGGGAGAGGGTCTCTTTCCCTTACTGTGAGGGAAATTTATTTAGTCTTACTTTTACCCTGACATAAGCTACAGAGACAACTCAGGTCAGCTCTTCCAATCAGAGTCGGCTTGGGTTCAGATTTTCACCTCACTAGCCCACTATTTCCACAGACACAATAATGAGTCAAATCGTAGGAAGGCAGGAGCAGCATTACCTAATGCCGAGACCTAGGTTTTCTATTTTGGTTTGAATTCTTACTTCCTGGTTTCCTTGAAATTACATCTAATTTCTAGCAGATGCTGAGTGAATTTCCGTGCAGCACCAGACCATGAAAATAAATGTGTCCAAGAACTGCCAAACAGACAACTGGCTCTCTTGTACTCTTGAGTTCAGACTTAACTCTTCTGTCTTCCCTCTTCATTACACACGCAGTCTTGGAGACGTCTGACAGGAAGGCCTCCCCTCCCCCTCCCCCCCCTTTCTTAAACCTCCACTAACAAAAAGGCTCAGGTTGCTCAGCCAAGGTATTGGTGCTTTACTTAGTTTGTGGTGATACCTGACACTGGACCACCTTCCTCTAGGTTTCTGCTTGCCTTGCTCAATTAGCAAGGCAGCTCGGCCATACCTTCCTACTGGAATCCTTCCCTGACCAGCCTCCCTGCTCACTAGCCTGCATCTATCTGACTTGGTCTCCCCTGGGCTCCGGACGACTCGGTAACTTCCCCCAGTATGGCACGCACCTGTGTAACATATTAGTTTGTAAACTTCTTGAGATTGAAGATCTGTTAACAAAAAAAACCTTAAATCCCCAACACCTCACAGCAGGGTATGTAGATGAGCAGATCTGGGACCTCAGTCGTAGGCTTCATTCAGCCCACCAAACTATTTTGTTTGACTCTTAAACATTTTTTTGTGAATTCCAGGTCACAATTTAAAATCTGGATTTACATACGAATCAGGGTCTTTGACTTCTCTTTAAAAATAACATGTGGCCGTCCTGGGTCTGTTTCCACATGAGCAGGTACCTGGTACAGAGATCAGCCACTGTAGCTGGGACAGGAGCTTCCCACTTTGCCCCAGACTTTGCCACTCCCTATTGCTTTCCCACTGAATCTAAGCATGAGGCATCATTTATAGAGAATACACACTGATGTTTTTCTTGGAGTAAAATACTTCTCAATACCGAAAGAGAGGAAGCAAGACTAATGTACCTTTCAAGGATAGTGGGAGAGAAACTGTTTCGTGGTGGGAGAGAAGAGTTGGCTCTGGGTTGATTAGGCATATAAAGCACAGTCTGTCTCTATTTTTCTTAAATACATCTGTGTTTATTTATGTTATCTTCCTGGCCACTGTAGATATTTGGGTTTTTGACCAGTAGGGTAGATACTCCTAAGCTGTTTGAAGAGACGAGGGAAGAAAGAAGAAAAAGTTTAGCAAATGGATAAGATTCCAGATTTTTTAACCCAGCTACTTAAACAGACTTTCCAATTTAGCACCTTTAGCCAGTCGTCTAGTTTCACCCTGAGCATCTCTTCTGCTGTTTGCTGCAGTTGGGTTGGGTGTGTGCATGATACTCAGATTCCTATAGCAATTACCTTAGCAAAAACCAGGGAGGTAAATTTGTGCATATGCTCTGTTCTTGATGACTCCACGGGCATAGAATGCACACAACAAAAAAATGTTCACTTCATGCAGGTAATTCGTTTTCAAAAGATTATTCACAGCACTTTAAGAGAGATAATGTTTGGATAGAACTGAGAGCTATTTTGTAAAACTTATTAAGAGAAAATTGTCAGTCCTGTTGCAATCAGTGTTTACATATCACAACGAGCATCCAAACAAATACTATCTTTTCTCTCTAAACACCAGTGAGGTAAGAGTCACAAAGTAGGAGGATATTGATATTCTGTCTCACATAAAACTGATCAAGATAACAAAACCATATAAAGAAGTCACAAACATTGTTTAATAGAGCTTTTGTTTTCAAGGAAGGATTTTTAATTAGCATTTCCTCCTAAATTGTCATAGCTTAGATTTACATTGTTTGACAATGTAAATGAACGGCTTAATGGGGTAGAGAATCTTTCTGAGCACCTTGATGTTTGCTGTCTTTTAATGGTGTTACTGAGTATGAAGTGATAAAACGGAGCCACCGAACATGCTGTGACATCATACAGAAAACCTCAAGTCCTCTGTCTCCTTTTCCTTGCCTGGGATTTAAAAGCCACTAAATTATTGTTTTGTCTGGCCATATCTGTCCTTTTCAAATGTGTAGAGCTGCTGGGGCGGTAGTTGGTGGTAGGATCAGTTAGGAAAAGCTTCACAGTGGATTCTGGTGATATCCTGCCCTTTAAAACTCCCAGTTTTCCTTTCAGGCCTATTTAAAAACAAGTGAAGGGTATACAACACGGATTCTACAGGGGAAGGGTACATCAGAGACTATTTATTACATTTGTGAAAGAGTTCTATGCATTTGGAGAAACAACAATGGGCCATGCAAATTGCATTTCTTTTGGACTTGAGAAAAGCTGAATGAACCCTCCACCTACTAGAAGGGACCTAAAGCAAAGCTGGCATCCTGAGACCCGTGTTTTGTTGAAAAGACTGTAAGGATGAGTGGAAAGTGGCTATACTGCTGAGAAATGGAAATAAATTGCCTCTTTCAGCACCTAGAAGCTGCCCAGAAATTTAAATTCCCTTCTCTGTTAGAAAACCCAAACCATATTGCACGTAGTAGGGTTTGTTTATTCTCCACATCTCATCACAGTCCTTCAGATATTTTAACAGCCGTGCTCGATTATGTGGTTGGCACAAGGACCACAAAATCTTTAGTAGCTAAGGAAGCTCGTTGGCAAATAGATTTCTTGTATGTGATGTAAAACAGGCTCATTCAGAGAACTACACATTTACTTGTGGTTAGATGTGAGAAGCTGAAGCTCTGATTATTGCTGTTTCTCGAGGCATGCTGAAATAATTGTGTCCTGTCTACAAAAACAGAGAAATATTTACTCTTTGCAGGTTTTTGTTAGCTTCAACAAGGGTAATTGCAAATATTGATACCTCACTTTATTTTAAGGATACTGACAATCAAAGAAGAGACCCTCAATTTGCTAAATTATAGTGTTCGTTTGAAAGAGAGGGAAATATTTTTTGTTATTTGGATTCTTTGTCATTCGGGATCTGCATGAGTTTCCATCCATGGCATGGAGTAGCCCTGTGTATCACAGGAAACCAGCCCAAAGCAAACCGGTCTCCTATTACTGCAGAAATTTGAAGAATACGTGAACTGATTGATGTCAATTACAGTGAGGGCATCTACTGCCATTTTATTAATCATCCTATGTAATCTTCATATCTTATGCATATTTTCTTCAATACCATCTGTCCTTGTCTTTGTTCTAAGTCAAACTGACTTGGACTCTCTTCAGGGCTGTTACTTAACTTGATGAGGAAAACACTCTGCTGAGTGCTAACCTCCCAGATTTGAGTGAGAACCTATATCTGAATCTGCAGGACTTTTTTCCTTGCCTTTCTATTTATTCCATTTTCTACATCGTCCTTTTGAATATTTTCCTAGAAATCCCTAAACTGTAGGTAAGTAGATGGAAGAGGCCGTGAAACAAGAGTTCAAAATGCGTTGCACGTGACACCCTTGCAGAAAGGTAGTACAATGTCTGCACAGTCTGGCTCTCAAGCTTTGAGGCCGAGATGTACTTATGGAAGGCAAAATATCCCACAGTCCAGGAAAATCTACCAGTCCAGTTTCCCAAGAAGCATAAAACTTGCTGACATTGAAGAAGGGCACCATACAGGGAAATGTGAGGTAGGGCATGATCATTAATACCCTGCTTTAGAATTGGGGGTGTGGAAGACTCATCTATGGGCTTCGATGCATGTGTGTCTTCAATTTGGCCATGGGAAACAATCAGTCAAAATTTCCATTTATACCAAGCGTGAGTAATATAAAGTCGAGTACTGAATCCAGTCCGACCACCGGTTTAGACAGATGGGAGGTTTAAACCAAGTTTGCTTTGTGTCATAGGACTGTCACACAAGCTATAAATAAAAGGACCTCTGGCTTTAGGCCTCTTTCTGTTTGGAGACAGTAAATTTAAATCCCTTGTCCCTGCAGACCAACTCAAAGCAGTAACCTTGGCTACGGTGGCTGCAGAAGAAACACACTCTCCAGATTTCCAGTTCTATATTCAGTTTTAGAAAATTGGTTGTGTCGAAAGGGAAAAAAACAATCTTACTTTGCCTGGGTTATTGACACCTCAGAAGAAGCACTCCTCAGTCGTTGTTAGGAGGGGAAACAATGAGTCATTCATGCTGTCAGCCCAGGTGGTGCATGAATTCCTGACAGAGGCAGCGGAGTTAACCCATGCAGGCCTCCTCCTAGAGCAGAGAGAGGGCTCAGGCAGCCTGCCTTGGGCTCCCAGCAGCCTCTGGGGGAACCACGGAGCAGGCCTAGGGCTGGAAGGGAAGGTAAAGCCTGTAACCAAGGCAGTACCTCTGCAGTGCCAGTCCCAGGGGCCTCGGAGCTGTTTGTCACCCTGTGATTGGCTCCAGGAGAAGGGTGGAGAAATGAAAACACTCTGCCCAGGATATATTTAGTTGAAGTGCAGCTGGGGAAGCGCTTAAAACAAGGGAGCTTTTGTCCTCATGCTCAAGTTTTTTTCTTAACTCCACAAGGAGGCGGGTGGTGGGGGGGACTTCAGCCACCACCTACTGATTTCTTCTTCTCCCCTTCCATGTGCTCCTCTTCAGGGGATGCTCTTATTCCAAAAGTTGAGAATTTTCCGTGGTTTGTTGTAGCAGAAGGCACCGAGCCATTCTGAGGCTGAGCTGACACAGAAATAGGAAGCACACACTCTTGCTGGAAGACAGACACACTTAAGAAATTCAGACATTTCTTCACATGTTGTATACATCTGCATCCTCACAATTAATTTTCTGTCAGTTCAAACTGGCATTTAGGTATTCTCAAACGTCTTTACTTGGGTGAATTTATGGAGTTAGAAACATAATTAAGTTTTATAAGCTGACAGAACCCTGTTTCACTTGAGTTGATTCACATTTTCCAGTAATGAAAGATTTACTTCTGCGCCAATGAGCACAGCTTCTTTGCAACAGATTACTGATGAGCCATGTAATGGCTCCTGTTCCCGTTCTCCTCGGAGAAACCAACCACTGAGAACTGCCACCTTGCCATGAGGCTTTACAGCCACTGTGGAAATGCTATATAAAAGGGGTACATTGTCTACCATGAAGAAGGTGTGCAGGAAATATTTTAAATGAAAATCCCAGTTCAGTTCTGAACCAAGGGCAAAAACTCCTAAACAGGAAGCCCATGGTTTTGGTGATACCTGGGAAACTAGCTTGTACGAGTCTTAGGCACCTCTAGATAAGCAGAACCAAGAGTATATATTCTCTCCATATGGAGAGAGGGAGTGAGAGAACGAATGAATGAGATTTGTTTCAAGAAATTAGCTCACATGGTGATATAGGATTTCAGGTCCAAAATCTGCTGGGTGAATGGACAGGCTAGAGATCCAGGAAGAGTCAGTGTTGTAGTTCAAGTCTGAAAACTGCTGCCAGAATTGCCTCTTGCTGGTCAGGTTTGGCTCTTCAGTTCTTTAACTGATTGGATGAGGCCCACCCACACGGTGGAGGGCAAGCTGCTTTAATTCAAGTTCCTTGACTTAAATGTTAAGTTCATCCAAAAATACCCTCACACAAACATCTAGAATAATGACCACATCTCTGGGCACTGTGGCCCAGCGAAGGTAATAGATAAAATCAACTATCTCACAGGTTAAAACACCCATTTTGAAAAATTCACTTGCTTAATTACAAGCTTATTTACCAGGTTGAAGCCACTGTGAGGGTTTAGAAATGGGTAAGATATGATAACTCTTGAGAACTCTTTTTAAAAAATATTTTATTTATTTATTCATGAGAGACACAGAGAGAGGGGCAGAGATATAGGCAGAGGGAGAAGCATGCTCCTTGCAGGGAGTCCGATGCAGAACTTGATCCCAGGACCCTGAGATCATGACCTGAGCCTAAGGCAGACGCTCAACCACTGAGCCACAGGTGCCTCTTGATAACTCTTTTGATAACTACTTTCAGGTATTCTCTCTCTCTCTCTCTCTCTTCCTATCTCTCTACATCTCTCTCTCCTTCTCCCTCTCTCCCTCCCTTCTCTCCTCTCTTGGGAGGCTTACATGGGGAATCAACCCAGACATAGTGAAGCCATGTGAGGATATTCTAGACAGCAGCTCCCAGACAACACCAGCCTCATCTATAAACACGTGGGTAGCCCAGCCCTCCAGTGCTCTCATCCTCAGCTTTATCTTCCAGCCATACCCTGACATGGTGGACCAAATTGTGCCCTGCTCCAATTTCTGACCCACAGAAACTCTGAGAGACTTCTTAAAAACAAAACAAAAAAAACAAAACAAAAAACACTTTTTTTTAAGCCATGAAATTTGGGAGTAATTTGCTAGACAGCAATAGATAACTAATATAGTAAGATTATGGTCAACTTTATAAGAAGGTACCAAAGCCAAGTGGCTTTATCATTCTGCAATCCTGCCAGCAGTGGATGAGGGTCCCAGATGCTCCATCCTTACTAGCAATTGATCATTAGCAAGTGTTCCAAATTTTAGCCCTTTGAATGGACGTGGAGTTCTCACCATGGTGTTGATTTGCATGTTCCTGATGATACCATACTTACTTTGGATCGGAAATATTATTACCCAACTTAGAAACCAACCTTATTTGCCACGATACTTCCTAGCTATGTGCCATAAAACCAACTCCTCCCTACCCTCAATATTAGCTTATTCTTGCATTTCCAATTTGTTTTTTTTTTTATTTTTTTTCCAATTTGTTTTAAAAATAATTGCTACCAAAATGAGGCTGTGTCATTAATAATTATCCACATTGGGATTTCTCATGTGAGTTTGCAAGCCCCTGGAAGAATGAGGAGTAAGAACAGTCTACCCACAGATGTGCGACTCCTGAGCCTGACTACACCATCACCTGTTGTTAATCACTATTGATATTATTACCATTGATTGAGAAATGCTCTGTGCCAGGCATCTTACACTTACCACAACAAGGTTCATGATTTTTATCCTCATCTTATTCCCAAAGAAGAGTAGGTTTAGGGAGGTCAAGAAACTTGGCTGTGGCCACACACTGAATTTGAACCTGATGTTGTTTTATTTGGTCCAAAACAGGTTTTTTCCTCACTTCCTTCTAATTTTATGCTGGGATGTAAGAAAACATTCTGGCCTAAAGTAAATAGTGGAAAATATTCCAGACTAGAAGTTGAGAGACTGGGTTTTACTCCTGGCTCTGTCACTAATAAACAGTCTACTTTTGGATAAGTCCCTCTCTGGACCACAGTTCCTCATTACGAAAAATAAAAAGGTTGAGCTTATCCAGCTCAAAACTCAATATAGACCAGGCACTAGGCTAAGCATTTTACAAGTGTTAACTTATTTATATCTCCTAAAAGCCCTATCACACTGGTACTATTATTGTGCCCATTTTACAGGTGAATGAACTGAGGCACAGACATTAAATTACTTTTTCCAAATTCACAAAACCAGTACATGTGATTTCAACCCAGTCTGGCTTTAGAGTCTATGCTCTTACTAAACTAGGTAACGTTCATTGAAAGCTCATTTTCAACAACCACCTTATGACATTTTTTTTTTTAAGATTTTATTTATTCATTCATGAGAGACACAGGGAGTGGCAGAGACATAGGCAGAGGGAGAAGCAGGCATCCTGGGAGGAGCCTGATGTGGGACTCCATCCCAGGACACCAGGATCAGGACCTGAGTCAAAGGCAGACGCTCAACACCCAGGTGCCCCAACTACCTTATGACATCTTTAGCAGCATTATTATCCCCTCACCCCACATTCCCTCCTACTTTTCTTTCATTCTTTTTCTTTCTTCTTTCTTTCTTCTTTCTTTCTTTCTTTCTTTCTTTCTTTCTTTCTTTCTTTCTTTCTTTCTTTCTTTCTTTCTTTCTTTCCTTCCTTCCTTCCTTCCTTCCTTCCTTCCTTCCTTCCTTCCTTCCTTTCTTTCTTTCTTTCTTTCTTTCTTTCTTTCTTTTCTTCCTTTCTTCCTTTCTTTTTCTTTTCTTTTTTTTTTTTGGGGGGTGGGGGAGTGAGGACAAGGAGGAGGGCAGAGGGAGAGAGAGAATCCCAAAGAGGCTTCATGCCCAGCGCAGAGCCTGACATTGGGCTCAATCTCACAACCCTGAGACCAGGACCTGAGCTGAAATCAAGAGTCGGGTGCTCAACAGACTGAGCCATTCAAGTGCCCCCTCCTACCTTTTGAATGAAAACTGAAATTTAGAAAATTTGTTGTCCCCAGTCCTACAGCGAGTCACGGGTAGAACTAGGATGGGAAGGAAGCCCAGTCATCAAAGTCAAGGTCTAAATGTCCCCACAAGTCAGAATGTGAGAGACCGCAGCCTCGTAAGCCCCAGGGAATCTTGCCAAAGGCCTACTTGGAAACCCCCTTACTGACCGACATGGCTACACCTTCCTCTCTCAACCCCAACCTGGCTGCATTTTTCTCCTCTCTTTTCCTCCTATTTTACAAAACCAGTTGCCTGGAAATTAGAAATTAGAACTGCAAATGCCTAAGGGACACTGCCCTGGGGACATTGGTGGTGGCAGTGGTGGTGTGGCTTCCAGAACAGACCCTGCTGCTGGCTATGGGGGAAGGGCTCTCCTTAGCTGGTCCTCACTGCTATAAACTGGAGTTCATTCCTCCAGGCACAGTGTTGGATTAATTACCTGGGACTCCTGTGCAGGTACATGGGTGAGCTTGAGCGGCTCAAAAACCACAGTCTGGAGGCTGTGGTTTTGACAATCTGGTTTTGTTTTTACTTATTTGATGTGAGTATATCTTTTTTTTTTTTAGGATTTTATTTTTTTAAGATATTTATTTATTTATTTAAGAGCACAAGAGAGAGAGCACGATGGCAGCTGCAGACGGAGAAGCAGACTCTGTGGAGCAGGAACCCCATGTGGGGCTCAATCCCAGGACCCTGTGATCATGACCTGAGCCATCCAGGTGCAAGCCCCTGGAAGGATTTTATTTTTGAGTAATCTCTATACCCAATGTGGGGCTGGAACTCATAACCCTGAGATCAAGAGTCACACACTCCTCCAACTGAGCAGCCAGGTGCCCCAAGTATATCTTTTTAAATAGAAAATATGCACATAATAAAAAAATCAAATATCACAAAAAGCATATAGTATCTAGTGAATAGGATTCTTCATCCTACCCTTGCCAGCCTCTGCCCTCACCTTCGGAGACAACGTTTCTTATACATCCAGCCAAAGGGATTCCTGCACACGTGACCACGTGGGCATAGATTTCTGACCACACAAATGGGCACCTGTGATACACACCGCTCTGCATCTCCCTATTTCTTCCTCTTTAGCAATCAATATAGCTTGGAGATTATTGCTTGTCAATACCTAAATACTCTCTCTCCCTTTTTAAAAAGATGCCGTGAAGATTCCCATGGTAGGGCCATCCGTCTGCTCTAATGCTTGCTGAGGCTGTTTGTGATCGGAAGCTCTGACAAGTCAGCCTCGTGAATCTGTAGTGTGTGTGCTGTGTTGTATTGCCGCGCAGGCCCCTCTGAGATCTCGTATGTCACATGTGTCAAAGAGGAAGGGAGCAGAGTTTATGGCTTGCCCTCCCCCAAGGCATAGATTACTGCGGGAGTTGGCTCCATAGGACTGTCATCAGAGGACAATTCGTCTGAGGAGGTACAGCTCAGAGAAAGCATCCAGACGGCAGCTCAACTGAGCACTGAAATTTGGTAGCAGCAGCAGCAGCAGCAGCAGCAGCAGCAGCAGCAGCAAATACAACACTGTAAGCTTTCCCGAACATGCCTGGCCAAATATGCCACTGTCATCTATTGCAGCAGGACCTCCAGTCCCAGGGATGGGGCTGGTTCTCTGACTCATGTGGCTGGAGGCACTGCCTATAATTTGGGGTGATGTGGCCAACAGATAGTGAGGGAGTGAACAAGACGGGGTTCTCCGAAGGCGATCCAGCCTATGGCTATTTCTCTTAGGAAGGGACCTGAGCAACCGTTCTCATATTCTCTTGCCTGAGGTGAAAGCTTTTGGGGAGGCTCCTTGCAAAGCCAACAGCTGAATGTCTACCTCTGCTCAGCTTTGTTCGAGGATGCCTGGTGACTGTCAGTCCTGGGCAGGCCCCTGCATGATTTCCTTTCTGAAAGAGACACCAACACTGGGGAGCTCGCCCCCTTCCAAATACACTCCACCAGGAAGACAAGAAACCTTTTCTTATACTGAGGCCACTGTCCCAGTCCTCCTCACAACCAGAATTAGTTCAAAGTGACAAAAAGCCATCGATTCCTCCTGTGCCATCACCACATTTTATCATGAAAACTCTGAAACATACAGAAAACTTAGAGAATTTTGCAGGGAACTCCCATCTATTTTCCCTGTAGATTCTACGATGAACATTTTGCTAGATTTGCTTTCCTTTAGAAATCATTCTTCCAGGGATGCCTGGGTGGCTCAGTGGTTGAGCGTGTAACCTCTGGCTGAGGGAGCGATCCTGGGGTTCTGGGACCGAGTCCCACATCGGGCTCCCTGCAGGGAGCCTGCTTCTCCCTCTGCCTATGTCTCTTCCTCTCTCTCTGTGTCTCTCATGAATAAATAAATAAAATCTTTTTTAAAAAGAGAAAGAAAATATCCTTCTTCCATCTCTGTAAGCCACCAATGCTTGAGGTGGTTTTTTTTTTTTTTTTTTTTTTTAAAGCCTGGCCTAAAAATTCCATTCATTTGCTTCTAAAACTTCAGAACAGGAAACTTAACACCTTGTTTAAAGAACACAGGATAATTTAGTTCCATCCTAAAACAGGCTGTGTGGAAGGAAGACAGAGAGGACGTGAGAGGAAAGTGAGAAGGGAAGGCAAAGAAGTGAGAAGGGAAGGCAAAGAAGGAGTGAGAGAGACGAAAAGAGGGGACCAGGGGCTGCAGGCATGAAGATGCAGGAGAGGTCTGGGGTCGCCCATGAGCTTGGCCTGGTCAATGGCACGGCTCATCGCAAGTTTGGGTGCAGAGGTTTGGCACCCAGTGGGCAGCTGCTACTATTAGGGATGCTGCTGGCCTCTCCCTGCTGCAGTGGGGACAACCACGGGCTGGTGTGCCAGGACCATGGAGCCCACCACTGTCATCTTTCCTCACAGACTTTCTGGCCCAGGGTCTCCAGCTCCTCAGACAGCTATAAAACAGAGCAGAGCCCAGATCTGGAGAACCAGACACCAGCTTTGAACCCCAGTCCTGTCATGACCACCAAAACCCCAGCCCTCGGGTATTCAACCTCTCTTCTCTCCTGTATTCTCTTCCGGGAAATGGGCCTATTAGGCACAGATGCCTCCAGGGGTAGGTGGGTGGGCAGGTACACTGTAGTAATGAAGGCCCAAGTACACAGAGTGCCAGCTGCCTGCCCGACATCAAGCTCACAGGCTTGCGTGCTGTCTCTCACTCCATCCTTGTGATGGCTCTAGGAGCTGGACGTTATTATGGGCCTCATTTTAGAAATGTGGGAATGGAGATGTGGGGTGGTGAAGTCACTTCTGCAGGTGGTGCAGCTGGGAATGGTGGAGGCGGGCCAGGCCCCCAATTGCTGTGCTGCTCTGGGCGCTGTGCCTGCTACCAACCCTGCACAGTGTGACTAAACAGGCTTGCCAATGTTGGGTTCTTGCATGGTCAAGGTGGGACAGCTCATATGAAAGTGCTAAAACCTACCAGGTCTTTAAAAGCGTTTGCTGAACGACTAACAAATGTTGGTGAGCTCACCAAATACTTGTTATGTTCTTCAGCTGTTTTCGCTAATTGTTAATTCCATAGAAGCTTCCCTCTGATAGGGATAACCATGGCGGGGGTAGGGGGCAATCTCCCTCATCCTGTATTATACAAATGTCAGGTTTAACAAACAAATTACAAGGCAGTTGATTTTCTTTGTGTTCTGACCTCATATTACAGCAACATTGAACTTACTTTTATTTTTATTTTTTTATTCATTTACTCAAGAGAGACAGAGAGGTAGAGACATAGGTGGAGAAGCAGGCTCCCCATGGGGAGCCTGATATGGGGCTCGATCCCAGAACCCCGGGATCACAACCTGAAGTGAATGCAGATGCTCAACCACTGAGCCATCCAGGCATCCCAAACCTATTATATTTTTTGCCTGTGCTCATACAACAGAGAAGCAGATGATAAATGTCAGGATCTAGGGCAAGCCTTTCCTCTCCTGCCTGTTCCAAGTTGGTACTGGGCTGCTCTAATGTGCCAAAAGTAATCCAACACGCAGAGCTGTCCCGGGAGCACAGGGCTGGGAGCCTCTTCACTTTCCTTGCCTTTGATTAAGGCCTCTCCACAGACTGGTTGCTGTGGCTGTTTTCCACCTGCTGTGATATACTTCCCTTTCAAAACTTGTAAACTAATAATCCTATGAATTTATCTCTAAATGCGACAAAGAAGATACATAGAATAAAGCAAGGCCACATATAGAAAAGTACTTTCAAACTTTCTTTAAAGTTTCTGTATAAATGCAAGATTTAAAAAACCGGCTTAGGGATCCCTGGGTGGCACAGTGGTTTAGCGCCTGCCTTTAGCACAGGGCGCGATCCTGGAGACCCGGGATCGAATCCCACGTCAGGCTTCCGGTGCATGGAGCCTGCTTCTCCCTCTGCCTGTGTCTCTGCCTCTCTCTCTCTGTATGTGACTATCATAAATAAATAAAAATTTAAAAAAAAATAAAAAAATAAAAAACCGGCTTAAGAGCCAAAAGGTTGAAAGCAACCCAAGTGTCTATCAGCAGGTGAAGGGATAAACAAAATGGGGTATGTACAGACAATGGAATATTATTCAGCCTTGAAAGGGAAGGAAATTCTGCTGTGTGCCACAACCGAGGTGGATTCTGAGGATGTTATGCTAAGTGAAACAAGTAAGTTTCCAAAGGACCAATACTGTATGACTCCCCTTACATGAGGTACCAGAGTAGTCAAGTCAGTGGATTCAGAGGGTAATATGATGGTTGCCAGGGGCCAAGGAGGAATAGACTTACTGTTTCAATGGGTACCGGGCTTCGGTTTTGCAAGACGTTCTGGAGATGGGTGATGGTGATGGGCGCACCGCAGTGTACCTTTAAACGTGGTTAAGATGGTGAACTTTATGTGAGGCATATTTTTCTACTGTTGAGAATAATGAACTAATTAAAAATAGGTTGACTTGCTTTATGACATTGGTTTTGTCTCATGTTCCCCTTAGCCAGGTAGAGGACACTGTATTTTTCACTTTTATTTTTTTATTTTTATTTTTTTAAAAGATTTTATTTATTCATGAGAGACACACAGAGAAAGAGAGAGGCAGAGACACAGAGACTCAGGCAGAGGGAGAAGCAGGCTCCATGCAGGGAGCCTGATGTGGGACTTGATCCAGGGTCTCCAGGATCACGCCCCAGGCCAAAGACGGCGCTAAACCGCTAAGCCACTGGGGCTGCCCTATTTTTCACTTTTAATAAGATCCAGAGACCAGAGCTAGGACAGAGGCACACCATGACAAGGACACAGTACAGGGCGTGAAGCTGGAGGTTAGGCCCTTAGACTCACCTGGACTCCAAAGATGGTTCCAAGGGCTCCCTGATGGCTCTTCCTTGGAGTCAGCAGACACAGTAGTTTTGGGGACTAAGTGAATGATGCCCCACTGAGGAGTCTTAGGATTGAAGGGAGTTCACATAACAGAGGGTGCCCAGGAAGATTTGGGACCACAGTGCTACCTCTGTGAACCTAAAAGCCTGATACCATGTGGGAGCCTATATCCTGGCTCCTTCTAATTCCAATGAATCATCAGCACCAACAAAGAAATAACTCAGCCCATAAACCTTTGCTTTTAGACAAGACCACATTAAGCCAATCCCTCAATTTCAAGGGATATGTGGTGTTTTGGGAGAGAGCAGAAAATCCCAAGTTAAGTGTTTACAATTCGCCTCTGTACGTGTAAACACTCAACTGTGTTACCATTCCTCTTCCTCCTCCTCCTCTCTGTGTGATGATGATTTAAAATATCAGCAGGCCCCTACAGTCTCCGTTTTGTATCACCGAACACTACATCTCTTTTCAGCTTTTCATTCCCAGTATAAACTCATCCCATTTTGTTTTGTTTTGTTTTGTTTCCCCAAAGGCCAAGCCTTTCAGCATGTCATTATGACCGGTTGTAATTTCCATTCCTGTGGGTTCAAGATTGATGTAAAGGAGTTAAAAGCTTTCCCATGCCCTTCATTACCTCTTTCCCAGAGGTGAAATGTAACTTAATGTTACAACAACAGTTCTGCAGGTAATGTCCCACGTGCTGATCTCTCCTTCAAGCATTTACGCTGATGGATGGACGGAACCCCAGCTCACAGATGTCCTTGTCTCCGACTGTGGACGATGGTCCTGTAGAGCATGGAGAGGAGGGGAATCACTGTTGTCAGGTCCTAGCCTGGCTCCATCTGTCCATAGCTGCACAGCCTCCAGCCTCCTTCACCTGTACGATGGAAATAAAAGCAGGCTCTGGAATTCTAGAGAAGAGGAAATGAGGTGACATCTTTAAATGTCGGCTCCCTACCTCTTTCTGGTGCTTTCCCCCTTCTGTCCTTCTTCATTCTCTTTGAAATCAGAATTTCTCCACGCTCTGTTTCTTTTATTTTTTCCTCTTTCTCCTTGTCTTTCTTACTCTTATCAAGGGAAACACTGCAGAGACCACAATAAATAGAGCACACTCACCGTCCCCTCCCCCTCAATGACAACGCATTTGTTTTATTTATTATTATTATTATTTCTTTTTTCTGGGCCACCATTCCTGATTTCTGGTTGCAGGCTGGTAATTGGCAATTGGTCATTTGTCAGTTGATGCCCTGAGATCTGCATACATTGTCACAAGCATCTCAATCTTTCTTTGCGAGTTTAATAAAATTTTCCAATTTCCTATCATCTAACCTAACTGCATCCCAGCAAATCTGTGTGTTTCCTTCATTAGGGAATTTTGCAGCAAAGTCCCTTCACCCGGCTGGGAGAATTTTGCCTCACTCTGGTTTTCACTGAGCTTCCTCTTTTTTGCTCCCTCGTTAAGAGGCCTTATTTACAGCTCCGCCTCCAATGCTGTTTTCACATTGGCCCAGCCTTTCCTGTTAGCTTTTCACCAGTAGTGCTTAGTACTTCACTTAACATCAAACTGTTTCCTTCGTTTCAGAAACAAAACAGATCCTTTGTTCAAAAGTTCCTTCATTCTCCTCCTCAGGCTTTCCCCCTGCTTTGTACGTTGTACCAAATAGCAGCTGTACCTTCTGGAATAGTTTTGGACTGTCTTATGCTATACAATGCAGAGAAAGCACTTTCTCATAATCTGGAGTTGCTGGCGGAGCAGAAAGAAACAAAAAACAAAAGCTGCGTTTCAGGAACTTCATTTAGTTCAATATACTTCCCTTTGGTAGGATGCCAGCTAATTTCTTCAGCAGGCAATGATATTTTGAAAGTAAATGACTATGGGGGGAAGGAGGAAGTCAGTGAAGGGAACCAATAAACCAAATCAGGTGCCACTTTTAAGTGATGTTGTCCATTCATTCATGAAACTGTAGAAAAGAGATAAATTTACTGGTGAATGCAATGTATTACTTTTAACAACTTTGTTCCCTGTTTCTCATATAGAGGAGAATAAAAACAACAACAACACCTCTTTGGTGATAGAGGAATTACTGTAGATCACAAATATCTTACAAGGTATATTAAAACAAATCTAATCTCTTACAGATGCACAAAACAGACCTTATATTAAAAATTTCAAATTTTGTGATAGTTAAAATCTTGAGATTATCTGTATGTTTCCTTACTCGATATATTTTTTTAATTTTTATTTATTTATGATAGTCACACACAGAGAGAGAGAGAGAGAGGCAGAGACACAGGCAGAGGGAGAAGCAGGCTCCATGCACCGGGAGCCCGACGTGGGATTTGATCCCGGGTCTCCAGGGTCGCGCCCTGGGCCAAAGGCAGGCGCTAAACCGCTGCGCCACCCAGAGATCCCTCCTTACTCGATGTTGAGGGGTCTTTAAATCTATTAAGATTACAAGTAGATGCAGAGGAACTAAAAGGTCATTTTGCTTTTCTCTATATGGTTTCATCAAAGAATTCCATCAACTATCTTGTTTTTTCCTTATTCTAGATTAGCAAACTATGATCTAAACAGTAAGAGATATGCTTTTAAATACACAAGTCAACATGAAAGCAATATGCAGAGCTATTGATTTTTTTTTTTAATTTTTTATTTATTTACGATAGTCACACAGAGAGAGAGAGAGAGAGAGAGGCAGAGACACAGGCAGAGGGAGGAGCAGGCTCCATGCACCAAGAGCCCGATGTGGGATTCGATCCCGGGTCTCCAGGATCACGCCCTGGGCCAAAGACAGGCGCTAAACCGCTGCGCCACCCAGGGATCCCCAGAGCTATTGATTTTAACATCTATTTTAACTAACTTCTGAGCACCAAATTACATTTTTTTCTATTCAATAAATATTTTTGAGCACCCATTATGTGCCAGAATTACATACAAACTATGGGATAATACAAAGAAATAGAAAACAGTTTCTTCCCATGAAGAGCATTCTACATTCAAGAAGACAAGACACATATGAAATGACTTGAAAACAATAAAGACTTCTTTATGAGAAATAAGATTGTTTATGTATCATGCCCTTTCAAAACGTTAACAAAATCTATGAACATGTTTTAAAAATTCGGGATGGTATAAGAGCACAGTGAAAAGCAATTCTCCCTTTCCCCTCTCACCCAGCCTGTTATGAGTTCCTTGTGTAGACTTCCAGTGACGATACAAGCAGATACAAGCTTATGTATAATCACATGCATCACTAATTTATCTACACAAATTTCTACCCACATTTTATTTTTATTATTATTTATTTATTTAAAGATTTATTTATTTATTTATGATGGACACAGAGAGAGAGAGGCAGAGACACAGGAAGAGGGAGAAGCAGGCTCCATGCAGGGAGCCCTACGCGGGATTCAATCCTATGACTTCAGGATCACACCCTGGGCCAAAGGCAGGCGCCAAACCTCTGAGCCACCCAGGGATTCCCTCTACCCACATTTTAAAAGAAGATTAGGCAGCCCAGGTGGCCTCAGCGGTATAGCGCCGCCGTCAGCCCAGGGCCTGATCCTGGACACCCGGGATCAAGACCCATGTCGGGCTCCCTGCATGGGGCCTGCTTCTCCCTCTGCTGTGTCTCTGTGCCTCTGTGTGTGTGTCTCATTAATAAATAAAATAAAATAAAATAAAATAAATAAAATAAAATAAAATAATAAAATCTTAAAAAAAACTTTAAAAACCCTTAAAAATAAAAAAATAAAAGATTAATCTAGAACAACTAGCCATTGTTTGGCAATCTTAGGGAATGATCACATGGTAGGTACTCAATAATTATTTGGATGGTTAAATGAAAAAACATTCCTCTTTGGTAGGACATTTCAATTTCTTACTATTTGAAATAATGCTGTGTGAAACATTTTTGTGATCCAACCTTTCTTTAGGTAGATTTTCAGAAGGTAAATTACTAGGTCAAATCTTTTAGGTATTACCAAACTGTGTTCCAATAGCTATTTACTCCTGTCAGCACCATCAGAGATCGTTTCATTTTTTTTTTCCATCTTTGCTAATTTGGTATATGGATAATGCAATCTCACTGTTGTTTCAGATTGCATTTCTTTGAATCAATGAGGTTGGACATTTTTCCAGATATTGGCCAGTCATTGATATAACCTGTTTGAGAATTTTCTGGTAGAATCCTTTGCATGTTTAACTCTTAGGGTTTTTATTCCTGAATGGCATGGGCTCTTTAAATATTAAAACTATTAATTCTCTTCCTCATTATTAATAAATAGTTCCCCTCATCTAGTGTTTGCCTTTTGAGTTTTGATTTAATTAGCTTATTTTTGGCTAATTAAATATGATGTACATTTTTATCTGTTCACTGCTATCCACTGAGTCATTCATAATTCATTTTATTACCTTTGAGGCTAGAATAACCTACTTATTGCATCCTTTCAAGAACTGTGTAGAGACGGAAGGAGAGTCCACCTTATGCTAAGAGCCTGTCAGCAGGGGAGTTTTCTAAGCATTCATCTGTAGAGGCAGGTTGAACATTCATTCTCTCTTTGGGTCTGATGTATTCGGATTTAAGAAAACATCTTAGACATCCTTTTTGGAAGGATTTTGCCTTATTGGTGCAACTTCCAGGTGGGAAGCTAATCATTTGGAGTTGTGAAGTGCCATTATCTTTCTTCTCTCTTTCTCTACGACCCAGAGTGGAAAATTGGTAATGATTTGGTTTCCAGTCTGTAGCCAATGAGTTCATCTTACATCCTTTATTCAAACAATTCTTCCTGTTTTCTTGGCCACCATTAAAATAAGTCTGAATTTATCAATCACTTCTTCAGAGAAATAGAACCAATAGGACACACATGCTTTATCATCATTATCATCACCATCATCACCACCACCATCTATCTAGAGAGGCTCAACTTAAGGAGTTGACTCCCATGACTGGTTGAGGGTAGTTAGCAAGTCTGAAATCCAGGCACGATTCCCATACTACAGTCTTGAAGCAGAATTCCTTCTTTGGAAAACCTCAGTTTTTTGCTCTTAAGAGCTTCAGATGATTTCAGGAGGCATTATTGGAGAGTAATCTTTGTTACTTAAAGTCTACTGATTATGTTAATTACATCTACAAAACTCCTTCACGGTAACATCTGGACTAGTGTTTGACCAAACAATTAGGCACCACAACCTAGCCAAGCTGACATATGAAATTAACTTTCAGACTGATTTTCCCATTGATTTCTTTCTCAGCCCATGCTTTTATGACCCTATAGGCTTGTTTGTGAGTGTGTAGTCTACTAGGTTTTATTAAGCATATTGTAAGATTTTGATAGCATTCACTTATGAATACAATCATTGCCAGAATGTTTTTATAGCTGGTTCACAGGCTATACAAATGTACTGCTCCAAAAGTTGGATTGAATTGAATCCCATTCTAGGAATTAGGAATACACTATGTATAATTTTGACAATATGGTTATTGGAGAGTTTCAGGTCTAATAGGACATGTGATAAGAGGAACCGCTGAATGTGTGGTTATGTATTGTTTAGGGTGGGTATGGAGGCTTGGGCTAAAACATCAGCTCTGAACCTTTTTTTTTTTTTAAGATTTTACTTATTTATTCATGAGAGACACAGAGAGAGAGGCAGATACATAGGCAAAGGAAGAAGCAGACTCCCCACGGGAAGACTGATGGAGGACTTGATCCCAGGACCCCGGGATTATGACCTGAGCCAAAGGCAGACACTCAACCACTGAGCCACCCAGGCACCCCGCTCTGCACCTTGATAGTCTTGAGAGAACAAGGCAAGACCTGGGGCAAGGAGACTGGAGGCATTAGTTGGCTAGTGTACCACTAATTCAGGGGAAGAGTATGGAGCTGGATGTGATAGGTTGCAATCGTGACCACTCAGGTACCAGGAGGGTGAGAAGTGGGAGTTATGCCATCCTGGTAATGGGAGTGGAACTATGTGCATAGTTGCTGCCAGGCTGGTAATGAAGAGTAGTTTATGTACAAGGATTGCATTTGAATGAAACAAAAGACTCTACCACCAGCACTGGTGGTAGGATAGGGGGATCCTGGTTACAGGTACTTGTATGAGCAGAAGAAGCAAAGCTCGGCCTGCTTCTCTCTCAGGCTATTCAATAGGACAGGACAGTCCCTGGTCTCCTGGAGACACAGTCTTGGGAATGAGAATAGTCACAATAACCCTCCTAAGGAATGAAGACTCTGAGGTTCAGAGTAGGTAGATCTCTTGTACAACGCCATGTGGTTATCTGTTAAGATAAATGTATTCATATGTGTTTTTGGTTGAACTATGTCCATCCCCCCCTAACTTCATGTGTCAAAATCTTAACCTCTGGTATCTTAGAATGAAGACTTCTTTGGAAATAGGGTCATTACAGATGTCATTAGTTAAGAGGAGGTCCTACAGAGTAGGGTGGGCCACTAATCCAATATGACTGGTATCCTTATAACAAGGGAAAATTTAGACACAGACATTACATGCAAGGAGAACACCACGTGAAGATGATGCAGAAATTGGGACGATGCTTCCGTAAGCCAAGAAACAGCAAAGATTGCCAGCAACTGCCAGAATCTCGGGGTAAGGCATGGAACAGATTTTTCTAGCAATCCTTAGAAAGAGCCAACCCCACAAACATCTTGATCATGAAATTCAAAACTGAGACAGAATAAATTTCTGTTGTGAAGTCATTCAGTTGGTGGTAGTTTGTTATAGCAGTCTGAGGAAACTAATACAACATGAAAGCATATATTACTTTTTTGTTTGTTTTTAATGAAAAAAAAATCTCAGAAACCGATTCAATTTCTTTTTTTTTTTAAGATTTTATTTATATATTCATGAAAGACACACCGAGAGAGGCAGGGACACAGGCAAAGGGAGAACCAGGTTCCCTGAAAGGAGCCCAATGTGGGACTTGATCTCAGACCCGGGGATCACACCCTGAGCCAAAGGCAGAGCTCAACCACTGAGCTCAATTTCTTATTTTAAGTGAGAACAGTTTTTGCTTAGCAAACACATAAACAGAAGTTCTTATAATTTAACAAAAATGGTGGCATGAAAATTTGGATGCTGAGTATATATCCTGTAAAAAAAAAAAAAAACCCAAAAGATTTCTCAATAAGATAATTTGAAGGTGTACATTATTTTCCATTAACCCATTGACTATGTGAAGACATTTAGAATGCCCGCAGAAACTTTGAGAATCACTGAGCCAGAATCACAATCCAGGATTATTCTGAAGTCTCAGAGACTTTCTCTATAAGGGAAGTAGTAACCCAACATTCACCTTTCTGCACAATCCACCCTCAGACCAAAATATATTTGTTTGATTTTTATTTTCATGAGCATTTTTTTCAATAACAGCTAATTTAAAACTTAAACTGGGGATCCCTGGGTGGCGCAGCCGTTTAGCGCCTGCCTTTGGCCCAGGGCGTGATTCTGGAGACCCAGGATCGAATCCCATGTCAGGCTCCTGGTGCATGGAGCCTGCTTCTCCCTCTGCCTATGTCTCTGCCTCTCTCTCTCTCTCTCTCTCTGATGACTATCATAAAAGAAAAAAAAAAACAAACCATACTGAAGCAAGCTGAGTTTTTTTTTTTTTTTTTTTTTATCGAAGCATAGTTGACATGGAATATTGTATTGGTTTCAGGGGGCAGCCCAGGTGGCTCAGCGGTTTAGCGCCTCCTTCAGCCCAGGGCGTGATCCTGAAGACCCAGGATGGGGACCCACATTGGGCTTCCTGCATGGAGCCTGCTTCTCCCTCTGCCTGTGTCTCTGCCTCTCTCTCTCTCTCTCTTTGTGTTTCTCGTGAATAAATAAATAAAATCTTAAAAAAATAAATTTATAAAAATATATATATATTGGTTTCAGATATACAACATAGTGATTCAACATTTATATACATGAAGTAATTACCACAATAAATCTAGCTACCATCTGTTATTATACCAACTTATTACATACTATTGACTATATCACTCTATGCTGTATATTGTATCCTTGTGTCTTATTTATTTTATAATAGTAACTGTGTACCTTTTAATCACTTATTTTTATATTGCCAGTCCCACAAATCCCTCTCCCCTCTGGCAACCACCGTATTGTTTTCTGCATTTGCGAGTCTATTTCTGTTTCTGTTTTTTTTTTTTTTTGAAAGAGAGAGAGAGATTGAAAATGAAGAGGGGGGAGGGGTAGAGGGACAGAATCTTAAGCAGACTCAGCACTGCATGCAGAGCCAGATGTGGGGCTCGATCCCACAACCCTGAGATCATGAGATCTTGAGCTGAAATCAAGAGTTGGACACTTAACCAATGGGGCCAAACTATTTCTGTTTTGGTTTTTAGACTCCACATACAAGTGAAACCAGATGGTATTTGTCTTTCTTCACCTGACTTACTTCACTCTAGATCTACCCATATTGTCACAAATGGCAAATTTTCATTCTTTTTTTATAATTAATGTTCTATTGTGTAAATATACCACATCTTTATCCATTCATTCATGGATGGATATTTAAGTTGTTTCCACACCTTGACTACTGTAAATAATGCTGCCCTGGTCAGCTCTGTTGGTGGAGTATGTGACTCTTGATCTCAGAGTTGTGGGTGCAAGCCCCATGTGGGGTGTAGAGATGACTTAGAAATAATATGTAATAATAATAATGATGTTTCAAGGAACATGGGGGTGTCCATATCTTTTCAAAGTAGTGTTTTCATTTTCTTTGGGTAAATACCCACAAGAGGGATTGCTGGATCATATGCTGGTTCTATTTGTAACTTTTGAGGAACCATACTGTTTTCCACAGTGGCTGCAGTGATTTACATTCCCTCCAGCAGTGCACAGAGGTTCGTTTTCCTCCACATCCTTACCAACATTTGTTATTTTCTGCTTTTTTCAGACTATCCACCTCTGTGTGAGGTGCTATCTCATTGTGGTTTTGATTTGTGGGAATGTTCATTTTACTTGTTTTTTCTAAACGTGATGGAATTTAACAGATTGGAAGAATAATAAATTGTCTTTTCATAGATTCAGCAGCAGCAGCTATCCAAGAGGAGCTTTTTTCCACTAGATCTCTGGAGAGAGAGAGAGACTTTTAAAATTTTCCCTCACTCCACAGAATAATATAGAAGATATAAATCTGATAGAGATATAAACACAGAAGTCCTTTTACTTCTGTGTTTCTTGGTGAAGTATGTTGATGGAAAAGTTAAAGTATCAAAGACAGAGTCCTGTTTTGGAACTCTTTGTTTTTTAGGTTGATTTGTTTGTTTTGTTTGTTTTTGCTTTTGAAACAGCAAAAGGTCAAACGTAGTCAATCACAGTTATAATGTGTAAACCAAAGGTAATCGGAATCATTCAAGGCCATTTGGAAGTTTCAGCTTTTTCTGTTGTCCTGTAAAATCCAAGGAAGGAATTTTGATTTGAGCACTGTTTAGGGACCAGAGATGGAATGTCTGTTTGGTTATTTACTTTTTCATCTGAAAATGGAGTACCATTATTGATAATCTCACAGAAAGAACAGGAGGAAAAATATTGGTAGAATATTTCAAAGCTAATGCATATCTTTTAAAATTATTATCTAATTAGATAAACTACATGTGGTTTTAGGGCATTATTTTTAAAAAAGTAACTTCTGTTGCAAATATTTTCTTCATAGAATCAAGATCATCTTGGTTGTTGTCACTAAAGGTGACTGCTAACCTGAAAATATTTGGATGATGGGAAAAATGCCACCAAATTTGTGTATGTTACATGCCTGAAAAGAGATGGCCATTGAAAAACATGTGTTAGTTTTCAAAAGCATCCAACATGCTCCGGAAAGTTAGGAAACTGAAGAAATAAAGGAAAAAATATATAAAAGATGGTAGCAGGCAACACGGAATGACTGACTAGGTTTCTCACCACTGTCCTAGTACTGTGCCCAAACACAAGTCAGCCTGCAAGGTTAAAATGGCATTATCTTACGATTTCCTTGTATTGTGGGTCCCCAAGACCTTCCCCAGCTTAAAAAATTTGCTAGGAGGATTCACAGAACCCAGAATATAGTTGTATTCACAGCTATGGTTTACTACATCAAAATATTGTACAGAACAAAATCAGCAAAGAGGAAAGGCTCTCAACTTGGCTCAGACCCCACTTCACAAACAGTGCCTGTATCATAGACAGAAATCACATCTACTTGAGTTTGTTTTGTTTTATTTTGTCTCTACCCTCTTGTATTGACATGGCTCCATTTCTTTTAAGGCTAAACTGCAGAAACATCACCTCTGTTCCACCGCCCATATCCCGTCTACCCTCTCTCTCCTCCCCCAGGAACGATAGCTGAATCTCACAGCATGGCAGACACACCAGGTGCTGTTCTTAGGACTTGATGTATTTACTTGACTAAACCTCAAAGCAACCCAATGAGGTGGGTGTTATTACCCAAGAGACAATAGAAGCACAGGGTTAAGCAGCCTCTCAAGGTCTTACAGCTAATAAGTGGCATAGCCTCAATGCAAAGCCCTGCAGTCTCCAGACCCATGCTCTCAGCTCCTGTATGACACTGCCTCTTAGAATGACATACCCTGGGTTCCACACAATCAGGCCCTCATGGCCCTACCACACCCAGAGAAAAACAGGAGCACTAGAGAATCAAAACCTGTCCTCTGCTAGCTGAAACCCTCTCTTTATAGGCATTTCTAAGTCTCCTGAATAGTCTTGATTAATGTTCTCAACAGTGACTAATCGAGCCACAAAATCCTGAAGTGCTTCGGGAACTCTTAAAAAGCAGATACAACAACATGAACGTGTTTGTTATTGAACTGTATGTTTAAAAATGATTAAGGTGGTCAATCTTATATATACTTTACCACAATTTTTAGTAAGCACATGTAATTTCATGCAAAGCATATATGAACATATATGAATTTTAGGGTGTCACAGATACCCCTTCCTCATGCATCTAGGTAAATGTTGGGGAAAGATGTTTTTTAGTTTGCTGGACTCTCTATGCCGAGCCTGGGGAGCTCACAGATCAAGCGGTATTTGCTAATCCCTGCTCCAAGAACAAGCCTGAGGATAAAGCTCTTGCTAATTATTATCCCTTTCTGTGTGTGAGCCCAATGCTCTTTAACAAGGGTTCTTTCCCTGCATTGTCTCATCAGATCGTCATAGTTAACTGCTCTGCAAAAAAAACGGAGCAGGTCTAATCATCTATATCGTATGACAGATGAAGTTGTGAGGGCGAGGCCCAGGCAGCCCAGATCTTGAAGCTCATAAATGGCAGAGTTGAGGTCAGAAACAGAGCTTATTGGTTACCAGAGCCCTTTCTCCAAATTGATAATCCCAGGAAGGCTGGGATTAGGATGAGCCAAGTGAGGCACTTGCCTGGGGCACAAAATTTAAGAGGCGCCAAATCAAGACAAATATATATTTTTTAAGATTTTATTTATTTATTCATGAGACACACACATACACATACAGAGGCAGAGACACAGGCAGAGGGAGAAGCAGACTCCATACAGGGATCCCAACAAGGCACTGGATCCCGAGTCTCCAGGATCATGCCTTGGGCTGAAGGTGGTGCTAAACCGCTGAGCCACCAAGGCTGCCCTAAGACAATGTTTTACGATAATATATTTTAGAGTTAAAATTAATGTTAAAATATCCCCGATGGGGTGCCTGGGTGGCTCAGTGGTTGAGCATCTGCCTTTGGCTCAGGTCGTGATCCTGGGGTTCTGAGATCAAGTTCTGCATCAGGCTCCCTGCAAGGAGCCTGCTTCTCCCTCTGCCTATGTCTCTGCCTCTCTCTGTGTGTCTCTCATGAATAAATAAATAAAATCTTATAAGCAAACAAATAAATAAAATATCCCCGATGAACAAAAATATCAAACTGGTAAACAAAGACCAGCTGTTTGCTTATTTTATGACCCTGCATTATTGTGCAATGGGAGCAGTTGTTTCCCATCTGTCTCAGGTTCCCAGACCCACATGGCCATCTCCTCCTTGCCAGGTGAGGGTTATGAGGGTGGCCAATGGTGTGCAGACAGAGTGGGTGAAGCAGGGTTGTCTATAGAATCATGATTTTTTATTATAGAGGAGGTTCAGAACCCAGCTAGGGTCAGATAACCAGAAAATGGTCAAGTTCAGGTTGGATCCCAGTGTTCATGGCGTCAGAGAGCTTTGTTTGCTGCTGTGCTGTCTCTACCCCCTCTGTCTTCCTAGTGCTTTTATACCTAGCAGGGAGAAAACACCTGTAAAGGAATCACTCTACTGCACACTGAAAATCATAAGAGCCCAAGTTAAGTCCCAAGGAGTGTTTGGCATGGAGATACTTCTGGTTGGCTGGTCAGGGGCTATTGCATAACATGCCAGCAATTCCAGAGATTCTATCGGAGTGCCAGGGGCAAGATCTATTTTTCACCACCCACAATACAGGGTGTGTCCTACTTTTAAGGAGCTCTAATAAATGGAAACCTATATTTACATTAAAAGTACATTAAGTTGTGATGATTTACTTTGGCTAAATCATGCTGAAGCCCATTCAATATCAAGTGCTCCTAATCTATGAAATGGAATTTGGTTTGTAACAGGTGGGTATTTTGCCAATCTGTTGGGTAATTTTAATGTGGCAAATCTTCAATCAGCTGTTATTTGAGCATCTACAATTGTGTGGTGGTAAACAAAATAAAGTCTAAGTCAAGGTCTCTACCTTTAGTAAAGCCACACAGAGTCTACTTAGAGAGATATGATCCATATATCCAAATAGACAAATATTAACTCATGATAAGTGCCACCTGACTACTGACTAGCATAGCCATTAACCCATAGAAATTCCAAGGAGGCCAAAGCAATCACTTTTTATTTATTTATTTATATTGAAGAGAGAGAACTGTTTGCATGAACTGATTCTACAGGGTGGGCACGTAGGTGGAAATGTGTACAGCATATATTTGAGGGATGTAGGGAGGGCTGTGCAAAGGTAGGGGGCCTTCAGGTGCCAGCCAGGATCACAGGAGAGAGACACATCGGTCCCCCTGGGTAGCAGCTATATTAAGCTGGCAAAGCACCAATCTGCAACCTCAAAGTGGCCTTAGTTCAGAGAGTCGTAAACAGATGAGATGTTCCAGGGAGCCCATCAAGAACAGCTCCTGGGGCTGTCTTCATGAGGAGTCTCCAAGAAGAGCAGGATGGCAACCGGGAAGATGATTGAGAAAGAAATGGTTGATGTAGTCAGAAGGAAGCAAGAAGCATCCAGAGTCAGAAAGAGCTAGATTCCAATCCCAAGAGCTACACCAATGGTCAGTGTGAGGTGAAGCAGAGAGGGCAGGGAGAGAAACATCTGAGACCAATGGTCATATTTTTAGGGAAGGGGTTTCATGATGGCATGGCTTCTCAAGGACTGTACTGGTCTGTGTGATGCTGAACATGCCCTTGACCCTGCAAGCTTTTCTTTTGTTTCTTCAACTAAGGCAGCAGAAGAGATGATTTACTATGTACATGTAACATTCACCCACAGCTGAGAATAGAACTAGTCCAGAATGTCGCAGGTTCAGGGCAAAGGACCAAAAGGGACTGTTTTGGTCTTAGCAAGGTGGATCCCTCAAAGATGGTGGCTGTGATCAGGTGGCAATGGATGTTCTAGACCTGTTAGATTCTGGACAGAGGCATGTGTCCAACAGTTGGCACTAGCATCCCTCAACTCTGGCTTTCCTGGTTTCTACTCCCGGGGCTCCCATGGGTACGTAAGCTAGTGGTTCACTTGGACCTCGGCCTTGTCTTCTGTTCTTTTTCACTTCACCTGCACATTTGCTTCTTCCTGCACTTGGTTCTCATGGTGTGGAGGTTCCTAAGAAGATGACCCTAAGGCCAAAAGCTTTGAGCCAACAGGTAAAATACAATCTAATACAATCTAATTCATTTTAGTAGTCTGTTCTCTATAATAAAATCTGGAATGTCCTTGGAAGGATACTTAGGAAACTAGTTGCATGAACTGCTTTCCCCAAGGGGTACTGGGTGGATGGGAACAGAGATGGGGGACTTTTCATTGTATACCCTTATGTACTCTTTGAACTTCAAACCAGATGTTAACTAATTAAAAAACTAAAAATTGGGCCTTAAGCAGGGCAAATGATGAGATAAGCCCTGGGTGTTATATTATATGTTGGCTAACTGAATTTAAATAAAAAAAAAAACTATAAGTGAAAAAAATCAAAGACTAGAACACGATGCTAAAAAAAAAAAAAAAAAAGGAATGGGGCAGCCCAGGTGGCTCAGCAGTTTAGTGCCGCCTTCAGCCCAGGGTGTGATCCTGGAGACCCGGGATCGAGCATGGAGCCTGCTTCTCTCTCTGCCTGTTCTGTTCCTCTCTCTCTCTCTGTGTCTCTCATGAATAAATAAATAAAAATCTTTAAAAAATAAATTAAAAAAATAAAAAAAGGAATGAAATAGAAAAGTTTTAAGAGTACAATCTTCATAGGATGTTCTATCAAAAAATAAGCAAACAAACAAACCGTTCTGCATTTTTAAAGGAATAGCCTTCTTGATATATAGTTGACTCATGGTAACCTGCACGTATTTAAATTGCACAATTTGATAAGTTTCAACATGCATTTCCATCTGTGAACCATCAGTATAATAAAGATGATGAATATATTCACTACCTTTGAAAGTTTACTCATGTCCATTGAAATCTGTACCTCCCACCTCTCCCCATCCTTGTCTCCTACCCCCAGGCCACCAAAGCATGCTTTCTATTGGTTTGCATTTTCTCACTGTTTATATAAATGGAATTATATAGTATGTACTTTTTTTTTGTTGGGCTTCAACTCAAGCAAACTTATTATTTAAAATATTTTATTATTAAGTAACCTCCATACCTAATGTGGGGCTTGAACTCACAACCCCAAGATCAAGAGTCACATGCTTTACCGACTGAGCCAGCCAGATGCCCCAAGCAACATTATTTTCGAGATTTATCCACATTGCGTTTATCAATAGCTCATTCATTAAAAGTTATTGAGTAGTATTTCATGTCATAGATATGCCATTTGAGTAAATACCTAGGAGTAGGATCATATGCTAAGTATATTAAACTTTAAAAGAAACTCTTTTGAAGTGGCTATACAATTTTGCATTTTCACCAACAAAATGTGAATGAGCATTCCAGTTGCTCCACATTCTTACCACCTGGCAGGGAGTTTTTAATTCTCAACTTTCTATTACATGCATAGTGGTATCTCATTTAATTAAAAAAATTTTTTAAAGATATTTTATTTATTTGAGAGAGAGAACACAAGCAAGGCAAGGGGCAGAGGGAGAGGGAGAAGCAGACTCCCTGCTTAGCAGGGAGCCTGATGTGGGGCTGGATCCCAGGACCCTGATATCATGACCTGAGCCAAAGGCAGACACTTAACTGACTGAGCCACCCAGATGCCCCTCATTTTGGTTTTAGTTTGGATTTCCTTAATAACTAAAGTTACTGAGGGTGTATACAATGTTTATCAGCCATCTGTAGATCTTCCTGGGGAACTGTCTCTTCAAATACTTTGCTGGTTTAAAAAATCATGTTATGATTATTGAATATTGATAGCTCTTTATATATTCTGAATACAAGACCATCACATATATGACTTGTTAATATCTTGTCCCAATCTGTTTCTTGCTTTTTCATTTTCTTAGTAGTTTTGAAGAAGAGACTTTTTATTTTTTATGAAGTCCACCTGGTGTGGTAGCCAGCCTTCAAGATGGCCCCAGTGATAGTCTCCTGCTCTGGCATTCCTGCTCTTTTATGGTCCTCTTTCACACTGAATCAGGCTGACCTGTGTAATCAGCAGAATACTGAGGAGATGATGAGGTGTGGCTTCCTGGGCTGAATCATAATAGACATTACAGCTGCCTGCTTCTGCCTTTGCTCTTTCATGAATAAGTCACTCTTAGGGAAGCTAGCTACTTTGTGGTGGAGACACTCAAGCAACCCTGTGTGAGATCCATGCAAAAGCCTTGTGAGTGAACCATCTTGGATCCTCCAGCCCCACTCAAGCCTTCAGATGACTGCTGCTGTAGCTGACATCTTGTCTACAACCTCACAGGAGACCCAGAGACAGAACCATGTAGCTCAGTTGCTCCTGAAATCATTGACTACAGAAACTGTGTGAGATAATAAATGCAAATTCTTTAAGCCACCAAGTTTTGTGGTGATTTTTAAAAATATTTTATTTATTTATTCATGAGACACACACACACACACACACACACACACACACACACACACAGAGGCAGAGACACAGGCAGAGGGAGAAGCAGGCCCCATGCAGGGAGCCCTATGTGGGACTCAATTCTGGGTCTCCAGGATCAGGCCCTGGGCCGAATGCAGCATTAAACCGCTGAGCCACCAGGGCTGCCCCTTGTGGTGATTTTTTAACACAATATAGATAATAGTGGAGTTTCTATCATTTGTAATAGAAAAAATGATTATTTAAAAAAAAGATTATCTTGACAGGGAGAGAGAGCGAGAGAGCACAAGCAGGGGTTGGGGGCAGAGGGAGAGGGAGAAGCAGGCTCCCCGCTGAGCAGGGAGCTGGATACAAGGCTCCTGCCCAGGACCCTGGGATCAGGACCTGAGCCAAAGGCAGACACTTAACCAACTGAGCCACCCAGGTGCCCAGAAAAACTGATGGTTAATACCTGTTTTATGTTTTTTTAATGAGGAGTCTCTGGGGATGGGATGAGAACTTGGGATCTTTCTCTTCATAGTAACTACCATGAAAGCTTACTATAAATAGACTGAGTCCTTTATTTCGCTTGATATTCTCTCCTTCTTGGTCCTCTGACCTATTCCTGTGACTTCTCTGTTGTTCCTTAACATTCTACAGCCAACCGATTTGGGCTAATGCAGTGGTAACAGAAGACACTGGACAGAACGTGACCTTGGGCTTGACACTTGTGACAATTCCTAGCTCACCCATCTCACACAGTGGGCCTTCCTCAGACATTAACTATTTCGGTACAAAGCAAGTTTGTTCTTGCCTTAGGGACTTTTCAGTGGCTTTGATTTCCTGGATCATTGTTTTTAAAATTATCATTAATGTAATTGAATTCTAATCAAATTATCTTATGAAATGTTCTTACATACTGAAGAGTATATAAAGCGTACACACACAGGTAAATAATAACCAAAGGCAGATCCTGTACCCACAACTCAGCTTAAGAAATAAACTGTGAACAGTACATTTGCAACCTCCTGGGTACCCCTTCATGATCATGCCCCTCCACCATCAGAGGCTACCCATATTTCTGAGTTTTGAGTTAATTAGAATTAATTTTCTCTTGCTTTTATTGACAGTTGAAAAAAAAATCAACTACACAAGCTCCTAGAATGGTCCCTAGGTTACAGTCTGACTTTAGCTTCTCTGGGATTTTACCAGAATGTCTCCTAGGCAATGTTGTGAGTGGGGGAAACAGAGTACAGCATAGTCAGGGCATTGGTAGTAGAGCAAGAGTAGGAGGAAGGTGTTAGATGCCTGGCAGTTATGTGGGCAGGGGAGTTCGCCACTCTGTTTTTAATCTGTTTTTATGCTCATCATGGCCAAGCAGTAGATCAAAGCAAATCAATTCCATGAGGGAAGACGTGAGTCCTTAGCTGATCTAGAGTGGCCAGGCTCAAGGAGGATAGAGAAAAGCTTGTATCAAATAGATACATGGATAGATTGCATCAGATAGATCATGGATGGACTACAATCTGGGTCAGGTCCACCTGTGTATTTGGTCCTCAGATAAAAAGGAGGGAGCAATGGGTGGCAGCACTTGGATGAAAGCCATCCTCAACATGTCTGTCTCTTGGGTTATATCTGACTGGTAGCCATCTGGAGCACAGTCGACATCCTGGAATCTCTCTGCACCATCCATCTAGGGACTGTTTGCTTGCTTTCTACAATAGATCTCCTCCATCCTCTGTCCTCTGACTTCCTCATTTTTTTTTTTTTTTTTGTTAAGTGTCTTGTGGAATCCATTCCCTAGCAGCTCCTTGAAACAGCATGCACGGGAGGTAACATTTTTTGAGATTTTGCATGAAAATTGCATTCATTCTCTCCTCATATTTACTAAATGATTTGGCTAGGTATAGGATTTTAAGTCAGAAATAATTTTTCCATACCATTTTGAAGATGTTACTTTACTATCTTCTTGATTCCAGCCATACTGTTGAGAACCCCAAAACTGTTGATTTCCAATCCTTTATACATGACTTTTCTTTTCTCTCGAAGCTTGTAGAATCTTTTCTTCATCTCCTGTGTTTTGGAATTTCACAGTGATGAGCTTTGATGTGTGTGTGTGTGTGTGCGTGCATGTGTTTTAGAAAGAGAAAGAGCTTGTGCACAGGGAGGGGGAGGGGCAGAGGAAGAGGGAGAAAGAATCTCAAGCAGGCTCCATGCCCAGCACGGAGCCCAATGTAGGGCTCTATCTCAGGATCCTGAGATCATGACCTGAGCCGAAATCAAGCATCAGACGCTCAACCTACTGAGCCTCCCAGGTGCCCCTTGGTGTGTGTTTATATTCATCTGTTGGTCTTATTTCTTGATCAACCTCTTCCATCTGGAAGTTGTTCATCTGGAGAGTTTTCTTGAATTATTTAATTAATGATTCTTTTGGGGGCAGCCCTGGTGGCGCAGCGGTTTAGCGCCGCCTGTAGCCCGGGGTGTGATCCTGGAGACCCTGGATCGAGTCCCACGTCGGGCTCCCTGCATGGAGCCTGCTTCTCTCTCTGCCTCTGTCTCTGCCTCTCTTTCGCTCTCTCTGAATAAATAAATAAATCTTTAAAAAAATGATTCTTTTGGGTTCATTGTGTTTTTTCCCCTTTTTCTGGAGTTTCTATTATTCACAGTTTAACCTATATGACTTGTCCTGTAATTTTCTCCCCTATTGTCCATCTCTGTCTTTTGGTTTTATTTTCTGTGAATTTTCTCCAATTTCGTCATTCTTTCTACCGAGTTTTCTATTTCTGGGATAATGTTCTAGATTTCCAAGAATTCTTTTTTGTTCTTTGAATTATTTCTTTATATGGCATCTTTTCCTTTTTTCATGGATGCAACATCATCTCTTTTCCTTTTGAAAATACTGATGATAACTTTCTAAATTAATTTTTTGGTGTCTTCCCTGCATGGTCTGTTTTAACAAGTTACTTTTTCTTGCCCTGCTGGTTTTAGTCCTTATCTCTCATGTGAGAAGCTTTCTTTAGCTGTTTGGCATTAGCTGTTTGCTCATGATTAAGAGTACAGTTTCAAAGACTGTTTGGAAGTTCTGAGTGTGGGATTAGACCTTGCTGTGTATCTTACTCAAGGTTTCCCCCAAAGCAGAGCCCAAGACTTACATGGAGGTAGTACATTTGTTAAGCAATCCAAAGAAGCAGGAATAAGGGATAGTGGGAGGGAAAAAAGAGAGAGAAAGCCAATCTAAGTGTTAAATGTGTTATCCAGCTGGCCATTGCTGTAGTAACTGGTGCTCCATTCCCTGGGATATTCTGAGTCTTATGGAATAAGACTGTCCACTCAGGAGATGAAAAAAGGCAATATTTATCCTTGAAGGTAGCTCCACAGATATTATCTTCCTTGAATTTCTGGGTTGCACTTGCCTGAATGTAGATGCTGAATGCTTCTGCAGACCCACATGGATAACGAAGCTTTAGGACACAGAGCAAGATCAGGTCTGAAATGAGATTTTCCTTGCTGTATTAGTGAAGGTTCTCCAGAAAAACAGAAAAAATAGGAGATAGATATAGATGTAATGATTTGGCTCATCTGATTATGCTGCGAAGTCCCATGATTTCCCATCTGCAAACTGGGGATGCAGAAGAGCCAATGGTGTAGTTCTATTCCAAGTCCAAAGGCCTGGGACCCAACATAGCCAATGGCGTAAATTCTAGTCTGAGTGCAGAAGACCAATGCCCCAGCTCAAAAACAATGAGGCAGGGAGGGAGAGAGTGATCAAATTTTCCCTTCCTTCAACTTTTTTGTTCTATTTAGGCTTTCAACATTTGGGGTGAGGCCCACCAACATCAATGAATCTGCTTTACTCAGCCTACCAATTTGAATGCTAATCTCATCAGCAATATCCCCACAGACTCACTTAGAAATAAAGATTAATATCTGGGCATTTTGCAGCCTGGTCAGGTCGACACCTAAAATTAGCCATTGCATTTGCTCTGGGAAGCTGTATGGAACTTGATGGGATAGTGGCTGTCACTGTGGGCTGAGTAAGAAGTGAGATCAAGAGGATTAGATGTGGTGCACACAAGAGGTCTGGCACTCTGACCCTGAGCTTCCCTGAAGGAAGGGTGACCAGGTCAGACTGGTTGGGGGATCCCCCAGTGTCACACTCCATGGGGCTTTCCTCATAGATTAGAGTTTTCCAGTCTTTTATCTAGTAGGTGAAGATCACGTTGTCAGCATTCTGAGAGCCAAATGGGTCAAGATAGTTGGAGTCTCTGCATTTGGTGTATATCTGGCCTCTGGATTCCCCCATTTCTACTGTAGTTCCTACACCTTCAGTGTGCCTGGCATCCTCTAGACCAGGGACTTTTCCTGCAGGATAAACCTCCAATTTTCTGCTAGGATCAGGGATGGGGTGTGGAATCCCACCCCTGCAGGAATGCAGCTTTTCAAATTGCTTTCATTCAGTTGTCCTTCTTCTAGCCTACGCCTCTACCCTCAGGCCCAAAGATCCCTGATTCTGTGAGTTTCTGAGCCTTTTTAGGTATTTCCAGTATAAGTTGGGTTGCAGCTCCATTTTCTCAGGTCTCCTAAATCAGTTAACCACTCATTCATCTATTTTTCAGCTTCTGAAATTGTGTTGTTCTTTCCTCTTCTGTTCTCCTTTCCTTATGAGTTTATAACTTAAATATAAAAAAGAGAAGAAAGAAAGAAAGAAAGAAAGAAAGAAAGAAAGAAAGAAAGAAAGGAAGAAAGGAAGAAAGATTAAAAAAAAGAAGAAAATCTGTTTAGAGCAGTTTTGGGTTGGAGCAAAATTAGTTGCATGCATACCATCTGCCATCTTAGCCTGAAACTTACATGCAGTTATACACAACACTGCTTCCTTTGTGTACTTCCTGCTTCAATTTAAATATCACCTCTTCCGAAAGGCCTTTCTCGACCACTCAACTGTAGTTAGGTCCCCTATAGCACTTATCACTACCTGGTATTTTCTAATTTATGGACTTCTGTCCATTAGAATATAAACTCCATGAGAACAGGTACTCTGGCATCCCTAGCTTGCAAAACGGTACAACAAACACAGAAGAAGTTCATTATTGAGCACGTTATTATAATTGTGTTTGGAAAGGATGTTTTGACTATCAAATGAATGTCAATCCTATGTGTGAGGTACCCTGGGAAAAAGAAAGAAAGACTGCCACATGGGAAGAGGGAGGGGCGTGTGTACAGAAGCAAGACAGAGTTTGCATGTAAATTATGCAGAATATGAGTGGCAAGAGAAACTGCTGACAGCAGGAGCAGAACTACAGGAATCTGGAAAGGTCTGTATTTGAAAACGGTGTCTCTGACTAGAGTCAAGGACATCCTTAATTTCTGTTGAGTCTCCTTCATGAGCTGGGCTGGTCATTGAAGGGAGACATCCCAGGCCAACGTGGCCTCAGAGGATGGAAAACAGAGAGAAGCTGACTTTCCTGGTGTCTCTACTTCTTTAATTGCCACAGGAAGACAGGAGGGTAGAAACAGGGCAACAGACCTGGAGAGCTTCCGGGAAGTAGGGGGCATGGTGGGAAGTCCTGTTCTGCAGTGTGTGAGGCCATGCTATATTGGGAATGAAAGTTGCTGCCCCCATTTTTATGTACCAGGAATCCTTATTATCAACTGGGGACATTTTAGGTGATGTTCACATCCCTGGAGATACTGAGTGTGGTGTGACCTTTATTCCATTAAAAAAAATAATAAAGGGGGATCCCTGGGTGGCGCAGGGGTTTAGCGCCTGCCTTTGGCCCAGGGTGCTATCCTGGAGACCCGGGATCGAATCCCACGTCGGGCTCCCGGTGCATGGAGCCTGCTTCTCCCTCTGCCTATGTCTCTGCCTCTCTCTCTGTGTGACTATCATAAATAAATAAAAATTAAAAAAAATAATAAAGGTGTTTATTGTAATAAATGCAGATGTCACAAAAAGTTATCTTCCTTACAGTGTTAGTTTTTAGCTTGAATTTTAGATTGTTTGAATTTCATTTTTTTCCTTTTCTTTCTTCTTTAAAAAGGTAGTACTTTCACATGGTTCAAATTTCAAAAGTCACCAAGGGTCTAAAGGGAAAAGTGACGTTCCCACCCCATTCTCTGCTTCTGAGGTCTCCCTGGAGGCAACTGGTGCAAACAGGTCCTTGTATCCTTACAGAAATATTCTCTGCCCATCCATGTTTTCATTTGGTCACAGTTACATAGGACCAGAACTACTCAGAGCGTACATAGAGGTCTTTCTGTTAAGTGAGCCCAGGGTAAGGGCTCTTCATTTTCACCTGTAAAGAAACAGCAGTAATAGAAGCCAGTGTGACTGGGGGAGGGAGGAAGGGATCTCCTCTCTGTTCATTGGCAGATCACTTTGCATGAAAAGGGACAGGGAAGGGGACAGGATGAGGTCCTCCAGGTGTCAGGTGCTTTTAACTTAGGACAGAGCTAGTCTAGCTTTAACAAGGGATGGTTAAAGACATGGTAAAGATATGGCAAAAGAAATCATGGCTGATGTGTGTGGCAGGGAATAAAGTTTCAACATGGCAAATGAGGGCCTCTCTGAATATGTTGTGTGGGATGGAAGCTCAGAAGAAAGCTGTTTTTTGTAAGCCACCCAAGCTGTATCTTCATAAAGGGGAGTCACCCCACAGTTGAGCTGTGGGGGGTCTACAGTCAAAGATGGAATAAAACAAGAGGTGGATGGTTCCGGGGTGGCAGGCCAGGAGATTGACAGTACTAGGGTGGGGCCCACGTGTGGAAATTCAGATAGAATGGACCTGACATCTCCCAAATTGGAGGGAAGCCCAATCTGGAAGGTGAAACATTTCAACAAAGTAGAAGATGGGGCAGCTGGCAAATCAGCACCGAAAGATGGAAGATCCAACTGAACCTATCTGGCAGAGGGGCAGTATTCAAAAAGAAACTGGGAGATGCAGAGGGAATGGGTCTAGAGCCAGAGCACCTGGGCTCAAGCCTGCTTCTGGTGTGCCTCAGCAGTGTGAGCCTGGGCAAGTTAAACTTCTTGTGTCTCAGCTTCCTAATAAAGAAAATACAGGGGAGTAATAATAGTCTCTCATCAGGGGTGCCAAGTTAACCTACAATGAGGACTTAGAACAATGCCTGGCACATAGCTAACTCAATGCTTTTTGGCCCTTACTATTTTTAATCAAGGCCTGTTCAGGCCTGCATCGCCGGCACAGAGTACTTGGTGAAGAATATGGAAAAGCAGAATCATAGATGGATTTCAGGTAGTGGTAGGAAGGGAAAGGGAGTGAATGATAGCATAGCAAGCACACACAAGAAGAATGAAGAAAAAGGGTTCAGGGTGGGACTATTTCAGAGGAAAAGTCTTGTTGCAGGCCTACAGGGCTCAAAGCTAGACTATAAGGGAATGTCTCTTGGAAATTAAATGGAGAAAATTTAATTTCAGTTAAAGAAGTACTCTCTCTGTGTGCCCACTTAGTGCTCAAGTTAAACTGCTAAGAAGGGTGGCCAAGTTGCATAGAAGGAACCCTAAGATCTTTAAGTCAAGAGACTTAGATTCTAAGCTCCGCCCTCCGTAGCTGATGCCCAGGTCAATAAACAGCTGTGCCATTTTTAAAAGAATGGCCAGAGATTGTTCCTAGGCCTGACTGAATATTTAACCTACTGAGTGTAACTCAGGGGCTGAGTCTCAAGAGAATTTAAGAGTTGCCCCCAAGAACCAGCCTCTCAAAGAAATCTGTTAAAACTAAGAGCCTCCGGTGTTCCTTTTCTTTTCCCAAGGTCCCTTGCCAAAAGAAGCAAGACTTCTAAAATGCTGGCAGCCGGAGAGAGCCACTTTTTCTTTTCTCATCCATTTCAGGAAAGTTTAGGTTTTTCGGTTATTCCGTTGAGTGCCGAGATTGCTTCCAGATCACAGTAGGAAGACCTAGTGGGGGGGAAAAAAAAAGTGAGATTTCCCTAAAGAAAATGAAGTTTGTTTCGCTGAATTCTCTGGGAGAAGGCTGGACGGGTAGACTGTGATTGCTCAGGTTAAAACTACGCCTTTAAACAAATAAGTGCCCAGAAGTGGTATGGGGTCCCACCGGGATTATAAAACACTGATTCACGAAGTTCTAAGGACACTGGGCCTGGGAACAGGCTGTCTCATGTAAGTGGGCAACCACACGAAGGTCACTGGCCCTCAAACACACGGCGACTACATGTGGATGACGGGCTAGGGGGAGCCGCTAGGCTGTAAAACCACTGGTCCTGACTTGGTGAGCCTTAGGCAACGACCGGTTGGTGGGAAGAAAAATCTTGAGTTCTACAGCTCAAGATGCGGCTTGTTTGCTCGTCGACCTGTCAGTCATTTTCCTTTTTCTAAAAAAAAGAAGCCCAAATCTGAGCTCAGACACACCGGATTCCGAGCTTTTCCCAGAAGTGCAGCCCTCCCCTCGAGGTCTCCGTACTAATGGCTCTACCCTGGCCTACGCGGCGCCAGGAACCGGCCCCCGACCGCTCCCCTTGCCCAGCCAGGCCGGAGGGGTCCGCACTGCGGGGCGCAAGGCAACAGCCCAGCTCCCAACCCAGAGGTTCCATCATCAGCCAATCGCGGGCTGGTGCCCCTCAAGAAGAGCAGAAACACCGACGGGGGGTGAGTGGCAGTAATGTCCGCCTATCCGAGCGCCTGCAGCCGAGGGGGTGGGAGCACAACCAGCCAATAGAATCGAGGTGGTTGTTGTCAGGAGGGAGGAAGACGCCTGCGAGCGTGCGTGGGGCCGCTCCCGGGAAGGGGTGGCAGGAAGCTCGCGCGGCCAATGGCCGAGGCGGGCGGGCGGCGGCGCGCGTGCGCGCTGGGCCCCGGGGCTGCGGGCGGGAGGCGGGGAGTGGGGGAGGGGAGCGGGCTGGAGCGCGGCGGAGCTGCTGCCGCCGCCGCAGCCGCCGCCGCAGCGAAGAGGCCATGTTGTGTGGTGTGTGGGGCGGGGGGGAAGGAGGAGGAGGGAGTAAAGCCGAGAGAGGAGACGGGAGAGAGACACCACACACACACGGCACAAGATGGCCGGAGAGGCAGCAGCACCGCGAGCTGTCAGGCGCTCCGCCGCGGCCGCAGGGTCGCCGGCCGGCGGGGAGCTGCGCCCGGGCGGTGCGCAGGCCCGCGGGAGCCAAGCGGCGGCGGCTGGGGCGAGGCGGGCCGCGCGCCGGCGTCGGAGCCCGCGCCCGAGGCGCCTGGCGGCCGGGCCCACGACGCCGAGAGCGGCGCTGCGGCAGCGGCCGCGGAGGCTCCCCGGGGCCCCGGCGGCTCGACCCGGCGCGGGCGGGAGGCTCGGGCGGGCGGCCCCGCGCGGGACGCGGGTGCGGGCGCCCGGGAGGTGCCGACAGCCGCCTCGGACCCGGTGAGTGGCTCCCCGGCTCCTTTTATTGTCCTTTGTCCTTGGGAGGAAAAGCAAAATGTCCTTGAGCGCGCGAGCAGGAGGGGGCGGCGGGCCGGGCCTCGGCGGCCGGCTCTCCCCGGGCGGCCCCTGCTGGCTCTCCCCGCGGGAGGCGCCGGGGCCGGGGGCCGGGGTCGGGCCGGGGGCGCGCGGGGCCCGCCGCAGACCCCACGGGGGGCGCCTCGCCGGCCTGGCCGCCGCAGCCCGGCCGGGAGAGGGGCGGCGGCGGCGGCGCAGGCGGGAGCCCGACGGGGACCGCGCCACACGGCCCCTTTCTGTCCGGGTGAGTTATGTCGCTGTGGAGGGTGAGGGGCAAGAATTCCTTTCAGGTTCTCCAGCCGGGGAGCTTTTTAACCCCCTTCCGGCGAGGTGGAAGCTCCTCTTCATGGTGGAATTTTAAAAGAACAATGGAAGCCTGACTACGTTCGAACAAAAATAAAACTTGTTTTTTTTTTTTCCCCCCCCCTTTTGGGTGTTGGCTTTTAACTCTTTGCAAGCCGATTTTGAAAACGGCTGCGGTGTTAGGGCTGGGAAGGTACTTGCTGCTTATTAAAAACCCTTATGACGTGAAGGTTGTCTTTTTAAAAACGCAAGTGGGAGAAGTGCCGCTGGCATTTCAGAAATTACGAAGATAAGTTTACTGGGCCGTCAAGGCTGTTTGGTGGAAATCGGTTTTAATTTCAGTGCTAGACGATGACGTTTGACTAAGATAGTTTGTGTTATCGATTAGTTATGCCAAGATTAGGTGACATTCTTGATGCTTGAATAACGATTAAATAGACTGTTCGGTACTTTTTAAAAGGTCGTCAGGAGCCGTTATCTGTAACTTAATCACACCTGAATGTTAGAACGTACTTGGATCCGTTCCTGGACTCCTAAAAGTTGAAGTTAGCACCATTTTATTGTTTTTAAGAAATAATGTACGTTGGCACAAGCCACGGTCGACAAAACTTTTACAAAGGAATATTCTGACGCCCAAATCTCTTTGTGAAGTTACTTTCTCGTAGTGTAAATATTAAAGTAGGACTGTTCTCGGTAATGGGCGATGAAGAGGAGCCATATTTGTTGCATTTGTTGCATGCATAAAAATCTAGATATGCTCAAAACGGAACAGTAGTTTAATAATAAATCCTGCTTTCTCAAAAATTTGCAGAGTCCTCTGTAGTTCTGAGTCTAAAAGAAAATCGAGGGGGGATTTAAGTTTAATGGTTTGAAGAACAGACCGCAAATGCACAAACCTTTGTGTATTTTAGAATATTATTTGTCTTCATTCTGCGGTAGCTGTTGTGTTGTAAAGGTGCAGATCTGCGTAAAAATAGTGTCGGGCAGATTTACGTAGTACCTAGAAAATCAGAGTTACTGGTGTAATCCACTGTATTTCTGATGGTAATTTTGTCAGTGAAATTGTTTTATGTTCTGAATAGCATTCATATAGTCCTACATGTTACATCAGTTGCGCATATCTTGATTTTACAGAATCTTAGGTGCTCATGTTGGTTCTTCAAAACAACAATTTTGAAATTTGTGAACACTGAAAGTAGTTTTAAATGTATATTCGGAATCTTTTTTTCGGGCTCCTTTTTTTGAATGGTGAAATGCAAAATAATTGTTAGCATTTTAACCTCATAAGATCTTTTTACGGGAGAAATGGGGGAAGGGAGAGACTGAAAAAATGTTCAAGACCCTGGTTTGAAATTGAATAAAGGTCATAGATACTACATGTTTTAGACTTGCTTAAAAGACAAAGCTCATATCCCACTTGGTGAGATCAAATAACTTGTGGTTTAAAAATTTAAAGTAACCAGTAGCCATTTTAACTTGACCAATTTCTCCTGGAGGAGTTAATTTTTAATTGCTTATAATTGTAAAAGGTATTTTCTAGATGGTAATGGAAATTTTAAGATGATTTCGATTCTTAAATGGCAAACTTTTGTGTATTGCCTGGCATCAAAAGAAAAAATAAAAAAAAAGGTTATAATCCTAAATCTGTCTGAAGATGTGAATTTTCTGTAGTTTATTGAATCTCAGTGCTTTAATATCTAGTGTTTGTCCATGCCACTAAAAGATGAGGACAACAAAGACTGATGTGTTACTAAGAAATAACTGCAACATTAAATGTAAAGGTGGTGTCTTAAGCTGTCCCCAAATTTGTTCATAGATCGTGTATTTGGAATATTTTCTCATTGTTTTATCACACTGAAACTTTGGCCAGGAAATGTATAAAAATCAAAACGTTGATATCATCTTTTTTTTTTTTTTTTTTTAAGGTAACCTAACAAGATTAAAATTAAATTGGTTGATGATGGTTCTGAACAAATACAGCCCTTTTATTTGAGGTAAGACCATAAATTTTTATTACTTTCACTTAAAAATAAGCCTATTTGGTTTTTATTTTGCTCTTTAGTAATTTATATTTCTAGTAAATAGTGATGATAAGTATGAATATACTAAATAGCTGAAATAATTTTGCCAAACCTTTAAACCTGTCTATCGAATGAAAAGTATATGTGCTTAGCCGTTGTAACTTAATGTGCCTTTTGAATAGTTTAAAATCCTGAAGGTCTCTTAAGCCTTTGTTTAATTTTGGGAACAAGAAAAGACTGATTATATTTTGAGAAAAACTGAACCAAAGATACATTTTTTTTCTTTCTAATTCTCTAGTGTACTGTGCAAACTAATTTTTTAAGTATTTAAAGATGAAATTTTTGGAAAATTTGAGCTAGTCAGTATTCATAGTAGTTCATTTTAGGGAAGAACATTTTAAAAATCAAGTTTTGTGAGCATGGATTTTAGTTTTTGTTCTCAATTATATAATAAAAGTTTTAAAACACTTACTCCTACTTGCTATTTGTTGTTCCATCAATAAATTGTTTAGAATATTGGTGTGTGTGTTTTTCTTTTCTCCTCCAAAAGGTATGCCATTTTGAAGACTGAGATCCATGGAGTTTTATCCTTGAGTATATAAAAGGAAATATTTGCTAAAATCTTTATTTTATATAGCAAGTAAGTAAATGTTTTATTCAACATCTGAAATTTAATAGCTACCAACATTTGAGAAGGAAAATATCACTGAAGTTTGTCAATGAAACATAAAATGTAGACTGTTTATCTCAAAAAGGAGATGAGGAAAAAGCCCATCAAATTCCTTTACCTTACATCAAAGCACTTTTGTATTCTATTAAACAGTTGATGTATGTAGTTTATATCAGCAATAAGACATTCAGTACTTTTCAGTATTATATTGCATCAGGATTATGGTTAAATCAGTAGTTGAATTATCAGCATCATATGGCTTTATAATCTGAAATTCTTAAGCCTTTTTTTTTTTTTTTTTTGACGATCTAGATCATGTTTTTGAAAGGGCCTAGAATTTTCCCTTTGCTGATCTTACAGTTCTTAAAAGAAGTATATTTTTAAAATTGAAGACACTTTCACATTTCAGTTCTTATTAATGGATTTAATATATTTTACTTGTCTTTATGATTTTGTTTTCAAACAGGTACTAAAATGAGTTATCTTATAGGAAATTAGAATAATACATCTAAAGAGACTTGTAATTTATAGCTTAGTAAAATTATTTTTAAAACATAAAAGGAAAATAATTTTCAACATGTATGGGATAGTTTGATACCTTAAAACTAGATATGTGAATGAAAAAAATACATCTGCTAATATTTTTCAAGAAATGTTCTTTTTGAGTTAACACTGAACATGGAAATTACTGTCAAGCTGATGTTAGGGATTTAGCAGAGAAATATGTATATATAGTAAAAAAGATATCTTAGGATATTTTAAGAATAGCCAAATAAGTAATATGAAGGCAAATTTATCTTTACCCTTGAAATCTTTTATATCTTGATGTTGGCTTATTGTATTCATTGAAATAGGTGATAAAGGTAATATTTTTGTTGCGTTTGTTCTAGCTTAATTTTTGCTTTTCAGTCATTTTGCGATTTGATCAAATTTGTGTATATTTTAGTGTGCAAAAGAAAACTAAATGTTAGACTTTTAACTATAGTGTTTTTAAAGATCTAACATACAAACGCTTTTCATTTTAACCTTTAACACAAATGCCAAGGTTAGGGTTTCTTGTATGCAAATGATAGGATATTAGATTAGTATTCAGCTGTGGTTGTGTACTATTGTAAAAACTGAGAATTGGGCACTCTTATAAAAACTGAGAATTGTCCTCTTAATCACAAGTGTATGTGAAGTATAATGTAATTTTAAGTACAAATCAGCAATAAATTGATGGCTACCGAAGATACAGTTTGACCCATTAAAATAAAAAATGAATGGTCAAGGTTAGAAATGTTAAATGATGATTTTTATTTTTGTTTTGTTTTTTTATTCCAGTATCAATAAATATTAAAAAAAATCTAAATGGTTTAGTAACTTCTAAATTAACCCCCGAATCTAGTGGAATACAACTTCCCTTTTATCACCAACAAGATAAAGGATTATAGCAAATCACATTCTAAAAAGGTCTTAACATGTATTTTGACCTTCATGATGATGCTTATATTCAGTGGTCTGATATTTGCTGCTTGAATCATGCTTGTAAAATGGGCAGTATGTTTGATAGACCAAAGTAATGGACAAATTTCATTTAAAAAGTAACATTTACTTTACTAACTGTATTTTGCCTAAGAACTAAGGTGACGCATTTTTATTTTGGCATTTTGAACTATTAAATCATAAAAATCACTTGATTGAATTGGTGACAATGTTTTATTGCATTTGTCACTATGGTACTATTTAAAAAAGTACCTGAAATTCCACAGAAATGAAAGCAGCCATGCTCATAGTTAATTACAACGTTTTCATGAACTATGGTGTGCTACTTAGAGGCTACATTATATGATACAGGTAACTTTGAATATAAATTTTCTTCCAAGTTGAATTCTCTGTTATTTGTAGTTTTTTGATTGCTTAAAAATTTGGACTGGACAACCAATTAATTTACTTTCTGTCCTCCAAGATTTTTTGTTGAGAGATGTAAGGGGGAATAAATAATAAGAGGACATCTTCATCTTCATTAATGAGTGGTGTGTGTGATAGAGTGGAAAATACAGCTGTGATTCAGCAATCTGGAGGGGAGCTTCTAAGTGTAGATTAGCCCTGTAATCTTGACATTGACTCTGGACCTTAGTCTCCTAATCTACAGAAAGTATTTGGAGTTTCTAATCTCCTAAAATACTTTTAGTCCTTAATTATGTGATAAAAATATTAAAGAGTATCTTATTCCTATATACAGGGAATAATTTGTAATTTTTGCATTAGAAATGCTGTTTCTGTGAAGAAATGATGTGAATAACGTGATATATAGTGTACCTGACTCTTCATGGTAGACATTCTAAAATATTAACAATATAAATGCAGAAGGTTGACTTTAAAAAATAGTTACGGTGTGAAATTGTATTTAAACGATTGAGATTTAGAATGCTGCAATAACAAATTTGTTGGATTTTTTTTTCCCCCTAATTATTAGATACACTTGAAATTTTAGTGTATTTAATGTAACATTTGTAGCTGGCTATCACAGTTCTTTATGAGAATTCATCATTTATATGTTTGACATAATTAATTTCCTTTAAGAAATTTTTATGCTTCAAAGCTAAATATCCTCATTTTACCAACTACTTTGACCTTCCGGGCTGAGCGGCTCAATACAAACTTCTAATTTTCAAATTGGCTGTTATTTCTGAATGTAATTAACCTTTACAATTTAAATTCAAGGATGTTCTGAAGTTTATAAATAGAAACTGTAGGACTTGATTTCATAACATTCAAGTGGCATGTTTCCTACAATCAGATGAAATTTTGATTTGTACACTGTACAAAGCTAGATCTGTGTTTTGGAAAACAATCCTTTGCTTTTTGAAATTAAGCTTTATTTATTTGATAATGAATATTTCCCAAACAACGAATTATACCCTTAATGTATACTACATAGTGAATTAAAATGATCATAATCATTTTGATTTAGATGATCAAGATAGTTTGCTTAACTTAAATGGTTTCTGAGCTGACTTATGAATGTTAATGACTTTACTGCTACATTATTTTTGTGGAAGATTTCATATATTTTACAGTACTCAGGTATTTTTTTTTTAAAGATTTTATTTATTCGTGACAGAGAGACTCAGGTATTCGTACTTGAAATGTAAAAATTGTTCTAGGGACTTTCAAAGATTAAAAGGTGACAAAATTTTTTAAGAAAAGCACAAGTGGGGTAATAAAGATAGGAGTCTGCCTTTAAAAAGGATCAGGGGATCCCTGGGTGGCGCAGCGGTTTGGCGCCTGCCTTTGGCCCAGGGCGCGATCCTGGAGACCTGGGATCGAATCCCACGTCGGGCTCCCGGTGCATGGAGCCTGCTTCTCCCTCTGCCTGTGTCTCTGCCTCTCTCTCTCTCTGTGTGACTATCATAAATAAATAAAAATTAAAATAAAAAAAGGATCAGGAGTCAAAATGTACATTGCACCTATAATTTTATATTAAATGAGAATCTATAATATTGCAAGATATTAAAGGTAGGGAGGAATAATAGCAAAATTACCAACTTTTGTAGATTGCTTAAGCCAAGCTTGGCTCCTCCCTGCCCTTTTTAAAGGAAGGCAGAGTACTACTTTCTTAGTTTTAGGGAAGGAGATAGTATGGTAGATTACATTGGTGTCAGTAATTTTTGAAGTGATGCAAAGTGAGATCCAAGTCCTTTTTTTTGCTTCTGGTGGAGTGAGGCACATACTCTTACTCATAGTAGCTTTTTTATCTTCAGACCAGTGTGAAGGATTTCCCTCATATTCTTTTACCAATGAAAGTCAATGCCACCTTTCTCTTAGGAGTTAAATCAGTTTAGTTCACTTGATTTAATATTTGTCTTTGTTCACAAACTATTCCTTATTAAAGTCAGATTAAATTTGGAAGCTTAAAGGTAAATAATGCTGTTTCTTGTAAACTACTTGATTTGTTAACTTGGTGGGGGAGGATATTTTATTTAGCATCTAAAGTCTTAGAGATAATTTTTAAGTAGATCTTTATTTATTATGATTAGTCAAAATGACTTAAGGGATTTAGATTTGGTAGTATAATCAGGAACTTTTCTTATAATTTGAAAATTTGAAATCCTAGTCCTGTAACAACATTTAAGTAGGTTTTAATTTAAATCCTAATCTATTGTGCATTCTAAAAGTCCTTAAATTACTTTTTTTTTTTTTTAAGATTTTATTACAGTGCACATGCACAAGCAGCCTGGGGTGGCAGGAGGGAGAAGCAAACTCCCTTCTTATTGATCAGGGAACCCAACCTGGGCCCAGGGATCCTGACCTGGGGCTCCAGGATCATGACCTGAGCAGAAGGCAGACGCTTAATCACTGAGTTACCCAGGCGCCCCAAATTACTACACTTTAATATTGAACTTGGAGCTTTTTTGATATCGTTACATGTTATGATTTTTATAATCATACTTAAGAGCAGAGTGACTAAAAAAATACATATCTTAATTCAGAGGGCATTTGAAACAAACATTATTTTCCATGTTTAGTTTATGGGGCATTTCCATCTAGTGAACAGCATGGATACGAGACTTTTGTTATCAATTACAGATTTTATTTGGGGACAAAGAGCACATGGGCTGGGGGAGGGGCAGAAGGAGAGGGAAAAACAGACTGCCCGCTGAGTGGGGAGCCTCATCCTATCCCAGGACCCTGAGATTATGACCTGAGCTTAAGGCAACATTAACCAGCTGAGTCACTCAGGTGCCTCCCCTCAGTTAGATATCTTAAAAAGAGTGTTGCTTGAGTAGGTCAATACAGTTGGTAATAAAAGTTGTTTGAAATTTTGTCTAAAGTTTCCTTTCTCTTTACCTTAAAATAGTTGGATTAAAGTATTTGATGATGTAAAATAATAGGAGGATGATAATGAGTGAGAAACATGACCCTGTAGGTGGATAATGGAAATTTTCTTTCAGAAGTCTTGAAAGTGGGGAGGGTGGGGTCCCTGGGTAGCTCAGTTCCTTAAGGGGCTGCTTTTGGCTCAGGTCATGATTCTGGGATCCTGAGATTGGCCAGTGTTGGGCTTCCTACTCAGTAGGGAGTCTGCTTCTTTCTCCCCTTCCTGCTTGTTTGTACTCTTTCTCATTGTCTCTCTCTCTCAAACAATCTAAAAAAAAGAAAAAAAGAAAAAGTCTTAAAAGTGGATTAGATGAACAACCAGAAATAGCGTGGTTCTGTACTGTTAAGAAGTGTTGTTGGGCTCTTTTAAACAACTAGTTCTCCACCCTGATTGCTCATTAAGTCTAGGGAGACCAGATTTTATCTACTCTGTTGGAGTTCTTGGGGACTGAGACTTACCCATGGTTTTTAGAGTAACTTACTCTGCAGGTAAGCCTCCTGTACATCCAGATTTAAAATCCTCGGGATTAGAATTTACCTTATGCTTGGACTATACTGTTCAACAATACATAAATGTCTTGGTTTTCTGATGAATGATCCTTAGGTTGAAGTTTGGGAAAAAATCATGGCATTTTAGTAGTCTTTTTATCTTTTTCTATGCATAAAATTAGGTTATTTTTGTTTTCTGCAGAAATGTGAATCCAGAGACTGAATTCTCTAAAGGGCCTGTACAACGTAATAGATGTTGGTGGAAGCATTTAGTAAGTTTTATTTAATTTTCATGTTTCTGTTTCTTAAGTTTTCAATGACTTTGGAAATTTGAATAATTGAGTCAGTTGGAGAAATATAAAGGGATTTAGTGAAGCTCAAAGCAGTACTACAAAAAATAAAATCTATGGTTAGATGTGTGTGAAGTTGATTAAAATTTTGCTTATTGGTTTAGTCCGTTTTTTTGTTTTTTTTTTCTTAAACTTTGATAGAATGCAAAGTAATGTTTCTAACATTTCATTCTAGATCTGGGTATTGATAAACTCTCCTGTGTTTGTAAATAAAGTTTTATTAGAACACAGCTACACTCTTTTATTTATACATTGTTTCCTTTGCCACAATAGCTGCAGAGTTGAGAATAATTGTAGCTAATGGTCACAAACCCTGAAAGGTTTATGCTATCTTGTTCTGTAAAGAAAGCTTACCTGTCCATGTCCTAGACCCATTTCTTGTGTCAACTTAATCCTTTCTATGTAGAACTTCAAAAAGAAGCCCTTGGGTTTTCTTTTGGTAACAGAACATAATTTTTCATGAATTTCAATGTAAAAATTATAGTAAATAAAGTAGTTCTGAACTTTGCTTAAACTTGAAAGCCCAACAAAAAGTTCTTTTCACACTGGAGTTATCTTTTGGTATTAGAAGACTTGGTTACTACTACTGTGAAATAGTTATTCTAACCTACAACATGAGAAAAAACTATAGAAATGAATTTGGCTGAATCCTCTAAAGGATTTATTTATTATGACAACTTTTGAGGTATGATAATTACATACCGGCTGTTTCATAAATACTTTTGAATCACATTTGAGAATGTAAATTCTAAATGATAATATGGCTTCTAATTAGTACTTCAACTTACATTATATAAATGGCTACTAGATCCTGCATAAGGGTGAAGTTCTGGGGTTTCGTTACATTTTGATGGGAATGGTAAGGGCAGAGATGAAAACTTTCCTAATGTACAATTACTGATCTCATGCCTCATATTTTAAAGAGATTAATTGCCTGGCACATAGTGGATGCTCAGTAAATAAACTTGATTTTTGGTATATCATTTGTTAAACATTATTTATCAACTAGTGGTTTAGGTCTAATTGGAAAACAAAGTTAAATTTATTATTAAAATTTATATTTTAATGCATTAACTATGTCTGAAAACTAAAACTGTGACTCAGTAAAGATTAAAAGGGATAAGAAACTACAACTTTCTGTCTCAACACGTACATTTTGTCAGACTATAAACTAATACAGTGACAGTGAGGAAGATTTGTTGGATTGTAAAGCCTTAGATGATTCTTTTTCTTAGTTACCATAATTGATCTTATTCTCTTAGAGATCAAACAATTTTGTAGTTTTTATTTAGGACCCAAACTTATTAATGCATTGTAATCCTGTTGAGGATTCAAGCTACTTTTGGTAGTAAGACAATCTATGTAAGTTCACGATTAAATATTTCCAAATTTAAAGACCAGAACAAGGAAGACTAAAATCCAGTCATAAGCACCAAGAATCTTAATTACGTGATGGGAAGAATCAATTTCTACTCCTTATCATTACTTTATATTTGTCCTTTTGGTTTTGCAGTAAGTATTTGAGTTTTGAAGTGATGTAAATTAACGTTAATGTTTTGTGGCATTATTAGAGACACCTGCTTTAAAATTAAGAATCAAAAAAAAAATAAAAGAATCATTAATCATTTCTTATTCCTTGTAATCCTTCCTCCCTGTCCCCCACATTTTTTTTGCTATTAAAAAATGGGAGTTTGCTGGGAAGTAGAGGTAAGGAGATTGCTTATGCTTACTTTAGGGGACCCCCTCGTAAACCCAATTTAGTAATTGGATTGCTGAATTGCATTTCAACTGATTGCTTACTTTTCAGCTAACTTAATTTTACAATGTCCAGTGATTTTGGAACAAACTTACTGAATTAGAATTTTGAGAGATTTCCTTGCTCAATTTTCTATTCTTAAATTTCTGGATGTACAATATTTAGGGATTTTAAGAGATAGCTGTTAGTACCTTCTTATTCTTACCATAGAAACTTACTTTTGCTTTTGAGAATTTTCTTAGAACAAACAATTTTCCTTAAAAAGGAGATCTAAACTATAAACATCAGAGTGGAAAAATTTTACCTGTTCATAGAATGATCTTGAAGCCTGTATATAAAAACACAAAAGATCTAGGTCTATTTGATGATGGAATTCTAGATCAGACCATCTTTTCAGTATGTCTACAGTAATTCACAAGTTATTGGAAAGATGTGGAGTAGTAGGGCTTTGATATCTGAACCCTACTCAGTTTTCTGTACTGACCTTATTTTAATGCAAGATTAAATTATCTTTTTAGAGCAGAAAATGTTTTAAATAATTGACCTCATTTATCCAATGGATTTTTCAGAGATCTTGTTGCTATTGGAATATAAACTACTTTGATTAGTAAGGTTAGTTTGTAGATCTTCATGTACTTTGATCAGTGTGGTATATAGGAATAGTAGCTAAATAACATTTATTGAGGTCTTTCTACATGCCAGATAATGTAAAAGCTATAAATGTACTAATTTAATTCTCAGTACTGCCACATGAGGTAGGTACTATATTTCTATTTTACACATGAAGAACTGTGGATTTTGTTACTGAAAAAATACTCAGGCTCACAGAACTCATACCTACTTTCTTTTTTATTTTGTAACAAATTGCATATTTGCAGATTTAGTTTTTGCAAAAATTAGGAATTCCATGAAAATAAATGGCTTACTTATAAATCCCTCATTGGTGTTTTTAGAATTCTTGATAAGTTTTGAGCGCTTTTGCCTGTTAACAAAATTCTCACTTTTGGCTTTCATTGCCTTTGTAGAAGTGCAGACTGACCATGACATTTTTAATGCTCTTGGTAGCATTTACTTGCTTTCTATTTTTAAAGCCATCTTTATATATATATATTTTAAAAATTTTATTTATTCATGAGAGATGTAGAGAGACAGAGACATAGGCAGAGGGAGAAGCAGCCTCCCTGCGGGGAGCCCAAGGCACAGTCATGACCTGAGCCAAAGGCAAATGCTGAACCACTGACCCACGTAGGTGCCCCTTAAAGCTATCTTAAATATAATATGATAGAATGATCAGATTGCTAGTATTTTCTAATTTCTGTTGTCACACCAACTAGTGCATTTTATTGAGTAATTTTAGAATGATTTTAATGTCATCAGGTTTTCTTCTGAAAATTTTTAAAATAATGATTTTAAAGGGAAAATTTGATGTCCTGGATAAATTTTACCTCTTGTCCTGTGACAAAATAATACAAAGCATTGAGTTTATCATTTAATGTACTAATAAACTCAATAAATTGTACCTATAGCCATTTAAGTAATTATAATGTGTTAACAATACATTAGTGTTGTTGATCCATAATATTGTTTACATCCTCCTCTTCCTTTAGAGCTTGATCTTACATTGTAACAATATAGATTGGGGTTGGAATTGTTTTATAATTTAACAGTGCAAGAAAAATGATGGTATTATCTTTATACTTTTGTCCCTTAGTTTTAAGTAATGAATAGTTCAAATGGAAGGTACTTTATTGATAGGAAGAATGAATGAGTTATGTAGTTCTTATTTTAGGGCGGGGGGAAATCAGGAAAGTATGTTGAGGAGAAACATCTTGTATTTCATGTTTATTCCTGATGATGTGACACTCCTTTTTAGTCGTTTTTTGATATGAGTGGCAGTGTCTCTTGGTTGTCAAGTAGTTGACCAAGTAGATACTTATATTGTGTATGTAGACAGCAGTTTAGGAGTTAAGATTTAACTACCTAAAGAGCAAAACTGCCTTATACTTAAATCTCCTAGTCACCCAGACTTTATCTCTACAAATTTAGTTTGAGAGTTGCAAAATTGATGGAGAAGACAGAGTTAAAACTTATTTTTGCAATTATGTTTGCTAATGATGGATCCAGGATCATTAATAGTAGAATATCCTGGCTTCCCACTTAATCCCCTTAGTTAAAATTATTTAAGTAATGGATATGTTTGTGTATGAGGAACATTTGATATTTTGGCAATAGGAGTATTTTACTTGTATTTAATTTGAAATATGCTAGCAGTTCATGGCAAATATTAAATAGGCCAGGTAGATATTTTGCATTTTTGATAATTTTTTACCCTGGTTGCTACTTCTTTCCTGTATTCTCAAATAAGTAGCTGAAGATGCTACCATCTCTGTTGGCCATTTGTGTTATCTAAGCAAAATTAATTAACATCTGTTGGACTGGAAAACTATGCTGTTATCCACTGCTTTGGTTTTTTCTTTTTTTAATCTCAAAATTCATTTCCATAATTAGTTTTATTTGAAGAAGCTTGGAAAGTTTTCTGCACTGAAATTTAAAATCCATAGTGTTGCTGTAATTTAGCTTTCCAGGATTTTGAATTTGAATTTTTGTTTTTACTTCTCATATTGACAGTGTAACAACATTACGTATGTAAAATTTGAGTATTCACTGCCACTTTTTTATAGTTACACATGTATCTGTGACAGTAGAACTTTGTTACTTGTTTGCAGTCTTGCCATGATTCTCTGAGAAGTGTGTAGTACATACAACTTTAGACTTTAATACAGTTTCATAGTTTAAAGCTGTTACAGAATTAAACCTTTGTGTATGGTAAGAGTATCTTCAAGGTGGGTGGATGTTCTCTGTTTGAAGGAATAAGATCATTGGTATTCCAACAGCATTTTTTTCTTTTAATGTTTTCATCAAGCACCCAGTCAGCTTGAAGAGTCTCAAATGGATCCTACCACTGAGAAAACAAGATGGCAGTCCACTATGGGGAATTGAGGAAAATGGATTAATACCAGAGTGCTGTGATAATATACAACCAAGACAGGGTTCTTTTAACATGGATTTCATGAAATGAATGAAGACATAGGTTTCTTACCCAGCACAAATGGACAGTGGATTTGACTTTCCAAAGACTTTTTGTATCATTAAAACAAGTAAATTTTTGACATTTGGAGAAGAAAGATGGCACATTAACACAGATGTTAGTTTGTATGCCTGGAAATTTTTGCAGTTTGATTTGTATGAGTATGACTTTGTGGAATGTTAACTTTAATAAAATTTCTAACACTTTAAAATTTCTCAGTTTGGGCTTTTTTTTTTTTTTTTTTTTTTTTTTTTTTAAGCTGAAATTTCGTTAAATGTTCACTTACTGGCTTAACACTTTGACCTTTAGAGTTCCCCAGGGGTAACGTGTACTGAATAAAGCTGGTAAAATGGAAATGGTGTGATGGAAGATGTTTTACTGGGTTCATTAAGATTGGTCTTTTTTTTTTCACAAAATTGTGGAAATTTATTTCAGCATTAAGAAATGGTCGTTTGGTTGAAAAGCTATTTTGTGCTTTCATGAAACATCTTGGAAAATAACTTACCAAGGGGTAATAATAGGAGCTTTAATTTGCCATGAGATTGTAATTAGCTTATAAAACAAAATGCCTTTTGCCTCAAAATTCAGAATGAGTGATAAAATATTTTTATAAGTTATTTTGTGTTGATGGAAAGGGTCTCTTTTACCTATGCTTTTTAATATTATAAATATCTTAGAATATTCATCTGAACATTTAAACATATGCCTCCTGTTTTAATAGTTAATATTAATTAGGGGAAGAGATGTTGGATTTATATGAAAGTGTCCTTAGGGTATTCATAAAGGACTTAAAATTTTGGTGGCAATAATGTCAGTGGTACATTTTATATAAATATGAAATAGGGCTTATAATCTATCTAGTATTTTTCTTACTCTGTTTAGGAATTTGGAATAAATCATACATGTCATGGATTACTGTTTGAGTTCTAGGTAAATGCTGCTGTTCCATTTATTGATAATTGAATAAATACCAGTTTTAGCAACTATTATGAAGATGGGGTAGACTTCATTTTGATACCCCAAATGTCTTGTTGATTCTGTTTTCCCATTATACAGATAACAAGGACTAGTTGAGTTTGAATTTTTTTTTTCTTTTGGTGAGAATCATTTCTTGCGATCAGTGTCAAATACCATAATGCACACATCTCTGCTCAATACATGTGCAGTATTCTCATTGACTGATTTGAGGTGGTTGGTCGTCTAAATCAAAAGTGGAATTTTGAATTTTGATTTTGGTAGAAAATTTATGTTCTGTGGAAAGTACAGAATTGAAACTAGGTTTCGATTATGGATTTTACTACCTAGAGGCAACATTGTTACCTTTGTTAGGTATAAACCCAAAATAGTTTTTTTCAGGGAGGGGAGGATATTGTTCTGGCATAGTCTAATGTTATGTGAGGAAGGCTTATTTCTTTTTGGATTCATGAATGTTTTCTTGGGGTGCTTGTTGAGAGAAAAGTATTAAATAATTTGTTCTTGGCCTTCGTCATTTTGTTTCCGTAGATCAAATGGTGTTGGTATTTAGGAGAATTCACCCTGTGACATTACTTTGATAACTTGCTATCAGATAGGACTAATTGTTATTAATTTGCCATTGTCGAAATGAGGGTATATACTTAGAATTTGATTTGAAATACAAGGGAATGGCTGGGATATATGTGTTCTGTTGGCTTGGAGATGGAGTTTCTTGGGTTTGTTTCCTAAGGGTGCCCATAGTAGTTTCACGCTCTTGAATTTAAGAACTTTGTTTTGTCCGACTCTGTGTGAAGTAAATATATGGTGATTATGAGAGCTTTGGTGAAGTTTGCAAGGTTATATATAATGGGTTAAAGAATTTTATTAAAGGAAAATTGAGATTCTTAGATAAAAGCTAGTTGCCATAATTTTTGCTCTAATGCAACTGAACACTAGGGAGGCGCTGTTGAGTTGTACCCCCGTTTTCCAGTTGGGATGGAAGATTCCCCCTTTAACTTTGTCTTTAGATAATTTTTGGCTTCACAAAGAAGGCAAGACTTGAATTTAATTTATGAAATAGAGGTTTTGCTTTTATTCAGAAACCATTTTACCCCTGGGGGGTTAATTTTTTAAAAGATTAATACTTAAGCTAAGCTTTATATTCTCTAAGAATTATCCCTCTTTCAAAATGGCTTGATAAAACACCACTTCCTGTCCAGAGAGGAAGTTATTTTAGCTCAAGGACTGAAATATTTAGCAGATCTTTAGACAAAAGGAACAAATTACATTTCTCTCTGGCTTAAAAAGGGTGCTTGAGCCAGAGGGGGTTAAGAAACCCTCCCTCCTCCCCTTGATGGGGTGGTCTGGAGGGGCAGGGAGGTGTGGGGGTAGGGGTCCTCAGGCTCCCTGGGATGGAGGATCTTTTTTTTTTTTTTTTTTGGTGGAGATGAAGGGGTGGGTCTATGGTACATCACCTGAGTTGTGGGGTAAATGTAGAGAGTGTCAATCAAAGGCAGAGCTCTCAGAGCTGGGAAGGAGGCTCTAGATGGCGGCTGTGCCTTAGAGAGAGCGCGCTCTGCTCCCTGCCTTCGCCTCACTTTACGCAACTTTCCCTAACTTTCGGGCAGCCTCAGGGGGCCCCCGCAGCCCCCTGCCTCTCCTAGTGACTTACTGGGGTCGATTTGAACCTTTTTAAGGGAGAAAAGCAGCTTTTAGGAGCTTTCTTTTCGTGCCTTGTTGGAAAGAAGCAGCCGTACTGAGAGCCCAGGTCGTTGTTTTTTCCAGCTTAGAAGCCATGGCGCACCTCCATTTTTGTGCGCTCTCCTAATGAGGTTTTTTTTTCTTCCGGACCCGTTTTAGTATTAATTATTGCTTTATTTTTTTGACCAGTTAACATATTGGAGGATTATTGTATTTATTTTTCGTTTTTGTAACGGAGGATTTTGTTTTTATTTTTAATTATTTGGGATCTGCTATTTTTCTACTACTAGATAGGACTCTTGCTCTGGACCTACTACATGGATCAGGTAAGTCCATGATCGTTAGTGATAATTTTAAAGATTTATATGTATAAGTTTGCTTTATTTTCTGTAAATATGAGAAATTCCTGGATGACGCAATAAGATACAGAGATTGTTATTTGTATCCAGTGTGTTACTTTGAGAAACTTTCCTTATTGATAGTGATGATTTCCTCTGTTCGGTTTATCCGTTTTTGTTTTTTTTTAAGGAAAAAATAGAAATGTTTTGTTTTTTGGTGCTTACCGCTGTTGTATTATAACAATATCGTTACATCGTCAGGACTTTGTTCCTGATAATAAAAACCATCGATAGAAGCTGGGACCTTACCTTTCTTTCAACTTTTGACAGTAAATACCTGGGCACAGGACTTCAAAGCAAACACAGATTCCCCCTCCCCCTTAATATTTAAGAATTAAAAGATGATGAGAAATAAGGACAAAAGCCAAGAGGAGGACAGTTCGCTACACAGCAATGCATCGAGGTATGAGCTATCAACTTTCTTCCTTTTTTCTTTTTTTTTGGGGGGGGGGAACCTCAGCTTACATTGTTTACCTTGACAGACAGGGAGAGCTGTCTATTTTATTTTAGTATTTTACTAATTTGAATTCGTTTTTTAAAGCGTGACCTTGAGATTGCTAATATGCCACACCCTAATTTTTTGGTAGCAATTTATGAAAGTTGAGTTGTGACTTAAGGCCTCTTACAGCAGTCAAAAGGTAAGGTACCTTTATTCAAGGGGGCCTTTCCTGCAAACTACAGTTTTTCTGTCAATAAATTTCAGGTTTTAGGTTTTTGTGCTGTAGAAAAATGACCTTGTCGGTTTAGCCATTGCTGCATTGCACCATTTTACATACAAGGCAAATTTTTTCTTTGAAGAATCTAGGATACCCAAACTTGTAACTGAAGGCCATAGAGGAGCCTTGTGGTAGTAAATTATAGTAAATAGACGTTTGAGAAAGTTATATGAATGAAAAAATGTACATTTTAAAATGAAATTGCAAAAAGGACCCTTTGACTGATGCCTCTCAGTTTATATTTTTATTTGACTCTGTATTTCTTTTGATACTCTTGACATTTTAGGAAATTTTGGTAAGATTTATCAAAACCTTTACTCCATGGTTACAGTTCCTGCATTTATGAAATCAAACCTGTGATCACAGAAATCCTGGAATACTCTTAATATACTTCTCTTTTGTGTTTGTTACTGATTATACTTGTATCATTTTGCATTTAAAATATTTTAAGGTTTGCATTTATATACTTATATTCAGACAGTGCTTTTTGGTTGGTAGATGTGTAGTGTCTTATTTTTGCATTTTAGTTGTAGCTGCTTTAAATTTATTGATTTATTTTGACAGAGTCGCCTGGAATGCTTTATCTTCTGAAGCTTACAAATATACTGTTTGTTCAAATCACGATATGTTTCACATTTGTTGGAATCTTATTAGTGACTAAGTAATAAAGCCTCTCAGATGTTTTGTTGTTACGATCTGTATATTAATTTTTTAAAAGTACATATGAATGAGTTTCTTTGACGTGTGTTCTTATAAATTGTCATGTTATGAATTTTAAATCCTACAGTTAAGGATGTGATTAATTATATGATTTTTTCCCTCAATTTTGCTTTTACTTTTATAATTTTATAGAAGTAATATTAGGTTAGTGAATTTGAAAGTTTTGTTGAACTGGTTTATTACAAATGTTGAATTTTATTTATACTTTATTATACTTAAAATATTTTGACCCTTTCTTTTAAAAATACTTTTCCAAATTCTTTTGCAAATTAAGTTGTCACACAATTTGGATTGCTGTCTTTTGAAGTGAATTTGCTCTTGTAATTACCTAGATTTGATTTAGGACAGACAACTTCTCTACTAATCCTAAACTGATTTTTTTTCTGAAAAGTAACGGTAATTTGAAGAACTAGGAATCCCCAGGTGTATTTGACAAATTATTAAAGATTCAGTACCTAAAATTGTTGCTCCCTTGAGTATGTCTGATTTGCATAGTCTCACATAGGTTTTGGCTTATGTAGGGTTTGTGGTTAACATCATTGATGAGACTGCCTTCTAATTTAAAAAATTAAGCAGTGTTGCTCTTCTTTCTTTTAATAATTTACTTACCTAGAAAACTATTTGGAAGTTGTCATGCATCTGCCTGTTGGCAGTGGGAGATTACAGCTTAACAAGGAAGCATGATGTACTGCTCTTTGAATTGATTTTGTCAGGTAGTTTGATTCACATACCTGATGAATGTTCAAAAATATCTGAGAGACTCCTTGGAGTTTTAAAATAGTTATCTGAAATTGCATACCTTAATACATGTACATAATTATGACATCACTTCCTTTTAAAATTGTAAAGCTTAATGGGATGCTAGTGGTGTTTATTGTGGTAGATGAATGTTAATTTTAGGAAGCTCAAGTTAAGGAGACTGTTCAGGTACTAGTACTTGGTTCCTTAATCTATCACAATTTCTTGCAAGGACCTAGTTTCCATGGCACAAAGTCTAGTGTTCAGGGAATTCTACAAAAATCACTTTTACAGCCTGAGCCACTAGAGAGGAAGGGAGGAGTTTGCAGGTCAAGTAAACTCTGTTCTGAGAATTAGTTTAGGATCTGAAAGGATTGAGTGCAAGTTTAGGTAAACCTGATACTTCACTGTTTTTGTTTGGAAATAATGCAGTGACTTTATAGTTTCTATATAAAGTTTGTTATTACTGTATTCTTTTGTTAATGCTTTTAACTATGTTATATGTTGTATATCCTGATTTCTGAAGATTAAAAAGTTAATTTCAAAAATATGATTTCAAAAATACTTGATCTATCTGTAAAGTTTCTAAATATTAAAAAAAAGTTTTAGTGATGGACATACAGAGAAACCATGTACCACACACTTCTTTCCTAAATAATTGTCAGTGGGGTAACGAGTAATCTTGAAGCTTGGGAAGCAGGAGACCAGGGAATGTGAATGGACCTGTGTGCACACAAAGGTTCTGTGTGTTCTAGGACGCTGCGTTTGCAGTTTTATCTAAAGAACTGAGACAGTTTATTAAATTTATCTCTGAATCGTCTGCCTTTGAACCAGATTTATTTTGACAACCTGCGGTGCGGCAAAAACCTTCTGCTTTTTAATCCTTTTAGCAGTTATGCCGAAAGACTGGGGCTAATTAGAAATGGCATAATGCAGTTGCTCGGGACTGAACAGGCAGTTTTTAAGTGGCAGCCATTTTATGATGCTGATAATTCTTAAGAATCGGGATTTTTGAGAAGACTCAAAATCGAATGTAAACTTGAAATACCAAAACTCCTTCCCCCCCGTCAGCCTTCCGTTTTTTTGGTTCTGTGGTGCTAAAATAAAGGGCAACTTGGTAGTCCGCGCGGGCAGCAGCTCTGTGAGCCCCTGGCATCTTGGTGCAGGTCCAGCTCAGTCACAAAATGGCTGTTCCTTTGTGCCGCAGCGCTGACAGACATACTGCATTGCACTGTGTACTCGCCAAACAGCAGGAAGTTGCCGTGCCGAGTTCAAAGGCCGGCCGGCGCCGGCGCCGGCTGCTGATTGGCTGTGCGCACGCCTGGTAACAGCGGGTCAACAGCGGCGGCCCCCGGCAGGCCCCGCCCCGCGACGTCAGGCGCGTCGTCTCGCCCCTGGGAGGGGCGAACGCAGTGACGTTGGGCTGCGTGCGCCGCCGGGGTGCTTCCTGTCGGTCCTGCGAGCCCGCGGCCTTGGGGCGGAGGGTCGGAAGGGAAGGGGCCGAGCTGCGGCCGGGGCTTTCGGGGGGTGGGGGTGGGGGGGCCGCCTCCCGGCCGGTTCGCTTCGGCGGTCCTCTGCGCCCTCCCCTCTAGCCGTCCGCACCCTGCGGCGTGTGTTCCTCGGCCCGTCCCTCGGAAGGGCGCTCCTTTCTTAGGAGCGGCTTCTACTTTGGGACGAAGTAAAAGCCGCTGATCGAAAAACCTGTGGGGTTTGACTTTTTTTTTTTTCCGCTTTCCTTTCTCCTATCCTAGCGGATTTTTTTTTTCCTTTTCCCGTTCAGTGAAGAGATTAGTGAGCTTAATCTTCTCATCACTGACCAAAACCGTTTCTCTGTCAGGAAATATTTTTGTTGAAAGTGTGACGTCCCAGCGGGTGTTAGAGCTGGTGTCTAATCATGGCTCATAAACAAAGGGACGGTTATGTGAACCTGTCCCCGTGCATTTTTACTTGGTGCCACGCATTTTCTCAGTTGGCATTTGATGGAGGAAAACTCAGGTCAGTATGTGCAAAGTGATTTATTTTTAAGACTACGGGATACGTAGAAACCAGTGTTAGGAGTTTCCACTTAGCACGACGACGTTAACTTCAAAAATGACAGAAAACAGCATGTGAGGCACCCGTTAGTGTGCGCACAAGTGTTAGGAAGAAAACCGCTCCTTCCAGGTGTTGGTAGCAGTGTGCCAAGGAGCCGCGACGCCCCGAAACTCAGTTGATGGAACGAAGCACTTGGAAGGCCTTGGAAACCTCTCAAGCCCCCGGTTCTTGGGTATTCTAACTCGGTCCTGGTAATTGTTAATAAAACGCTTTGGTTGTGTTCGGTCTGGTTGGGAAAGCTTTGGCAAGGATTTCTGGCTCTAAAAAAAAAAAAAAAAACCAAACAAAAAACCCTAGTTTAGCAACGATTATTTCATGATTGAGTCGCACGTAATGAATTTAAGCACGAAGAGAAGGCTGTACTGTTTTCCTACTGTGCCCTGACGAAAAGGTTTTGTTTTCCCCCCTCTGCTATTGGAGTGCTGTTAGCAGTCACGGGAGGGGGTCGTCAGGTACTGGGCCTATTTCAGAAGTTCCTTACTGAGTGAGAGATGCTGTCTCCAGAGAGATGTGGATTGTAGGTAGACAGGTTTACCTGAGCATCTTTCACGTTTCCGAATGAAGTTTTAAAAAGTTAAAATTTGCCATAGTAGTTGGCTTTGTAGGTTCACACAATTTTGAAGCTTTTGGAAGAATCTTTTGAATAGCTTATAGAAACTTTAGGTGAAACTGGAATTTTGGTTCTATAGACTTGTGCCCATCAAGTTTAATAAGAGATTCTTAAATTATGTTCTCAGGTATAAAGTACGTATACAAGAATTAGCTTTAGAGGTGAATACTTGTAGAACTTGACCATTTAACTGGAGCTTCAAACCTCAGAAGTGCGTTTGAAGCAACAAGAAAGAAGATTCTTCTTGTGTATTGAGGTTGAGTTCTGGTTAGTTGTATAAATTTTTTACTATTTGCTGAATGTCTTTAAATTCCTAAAAACTGGAAGAGAAGTAGTATTGCAGTCATGTTTGAAGATATAAACTACTTTGTTGAAGATGTTTTAACCCAAAATGATGATATTAATACGTGAGTTAAAATTTATATTATGATAACAGCAATTTATTTACAAACTGTTTGCATGCCACTTGGAGCCAGTGAACTTTTTAAAGAACCAGAGTAATTAGGTCTGTTCATTAAGACTTCTGAGCGTTTTTCCTTCTGTGCAGAGAATGGCAAAAAATGGCAAGAAAAATGTTGATTTAATCTCTTTTCTGTGGCTTATTTATTTTTTAAAAAAGATTTTCTTTATTTATTCATGAGTGATGTGCAGAGAGAGGCTGAGACACAGGCAGAGGGAGAAGCAGGCTCCTCACTGGGAGCCAGATGTGTAGGACCGGATCCCATGACCCGGATCATTGCCTGAGGCAAAGGCAGATGCTCAACCACTGACCGAGCCATGCAGGGGTCCCTCTGTGGCTTCTTTTAAAACCTACATGGCACCTTGAAAATTAAAATCTGTAAAGATTAAGTCCTCACAGGAACATGGTTAAACAGTATTTGATGAATTTTGTGAAAGTTTTAGCAAGTTCTGGTTTGAGAGGTGAATCTGGAAGTTGAATTTTTTTCTGACAGTATCTGACACAGATTTTATTTTATTTTTTTCCACAGACAGTGTGGACAGGGGGAGAGGAAAGAGAATCTTAAGCAGGCTCCATGCTCAGCTAGGATCCCAACTTGGGACTGTCTCATTACTCTGAGATCATGAGTCTGACACTCAACTGACTGGGCCACCTGGGCACCTCTCAGATTTTATTTTTTAAAAGATTTTATCTATTTATTCTGACAGAGAGGCAGAGACATAAGCAGAGGGAGAAGCAGGCTCCCTGTAGGGAGCCTGATGTGGAACTCTATCCCAGGACCCTGGGATTACAACCTGAGCCACCCAGTTGTCCCATCTCTCACAGATTTTATAATTATTTTACTCCTCTCCTTTCTCTCATATGGCAAATTCCTAATGATTGTGAGATACTTTTTGAGGCCTCTGGGATTTCCAAACTCCTATCCTTTCTCCCATAAAATGTGGTAGGGTAAACTTCTTCCTGACAAAAATTGAGTGTTCTGTGTCATACCTAGTAAATTTTTTCTGGTTATGACCTTTTAAAAAACAAAGAAAATTTTAAGGCCCTTTAGGTTCTTCCTGCAAATCTTAGAACTCAAGAACTCAGTTGGCTTTCTTGAGAGGTGGAGGTGGGGGTCACAAACATATTATTTATTTACTTTTTTAAAAAAAAGTCTTATTTATTTGGGGATCCCTGGGTGGCTCAGCAGTTCAGCGCCTGCCTTTGGCACAGGGTGTGATCCTGGAGTCCCCGGATCGAGTCCCGCGTCAGGCTCCTGGCATGGAGCCTGCTTCTCCCTCCGCTTCTCTCTCCCGCGCGCGCACGCGCGCTCTCTCTCTCCATCATGAACAAATAAATGAAATCTTTAAAAGAAAATAAAGTTTTATTTATTTGACAGCAGAAACAGAGGAACAGCAGAAGGAGAGGGAGAAGCAGGCTCTCTACTGAGCTCTTGCAGGGCTCAATCCCAGGACCCTGGGATCATGATTTGAGCCAAAGGCAGACAACTTAAGTGACTGAGCCACCCAGACGCCCCAGCCCCATGTTGGCCAATTTATGCTGAGTGCTTGTTATCCTAGCTGTTGTTGTCTCCTGCCTTCTAGCCTGCCCCCGGGCATTGAATTCAAATTTATACCTTAGCAAAATTGCTAATTGCTGCTGTTTTGGAACTTTAGTGTTAGTGTAAGGCCAGAACAATAGAAGTTGACTAAGTCATCAAATACCCATCAAACCAAATACCATCAAATAGACTTAGGGTCTATCCAATGTTTATTTTGTAATCAGTAACGTAATACAGTGTGAGAACAACACATTGTTTATATGTCTGCTATGACCTTTCGACTTAAGTGTTTAAAGTTTAATTGACAGGGCAAGTCTGGGGACAGACTTTCTAAAAAGCTCGAGTGCAGTTTATGAGGTGAGGAACGAGCTTTTTGCTTTGCGAAATAAATCATGGAGAACCTAGGTGTATGGAAGCCTTTCATGGTACATTTTGAAACAGTTCCTATGTAGTATTTTAGTGTTAAGATACTTGGTTAGGGTTACCTTTTTTGGTTAATTCAGTGACCTTATCAGGATTATATTCCATACTGAAAAGAACTGTAAATTCCCTTTACTGAAGAGTTCCCATAGTTTGGGGAAATGCTGCCGAGGAGCCTTGGCTAAGGTCCTGATTTTATGCTTTGGATTCAATATAATGAGTTATTTTGTTGTTTGTGGTGGGTTTAATTGTTAACTTCTGTGCCTGGCAAGTGCTGTGTACCTAATACACACCAGTGTGACGTTTACTTGAATACTGAAAATTTTTTTCCCAATTTAGGCCCATGATGTCTACTGTTGGACTTGCAGAATTCTCACTTAAAAAATGTGGATAATGATAATCTTCTTGGGGTTATGAAGTCAAGTAACATAAAGCCTATAAAGTGCTTGTTAGCAAATAACCTGTTACATTGAAAGTGCTCTTTAAATGTAAGCAATGAGTACTATTTTACTTCTAATGCTTTATCTTACTTTCTTACCCCTCCCTCTGCACTTATTCCCTTGTTAAGAGTCATGCTGTTCCTGAGAGTAGAGGTTGGTGTCCTGGCCTCCCATAAGAGATCCATTAGGCCTAATCTAGGCCCCTTTCCCCTCCTGCTGATACAGGTATCTGTCTAAATCATTCTAAAATGATTTTAGAAGGCAAGTCCTCTTTTAGTTAGCTGAAACCTTAGGTTTTTTTTGTAGTTAATCCTCTCTTAGAATTTTCTTCTGAGACAGCCAGCCTTTTGAAGGGAGTGTTTGATGCTTTCTGGACCAGAACAGCTTCTTGTTCTGTGCTTGTGAGTCACAGCGCAACTGTGGGTAGTCACTCTGAGTAGATACCTTACCTTCCTTCTGGAGCAAGTGGTTATTGCCCTGGTTTACCCTCTCAAGCTGTGCAGGAGTGAATAATGAATGCCAAGGAGCAATGCTGTTTGGATACAGATGTAACTGCAATAATACTTAAAACTAATACCCAGTTGGCGGTGGCTTGCTCTTCCTAATCCACCTTCATCATAGCACCATATATCTGACTTAACATAATGCCTAAAGTCCAATATTATTCTGCTTTAGCTGTAGTCTAGGTTTAAGATTTCTGTATTGTTGGTCTTCTTAATGTTATTCATTTCCCATTCCTTATGGTTTGTGGGTTGAGTTCTATTATTTGTTCCTATAGTAGACCCTGGAGAGGGCATCTAAAAAGACTCAAGTCTAGCCCAGTTCTCTAGGATTGAGTTAATTTTCCAAAGCTCTCCATGCGGTTTAAAAGTGCATGTATTTCCATAGGTTTGCATGTGTTTTGATTCTTTTGACAGAGAACCTCTTGTTGGATTCCTTTCTAACCCTTGGTGTTCCTGTTGCCTCTCTCATTTTTTTCTCCTTGTCCCTTTAGGGCAATTTTACCAGTAGCTTGCGTTTGGAGGTCTGGAAGGGAAAAGTGGGTGGGGTGCTGGTGTAAGGGTGGTTGTGTCTTGATGGAAGAGGGACATTTTCTGCACTAAATGTTATGCCAAATCCAGCAGTAGTGTATGCTGATAGAATTTTTCACCCCCAAGGTTTTTGAATTCTTGTCCTAATTGCTTTAAATTCTAGTGCTGTCACTTCCTTACTATAATTCTCCACTTATGCCCTATGATCCTTCTAAAAGTTTGGATTCCAGAATTAACTTTGAATGCAGTGACATTCCATTCATAATTCCCTTTCCCTCAAGCTGATACAAGTAACTGTCTAATGCAGTGTATGTGGGCTCTGCTGTTTGGAATAGGGTTTGTTACACATTGGTGGGTTGTGAATTGTCACCAGCATTAAAAAATAAAATAGAATATAATATGATAATAAACCTTATGGAATGGCATGTGTTAGGGTTAGGCTTATTTCTAAGTTCAGCAGTATCCATAATGTTGGTAATCTTTCATTTGGATTTTATCATAGGGAAAAGCAGTATGTAGTAAGAATTTTATGGGAAAATACTGGAGTAGATTTATGCTTTTTTGACTACTTGCTCTTGTGTCAGGCACTTTTTTTTTTTTTTTAAGATTTTATTCTTTTATTCATGAGAGACACAGAGACACAGGCAGAGGGAAAAGCAGGCTCCATGAGGGGAGCCCGATATGGGACTCCATCATCCCGGGACTCCAGGATCACGCCCTGGGTCGAAGGCAAGCGCTAAACCACTGAGCCACCCAGGGATCCCTCCTGTCAGTCACTATTTTAAGGTTTTTTTTTTTTTTTTTTTTTGATGTGCATTTTATTTAATGTGGCGGTTAGTGTAGCAGAAATGCTACTGACCTGCCACTGGTTAGCCAGTTCCCCAAATTAACTGTCCCAGAGCACTTTCCCTTTGAAGGCCTGTGGGTGGTCCGGCATCCTGCTGAGCTCTTTCATTCCCATCCCATTGTGTTCCTTCATTTGAGTCATATACATAAAAAAGGATTTGCAGATTCCTCTCAAATTTGTTTATGCTGGTTTTGCAGGTAATTTTGCATTTCAGTAAGCTTAAACTAGTGGATGAGGTAATAGAGAGATTTCAGTGAAAACTAAGTTTGTTTTGGAAAAACACAGTAACTGTCATTTATAGTGCCTACTACGAGCCTGGAATTTGTTAGAACAAGTCCTTTATATGTGTTAATTTGGGTAATCTTCACAAGCCTATGAGGTAGTTGTGATTACCCTCCTTATTTCGCCGATAGAAAACTCAGGCATTAGGGGAAAGGAGTAAATGGTAGAATTGGATTCAAACACTGGTAGTTTGGTTCCAGGGGTCACTTAAGCATTTTGTCGAAAATTACCATCAAATAAGATGGCTAAGAGGAAACTGTATATTAAGGGAAAATGTAAAAATCGAATTATTCTGTATGCTCTTTTCTCATAAAAACTGTGTTTTAAAGAAACCGAAAACTCAAAATCTCAATGCATTGTAGGGTTAATGGGCACCAGAAACTTAGTGCTGCTCAAAAGTCATTGTTTTGGATAAAGAATTTCTAGTTAAAATGTGGCTGCTGGTAATTAATAAAACGAAAACCTAAAAAAAAAAAAATGTGGCTGCTTTAAGTGATTCCCATGGGGGTGGTTGGGGACTCGATAAAAGAAGGGTGGATGGGAGGGGGAGGTACTGGAAATCTCAGAAGATCTTTTTGCAGTCCTGACTCCCATTGCCCCCCACACCCTTTGGATTTGGCAACGGATTATGAAGACTGGGTTTCTAATTTGTTGTCTTGTTCTAAACTAACTCCTACTTAACTTCCAAATACCCTTTGCATCAGAATCATTTGGGAATTTTTTTTTTTTTTTAACAGGCCCCAGGGGCACCTGCGGGGCTCAGTGGTTGAGCATCTGCCTTTGGCTCAGGGCGTGATCTTGGGGTCCTGAACTCCTGAGTCCCTTTTCGGGCTCCCTGCAGGGAGCCTGCTTCTCCCTCTGCTTATGTCTCTGCCTCTCTCTCTCTGTCTCTCATGAATAAATAAAGTCTTAAAAAATAAAACAGGCCCCATACCTGATTGGATTTTAGGGGTTCTATATGTAGTAGGGCAGGGGCGATCATGGGCATTGTCATGGCTTTCCAGGTGGGTGTATTAGGTAGTCAGGGATGGAAACCATTGTTCTCTAGACATGCCGTGAAAGGAAGTAGCTCTAGTGTCTTCAGTTTCAGTAGAGGTTATTTGACATTCAAATAGAGACATTCAAATAGTGTCTGGCTGATAAGCTGTAATTTTGAGGAAGGTGAGTGATAGGTCAAATTCTCCATTTCCCTTGCTTGATTTACCAATAAAAATAAAAAATTGCTCCTTTTGAAGTTAGCTTTATAAAGGCATGTAAGTCCTCATTTACTTGTTAAGAGTCACTTGAGTGATAGTTAAACATATTCCCAGCCTTTTGCCTGGAAGTTTGAATTCAGTCAGGTCCGGGAGGTCCCATCCCAGGAACCTGTATGTTGAACACCAACCACGGTTGTTTCTTGTGCGGAGGCTTGAGGCTGGTTTGGGAAACAAGGGCTAATTAGGACAGAAATTTGGGTCTCTGTTCTGCCTTTTAGCTGTAAGATCTTGGGCGGGAACCTCTGAACTTGTTTCTTTATCCTTTAGAAAAGGAGAAAGGGTAGACTATGTGTGTGTCTCTTAGGGAAGTTTAGAATGAAATAAAACAGTAGTTTCCTACTTGGGACATCCCCCCTTCCTGACTTTTGGCAGTGTCTGGAGATATTTTTGGTTGGGGCTGGGGTGCACCTGGTATCTGCTTGGAAGAGGCTAGGGATGCTGCGTAAATGTCTTACAACATGTAAGGACAGCCTCCCACAACAGAAAATGAATTATCTGGCCCCAAATGTTAGTAATGCCATGCTTCAGAAACTGTGGTCTAAAACATTTGGCAAAATGCTTGCCACAGTGAATATTGATTGTTACTAAGAAAGTTGAGGGAGTCCTCACCATTAGTATTGCTTTTTCTGTGGCTTGATTCAGGGACCCCACTTAGGTCCTATGACTTTGGGTAGAAGTAATTTGCTATTGAGGTTAGCATTCTGGCTTTTTAAGCCCCCTTTGAACGTTGGAGTTGCTACCTTATGGAAGTCTAGAGATTTATAGCCTAGAAGTAAGGAAAGATGAGACTCAAAGGGCTGCAAGGAATTTGTGGTCAGACTAGTTCATCTGTCCTCAGGGCTCTAAAATATACCACCTGAGATGGTGGGTTATAGGAAGAGCTTTCTTTCACCCCGCTTTAACTACTTGTCCTGTTCTTATATGATCCTTAGTGCATTAGCAGATCTGAATTGGGTAGATGTTCATAAAGTGGTTATCTGGTTTTTACCTCATCCAGGCTCCTTGCTCTAATTCACTTTTTCCTGGTGGTATATGTCCATGGATGCTTCCTGAACTGTTTATTTGATGCTTCTGGAGCTATTTAGGACTACTCAGTATTAATTGGTTATGGGGGAGCAGAGGTAGCATGATGAAGACAAGGTGACTTCTGGCACCAGTTGAAGATGTTAGGAGCATGCTTATTACAGATGGATGTTTTTCCCTTGTTAGCACTGAATTTCTGAATCTGAGAGACTTTGCTTTTTACCCCCTGAAACTGGAAGTAGCTTTTTGTGTGCCTTTTTTTTTTTTTTTTTCTGGAAAGAAGAGCCATGGTTTTAGAAGTGTTTGAAGTAACTTCCAGGGATCCCTGGGTGGCTCAGTGGTTTAGCGCCTGCCTTCGGCCCAGGGCCTGATCCTGGAGTCCTGGGATCGAGTCTCACATCACGCTCCTTCCATGGAGCCTGCTTCTTCCTCTGCCTGTGCCTCTGACTCTCTCTCTCTCTCTATCATGAATAAATAAATGAAATCTAAAAAAAAAAAAAAAAGTAACTTCCAGCACTGTCAGACCCCAGGAAGATCTGCTTCTGAATAGTGATCAATTCTGCAAGTCTTTTTTGAGAAATTCAGAAAAGCTCAGAAAAATTCAAAGAGTACAGTTTAAAGTTCTAAACAAATTAGATATGGCTAATGTCCTGTTTACTATGCCTTCTCTTTAGTTAACGGTCATGAACTTGACATATAAAAAACTTGGCATTTTAAAAATGTACCTGGTTTGCATAATGGGTTTTGTGTTTTAAAGATCTAATAGTTTTGCAATTGTTGTGTTGATGTTTATAGATCTAATCCATTCCTAGTCTAATTTGTTAATTGCAGAGTATGAATCTAGATTAGATTAATTCCTTTATTAGGGAATTAATGGTCTTTATGAGCAGAGCTGTGAATTTTTATACTTCCACTTCTTGCACAAATTTATTTTATTTTTTTATTTTTTTTAATTTAATTTATTTATGATAGGCACACAGTGAGAGAGAGAGGCAGAGACATAGGCAGAGGGAGAAGCAGGCTCCATGCACCGGGAGCCCGACGTGGGATTCGATCCCGGGTCTCCAGGATCGCGCCCTGGGCCAAAGGCAGGCGCCAAGCCGCTGCGCCACCCAGGGATCCCTCTTGCACAAATTTAATAATGTGTGTGCTTTTATATACCCATAGATCAAATTGCATGATTCATATGCATATTTGGAGGTTTACTGGAAAATGGCAAGTTGCTTTGCAATGCCTCTGCCAATTGCTTTTTCAGTAATGGTGTATTATTACTATCTTGCCTATTTTCTCCACATCACTTAGTATTATCATACATTTTAATTTCTACAAAGCAGATGGATGTAGAATAACCTGTTGTAATAATACATTTCTCAAATTACTCCTGAGGTTTAATTTCCTTTTCATAAGTTTCTTGGCCAGTTTCTTTTCTGTGGTTGATAATCCCTGTCCTTCCCCTAGTTATCTGTGGATTTTTCTTTGATCTGTAATTCTTATGTTATTGAAATTTCTCTTCTCAATTGGTCGTCTTTTAACCTTGTTTATAATGTGGTGTATTCCTCATAATGGTAGGACTTGAACCAGAGGCAGTCCCAGGTCTCCAGGATCAGGCCCTGGGCTGAAGGCGGCACCAAACCGCTGAGCCACCCAGGCTGCCCTAATGCTGTTTTACCGAAGAATGTCTGCATGGCGGGGACAGCACTGTGAGTCCCATAGTTCATGCTGTGGGGCTGGGAGGGGTGACATCATGTATATGCACTTGGGCTAAGCCTCTTCTATAATGAGGGTAATTTGTCTTAGACGGTTTTTGTAAAGGTTTAGAGGAAAATTTTTGCATATGCTTGACACCTAAGCGCTTCATAAATATTAGCTACTGAATCATCGATAGAATTTAGTCTGAAAACAAGTTTTAAAAAAAGAATTTTAGTGTAGGTTGCTTTGTGTTAACAGATTTTGCTTTCACCGACAAAAAAAAGCATCCTCTGCCAAACAGTTCAGCCATTTTGTAAATTTCAGAAAAAATAAACACCCAAGTGCTGAAATGGCAGCTCCTGGGCAGAGCACCCACAGGCTTACTTTTCTCTCATTGAAGTGTTGCTGTGCTGCCCTCTTGTGGCCATTCGGGAAACAGCGATAAAGAATTGAAACGGGGGTCTCTGGGTGGCGCAGCGGTTTGGCGCCTGCCTTTGGCCCAGGGCGTGCGATCCTGGAGACCCGGGATTGAATCCCCCGTCGGGCTCCCGGTGCATGGAGCCTGCTTCTCCCTCTGCCTATGTCGCTGCCTCTCTCTCTCTCTCTGTGTGACTATCATAAGTTAAAAAAAAAAAAAAAATGGGAACAATAGCTCTTACAAGGCTGCTTGCTTTCAAAGCCCAGTTGTAAAATATACTTCATCACTCCATTTTTGCCAACTTCAGTTTTAAAAAATATTTTATTTATTCATTCATGAGAGACACACACGAAGAGAGAGGCAGAGACGCAGGCAGAGGGAGAAGCAGGCTCCATGCAGGGAGCCCAATGTGGGACTTGATTCCAGGACCCCAGCATCACGCCCTGAGCCTAAGGCAGGCGCCAAACCACTGAGCCACCCAGGGATCCCCGATTTTTGCCAACTTCACAAAGGATTTTGAAGAGATACCAAATCCTTTTCTACCGACAAGTGAAAAGAGATGTTAAACTTTTTTTCATAAACATTTATTTTCAATTGGAATCCAGAAATCTGGTTTTGATGAGTCCCTTTCATTTATTTTTTTGCATTGTATTTCCTGTGTAGTGATTTTTCAGACCCAAATTACAAGTCTTGTTTGCAAATTAGATTTTGAGTGATTTTAGGATACACTTATTTTTCATAAGGATTCTGTGTGACAGATTCCTGAATATCCCATTTTTAATTGCTTCACCATTAATGTCGGAAGTCAGGTAATGTTATGACTTTGTTTAGGTGAGAGCTTATTTAAAGGACTCCCCCCTCTCCCCCAACTCCATTTGACCCATTTAGTCAAGTCTTGTGGATTTTCCACATCTCTGGGTCTAAATTGGCATTACAAGCTACAATTAAATATTGATAATGATTTAGTATTATTATAACTAGGCATTAATAGCAAGTCAGCATAATAGTTAATCTTGTCTTTTGAAATAGATTGTCAGCGCTTTAAGTGTGGAAATATAGTGTTTTGGTTTGTAGATATTTCTTTTCTATTTTAACACTTAGAATCTTGCCCTCCTAAGAGAGAAGTATGCAAATTAATTGTTATACCTTTATTAAGACTTTTTTTTCTTACAAAGAAAGTATATTCTTTCAGTTTTACTGAGGAAATAATTGGCATAAAACGCTGTATAAATTCAAGGCATACATTAATTTACATATACTAAAAAATGATTGCTACAGTAGCATCCATCCATCTATACAGTAACGTAAAGAAGAAGAATTCTTTTCTTTTAGTGAGAACGCATGGGATTTACTTTCTTAACTTTCCCATATCTCCTACAGCAGTGTTGGCTGTAGTCATCATGTTGTATGTTACATCCCTAGTACTTACCTATTTTATAACTGAAAGTTTGTACCTCTTGTAAATACCTTTCTCCAGTTTTCTCTCCCACCACCATCTGTATCCAGTAACTCTTCAGTTTGATCTTTTTTTCTATGAGTTTTTTAAAAAGTTACTGTTTTATTTATTTGTTTTTTTAGATTCCACATCTAAGTAGGACCATACAGTATTTAGTATTTGTCTTAGTTTGTTTCCATGTCTTGGCTATGTAAGTAATGCTGCCCTGAACATGTGAACATGGAGTTAGGTATCTTTTTGAATTAGTGTTTTTGTTGTTTTGGGTATATTCCCAGAAGTGGGATTACTGGATAGTTCTAGTTTTAATTTTTTGAGTATCCTCCATACTGTTTTCCATGGTGACTATACCAATTCACTCGCAGTGGACAAGAGTTTCCTTTTCTCCACATCCTTGCTAACTTGTTTAATCTCTTGTCTGTTTGATATGGCCATTCTAAATAGGTGTGAGGTAATATCTCATTGTGGCTTTAATTTGCATTTCCCTACTGACTAGTGATGTTGAGCATCTTCTCATATACCTGTTGATTTTTTTGTATATCTTTGGAGAAATGTCTTTTGAGGTACTTTGCTCATTTTTTAATTTATTAATTTTTAAAAAAATATTTATTCGAGAGAAAGAGAGTGCATGTGCATGAAGAGGGAGCAGAGGGAAAGGGAGAAGCAGGCTTCCCACTGAGCAGAGCCTGATGTGGGGCTTGGTCCCAGGAACCTGGGATTATGACCTGAGCCAAAGCCAGACTGAGTCACCCAGGTGCCCCATTAGCTTGTTAATTTTCAATGTATTTGCTTTTTGGTATTGAGTTGTTAGGAGTCCTTTCTATATTTTAGATATTAACTACTTAATCAGATCTATAGTTTGCAGATGTTTTTCCATTCTGTAGGTTGTCTTTTCATTTTGTTTGTGGTTTCTTTTGCTGTGCGGAAGCTTTTTAGTTTGATGTGGTCCCAGTTGAGTTTTTGATTTTCAATTTTTGATTTTGTTGTTCTTCAGATATCATATCCACACAATCATTACCAAGACTGCTCTCAAAGAGCTTTATTTCTGTATTTTTGTTTGGGAGTTTCATGGTCAGGACTTACATTCAAGTTTTTAATCCATTTTGCATTAATTTTTGTGAGTGAGTGAGTAGGATATGGGTCCATTTTGATTCTTTTACATGTGGATTTATTCCAGCTATTACAGCACCATTTATTGAAGAGACAGTCTTTTCTCGGTTGAATTTTCTTGGATTTTTTTTTTTTTTTAAGATTTTATTTATTTATTCATGAGAGACACAGAGAGAGATGCAGAGACACAGGCAGAGGGAGAAGCAGGCTCCATGCAGGGAACCTGACCTGGGACTTGATGCCAGGTCTCCAGGATCACATCCTGGGCTGAAGGCGACTCTAAACCGCTGAGCCACCCGGTCTGCCCTTTCTTGGATTTCTTGTCAAATATTTGTTGATTGGAGACACCTGGGTGGCTCAGTCGTTGAGCGTCTGCCTTTGGCTCAGGTCATGAACCCAGAGTTCATGGGGAGCCTGCTTTGCTTCTCCTTCTGCCTGTCTCTGCCTCTCTCTGTGTCTCTCATGAATAAATAAATAAAATCTTTAAAAAGTATATATTAGTTGATTGTGTATGGCTGGGTTTATTTCTGGGCTCTTGATTCTGTTCCCCTGATTTATTTTTCTGTTTTAATGCCACTACCATCCTGTTTTGATGCCTGTAGCTTTATAGTATAGCTTGAAATTAGGAAGTGTGATACCTCTTCTTTTTTTTCTCAAGATTTTGGCGCTTGGGGTCTTTGGCAGTTTCATATAAATTTTAGGATTGCTTTTTCTCCTTCTGTAAAAAATACCATTGAAATATTGATATGGATTGTATTGAATCTAAAGTTAGCTTTTGGTAATAGTGATATTTTAACATTATTCTTCCAACTTATGAACACAGGATACTTTTCCATTTGTGTTGTTTTTTTTTTTAAGTTTTTACTTTTAAGTAATCTTAAAAATAATAATCTGCATCTAATGTGGGGCTTGAACTTAAAACCCTGAGATAGTCACAGGTTCCACTGACTGAACCTGCCAGGCATTTCCCCGTTTGTGTCATCTTTTATTTTTTTCATTAATGTCTTATAGTTTTCAGAGTGAGAGATCTTTCACCTCTTCAGTTAATAAATGTGGTCCTAAGTATTTTATGGTTGGTACTGCTATTGTAAATGGGATCAATTTCTTTCTTTTTTTTTTTCTGAAAATTTATTTTTAGTGTATAGAAATACTACTGATTTTTGCGTGTTAATTTTGTATCTTGCAACTTTCCTAAATTCATTGATTAGATCTAACAGTGTTTTGGTTGAATTTTTAGGATTTTCTCCTTATAAAATCATGTCATCTGCAAATAGAGACAAGTTACTTCTTTTTCAGTTACATTGTATTTCCTTTTCTTGCCTGATTGTGCTCTAGCTAGGACTTAGAGTACTGTGTTGAATCTGAGAGCTGGGAGTGGGCATACTTGTGCCTGATCTGATGGGAAAAGCTTTCAGCCTTTTCACTACTGAGTATGACATTAGCAGTGGGAATCCTTTTTCTTCCCTTTTTTTTTTCTTAAGCACCTTTTTTTTCCTCCTGAATATTACTTTATTAAATATGACTTGCTGGTTTCAAAAATAATTAAAAAACACCTAGTCTTACTTTCATTCACATCTTTAGCTCATCTTGTGTTGGATTGGGGGTAATTTCCCTTGCTTTGCATTTGATTCTTTTGTCTGGATTTATTATGAACCATTTTAAATGTTAAAAAGACTAATACTTACATAATGAACAACTGAACTCGCCACTCCGCTTCAGTCCAATATCATTCTTTGATCACATCTGCTCCCTCAACCCTAGAGGTAAGTACAATTGTGAATTTGGTGTTTATTTTTTTAGAGGTTTGATTTTCATACTAATATATCTATATACATTTTTGAAATTACACAAGTAGTTCATTGTATCTGTTAGTATACTTCAAATAACTCATCAAACAGAGTAAACCACTGTTAACAGTTTGGTGATTAAAATGTATCTGTGTATATAGATTAGGTGTTGATAGAAACATGGTTGTGTTTTTTTTTCCTTAAAAGCTATTGTGTGCACTGTTAGATTTCTAGAGTCACTTTCCTACACAAACACAAATATACAGCTGCACAAGAAGCCTTATACAAGGATATTTATGGTCTGTTACAGTGAGCAATTTGGAAAACTAAATATTCTAGACAGAGATAAATATGGAAGTATATCAAGGATATTTGTAGCTTATTGGTTAAGATAATGGTTTAAGAATAGCCTAAATGTCTCATGAATAGGGGACGGATTAAATAAAATATAGAGCATCCATATTATCATTATAGAGGCTGTCAAAGGGAGTGAGGCATCCTATGTATACACGTACCCTTATTGTGGGTGCTGGCAGGGGATGTTTCCATCACATCTCAGCACAAAACGCTCCCAGGATTTCCAGCTAACTGGACTGTCCTGGTATCTTCAGCAGATTAATGCTATTTGTGATTTTCTGTTTGAGAGTTGAATATTTTCTTTTTTTTTTTTTAAAGATAGATTTATTTATTCAGAGAGAGAGAGAGGTTTTTTTTTTTTTTTTTAAAGATTTATTTATTTATTCAGAGAGAGAGAGAGAGAGAGGCAGAGACACAGGCAGAGGGAGAAGCAGGCTCCATGCAGGGAGCCCGATGTGGGACTGGATCCCTTGTCTCCAGGATCACACCCCAGGCTGCAGGCAGTGCTAAACCGCTGCACCACCGGAGCTGCCCAAGAGTTGAATATTTTCTGTCTTGTTGCTGGAGTGTTCTGTATTTCATGGAACATCCTATGGTCTTGAGACAGTTTTAGCTGGTGATGATTGCCAAAATGGGATTCTTGCCTTAATCTCTTGTCTGGAGATAGTGAAGCAGTATAGTAATTAGAAAACTAAACCATTCATTCCAAAAAGGTTGCAGAATGAATGCATATTTTAGCAAAGTCAGTGATTTCCCCCTGTCCTCTTCTCCAACATTCCAGGCCCAGGGAACATCAAAGAAGACAGTTTAGCTCTCAGGAGGTGGACACACGACCAAGTTACTTGTATAGGATGGGATACATGAGAGGCAAAGGAAGCCTAGATGTTTAGCAACTGGGGCTTTGGCGCCTGTCCTCAAGGTTGAGATGTGTCATTGCTAAAAGTGAGAGCCAGTGGAGCGTGGTGGTTGAAACTCAGACCAAAATGAGCCTGCCTGTTTCAGTTCCCAGTGACAGTAACTGCTGTGGCAGAGTATCATGGAAGTACTTAATAGGCGCTGAGTTTAGGATTGAAGAGGCCACGGAGAATTTTCCTAGAGAAGGTAATGCCTGAGGCTTCAAGAATTGGAGAGGTGCCTCACCAGCAAAGATTGAAGGTGAACAGTACTCAGGCTGACTGTGTTGTGTGCTGTACAAGTGGTTCAGTAAGGCTGGAGTGGTGGGGGTGAGGGGGGAAGGAAGGGTGAATTCTAGATCTTGAGAACTTAGGGAGGCCAGGTTTCCTGGGACATGCTGAGACTGGATGTTCCCAGGGACCAGGCCCGGGGAGGTGGGCAGCCAGCTCTTCCTCCTCCAGGCCTCTCTAATCACTCAGCCCCTTTGGCTATGTAAATGCAGCCTCCAGGTACATTCCTAACACTTTTTTAAGTGGAAAGGAGTTTCTTTCTAAATTCTTCTGGTGCAGAAATGCTGGAGCTGCCTCTGTACCTTTAAAACTGAGCAAATAATGGAGGCAAAGGTAATAAATTCCAACTAGTGCCATAAATTGTGTGGTACTGATTCACTAATGAGTGCTAGCTGGGGAGAACTTTGTGTTAGAAGAGCTGGGAAGTGAAAGTCTGGAAATCCTAATGTTTGGTAAGGTCTTGTCATTTATAGGGTCCTGGTGTCCTGTCTGCCCTCTAGTGCTCTCATATCATAACCTTGCCAGGATGGCACGGTTTACAAAGTGCCATGGGGGAGAGATCTAGGACTAAGACCTGAGCCGTCGATGCTGAAGCCTGCACTTGTTGCTATACTGTCCAGCCTTCGTCTTTTTATTATTTGCCAAGTGACCACCTTATGCTTGGTCACAGAGAATAAGTGATTTATGATGCCATAGTCAGCTGGATTAGTTGGCTTTTACTGTCCGGAGGGCCAGGGAGTCTAATGAGACCTTAGCAGTGTTGAGTCACTTATTACTGGGGTGCCTGACTGGTTTTGGACATAGTATAACAGGGGAAAGTTTTATTTTCTGAGTCGCTAAAGTTTTGAACTCCTGTGGTAAAATAAAGGATATGGGCATTAGAGCCAAGCTGGGGGCGGGCGGGGGGTGGGGGGGAATCCCAGCCCTGCTGTCTCATTTCTCTCGTCCTTTGCATGGGGATACTGATTCCTAATAGGGTTGTTCTGGGTAATAAGCAAAATAATACATATAAAGTCCTTCGAATAATGCTGGGTACCTGTTAGATGATTAGGTAATTAATATGTGGTTTTACCCTTCTTCCCCGCACCCCTCCGCCTCCAACACCCTTACCCCCTCTTCAATGTCGCTGATTAATTACTTCCTTATCTTTACTAAAAGGCTGCTGTGCTCTAATGTGCGTACTGTGTGTCACATGGCATTTGGGGAGTCAATCCCAGTCCCCAGTGTACTGTCTTACCCGTTTTGTGGACATGTTTGTCAAGTGATAGGCCCTCATTTCTAGTTGGGAAGGTACAGTGGTGGTAAATTCAAAGCTTCCCTTCTTTACCCCCTTGGGCTTCATGCCACATGTCTTTTCTCTCCTGCTTCCTAAACACCAGGCCCCTTCTGTTAAGTGGCTATTAACCCTGGGTTCTGGGTTGCTACTTGCCTCCCTTTGTGTGCTCTGACTCTAAGCAGAAGAGTTCTGTGAACTGCCCAGGTCTTCTTGTGGAGTCTACCCAGTTTAGGTCTTTCCCTTTAAAGTAACTTCACTATTACCAGTGTGCCCCTGAATTGCTTTTTTACTTTATGGGGAGGGTATATTGCCTACTTGGCTCCCAGGGTTGATACTCCCATCTTCCATCCCCTTCTGATATTTCTGTTTTGTGGCTTTTGCTATCATGTGCCTCCTTAGGTTGCTCTTTCTTGAGGGGTATTTGGAATGAGGAAGGGGTGGGATGTATGCTAGTCCATAGTGGGTCTTTATTGGATTCACATCAGACTCCGAATGCTCTTTGTGTTTATTTTTTTCTGTTAAGTCTACCAGGCCTGGAACTCCGTTGCCAGAGATTGCAAGGCAGGACCTCTGGTTGGGGTTAATGTGTGTGTTTTCATACTGCTCCCCAGATGAGTCTGATTTGAACCTGTTGTTGAGAACAGGTTCAAATCAGATAATTGAACCTGAATCCGATTGGATAATTGCAACCAGATTGCATTCTTACTCTTTGGGTAACTTTGCCTTGGTTTTGTTCTATGTTGGTTTTTTCCTTTGTGTGTGGGGGTAGAGTTGTCTTGAGGAGGAAGAGACTGATACAGAACAAATAAGACTTAGTGGATCCAGACTGATCTGGTTTCAAATCCTGCCTATGACATTTTGGGAGACTTGCTTAATTATATCTGAGCTTCATTTTGAGTTTTGTAAAAGATTTAATCTATATAAATTAAATGGTATATACCATCATCTAACCACTCAGGAAATGGTAGCTACTAGGGATGTTGGGAATGATGATGGTAACATTATTTGCAATATTAAGAATATAAATCTGAATTTGAAGATTTTGATTTTGTGTTACCAGAATTATTCTTTGCTGTCATTTTACTGCTTTTTAAAAATAGATTTATGTGGAATTTTTTAAAAACAGATTTATATGGTGGATCTTAAGTCTTTTTTTTTTTTTTTTTTTTTTTTAACTTAAGTCACTCAGCATCTGAAGAAGCTTCCGGTTCAGACTCAGGCAGCCAGTCGGAGAGTGAGCAGGGCAGCGATCCAGGAAGCGGACATGGCAGTGAGTCAAATAGCAGTTCTGAGTCTTCAGAGAGCCAATCGGAATCTGAAAGCGAGTCGGCGGGTTCTAAATCCCAGCCAGTCCTTCCAGAAGCCAAAGAGAAGCCTGCCTCTAAGAAGGAACGGATAGCTGATGTGAAGAAGGTATCTACTTTGCTGTACATTAAAAATGTGCTGCTAGCTAGGACCAGTTAGCAGACCTTTGTTTCCCATGGAAAACTCAGTGGATCTGGATAATGAAAACTATAGTCACCTTTTGTAATAATATACTGTCTGTGGGTATAAACAGAGATTGCATTCTCTCCTGCTATTTGATATAGTAGACACAAGGCCATAAGGAAAATTACATGATCTGTCAAATTACAAGGCAAAAGGACAAATTTTTATAATTTTGTTTTTTGTCTTTTTAGAGTGAGTGGTAGGGGGAGGGGCAGAAAGAGAGGGAGAGAAAGAGAGAGAAAGAAAATCTTAAGCAGGCTCCATACCCAGCATGGAGCTGGACATGGAGCTTGATCTCATGACCCTGAGATCATGACCTGAGCTGAAATCAAGAGTTGGACACTTAATGGACTGTGCCACCCAGGTGCCCCTATAGTTTGGTTTTTAACATTTAAAAAAGGTAATAGTCAATACTGAAGAATACCAGAGAGAATCACTGACAGATGATTATGCAATGCAGTTGTAAAGCTTAGTGATGGATGATAATTTAAGAATAAGGGCAGTTGGGATCCCTGGGTGGCGCAGAGGTTTAGCGCCTGCCTTTGGCCCAGGGCACGATCCTGGAGACCCAGGATCGAATCCCACTTCGGGCTCCCGGTGCATGGAGCCTGCTTCTCCCTCTGCCTGTGTCTCTGCCTCTCTCTCTCTCTCTCTCTCTCTCTGTGACTATCATAAATAAATAAAAATTAAAAAAAAAAAGAATAAGGGCAGTTTTTCTTATCTGAAGGATGGAAGAAAAATATTTCTCATAGGAAAAAAGTTATCTGCATTTAGGCAATGTAGGTATTGTTCACTTAACAAAAGAGTTCTCTCTCTCTCTCTCTCTTTTTTTTTTAAGATTTTATTTATTTATTCATGAGAGACACAGAGGCAGAGGGAGAAGCAGGCTCCTCGAGGGGAGCCCGAGGTGGGACTCGATCCCAGGACCCTGGGACCATGCCCTGAGCTGAAGGCAGATGCACAACCACTGAGCCACCCAGGCATCCCAACAGAAGAGTCTTCTAGCAAAGAATGCAAAGAGACAAAATTGAAATGCAGAGTGTGCTCTCATTGATGCACAAACTTTGGAGTGCATTCCTTTTGGTGAAAAATGAATGACTTGACCTAATTAATCACAAGAATACAGCTGATCTTTTAAAATTTTGTTGAGACCATTGCATTTGAATCACTGAAAATACAAAAGAATATTCTTTTAGGAATTTAAAAATAAAATGGCCTAATGAAATTAAAAGCTATTATGCTACATCAGTTTTTATTCTTCTAAGATAGAAGTCTTCTGAGGTCTCAGATTTTTGTAGTTGTACAGACAATTTTAAATTACCTGCAGGTTCTGTAGAATAGCTTCAACAGATGTGCTGTGACGGGTAGGGAAATGAGAGCTATCCTTGTTGCTTCACTCAACAGAGGAGTGACTTTCAGATACTAAAGTTATTGCACCGTGTTGTCTGCTCAGTGTGGGTGGACCTTTCACAGAGAGAATTCAAAAAGACCCTGCATGTAGAAGCACCACTTAGAGATTTTGCTCTGAGTATCACTAACCTCAGAGACTTATTACGCAGGCTTGTAGCAGAAGGCATTGCTTGTGTGATCTTGATCTTCAGTGTGTCATGTGTCATGTTGGAGCCTGGTTTTCTCTGCATCTAGATCAAGTGCTCTTTTCAGAACACCACAATACACTTTTGAAGGAATGGTAAAGGAAGGAAAAAATCTGAATATAACTTCCATCTGTGCAGTGGAGCGTTCTTAACTTGCAGAGATTAAAGGAAAACAGACGCCATTACTTAACATAGTGCTTAAAACTTCACTGAAACTGTGTTGACCACCAGGATTCACAGCTGTTAAGTTTTAAGACCTTATATAACTTTATATAAAAAAATAAAAGATAACTAAAAAAGAAGGGAAATCATTGCTAAGATCGATTTCAAAATAGAAGTATGGCTTCAGGCAGAAACTTTCAGATAAACTTTCAAAATTAAAGTGATCAATTCCAAAAAGTTAGTAGTAAGATTAACAAATGGATGGATGTACTAACCAGTTAGAAGGATTGGATTGTGACTTTAATGATACTATTCTAAAATGAGAATTTCTGAGGAAGGCTCTCTGTTTCCTATATACATGTCCTTTTACATGGTAGCTCTCTAATTGAAGGGTTGGATTAGATATTGTAGCCCTCAAAAGGACAGAGATGAACTCAGGATGATTTTAGTGTGTGTATATTATAGTATCTCCTATAATACAGTCCCAGCAATTGAACCTGAATGCCTAATATCTAAAACGATAAAACTAATAAATGTAGGGTTTTTAAAGTGATATAGCTGTCCCAGTTTATAAAAGCTTAAAATACCTGTGCTGAGTAAAGTAATTTCATAGCTCTAGCAAAAGTCTGAAAAGGGGTCGAGGTTGGGGTTGGCATGGCTACAGTAAACTTTTTTGTCCTCTTCCTTTCTCTTCTAGATTTGTTCAGTGTTCTGCCTCTGTCGCCTACATTTTCTGCCACTTGATTATTCCTAACTCTTTCTGGTTGGACCTTTTGTCCTCTCCACTCTCAGATTATTTTAAGGCAATTATGGATTTGTCACTTTTATAAACTGAGAACACTGGATTACATAATTAAATTGGATTCTTTTTCTAAAATGACTTTTCCTGGAACATCTTTCTTGTTTTCTTTGAAGGCCTTGGTTTTCTTCAGCTTACTTGGCTTTTTTTTTTTTTTTTTTAAAGGTACTTTGGCAATATCCTCCCTTGCCTGAGTGACATTCTGTTTTTCTGGGTTGTCTTTCATCAATTTTGTCTTTTTTGGGGTCCATTTTTGCACATACTGCATGAGTCTCAACCAGTGGTTTCTCCTCTGGCCTCACTTTGTAAATATTATAATGATATATTAGCTGTCACCTGTATTTTGACAACAAACTCCCATTTCTAATCTTAGCTATCAGGCATTTCTTCCACATTTTTTTAACATCTTCATTTCAGTGTTCCACAGCCCATCCAAATTCATTTTGGCTCCTTGTGACTGATTTCATTAAGAGAATATATGATACACTTGGTAGTAGTTATCTGTGGGAAGGAGAGTGATATTTGGGGTTATAGACTCTCATTGTTAGAGGTCTTTTTTACATTTTTTCTATAGATTTGTTGAGTCTTTTTATACAATGATTTGGTATATTGTGAAGAAAAAAAAACTTTTTCTCCAACTAATCTCTCCTTTCAGCTTTATCTTTTTATTTTAAGGTTTTATTTTATTTAAGTAACTTTTGCATGCATACAACAAGGGGCTTGAACTCAGAACCCTGAGATTAAGAGTTGCATGTGACTGAGTCAGCCAGGGGTCCCTACTTTTTTTTTTTTTTGGATTGCTAGTGAGGATTGTTATTGAAAATCAAATCCTGAAGGCAAAGGGTAATTACTGTTGAAGAGTAAAACAGAGTGTTCCAGAGAATGAGGGGTAGTGGTGCTTATTCTGAGGACTTAGTAGCTAAGTGTCAGAAATGACTATTACTCATGCTTCTGGCATGTTATGTATCCTGAGGATTTTAAAGAAATACACAAATGTCCTGAGTTTTACTTAAAATTAGACATGTTGGGGCCCTGGTGGTTTTTTGAATTCTCAGATGGATCAATACACAGTCAAGAGCTGAAACTGGAAGGCATTAGGGAGTTAAAATTCATCAGTAAAGATTCTGTATTGTTTAACTGTTTATATTTTAATGACGAGTAAGCAGTGTGCCATGTAGTTTAAGTTCGAACGAACTTCATTCAGTAACGAAGAGACATTGTTAAACTTTACTGTGTTCCAGGATAATACAGATGGTACTTTATTATCTTTAAACAAAGCTAGTAAGAAACAAGCCTTTTGATACTTAGCTATTTGAATTTTCTTAGATGGAAATACATGTTCTAGTGATGAAAATAGTTAATGGGGATCAAGAAAAAAGGATTCACACATGGTCTATTAATTTTACAGATGTGGGAAGAATATCCTGATGTTTATGGGGTTAGGCGGTCAAACCGAAGCAGACAAGAACCATCACGATTTAATATTAAGGAGGAGGTAAGAAAAATAAATGTTTTAAGGGGATGCATTTAAATTCCTTATCTTACTTACCGTTTTCAACTCTGGTTGTGTATGTTATCATTAACATGACTGAACATTATACCTCAGTTAAGTGACTCTTATGTGAGGTTTTTCAACCTAGAACTGCGAGGAAAACCACAGGTGGCTTTTAAAGAAAGAACTTTCCCAGAAAGATTATATTGTCATAATATTTTAGGAGAGTGTTAGAGTATTCTACAGTATTGGTTTCACATTTGTATTTTCATTTTTTTTTAATGTTTATGGATTTCAAGTGAAATTGACTATCTCAACAGGTTTACCTTTAAAATACCTAGTTTCTAAATCTATATTTTGTTAAAGAGTCACTTGCGTGGTAAATGTGATAATGGACATACTTTCAGATCTATTTCTGAGAAGGGAAGGAGAGTTTGTTTAACTTAAGTAATGTGTTTTAACTAATTATTTAAGTTTACTTTCCGTTTTTAGTGTGTACTATATTTCACACATATTTACTCGGATATAATTGAGAGAGATTAAATAGATTGATGATTTTAAAAAAATTGGTATTATGTATTGGGTTCTGTGGTTTCTATAGCATCAGACTTTCCTCATCTTTCTCAATTTGTGTGGTATTTTTTATCAATTTTTACCTCTATATTTTATAGACCAGTCTGAAGAGATGCTCTTTTATGTCTCAGTGAAATACCCCCTTCCTGCATTCTTAGGAGGACTTTGCTATTCTTAACTTTGTAACATCTTTCTGATGAAAGTTAAATATTAATATCCAGAGGTTAGTGAGTGGAGGTGGGTTTTGGTAAATGTACTTTACAGATCAACTGGACTGTTAACATCCACATTGCATTCAAGGTGTTTTATTTTTGATGACCTGTGAGCTGGTTTGCCTCAGCTTTCTTTTTCCATAGTGTCTAGGATTAGATTCCTGACCCTATGTTTAACAACCAGTCGCATGGTTGTGTCAGTCTTTTTTCCCTTTTTTTGTGTAAATTAACAGGTTCCCGCTAGGGCACAAGACTAACAGCAATAGGAATATTTGCCAGTTTGCCCAACTTGGGGGGAAAAGAGCTTTGAGATGTTTCTGACTAATGAACTTTCCTTGGCTTAGTGCTGTCATCAGAGCACTGTTGGCTGACGATTGAACATGCTCTTCAGTGAGTCTGAAATAGAGTAGATCAGTAGGTCACCACCTTTAATGGTACACTAGATGTGGCATTTTCACATGATATTCTAGATCTGCAATATCCAGTATGGTTGCCACTAACATGTGGCTTTTAAAATTTGTATTAATTAAAGTCCAGTAAAAGGAAAGATACCTTTCCTTAGTCGCACTAGACACATTCAGGGGCTCAGCAGTCACAAGTGGCTGCTGGTCACTAGATTGAACCCTGCAGAGACAGAAAGAACATTTCCATTATCACAGAGAATTTTATCAGACTGTGCCTTGTAGAAGTAAGCGGAGAGAAATATTTCCTGGTGTTAGAGGTAACCACATTGTAACTAATTTTCAAAGGAAAATAAGAGTGAGAACCACCAAACACAGATTTCTTTTGTCTGAGAAGCTCATACTGAATAATGTTATTATTGAGTAAATTGTTGAACCAGGGGGTTGTGTTGTCCCTAAGAACTGTGAATTAAAGTCTGTGATCATTTTTCCCCCCCCTCACACACTGAAGGCAAGTAGCGGGTCTGAGAGTGGGAGCCCAAAAAGAAGAGGCCAGAGGCAGCTGAAGAAACAGTAAGTTTTTTCATGGGGCACTTATTTCACCCAGGAGTTTCGAGAATGTCCACTTCTCTGTGGCTGTTATTGCTGTGTTGTAGTCCACCCTGGGTCCCAGAGCCCCCTGCTCCTCTTGCTGTCATGGGCTCTTGTCCCTGTGACCTGCTGCCTTGGCAGTCTCTGAAGCTCAGATTCCCTGTCTCGTGTGTGTGCCACCTGGGTACCCCGTTAACCTGGTTGTTTTTCTTTAAATGAGCACAGATTCTCTTCTGGTTGAGCAAGGAACAAATTTAGATTTGCTGTTTTTCATTTGTTCTTTTTGTGGGTGTGGCAAATTTATATTGATTGGGCAAAGACACCCAATGTAGTGTGAAATTTCATCTTATTACCATATGATTTTAATACTGCAGTTCACAAGCTAGAAAATTTTAATTCTTGGGCTTATGTGAAATTCCTTTAGGACCTAGATTATATATAATTTTTAAATTTTATAAATTCTACTTAAGGTGAAAAATAATTTGCCCTTTTTGGGGGGGAGGGGGAATTTAAAAGTCCTATTTGGAGCGGGTATGGATCTCTGAAAGTTTGAATTCTACAGCCTGTCTCCTCAGGGACTGCACTTGAAAATGTAGATATTAAAAACCTGGCAGATAGGGCAGCCCTGGTGACTCAGCGGTTTAATGCCGCCTTCAGCCCAGGGTGTGATCCTGAAGACCCGGGATCGAGTCCCACGTCAGGCTCTCTACATGGAGCCTGCTTCTCCCTCTGCCTGTGTCTCTGCCTCTCTCTCTTCCTCTGTGTGTTTCTCATGAATAAATAAATAAAATCTTAAAACAAAGACCAAACACCACCTGGCAGATAAATTCAGGGGTCTCTTGTGGTAAATAATTGTGGCATCTTAAAATAGAGTCCTAAATATTAGGACTAAAATATTAGTTCTGCATAATAAGTATTTGGCCTAAGGCAAAGGAGTTTGAATTTTTTAAACTCTTTTTCTCATTTCTAAAATAGAGTAATACTTGTTCTGCCAACCTAACAGGGTTGCTGGAAACTATGCTAAGAAAAGTCAAGTAGTTTTGCCATCCCCAGAACACCTGCAATTTTCATTTGTGTTTTAAGTATTTAGTTCGATTTGGAGGAAAAACTGTAGGCAAGCCTGTATTTCTTGGCATCTTAGAAGGCTTTTGTTCTACTCCAATCTCATGGCCTGCTTGGGGGACTTATTTTGGTCTAATGGCCTTTTGGGGCCTTTTGGGAAGTCCATGCATATGCTCTTTCCTCCACCATCTGGCTATATTCTACTGGTCTCTTGGCAGGGATCTAAGTGGTGCTGTGCTTGAAAACCTCCACATCCTGCTTTAATGGCCTTCTCTGGGTGTACAGAAAGCCCACTGGCCCCTGTACTTCTTTTCCTTTTGTCAATCCTAAGAGTTTTCTAAAGTTGATGGCCCTCAGAGACCTTCTTTCCCCTGAGTAGAACCTTAGTTCCTCCTAGGGAAGTGTATGTTCTGTAAGGCTGCTTCCCCACCCCGGGCCTTAGGAACTTAGTGGGAGCTGAGGAGTTCCTATCAGGCATATTTGTTGGGGCACTGGGCTAGCCTCCCTTCTTGCCATCATCTGGGCGGCAGGTTGGGAACTGGGGCTTATGGGGAGCTCTTCTGAGTCCGTTTAATTCGTAGAATTAGAGGAGGTGCTATAGTTTCAAGGCATAGCACTACAAGGGGCCCTCTATTACCTGAGCAAGCTTAACAGAACCTAGTGTGTGGGCACAACGGATTTCAGAATTGAGAGACTCCAAGGGAGCGGAGATTCTGAAATATTAGCACAGGGAAATGCTTTTCTGAAACCCTGCAAACTACTCACACAGATTTTGAAGCTTTTTAAAAGGAGCTATTTTTGTTAACGTTTTTGTTTTTTTGAAATTGTAACTTTATGAAAGTTCTAAGAATAAAAATAGTATAAGAAATGCCTGTGTACTTTGCGTAGAATTACACTGGTTAACATTTTTGCCCCATTTGCTTTATTGTTGGTGCTTTCTTTGTGTGTGTGTATATATTATATGTATATATATACATGTATGCATGCACATAATATTTTTTTCTGAACCATGTAAGACTAAAATTGACATACATTATGGCCTTTTATCTTTAAATACTGAAGTGTGGACTCCCTAAGAAGAATATTCTCTTTCATAAGCACAGAATAGTTTTAATATAGATTTAACTTTGCTAAAATTCTTTGTGTAGTTCATATTCACATTTTGTTAATTGAACCAATAATGTCTTTTTATAACTTTTCAGGCTGCCACTGCAGCGTCTTGTCTGGGGTTAGATGTGGTGTATTATTGGTCATGTTTCCTTAGAGCACTTTCACAGTGCTTTCACACTTTGCTTTTATGACCTTGACATTTTTGAAGAATAGAGTCATAGGGATTAACTCCCCAGAGTCATAATGTGAATTCGCATTTTAAAAATGTAGAAGTAAAGCAGTATAATGCTTCTGTACAATATTGGGAACATTTTTAAAATTAGTTGGCAATGTTAAAAATTTGAGAAATGATGCTTAAGAATCCAGATTTCTAGGTGCTTCTTAGAAAATCTGTTAGTGATGGCCCCCGTAACAGTAGTCTTTGTAACCTTCTGATGGACTTGGGGGTTCTCCATTTGACCCCATTTAGAGTCCTTACCTGGCCTCAGTGGGTATTTGAGATTATAACCCCTGACCTAGTCATATAAACCAATAAATTTTTAAATTTTATTTAACCTACTCCTGCTGTTTTGATCACTGAACTCTCTTCCATGCAGTACTTTTTTTTTTAATATTTATTTTTACTTATTTATGATAGACATAGAGAGAGAGAGAGGCAGAGACACAGGCAGAGGGAGAAGTAGGCTCCATGCCTGGAGCCTGATGCGGGACTCGATCCTGGGACTCCAGGATCGCTCCCTGGGCCAAAGGCAGGCGCGAAACCGCTGAGCTACCCAGGGATCCCCTTCCATGCAGTACTTATTAATGTTGTCCAAGTTTGTGAAGTGTTGTATAGGATTTTTGCTGACTCATTATGGTCCCTTCAGTGCTTCAAACTACTCTCTAGAATTGTTCTAGAATCTTCTCTCCAACTGGAATAAGAAAAAAATGTGTTAGCTATAAATCACTTGAAGTTTTTCTCCTGGAGGAAAGAGTTATTTTTTCCTTTCTAGTGCTTTGAATTGGAACTCTGACAAACGCATGACACAGTGGAGGAGAATCTGTTAGCCCCAGATTATCATTTTTCATTGGAACTTGCTCCTGAATGGGGTTCTCTCTGGGAAAATGTACTGAAAATAACTGAAATTTAAGCAGTTCTTTTTTTCTTTTCCTGATCTGCCTTCTAATGTAGAGGAGAAAGGAATCGCCTTCTTTGGGCTCTTACAGATAGTTACTAAGAAAAGTATCATTAATTATTGGCCAGAGTTTAGGCCTGTTTTATTTACAAAGGAATTTTGTTCATTCCCTCTTTCACAACTGTTTATTTTTTTTAAATTAATTTATTCATAGAGACACAGAGAGAGAGGCAGAGACACAGGCAGAGGGAGAAGCATGCACCATGTAGGGAGCCCGATGTGGGACACGATCCCGGGTCTCCAGGATCACGCCCCTGGCTGCAGGCGGCGCTAAACCGCTGTGCCACCGGGGCTGCCCGCACATCTGTTTAGATTTGATTTGTGTCTTAGGGTCTGTGTTCTGCTGAACACCTTTTTTCCAATAAAGGAAGAAAACTATTCCTAGTTAGCTTGGATTCTCACTTTTTTATGTCTATTTACATTGTCTTGGGGCCTCAGTGGCTAAATCTTAATATTTTTCTCCCCAATTCTGACAATTTTGGTAAAGAAAAAATTACAGTGATTCCCCTTTAGGGAATCTTAGGGAATCTCATGATGCTCTCTTAGAGCTGGGTCTGGCAATTCAAGTCTCCTTTGAAATACAAAAAAAATTTTAATTACAATATTGTATTTTGGATAACTCCTCATTGTACTCTGACTTGTAGTGTATGGCATAGTCAAGGAGTCATCCTCATAAATTTTATTTATTTATTCATGAGAGACAGAGAGAGAGAGAGGCAGAGACACAGACAGAGGGAGAAGCAGGCTCCACGCAGGGATCCTGATGTAGGACTCAATCCCGGGACTCCAGAATCATGGGCTGAAGGCAGGTGCTAAACCTCTGAGCCACCCAGGGATCCCCATAAAATTTGTATTATGTATAAGAAACCAGTGATCTAGGAGAGCCCTTGACATCTACAAGGTTGAGAAGTAAATCGTTTTGTAACTGATCACTTTTCTCATCTCTTTATACAAAGTGACTTACGTAACTTACTTTTCCTCCTGTTCTTGAAAGTTAATAGAAAATTTAAAACAATCCAGCCAATTTCAAATATATGTGCAAACTAACCCAATTAGGCCTTTTAAGCCTTTGAGTTCAGATCCTCCCAGAATGTGCAAGCCTGGTGTTTCCTGATTTCTGTGGTCTTCAGTGGGTTATGATGGAGAGAAGGATGGCTGGAGGTTTGACATGTTATGACAAACACCTTGTTTTCACTGGGCTTTGGTTTCCTTCTTTAAGAGGAAGCCTTTGGGCCAGTTTATTTGCTCAGTTTTTGTACATTTCTCATACTGGAAGATTCTGAGTCTTCCTGATTGTCCATAAGTATATAAACCTGCAATTTTAAGTAGAAAACTCTAGCCTTAGCATGGATTCTGTCAAGTTGACTGCCATTTTAGTCTCTTAAAGTTGTAGAAGTGGACCTCCTTAGCTGCCCAGATTTAGATTCTCAGTTCCTGTGGAGTTATGTAAATTACAGTTAATATTTGACTGTGGATCTTTCCCATCTGACCCGCTCTCCCTTACATCTTAGTTGTTTATGTTCTCTCCAGGTTCTTTCCTGTGAAGTCACATCTCTACTTAGGCTATGTGAGCCCCTTCCAAGAGGTTAACTGTTCTGGACTTGGTCTAAGGAAGATTGTAGCTGCATGTACCAATCCCCCAGCACCTGGAGACATCTTCCCTCCTTCCTTCCTAACCATCCCCTTCTATTCCTTTGATTCCTCAGCAAACATTTATTGTACTAAGTTCTAGAAAGGAGACTAAGACAGGTGCCCAGAGAGTAGTTAGACAGAAGGAGGTGTTTGTTTTTAAGAGAGATGGAAGGATATTAGGCAACATTAATATGCCTCAGTGTCTTAGCAGTCTGCTTCCAAAGTACCTACCTGTCTGTTAGACTGATAGGGTTTATTTTTAAATTATTTCTTTACTTAACAAAGGAGTATCTCCCTCCATTTGTTTGCCTTTGTGGTAAGCTCTGGTACAAAGATGAGCAGAAGTGGGCTTGCCCAGAAGCAGTCCCCTACTCCCAGGGCAATGGGTATTAAACAAACATGCCAGTTGAACTTGAGTGCTGTACATAGACCTGCTCTGCTGCCTTCTCACTCATCCTAGAGTCTCCATTCACTTAGGTGTAGGGTGGCTCAGGAGTTGGTACATAAGCCACCTTCTGGCAATAAACTTCCATTATTCCTTTGACCTATTCTCCTGTGAAGAATGACTTTGTGATTCTCTAATAGTTGTCTTTAGTATAAGCTTATTTCCTAGTCATGGACCCAGAGGCACAGAGGTAATTGTTTTGGAAAATCTCAGGTACTGGGAAGCCCGGCAGGTACTTTATCGCCTGCCTTCAGCCCAGGGTGTGATCCTGGATTCCTGGGATCGAGTCCCACATCGGGCTCCCTGCATGGAGCCTGCTTTTCCCTCTGCCTGTGTCTCTGCCTCTCTCTCTCTCGCTGTGTGTCTCTCATGAATAAATAAATAAAATCTTTTAAAAAACAAATAAACAAAAGAAACAAACAAAACAAAATCTCAGGTATTTGGCTTTGAGTTTCAGTGTCGTTTTTCTTTTGGGTATTTCATGCCCAGTGGCGATTATATGTTCCTTCTTCTCTAGAAATGAGCTAAGTCCCACATTTGGTCTTTAAGTAAACCTCAAAAACTGGGGTGGTAGGAAAGACCTATAAGGTATGGATGGCTCTTGAATGTCCTCTGAGATCTCAAGGAGCAAAGGAACACCTGCTGTATCTAATAATTACTAAAAACTGCATTTTTAGCTGAACAGATTATTTAGTAGGTAGTAGGTTTACTAGTGAAAAATACTTTTAGAGACTGTTTAATCAAATATATTTTAAAGATGTTAAAATATGTAGCATAGTAGTTCTAGAATGAGTCTATAACCAGTATTAGCATCAGCTTTGAATTTGTTAAGATTCAAATTTTTAAGCCACTTATTAATGACGTACTAAATCAGAAACTGTGGCTGTGGTCCAGAAATTTGTTTAGTAAGTCCTTTAGGTGGTTCTGATCATCTTAATTTGAGAACTATTGGTCTAATTTATATTACAGCTTCAATCTGTTCAAGAATAGTAGTAAATAAAAATAATAGTAAATAAAAGTAGAATATGAGAAATTTAACTGCTTCCCCCCCACCCAGAATAGTTTAAAAAATACTTCTTCAGTTTCCATTTTCATTTATTTTTGTTACCAGAGAAAAAAATAGGAAAAGATAATAACAGCCAGAATTTAAGTGGAGCTAGAATAAACTTTAGCTATAATACTAAAACATACATGTTCTGCCTTTTGGAGAGTACAGTTGAAATTAATTTTGTCAGGTTCTTCAAACTATATTATCTTCAGGAGTTCTTTTAGAAAAAAAATCATTTTGCTTTGCTTTTGATCACAGAGAAAAATGGAAACGGGAGCCCTCAGAAGATGAACAGGAGCAAGGCACCAGTGCAGAGAGCGAAGCAGAGCAAAAAAAAGTGAAAGCCAGAAGACCTGTCCCCAGAAGGTGCAGTGTTTACTTGAAGATCTCTGCTTCTGGTGGCGCTTAATTTGCGTTAGATGGAGGATGATGCAGTGCTTAGAACGACAGCCTTAATGGATGGGATACATGTTACGATTCTGGGCTTTGGAAGTCTGGTTCACTTCTTGCTGGGCTACCTCGTTAGCAAGTGATTAGATGATGGGGATGTTACACTTGACTGGGTATTTGCATGGTATGTTGTGCAGGGCAAAGCTTCTGTTTCTTACCCATGGCATACTGGTTATTAGGGGTGGATATATCTTCTGCTTTTAAAAAACCTCCCTGTGTATTTGTGTAGCGTGCAGGCTCTTTTGGGGAGAAGACATTCCTAAGTTTAAAACACTGGCTGGTTGAACACATTCTTCACTATTAACCTTGTTCTTAGAATCTAGCATTAAGCAGAGAATCTGATTGTGCAGAGAAAGAAGTAGGCCGAGGTGGCAAGAGACTGGTAATTTTTGGTCAGATGTCAGTAGCAGAGAGAGGTACTGCTGTTGGGAAAAGGAAGGTGGGAGGCAGAGAAAAATAGCAGGGAAATTTACCTCTCAGTATTGCTTTATTTTTTTTTTTTTTTTTTTTTTTTTTTTTTTTTCAGTATTGCTTTAGGATGGGGTTGATAGCCAGATCCTACTCACCACCTATTTCTGTAGGGCTTGCAAGTTAAGTATAGATTTTGTAAATAAACATTTATAGTTTGATGATAGGGAACACTAAATTTGAACCTCAGTTAAGTGAAATTAATTCAAAAAGAATTCTGTTCTTATTAGCTGTGTATCACAGTATGTGTACTGAGTGATAATTGAGTTTTGTTAATAAACATTGTATGAAAACTTACTTTCCCTTGTTATGTAAGTACCTGTGTAGTGGCCTCAGTTTTGCCTCTTGTCTGGGAAAGCCAAAAATGTTTATTATGTGCTAGCCATTTGTGGCAAAACATTTGCCTACTTCTGACTTAGGATATTGTACACCAGTCCCACCCCAGCAGGGAAATTTGTCATCTGAGTTTGGTCTCTTTTGGTCCAAATTTAAGCTCACAGGACTAGGAAGCTACTTTAGCTTTCTCTTTTAGAGTTTACCTGTCATTTATTGAGTAGTTGATCATCTGTCTCTGTAGTGTTGTTTGTGGAAGGTACAAGAGAAACAGGGTTTTGAGTTTCCATCTCCCTCTACCTCCTTTCACCTTTCTACCATGGGTAGAATATTTGGGAATTTCCTTCTGAGAGTATCTGGGCTGTGGCCTCCAATCCTGATTGTAAGTGGGAGTCACCTGTGGAGCATCTCCTCAGCCTGTTCTGGTCTGTGGAAGGGCACGCACTCTCAGGTTGTCTTTTAGGTATATTTTGTACACATGTAACACAAATACATGTGTAGTGATTTCTTATCTTTTGCTCCTTTTATATAGATAGAATTTCATGCATCTTGTTCTGCATTTTTCTTTTGTTCTCTTGGAAATCATTTCATATCAGTTTTTGGAATTTTTTTTTTTTTTTTTTTTTTTTTTTTGTGGCTACCTAGTATTCTGTTCAGTGAACTGATTCCCAGTTGATGAAGACTTAGCGTTTTTCTAATCTTTTGTTATTGCAAACAGTACTACAGTGAATACCTTATTATGCCTGTATCTGTAAGATCAATTCTCAGAAGTAAAATTGTTAACATTTGTGAGTTTGATACTTTCAAATTGCCCACCAAAGAGATACCATCAGCAACATGTTGCGTATGTATTTTTATATCTGATAGCACTGAGGAATAGTTGAGAACCATTGCCTGAGAATCCACTGCATCTTCTGTATATGATTGGGGATTCTCAGCATTAGAATCACTTTTGTGTTGAAAATGCAGATTTTCTAGTCAGTTAGAATCTCAGCAAGTGGGACCCAGAAATACATATTTCTGACATTCCACAGGTTAATCTTATTTGTGTACTGCTACTCTGGGAAATTATAAAGATGTGAAATAGACACCAAGGGATAGAGTGAAAACTTTGCCATTTTTCTTTTCTGATTTTAGAACAGTGCCCAAACCTCGAGTTAAAAAGCAGCCTAAGACTCAGCGTGGCAAGAGAAAAAGACAGGATTCTTCTGATGATGATGATGAAGACGATGAAGCTCCTAAGAGGCAGACTCGGCGCAGAGCAGCTAAAAATGTTAGGTGGGTGATGGCTTCATGTGAGGGTGATAGTGTAGTTGGTTAGAGCTTGGTCCTGGTAAGTCCAGGATGTTGCATTTGAAAGGCAAAAGTAATGACCTGTATCTGGAGGTTGTGCTCAGAAATCTGATCAGAGTTCTTGCAGAAGGAATGGTGTGGACCAGTGGGAATGTGGAAGGAATAGCAGTGACTTATTTCAGACCTTCATTTGTGGAAAGAAAACTGCTTCAGGTTATGTTCTGTTGAGATGACTTAGTGATGCTGTCTTCATTTCATATCATCCTTTCTCAGGAAAGATGCTTGGATTGTATTCTCACTTCTAAATTGCTCCTTTAATCAGATTCTCCTGAGGGTCACCTTACATACTTGGGTGCCATAGTTTTATTAAGTTTTCTAATAGGGTATGAAACATTAGTAGGAAATAAAACACTGGAAGGGACACATGCAGGCATCAAGATTTTACTTTATAGGAGTCGAAGGGCATTTTATTTTCTTCTAGAAGATACACAGGTTTCTTCTGGTCTACTTAGAGATGGTGAAGCTAAGTCCTGGAGATCCTAACCTGTCCATGTGTCCAGGTATGATGCCACAGCTAGGGATTAGGTGCGGAGTATGCTGACATATAGTTAGCCCTTCTTCCTCCTGCACTTGTTGTACATTCAGGAGTGTTTTTCTCACATGTAACTCCCAAACCGTTTGTTGCCTATTTATTGTAGGAGGTTACATTTTAATATTTTATTACCAGGAAGTATGTTAGTTGTAGTTTTCAACACTTTGAGAATACCTAAATTTCATATTCTGTTCACTGGTAAAATACAGGGTTCAAACATTCAGTCTTAGAAGTAACTGCTTCCTTTGTGCTTAATAAAAGAGTAACTTTTTTTCATTTAATCATGCATTTTCTTCGTAGTTGTTCCCTCGTTTCTGTGGTCATGATCTCCTATCACAAAAAGAAAGCATAGCCGTGTCCTTGGAGTTGTGTGTATCTTACTTACACAAATCACTACAAAATGTAGTCTGGTTTTATTTTGAACTGTGAGTGAGCCTTCCTGCAGTTCTTTGTGGACATGCATAACTACTTAAGTAGGAAAAAAGGAACTCTGAGCCCACTTTAACTGTGGCTGATCTTAAGACAACATGGAGCCAAAAGGGTATAGTTCTTTAATGGTGATATATTTAATGTTGTTTAAGTCTGAAGCAGTAGCTTCTCATTTATTTGGCATTTTTCCTCATGCAGTTACAAGGAAGATGATGACTTTGAGACCGACTCTGATGACCTCATTGAGATGACTGGAGAAGGAGCCGATGAGCAGCAGGATAACAGTGAAACTATTGAAAAGGTCTTAGATTCAAGGCTGGGAAAGAAAGGAGGTATGTGTCTTTGGGAAGCAAATTACTTCTTATATCTGCTCAGCGAGGTCCAAATCTTGTGTATTTTCAGCTCTGAGATGAATTTCAGTCCATGCTTACATTGGTTGTGAAATGTGGATTTTTTTTTCTTTATCACATCTTAATTTAAATTTTAATTAGTTAACATACAGTGTAATATTAGTGTCAGGTATACCATATAGTGATTCAGCACTTCCATGGATCATCTCATGCTCATCAGAAGTGCACTCCTTCATTCTCCTTACCTGTTTGACCCATCCCCGCCTACCTGCCTCCATTTTGGCAACTAACCATCAGCTTTTCTCTATAGTCAAGAGTCTGTTTTTTTATTTGCATCTCCCTCCCTCCCCTTTCATCTGTTTTGTTTCTTAAACTCCACATAAGTGAAGTTATATGGTACTTGTCCCTCTCTGACTTACTTCACTGAGCGTAATACTCTCCGGATCCATCGATGTTGTTGCAAATGGCAAAATTTCATTCTTTTTTATGGCTGAGTAATATTCCATTGTGTATATGTACCATATCTTTTCTGTCCATTCATCTGTCAGTGGATATTTGGACTCCTTCCATAATTTGGCTGTTGTTGATAATGCTGCTGTAAACATCGATGTACATGTGTGCCTTCAAATCCATATTTTTGTATCCTTTGGGTCAATACCTTGTAGTGCAGTTGCTGGATTGTAGGGTAGCTCTGTTTTTAACTTTCTGAGGAACTTCTGTATTGTTTTCCAGAGTGGCTGCACCAGTTTGCATGAAAATGGAAGTTTTTCTGACCCAGTCTCATGTTTCATTGCTGAGGATGTAGGGATATATGTGCTGTATGTCTTTGAGACTTGAAAATTAAGATAGTAAAGATATGTTAATCTCTTAAAAAGCAGTGATGTAGCAGAGATTCTTGCTCACAAACATTAAACAAATTTACCTTTAATTAGGGGTTTCTGAATCTCCTTGTGAAGTGTGTCAAACTGGCTAAATACATATGTGGATGACAGTGAAGATTTTTATTTTTATTTATTTCGTAAGTTTTGTTTATTTATTCATGAGAGACACGGAAAGAGAGAGAGGCAGAGACATAGGCAGAGAGGGAAGTAGACTTCATGCAGGGAGCCCGATGTGGGAGTCGATCTCAGGACTCCAGAATCATGCCCTGGGCTGAAGGCAGGCGCTCACAAATAAATGAAATCTTTATTTAAAAAAAAAAAAAAAAAAAGGCAGCTCAGGTGGCTCAACGGTTTAGTGCTGCCTTCAGCCCAGGGTGTGGTCCTGGAGGCCCAGGATCGAGTCCCACGTTGGGCTCCCTGAATGGAGCCTGCTTCTCCCTCTGCCTCTGTGTGTCTCTGCCCCCCCACCCCCTCTGTGTGTGTGTGTGTGTGTCTCATGAATAAATAAATGAATTCTTACAGAAAAAAAAAAAAAATGAAGGCAGGCGCTCAACTGCTGAGCCACTCAGGCATCCCAAGATTTTTTTTTTAAATATCTAACTTGAGGTGTCTCCTAACTCCGTTTCTTTAAAGTAAGCTTCCATGTAGAAAATATGAAATATTGCCTAATTCTTTTTTCTTTGTCTTTTTTTTCATCCAGCCTCATTGGAGTTTTAGAGTTAACAGAGTACTTTGGGTGGATGGGTAATTGGACAGGGTGATGGTGGGGATTTTTGTTTTCTTAAATTTCTGGGAGAGACAGACTTGTTTTCTGAGTTAATAGGGACCAAATCAAAAGGATATTTCTCTTCCACCTTTATTTTGTTTGGATACAAGGATTTCTTTGATTTCATCAGCAAATTTTGGAAAACATTTTAAAGTTTAGAAAATGGGTTTGCACTTTGAAAATATTTGAAATTACAGATCTTGTTCATCCTGTATTGTTTGTGAATTTGTGCATATTTTTAAGTCAGAGTATTTTGTGCTTCATCCAAAAAGAGACTCTTCAGATGAATCCATACTTGAGAAGCTTTTTCAGAGTCTGGTTTAATACACTTTTCAAAGTTTATCTGAATTGTTTTGCAGCCACCGGAGCTTCTACTACTGTGTATGCGATTGAAGCTAATGGAGACCCTAGTGGTGACTTTGACACTGAAAAGGATGAAAGCGAAGTCCAGTACCTTATCAAGTGGAAGGGTTGGTCTTATATCCACAGCACATGGGAGAGCGAAGAATCCTTACAGCAGCAGAAAGTGAAAGGACTCAAAAAATTAGAGAACTTCAAGAAGAAAGAGGATGAAATCAAGCAATGGTACATTTTTAAAGTCATGGGATATTTGCAGCCTTCAGGGAAGGGAAGGTTTTTAAATAATGTGGGGAATGCACAGCTGTCTAGGAACTCAAATTTTGCCTTGATTATTGAGCACAGAGCCATCCAAAATTCCATTTTATAAAGTTGTGACCTGAAGACAGTATATATTTCCATATATGGTCACCAAGTTTGTAGAGTTGAATAATAATAAGTAGTTTATGGAGCATTTTGTGCATGTGATGTTTTTAATCCTCACAATAAGCCCATGAGATTCTCCTTGTTGTATACATTTTGTAGGTGAAGGAGTGAGGCACAGAGCAGCTTTTCTGGGGGGACCCAGGTTTGGAACTCTGGTAGCCAGAGCTCCTAAACACTTTGATATTTCTCATGTATGTTGGGGTTGCTTAGATGTCAGGAGCTAATATTCTAGAACTATCTGGGTTCTGGTGTACTTAACACTATTCTTAGTTTTACACCATTTGCAGAAATGGTGTGACAAAAACAGAACTCCTGAAGCTGTGTTAGACTGTTGTGTTTTTAGTTTTCTTATAACTTTGAATGTGATTGAGTTGCATATGAGAAATATGTGGGGGCTGTAGTACCCACAAACCTAAACTAATAATCAAGTTCAATCCTGAAGACATACCTGTTAGTGTAATGTGATCAGGTTTTTTTTTGTGTTAGAAGTAGGGCCAGATGGGTTCTAGGTCCCCTTTCACTATTACCCACAGTATGGTCCTTCAGTAATTCCTTTATTTTTCCTTTGAGTGTCCTGAAGATGGTGTAGGTTGGAAAGTGGTTAGAAATTTAAAATCCTAAGAGGTACAGTAGCATTTCATTTCTGGTTACTGCTGTTATCCTTCTATAGAATTTTGATGCCAGGAATAACTGGTTTTTCATAAAAGCTACATTGAATCACTCCTAAAGCTCATATCTATATGAAAAAAGGCACGTTTCCTTTTAAATATAGAAGATTGTTTTAAGGATCCCTGGGTGGTGCAGCGGTTTGGCGCCTGCCTTTGGCCCAGGGCGCGATCCTGGAGACCCGGGATCGAATCCCACATCGGGCTCCCGGTGCATGGAGCCTGCTTCTCCCTCTGCCTGTGTCTCTGCCTCTCTCTCTATCATAAAAAAAAAAAAAAGAAAAAAAAAAAAAAGATTGTTTTATTGTCCTATTCTTTTTTTTTTTTTAAAGATTTTATTTATTCATGAGTGACACAGAGAGAGGAGTGAGAGGGAGAGAGAGAGAGAGAAAGAGAGAGAGAGAGGCAGAGACACAGAGGGAGAAGCAGGCTCCATGCAGGGAGCCTGATGTGGGACTCGAGCCTGGGTCTTCAGGATCACACCCTGGACTGCAGGCGGCGCTAAACTGCTGCGCCACTGGGGCTGCACTTATTGTCCTATTCTGTTTAGATATATGAATTTATCATACAAAGTAGTTATTTTTAGGTTTCTCTATAAAGAAAGAGCAATGGTGTGTCCTATGAGTCTTAAGAGTTTTTGAAAGTGTATTTTTTTGTAAAATATCTTGCCTTACTAGTAGTAAAGGATTTCCAAAGGGACAGATGGAAGTAAAGACTCCATTTCCTTTTCTCTTTTTGCCTTGACTTTGATAGATATATATAGATTTTCCAAATCTAACTGGTATGCATTTTTTTTTCTTCTGTGTAGGTTAGGAAAAGTCTCTCCTGAAGATGTGGAATATTTTAACTGCCAACAAGAGCTGGCCTCAGAGTTGAACAAACAGTATCAGATAGTCGAAAGAGTAATTGGTGAGCACATGGAAACTTACTTGAGCAGTGTTTGATCTCCATGAATAATGGCTTTTGGTTTTGGGTAATGTAAATGACAAAATGCATTTTGCGGGCTTACTCTTTGAGACTAGATATTTTGAAGGAGAAGTTAACAAGATTTGCTGGTAAATTATGATTTGGGGGATGAGGGATGGATGTTAGGGTGATACCAAGATTTTTGACCCAAGCAAATAGGAGAACAAATATTTACTGAAATGGAAAGATTAAGAGAAGAGCTGATTTTTGGAGTGGAAATCAAGAGCTTGGTTTGATATTTGTAAGTCTGCTTTACTTCTTAGTTGTCTAAGTGGGAATATAGTGAAGGCTGTAGCATATGTGAGCCTGGAGTTTCAATCTCTTAGTCTGTGCTGGGGATTTAAATTTGGGAATTTATCCGTGTATAAATAGTATGTAAAGCCTAAGATTTACTGAGAATATCAGAAATAGTATACATAGTGAGAATAGGAAGTCTGAGAACATTACAGGTTTTGGAAGACAGGGGGAAGCCCCAGGAGACAATAGCCAGTGAGATTGGAGTGGGGTTGGGGGAGTATATCCTGGAAGCCAAGTGATTCATGGGTTTGGGAAGGAGGAACTGCTGCTAGCCAAATGCCAGGAGGGCTAAGAGTTGATCCTTGAATTTGGCCCCAGGTGTGGTGCTGGTGAAGTGGAACTGTGGAATGGTAGGGATGATGCAGGCCTGACTGGGAGGGCTTTAAGAGAGAATGAGGGGGTACAGTGAGTAGAAATAAGTCTCCTGGGGAGTTTTGAGGTAAAGGGGAACAGAGGAATGGGGTAATTGTGACACAGAGCTGTGGGAGGACTGTGTTTTTTTTTGTTTTTTTTTTAATGCAATATTGTATATTTGTGTTCTTACTCGTAGGATCTAAAATGTCACTCTTTGTTATAGTGATAATTTTTTTATCTTATTTTCCATTTCTTTAGCTGTGAAGACAAGCAAATCTACACTGGGTCAGACAGATTTTCCAGGTGAGCAAGAGGTCTGGTTAATAAATGTTATTGAGCATTTAAGAGCAGTTCATGTTTTGCAGAATATTTACAGTTTTGCCAGGTGGCTTTTCAATGGTTATATGTAAAACAGAATGTCACTCCCCCTCCTTTAATGACAGTTGGGGGCAGCCCTGGTGGCTCAGCGGTTTGGCGCCGCCTTCAGCTCAGGGTGTGATCCTGAAGTCCCAGGATCGAGTCCCACATCACGCTCCCTGCGTGGAGCCTGCTTCTCCCTCTTCCTGTGTCTCTGCCTCTCTCTGTGTGTCTCTAATGAATAAATAAACAAATCTTTAAAAAAAAATAATGACAGTTGGTAATTTACCAATTTTTGTATATGAAATAGCTCACAGTCGGAAGCCGGCGCCTTCAAATGAACCTGAGTATCTATGCAAATGGATGGGACTGCCATATTCAGAGTGCAGCTGGGAAGATGAAGCCTTGATTGGCAAGAAGTTCCAGAGCTGCATTGACAGCTTCCATAGTCGGAACAACTCAAAAACCATCCCAACAAGAGAATGCAAGGTGTGGTGATTGCTGGCTTTTGATTTTCCAGGGGAAAGAGGTGTTAATAGAAAGGGTTGGTCACATAGATATTATATTGGGAAGAGAAAATAGTACAAACCTAAATGATAGTTTCCATTTTGAAGTGAAAGAAGTTGAATTAACCTCAACATCACAGTAAAATATTAAAACAGGGAGAGCATGAGTTGTATAATGGCTTTGCTGACTTCTTTATTCTTAAAATCCACACATCCAGGTATGTCTAATTGGAAATCATGTGCAGGATATTTGAAAAAGATTAAGCACTTTAAATAGAAGGGACAGGAATGAGGAGAGGCTTTAAATTCTCAGAGCCTAAATAGATATGGTCCTTTATTTAGATTTATTTATTTAGATTGATCGTACGTATGCTTTCCCTTCATTGGAATCCATTCCACATATTAAGAAATGTGCCTCCATAGTAAAAGTCTATTAAGACATGGGCTCTGTCTCTGAGAAGTTGGCATCCAGTTCATGGCACCGAACCTCCATCTGTGAACTGCTGTGTGTAAATAAGGGGGCAGTGAGTGTAATAAATAATTGGTGTCAGAGAAGTAGAGAGGCAGAGTCACTGAGCTCCAGTAGTCCTTGAGGAGGTTTTAAAGAGCTAAAGAGGAGGTTGTGGTACTTGAACTTTCCTGGTCCTTGAGGAATGGTGAGTGCTGGACAGACAGACAAAAGGGGGCCCAGGTTATTACCCTCCCATGAAGGATGCAGGAGAAGGATACACTTTGGGTGGGAAGGGAGGAAGGTGATGTTGACGAGTGCATTTAAGTCCCGAGTGTGTATGTCTTGAGTAACTTGAAAAGTAATTTGGGCTTTATCCTGTGGGCATTGATGTGAGAAGAGCAGCTGCATAAAAAACGAGTTAGAAAGCTCCATCTCACAGGAGTGTGCAGGAAACTCTGGAGGAGGCTCTTAGAAAAGCCAGAAGGTCCAGCCAAGAAGATGCCGTAGAAGTCCTCCCATTATGGAGGAATAGTGTAAGGATAAGGGAAGTGCCATGGGATGAAAGGATCAGATGGGAGAAGCATGATGGGGGAGACTTGGCAGAAGTGGATACAGTGTTCAGTGGCCTGAGCACGAGGAGTCAGATTCCATTTGCTGCCTGGTGTCACAGAGGAGAGCTGTGATGATGAGTAATCACCTTATCAAACTGCTAGGATGACACTCCATGTAATAGCATGCAGATTCCACAGAGCCCTACTCTTCAGGGAAATACTCCCTGAAGAAAGACTTCATGGCCAAAGAATTTTGGGAAGCATTCCTAAATGAAATTTTCCTGTAAATTCACAATATGCACAAGCATTTTAGACATGGGAAAGGCACAAGTAATGAAATCTGTGTAACTTTTATTACATTGTTTCCCACATGGATTTAGCCACAGAATCCATATTTTGTACAAACCATAGAGACGTGGCCTTACTAGAGACTACATGGTTCTTCATGTCCTTTTCATTAGAAAAACCAAACTTGCACACTGGGGGTTCCAACTAGGTGGAGGCTGCTTTTCAGGATTTGCAAATGCTATTATGGTACAGTTCTGCTGGGTTTAGCATATAGAGACTTTACCAGAGGTGGTGTTTTGTACGGTTTAGAAGGAGATAATGTGAAAGTGATAGTATAGCGTTCCTTGTTGTATGATAGAGATGATATAAAATGAGTGCTGTGTAATTATTTTCATGGACTGATTTCAGGACCAGGAGCATGTGAACCAAAAACTATTTGGGATGCATCTGGCTTTGGGAATACAGACCACAATGGAAGGAGGTGGGGTAGGCTGGGTTGGGTGATTGGTGATGCAGATATGAAATTTAAACTTTTGTGCTATGGTTCAGAGCACATAAATCACAGCTAGCATTTTATATAGGAATAGCAAGAAAGTCTTCTTCAGACCTGGACTTTGTTAATTTTTGTTTTTCAGGCCTTGAAGCAGAGACCACGATTTGTGGCTTTAAAGAAACAGCCGACATATTTAGGAGGGGAGAATCTGGAGCTCCGTGATTATCAGCTAGAAGGTCTCAACTGGCTTGCTCATTCCTGGTGCAAGTAGGTAGAAAAAGACGTTTGACATTTTCTTTACAGTTTCTAACTTCTTTATTGTTAAGTACAAATAATTACTTCTTTCTTTCTTTGTGTATTACAGAAACAAAAAGTATGTGATTGAGGGAAAGCTTTTCTAGGAGTTTATATAAGTATGTAATACCATTTTAATCTGAAATAAATAGTACTTGGTTAATTAGTTAGTTAACAAATTGGCTAATTTGTCATAGCCAGAGACCTACATCATAACATGTTATTCATGGGTATAGATAGCAAGATAGTTTGCCCAGATCTTTGGTGTAGAAGGAGAATGAAGAAAATGTCTGTTTTCCACTCATTTTCCTTCTAGGCCAGGGAAACCTTTGACTTAATGTCCTATGGCCATGCTGAAGAATAGTGTGAAATTTGCCTTCCTGATATTGCTGTACATGCTGTCCCTTTTAGGGAAAAGTCTCTGGTTGAATCTATAAAATTAATCTTTCTTCTTTTAACAAAACCAACTTAATCTTAAAAAAAAAAAAGCTGTGATGATAGTGTTAGAAGTTTAAAGGTACTTTGAGATAGTACTCATGAATTTCATTCATCAGTTCAGTTGCAATTCGTAGTCTCTGATTACTGTGTCTGAGGGGTCCCAGAGGTGTTTTCATTTCATTTCCCTGCCCTCACAGGGTATATACAATGTGAATGCCTGCCTACAAACTCATTCACCTACATGCAGCTCTTAATTTCTTCAGTGTTTTATAGTAAAGCAGAAATTCTTGTTTGAGAGTTAAACTGCAGCCTGAAAATAAAAACGTGTGAGCAGCTTTTCTCGATGCCAGAAAAGTGGTTTCTAGTTAGGGATAAATATACAGTGTCTGCTTCCCAATCCAACCACCTCTGTGTCCTGTAAAACCTAATGCATGCAGTATCTGACAGGAACATGAGAGCTCTTGAGATTCTGTTTGCATGACTAAGAATGTGTATCTCCTAGAACTATTCTAAATTGTTTGAAAACGGGTTTGGTTTCAGAGAATAGTGAGACCTTCTCTTCCTTTAGGATAGTTATAAGGCTAGGTGGAACCTCAAGCTATGTCTCCTGACCCTCTTATGAAGGCTCCTAGGAACGAAGATGTCATGTACCTGATTCATAGTTCCACTTGTTTCTGTGGAGTCCTTGGCTAGCTTTCTCTACTTCCATCTGAACAATTCAGAGTCGGCTGAACAGGCCCAAGAAGTCGTTGGGCCCTGGTCATAGGAACTTTATGCTAAATAGTATGCTGTATTAGCTTAGTTTTAGAAAAATGGGCAGATCATTTCAAATCTCTTATAATATGTATATATAAACAGTGGTAGCTTGCTAGAGAGAGGAAATGTTGGAGGATATGAGGTTAGTTGCTCCCCGCCAGAAAGGTGAGAGAAAGAGGAGGGAGATTACTCAAAGGGACATACTATGTCTGAATAGTGCATATAAAATTAGGTCAACCTGATTATAGAAAGGTATGGCTCCTCCTTTTCCCTTCCCCCAGTATATTTTTGACTTTGTTCTTTCCCTCTAAAATTAGCCATTCTGTGGAACATACAATGTATTTTTAAAAATTTAATCTCTTCTTGGTAAATAGAATGTCTTGTTTTTCTAATCAGTTCTCTTTAACTTGCATATTACTTTCAGTTCTTTCTGGTTCATTGATTAAGCACTTGTTAGTATTTGTAAACCTTCATAGCCTGATTTTCAACAATCTCTTAATGTTTGTAGCCTTTTGCCATATATCTATTCCTAATTCCATGCCAAATGGGTTGTTTTCTGTTTCCTGAACATACTTCCTACTCTGGCCATTGCTTGAGTGTTTTTCTTCTATCTGGAAAATCCTCTCCTGTTAGTATCCAGTTGAAATCTAGACTGTCTCCTAGAGCAGAGTTTCTCAAAATGCAGTCCAAGGAATACATCTGCATCAGAATATCCAGAAGTATCTGTAAAAGTACAGATCCCTGAGCCCTTTCCCAGATATTTTCTTTGGTAGGTGTAAGTGGATTCAGAAATCTGATCTGTAGCCTACCTTTCCTGTAGACTGTTCTGTATCTAAAACAAGCTCCATGCCCTGCAGCACATGTGCCTAGGGAGTGGCGTATGTAGCATTAAACAGTCCAGTGGCATGTAGTGGAATGGGTGGATGATTTGGGCAGAGACACAGGACTGTCAGGCTGTAGGGTTCACCAGCAGTGGTGAATAGCCAGTTTGTCTCTGCTTTCTGTAATGCTGAAACCCAAGGTCCTGTTCCTGGACACCCCAATATAATAAAAACCTGCCTGCTCTGTTATAAGGAAAGAAAGACCAAAATGCAAGGTAAAGAATATAGTCTGAATAAGGTCTCATAGTAATCCAAATTTGATTATACTCTGATCACTTGTTACTTTTCCTGTTGTATAGCTTCTGCTTTCTTCTTACGCAGGAGAGGAAATAAATTTGAGGCTTGGATGGAATCGGTGCCTTGATTGGTGAATTGTGAGGCATTGGCTTCTTTGCTGTGTGTGTGTGTGAACTAATGATTTTGTTTTGTTTTGTTTTTTTCTCTTTTTGCAGAAGTAACAGTGTAATCCTTGCTGATGAAATGGGCCTAGGAAAGACCATCCAGACCATATCATTCCTCTCCTACCTGTTCCACCAACACCAGCTGTATGGCCCCTTTCTTATAGTCGTCCCTTTATCCACCCTCACCTCATGGCAGAGGGAGTTTGAAATCTGGGCACCAGAGATTAACGTAGTGGTTTACATAGGTGACCTGATGAGCAGAAATACGGTGTGTAAACAAAAAGAATTGGGATAGAATCTGTGTTATAAATGTATTTTGGAAATTGACCTAAAATCGTTATAGTCTTCAGTAACATTATGATTCTGACACTGTGCTATGTCCCCAATGTTGGGAGATTTATGTATCACAAAAGTGCAACTCAGATGTTCTTTAACATGCTGACTGCTTTAAAGGAAAGCTACGGCAGTACATAAATGGGAATCTCTTTTAGTTGGATTGCTGTAGTTTTTTCTTCTGTCTTTTGTATTTCTAAGAACACTTTATTTATAAATAAATAATATAATGTATTTGTGGAAGGTTGATATTTTTGCTGTTTGAGCAGAGACCTACTACTAAAACCAAGTTCTTATAGTTGATTTCCCAGCCTTTTAAAATAGTGAGGTTGTAGAACTTGAAAGAATAAAGAGAAAGGAGAATGAGCCATGCTAGGGCTATAAAAATGAGAATTATTTGTCTATTTTCAACCTTAACATGAGCATCAGGAACTTAGAACATGGAGGCTTGAGTTGATCTCTGTTTAGCAAATCATTTCTTCATAATGACTGACTTATTCAAAAGCACCTGTTAATATGCGAGGGCCTGTGCTGCGTGCTTTGTGTATATTAGCTGTAACCCTCGTGATTTTCCTCCAAGTAGATGGTGCTTTCTAACCAATTGATGAAGAAAAAGGACTCCGAGAGTTTAACACTTGTCCCCGCCATCTAGGATGTGGCAGAGCTGAGGTCTGGACAGAGAAGTGTCTGGTCCCAGACCTTTGCTCTTTTGTTCTGTGTGAAGTTAGAGTAAACTGTTTCTAGTAGACTGCTTATCACAAGAGCAAACAATCAGGAATCCTCAGACCTTTAAAAGAGATGTTATATATTATGCTTGTTGAAATTTATTTTTTATTAAATATTTTCATTCAAATTGTCTAACCTAAACCTTGGCAGATTTCACTGCTCTAATTTTGAGTTTCTAAAAAAATTGCAGTTCTTAGCTCTGCTAATCCATCTGTTAGCCTTTACAAAAGGAAAAAAAACCTCAGATTATGCAAAATGGCTTCAAGCACTGCATTCATAGGTGAAGACAAAGTGAACTCTGAAAATTTGTAGAGTCAGGGTAGTTTCCTATGTGGACTCCAATCCTCCTTTTCTTTGTTCTTTCTGCCCACTTGGTAGTGATCACCTGCACACACTCCTTATCCTGTTCTCCAGTCCATACAAACTACGGGAGCTTTTTCTTGGGCCATCGTGCTTGCTGGAGCTCATTACACTGCAGTATGAATGTGTTAGTTTTGTGTTCCTTTACATTGACCTTATTTTCACTCATTAAATTGCATTTTTTTTATTTTTTTTATTTTTATTTTTTTATTAAATTGCATTTTCATCCTATACCCCTCTTTCCCTTTTTCTTGGAGGCCACATCTTTCTGCTCTAGATTAATGACATTTCTGACTGAGCCAGAGGTTGGCATTTGTTCTACTTGTTAATAAAAGTATTGCCTTACCAAAGAGCAAAGAATAATAAACTATCCTTAAGAAAATTAACATTCAGGTAGATCACTAGATAAGTTCAAGTCACCAGGGTTTAGTTGTAGTTGCAGTGCGGTTTTTTGGTCAAACATGTTGGGGCAGGGGTAGGGGTTGATGACAGTTTATTTGAATTCTCACAGTAAAGTTTTTGCTGCTCAGTGAGTGATCTTTTTATTCTCTACTGCTTAATATTTTGGTTGCCTAGGTCAATTTAGAATGTATAAAATATTCATTAAATTCTAGTCAGGTTTATTTTTTATTTGGCATGTTTCTGATGCATCTGTCACAAGACTGCTGGTGATCTAGAAAGGTAAAAGTAGAAATTGTATCTTAATTACTGGTTTCTCTTCTAGATACGGGAATATGAATGGATTCATTCTCAGACTAAAAGGCTGAAGTTCAATGCACTTATAACAACATACGAGATCCTCTTAAAAGATAAGGTGTGTAATTTTGTAGTGTGACTTGTGTAAATGGTGGGGCCTGTGCTTCCCGCTTGCCATGTTACTTTTATTTATTTAAAAAAGCAAACCGTGAACAAGCAATCTGCAAAGAATATTAAGGTTGTAAATAAAAATCAGAACCTTACAGTTGAAGGGGACTTTAGATCACATCTAACAGGATGAAATGGTATTGAGGCCAGTAACTTACCTGAGCGTCATCCTGGGCATTTCCCATCATATCCTTGTCAAGCAATTTTTCCACAATAGATGATGTGAATGGTCTCTGTGAGGAGGACAGAAAAATGAAGGTTTTTACACCATCTCCTTTCTACAGTTACTAAGAAATGTATGTGGCAGGTGGTTCCATTGGTGACAATAAGTGTAAATGAGTTCAATTTGGTGGCTCTTAGTGTTTCTGTGCTTCAGGGTTGGGGTGGAGAATAGGCAGAGAAGAATCTTATTTAAGGAGAGACTGCAAAATCATGGTTTTTTTTTTTTTTTTTTTTGTATTGTTTTTGCCCAGCATACCAATTTTTGTGTTCTTCCTGTGGGGCATGCAGCAACACTTGGCATAAAAGACTCCCTTTTCCCCCTCAATAACTCAAAAGTGATGGTGGTGATATGCTCTTCTGAGTAGACACCAATCTGGCCAAAAACAGAATAAACAGAGCAGTCCTAATATAATTTAAGTCCGTGAAGAATAAATGTTTCTATGTATACCTTTGTGATGGTATTTGTACAGAGATAATTAACAGTTGAAAGTACTTTTGGGTTCCCTTCTGACCTGGTGGCTCGTTCTGTTTTGTTTTTACTTTAGACTGTGCTGGGCAGTATTAACTGGGCCTTTCTGGGAGTGGATGAAGCCCATCGGTTGAAGAATGATGACTCTTTATTGTATAAAACTCTGATTGATTTCAAGTCCCACCATAGGCTCCTGATTACGGGGACCCCTCTTCAGAATTCCCTCAAAGAGCTCTGGTCCTTGCTGCACTTTATTATGCCGGAGAAGTAAGCTCCTTCCTGTGTATTTCGAAAGATGCAGAATGTCTGAAATGCCAATGCTTCTTAACTTTTTAAAAATAGACCTTAGGGAAAACAGATGGCATGATTTGGGGACAGCAAAACATTAAACTGGTGCAGGAACAAAATTAGTAAAATGTTCCATAATAAATGGTAGGCACAGAATTGAGCATGTCAAGGAGGAAAGCCTGTTACCTAGCAGATGTTTAAATCAATCACTTAATGCTTTGGGGAAATAATTGGTAAATAGGTAACCTCAGACCTTCTCCCTATTCTTATAAGGTAATCAGTAATTGAAATGAAGTATATAAGATACACAGTCTGATAGCATTAATATCTTAAACCCAAAGCTTTGATAACAGAAGCCATCAGCATTGGGTGTTATTCAGATCTTTAACTTATTAAGGAATCATGGAATGTCTTTTATTGAGAAGATTTTTATGGGAGAGATGATATGCACGTTTCTTAAAACTTACCCAATGGTATTCAGTGATCCTTGGAATGAATTCTAAATTTGTTACCTTAACTTGGAAGACCCTGCCCCATGTGGTCCTTCATAGTACTCTGACCCATCCCATCCCACTTTGTTCACCACTCCTTCTGCTTCAGCCAGTCTGTCCTCTCTCTGTACCTGTAGCGTGCCACGGCCCTGCCACTCTCTGTCTGCAATGTTCTCCCTCCTCCTCATCTTCACATGGCTGTCTTGTCTTAATATTTTTGCCTCAGCCTGTATGACCACCTCCTTTTAGATGTCTCCTCAGACCATCTAACTGAAGCTGCTTGTGGGACAGGCATGTCACCCTACCCTGTTTATTTTCTTCACAGCACCTCCCTTTCCTCATTTCTTCCTCGTTCACCTCATGTCATTTAATTTACATATCAGGGGACAGCTCTGGTGGCTCAGCGGTTTAGCGCCGCCTTCAGCCCAGGGCGTGATCCTGGAGTCCCAGGATCCAGTCCCACGTCAGGCTTCCTGCATGGAGCCTGCTTCTCCCTCTGCCTGTGTCTCTGCCTCTCTTTCTCTCTCTGTATCTCTCATGAATAAATAAACAAAATCTTAAAAAAAATTTTTTTACGTATCAGAAGCAGCAGGGATCTTGTTTACGTAATTCATTGATGGTCTATGTGGCCTGGAGTAGTTTCTGGTATGCAGTAAACGGTCAAGGGTTGTCCAATTGACAGGGAAATGCTCCACAATTTTTTAATTTTAACTCAGAAAAGACTTGAGTGCGTACTATGTGCCATAAACTGAGCAAGGCATTTTGGATAGTGTAATTAAAACCATAAAGGAGGCCCCTTCCCCCATGTGTTGTTAGCGTTTTGTAAACACTGTTGAGATACAGTTTACATACCATAAGATACATGACTGTGAGTATACAATTCAGTATTTCTTAGTAAATTTCTGGAGTTGTGCACCCATCATTATCTAGTTTTAGAATACTTTCTTCACCCAGAATAGTTCCCTCTTGTCTGTAGTTAATTTCTGCTTCTACCTCTAGCCTTAGGCAATCACTAATTGACTTTCATCTCTAGAGATTTAACTTTTCTAGAAATTTCATATAAATGGAGTCCTAATACGTAGTCTTTTGTTTTTGGCTTGTTTCATTTAGCATAATATTTTTGAGATTTACCTGTGTCACAGAATTTATCAGGAGTTAGTCTCTTAAAATTGAGTACTATTCCATCATATGTTTGTCCAGTCACCAGTTGATGGACATTTTGGTTGCTTTAGTTTGGGCCTGTTGTGTCTGTGTGTGGACATATGTTTTTATTTATCTTCATTAGAACTTACTGAAATTGCCGGTTGTTTGGAAAGTATGTGTTTAACTTAAGCTACCAGGGTAGGCTGTTTTCCTGTTGCCATTCCCACCATAAATGTCTGAATTTTTAGTTTCTCCGTATTATCACCAAAACTTGGTGTATTCTCAGTCTTTTGGATTTTGGTGATTCTGGTAGGAGTGTAGTGATACCTCATTGTGGCTTAGAATTGCATTTTTACAATGACTAATAATGTTGAACATTTTTTCATGTATTCATTAGCCATTTGTGTATCTTTGGTGAAATGTCTGTGTAATTAAATTATGTTGTTTCATGAGTCGAAGAGGTCCTTCCTTCCTTGTATTCCAGATTCAGTACTTTATGATTTGCAAGTATTTTGTTCCAGTCTGGCTTGTCTGTTTTCTTAAGGTTGTCTTTTAAAGAGCAAAAAGTCTGTTAATTTGATAAAGTATAATCTTACCAATTTTTTAAATGGATTCTGCTTAATGTCCTATAAAATAAGATATATTTGTTCAACCTACAGTCACAAAGACTTTATTCTTTATTTTCTTATAGGAATTTTAATTCTTATGTTTAGGTCTCTGTTCTGTTTTAGCATTATTTTTTGTTGATAGGGTAAAGTATGAGGACTTAAGGTCATTTTTTTGCAGTGGGATTTTGGAAGTTGTCCTAGTGCCATTTGTTGAAAATAACCTTTCTTTATTGAATTGCCTTGATATTGTTGAAAATCAGTTGAGGTCATGAATGTAAGGTTCTATTTGTGGTTTATCAGTTTTGATCTACTGATATGTATTTCTGCCCTTAATGCTGATGCCTCACTGTCTTGATTACTGTGGCTGTATACTGTTTTTTTAAATGGTGAAATATAAATTCAATTTTGTTCCTCTTTACCAAAATTATTTTGGCTATTCTAGATCCTTTGTATTCCCAAAGGCATTTTAGGATCAGCTTGTTAATTTCTGAAAGGAAAAAAGTTCTGCTAGAATTTGGTAGGCATTGTGTTGAATATAGATACTGATTTAGAGAGAATTATCATCTTAACAGTATTGAGCCTTCTAAGCTATCATCACAGAAAGTTTCCTGTTTATTTAGATCTTTTGTAATTTTTCTCAATAGTGTCTAATAGTTTTCAGTGTATAAGTCTTATATACTTCTTTTGTTAAATTTATTCCTACTTATTTTGATTTTAAGTGGAATTGTTTTTTTAATCTAATGTTCAGATTGTAATAGAGTAACTGAGTTTTGTCTTTTTTAAAAAATATTTTATTTATTCATGAGAGACAGAGAGAGGCAGAGACATAGGCAGAGGGAGAAGCAGGCTCCATGAAGGGAGCCCAATGTGGGATTCAATCCTGGGACTCTGGGATTGCGCTCCTGAGCCAAGGCAGACGCTCAACTGCTGAGCCACCCAGGCATCCCAAGTACCTGAGTGTTTATTAGCTATCTTAGATCCTATGAACTTGCAAAATTCAACTGTATTTGAAAGAAGTTATGCTTCTTTTACAATGTGGATGGATGCTTCTTATTTCCTGGCCTGTGGTATTTATTCTCTGTAACATCCATGTTGAATACAGTTGGGAACAGGATGTTAGCTGTAGAATTTTTGTAAATACCTTTTTGGGCTGAGGACATTTTCTTCCAAGGTTTTGAGAGTTTTTATAATGAAAAAGTGTTGGATTTAGTCACATGCTATTTTTTTTTCCTGGGTCTATTAAAATGACTATGGTTTTTGTTCTTTCTTCTGCCTATATGGTATATTATATTAGTTACTTTATAGATTTTAAGACAACCTTTCATTCCTGTGATATATCTGACTTAGTCATGGTGTTGTATCCTTTTAATGTGTTTCTAGATTCATTTTGCTACTGTTTTGTTAAAGACTGTTTAACAGTCTGTGTGTGTGTTTAATACTTTATTGACCACTTAAAGACAAGCATCTGTGTTTTTTGATGGATATTAGTCTCTAGTTCTATGCCTGTCTGTGTGATGTCTGCCTGGCTTTGGTATCAGGATAATAGAATGAATTGGAAAATGTTCATTCTTCCTTTATTTTCTGAAAGAATTCATTAGGATTCGTATTACTTCTTAAAATATTTGATAGGATTCACCAGTGTAGCCTTGTGGGCCCTATCTTTTCTTTGTGGGAAAACTGACTAATTCAGTTTCTAGTTACAGATCTATTCAGGTTTTCTGTTTCTTCATTTAGTTTTGTTAATCTGTGTCTCTCTAAGAATTTGTCCATTTTGTCTAAGTTGTCTGATTTATTGGCATAATGTCATAGTGTTTCTTCATGATCCTTTTACTTTTGAAGGATATATTGTGATCTCAGTAAGTTTTGGTTGTGGTAATTTGTGTCTTGCCTTTTTTTCTTGGTCATTTCAGGTAAGGGTTTAACAGTCTGAAGAAGGATATTTCAAAGAAACCAACTTTTGACTTTTTTTTTGTTTTGTTTTCTATTTCACAAATTTCTGTTCTCATCCTTATTATTGTCTTTTATTTAATGTTCTCATTTTCTTTTTTCTTTAGGTGGAAACTTAGATTATTGATGTAAGGCTTTTTTTCTTTTTTCCTAATATAGGTGTTTAATGGTGTAGGTTACCTTCTCTGTGCTGCGTTAGCAGCATTCTGCGAATGTTGATACATGTGTTTTTGGCTTTCATTCAGTTTTCATCTATTTTCTCTTGTGATTACTTCTTTGGTGCATGGGTTTGTTTTAAGTGTGTTGGTTAATTAGAAATATTTAGATACTTCCCAAATGATTCATAATTTAATTTTGTCTTATTGAACATGTTTTAAATGAATTTACTGTTACTTGTTATATTGTCTGGTATGTTTGCATTTTGGAGAATGTTCTTTGTGCACTTGAAAAGAAGAATATTTTGCTTTCCTAGGGTAGAATTTGTTATATTAACTTCGTTAATAAATAGTTTTACTCAAGTCTTACATGCCTTTTTTTAAAATTTATTTTTTACATGCCTTTGCTGACTTCATGTCTAGTTCTCTCTAATATTGACAGTTAAACGTTTAGATATATAATTATAGTTGTTGAGTGATCTACTTTCGGTTCTGTGAGATTTTCTTTCATGTATTTTGAGGGGTTTGTGTGTTAGGTTTGTGCACATTTGGAATTGTTCTATGTTCTTGATGTATTAATCTTTTTTCAGGAAATGTCTCTTTATCTCTAGTAATATTTCTTGTTCCTTAGATCTATTTTGTGTGATATGACAGCTCTTTAGTTCTCTTTTGGTAACTGTTTGCATGATATACTGTTTTCCATCACTTTACTTTCAACTACTTTTAATGAGTCTAAAATATGTCTCTTATAGACAGAATATAGTTGGATCTTCCTTTTTAAATATAGTTTGATAATCTCTGTCTTTTGATTAAAGGGTTTAGTTCATTCACATTTAATGTAATTATTGCAATGATTGAATTTATGTCTGGTATTTTGCCCCCCCCCCCCCATATGTCTTGTATCTTTTTTGTTTCTGCTTCTCCTTTACTGTCTTTTTTGTTTCAACGATTATTTTTAGTGTGTCATTTTAATTATGCTGGTAATTGATTTTTTTTTAAAGTATTTTCTTACTGGTTGCTGGGGCTTTTTTAGTGTGCATCTCATCACAGTCTTCAGATTAATGCTGACCTACTTCTGGTAAAATAGAGCTTTTCTCCAGTATGGCTTCATGAAGTGTAAACTCAAGAATACAGTGATAAATTTATTGCTTTATTCAGGCTTGTCTTTTAAGGAAATTAAGAAAAGAGAAAAATGTACTTACATAGTCTTTCATATTGCACATTTATTTTATTATTTCCAGTGATCTTTATTTCTTCTTGTGGATTCAGCTTGCCGTTAGGTATTATTTCTTTTTAACCTAAACGACTTCTTTAGTATTTCTTGTAAGGCAGACCAACTAGCAACAAATTCTGTGTTTTCATTTGTTTGTGACTGTCCTTCTTTCACTTTTATTTTTCAAGGATAGTTTAAGACTCTTCAGAAGATGGGTAGAAAAACTTGACCACTCTGACTGTGCTGGCCTCACTACAGCTGTTAGTAGAATAGGCTTAAACTATTTCCTGTGTTTGCAGGCATCCTGTTGATGGGGGTGTGCTTCTGGGAGTGGGGGGCCCCCTGGACACCCCTCCTTCCTCTGCCTTCTCTCAGAGCAGCGTTTCTCATTTCTCATCCTCAGCACTATTAACATTTTGAGCTGGATAATTCTTTTTTGTCAGGGGCTGTCCTTTGTATTAGAAGGTGTTTAGCAGCATCCCTGGCCACTACTTCACATGCCAGTAGCTGCCCCCTTTCTCAGTTTCAGTAACCAAAAATGTCTCCAGGCCTTCCCAGTGTCCCACAGGAAGGCAGATTCATCACCAGTCAAGAAACACCGTTCTATAGGAGATTCCTTTTCCTGTGATGTTTCACCCATCCCCGTCTCATTGCTGCTGTCTTGTCTGTCCTGTTGTTGCTCACCTGGGTCTTCTGTCCTTTCTTCAGAGCTCTGTGAGTGGATACTGGCCTAAGGATGGAGGCAGTTGCCTTCTTTTTTTCTAATCTGATTTTTAGTTTCAGAGGTAGAATTTAGTGATTCATTAGTTGCATACAACACTCAGTGCTCATTACTTCAAGTGCTCTCCTTAATTTAATGCTCATCATCCAATTACCCCATCCTCCCCACCTGCCAGGCCCTCTTCTTTTTTTTAAACATTCTGCTGTACATTCTGTAATGAGTAACCTATTCATCATGTATTAGTAGAAGGCTGTGTTTTTATAAAGTGTGCTTTTCAAAGGTACAAGTGTTGTAAAACAGATAATGTATAAAAGTTCAGAACTAGTCAAGATTTTCAATTATTTGTTACATTTTTTTTAAGAGTTTATTTATTCACGAGAGACAGAGAGAGAGAGAGAAGCACAGATACAGGCAGAAGGAGAAAGCAGGCTCCATGCAGGGAGCCCGACATGGGACTCGATCCGGGGTTGCCAGGATCATACCCTAGGCTGAAGGTAGTGCTAAACTGCTAAGCCACCTGGGCTACCTGGTTTTCAATTATTTGTTATTAATCTTTGTTTTCTGAAATGAAGAATTTTCATGTGTATTTAAATTTTTCATATTAGATCTTTTTGGTACACCGGAAGTACCATATATATGGAAGTACCAGTGGTTTATAGCACTGCCTGCAGCCTGGGGTGTGATCTGGAGACCTGGGATCGGGTTCCGCGTTGGGCTTCCTGCATGGAGCCTGCTTCTTCCTCTGCCTGTGTCTCTGCCTCTCTCTCTCTCTCTCAATAAATAAATAAATCTTAAAAAAAAAAAAAATGCAAATGTGTGTGTGTGTGTGTGTGTGTAAGAGAGCTTTTTCTCTTGAAAACTTTGTTTTTAAAATACTGTCATTTTCAAACATTTTTTAAAAGATTGTTTTCCACAAATGTGCATATGACTCCATTAGTTGAGTTAAGATTTAACCTTTGTTTCTGCTTGAGCTTTGCTGGGCGGGTGACCAAATCCGGTGCAATATTTTCCCAATCCTTACCAGTAGTTTCTTAGGTTCCAGATGGTTTTGTGGGACCACTTAGTCCTTTCAAAGAAATGATCCATTGAAGAAGTTTTAGTGGATAGAAAGGAATTAAGTTTGGTCAGATAACTTTTGAACCTTCACCTCCTTGATTATAACAGGCCATCATTTTTTAAATTCAGAAGTTAGTTCTCATTTTAGCCAACTGAAATGCTATTTCCTTTCCTGCATGGTGGCTTTGACCAGACTACCACCATTTTTATAAATCTGACCACTACCCTTATTGTAAATATATGCCAATCAATTAGTTTGTATGTACTATTTGGCAAAGCACAGGGCTTGGTAATAAAGGTAGAAAAAGATAAGGCAAGCCCGAAAAATTGAGTTTCTAATCACTTGCAAAGTGTACTGCATACCCATTCCACAAAATAACTTGATAGAGCATATTTTAGAGATGTGACCGTTTCATGTAAGAAATGGTTTTTGTTTTGCTTTGCTTTGCTTTTGTTTCTGCTGTCTAGGCCAGTCTGATTTTTTTTTTTTTTTGTACCTTTCCCTTCACATATTTATCACATGAATTCTAACATGCAATTTTCACTGCTCTGATTTAATTTTCTTCTTTGTTATTCCTCAGTAGAGTGAACTTCTATTTTCTAAAACCCCAAAGTCTAGAAAATTGAAGTAACCAAAATTGCCCCTACTTTCGTGAGAGACCTATGTACGCAAGTTAACAACAAGGATATATCTAAAATAATCTATAGGTCATGGCATGATGCCATTATTAAGTTCACTGCTGTAGCTCTATATCTTTTATGTATGTAGTATTTTAAGTTGACAGTTCTATTGCAGGGAACAGTAAACTTTTTCATAAGGGACCTGATAAGAAAGATTTCCAGCTTGTAGGCATTATGGTCTCAGTTACAGCTACTCATCTCTGCTGTTTAGAGAGAAAGCAGCCATAGACCATTCATAAACCATTCAGCATGTATATAAAGAAATAGTGTGTCATATTAACTTTAAGTTTAGTAAGAATACACTAGGCAGGTGAAAGTATTTGTTGCCTGAAACAGTAGGGGAAGTAAATCTTGTAAATAAGGTTTGTATTTAAGTTTTTAGACTAATATAATAGTAATTCATGATAATGAGTGTTAAGTAAATTGAAACATTTTCTTGAAACTGTCTCCCAGCTTTTCAGAGAATAGCTTGATATAGTGATAGTCCCTGTTTTCCAGTCATTTCATACATTTTGTGGGTGACCTGCCAACCCTAGCATTGAGATAGTTCAGTTGGCATTGTTCCTTTTAATCCTCTTACTATTTTTAATTCCTCACTTAGTTTTGTTCCTGGAGTATTTGCATAGCAGTGTGACAAAATACAACTTACATTAACTTTATCAGGCTGTAAGCTTTGACGTTTTTAGATTCCTACCCTAAAAGTTTTTGTCCACTTCCTTAAGGGTGGCTATTTTCCGTGTTACCAGGCGTTACTGAGGCTGGTGTAGACCTACCTCCTAGTACCTGATATAATGCAAGGCCATTTATCCGTTCAGAAATGGCAGCAGACTCTGTTGATGCCATTGTAGTCTCTGGCTGCACTGGCATCTGTGCTCTGACTTTCCATCTCCTCAGAGGGCAGATGCTTATTGAGTCCTCCAGAGCTCTAGATAATGTTGAGCTATTCTGTCTTCTGGGGTGTGATTGACCTCAGCAGAGGAGGGCCACCTGGTGTCAGAAGGCAGACTGGGAAGCAGTGACTGAGCGTTCAGTTCTAGCCTTCTTCCATTTCTTTTTTTTTTTTTTTTTTTTTTTTTTAAAATATTTTTTTTAATTTTTATTTATTTATGATAGTCACAGAGAGAGAAAGAGAGGCAGAGACACAGGCAGAGAGAAGCAGGCTCCATGTACCGGGAGCCCGATGTGGGAATCGATCCCGGGTCTCCAGGATCGTGCCCTAGGCCAAAGGCAGGCGCCAACCCGCTGCGCCACCCAGGGATCCCGCCTTCTTCCATTTCTTCCATGGCCTGCTCTCCCCTGTGGAGCATCCATCCTTATGCACATAGGACCCAGCTGGTTCTTCCAAGTGCCTCCCTGGCTTTCTAGTGGCAGAACAATGCACATTTTTTTTTCAGTCCTCATGAAAGAAGTTTCTTTCCTTTCTTTCTTTCTTTCTTTCTTTCTTTCTTTCTTTCTTTCTTTCTTTCTTTCTTTCTCTTTCTTTCTGTTTTATTTTGTTTTGTTTTTGAAAGAAATCTGTTCACAGTGTCCTATTCTGGACTTCTGCCATAGGTCTTTTAGTAAATCAGAGATGATTGAATTAAGATTTAAACAAGAGAAACCTTTGTCTATTGAGTTGAGGCAGAATTACTATGGTGACAGGTTTTAAAATTTATTAGTAAAACTTCTGTCCCTAAGTTCTAATGCTATTAAAGTGGCATCACTCATATTGCTATTCTTGTTTGGGGGCCATGGTCTTGTTTACTGTTATTATAATTCATTAATTTTTTTCATCTATGAACTGTGAAGATTATTGATGAAAATTATGTAATAAACTTTCACCTTTGAGTAGTGACAGCTGTAATATTGCCACTAATTCTCTTACCTCTGAATTTGTTTTCCCAAGAAATTGCAGCTTTACAGATAGCTTACAAATTTTTCTGCAGAATGTTACATGACAATAACTTGTCTATACTTACATATACATTGCATGTTCCACTGCAATATCTTGTGACTTCTAGACCCAGTCTGAGAATTGGAAACTTAATGTTACCCAATACAGACAGATGGAATTGATTCAGGTGGTCCCTTTCCTTTGTGTTTTCCCTTCTCTTGTGTTCACGAGTTAGTGACTGGTAAAATTTATATTTCCTTATAGGAAAGAGTCTTTTAAAAAAAAATTTTTTTTTACGGATTTTTTTCCCATTTAGTTAATTAAAATTATAGTTTGAAAAAAAAATTATTTTTTCCCCTTCCTGGTTGCTTCTGTAACAATTGCTGTCCTGTTTTATTTCCAGGTTTGAATTCTGGGAAGATTTTGAAGAGGACCATGGGAAAGGGAGGGAGAATGGCTACCAGAGTCTCCATAAGGTGCTGGAGCCCTTCCTCCTCCGGAGAGTCAAAAAGGATGTGGAGAAATCCCTTCCTGCCAAAGTGGAACAGATCCTCAGGGTGGAGATGTCGGCTCTGCAGAAGCAGTATTACAAGTAAGCTGTGGGCTGGGTCACCCTGCAGTAGGATTAATACCCATTCAAAGGGGCCATGAGGGGGGATCCCTGGGTGACTCAGCGGTTTAGCACCTGCCTTGAGCCCAGGGCCTGATCCTGGAGACCCGGGATTGAGTCCCGCGTCAGGCTCCTGGCATGGAGCCTGCTTCTCTTTCTGCCCCTCTCTCTCTCTCTCTCTATCTCTCTCTATGTCTATCATAAATAAATAAATAAATCTTAAAACAAAAAGAAAGGGGCCATGAGATAGACAGTTGACAAGCTGCTTTTTTTCAGTGATGCCTAACAGATGTGAATAGCAATATATTCATGGTTAGAAAGAAGTTTTGTTTTTGCTTTTTTATTTGGATGAGAATTTGCACGCAGCACTTTCCATTCTGTAGGATGGTCTGAAGTATATGGTAAATCTTAGTGCTAATCCCCTCCAACAGGCAGGCATATTTCACTCACTAATCCATTTCTTCTCCACTATTCTTTCAGTCATTTACCAAGATTCTGCAATGTGTCAGGCATTCTGCTAGATACTGAGAGTATGAAGATGAGTGGAATGTGTTTCTGCCAGAAGTATTGCTTAAGAGGAAAGACAGAATAGAGACAAGGATTTAAAACAGTGTTGTTTAATAACCGAGGCATATGCAGGGCTCTGTGAAAGTTCAGAAGGAAAAGTTCTCCATTATGTGCTGGAAGGGGAAGATGCTCTCCTTTCTGGCACTCCCAAGTGGCCCAGGCAGGTTGTGGACTTGGTTTAGGTTATGATGGGCAAAATATTGGGTTTAGGACAGGGAGTGGTAAATAATGTGCTTTAGTTTTGATGATTTAAAGTTGAATCTGGAATGATTGGAAATAATTACATGTTGTGAACATTACAGTCTTTTACTGTTAAAATGTGGTAGCCTTTCTAATATTCCCTGTTTGTTCTAAATGCAACTGAATAAAAACAAGATTGTAATTTTCAAAAATTACTGTCTGACCCTTTTGCCTAACACTATATTGACTTTTAAAAATCTTTTTCTTAGGGGAAATCTAAGATATGTACAAAAATGGAATAAGAAGTAGTTACATACCCATAGTCCAGCTTCAGTTATTGACTCATGGCCAGTCTCAGTTCACCTTGTCTTCTTTTGCATCCTCATGTCCACCCTTAGATCATTTAAAGCCTGTTTCAGGTACTTATCAATCAAATATTTCTGTATATCTCTAAAAGATGAACACTGTTTTATGAGTTAACAGTGGTAACAACAAAACTGAGATAATAGGTACAGAGAACAGAAAAATGGTTGCCAGAGGCTGAGGTGAGGGTGGGGGTGAGAGAAATGAGTGAAGGGGGTCAAAAGGTATAGACTTCCAGTTATAAATGAGTCATGAGGATTTAACATGCAGCACGGAGGCTATGATGATAATACTGTTGCATATTTGAAAGTTGTTGAGAGAGTAGATCTTTTTTTTTTTTTTAAGATTTTATTTATTTATTCATGAGAGACACCGAGAGAGAGGGGGCAGAGACATAGGCAGAGGGAGAAGTGGGCTTCATGCAAGGAGCCTGATGGACCCCAGGATCACGCCCTGAGCCAAAGGCGTATGCTCAACTGCTGAGCCATGCAGGTGTCCCCCGAGTCTGTGTTCTGTGGATATTTTTTACAGCCTGGACTTAGCTGATTCCAGCTTCATGGCATTATTTAACATTTTTCTCTGAACCCTTCATATTTACAGATAAATGTAGAGGCTTGATTAGACTCAGATTCAATATGAGTATTTCATAGAATGCAAAGGTACATTCTTTCACAATAGATTATTGTCTTTTTTTGATATTAGCAAGTAATAGTATGCATTGCCTAGATCATTAATTCATTAGGGATTACAAACGGGTGATATTTAAATTTTATTACTCTCTGTTTATTAGCTGGAATACTACAAAAAGAAACTTTACCGTATCAGGTGAGGAACAGTTCATTTAGGAAAGACAGAATAAATGCATGATTCTTCTTGATTTTTGGCATTTAAAAATCTATTATTATTATTATTATTTTTTAAATTTTTATTTATTTATGATAGGCACACAGTGAGAGAGAGAGAGAGGCAGAGACAAAGCAGGCTCCATGCACCGGGAGCCCGACGTGGGACTCGATTCCGGGTCTCCAGGATCGCGCCCTGGGCCAAAGGCAGGCGCTAAACTGCTGCACCACCCAGGGATCCCAAAAATCTATTATTTTATAATTATTTTTTTTTTAAAGATTTTATTCTTAAGTAATTTTTGCACTCAGCGTGGTGCTTGAACCTACAGCCCCAAGATCAAGAGTTGCATGCTTTACCAACTAAGCCAGCCAGGTGCCTCTGTGGTTTTTAATTTTTAATTTTTTTCTAAAGATTGGATTTATTTATTTGAGAGAGAGAAATAGCAAGAGGGAACACAAGCAGGGAGGAGAGGGAGAAGCAGCCTCCATGCTTAGCAGGGAGGCTGATGTGGGGTCTGATCCCAGACTCTAGGATCATGATGTGAGTGAAGGCAGATGCTTAACTGAATGAGCCACTCAGGTGCCCCACCTCACTTGTTTTTTAAATTGAGATGTATTTGACATATAATGTGAAAATGTAATGTGTACAACATGTTGCTCATATATGATACTTTCATATGTAAGAAGATGATTGCCATTGTAGTGATAATTAAGCACCTCTATCACATCACATTACATAATGACCCTTTCTTTTTAATGGTTGGAATCTTTAAGTTCTAGTGTCTGAGCAAGGTTGATGATGATAATACAATATTGTCTGTATTCACTATACTGTGCATTAGATCTCTAGGGATTATTTACAGATTGTAGGTTCATACCCTTAATATCTGTCCCATTCCCCCATTTCCAGGTAACCACTATTTTACATTCTTTTTTTCTGAGTTTGGCTTTTTCAGATTCCACATATACGTGACATCATATAGTACTTGTCTTTCTCATTCTGACTTATCTCACTTAGCATAATATGCTCAAGTCCATTCATGTTGGAGTTTTGACATCTTTAAAAGAAACAATAGGTTATATCTACCCTTCTTCAAAGGTTTCGACCAGTAAGATTTGTTTTGGTATGATTATGAATTCATTGATAAGCATATTCGTGTTTCATTCTGTGATTGTTATTCTTTTTATATTCTGCGACCGTTATTCTTTTTTTTTTTTTTTTTTTTACCGTTATTCTTGATAGCTCCTTTTTTAACCTGGAGGAGCTCATTCAAGTCCGTTTTGAGCCCTTTTGACATAATCCTACTTGAAGCTCAGAGCTTTTTGCTTTCTGGAACAAATTGTTCACATTCATCTTGTAGTACATTTGTGCCCCATAGCAGGAGTCAGCCATATATCCAACAAGCTCTGTACTGTTTTATTGGAAAGTGAAATTTGGAGGCCTCAGGCTGGGTACTGGAGCTGTGACTTGCAGCCACACTGGATATCACTGCCAGTCTTTTTCAGTGGACAGAATTTGGAAATTGTTTTTATTTTTATTTGTTTTAGGAAATCTGCTTTTAAAGATAATACATCTTTTTTTTTTTTTTTTTTTTTTCAGTGAAACAGTGAAACATAGATATTTTATTTGACCTTAATGGTCTTATCCCCATACCAAAAATTCCACATCTCAACTCCACCAACTTAATTAACATTGCACATATGGTCTTAGTAATGAATAATAGTGCCAGGATTACCATCAGCAGTGTGAATAATGAAAACAGGTTAAGGGTAAAATGATATTTTTGGTTTGTTTTAAAGGTATATTCCACTAGAAATGGATAAGAATCTTAAAGTACTTTGAGATAGTTTTCCTTTTTTTTCAATATTTTATTTATTTGAGAGAGAGAGAACAAGTGAGGGAGGAGTAGAGGGAGAAATAGACTCCCTGCTCAGAGGAGTCTGAAGCCTGGTGTGGGACTCAATCCCAGGAGTCTGGGATCATGACCTGAGCTGAAGGCATACACTTAACCAACTGAGCCACCCAGGTGCCCTCGAGATAGTTTTTCTTTTCTTTACTTGTGGTTACGTTACCAGCTAGATACAATGGTTTATTTATTTCATTTTAGTTTTATTTTTTTAAAAGTTGGCTTTGCTTAATTTTGCTTCCTAATATTTTGCAATATTTGTAGAGTTCCAAAGGCAAAGCTACAAAGCCTGCTATTCTTTCCTTGTCATCTCATTCTAGTCCATCTTTCCCTTAGGTAATAATAATTATCAATTTAAATGCTTACTTTTCCTTTATTTTTTAGTTTTTAAAATACAAGCAAATACATTTTAACTTTTTTGCTGTTTCCTCCTCCTATATAGACAACATACTATACATGTTTTTCTTTACCTTACATTTTATACTTAATGATGTGGGCTGAAGAACACTCTCATTGTTTATAAAGATATTCTTGTTTCCTTTTTACATATGTATAGTATTTCATTGTGGATCTGTATCATAGTTTATTCAACTAGCCTCCTGGTGGTGGACATTTAGTGTTTCAAATACTTTACTCTTAGAAATAGCACTTAAAATCCTTGAACATTCTACTTTGAGAGAGTCCTAAAATTGGAATTGCTAACAGTGTAAAGAAATTCCATTGTTCAGGAAAAAAAGCACTTCTAATATTTTAGAGTGGTTAAAACTTACGTGTGGATATATGTGAATACACATACATTTCTCCTTCCCTTTTGGAGATAAAACATAGTTACTGTGAGCATTTTATAGTGTAAAATGTCCTTTTATAGCAGTTTGTAAACGGGTACATAGCTTCCATCTGATGGTAATCTTAATGTAATTAATCCCTTATTAGCTTACTTCCATTTGTATGTTGTGATAAAGAATGCTTCAGTGACTGTCCTTGTTTGACACGTTTGTGCGTGTGTGTGTGTGTATTTATTTCACTCTTGTTAGTTTCCTGTGTTCAGATTACAGTGCCCAGTAGAGCAGTGTTTTCCCAGAGGCTAACATTCTGAATCAGACCAAAGATGTGAGTGGTCCTAGGTAGGTGGTGGGAGATGCAAAATACCATATCCCTCTGTGCCTTTTTAACGGTCTTAGGTATTTTCTGCTTTGGTTTTTCTGTTTCCAGTAACACAGCTCTCTCTCACAATCTTCTGATGCCTCTGATTCTCTGTTTCTTCAAATTGAATGACATCATTATTTTGATTTATAGGTGGATCCTGACCAGAAACTATAAGGCTCTTGCCAAAGGGACAAGAGGCAGCACATCTGGTTTCCTGAATATTGTGATGGAGTTGAAAAAGTGCTGTAACCACTGCTACCTGATCAAGCCCCCCGAGGAGAATGAGCGAGAGAACGGGCAGGAGGTTCTTCTGGTGTGTGGCCTCTGTATTTGTAATTAAATTCTCAAACACTGTGGTTTCTATAGATGCTCTTTTCTTTCCTCCTTTGATGACTCTTCAAGGAGTGTCAAAAGAAGCTTTGAAAAGATGTGAGGAAAGTTCACTAGGAAAAACATGGAAAGAATGATGCCAGGTAAAGAGCATTTTGGGTATTGTCAGCCAGATGGCAGGGGGCTTCACCAAGCTGAAAGATGATTGTCAAAGTAGGAACTCTTAGCAGTTTTAAGGGCAGATTGAAGTATGGGTTTGAGTGTAATGATCAGAATGTCTTTTCAATCTGCAGTCCCTGATCAGGAGCAGTGGGAAGCTGATTCTCTTAGATAAACTGTTGACAAGGCTTCGAGAAAGGGGCAACAGAGTCCTAATCTTCTCCCAGATGGTCAGAATGTTGGACATCCTGGCTGAGTACCTGACGATCAAGCACTACCCTTTCCAGGTAAGGATGCTCAGTGATTGGAATCCCTCTTGGCTCCCTCCCTGCAGTTGTATTCTTTGCTTACAGAATCATCCTAATGTTAGGAAACAAGTTTTTCAGCTAGAAACAAATTGAGATGAAGGTTCCACGAGGGTCTTTGTGTTTACTTCCATACCTTTCAGTAGCCTATAATAAAAGTGGTCATGTGAGGTCCTTCAGGTTTTCAGGGGGTGGTACGGAGGTGGGTGATAGAGGAAAAGCAAACAAGAGTAAAGGCTGTGAGATGGTATCTTCCAGCTCCAAAATCTTGGTTAACACTATAGAGGAAGGAGGTGCGGGCCTAATTCCAGAAGCCCAAATCCTAGGAAGAGAAAGGCAGTAGTTCTGTGCGGTCACCCTGGAGAAAGCTGACCCTGGCTGTGAGGCTGGGAACTCAGCAGAGTGGTGCATGTGAGAGCTTGCTGGGCCCTGAAGGGGGTAGTGATGGTCCCCTCATCTCTGTGGGATTGTTACTGTGGCTTTTCATCTTCACTCAGTTGTCTCCTACAAGATAAGGGGGAAATGAGTTTCTTCAACACAGTATTTTTCTGGGTGTTAGAGTGTGTGAAACTTTTTTTTTCTGATCTGTTTATGGACGTATCTGCTATTTTTCTTGACTTTTGGCATAACATTTTTATAGTGCTTTGACTTTTAAGATTGGCTTAATATTTTTTCTTTGAGTGGCTGGACTTATGAACCTACTTCTGTAATTGTCTGGTATTGAAGAAAGCGAGGTTAGTGATTGTACCTGGAGATGGCCAAGCTTTCAACTCACTAATATTGTCTTTCAAAAATGCCCTGAAAGACACTGCTCTATCATAATATCTTTGTGTGGTCTTTCCGCAGCTATCTTAGAATATGGTTTGATACTGTGGTTATTTAAAAATGGACTAATAAAAGCCCAGCACACTCAAAAAGATTATTGTGTCTCAATGCATCTGATCTCTGTGAACTTTCAGGTCAAGCTAATCATTCGATACCACATAAAATAAGAATGCATTGGTTTTCTCTGTAGGGAATATTTGGCTGGGATCCACTAGAGTCTGTCATGTCTACTGTCTTCTATTAATGGGGATATTAAAAAGAAGGCATTTGGGTTTTCTGATATCAAATATAGGCTATGAATCTGCCATGTAAACATATCTTTGGGTGAAGGCTCTGAGTAGAGTTGGTAGTCAGAAAGAAGGGAGGGCGTTCCCAGGTGTGATTGACTTGTGTTTTGGTAGCTCTGGGTCTGGTCAGCAGAGCTCTGAGCTGGGGAGATATAGGTTCTTCTACAGCCGGTGTCTCCATCACTGGGCAGCTGACCTCATCTCTCAGGTCAGTTTTGCCTTCTGTAAAATGAGGTATTTTGTTCATCTCAAGATCTGACTGTAAGGGGAAGATGTGAAAATGTCTTTAAAGGGTAAGAAATAAACATTTTACATGTACAGCATACAGGTAGTGATTCTCAAGTGTCTATTTGACATGTGGTTTTCCCTGGTGATATTTGGAACCTAGAACTGAATTCCAGAGGCTTTCTTAAATACGCTCTTTGGCTACTTAAACACTTTGCTCTGATTTCAGAATGTAATTTTTGGAAAAGCTGGAATATATGACCAACTTAATTTTAACACTTTCAATGTTATGGCAGAATGTTTACAAACAAAATTGTGCAAATGAATTTTTGGTTTGTGTAGCACTTAATAACTGTGGGACTTGTGGTCACATTATTTAAAAAGGATCATTTTCTGCACAAGCTAAAATGACCAGTGGTCTGATGACCTAATCTCTTCAGGATCTACAGATGTAGAAGCAAACATAGCTTCCAAGCATAGCTTGGGTTGCCATCATTCTCATTAGAGGTTCTAGCAGTCGTTCTGATCCTTGGGTAGACCTAGGTAGACCTAGTTCTTTGAGTCAGAAGCTTTTGACCTTGGGTTTGTAACCAGAGAGCTTGGGCAAGTAGAATATGCTGCTTAAGCAATGTCCCTTGCCAGCATGTTGCCAGTGCATTCCGGTTATTTTTACTAAGTGGGTGTTGGAGTGATAAAGGTTGCAAGTCTGGTGTTCTGAGAATAGCTGATCTGCCTACCTTATGATTTCCTTGTGGTTTATTTTTACAGCGTCTGGATGGTTCCATCAAGGGAGAAATCCGAAAACAGGCCCTGGACCACTTCAATGCAGATGGGTCTGAGGTACACCATATATGGCTTTGCTTTTTGGGCAGCGTGGGCTCTGTATCCAGGAGAAAGCCTTTCTGGCTTTAATGTATTTCATTTCAGAAACAGTTCACAGCAAAGTTATCCTGCTTTGGGAAGGAAATGAGAAATCACTAATATAAAAGATGCCTCTTAATTTTGTTTGTTTTTATTTTTTTTTTATTTTTTATTTTTTTTTTAAATTTTTTATTTATAATAGTCACACAGAGAGAGAGAGAGGCAGAGACATAGGCAGAGGGAGAAGCAGGCTCCATGCACCGGGAGCCCGATGTGGGATTCGATCCCGAGTCTCCAGGATCGCGCCCTGGGCCAAAGGCAGGCGCCAAACCCCTGCGCCACCCAGGGATCCCTTAATTTTGTTTGTTATTCCAGAAAAGCATTTGCATGCTTGTTTATCTGCCCTGGTCTGGATTAGTGACAGAGCAGTTCTAATAGCAACTGCGTATTCCATAGTGGCTTCCAGACATCAGATTTCTGGACCTAGGAGAACAAACAGTAAGGCAAGAGTCAAGAAAGCTGGCCAGTAGAATTAATTTTGACATGTATGTTACATCAGAAGGTTCTGATCTGTACTTTTTTGGTGACTGAGGCATGTAAAGTACATTTACTGTATCTCAAATGTGTTGGATTACTGGTATGATCAATATAACTTATGGTCTATTGTCCAGCTTGGATTTGCATTCTAAAGTGATTTTAAGGCATATATAGAAGGGGTGCTTAAAGAGAAGTGAGAAACTATGGTAAGATTGTAGTTCGTGCATATCAAGCTGTGAAGTGCTGTGGGATTTGAGAGAAGTGGGGGAGAAGAGGTTCAGCAGAGGTAACTCTGCAGCACCATGTGTGGGTGAAGGCAGCAGTGGAGAGAGCCAGAAGTAACTAGTGTTTTGGAGAGAACGCTAGTGCTTCTGAAGCCTGGGCCACTACTTCATATAGATGAAACAGACTTCATGTTCTGCTTTCTGAGGGGCTTTAAAAACTCTGTACAGTCTGTTACTCCAAAATGGTATGCCTTCTGCCTCTAGAAATGGATGTGGTCCCAGTTAGACTATAGCATTCTGGCTTCTTTACCCTAAAATGTTAGCTGTACTTGAGGAGCTTTGGGCGTGAATCTGGACAGAACTGAGGCTCTGAAATGGTTCAGGAGAAGAGGAATTGGATTACTGAATACCGCTCACCCATTAATTCCCATTCCTTCTTTTTCTGTTTCCTCGAGTAAAATCATGATAATTTCAATACCTGCTCTGGGGATTAAATGCAAGCAGTAGGCTTGCATTTACTGCCTGGGGCATAGTGAGCACTCAGTAAATGCTAGGCTAGTGTATGATTTGGTATTTATTGAAACTAGTTTTGTGTTCCCTATTCTTAGTTTAAAAAATGGTATGAATGTTTCATATTACCCTTTCTTAGAGAAACACTATTAAAGCTGCCTTTATAATTCTCAATTCTTCATCTCATGACTGTATATAGAATACAGGTTCTCTACCATTATTCTGCACATCTGAGCCTTTTTGGTTAAGAAAAATTAAATACTTTATCATTGGGTGGAAATATATGCACCTTTAGAAAATTTAAAAGATAGTATAAAGAAGAAAAATCGCATACCCTACCCCCATCCCAGAAACAACTTGCTATTCTTATCATTTGGATGTATTTCCATTCATACAAGATAAAACCGATTATCTGTATGTTCACCTAATTTGGGATCATTCTGCATATAGTTTTGTCACTTTCATTTAGAATTCTGTGATCATTTTTCCCATGTCATTAAGGATTAAAAAAAATTTAGTTTCTAAAGTTTTCTCATAGTTGTACCATTATTATTTAACCCAGTGATTAAACTTAATCACTTATTTTGTTGTTTTGGGGTGTTGAAAGCATACGAGCATTTTAAGAAAGGTTTTTCACATACTTTGTTAAATTTCCCAAAGCAGTTTATATCATTACTATTTGTGTATGCATATTTCTATCTCACCTTGAGCAGCATTAGCATTGCATGTCATCATGTTTGTTTTTTTCAGTCTGATAATAGACACAAATAACATCTTCTAATTCACATTATCTATGGTAAAGAGTGCTTGGGTGGCTCAGTTGGTTGAGTGTCCAACTCTTGGTTTTGGCTCAGGTCATGATCTCACGGTCCTGGGATCGAACCCCATGTTGGGCTCTTGTGCTCAGTGGGGAGTCTGTAAAAGGATTCTCCACCTCTCTCTGCCTCCTCGCCCCCCCCCCCCCCAAATAAATAGATCTTTAAAAGAAAGTAGCGACAGTGAAAACTATTTATGATTATTCAGATCCCAGATTTTATGTGGTTTAGGTATCTCATTCTCAAGTCTCCAGCATTTACTTGCAGGCTTCTGTAAATTAGAGAGTGTGATGTCACTTGGTATTTCTGTGGATCACAGAGCATATGTGCCTCAGGATTTGTTTAAAGTTCTGAGATCATTCTCTCCATTTTCATTTCTGTGGCAGGATGCTGGTGAGTGGGATTTAGTTAGAGTGTGGAGAGCCTTTCATTGTTTCTGTGTATAGTAAATACACCCATTGATCAAATACAACTCAGAACTATCAGCTTTTGAGCACCACTTGTGTGCCAAAAAGGTGTCAGCCTTTGACATACATGATCAAATGCCCTAAAGACAGAAATCTCTGTGGCTTTCTTTTCTTCTGGCTCATATAATTTAATTTTTGCCTCCTGCTCCATATTTTCTGTGCTCTCAGATGCAGGCAGGTATACCATGCCTGCTCAATCTCTTATTATTGCTGTGTAGAATATGCCAGAGCCTGTATCTTTCCCACACGTGGCTCTTCAGCGACATGTGCTTTGGTTTTCTTTTTGTGTATGCTGTGCTGATCGAGGACCCTGTGCTTCTGAGCAGTGCTGGCACCTGATCTGTTGATGCAGTGTTGTTCTATTCAGCCACTTCACAATAAAGTACCTTTGCTTATACCGACTACCTTATGTGGTATAATCCACCTTTACCTGAAAATGAGTGTGTGGGCAACTTGCTGGAATGATCCCCTTGCTAATTAAGTTTTTCTGGGTTTTGTTAATTGCTTGTAATGCTAGTTTTAGCAAAGAGAGAACACTAATTCTTTTGTTCCAGTTGACTTACCAGAATCAGCTTTACTCCTTAGTTCTCTGCACTGATTCTTCCTGCTTAATGAAACGAAAATTCACTCTACCATCAAGTCCCTGGCCTTCTTGTAGCTTCCATAAAGTTTGTCCATCATATCTCACTTTTCTTCACACCTGCAGGGGTTTCCAGGTATAAGGGCTTATTGGACTGTGAAACTGTTTCTGAGAAGGCCACTGCATAAAGTAGTATATTGCATTGTGTACAGGACTTCTGTTTCCTGCTCTCGACAAGGGCTGGTGGCCTGGGAATCAATCTGGCTTCGGCGGACACAGTTGTCATCTTTGACTCTGACTGGAACCCCCAGAACGACTTGCAGGCACAAGCCCGAGCCCATAGAATTGGTCAGAAGAAGCAGGTCAGTGGAGTGAGACATCTGGATGTGGTTTGGGTGAGGTGGGAAAGAGAGGGGTGTTGTTTAGCCCTTTCAGGACATTTGTAAAATGCTTTTTTCCTGTTATGCTCTCTTTTCCCCAAGGGTAGATGCCTGTCTGTTAACTAGTACAGAGGTGTCTTTGGGGCTCAGATGAACTTCTTAGGGAAATATTTTCTTGTGCTGTTTGAAAATTATGTCACCTGTAAGTTTCAGGTTTACCCTAAGAAAGAGATATGATGAATAGATTAAGAACTGGAATGTTTTTCTATTTGAATGTGGTTAAATTGTTAAATAGTCCAACATTTTTCAGGATGGTCTACTTTTATTATACATGATTGTTAGCTCTGAGCTACATTGGGAAAATACATGCTTGTTTTTTTCATGTGAGAATCTCAAACTCTGCTCTAGCATTGGGTAACTCTTAAGTTTCGTACTCGGCCAACAGTTCAGTTTGGTGAAACTTTCCATCAGTGAAACTATTTTTTAGCAAGATTTTTATCATTAGACTAGGCTGTAATAATTTTTAGAGGAAGTTTTATTTAAGATTACAATATGTTAGAGTAAAAATATTGCATCTACTTAAGCTGCCTGTTTGTATGAATTGCTTATAGTCATTTTTAGGAGAAGAGAATAAGTCTTTTTTACTTATCTTTTGGTTTTAGACAGGTAACTTTTTTTTTGCTGATCAAGTATAAACATAACATTTTGTTTTTCTATAGGTAAATATTTATCGCTTGGTTACAAAGGGGACTGTGGAGGAGGAGATCATTGAACGGGCCAAAAAGAAGATGGTATTGGACCATCTGGTGATTCAGCGCATGGATACTACTGGTCGGACAGTTCTGGAAAACAACTCGGGAAGGTCCAAGTAAGTTCTAGAAAGGTGGAGGAGGTGATCAGAACCAAACTGATTTTACATCAACATTTGATAGAATTTATCCTTCTAGTAGGATTTTCTATAATTGACGTTACCTATTAATTACCTAGAAAAGGTCAAGCCAAAACCACGAGAAGGTGTCATTTTCATTTTCTCTTGTTTTCCCTGTTTTCTTTTTTTACCTCTCAACCCTGTGCTCATGTGCCCTCTCTTTCTTATTCCCTCTCTTGCCTTTAGCTTTTGGCTCTTTTTTGGCTTTTTGTGACATATGACTGCAGCAGTGGCAGCTGTGTCCCTCAGGCTTTCATCCCAACATAAAGTTGCCTTGAACATATTAGTAGTAAGAATCTGCCAGATGGAGTTGGCAGCTGTTTTCTTATTATTGGTAAAAAATATTTGTATGGAGATTGTTACTTTTCCTATTGAAAACAGAAAGATGTAGAAGGAAAACAGTCAAGTTTCAATTGACTTTTTTAGAAACACAGCTATTTCTCTGAGTTTATATTTTGGCCAAATTGTTCAGTGTCTTCTGTGGCAATTGTGCAGTTTGTGTCACAGGTGGAAATCAAAAGCAAGTTGTATTGGGAAAAAGAGAAAAAGAGAGGAGAGAAAGAAGGAAAGAAAAGAGAAAGAGAAAAAAAAAGGGGGAGGAAAAAGAAAAAAAAACGAAAAAAAAAGAAAAAAAAAAAAAGAAGAAAAAGAGAAAGAAAAAGAAAGGAGAAAAAAAGGGGGGTGGGGGAAGGAAACAAATCAAAAAGCAAAACAAAACAAAAACAAAAACAAAAACAAAAACAAACAAACAAAAAAAGAACCACCGGGGAGTATCTTCTGATTCTGTGTTCTTTAAGTCCCTTGGCTTCTCCTGGAAGTTGTCAGTCTAGCTGGTGTTCTGGGGGAGGGGCCTGTTGTGCTGATTTTCAGGTGTGAGCAGTTGGGGGAGCTGCTCTGCCCCTGCCTGGTGCAGGGCTCGGTGGGGGTTGTTTACCCCGTGAGGCCGCAGGAGGAACAGCCCCAGTGGCGGGGCAGCTCTGGAAACCTGGAGTCAGCTCCGGCAGGAACTCCTTCTGCAGGGCCTGGAGGCTCCGGGGCGGGGCCGCTGATGTGCTCAGCTGGGGCAGGAGCGTCCTTGCTGTCCTGGGCCCTCCCGGCCTCTGCCTGTCCCGGGGGAGGCCGGATCCTGGGCTGTGTCCCGGCGCCCTGTGCTCCGGAGCCTGCGCTGGTGGATTCGCGCTCCCCGGCCGCGCAGCCCCCTCCGCGGAGCTGCCGCCCGAGCCCCTCCGAGCTGCTCCTGGAACCGCGCAGCCCCCTCCGCGGAGCCTCTTCCTCCGCCCGAGCCCCTCCGAGCTGCTCCCGGGGCCGCGCAGCCCCCTCCGCGGAGCCGCCCCCGAGCCCCTTCAGCTGCTCCGGGTCCCGCCGGGTCCCGCCGTGCGCGCTGCAGCCCTTAGGGAGCTCGGCGCACTCTCCTGGGCGCGCAGTTGCTCTGTTACTGTCCCCGGGAGCCCGAGGGCCTCCTCGCCCTCCTGGTCCTGCTCCACCTCCCCACGAGCCCCTTTCCGCCCGGGAAGGTCGGTGCAGCTCCTGCGTCTCCGGGACGGGGCTCTCCTGTCCTGGGGACACTCGCCCCGGCCTCAGCCCGGCTCCTCGCGGGGCCCCTCCCCCTTGGAGGCCTTTGTTCCTTTATTTCTTTTTCCCCCGTCTTCCTACCTTGATAGAAGCACGAACTCTTCTCACTGTTGCATTCCAGGTGTTCTCTCTTTAATTCTCAGGCCGAATTCATAGATTTTCAGGATAATTTGAAGGTTTTCTAGGTAGTTTGGTGGAGACAGGTGATTTGGAGACCCTACTCCTCCGCCATCTTGCTCCTCCCCTCACAGGTGGAAATCAAATGAGCCCTTCCCTAAATAGAATATTTTCAGATAATCTTCCATTCAAGAAGAACCTAAATGGAAAAGGCTTAGTTCTTTTATTTTAGACTGGAGATGAGAAGGTTGAAAATTGTTGGGGGGTGGGGGATAAATAAATAAAAAAAGAAAATTCTTGGTGAATGATAACTGCCTGAGTCAAAAGACAAAGAGCAAAGAACTGTCTTCTTCACTGTTGCTAATTAAGTTTCTTGCTTAATCATGTAATAGATAAGCCATCAGGAAAATAATTCATTTTCTAGTCTTTTGCTAAGTTAGATTTATCATCACAGACTCATCCTAGGGATAAAAAAATGAAATCTTTGAGAGATCATTTTTCCTGGGGCAGAATTTATATTTTCAAAAGTAATTTCACCCCTTTATGAAGGGTAGCTATTTTATAGTAGAACTTCATGGCGGTTACTTGACATTCCTAAGGGATTACAACTACATTTTACTTCTACAGCTCAAATCCTTTTAATAAAGAAGAGCTGACAGCTATTTTGAAATTTGGAGCAGAGGATCTCTTCAAAGAACTTGAAGGGGAGGAGTCAGAGCCTCAGGTAATTAACAATAAGGAAAAAACTTTTTTGACGAGTATTTGTAAGAGTCTAAATTTTTCTGGAAGTAGATTTTTAGTCTGTGTTAGAAGCTTTTATAAAGAATAGTAATTGAAAGATCTAGCTTTTTAAATTATAGAGCTCAAAGCTCTTACTAAATAGAATAGGAAAGAATGAGAAAAATATTTGAGGATTTTATCTTAGGTCCTTTTAATTCTGGTTTTATTTTGTGTAATTTTTGAAGTTCACCTTGTCGTTTGTATAAATAATAGTTTGAGACATTAGAGGTAAAGGATATAAACCCAAGTACTGTAAAGGTAAATGGGATCTGAGGAAAGAGATTTGGTTTATTCACACCAAGTGTTTTCAGTTTGTACTGATCACTGTTGCCTGTTTACCGTTATCATATTGTTGGTGTCCCTAAGGAAATGGACATAGATGAAATTTTGCGCTTGGCTGAAACTAGAGAGAATGAAGTGTCAACAAGTGCAACAGATGAACTTCTGTCACAGTTTAAGGTATGAAAATTATTGTGGGAGAGAGTCCTCAGCACTGATACATTATCTAATAATAACCAATGTCTGTGAGTACTTCCATTGTGCAAGGCGATTTGCTTTCTCCTTTACCTAACTTGACTCCTTTCTTTCTGCTCCTGAGTTCCAGGTCCCGATATGAGTGTAGGTTTAGTCTTCTGCATAGAGATAATCACTGATGTGGTCTCTCCTGCCCAGAGTCCGTGGATAGAGGAAAAGCCAGCAAAGAGGGCAGAATCTGTGTCAGTGGGATGGGTGGAGAACGGGATAATGTGGAGCTCCCGGAGGTGTGGAGGGCATTGTGGGAGAGACATTGATAGAATCAGAGGATGAGGAGAGGCCAAAGGTATAAAGCAGAAGGTAACAGTTAGAAAGCCCTTGATGACTTGGTAAAAATATTAGACCACCTGGGCTTTGTTTTTTTTTTTTTTAAGGGTGATGATTATGGGTGGTATCTGATAGAACAGAAAATTAAATGAGATCAGGACTAAGTGCAAAAGCTGGGCACCAGGTGAATAGGAGGTGGCAGCATTGAGTGGAGTTAATTTTAAAGCTTATAATGAGTACAGTGAAGGTGATTTATGAGGATAGAAGAGTCTAGCAAGGCAAGGGTTTTGAAAGATATTCTAATGTCTCCTGGTTGAAGGAAGAGCTTGAGAGTAGGGAGAGATGGAAGGCTCTAAGGAAAGAAGGAAAATTTGTTAGCACACTGCCTTAGAAGAGACTTAGAATGGATGTAATCAAAAACACTGGTGGTGCAGTTGCCTTCAAAAGAAAAAGGAGACTTCAGGGAATGGGGAGGAGAGAAGAGGTGGGATACCTTTCTTTGTGATGGTAATTACCAATAAGTAAGTAAAATAGAAATAATTTGGGACAGCCACAGGTGGGGCCAGGAAGGAGGAACTTGATAGTGAGTGAACTGAATTTGGAAGGTAAGACTTCACATTAGAGCTGGTCAACAGAGTCTTAGGATTTTCTCCAGCAGTACTTGAGGTCAGAGGGACTGGATCAATTTGTTGTCCTAAAGTGGGAGGTAGGCTTGGGAGACTAAGTCACAGTTGCAAAGGTTTCGCAATTCCAGGTGAGAACATGGGTAAAGGAATTGGCTTTGGGTTTGTGCCCTACAGGTTAGAGAAGCAGTGGCGACTTGAAGGTTCCAGTGATGGTTAAGTACAGTACATCTTGTGGGATTGAGGGAGATATGGGCAAAGTGTTTAGAAGGAAGTAGTATTGTGTAATGAGGTCCACAGTTGGCCACAGGTAGAAGTTGTCTCAGCGAAAGAACACAAAAGGAGCTGACTAGACGAAAGAGCTCTAGAATCAGAGTAAGTGTGTTTGCAGTTGAAGGTGAATTATTACCGTTTCAGCTGGACTACACTTCTTGCACTGCTGCTCTCTTTTAAAGAGAAGCAATCTTCATGACAATGTTTTGGTCAGAATAGTATATGATGATTTAGATATAAAAATTTCTGCATATTAACAGGTTAATCAAAAGTGGTTGGCTGGTGACTTTTGCCTTGCTTAAATAAGCTCTTTTGGCTGTTATGTTTTAGCACCTGATCAAGTGATGTAATTAACAGTAGGAGTCTGTCTACCTGGGGGCTTTTTTATTTCTGGAATGCTTCAACTGAATTGACTTTGTTTTTCCCACTAATCTTCTCTTTCTCTTTCTCTCCCCCTTTCTCTATTAAACCCTAATTTAACATGTTGGAAACATAGCAAAGCTTTTTTTGAGATAATTTAAGATTATACTTTTCTTTAGTAATCATAACTGGTACTTGTATAACTCTTACTGTGTATGTCAAGCCCTTTAGAACCTTAGAATGAATCAGATATTATTTTCTTCATTTATAGATAAGGAAACTGAGGCACAGGCATGCCAAGTAGATTCCTAAGGTCACAGATATGTGGAGTTGTGATTACGTCCTAGGCAGGTGGTCTGGCCTATATATAGCATGTGGCCCTTAGCCGTAATGTGCCCTGGGAAAAGTTCATTTCCCAACTGTGTGAACCACTAATGTATTTATTTGCCATTTTCATCTGGCTGTTTTAAAAGTCAGATCTAGGGACGCCTGGGTGGCTCAGCAGTTGGGCGTCTGCCTTCAGCCCAGGGCATGATCCTGGAATCCTGGGATCGAGTCCCACATCGGGCTCCCTGCATGGAGCCTGCTTCTCCCTCTGCCTGTGTCTCTGCCCCTCTCTCTCTCTCTCTCTCTCTCTCTCTGTGTCTCTCATGAATAAATAAATAAAAATCTTTAAAAACAAAAACAAACAAAAAACCCAAAAAGCTCTTCTGTACTTGATTATAGCTTTAAAAGACTAGGTGAGAAGGAATAAAAAGGATGTGGAGCCCATGCCTGGGGCCTTCCCACCACTGCCCATAGCCTGGCCAGAGCTGATAGATATGTCTGTGTGTAGCCACAGGCTGCGACTTTGAATTGCATAGATATTTTGAATGCCAGATATGGAATATTCTAGATTTGTTTGAATTTTTTGCATTTTATGTTCTCATTTTCATTTCATTTATGTTCTAAGAGTAGAGTGCACTTTTGAGTGTATGAGATCATTACATACCTTTAGTTTCTGTATTCAGCATTTGATCATCTAAGTAAATAAAAAATTTCTAATTAGTATCATATTTATTAGAAAATGTGATAGACTTTTCATAAAACTTATATCACAATTTATATCTTTCCATAAAACTTATAAGACAATTTATATCTTTATGTTTCCCTGTTTCTCAGTAATGTTTCTGATGAACTTGAGGGTTTGGCAAGGTGATTTACGGATGATAAGGGAGAGATTAGCAGAAAATTGATGGCCTGATTATGTAAGATCACAGGAGTTCTGATATTACTCATAGCATCATATTTAGATTAAAAATGCTAGGTGAGATTAAAAATGATGGTGTTTGGGAAAGAGGGAAATGTCAGACAATGAGTTATTCATGTGTCTTAAGGTTGCCAACTTTGCAACAATGGAAGATGAAGAAGAGCTGGAAGAGCGTCCTCACAAGGACTGGGATGAGATCATTCCGGAGGAGCAAAGGAAAAAAGTAGAAGAGGAAGAGCGTCAGAAGGAGCTAGAAGAAATTTACATGCTGCCCCGAATTCGGAGTTCCACGAAAAAGGTGATTGAGTTAGGTGAAAGATAAGAAAGGACTTCTTCTATTGTAAAGGCTAAGGAAGTGCTAATTATTCAAGGAAGAGGCTTTGCATTATTGTCTTGACGTGGAGGCAGTTATTTTATAGTGAACCTAGCAGAGGAAAACTATGGAGTACCCCTGGGTTCACTTGTGAGACATTTGATCTTTGTAAATTGGCTTTTTGTGGCACCAGTGTAAATACTTAGTAAGAGATTATATAACTGTAAACAACATACACGTACTTCACATCTTATAGCACCATTACAAGCATGATCTAATATGATTTTTGCAACATCATTGAAGTAGGTAGAATAAGTTTTATTATTACCCAGTTTATTGGACATAGATTTATCCAAGATTGTAGCAAATCAGTAAGTATTAGCTAATAGTAATAGCTACCATTGATTGAGCACTAATTGTGTGCCAGGCATAGTTGTGTTGTTATATCTATCGACTCATTTAGTGTTCGTGAAAACCCAAATAAATAGATATTTATCATCATTTTACAAATGGAAAGCCAAGACACAGAGTGGTAAAAAACTTACCTAAGCAAGTAAATAAGAACCTACAATTCACGTATTTTTATTCTAGTTCATTTGTCGTTACATTGCATTATGTCTCTGGAAATGTGACTATTTCCCAAGCAGATCTTCTTCCTTTATGTGACACCTTCCTCCTTATTTTCTTAAAGGAAAAAGGGCTTGTTGAATATGATGAAAAGTTTGAGTACTAAAGAATTGAGATGGGCTGGTTTTAGTCTTGACTTCTTGTGCCTGGCACTTGCTACAATGAGACTTTGCCTTTTCAGGCTCAGACAAATGACAGTGATTCTGACACTGAGTCCAAGAGGCAGGCCCAGAGATCCTCTGCTTCTGAGAGTGAGACAGATGACTCTGATGATGACAAGAAACCAAAGCGCAGAGGGCGCCCCAGAAGCGTGCGGAAGGACCTTGTCGAGGGATTTACTGATGCAGAGATACGAAGGTTAGTGGAGGCTTTGCTCTCTCTCTGGAGTCTGTGTGGAGGGCATGCTATGAGCTGTGGGCTGATGGTATTCCTGACATTGAAGACGAGGTAGGCAGAGGCTGCAGTGTGCAAGGAAGGCGGGGGACAGAGTCATACCCCACAGATGGAGTCCTGCCTCAGAAGATTCTGCCCTCCAGGGTTTTCCTCACTTGAGGTCTTTTGTTGGTTGCTCAGCTCTTGTTTTCTTCCTGTTCTCTGGTTACTCTGAGCATTTTCACAAAGAAAGTCCAGCCAAGACAAAAACGGTTGGAGGCAAACTGGGACTGAGCGTTTTTTATTTTAAGAATAGGAATACATGTGCAAACATACATAGACACACACACAGGTCTATGCATATAAAAGAGATAGTATAAATATAAAAAGTTAAAATGGTACAGATAACGCTGCCCTCATATCCCTTGTCTCCCCAGTTCACTTCCTGACAGTATTAGTACTGATACCAGTTTGGTGGTGTGGTGGTTTGGTTTGTTAGTAATACACCCAACATAGTCTTCTGCAGCTTTTTTTTTTTTCACCTGTAATTGATTTTAGCTATCTTTCTATGTCTGTACTTATTGTACATTTGTTGGTATTTAATTCATACATCTGCCATCCAATAAAAGAAATCTAAAATTGTTGCTTCTAAGTGATATTTCCTCACTTTGCATGTATTTTTTGTTTTAGGCTGAAGAAAATATTATTTATAGTATTTACTTACAGTAGCTTTATGGTCCAATCCATATTATAATAATTATGTCACATATAGTTACACTAACTCTTGTAGGTTAGTATATTTTAAACCAAGTCTTTATTTTTCCCTAAATGTTATAACTATTCTTTTTTTCTTCTCTTTAATTTATTATGGAAAAGTATAAATATATATAAACATTGATATATACCCTCCAGTACTTATCATGTTATCATCTTAACCATTTTGAATTTGTAGTCAGTCTTCTGTGTACATGCTACATCCTCTCACCTCCTACCCTCAGTATTATTTTGAAAAGAATGTGTATTCTCCTGTAGGTAACACAGTGGTCTACAGATGTTTGTGAGGCCTCTCTGACTCTGGATTGTCTGAGTCTTCCATTTCCTTACTCATCTTCTGCTTTAATTTTTAAAAATCTGTTATTAGTGTAGCCACTTCAGCTCTCTTTTGGGTACTGTATGCACATTATCTTTTTCTATCTTTTTTACTTCAGTATGCCTGTCTTTGAGTCTAGCTTGTGTCTCTTATAGACAGCATATTGTTCTATCAGTTTTTTAAAAATTTATTGTCAGTCTCTTTTGGTTGGAGTCTTTAATCACATTTGTATTTCATGTAATTACTGATAAGTTAGAATTCTTATCTGCATTTTGCTATTTGTTTTATGTCTTGTGTCTTTTTTGTTCCTTTATTCTCCCATTACTACTGTTATTTTTGTTATGTAGGTATTTTTTAATATAGCATTTTAATACCTTTGTTTTTGTTTTTTTGTGTTTCTCATTATTTTCCCATATAGTTTTTTACTATTTCAAAGTTATTTTCTTAGTAGTTGCCTTGGAGGTTATAATTAGTACCTTAACTTGGAACAGTTTAATTTAGATTATCATCAACTTAATTCCAATGGTAAAATAAATTGTACTCTAATATAACTTCATTCCTCTCCCCTTTTCTGTGTTCTTATTGTTGCAGAAGTTATATCTTTACACTTTATATGCCTGTCAACACAGTTTTGTAATTACTGCTTTTTAAAAAATCTAAAGAGTTACAAAAGTACATTTATGCTGTCTTTATATATTTACCTTTTTTTAAATAAAGATTTTATGTATTTATTTGACAGAGACAGAGTGAGCACAAATAGGGGGAGGGAGGGACAGAGAGGGGCCAAAACAGACTCCCCACTGGGCAGGGAGCCCGATGCAGGGCTTGCTCCATCCCAGGACCCTGGGATTCTGACCTGAGCTGAAGGCAGACACTTAACCGACTGAGCCACCTAGGTGCCCCTATTCAGTTACTCTTTGTGAGGCTCTTAATTCTGCCTGTTTAGTGGCTGCTGTGATGCTGCTTTGGACAACTACTGTAGTTACAAAGATGTTGATTTTTCAAGACTCATGGAGCATGCAGAGAGGAGCATGGGAATAGAACAAGTTAAAATGCCAGAGCGCTTTCAGTTTTTACTGACATCCAGCCATCTGCTTGAGTAAACGCTCCTGTGATAGTTGCAAGCATTTGGTTAATTTCCAGAGTTCTAACAAAGTCGATCTTGACTATATTGCTGGTGTTCTTCTTGCTTTTATGGAGGAACAACAGATTTTCAGAAGTCCTTTTCTTGACCATTCCAGAAATGCTTCCCTCTCCTAGTGTTATTTCAAAGTAATTCCCAAACGTCATATTCTTTTATACATAAAATATTTCAGTATATATGAATGGAAGAAAGGTAGAGTCGAAGAATAAGCTTCACATTCACTTTCCCCATAATGCTTTCCTAGTCCTTGTGTTCATGCTGTTCATGTAGTATCATTTCTCAGCAACAGGCCTATTCATTCTCTCCCCCTTTTTCTTTAATTGCTGTGTTCTCTGTTTCCATTTATCCCTCCGTAGTGTCTCACCTTACACTGTTACCTAACGAGATGATTTTAGTAATGTGGTCGATGACAGTGATGACTATGATATATCGTAACATCTTGCTACTTAGTGACAATGGTAGTGGTTAGTTGTAAGGAAGGAATAATAGTATAGGGTAGAGACTTGTGAAAGGATTGGTTGGATATTTGTTTGAAGACAGGGTCTGGTAGGCATAGTCAGCAGACTTTCCAAAATAGATTTATCTAAGAAGTTTTAAATCACATACTTACTTTACTTTGCTTTATTCCCAGAAGTATTTGAGACAGTCTTAAAAATTTTACAGCTGTGTAATTGACCAGAAAATAATAAATATTACTGTTTAGAATCGATAGTAACAGTAACTGAGTAGAGTGGCTGACCGTTTTGCGGTCTTATCACAGGAGTTAAATGGTGGTTAAATCATTTATCATGTATTGAACTCCATGAACTTGCACCTTCTAAAAAGGGTAATATTAGAGTTAGGTCACTTTGCGGTTACATTCCTTAATGGTTTCTTGATTAGTATCTGAGAATAAATTTGACTGCATCTCTAATACTCACTATTTTAAGTGGACCAGTTTCAAAGACTCAGCATTCTTTGACTTAGTGTCAATTCCATGGTTTGGGCTCAGTCTATTTTGACAGTGTGCATGGCATGTTTTACCACTGAGCCAAAACCTCTGTTTTTTAATGTGTTTTTATGATCATGTTCGCAGGTTCATCAAGGCATATAAGAAGTTTGGTCTCCCTCTTGAACGGTAAGCTTCTTATCCACCTTTTTTTCATTTTTATTACATAGCATGCTTTCTTTTTTTCCCTTGTATTATTTTCCACTTAGTACTAATGCTGGGAACATTTTTTTTTTGTCCTGGAAACGTTCTTTTACAAATATTTATATATTGTGCAATTGTACATATGTTTTTGGGGAGGGATGACAAAGATGACCATCTGTACAGAGATTTTACTTGAGTGGAAAATGAAGCAAGTACATGCAAAACTACAATACAGAGAGAATTTCCAGAGGAGATGTTCAGATAATTCAATTTGAAAGAATGCACCTATTTACTATTTGCATCCTAGTTCTTATTTAGTAATAACAATTTGTGATTTTTGTAGCCTCTTACTTTTTTAGTAGAGTATCATGAAGATTAAATGCAAATAACACCTTGCCAGCAGCAACTTACCAAAGGGTTGGCTGTTGTTACTCTTTTACAGGCATTCAGGAAATGAACTCAGAAATTGGATTTTAAGAAAAGACTATCTGAATCTGAACTAGTTCAGTATTTTGCTTTGTCCAGAATCAGCAGTATGTCCTATGAATAATAGTACTGACTTAATAGAAATAGCAGATGCCTTACTGTTCTTCCTAGTAAACTTCTGGAGTGGAAGAAAATTATAGTCTGTATGTTTTGTTCTGTCCTCTCCATTTAGAGAGGAAGCAGTGATGTGTAGCATTAGTGATGGTGAAACCTAGAAAGTCAGGTGCACCTTTTGGAGGTTGTTGCTGGCCACCCAGGATAAAATGTGTATCTGTGAGCCGGTGATCATAAAAACCAGCAGGGTGAGGAAGAGTGCATCTGGCTGCTTCTGGCACACTGATTTTTAGACGTTAAGTATGTTTGCATGCTCCATATGAGATCACTGAAACATTGTAGAAGTAACTGTACTTTGCTTCTAGGAATAATGTGATGAATGAAAGTAAGCTGGAGGAAGAGAGGTGAGCACAGAGGATCAGAGGAGTGCAGACAGTCGTTGGCACCTCACCTGCCACCATTGTCAGGCAGCCGTCTAGTTAGTAATAAAAAACTAGTAAGAAAAGCCGACTCCTAAAAAAAAAAAGAAAAAAAAAAGCCGACTCCTTTCCCTCTGTTCTTTGAAATTACCTTGTGGATTATTCCAAAGAGCAGTTCTTTATGATGGAAAATGAGTTACCTCTCAGTCATTATTGGAGGCTTCTTGTTGGAGCCTTGGAATGATCAATAAAATTGAGGAAAATGTCTTTGCAGGAGCAAGTTTCTATGAGGCCAAATAGTATCTCATGTGACATTAGAAAAATGGGCATAGGGCCTTGACGAGTCTCCGTATTTGTCCTTCCTCAGGCTGGAGTGCATAGCACGGGATGCTGAGCTGGTGGATAAGTCTGTAGCAGATCTGAAACGACTGGGGGAACTGATTCACAACAGCTGTGTGTCAGCAATGCAGGAGTATGAAGAACAGCTGAAAGAAAATGCCAGTGAGGGTAAGTTCTCCCAAACCCAGTATTGTGGATTGAGAATACTGCTGCCAGGGGGTTTTGTTTTTGAGGAACAGACTCCTATCCCAGGCATCCCTCATCCTTTGACGTGTGTATTCTGACCTGCCTTTATGTGAGCTCAGTGTTGTAAGAACCCAGATATCTACTCCACAAAGTTGATTTGCAGCAGGTGGAGAGTAATGAGCAACATGAATGATTTCATCTTTTTTTTTAAATAAAGATTTTATTTGAGAGTCAGAGCGTGCATGCACGAGTGGGGGAGGGGCAGAGGGAGAAGCAGGCTCCCCACTGAGCAGCGAGACAGACTATCATGGGGCTGGATTCCAGGACCCTGGGATCATGACCTGAGCCAAAGGCAGACACTTAACTGACTGAGCCACCCAGGTGCCCCATGAATGGTTTCTTCTGATGTTGTTATAGAAACCTTAGACTGGTTTGAATGATGTAAAGACCTGAGTGGGCAAAGCCTAGTGGATACATCTATATTTTGGCTGGAGGTGAGGACATTATAGACCACAAGCATCACTAGTCATCTTGGATATACAAATATGGATTGTAATATGGCAAACTTAAAGAATTTAGAGAATTAATTGGAATATATAAAATTTTGGATGAATATTATAAACATTTTTGTTACTATGCGATTTTCATGGTGCTAGAATTTCTTTTAATTGAGCTCAACAAGTTCTTCCCTCACAATGGTCTCATTTGCAGAGGGGAGTAACAGTGCCTGCCTCAGAGGCTGAGGGTGACTCCTGGCTCAGTCTGTTCATGGGAAATGCATAGTGTGGTATCTGGCTTGCCCCATTCGCTGATACCAGGAAAGAAGTATTTGTGCTATAGATTTTCTTTTTAAAGATATTATTGAAGGTAGTATAATTTTAAAGTATCTTAAGTATAGTCAAAAATTTATTTAGCTGTATTTTCCTATTTTGTAAAAGACATTGATATGGTTAGGACAGTGATCCAAGTACATGCTTTTATATGTATGGCACTCAGAAAACACCCAAGAGTCAACTCTAAGTTTACCATGTTTTCATTTTTCATTGTAATTGTTGTGAATAAATTTTACATTCACATGGTTCCAAATTGAAAACTGGTATCCCTCTTTCTTGTATCTTTCTAGAAATGAGAAAATATGTACTATGGAAAATGAATAAATCATGTTTTTTCTCCTAATACCACAAATGCAGCAAGCACACTGTTCTGCACCTTGCTTTTTCCATCTCTCATAGGTCACTGTTTCTATTAATTTCAGATTTCTCTTTCCACTGTTTCTATGTAAGAATTTCAGTGTGCGTGCCCCTCTTATACAGAAGATAGCATAGTGCGTATTGTGTTCTGTATCAACATATTTTCACGTGTGGAGATCATGCCGCATGTTGTAGAAATCTCTTTCTTTCCTTTTGCAATTGCAGTGTTCCACTATGTTCGGTAGATGTGGATTCAGACTTTACTGTTTCTTTCTTTTTTTTTTTTTTTAAATTTATTTATTTATGATAGTCACAGAGAGAGAAAGAGAGAGGCAGAGACACAGGCAGAGGGAGAAGCAGGCTCCATGCACCGGGAGCCTGATGTGGGATTCGATCCTGGGTCTCCAGGATCGCGCCCTGGGCCAAAGGCAGGTGCCAAACCGCTGCGCCACCCAGGGATCCCAGACTTTACTGTTTCTGAGCGATGAATATTTGGGTTGTTTTTAGTCTTTGACTATTACAAAGACAGCTGTAATGAATTCATAGTCTAAGGGAGATGCTGTGTTGTATCTCTACAAGCATGTCTCCTGGATGGGTTTCTGGAAGTGGGACTGCTGGATCCTGGAGAAGCATGACTTGATTGGATTTTGCCAAATTCTCCAGCAGTCATACCATAATTTATAGTGCCACCAGCAGTGGATATTGGTACTGGTTACAAGTCTCACAAACAAAGGATATTGTCAGATGGTTGGGTTTTTGCCAAACTGATAGGTGAGAAATGGTATCTTGTTTTTCTTTTAATGAGTAAGATTGTGAGTGTTTTTCTGATGAAAGTTGCTGTTTCTCACCTGTAGTTTGTGACTTGTCTTTTTACTCATGGCACTTTAAGAAAACTTAAATATTTTATATAATTAAATGTATGTCTTTTACCTTACTGTATTTAGATTTTGAGTCCGTTAAATACATTTCCTCTACTCCCAGTATAAACAGGAATTCGCTGTGACTTTTCTTCCTCTTATACTTGTGTGATTTCATTTACTTTTATATCTTTGATCCACTTGGAGTTTCTCCTGGTGTATCCAGTTTTATTTTTCTGTATGGTTATTATATGTTTCAGTGCCATTGAAAGTGGTTAGTTTTATCCAGCTGTCTGATTTTTGTTTTAAAGACTTGCATAATCTATTATGGATATGCTATATGTTAAAGGACATTCAGCTATATGATCTTGCTTTACAGTATTGTGGTAGATAATTTTGTATGCACACCATTTTGCACTATACTCTCCCACTAAGCATTGAATAAGCGTGGCTGTTTCCTCTTGGTCTCATCAACATAATGTTTTCAAATTTTTGAATTTTTCAACATGATAGAAATGTTAGAAATGGTATGTATATATATTTAATTTGCATTTCTCTGATTATGAGTGAGGTCAAGTATTTTTCAAATGTTGAGGAATCATTTGTTTTTCCTTCTCTGAATTGTCTCTTTATCCTTTGCCCATATTTCTGTTGCAGTCTTTTTATTTTACAGATGAGGAGACTGAGACCCAGAGAGGTCAACAACTAGAAGTGAGAGGGGAAAAGGGAAGGGAACAAGGATACTTTGTGCAAATTTGGGAATAAATCCCAGATTTCTGATTTTGAGAAGTGCCTTTCCCATTTTCACACATTCTGTTCCAGCTCTCTTCAGAATTGCTGGGAATAGCATTTGCAAATGAATTCTAGAGGATTACAGAAGAATATCTAAATAACTATTTATGATCATAGCACCATTTCATCAACTTGAATGTTAAAAAAAGAAACCGTTTCTTAGGCTCTGAGCCCTCTCCTCTCACAGACAAGTGTCATTATCTTGTGCCATCATCTTCCCAATATCTGGCTAAGTTGACGGAGTTTCATCATCATTTTTATTTATTTATTTATTTTTAAATTTATTCATGAGAGACACAGAAAGGCAGAGACACAGGCAGAGGGAGAAGTAGGCTCCCTGTGGGGAACCTGATGGGTGCTCGATCCCAGGACCCTGGGATCACAACCTGAGCCAAAGGCAGATGCTCAACTACTGAGCCACTCAGGTACCCCTGGGTTTCATTTTTAATTCTAGGATTATTTTCATTTGGCACTAGGGCTAAGGAAATCTTTCCAGGACACCTTTTGTTCATTTCAAATGGTATTAACTTGATCCCCTATTTTTACAGTAGAGAAAATCATCTTTAAGACCTTGAGTTTTCTTAACTCTGTTAATAAGGTAGTTAGAAAACAAAAGAAAAAACTTCAGTATTACTATTAATCCTTTAGGATCTTTTTTACTTTTAATTTTAGAACCAAAGTATAAAAGATAGGAAGATTAAAATAGAAATAAATACTAGTGGATTAAAAAATCCTCAATCTTAAAAAACTGAATTGTTTAGAGGTTATTTTATGCCTGTTAATTGGAAAGCTTTTTTGACTTTAGGTTATCTTAAAACTAACAATAAACCAGAGATACATATCAAGTGTGAATAAACATTCAGGGTGTGCTGATAATGTTTTCTGTAGAACTGCAGCAAATTCTCACTTAACTGATGTGAAATTGGTATCCTTTAGGGAAAGGACCAGGGAAAAAAAGAGGCCCAACAATCAAAATATCGGGGGTTCAGGTTAACGTGAAATCCATTATACAACATGAGGAAGAGTTTGAGATGCTGCATAAATCTATCCCTGTGGACCCTGAAGAAAAAAAAAAGTGAGTCTATTCTGTGCATATGCATGAGTGGTTGTGCTGTCAGAAAGGCGATTCCAAGTTAAGAGTTGTGTGTTATGTAGGGTTTTCATGGTCTTGTGTTTAACACATCACAATGCTTTGTCCATGTTCATTTTTGTTCCTTTCCAAATTCTAAAGGCCCCTCCTCATGTCCTCCTGTTTTTGAAATCCCTTTAGATACTGCTTAACCTGTCGAGTGAAAGCTGCACATTTTGATGTGGAGTGGGGGGTGGAGGATGATTCAAGACTACTGCTGGGAATTTATGAACATGGCTATGGAAACTGGGAGTTAATTAAGACGGATCCAGAGCTTAAGCTAACTGACAAAGTAAGTAAATCTGTGATGCTGGAGATTTCCAGATTTGTTACATAATATTTTTATATTGATAACTTATTTTTAACTATTCTCTGGGGTTGGCGGATCACATTGGAAATTAGTACAGTAATAAATTCCTGGGATTTCTTTTGTTTTGGGGAATATTACCATCTTTAGTGGACTGTGGTACTGTTAGATGAAGATAATAGCCAGGTAAAATTTTGGGGAAATCACAGGAGAAATCTTAAAATTCTAATTCTTATTATACATCAAATCTTATTGCAACAAATACCAGGGTAAGATTATTAAGAATACAAGGATTCCTTGGCCTCAATCATTGGCCCTCTTGTTTAAAACAATATTTGAAGCAATTGTGTTTCAGTTCTCCAAAGAATGAGCTACACCTTGGTATTTTTTGTAATGGAATTAAATATTGGCTGTACTTCTCCCACAAAATCGAGCCTCCCACCCTATCTGTTGTAAATCAGGCTACCAAGTAGTAAGGCCGTACTCAGAGCTATAAGCAGGGAAAGCTGACTGGCTCAAATTTTAGTAGGATGCGCTCCATGTTGTGCTCCTGGCAGGGCTTTTCCTGGCACGTCAAACAATGCTCATCCCATGTGTGATGCTCTAAGAGGGTGACAGCACCCTGCCATAAGCACTGAGACCAAATCCAGCCTGGCCTGAGAGGTCCAGCTGTGGTAGCAGGGACGGATCATGTCCTGGCATAGCTCAGTGCTCTCCGGCAATGCTCTAAGAAGCATTTTCAATCTAAAACGAAGCTTTAACCTAGCTCCAGGGATTCCCTGCTCCTGGAAGGAGGAAATCCACGACGGCTGGGATGCTCTAGCAGATGAAGCCAACAAGCCCCTCCTACCTGAGTTGTTCTACCCTGTTAACAGCACAGGTAGGAGCCAGTGGGAGAGCTGGATTTCTCCATCCCATTTTGTAAAATGAGAACGGCTCATAAGGGATTTTCAGTGACTGGGAGCCATGGACATGAGATAGGATCTGAGGCTTTATCTGTATTTTGGGTGGTTGGGGAGGGAAAGGACTGCTTAGTTCTTTGTTGACTGTATGTATCCTGATCCACTAACCGGGACATGGGTGGTGGCGGGTGCTTCTCTTCCTTTCCTGTTGAAGATTCTGCCTGTGGAGACAGATAAAAAGCCTCAGGGGAAGCAACTGCAGACCCGAGCGGACTACTTGCTGAAGCTGCTCAGGAAGAGTCTGGAGAAGAAGGGGGCTGTGACGGGCGGGGAGGAGGTGAGTGCAGCTGCCAGCAGAGTATCCTTCAGAGGGCTGAGGCTACCACCCCCCCCCACCCCCCCGCACAGTTAAGTAGGAGAAGGAATGCCTGCCTTCTCTGGGCACAGCACACAATGCAATCATCCCATAGTTAGGTGTTGCTTTTGAAGTTCCAGTAATGATGGTTTGGTTGGTAATAAATAATAGGAATGTTCATTCAGTAATTGGCCTGAACATCTTGACAACTTTCTTACAAGCTCATTCTCCTCCAGTTCTGCCTCAGAATAGTCCTCACCTCTCCCAGAGCCACTGATCCAGACATATATGTTGCTGTTTTTTCAATTTTGGGGCTGCTTCCTCAATTTTGGACCACAGTTCTTGTTACTGTATGAATACCACCAGATTTAACTTGTATAACTGACCCTGGGCTACTTGTAACAGTTGGTCCCAGAGGTACAATGGATAGAATCCACAGTGAATGCAGAAGCTGGTTTTCAGTTCTGACTGCCTTACTTACTCAGTACAGAATACCAATGAAGTTGCTTATGATCTCATTTGAACCTTATCTCCTTTTATTTTCCCAAATTTTCACTTCAAATTCAGGCCTAGAAAGCTGGCAATCACAGTGAGATGTTATATCTGGTACTAGCGGTCCTTGTTGGGTGTGTGTTCTCCATGCTCTGAGCTCTGCCCTTTGCATATATTTCCATATATTATAAACAAAATGAATTTTAGGGAAAGAAAATCACCATGATCCCACGTGATCCTTGTTTTTGTTTTTTTGTTTTTTTTTCATGTAATAGTGTTAAAAGTAGTGCCATTCTCCAGATAACATGTTGAGTATGAACTATATGTTGGGTTCTGGAGGGACAGATTAGGTCCTGTTTATACTTGCTTTATATGTCTGTATCCTATTTGAGGGGATCAACAGTATTTTAACCTTTCCCTTAATTTTTAGATAGAGCATATGTCTAGATTTTTTAATGTTACTGCTAAGTCTCATGTGTTTATTTGTGTCTTTGTGCATAAATGTGCTTTTCCTTCTTTTGAATTCTATCTTTAGCATAAATTCTGAGCACTGGAATTAATACAGTCAAGGATATGGGTGCTTTTATGTGGTGTAGGGACATGTGTAGGGCTTACATTACTGTTTTCCTCTCCCCACCCCACCACCCACCCCCAGGTAAAATTGATGACAGCCTTTTGAAATAACTCTGAATTTTCTCACTTGAGTTAGTGGCTGCTACTGCTCTAAAGAGTCCTAACGTTATTTGGTCATCCTTTTTCAGGTTTGTGGTTTTATCATCATTTTCTCTCCTTTCCAGGCCAAATTAAAGAAGCGGAAGCCTCGAGTAAAGAAGGAAAACAAAGAACCCAGGCTGAAAGATGAGCATGGGGTTGAGTTTTCATCTCCTAGACACTCAGACAATCCATCAGAAGAGGGAGAAGTAAAGGTATGCGGCTGGATTTCAGTTGAGGGTTGCCTTTTAGGCTATATTTATTGTGCCAACTGGTATAAAACCATTCAAAATGTGTTTGGTTTATATGCAGAGTCAATAAAGTGAAAATAGAATATATATGTCTCTGCTTACCCAGTGAGAGAGCAATTTGTTCATTTAAGCCAGCCATCACAGATTCATGGGTAATGGAAGTAAATGAAGCGAACCATGCAAGGTGTAATGATCAGTGGCCCGTGACACCCAGTCTTGTGGTTGAAGAAGATGGAGTAGTGGTGGGGACTGCAGCTCACCAGGAGCTTCATGCTTGAGGCAGGGGGGCAGGTGCTCTGCAGTTTAGTTTATCGTGGGCCAATAAGACACATCTGTGGGTCAGGTTTGGCCCAGGGCCTGCCAGTTTGTGACCTCTGGTTTAAGCAAAGTTTAAAAAGTGGTAGCATTCAGTGTGTTGTTTCAGTGAGTGACAGCCTTATGGGATTTTATGTTGTTGCCCTTTGAGTGTGATTGTACTTTGAGATTAGCTCCAAGAGGATCAGCAGTGGGTACAGAAACTGGCATGAAATTGTCATGCACAAATGAATTCAAAAAGTTGTAGCAACCGTGACAATTACTTGGTGACAGGTATATCATATCTCTGGTCCTCAGTTTTTTTCTATCTGTGAAAGGGCAATGATAATGCTTATGGTTGAAGGGTTGCTATGAGAATTTAAGAGAGGATATGAGTTGCAGAGCATCTGTTGCTACAGGCTTACCTGGTGATTACTGGAGAGCTTAGAATTGTGTGAGCGCCTGCATTAGGGCTGTGTGCTTGAAAACAAGCTTAGTGTGGATGCAGTGATGAACCACTGCGGACAGTGCTCCTGTCTCTAGAAAGTAGACCAGTAGATATAAAGTTTGTGGCAAAAGCTCACAGCCCTGTTTGTTTTCTAGGATGATGGCTTAGAAAAAAGTCCAATGAAAAAGAAACAGAAGAAGAAAGAGAACAAGGAGAACAAGGAGAAACAAATGAGTTCTAGGAAAGACAAAGAAGGGGACAAGGAAAGGAAGAAGTCAAAAGATAAGAAAGAGAAGGTATCAGCGTCCTTGTGCTTTACTGAGATTCCCATAGCCTCGGAGATTTCTGCTAGGACCTAGACAGAATGGGCCTGGAGCGCCCTGAAGTAATCGTCTTTGTGGGCACATCCAAGAAGGAAGGCCTGGGCTGTCAGAGGGACACCTGCCCCTCTTCTTACAGAGAGGAAACGTGCAACTGTGGGGTATTTATAATACAGAAGGCCTTTAGTTGATCTCTTACTACTGATTTCAGAGGGGAATTTTGAATGGATAGGACAGGTGAGAAATGTTGCACTTACAGGTAATGACCTGAAATCTGTTCTCATTTTCACGGTACAAGAGTACAATCCATAGATGAATTTGAATATTTGAAAAGTTTAGGAGTCAGCCCAAATATACCAAGAGAAACTTTTGGAGTAGAAATGGATGAAAAGCCCAGCTATTCTATAATCTTCCCTTTGGTACTTCTGTGAGGTGAATCCCAAACCACAGGATTCTGGTAGAGTGTTGCATGTATGTTTTCTGGCTTCTGATGAAATTATTTTGCATCTGTGTCTCTCATGAATAAATAAATAAAATATTTTAAAAAGGGGGGGGGGCAGCCCTGGTGGCTCAGCGGTTTAGCACCGCCTTCAGCCCAGGGCCTAATCCTGGACACCTGGGATCGAGTCCCACGTCTGGCTCCCTACATGGGGCCTGCTTCTCCCTCTGCCTGTGTCTTGGCCTCTCTCTCTCTCTCTCTCTCTCTCTGTCTCTCATGAATAAATAAATAAAATATTAAAAAAAAATTATTTTGCAGTTAACCCTTAATCCTGCTTTTATTCCACCCTCTATTGATAATCTCTAGTAGACTTTTTGATCTTTAGAACTATTCTTATATATGTAAGTACAAAATGATCAAATCAGATTCCTTGGGCAGCCTTTTCTCCCCACAGAAGCAGTATATCAGAAACAACTTTTCCAACTGAATAAGTATTAAAATCACTTTGAATAAATAAAGAAGATTCTGTTTATAACACCTTGGAAGCAGTGTACACTTACCATGCTGAAATCACTTTCAGATTTTTTTATGTTAGGAAGCTTGCTGTGCCAGATACATTTGCATTTGTACTCCAAATTCTTTTTTTAAGTGAAATATTTCCAAAATATAAACGTACAGGGAGCCATTTCCCATACATCCACTCATCCACCACCCAGATAGAACTGTGGCCAGCATTTTTTCACGTTTACTTGCAGTGCCTTTTGTTGAGCTGATATATTTTGTGTTTCGTGCACATTACAAATACTGTTGAAGCCCCTCTCCATTTCCTCTTTCCCAATTTCATTATTCTGCCTCCCTCTTTTCTCCTCTCCTGGTTTGAAACCTTCCTGCCCATGTTTTTTATACCTTTACTATATGTTATATACAATTGTAAACAAAGCATAGTATTATTTTTTTAAATGTTTATACCTGAAGTTATTATATATATATGTATCTCCATCCTTTCATGGATAAATGAGATTTATCCATGTGGCTTCATGTACACATCAATCATTTACAGCACTGTAGTTAATACAGACTCCTAGATGAAACTGTATGATTATAAAGCTCTTAATAAAACATGATACACGATACTGTTCAAGAGCTCTGCCAATTTACAGTCTTCACCTGTGGATGTTTTAGATGACTTGATTTTACCATTTGTGTGAACTGAGCCTGTCACATTTACTCTCTGGAGTGATGTGACATAGATAAGATGTCCAGCTTACAAGGCAGGATTGCACAAATGACAATGATTCCTTGTAACTCTTTTTTAAAAGCCTAAAGGTGGTGATGCCAAATCTTCAAGTAAATCAAAGCGATCTCAGGGTCCTGTCCATATTACAGCAGGAAGTGAACCTGTCCCCATTGGAGAGGATGAGGATGATGATCTGGACCAGGAGACATTCAGCATAGTAAGTCTTGAAATGGAGGGGTGCTGGTGTGTGGCCATAGTGCTTGCTGTGGCTCTGCCTTTCTCGGGCCCAGCCTACAGCCTTAGCTGGCTTGATTGAGCATTAGTATGTTACTTTGGAATACATTGCTTCTACTATCTAAAGACCTTTTGCTCTAGAAAGATAGGCAGGAAGAGATTTCCTTATGTTCTAGTGAGAAAGAAGTCTGGGGACTCGATTTCTTGTCTTGTGCTCCCAGTCAGAAAAGCTGCAGGGGAGGTGGGAGACTGGGTGGCTCAGTTGGTTAAGTGTCAGACTCTGGGTTTCAGCTTAGGTCATACTCTCAGGGTTGTGGGATTGAGCCCTGTGTCAGGCTCTATACTGAGTGCAGAGTCTGCTTGAGATTCTCTGCTTTTTTCTCTCCCTCTCCCTCCACCCTGTGTATGCCCCCTCCCAAATAAATGAATAAATGAATACATACATACATAAAAAAAAAGAAAAACTTTTAAAAAGAGAAAGGCTGCAGGGGCCCTTAGAGGCATTTGGGAAGCAGACATGTTCATTGAGCTAACTTTTATTGAATACGCTCTGTGTGCTGACCCCAGAGTTACCTATGATGTTGCGAAGAGAACTGCTGTCACTGCAGACTTCACACTTGAGTAGGGGAGATAGTTGGATAGCCATACAGATGGAGCTTGTGCTACTGGGATGGGCTTTGGGAGAGGGATAGCAGATGCTCTGAAGATTCTGTGAGAAGGGGATCTGACCCAGGCAAGGGCTGTCGGGAAGGCAGCTTTAAGGAGATGATGTTGACTTGGGTTCTGAAGGAAGAGGGAAAGGTCACAAGAGATGAGGGGAGGGAAGAACATGTCAAGGTCAGGCAATGGCATGTGCAAAGGCTGTGTGGCAGGGACTGCCTGTAGTGCAGCAAGGAGGTCACAGAAGGCCACTCTGGCTGGTGTGGTGAGAACCAGGGAACAGCACGACATGAGACGAGGCCAGAGTCCTGGCTTAGTGAGCTAGAGCAATGGTGTGCGTGAGCATGGTGTATCTTTCTTACTCCCACACCTCAGTGCTGGGGGCTAAGTCGTGGCCAAGTTGTGGCCTAGGACACTGTCTCTTTCCTCCTGTGAGATGATAATGTGATAGGGAAAGGGAGTGCATGGACCAGGTCTCAAGTGGGAATGGAAATAGGCTAGCATGCCCTCAGGGACCCTAACCCTTCACCAGGGCTCCATGGTCCACATGTGCTGTGCTCTGTGATTCCTCCCACCTCCTCTCCCCAGAGGTGTGTAAATCACAGCTAACTGACCATTACTTCAGTCTCAAAGAGAACCTGATCTTCCAGATCAAGATACTCCTGCTGTGTGGCAGCAAAGGATAGGATATTGATCTCATCCTGTAAGGTAGTCTCCTTTCTCATTGCTCCTTTCTCCTTATTCTCAAAAATCTATAAACATATGTATATATATATTCTTTTTCTTTATACTTACCTAACTATTCTTAATTCTCTGAAGTGTTCTGTCCTGAGCTGACGGCAAGTAGTGATTCTTATGTAAAGTATGTTTAGGTATTAGAAGTATGTCTAAAGAAATATTTTTAATGAAAAGGGTATATCAATGAATGTGTAAACTAACTGAATGAATAAATTCATTGTACAACAGCATCTGATCTGCTGACCTTTTCCTGATTTTTCCTTAGTCCAATATTTATAAGAGAAAATCCTAACACAGTATTTCTAATAGTAACCATTTATTTTTAAAAATGTTTTCACCTATTGGCTTTTATTATGTTTTAGTATTATGAAATCTTTAAAAACTATAGAAAAATTTAAGGAATATAATAGTGATACAGGTACCACAAAACCTTGTCATATGTGAATTTTAAGACTCAGAGTAAAGTTGAAGGCCTTACTGTTTCTCACTCTAAACCCACACTTTTTCCTTTCTTACCTCTCAGAAGTAAGGCTGGTTTCAGATTCAGTTACTGTTCATGTACTGTTCATGTTTGGTTTTAGCATTTTATCACTTCTGTTGGTCTGTAAAGACAATAATGACTCACATAAATAGCCAGGCACTGTTTGTGCATTTTTGTTTTTCTTTCTCCACAACAATCCTATGAGATAGGTAATTCTCTCCATTTTACTTACTAAAAAAATAAAGATGAAGAAGGGCACCTGGCTGGCTTACCAAGAGCAGGACTTTTCATCTTGAGGTTGTGAGTTTGAGCCTCACATTGGGTGTGGAGATTACTTAAAAGTAAAATCTTTAGGGTCACTTGGGTGGCTGGCTCAGTTGGTGAAACATCCCAACTTTTGGTTTCAGCTCAGATCATGATCTCAGGGTTGTGGTCTCAAGCCCCGAGTTGGGCTCCATGTTCAGCAGGGAGCCGGATAAAGTTCTGTTTCTCCCTGTGCCTCTCTTCCCGCTCCCTGCTCATGTTCTCACTCACTCTCTTTCTAAAAAAAAATAAATAAATGAAAATAAAATCTTAAAAAATGAAGAGAGTTACATAAGTTATGTGTTAACACAGTAAAGATGTAGGCAAAGGTTTGACCCAGATTGTGTGGCATGAGCACCTGGGTTCTTAACTGTTCTAGTGCACAGCCTCCCATGTGTCCATACACAGCACACAGTATTGCTTTTCATGTTTAAAAATTTTATATAAATGCTACACTGTGTGTATCCTGTAGCTTGATTTTCCTCCTACAGCATCTCTATTTTTGAGGTTTACCCATGTTGGTAATTTAAACTGTTTCAGGGGCTCCTGGCTGGCTTATTTGGGAGAGCATACCACTCTTGATCTCAGGGTTGTGAACTCAAGCTTCACCCTGGGCATAGAGCTTACTTAAAAAAATTTTTTTTAAAAAGTTTATATTATTCTGTATCATGACTTCCACAATTGATGGTTTCTCCTATAGATAACCTTAGGGTTTTCCAAATGTTTATTACTAAAAGTAGATGACAGCAAAATTCTTGTAAATATTCTTAGTTATACATGTATGAGCGGTTTTCTAAGGTGTATAGCTTGCACAGAGCTGTGGGTCTTTCCTTGGGCACGCATGTCCACCACTTTACTAGGTACTATTAAATTATCCCTTCTAAGCTATTTGTGGAGATTTATACATTCCTAGCAGGGAATTTGAGTTCTGATTGCTTCCCAGTCTCAGAAACACTTGGTCATTTCTGATTTATTAATTTTTGCTAATCTGAGGGGTATGAAATTGATCAGTGGCATAGTTGAACATTTGTTTTTGTATCTGTTAGGCATTCATGTTTCCAGCAGATTGCCTGTTTGTATACTTCACCTATTTTGGTAATTTGTTCTTAGCTTTTCTTTTTTATTTATTTTTATTAAAAAAAATTTTTTTTTTGTTCTTAGCTTTTCTATAGAAATCCTTTATACGTTCATGATACTAATCTCTTACCCATTATAGTCCTTAGAGACTCCTTCCAGGTTGTGATACATCTTTTAATTTTGTGTCACTTTTGAAAATTGAAGTATAACTCTGGAAAGTAAATGGAATTACCACAGATAGAAGCTTCAGGATTTTCTTGTGAAGCTTCATGGTCATCTTTAGTTTGTTGTACCAGAAGCCTTATGGTTGACAGCCATGCCCTATGGGTCTGAGAAGTTTTCTTGAATTATTGTATGGTGATTTCCTCCTAATTCTTAGTTTTAGCTTTATAGAAGTTTTTGTTTTTGGATATTGGACTCTGGGAGTGGTTCCCAATATTACCTTTTTTTTCATTTGTGCTTTTTAAATTCTGCTGTCTAGGAGATCCCCTCCACTTTATCTCACATTATTTCTTTTAAGCTTTTTATTTCTCTTGTTTCATTTGTAAGATTTCTCTCCTGTCTGTGGTTCTCTGAATGTTTTTTTGTATTTCTTTTTTACTTGTTTTCCATCATTCATGTTAGATGCTTTTTCAGGTGATGGTGATTTAGAATTGTTGGTTGTCTGCACACACATTTGGGAGTAGGGGACTAACCATCCAACCAAAGCTCTGAGCATGTTAGTGGAGCTTGGTTGACTTCGTGTGATCACTGTTCGGTGATGTGGCTGGGTTGGTTCATTGGGAGACTGGCTGGCAGGGGGTAGTTCCTCCTCTTAGATGGTCAGATTTTGTGGACAAGGACCCTCCAGTCTCCTGAGTGAAGGGTGAAGGCCTGGCTTTCTTCATTCTGGAGTCTGGGAGGCAGAAGGCCAGGTGCTGACTCCTCTGGTATATGCATGGTCATTACTCCTGTTTCAGTGTGGCACCCCTGCCTCTCCCCTGTGCCTGTGTTGCGCAGTTCAGAGACCTCTCCTTCATCCTCCTTAGATAATAACCTCTGTACCTTTTGCTGAGCAGAGTTGGAAGTTTGGGTGTCTCTTGTGAATCTGGGTATTTGTTACTTCTAAGTATTGTTGAAAAAACCAGTCCTTAGTTTTAACTCTCTCCTGCTTCAGAGATACTCACCTCTGTGGGGGATGTTACAGTATAAACCAGGTTGGTTCTCATCTCTGGTCTCTTAAGTCATTTCCTTTGCTGCCAGTATTTTGTTACTCTTGTTTTCTCTGCATTTTCCCTTGGTTTGAGGGCCCATCTCTGTAAGACACTCCCTTTACTGTTGTTCAGTGGAGTTGGTCAGGGGGAGAAAACAGCTCTTGTTTACAGCTCACCATCTTTATCTGGAAGTTAGCATCTTACAAGTCCAAAGGACTTGTGAATATTTTATTCTGTAGTTTTAGATAGTTTATCTGGTGTTTCTAGGTTAGTTCCATAATCTTCTCATTTTATCTTCACAATGACCTCCTGAGGCATTATCATGCCCCTCCTGCAGATGAGGAAACACCATTTTGAGCTATAATGAAGGTATAGGAGTCATTGCTCTAAGGGCTTCTTTTGGACCTGCACTTCAGGTTTTCCTGACGTACATTTGTACTTGTTCCCAGAGCCTTAACCCATCCCTCCTCTAGCAGTAACATGGCATGAGGGTGAGCTGGGTTTTCTCTGGGAATTTAGGGCACAGAAAGACAAGATGTTTCTGCTGCATGTGTGTCATGTCTCTTCTCTGTTGTCCTGTTGCAGTGCAAAGAGAGGATGAGGCCTGTGAAAAAGGCACTGAAACAGTTAGACAAACCTGACAAGGGGCTCAATGTGCAGGAACAGCTGGAGCACACCCGAAACTGCCTCCTGAAAATTGGAGACCGGATAGCCGAGTGCCTTAAAGCCTACTCAGACCAGGAGCATATCAAACTGTGGAGGAGGTCAGTAACCTTGGCCTCAGATGGCCAGGAAACTGTGGGTGTGTGTTGGGGGAGGGAGGGAGTATGTTCTGTTTTTGTTTTATAAAAGGTTCAGAGTCACCTAATGAAAAAAAAATTTTCCCCCAATAAAAACCCATCTATTAGTAATATGCAGGCTTCAATTCCATTTTTCCTGTAATAGGCCATTCCACTGAGACCAGTCTTTTGAATAGGTAGGTGGATGTCATTATTTCATAAGAGAACAGCAGGAGTACCAGATTCACTGGCCTATTGTCAGAACACACACTTGATCTGTAAACCTGGATCTAGTCTTATGACTTTACCTGCCTCAGGTTGATAGATACAATGTGATAACTATTTAAATAGTTCTCTCCTAACACATGACATGAAATAAAGACTAAAGTCACCAGAACTGTCATTTCTCCGTTCTCTCAGATAACTGAAGAACTCTGGTAGTAATTTGAGTTAATTCAGAACTGAAGAACTCTGGTAGTTAATTTGAGTTAATCCAGTTTAATCCAGAACTTTAATTTGCATGGCTCATATATTCATTTATGTATTTACTTTTGATATTTTAAGAAAATACAACTGAAATTTCTTTCTTAAAGATCACTGTAACATTAAGTCTCTTTCTGTAATCCAAAGTTATTTTGAACTCCTAAACTTTGTAGTTTATGTAATTATCTTGGTATAAGAGGCCCAATCCCAGTGGATTGGTTTTAAATGAAAAGTGGCAGTTAAGAAAGCTTCTTTATGATGCTATCCACCACATGCTTCACACCCATAAAAAAAATTAAGCTTCAAAATGTTACTTTCGTTCCCCGTATACTGTTAACAACTTCCTCCTGCAGAAGAACAGGCAGGGAGGACACTCTTAGGAAAGGTGGGCAGGTGTCCTTGAGCTGGGTGTGGAAGAGTAGGGCTCAGATGAGTTTTCAGGCTTTGGCAAAGGCTTAAAAGTAGGGCAGTGAACTGTGAGAGGTTTGTAGGGTTTCATAGGTTTGTAGGGTTTGTGAAGACCCAGGTCCATTATAGAAGATCTTACAAAGAAAGGGAAGTGGCTTTGCACACGATGCAGCAGGTTTACGACTTCAGGAGCCAGTACGGTTTCTGTGGGTGGCATGATGTGGCAATACTGTTTTCTACGAAGTGTGGAAGGAGATGAGACTCCTTTTCCAGCTCACCGTGAGTTACTGCCTCCTTGTTCAAGATGCCCGTTAACGGTAATGCCTTGCTAGGATGAGTGCAGTGGTATCGCAGTGGAGGCACTTCTGGGAGTTTTAAGAAGTGATAGGCCTTGGTGGCAACAACTGGGAAGGAAGGAGGGTCAGCAACATGAGGATACCTGAATGTATGTAGGTCCCAGCCTGGAAGATGTTGGTAATGATGGTTTGCGTGGCAGAGTCCAGGAGGTGTGAAATGTGCAGGAAGACTCTAGGACTTTTCCTGGGTGCTGGTGTAAAGCAAGGGATTTTAGCTAGGAGACTCCTCGGTCAGATGCTGTTGACTCTGGCATCTAAAGATGTGTTATGTTAACGAAGCACAGACCTGAAGGAATGTTTCTGTCATTTAACTTTTACACTTGGGAGAATATCCATAGCAGAATTCAGTAGCTTGCCATCAATAGAACAAAAAGTCATTTAAAAAATTTTGTACTTTGGGCAGCCCGGGTGGCTCAGCGGTTTAGCACTGCCTTTGGCCCCGGATGTGATCCTGGAGACCCGGGATCGAGTCCCATGTCGGGCTCCCTGCTTAGAGCCTGCTCTTGCTGCCTGTGTCTCTGCCTCTCTCTCTCTCTGTGTCTCTCATGAATGAGTAAATAAAATCTTTAAAAAAAAAAATTCTGTAATTTATTAGAACTATATATATTTTTTTATTTTAGGAACCTATGGATTTTTGTTTCCAAGTTTACAGAATTTGATGCTCGAAAATTGCATAAGTTATACAAGATGGCTCATAAGAAAAGGTCTCAAGAAGAGGAGGTAAAATACAAATTTAATCTTAATATATGCAGATAAAAACTGATTCCATAGAAAAATTCCTTAATTACTATTTTTTCTTGGGGAGATGATCATGGGATGATATTGTTAGTGCTAGAAGGGTCATTGGTTACAGAAGAAGATGTAGGTCTAGCAGTGGGGAGGTGCCCACCATAGCCCTTCCTGCTGGCACAGTGTGCTCTTCAGCGATATTAGCTCTGTGCTCTCTTGGCATGCCACTGTAGTATGAAAGTAACAGTAAGATTTGACAGGTAAAATAGCCAACGTATTAGAACCAAAGCGTGTTCGCATTCTGACAAGGACTTGTGACCCTGTGTTCTTATGTCCCAGAATCATTGATTCACAGTCTTGTTTTAGCTTATAAACGTGGCTCCTGATAAACAACAGGGTTGTGAGCAGAAAATACTTTTTCTTTTCTTTTCTGGGCCACGTATACTTGGTGTCCTTCTAGCTGTTGTATGTAGCAGCCCAACTGCTCACGTCAAGGAGCAAATATGAGAAGGTGCCCAGAAGTGCCCTTCTTTGGCATAGGGAGGATGGGCACTTGAGTGACTTTGCTGATTCTGCAGGGGCAGTGCAGTGTTCCTTATGCTGGCATGCCCACTTTCAGATCTGCTGACTTGTGCCATGTAGGCCCTTCCCAAATCAGCCATTTAAGGCCAGTCTGTGAACATTTAACACCTCCTCCACTAACATGTCAGCTTTGTTGTGAAGGTGGAGATGTTATGTCTTTAATCCCTCTGCTTTGTTCTCCATGCCTGAAATGGTATCAGACATGGGGCAGTACTCAGAAGTATTTGTTGCTTGAACTTACACTGTGCTTAGCATTGTCCAGGACTATAGAGTAGTAAGTACTTTTAACTACTTTATAATTTAATTTTATATGGAAGAGTATGATCTAGCAGTAACATACAGAAATAACATATTAATGTCACTGAATGTTAATGCAAATTTTAAGTGTTATAAAAGTCTGAGAGAATAGTCAGGAAAAGCTCCAGGAGGGAAAGACCCTCTAGTGGGGAGTGGAAGTTATACAGGATAAAGTTAGAAACATGATGGTAAAGTGCCACATTAGTCTAAGTATCAGAAGTTAGCATCATTGAGTGAAAGTAGTGGTCCTACTTCGGGGGGTACACACTGTCACAGCCTTTCTGAAGGACAGTTCAGTCAGATTTGTCAATTAAGGATGTAAACATGTTTATAGGGGCACCTGGGTGGCTCAGTCAGTTGAGCATCTGCCTTTGGCTCAGGTCATGGCCTTGGGATCCTAGGATTGAGCCCCGCATCAGGCTCCCTGCTCAGTGGCGAGTCTGCTTCTCCCCACTCCCTCCCTCTATCTGATCTCTGGCTCTCACTCTCTCTCAAATAAATAAATAAAATCTTAAAAATAAAATAAGCACATTTATAGTAGAAATGACTTAAATGTCAAACAATAAGGAATAGATTAAATAGGTGATGATATATCCATGTTAGAGAGTATTATTCAGCCATAATAAAATGGTGCAAATAAGTGTTTACATGAGAAAAATTTCACAGTACATTAAGTGAAGGAAGAATACCAAATAATATTTTCCTTGTTGAAAAAATACAAGCTTAAAAGGACATGGACCAAACTACAGACAGTAATTCCCTTGGTGGTGAGATTTTAGGTCACTTTACTTTTATTTTTTTCTTACTGTATTTTTTTTTTTTTAATTTTTATGTCACATTTTACTTGTGTGGTAAAGAAGTAAACATTTACATGTTTAGCTTGATGACTTTGGCATAGGAACTAGTTCCCACTGGGCTAGTCGGAGCTTGTTGGTTCTAGGAAAGGTGATGGTCCTAGTTTTACATGGTCCAAGCTAAGTCTCTGAGTGAGAACAAAGACAGCCTGGGCACCTGTTCATGCATGCCCTATGCAGGGGCAGCCAGCAATTCATGTGCACATGCTCACAAGGACCTGTCAGCAAAGGTGCTACTCTAGGAAGCTGGCATGCTGTGGGAGCTCGGGGGAATTTACAAACATGTTTTGTTAAAAATGTAGTAGGTGGCAGGTGGGATGCCAAGACGGGCAGGAGGGGAATACTTAAAGGTGATGATCTCTGTACTGTTTTTGTGAAGTCAGCCTGGGGGCTTAAGAGTCTTTGGTTTCTTTTTATTCTCAGGAGCAAAAGAAGAAAGATGATGTAATTGGTGGTAAGAAGCCATTTCGACCAGAGGCCTCAGGCTCCAGCCGGGACTCCCTGATATCTCAGTCCCACACTCCACACAACCTTCACCCTCAGAAGCCTCACTTGCCTGCCTCCCACGGCCCACAGATGCATGGACACCCACGAGATAACTATAATCACCCTAACAAGAGACACTTTAGTAATGCAGGTAGGTCATTAAGTGGAGTTTTAAAAAGAGATTCCAAAAGAATCATTTTATTTTCCAAAGGTAGCAGCTAAACGTTTGTGCTTTTTTCTCCTTTAGGACTTTATTGTCTCCTGTCTCAGACAGACCATGCAGTAAAGATCTAAAAGGCTGTTACTCTAGCTTGAAGAACTTGGCCACCATAAACAAACAGCTGAGAGAGGAGCAATTTACATTATATAGCACAGTGAAATGGTTAAAACTGCTAATACTGAAAGGGCCCTTGTAAATTGACAATAACAGGATAACCAAACAGAAAAGTGGGCAGAGGTTAGCAAAAGAGAATTCATACAGAAGAGAAAACTCAAATGGCCAGCATGACAAGGTGACCAGCACTGCTTTTAGGGAAATTGTAAATTAAGGCCACAGCAAGCTAACCGTTTTTTTTTGCCCATGCAGATCAACAAAAATTAAAAGAGTGGAATACACAAAAATAGCTAAGAGATTGAATTGCTACAGTTTCCAGAAATTAATCTGAAATATCTAAATACATAAGCTTTTTTTTCTGTGTGTATGAGGATGTATCAGGATGCCATTCCAGTCTTACAGTGGCAAAAAAACTGGAAATAACTTGGATATCCATCAACAGGAGAATCATGAGATAAATAGTAGGACATTGTTAGTCTATGTATTATCATCAGTTATTAAAAAGAATGAGTTGGCTTTAGAGATTAAAAAAATAAAGAGAAACCAACAACAAAACCTGTATATGTCTGTTGAGATTTTTTTTTTTTTTTTTTTTTTTAAGATTTATTCAAGAGAGACACAGAGAGGCAGAGACAGGCATAGGGAGAAGCAGGCTTCCTCCAGGGAGCTTGATGTGCGACTCGATCCTAGGACCCCAGGGTCATGCCCCGAGCCGAAGGCAGATGCTCAACCACTGGAGCCACCCAGGCATCCCTGTTTAGATTTATTGAGATGACATTCACATAACATAAACTTTACCATTTTATTTTTTTAATTGTATTTTTTTTTAAGATTTTATTTATTTGTGAGAGAGAAAGCATGAGAGAGCAAAGCAAGCAGGAGTAGGCGAGAGGGAGGGTCAGAGTGAGAGGTAGAAAAGCAGACTTCCTGCTGAGTAGGGAGCCCTGCTGTGTGACTTGATCCCAGGACCCCAAGATCATGATCTGGGTGGAAGGCAGAGGCTTAACCAACAGAGCCACCTAGGTGCCTCAAACTTTGCCATTTTAAATACCCAGTTTGGTGGCATTTAGTACATTCACAGTGTGATGTAACCATTTCTCTTAATCACAGAACATTTCCATCAACTCAAATGGAAATCCCACACCTGTGAGGCAGTTTCACCCCAGTCCCTGCCTATAGCCCCCAGTGTGTATTCTGTCTATCTGGGTTCATGTGTTTGGGACACTGCCTCTTAATGGAATCATACTATATGTGTCTGATTTCTTTCACTTGGCACAGTATTTTCAAGGTTTATCTATATTATAACGTGTATTAGGACTTCTTTCCTTTTTGTGACTGAATTATATGGACACAGGACACAGTCTGTTTATTCTTTGATTGATGGCCATTTGGGTTGTTTCTATGTTTTGGCTATTGTGAATAGTACTGCTGTGAACAATCTGTGTGTAAGTTTTTGAGTACTTGTTTTCAACTCTTGGGTATATGTATATATCTGGCAGTGGAATTGCTGGATTATATGGTAACTCTAATATTTTGAGGAACCACCAAACCGTTTTCCATATTATATGTTTGAATAAGCATCCAGAAAGATGTGAAGACATGCACAGTACCAGTGATCTCAGGATGCTGGGGATGGAAGGGTGATTGTAGAAAGTTAATTTCTCCATCTTCTCTTGCTTCACTGATTACAGTGAGCATGAATTTTAAAGATACAAGTAAGAAGAAAGGGAAAAAAGTGTATAGAATCAAAGCTAAAAGTATATACTATCTATAGAAGTCATAGGTATAGGATTTTACAAAGGATCAGGCATTCCATAATAATCAGAGTGAAGGGATCCCTGGGTGGCGCAGCGGTTTGGCGCCTGCATTTGGCCCAGGGCGCGATCCTGGGGACCCGGGATCGGATCCCACGTCAGGCTCCCAGTGCATGGCTCCCAGTGCATGGAGCCTGCTTCTCTCTCTGCCTGTTTCTCTGTCTCTCTCTATCTCTCTGTGTGACTATCATAAATAAATAAGAAAAAATTAAAAAAAAAAAAAAAAAAATAATCAGAGTGAAGTATATATTTCTTTCTAAACTTCAGTTTTAGGATTTTCATTTGATTCTTTTTTTTTTTTTTTTTGATTTTATTCATTTATTTGAGAGAACAGACAGAGCAAGCATGAGCAGGGGGAGGGGCAGAGGCAGAGGGAGAAGCAGAAGCCAACTCTGCTGAGCAGGGAGCCTGAAGTGGGTCTCAGTCCCAGGACCCCTGGAATCATGACCCAAGCTAAAGGCAGATGCTCAACCAACTGAGCCACTCAGGCACCCTCCATTTGATTCTTTTGAAGAATACATGTCAGTCTTGTAAAATTCTCAACTTTTAGAAAACTTGATTTTCCCCATCATCCTCTTTTTTTGAACAGATGAATTATAGTTATTTAAAAATCTTTACCTGCTAACTTCAGTATCTGAATTATTGTGTGTCCTTTTCTATTGTTGTATATCTCTTGGTTTCAGTCTAAAGTCCTGTCTTTTGGCATACCTAGTTATTTTTTATGAAATGGGGGACCCTGTGGGGCACCTGGGTGGCTCAGTCAGTGAAGCATCTGCCTTCAGCTCAGGTCATGATCTCAGGGTCCTGGGATTCAACCCTGTGTTGGGCTCCTTGCTCAGCGGAGTCTGATTCTCTCTCTGCCCTTCCCTGCCCCCTATCATTTGTGCTCTCTTGCACTGTGTTTTGCCCTCTCAAATGAATAAATAAAATCTTTAAAAATAAAATAAATGGGGAACCTATGTTTTAGAAATTATGGAAACTCCAGGTATGTTGCTTTCCCAAGGGAGCATTCATTCTTTCCCTTCCTGGGCACACAAAATGTGAGGCGATCATTCTAATCTAGTCTGCCTCTGGTCCCCCTGTTATGGGGCTCAGCTCTTCCAAGTGCTCATCTGGTGGCCTGTACTAGCATTCTCTGATCCTCCCCTCCAACAGGCCTTAAACTCCAGTCTGGGTTTTCTCAGCACTGCAAAACTGCCCCAGACTGCTCTGCTGTTTTGAGGGTTCCCGTTTAGGTTTTTAAGCCTTTTCGCTCCCTGCAGATTCAGCACATGTCTTAAGGGAAGACTGGTTGTGCATTTGAGCTCCTCAGCTCTGCTGTGTCCCTCTAGCCTAAAAGGACCTCCGAAGGCTCTGCTGGTGTCTTTGGTCCTGTGCTGGGAGGAGCTCAGATATTCAGCCTCTCACCTGTGCTCAGAATCACAGCACCCCCTCCCCGCCCAGTGGATACGGCAATCACCTCTTACCTTTCTGAGCTTTTCTGCTCTTTGGAGTCTTACTCCTTCTAGTCTTGGTGGCTCTGGCTGCTCTTTGATGTCTTCAGACAGGTAATTTTTGTTTACATGGCCTTTCTTACTGTTCTTGGTGAAGTATAGCTTCTGCAGCAAGCTGCTCTATACTACCCAGAAGCAGAAGTTCCAGGTCTTCTAATCTTAAAAATCTAAGTAGTTCAGATTTCATTGATCACCATTTGATTGAGGGGGAGAAAGGTAATTACTATACAAGATGATTGGGTGGAGTTTCCATGTTCATAGATCTAATTGTATTATTTGTCCTGACTTTTTCCTGGGATCAGACTGGTTTTGTGTTATTTGTGTGACGTCACTGATTTTATATTCTGATCTTTTGAAAGAATGCTTCTTAGCTCACTGTAGTCTTTTATTTAAATCTTGGATTCTTCATCCATCTCCTTAATAGCTTAGCACTTCCTCACCAGCGACCTACCTCATGGAGGGTTCAAGAAGAAAGAAAAGCACTGTTTGGTTTCTCTGGAAGTAAATGGCTTGGCTAAAGTTGTAAGCATCTGCACTATACCGCAAACACTGACACCCTGTTTGAAATATTACTTTCCATTTGGTATGAAGCCATCTGCAAGTGTTTTGTTTTCATGTTGTGAAGGTGTTTCTTTTTGTTGTCTATGAAGTTATTAGGCTTAAAGAGTAAAACTTTTCTACTTGTTGGTCCTTTGGCCTGACCCACTCTGGATTGGCAATGACTCTCAGTTGCTGGTCGACTGTGTTTTGCTTCGAGGGTGTCAGATTTGAAGCTGCACGGCTTCCATCATGGTATCATTAATACAAAAATGCTTAGAAGACCAGCAAATTAAGGGGCGCTTGCATGGCTCCGTAGTTAAGCGTCTGCCTTTGGTCATGATTCCTGGGTCCTAGAATCTAGTCCCACATTGGGCTTCCCCACAGGGAGCCTGCTTCTAGCAGGCTCTGCCTTTGCTCTTCCTCTGCCTCTGTCTTTGCCTCTCTGTGTGTGTGTGTCTCATGAATAAATAAATAACATCTTAAAAAAAAAAAGACGACGACCAGCAAATTGAGTAGAGAGACATTTACCTGGAGGCCTGTTTTTGTTAGTGTAGTTGTAGATGAAGAAGACGGATTTCCCTTGAGGCCACGTAGTTCTCTCTGGTTAAGCCCCTGTCCCAGTTTCCTGGGGCTACCTGTAACAAAGTGCCACATTCCGGGTGGCTTAAAACAACAGCAGTGTATTCTCTCACACTTATGGAGGCCAGAAGTCTGAAATTAGGATAGCATTCACGTTCTTTCTGGGAGATGAGAGGGAGAATCTGTTCCCAGCCTTTCTCCTGGTGTATAGGGCTACCAGCAGTCTTTGGTGTTCCCAGACTTGTGGCTGCAGGCTGCATCATCCCCGTCTCTGCCTTCATCTCTGTGTGGCCTTCCTCCCTGTGTCTCTTTATCTCATCCCTCCCTCTGCGTTTCTCTTAGAAGAATATCTGTCTTTGGATCTAGGGCCCAATCTAAATCCAAGATGATCTCCTCTCAAAATCCTTAAGTATATCTGCAAAGACCCTATCTCTCAGTAAAGTCACACTTAACAGGTTCAGTGGACATACATTTTGGGGTCACACTTGAACCCACTGTAACCTCCATTCCTGGACTTTTGTGTGCTCGCTACCTTTTCTAATTCAAGTTAAGTGTGATTCTTCTCCTGGCAGGGGAAAAGAGAGACTAAAGAAGTGAAACCATTTCAGTTTGGCCCTGTCCTTGAGAGTTAGCACACTGATCCAAATCCAGAGTTAAAGGAATTCCTTTTTACTGGAGGGAGGTTTATCTCTTTGGTGTGGGCTGGAAAAGAGTAATAGAATCAGTATCTATAGTTTGGAAATATTTTCAGAGACCAGGCACAGCTTATGGTACCAGCAGGCAAATAAACTTTCAACGTGTAAACAGAAGATACCTTGTGACTATGAAACTCAGCAAGTGCTGTTTTCTGAATTAATGATTTTTTTTTTTTTTTTGAGTGAAATCTCATTGGAAGGTAGAGAGGCTTAGAAAATAAAAGGCCATAGTTCTTAGGATTTCCTAAGAGAAAGGCAGTGAATTTTTTTTTGCTTAAAATTTGAGGGAGAGAACGTGGGGACTCATTATTGGAATGTTTATCAGCAGCAGAAAGGCTATGAAGGAGGAAATTCAATGTCTATTTCTCTAACACGTGCCAGCCTCTGAGTTTAAAACTTCAGTGGATGTGAAACTCAGCCATTTGTTGCAGTTGTGAAACTGTTCTTTCTTTTCCTGCAGATCGAGGAGACTGGCAGAGGGAAAGAAAGTTTAACTATGGTGGTGGCAACAATCCTCCGTGGGGTAGTGACAGACACCATCAGTATGAGCAGCACTGGTATAAGGACCACCATTATGGGGACCGGCGACACATGGACGCCCACCGTTCTGGGAGCTATAGACCCAACAACCTGTCCAGAAAGAGACCTTATGAACAGTACAGCAGTGATCGAGACCACAGGGGACACAGAGATTATTATGACAGGTAGGCCGAAGGTCCTGAGGCACTAGTTTGACCTCTGCCAAGAGTTTTACTCTTCGAGGGGGAGAAGAGTGCATGGTCCCTGGTCATGTTTTTTGCCCTCAGGGCATCCTGGGAAGTGGGGGAAGAATCCCAGTATAGACAGCTGACACTGTACTGAGTGGATGGTTGAAAGTAGAGGTTTTTGAGTTTTTCCTGGGGGCTGAGGAAGAGGAGAGGTTCCTGATTCTTGCTTTGGGCTTGTAGAGTCTGCTAAGTGGAGAAATGGGAGTAGCTATCATAGGCCCAAGCCAACCGATGAACACAATGGCTAGAAAGGGGTTGAATGCCAAGTTACAGGTCTTAAGTTGTGTTCTTTGGGTCAGAGGGAGCTATTTGCAGTTGCATTTTTCCACTTGTACAGGAAAAGAATTTTCTTCCTTCCTCTGAGGAAATGTAGAGAAGTTATAGCCTTAAAATCTTAGAGTCTACAACGAAATTATTAAGCTTTGTGAGAGGCACTCAGAACACTAGGTGGCAGGATCCTGAGAGGGGTCCCAGCCTCTAGTCCTTGTCTGCCACCAGCCCACAGTTCAGGGGTTAAGGGCTTTTGAAGTCCTACTCTATCTGCAAGTAAACAGTTTAGTACCATTATGAGCCAAGATAGTAACCTGTGAGAGTTACCAAGTACAGGAATGCCTGAAGAGGTTTTATTTATTCAAGTACAGGAATGCCTGAAGAGGTTTTATTTATTCTTCCTAATTTTAGGACTTGACTGTATTTTAACCTCATGGTAGCTTTGGTTTTCCTTAGGCTAACAACATGCTTTGTTTGGACTTGAATTTAAATCTGGAAAATTTTGTATAAATATCTTCTTTTTTGGGGAAGATTTGGTAACACATTAGGACAGAGGGTCTTGCCAAGTAGCATCTGTCTCCTTTAGAGGGATCTGTGTCCGCCTCATTGCCCACCCTTCTGTATTGTCTTGTCTGGCTTCAGTGGGCATTTGCCCAGCATTTCTTTGTCTCGATCTGTATTTCCATTCAACGTGACTTTTTTTTTTTTCCCTGCCTGAAGGACTTTTCATTTTATAGGATGGGTCTGCTGGTGATAAATCCTTTCTGCATATCTGTGTCTGAGAAAGTCTTTAGTTTGCCTTCATGTGTGGAAGATATCTGTGCTGGGTTTAAATCCTAGGTGAATGCTTTCAGTACTTTAAGGATGTTCCTTTTCTTCTACTTGAACTGTCTCTAATGAAAAGTGTCGTCTTTTTCTTTCTCTTTATATAATGTGTGTTTTTTCCTATATTACTAGATTTTAGCAGTTTAATTACAGTGCATCTTGCTGTATTTTTCCTCCTGTTTGTTTTGCTTAGAACTGTTGAGCTTCTTGGATCTGTGAGTTTATCTTATCAAATTAGGATTTTTTTTTTAACCAGTATTTCTTCTGTTTTCCCTCTCTTGGCATTTCTAATTACACCTGTAATTAGGCTGTTTGCCTTGGTCTCCCAGCTCACTGATGCTCTGTTTTCTTTAATTTCGTTTTTTCTCTCTTTGTTGGATAGTTTTCTATTGCTGTGTCTACAAGTTCACTGAGGTTATTTTTTCAATATCTAACCTGCCTTGAGGCCCATTTAATATATTTTGTGTTTCATACATTGGTTTTATTTCTAGAAGCTGTACCCCTCCCCCCCTTTTTTCCAATTTAAATCTTTCTCTAACCTTTTGAAATCTGGAATACAGCCTGTAAGTATACATCCTTGTTGGCTAATTCTACCATTTGGGTTTGTTTCAGTTGATTAGCTTATTTCCTCACTACGGTCTTAGTTTCCTGGTTTTCTCCAGGCCTGGTAATTTTTGATTAGATGCCTCATGGGGTGCGCAGAGTGCTGGATGTTCTGTGTTCCTGTTAGTATTCCAGAGCTCTGCTGTGAGACACAGGTTACTTGCAAACAGTTGGATTCTTCCAGGTGTTGCTGTTAAAATTCTTTGGGCGGAACAGGAACAGTGCTCTGGCAAGGGCTGATTGTTCCAGCACGGAGGCAGGAGCGCTGCATGGTACTCGACTGCTGTCCCTTGAAGCCTGAGGTTTTTTGGTACAGCTGGTGAGTGCAGGGCACTCACACCTCTAATCTTCTGGGTGGTGATTTCCTGGTCCTGTGTGGTTTCTTCACGGGCACGCCCTGGATCACTGAATCCCCCTTTGTAGGTCTTTGAACTTCTTTGTGTGTGCAGAGTAATCTTGTGTCCCATCATTTGAACTCCAGCTGCCTCGGTTCTGCCCCGTCCTCTCAACTCTGGAAAGACGTCCTCTCAACTCTGGAAAGACGTCTCCCCTTCCCTGTGCTGAGGTCTGGGAACTGTCTGAAGGTGGCGGGGGGCGGGGGGGTTATGATGAACTTCATCTCATTCCCCTTCCATCCCTCGGGAAATCACTGTTCTTTGTTACTGACATCTGGTGTCTTGAGAAGCCTGATTCTATACATTTTGTCCCTTCTTTGCTTGTTCAAGTAGCAGGGTGAGTCCAGTTGCCGGGACTCCACCTTGACTGGAAGTTGAAGTCACCTTCTCTCTCTCTTTCTCTCTCTCTCTCTCTCTCATTTAATGAGGGGAAATTCACACAATACAGATTAACTATTTTAAAAGTGAACAATTCAGTGACAATTTAATACATTCACAATGTTATGCAACCATCACTATTCCAGTTCCAAACCCTTTCATCACCCCGTAGAAAACCCCATCATCATTAAGTAGTCACTGAATTCTGCTCCCTGCTCCTGATAATCCCCAATCTGTATTTTGTTTTTATGGATTTGCTACTGTTGGATATTTTGTATAAATGGAATCATACAAGATCTGGCCTTTTGTGACTGGCTTCTTTGAACATGTAGCATAATGTTTGAATCTCATCCACATTGTACCAGGTACCAGTACTTGTTTCTTTTCGAGGCTGACTAATATTCCACTGTACCTGTGTGCCACATTTTGTTTATCCATTTATTTCTTGGGAAGACATTTGAATTGTTTTTACCTTTGGATCTTGTAAATAGTGCTGCTATGAACATGAGTGTAAAAGTATTTGTTTGAATATCGTTTGAATATCTGTTTTCAATTATTTTGGGTATATACCTGGGAGGGAATTGGGGGAGTTCTATTTGACTTCTTAGAAACCACCTAACTGTTTTCCGCAGTGGCTGAAACATTTTACATTCCTACTACAATGTATGAGAATTCCTATTTTCCCTCATCTTTGCCAACACTTAACCTTCTGTGTGTGTTTAAACATGACCATCCTAGTGGGGGGTGAATCAGGGGTAGCTCATTATGGTTTTGATTTGCATTTCCCCGATGATTAATGTTTATTAAAGATGTTGAACATCTTATCATGTGCTTACTGGCCATTTGTAGATTTTCTTTGGAGAAATGTTTGTCTGCATCCTTTGCCCATTTTTGAATTGGATTGTTTCTTTTTGTTGTTGACTTGTACCAATTTTCTTCTAATAGGATAACAAGAAGTTTACTGTGGTGCTAATTAAAAAAATTTAATATTCTTCACATTGAGTCAATTTTTTAAAAGTTTAATTAACCCTTCACTTATTGTTGCCTATTTGGGTTGACTGTGGCTTTTGCTGTTACTAATAGCTTCTCAAATAATTTTTGTGGCTCTTTTTCTCCTGGGCCAGGTCAGAGAATATGAAATTGTTTGTAGATCTTGCCAGTTTTCCTGAAGGGAGTAAGGCTTTACAAAGCCACCAGTGATTCAAATGTGTACTTGTTTCATTGCAGACTTGAGGCTTATGTCATTTCATAGGATGTGTTTTGCCAATAGGTATAAAATAGCCCTTTGTTACTACTTTTGTGGGGTACCTTCCCCCAATTCCTGGTAATCATTTGCAAACTCTGAGTCCTTTGGAAGTGTCCTTGAATGTGAATGCATTAGGAAGAGCCAGTACATGACAAAGAAGGGGATGGGTTTGGTCTCTCTTGGCTAATCTTTGCATTTCCATTTCAGGCACCATCATGACTCTAAGCGGAGGAGATCTGATGAGTTTCGGCCTCAAAATTACCACCAGCAGGATTTCCGACGAATGTCTGACCACCGCCCCCCGATGGGCTATCATGGCCAAGGACCCTCAGACCATTACCGCTCTTTCCACACAGACAAATTGGGGGAGTATAAACAGCCCCTGCCCCCTCTGCACCCTGCAGTCTCAGACCCTCGCTCACCCCCTTCTCAGAAGTCTCCCCACGATTCCAAGTCACCCCTGGATCACAGGTCTCCTTTGGAGAGATCATTAGAACAGAAAAACAATCCAGATTATAACTGGAATGTTCGGAAAACATAAAGGACGACTGGGAAAGAAGGGCAGAGCAAGAGTCATTAAGCACCTGGATATTTTTGGTCTGATCCAGTAGGAGCCAGTTATCTAGACCAATAAGTGGAGTTTCTGGACATGCTGCTGTTGTCAGCTCGCCGGTGGAAGGAGCACCTCGAGGAGTGGAGGGCCTTTCACTCGGTCCAGCTTGGGTTTGGGTCACCACTCCTACACTTTGACACCCCATCCCATTCCAGCCTGGTTCTGGCCTGTCACTGCGATGGGTGCTAGGAGGAAGAGGTGACTTCTGTGTACCAGCTTTGTGAGCTGTGTGTCCCCAGAGAAGGAAGAAGGGATCTTAGAGTCATGAGTATTTTGTTGCCCTGAGCCTGGGTGCAGTGGGCTGGGTAGGAGCGTGTGTGTGTGTGTGTGTGCGTGCGTGCGTGTGTGTGCGCGTGCGTGCGTGCGCGCGTAGGCAGCCAGGACCTGCTGGACGGCACACGATTTGCTTCACTGTGACGTGACAGATGCTGCTGACAGGGAGCGGGGCGTGGGTCTCGCCCCGTGGGACTTGAAGGGGAGCAGTACACTCCTCGGATGTGTTCTTGGGAGAAACCGTGCTGGGGCCTCAGCATGACACCTGTGGTGCAGGGGGGCTAGACAGAGGAAAACAGCTTCCACAGTGGCCCCTTCCCGACCAACACTAATTTTTCCCACACTATCTGTACATTTCAAAGGCTTGGTCTTCTGAGTGGGCCTCCTTTGCCCTGGTGCCAGGGAGAGTAGGGTCCATCTGGCTGACTTCTGAGCACTGTGAGCTAGGCAGCATTGGAGTTGGCATGGGTCTGCCTTTGTTGGGCATGGGCTGAAAGAGGGGCAGGGGCAGTGTGGCCAGGGACTCAGAGTCCCTCGGTGCATTTCTGATCCTGTGATAGGAAGTATTAAATTCAGAGCCTGGGAAGGAGGGAGAAGCTTGCTGCTGGCAGGGGCCCAGGTGGGGGTGCAGGTGTTAAGCAGGTTTCCTGGGGTGGGGCTTCAGGAGTGCCAGGGAATGGGGGCTTTCGTGTTGTGCCAGGTCAGCGTTTGCAGCTGCCTTGTAGTTAATTCTAGTTCCCTTTGCACAGTGTGAATAAGTAGATGACGCACAGCACACATCTCCTGACCCCGTGTGGCGGGTGGACAGGTGGAAACTCCATTACCTATGGGGAACCCACACATTAGAATTGAACTGCTTATTATTATTATTATTTTTTTTTTAGGATGAGATCAAAGTATAAACCTAAGTTAAAGTTTTTCCAAACTAGGATGCCTCCAAGGACAGGGGATTGAGCTGCAAACAGGAAGAGTCCTGGGGTTGAACGAGTCAGTGGTGGGAAGGCAGATTGGTTATACCAATTAATCAGGCTCCTTTCATTCTGCGGATCCTGGGCCTTCCATTTTACTCATTTTAAATATAGCTTGCCAGTATTGTTTGAGTATCCAAAGGCCTTTCTAGGTGGGATAATGGACTTGAACCTACAGCATGCCTTCATGTGTCCAGGCTCAGAGCAGGTGAAAACCTTCCCATTGGGCATGCCCAGGGTCAGCTCTCTGAACTAACCCATGAGGACTTCATAAAATGATCATCACTTACTTGCCAGGACCCTGGGCAGCACCATTAATGCCTTTACTAAGGAATTCTCAAGTCCTGTCACCCTAGTGAAGCAGATGTGGCTTTGGTGGTTCGTTGCATCTTGCTGTCCCCAGTATCCTGGGGCCGGCCAGGTGTGCATTCTAGAGGGGCTGGGTCCTCACAGCTTGTGTTGGGAGTTCAGTGGGCCTGCCCCCTCCTGATCTATCTCCTCATGGTACTGGGTAGTTCAGCGTGGGCTTGTACGTACCTGGTCAGCATGCCCTGGAGCATAGCCCAAAGAAATGCATAGGATCCCGTGGCCACAGTCATCCCATTGGGACTGTTCTGTGAGAGAAGAGTGTATTTGCTTTGGCCACCACCAGTAGCTTCTTGATGACAGTACTGAGACTACCCTGTGTTTCTGTTGCCCAGGCCAAAGAGGAAGGCTAGGTTGATTTGCTTGTCCTTTGGGTTGGGAGGGGAGGGAAGAGGGAAGCAGGTGCCCCCAGCATAGCATGTCTCTCCCTGTGGGAAGTCAGGCCGTGTCTTCTGGGAGGCATGGCAGGAGGCCCTGAATTTCAGTTCTCAGCCAGGGTGGTTTTCTCTGAAGTTGATAGGAGGTGTGAGTTATTCCCAAAGATGTCTCATCATGAAGAAAAAGGAACTTCCTTTTGTTTACATTCAGGACTTTTAGTGCCATATGATGTAGCAAAAGGCAATATTAGCCAGATCAGTGTTAAATTGATTATAAAATTACAGTATCCCCATAAAAGCGTCTATTTTAGTGTTGAAGTATGTTTGAAGAGTGAGTTGGGAAAAGGAGGCATTTCCTCATTGACCTAAATCAGTATAAATACTGTATGCTTTTGTCAAAAACGGATTTGCACAGGTAGGTATTCTCTCCCCATGGGGATGGGATAAGCTGCCCCGGGAATCTGCAAGGGTGGTATTCCATGGAGCCTAGCTTTGAAGGATTTCATAATTGGGTAGAAACAGCAGGGTTGAGGAAGAGGGGAGTTAGCATCACCTGAGCTCTGGATATAAACAAGGATTAACGTGGTACACCACAGCCCTGGAAAAGGATGCCTGAAAGCCCAGGTCCAGCCCTGCGGTCTTTCCAGAGACAGCTGGAGAGAAAAAGCCAGGCCCTCTGCAGAGCCCGAGCTGGTGGCCCCTGGGCCCCCTCTCTCTCCTTCTAGTCATTCCTTTCTTTAGCCCTTCCACGGGAAACCAGAACACTTCTCACATCGTGCCGCAGACATTTTAGCCTGATGCCTGAGAGCTGCATCAGGATGTGCGGTGCACATGCAATTCAGTTACAAATTCACACAGGGACACTGGAATCCTACAGACCAAAATCCACTCGTCAGCAGGAGCGGTGGCCCTGGGCGGAGCACCAGTGGTTTTCTGGCTTGTCTGAGGGCTGCCGTGTGGGGCGAGGAGAGCCAGGCCAAGGGTCCAGGCTGCTGTAGTCCATCCGTACCCCATGCGTTTGGGGACAGATGGTTTTTCTTTATTGTAAAATTGTGGACTTTTAAAAACCTGTTGACTAAACAGTAATTAATTTATATTTGTGAAAAATGCCACTGTCCTAGTGATTTCTGATGTAAATACTGTTGTTTATATAGTATGTATTAAATTTTCCTACATTGTAAAACTGCTGTACTTTTGATTCTTGTATATTAAAAAGTGTCACTAAGGATTTTTAGAATTGGTTGAACACAGTTACGTTGCGTTGGCGTGAACTCTGACTGGATACACCTCCGGTTCCCTCCCTTCCCTTGCTGGCTGGGTTGTTCAGATCGCTCGCTTGTGTGCTTGTGAAATGGAGCCTTTTAAAGTTGCACTGTTTTTCCTACCGGCACCGGTTGTGGTGTTGGGTCCAGAACCTTAACCACCACAGGTTTCTGAGATTGTCCTTGAGCAGCCACTGGTGAGGGTAACAGCCCCGGGCCGAGCCACTGCAGTCCTTAGCCCTTGTCCCTGCGCCAGACAGGGTGACCTGGAGGGGCTGCCACCACCGGTTGAGCGGAGCTATGCCTAGTTCCCCACACTGGTCGTGCCAAGGAAGGTGCGTGTGGAGAGACCTGTGTCGTCCAGATGGGGATCCTGCACCTCCCCCCCTCCATCCAGAGGAAGCGAAAACACACTGTCTGCCAGCCCACAGCCTTGAGGGTAATTTAACAGTTGGGTTATATATTCATGAAGGGGGAAAAAGGCATTTTATAATGGAAACACTGACACAAATGTTAACTCTAGCAATTTGGCACAGGGGCCGGCCCAGCGCTCGCGAGGCCCAGACAGAGGAAGGGTGGCACAGCCTGCGGGTGGAGATCCGTCTGAGTAGGAGTTAGAGAAGTTTGCCAGACCCAAGGGGTTTTGCTAATACTTAGGGGACTGCAAAATCCACCTCCAATCTCCGTGAAGCTCTTAATTCTTGATACCAAATAAACCCATATGTTGGCTCAGTTAACTCCCATGGCTGTCAACCCAGGAGGCTTGGCTGCAGGGGGGGCCCCCCCGGAAGGAGAGGCTGGGATTTTTAGCGCGAAGAACTCTTGAGTCAAAGACTTCTAGTGGAGGGTTCTTCCTGCCGATAAACAACTCACAATCATGTTGCAACTCACAGCTCGGCTGGAACCTCTTTGGGAAACTTTAAAGCGCTGCAATAATCAGCTTATGATTTACAATAGCAACGCGGCTTCTAAACCGACTGCTGCCAAGAAGCCTGCCTTTTACTGGAAGGAGCAGGCCCCAGGCCCCCCCTCCCTGCTCCCTGGCAGGGCCTCGCATGTCTGGAATCAAGGCAAGTCCTCCTCAATTAGCACCAACAGAAAGGTCACTTATTGAAACAAGGCCCCGTGGTTTGCCAGACCCGTCTGCGCTCCGGATTCCAACCTGTGGCTCTTAAAGGAGCAGGACGGTTTGCCGTAGAGGCCCGTCTTCCCCTGGGCCCTGCCTGCACCCGCTTGGAGGCCGGGCCCAGCGGCCTGTGCTGCGTTCTGTTCCCGGCCTTGGGAAGGAGATCACTCTTCGTCCTGAAGAAATCTGGCCCCTTGTGGTGCTGGGGGTCCCTATCCTCGGCTTGGGGCCTGGGTGTCGTGCCTCCAGGTCAGTTCTGTGGCCCTGTGAGTCCATACCTCCAAAACAGGCAGATTATCTACTCTGGCCAGCTGGCCCCTGGACAGTTCGCACTTGGTATCTTTTCTTTAAATATGTTTCGTGACCCACAAGGGGATTGTCATTGCTACAGCCCGGTCCTTGCTGACCATGTGCCCCATGGTGCCCCCGGGGGGCGGGGCCTTGTCTCCATTTGGCTCCACCCTGCGTGTCAGGGGGCCTAGGGCGTCTTCATTTGCACACGGAGGAGGCAGCTCTAGGTTTCAAATAGCGAGAGCCCAGTGAGAAGTAAAGGTTTGTAAACCCTGAAAGCCTACCCAGAGGGAGACTTCACCAGTCCTTGCTGGGAGTGGGGGTGGGGACAGCACCAAGGAGGGCATTTGCCCAGGCTAGAGGGCCGGCTGGCCGAACATTCTGCCACAGCAGCCTTCAGCCCAGAACCTTGCTTGACCAGCAGGGCTGCTGCTCTTTGGGGCCCAGCTCACTGGAGGGGCCCAGGAAGAGGTCTCTCTCTAGGGAGAGATTAGAGCCCAGTAGGAAGGCCCAGCAGGGAGCTCACGGTCCCATGGGGACTAGACAGTCACAGGAGAGTTTTTCCCTTGACCAAGATCTTGAGCACTTCCTGTGAGCCAGGCCCTGTTCTAGAAGCTGGGCTTGCACACAAGGTGAACACACAAGGTGACCAGGCCCCCACCCTCTGAGCCAAGGGTTGGCAAGGCACATGGGGACCAACCACAAGAGGACAAAATGTCACTTGAGTGCCAGGGAGGAAAGAGCCAGGTGATGGGGGGGAGCAGGGGTGCTGGTAGGCGAGCCCTGGGGGTGGGGTTCAGGGAAGGTGTGGGTCTAGGAAGTGGACAGAGCTGGGTTTGAAGCAGCTGGCCTCCTCAGGCCTATTCTCTCCTCTGAGTCTCAATTGCAGAAGAGGGATAATGAGAGTTTGCCCGGCTGTGGTGGAGTGAGTAAGGTCACTGAGGGTGGCTGAGATGGGCTCGGCACTTGTCATCACTCTCCGAGGGCCATGTCAAGACCCGCTAAGGCTCATTGGAGACCACCCCTGTCACCAGAGCTGGGGCCTGCCCTTGTGCTTGGAAAAGGGAGCAAGATCCCATGCATTCCCTGACTTGAGGATCCTGAGTGAATGTGCTTCTAGAATCTTCCTGCAGGGGGCAGCAGATTTCCACAAACGGCCTGCCTTGCCGCCACCACCTAAATTTACAGAACCCCCCTGGGAAGCTCTCAGTCCTTCCTCTGCCCTGGCTTCCTTGGCTGCAGAGTCCACACTGGAGCCAGAGATCAGGAGCCACCTCATCCCTGCAGGAAGTGTGACAGGATCGGGAAGAGGAGAGGCTGCAGGAAGAAGCCAGCCTCACCTGCTCCACTAGCAGGAGGCCCGGGAGGCCGAGGCCCGGGAGGCCCAGCCCTCTTAGGAGCCTTAGCCAGCTGGGTGGCTCTCTCTCTCCACACAGGCAGCCCCTGCATCACAGACACGTCCAGCAGCCCTTCGGGGAGGCACAGGCTCCCACTCCCGGGTGCAGCCTGTCGTCCCTCGCCTCTCCTGAGTCACAAGGCCCAGGGATCACTGCTGCTCCCCCTGACACCCTCCTTTGCTCTAACCTCCCTGGTTTGGGTCCGAAGCACCCTACGACCTGCCCTTGCTGGCCACTCGGACCGTCCCCGTCTCTGGACCTCTGTAACCGCAGCCAGCCAAACTGCTCTCGTAGCCTCTTGCAGATAGTCGAGGCAGAGCCTGGCCTCCGGGCTGCTGTCCCTCTACCCCCTCCATCACCTACAGCTGCCCGATGGATCTCATTCATCTTCCAGATTCAATTCAAGCTTGGTTTCCTCTGAGTAGCCTTCTTGGCCTCTGCTGTTCCCATTTCCATTCCCGTCTGTCCCTTCCCTGTGCCCACAGTAGCCATCAGAGAGAGCCCAGGCGTGCTCTGGTGCCTCCACGCTGTCACAGCTGTCTCCTCCCATGAGTCTGGCCACAGCCTGGGGCATATGGGTGCTGGGCTCAGAGCCCTGTCCTGTGAGATGCCCAGAGAAGGGGCCCTGGGGGCTGAGACCAGAGTTCACGTCACAACAGGCAGGGCTTCCTGCCCAGGGGGATGTTTCAAGCCCTTAGAGGCCGATTCTCTCTCCAACAGCTTCCCAAATGCTCCCTGGCATGCCAGATGATAACCGTTTGTTGGCCGGATCCAGGGAAGCTCCAGGGGCCTGCGGGGAGCTGACTGGAAGAACGGTGGTCTGCAGAGGCAGCTCACAAGCCCCTGTGGTACTATCCAGGGTGGTGGTGTCTGGGGGAGCCGAGCCGGGGCCGGTGGCTGGCTTCACGGCCCCAGCTGCCTCAGCCCAGGCCCTGGCCCAGGACTCCCTGTACCAGGCCCAAGGGTGAGGAGGCAGGAACGGGTGGAGGCAGTGGCGGCAGGTATAGAGCCGAGTGGGCTCACGCAGGAGGGACCTCAGTCCCAGCAGGAGCCGCGGGGCTCTCACAGCAGCTGGGCCGAGATCGTGGGCTCTGGAAAGACCGTCTGCCTTCAAGTCAGGGTGCATCCCCGACTGCTGGGACCTGGCCACTTGTTAACCTCCGGAAGGGAAAGAGTCCCCCCCATACCTAATGGGGGAGCAGGGCCGGGCACATGCTAACGATGAGGCCAGGTGAGCCATCTGTACTGCGGCTGCCCGCTCAAGGCTACTGGGCCTCGCTGTGGCCAGGCCAAAGCCTGGTGACCTGTGCTGAGGTCAAGCCCCCACCCTGACCCTCCCTGCCCTGGAGAACCTGGAGATGAAGCCTCTGTGGGCCTCCTTGGCTCCTTCTGGGGCCACCTCTTCCCACGTTGTGGAATGCTGCTCCATCACCCACCACAGGGCCCATTTGCCTCCTCTGAACCCCATCCCACATGTCACCATGTCCTCACAGCCCTAGAGTGCTCGGTGCTTCCCTCACGTCCTCTCTGACGCCTGCTGTGACAGCGGGCGCACATAGTCATCAGATTAGCTAATTCCCACTCGACTGTGCCCTGGAAACCACTCAATGTTTCCCAAACTTGAGGCCGACAGATGTATGATGGGGAGGAGAAGTCTTAGAGATATCTGGAAGAATTTAAAATTTTTCTGTTTTCATTTTTATGAACACTTTAAAGAAGTAACCTATGCAAATCCTGGATCATTTGGAATGGTGAGAAGGTGAAAAGAACCCAGGGCTTTCAGGTCGTCTACTAGGTGCCAAGGGGTCAGTGCTTCTTACCCAGGTGGACAGGGGGGCACATGGTGACAGGTTTCACAGAGTCCAAAGAGTGAAAAGTAAAGGGGACCGGGATCACTCCCTGGCACCAGTGACAGGAGCCTGGACAACCCCTTTCATCACACAGTTTTGTGGTTTTTTTTTTTTTTAATTAAAAAAAAAATTATGAGAGACACAGAGACACAGGCAGAGGGAGAAGCAGGCTCCCTTTGGGGAGCCTGATGCAGGATTCGATCCCAGGACCCCAGGATCATGCCCTGAACCGAAGGCAGATGTTTAACCACTGAGCAACCCAGGTGCCCTCAGTTTTGTGGTTTTTGTTTGGCCTTAATTAGTAACCATGTCTGGGTTTCATAGTTGAAAGGAGCTATAATTACAACTTATTACAATTGAGAATTTATACCTAGCCTCATGAATTATAAGAACTCCAGCCATGGAGGGAGGGCCTGGAGAAATATTGGCCCCTGGGAGGGGTCTGTATGTCAGGTATGTTTGGATACTCTGAGCTATTTGTGGCCGAGACCTGAGAGTAAATGAAGCCGCCCATGGGATGCGCCTGTGAGCAGAGGCCACCATGTGCAGACGGCTACTGGGTGTCAGGCTCTGGGCCCGGGCCTTTACTGTATTGTAATAATCTCCTCCTCATGAAAATGCCAGGAGGTAGGATATATCCCCTTTCTCGGTTGAGGATCGTGAGGCCTCGATACTTTAGGTAACGAGCCGAGCCGAGATCACATATCTAGGGAGTGGAGCGACTCACACTCCACCCCAGCTCCTCCCACCTCTCAAGGCCAGCTTGTCACTGCCTCCTTCCATGGCTCCTCTGCTGTCACCCAAGTAGAGTCATCTTATTCCCACAAACTCTCATCCTTCCCCTCATTGTGGATGAACAGGCTCAGAAGCCGCGTGTGACTGGCTCAAGGACCGAGAACCAGCAAGTGGGGACGGCCAGCATGCCATCCCCCAGGTCCTTCTGCCTCCCTTCCCCTGCTCTGCTCACAGCAAACTAACCTGGGCGCTGTCTGCCTCTCACTCCAAGAAGTTGGTCCCAGGGAGGCAGGCACGGTCATCTCCTGGGGTCACCGCTTTCTCCCCAACAATGAGTCAGTGCCTGACTCCTCCCAGGGTCTCTAGAATAAATAAACGGATTCCCCAAACCCAGACTGTGGTGGGACACATAGGGGATGCTCCTAAAAATGTTTGTGCAAGGAAGGGAGGGGAGAAAGGAAAGGAGGAAAGACTTCGCTGCTGTGTTAGACCATCAGAGTGGACACCCAGAGGGAGGAGGCCGTGGGCACTGGCCTTAGGGATTCATCCCCCGTCATTAGCAGGAACAAAAAGGTGTGTTAAGTCAACATGGTGGATGCCGTGGTTGTCCTGTGATGCCCAGGGGACAGGGGTCCTGGCCCTTACTTTGGCATTTGGTATCTGGTGGTCCAGGTCTGCAGCCTTGACCTGAAGGCCACCCAGGAGCTCTTTTGTGGATGGGGCCTGGGCTTTAAGCAACCTGAATTCCAGGAGGGAGGAATTGGAAGGGGGCACCACCATGATAAATCAGCAAGGGGATCAAATACTTGGCAGGGTGCCGGACACATGGCAGGTGGCCAAAAAATGTAGCTGTCATGCTAGGGTGACTCCAGCCTCCATGTAAATGGGAGTGGAGTCTGTAGCAGCAGCTGGGTCATGTCTGGGATTGCTGAGAAGGCTTGTCTCCCACCTGGGGAAGCTGATGACCACCCCCAGACCATGGTGAGCCTGCCAAGAACCCACTGGCACCCTGGTGTCATCTCCTTCTGAAGCCCTAAGCCTCTCCGACTTCAGATCTCTCCCATCCTTCTTCTCTTTGGGGTCCAGGTGTGAAGTCCATCTGCCCACCTAGCATCTCAGCAGGGGTCTGGCTCCACTCCCTGCTCACCCAGGACCAGAACTCCTGATGGCCTCCACAGAGCCCCACCTGCACAAGCAGGTGACATGGGTGTGGATGTTCATCTTGAAATGAGCAACAGCATCTACTTTCAGAAGTGTCACAGAAATTGTCAAAGCATCTGTGAGACTCAAAGTCAGGTTTGGTGTACGTGGGTGCTCTGCAGGAGGATGGTGTGGGGGAGGTGGTATCATTGTTCCCTCCTGGTTGAGGTGGCTGGGGCTGAGAATGAGGCCGCATCTCACCCCTGCCATGCGGTCAGGAGGTCTGAGCACCACTTTAGACAAAGCAGACACATGAGGCCTGCCATGGGCTCTGGTTCCCAGGGGAGGGAGGAATGAGCTGAGCAGGAATGTGTTCGAATGTGGAAAAATCTGTGAGCCATCCCAGTGATCTTCTGGGCAGGTGATCCTGGCCTTGGGATCTAGGCTGTCTGGGATTGTGGCCCCACAGATTCAGGGGGTGGCAGTTCCTTGGGGACAGCGGGTGCCTCCATGGCATTAGAGGTCCTTAGATGGCTGGTGAGGGTGTGCGGGGTTCCCACTGACCCCTGGCCAGGACACCAAGCTTCTCCAGCCCAAGCTCTTCAATTATTTCAAGATTTTGACAAGTAAGGCCCATCAGACCCAAGAGATGTGATTTCTGGAGCATACCTAAGAGATGAACACATGGAACAAAATCAGGTCCCCACCCTTGGTGTCATGGGAGACACAGGTGTGGGAGACTAGCGGGTGGGACTCCCCAGATCTCAGTCCGCCTGGGAGCAAGCAGGGGCAGCGGCCTGCCTGGTGTGCTGGGGTTCCCCCCGGATGCTGGACCAGGCAGTGAGCCCACAAAGGCGGTGTGACCCGGGGCGGATGAGAAGGGACAAGGGAGTGGATGCTTGCTGGGGTGCAGGCCTGCTAGGGGCATGCTCCCTATTTCTTGCCCCGGTCTTCCCAGGCATCCCTGCAGGAGGGCTGTCGCCTTCACTGCACGGACAAGGACAAGGATTCTGAAGTTCCCAGTCACACAGCCAGCAAGTGGCAGGTCCAGGAGTGAGCTGGGCCTCCTTGCAACTAGTAGCTGTGCCGGGGTTCCTTGCTATTCTTTGAATTTTCTGTTTTACAGTTTTAACACCCTTTTCATCATCAGGATCAGAACTTTGGTATTTGTGGTAAAGTCCTATCCTGGAAGCCCAGCTGTCTTTTCCTAAGCCTATGGCCTGCCCCGCCCCTGACCTGTGGGGCTCCTGAGAGTCCGTGCTGGAGCATGGCCTTGGGACTAGCCACCAAGTGACGGCCCCTAGATTTTCTGCCAATCTTACCAACCACGGCATTGGGACCAGCTTGTTCAATGGGAACACCTTCCCTTTGTTCTGGAAGTTCCTTTTATGAGCACTGTGCTCTGTAAACATTCGCTCCTTGAAAGTGTACATCATTTAATTTAAAAATTAAAGACAATCCAGGGACTCCTGGGTGCCTCAGTCTGAAGGGCACGCAGCTTTTGGTTTAGGTTCAGGTCGTGACCTCAGGGCCATGGGCTCAAGCTCTGCATCAGGTTCCTGGCTTAGCTCTTTGCAGGGAGCCTTCCTGAGATTCCATCTCTGCCTCAGCCTCTGCCTCTCCCTACCCTCGAAATAAATAAATGAAATCCTAAGAGAAAAATGAAAGTTCAGCTGCATGTGTTTTCTAGTGGGGCCCAAAGTAAAATGTTCATTTTGGTGTCCCAAACCTGCCCCCCCAACAGTGGCTAAGTGGTGCCACAGTAAGGGTTAGTAAATACACACATATTGGAATCATGGTACTCTGTTCTTGAAGGGAATGGTCCCACAGAAAAAGCACAGGATACAGCACAACATAAGGGCACCTGTTACATATGAAGTGAGCAAAAACACACTAGCATTTTCTAATTGCATAATGAGGAAACCTGCATAGGTTAGAGGGCCTTTTATGCTCATTTAAAAGTCAGGCAAGTTGTCTGTAATGCATTTTTCAAATAATTTGGAGAGCACTGCAATCCACTGTAGGATATGCTGATTAGTGTTGTCTTTGTTGGCATTGACAGTCTTATGTGGTCACATACCAATATTTTTGCTGTAGCTTTTGAGTAAAAGAGATTTAAATGCATTTAGACAATACATATCGAAAACTGTTTACATACACTAAAGCACTCAGAGCACTCACACCCAGGTCTCCTGCTTGCCAAGCCCTGCCTGCAGTCCCCTCGTGTTATACCCCCAAGGGGGACATTCATGGCACCTCCAGCACCGCCCCCACCACCCCACGTCTGACTAGCTTCGTGCGGAGCCCCCAACTCCCTTTCTCCCTCACCTCACCAAGCCTGGAACAATGCCTTTATTTATTTATTTATTTATTTATTTATTTATTTATTTATTTATAAAAATATTTTATCTATTTATTCTTGAGAGACACACAGGAAGGAGCAGAGACACAGGCAGAGGGAGAAGCAGGTTCCCTGCAGGGAGCCGGATGTGGGACTGGATCCCAGGACCCTGGGATCACACCCTGAGCCGAAGGCAGATGCTCAACCACTGAGCCCCCCAGGTGCCCTGGAACAATGCCTTTAAAACCCAAGCTGGACACTTTCTGCACCTGGTCAAAGCTGCAAATGGCTCCCTCTGGCAGCTAGAATAAAGCAGCAAGTCTCGCCTTACACACCTAGTTGAGGGCCTGCAGTGCTCCCTCCGGCCATTCTGCAGCCTCACCTGGACCCTGGGCGGTCCACCCAGTGCGGCCTGTCCCATGATTTTCTGCTGCCTCGCCAGCTGGGCTGCCGTTGGGCCAGGCTCTTTGCGCTCACTGCCCTCTCTGCACAGAAGGCTCTCCCCAGCTCTTTGCCTAGCTCGTCCCCCAAATCCATGCAGGTGATCTGGTCAGAGGTCTCCCTTGCTCCCTGCCCCCTGTGAAAGCTCCTCCCCACCCGCCTCCCATTCAGGTGGGTCTCTCTCAGATGAATCTGCTTCCCTTTCCTCTGTGGCGCTTGCCACCAGGGGATATCCAATTGTGTCACTGCCTATGGACTGGTCAGTCTGAGGACTCTGCTGTCTGCCTCCAGCGCAAGTGATCACGAAAGAATTATCGAATGAACACGTGAGGACACGCCACTGCAAGGGGAGGGGACTCATCCTTGTTGGCGGCCTCCCTGTCTGCTCGGGGGCCCCCGTGCGAGGCCATTTATGAGCATTAGCTCATTGGAGTTCTGTAATGACCTCGGGAGGTAGGTACTCATAATTCTGTTTTACAAAAAAGAAATCTAAGCCTCCAAATATCCAAGGGAGACCACACAACTAGTGACAAGCAGAGCCAGCCAGGTTGGACGCCAAGCGGGCCTGTGGCCCGAGACCAAGTGCCACCATCCTGCTCTATGCGGCTCCCAGGCATCACTCTGAGACCCGGTCATGCCTGGCTTGATGGCATCTCTTCCCAGAGGTCCCCATGATGTTTTCACCCCAGAATTTGCCTCCTTCGTTATAAATGACCCTCCCTGATTTGTTTCTGGTTGCCCTTCCTCTCTTATGAATTTTGGTTCTCCACACTAAATCTCCAAGAGTTCTTGCCACACAGTGTGCAGGGGTGCAGTGAGGAGGGACGCACCCCCGTCTGCTAGTGCATTAACCTCCGGGCCGCCTGGCCTCCATCTCGCTGGCAGAGGAGGCCGCTCCAAACCCAGCCCGCGGTGCAAGATGAAGCCACTTCTTGGGGATCATTTTAGCTAAAGACTCTGTGTTCCATATTCATGATGAAATGCAAATTTCCATGTTCATGGGCAACCAGTAGCATGGTACTGGGAAAGAGTTCCAGCTGGTTAAATTTAGGGTCCTGAACAAATTCCAAACCAAGAATATTTTTTGGCAAGTGCCATAGCATTTTCATCTGATGGCAAATGGGATTTTTTTTATTTTCAATCCTGTGCGCCCTGGCTTCTCAATAATCGGTTCTTCTGCGAGGGCCAAGTGCCAGTGGCTGTGCTGCCTCCATGGCGCCTCCCCTGTGAGTTATTCCATCCTGGCTGCTACAGAGAGAGAGAGCAAGAGAGCGAGAATGAGAGCAAGAGTGAGAGGTGCCTCTCGATCCTGACAGTTTGGGAAATGGGATAAGATGTGTACATATGTTCTGACTCCTTTCATCCCCTCCAGTCTGGTTCTTCCTCCCCATGCCCACAATGCCATGCTCTCTCTGGGAGCCTGTGTAAGAGCTGGGTTCTAGAAAGTTCTCTCTTCCTGCCTTTAACCTTCTCCTTTGGCTTAGACTGGTTACATGCTCACCCTCTGGATTCCTCCGCTGGCTGGCCTTTCCGCTTACCTCCCTCCCAAGCTCCCAGAGTCTGTGTGACCCTCTCCCCCCTCATCCCGCCCACTGGCTCACTCAACCCCTTCTGGTCTGGGAAAACAGGGCTACCAGCCCCGGACACTCCCTGTGTGCCAGGCCCCTTTCCAAGCCCTTTATAAGACAAACTCATGGAATCTCCAAACAATCCTATGTGATAGGCACTCCCCACCTTATAGAGGAGGAATCAGAGGCTCAGAGACATTAAGTGACCTGCCCACGGTCACCGGGCTAGAGAAGGGGAGACCCCCGGGATGCGGCCTGACTTAATTAATGGTGCTGCTGTTCTGCTTCATGACATCTGGTGTTAAGAACAGGCACAGACAGGGTGAAACACACCCAGGTGTACGGCTAAGCCCCGCCCTGCTAAGGACCCTAGGCAAATCAGATCATCACGCCAAGCGTCTGTTTGCCTGTAAAATGGGCATGAATTTGTTCCTCTCTCATTGGGTGGTTTTAAACGATGAAATGTGAGGACAGCTAGCAGTGAACCTGGCGCCACGCAAGTCTTGGTCCTCTTTGCAGAGCCATCAGTGTGGCCCTGGGCTGTGTGAGCAAGGGGCCTGCATGGAGGGTGGGCAGCCACATGGCAGCATCCTGGATCTGAGTCCAGTCCACCCAACCTCTCACCCCACACCCCTGTTCATGTCCCTCTGCCACATGGCCATCTGTTCCTGAAACTGTTCCGGCTTAGTCAAGGCAAGAAAACTTGGGAGGCCTCAAGCCCCATAAGGAGAAAAAGCTGTTCTGGAGAAGTAGGAAGCTTGTGTTCAATGGCTTCACCCTCCACAAGCATCTGCGACGCCCCTTTTCACGGGCACGTGAGCACGCGTGCGTGAGTTGCATCCAGGTGCACACACTGTAGGTGGACTCCCACGACCGAAGCCTATTCTCCACCTTTCCAAAGGGGCCAGTCTAATCAGAAAGCAAATTCCAACACGCACTCCAAAAGAAAATAACAAAACAAAAAAACCCCAAACTTTACTTGCATTTAGCCGTTAATAAATAATTTACAATATGTACATGCGGTGACACTCGACACAGGTCGCAGACACAAGGACGCAGTGAGGAGTCCCCACTTCCAAGCAGAACGCGATCAAACACAACCAAAATAAAGTGCTTCACTTTTTACTTCCAACATAGGGACCATCTAAAAACCAGCAGGGCGGGCGGGGCCGCGCCTCCCACCTGCCGGCCCCTGCTGGGGCAGAGAGGGGACCTCTTGGAGGGGAGGCAGGGAGCCTCCTGGGCCAGTGTATGAGAGGTCCCTGGGGAACAGCAGGAGGGCTGCCAGGCTGGGGGGCCAGGTCGGTGTGGGGCTGTGGGAACCGCCCTCCTGGACCTTTGGGAGTGGAGCCCGAGCCGGCCTTGGCCCCTGGGCTCTCTGGAACAGCAGCAGAGGCAGGGCCTGGTTCAGGGCTCCTCGGATGGGGGCCAGGGCTCTGGGTGGCAAGCGTCTCCGGGCTGTGTGGCCACGGGCTGGAGGGCGGGGACTAGGGGGACGGGACCCTCCAGGGATGCTCAAGGTGGAGAAGCTCGCAGACCCTGCTCCTCCGCCTCCCCAGCGCGGACGTGGGTGGCCGGGCGGGGGGCGGGGCTTGGCGGGCAGGTGGGGAGGGGCGAGGATCAGGGCAGGCCAGCTGGCCCTGTCCGCCGCGTCTCCCGCCCGCGCCCTGCGGGCCCAGCTCCCTGCCCAAGGGCTCTTGCCACCTGCTGGAGAGAAGGGAACAGGGATCAAGGGCTAGAAACGAGGACGTGAGCTCCCGAGCACAGTGGACAACGGGGGGCCGGGGAGGCCCGTCCGGGGCCACGAGTGGCGTCGCTCAGACCTCGTGCTGACAGCACCGCTGCCCCTGGGGAGCCTGCGGCCCGGGCCCTAAGCGGGGACCCGCGCGCGGACACAGGCCGCCGGGCTGCGCGCGGCCGCTCTCCGGGCCCCGGCGGGCGCCACCTGCTGGTCAAAGGGGTTACAGCCCGCTGGAGGCGCCGAGCAGCCGCCGCCCCGACTCCCGGAGTCGTCCCAAAGCCCGAGGGGAAAGGAGGCCCTGCCTGGGTTGGGGGGGGGGGCGGTCCAGCCTCGCGGAGGCCTGGGCACCTCGGCCTAGTGTGTGCGAGTGTGCTCGTGTGAGTGTGTGTGTGCGTGTGGCGGGCGCGGGCAGCAGTCAGCTGGGCCTGATTCAGTGCATCGCTGGGGTGGGGGGGAGCTCGACTCTGATCGGTCCCAGGGTCTCCCAGTGTCTCCGGGGGTGGGGCGGGCGTGGGGGGCTCGGGCCTGAGGGGCTGTTTTGCACATTCACACTGGGGGCGGGTGGAGGGGAGCGGCTCCCCCCTCGCACAGCTCAACTGTCACGGACGGCACCGCACCGGGGCCCCCACCAGGCAGGGGGTGGGAGCGGGGGCTGGGGAGGTCACCCCGTCCACAGCTCCCAGCTCCCAGCTCCGCGGCCCGCCGGCCGGCGGCTCCCTCGGCCTCTGAGCTCCGCAGACGTGCAGGGCGCCCCCGGCCCCCGCCCCCTGCGGCCGCCCCCCCCCCCCCCGCCCCCCGCAGCCGCCCCGGGCTGGGGCCAGGAGCGCGCCCTCGGGCCTAGGCGGAGGCCACGGCCCGCAGCAAGGCGGGGAGCAGGGCTAGGAGCGCGAGGCTGCCCAGGCGCGGCCGGGGCGCGGCGGCCCGGCCCGGCGGCTCCCGCGTCCTCTCGTACAGGTGCAGCCTGTCCTTGTCGGAGTGCAGCATCTTGACGTCCTCCAGCGCGTAGTAGGCGGCCAGCGTGAAGTTGACGTCGCCGGTGGTGAGCAGGTCGAAGACGCAGGCCTGGTAGTAGAGGTCCTCCACCGGCAGCTTCTCCTTGCACTTGGCCGCCGCCGCCTCGTAGGGGAAGGTGTCCGCGGCGGCGGGCGCGGGGCTGCGGGCGCCGGGGCCCGGGAAGTCGATCTGCTGGTTGAGGGGGCAGCCCCGCAGGCAGAGGTAGAGGCCCTGGCCGTCGCGGTCCTCCACGGCGTGCACCACCTCCTCGGGCATGCGCACCGCGAACGTCAGGTAGCGGCCCACCTGGCGCACCACGATGGTGGTGCCGATGTACTTGGCCTGGATCTCCACGTGCTGGCCCGACACCTTCTCGGTGATCTTCAGACTGTTGGCCCCGTGCTTGTCCCCGCCGTTCTTGGAGCCGTCGGCGAAGGCGGCCGGGAGCTCGTCCATCTCGGCCTGGTACACCTTCTGGTCCACACACTCCTGGAAGTTCTTGAAGATGATGGTGAGCTGGGGGGGGGGGGGGGGGGGGGGGCGGAGACGGGGTTAGTGGTGCCGCAGGGCGCGTGCGGGGGCGCCGGACCGAGGAGCCCCCGCCGTGCCCCAAGCCCAAGCCGCCGGCCCGACCCGGTCACCTTTTGGTGCCACCGGCATTATGAAGCACTTAACATCCTTCTTTAAAGCAACGTGTTGGGATCCCTGGGTGGCGCAGCGGTTTAGCGCCTGCCTTTGGCCCAAGGCGCGATCCTGGAGACCCGGGATCGAATCCCACATCGGGCTCCCGGTGCATGGAGCCTGCTTCTCCCTCTGCCTCTCTCTCTCTCTCTCTCTCTCTGTGACTATCATAAAAAAAAAAATAAATAAATAAAGCAACGTGTTTTACTAGAGGACAAAGGGGGTTAAAGGAGAGAAGAACAGACCAAGAAACAGACTCTGAACTACGGAGAGCAGACTGACGACGACCAGACGGGAGTGGGGTGCGGGAATGGGGGGGACACGGGGAGGGGATGAAGATCATACTTGTGATGGGCACCGAGTGTGGTATAAAGTTGTCGAATCACTGTATTGCACGTCTGAGATTAAAATTACACCGTGTTGGGGGCGCCTGGGTGGCTCAGTGGGTTGAGCATCTGCCTTTGGCTCCAGGTGTGATCCTGCATCCCAAGATCAAGTCCCACATCCTTCTCTCCGTGGGGAGCCTGCTTCTCGCTCTGCCTATGTCTCTGACCCTCTCTCTGGGTCTCTCATGAATGAATGAATAAATAAATAAATAAATAAATAAATAAATAAATAAATAAATAAATCGTTTAAAAAAAATTACACCGTGTTGGAACGATACTGGAATTAAAAAACTTAGTTAAAACAAAACCAACTTGTTTTTAAAAAAAAGAGAAAACTGACTTAGGAGGGGAACTTTAGATCACTACCCTAAATAGAAAACCAGCTCATTTACTATATATAGAGGTGAACCATAAAAAGAAAAGCACAGCTAATTAAAAATAAAACTTCATTATCTATTGTAGTAGGCTGAGTAATGGCCTTCAAGATATCAGGCCCTAATGCCAGGAACCTGTGAAGGTTACCTTATAAGCAAAAGAGACTCTGCAGATGTGTTTAGGTTCAGGATACTGAGATGGAGAAGTTATCCTGGATTATTTGGGTGGGCCCTGCATACAAGCACACATGTCCTCCTAAGATGGAGCCAGAGAGAGGTTGGACCATCAAAGACGGAAGGCTCTTTCCATGGAGGCAGAGCCTGGAGGGGTATGACCATAGCCCAGGGATGCTGGCAACCACCAGAGGCTGGAAGAGCCCTGAACATACTCTCCTGGAAGCCAAAAGCACTGACCCTGTTAACACCTTCATGTTAGCCCTGAAAGACACAGTTTAGATTTCTCACCTCCAGAGCTACAAGAGAAGACATTTCTGCTTGTTTGAAACACTGACTTCGTGGTATTTGTTACAGGAGCAACAGGAAACTAATACGGTCCACAGCCATCTTTTTTTTTTTTTTTAATTTTATTTATTTATGATAGTCACACAGAGAGAGAGAGAGAGAGGCAGAGACATAGGCAGAGGGAGAAGCAGGCTCCATGCACCAGGAGGCCGACGTGGGATTCGATCCCAGGTCTCCAGGATCACGCCCTGGGCCAAAGGCAGACGCCAAACCGCTGCGCCACCCAGGGATCCCGGTCCACAGCCATCTAACATGGGACTTACAGCTAAATGCCTTCAAAAGGACTGTAAGCCATTGGCTAAAGGTAACAGCAGGTGGAAGAGGAGATTTCGTGCCCCAGGAAAGAACAAGCAGGCAGAGGCCACTGTGGCAGGGCTGCCCTGAGGAGTCACCCGGCCAGGCCCTGGAGGGACGCAGGGGGGAGGAGAGGAGAAAGGCACCAGTCAGAGAAAGGAAGACAGGGGATGGAGATGGCGGGGGCTCCAGGCTGAGCACGCAGCCCTGGCCAGGGCAGGAACAGGGAGGCCTATTTCTGCTGGTGGCTGCAGCCGGGGGTGAGGGCCTGGGTGAGCTGCTTGAGGAGAAGCAAATGGCTGGGCGGCTCCACTAGTAACCATCCTCCTGTGAACCACAGACACAGGCACGGTTCCTGCATCTTCTAGTTCTGTGTGGTGCGGCAGGGGAGGATGACATTACCTCCCATTTAGAGTGGAGAAAATTTAGGCTCAGAGAGGCCAAGTGACTTGCCCAAGGTCACACAGCCAGCAAGAGGTAGAGCTGGGTTTCATTCTCCTGGTTTCCAGCCCCGGGGCGCTTCTTGGCCACAAGCCCACAGAGTGGGAGGCCTGGGAGAAGGATGGGAGACAAATAGCCTGGGGAGTAAGCATGCTTCCCCTTGTTATCCTGGGTGAAGTGCCAGGCTGCTTTCTCCCCCCATCATCATAACTAGGAAGACTGCATGGGCTGGAGACAGGAGTCACATTTGGGAGAGAAACAATACCCTCCTTCATTCCTCTTCCCAGGTACCAGCTTTTTACCACTGGTGGCTTTAAGGTCCCTGCCCCCTGAGCCAAGGGCAGCTGGGACCTGAACTCCAGCCCAAAGCCAGGGAGGGAGGCTGTCTCATGGGGCAAGTGGTGCCCAGGCCCTTTGGGTTCCCTGGCACTGCCCCCACCCCCTGGGCCACCATTCCTAGAACTTCTCCCTGCCCCCAGGAGGGGAGAGGCCTAGCCAGCTGTCTAATGGGACCCCTGAAGGGTACCCCACGTCCTCAGAGAGTCTGCAGCCTGAGGCAGGTCCCAGATGTCCTGGCTGTGGCTGGATTTTGTGCCTGGGCACCCTGGGTGATGTGGCAGTTGGAGCAGTACAATGAAGGCCTGGGACAGTCCTCGGGGTAGAGAGGACTGGCGGTGCCACCAAGCACTAAAGGAGTTTCTGGCCAAAAGGCACAGGGTAAGACAAAGGCAAGGCCCAGGCCTGCTGGAGACTGCAAGTGGGTCCTGCAGGCAAAGGGAGCCCGGAGAGCCGTGAGGGACCTCAGCTCAGGCCCAGGGTCCAGAAAGGCTGGGGCCCAGGGTGGGGTGCATGGCCAGGCCACAGGCCAGGCAGTGTAGCTGCAATTCAGGGGGCTGCAGGGGTGGCCAGGGGCACAGACAGGAGGACGAGGGGGTAGCAGGCAGGAAGAAGCCTCAGCCTGGAGCCTCAACCGTGGAGCTGAAGTTCTAGGCTGAGCAAACCAACAGGTCAGCGAGGGCCTGGCTGCAGGTGTCCAGGGCTGTCTCGTCACTGATCTCGGGTCCCTCCATGCTGGTAAAGTGTTGGGGTGCATGAGGGGACTGGACCTTCAGGGAGAAACTCCCCCTTCTCACCCTGATACTCAAAAAGCTGAGGATGAGAGACAGGCTGCAGCTGGGTTTTTGGGGACTCCAGGCTCTTCGGCCTTTGCAGGCCCCTTTCTCCATCAAAAATATTAAAACTACATTTTGCTGATTGCTTTGGTGCGAAGACTAATACAGTCGAGGTTGGATTACGCTGATTTTTTCCTTCTGACTTTAAAACAAATTAAGGTCTTTTCGTGGTTCCCTGGAAGTCTTGGGGTCCCTGGTGCTGTGCCCGTGGGGCCGCGTGAATGGTCAGGATGGACGGGGGCACATTCTGCTGTCCGCACCGGACACGAGGAGCTGGTGCTCCCAAGCTGGAAGCCGGGGATCCTGCCAGGAGCCTGGGGGTGCTACACGGGAGGCCCGGGCTGCACAGGGCAGCCTGGGCACTGGACTCCATTTCCCCATCCTTCCCTCTGGGGCCACCGCCTGGTCCCGGGCGGCCGGGCCCTTCTGGTTTGCTGTGGGATGTCACAGGTGGCCGCAGCCCCTCCATCCTGCCGCGACGCTGCCATCCCTGGCCTACAGAAATGGCCACTTATTAGTTCCACCTCCTGCTGCTCCCTTCTCTCCATCCCACAGCTCCCGCCCTGATGTGGAGGCTGCCTGCGGGGGGCGGGGGGGGGTGCAGCCAGGGTGGTCTGGGCAGTGGGTGGTCCTGCCACTGGGGAGGGGGCGAGCGACGAGGGGCTCTGGTGTCCCTGCCTGGCGAGCTGGGGAGCGGGGCTGGGGGTGGGGGGTACTGCCTTCCAAGTGCATCAGTCTCCTGGAACAGGAAAGGCTGGTTTCCCTCTAACCGTCATCTCTCGTGGAGACAGGCTCCTGGAAGGCTGACAGCCTGCTAGACTCTTCTTGGCACCAGTGCCAGGGACTCAACCACAAGTAACAGCATGAAGGGGCCTGTCGAAAGCCGGGCGGCTGGCTGCCAGCACGGCCACGGGTGCGGCTGCCACTCCTGCCTTTGCCGCCCCCCGCCCCCCGCCCCCCGCCCAGAGCGGCCTGAGGCCCAGCACCAGGGGCTGTATCTACACAAGGGGGCCAGAGTCCAAGACCCTTGTCCTCAAGGAGCTCACACTCCGGGAGTGGGGGTGACAGACCAAAGAGATGAGTCAGGCGGTGTGAACAGATGGGTGGTAATTTCTAGGCGGAACCAGCAAGGAGGTGGAGGAGGGGACGGCAGACACACGAATTCCTCTCCTCCCTGAGCCTCGGTCTTCTGATCTGTACAATGGGGTGCTCCCAGTACAGCTGGAAGGAGGGTGGTGGAGTGGGGGCTGAGCAAGAAGGAAGGCCCACGGCGGCGGGGAGCTGGCTAATGTTTCACCTTGGGCTGGAAAACACGACATCTTGCTCATCTATGAGGACAGAGGGCTGGGCTGGGCTGGATGATGCCGGTTTCATGGAAAAGGAGCTGAGGCCCCCTCGGGTGAGGAGGGGGGTACACAGGGCAGTGGGTTCAAGTGGCCAGAAGGGGCTGGCAGAGGGCTCTGGCGGGGAGGCACGAAAGCCCCTCAGAGGTAACAGCCTCCTGGCTTCTCGTGCTTCCCCCGAGGCTCCAGGCGGCCCCCCCACGCCTGGCCTGGCTCTGCTGTCTCTCCCCTGGTCTTCTGCTCCCAAGGACTTGGGAGGAAGCCCTCCCCAGTGCTCTGGGCAGAGCATCCTGCACCCACCACAAGCACACCCCTCTGCCTGCCTTCGTTCCCCATTATCAGCCTGGGAGCTGCCAGGAGGGCGGAAGCACCCAGCGCAGAGGCTGGCACAAAAGAGGTGTTTCGTAAATGTTTGTTGAATCAATGAATGAACAAAACCAACACACCTGCGCAGCAGAGGCCTAAAAGAACAGGTGTGGGCAGGCCAAGGGCTCTGGAAACCAGCCACTGGCGGTTCTCACCCGGGGAACCCAGGCTGCCCTGAGGCCGGAGACTGACTTGGCGACAGACCCACCCTGTCGCTGCTGGGTCTCCGGGGTCCAAGCCCCGTGCTGCCTCCTGGCCAATGGGGGTGTAAACGAAGGCCGCTGGGCAGGAAGGGGCTGGGTGGGTCAAACTCTGCAGCAGAGCCCCATGCTTTCTGGAACCTCCAGGCTGGGATGGGATGAGAGGGGCTCTCATCCCTGTGTGGGCACTTCTGCTGGCTGTGGCCCAGCAGCGAGCCTGGAGCAGAGTGGACATTTGAAGAACACAGACAAGTGACTGGATCATTAACCCATTTGGTTTTGGGACAGTGTCGCTGGGCTCAGGGTCCCAGTGCATGCCAGTGAAGAGCTGAGGTTGGTATCCAGGGGTTCTAAGCCCAGGCACGTTGCCCCAGCCTGCAGGACCAGATGGGATGGGGCCTAAAGGCTCGATCCCCCTATCACCCCTGTACTCTTCTCCCCCTGGTCAGTGGGGGCAGCAGCCCAGCCCCGCTGGTCACAAGCCACACTACCTCTCAAGTCTGTGCTCTGCTCTGTTATCACATCTGCTGCTCACAGCACCCTGGGTGAAGAGGGGGCAGGGCTTCTAGAGTCCATGTCACTCTCATACCCTCAGACTTGTCTGTGTGCCCCTGCCAGGGTGGACAGGGAGGCGGGGTCCCCTCCCGCAGTATGTTTGCTGCTGGATTTAGAAGCTGCAGCCTCAGGCTCCCGGCATTCATTTATCTTGGCTCTAGGGAAGGAGGGAGGCGGGTAGGCTAAGGGCCCCAGGGAAGGCGGCTGGGTCTTTGACGTGGGCCCCCCTCATTCTGCGGAGGGCTGGGAGGGCGGACAGGGTGGAGAGCGTGCTGGCCATGATTCTGCTGCCCACTAGGCTTCATGGCCTGGTGCCAAGGGCCTGTAAGGGCGTCCATGGGGCCAAGACCCATTTGTTTCCTATCCTGCAGTGGGGCCCAGAAAGAGACCCTCTGGAGGCATGCAGGGCCACCAGGGCAGAGGGAGATGGCGGGGTTTTCCTGGCTGCCAGGTCACCTCACTGTCCTGCTCTGGGGTGTGGAGGGATAGGAAGGAACAGAAACAGCCTTGTGGACCAGTGTGGCGCTGCCCAATGTGCTGCCTTGCAACGTGCTTTTCCTAGGAAAACAGATGCACTGCCAACCCGGAAACCCAGGGGATCTGGTGGGCCAGACCCCGAGGAGGTCCATGCGTCCCCATCCTCTGCACCCTGAGAACCCACTGGCCTCCAGGGCTTGAGGCTGCACCCTCTGGCTGAGTCTGAGTATGAGGTCAAGGGAGACCCTCCTGGAAGTAAGTGATGGTGAGGGGAAGATGGGGATGTCCAAGAGCCTGGGCCACAGGCCACATCCGTGGCTGCCTCTGGCTATAGCCCCACGAGCAGGATTTGAGTCCTGCCACCCAGAGACTGAGGCCTTCTGGGGTCAGAAGATGACCGGCTCTCAGTGGCCCCTGGGGCTCCAGAAGGCAAATGAGAACATGCCCGTCTCCACAGCCACCCAGCCCAGGTCAAATGCTAGCTCAGCATTCCCAGCCCACTGCACTTTGGGTGGAGAGGCACAGCTCACTTTTGGGATGTGTCAAAGGGAGCTGCCCCAGCCAAGCAGGGCTGGCCCAAGGAAGGAGGGAAAAGCTGCATGGGTGGCCCCTCGGAGGCTCAGTAAGCTGCTTCTCTATCCTCACTTGCTCCATCTCCTTCTGCCCCCAGACACCACAGCCCGCCTGCCTTGGGCTGCATGCAGCCTGTCAGTATAGGCAAAGAGAGGGCAGGATGGTACCCTGCAGCCTTGCTGGCCCCTTCAACATCCTACAGCCCTGGCATCTAAGCTGGTGTCCCTAACCCCTCCATGTGCCAGAATCACTGGGAACTTTAAAAAAAAAAAAAAATCAACACATGCTGACCCCACCCAGAGACCTGGTGTTATACCAGCCTGTAGGGAGGCCCAGAATCACTATCCTCTAAAATCTATTCAGTTTGGGGTGTGTGGGTGGCTCAGATGGTTAAGCATCTGCCTTCAGCTCAGGTCATGATCCTGGGGCCCTGGGATCAAGCCCCACATTGGGCTCCCTGCTCAGCAGGGAGCCTGCTTCTCCTCCTTCTGCCTCCACTTCCCCTGCTCGTGCTCGCTCTCTCTGTTCAATAAATCAATACAATCTTTTAAAAAAGAAAAATAAAATCTGTTTAGTTTGTAAACGTACAGCCACGTGAGAACCCCTGGATAGGACCGTCCCCTGCAGGGGCTGTCGAGTCCACTTGTCCACAGCGGATGGGGTTCGCCCTCCCTGAGGGAACGATGGAGGCGTACCTGTAGAGAGGCTTCTCCTTTATCAAGTTTTAATACTGGAGTTCTACCAAACACAGTTTGGAGGCAAGAAAAGAATATTCCAAAAGCTTGAAACTGAGTGCTCTGGCAAATGTTTCTAAAATTTGCGGACAATAGTCCCAGTAAGAAATCCACTTTACACCTGGCCCCAGCATTCGCACAGCGATGCAAGCACACATACGCGCATGCACACAACCCAAACTCACCCTTACCTTGCTGGTGGCGGTGGCGGCCGAGCCAGGCAGCACAGGTGTGTTGGTGACCTGCACGTTCAGGTAATTATTGTCGATGAGCGGCCAGGCGCCCTGCACCTTGCAGGTCTGGAAGCGGTCTGTGAAAGTCCTGAGGTGCGGGTCCCCGAAGAGGCCGCAGTGCGTGTAGTTGGGGGCCGCCGAGTGCTTGTGGAAGCTTTTCTCGTAGTGGCAGATCTCGGGGCTGTCGGAGCGCTCCTGGCTGTCGCTGGGCGGCGGGAGGGTGCGCAGGCGCGGCTGCGACGTGGGGCCATCCTTGGAGCAGTTGTACTGGCTCATGAGGTCCTCTATGCCATGGACGGCCGAGTGGTAGGCCAGGTCGCCCCGGCAGGTGCGGGCCGTGCGCCGCGTGCACAGGGCGTAGGTGCGCAGAGCGGCGCAGAACTCGGGGGCGTCGTCCGAGGCCGGGGAGTGGCTGCCCGCTGTGGCGCTCCAGAACTCAGAGTTGCACTTGAGGATCTTGCACGGGGACGTGGCTGTGGGGAGAGGAAGGGACACACGCTGTCAAGGGCAGCCAGCAGCCCAAGGCCTCCTGCCCCCGGGGGACATCTCGGCCCACGCTGCGGAGCTCCCCGAGTGGCACATTCACACCCTGATGGCCCGTAATCCCCGCAGGTGGGAGGGCTGGGCTGCACCTGCCCTTCCCAGCCTTCTGCTCAGGGTGACCCCCCAGTCGGCGTCGGGCACGCAGAGCCACCTGCTGCAAGGGCCAGGGGAGGCCCAGCCCACAGTTCCCAGCCTGTAAAGAGGACTGGTCAGTGTTTCTGGGCAGCAGGACTCTGGGAGCTGGGGAGCCACCCTTGGGTCTTTGACATCTGCTGACACTTTGACGGCTCTCCCCAAGTGTTTTGGCAAAAGCAACAGGCAGCAGCCTGGGAGTTAAGCCTCACTACTGGGTGACCTTGTACAAGTCACCAGACTTCTCTGTGCCTCATTAGATTTACCTCAAAAAATGGGTAATAGGGACGCCTGAATGGCTCAGCGGTTTAGCACCTGCCTTCGGTCCACGGCATGATCTTGGGGTCCCCGGATTGAGTCTCACATCGGGCTCCCTGCATGGAGCCTGCTTTTCCCTCTGCCTGTATCTCTGCCTCTCTCTCTCTCTCTGTTTCTCATGAATAAATAAAAATAAAATCTTAGAAAAAAAATGGCTAATAGTAGTATGGGCCTTATGAGGTTGGTCAAAGTGTTTAAATAAAGGAGTAAGAATGGTACTGGTGTAGAGAACAAGGTCAGTGCACACAGGTTAGTGTGATTACTCTATGAGCTTTGGTCACAGAAGGCCTGGTTCTGGTCTCCTTGTCTGCAGAGCAAGGGCAGCTTCCCCTTTGGTCACCATCACTCCATCCCTCCTCTGTCCTGCTCAGGGGAGGATGCTGGGAAGCAACTGAGAGCCATAACCTTGGATCTGCCTTAATTCGTGTTTTTTTTTTTTTTTTTAAAGTCACTCACAAGCTTTGAGACATTAGTGACAATTAGCTACAAATGACCATGCCTGAAAACTGTGGCTCTGACACACCTGTATCTTGTACCTGGACACGTGGAACCTACCCCTTCCTGGCTCCCTAGATTCTTTTGCACCGTTCCTAGTGACTTCAGTGGCCAGGCATGCAGATGGGCAACAGGAAGGAAGGTTCTACACAGGTTCCAGGAGCAAAGGGGCTGGCTGGCCAACCAGCTGGGAGGCCTGGCCTCTGGGGTCATAGCCCAATGCTGGAATCATCAACAGGAGGATGGGGCTATTGCTCTAGGCACTCCTGATTGGGCCGCCAGCCTGGCTCACAAACCCTTGGAAAAGTCAGTTTGCTTCTCTGGTGCTGCCTCCTTTACCTTGAGTTTTACAAAATCAAGTTGCCAATAAAGCCAGGGACAGAAAGGGCAGGCAGAGGGAAGAAACATCGGAGCAGCTGCCCTGAGCCTGGACACCTGGATGGCCTGTCTCTTAGAGATCTGCCTCCTCGACAGACACCTGCCTGGACCTGAAGCTGACCTGCCAGGTCACACACCTGGGCACGGGGGAGAGCCAGCACTTGTCCAAAAATTCACGCTCCTCCCCTAACTTCACCTGTATTTGTCACACTGCTGGCAAACCAGGTTGTTTCAGGTGGAATCTGGGTGGACATTTTTTTCTTTTGAGACATTACGTATTTGCTTAAATGTGTATTAGGAAAAATAAGGCAAATTTGATAGAAGAGTTACAGACTTCCCATTTTAATAGCTTTATTTTAAGTTGAAGAAGCGTGTTGACATAAGCAGATCTGGTTAGTCATCGGTGATAATTGCCACAAAGAGAAACCTGGGGTGAACGTGGGAAGAGCACTAGGTGAGACGCTCCCCCTGCCCGCATGGTCTCCCTCCCACAGAAGCGTGCTTCTAGGGGCAGGTGTCCCTGGAAAAGCAACTAAAAGATGCTCTGGCCCTTCTGTGTTCATATTTCACCAACCGACAGAAGACACCCAAGGCCCAACCCTCCTGTGGGTTGCAAAATGCTAATGTGACCCGTGTGGGAGAAGGAGGAGGAGTCCCTCAGGGTGAGGTGAAGTGAGGTGAGAGGGTAGGTGTGCGTGGACGGGGTGCTGTGCAGAGGAACAAGGTACAAAGGCACTGGCTGGGAGGGGCAGGGACTACCAACTCCCCCTCTCTGGTCGGTTGCCGCCCCCCCCCCACCGCCCCCAGGCCGCTGCCCCCAGGCCGCTTGGGCGGCCTCACTAATTCCAGGTGCAAGGTGTGCAGACACGGGCCTGGGTGGAGTGGCAGCTACCTGGGCTCTGCCCACCAGCCTCGGGAGCCCTGCCTGCAGCCAGGCTCGGTGTACCCAAAGGGGCGAAAGGCCACCACCTGGCCCTTTACAGCTAGACCGCTGCCACCCTCGCAGGAGCTGTGCTGGCCTGGGCTCTGCCAAAGCTGACCTGGGACAGCAGAAAGCGAAGTCCCAGCTCCTTGCTCCGTCTCGGGCTGGTGCCTCAGTTGAGCCAGCCCCAGGGCCAGGCACCACTGGCCTTCCCACTCCCTGCGGGGCACAGCCAGGCTCGGCGTGGCTGCTTTTCTTCCCCAAAGTCTGGTGAAGAACCCGAAGCAGGATTTGCACCTGGCCTGTCAGACCTAAGAGTCCACGCCGTGGGCAGCTCCACGTCATTATACAATGAGCACATTCACGATTGCTTCTGCCAGCTGCTGAGGCTGCCTCTGTGGGACGGAGACCCTGCGGGGGTCTCACCTGGTGCTCTTCCCACATTCACCCTGGGTTTCTCTTTGTGGCAATTACTACCTATGATTAACCACATCTGCTTACGTCAGCACGCTTCTTCAACTTAAAGCTATTACAATGAGAAGTCTGTAACTCTGATATCAAATTTGCTTTATTTTCCTGAATACACATTTAAGTAAACATGGAACTTCTCAAAAGAAAAAAAGTCCAAGGGCACACCTCACCTCCACTGAGTGACCTGCAGCCTCTCCCTGAGGACCCTGGCTGCAAGAGTTCCCCACCAGCTGGGAGGCCTGTGGTCCCCGGGCTCTCCGGGGCCTGGCCCCCAGCAGACCAGCGCCCAGGGGCTGCTTTTCAGGGTAGGCAGGGGTCACGAAAGGGGCCTAGGGCAGGGCCAGCCTGCACACAGACAGTGGAGGGTATGCAGGGTGTTTTGCTCCTGACCCCCGTTTTTGGCTCTAGCCCCAACCATGGGTGACTCCCCAGGTGGTGAGAAGCATCTAATGTCTTCACAGCCTTAAAAGTGGCTCAGAGCAGTGTCCTGGCAGCAGAGCTCTCCAGTGTGTCTAGACTTCACAACCAAAATCCTACAGAGCTGCCCCAAAAAGGGGGTCCCTTGCGTGCTTTGAGGTCATCAAGTGGGATCTGCCAGCACAGGAGTGGCCCTTCAAAGGTCATTGTGCATACCGACCCCCTGGGCTGAGTCACCCGCCTCAGCAGGCCTGAGGCTCTGCATTTCTAGGCCCCCAAGGGAGGCCCACGCTGCTGGTTCCACAAGCCACGCCTTGGTAGAGTTGAGCCATTTTCTTTCCAATAGTCACAAAAGGGCCAAATTAGAACCTGCTGGAGCCCAGCCAGTGTGGAGTACGTGAATGGGGCATTTTCTCTGTAGTGGGAGGGTTGTAGAGGGACCAAACCCATCAGGGACACAGCTGCAACCCTGAGCAGCCCTCAGCCCTTGGAGAACTAGGCCTTTCATTTCTCAGTTCAAACTCCGAGGGGAATCCATTACTTGCGCTGCTCCCCCCCCCCACCCCCGCCGCCCCAGCCTCCCAAGAGTGAACATGGCAGCTCTGTCCCTCACCCCCAGGGGACAAGTGAGGTCATTCTGGGGCTGCCCTTGCACCCAGGCAGGGTCCAGAGAGGGATGCACTCCTCTAGCTCCTCACTTCCCTGAAGTCCTGCTGATCCCATTTCTTGGCCATCTGGAGAATGTTCCTGATGCTATGACCCAGAACTAGGGATAGAACTGGACAGGTGTGAGGATGACATGGGTCAGATGGGGTGACAGGCAGTGGGCCCTGGAGAGAGAGTGTCTGATTCAAAGTCCCCTTCTTGTCCCCTACCAGTAGTTGTGTGAACTTGGCTCTGCCTCAGTTTCCTTATCTATGAACTGGGCGTAGCACCTGCCTTAGAGAGTTGCTAAGGATTGGATGAGAAGATGCACGTGGTCTGCCTGGGACACAGCGGGTGCTCAACAAATGGGGGCCCTCACAAAGATCTGAGGGCGATAAACACCCTCATCTATGACAGAAGAGGTTAGCAGTCACAGGCAGGGACAGGGGAGGGTCAGGAAGGGCACTGGACTGGGATGTGCTGTGTGTGCAGCTGCCTCAGTGCACCGACCACCCGCTCCTGCAGCGCACCTGGATCGATCCAGGACCATGACTGTCTTGGCACCACATTTCCCAAGGGCACCCGGGATAACCTCACCCACCACCTCACTCACCGTCTTTCACCGGGGAGGACACTGGTGGACTGAACACAATCCCTGTGTTGAAGCCCCAACCCTTGCGTGAAGGTCCTTGGAAGTGGGGGAGGCTCTGGGAGATAAGGTTCAGATGAGGTCATGAGGTGGATCCCCTGTGATGGGATTAGTGTCCTTCTAGGAAGAGCCACCAGAGCGCCGGCTCACACTCGGCCACGTGGGGACACAGCAAGAAGGCGACTGTGTGCAAGCCAGGAAGAGAGCTGTCACCAGAGCCCAACCATCCTGGCACCCTCACTTTCAGCCTCGGGAACTAAAGGCCTTGCCCCATCTCTTTTCCCCCTCCCAGGCCCTCCCAAAACCCCCTGCAGAAGCCAGATCACTGCAGGTTCACTTGGCCAAGGGCCAGAAGACTGGGTGGACTGTTTCACCTGTTTCATTGTGCCCTCTCCCTAAAAGGACCTGTGGTCACGGAGGGGTGGCTCGGGCTGGGACGACTGTCAGGGCTCTTGAGTGGGGAGAGGGCATCAAGGAGGCGGTGAACCCAGCTCTGATCTCCTACTCGGTGCCCCTCCAACACGCCGGCCCGTGTGACCCAGTCTCTCCCTCCGGCCACCCCTTCCTCCCTACTTTCCCAGGCACCCTCACAAGCCTCTTCCATCCACATTTCCGGGAAGATGGTAGAATCAGAAACTTTGGGTACCGAAGCACAATTTCAACAAGGTCGCCTTTGCTCTTCCTAACGAATAAAGGAACAGAGCTTGGGTTCCATGCTATAAAGAAAAATGAGAGCACTTGCAATTTCCCCACCCAGAGAGAACACCAGGTGAATTCAGTGTCAACAAGGCAGCTGGCGCCAGGTTTTGTGTCACCGGGCAATGGCATGCTGGAGATTCTCGGGAACTGGGGGACTTCACTTTGGGAGGCAGTGCTGACAGGGAAGGTTTAACGGTATGTGCTCTGGGGGTGGATGATCGAGGTCCAATTCCAGCCCTGGTGCTCAGTAGCTGTGTGGGTACGGGGCAAATCCACTGGCCCCTCTGAGCTCAGGGTTGCTCTCTGTGCCACGGAGACACATCAGTACCTTCATCGGTACTTCAGGGACCAGCAGAGGTGATGCAAGCAAACCCTGAGAACAGAGGCACCCGGGTGGCTCAGTGGTTGAGCGTCTGCCTTTGGCTCAGGTCGTAATCCCAGGATCCTGGGATTGAGTCCCGCATCGGGCTCCCCGCAGGAAGCCTGCTTCTCCTTCTGTCTATGTCTCTGCCCCTCTCTCTGTGTTTCTCATGAATAAGTAAGCAAAAATCTTAAAAAATAAAAAACCCTGAGAACATTGGAAGGAAGCTCAGTGGAAACCCATTTTGTGTTATCAAGGTTTGCTTAAATAGTGATTCCTGGGACAGACTAAGCTGTACCTATCAGCTAATGTGTGCAGAGCACTTACTATGTGCAACACATTGTACGGGTATCCCCATTAACCCTATGACAGCCCTGGGACTATCTGTTACCCCCATTCAACAGACAGGCAAACTGAGGCCTAGTGGGCTTACATAGGCCCCTCCCCCCATGTGCTCTGATGGAGGGGGGAGGCAAACTACAGCTCTCAGGCTCCAGGCTGCTTACCCGTCCTCGTTCACCTCCTACTTCCGTTTGGACTTCCTGTGTGGACTGCAAACTACTTGAATGCCAAATCCTCACTGCTACTCTGAATGGGTGGGCAAGAATTTTTGTCTTCATCTGATAGGGGCACACACGTCTGGCTCCCACAGCCAACAAGGCTTTGAGGCTCTTTCTATGCCTTTCAAAGTGCGTGTATCATACCTTTCTTGGGACACCAGCTGAGGATGATCCAGGCCCTGAAATTCCCAAAAGCAAGATGTGTTTTCTCTGGCCATGCCAGGTCCTGACATGGGGCCATCACCACCCCTCTCTTCTCAGGGCAGTGGCCATCCTCTAAATGGACCATGAGCCCTTCTCTACAGAAAGGCCTGCATGGAGCCACCAGGGCCATGTCCTACTGCAAAATGACCCCTCCCTGATTTGCCCCAAACCCCTGAGGGAGCCGGAGTCTTTCATATCCTCTGATAGTTTAAGGTTCCCCTCCAAGCCCTCCCACCACAGATGGATGAGCCAGACCTCAGGGTGCGTGGGGGGTGGAGGCCAGTGACCGGCTGGGACCAGACTTGAGGGCTCCCGTCCCCCCTTGTCTTCTCTCCAGGCAGTCTGGAGAGAAAGCCAGGAGAGGGGAAAACCCACCACCTCCTGGGCCTGTCTGCCTAAAGTGGTCACGCATGAGCTGTCATTTCCTGGGGGTCACAAGGAAGGGCTTCGGGCATGCCAGAGCTGGAGAGTCCCCACAGCTGGAGAGCCAAGAGGCCCATGATCCCCCCCTGCTGGAGTCATCCTGCCGCCCCATGTCTACTCCACTAAATCATGGGCTGGAGGCCACCCCAGGTCAGGAACCTGAATGTAACCTGGCCCAGCATCAAAAGGAAAGGCTCTTGGCTGTGGTGTCACCTGCCAAAGAAACCACAGAGGGGCTGATTTTTATGTACCGTATCTTAAAAAAAAAAAAAAAAAAAAAGAAAAGAAAAAAAAGCAAAGCACGAGACTTTAACTCCAGGCAGGAAACCTTGGACTTTTTCTGATGTGAACGTCCAAGGAAGGAAGCAAGGAGAGGGAAGGGGTAAGAGTTTGAAACAAATCTTACTACAACTTATGCAGGGGGAGCTGCCCTTGGTGCTTTCGGGGTGACAGAAGGGCACAGCTGCCCCCTCCCTGCCTCGTTCTTGAAGATGGCAAAGTGGCCCCTTCCGGCCCTTTGGCGGATATGCCCAGAGCCAGGGGATCAGGAACCTGATTGGAAGTAAGTTCTCCTGAGCTCCATTTCCATCCTAGCCACTGTGTCCTTGGGCAGGGTGGCTCTGAGCCTCTGTTAAAGAAAGCCTCAGTACCTGGGGCCCCACCTCAGACATCCAGGGAAATGCAAAGGTGCCTCACAGAATTATGTTTCTTAGAAGCACATGATTTATGTCTGGTTTTGACCCGGGCCTCCTGAGACTTAGAACTTCAGGATTAGCTAGCAGGGGACAAACAGAGGGGAATCCAGAGGCGAAGATGGTGACTAGCTGGGACTCATGACAGAAAGCCCCTGTCACCGAAATGACCCATGAAGTAGGTGATGGCTTTAAGGGTGGGACATAGGCAATGCCTAGGTGGTGGGGTGGGCCCTCGGTGCTCAGGTGGGGGTACCCCAGGAAACACTGGACCCATCTGCTCCTGACTCCTGCAACTGGGGCCGGAACTCTTGGCCTCTGTGTGCAATCTACTTAATCAAGATCACTTTATCTAACAATCACTTTGTGACCAAACTATCTTGGCTTCTCAAGACGCGCCCAAGTTTTAGAACTTGGGATCTGAGGGACGCCAAGGGTCACTGGTCACCAGTTTCCACCTCCAGCTAGCCTCCAAGGCAGAAAACCTCCCTATAACATCCCAGACTGGGGGGCATCCGGCCTCCACCACCACCAGAAGTCTGCCAAGGCAGGGCTGGCCCTTGCTGCTCCAGGTATATCCCAGGGGTATCGGTTCTTCTCTAGAGCCACACAGAAAGATCTCACAGGTGACCACCCTGCAAATACTGAAGATGACCCCTCGGCTCCCGTGGATCCCCTTCCTCAGCTTCTCCCTCTGGCTGCCGTGGGCCTCCCTGAAAGGTCTGTGACCTCCACTGACGCCCAGGCAGAGGGGTCACCTCCTGCCTGCAAATCCCCAGAGCTGGGGCCCCTCATCTTGCACACCCCACGCTCAAAGCATCTTAGCAGATTTGATGCCTTTTTAAAGCCCCCCCAACCAGTGCTCTGCTAAGTCTCTGGGGACTTTTGGGTGCCCCAGCCCCCCACATATGCAACATTGCACTTTTGTGGGGAGGTGGGCTCGCAGTGCCTCTTTTGTGGGCTGAGACGTGCCCGCCAGAGAAATCACAGCCTCACAACCTGCCTGACTTAATTCCTTTCAATAGCAACCCAGTGCCTCTTGGAAACAGCCAGCCGGGAGCAGGGAGCTCGGAGCATCAGCCGTACCCACCCGGGCAGGAGGAAAATATTTATGCACCAGCGCGGCGTTAGCTGCTTTCAGGGACCCCCTTTGAACTGTTAATCAAGCCCAATCTTTCGGAATAATAGCCTGATTATTACCGCCCTGTTTGCATAACAAAGAAGCCCAATAAAACTTATTTCACATCGCGCAGAGGGGGTGTGAAGGATCGCCCTGAGAAACGAGTCTCAGGAATGCGGCGAGCTGCTCCACAGTCAGAGCCCAGGAATAAAGACAATGCAATTTGCCACCAAGAAAAGCCCAATAGACCAATAAATTACCCGCGTGCAAAGGGATTAGATCGGGTTTCAGTGGCTGTGTGGGAGGGGTGGGGTGAGCCGGGACAGGGGAAAACCTGCCTTCTCTTAAAGGGGTAAAGGCTCGTTTTGAATCCAACCCCCGTGGCTGCGTGGGTTTGGTCCAGCTCTGGGGCTACCAGGGTAACTGCCTGAAATCATTTCCTTGCTGAAAGTTCTGGAATCATGCTGCTTCTGCCACCAGCCTCCGTGGGTTTCTCTGCTCAGGTGGAGTCACCTACCAGACTTCTGGAAGGCAGAACAAACATGTTTCATTGGAATCCCAAGTCCCAAGAGAGATAGAAGCATGGAGGCCCGCCTGGGTGGCTCAGTGGTGGAGCATCTGCCTTTGGCTCAGGTCGTGATCCCGGGGTCCTGGGATCGAGTTCTGCATCAGGCTCCCTGCGGCGAGCCTACTTCACCCCGTCTAAGTCTCGGCCTCTTTCTGTGTCTCTCGTGAATGAATAAATAAAATCTTAAAAAAAAAAGAAGCATGGAGGCAAGAGAAGGGATTTGGGACGTAGCCTTTCTGCCGGGTCTCAGGGCAAGTGCGATTTGGCAGGTGCACACCGGGAGGTTGGCTGGAGCTGACATGCTGGTTGGTAGCAAGTGTCACGGAGCGCCCAAGTGCTTTCCTATGCTGCGTGTTTGGGGGGCCTGGGGGCTTTCCTCTGGTCCCCCAGTTCTGTTAGATTCCTCCACAAGGGGCGCTGGCCCCAGGCTGTTTCTATCACGGTGCCCAAGTTACCCTCCTCGGACACCTGCCCGCCCCCCAGCTCCTCTTCCCTGTCCCCCAAGCCCCAAGGGTGGAATGGGCTTCCTGCAGTTTGTGTACCTCTGTGGTCCCTTGTGGACTTTTCGGTGCTCCCCAAAGCGCCCAACAATCCCCTGTATTAAAGTCCCTTGGTGGAAATACCCCAGCCAGTTTTGCTTTCTTGCCTGGACCTTGCCGTGCCAGCCTAAGGATTTCAGACTAGACGTGGCTGATCATGGGGAGCCCCCGGAAAATTTTTCAGTAAGTGCATGGCAGGAGCAGAATCCTATTTTTAGGAGGCGGTGGCTTTCGTCCGGGTGGAAGCAGTGAGAGCACACGCAGAATGGCTTAAAAGAGCAGTCACTACCCAGTCTCTGTGGAAAGGCATCCATCCACTGAAGCCCTGAGACCTCCTGTTCCCGTCCTGCACCCATTCTGGGCAGCAGGGGCACTGGGGCTTCCCTGTCATCATAAAACTCTATTGGGGGGCTTCTGAAGGAGGTAGGGAAGGCAGCACCAAGCCGGAGGGTCAGCCTGTCCCTGCAGCAGCAGGAACAGCAGGCCACTCCCCACCCTCCCCGTCCCCTAGCACGGAATCAAGGACAGGGCAGCCAATGGATCTGGTGCCAGTATGTGGCAAACCCTGGCCTGGGCAGGGTCCCGGAGTCTCCTTGAGTTAGGAGTTGCCCGGAAACTGCCTGTTTGTGCCTGTCCTGCAGGAACTGCACTAGATCACCCTGGCGTCAACATCCAGGTTAGCAGATGCCTGTAGGAACACACAACCTTTTCCAGGTGGGAGACTGGATATTCGGTCAGGTGCAGCCGACTCTACCTTACCTAACCTGCAAGAGGCCAGAGGTGATCATCTTTCCTAAAAAGCACTCCTGCCCTGTGCAGCCCAAGATCAATCCCAGGGAACCCACCTAGCCTGCCTTTCCCTTGAAGGCACAGGGACCTTTCTCGGAGCTTCCTCCAGGAGGTAGCCTCCAGGACAAAGAGCCGGGCAAGAAAAAGTTACAGAGACACTCTCAGCTGATCAAGGAAGGGGAGGTGGGTAGGCTGGGGAGCTGGGGGGTGAACCCACTGTCCAGTGAGGAAAGAGGTGGCCTGATGCCACCCACTGAGCTGAGGCAGGAGGCGCTGCCCCCCTCGTCACACCCAGCCAGGGCTGCTCTGCCCTGGCCACACATGCCAAGTTGCTGCAAGAAACCCCGCCGAGTGCCAAGAAACAGGGCACACCTTGGCTTGCCAAACTGGACACCCCCCCTCCCTCACACTGGAGCCATGCGGAGCCAAATCAGTGGCAAACAGGACATTGACAAGGCACCTGTGTTCACCTCGGGCCCCAGGCCCCTAGCAGGCCTGGCAGTCCGGTGGGTGAAGAGGGACCCATGCGGCCGAGGGCTGAGCCTGGAGCAAGATTCCATACCAAGAGCATCTTGCCTTAGGGTACAGAACTAAGCTACCCCGGATTCCACAAGGTCCACGAGGAGGGTGGTAATGGGCAAAGGCATCACTTTTTTGATATAAACAAAGCTTTCAGGTGAGCAATTTGTTCTCCGTGCTTTGAGGCATAACCCCTTTTCCTGAGTCTAGGGCTTGGCTCTAGAAATGATAATTTTCCATCCTGGCTCTGCCTCCAGCAACCCTGGGCTCATCTGCTCAGCCGCTCCAGGTCCAAGTTCATTTGAAGTGGCTTTTTCTCCCTCACCGCCATCCGCAGGCCGGCCCCCCTCGCCGCCTGCCTCATGCAGTGGGAGGGCAAACGCACGCCAGCTGGGCACACGCCCGGCTGGCGCACACATGTGTGAGCCTGTGTTCATGGGACATTCCTTAGCATGGGGAGCTATAATGGGCTCCTTTCTGCAAGGACCTGGGTGCAGACGGATCACTTTAATAGGCGTCTCGGTATTCCGACTGCTTGGGTGAAATGGTGCATGAAATGAATAAATAAGCAAAACCCAAAAGACATAAATCTGACTTGGGAAAATTTGCACCATGACAACCCTGCCAACTTGTTTTCCTGACCTATGGCTGGGTGGCATCTTCTTCTTTGAAATGCTCAGCCAGGGAGGGATAGGGAGCAGAGAGGGCCTTTGGGATGGGGGCAAACATGCTCTGTCTGCAGAAAATGTGGTCACTCTTCATTCTGCTATCTCCTATCTCTCCAAATTTTGTTCCTTGTTTTTTATTTTTTCCCCGCTTTAAAGCCTTATATGCCACATAGCACAAACTCTCATATGCCACAAAGCAAACTTAATGAGGATGTTTACTCAAAATCCGGTGTATGGGAAAGGGGGTGGTCCTGTGTTCTCCCCCTGGCTCTGTAACTACTTAGCTTTGTAACATCAGGGAACCTCTTTGACCCTCTGTATCCTCTTCAGGGCAGTGGGAGTGATGATGTTCGTGAAGAAGGTGTGGTGATCTCATGAGGTGTTGAATTTAAAGCATTTGGCAGAGCGCCTGGTATACTGTGTCTGCTCAATAAATGAAAAGAGCTTTCAAAATTATTGTTCCCCTTCAAATGATCAGATTTTGGAGAGAACGATATAAGGTATTATGTCTCAAAGGATGTGCATAATATTAGGTAGTGATGGCTGTCTACGGGAGGTGGGAATTTGAGTTATTTTCATTTACTTATTTATCCTTTTTGGGTTTTAGATGTAAAAAATGAGTATTGCTTTTATAACCAAAAGCAAGTTTAGAAAAAAGATTGGGGCAACTGGGGAAACCCCCCACCCCCTTGGTCTCCTGTCTCTTGAGAAAAAACAAAACAGAAATGCAAAAAGCCCAAGGGCCCTACAATTTCCAGATTGTGCCAGGTGTGTTCAGGGTGTGTAGCAAGGAGAAAGGTATGAAGAAACAGAAAATGGGCTCTTTCCTTATAAGCAGAACTAGTGATTGAGGAGAAGACAAAAACCCAAGACCCACAAAATAATGAACCTGGGAGGAAGCAGAGGTGTCTGCAGCCAAGGGAACAGGTGTCTAGGTCATTGGAGGGATGGAACTGGACTCCCACAAATGGCTCTGAACCTAGGCTTTGATCAAGCGGGCATTCCCATTCCAAACCAGGGAGTGGCACGAGCAAGGAAGGCCTGGAGGTGGCCCACAGGGAAGGTGTGGTGGGGTGGTGGCAGAGTTGGGGGTGGGGCAGCACTGACTTGGAGCCTGGGCATGTGCCAGAAGCCTGGGGAAAGTGGGTGGGGGGCAGAAGTCAGAGGGTCCTCCCCTTTTGGATGCTCCAAAGAGGACTATGAGGAGGCATGGGTTCCTGAGCAGGACTTTTAGGACAATTCATTTGGGGGTGTGCACGGGGGTTGGGGGACTGAGAGGCGGGTCCCAGGGCTGGTCAACTGTTTGTAGCCAGGAGACAATGGGAACAGACAGGAAGGGGTGTAAGAAAGAAGCCCAGCCCCAAGCAGCTGGATTGAATGGACAGGCCCGCCTCATGCTCAGGGCTTCACGGTTCTGGGCAGTCCCTAACAGACTCAAACCAGGCCCCTAGTCCTGGGGCCAGGATGGGGAGAATCTAAGGTGAGCAACAACCTTGGTGTGCCCAGGACTGAGAGGGTTTCCAAGGACACCAGACTTTCCAGCTTTAAAACTAGAAAAGTTGGGGGTATGCTAGGATGAATTGGTCACCCTAGAAGAAACAGTGCTTTCAGTTTTCCGCAGGTTGAATTGGGCCAAGCAGGAAAACGGCAAAGTAGCTAACCACTCAATGAAAACATAAAGTTGGGGTTCTCTGCCCAGTTCTGCGCAGGGCCTTGCATATTTCACTGAAGAGAGTTTTCGTAGGAACTGAATGACCCCCATTATATAAACTGGCCCCCACCTCATCCTCTTACCTCCAAAGGGTCCTGGGACCACCCTTCCTCTTCCCCATCTCACGGAGCATCCTCATCTGAGCCCATGGATCACCTGTCTCCACTTCTCCTTTGAGCTCTGGGGTGACTGCTAGCAATTGCTTAAACCTTACACACAGGTTTCCCTTCTTCACCCACAAGCCAGAGATCCTCTCCTTATTCTCTGCTCACGGGCTAAGGGGCAAGCCGTCCATAGGACTTTATGCGCTGCCCTCCCTGGGAGCTAAGGCCCTGCCCTGCAGACCCCTTGGTGTGTCACGTGCAGACCCACATGCTAGCTGGCTCTGCTGTCACCTGGCTCTTGCGACCAGACATCACTTCATTCTCTCCCTTTAGGACACCGAGTGCCATGGGGAGGACAAAAATGTGAGCAAACCAACTGGCTTGCACATTTCTAAATACCAGCTTTTTCTCATCTCTGCAATGACCCAGATGCGCTTGGACACCACAGAGAGCCTTGGTCTCCCCGAGCCTTAGCATCTCTCCTGAGGGCTAACATTTCTGTAACAGGCGCAGTTTCAAAGTTAAAGCAAAAGAAAGGAGTGGGGGGGAAAGACAGGCAGTAATGGTCCTCCCACCTAAGCATGCATCAGAACCCCCTAGAGGGCCTCGTGGAGTAGGGACTGCAGGTCCCACCCCAGAGCATGGGCTTCAGTAGGTCTGGCCTCAGCCCAGGACGTATGTTTAGCCAGCTCCCAGGGGAGGCTGACGCTGCGGGTCCAGGGGCCACACTTTAAGAACCACTGCTAGAACACAGCATCCATATGATGTTAACGGGAGGCATGCCAGCGTATCTACAACCCTTTGATGGGTTTCTCTTAGCAATCTGTTATTATTCAGTCACAATGCTTTCAAAGTTGAAGAAGTACCTATTAATTGTATTTTGAACAAGATGTTATTTGTGGAAGACTCCTCTAAGAAGTCTTTTTAGGCCTCCTCCCCAACCCCCCAAAACCAGCTAGACGTGGCCACTGGTCCATCCACATCCACTGTGGGCACAGCATCGTCCAAGCACACACCCTTGCGGTCTGGGGAACACTGCAGAGCCGTTTCCCATTCAGAGGCTGGGGATCTGCTGGCCGAGCTGGGAGGAAGGCCCCGAATGCCCATCACGGAGTCAGGAACACAGTAGGTGTGCCAGGGTGCCATATGCACTGAGTGAGTACATGTAAACACTCTCCAAAAACACAAACCCTCTCAGTCTACAGAGGTTAAGGCATCTTTCTTCACATCACCAGTTCCAACTTAATTTGCACTCCTATGGGTTTACTCCTGGCAGCCACTCAAGTTAACTAGCCCTGAACAAACCTATTCTTTCACTGGGCTGCTCTAGCCAGATTCCACTTGTCTTCAGCGGGAGAGGCTGAGGCCTTGCAGGGCTCCTGGGGGTCTCTACAGCTTGCACTTGGCCAATGCTCTGCGTTTTCTCCAACACCCACCTGGCGCTCCCCACTCTCCATCAGCCCTGCCGCTTCTCTGCCACTGGGGTCTAAGAAGAGGACAGTCCATCTCTATGTGGCAAGAAGACAACCCACTTCATCTCTTCCTTAAGAAACTGTCTTTTGACCCTGATCTCTTGAGCATGCAGGGTTTTGGAGCTCCTCCCTTTTGGAGGTATTTGGTTTGGGGAGACTGGAAGCTCAGTTTTCAGTAAGGTGGGCAATTTTGACTAAATGCAGCTGTCAAGGCCTCATACTAGAAGAAACCCGAGCCAGTTGGCATGACAGTCCGGCGGCTATCCATTCCCTCTGCCAGGTTTTAGTTACCAGCCTTGAAGCCAAAAAACGAAATGGGCTTCTAGGAAACAAAAGTGATGGAATTCGCCCTGTGAATTATATAACCCACCAGCTTTCCTGGGACAGCGGGGGGAATACTTTAAAGTAAAGTTCTTCAGATGGAGACATGAAATGAGCAACAAAGAAAACACCACCACCCCAGGGGCTGGCAGCCGCCCCTCTGCCAGCCCTCCTTTTCCTCTCCCCAATTCAAGAAGTTAACAAGTGCTGCCCCTTTAAGAGCGGGAAGGTGTTGTTTTAAGGGCCTCTAAGCCCCCCTTCTCAATTTCAGCTCAGAGCTGAGATCACATCCCCCAAGGCAGCCAAGGGACAAAAGCTATTTATCAACCCATCTGATAAAACTTCCAATGGGCCGGATCTTTATCTAGACCGAACCGAGACGCACACGCAGAGCAAAGTCCTGCTTCTCCAAAAGGTGGATTTCCTTTTAAGGAAGGCTGTCTTTTACATTTTCATTTTATTTTGTTGAGTTTTGGGAAGAGAATCAAATCAGCCTTTCGGGCGGACCGTTCGTTCTGTAGATGAGGAAACCGCCTTTTAAAAGGTGTGTGTGTGTGTGTGTGTGTGTGTGTGTGTGTGTGTGTGTGTGGTGGGAGGCGTAGGCCACCCTGCGGCGGGGCTCACTGTTTAGAGGTGTTCATATTACAGGCCGGGGGCGCGGGGGGCGCGGGGGGCGCGGGGCGCACGGGGCTCCGAGGGCTCGGTGGGTCGCTGACACCCCCGGCTTGCCCTCGGCCGGGGCCTCCCCGATGGACTCCAGGGCCGGGAGCAGGTCGCGGCTCTCCGGGACGCCCCGAGGGCGCGCAGCTGCCGAGGGAGCGGGGCTGGGGCGAGAAGGGAAACTGATCCCCGGCCGCCCGCCGCTGCCAGCTCCCGGCCAGGCCCAACCCCGGGCTGCCCGGTTCCGCCAGTTCCCGAAACCCAGTTGGCTGCGAAGCAAAACAAACCAACCCCCTCCCGGTGTGACCGGGCTCCCTTCTGGCCGAGAGCCGGCGCGCGCGGGGCCGCGGATTCGCGTCCCGCCGCCGCGCAGCCCGGGGAGCTCGCGCCTCTGCAGAGGCACCTCCGCGCCCCGCAGCACACGGGCCGGCCCGGGTCCCGCCTCGCCACGGGGACCGTTCGGCCCGTGACACTGGCTTTATTGGTACTCGTAGCAAGAGAAAAATGGGTATAAAGGGTTTAACTGGCCTTTCCAGGCTGTGAGTAGCATATGGCCAAAATAAAATAAAGTTTTATGAAACATTATAAAGAAAACAGACCGGGGATTTAAGTTTCGTGCCTCCCCCCTCCCCCCGAAAGGGAGGGGGGGAAAGTAAAGAAACTGGAGCGTTTGGGAAGGAACAAATGCTTCTCTGTGGAGCTGGTTTCCCTTCCCCCAACAAAAACAAGAGGTCCGGGCTCGGAGGAATTTGAAAGCAGCGATCTGCCAAAAACATTGTGAAAAACTATGGGGGATTCATTGGAAACAGATGGCTTTTTCAGCTTTAATTCTGAAATTCTCTCCCTTTCTGACACAATAAAAACAAACAGGGGGCGACGCGGAATGTTATCAAACAGGCACCCGAGCTCGCGTGAGCCGCGTGCGTGGGCTTCCCCGCGGGGGCGGGGGCGGGACGCGGCGGGGGCGGGGGCGGGGGCGGCTCCACCCCCGGGCACCCCAGGTCCGCACGGCCCTGGGCGAGTAGCCCGGGAAGTGCCCCCCGCCGCGAGTCCCCCCTCCCTCGGGGCCCCTAAGGGGCGCGTCCCCAGGACCCCCTTCCTCGGGCGCGTCCCCAGTCCCCCCTCCCTCGGGGCCCCTAAGGGGCGCGTCCCCAGGACCCCCGGGCGCCCGGCCCCTGCGACGCCCCCCGCCCCGGCTCCTTCCCCTCGCCCCCCGCCCCCCCCCCGGGTCCCCGCGGGCATCCGTCGCGCCGTCCGCGGGGCGCGGGAGAAACAAAGACCGGTGGGCGTGGGCGGCGGGGGCCGGGGGCCCGGGGCCCGGGCGGATCCAGGTGGACGCGCGCGGGGCCGGGGGCTGCGGCCGGGCCGCGGGCAGCGCCTTACCTGCCGGGAGGCTGCAGAGAAGGAAGGCGAGGGTCGGCCAGAATCCCAGGGCTGAACGTCCTGCCCCTCTCCCCATACCCATCCATCCAGCTCGGCCTGTGACCACTAGCCTCTCCCTGGAAGAAGAGTTTAGAAGAAAAGAAGAGGAAAATAAATCACGCTGCGGAGGAAGGGCAGCCTCGCTCCGCCGGCGGGAGCAGCGAGCCGGGAGGCTCGGTCCCCCTCGGCCGCGGGCGCCCGGCGCGCCCCCCCTCCCCGCGCCCCTCCCCGCGCGCCCCTCCCTCCCGGGGCCCCTCCAATGTCTGCGCGGCCCGCCCCCTCGCACTCGGGTTTCAGCGCGGCCCGCGGGGGGTGGGGGGGCCCAGCTGGGCGGGGACCGAGGCGGCGGGGTTCCGACGCGGGCCTCGGGGGACTCGGGAGCCCGGGCCCGGGGAGGGGCGCAGGGCGCGCCCCGGCTCCCCGGTCCCCGCGGCGGCCCAGGCGGAGGGGGCCCAGCGCCCCCCGCCCCCCGGACGGCCTGCAGAGGCCCCCAGAATCCAACCTGTAAACATCCAACCCGAGTAGAAACTGCGCCCGGAGACCGGCCCCGGGACCCCTTTCCACACCGACTGCCGTCCCGAAGCCGCCACCCCCGCCCCCGGGTTCGCTGCCCTGGCTCGGACGTGTCCCCAGGCAGGAGGCTGGAAAAGCCGCTTCGGAGATGCCCGGGGGTGTCGGGGTGGCCCGCTGGATCGCAGCAGCCAAGGCACCTCGCGGCTCCCTCCCCCGACACCCCAGGCCACCCACCCCGCCTGGGCTCCGAGCCTCCCGCACCCCCTTCCAGCGCCTCGCTGCTTCCCCAGTACTTGCCCGGGCTGCACTCCCGAGTTGGCGGCCTGTGAGCCTGACGGAGGCGGCAGGACGGCTGCCACCCCGGAGGAGGTGTGGACGCAGCGGTCTCTTCGGTGCGCCGGGGCCGGCCTCCTGGGGCTGCCACGGTAGGGCCACCAAGGCCGCTCTTGGGAGGGCATCAGGGTGGTGACTTCCCCTAACTTGGTCGCTTATTTTTCCAGGAGAAAAAGGTCTCCTCCCCAAGGTTGCCTAGGACCTGGGGCTCTTCTGCCGCTGTTGGGATATTTAAGAGACTGGCAACTTTCCCCAAGAAACATCTTTTGGATGGAACACAAATAGGCCAGAGCAAGTGTTTTGAGTCGAACCAATTCCTCCCTTGGCCCCCCCTCACCTCTCCTCCAAGCCGACTCATCTGGTTCTTTGGGAAAAAAACCTGAATTTTTATCCAATTTTGATGTTTCTCTTAAGCACTATCGCAGTCCTCACTTGCCGAAAGGCCACACAGGCTGCGAGGCTGTGCCTGCACTCAGGACTCCGCCTGCCAGGAGGGAGTGTTGCTCTGGAGGAGCAAGCTTTGGGCAAGGGGAAGAAAGCCCCAGTTCCCGTGAATTCACAACCCAGGCACTCGTACTTCTCAATCTGGCTTCTGCAAAAAAACAGGTGAGAAAGGGAGCTCACTGTTTCAGCCAGCTGTGCCATGGGGCAAAAGGAAGCTGTTGTTTCCTTGGGGCAAGATGCCACGAAGGCAACTGCTCGCCTGTAAAGTTGCACCCCCACATCTCCCCCAAAGAGTTAGGTCTGGGTGCAATGGGCTGTAATTACCATTCCCCCAAACTGGGGTTCATTTTAAGCCCCGATTTGCAAAATGCTAGCCCAGGGCTCTACTGGTATTTCTCTGGAGCGTGGCCCCATCCTTGGGCCAGACCTAGTGGTTTATTCTCCAGAACAGCCCTGGCCCGCTGAGGCAGGCACGGAGCCAGTCTGCACAGTGGTACCTTTGAGGTCCATCCGTCAATTCACACCATTTGCTGGACTGTGCCCTTCATAGTTAGTTCTGAAGCTTCTCACTAATGAGAGAGAGGGGATTCATCAGGATCCTCAGCAGCCCCCAACAATGAATCAACCACAGACACTGCTGTGGCATCTCCAGTGGGGAATGCGGCCCAGTGGGGAAGCCATGGAGGCTTCTGAAGACCTGAAAGCAGGCCTTTGCAATGCAGTCCTTGCCGGAGGTGGACCTCTGGAAGCAGGACTTGGAGCCTCTGTACCTCAATTTCTTCATCTGGAAGGGCAGACTGATAATATTGTCACTGCAAGACTGCAACAGTACAATTTGGGAGGGGCATTGACTGGGCCATGGGAATTCCCCAGAGTTCCTGCTACAGGATAGGGTGCCATTTTGTGAGGAGATCCAATTCTTAGGACATAAGAAATGATTTAAGAAAAGGACGCAGAAGGCTTTTTTTTTTTTTTTTTCTCACTCACGAGGAGAGACGTGTGAGGTTGAATTTGGACACCATAAAAGTGGAGATTTGGCCTTTCTGTAGTTTAGACTATCAAGAGAAATCCAGCCCCTGCAAAAAAGCAGTATGGGGTTGTGTTGGCCTTGAGCAATCTGTCTATATGGGCCAAACCAACCAGCTTATTCCAACTCCACAGGTCTTTGCAATAAGAAATCTTGGAACACTGGGCTATGGAACTCAGCAGTCCATTCGCCAAAGAAACTCACTTAACTCAAGGTGTAGCTGACTTCATATAAACAGTTCGCGTTATAGAGGATGACCCTTATGGGTTCTCCTCCAGGCTGTACTCTGAGCCTCAGGTTAGAGATCTTCTCTCGCATGGTTCCAGCTCCCTTCCCCCCAACCCTGGCTGTTGGGCCCAGCACTGAACCTTGGTCCCCTACCCCTACTCCTACCCCCTGACCCTCCCCCTTTAGGCAATGGGGCTGTGTGGTAGAGGGGCAGGGGGTTTCGGAAAGGCGAGGTTCTATATAAGGCTGAAGTCCTCCCAGGGGGTGAGGGGTGTCAGAGACTCTAGCTTTCCTTGCCTCTGGGTACAAACAGGGTGCTCCCAAATCCAGGGCCTGAGTCATCAGTCAATAAACGTATAATCAGGACTATTGCATGGTAGTCTCTGGGAGGACGAAAGACCTAAATAAGACAGCTCCTAGCTTTGAACTGCCGGTAGAAACAGAGATTAGAGGAAGGTCAGGGAAGGCTTTTCCGAAAAGGTGGGATGTCTCTTGAGGATCTTTTGAAGGATGCATTTTTCAGTAAGAGTGACTGTAATAATGGCGAATATTACAATGTGCTCTCACATTATGTCAAGTGCTAGCTAAGTATGTTTTTAGACAACTTGAAGCTAAGGTAGGTTCTATGATCATCCCCATTTTACAGATGCGAAACTGAGGCTGAGTAAAGTTAAGGATTCACCCAATGACTGGCTGACAAGACTGGAGCTGAGCACACCAAGCACATGCCTGATGTGCAGTCCGGGGCCACTCATTCCAGTGATTGAAGTCTGCACTGGGCTTTAAGTCAAGGCTAGACAGGTGACCATCGCTTTCAATAAAGCAGAACACAGACTCTGACAGTGGAGACATCAGAACATAGGCGCCAGGGGCCTTCAGCCCAGACTCCCCACAGGACAGGCAGGGGGAGTGTTCCCAGTGTGGAAGAGTTGGGGGGGGGAGATGAGAGCCAGGGGAGGGGGGAGGAGGAGCAGGGCAAAGATTCCAGGCAGAAGGCGCAGTGAGTATAACACATCCCAAGGTGTGGCCTGCCTGTGGAGCTGGGAAAGCAGGAGGGTGGCTGTTGGAGATCAGGCCACAGGAAGACAGAGCAGGAGTTTGGGAAAGTGCATGGAGGGCCAGCAGTGCTCTGCTAGGGTGTCCATTCTTAGCACCTGGGAGCCCAACCAGAGATCTCAAGAACAGGAGGGATTTAGTCTTTGGGGACATCATTCTGAGGAAGTTTAGCAGGAACACTGCCCAGGACCCATTCCGGAGTGGCCGAATCTGAATCCCTGGGTAGGGCCTGGGCATCAGCATTTTTCATTAGCTCTCCCAGGTGACTAACAGGTAGGGATTTGCTAGGTTTAGAAGTCCTGCCATGCTTCATCAATCCTGGGTACATGTGAAGACTCAGGTTGAGTCTGTCAGTTTATCCTCTTGGACTTAAAAGTCAAGGTGAGACAGATAACTTAATAAGCACTTCCGATAAAGCCGTGACTGGTGCATGACCCAAGTGGACCAATCAAGTCCTGAGACTTGCAGGGGGCGGGGGGGGGGGGTGGGGGGCTGGCCTGGTCTCTGGTTCCTGCATAGGATAGGTCTGCAGGTAGCAACCTGAGGGAGAGTGTTGGCACCTGGAAGCTGTGTTGGTAGGGTCATACTGGTTTTACTAAAATTGCATTTTATCTGGTGAGCTTTTTCTGGGACTGGTGGAGATTTTCAGGGCTCCCTGCACCTCCTCCGAGCTCTGTGAGTACCCATTCCAGCTGTGGGAGCCAACAAAGTTCCTTATTCTGTTGAAACTGGCTTGATTTAGGATTCTCTCACATGTGTGCCCAGACTCCTGACAAGGAGGGAGCTAACGGTCCAACACTGGTCCCAAGAAATACTTTTACCAACCTCATGAGTGCGGGGGTATGTTGCCAACAGCTCCTAATCCATCAGTCGTTTACTGGTAAAATTGCTTGCACTTACTCTCATCACCTTAACCCCCAAATTTTTGCCTATGTACCATGTTTTGAGGAACTTACTTGCTTCAATTTGCAACTGAGGGTGGGACCCAATCCTCTTTAGTCGAAATAAAACTTAGTTTCAAATTCCTCTTTCAAACTTCAAGGGCTCCCGTGGGTTTGGCTGTCTCAGATTTGATGAACCAGGCCTTGTTCACTCTCTCCATAACTGTGTTGAGAAGCCGGAGCAGGTGTATTGCATTAGGAATATGCAGATTATGACCTGTGCGATGAGGGGGCACAAGCCCCCCACAAGGGGTCAGCAGGGGGTTCCCTCAGCATCCAAGCTCCTACTTTGGGCAAGCGAGACCCACAGGGTGGTTTTGACTGAAGGCGCAGTTTCGATAACCCACATAAGGGAACTGGAGTCACAAGCCTTCTTACTTACAGATCTCAGAAAGATCTCAGAAGGGGGGCATGAAGTGAGCTAGGTGAGGGGCAGCCCTCCATCCCAGGATCCCAGGTCAAGAAAGAGCAGGAGACAGAGAGCGGGGTAGCAAGCACCTACTACTTGTAAGGCAGTGGGGGTGGAGGTCACTAACTTTTCTTGGGCTTAACTCTAAGGGTTAATTCAAAAGGTATCCTGGGAAAAGAAAAGCAGGAGCTACTGGAGGGAATGAACCCTAAACCTGAGTCCTGATCTAAATGTCCAGGCACTGGGTGCCAGCAGGGTTCTCACACTGTAAAATGCACAGGCAGCAACTTGGAAAAACTAAAGTTGTTTTTCTCATCATACTAACTTTTAAAAAAATATATTTTATTTGAGAGAGAGAGAGAAAGCATGAGCAGAGGGGAGGGGAGGGGCAGAGGGAGAAGGAGAAGAACACTCCCCGCTGAGCAGGGAGCCGATGCAGGAGCCCCATCCGAGGACCCTGAGCTCATGACCTGAGCTGAAGGCAGATGCTCAACCACCTGAGCCACCACCCAGGTGCCCCTTCATCATAGTAACTTGCAAGGTTTTATAGACTTTGACCATATCATCTTTTTGGCTTCATCTTTCCACTCTAAAGAACAAAGCATATGGTTTCACTCATATGTGGAATGTAAGAAATAATGAAAGGGACCATAAGGGAAGGGGGGAAGCTGGGTGGGGAAAAATTAGAGAGGGAGACAAACCATGAGAGACTCCTAACTCTGGGAAAAAACCAAAGGGTTGCAGAAGGGGAGGGGGGTCGGGGGATGGGGGTAACTGCATGACGGGCACTAAGTAGGGCAAGTGATGGGATGAGCACTGGGTGTTCTACTATGTGTCGGCAAACTGAATTTAAATAAAATAATAATAATAAAAAGAACAAAGCAGTCCAGCATCCCAGGAAAAGTCTTGTACCTGGCTGATTACTTTACTTACCCTTCTATGGTACCAAGGTGTTATTTTCCTAGGGGCAAGTCATAACACCGCCAGGTTTGGGTGGATCCCAGGGAGAATCCTATTTTTAGCTTAGCTTCCAATGCAGTTTCTGAAGGCTTTTTAGCACTTTCCGAACACTTGGTTGTGCACGGCTGTTAGCAAACAAACACTTTGCAAAGACCCCAAGATCCTGTCCCGGGCTGTAAACACGCTGGACAGAGTCCATTCTGTTACTAGTTGCACGATGTTCTCCGAAATGCACTGACGGAGACTTGTCCCCGCTAAAGCTTCAGTGTGCCCTTCCTTGCTAACTCATCAGCTTATCCTGCCAGTTATCCACCATTGGTCTGCCATCTGTCTCCAGACCCTTCATTTCAACCGCAGGCCTGGAAGCATCTGAGCATTCTCTCCTTCAGATGATCTACGGACATTTAAACTAAGTCTGGGAGTACCAGTGATCCTTGGGGATCCCCACTGTTTATAATTCTTCATCCAGAAAAGTACCTGTTTATGCTATCTTTTGTTTCCTGTCTCTAAGGACAGTTCCAATCCATGGCAATTTACCCCGCACATTCTAGAGCGACTCACTGTTGCAAATGATCCTTGGGGTGGAACTTTGTCAGGAGGAATTTTGAAAGTCTAAACATAATTCAGCCCTGGGTTTCTCCCTCGTCTCCAGGCCTGTTTCTCCCTCCTCAAAGAATGCTAATAGACTTCTCTGGTTTCATGTTCTCTTTTCAGAAAGTGTGTTGTGCTATGTCCAGTTAATTGGGACTTCAGAATGTGCTTGATGATATTACTTTTTAGTATCTATTCCACAGAGGGGCTGTGAAGAGTAACCCTTCCTAGATGGCTGGGCTCCCTTTGTGGCAGAGGATCCCAGGGTGTATACCCTTGGGTGCAGGCCCGGTGTGGAAGGCCAGTGCACATTCTGGCCACCAGGACATGGCTGCCATCTCTAATTACCCCTGCTCCCTTCCCTCCAGATGGCTGGTGGTAGGGGGCCGTAGAGTTTTCTTGACCTGTTTGTTTCCATGAGATTGAGGGAGAGGGCCTCTCCCTGCTTCTCTTCTTCCAGAGCATTTATGAGTCTTGTCCTTAGTGTGGCACAAAGAACCCCTTCCCTGTAGATTTCAGAAAGCCTTAACGTGCTCCTCTTTTGGCCTATGTTGTTCTCTTAGCTCTTGCCAAAGGTTTCCTTTGTCTCTGAGTACACCCTATTCCGTGAGGGATGCTTATTCTTAGTAATTGAAACGTGAGATTTTATTCCAATATTTTAATGATGTTTTGAAACACAGATTTCCCTGGCATTCCTATAGCTCTCTGTAGAAACTGAAGAACTATCTCACTTTTTCTTTGAATTCTTTCATATGGATTTAAGACACATTAGCTGATTTTATTTACTCTTGACATGGCTTTAAATGTATGTGATCAGATCAATCCATTGTTTTGCCCCACAGAAGACAGATTTCTTTCCATTTATTTACTGCATTTCTGTTTTACTCATTCAACGAGCACTCACCGAGTTCTGGAGCACTCAGCTCCAGAGGTTTTGGGGGTTTGGGGGGTTCTCAGATGAGTAGCAGACAGTCCTCCCCCCCCTCCACCACCTGCCACCCCCTGGCAGCTCAGGGGAGCAGTCAGATGTCTGCTGTAGATTGACCCCTCAATGTAGATTGAGTCTATTGTCTCAATAGAGACAAATGACTTCCGCACCACATGCTCAGTACGTGTTTATGTGGTGTCTCGGGAACCCTACATTTACTCTCCATCGTTGTTACTGTAAATCAACCTGGAACTCTACAAAATTGATGAGTGTCTCAGAGTTGGGGTGCGGTGGGGAGTCTCTGTAACTTCTTTGACAAATGGGACCACTGACGGTGAAGACTGGTGACAACTACATTCTGTCAACCTCACACTGTCTGGAACACCTTCCATCAAAATTTCACCTGTCGGGATACTACATCAGACTGCCGCCTGGGTAAGCATTCCTGCTCATGAGTCCACTTCCAGGAACAGAGGCTGTTGACTCTCAGAGCCTGGTGAACTGGCTGGGCTTGGGACATCGGTATGAAGTACCCCCCACAGAACCTCTAGGAAACACACCCCTGATGGTGGGCATGGAAACATTCACTGTGCTGGGAAGATATAAAAGGGTTTGTTTGTTTTTTTAAAGGAAATGCCAGAGTAACAATTTTCTGCACTTTCCATGTCCTTCGGTCCAGCATCAAATTTCTTTCTTAAAAATGGAAAGAGTAATAGATGCACATGTTAAAAAAAGTCAACTTCTCATCAAGTGAAATTAGGTGACTCTCCCTGGAGGTAATAACTATTAAGAGTTTCATGTGCATCTCCCTAGACATTTCCATGGGCACATAGTCACATATAAAAAAGCAATCAATCTACCTCCGTAGCTATCATTTCACCCAAAATGATTAGCAACCTCCCAGTAGGCATTTCCTATTTTACTTTTCCTCTCTGTTAAATATTCCTGTGAACTCTTCCATCATGGTGGGAGCTAAGCAGTCAGAGAATTGAGCTCACAAAGGGGATTTACAGATGTACGGACAGATTTCATCCTTTCCTCTTCTTGGATTTCCATTCCTCTTGAAAGATGCTTATTCCATCCTCTCTCATTTGGAAGTCAGACCGCTTATGTTCACCCCCACTTACACCACAGAAGGTCGGTAAGCCGCCAGAGGTCACCTGGACGGCTTGGTGGCAGAGTGGGGTACGGGTGACTCCTGGCGGTCACGCCACCTCTGATGAGCTCACCAACTCCTTCCCAGGCACAGAGATGTCAGGTCTTCCCTCTGCCTCAACTAATCCTACTTCCCCTCCTGTGCTCATCCTCTTGCTCAGACTCCCTTGGTGATCCCTGCCTACAGAGGCTGGGCTGGAGCCCTCCTTCCTGCTTACCTGCTAACAGTTTCTGGGGTCGCATTTCCATGGTGTTTGGATCTGAGCACCCCCTCCCACCTTGTCTCACCTCCCTTCTTGACTTCTGAGTTTCTCAGTAAACTCTTGAGGCAGCCTACATTTTTTTCTTTTGAGGCTTCTCACGTCTCTCCCTCTGGGGATTACAGACTAGCGTATAGTTGGAAGTTTCATATATTAAAGTGTCCCCTCACTTTTCTTGTGAGCCTCATGACTGTGACTCTGGAGCATACTTACCACCTGGTCTACGACTCACAAATTCTTCTGCCTACAAAGCCAGTATGAAAATGATAGCATCTGTGCATTGCTTAATTGTCAGTGTGCAGACTGAGACTTCTGAGACATTGCGGTGGATCTGGAGAAAGCAAGCGGCCCAGGCTTTGGGGCGGCTTCACCTCTGCATGCTCTGTCCTGTCTCTGGACCCTCAGCTCTGCACGTGGCAGAATCATGGCCCAGCTGCCCCCGGGGTCCCGGGAACCCCTGTTGGCTCTGTCACTAACTGGCTTTGCTCACACCTGACTCCAAGGAGCCATTCTGAGGCCTCATCTGGAACATTTCTGGGTTTTCCAGGTAAAAATGTGGCCAAGCTAGTAGGAAATGTTATTTGAAGAGTGACACTTTTATGTTTTAGTGTCACCATGAAATTCTTCAGCAAGGATCCTCGAGCAGTACCACTGTACACCTGAAACCATGGCTTAAAAACATTTAATAACCTTTTCTTTCTTTCTTTCTTTCTTTCTTTCTTTCTTTCTTTCTTTCTTTCTTTCTTTCTTTCTTTCTTTCTTTCTTTCTTTCTTTCTTCTTCTTCTTCTTCTTCTTCTTCTTCTTCTTCTTCTTCTTCTCTTCTTCTTCTTCTTCTATATTTATTTTATTTGAGAGAAAGAGAGAGAGTGGGGGGAAGGACGGAGGGAGAGAATCCCAAGCAGACTCCCTGCTGAGTGCAGAGACGCACATGGGACTCAGTCCCACGACCCCGAGAATATGACCTGGGCTGAAATCAAGAGCTGGATGCTTAATCAACTGAGCCACCCAGGGGCCCCAGTACCTTCTTGTTTTAAAGAAACTTTTGGGTACCCATACCAAGACACACCAGGTTCCTGTAATGGAGAACAGACCACCCAGTGTTTACTTCTCCCCATTCCAGTAAGTACTGGGGAGAAGAACCAGCTTGGAACCATTTATCCACCAAATGGCAACTGTTTGAACTGACAGTGAGTCTGTCTCTCTCAACCAGCAGAAGGCTGGAGGATTTGGATTAATGAACAATTTGGTGCCAAGCACAAATACCATAGACATTTAGCAATAGAAACAGATAACCAAGTTATTCATCAAATTCAAAACTGTTTAGAATGGCTAATGCAAAGCTGAAATAAAGAGGATCGCTGGCTGATGGGAGGTGGGGAAAAATGCCAGTGTAGAAACATGAACAAATGTGTCGCTTTATGGGACATCCTTCCCCCCCCCGCATTGTTTTCTCTTTTAAATCTGTCAGAGGCTTCACTTGGACACGAGAGAGTCAACACAGCATGCCGGCTAAGAACACGCAGTCTGAACACCGGCTCTCCTTAAATCTCAGTTATCTCATCTGTAAAGTGGTGATATGCTTTAGCTCCCTCCAAGTATTACTAGGAGGATTAGATGAGTTATTATATGCCCACACTTTTGAGAACACATACTTGGCATAGAGTGAGTGCTGGTAAGTAGCTGACAATATTAGTTTTACATCACGGGCAAGAATTGGTGTTTGGATTAGAACATAGTGTCTATTGTGCACCAGATTCTGCTGGAGCCTTTGTCTGTGTGGGCACAGAGGGGAAATCTGCAGAATTCTCCAGGGACTCCTGGATACCCCTGACTCCTGCATGGGTTCTAATTGCATTACCAGTGACACTCAAGTTCTCTTGAGTGGCCACTATGCGGCAGACTCCCATATAACTGTTGAGTTGTCTCAATTGTGTCATGGGAACAGCTGTCTTCATTTCATAAAGGAGGACATTGAAACTCTGGGAGATTAAGTGACTTGTTCAAGGTCACTAAAAAAACCAAAAACAAAAACAAGAACAAAAAACCAAGGGCAGGGAGAGCCTCACACCCTGGCCTTATGATGCTGAGTTTAGTGTTTTTCCCCACCAAACCACAGCTGCTTCTCATCTTCATCTGGGGTTTACTTTTTTCTGTTAATCAAATAATATTTCCCACTTGTAGAATAGCTGGTTTTGTGTTTGAAATGAGAATATAGGCGTGGGGAATGTGCACCTGCTGGCTCAGTTGGTACAGTATGTGACTCTTGATCTCACGGCTGTGACGTTGAGCCCCACGTTGGAGTGTGGCCTACCTCAAAAACCAAAAAAGAATGCAAGAAATGAGGATGTATTTGGAGATAGCTGTTTTCCAGAAATAAACACAAATTTAAAAATGTTTTAAGAAAAGAACAACTTCCCTGAACAATCTCCTCCAGCCCCTTTAAGATTTAGGCAGTTGGAATAGTTATAGAATTCCTCTTCTTTCTTTGGGGTATTAAATGGTATTTTTAGGTCAAGTTTTCATAGAATGTTTACTTGGATATAGCCTCTGAATGATGAAGTAAATATTACACAACAAGATGTTTAGGTAAAACTATCTGGAGTTATTAATTCATTGTTGTCCTTTCAAACCACAAGCCTTTCGAACCCTGTCTCAAATTCAAAACTAGTGTGCTTCTGCCCCTAGAGATTGGTCATTGCCTCAGAAAGGGAAGGCTTGGGTGTGCTTTATCCTCGTTGACTCCTGACCCAGGCTCAGGAAAGGTAATAGATTTCTAACTAGGCCTGAAGTAGATTCTGCCAATAGCATCCATTTACTCATAAAGAAATCAGACACTTGGGAGCTTAGAGATCGCAGCAGAGAAAAATAAAAGCAAGCTGAAACCCTCACAGCCGAGGAAAGGGTGGCAGCTGGCTTTACCTTACCATATGCTCTTGAGATACTTAAAGACACATTTTGAACTCAGTATTCTGAAATGTGAATATCAAACTGTTTGGCTGCACTGAAGGATGTGAAGCAACATAAATAATTAATGTCCCAGGAATCCCTTGTTCTGGAACAAAATGACCTGCCAAACGTAACAGTGAGGGGTTACTGGCAGGTCCGGACCCGCTGAGGGGAGGCCATTGTGAACCTCATAGTGCCTACAGGTAAGACTGGTCTCTAAACTCTACCTTTCTTGTTGCTTTGCCTCTCTTGCATAAATGGAAGCCAATCTGAGAAAATGTAATATTTATTTATTATTATTATAAATATAATAAATTATAATAAATATAATAAATTATATTTATACTCTACCTCTTTCCATAATGGACATTAAATTAAATTTAAGTGAAAGCATATTATATGCCCACACTTTCAAACAAACATTAATTCTTATTGTTTCCAAAGTACCAATTGTTTTGAGGAAACCCTACAGTGTTTATGATTCTGTGAAAGAGATATGCATTTCCATGTGTTTTTCTGTTATGAGACTCTGTCAAATTATCACTTGTTAAGGAGAGCACAGGGTGCTGGATGGTGAGCCATGGTTCAAGGGTAGACTACAGGAGAAACTGAAATAGAGAAGTTTATTATTAACAGATCCTAAAGGAAGAGCATGGCACACACTTGGAGGGACCCCATGGAGTCGGGGTCAAGGGAGAGTGCAGAGAGAGGCAGGACCGGGGCTCAAGCCTTTATTAGGGTCCACGGGTAGAGCGTTTGAGGGTTTCTGTGCTAAGGCCAGATTGGTCAATTCAAAACAAAAGAGTGGGTTTTTGGTGAGCCCCATGAGGGTCTTTTTTAAGAGGTGCATCAAGGGACAGCCCTGGGAGTCAGGGGAGACGCTTTATCACAAAGGCCATTGTAGAAGTCATTAGGACTTATATTTGCTTGGGACTCTGTGGCCGCTGTCTAGGGCATGCACTTGACCAAGGGGCTATGATCAATTTAAAATCCGCCCCCCAAAAAAGGCTGCAGAGGTAGCAACACCATGGTGTAGCTTAAGCTCTCAGCAGCTCAAGGGAGACGTTCCTGTGAGAGCAGTCTCTTCTCCAGGATGCCAGCATTAGGAGCTGAAAATGCACACTGGCAGCAAATCTCAAAGTCCCTTTTGCCCAGCAGGTGTTTTCCCAGCAAGCCTCCCAGATTGCCAAGTAATATGGCATCCATCCCGTCAGGAGGTAACCAGCAACACCTTGTGATCGCAAAAGAGGATTAGACTTTGAGAGAGAGCATAGAACTTTGTGGAAGCACCTGGCACAATGAGGCATCGTGGTTTTTAAATAGCTAACTGGCTGGGCAGAGACACACCATGGCACAGATGAGCCAAATGTATAAAAGTAGAGTGCCTGCCCTGTGGCCGACGCCGCCTCTGACATGAATGTTTAGGGGGCCATAATGGTGAGCCTTTGTATGCTGGTGTGCTTCCACCTGAGCTCCTTTCAAAAAGTCACCAAGCAAGACAAAAGTCCTCACCGTGCCAAAAGAGGGTGAAAAAATTGTTTGGGCCCATCTTCAGAAGAATGGTGTGCTGAGAATAAAGAATAAATGGTACTGAGATGTTTCTTGAGGATGTGGCCAGGATCTCTGTGCTCAGGAGGGCAGAAGAGCTGAGCATTATCAGGAAAGAGGACAAATTGCTGCTATCAGCCAGGCAAGCTGCTGCAAAGACCTTGAGTAGGAGAGTTCCCGAGGATGGAAAAATAAAACCCAAGTTGCAGGCCTGGGGGCTGGTAACCCCTAAACAATGCCTCCCAGATACAAATCAATACGTTTTAGGGCATTTTTACTCCTACCTGCTGATCTCTGCTCTGCCCTGTGGAGGCTGCAGAATCTATAGGAACTGGCCTTGATGTACCCGACAGGCGACGGAATCTTTTGTTTCCAAGTTTTTGCCAGATTTTTCAGACTCTGGCAAATCTAGTATCCCGATTCTAGAAAGTTCTTCATCTTGCAGCGCTGCTTTAAACAGACAATTGATAAACAAGAAATAAACTCACTGGACTCTTTGTGTTTTTTTTTTTTTTTCCTGCATAAACAGGGTTTGCTACACTTTAATTCTTCACCCTCCTACTCTGGACGTGATAATAATTTTATAAGACAAGTAAGTACAGAGGGCATTTTTATATTCGTCAAAGTAGTTTAAAGTAAAATTTAAAGTGACTTTAAATTTTTTAAATGAGGCTATGAAAGGTATTTGCATTTGCTTTGTTAATTTCTGCCCCAGTTTCAAAATGCCTTCTCACTGCCCTTAGAATTAGAAAAAGTTTCACATGTCAGCAGGCATTCTTGCCTCAAGACCCCTCGGCTCTACTCATAGGGTCACACCTAGCTAAGAAACTGGGCATCCTTTTTATTTTATTTTATTTTATTTTATTTTATTTTATTTATTCATGAGAGAGAGAGAGAGGCAGAGGGAGAAGCAGGCTCCATGCAGGGAGCCCGATGTGGGACTCGATCCTGGGACTCCAGGATCACGTCCTGGGCCAAAGGCAGGCACTAAACCACTGAGCCACCCAGGGATCCCTGGGCATCCTTTTAAAACACGTTTATTCATCACCAAGGAAACTGACTTCGGCCTGACCTTGTATGCACAATCGAGTAAGGCAGTCCTTAGTTTTTCCACTGTCCTGTTCATTGCTCCTTCCTACCTCTATTGCTATGAAAGGATCGGAGGCTGAAATTACACTGTCATTTGGTCAAAAAGGAGTCTGTCCTTTGCATAGGGCTGGATACCAGACAGGTGGGGGAGCCTGGAGCCTCCCTTCTTCGGGGCAAATTTATGTTATGTCCTTCGAATGAATAAACAATGGCTGTTGTTTGAAAGGCAACACCATTCTCCTTAAAGAGCCACAGAAACACCCAGAGTCGCTTAAAAGTTATTTGAAATTACCTCTGGGATATTATAAGTCAGGTTCTAGAACAATGATCTTTATGGAGTGGTGCCTTGTTTTCATAGAACCAAGAGATTCAAATGAGCCTGCACTGGTTTCCAGTGATCCCAGATCGTTTATGCTCAGTTTCACTTGGGTACATCCCCGTCTCTTTTCCCTGGATGGTAGACTTCTCAAGAGATTGGTGATCCTACCACCTAAGGCATGACCACATTTGGGGGCCACACTTGGTAACAACAAGTGCTTTGAGTTTATTTTTTATTTATTAAAGATTGTATTTATTTATTCATGAGAGACACAGAGAGAGACAGAGAGAGAGGCAGAGACACAGGCAGAGGGAGAAGCAGGCTCCATGCAGGGAGCCTGACGTGGGACTCATCCTGGGACTCCAGGATCACGCCCTGGGCTGAAGGCGGCGCTAAACCGCTGAGCCACCTGGGCTGCCCAAGTGCTTTGAGTTTAATTCATTTGGTAGCAAGGTCAAAGGGGAAAAGGCACTTTCAACTTGCAGAACCTGAGCTATCCTGCTCTGGACATGAGTGTCTTTAGAGAAATGGAAATGCCAGCACCTGTTCTGGTGAGCAGCAGTGTGACAGTGGCTTGAAAAAACTTCCTGTCCCAATGTTAGGGATGTTGAGTACCTATTCATTTTACTTTGCATCTTCTCATCTAAGAATTCCTGTATTTGGCCCATCCCAGGGTGGCCAAAGGGTCCTATCAAATAGGAGCTGTTCCTGGCTCCATTCTGTGTTATGACACACCCTGGGGGGAAAGCAGTCATGCCTTGTAAGGGGTTTCTAAGCAAAGGTCAGAGAATAAGTCATCCTTGAATAAGATGCCAGGTTACCGCAAGACCCTTTTTGTTACAAATCTGGTTATTAAATAGACACTTGCAGGGGTAGAGACAGCAACGGGGGAGGCAGATCCGCCACCCACCATTCCACATGTCTATATCCACAGATACCCAGGAGCTGTCTATCACCTGGGAGGGAAACGGTAGGCGTGAGGCTATTGTTAAAAGGAATCTGGGACCTCCCTCACCACCACCACCACCACCACCACCACAGCAAAGAGGACTGCAAGGGGGCAATGGTCTTCACCACAAGGGGACCACCATGCTGCTCTCCAAGGAACCAGCGTACCCCTTAGTACTGGGAGAATCCCCTCATTGCTAATATCATCCTGCCTGGAAGGTGGCAGCAAAAACCAGCCATGGAGACTGTGGAGTCCGCCTGGATGGGTGGGTGCCCCACCCAGAGCCTTTGTCCGCTCTGCTTGTCACCCAGCAAAGTCATCCCCCCTCATCTTTTACTGGGGACCCCCAGCCCTCATAGAGGGGGCTTGCCTGGCACCTGCTATGGCAGTGGTACATCAGGAGACCCTTTATATGTGTTTAAAATTTTTCATTTTGGTGTACTATCCTGTCCCTGCACAGATTGGCAGGAGGTCCTTTCCCAACTCGTCCTTCAGCTGCCCTTCACCGCAGATCTCTTTCCTAGGGGTCATGGCTCAAGATCTGCCTGAAAAATCACCCCTCTGTGATGCACTGGAGAAGAGAAAGAGGTCGATGCATCGTTTCTGTTTTTTTGTTTTGTTTTGTTTCTACAATAGATGGTCAAACGACGGGGATCCACTTAGCTGGCAGGTAACATTTCATGTTTTTGCTAGTGGACCCTAAAGCCAGATGGAGAAGGTGATGGATCTCCTGCCCCGCGGTACAACCTGCAGTGCTGTCCCTTGAGCTTGGCGCGCTGCGCTGGGGGTGTCGGGCCGCTCCCGCTCAACCAGACTGTGGAGACCCTCAGGACGACTCTTCCCAGGAGGCGCGCATCCCGCCTCTCTACCTGGGGCTGGAGCCTCCTCACTTTGAGAACACACAACTTCGTTGCCTAAAAGGGACGCGCGGCTCGCCATCCCCGCTAGATGGCGCGATTTCCCCTGCTCCGTCCGCGAGGCACCCGATTTATTAAATAAACACAATTCAACGCCTTCCGAAGCCACACCACATAATAGCAACTCGCAGGCTCCTATTAAAAATCTCAATCTGGGGGAACGGATTGTGCCTCCGAGCAAATCTAATGCAATTTCATTAACGGGATGCAACCAAGAATTGCAACCTAGCGTCCCTGCCCTCCCGTGGGCCCTCCCCCTAAGTACACCTGTACCCCGGCTTCGGCCGGTTCCCTGGGGGAGCCACGGCGCGAGCCGGGCGTGGAACCGTGTCCGCGCCCCGCCCGCCACACCCTCGGGGCTCCGATCCGCGAGCACAGACCCAAGTCCCGGACCCTCCCGCGCTCCGGTGCGCCCGGTTCTAGGGACCGCTCGGACCCGAGTCCCGACCAAGCAGCGCCCAGGGCCCCGGGAGCAGGCGCTCGTCTCGCGACCGTGCCGCGGGGGCAGGCAGCCAGGCGGGAGCAGGAGGAGGGGACCCGGGGCAGCCGGGCCAATGGGGGTGCACGGCGGTCGGCCCTCCGCCCGCTCCGTCCCGCGGCGGAGAGGAGCAGACGCGCCGCAGGACCGGGGCTCCCCGCCCGCACGCGGCCCAGGAGACGCTCGCCGGCTCGGCCCAAGCACGCGCTGCCGGCGGCCCGCGGAGAGCATCGCAGGAAGAAAGAGCAAATATTAAACCACAGAAACTTTACTGCTGCCAAGAGCTAGAGCGATCGGGGCGCAGCAAAGCTCCGAGTCTGGGCAAGGCGGGCGCAAGGCGGGAGCGAGACGCGGCGCGGGGCTGGCGGCTCAGCACTGCCGTGGCCCCGCGGGTGCCGGGGCGCCTCGGGGACGGCGGAGCCGGGTCCGCCCAGCTCCCGGCCCGCGCTTACCTTGGCGGCTGCATGGGCCCCTGCGGCCCGCGGGGGGTGGCGCTGGCGGGGCTGCGCGCGGAGAGGGGGTGCGGGGGCGCCGCTCGTGGGCCCCGGGGCGAGGTGGGAGGGGCTGGGCCGGCGCTGCTCCCCGCTCCCCGCGCCCCGGCCGGCTCAGCAGCGGCCCGGGGCGCGCCGCCTGCTCCCGGGCTGCATGCCTGCGAGCGCCTGGAGGAGCCGGCCCGGGAGCCAACGGCCCGCGCTTCCGCAGCCCAGAGGCTCGGGCGGCACAGCCCGCGCTCGGGAGACAACTGCGGAGCCGGGCAGCTCGGGCCAGCCCCCTCCCTCGCCCGGCCCCCGCCCGGCCCCCGCCCGGCCCCCGCCCGCCGCCGAGCGCGTCGCGAGCTTCGTTTGCGCGCGAGGGGAGGGGGCGGGCCGGGCGCCCCGGGCGCGGGCGGGGGGCGAGCGCGGGCGGGGCTGGGGGGCGGGGGCGGGGGCGGGGGTGGGGGTGGGGGCCGCGCTCTCGGGGCCCCGCCCCGCCGCGGCCGCACCCCCCGCACCCGCTCGGGTTGGGCGGCGGTTCACGCGCGGTAAAGTCAGGACCTGCCGAGATGCACCGGCAAGGCGGGCGCGGACCGCGAGCGCGGCGACCTCGGGGCGCCTCCAACTTTCCAAATTTCCCGCTGGGATGCTGCGGAGGGCACGTTTTCCACCTTCAGTTCTGGGCTGGTCGATCTGGAGTTACTCTGAGCTTTCTGGAATGGACAGTTCCATCCAGAAGAAACAAACGCTTCTGCTCTCTGCGGAGAAGCACCTTTGTTCTGTTGAGATGTTAGTTTTGTTTATGATTTTTCTTGGAAATAACACACACGCACACATATGCATTAAATATATATGTGTATTGAATGTGTCATACACCAGTACGTCCTTGTGTACAATTCTACACAACCCAGGCGTGTGTAGAGTAAGAAGACCGTATCACATCCCCTCCCCATTGCAGCAGCTCCCCGGAGTAGCCTTGGGTCAGACTGTGATCCTCTGCGGTTCTTGCGAGTCCTTGCTTTTACGTGCAAGCGCACAGACTGCAAGTGGATTCTCACCGGCTTTTCAAGGCTTTTCAGAAGAATGTTTCACCGCGCAGCGCAGGCACAGGCATCAGCGAGGACAGCGGTAAATCCTCAGAAGCTTCGGGCATCCAGGGAAAGATCCTCGCAGGGCAACAGTAAAAAGCCACCCAATCGCCATGTGCAAATCTGAAACCCCAGCTGGGGCGTGAAGTCAGCCTAAACACACAGCTCACGCCCAAATTGGCATTGCACGGTTAGAGAGATTTGCCAGTGCGTTTTAGACAGGGTTATGACCTTCCCGTTCTTACTGAAAACAAACTGTCTTGGATTTTGATATGATGAGAACTTGGATTTGCAAAATGAAGAGGTATCATCCACATTAAAACACGATCGTTATTTATGCTTGTGGTCTAGAAGGATGTGGTTTTGACTGAATATTCTGCGTTTTATTGGCCAAATGTATTGAAATAATCTATGGTGGGGATGTAAATAAAATCCATGTGATTTAACAGGAAGGGATTAGATATTGGGATGGCCGGTTTCTATAATTAGCCCTGACCTTGGGCAAGACATGGAGCTCTGCTGGGCCTTAGGTTCTTCAGGAATAAATGGAGTTGTACTAAGTGTGTATGTGTGTGCATGTGCCGGCACCCCCAGCTGGTGTGTGTGTGTGTGTGTGTGTATGGGGGGGGGGCTCTAGACCTAAAAATGGGTGAATAATCTCTCCCCACATTCATATTTCAGCCCAACTCCAATATCTCTTCTTTAGGGAATGGCTCTCCCAGCACCCCATGCTTTTCCTGCCAAACACTGATCTCACTTCTCAGTAATGTATTCCTTAGGCTGACCTTTCCATAAGTGTAGGCCTCTCCCACCAGACTATAAGCACCGTGAGGGCAGGTCCTCATTGCATCCCCAGCGTCTGGCATGTAATAGCATCTACAAGAATCTCTGATTATCACCCAGATGGTGGATTTCTTATTGCTCTTCCAAATTGCTTGGTGTTGGCAAAAGATCTGTTAAGTGGAAATATCTTGTTTTAAAATGAAGCCTTTGGAGAGCACCCAGCAGGGTTTTCCCACGTTGGGGGACCAGCAGTTCACTGACTCGATGAGGACAGACAATTCTTAACTCAACCACAGGCAGTAGAGGCAGCCAATATTTACCTTGATGAGCGTGGGCTCCTATGGAGAAGACAACGAATATTAATGCTGCTCATTAAGTATTTGATTAAGTTGGAACCGTGCATAGGTAGTTGCAATACACACATGAGTGCTCAGAGGTAAATGAGACCATGGGGTGTGTTTAGGGTACAAATTAACAAATGTACATGCTTTCAACCAACAATCTAGCAGCATTCCTAATATAAAGCTCTGGGGAATGCTTGTCTTTCTTTACTGCAGAGGGCCTGAATTCTTTACAAATAGGAACAGGAGTGGATCCCTGGGTGGCTCAGCGGTTTGGCGCCTGCCTTTGGCCCAGCGTGCGATCCTGGAGTCCTGGGATCGAGTCCCACGTCGGGCTCCCGGCATGGAGCCTGCTTCTCCCTCCTCCTGTGTCTCTGCCTCTTTCTCTTTCTCTCTCTCTTTCTCTGTGTCTATCATAAATAAAAATAAATAAATAAATCTTAAAAAAAAAAAGAAATAGGAACAGGAAATAGACTAACCTGGGTTCAAGTGTAAAAAAAAAGTAAGGCCATTGAGAAAAAAGGGGTGAGGGAACGAATGCCTAACGCAGTGCAAGAGCCATGTTCCTATTAGTTTCTCTATTGTCCTGTGCACAGACTTGCCAAGGGAAAGGTTACAATCTGGCCTCACATTTGTATAGGAAAATGGGAGAGCTGGGGCTTCCACCCTGTCTTGGCCACTCTTTCCTTTTCTCTCTCTCTCTGTTTCTGTTTTTTTGTCAGGAATATGTGCAGTGGCTGGATCCCTCTCCACACCCCTTCTGGAAGTCCTTACATTATGGGGCGAGCTTTCGCCTGGAGAGAAGGGCGCAGGGTCAGTGGGGCTGCTGGGCTCGAGCTGTAGGAGGAGGCATCACACCCAGTGCAGAGGGAGCCGGTACTACCAGGGTATGGGGCAGTTTGCTGTCTCTGGCTTCTTCAGATGAGGGGTGGTGCCTGCTGGCCAGGCATGCACCCTCAGAAGGTGGATTCCTGGTGGAACTGTTTGAGGAATTCTCCCAGCAGATGGCACAATGAGAAACCAATTGGCAGAACTCTTCACTTAGGGCTAGCAGTGGGGCTGTCCCTTTGGATTGGGGGAGGGGGATCACCCCATTATGTTTTCCTGGGTAAGTGCAGGTTCAAAAGTAAAAGACAGCTTAAAGGAGAAGCAGGTCAGAAGGTCTCAGAGTAGCCTGTTAAAGAAGGAGGGGCTGTCTTATGTCCCACACTTGGCCTCAGTGAGATGCCACAAGGGAATGGGTGCTGGAGACTTGCTTGTTTTGCACAGACAGAAAGAAGCTGCTCAGGCTGGAAGGCTCCCAGAGGCATTGTCTACTCTTACAAATCCGGCACGCTTGGTGTCAAGAAGCTCCTCCACAGCCGGTGTTGTGCTGGACCCTGTAGCAGGCATTTACTTAAGGAACATAGCCTCCACCCTTCAGGCATTTGCAGTCCGGTGGGAGGGCTGCATGGCATGGGCGAGGGGGGTTGTTGTGTGTGCCTGAGCATGGACATGTAGGAGTCGACACTGCAAGGTAGAGGGGAACAAGAAACAAAAAGAAAGTAAGTGCAAATACAAGGTCATGAGATTTAGGAGTTAGGTTGATTGCTAGTTGGAAGGAATACCTTGTGGAAGAGGTATCCCTTGAGATGGTCTCTGATAGATGGATCTGAGTTTCATGTGTGGGTGAATGGGAAAGAAGGTGAGTATTCCAGGCAGAGGAATCACATGAAAAAGGCATTGAGATGGCAAAAGGTGGGTAAGTTCAATAAGGAGTGATTAAATCTAGTTGGAATGTGGATACTGGAGAAGAGACGTGATAGAGAAGGGAGTTTAGGGCCATACTGTGGAGGACTTTGGTTGCAGAATGAGCAATAGGGAGCCAGCGAAGGTTATTGAGCAGATGCAGAATGATTCAGCTAAAGCTGCACTTTTGGTAGGTCAATAGAAGATGGTTTGGAAAAATAGGAGGTGTGAGGCCAGCAGAAGACCCTAATAATCTTGGCACAATGTTATCGAGAGTGTTAACTTAAGATGCTAAGGGGATATGGGAAAGTAGGGACTGATGGAAGACCCAGATGCTTCATTGGGAGACAGAGGGGTATCAAAGTGTCAGAGGGAGTAAGTGCTCATTACAGAGACCAGGAGGTCATGAGGAGAAGCTTGGAAGGAGTAGGGGTGGATGAACGTTGGACCAACCATCATAGTCTCAGCATGGGAGGGAGCCTCAAAAATGAAAACATTACTTGATTTTCCGTTTGATATTATGTCCATGTGTTGAAGCTAAAAACACAGTGCCTGTGCCCATCATAAAAAGAAGGCCTAATTAATTCACTGGCCTTCTTTCCTCTAGGCCAGTCATTTGCTGTCTAATGGTAATGGTCATAATCAACGCAAATGAAGGTTTTTTTTGTTTTGTTTTGTTTTTTGCTTTTTTTTGGTTTAATTTTTGAATTTTTGTTAAAGAAGTGAATTATTAGCCTCAGGAATAAAAAGCAAATAAGGTAGTCCTTCACAGTCATTTATGAATTTGGACAACAGAAGAAGGTGACTGGAAAGCAGACTTTTCCATGAGGCCTTGACTGTGCTTTGCTGGCTGCTTTAGCCATGAGAATAGTTGGAAGGTTTAGACAGCCGCAGTTGCAGGAGAACAGCTGGAATGTGGTCAGCGAGCATATCTACCCGCCCCACAACAGCACCCACAGAAGCCTGTCCTTGACAATTTAGAAACCTTGAGGCCAGCTGGCATGCTGTGTTCCTTCATGGTGACTTGGTGAAGAGGGCAGGCTTGCTGACTTCTTTATCTCGAGGCAGGATCGGCCTGGGTTTTGTTTTGCAGTCATTGACTGAGTGCCAAGCCTGCCAGAACATTCTCTATGTGTTTTAGGTGCTTCCTCAGTCCTCATAACACTCTATGGGGTGGGTATAAGTATCCATATTTTATAGGGAACTGAGGTTCAAAAAAGTTAAGCGAGTTGATGAGTGTATAGTAGAGTCAGGATTGGAATCCGCATCCATCTGAATCCCAAACCCAGTGCATTTCCCACTAAACAAGTGGCCCCCTTTTACTTACTGTCCTTTCCCTACCTTTCCTGATGGGCTTATGCCAGAAATGCCTACACTTGCCACTCTGGGGAACAAGCTTGTGCTCCACTACCTATAGCGCTGTCAAAGCTGGTGGAGTATGAATGTATGGTCACCTTCAGCGAAATGCACCCAGTGTCCACAGATTGTTCTCCTAGTGGACTTGGAGAGCTTTGTCAGTTTTGCGAACCACGGAGAAGTGTAGGGAGGTCCTGGGCTTATTTCAGTATTCAGTGGAACTTACTATGAAGTAACTGAGTCATACATATTTCTGGGGATCTTAAAATTGGTCTCCAAATTTGGACCTTTTGGGAAGTAAGCTCACAGGCTGATATAAACAAATTCTAATAGTAATCAACTAGGGTTTTTGGCTTGCTCCCTGACTAACCCACCACATTTAAAAAGTAATTGATTCATTAACATATGAGAGCCAGATCCCACAGACTGGCCTCTCTGGAACAAACTCAATTCAATAATTAACTCCCCCCCCCCAAAAAAAAAATCTTTTCCCAGCAGATTTAATATTAGAGTGCATGATTTTAAAATTTTGCTCTATCAATTGTTAAACATTTAAAAGAAAGAATATAAAACTTAAAATATTTTTATAAATAATGGCATGTAAAACAAAATCTTTCACGCATGGTTACAGTCTTGTTGATTTTGGTTTTCAACTTAAACTCAGTTTTAATTTTTTTTTAAAGATTTTATTTATTTATTCATGGGAGACACAGAGAGAGAGAGGCAGGCAGAGACATAGGCAGAGGGAGAAGCAGGCTCCACACAGGGAACCCGATGCGGGACTCGATCCTGGGACCGTGGGATCACACCCTGAGCCGAAGGCAGATGCCCAACCACCGAGACACCCAGGCATCCCTAATTTTTAATTTTAATTTTTTAAAAAATATTTTATTTATTCATGAGAGAGAGAGAGGCAGAGAGGTAGAGACATAGGCAGAGGGAGAAGCAGGCTCCCTGTGGGAAGCCCAATGTGGGACTTGATCCCAGGACCGTAGGGTCACAATCTGAGCCAAAGGCAGATGCTCAACCATTGAGCTACCCAGATACTCCCTTAATTTTGAATTTTTTTAAAGATTTATTTTAGAGAGAGAGAGAGAGTGTGTGTGCAAATGGGGATGACGGACAGAGAGAATCTCAAGCAGACTCCCTGATGAGCCTGGAGCCCAACATGGGGCTTGATCTCATGACCCTGAGATCATGATCTGAGCCAAAGTTAAGAATCAGATGCCCAATCGACTGAGCTACCCAGGCACCCCTAAACTGGGTTTTGAAGGTATTGACTCTAGTCCACAGACTACACAAATTCGACCATGGAACAGAGTGGGGAAACTCAAGCATCTATGTATTGTTTGGAGGTACTGTTTGAGGGGCTTAATTATTATTTAACAAAAGAAGCCACTGGTATTTAAAATATATGAATCAGGGATCCCTAGGTGGCGCAGTGGTTTAGCGCCTGCCTTTGGCCCAGGGCGCGATCCTGGAGACCCGGGATCGAATCCCACGTCGGGCTCCCGGTGCATGGAGCCTGCTTCTCCCTCTGCCTATGTCTCTGCCTCTCTCCGTCTCTCTCTGACTATCATAAATAAATAAAAATTTAAAAAAAAAAGAAAAAATAAAATAAAATATATGAATCATGTTGAGGTGATGTATTAGTTAAAGCAAGGCTGCACTGCTGTACAAAGGGACCTGACAACAGTATGACTTGAAGATTAAAGTTGATATTTTTTCTCTCTCACATACCTAGGCCAGGTGAGCTTTGCAGACTTAGCACCACGTGGTCATTCAGAGATTCAGGTTCCTTCTGAGTCATTGTTCCACAATCTCTCCAAAGCCTTATTGTGATCGGCATAATTGAAGCTGGCTTACTGCCAAGCCTGGCTTGCAGCCTGTAGGAAGGGGAAAGAGTGCAGAGGAGCCACGGCTTCTGCTTGCATCATCATTGCTTCTAATGTTCCACTGGAGAAAGTTGTATGTCCACACCTAGCTGCAAGGGAAGCTGGGAAATTAATGTGGTTAGGCAGCCATTGTGCTCCTTCTGTGTTACAAAGGAGCTGAAATTTCGGGGCTTACCTAGCCATATTTGTTACTCAACTAGCATTTGGGTATATGTTGGTAATCCAGCATGGCAGAGAGGAGGGCATACTGACTCTGGACCCCGAAGACCTGGGCTTGAGTCTCTGCCACTCTGAACTGGGCGGGCTACCTCATCCCTCTGAGCTTTGCTTGTTTCAACTGCTGTGCCATCCTGAAGGGCTGCGGGAGGATTGTAACACAGCAGGTGCTTGATGGCCTCAGTTGAGCTAGCAAGGAATGAAAACTAGGTAGGTAGTTTGAGGAAAGGAGATTTAGTTTACAGTGCCAGTCATCCCACAGAACCCAGAGGCAGGAGGTACAGATGAACCTTGGCAGGAAAGGACTGGAAGTGGAGCTGGAGGCATCTGAGGGGAACCAGAAGAATGAAGGTGAAGTCTTCAGAATCATCCATCCATTAGCAAATACTGTTGGTACTAACTCCAGAATAAATTCTAATTGTGTTCATTTCTCTCCATTGCCATCTGCTATCCTGGTCCAAGCCACTCTTAAGCCTGGTGTGGATGATTACAGCTGCCCCAGTGACTGGTTTCCCTGCCTCCATTCTTGTGCTTTTATTTATTTATTATTTATTTTTTTAAAAGATTTTATTTATTCATTCATGAGAGACACACATACAGAGAGAGAGGCAGAGACACAGGCAGAGGGAGAAGCAGGCTCCATGCAGGGAGCCTGACGTGGGACTTGATCCCGGGTCTCCAGGATCAGGCCCTGGGCCAAAGGCAGGCGCTAAACTGCTGAACCACCCAGGGATCCCCCATTCTTGTGCTTTTAAATCTATTCTTTCTCACAGTGGCCAGAGTGAAGTTTAGTAACATTGATGCAATCATACTTCCTGTTTGAGACCTGGATTTCTTTCCATAGCACCTAGAATGACATCCCAGTTCCTTACTCTGGTTTACTAAACCCCACATGATCCAGCCCCTACCCCCTCTCTGGCCTCTTTGACCACTCTGCCTCTCTCTCACTTAGCTTTACCTACATGGTCTGGCTAGATCTAAACATGTCATCTAAAGCTTAGTCCTGCCTCGGGACCTTTGCACGAGCTGTTTTCTATGCCTGGACCACTCTACTTTATCCTTCTCTTATTCAGATTTCAGTTTAAAATTAGGAAACATCATTAGTATGTCAGCTACTTTAATTCCTTGCATAGCAGTTCTCACATTATAATTGTCTCACCAACTTATTTATTGTTATCCAATCCTCAGTCCCCATCATCCGAGTAAATGCAATCTTTATAAGAGTAGGAAATGATCCATCTTGATCTTTGATGCATTCTTCTTGCTTAGTAATATTTATTGATTGAAATGATGAGTTAACACAAAAGAATGTACATTTACTATTCTTTCTTTAAAAGATTATTTATATGAGACAGAGATCACAAATGGGAGGAGGAGCAGAAGGAGAGGGACAAATAGATTCCATGCTGAGAATAGAGCCAGACGCGGGGCTGATCTCACCACCCTGAGCTGAAATCAAGAATCGGATGCTCAAACGACTGAGCCACCCAGGTGCCCCAACACTTCCTATGCTTGAAACTCTTTTATAACTTAACAGTATATTTTAAACTGCTTTCCTTTTCAACAAATGAACAGCTACCATATCATGTAAGCTTCCCCTGTTCGATCACTTAGGTATACCAAAGCAGATTTAATCAACTCCTGCTGTTGGGATATTTAGAGACCATCCTTACATAAAGATATCTCTGAACATTTTTCTTTTTTTTATATGACATTTTTCATTATTTCCTAGAATACATTTATGCAGGTGAAGTATTGGAGGATATGCGGGTTCCTGAGGTTTGCCCTGTAAATTAAAACTGGCTTCCAGAAAAACAGCCATTGTTTCTGTTTCTCCTAAGGGGTGGGTTTCCTCAGAACTTAGGAAGCAAAATCTATTGTAACATTATTTTGCCAATTGGATGCACTAAAAGTGCACTCACTGTATCACTCACCAAATCTCACTGTGTCAATTCACATTTTTAAAAAGTTACTGGGATCCCTGGGTGGCGCAGCGGTTTAGCGCCTGCCTTTTGCCCAGGGCGCAATCCTGGAGACCCAGGATCGAATCCCACGTCAGGCTCCTGGTGCATGAAGCCTGCTTCTCCCTCTGCCTATGTCTCTGCCTCTCTCTCTCACTGTGTGCCTATCATAAATAAATAAAATTTAAAAATAAATAAATAAAAAGTTACCAACGGTGCTAAATATTTTAGATCTATTTGCTGGACCTTTGTATTTATGTCTTTTGTCTGTTTGATGGCCTGTCCACCCCCTTGTCCCCTTTTCAAAATGAGCTTCACCTCCATATGTTATTTCTTGGTGGTCAGTTTCCTCTTTCATCCTCAGAGGCACATATTCAGGTGAGAGAATATTGGCAGGAAGGAAGGAAATTGATTCTCGCCTTGCATGCCAGGCTCCCAAGAGGCCTCATCCTTCCTCCCATTAGAATTTAAATTGGTCAGGGCCCATGCTAGAAACGTGCATTTGTGAAGAAATTCAACTGTGACTAAGAGGCCAGTGTGATACAACTCTGGTCACAGGCACGTTCCCCTTTCAAAGGCTTCCAATCCCTTACAAATTGCTTTGGGATGACAGAGCCCTTCACCGCCTGCCTAGCACAGAGTTGGAGCATCAGGATCTTCATCAGAAAGAAGGCATCCATTTCTCCATTCTGTAGATCTGTGTCGAGCCAACTACACTGCAATCCGAGGGGTATCCATTGAGCACTGAAGTTTTGCAGACTGGTTGAAGTCTTGAGATGCCGTGCTGGGTCTTTGCGGGGCATTTGGAGCAACTTAGGCCTTATGGTAAGATGAAAGCAGGAGGCCTTCCTTCCACGGCTGACACCCGAGCCAGCCACACCACAGTGCTATGGCCAGGCCTCTGTCCCCATGGAAGTTAAAGCTTCAGGCGTACACCGGTCTGGGAAACCCACACTGAAGCGGTGCCCAACAACGGATGAGTAATGGCCACAACATTTTGGTCCTCAGTCTTTCATTTGTCTGCTTTTTCTCCAGGGAGGGGACGGCTTTCAGAGGAGTTGATTCCTTCTCATGGACATTTCCCAGAGAAGTTCACAAGAAAACACTGGGACCCTCAAACTGTCTAATCTTCGCTGAGAGATGATGGAGAGATAGGCTAGGTCCCCACACACAGCCAAGGGAGGGGAGACCCGAAGCTTCTACCCCAAACCAAGGCTTCTGGAACAGTGGTTGGCTTTTCAGAAAGCTTGAGGTTCATTGTCAACTCACGGGCTGTGCTTTACTCTGGAGGGTTTCTCTTTCTCCATGTGTGTGCATGCACGTATGTGCCTGAGTTAAAGCACTCTTTCTTTAAAAATGTGCTAGTAGAAAGTAGTTGTTTCAAAAATATCCTTTCTTGGCACAATGAAGAGTTAGTGAATGTGTATTTTTCCTTTTTTTTTTTTTTTTTCTCAAAAGATCTGTGGGCTTCCAAATTAAATCATTGGATCTACTGATTTCATGGATAGGCTCTCCATGTAATCATGCCTATGATGATCTGTTTTAATGGGGAGCCCAGGGGACTTTTTGCAGTGAGCCCCAAAAGGATGACATCAACTCATTTCAGTTGCCAAGAAGGTCTTTTCCTCACCCACAGTGGGAGCGAGGCCTCCTGTGGAATCACTCTGAGGAGGCAGCAGTGCTCCCCACTTCTGGTGGGCCTCCTCTTGGCTCCTGGGCTGACACAGCTATGGGAGGTAGCACAGGGTGTGGGGGATGGTGGTGTGAGGTTCTCTGATCCCAGGCCTGAGAAGATTCCAGAAGGAAAACCAAGTACGCAAAGTAAGAGCAGAATCTCCTCAATGACTGTTTCTCTTTCTTTCCTTCCCTACCTCCCAGCTTCCTCAGATGGCTTCATTTTAGGAATCTCAGGGCCTCCAGGGAAATTTTAGGCAGCGGAAGTTAACTGGCCTGTTTTTAAATAACCGGGGTCTGGACATTGGATTTTTAATTTTAGAAAACGCTGAAAATAAGGCAAAAAAATAAATATAAGTAAATCGAATCTTCCCGATTTTTCCCGTCGTTGGAAAAGCATGACAGAGCTGTCGGAGTCAGCTGGAAAACATGCAGAACCAGTTAAATGGATGCAGAACGATGGCAGACAGGGGTCCCCTTGTCGCTCTCCATGTCATCATCCTTGCTAATTCTCAGCGCGGAGACGTTAGGGGTGTTATTACGAGATAAGAGGCCGGTCTCATATTCCTGGGAGAACAATCCCCTTGGGTCTGCAGTAAGATCTTGGATGTGACCTATGGCTTCTGTGTCACAAAGGATCAGTGATTGCAATTCAGTAATAGAACAGGTCAAGCCCATTTTTTCTTCCCTCCCTCCCTCCCTCCCTCCCTCCCTCCCTCCCTCCCTCCCTCCCTCCTTCCCTCTCAAAGATAACCTCAATTTCTTTGGAATTATATTTAATCTTAGGAGATACGTGAGGCAAGGCTGGAATCCACAGTTACTGTGTTTCAGCCAACTTCCCCGTTTTCTGTGTTATACATTGATAGGCACCGCCTGGTGCTCCGTGGCGCTGAATCCTATGGAGACCCCATGGTTTGCTTTTCTGCCCATCTTGGTGGCTTTGCTGGTTTTCATACTACAGAGCTGGGGGTGAAGGTAGGTGTGGGGGGCAGGTATATTTTGGAGATCAGAAGGTAATGTTACAGTCTTCGTAAAGGTAACAAAGGAGACCTCACAGCAGTGCAGAAAGCTCCTGGGATGCGTGGCTGGCAGCATCTTTCCCAGAGGGCTGGGGGCTGGCAGTGCATGCCTCGCAGAGGGGCGTCCAGGCACAACTCAGAGGGGTCAGCCCTGGGGCAGGTGGAGTTCTGCAAGGGGTAGACTGGGGAGGGAGATTCTCAAGTCCAACAGGAAGGTCTGCAGCCACCTGTTCCCTGCAGAGGAACAGGAAAGCCTGGGGGGCAGGTGAAGGGCAGGGAGTCTTCCAGGAAAGCAGGTGGAAGATTGCCTTCAGTGAAAGAATATCCAGGGGACATGGGAGTGCTTCAGAGCCGTGGAGACCCCCGGTGTCTGGGAAGACGAACTATCCCGAAGTCACGGCCGCTTCAGCTGATTAAACATTCTGCACACTTTTGTAGTTTGAGTGCTTTTAATATCCAAAAAATAGTCATAATGAAAAACTCTAAAATTAAATTCTTAAAATGATTTGTGAAAGTATAACCCAATCTACATATAACTGAAAAATAGCACTTAGGTGTGTGAGGTGTGTCATGTGCTCTGGGGAATGCTTGGTGTGTGTGTGTGGGTCCTCTGCCTCTGTCCCCAGATACCCGGGGCCCACCGCCTGCCTACCAGGGCAACCAGTAGACTCGAAATTCAAAGACATCAGGCCCCTCCCCTGCTGGGTTCAGTGATGGAAATCGAGGAGCTTACAAATCCTTGTCTTCAGCCCAGATTCAGTCCTGATTTTGAACACTTACATCCAAATGCTCTGAGCTACATGGATATTTTGGAGGCAAAGCTCAACATTTCCAGACCAAATTCTATTCTGGATTTCTTCCTCTTCCTCAACAGGAAGTCACCTCCCCCTGTCCTGGTCAGTACGTTTGGCCCATTTTACTTCTGAAAGCCTTTTTGGAATCCCCCATGCCCACCTTTCTCTGTCCTTTGGCTGTCATGTACTGGCTCAGGCCCCCAGTGGCCATTATCAGGGACTATTGGAATCCCTTCCAAGAGCAACCTTTCGGAAGTGCCCATTTGCCACCCTACTCCTGTGCTTAACACCCTACCCCATGAAAAGATGGTCAACCTCCGTGGTCATTTGGGAAATGCACATCGGAATCACAAGACACCACTACACACCTATCAGGATGGGTAACATAAAAATGGTGACATCACCAAATGCTGGTGAGAATGCAGCCAAGCTGGATCGCTCATACGTCGCGTTGGGGAATGTAGAATGGACCAGTTCTGAAAAACACACTCTGGAAAACCCTCTGGGAAATATTTGGGTAGTCTCTTAACAAACCAAACATGCTGGGGGGCGGGGGGCCAGGGTGGCTCAGTGAGTTAAATGTCTGCCTTCAGCTCAGGTCATGATCCCAGAATCCTGGGATCAAGCCCTGCATTGGGCTCCTGGCTCACTGGGGAGCCTGCTTCTCCCCATCCTTCGGCCCCCTCCCCTCTGCTTGTGCTCTCTCTCTCTCTCTCTCTCAAATAAATAAATAAAATCTTTAGTAAACAAATAAACAAACGTGCACTTACCAGAAAGCCCAGCAAATGCACTTCTGAGCATTTACCCTAGAAGAATAAAAACTCACGTTCACTCAGAAACCTATAAACAAACGTCGAGAACAGCTTTATTTGTAATAGCCCCAAATTGTCCTTCCATAGCCCAGGTGTCCTTCAAAAGGTGGTTAAAAAAACTGGGACACATCTGTGCCATGGAGCACCACCCAGGAATAGTAAGGAGCCAACCACTTAGACGTTTACCAGATTGGATGCACATCTCCAGGAAATTTAGCTGAGTGTAAAAGGCCAAGCCAAGAAGCTGTGTATGAATGAGATGAAGGTAACAATTCCATTTACATACCATTCTTGAAATGATAACATTTTATAAATGGAGGACTGGGGTTTGGGATGGAGAGCAGGGTTGGAGGGGTGTGGGCATGATCACAAAAGGGCAGCATGAAGGGTCCCTGTAGCATTGAGATTGTTGCATAGCTTGACTGCGGGGGTGGATACCAGAACCTACATAGGTGATAAGATTGCATAGACGAACACATACACACATACACAAACACACACACAAGTAAAACTGGTGAATCCAAGTACGTTGATTTTATTAGTGTTAATATTCTGACTATGATATTGTACTAGAGTCTTGCAAAAAATTACCAGAGGAGAAACTTGGTAAAGTATAAGATTTTTTTTTTTTAATTTTTAAGTAATCTCTACACCTAATGTGGGGCTCGAACTCACAACGGAGATCAAGAGTTGTATGCTCTACTGACTGGAGCCAGCCAGGTGCCCCAGAAAATTTTCCATATTATTTCTTATAACTGTGAATCCATAATGATCTCAATTAAAAAATTGTTAAAATTTGAAAATGTACTGATATTAAAATTTATTTTGGTGTGGTGAAATATACATAACATGAAACTTATCACTGTAGCAGTTCAAAAATGTTCAGTCCTGGGGCATTGAGTACCTTCATGTTGTTGTGTAACCATCACCACTGTAAATCTCCAGAGTTTTTTCATCTTCCCTAACTCATACTCTGTGCCTATTAAATACTCATCTCCCATTCTCCCTTCCGCCATACATTTGAGAAAAACACCAAACCCTCTTGAGCATCTCATCACCCACAGAACAAGCTTTGTCAGTGTCCTCGATCTGTCCACAGTCCTTTGAACCCTGTCTTGCCTCATCCCATCCTTGTTGGGATACCTCCTCTCCACCTTGCAGATTCTGTTTCAGGGTCCTTTTAAGGACCGGGGGGAGACCAATATGTTCACATAGTCATAGATTTTTGTAAATTTGCAAAAAATAATTTTTTTTCACTGCAATCAGGAGTCTTGGGCATTTCTTGTCCATGTTCCCTGCTGCCCTTGACATGCCTAAAGTTGTTGACTACTTCCTTTGTTGAATCTGTTACATGTCTTCTTCTTCTTCCTCTTTTTTTTTTTTTAAAGATGTTATTTATTTATTCATAAGAGTCACAGAGAAAGAGTCAGAGACATAGAGGGAGAAACAGGCTCCCTGCGGGAAACCCGATACGGGACTCGATCCCAGGACCCTGGGATTATGACCTCACCCAAAGGCAGACACTCAACCACTGAGCCACCCAGATGTCTCTGTTACATGTCTTCTTTTCGGATTGGCCAAGTTTGGGTTTCTCTTTCAGGAGTTTAAGTGTCATGAGAATGTCTGCCCACGATGAAGCTGTTCGAGCTTTGCAGTATAGGATGTGTCAAGAGCCCTAAAAATATATTTTTGAAGACTTGGAAAAGGAGATTGAACATAAACGAAGGGCACAAAGCTTTCTCAAAACATTGACAAACCTTCAATATGCATTTTTCTTAGAATTTGGAAAGATGCTTTGGAACACTTCAATAAAAGTGAGAAATCACAGACTTCTACTAATTTGGATGAAAGTAAATGTAGGGATCCCTGGGTGGCGCAGCGGTTTGGCGCCTGCCTTTGGCCCAGGGCGCGATCCTGGAGACCTGGGATCGAATCCCACGTCGGGCTCCTGGTGCATGGAGCCTGCTTCTCCCTCTGCCTATGTCTCTGCCTCTCTCTCTCTTTCTCTGTGACTATCATAAATAAATAAAAATTAAAAAAAAGTTAAAAAAAGTAAATGTATTGTGTCATCTTTATATTTATTAAAGAACTGGGAGCAACAAAAGTATAGAGAAACTGGATCCTTATGCTGCACACCCGAAACTAATGTAACATCATGTATCAACTCTACTCAAATGAACAAATAAAAAATGAAAATGCAAAACCAAGCCAAAAAAGAACTGAGAGCAAATTCAGGTAAACTTAATGGATTATATACAAAATATGATTAAAAAAATGAAATCAATAGAAATCATCCTGACATTAAAAATTTGTAAAACTTTAAAAAAGATATGTCAAAGGCAGAAATTCATTAAGAGAAAGATATTCTGTTTTTAATGGAAGTGATGACTAAATCCTCAGATTTTTTTAATAATCCAGTTAATAAGAGGAGTTAATCATTTGAACACACTGGGAAAAGATTTAAGTTTCTTGCTGATTTGCCTCAAAATACTGACATCAACAATGTAATTTAAACTTACAACACATTGTAATGAGGGAATCAACAACAAACTGGTTAATAACTTTCATCAATTCAGAGAATTTGAGGACTGCAAGATTAGTCACTGCCTAAGAATACTTGAAATATCCTGAAATCTCACAGCTCATATATAAACTTTTAGAGGTTTTCTCAGTTTTGACAAAAATCCTGAAATCTACATGACCACACCAGAAATTAGCGGGAAGTGCAAAGAATTTGTTCTAAACTGTTAAGAATAAAAATAAAATTTCGATCATCCATGTCAGAAGAAGGACTACATTATCCATTTTCTCTGTAAAAAAATAAAAATAATTGCATTGTCATAGGATGAGGCAGCCAAAGAGTGGGCAGGACAAATATATAGGGATAAAAGTATTGTAGAAGTGGATCCGAAAAATTATGAAAGAAGTAATTCTCTTTCTTTCTTTCTCTCTTTCTTTCTCTCTTTCTCTCTTTCTTTCTTTCTTTCTTTCTTTCTTTCTTTCTTTCTTTCTTTCTTTCTTTCTTTTCTTTCTCTTTCTTTCTCTTTCTTTCTTTCTTTCTTTCTTTCTCTCTCTCTCTCTCTCTCTCTCTCTTTCTTTCTTTCTTTCTTTCTTTCTTTCTTGATAGTGTAATGTTTGTAGTAGTTGATCAACTTTTAAAAATTTACGGTGTGGTGTTTTCTTGTGCTAAGTGAATATTCATTTTGGCACCTATATTTGTGTTCCTAACTTTGTATTTTAAAGGACACTCCCCAGATTACATTAGTGTCAGGTCTCACAAAATCTGAATTTACCCACGCCCAACTTCTCTGCTCATGTGTCTTAGCTGCATAACTGCCAGGCACGTTCTAAGACTCCTGTCTCATATTGTCCCTCCTAACACATTATTAAAGCACAACCTGAAAGCCTTTGTATGTGCTTTTATTTTCCCTACTACAAACAGTATCATATGATGGACAAGAACATATACTCAGGCCCTTGCTGCCTGGGTTCAAATTCCAACAGCTGGCCTGATAGCTTTGTGACCTCAGGCAAATCCCCTATGTTCTACAGCTTACTATTTTCTTCTGGAAACCAGGGGCAATAGTTACATTCCTGAAAGTAGCATTGTGACTGTAGTGATTTTAAAAAGCCTGGCACATGTTGCCAGTACCTAGCAAGGTATTTGGCAGAAAACCTGGCATGCAGTAGGTGCTCAGTAAAGGTCGGGGGGCCTTGACTGTGTGGATTGGTTGCAGAGCAGCTGAGGCCCATGGCTTCACATGGTATGATCTTCAGTAAATTTCTCTCTCTAGTCCTGGATTTTGATGATATGAAAGAGTGGTTTCCAAATCAAATCTTCCTAGCTCCCCAAATCCTGTGGGTTAGTAAACATAAAATAATATGTGATTTTATTACTCACTAGAGTGAATATTCGGTGAAGCTCAATTTTAGTTCTCTTGACAATTTCTGGATTTTTGCTCTTGACTCTGATTCTTCAAATATTTTCTGTAAGTGAGCACGATATAAATAGCAACAACATCCCAACTCCAGACGTTGTGATTACAAGTTCATAGTAATCTTATTTTTAATAGTTGTCAGTCTTTAATATCCTTATTTCCCTCCCTTTTAGGAGTATCCATAGTAACTTGCATTTTTACAAATTTCTTGATTTGGGAGGTATGTGTTTATGATAGCTAATTTTGTGTGTCCTCTTGGCTAGGTTATGGTGTCCAGTTTGGCCGAACACTAGTCTAGATGTTGTTGCGAAGGTATTTTTTAGATATGCTTAACATTTGCATTCAGTTGACTTTAAAGAATGTGTCTTCCGTGATGTGAGTGGACCTCATCCGACCTCCTTTCCTTTCATCGAGAGGAAAGATGGTTTAGGGATAAGAAGCTTTGCCTCAATACTGAAACAGAGAAACCCTGCTTGAGTTTCCAGCCTGTTGGCCTGCCTGGTAAAATTTTTTGCTAGCCCTCACAATCATGTGAGCCAATTTCTTAAAATAAATCTCTGCTTGTATATATCCGGTTTCATTTCTCTGGAGGACCGTGACTATTGCAGCACTCAAACAGGTCAGCTCAAGACATATGAGGAGCACGCATCCACTCATCGATTCATCTAGGCAGTAATAATATACGTATGTAGCATTCTGAAGGGCACTGGGCATGATTTGTAAAATATCACAGACCCTTACAGGATGGTTCCCTAAAAATGCCCTGTAGAATCTCATGAAGCAATAACGAAATAAGTATTATACAAGCTGGGAGACATACTGCAGGTTTGGTTAGACAAAGTCCCCCTTTCTAGGAACTCCAGAGTCTATGCTCCTCATGGTTAGAAGATGAGATGTTGAGCAGAATGTTCCAAAAATGATATCCTGACCCAGCATAGATGGACACATAGATGGCCACTACGCTAAGTGAAATCAACCAGTCGCAAAAGGACAAATACTGTATGATTCCATGTGCATGAGGTACCTGGAGTAGCCAAATACAACAGAGGGAGAAAGGATGCCAGATGCCAGGGGGTGGGGGAAGGGAGAGTGGGGAGCAGTTTGGGAGGATGAGAAAGTTCTGGAGACAGATGGTGGTGAAGTTTGCACAACAGTGTGAACACACTTAATGCCACTGGACTGTATGCTTTGAAATGGCTAAAGTTGATAAATTAGGTAAAAATGGTAAATTGTATGTTATATGTATTTTATTACCAACCCCCTCCCCAAATTCGTTTTCTAGGGCAACGAATCTGGGAACTTAACATTGAGACTACTTCACCATCCCAAAAGCTTACTTTCCATTCTTTCACCCTAGCTTACCTTGCACCTGTCTCCCCAACATCACCATCTCAAGACATTCATTTAGACAGGAATGTGGCCATGACTAGGACAAACCCAATGGTGCCCAGAAGGACAAAAAAGTGCTGGAAGATGGAAAAGGTAAGTCAGGAGAGCTGGTGGAAGGCCTCCTTCAAGCCCCAGAGCCCCAGATCCTGTCTGGGGCAGGATCACAAGTAGTGCCTGGGGGAGGTGATCGCCAGACCTGCTTGGGTTTCTAAGACCACACTTCCCCATCAGCATAGGTGGGGCCCGGCCTTCTCTCTGCCACCTCCATCATCAGGCAGTCGAGATGACCATTCCTGGGGCGCCCCATTGTCACCTCCTTGGAGGACCAGAGGAAACCAGAGTTTGCAGCCTTCCTTCTGGGAGACAAAGTATGGTGGCCGTGAGAGATGGAAGGTTGAGAAGAAAAGGTAGGACAGGTTCCCAGGGACTTGCTGTCCTCTCAGCAGCCACACGCTGCTGGTTGGGGCTGCAGCCCCATTGTCCTACAGGCTTCTCACTTCTCCCAACTAGAAATGTTGCCCTTGCATCAACACAGTGGTTAAATACCTCTAAATAATTCATAGTTCTCTTGAGCTGGTGTTCTCTGCCTACTTCTGCTTTTCTGGTTGCTTTTGCTTGTCTTTTTCCTTTTTGATTCAAAGGTGGTATTAATAATTTATGAGCGAACGTGTGGTCACATACACTCATGCTGTCACGCGGAGGGAGAGGAGGCCCCCCTTTACTCTGCGTGTCAAAATCAATACAAGGGAAGTTAGAGCCTCCAACATCCAGCTCTTTCCTGCTCTTCTTGGAACAGAAAGGAGGGTCAAGTCTATGTATAGGTTTGGCCTGAATCAAGCTCAAGAGCTTTTTATTCTGTTCAGCAACGTTGACAGGCGCTGGGTCCCAGCAGACTTTAAATAGAGCAATCATACATTCTGTGACAAAGAGCACCGAGGGAGAGAAATTAGGAAACGGAAGATGGAATGTTATTTTTTTATTCAGCCAGGACTTCAAAAGATGAGGGAGTAAGGGAATCTAATAAGCTGGTACCAGGAAGAAGAGTGGCTGGAGAAGACTCTGGAATGTTTGGGGTCCTTGTTACTGAAGTATGTGGCCCCAGAAAAATGGGAAACAAAGCAGGCTGGGACCAGGCACAGGGGATCACTGATGAACATTTTAGGTGCACCGATAAGGGACATCCTAAGGAAAAGAGGAGCAGAACTGCATGTGCAGAATGCCCCATTTATAGAATGTCTGCGGGGACAGGTGAAAAAATGATAAACGGGGTTGCACTGAAAAGGGCAGCAGGGACTGGAGACAGGACAGGCAGGAGATACACTTTTACCTAGAATGTTTCAGAATCTTAAATATTTGTGCCACTTGCATTTATTACTTCCTGCAAAAGCCAGGAAACAGAAAAATAAACACACAAGGACACGAATTGGGGGCAGATTTAAACAGGTTTTTTTTTTCCCCCCTGGTCTGTATATGTTTTGATAAAATAAGAGTTTCAAAGACGTAAAGCATAGTTCCATAATGCTGCACCATATCAAATGACTTTACCTGTAGGTCAAAGATAGCAGAATATCGGTGATTTCACGTGGTCACATCCAGGATTTCTCAATCTTGGCATTGCTGACATTTCAATACCATTTCGTGGGGGTTGTCCTATGAGTTCTAGGATGTTGAGTGGCGTCCCTGGCCTTGACTCGCTAGGATGCTGGCCGCACCTCCCCATGTGTGACAATCTTTGATGTTTTCTATGTCTCCTGCAGGACTGGCCACACAATCTGTGGGGCCTGGTGCAAAACAGAAATGTGGGGCCTCTTGCATAAAAACTATTGAGAATTTCAAGATAGTGACAGCAGAGCATTAAGTCAAGTGTGGGGCTGGGGCCCTTCTATTTATGGTACCCCATTCGACTGTGCAACATATTCACCCACGAGGCTAACCCTGGTCTCCAGACATTGTCAAATTCGAGAACCACTGGTTTAATCGAATAGACTTTGGTCTACTTAGACACACACTCAGAGTCATAGAGAAAATCCTTCATTGTTTGTTTGGTTTTTTGGACAGTAAATGCACATTTATTATAAAATAATGTTTATTCCATGATAAGAGTAGAACAATAAAAGTGTGAGCTCCAAAAAGGTTTCAGAGCTTGCTCTCTGAGGACTGAGGTGAGAGGCTTTTGTGTCACTTCAGGAGCAGAGCATATGGGGAGCCTCCATGGTCCACACAAGATGCTCTGGCCTTGAGGATCAAAGAGAACTTGAGGACCGTAGGGAACTGGTTCTGACAAGGGCCGGGATAGGACAGCCTTGCTCCTCCCTGACACTGGAGTGAACAGTCTCTTAGACTGATGGTCCCGGTTAAGAAGATGATGCCTGGTGGTGTCATGCTCAGTTTGTTGCCCAAATGTCTGTGCTAAGGAAAAGCTGCAAACTTTCAGGACAACTTGACCCATCAATTCTCTCTGGTGTGGATAAAGGCCAGAAGTATCTGTGGTCTCAGCCCACTGAGGGCTACTGGTTGAAATTTTTGTACTTCTAGTCCTGTCCATACTGGAAAGAGTAGTCAGGGTGAGCACCTCAAGCAGCAGCTCTGAAACACAGAAGAGCGAGATGCTGTTCAGAATGGCTTCCAGGCAGAGCACTTGGTTTGCAGCAGCAGATAATAGGAGGCCATTATGGCCGATGGGAAGGTCAAGGCCATGCTAACACCAAGTGGCATCTTTAATTGGCAGCCATTTCCCTTTGTATCAAAAGATAGTCGAAATACTTCAATTCCAAGGTAAAGAAGCATCACCACACCTCGTACTATATTGGCCGTTGGATATAGTAGCAGGAGAGCTTTATACAGAAATATGAAGAATTCCAGCAAGAAATGGGGTAGCATAATACCACCTGTTCAGAAAGAACAGGATTTCGAGTGGTGGGGGTGAACACCAGCCATTTCCCTCTGGAAACTCACCTCCTGGTGCCATCTTCAGTCCCCATGGAAACTACATAGGCCACTACAGTCTCTCCCAGAGCCTCTCTCTCCCTCTCTCTTTTTTTTAAAGAATAAAATTGGATGAAGTCTTAAGAAATGCAATAGAAGAACCTCAAGTACTAGAAAATTTGGATGGCAGTCAAATCTGGCCTGTTATCTGTTTTTGTAAATAAAGTTTTATTGAAACACAGCCATGTTCATTTGTTTACATACTGCCTGTGGCAGCTTTATCCTAAGATAGCAGGGTTGAGAAGTTCCAACAGAGACCATATGGACTGCAAAGCCTAAACTATTTATTATTTATCCTTTTATAGGAAAAGTTTGCTTACCCTGTGCTAAATGATTGGGTTTTCAACCTGTGATGATAGTGGTGGTAGAACAGATGGAAGTAGCTAGAAGCCCATGGATGTGTGATTCTCTAGCTCCCATTATCAATGTGAGCTAGGGCAGTTAGGGTTCTTGTTGCAGAGACAGTAGAGAATTACTCTGGCTTAGGTAAGGGGAGGAGAGTTTATAGGAAGGATATCAGGGGTGCTCAGAATCGGTGGGTGGCTTAATTGATACATAAAGTCACATGGAACACAGGAGAAATAATGCCTTGCTTTCTTTTGGTGTCCAATTCCCTCACTCAGTTGGTTCTCAGAATACACAGGGGAGGAGAGGAAATGATCGGGATGGAACTATTTGCACGTTAGAGTTGCAGGCTGAGCAGATGTAGTAGGTCTAGGGTTAGTTTTTATTTTATCTGAACAGGTTCATTTCATTCCTAATAAATGTTCTTTTACATTTCCGCCCCGCCCCCCCCCCCCGCTTTTAAAAAATATTACATTTCTTGGAAGAAGCTTTGGCAAAAAACAATCGAAAGGAAGGAGGTCTGATGGAAATTCAAGTCGTTTTGCAGGAGTAATAATAATTATGTCGATAGGTTTCCTGCCTAAGCCTTCTCAGTGGGCAGTATTTGCAAATTAAACACACTATGAAATATTCAGCCCCTTGCCACATCTCAGTTGATTTGTATAATCCCCCTGCCCGGGCTCTGGGGTGAGTTATTCCCTAATTAATTATTAAATTCCCATCTGTACAGTGTGAACAGGATAATGAAATTCCAGCAGGCCCCAGGAAAAGCTGAGCACTGCCTTCTGGGGAAGGTTTCTGGCTTTCCCAGGTTTGGGTCCTTCTTCTAGCCAAGGGTCCCTTCCCCGTGCATCTCCCCCAAGGACTAATTGTAGATTTGGCTGGTGACCAAAGTAGTTCCGACCTTCCTATAACCCAGGATTCCATGATTCTGGTCTCAGCCCCATACCACCCACAGCTCGGCCACCAAGGAATCACCATATGGCTTTATAAGGACATTCTCAAACCCATCCTAGGCTTGCTTTATGGACAGCCCCTAAGGTTCATGGATATTCCCCTATTACTTCATTTTTGGGTGCATTTTTCCATGTGGCAAAAGATCAGTTTTTCTCTAGTTGTTCAGCAAGGAGTCTGAAAGCCATGACACCCTGCAGCTCTATGAAAAACAGACTCAGAGCACTTGCCGAAGGTTTGATGGGTGTGTTGGGTGTGTTGGGTAAAGGTTTGAGGCAGAGTAGCTGTGGGAGATGATGCTAAGGGCTGGGTGCAGGGCAATTGAGGGCTCAGGTTTAATTTGGGGCCCCCAAAAGTGCACTCACTCACCTGTAAACTGAGATTTCTAAGAGATTTCATTGTGATGTCCTCAGGCTGTTCTTGCTTGGGAGCTGTGTCAGTGGGTAGATTTTTTTTTTTTTTTTTTTTTGTATTTAAAAACTAGCATTTTTGAGGCAGTTGGGTGACTCAGTTGGTTAAGTGTCTGCCTTTGGCTCAGGTCATGATTCCAGAGTCCTGGGATCGAGATGTGTGTCGGGCTCCCTGCTCAGCAGGGAGTCTGGTTCTCCCTATCCCCCCTGCTTGTGCTCTCTCTCTCAAATAAGTAAATAAAATCTTTTTTAAAACCTGGATAAATAAATCTTTAAAAAATGGATGACATTGACTAGTGAATGCTTTTTTTTTTTTTTTTTTTTTTAGATTTTCTTTATTTATTTGAGAGACAGAAAGAGTGGCAGTGGAGGGAGAAGGAGAGAATCCTCAAGCAGACTCCACATTGAGTGTGGAGCTCTATGTGGGGGTTGATCTCACCACCCTGAGATCATGCCTTGAGCCAAAACCAAGAGTTGGGCGCTTAACTGAGCCACCCAGGCGCCTCTTCAATGTCATCTTTAGATACATGGAAGAGAATTATTCACAAAAATAGCTGACATTTGACATTTCTTGGGGTCATATAGCCCAGTTCTCAAACTTTCCAGGTGCACAGAAATCACTTGGCAATTTTGTTAACGTGCAGACTCTGATGCAGTGAGTCTGGCTGAGGCCTAAGACCCCACATTCCTGGGAAACCCCCAGCTGCTGCTATTGCTGGTCCATGGACCACACATTGAGTAGCAAGAGGCGTTGAGGCAAGAGCATACTTGTAAAGAGAGAAGAAATCAGACTCACCAATGAAGGGAAAGAGCCAACATGTTAAGCTCATGTGTACCTTTTTGTAGCTTTTTAATTAAAGGCATGATTAGTAGGGATTAGAGCAAAGCCAGCATTAAACTTTTTTCTTCTGTTTATTGTAGTCCTTTTTTTTTTTTTCATTTCAGCTAAGCCTGTGTTAAAATTTAGAAGTGGATGGAGAACTGCTCCTTGGGTCTGAGTTTATTGTTGACCTGATGTAATCGTGAACTCTGCTTTTTTGCAGGTTGGGTGTGATGTTTAGGAAATCTGTAACCTCTCTGACCTCTTTTGCCATCTGTAACATGGGGATAATCATAGCACCCATGGAGATTGTACAACTGGTGTCATTGGGGGTGGATTCTGGGATTGCTTTGACTTGGGTGCAACTCTTAGCTTTACTGTTTATTTTCTCCTTCTCTGGGCCTTGTTCATCCCATCTATAGGAGAGGACAGGCTGGGGCCTGTCTTAGAGGATTGTTGGGAAGATTCTATGAGGATTAGGCCCTAGGGCGTGGCAGGTGCTTGGTGATGGTAGGAGTAGCAGAAGCCCGATTGGCCTGTGGAAACCTGAACTTACAGCTGGCCTAAGATGAAAATCCCTGCAGAGAGGCAAGGAGAAGGGAGTGCACTGAAGGTTTGGGAAGCCATTTGTTCTTTCATTTCACTTATGGAGTATTTGCCATTGAGTAAATACTGCGTGAGGTTCTGTAGGGCACTTGAAGAACCATTTGAAAAGGATTCTATAAAAAAGTTGTAGACTGATGGAAGCAAAAGAAAGGCCAAATCTGGGGTGTCTGGGTGGCTCAGTTGGTTAAGCGTTTGTCTTCAGCTCAGGTCATAATCCCGGGGTCCTTGGAATGAGCTCCACATCCATTTCTCTGCTCTACGGGGAGCCTGCTTCTCTCTCCCCTGCCTGCCTGCTGCTCCCCCTGCTTGTGCTCTCTCTGTCAAATAAATAAATAAATAAATCTTAAAAAAAAAAAAAAAGAAATGCCAAATCAGACTCAAACTAAGGAAACAGTCTCCTTCTGGGACAAATCAGTCCATCTGACTGATCTATAGGCCCACTGGTTGATCACAATCATGAGGTTATTCGACTGTGAGCTTGAGGACACAGATATTGTGGGGGGTCAAGAGGATAAGTTGAAGTAGGGAGCTTGGTTGCCAAAGGTCCCCATTTGTGTGTTTGAATCCTCAGAAACTCTGGTTCTCCAAGAGAGATAGCCATCCAAGAGATGCAGGCAGCACGCTAGGAAACCTTGTGTTTCACCCCATTTTCTCCATGGCAAGATGGTGCCATGTGAATGGTGCTGGGATGGAATTAGATTCATTTGCATTGGTTGATCTGATGTCTGGGGAGTGGGTCCGGATCAGAGGTAAACTGGTGAACTGTTGGCCACATTCAGCCTCCAGATGTATTTGGCCCTCAGGTTTTTTTTAAACATTTAAATGTTTATTGGCTGCCAACATTAAAAACACTGGAGATTTTATATTAAAGTTGAGATTTCTAACTAGAAAAATAAAATTAGTAATTCTGGGGCTGTGTTCCTGTGTAGTAGCAATCTGTCAGCTCTGAAGGAAGGATGAGCCCTTTAAGTGGGCATGCCTTCCTAGGTGGCTCACAGGCCCTGCTTGGCCTCTGTAGGCATTTTAATTTGTGACTATGTTGAGTTTGGGGCACCTCTGCCCATAACTTATCATCTAATCTTCTGTTTGAGGGCAAGGAAGCTATGTTCTAGATTTTTGCCTTCCTAATATCTTCATTTCCTTAAAGCCTTGTTACCTGCAGCCATGGCACAGTGAAAGGGACACCAGACTCCGAAGATCTGGGTGTGTGTATAGGTGTTGACCCTTACCAGCACTGGGCAGATACCATCTTTCCAAGTCTCAGCTTCCTTGTTTGTAAAGTGGAGGCTTATCATCATGACTAACCAGGTGGTAAGTGACAGATCTTTGTGAACTCTAGAGGGTGCTGGGGGTATAGAAAGCCTCTGTATATGGTGCCTCTAGGCTGGTGAGGAAGGTGGGACTGAGGCAGATAGGCATATAAAATCATAACTGCTATCATAGAGATGTTCATGGCAGGGCGTGGGGGGAGGAGATGATTTAGCTTCAAGGTGAGAGGCAGTCAGATAGGGCTTCATGGAGGAGGTGATCAGCTGAATCTTGAAAGGAATATTTGGCTTTGCCAACATGAGACCAGGTCATCTAACGCTTCTAATAACTACAATGCACAAGCTTCTAAGAGGGACGATTAGGAAGCAATTCCAGAGCCACAGACTGCCCACTAGCTGTGGGCATAGGAGAGCTCTGGTCAACTTTCTGGAGAACCCCCCTCAGATATCCTGGTAGAAGCTGACCAGCTGAAGCTGGCTTGGAAGGTTCAAACTGATAGACTGACATTTCCCCCACCAAACCTCCTTTGTTCTTGGTGAGAAAGGAAAATGAGCATCTGGGAGAAAGTGCCTTTATGAGAAACTTCAGGCAATTGGTTGGTATGAGAGTCAAGACAGAGTTAAAAACAGGATTCTGACCTCTTCCAACTGGAACCATCACTGTGCATTGATGGCTGGAGAAAATAATGTAATCTGATTGTTCCATTGGGTCATTTCTGGGAATATGAAGACATTTTTCCAACACTGGAAGTCCGTGTGCATTGGGAGAGTATCTCGATGCTTTGTCCTGCATCCTCCCTTCCGTGGCCCCCTGCTCTGTCCACAGCAGACACTAGTTCCCCCTGAAACTCAACTTAATTAGATGTGACCCAGTTTTTGCTACATTGAACTCTGTTGGGGTTGAAGATGCATTTGGCTGCCCAAGAAAACCCCAGCCTGCTTCTCCTCACTGCATTGCATTTGGCAAATGTCTTCTGTAGAAGGAATGCTGAGAATTTCCCTTTTCATCATGTCAGATCATCTGGTTTGGGCTGGCCCTTCCCCAAGAGCCCAGTGGACACAGCTGGAGCAGGGCGGGGCCCAGGCGGATTGCTAAACTGGGAGCTGTGGCCTTCTCTTGGCTTGACGGCCACAGGGCTGACCAAGGCCAGTGTGACCAGCAGGCTTGGAGAGGGCACCCAGCCTGACACACAAGTGGAAGGAGGCTGGGCACAGGGAGGCCTCAGCCTGTGCCTCTGATCTAAACTTTAATCCTGAGATTATGACCTGTAAATTCCCCAAGAATGCCTCACCACTTGACTAGGAGATCTCTAAGAGAAGTTATTTCTACAGCGGAGGGTCCAGGTTTTGGGTGGCCTGGAGTTCTAACAATTTTTGGAGTTCTTTTTGAGAAAACAAATTAATTATGAATACAGAATTAAGTACAGGGGCCCCTTGTATGGGAGGGGCCGTATGCCTAAACCATGTTAATGTCACGGTGAATCTGCCTTTTCAATTTCCATTCTAATAGGGAGGAAATGCAGATATAATTGGAAGACACTTGGGATTGGGCTTTGGTTATTGACTTATGAACCTGTCCTTGCTAGCCCACTGTCAGTCCAGGGGAGCCCTGACAGGTGTGAGAGGGTGGGCATGAGGCCTGGAGAGTCTAGTACTTCTAGGGACATCCACGGGAGGTAGTCCATACTGGGGAAAGTCAAGGGGACCAGTCCCATGTCAGCCAACAAGGTCAACTAAAAGGCCAAGTGCAGAAGAGCAGGATGTTGTTCAGAGAGGCCAGACTTTTGTTGGCTAGATTTTGTACAATGGTTTAGAGGTCCAGAGTTATTTAAATCCAGGGCCTCACTGGCCTGGATTTAAATGTAGGCCCAGTGGCCTCTCTTTGCATAGGTGGCTAGAGCTTTTCTTCAGTTGTGGACATCAACTCCTGGAGGAATGCTTGCCTTTGAAAGCAAATAGTTTCCAATCCGGAGTCTGTTACTTCCCGGCGTTGAGCTTCATGTTTCTTCATCTCCAAGACTCCTATCATATATGTTTCTAAAGAGTTAGGATAAGCAAATAACTGACACAGATCAAGTCCAATTACTATAATATTAAGCACAATACGATTTCAATTATTTCAGTTTTCCTTAGAAACTAGATTAAATAGACACACAGTAGTAAGTGTATGCCACTTACGTGCTCCATCTAATAAGCATAAGACAGGACTCCATAAACAGAGACAATGCATGTTCTTGGGCCCACATGAGACATTTCCGTGGACTGATGGTATTCTAGGTCTCAAAACCTCAAGCCTTAAAAATACATATTGTACTGACTGTATTCCTTGCAACAGCCTTGTATTCCTTGTATTCATGGCATAAACTCAGCAATGTTGCCGAACTCGCTTATTGATCTACACTGTCAATACCCACAGTTCTTGAATACTCAATGTCAAATGAGAAAGTGAAGGGACAGAATAGAAATACAACTTGATACCAGTTATGTAAAATCTAAAACACAGTATTGTTTTTTTATTTTATTATTTTTTATTTATTTATTTATTTATTTATTTTTTTGTGTGTGTGTGTTTGTTTTTTTAAAGGAAATTTAGAAGAGCAAAAGCATGGAGAAATGGAAGGATTTACCCAACTATAGGTTAGTGTTTCAGAAGTTACCAAATTATATCAGAGATGTGTGTTTAGAAGATAAAAAGTCTGGGGCACCTGGAGGGCTCAGTGGTTGAGCATCTGCCTTTGGCTCAGGTCGTGATCCCAGGGTCCTGGGATTGGGTCCTGCCATCAGGCTCCCTTCAGGGAGCCCGCTTCTCCCTCTGCCTGTGTCTCTGCCTCTCTCTGTGTCTCTAATGAATAAATAAAATCTTAAAAAAAGATAAAGAGGTCTGAATTAAATGTGACCAGTCTATATATGTTAAATCTAGCCTGTGTCTATCTAGAAGGTTGCCTGATGTCTTACTTCATATCCCTTTATGCTCAGAAATTAAAAAGTAAAGGGGTCAATGTGGCATATCAGTGGTCTTGAGCAAGTGATAAGTTTTGTCTGGACCAGGCTTTAAGAGAGCATTCAATGAGCTAAGGTGGGTGAAAGTTCCCAGGGCAGGCACCTAGGGTGGTTCTGGACCCTCCTTTTCTGACTTTGTGTTCTGCAGCCTCTCACCTGTAGGGCACCTGCATTGGGGCCAGGCTCACTTCCCCGGCTCGCACAGCAGCAACAGAGCTGCTTCCACTGGTCTGCTCCCCCATGGGCTGTCTGGGTACCAGAAACATCAGAGACAACAACCAGCCTCAGAGGCTGGGGGAACTGGGCATTAGTCCACAGCTGAGCCCCCTGTCCCTGCTTCCAATGGGACAGTGAGACACTCTATTGCCCAGCCCCACATATCACCCCTGCTTGGCAGGTCTGGGAGAGATGGGCACTTCTAGTTGCCCTGTTCATCCTTTTGCTGGGCATAGTACTCCTTACTACTCACCCCGATCTCCCCCGGGCCAGTGGGCTTTCTTACCTTTTTAGGATAATTAGCAAACCTATTATACAATGAAAACATGGCTTGGTTTCCATGGTGATTTGCACATTCTGTCTCATGATGCTTTCTAAGGAGCCTATCTTAATCTCGTCAGCCCTATAGAGACTAGTCTCCACCGTATCTCATTACAGGGAAAGTTTCCTTAAGAAAACAATGTAATTCCTAATGCTTCTTCCACCAGGGCAAAAATCCCAAAGTACTGCATAATAACTAGAGTTAACAATTTTGTACTACATATATTTGAAATTTGCTTAGAGAGTAGATATTAAATGCTCTCAACACACACACACACACACACACATACGTATACACGATGCCAACTATTTGAGGTGATGGATGTGTTAACTGACTTTACTGTGGTGATCATTTCACGATCCAAATGTGTGTCAAATCATCACGTTTAACTTTATATCATTCCATGTGTCAATTATATCTCCATGAAGCTGGGAAAAAAAAATTGTACTTTGGAAGCAGAGATCTGTTGGGTTCAAATTCACTGATTTGCCTCTCTCTAATGCATCCCATAGTTGAGAGTAACTTGTTTCTGGTTGTGAGCTGGTGTTATCATCAGGAGATAGTAAACACTTAGCATCCATGCTGTGAAGCAGCTTGATGACACTGGGGATGTGTGTCTGTGTGACTGCTGCACGGATCTATGCATCAAAACCTTGAAACCTGTGTTCAGTGACTGGCAAGAAATCCACGAGGGATTTCAATCTCCTCAAATGGCAAGTTTTCAGATGGGCAAAGCACCAAGAAATATCAGGTTGGTGGGAACAAATCAGTTTGAGTCAGACTCAGTGGGATCCATGCAGTGTGGGCAACCTCTTAATGAATATAGGCTTGCACCATCCTGTGCATTATTTACCCAGCTGCGCCTATTACCATTTCAATAATTTAAGGCAATTTGTTACAGGGGTACCTTGATTGATGACAATCAATAAGCAAGAAGCCTAGAATCCAATCTCAACTGCATGAGGGCCCCAGCTGGTCATCTAGGGACACAACGCCTCTCTCTTAACCCTTTCTGCTCCTGGAACATCTCCAAAGTGGTCTTACCAAGTGCCTGTTGAAGAGGCCTAGTGTCTTCCTGTCCAGCACTGGGATGCATTTGGCAGGTTCCTTTCATCATGCTACTCAGTGCGGTCCACAGATCAGTTGATTCCATTTTAGCATCAGTATCATCTGGCCCTTGTGAGGCCAGATGTAAATCCTGGGGCCCCACCCCAGAAGTACTGAGTTAGGAACTCTAGGATGGGGCCCAGGAAGCTGTGTCCTAATAAACCCTCTGGATGATTCTGATGCATGCTCACATTTGAGAACCCACTGGATGAGGGGAAAACTAGGTGTTAAGAGCAGAAAGTGTAAGTAGAATTCAGTTTTAATAGCCAGCAAGTCTACTTTCTCCTGGCCCCCAGAATTATGGGTGGCAAGGCACCCATCTTTTCCTCCTACAGCCAGCAAGCCTTGCCTGCACCTGCTCCCTGTGTGTCCAGTGCCATCTCCACCAGGGGAGGCCACCTCTCCCTGCCTCTGCCCCCCAGCCCACAGAGCACGGCGTCTCTTTCACACCCTGTGGGGAGAGTTCTGGTCTCGCACACATTGCAACTGCCAGAATTGACAGAAGTGACATTTATTATAAAACATGGATTTCATTTTATCCCATCTCCCCAACAACCAGCTGTGACATTCCTCTCCCCCTCCAGATAAATCTAGGAATAGAATGTGTTCAGCAAGTAGGTTTTGAAAGCAATATTTCTTGATTAGCCTCTGCCTTCCTGTGACAGAGGAGTGGCTCTTCAGTAATTGAATTAATAGTTGGCATTTCATCTATAATCACTTAGAACTAATCCGGATCTATACCCCTCCCCATCCCCACCCTGCCAATAGAACAAGAACAAGAGCCTCAGCGCACTTAAAAAATATATGACTGCTTTTGTGAGATGTAATTCACATAACATGCTATTTACCCTTAAAGTAGACAATTCAATGATTTTTTTTTTTTTTTTTTTTTTTAGTATATTCCCAAAGTTGCGCAGCTATCACCACCGTCAATTCTAGAACATTTTCATTCCCCTCAAAGCACACCCTGGACCCTTTCATCATTCTCCCCACCGCCCCCTCCAATTCCCCTCTCCCCCACAGCCCCAGGTAGCCACGAATCCACCTTCTGTCTCTGTGGATTTAGCTATTGTAACATTTCAATTATTTCACGTAAATGGGCTTATGTAGTATCTGGTCTTCTGTAGCTGCTTGTTACGCTTTGCATAACGTCCATGGGGCAGGGGGAGCAGGCATCAGCCTTCATTCCTCGTGGTGGCCGAATCTCAGCCAGTTCTACTCCGCTACTCCCTCATCCTCGCCTTGTCACTCGTTGACTTGGAGTTCAGTTCCAGACGTGCGCATGCATACATTTATTTTATTTTTGAAAGAATCAATATTTATCATTAGTTTTAGCAACAGCACCTTCTCCCCTTCATCCCGCCCCTTCCCTCTCTCCTGCCTCCTCCCCCACTGTGGGGACCAGACTCTTACATTGAGTGATTATTGAGCCCTTTGGATCTTATGCCAGGCTCTGAGCTTAAGGAATCAGGATTTACTAGGTAATTTTTTTAAACCCTCCCCCGCTGGTGGACTTCGTGGTGGCCTTGCCTACAACACAGATCATAGCCCACAAGCCGCAGGCTCGTGTGAACCGACTGCTTCCTTGACACAGTTATGCTGACATCTCAAACTTCAGACATGACTAACAGAAGACTCTGATGGACCCCTTCCCCAAAACCATTCCTCCCTGCACTCGTTCTGTCCATCTTATACATAGCACCACTGTTCCCCTTGCTGCTCAAGTGAGGAGGCATTTCTGATGCTTTTAAAAAACTTATTGTTGAAGTATAGCTGACATACAATATTACCTTATTACCTAGCTTTAGGTGTACAACATAGCGATTGGACAACACTTCCTCTTGCACCTGATGCTTGTCCTCCTCTCACATCCCGCACTGCGTTCACTGGCATTCCCCAAAGGTGCACCTGAAGTTCCTTCCCAAGCTGTGCATCTCCAGAGCCGCCCCCAGACTAACTTCCTTAGTTGCTGGATCTACAGTAACTCTTGCATCTACTATTGTCCTCCAACAACCCATTCTTTCCCTAACTGCCTGGTGGCATATTCAAAGTATAAACTAGGGGACTCCTGGGTGGCTCAGCAGGTTAAATGTCTACCTTTGGCTCAGGTCAGGTCTCAAGGTCTTGGGATGGGGTCCTGAGTTGGGCTCCCAGCTTAGGGGGAAGTCTGGTTCTCCCTCTCCCTCTGCCCCTTTCCCCACACGTGATCTCTCTCTCTCTCTCTCTCAAATAAGTAAATGAAATAAATAAAAAAAAAAGTATAAACCAGAGAAAGTCACTTTCTAGCTTAAGAGCCCCTGATGACCTCTGGTTGCCCCTAGAATGAAATCTATATTCCTCTCGGCTTTAGGCACCTCCTAGTTTTGTCCACTGTCTGCCACCACTCAGTAGAATCAAAGCAGGGACTCTTTTGACCCATGAGGCTCTGAGCCTCCAGGGCCTGCATGTAGTAGGAGCTTAGTAGCTATTGGTTGACTGATTGATCGGCTGGTTCTACTCCTGCCTCAGCCTCCCTGCTGCTCTCTCTGACCATCTGATTCTAAATTCACTGAAGGCCTTGGGTTTCCAGTGTTTTGAGCAAAGGCTGGTGGCATGTGGTGACTTCTGTAATGAATGCACTTATTTGAGAATATCATTTTAAAGTATGTGTGCTTTAGTTCAGCCCTACCTCTGGCTCTGCATTGGGTGTGGAGCCTGCTTAATTCTCTCTGCCCCTCTCCACTCTCCCTCTGTTAAAAAAAAAAAAAAAAGGAAGAAGTGTAAACTGGTATAGATTTTTGGAAGGGAAGGTAAATAGTAGTCTGCAAAATTTTAAGTGCTCATATGCCTTAAGTCAGAATCCCAAATCTAGAAATCTATAAAACAATAATATTCACACGAACACACAAGGATATATGGACAAGGATGTTTTTTTGTGGGCAATGCTTATAGAAGCAAAACATAGGGAAAAAAACCTAAGTGATTGTCATTAAAGGAATACTAAAGGCATATTAGAGGATGTAAATGCTTGTGGTTATATACACTGTATTCCATATATAATAAAGGTACTTATATATGATATATTTTATGGAATATTATGACTTCTTTAAAAAGCAAAAAAGAACATATAACTTTATATATATTTGTATAGAAAGATCAAGGCATTCTACTAAGTAAAAAATCAATATGTGGAATAATGATTCATTTTATGTTAACTTTTTTTTTTTAAGATTTTATTTATTTATTCAAGAGAGAGGCAGAGACATAGGCAGAGGGAGAAGCAGGCTTGCTGCAGGGAGCCTGATGTGGGACTCTATCCCGGGACCTTGGGATCATGACATGAGCAAAAGGCAGACACTCAGCCACTCAGCCACCCAGGTGCTCCTTGTGTTAACTTTTAAAACAAACAAACAAAAAATCTATATAAATAATGTATGTTAATAAGCATAATTTTTTGGGAAGAACTGCATTCTATCATGTTGTTCTTTTCTGGTTTGTCAATTTTCTAGCCATGAATATTATTACTTTTGTTATTTTGAATATTATCAATAGATGGGAAGTAGGAAAAAAAAAAGTATGTGTGCTTTATCATCATAAAGGATGATATGGATGAGGTATCACTTGGTGTTTTGGAATCTGTTGAGAAGCATGGATTCTTGCTCTTCTTCTCTTCCTTCATTTTCATCTGGGGACGAAGCTGTCTTGTGAGCTGGGGCTTCTGGGGTTTGAAGGCCACATCCTGGTGGCTTTTCCAGAGGTCAGGCTGGGGCTCTTGAACAGGCCATTCTGTAGATTACTTCCAGGTGAAGTGATCCTCTAGGAATGAAGTCAGGTCTTCAGGGTAAGTAGCCATTAACATTTCTGCATTTGAGAAGAACAGCAAGCATTAAATCATGTTTCTGGACAATAGAATAGAAGGAAAAAGACCTTAATAGTAGCATTCCCTGCACTCATAAATACTGAGCAGGGTTTCTAGGTGACCAGAGAGAATGAATGGGGATGGGAGGAGTTTTCTGGGGGGTATACTGGGCTTGCTGGGGGCTTGCATCATATTCTCTTCCCCTAAAGGGCAGGCTCCCCTGCTGTAAGCTTTTGGGGCACCTTCCTTCAGCCCGGCAATCTGAATTGCCCCAGGAGTTCTTGTTCACAGGGTCTATGCAAGTCTGGGGACCTAAAGACTGGAGGCATTTTAGGCCATTTCAGAGCCATCCTAAGAAGGGCAGCATTACTGATAAAGCAGAAACTCTCCTTCTGATCCTTAGTTGGAAGGGATTTTCTGAATGTTGCTTAGATGCTGGAGATCCACCCAGGGGTAAAGCACAGAGCTCACATTCCTAATGAGTGAGAGTGACCCAGAAGTGAAGGACCACAAGGCACACAGCAGTGTATGCCATGTTAGAGGAAGGCTTGAGTAATGGGGGACCCAGAGGGTGGAGTGACCAACACTGAAGGTGAGGACAAGTGTCAGGGAAGGTGGCCCAGAGAAGGGCTTTCTGGAGGAGCAGACAGCCTGAATGAGGGCTGCAAGCATGAAATGTCTTGGGGAACTGCAGGTATATCTATCCGACTGGACCACCAGGTTTGGAAGTATTGTTTATGCTAGCAGGTCAGCACTGGGCAGACTGGGGCTAGATTTGCATTTTAGAGAAGATCACACTGGCTAGAGGGCAAAAGGTGGGTTGGAGGGGAAATGAGGGATAAGTTGGAAGGCTGTGGTTCTAGCCCAGCTGTCGGGATGGAGAAAAGTGAGTGGCAGAGAGATGTCAAGCATCGAGCACACACAGGCTCTGGCGATGGCAGTTGGTCAAAGGAAGAGTTGAGAATGATTTTCATGAATATGCCTTGAGCTCACGTGTGGTTCAGTAGACTGAAACAGGAGACATGGATTGATGATCAGGTTTGTGGGGAAGATACTGAGTTTGGTTTTGCACAGACCGAGTCTGAGGTGTCTTCAGGTTATCTGAAAATGCTCTGAAGGTAGGGACCTGAAGTTTGGGGTTCAAAGATATTGTTACATCAGAGACATTCAGACCTGGGAACAGAGCTTCAGAGCAGAAATGGAATCCATGGTGGATGAGATTGTCAGGGAGGTTACAGATCAATGGACATGGAGCCTCATTGGACAATAGCATTTGCATTTAACATTTCTCACACACATTGCCCTTATGGTGTTGAAAGAGGCAGCAGCATCCCTTGTACCGGGGAGAGAAGCTGTCTCAGTGTCAGTAAGGGTCAGCCCCTGGACTTGCATGGAAACTTTGCTATGGGGTAAGATGCCTGTGTAAATTGGGCCATGGTTTCTGCGTAGATGGCTCAGGGTCTGAATTTGGTGTGTTTAGTATCAGAGTGGCTGTTTGTGGGTTCAATGAATACCTAAGCTGGGAGATTGTGGTGGCTCGAGCCCGTGGGATGCAGATAATTTGAAACAAAGCATTTAAAAAATATTTTATTTATTTATCTATTAATTCATGAAAGACACACACACAGAGAGGCAGAGACATAGGCAGAGGGAAAAGGAGGCTTCCTGCAGGGACCGTGATGTGGGACTTGATCCCAGGACCCTGGGATCACACCCTGAGGCAAAGGCAGAGATGCTCAACCACCTTGCTACCCAGGCATCCCTGAAACAAAGCATTTAAAACAAGGAAAATCTGTTTTATGTGCCACGTAGCCAACTCCTGTTTCTTTCCCAGGGTGGGAACTGCCCCTGTTCTCTTGGAGCAGGGAAGGGGGTAAGTTCCTCAATACTCAGGAAGAGGCACTGATGAGCTATTGATATGCTGGGATCCAGCAGTGTGTCAACAATCAATAGTTTTTCTCACAAGTTAAATGTCCCTCATCGACTCTGCCTCAGATGCCTCTGCTGGGAGTGACAGGTGTAGTGGGCAAACAGGGCTGTGCATGCAGCAGTCATGGAAAAAAAAAAAACCACATTGAAAAAATGTTCCTGTTTGTTTTTGAGTGATTGTTTCATCCTGTCAGCCATCAGAGTCCAGGAAGACTGAGTTGGAGGGCTGGAAGAAGTGGCAATGTGGATCGTAAGAGGAGCGTGGCTGGATGAGGGCCCCAGGCACCTTGTGACAACAGCCCCTGGAGGATCCCCCCAATCCACAATAGCCTCGGAGGTAAGGTGCTGGGGACAAAGAGCTGGGAAGCTGCTTGGGTAAAGAAGGACACTTATTCCCCTCTAAGGGGCATATGACTTCTAAGCAAGGTCAGGGAGAGTCCAGCTGCTAGGAGGATTGGATTCATTGCCAACTCAAACTGGTTTAAGGGAAGGAAAGTAACGTTATTGGCTCCTATTACTGAGAAGCCCGGGGGCAGGCCAGCATCAGGCGTGATGGGATACAGATGCTCCAATGTACTGAGATGTCTCCCGTCATCTCTTTTCTCTTTCCTTTGTGTGACCCCCCTTGTGGGACAGGCTTTACTTATGCAGTGGCCACCAGCAGTTGTGGTTTCTTTCATGCAACCTAGCAATATCAGTTGGAAAAAAGTACTGGTTGACATCCCAGAACTGAATCTCATTTGGGTTAGAGGGCTGGATGCTCTGATTGATCTGGCTTGGGTAGGGTGTCTCCATGTTGAGATAGGGAGAGATGGAGACAGCCCTATCCCAATGATATGGAATGGGAATGGAAATGGTGGTGGTGGTGGTGATGGGGGGAGAATGTTCCTCCAAGAAATATTCTGAACCAGTTGAATCCGTAAAACAAAACAATAGGAGTCTTGCAATGAGGTAGAGCTCGGCAACAGAAGTTTTGGGTCGCATTATAATTCTGGGCAATCTCTCCATTCATGGTAGGGGCCTAGTATGATGAGAAGAGGAGACTGCCTGGGGCAGGTGGGGCCTCTGGGGCCCAGCTAGGTTCCTGGGGTTCAGTCAGGACACTGGTTTTAGAAGAGCCTGTGATAGCCCGAAGGATGCCTGTGCACCTTCAGTGGGTAGGAGGAGGTCAAGTCTCAAGCCCAGACTCAGGACAAAGGCAGTGGATTTTAAACTTGCTGCCACAGAACCCTGTGGCTTGGCTTGGTGACATCTCAGGGTAGGAGTGGCTGCTCAGTGGGAAGGGGGGTGGATCTGGCAACTGTACCCAGCTTCATAAGAGGCTCTCATTTATTTTTATTTTTTATTTTTTAAACTTTGATATGACGAATTTAATTATCTATACACGTAACTAATTCAAAAGGTTGTATTACAGTTGTTAAAGCCTCAGGTTTATATATTTACATATCTTACATTCATATCCATGAAAATGCTGAAGGGCGAGGGGATGAGGAGGAGCAGCCCTCGTTCAATGCGCACGGGAGTGGAAGAGGGTCCCTACACAGCTGAGAGGCTCTCGTTTATTTTATTTTATTTTTTTTTAAAGAATATACTTTAAAGAAAAGGATTTTATTTATTTATTCATAGAGACACAGAGAGAGAGACAGAGACACAGGCAGAGGGAGAAGCAGGCTCCATGCAGGGAGCCCCATGCAGGACTTGATCCCAGTTCTCCAGGATCATACCCCCCGGCTGCAGGCAGCGCTAAACCGCCGCACCACCAGGGCTGCCTGAGAGGCTCTCATTTAAAAAAAGGATTTTGTTGTCCTAAAAGTCTCAGAAAAATCTATTGGACAAGGGTAGTAGGAAATCTGCCTCTCAGACGCCAGACCCAGGCCTGCCTACCTCACAGAAGTGGTGTCATATCACTGTCATAATGACAGGCTCAGGCTGTGGGATAGCTCCTGAAGGAGTAACCAGCTGAGAAGTAAGACGCCTGAGAGATGAACAGGGGCTGCTGCCATCTAAGGAGTGTCCCTAGCAGCGGGAGTGATGGTGCATGGCTGTGTGCCTGTGTTGGTGTCCTCTGTGCTCCCGGATACACATGTTGGAGAACAAATGCTGTAGGTGGCCTCTCCTAATTGCAGAGGATTTGACAAGAATGGTGATTTTGAGCCAGGAAGGTCAGGGAGGGAGTTAGAAATTGGGACCCCAACCCCATGGCACAGAAGATGCTTGTCCAATAGCTGTTTTTTTTTTTTAATTATTGTCGTTGTTATATTGTTATCTTACCTTTATTTATCTATTTTAAAAACATCAGAGGTGACTCTGAAAAACGATCCATCCATTTGTATATCCATTTATCCATCCAGCTACCCCTCCATTTCAAGTGTGTTTACCACCAGGCTAGGTCTTGGGCACATAGCGATGACATATTTGGGCCCCCAAGCCTGACCCTCCACCACCCAGAGGGGAGACCAACGTGTTAACAAACAGTTGCTGTGTGGTAAGATAAAGACAGTGATGATGGGGTTTAAAAACTGAGGGTTGCTGGAGAGGCGGTGAGTGGGGGAATGGGGTAACTGGGTGATGGGCATCAAGGAGGGCATATGATGTGATGAGCACTGGGTGTCATATGCAATTAATAAATTACTGAACACTACATCTGAAACAATGATGTACTAGATGTTGGCTAATTGAATTTAAATAAATACATTTAAAAAACCACCCTATCCTGGGAGTTTACCAAGCGAACCCATCTTACAACGTGAAGACTTGCAAAAAGCATCACATTTGAGTTCAGGCTAGCTGGAAGGAATGGGGGTAGGAAAGAGCCTCCTGGGTTTAGGGAATAGCAGTGCAAAATGGCTGAGGCCCCAGGAGGCAAACCTCACCAGAGAGCCTGAGTCCCTCTGCCAGGCTTTGGAGGGAAGAGGCTGAGGCTCACTTGTAAAATGCTTACAAGTCAGGACTTCCTCCTGAAGTCCTTCCTTCACTTTCTTTCTCAGACAGTGGGGAGCCACTGAAGGTCTTGAAGCCAAGGAGTAGAACTGACTGGTAGAGAATAGGTTGTCTGGTGGCAGGAGGAGGGACTTGGGCAGAGAGTGTTGGCCTGGAAGCAGAGACAAGTCATGGGTTGATAGATAATGAAGACTGGTCTTTCAATAGGGGGAAGTGGGTCCTAGATTCCAGAGATGGTCAGGAAGGATGTGCAATAAATAAATGCCTTCAAAACCGAAAAGACAGAGGAGCAAACAGAGGGTTAGTGTTATTGAAGTCACTCAAGTGTGATCAACAGGGTATTACGATTGTCAACTCTACAGAGACTTCAGCTCCCATGGATGTTCCATAGCAAAGGGAAGTGCTCAGCTGCATCACTGATTTTTCCAAGCAGGCATTTGGGAATGCTTGCAGACTCCTGAGCCCCTCCATGACCTCCTGGAGGATGTAGGAAGATGCAGAGTCCTAAGGGGAGGGCTTGTGAGGTGGGTCTCCTTGAAGAGGGTCAAGAAGAGGTATGGGAGGACGGAGCTCTCCCTGTCTCAAGCCTGACTGGAAAGGGCAGACCTCAGAGAGACGGGTGGAAAGTTCATTCTCCCCTGGATCTGAGGACACTGAGGACTGAGTTCTGAGTCCCGTCCCTGGAATTGTGGGGTGCAGGAGTGATGGCAGCTGGACAGCAGTGCCCAGACAACGTGACTAGGCCCTTCTCCCCTAACAGGCCTTGGCCAGGAGGGTCACCAACCAGACAGGACCCGGAGGAGGAGGGAAAGGCTGGACAAGGGGAAGAGGAAAGAAGGATCGTGCTTCCCTTCCTTCCTCCAGCCAGTCCAGCACAGGCAGGTGGGACAGGTGGCTCCGGGGCTGCTTGCTGACACGCGATTGACCAAAGCAGGTCACGTTAGGGGCAGGGCCTAGTCGCTCGTCGGCGGGCCGCGCGGCTCTAAGTGCTGGCGGAGCGGGTCTATCTAGGAGGAGGGCACCTGGAATCTGCATTTTTTAAAAAGCTTTTATTTATTTATTCATGAGAGACACAGAGAGAGGCGGAGGAGTAGGCCCTTCTCTGGAGGCTAAGGTGGGACTCGATCCCAGGACCCCAGGATCATGCCCTGAGCTCAAAGCAGATACTTCGCCCCGGAGCCACCCAGGTGTCCCGGAATTTGCATTTTGAATGCGCTCCTCTGGTGCTTCTTAGGTTCACTGGTTTGGGGTCCAGTGCCAAGAACAAAGTCAAGATTCTCTCTCGGCACATCCAAGACTCTCTCTGGAGCATCGTTCAGTCTCCTTCCCTGCAAATTAGAGCTCAATTCTTGCTCGGACATCTTGGGATCATGAAATGAGATAACGTGCATGAAATGCAGCGCCCGCGCAGTCGGACGTGTGGAAGGTACTACGTGATGGCAGCACCTCCATGCTGGTCATGGTGCTTGCAGTGTGCACGGCTCCTGGAAACACCAGCTCACAGAGTCTGTGGAGTAGACCTGCCGGTAGGTACCATTTGTGTCCTGGACTTGCGGGGTAAACCACTTATGCATGTTGCTTCCCCAGGTGTGATTCAGTGTGATCTCTGTATTCCTGTCTGCCGAGGGTCTCTGAACCCTGGGTTTCCCCTCTGCTGGGGCACTACCTGGCTCATAAGCAGAGGCTTTTCCCTCCGACACAGCTCCAACTTCCAAAGTCATGCTGAGTCCTTTTTTTTTTTTTTAAGATTTTATTTTATTATTCATGAGACACACACACACACACACACACATACACACAGAGAGGCAGAGACATAGGCAGAGGGAGAAGCAGGCGTCCTGAGAGGAGCCTGATGTGGCACTCCATCCCAGGACCCCAGGATCACAACCTGAGCCAAAGGCAGATGCTCAACTGCTGAGCCACCCAGGTGCCCCTCATGCTGAGTTCTGAGCACAGAAAGGACTCCTCTGAGCCTCACACTCAGTATCCAGGATGAACTGATGATTTGTGGCTAATCTTCCTTTTCCCCCTGTCCTGAGCCCCTATTTGTGCCCTGTCCTCTTCTCCTCTGCTCTGGCATCCAGGAGGCTGACCCCTAAGGACCATCTAGCCATGTCGTTTTGCCTACTGGATTCCAGCTGGGTAGCTGTTTGTGCTTGCTCAGGCCGCTGTTAACGACCCACCCAGACCAGAAGGCTTAGACCATGGAGTGATTTTCTCCCACAGTTCTGGAGGCTGGAGATCTGAGATCCAGGTGTCCACTGAGTGGGCATCTACACAGTGTCTCTTGTTGGCCTACAGATGCTGCCTCTGTCTTCTCTTGTCTTCACATGGCCCCGCCCCCAGCCCCACTTGTATTCCTGTGTACAAATCTCCTCTTGCTATCAGGACGCCAGTCCTATTGCACTAGGGCCCACCCTAATGAACCCAGTTACCTTAATTACCTCTTTTGGCCCATCTCCAGACACAGTCCATTCTGCGGTGGTGCGGGTTAAGATTTTACATATAAATTTTGTGGGAGAGGGGGGTAGGGTACAACTCAGCCCCCAGCAGTAGCCAATAGGAGCCATGGGCTGAGAACTGAGGGAGCAGGAGGGGCCCAGCCTGCTCTCCTCCCCTTCTGCACTTGCACCCAATGGGCAAAGGGAGTTTCTCTTCCTCCTCTGCCCCCCCCCCAGCCCACAGATGATAAGAGCGCCCCTCAGCCTGTCATTGGTATTTGCCTCTGGGTGCCTCAGCATCCCCAGTTTCTTCCCTAAACCCTAGCAGCATCTCTGAAAACCTCCCTCAGTAGTCTCTTGATCTGATCTACCGAGTTGGATTCTGTTTTCTGCTGAAGTGCTGATGAAGTGCAGTTTGTTCATTCCTGATTTTTTTTTCAGGATTACTTGTCTTCTTATCCCAGGCACCCAGATACATCACTCCCCTCTAACAGAGGGATCGGAACCAATGATCTTGGGATGCTGTGACAAACGCAATCCTAAAGGAGAGAGAGATTTGTTTCCTTTTCTAGTGTGAAGGAGGGCTTCCTGGAGGTGGCACTGCAGCTATAAGGAGTGGGTGGGTGGGGGAGCAGAGCTTGATGAGTGAAAAAGAGCCAGAGCCAGGAGCTTTCAAAGCAAATGCAGCTCTGCCCTTCCTGTGTCCACGGTGTCACCATCCACACAGTCACTGGGCTAGAAGTCTTGGCATGATTGTCAACCCTCCCTCTCCCCTCCCATGCCTGGTGTGTCCCCAAGTCTTCTTCTGACAGGTTCCTCCCTGGTTGGTCCTCTCTTCTGTGTCTTCTCTACCACTTCTGCATGGTAGCTGGCCTGTGGGGAGGGGTTGGTGGGGGATCTTGTCTAGCCATTGCATGACCCAAGAAAATGCAAAGAGATGAACCTTTTATGGGTACCTACTTGATGCCTCGCACTATGCTAGGTGGTTTAAGTATATTATGTTTAATTTTCATAACCTTCCCAGGAGGTAAGGCTGGGGACTCAGGGGTTAAGTAACCATGTGGTTCCCTCTGCTTTGAAGGTGTCTTTGAACTGTGACAGGGGTGGGGGAGAAAAGGAGGGGCCAGTGTCCCCGCTGCCCCATCTCTGGGACTGGACTAGCGAGTTCCTGGGGCTGAGGCATTGCTCCACTGCTTAGAAACAGGGCTTCCACAAGGAGTGCCACACCGAGTTCTCCAGAGCCAGCTGGGGACAAAACCTTGCAGGAGGCATGGAAGGTCCGTGAACAGAGGTTTTATTTCCCTAGGCCACTCTAGGTGCATTTTCAACCAGTGAGCTCCAGCAGGGAGACCGGAGCAGACTATATACATAAACACATACATATATTTGTCCTCACTGCTGGTGAAATTGAGAATATTTTTAGTGGATTTGAAAGCTTGGGAGACAGATCTCGTTCTTCAGTGCCCTGCTCATAGCAGGCACTCAATAAGCCTTTGTTGAATGTTGCTGAACATTACTCATTGGTACAAACGATCCTTCGGTGAGTGCCCACATTAGGGCATTTGATGAAGATCTCAGCCTGCCTGACCGTAAAAAGTAATCTTTACGATGCCATAAAAAGGAACATGGACAATAGCTCGAATGTCATTCATGAACACGATAAATATTTCCCTGAAGTTCCTCTGCCCATCAGGAAACCGCATCACCTGCACTTCCAAAACCAGTGGCCCGTTTCAGCTCTGTGTAAAACGCCAGCTTTTTATGGGAGCTGATTGGGTTTGCAATTAACCAAAGTGCACAATAATTGTGTCCACCTAGATTGATTTACAGGGCAGAGAGTGTGCTTTAGAGAGTTATGGAAGGGATGGTGGGCCATCAGGATTTTAAGCATTACCAAATGCAGTCACTTTGGCTTTAGAATACCAGTGGCTGCATGGATTTACAAAAGGGACACATCTACGCTGGGAGGTGTGGTTCCTTTTCCATCAGTCAGCCTGGCTTGCGGAGTGCCAGGCCTGGTGCAGAGTTGAGGAGACAACAGAGGTCCTACCCTTGGGGGCCCACAGGAGTGGGAGCAAAGTGTCATCAAGGCTTTGAGAGAGGCATGCCCAAGTCACTAGCAGAGAATGTGGAGGTAGCAACAAAATGCATCTTGAGCAGGCAAGGAGATGGCCAGAAAGACCGAAAGGCTGATTGAGGGGTTGCTGCAGAAAGCCGGGTGCTGGGGGCTGGAGGAAGGGAGGCTGGACTTGCTGAGAGTGGACGGGTAGCCAGGCGCTAGCTCAGAGTCTCTGACTGTAAAGGATCCTGCAGGGCACCATCACCATTGTCTTGGGAACTCTGGTGGCTTGATTCCTCCTAATTCTGGGCATGATCCTTTCATTACTTTAGGGGAAGTCTGAGTTGCTGATGACCCATAGGACCAATGGCAGCCTGTGCACCGAAGTGTCCCTGCAAAGTCAGGCTCCGTGGCCACTAACCAGAGCCATCACTTCCCAGGCACACGCAAAGTCCAGCTTCCTCCCAGCTGCTTCAGCTTCCTGAACGATCTCACCGTTCTACTGTGAAGAACAGAGAGAGACAAAGTTGTGCCGATCTTCCTCGGGTCCTTTGCAATCGAGTGTCACCTGGGCGCATGTTACCCTGCCTGGAGAAGCCTGAGGGGCCTGCGGGGAGGAGGTCTTCAGGGCCAAGCAGAGTCTCTTCCTTTTGTGCTGGAAGGTGGCCAGGGTCTGGTGGAGAGTTGTTTGTTGAAGGCTTTGAGGCCTGGCCTGGGGCTCTTATTTTCCCATGTGCTGATAAAGGAAGGGGGCCCCTGGGCCTCTCCGGGTCAAGCTTCTGATGTGGCCCAGGGGCTACTCAGCAGGGCATGGTGACCCTAGCTTCACTTCACAGAGGAGTGTTCCCAGCACCACTGGGTTTGGGCTCCTGTCCAGGCATGGGCATACTGGGTGGCCCTGCTGCCCATCTCTGGGGAGGAGGGCAAGTTTGCCTCCCAAACTTTTCCAAAGGCTTCCACTGCCTTCCCCTTGCCCCCACCATGCGCCATCTATCCCCGTGACCCCAAGCGAGCTTTTTTGGGATACCATATCCTACAAGCATATCAGAGTGAATATTTTAAATACACCGCCTCAGGTATGTGAGTTTGAGGTGATCTGAAGCCCCCACTATTTGCTGATGATGCCAGCTATGGCCTTGCCCTCCTCAGCTGGATTTAGCATTCAACAGCCAGCTGTAGGCCAGCCTGGTAGGCAGGAATCCTGGAACACTGGTGTTGGACAGACCACTGAGGCCATCCATTCTTTGGAAGCAGGTAATATGGCTTAGTATAAGACAATGGACTGACAGCTGATCTGTGCTGGGCTGCCCCAGTGGGTAGAAAATGTTCTCAAATGGAACTGAAATCTGTCTCCCTGAGGTTAGAAATCAGTGACTCTTGTTGTGGCATCTGAGAAATCCCAGAACAAGTCCATCCTTTCTTCCATCATTACTATTATCATTTATAGCTTACATTGGTATGGAGTCGATGGTTATGAAGGATACCTCTGTACATATGTGCTAAGGGCCTAAGTAAGTCTTCCCTGGGTGAAACATCACAGCTTCCTCCACACATTCCTTAAATGGCAAACGTTTCCTTTCTATACGAACCGCAGAGTCAGTTTTCATCTCAAAATGTTCTGTTTATAAAAGTGATGTATGCTCATAACGGAAATTAGGAAAACACAGACAATAAAAAAAAGAAAAAGAAAAAAGAAAAGAAAAAATAGGACCAGTTTGTTGGGCACTTCTTTCAGGCAGACTCTGGGATTGTCTGGACCCGCAGTGGCCTTCAGGTCCCTCTGAGTTACCGATAGTCAGCCTGGTTTCATACTTTAATTTCAAATTCAGTTTAAATCCTGCTGCTTTGCCTTCTTCGGGACAGACTCCACTGGGGACCTCTGGCTCTTGGACCTACTACTCTCCCCCAGTGTCCCCTCCATTTCGAGGCAGCTCGTTCAGTGCATTGGGATGAGGAGCAGAGAGAAGACAGCAATCTTCCTTCTGTCATTTTAGTCCCTGTGTCTCTTTTTCCACCTGGCTGTCAGCGCTCCCTCTCTGGCAGGCATGAGAATCTTGGGCACACAGAGGAGTTATTCTGGGGGAGCCTGGGGAGCCCCTGCCCTCTCGGGGTGCAGGAGGTGCCTGTGTCCTTGTTGTGGCAAATGGAAGAGTGTGTGCACCCTACCGTGTCTCCCCAGGAGCTGCCACTGTCTTTTGTTGTACGGTTGAATTCAACGTGCTAATATTGAATTAGGGTTTAATTAGAGTCTTTGTGTCTTTATTTCTTACTGAAATTAATCCATTCACTTTGCCGCTATATCCCTTTTCTTTTTTTAAAGGTTTTGTTCTTAAGGCTGTGCTAGACTTATAAAATAAATTGGATTGTTTTCCATCTTTTTCTGTACTTTGGAACCCTTTACATAACGTGAGAATTATCTGTTCCATGAGCATTTGAAAGAACACCCTGTGACAAAAGTCTGACCCCAAAGCCTTTTAGGGGGAGGCAGTTTCTTTGAAATTGATTTGGTTTCTTCCATGCTTTTTGGTCATTGCAGATTTTTTTAAAACTTCTTTTTGAGACAAATTTAGTAATTTGTGTTTTCTCAGAAAATGATTCATTTTACTTAAGAGACTTTCAAATACATTAGCACGAAGTTGTACCACTGTATTCTCTTACAGCCAAAAAAACCTTCCTTCATATCTGTTATGACATCGTATTTCCCAGTCCCCTGTTTTGTGTATGATCTCTCTCACTCTTTTCTTTCTTTTTCAATCTGTATTAAGGTTTTCAGACATTTCTCTATTGAAATGCATGTTTGTAAAAGCTGGTCTTAGAATTTTTAATCATTTCTGCTGGCTGTTAATTTCCTTGATTTCTGCTTTATCTTTATCATACCCTCTCATCTACTCTCCTTGGACTTAGAAGTTCTCAAATTGAATGTTAAGTTTCTGTATTATTTTAATTAATGGAAACATTGAAATCTGTGGCTTTATTCTGACTACAATCTTGTTCCTTTCAATTGTCCCTGGCTTTCAGCCGCAAAGCTTGCACAGTCTTGTAGATTTTCCCCAGACTCAGCTAAGCCATTCCCCCTTCCCAGACTACCAGCAGGCCCTCACTCTTGAATCTGCATCACTTTAATGACCAGCTTTGGGTGGCTACTGCGGCACCTGGTAGGTGGCCTTGGGTGTACGTGAACTGCCTCTGCTGCCTCTACTTCTCCAGTTGGCTCCTCCTGCAAGGAGCATACTTTCACTTTCACTGTCCCGGATTCTGTAGCAATACTGGGTGGAACTAAATTCTCAGAAGGTGGCACACTCTCTAGAAAATCCCATTGTGAGATGGAAATAGCATTTCCAATTAATGCCCCAGCCTGGCTTTAACCATTGCACAGACTGTTGCTAATGACCTAACTATATGACCAGGCACCCAGACATCTGGGATTAGACCATTACGATCATCACCCAATGGAGGCAATTGCCTATGGAAATGAATGCAAGGAACTGATCACAAACTTTATCTTTATGTTACTCATGTACACATTACACATGTTACTCAGGTATGTGAAACAACTAACTGTACCCAGAGCTTCAGCATGTGAGACTACCGCCTCTACTCTAGCCCCCTGGATCCATGCTGGAATCCACTGGGGGAACAGAGCCCTCATCATGGACTGGGATGCTGAAGGAGAGGCCAGTGTTCCCCACAGAGGTGGCTTATATGTCAACTTTGCCAGCATCTCTAGTGACAACTTCCAAGAGCCTGCTTGTCCGACTGACTCTGGCAACTGCATACACCCCCTTTCTTTCAAACAGGACACATTTAAAGAAGAACCATGCCCTTTTCGCTTTACTTTCTTTACCTACTTTGGCCTCAGGAGATAGATGGTAATTTATGTTATGTCATCTGAGGGTTCATATTGCTCAGATTCAGGACATCCGAATAGACATGAACTTGAAACTGACTTTGCCTTGGGTGATTCTGCAGTCCCCTCCCCAGTCCCTAAGATCACTTACTATGACAAAAGGTGGCACCTGGATCCTTATAGACTTTATCACTAGGAAGAAAGGAGAAACTGTCTGGCTCATCCCCTGAGCTAAGGAGGAGAGAACTTGATTAGAAAGATATGAGCATATTGTCCTGGGGAATTGTGTGAAGGGCTAATGGGGATCTATGAATAATTCTTGTTTTCCAGGCATGGATATGCACTGCCCCAAATGGCTTTGCCCCAGGCAAAGACTCAATGCCATCTGCTCATGAGTATGGCTATGTCCACCCTCCGTCTGACATTACTAAAGAAGCCACTAATCCGGGTGTCAGCCAGAGCCTATGGAGGAGCATGTAGTTAATAAATCTCCAAAAGCCCAGGAGTGGACAGAAGGGAGACATGTCTGCACAGCGGGAGACTCATTTCCTCATTTCCCTTTTGGCTGCATAGCCCGCTTGCTTTAGCAATGGCAGAAGCGCTGGAGCCAGCCTCTGAATTTCGGGTACTGTCTGCTTTCTCTTGCCACATAGTTCCCAAAGTACCTACCTGTAGCTGCCCATGGCCCCATGAATATGGGGAGCATGTGGGAGGGGTTTCTTTCCTCCTGGAGCTGTGGTCTTGGGACATGCAGTCTTCCCTTGATTGACCCAGGCTGGGGAGACAGTTTGTGGGATCCCCTGTGCTCCACCACTTCTCCTGTTCCTAAATTCCCCTCAAAGAACCCCATGTGATATCTGCACCACATGGTGCTAGTGTGTGTTGTTTGATTGTTGCTGCCACCCCTGCATACTGATCCTACTCTCGTCGCTGCCTTTCTGGGACTGTGAGGTTCAGTCTTGAATGGGTATATAATCTCTCACAGCAACAGCTCACAATTTACCATGCTTCTTGGAGCTTTATATGTATTAAGTCACTTAAGCAGATGGTTACAATTTTCTTTTCTCTGCATTTCCTTTCTTTTCTTCCTTTTTTTTTTTTTCCTGTTTTTAAAGGACACAGAAGCACAGAGAGGTTAATTGTCCAAGGTCACACAGCTATAAGTGGGGAGGTCAGAATTTAAACTCAGGCTGTCTGCCTCTTCTAGAGCTTATGCTATTAGACTTTGTGCTGTTGATTTGCAGGTGGGCCGGAGGGAGGGTTTTGGGGGTAAAAACACAGTATTTTGGTTATCTTTGAAAACAGCACCCCAGAATCCAAGATTGTTGTTCTGTTTTCTGATCCCTAGGAAAGATCTCCTTACCTTATCTTAATCCACAAACTGCTTCTAGTGCAGGACAAAGTCCTCTGCCTGCCACCGATTGGGTCCCCAAGACACCCCCAACACACACTTCTTTCAAGATTTTAGTAGCAGGTCTGCTGTGCATTCCAGGCTCTTAGTGGTGCTATGGTTTCTGGATATTTTGTTGGCTTGTTTGCTTTTCTGTGGGTTCCTAGATACATAAGTGGTAAGTGGGGTGGGGCAGCTCCTGCAGATAGCACTCCTGCATCCCTCCTGGGAGGCTGCTGAGCTGTAGGCTCTGTATTCACGTGGACTCCTTGCAGCTTGGCTCTGGCTAATGGATGCATCCCATGAGATGTGGAAGGAGAGGTTGACAGCATGATGCGTGGGCTGTGTTTGCACTTGCTTCTTCCTCATCGTGGAGGTGTTGGGCTTTCAATGATAGCCGCAGCAGAGGTCCCAGGGTCTAGCAGGTGCCTGGGAGCCCGAGTGGGGTGTGAGGTGGCCCTGGTGCCAGCAGCTGAGACAGTGGCCTCCTTCTTACCCGGCTTCTTAGTCATGACTGGGGTAAGAAAGAAGGCAATGTGAAGTGGGGAATGGCAGAGAGAAGAGAAAGAAGGAGGGAGGAAAGGAGGCAGCCAGGGATGGGAATGGAGGGAGGGAGGACACTGGGGCACTCCAGTCCCATGGACTGTGCCAGGCAAGTTCACATTTCAGGCTCAGTCCAAGAGCTGTCACTTCCCTGAACTTTCTCTTCCCACTTCAGCCATGAGGATTTGCCAGTGCCTTCCATTGCCCCGACCTCCTGCTGCCCGACAAGCTAGCACCATGTTCCTCTCACCACATGCCCTCTGCACCGTAGGCTCTGGCAATATCAAGAACCAAGAACTTGACGTCCCTCCAGGCATACCATGGCAGCCTACCCAGTACCCATTTGCTTCTTCCTCTGTAATAACAGACTTTGGGATTTATTCAAGGCTGCAATGTGCTCAGTGAAAAGACTATATTCTACTGCCTCCTTTGATTCTAGGCAGAGACTGAGAAGTCTTTCTCTAAGGGGCTGATTCAGATGGAAGGAATAAGTTTTGCCCCTCTCCCCTTCCTTTTCTCTCCACTTAGAACATAGACATCCTGGCTGGAGCTCCAGCAGCCTTCTTGTGACCTTGAGGATAGAAGTCACATGCCAAGGATGGCCAAAGCAGAGATCGAGAAGTTGCCTCCAGATCACCCCTAAACTGCCTGCTTTGGGGCTTCTTTATGAGAGAGAAGTAAGCCTTCATTTAATTGAAGCCACTTACTTGGTTTTCTCTTTTAGACAGCTAAACGTAAATCTGGTACAACAACCATAGGATTTCATGCCTCTGAGGCTTCGCATAGCTGTTCTCCCTGCTGGGAACTCTTTCCTTCCAGTCCTCCACCTGGTGAACTTGTGGTCCCGACTGAAGCCGCCACTGCGGTATCCCTGTGTGAAGCCCCTTCTAATTGACCCCTCGAGCAGGTACATAATAATTGTTTAATAAATATTCACAGAAATCCGTAATAGTTGATGAATGAAAACATCTGAGAAAGAAAGAAAAATGAGTTGTTTCCATAGACACAACAATATTCTTTACTCCAGAGCTCTGTCTCCTCCTCAATCTTGACCCTTTAGTCCAAAAGCCCGACAGGAAGTGGCCTCTAAACCTGCAAATGTGGCAGAGACTCTAGTCAATGTTAGAGATGCTATCTGGCACACCTCCCACAGAGGAAAGAAAGAAAGAAAGAAAGACAGCAAGAGAGAAAAAAGAAGACAAAAACATATTTTTGAGGGTTAAAAGAAATACCTAAATTTTATTCTTGCCTCACATTTTCCATGAAAATTTGAAGCTGTTTTTCATCTGCATTAGAATTAGGTATACCCCAAGATGGCTTTCACGCTAGGGTGAGCAGCCCAGAGTACCCACTGGTTCTTTGCACAGAAAAGTGGGGAGAACAGGCATGCACATTCCGTGTGATAACTGGGAGAGGAGTTCCCATAGCACGGAAGCAGGTGGGGAGAATTGGCTGCTATCCCTCGGAAAGAGTATAAAGCCAGCACTGACTGGTAAAAAGGAATGTCCCTCTCAGCAAATGAACAAATATTCAGCTACGCTAGGACCCAGATTATGAGCTTCTGAAAATAATAAAGCATGCCAACATGTTCTCTATGCTTCTCCCATTGTGGCCATGAGAGAAGCAAAAATGAAGCTTGTTTTTTTTTCCCCTACCTATCAGTTCAGCTCAACAAACTTTCTGAGGACTTAACTGTACCAGGCAGAGAACCAGGTGCAGGTGGTTCAAGACGGTGACCACGCAGTTCTGCCATCAAGGAGACTAGCCTGTAAGCGGATGCTTATAAGGCAATATTAGAAGTTTGTACGTGATGAAAAAGAAAAGAAGTTTGTTTGTGATGAAGTAGCAAAGAGGAAAGAGTGATTATCTGGGAGGATCAGGAGAGGGGCAAACAAGAGGGAGATAACTGAGCAAGGTTTTGAAGGGTCACCAACCTTAACCTAAAGTAGGACACGTATAGATTCCTATGTCAACAGAAGTCTTTAAATATAAATCTGTCTGGGTGCCCAGGTGGCTCAGTCAGTTAAGCACCTGACTCTTGATTTCAGCTCAGGTCATGATCGCAGGGTCCTGGGATTGAGCCCCACATCAGCTTCTGCACTCAGCAGGGAATCTGCTTGAGGACTCTCTCCCTCTCCCTCTGCCCCTCCCCACCCTTGCCTTCTGTCTCTCTCTCTCTAAAATAAATAAATAAATAAATAAATAAATAAATAAATAAATAAATCTTTAAAAATAAATAAATAATTTGTCTGGTGGCTCCATTTAAATTAATTCGTCAGGAAAATGACTTAGAGCAGCACTTTTCAAACATTAATGTGCAGATGAGTCACCGGAAATCTTATTCAAATGATTCTGGCTCCAAAAGGCTGGGGCTAAGTCCTAAGAATTTATGGCGTGGAGGTATGGAGAGGCCACAGGAGCTCCTAACACTTAGTGTCTGCAGTTCTCTTGCCAACCAATTACAAGTAGCTTGCAAGCAGCACAGATCCATAGGCCATGGTTAGAGGAGAACCAACCTTCAAAAATGATGAGGATTTTTGCCATGTCTTTCCCCAGACCTGCCTTAGGAACTGCGGTTCTCAACTGCACATAGAAATCACCAAGGAGTGATACCTGGGTGGCTCAGCAGTTGAGCGTCTGCCTTTGGCTCAGGGTGTGATCCTGGGGTCCCAGGTTCGAGTCCCACATCAGGCTCCCTGCATGGAGCCTGCTTCTCCCTCTGCCTGTGTCTCTGCCTCTCTCTGTGTGTCTCTCTCATGAATAAATAAATCAAATAAATAAATAAATAAATAAATAAATAAATAAATAAATAAATATAAAAATAAAATAAAAAAAAGAAATCACCAAGGAGGGATACCTGGGTGGCTCAGCAATTGAGCATCTGCCTTTGGCTCAGGGTGTGATCCTGGGGTCCCGGGATCGAGTCCCACATCAGGCTCCCTGCATGGAGCCTGCTTCTCCCTCTGCCTGTGTCTCTGCCTCTCTGTGTGTCTCTCATGAATAAATAAATAAAATCTTTAAAAAGAGAGAGAGAGAGAGAGAAATCGCCAAGGAGCTTCAACCATCTCCATGCTCACACCACCTTGCACAGTTATATCAGAATGTCTTTAGGAGGAGGGATCCAGGCCTCAGTAGTTTCTGGATTTCCACAGAGGATCCGAGTGTGCAGCCAGGGTTGAAAACCAAAGATTTAGGGCACAAGAGAGCCACTGTTCATTTGGAATAGCTACAACATGATCCCTCCCAAGGATATTACTGTCATCCAACTGACAAGCAAGGAAAGAAAGGCCCAGAGAGGTAAGTGAATTTTGCCAGGGCCATACAGTTAAATGCATGCTTTGGCCTGTCCCCTCACTTCCTGAAGCATGGTCCCCTGACAAGAACAGCTTTTCCTGGAAGCTTCTTAGAAATAGATCACACGCCTGAGTGGCTCAGTGGTTGAGTATCTGCCTTCAGCTCAGGGAATGATCCCAGGGTCCTGGGATTAAGTTCTGCATTGGGTTCCCTGCAGGGAGCCTACTTCTCCCTCTGCCTATGTCTCTGCTTCTCTCTGTGTGTCTCTCATGAATATATAAATAAAATCTTTTTTAAAAAAAAATAGATCACAGATTTCTTTAATAAAATTATTTGACCCTCCTCGTCATCCACAAAAGTGTCACTATCCAGGGAACTGCCCTTTTTGCTTGGCTGCCCAGCTGCTCCATGACATCAGATAATGTCTCTGAACAGAAGAAGCAAGAGACTGGGGCCAGATGTCCGGGGTGTGAACCCCAGCCTGTGTGGCCATCACATCAGTGCTCTAACCTAGTGTCCCCTACCTGTTCCAGGCCAGATGAATACCAGCACCATACTGCACCTCTTCAGGTGGCCTGCTGCCCACATGCCAATCTGGAGGCCAGAGCCCCTACACAGTAGACTTCAGCAAACAGCAGCTATTGACCCCGTGGACTAGGAAAGCATTTCAACCGTGGAGTACCAAAGCCAGTCAGGGACAGAGTATTCCCATCTCTCCTGGCAAAGAGCTATTCCCACGTTCCTTGTGACAGATGTGGCTCTTGCTTTTATCCCCCGCCCCTCCATCCTGGGGATATTCTGCAGGCCCTTTGTTCCCAGAGCAGCTTAGCAAGGAATCCTCAGAGCTGCTGTGGGAAGCTCTCTGGGCATAATCCCTGGCGCAAAAAGCAGCTGGCTCTCCAGCTGGACCCAGGTGGCGAGGACACAGGCCGAGGTGGGCTGAGATGAACCCGTGGCGGAAGAGAAAAGGGTGTTCTGTTGGCCTTCAGCATGGCCAGCTCGGCAGCAGAAGCCTCCACTCTCCCAGCCACATGGAGAGAGGCTGAGGGCTCGCCAGTTCTCTGCCCGGGCTGTGCTGGCAGTGGGCTAGCCTTAGGCACTAGGAGGAAACTCTGTTCCCTTCATTGATACAGACCAGCTGCTTTGGGGGAAGCTGGCCCTTCTGGGCATAGAGTGTTCTCACCTGCAGGGCTCCCCTAGAGCCTTTGGTGCAGTGAATCAGAATGGCTACAAGGGAGGGGCAGAGACAAGGTTCTGCGTGATAAGCTTCCACGTCATCATTTAGGTTCTGGTCCACAGACCACCTTTGAATAGCAAGGACCCAGCACACCTAGTTTTAAATACTTCCCTTGACCATTTCTGATTGGGTGGCACAGAGCCTAGTATTTCACTCAGCCTCTGTTTCTTCATCTGCAAGATGGGATGAAATTCAGCAGCTACCTCATAGGGTGGGAGCACCCGGAGCTCCCCAGTGAGGGAGGGGAGGAGCCAGGGCACAACCCCAGGCTCTGTCTTCAGTAAAGGAAGATAAAGATACCAGAAGGGGGACACCTGGGTGACTCAGTGGTTGAGCGTCTACCTTTGGCTCAGGTCATGATCCCGGGGTCCTGGGATCGAGTCCTGCATCAGGCTCCCCACAGGGAGCCTGCTTCTCCCTCTGCCTATGTCTCTGCCACTCTCTGTGTCTTTCATGAATAAATAAATAAAATCTTAAAAAAAAAAAAAAAAAAGATCCCACAAGGATGTTCAAAGAGGCTTTAGAGCCCAGTGATATTACTTCCAAGAGGCCATGTGACAGCATGGGTTTTAAAACCAAACAGACCTAAAAGCCTCTGTAACTTATAAGCAACAAGTCTTAAGTAGGTTTTGTTGTTAGGGTGTTTTGGGTTTTTTTTAAGTCTTTTAAAGATCTTCACACAGGGCGTAGCAGGTAGGAGGCACTCAATAAATGTTTTCTTTTTCCTGTATTGCTTTCCTTTTCCTATCTTCTCAAAGAAACTGTGAAAACAAACCAACAGGGTCAACCAGGTCTTTTATAGAAAGTCATTTAAAGATCGTGTTCATGAATGCTTGTCTCTAAATCATACTTATTAGCCTGGATCCTTTGGTTATAAGTGACAAGAACTCCAGCTCAAAGTGGCCTTTGAAGATATTAAAACTGCCTTGGGATCCCTGGGTGGCGCAGTGGTTTGGCACCTGCCTTTGGCCCAGGGTGCGATCCTGGAGACCCGGGATCGAATCCCACATCAGGCTCCCGGTACATGGAGCCTGCTTCTCCCTCTGCCTATGCCTCTGCCTCTCTCTCTCTCTGTGACTATCATAAATAAATAAAAATTTTAAAAAAATAAAAAAATAAAACTGCCTTGACTGAACAGTCTAGTGGGAATCAGGTATAGCCAGATCTAGGTGCTCAAGTGCCCTGAATTTGTCTCCATCTTTATTCTGCTTTCCTCAGTACTAGCTTCATTCTTGAGTAGACCTCCAGGAGCTCTAGGTTGACAAACCTGGAAGGAAAAGAGATCCTCTTTCCTGAATAATCTAGAAAAATTCCCACACCTGATTCTTATTGATCTAGATAAAGTGATGCGTCTGTCCCTGAGGGAATTACTATGCCCTGTTCAGTCCTGTGTTACATGCCATTCTGGAGGCAAGGATGCAGCTCAGCCCCCCAGTCCTCTGACCCAGTGGTATATTAGTGTCCCAGAGCTGTCATAGCAAAGTACCACAAACTGAGTGGCTTGGACAACAGAATCTATTCTTTCACACTTCTGAAGGCCAGAAGTCCAAAGTCAAGGTGTCAGCAGGATTGGTTCCTGGTGGGAGCTCTGAGGAGGATCTATCTGTTCCATGCCTTTCTCCTAGATTCTGCATTTCCAGCCAATCTCTACCTCCATCTTATTCTATTTGTTTCCCTTGTGTCTTCACATGGCTGCCTCACACTAACACCTGTCATTGGATGGAGAGCCCACCCTAACCCAGTATGACCTCATATTAATGAATTACATCTGCAAAGACCCTATCTCCACATAAAGTCACATTCTGAGTTTCCAAGTAGACGTGATGGGGAGTGGAGGATGGGGGGATACCAATCAACCTGGTACAGATGGTAAACCAGAAGAAAAACAGGGTATGAATACCAGAAAAGATAGGGTGCGGATGCTCGGCAGGCAAAATCCAAAGCCAACAGATGTTCCTAATACCACATAAGTCACCAGTCCTCAAATCGTCAAAACAGAGATCTTAGGCAAATCTGTGGTCCCACTGCCTAGAAACAACTATACCTAGTTAACTGCACATGAGAAATCCCACAGTGAACCCAATCCGACAGCAGCCAGGAAATCTCTCTCTTTGATGGGAATGCTTATTAGAAGCTGAGCTAAATTTGTAACAAGTCTGAAGACTGCAATTCTCTTCAGGCAAACTCTCAGCCTCCCCAACTGTTCTGGCTTCACATATGTCTAAGATATGGAGAGCCCTGCCCTCCAGGGAATCGAACTTCCGGTCTTAGAGCCCAGCTGCATCTAAAAATGTAGAGTTGCTTTGTGAAGACAAAATCAACAATTTCTGAATCTCCAGCCTCAGGAGGCATACCCTCCCACTTGGCTAAACCAGACCTATCTTCTCAGAAATACCACTCCCAAGATTCTAACCTACTTACAGATTTTACTTCTTTTCCTACTTTCCTGAAGAAGGAAATTCAACTTTCAATTTTGGCGGGGAGCAGGATTTAGGAGAATTTAAGTCACTTAACAGTGATAATCCCTGGGTAGGAGGATAAAGAAGGATGTCACTGGAGCAGAAATCATTTTTGAAATAAGAAAAAAAATAATAAACATACTTCTTAATTTAAAATATCTCCTACTGGTTCTATTAAGCTCACTACACCATGTTGGTGGGAACTAACAGCTATTGATTTAGGATTGTCTAGAGAATAAGAAAATTCTCCCTCAACAACAAAAACAAAATCTAAATTAAAAGAAATCAGTGGAAACAGAAAAGTACACATGAAAAAAATATATATACCCCAGCCAAGTGACATTTTACATTCTTATTTCCTCAAAGAAGCCAAGATCTCCCATTTGGTGCAGTCATGCTCCCCAGGGACCTGAGACGGAGCACCCAGGTCAAGAGTCCTAGGTCTGACTCACAGAGTGTGCCACGTCCCAGCTGTGTAACTCCAGGCAAGTCCTTTTACCCATCTAAGCCTTGGTCTCCTCATTTTCTAAAAATAGCTCCAGCCCCCAACTACTTTATATAGTTCTATATAGTGTCCTAACACTTCAATGTGCTGGTCTATGCGTAAGTTTTGAAAACACTATAAACGTTATAGGGCACGATTAATCAAAGCTGATGCTGGCACCCAGTCAGGCCCCACTACAGCACATATTGAACAAAAAGTAACCCTTTCCCTCAAAAACACAATCTATTTTGTTCGTGTGAACCTCAGGTGTGCTGAAATGTTCACATTCCTCAGCCCAGGGAATGTGATCAGCATGGCCCACGCAAGTGTCCACTCCTATTACTGATTTATGTCCCTTTAGCCCTACTCCCCACCCCCCTTTGCCCCTCCCTGCTCATGAGCAACTATTTTAATCTGTTTGATATATAGCCTTTTGTACATATTCCTTAAAAGCTATATGTATTTGCACATATGTATTTTTATTTATCGTAAGTGGTCTCAAAGTTTTGTTTTGCATCCCAGATACTCACTAAGTTAAGATTCAGCTGTGGGGCTGGTATGTGCCTGTTCTGTCCCCTCTAACTGTGGCCTTGTCCTTCATGTGCATCCACAGCACGAGGCCAGTCTGGTCTTCCAGCTTGATGGGCGCTCCCTACACACAGCAAATAACACTGCAACGAGCATCTTCGTTCGACCTCCAGGTGTAGGCTGGCCCCACGGTACTCCCGTACTACTGCTTACTCTCCCAGCTAGCCTCCTTGCCACGGCGCCCAGGGGCACCCATACTCCCCAGTCCTACCACATAGGCCTTAATCCGACTTTCTGATAGAGATAGAAAGGGACACCTTGTGCTGTTTGATTTTTCATCTAACCAATTCTAATGATAGCAAGTACCTCTTTGTATGTTTATCACCCGAAGTGGGGGGATTCTTCTAAAAATTGGCTGTCATATTATTTTCCTATTTTGTTACAAGTTGCTATCTTTTTCCTGTGGATTTGCAGATTTTCTTGCATAGCCCAGATACAGCTCCCATTCTGTCATCTGTTAACTTTATCCATGGCGACTTGACCAGAGGAACCTCACTTTGATGGAATCAAATCCATCTCTTTCTTGCCTTGTGGTTTGTACTTTCCACCAGACTCTTCTTTTTTAAAAAAGATTTATTTCTTTATTTGAGAGAGAGAGTGTGAGCAGGAGGGAGGAGCAGAAGAGAGAGAGAATCTCAAGCAGACTCCGTGTTCTGAGCTCAATCCCATGACCCTGAGATCATGACCTGTGCTAAAATCAAGAGTAGGATGGTTAACTGACTGAGCCACTCGGGTGCCTCAGAATATTTTTATTAATATCCCCATCTGCTCCCCACACCCCAGCTGCCCCTACACCACTGCAAGTGTCCTGTCCTATATACAAGCAAAACTTGCCCTGTGCCTTCAGCTCTCCTGTTGGCTCAAGGATGAAATCAAAGCACATTACTCTGGTATGCAAGGCCCTTGCTTTACAACCTAATCTCAACCTTTCCACCTCTTTTCATTTTCTTTTTTTAAAGATTTTGTTTATTTATTCATGAGAGACATAGAGAGAGAGGCAGAGACATAGGTAGAGGGAGAAGCAGGCTCCCTGCAGGGAGCCCAATGCAGGACTCGATCCCAGGACCCCGGGATCACGACCTGAGCCAAAGGCAGACACTCAACCACTGAGCCACCCAGGCACCCTCCACCTCTTCTGCTACGTAAGCCCCTACATCCATCCACAAGTCGGCCTTGCATACAATGTCCACATTTTAAAGATACCCTCATCATTCTTCTTAGCAGGCAAATTGTGAAGATTCTTTTAACTATTACTTTCTCTTTTGAATAGTTGGGTTGGTTTTTTTTTCCTACTCAGTACACCACTGATATTTGCACATTCAACAAACATGGTTTCCACTTTGGGAGGCAATCCTAGTGGCCTGTGACATGTCACTGTCGTATAATCCTAATCAGAGAGCAGTGTATAGTAAAAGAGGCAACACTAACATCTCTGTTTTGCAGGTTGAGAGGCTGAGCCTTTGTCTAAGAAAACCAGTGCCAGACACATGATTAAAGCGATAAGACAGATTTTATTCACACTACTTCTCTAGTGGAGAGAGACTCCTGTATAAAGCAAGCTTAACTCCAGCTAAGACAAAGGTAAAGGAAATGTATAGAAACAACAGACATGGAACAGAAAAAGGGTTTTGGGGACATGCAATAGGGGAAACAAAGGAGGGACCATGGGGCCATGGAGAAAATGGAAAATTATGGAAAGGGAGTGAGTGCAGAATTATTGGAGATGGTTTAGCAAAGTGGGTTGGGACAAAAAAAGTTTTGTGATGTGATTGTATTGTACTTTCTTGAGCAAAAAAATGACCACAGGGGCTGGGATCGCTTTTAGGGAAACGACCTACTGCCGGTGGAAGCCAGGTGTTCAGGCTTTGTGTGGCGTGGGAGGTAGAAGTCCTCGGTTCATGTCTTTAATGGTTAGGGAGCTTGCACATCGCTGTACAATGAACAAGGCAGAGCCTAGACTTAAACACCAGCCTGCCAGACTACAAAGCCCAGGTTCAACTCCGGTTTTCAGTTGGTAGTTAGAATTTTTGCTGAGGTGCTGATTTGGGGTGAGCCCTGGGGAGGCTTATGAGCAGGACGGAGGCAGATGAGGCTGCCCTGCTGCCCTCCTGGTCCTGACATAGTGGTAACTCCTGAGAAAGGGGCATTAAAAACCATTAGAAAAGAAATCACTTTGTAGAAATGTGCTCTCCAGGGGCGCCTGGGTGGCTCAGTGGTTGAGCGTCTGCCTTCAGCTCAGGGCATGATCCCAAGATCCTGGGATCAAGTCCCACATCAGGCTCCCTGCGGGGAGCCTGCTTCTCCCTCTGCCTGCATCTCTGCCTCTCTTGTGTCTCTCATGAATAAATAAATAAAATCTTTAATAAAAAGAAAGAAAAAGAAATGTGCTGTCCAATGAGGGAAAAAAATAGTCACTTTGTGGGAATATTAAAGGAATAATTAACTTAAGATATAAGGATATGCAATAACTATTTGCTTCTAAATGGGAGTAGAATTCAGGAGGAAACCTAAATATGTCCTTCACAACCATGGGAACTCTCAGAAGTTTCTAGAAGCTGCTCTCTCAACCATCACCATTCTAAGATACAATGAACTCCCTGACTAGGTTTTGGCACACAAAGCAGTTTTAGGAATCACCTGGAAGGTAGCCATGAGGCACGGTGCTGCAAGCCACACCCTTAGCAAAAAGAGACATTAGCAACAGTACTTTCTGTGGCAGAGATCATCAGGTTGTAAAACCCAAGTCCCCCTCAGAGTCTAATTTGGATAATTATAGCTTGCCTCCTAGGACTCTCTCTGCAGATCCAACTGGCTTTTGGTTGTCATCATTACTGCTATTCTTCTAAATTACTGGGCAGGGCAGGATTACAAGGCCAAGCCTACCACGGGGAAAATCGAGGAGGGAACGTGGATTCCTCTATCAGCTAACCCATCCCTGTCTGACAGAAATAATTGTTCTGTACAGAGCACAATGCGCTTCCATTCGGTGTGAGGTCATCGGAAAAGTGAGCAAGCGTCTTGTGGTTTTTCGTGTCCGTCAGCTTTTCCCAAGGAGACGGACCTCCTTTGCTGCCCTGGGACCCCAAATTCTCCACAACAGACTGGGCTCAGGAACAACAGCTGTCCTGACTTAGAGGCAGCGCCACATAGAAGTTAGGAACATCTTGTTAGAGCCAGACTGTTGGGGTCCAAGTCCTGGTTCTGTTTGCCTGAGTGTCCTCATCTGTAACTTGTGTGTTGGGGGGGTGCAGGGTAAGAGAGACACCTTCCTCACGGTCAGGAAGGGTAACCAAATTCATACAAGCACCACACATAGAAGAGAGCCTAGCCCCAGTCCAACTCAACACGGTCAGCTCTCACCCATCACCCATCCCTCCAGCCTCCCTGAGCTGGGCCAAGGCCAACCTCATACACTTATTACCAACAACAAGAGCAGTTAATGCATATCAGTCCCTACAAAGAGACAAGCCCTTGTAAAGAGTCATAGATAGGCCCTTGGTCACCTTTCCATCTCAACTCTGCTGCCCACCCCACCCCCCAGGGGTTCCTCCCTCAGCGTGTGGCACCAGTACCCATCCCGTCCCGTCTAGGATTCTGCACCCAGGAAGCCATGACTGACATCAGTCCCACTCCCTGGTCTGCTTCCAAATCTAGAGTCCATCTGACCCCCTAAAGAGCTTCCAATTCCTTCTCCTGTCCTGACCTAAGACATCACTCCCTCATGCCTGGACTAGTTGCCCCAAGCAGGTCCCCCGCAACATCTACTCCTGTCCCCACACATCTGCTCTCCCTATTCCAGCCAGAGTAAATTTCCCAGACAGCACATCCTCCAAAGTCCTTCTGCAGGCCAGGATAGTGTCAAAAAGGGCCTGGGGAACTTCATCCTGGCTTCCTCTTGGGCCTCATCCCCAAACACTCTCCCTTTTTGTGTTCTAGACCCTCAGGTGTTTCCAACACAGTGTCCTCTGCCTGGAACACCTCAGCAACTTCCTCCATCTGGTCATTTCATCCTCCTCTCCCAGCCCCTGAGGAATGTTTCCCTGGCCGTGACCCCTGACCCCACTCCACACCTGCCCAGCCCTCTGGAGCAGAACTCTGCTTTTAGCACCTTGTGTCTTTCATCCTTGCCTCTTGTCACAGCTTTTAATTATGTATTCAGGTAATCTTTCCTGTCCAGGTGTCTGTCCACCACCAGACCAAGAGCCACAGGAGCTGGGGACACATCTGTCCCGTTCCCCTCTATATCTTTGGGGTTTGGCTGGTACATGCTCAACAATGGTTGCCAACCAAATGATCCCATAGGAATCAAAACCATCTTTATGTTTATGTTAATATTTTTTAAAAGCCGTCCTGGGACGCTTGGGTGGCTCAGTGGCTGAGTGCCTGCCTTTAGCTCAAGTAGTGATCCCGGGGTCCTGGGATCGAGTCCCACTTCAGGCTCCCCACAGGGAGCCTGCTTCTCCCTCTGCCTGTGTCTCTGCCTCTCTATGTCTCTCATGAATAAATAAATACAATCGCACCAATAATAATAATAATAATAATAATAATAATAATAATAATCCAGGAAAAAAAAGCCTTCCCATAAATACTTTTATTTCATCTAAAGAGCCCTCAAGGGATCCCTGGGTGGCGCAGCGGTTTGGCGCCTGCCTTTGGCCCAGGGCGCGATCCTGGAGACCCGGGATCGAATCCCACATCGGGCTCCCGGTGCATGGAGCCTGCTTCTCCCTCTGCCTATGTCTCTCTGCCTCTCTGCCTCTCTCTCTTTCTCTCTCTGTGACTATCATAAATAAATAAAAATTAAAAAAAAAAATAAAGAGCCCTCAAGTATGAATGTAAGGTAGTGGTTCTCAAACATGCAAGTATCTTATACCAACAGAGGAGCTTTCAAAGAATACAGAAGCTGGTCTCCCAGCCCCAAAGGATTTGTTTTAAATGGTCCAGGAGGGATCAGACTCTTGTATCTTTTGAACCCCGCCCCCCAGCAGACTGCCCCACACAGTCAGGCCTGAGAACACTGTGGAAAGGGCTGTCCTGGGGGTGGGGGTATCCATCTTTGGCCCCGGGGTCCATTGGCGGTTGTGCCTTGAGGGTGGGAAATAAATAAATAAAATCTTAAGACAAAAAATGTCAGAGGACAGGAACAAACACCAGGGGGCACAGAGAAGGCCTCAGGCCCCACCAGATGGGACGGAATGAATGGGCAAAAATGGCCTGGCCTGTTGGAAGCTGCTTCCAAGAGCCACATTGGAAGTGAAATGTGCAGAATGGCAATACTTGATTGATTAGCTCTACCCACCCCCCCTCCACCCTCCACTCCCAGCCAGACCTTGCCTGCAGATCCCGGCGTAATTCTTCATGGCCTATAAAGGTTTATGGATTTTAGGAATTTAAGGGGAGAAAGTTGCAATCCATTGTCCTTGAGCCCTAGTCAAGGGAGGATGGCCCAGCAAGGGGCAGAGGGGTCGGGGACAGCATGCGCCAGGCTGGGGAGAAGGGGCACCTGGGAGCCAGCGCTGGGGTTGCCAGCATCCTCTGTAAGACACTTCATTCACCTCCTTGGCTGTGTTTCCTCATCCATTTGCTGAAGGAGTCTGACTCACATTATTCTGTCCTTCATTGACTCCTGGGTAGCTGGAGGAATGGAAAATTCTATGGGTCCCACAGATCGGGCCTTCCTTTCTCTTTTGCAACTTCTTTTTCCTCATCAGCTACCTTTGATGTCCTTGTCCATGACTGAACACTCTCCCCAAGATAAATTGTGAATGTGTGAAAGGAAGAGAACAGAGTTTTGAACTTTAGAACCTAGAACTTAAAACTTGACCTTGGAATCAACCCTGCGTCACAGAAAGCCATACAACCATGAGTATCTACTGAGCAGGACACACCAAGGCCACCACTAACGACTAGCACAGCGTGGTGATGTGCTAGACATTGTGGAATGTCTGAAGGAGTCAGATCTAGTGCAGGGGGCTTGTCACCCCATCAACTCCCTTAATCCTCCCAGCAACCTAAGAGGTCAAGACTTACTTTTCCACCCAACAGATGAGGAAAAATGGGCACAGAGTTAACAAGTCACACAGTTAGGAGATGTGTAAGCCAGACTTCAAACCCAGAGAGTTAAGCCCCTTAAACCCATATGCATAGCTTCTACCAAACATTGCCTCTTAGTGGTAACAATGCAATAAAAGAAAATATTCATGAGAAACTCATATATCACTTAGCTTCTGCTCTGTAACAAGACACCTCCAACCCCCATTAGCAGCTAACACAACATTTATTGTTCCTCAATGATTCCGTGTGTACATTGGATGATTTTTCTGGGATGGGCTGGTTTGGCCAAGACTGACTGATCCAGGGATGACCTCAATTTACAGGTCTGGTTTTGGATTAATATTAACTGGGGTGACATGAGCAAACCCAACACCTGGCAGGCTGGCCTGTACTCATTCACATGGCTGATCCAGGAATCTCCAACAGGAGGGCAAGCCTCAATACACAGTTTTGTAAGCCTTTATCTACATCACATTTGTCAATATCACGTGGTCCAGGGACGCCTGGGTGGCTCAGTGGTTGAGCATCTGTCTTCCACTCAAGGCGTGATCCTGGGAGTTCCAGGATCAAGTCCCGCATCAGGCTCCCTGAAGGGAGTCTGCTTCTCCTTCTGCCTATGTCTCTGCCTCTGTCTGTGTCTCTCATGAATAAATAAATAAAATCTTTTTAAAAAAGAATCATGTGACCCAGGTCCAATTCAAGAGGTGGAGAAAGAGACTCCTCTCCTTGATGGGAGGATCAGGGAAGTCATATCACAAACAGGTCACGTGCCAGGACAGGGGACATTGGGGGCCATTTTTTATAGTCTACCACATATACCCAGGAGTGAGCATGTGCAGGTACACACCACACACACACACACACACACACACACACACAGACACTGCTCAGAACTTTAATGCAGTGCTTAGCATTGTAGACACTCAGACATTTATTTTGATGACTGCCTCTACTGTAAGATTCAAGTAATGTCAGGTAGCCAGACATTTATATAAGCCCAAGGATCAAATGATTCTCGAGACAATGATGCTTACTACATCAGGATTACTGATTTGTTTATCTTCAACAGTCTTCACTAAGGTAACAGCAGGAGTCACACACAAATAAAACTTCCTTTTTTCACTGGAAAGACACAAAACTATTCCTATCATCATGACCATAAAATGCTTCATCCCTCACCTGCCTTTGAGCTAGAGGAATAGATATGCGACGATCTATCCAACATCTTGACTGGAAGAAGCATCTGAGGTATATACACTGTGCTACTTACTCAGTATCCATCCCCTTCATCCCTTATGAACAGAACCTTGATTTTTGTCTGGGGTGCCGTGTGCTCCCCACATTGCCTATCCAGAAGGGTTGGCCATGAGCACAGTTATGGCCAAGAAGACACAGCAGAGGGTGTAGGGAAGAGCCCATGCTTCCCTGACACTGCCTTCTATTTCCCCACTTTCCCCTTCCTGATTCTTCCTGCCTGCAGCGGGGATAAGGAGCTAGAGGGTACAGCACCTGGGACCCAAAGCCACAAGCCTGAGCACAAAGGTGGCAGAGCAGAAAGGTGCAAAGATTTTAAATTTGTAAAGGTGTCTTGGAGCCAACATTCCAGCCCTAGACCTGCTACCTCATCCCTCATGTTACATAAGACACACAAACCCTTTATTTGTTTAAGCCCTGTTTATTGCATTTTTCTGCCACTTGCCCTCAACTCAATATATGCAGAGCCAAACGCGTGATTTCCCCCAAACTTGGTCCTCTGCCAGTCTTTACATATCTGCAAGTAAGGAACCAAGGGCCACCATGAATTCCCCATCGCTAGTCCTCGTTGCTGAGATGGCTCGATTATCTCACATCTGTCATCATCTCTCCCCTCCTCCAATGGATCCATTCATATTCTGTCCAGGTGCCAGAGGGAGTGATCTCTCCCACATACAGAACTTCTTGGGTCTTCTTTCTGCTTAGAGCCCTCCAGCCCCGCCCTCAGGAAGGAAGAAATTAGATGTTTCACGTGAGGTACAGCCTGGCAGCCCCACGCTTCCTCTCCACCCCTCTTCCCCATTCTGGGCTCCACATGCTCTCATCTTCTTCCCTGTTCAGTGATTCCCAAACATGTCCCATGTTAGAATGACCCCAATATTTAAAATTTAACAAAATCACAATCTCTAGGGGTGTGGCGCAGGCATCAATATTTCTGAGGTTCCCTGGATGACTCTAGGAGGACAAATTTGGGAACCACCGTTTCCTTACCTGGTGGTGTTCTCCCCACCCACCCATGGATCTCACACATGGCCTTCCTCCTGCCTGCACCACTCAGCCCACCCACAAAACTCTCTCCTCCCATAGTAGCTTCCCATCCTTCAACTGACACTTCAAACCCCACTGTCCTAGGGAAGTCTTTCCAAACCACCAAACTATGTCTCGTGCCCCATTCCAAACTTGGAGCTGGTGACTCTGTCTTCCAGAACACTTAGTGCAGTTGGCCCTTATACTTTTATTTTGTGATGATTTGTTCAACACCTGTCTCTTCCACCAGGCTCTAAGCTCTCTGATCTCAGGTCCTTTCTGGCTTTGCTTGATCATGCCCCCAGATTGAGCACACTGTCTGGGGTTAGTAGGTGTGCAAATCATATCTGTTGAATTAAGGGATGGTCAACATCACCTCCACCTTGTAGAGAGAAGGCTGAGACTTTAAAACAAAGATCCCAGGACGCCTTGGTGGCCCAGTGGTTGAGCATCTACCTTCGGCTCAGGTCATGATCCCAGGGTCCTGGGATCCTGTCCTCCATCAAGCTGCCCACAGGTAGCCTGCTTCTCCCTCTGCCTGTGTCTCTGCCTCTCTCTGTGTGTGTCTCTCCTGAATAAACAAATAAAATCTTTTTAAAATAATAAAATAAAATAAAGATCCCACTGCTGGAGTGTAATAGAAGAATATTCAAACCCAAATATCAAAACTCTTCTAAACCAAGGGTTCATTTCCACTATATCCCCACCACCTGGGAGACTTGGTAAGCACAGATACTGGCCCTCAGCCCCGGAGCGTCTGGGGAGCAGCCCAAGTAATATGCATTACTGTCAAGATCCCAGACGATGCTGATCCAGGGACCACACTTGAGGACCACTGCTCAGGCTCCCTCCCTGGCCATTGGGTGCACTGGGGGCAAGGAAGAGTCAAAGTCAATTCAAATCCTCTTTTAATCTGACAACTATCTTCTCTATTTTTCTTTTCTTTCCTTTTTTTTCCCCTCCTTTTTATAAAAGGGTTATATTTATAGAGTTCAAATCCAGCGTTTGTCCCAAGCTGTAAGAAGGGCCTCCTTCCTCCCATCTCCCTGCTGAGAGAAAGAGCCCAGCCGTGGCAAAGCTCGGTCTCCCCAGGGGGCTGGCAAAGGCTCCCAACAGATTGGCAGCCAAGTGGCAAAGGGGTCTGGCAGGCTGACTTCTATCCCAGCACACCTGACTCACTCAGGTCCAAAAAAAAGACAAGCATGAAATGCTGCCTGGAGAGAAATAGGCAGACCACAGCCCTCCCCACAACCCTGGAGATTTCCAGAAGATTCCAGGGTCTCACTTTCAGACGCCCTGTAGTCTACTTAAAACCCTCTTCTCCCCCATTCTTTCTTCTTCCTTCAGCTTCTATCAACAAACTGCTATGAACAAATCTGCACGTATCCTTCAGGCACATTCGGGTGTGTGAAAACAAAAGGTACAGATTTTGCATCATTTACAGCTGGTTCCACCCAGATAATTAATATTTTCAGCCTGTGAGGTTTGTTTATATTTTGAAATCCCAGTCCACAGATCTGAGCTCATAACTGATTTCCTTGTCAGGAACAGAGGCCACGAAAAAAAAAAAATAATCATAGCTCCCTAGTTAATGGTTCATTTCAAGATGGAGATTGCCATGTAAAAGCAATTCAATAGAAAAGAAATGAGATAACTAAAACATTTTGAATAAAAATCACTGGGTAGACCTGGGTGGGAGGGTAGGGGTGAGGCCGGGGCAGGGGCAGGGGAGTACATGAAGTAAATGTTTTTTCAGCTCATTACAAACCCAAACCAAGACCATGTACAATACACACTCACTTGCATTTCACACACAGGAATTTTGGAAATAATTGTGCTGTGACAGGTTTACCCCAGCACAGTCTGAGAAGAAAGCGTTTGTATCTATTGTTCTGTTAATTAACTGTGTCAACAAGATTGTAGAGAAAATGTTTCTAAAGCCTCTTAAGAGGGCAAACATGTTTTAAGTCCCTCTAAGTACTTTAGGAATAACCAAGGATTTAAATTGACAATGATAAACAATCACTAATTATAGTCATTTTAACTGGTTCTCACCAAGGATCTCTTTATTAGATAACACTTGTTAACCTAGTTTCAACTCCAGTATGTATTTAAGGAAGATTAAGCTCAATTTAATTCAAATCTGCATTTATCGAATTTCCTATAATGTGTCAAGTAATGAGAGTGATTACTCTGAAATATGCTATCATTCAGATGGGTCCTTCCCCAGTTAGCCAAAAATGGAAAGACTTAACTCTGTATTAAAAAACTATAACCATAGAAATATAACGTTATAATACATTGTATTAAAAATTCTAACATGTCCCGCAACAAGGACATGTACCCCCAGGACCTAGCACGAGGCTCATTCCCAAGAAGGCCGCCATACATGTTTGCAATCACAGAAACCACACAAGCTCCATGACGGATTTTTCCAGAAGATGAAAGAAGAATTAGGGTTACCACTTTTTGAAAACAGGACTCATTCTCTTTCATTACACGTTTCCACTGAGCAGACACAGAGTGAAGCTTTCTAGTTGTTGGATCTGACTCAAGCCTCAGGGTAAGCTATGAGGAACATTCTCACAGTGTGCCTCTTTTATAAATGCAGGCAAAGGCCACAAGGCTGTGAAGTTGGGAACGAAAAGACCTGGGTCTGCTCAGCTCCCTGCCAGTCCCCTCAAGCACTGGGCACCAGGCCTCCCGTTTGAACCCAGCCCTAACCTCTGAGCCTGAGTCCACACAGCCTGGGGGCCTGGAGTCTTAGCTCTTCTGACTATTCAAGAAAGTAAAACACACTGGAAGTAGCGCTGGTACCAAGTGTGAGGAAGAAGGAAGGGGCCAGTCAGGGAATGAGAGCCAAGTAGAGGAAAGAGAAGAGGTTTGCATAAGTCACACAAAAGATGGCCTCACATTTTTATCCTCTGGAGAGCCAAAACAACGTGGCCATCCCGAGTAACCACCCTGAACAAAACCCACATGAGTCCCCCTCACCACTAAGCCATGGCTATCTTGTCACTGCGATCTTTGCAGCAAATTAGCTGAGTAGGAAACACGACAAGATATTTAACACGTTGTAGGTGAGGAATGTTATTATTGTCATTTTAATTACTGTTACCTACTTAGAGACAAGTAGGTTTTGAAAGGAGAGCAGGAACATGAAGTCAGAGTACGTGAAGGTTCTTTCAGTCAAAGAAGCTGGGGATAGGGATGCCTGGGTGGCTCAGGGGTGGAGCACCTGCCTTTGGCTCGGGTGTGATCTGGGGTCCTGGGATCAAGTCCCACATCAGGCTGCACACAGAGAGCCTGCTTCCCCCTCTGCCTATGTCTCTGCCTCTCTTTGTGTGTCTCAAATAAATAAATAAATAAATAAATAAATAAATAAATAAGAAACTGGGGATGGAGCTACACTGTCATTCAAGAAGGGAGGTCTCAGATTTCTGAGGGCAGAGACATCTCCAGGATGGGGTTTCTTAAAACAAATTTGGGGGTCACATTCCCAGAGATAAGGCTAGTTGAGGCCCAGACTTCGCTTTTCATCCCCAGCACCCAAGCAACTTATTCATTTGTTACACATCTGTTTATTGAGCACTTATTACATGTAGGCAGCATCCTAGATGCTAGGGACACAGCAATAAGAAAAGTCCTCAAATACCCTGCTGTCAGGGCATCTGGGGATCTCAGTGGTTGAGCATTTGCCTTCGGCTCAGGTCGTAATCCTGGGGTCCTGGGATTGAGTCCTGCATTGGAGCCTGCTTCTCTCTCCATTTATGTCTCTGCCTCTCTCTCTGTCTCTCATGAAAAAAATAAATAAAATCTTAAAAAAAAAAAAAACTGGCTATCATGGCACTCTGCCTCTAGGGTGGGGACACAGGCCATAACTGGGTAAACCTGCAGAGTGGTGGTAAGACTTATGACAAAGAATAAGGCAGAGTTAGGAATGAGGGGACATTACCTCTGTTTATTGGGTGTTCTGAGAAGCTTTTCCAATGAAGACACAAACTAGATTTCTATACAGATTTCCAGAGGAAAAGCATTCCAGACAGAGGGAACACCAAGTGCAAAGACACTCAAAGTTCTGGGGCAAATGATTTATTTGATTTAAAGAGTACTTGGCTGAGTGTGGATACTTTATGGCAATGATCTTCTTTCAAAGATATAGCAACTCTGCATCGCAAATTATTATGACTCCCATTTTACCCAGAGTTACACGGGGGATTTGGCCACAAATCTAGCAAAAGACAAAGCTGAAGTCTGATCAAGAGGACTGATGGAATTTCCCCAAGCACAGTGCTGTAGGGGAATCCCCCAGTGGAAAACAGGTCCCAACTGACAGGTGGTGACTATACACAGGGGTAAATAAACTATTACTTAACCATATGATAGCACACTAATGCAGCTGTCTAAAATGATATTTAGGGGGCACCTGGGTGGCTCAGTCAATTAAGCATCCAACTCTTGATTTTGGCTCCAGTCATGATCTCAGGGTCATGAGATGGAGCCCCGTGTTGGTCTCTATGCTCAGTGTGGAGTCTGCTGGAGATTCTCTCTCTCTCTCTCCCTCTGCGCCTCCCCACTGCTCTCTCTTTTTCTTTCTCTCTCTCTCAAAATAAATAAATAAACCTTTAAAATGATATTTAGGAAGAGTTTTCTTTAATGATTTGGGTAAGTGCAATGCCATATGAAACAGAAGAGTATATAGAATTGTGTGGATAGAATGAACTTAACTATATAAAGAAAATACTGTGCAAGAATATAAAATGAGAGGGAAATATGCCAAAATGTGAGCTTTGTGGTTGCCTCGGAATAGTACATGTCTTCAACTCTTCACTTTTCACTACCTTCCAAATGTCTGTTACAATAAGCAGATTTTTCTTTGATCATCTGGGGGAAAGCTATTTAAAAAGCTATTAAAAAAATTATGAAGATATGCATAGCCTTCTCCTTCATAGGCTCATGCTTGGAGTTTGACCACGACCTCACCCGCAGATGAGAGTGGCCACGCCACTCATAGTTTCATACTAATTCCTCCGTGTCACACTCCCATCCCACACACGTCCTCTTTCGGCAGGCGCTGAGCCGGGCTCAGTCAAAGGTCCCCAGAGCCAGGATCTGGCCACTAAGGGAGGGAGGTAGGAAGGTAGCTTGCACTGTCTTCATACATCACATGCGCTGGCCCATGGAGTCATATTTTACAAGAGATACGAGGGCTCCACTTGGAAATCTTTCAACATTTCACTGCTATAAATTCTCCTGGCTCTTATTAATAAAATATAATGGTAATTTCTAGAATAATGGCCTATTATCCAACTTCACAGAATGACAGAGCAATCAAAATCAGAATGAATTATAGGGCCTGAGGATATGGTGGGAGGGTGGGTAAATTCTGGCTTCTAGAGGAGCAACATCAGGCCCATGCAGCAAATTAAATAATATTAAGGCCAGTTGTTTAAATTACTTGAAGAATAATGATAGGGTTACAAGCCCAGAAATGGATGACAGACCAAGGAGTTAGGTGGACATTCAATGGGCTACCAACTGACCCCCAAAGGCCACATCTGGTCAGTTATTGTCTACTTCCTTTCCTTCCAAAGTGTTTTTATTTCAACTTTCCTTTGAGTCTAAGTTCCAGGTTGATAGTTCTACATACGGTTTCTTCTTCCATTTTATACATAGGACAGAGACCTGACTAGGCCATTTTGAGGATTAAAGTGAAGTCTTTGGGGTCACCTGGGTGGCTCAGTGGTTGAGCATCTGCCTTTGGCTCAGGTCATGATCCTGTGATCCTGGGATTGAGTCCTGCATCAGGCTCCCTTCAGGGATCCTGCTTCTCCCTCTGCCTATGTCTCTGCCTCTCTCTGTGTGTCTCATGAATAAATAAATTCTAAAAATAAAGTGAAGTCTTTGAAGTTCAAAAAAAATTCTTTGGGGTCATCTCTAAAAGAGAACTAGAGTAATAGGAGGACTCAGAGTTTGGGGAGATTTGTGACTCACTCTCCCACCACCAAGAGACATGTTGATTTCAGAAGTCCTTGACACGGACTTAGCTGAGGTTGCCCTGAGCCCACACAGTGAACCTCTTCTACCAAAGAAGCCAATGCCATCTGCCATGATGAATTATCTGTGACTCTTCAAGCAAACCTGCAGATCCTTCTAATTCACTCTCAGACCATCTGCCATGTCCTCACAGAAGGGCAAACTTTAATCATGGCAGCCCCTCCAACTTCCTGCATTCTTATCTTTTATTAGGCTTTCAGGCAATGGGTCTCAACCCTAAAAATCTGGGAAATTTTAAAAACATCCATGGCTGGGATCCATCTCCAAGAGATTATGATTTAATTGTTCTAGATCCTTGCTACTCAAAGCACGGTCCTTGAACGAGTAGCAACAGCATCACCGGGGCTTCTTAGACATACAGCATTTCAGACCCTACCTGAGACCTAATTTATCAGAATCTGTATTTCAACAAGCTCTCCAGATAATTCTAATGCATGGCAGAGGTCCAGGGTAGAGCCCAGGAATTGTTTTTGATCCCCCACATTAGTCAAATGCTCAGCTAAGATTAAGAAACTCTCACTTAAGGTCTCTGAGTGATCTTTCTTTTTTCTTGCTGGTCACTGCTAAGCCCAGACTCCTGGGCCACAAACCAGCCAATCCCTACCTCACCCCTCACAAGAGAGGCTATTGTGGACTATGGAAAATCCCTCCATCCCCGTCCTGCTTCCCCCAGGCTCATCCCAGCCAACCACATCTAACTTGGTCTCCCTCTAAACCTCACACCCCACATCCTCTCCTCCTCCTATAGCTGACTGTCTTCTTATCTGGTTCAGGGGAGCCAGCTCCTCCCCATCTCCTAGCCTCTCCTCCACCATTTTTGTTTCTTGGCAAACTTTCGGTACAAGTGTTTCTACAACAAGAAGTATTGAGAGATACCCAGGCTCAATCGGTTAAGCATCTGCCTTCAGCTCAGGTCATGATATCAGGGTCCTGGGATGGAGCCCTGCGTCAGGCTTCCTGCTCAGTGGGGAGTCAGCTTCTCCTTCTCCCCCTGCTTGTTCTCAACCTCTCTCTCTCTCTCTCTCAAATAAATAAATAAATCTTTTTTTTTTTAAAGCATTGAATGAAAGAAGGGTTGACTTTTCTTTCTCTTGTCTTCCCAATGCTATCTCCTCCCCTGTGCATGGCTTTCTACATGACACAAATGGAAGGAATGCTGATGGTATGAAGACAGAGAAAAGGAGGAGGACACAACAAATGGAGAGCTGTGGGATAGGCATCATTTGACATCTAGAGATAAGAACAGAAACAGCAGCTTTTGAACAGTAACAGCAAGATTATGTAGAGCAAGCTGTAGACAGAAACCAGCGACAAACTTCACATTCTCGCACCTGGAGGGTTCACAAAACAACACAAAATACCAAAGGCAGCCAAAGGCCCAGCGCCTAAGATTATCCAATTTCAAATCACAACCCTGGTGCTGAGGAATAGCCATCTCGCACAAACGACCAGAGCAATTGAGGTGCATGTGGCTGTGTGTCGTTGCCTCCTGAGGGAGGGTCTGGAAGCAGCAGCAGGGCGTGGGTCTTTCTGAGCCCTGCACTTCAGGCATAAAAAAGAAAAAGAGAGACAAAGATTTTCCTGTAATATCCAGAAGCTGAGTGTAGCCTGAGAACAGATCCAGGTGTCCGTTCACCTCACCCCAGCCCCTCAAAAATGTGCAATAAGATGAGAATGAAAACTAGGAAAGTCTTCACTCCTGAAAAGCCTATTCTGCTTCAAGGTACACTGGGTTGGTTTCGTGAAGGTCATCGGGTGGTAGAGGCTCCCTGGTGGCCAGTCACCAGTTGTCTCGGAAACTGGTGGACAAGGCAAAGCATTCACCATGTTGTTTTGTGTTTCACTGGGTCGCTAAGTGTCCGCTTCCCTGAGGCATCTGCCGCCTCATCTCCCCTGTGTCCTCTGCTCTGTCCTTTCCTCTCCCTCTGCCCTCACCAGGTCTCAGCACCAAGTCACCTGTCACCAAGGTACCGTCACTCCTGCTACCGCCCTGAGGGTGCACCTGTCAGCCCTTAGCATCCTCCACCTCTTCCCTGCTTTTCGGCGAGAAGCATCTGTACAACAAAATGACATGTTCCCTAAGAAATCGCACCTGAAAACATCATTTGAATGCACTGTTATGGCAAGAGATCCTCTCCCTGCCTGGGGCAAAGATGTCAGAGAGATGGAGTTCGTGCCGACACCTGTCTCTCAGATGGTTATGCCGGGAGAGGGGAGCGGTCCCAGCAAATGTCATGTTCCATGCAGGCAGGGGTATTTTCTGGGACCAGTCAATCAGGTAAAATTTCTGACAGGACCAGTCATCACACAAAGGGAGAGAAGCAGGGAATCTCCAAAGAAAATTCTTTATGGGGAAAGAGGGACCACAGGCCCCTGAAAGGTCAGTGGGTCACATGGTGAGCCCTGTGATCTGTACCAGTGACAGCACCCTTTCTCCAGCTTGTCTTCTCTCCAAGAAGAGGAGACTACACCCCCTGCAAGGCTAAATGTACTCAAAGTCTCAAGCTTTATCTGGAATGTTCGTGCCAATCTTGTAGTCTTACTCCGTATATTTTCGTATGAAAATAAAGTCTAAAATTCCTTTCCAGTTCAACTATGAAGCCAGCTTCTAGAGCTGGTCAAATGGAGCATGCACACTTCACTATCTCTCCCAATGATTACAACCAAGAACCCCCGACAGGATTCATGATGCAATCATCAGAGAAGTCTAAAAAGGAAATGTGAGCAGGCAGATGGAGGGAGAGTAAACACTCCGAGAGATGGATATGGCAATGAGTGCCCTGGTTGTTTCTTTGCTCCCATATCTCCCAGCTTATACTTGGAAAAAAGGTCAAATCCCAAAATAGCTCAGCATTGGCAGAGGGGAAAGAGCCCAAGAGAAGCCACCTCTTTATGGCCAGAGAACAGAATGAGGAAAGCCCACTGTTTGTTTGCTTTTTTTATTTGTTTCTCTCTGTGTGCTGCTCCCAGGCAAATGTCCCAAATCTGTATTTCAGTGATGGTGGCAGCAGCAGCCATAATGGCACCTACTTTTATGGTTAGCGAACAATGAAAAAGTAAGAGGGAATCCTGATTATGGTGCTTTCTCTCTTTCCTCTCGGTGCTTCACCCGGGGGCCAGACCCAGTCATAGGAAATGCACAACTGCTGGGAAGCTAGAATCTCACCTTTCTGGCTCAAGGAGCAAGAAAGAGAATCCAGAGACTAGGGGAGTTTGTGGGGAGTCATGAGGAGGATGGAGTTTTTAGAAATGGATCGCAAAAAGATGTGTACACAGTTCTGCATCCATCTCTAACTGTGCCCCTGTGGACAGACCTCAAACAGCATACCAAAGGCCTTGAGAAATGAATGAAGGTTCAGGTCATCACTCAGGTCCTGAACTTGTCCCTGGAAGGAACATAAATGCGAAGGGTCAAAGTAGTGCAACTAGCACTTGGGCGTTTGGCAACTAAACTCATATACATAGAAACTATTGTGGTATGCCTATGGTGGGTACATTGCGTCACACATTTGTCAAATCCCATAGAATGGACCAAGAAGGAACCCTAATGTAAACCATGAACTTTTAGTGAAAATGACAGGTCAATGTATGCTAATTGATTGTAGCAAATGTACCTCTCTGGTGCTGGACATTGGTGACGGGAAGGCTGTGGAAGGAGTATCTAGGACCTCTCTGTACTTCTTACTATTTCAAGTCATACAAAGTATGTTCTCTGACCATAATGGAAATAAAGTAGAAACAATATCATAAAGACATGAGAAAAATCCCCCAAATACTTGGAAATTCAATAAAATACTTCTAAGTAATTCTTGAGTCAAAAGAGGAAATCTCAAGGAGAATCAGCAACTAAATTAAAAGTGAAATTACAATATATCAAAATTCAGAGATGCGGTTAAAGCAGTGCAAACAGGGAAAATTATAGCATTAATTTTATGTAATATATTTATTAAAAAAGAAGAAAGGCCTGACCTTATTAAACTTCCATCTTATAAACTTAGATAAAGAAGAGCAAAATAGACCCAAAGTAAGAAAAGAAAGGAAATAACAAACAGAGCAAAAACCAACAATACTGAAAACAGAAAATCAAAATAGAAAACCAATGAAACCAAACACCATTTCTTTCAAAAGCTCAGTAAAATTGATACACTCCCAGATTGGCAAAGGAAATTTCAGGGAATCTACAAAAGGCCTCCCATAACTACTGAGTTTATCAAGGTTGCAAGATGCAAAGTCAACACAAAATAAAACAATGGTATTTCTATACAGTAGCAAAGAACTGGAAACCAAAATTTTAAAAACCATTCACAATACTTCAAAAAAAGGAAATACTTAGCTATACATCTAAAACAATATGCACAGAATCTGGATTCTAAAAACTTAAAAATGCTGATGAAAGAAATCCAAGTCAAGTAAATAAATGGAAAGTCTTGTCATATCACGGGTGGGAAGACTCAGTAGTGAAATTATCAATATTCCCCAAATTGACCTTATAGATTTAATATAACCACAATCAAAATCCCAGAAGGACTTTCTTATACATTTAGACAAGCCAATTCTAAAATTTATATGGAAAGGAAAAGGAGCTAGAATAGTCAAAATGATTTGGAAAAAGAACAAGCCTGGAGGATTCACACCACCCAATTTAAAAATTTACTATGAGAAAAAATAAAAATAAAAATATACTATGTGTCTATAGTAATCAAGATATGTATTAGCCAAAAAATGTGCATTAGCAAAATTAGTAAAATATAAATGAATGGAACAGACTGAAAAGTACAGATATAAAACTACACAAATATGGGTAGCCCGGGTGGCTCAGCAGTTTAGCGCTGCCTCAGCCCAGGGCGTGATCCTGGAGACCCGGGATCAAGTCCCATGTCAGTCTCCCTGCATGGGGCCTGCTTCTCCCTCTGCCTGTGTTTCTCTCTCTCTCTCTCTCTCTCTCTCCCTCTCTCTCTCTGTCTCTCATGAATAAATAAAATCTTTAAAGAAAATAAAACTACACAAATATAGTCAGTGGATTTTTTTACAAAGATGAAAAAAAGAAGAAAGGATACTTTTTTCAACAAATGGTCCTGATACACATGGACATCCATAGGGGAAAAAAAGAAAGAAGAAAGAAAGAAAGCCAGCCAGCCAGCCTTGATCTATGACTTCTATATATAAAAATACACTAAAATGGATTAGATTAAATGTGAGATATAAAATTACAAAACTTTGGAGGAAAATGTAGCAGAACATTTTTGTGACCTTGAGTAAAACAGAATTTTTAGATTTGACTCCGAGAGCACGATGAAGAAAAGAAAAGAATTGGTAAATTGGACTTCCTCCAAGGCAGTCTTAAGAGAATGAAAATACAAATTATATACTGTAAGAGAATATGCTACATATTTCTGATAGAGAGATCCTATCCAGAATATATTTAAAAACTCAAAATTCAATAATAAGGAAACAATCAAATATAAAAATGGGCAAAAGACTTGAATATTACTCACCAAAGAAGACAAACAAGTAAAAAATAAGCACATGAAAAGATACTGAAAATCATTAGTCATTAGGGAAATGCAAATTAGTACAATGAGATGCCATTTCACACTAAAATAATGGCTGAAATTTTTTTAAAGTTAAATACTAACACTACCAATTGCTCATGAGGATTTGGTGCAGTTGAAATCATATATTGCTGGTAGAAATGAGATGTATATGGCCACTCTGGAAAATAATGTCTTATAAAGTTAAATACATGTTTATATTCTTTTGGTGAATATATGTCATCAATCCCACTCCCTAGGCATTTACCTTAAAGAAATGAAAACTTACATTCACACAAAAATACAGATGTTTGTAACAGCATTATTCATAATCACCAAAAGTTATCAACCAAAGTATCCCTCATTATGTAAATGAATAAACAAACTGTTGTACATCCATATAATTGTAATGTGTGTAAATTTTTTAAATAATGAAAACATATCCCTTTGGAAAACTGTTTGGTCATAGTTACTCAGTGTGAGTATATGCCCACCCTACAACCCAGCATTCTTACTCTTAGATATAGATACCTAGAGAAATGCTTACATATCTTCACCAAAAGAATATAATTTTGTAATGTTTAGAGGAGCACTGTGTCATAGCCAAAACCCAGAAACTACCCACAGGTGCATGAGTGGACAATGGAATACTATAAAACAATAAGAACAGACAAACTACAGCTACACGCAAAACATGGACAAATACAGGGCACCCGGGTGGCTCAGTCCATAAGCGTCTGCCTTCAGCTCAGGTCATGGTCCTGGAGTCCTGGGATCAAGTCCTGCATCTGGCTTTCTGCTCAGCAGGGAGTCTGCTTCTCCCTCTCCCTCTGTCCCTTCTCGCTCATTCTCTCTCTCTCTCTCACTCTCAAATCAATTAATAAAATCTTTTTAAAAAATGGACGAATCCCACAATCAACATTGAGTGAAACAAATGGACACTAAAGAGTACATATGTGTGATTTCATTCATATAAACTACAGACACAGGCAAAACGAAGCTCCAGTGTCAGAAGTCAGAGTAGTGGTCTCTCTTGAGAGCAGTAACTGTTTCTTCATCTGAGTGCTATGTTACAAGGGCATGTTCAGTTTTTGAAAACTCAGTGGTATGTACACTTATGATTTAACACTTTTCTATATATGTTCTATATGTCAAATTAAAAATTTTAATAAAAAATTATTAAGCATTCATTCTAAATATTTAAGTCAAGTGCACCAGGAAAATACACTGGGAGCTTCAGATAACTCCTGACATGAATAGATGTACTGCAGTTTGAGACACACAGTTACAATGTTTACTAATCCTCATAATCTTCCTGGAAATGACAGATCCTGTCCAATGCTCCATGGATTGCCCAGAAGCCTCTGGACTCCTGGTTTTTTAAAGAAAATTATAAATTCTATCAACAGCAAGATAAAGTATCAGTGTTATCTTGGGTTTGCAAGTGGTTAGGGTGGAAAATTTGACAATGCTAAGATTCTGAGCTTCCTGTGGGGTAGTTTCCTCTGCTACTTATTCCAAATTAGAAATAAAAAGAAACAAACTACTGATATATGCAGCAACTTATGTAAGTTGCAAATGCATTATGTTCATTGAAAGAAATCAGACTCAAAAGTTCTGTAGTGTAGGAATAGACAACCACAACTCCCAAGTTCATATATTATAATTCCAGCACAGAGGCATCAAAGAACTCTGTAATCACTCTTCTTTCTCTTGCTCACTCATACTTTTTCTCTCTGTGTATCAGTTATTATAAACTAGATTACGCTGCAGTAACAAACAATTCCATCTGAAAGGCTTTAGAAACATAAAGTTTAATTTCTTACTCTTTTTTATTGTCTATGGTGTATTGGCAGGGACTCTACTCATCACCCATGCTATGGAGCTCCAGCAGGTTGCCATGCCAAAGGGAAAAAGATTTCTGAGGGTCTTGTATGTCCCTGGAATAACCCACTTAGCCTCTGCTCACAACTCTTTGGTTAAAACTATTGAGAGGCTCTATCACACCACAATGGAACTAAGACATGCAGTCCTACCATGTGTTCAGAAGAGAACCAGGAATATTTGAACTACATTATTTACTACTATTACCTTCTAAACTCAAATCCCCAGGAAAAGGAATGCAATTGGCTCCATCTGACTGAGTTGTCCCCCCACTGCTTAAATTAGCCAGCTCACTGGTTGGTGGAGAGAAAGGAAACTCTACACTTCCTATATGACTAGAAGCATGGGATAGAAGCATGAGGAAAGCAATTCCCAGGCTCACAAGCCAAACAAATAAACCATAAGATATGGAAAAAGGACCCATGGATACAAGCATGGCAGGGGACAGGACTAATAGATTAATAAACCCAACACAAAGCAGTACAACTGCCAGGATGAAAGTGGGCAAAAACCAAAGCAGATAATGCCCATTACCAAAACTCAGTCTCCTACTAGACTATTCCTTCAAGGAAATGTTTCAATTGTGTAGCCATTGACATATCTGCAAGATAAAAAAGCTTCTTTTAGTCTGAGTTAAACCATGATGAGGACTAAGCTAATAAAAGCACACTCAGATTTTTCTGCTGCTCTACTACATAATTTATGTACTAGTCAGACACAAGTTTCATTAAATCAAGAGCTATCTTGTCCAACCTTTCAACTCTGAGTAACTTTGTACAAGATGAAAATAACCTAATCCATCATGATGGTAGAAATTTTTCTATTTCTTCCAGGCCCTTACTGCCAACAAAATGCCAGGAATCTTGCTTCTTAAATGGTTTATTAAAATGCAGCAGACCCAAATTTCATTAGGGCTGTGTAATAGCATGTTCTGCCCACCAACTAATGCTTGCCAGATGTGCAAGTTAGGCCACATCTGCAAGCACCAAGCCACCTGCTTAAAGGCGTGGGCCTCAGAACCAATGTAGGGAGAATGCTGCTAATGCTTTGTTTGCACTCTGATTGATGCACCCTGGAGCAAAAAAATATTTAAATTAAAATGGGGAAGGGGTTTGCTAGGGCAAGAGAGCAGTATTCAAAGAGTCAGTGGTTTAGATGAAGTCATACCTTGCTAGATTTTTACAAGCACAGTCCCTGAACTTCTGCCCTGTATATTTTGAGCATGAACACCAAAGTTCCCATCCCCATGACAATGACCTTGGGTAAATCCCTTAACTGTCCAGTCCAGAGCCTCACATTACTAATTTGTAAAATGGGAACAACTGGGATCCTTGGGTGGCGCAGCGGTTTGGTGCCTGCCTTTGGCCCAGGGCGCGATCCTGGAGACCCGGGATCGAATCCCACGTCGGGCTCCCGGTGCATGGAGCCTGCTTCTCCCTCTGCCTGTGTCTCTGCCTCTCTCTCTCTCTCTCTCTCTCTCTGTGACTATCATGAATAAATAAAATCTTTAAAAAAAAATTTTTTTAAATAAATAAATAAAATGGGAACAACTATATGCATTTTCAGGGCTGCTATGAAGATGAAATGAGAGGAAATATGAGGAATTGCTTTGCACAGTGAGAGGGACACAGTAATTGCTCAATAAAAGACCAATCCACATATGCGTTTTTTAACATGTAGGTGGGGCCAGTAAACCTGGATCTCTCTTCCATTCTCAAACCATATTATCCTACACACACACACACATCTATCTATCTATCTATCTCTTCTCTCTCCCTTCCTCTCTGTCTCCCAGCTTTGGCTGGGACAATACTGTAATGCAGGGATTGGCAAGGGGAATAGGAGGATGACCAACAAAGTTCATTCTTCTGCAGATAGAAGTTCAGAAACGGGCAGAGACAGAGTAATGCAGGCCTAATCTCCCCATGCCACCCTCATGCCCTCTTACATTCTCAAGCATAAGGGAGTGCTAACATGAATCGCCAGCCCTACCCACACATACTTAAGCAATACATTGTTCACGTGGGTCTGTTTGAACTTTATATAAATGAAATCATCCTTATATATTCTTATATGACTGGCTCTTCACACCCAGCATTGCATTTTAGAGATTTACTAGTGTTGGTGCATGAGGCTATAATTTACACATGCTCACTACCATATACTATTCCACTGTGCAGCTGTAGCAGAATTTGCTCTCCCATTGAGGGATGCTGGTCATGTCGCCAGTTCTTCGCTATTCGAGACAGCACTGCAAATGAACATTCATGTGTTGGTGTACAGGATCAAAGATTCCCCGAGGCACACAGCCAGAAGAACACTGCTCGGTGGCAGTTTGTGCATTTTTTTTTACTTCAGTCTGTAGTCCCAGGTTACATTTCCAAAGAGTTTGTGCTAGCTTCCATTCTGATTTCCCAATTCTTGGCAGAACTGTTGAAAACTACCTCGGAGACTGTTATTCCTGCAAGTAGAGTTTGCTGGAGTTTGGGGACACTGGCCAGATCGCCTCCCACATATGCCACATGGAGGTTCACAGTTGCAAACATTCCACCAGGGCTAGGAGAGGTTTTGTCATGTGCACAGCTTCCAACAAAGAGAATCTTGAGATGAGTAGTTTTGTGGCCTCCTTTGGGCTTTGGGGATTAACTTGTACCCTTTAGCCCGTGAACAGGACATTCTGTAGCTGCTGTTTTTTGTATGGGGATGGTGGAAGCTGGCCTAAGACTTTACTTCCAGACCACCTTTTCTCAACTCACTCCTCCAGCTAGACTCTGCTGTCTCTGAGAATGAGATCCAGACTTTTCCCCACCGTCCATATCTGTAGTGCTTAGTGTATAGTGTCTGCACATCACAGGTGCTCAATGAAACTTCATGCAATAGAGTTAAGAGTTAATCACTCTGGCAGGTACTGCTATGTGTTGCTAACACCTATCTCCTCCACCTTCTGGGTCTGACCCTGGACTATTACTTCCCCACTTCCCTTGTAGTATTTTGTGGCCATGTGACTGAATTCTGCTAATCAAAAGTGACCAGGGGGGGATATTTGCCACCGCTGGTCCTGATCTTATATTAAAACCTCCCCTAGGGATCCCTGGGTGGCGCAGCGGTTTGGCGCCTGCCTTTGGCCCAGGGTGTGATCCTGGAGACCTGGGATCGAATCCCATGTCGGGCTCCCAGTGCATGGAGCCTGCTTCTCCCTCTGCCTATGTCTCTGCCCCTCTCTCTCTCTCTCTCTCTCTCTCTGTGTGTGTGTGTGACTATCATAAATAAATAAATAAATAAATAAATAAATAAATAAATAAATAAAACCTCCCCTAGGCTCATCCATGCTGTCTTTTCCTGGCTGTCAGGTGGATGCTTCTTTTCCCCCTCAGCCTGGGTTCACAGCATGAAAGTTGGCAATGGCATACTTTTTTTAAAGATTTTTTATTTTTTTAAAGATTTTTTTTTATTTGAGAGACAGAGAAAGAGCATGAAACAGAGGGCAAGCAGGGGGAAGGGTAGAAGGAGAGGAAGACGCAGGCACTCCACTGAGTGCCTGGAATAGCACCATTTTTTAATCAAGCAAGGAGGGGAGTCTGGGTGGCTCAGTTGGTTAAGTGTCTGCCTTTGCTCAGGTCATGGTCTCAGGGTCCTGGGATGGAGCCCCAAGTCATCAGAGTCCCTGCTCAGTGGGGAACCTGCTTCTCCCTCTCCCTCTGCCACTCCCCCTCTTTTGCTTCCTCTCTCTCTCTCTCTCTCTCAAATAAATAAATAAAGTCTTTAAAAATAAAATAAGTCAAGCAAGGAAATAATCAGGTTTTCTCTTTAAAACAAACTGTGTGACAGTCTCTGTGCATTTTTAGTGTGATTGTTTGAGAGAGCAGGTGAACACATTCGTGCTTCAGACCCTCATGTGATTTGCTGCTCAGCTGCCCAGGCAAGCTGCCAGGTACCCCTTAATGTATATCCACTATTAAAGATGGGAAACATAAGGAATGGTGATGTTGAAATTCAACAAGTAACAAGGTGTATTAATTATCTATTGCAGCATAATGAATTACCCCAAACCCTTAGTGAATTAAAACAAAACGCTTATCGTTCCCCATTATTTCTGAGAGTCAGGAATCTGGCCAACCTAGCTGAGTCCTCTCTGTTCTACATGGGTCACCTGCTACAGGTAAGGTCCCAAACAGGGCTGCAGTCATCGAAAGGCTCAAGTGGGAAGGGATCCACTTCCAAGCTCATTTTGTAATTGTGGGCAGGATCCAGCTGCTCATGGGATATTGGACTCAGGGTGTCAGTTCTTCACAGATGAGGGCTGGGGGCCACCCTGGAGGATGGGGGGTAGAGGGCTTCCTCACAACATGGCAGATTGCTTCATCAGCATGAATAAGGAAGAAAAGAGAAAGAGAGGGGGCAAAAGAGAAGTCACAGTCCTTTACAACCTGACCTTGGTAGTGGGGTCTCATCTCTTTCTTCACTAGAAGTAAGTCACGGAGTCTGGCCCATAGTCCAGGGGAATGAACCCTCTTAGAAGCTGCCTTCCACACAGGGAGCCTAAAAATGATAATTCTGCCAATTTTCTCCTACAGTTCTCTGAACTTAATCTCTAAATTTGATTTATCTTGTCAAAACTCTCCATAGTCCTTCATGCTAGCTCCAGCATTTCAGAAGCCAGCATTACAGTGAGAAAACCATACTGAGCCATATGGTCATTTTAGCTTCTTCCTTCACTGGGAATGAAGCTACCCACTCCTGCAATGGGTAAATAAAGAGAAATGATGGCAAATGGCCTAGTTGCCTCCTTTATGCCAACACTTAGATATAAAAATCAAAGTTCACACTAATTAACCAGTTGATTTTTAAAATCAAAATGCAGGAAGCCGGGGGCACTTGGGTGGCTCAGTCAGTTAAGCGTCTGGCTCCTGATTCCGACTCAGGTCCTGATCTCAGGGTCCTGGGATCGAGCCCCGTGTTGGGCTCCATGCTCAGCAGGGAATCTGCCTGGGATTCTCTCTCTCTCTCCCTCTTTCTCTGCCCCTTCCTCTGCTCAGGCTCAGTCTACATAAATAAATAAATAATAAAATCTATTTTTAAAAAAATGTAGGAAGTCCACACGTGAGGTCACAAAAGTCACTTTTGCCTATTTTCAGTGCTAAAACATAATTAAATTTCCATCTGCATTTTAAACGTGTATTTCTCAAGCAAGTATGATAAACTATGTAATTTGTGAGTCTGCCTGTTGACAAATCATATTTCTTCCATAATTAATTTAAAGTAAATTAAACAGCCTGCATCGCTTATGAGATGAGAAAACAATGCTTAAAAATTCCTAAATGCAATTTTTAGAATACCTAACACACCAAAATGACAGAACAGGTTTTTCTTGTAAATCCTACAGGATGAGGGAAGGTAAGAGATTGTATATTCCCAGGAGGAGGTTCCAGGGGCAAAATCTCAAGAAGCACCTCTCTGCATTACATACCCTCCTCTGCTCTCCAACTCCTGGGACCACGGGAGATTCAGACACACTGGCAAGCACCCACCCTACTCTTTCCATGGCCCTGTGAGCAGCCAAGATATGGCAATACCAGCCCCCAGCAAGCCCACGCATTTTAATGACCCTCGGCCAGCCGGGTGACGGAATCCTTCAGCCATGTCAAATGCGGCCACAGCTGGCCCAGGGTGACAGAAGCTGCCTCCTCCCAGGGCTACCACCCTGTGTTTGGTCACAACTGCATGAGATCTAAATGCAGAGTGCATTGGCCCAGCTGCTCCCTGGGGGGAGCACGGGGGCTCCACTGGAGAGCAGGGAACATGGCCTTCTAGCCAAAGTTCAAGTGCGCTGGAGGAACAGTGGCTGAGGCGGGAAATGGGAAGTGGGGGGCGAGCGGGGATGGTGGTAGTGGGGTAGGAGGCAAGAGTCAAAGAGGAAACATCACAGGCAACCCGACAATGACATTTTAAAGTGTGAGGTCATTCTAAGTTCCAGGACCGGGAACATCTTTAGATATCAAAGTGGCTTTTGCTAAAATGCCTGCTTGGCAAATTTGTCTTTCCTTTGCCTCATTACAAGAAAATAACCATTTATGAATGTATGAAAAGAAATAATGACCTTCCCAAAGCCGACCGATGTCTATCTGAAGGTGGTCCCAGTCTCTCCCTGTCAGCCAGTTCTGCTCTTTCTTTATGTCAGCAAATATTTATTTATTGAGGGGCCACAATATTATTGAGGTGCCTGAGAAATGGTCCCTGCCCTCAGAGAGCTTTCAGCCTGGTGTAGGGACAACTAGAATGCAGGCGATTAAGACAGAAGGTGGACTGTGGCTTTCTCCAGAAGCGGTGATCACTGTGCCACTCAGGATCCTGGCTCTGTTGTGGATGTGGATTTCTGGGGTTACCTCTCATGGAATTGACAGGTTAGCTGAGACCACAAGAACGAACAGAAGTGAGCGAGAGAAAGTGGGAGGAAGTTCAAGATACAAAGTTCGTGCATACAAAAATGCGTGGGTGGCTCAGTCAGTGAAGCATCTGCCTTTGGCTCGGGGTCATCAAACCCCGAATTGAGCTCCCTGCTCAGTGGGGAGTCTGCTTCTCCCTCTGTCCTCCCCTCCGCTTGTGCTCTCTCTCTCTCAAATAAATATATAAAATCCTAAAAAAAAAAAAAAAAAAAAAACACCCCACAAAGATGCCAGGAAAGGTGGCATGCTCCATGCCTGGCTGGCTCTAATCAAATCAAGAAGACTGTGTTAATTATTTTGTCCACAGCAACTCTGGGCAGATGCTACTATTATCTCTACTTTACCAAAGAGGAAACTGAGGCATGCAGAGGTTAACTGACTTCCCCAAGATCCCATAACCAGTGCGTGGCTGAACAGAGTTCAAAATGATAGCAGTATTTTGGGGGTAGGGGTGCACCGGGAGGCAGCAGGGAGGAGGGGGTAGGCATGGGTTGTCCAGAGATATAAAAGAAGGCAGGGGCCAAATCATGAAGGCTCATACATATCATATAAGGAATTTGCAAGCACCTAAGCAACCCCTGAAGGGGTTCAAGTTGGTGATGATAGGAGCTGGTGTGAGTTGTAGAAAGCTCATTGCATGTGCAAATGTGGTAGAGGCAAGTGAGGTTGGTGGGAGGGCTGGTGGTCTGGTGAGAGATGATGGCGGCCTGAGCTAGAAGAGTGGTAGTGGAGAGGATGGGAACTGGGATGATGCCTTGGGCCTTTGGGAAGTACAATCAACCAGACAATAGCTTCTGGAATGGGCGAGAAGGCAGAGAGAAAGGCATGAAGGTCAACTGCCAGGCTCCTCCTGGCTTGGGCTCTGCACATATGGTGGGGCCACCAGAAGAATTCTCTGAGATCCCAGAATAACAACATTGAGGACTGGCTCTATTCCTCAACTATTTAATGGCACTAGGCTGGACACTTGGAAGAATGCATCTGCCCCAGGGCTAGTCCTGCCAATGTGACGAGAATGTTCCCAGACACAGGCTTATTCTCCTTTGCACCATGTTTAGAACAGGGCTGGCACTAGTGTCCCTCAGTTCTCCTGGTCTGTGATTCTGGGTGATTCCTTTTTTTTTAACGGGGCCTGGCTTTGGTCATCCCAGGAAAGACATGTGACCCCAAGAGTCCTGGTAAAGAATGAGCAGATACACCCAGCTGCCTCTGGACTTTTCCATCTTCCCCAACATGTATGAATTCTCTTTTGATCCCAAATCAGGTTTGGCCCCAAGCATATTTTACCAACACATGTGGGTTTCAGTGAAATTTAATCTGTCTATTTCTGATTCTTCTACACTTAACTCATTCACATAGTGTGAGGAAATAGCTACTTGACATCCAGAAAACCTTCCCAGACATTTTATGACATTTTAAAGCCTTCTTTTCTTTTGTCTTAGACCTAGGAAGCAACAATGTGCCAAGTGTAAACCAACTTTCTCCAAGATGTTTGAATCTGATTTTAAATGTCTCCTCAAGATGCAGACGGGGCAGAAAGTATAGTGAAAGGAGGAAGGCAGGTTGAGCATTTGAATAAAACAAAAGGACAGGGATCCCTGGGTGGCGCAGTGGTTTAGCGCCTGCCTTTGGCCCAGGGCGCGATCCTGGAGACCCAGGATCGAATCCCACGTCAGGCTCCCGGTGCATGGAGCCTGCTTCTCCCTCTGCCTGTGTCTCTGCCTCTCTCTCTCTCTCTGTGACTATCATAAATAAATAAAAAAAAATTAAAAAAAAAACAAAAAAAAACAAAAAAAAAAAAAACAAAAGGACAAAAAGAAAGAGGAGGGGGAAGGAGGAGTAGGAAAGGGGGGGAGGGGGAGGAGGAATACCATAACCAGGGATGCCATAAGAAGTACCAGAGTCATCACCAGCTCACTGCATTTCTTCCCCATTGGCTTTGTCTTATGTCCCACCACAGAAAGCACTTGAAGATGCTAAGAGAACAGATATGCCGAATGATCACTGTGTGCATATATCCAACTATCCTAACATCCATCAGTTGCCTAAATGTCCTGAATTAATGAGTGCTTTTTATATTCTGGACCTATAGGTTGCTACAAGAAAGAGGTCAGTGGATACTTAAACTATTTAAGATTCACTTCTTCTTTATTTTGGAAATCTTCTCCTACTTCTTAGGAAAGAAACTTTGAAAGTCACCCAGAAACAGTCATTTTTCTCTGGTGGCTGACACATCTGGGGGTTATGAAAGATGTCTGCATTCTTTCTTTCCCTTTTAGCCAACACTTCAGAGAGGTGGCTTTGTCTGCTCCATAGCCCTCTCTTTCTTCTAGAAGAAAAGGCTAGGCTACCTCTGTACTCTTCGGCCAAGCCATCACTTAGGAACCCACCTCTGAAGCAGTTAGTTTATTAACAGTTCTGAGAAGCAAGAGGTCAAGGCACATAAGAGCCTGTCCGAAGAGGCATTTACAGATGGTGAAATTCAGGGAGAAATGTGCATTCCAAAGAGGAGCAGCCCTGTGGTGTCGGATGTAGCTGGACCCAAGGAAAGTATGTCCTCTCCTCTCAGCTCTAACCCCTTCCTAATGGGTTGATCTTAATTATTCAGGGTCTGCTGATGGGTTCCCAGTGAGGGATGGGGCTGATGAAGAAATCATCTGGGCTGATTTGCAGAGAATGACCATGGAGTACTTTGGGTTTCAGTCCATTTTCTCTAGCCAAAATATAATCCAAAAGAGCACAGGGTGAACCAACTGAAGCCACTGTCAACAAAGGCTCTGTCCACACCCCAGAAAAGGCAGAAATGCAGCTGTGCAGAAGGTAGTCCAAACAGGATGCCATTCACCAACTCAATGGCTTCATCTTGTTTTGTGTGTTATCTCCTTGGCTCTTATTCACACTGAGACACTGAGAAGGGGGCTTCCTTAGAGACTTTGGCTTGCCAATATCATCAATATTCTTGAAGTATTTCTCCCTTGCTTCCCTCCCCCCTTCCTCCTCCTGCCAGAAAAGAAGCATGGATGTGGCAGGCAGCTTTTTCAACTCGGGAACCATGGTTGCCGTTTTTGTGTTTGTTGGAGTATTTATTTAAGGTGCCCAGCAATTTCCACTAAGAATTTGAGGTGGCAGCAAGAAAACCATAAAGCAGAAATTATAAATAAAAAATACCAGAGCCAAGCAAATACAGATGGATTGGGAAGTTCAAGATGGCAGCCTGAGATCCACGCCTTCCTTATCTCTGTCCCTCCCAGACATCTCTGAAATAGAAATGCATGAGGACAGACATGAACATGCCGACATAGTAATGAGCTAGAATTGAACCCATGTCAGCTTAGTCCTAAAACTTTTGAGGCTTCTACCATGTTAGGGGCCTAGCATACAGGAAGGGAAAACTAATTGGTTCAAATAATGATAAAGCCTATAAACATACTCACAGAGAATGGTACCTTCTGACACTGAGCCAATCCACATGAACAGAGCTGACATTTGTCTCTTTCTTCTTGGCCAGTGGAAGGGGAGCATCATTTCAATGCAAATCAAAACAGCCCTCATTAAACCAGACCATTGTGCTAAACTGACCATGAGGCATAAATTCCACAAAGGCACCCAAAGTCAAGTCAGCACCAAGCATTTTTCCTGAGAGGTCCAGCAACCAAGGTCTTCCCTGGAGATGTTGAAAGGGAGCAGTTTATGAACAACTAGGAAAACAATATCAAGCAACTCACCCCTGCCAAAAAGGAGGGATGGAAATTGAAGGCCAATTCCAGATCACTCCATGTATTAGATTCTGTCTTCAGGCTAAATAGAGAGACCCACTTTCCTCACAGCAAATAGCCATAATAATACTGCCCACCCCACAGAGATACTGTAGGGTTCACTCATATAATGTGCATAATAACTTAAAAACAACGTCCACCATATTGGAAATACTCTAAGCAGCTTTTCTCATTATCATTATCACTGTAAGATATTTACAAATGCTATTTTTAATTATGATAAATAATAACTAAAAGTCCATACAGAAGAGTGTTTGGGGTTTTTTTGTTTGTTTGCTTGTTTAAGCTGTGGCCTTTGTGGTCTTGCAAAGTCCCACTGATATGCTTTAATAAGCAAAGTAAGTACCTTTGTCTACTCAGTTTTCCCCAAACCAGGCTCTAGGCCCAATGCTGGCTGGAGCTGGTTGTCAATCCCTAAGTATTTTTAGATCCTGGCTGAGTGGTTTCTCTCCTTTTTCAAAAGGGCTGGATGACAGCTTGCCACTAAGAATAGCAGTTTTCCAGTGTAATCAACACGTCTCCAGGCCTCCTAACATGCTGGGACTCATGGGAGATCAATTGGCCACGTTCACCTGCAGACCTTAAGCTGATCATTCAAACACTGGCCAGACCCACAGCCTTTCCTACACCCCACTTTTCATGAGCCTGTGAGGACACTGAAAGGAGGTGTAGAAACATGTCCTCTCTCAGGAGAGAGAGAAGGAGAGAGCAAGGAAGTCTGGATCCAGGACCTTTGGCCTTTCTTCTGAGATGCTTGCATTTGCAACTAACATATAGAGATGTAGTACATGAAGAATTCGGGCTTAAAACTCATCTTTAAACTACAGAATTGGGAAATAGATCTTCCTTAGTTAGGGAACATGATGGTCTGAACGTTGGTGTGCCCCCCAAATTCATATGATAAAACCCTAATGCCCAAGGTGATGGTATTAGGGTTGTGGGACTTTGGGGAAGTGATTAGGTCATGAGGATGAAGACCTCATGAATGGGATTAGTGCCCTTATGAAAGAAACCCTACAGAGCTCCCTATCTGTTCCACTGAATGAGGACATAGGAAGAAGTCAGCAGTTTCCAACCTGGCAGAGGACCGTCACCAGAACCCCACCATACTAGAAACCTATTCTATCCAGACCCTAGAACTGTGAGCAAAACGTTTATGTTGTTTATGAACCACCCAGTCTGTGGCATTTTTTAGAGCAGCCAGAATGGACTAAGATAGGAAGCGTAACTGGGGCTTTTATTCAGACAGGCAGGGCCAAATATGATGAAGGAATCCTCTCCCATGCCCAGTTCTCAGGGCCATGATGACTGCCATCTCACAGAGAGGACACTGGGGCTCACAGAGATTATCCCTCACTCAGGATCACAGCTCGTATCCTCGCTCAGGATCTCATTGGTCAATGAGAGGGCAGGATTTGAACCCAGGCATTCTGAGCTGATCCATATCCATGCTGTTTTCAAGATGCCTGGTACCCATCCCCACCCCAAAGCCACTTCTCCGTGGGCACAATGGACTACCATTAGGTCTTCCCAGCCCACTGTTTCATTCTCTCCTACCCCTCTACATGCTTGTCCATCATCTCACGGCCCCAAGGCCCACATCCTAGTCACCAGCCCCAGTATACCCAGTGGCTGGTTGTACATCCCTTAGCTGTTTCCATGTGCTCTGTGCCTCCCCAAAACTGAGAACATGCCCCTCAGTAGGCAAAATGACAAGAAAAAAAGCAATTTCACCTCAAAATAAAGCTCCACAGTTTGTTTTTCTGTGTGTTTTGTTTTTAAAGATTTTATTTATTTATTCATGAGAGACTGACCTAACGCACACAGAATTCAACTAGAAAATTAAGCCAAAAAATAATGCTTCCTTCTTTCTCCATCCCCTCTCCCCCTGTACCCCACTGTTGCCATCCCAACAGGATCTTTCTGGGGGTCCCAGGGACAAAACCTGCAAACTGAGTAATGGGGTCTTTGGACAGAGTTGGGTTTTTTTTAATTTTTTAAAAAGATTTTATAATTCATTCATAAGAGACACACAGAGAGAGGCAGAGATATAACAGAGGGAGAAACAGACTCCCTGTGGGGAGCCTGATGTGGGACTCGATCGCAGGACCCCAGGATCATGCACTGAGCCAAAGGCAGATGCTTAACCACTGAACCACCCAAGTGCCCCAAGCGCCACTAGTCTGACATGTAGAACCAGAACTCAATTGTTCATGCCTTTTGATCCAGCAAGACCACTTCCAGAAATATAGAGAACAAACAAACAAGCAAAACTTAGGAACAGAAGGTTCATGACAGACTCAAACAGCAAAGGATTGAAAGCACCTAGGAAGGCGGTAGGGGGTTACATAACACATTACTGCAACTTCACTAGTCACTGTGTTATAATAAGTAAAAACTATGTTAAAGAATATTTATGATGTAGAAAATACACAGAATCTAAATTTTCATGTAAAATTGTCTATGAGGTAGAATCTCAGTTACTTAGAAATATGCAAATATGAATACAAAAGCATTCATTCATTGATTCAGCCCATATGTATTGCCTAGGAGGTGCCACCCAGTGCTGTTTATATATATAAACCTCGTTACTTGAGCAGAAGAAGAGCAATATAATAAAAGGAAACAAAAAAGACAATGAAAATGGACCAGAATTCACAAAGTGCTTTGAATTTCTCATAAACAGACATCAGATTGGATTGTTCACATCAGGTGCGATGCTTTTTGATGTGTCTAACTTGACTGAGAGCATTAATCAATTGCACTTATTTTGATAGCAACATATCAAAGTATGAAAAAGCACACACACGAAGACTGCTCTTCCCCATTTTCTACTGAATTCCTACAATTCCTGATCTCCTTGAAATATTACCTTTGTGACAACGTCTTCAAATTCCCCTCATCCCCTACCACCATTGCATCCACCCTCTGAGGCTATATCAATTGCTTCCTCCTCTGTGTGCTACAGAACTTTCTATAAACCAATTTCATACAGCTTATCAAATTATTTCCTAATTTTTTTATTCTACTCTACTGGAATAAATGCTAGTTATATTTCTGTCCTGAGTTTCTTGCACATGGGACCCTGTTCTCTCCTCCTATGTCTATGGCAGACATGACTAATTGATTGCAATGTTCTTCCCCACTGAGCCGAGGAGGATATTCAGAATGCTTTTCAACACAATGCAATCAATAATCAGGGTTGGCATGCACAATGAAGCCTAATTGCTCATCAGACTCAGCATGGTGCCAGGGGCTGGGTAGCTTCACCCAATAGTTTTGTTGATTGAATAAGTGAAATGAACAAATATCATTCATTAAGTTTCTGGAAATAAGGAGAGTAAGCTGATAAAGTAGTACAAATGCCCAACTACGAAATTAGGACAGGTTTATGTAAACAACCAGTTGGCAAATTCAGACATGAAATCAAAAGATCTTCATGAAACTCACCCAAACAAGCCTGGCCTCAGTGATGTAACTGGAGTTAGGTCAGACGTGTTGCTAAAACCAATTAGGCTGATCAACTGTGGTGAATCATGATAGAGTGATCACCATTATGTCAATATGGTTGGTAAGAAACAGCTGTGCTATAATTTTTGGCATGCAAGATCCTACTCGGCTCCCACAATTGACAAATAAGTACAGATAAAAACATTAACACAGTACTGCAAGCTTCTCTAAGTGTTTTTAAATTAAACAACAACAGCACATTCTTCGGAAGAGCCATTAGAACACAACAACTTAATAGTGACCAAAACGCTACTTTTGTTTTTCTAAAGTAGTAAAGCAAGGGGACACTTACGGATATGGTTCTCACACCTGGTAAGAATACTAATAAAAATCTAAATCTCAAAAGTTTGGAGTTCTGAGAGAGGAGTTTTTAAAAAAACAAAGTACCAGGAGCCTTCTCTCCCAATTTATTCCTGCCCATGTTTCCATGAGTCCCTCAGCCAATAGCAAGCATCACATTGCAATGAGTTAGCCCCAAAGTCATCTTTCAGAGCATCCAGCTGGGGTTGTACTTAGAATCATCTGGGAAGCTTTAAGGAAAACACTCATGCCCAAATAATCAACTCCTAAGTTCAGTTTTGCATTAATCTGGAATTTTCTTGAGTCAGTAAAATCCCACTGAGAGATCATGTGCGAGCACTCAACTAGATGCTCCATAGAGTAATTGGTCAAAGCAGGATATGTCTACCTGCAAAAAGCAAACCTTAGTAGAAGCCGAAACTCAGACACCATGCTTTCAGATTCAGTCTTTCGTTTGAGGCTCCAAACAACCTTATGAGGTTTTTTTTTTATTATACCCATTTCACAGGTGAGGACACTAAGGCACAAAGTCACTTGCCCAAGATCACACAGCTAGCATGGTGAGAACACAGCAGTTGCACTCAGGGTCTTTCAAACCCAAATTTTGAATTCTTTCCATTTCATCATACAACTTCTCTGAAAAAAAAAGTCCTATTAGTTAGAAAGCCGTTGTACTTGGCTCTTACTTAGCTGCAAGGCTCTTCTCTGAACAGACCACAGGTCTGGCCAGCTTAGCAGTTAAGAGTATCAGAAAATTCAGCAAGCTGCTCTCCTCTCCACCTCTGAAAACTCATGACTTGGCGGAGAACCCGCACAGTGAAGGAGCCCTGGGGAAGCACATAGAACATAGGTGTGGGCCCCCCCACTGTCTATTTGCCAAGGCCTCGCACAAAGGGTAGCTCATGAGAAATGCACAGGTTGCTGCCTTTCTAGGCTGCTGGGGACCCAACGGCATTATTATCTGATTCCCAGATTATTCCAATAAAAATAAAGCTGGAGAACAGAGTTCTTGACATCCTTAGCAAAGCTGTTTCAAAACAGAAAATTGAATATGACAGGGTGTCGTAAGTCATCCATCAGCAGGTCCTTCCTCAGTGCTCATGGGGAGGTCCAGGTCTGGATTAAGCCCTCTGGAACCATCATTAATGAATGTCCAGTTTCCTAAATTCAAAGGTATGGAAATCTCAGAGATTCCCAAGACAAGCTAAGTAAAATGTAGCTTTTAGGCATTGCTTTAGGTAGAGACGATGAAAATTCAGCTCCCAGGTCTCCTCTCATTTATATTGTCAGCTCTGGGCTCTGAGTTCAAGTCAGAAGCTCCAGGAGCTGAGAGGAGGTTTGGAAATGCTCAGCATCTGGGATGCTGAGATTGCAGCTGGCCAAGGTCGCAGGTGCCGGACTGCTCCTGCCTCCGCCAGCCTCAGGCTACACTCACCCAAGCTAAGCCTGAGCCCTCACAGGGGGCACATGTGATCTGTGCATGTCCTGGTGATAGACTTCGTGATTTCCTTTTTCAGGTCACCAACAGATTAGGGACTTGCTGCGTCTCTTTCGGTACTAGGGCTTACAAAAAGCGATGGCTGTCTTTGTAGAAGGGATCTCTCCTAAAATATTAACTGAGCCCAGAGAAGTGACGTGTAATGTGCACATCCAAGTGAGAAGACTCACAGGTATGCGCCAGTATTTCCGGGTGTGAGTGTGCACATGGGTGCTCTTACTGATTCCAAGAGCCTTGGAGTCATATACAGGAATATCCTGTGAGTAAATATGTGTCTCTCTGCAGGAAAGGGGCATTGTCATTAATGAACACCTACTAGTTGCTAAGCACTGGGCTGGGAAAATTCAATGAGGTCATTTACAGGAGAGTGCTTGGAAATAGAAAATCCTTCTACAAGTATTGAGGCTTGTATTATTTTGTTTCATTCTGATGATCAAATAGAGTAATAAATTATGGAGAAGAGGAATGAGAGTGGGGGAAAGGAATTCAGATTATAGATTTGAAAAGATGAATTAGGAATAAAATTGAGAGGCTTTACAGACAAGGGCTCCTCCTTCCAGCAGTAGAGAGATTGGAATCCATTTCCCGAAACACACTCTACCTGGCTCCCTGCAGCCATCTGTGCCAATATCGTGTGTATAGGATGGCTCTGATGCCTCTAACTTCAAACACCGAAACAAAGGTCGTTTCACACCAAGGTCCTAGAACCAAGGGTGCAATGGAAGAGAGGGTTGATATGGCTTTGCAGTAGAATGTGTTGAAAAAAAGCAAAAACAAAAACAAAAACATTGGATTCAGATGTTCTTCTCACCATGAGCCAACAAGAAACACAAAAGCGACAGCATTAATTTGCTATTGCTGCTGCAACAAATGGCCACAAATTCAGTGGATTAAAACAACACAAATTTGTTCTTTTACTATTCTAGAGGTACAGGCTGAAAATCAAGGTGTTGGCCAGGTTGCATACCTTTTAGAGGCTGTGGGAAGAGTTTGCTTCCTTGCATTTCCCAGCATGGAGAGCCCACCTGCCTTCTTTACCATGACCTGTGCTTCCAGCCTCAAAGCCAGCAGAGAGCATCTTCAAGCCTCTCTCAGCTTCCATCAGCCTCTCTCTGCTTCCACTGGCACATCATCTTTTTATCTTTCATAAGGACCCTTGTGACTGCGTGGAACCTGCTTGGAGAATCCAGGATAATTGCCTCCATTTCAAGTTCCTTAACTTAATCACGTCTACAAAGTCCCTTCTAACATGCAAGGTAATGTATTCACAGATTTCAGGTATTAGAGCATCTCCAGGGATCATTACTCAGTCCATCATAGTGACTGTCATCTTAGGCCATGCCAATAAATGTATTGAGCCCAGGAAAGTGATGATCTTGTTCCTCTCTGTTCTAGTGTGCATATTCACTACTAGGTACCATATTTAAAAGAAACACAGACCGCCTACTGCACTGCAAACATAGTATTATTTTACTATAATATTAAATGTTAGAAAGAGTACAGAAACAAATCCTCCTACACATCACTGGAAACACTGTAAGTTGTAATAAAACTCTTTGGCGGGCAAGCTGGCAACCTAGAGCAGAAGTTTTTCAAATGTTGATTTCTAACAATCCAGAAATTTTATTTCTATAAATTATCCTAAGGAAGTAATTGTGAGTGCATGCAAAGATTTACCTACAAGAGTATTCACTTCCAAATTAATAGGAGAAAAAATTAGAGAAAAAAAATTTATAATCCTCAATGTTGAAATAAAAAATAAATTCTCAGGGAATCCCTGGGTGGCTCAGCGGTTTAGCGCCTGCCTTCCACCCCGGGGCATGATCCTGGAGTCCCGGGATCGAGTCCCACGTCGGGCTCCCTGCATGGAGCCTGCTTCTCCCTCTGCCTATGTCTCTGCCTCTCTCTCTCTCTGTCTCTCATGAATAAATAAATAAAATCTTTAAAAAATAATAAAATAAAATAAATTCTCAATGTTAAAAAAAAAGTCAGAGCAGATTATAAACAAGCCTGCAAAGAATGTTTCATATTTGTAAAATATAACTCTATCAGCCAAATTCCCCACTGGCAGCAGGTGACATACTCAAAACAACTGGAAGATGGTTTATGAACAAAGAAGTGGGAACATGGGACCGCAAAGGATAGCACAGAAGCCCAGAGCTTATAGCAAAGGGTCAAGGGCAGAAGGAAGTATGGGCAAGAGGGAGAGAAAGAAGGGTTGAATAGGCTATCCCAGAAGGAGCAGTGACCTAGCAAGGGGCACAACAGCCGCAGGCAACATCACCAGGAAGAATCGGGGACATAAGCACCTTGACCTCTCTTCCCTGCCAGATTGGCGCCCTGAGCATCCCACTGTCTAAATCCTAGAGGTGGAAGGCGCAGAAGCTCTGCTGCAGGTGTGATCCCCTGCAGGTCAGCAAAAAAATTTTCATTTTCTTCTTATTTTTCTGGATATTTTACACTGGATGTGGACCATGTTAGACATCATACATAAAAGCAATCCAAGTTGAAACCAACAAACTTCTAAGCCAGGTAGAGTGTGTTCACAGAGCAGCAGGGAGGAAGACTAAAACTGGCTCTATAGGGTAAGGCTGGGGATGTGTTTGCTGTGGCAGAGAGACGGCTCCACTATTTGCAGAAAGTTGGAAGCCTCTCCTATGGAGGAGGTCTGCATCCAATTAAGCCCCAAAAGTAAAATGACAAGCAGACAGATTCAAATGAGCCTGATTAGAGCTGCCTGAGAATGGCAGATGTTTCATCAAGAAGAATTGGGCTGTCCGACCCTGAGAGTATTTAAGCAGAAGCCAGAAAACTTCCTAGTGAGTAGAAGATAGCAGATAGTGGATAGAGGTAGGTGAGGGATCAGATGAGGCTTTGGACCAGATAAACTTTCAAGTAACTTCTAGATAAAAAAAGGAGTTCTTATTCATCCATGATTATTATCATAGCTTAATTTTTTTTAAATATTGCTTGCTCCACTCTTAGGGGGGAATAAAATGAAGCAGTGTGTGGAAATGAATTCTTGTCCTCTCAGATTTTGAATTCCAAGAAGGTCTCTGATGAGGAGCTTATCAGTAAAGACTCTTCACATTTCCAATAATAGAAAATTCAACTCAAATTGGCAAAACCAAATAGTATAGACTTCAGGTGTAGCTGGATCCAGGCGTTCAAATGACTCGTTGGGATGCACCCACTCTCCATCTCTTGGCTGGTTCCTTCATCAGGCTTTGTCTTGTGGCCAGATGGGTGTCGATGGGCTCACATCTTCACAGCTCCAAGTGCAGTGAAACACACGGTGCTCATTTATAAGTTGTTCAAACAAAAGTCCTGAGATAAGCCCTATTTGGGTCTGATTGGTTTATGTATCAACTACCCATTACTGAACATTTCCTGTGGCCAAGAGGATGCCACATTTTTGCTACTTCTGGCTCCTTTGGGAGGAAGACCATACGGAGCTGGGGATTAGAAACTGTCTCATTCTAAGCCCTGAATTTTTTCTTCCTCTATGTAAAATTTGACTCAACCTTGTTTCAGCTCATAGATTTATTTTCTTCAAATGAAATGGAAAGCAGAGCTATTCTATCTAGAATAATGCAGAATAGTGAGTTCCTAGGAAAGAACTCCTGAATTGTTGATGCCACCATGGGAAAGAAAAAAAAAAGGATGCTACCATGGGAAAAAAAAAAAAAGGAGAAGCTTCAGGAAGTCCCATTCTGGTGGTACTAAGCCAAATCCTCTGCCTCTTAGCCCGATCTGTAGACCGGCCTTCCTGAAGTGTGATCCACTTTATATTCATTGCTGCCTCTTCCCCCACCAAGAAGAGGTTATGACTCTCTGGCCAATTAAGTTCGAGAAGTTCTCGGTTTGATAAAGTCAAAGAATACTTTTGACTGTGGAACATTTCAGAGCCTTAGGTATTCACATTTTTGTGACTCCCCAGAGGAGAAAACACAACATGCGAAATGTCCTAAACCGATTTGACCGCGAACCTTTTGGAGCACCTCTCAGGAGTAGCATCCTGAGTCACAAACCCAGGGACATGCTGCTCTGGAGGAAGCACCTCATTCTCACTCGGCCCCACCTTGCCCTGCCCATCATCTTAATTGAGATCAGAAAGCAATAAAAGGTTACTAAGGAAGGCTGGTCCCCGTCCCTCCATCACCTCTCTGGAATGTTAAGAAATGAATATAATAACACAGAGATAAACCCCATCAAATCCCTGGCTTCTCAAGAGAAACCTTTTCTCCATCCAACCTGTTCGTTGCGGGAATCAAATTGCAAAAATCCTGCACTGAACTCCAGCTCGGGTGGGAGGGTAGACCACTGGTGGACAACACCAAGAGGAAATTTGGCCGCTGCGGGAACTCGCATTCACCTCTGGCAAACCTCTGTCTGCAGCTGCAGGAGATCAAGTCAAACTCACATCTGCTCCCCAGACACCCGACACCCCACCCCAGCTTCCCGGTCCAACAAAGCCTGGCCAGGTTTTCACAGTTAATTCCTCCAGGGCCCCTGGCTCTTCTCCTCCCTTCTTGCTCCTATGAATTCTCAGAGATCAAAGCAGCAAGTTAGCCGAAGCTTTGTTTGCTCAGAATTCAGCAGAGCACCTTAAATTCCCAGCTTGAAAGGAGGCAGAAAGAAGGTCAGACATACTCCACTGGTGAAAAAAGTGAAACCGGCAAGACAGGACCAAAAGATTAGCAGAGGAACCTCCATGATTTCTCTGGGCTTTTGGGGTCCTCTGCAGTGAGGGACATTCCCCCGCAAATTGAACGTTCATTCTTGATTGCCCTTCTGATTCATTCAATCCCATGTTCCGGACTGTTCCTCCTCCCTCGGACCTTGGTTCACGAAATTATATGGCTTTTTAGAACTGAAAGGTCATCTAGTCTGCAGATTCTCAGACATTTTGGCAGCAAAAGACATCGTTTTAAATAAAATCTTAAACATGACTCCAGTATAAAGCAGATAGAGTCGGTGGCTCTGAGGGAGGGTGTGTTGGGGCAAAGCCTGGACTTTCCCCTACTTGGCCCACCCCTCCATCATTGTGAAATTGGGATCCCATTGCTTGAAATGATATGATGAAGCCCTTTCCATTTACAAACCAGAGATAGAAAGAGAGTTTCCAACCTCACGTGGCACACTTTTGCAGAGCTGATGGGAACCAGGTCTCAATTCTGGGGCTGTCTTCATTCTCCAATCAGTGACATGACATCCATGGTCACCTGAGTGTCACATGCTCCAAAAGCCCTCAGTGAGAGTTTGTACTTTTGCTCTTCACATCAGAACTGTCTCTAAAAGGGTCAGTCCTATTTTCAAAATGCCCTTTTTCTGTTCTCACCATCACTGCCTCCCTTACTGGGAAATACCCAGGACACCCCCCAACATCTGCCCCTCCTGCGTCATCCCCTGGCTCTTCAGGGGATAAGATCCTGTTTCCTAAACTCATTTAATCACTAGAATCACCTGGGAGCCTGTTAAAAATATAGATTCCTGGGGCCAGCACTAGACCTAGTGAATCAGAATTTCCAAGGGTGGGTCCAAGAATCTGTGGTTTAAGTAAGCACCCCAGATGATTTTGGTGACTGACCAGCCTTAGAAAGCATTGTACTGGGTAAAGTTGTGTTCCTTCCTCATATCTACCACCAAAGTTAAGGAATTCTTATATTAAATCACAGCCCTCATTGCTGATAGGATCGTAATTTCATATGACTTTCTCTGGACATCCTTTTGGAATAATAAGGGTAAAGTCTCTGCAAGAGGTTTCAGCATGTATTCTAAGAAAATAGCCATTGACTTGTGCAAATATTTATCTATGAGGATGCACATTGTTGCACTAATGAAACAGAAATGTTTCAACAATGAAGGGATTGAGTCAATAAATGTTGGTACATACACGTAATACTATACATTTACTAAGAAATAATGTTTAGACGTTTTGTATGTAAATACATTCACGATATATGTAACATAAACACAACGCATTACAAGAACAAATGCACAGTAGTGTTCTACTTTCTCATATGCATAAAACACTGGAAAGATAAACAAGAAAATGTTAATATTATCTTTAGAATGGTGGTGGGATTAATAGCAATGTTTATTTCTCACTTGTGTTTCTTTTAATCTTACAAAATTTCCACAGAGAACATGACTTTCAGAATCTATGAAAAAAGCAAAAGTCATCTCAAAACTATCTTTGGGAAAGAAGAGAAGCAAGAGATGTGATCAAAATGGTGATTTAAGATATTAACTACTTACACTCTTGCTCTTATCTCTTTAAATCATAAAGAACAGCTTTTTAATTTTTTTGTTGTTGGTTTTAGAATAAATTCATAAAAGCTCTGGAAAATAGAAAGGCACCATCCATAGACTAAATACAGTAAGAAATTTTGGGAATATAGAAAGCAAATGAGATCCCTAGACACTGAAGGATGAACAATCATGTGAAGGATGAAGATTAAAGTAAAATTTCCAAAAAAATAAAAAAATAAATAATAAATAAAAAATAAAGTAAAATTTCCTAGTACATAGAGAAAACATACATTTTTTAATACAAGAGAAAAACACTTGGAGAGTTTATCTGAAAAATCCAACTTGTGTTCTCAGAGAGGAAAAATAGAAATGGGCAGAGAAAAATTAGGAAATGGAAAAAATGCTCAATGGAAGAAAAGCCTGAGTATTCAGATTAAAATAACCCCCTGAGAGCAACAGAGTAAATAATTTAAAAATATTGATCTCTGGGGTATTTCTATTGGTTAAGCATCTAACTCTTGATTTCAGCTCAGATCATGATCTCAGAATCCTGGGATGGAACCTCCCATAGAGCTCTGCACTCAGTGGGGAGCCTGCTTGAGAATTCTTGCTCTCCCTCTTCTCCTGTCCTTCCCCTTCCCCCTGCTCTTGCTTTCTCTCTCTCTTTCTCTTTCTCAAATAAAATAAACCTTTAAAAAAAAAGAAATAGACCAACATAAAACTCTTCTTCAACAACACTGGACTTTGAAAGAAAAGAGCATCCAAATCACAGAAAATTATTTTGAACCTAGAATTATATATTCAGCAAAATAATGGCTATACCACAAAATAAAGCCTTTTTTAGTCATTAATTCAGAATGTTTTTATTCAGGCTCTTACTAAAGAGTTATTCAAGAATATTGAAAATGGGGCAGCCCCAGTGGCTCAGCCGTTTAGCGCCTGCCTTCAGCCCAGGGCATGATCCTGGAGACCGGGGATTGAGTCCCACGTTGGGCTCCCTGTATGGAGTCGCATCTCCCTCTGCCTGTGTCTCTGCCTCTCTCTCTCTGTGTGTGTGTCTCTCATTAATAAATAAATAGAATCTTTAAAAAAAGAATATTGAAAATGATGAAAAAATAATTAAAGAACAGAAAGATGTGGGGCTTAAGGAATAATGGTTAACAAGTAAATGGTAAAACTTGTAACTTAGTCTACATAAATACTGAAGCATAATGCAAGAAGAGAAATAATAAACCCCCTTGATCATTATTATACAGGAGAAGTTAGAAGCAGATGAGGAGAGTGATAAAATTAAAACAATTAAGAAAATTAAAAATTATTTATTAAGAAATTATAATGAAGACACAGCATATCAAAATTCATGAGGTGCAGCTATGGCAGTTCTTAGGAGAAAATATATATCTCTGCATATGTATGTGCATGCATGTGAATGTGTGTACTTGTATAAGAGTTATTCATATCTACACACACAATTAAAAATTAATATGAAATGACATCAGCAGAAATTGTGGAATGAGGATCTCTGGACTTCCTCTCCACTATTAAAAATATGAAAACCTGGCAAAAAATTGTCAAAATCCACTTTTTTGGAACTCTGAAAATATATCAAAGGCTTACAGCTTACAGTCCATGGAGAGTTTATTCAAGAAGAAATGGCTAAATCTCAGTACAAATGGTGATCCATGTAGCATTTCAACTTGCCCTGTTCCCAGCCTTCTCTCCCCAGCCCTGCTGCAGGCTTAAAGACCAACAGCCTGCAATCACAGTAGCCCCAAGCCACTAGAAGAGATGGAATGAGATTGGAGCTTCCTCAAAGCCCTTTCCTAGAGACTGTCATAATTTGTTCTATCTAATACCTCCCTGGTAAATCCCACTCCCAGGGTTTGTCTTTAGTTGACTTGGCTCAGAGCTTGCCCAGTAAAATAGAATTCCCCTAAGCTTTTATCAAAAACATCAGCAGCAATTTTTTAACATTATAGTTGCCTAAGGTAGTATTAACAGTTGGAGTAAACAACCACCTGGCCAAAATCAATTTTAAAAAATTAAACAGAAAAACTGAGGAATAAGATGTCAATAGGGACTTTGAAATAGCCTAATATATTCCTAGGAATCTGGAAGGCCACATGCATGCATAGGATTGGGCACATACCTGTGGAGTCATGCACATGTCCAGTAATACCTAAGCATGCTCTCACCTCTGGCTGGCCCTGAGGCTCTTCACAAGTAGAAGATGAAGACAGGGTGGTAAACGTCCTGCCTGAGTATTAAAGCATGCTCTCAATGCATACAGAGAGCCCTTGGGTAAATACCAGAAGGTTTATTCATTCCAAGTATTTATGGAAATCTCTATTCAAACCATTATCTGACCATTAAGCTGAGTCCAAGACTTTGGTGGCCACATGTAAGAAAGAAAACAGACTTTACAGACTTGTATCAGAAGAGTTTATAAACAAACAACTACTATTACAAGTTGCAAAAATAACAAATCCTAAGGAGGGGAGAGAATTTGATTTCCAAAATTGCCACATTATATGATTTTAAATGTCCAGTTTTTAGCCAAAAATTACAAAACGTGCAAATTACAAAAAAACAAAAACAAAACTAAATTAGAAAAACAGCCAACCAACAAACAAACAAACAATATGGCCCATTCACAAGAGGGGAAAAGAAACAGAAACTGTCCCTGAGGCAGTCTATATGTTGGACTAACATGACAAAGATTTAGATATGCTATTTTAAAAATATTCAAAGAGTTAAGGGAAATTATGTCTAAAAAACTAAAAGAAAGCATGCTAATGGTGTCTCATCAAGTAGAGAATATCAGTTAAGAGACAGAAAGAGGGACACCTGGGGGCTCAGTGGTTGAGCATATGCTTTGGCTCAGGTCATGATCCTGGGGTCCTGGGATTGAGTTCCACATTGGGCTCCCCACAGGGAGCCTGCTTCTCCCTCTGCCTAAGTTGCTGCCTCTCTCTCTGTGACTCTCACAGATAAATAAATAAAATATGTTTTTAAAAAAAGAGACAAAAGCCATAAAATAGAAATTCTGGATTTGAAAAGTACAATAACTAAAATGGAAATCCACTACAGGGGTCAATATCAGATTTAAACAGATAGAAAAAAGAATCAGCAAACATGAAGACAGGTCATGTCTACTCATCCAACCTAAGGAATAGGAAAAAAAAAAAGTGAAGGCAAATAAACAGAGCCTCACAGAGCTATGGGACACTATCAAGCATACAACATAGGAATGATGAAAGTCCCAGAAAGAAAGAAGAGAAAGAAGTAGAAAGAATATTTGGATAAATAATTACTGGAAGCTTCCCGAATTTGATGAAAAACATTAATTTATGTATCTAAGAAACTCAGTGAACTCCATATGGAATAAACTCAAAGAGATCCATACTCAGACTCATAAAGCAGTAAAAAGACAAAAATCTTGAAACCCAAAAGATAAAAGTGATTCATCATGTACAAGGGACCCTCGATAAGATTAACTCTGATTTCTCATCAGAAACCAGCAAAGCCAGACTACAGTGGAATGATACCCAAAGTGATGAAAGGAAAAAAAAAAAACTGTCAACCAAGAATTCTTTATCTGGGAAAATTATCCTTCAAAAATAAAAGAGAAAAAGGCACCATCAGATATCCCTTCTCTGTAAGTCTATCATTGCCAACACAAGAGAATAAAAGACAAACCCTCTATTTACTGCTATAAGAGGCAGAGGCTGGCCAGCTGGTCACCATACTCTCTCTCCTTTCTTCTGGGCACACAACCAGACAACAGTGCCCACTCCTCCATGTGGTCAGATGGGGCCATGCACCTGAGCATGGGCAAACTGAGGATGAGCAGAAGTAACACAGATCCAACCCAGGTGGGAATTCTATGGTCTTTCTTCTATTGTAGCCTGAGGCAAAATGGCAAAGCAGCCTAAGAAGACATAGAACCCCAAGGTCAAAAGAATCTAAGGCTCTGAACCACAAGGGAACCTAGGTAGTGAGAGCGCTGCCTCCTCAAAACATTCATATAGGAATTTTAACTTTCATTATGCTAAAATAAGTAAACATTTATTATATTGCACCATAGAGATTTCATTATATTAAGCCACAGAGGTTGATCGGAAAAAAAACAAAGAGAAATTAAGACATTCTTAGATAAACAACAATTAAGAGAATTCTTCATTAGCAGACTTGCCCTAAATGAAATAACAAAGAGAGTTCTTCAGGCTCAAATGGAAGAACACCAAATAGTAATTCAAATCCACATGAAGAAATATAGAATACTGATAAAAGCACATGTGTAGGCAAATACAAATACAATATAAATTTATTTTTTGTTTGCAAGTCCTTTTTCTCCCACTACTGATTTAAGAGGCAACTGTGTAAATAAATTATAAATGTTTTTATAAATTGTAAAAGTATATTAAGAGTTTATAAAAGCATATAAGAAGTTTATAAATTATAGTAGCATAAAAAAGTTTATTTAAAAAGTAATTATAAATGTGCTCCATTGATGGTCATATAGTATATATAATTTGTGGTAATAGTAGCATAAGGAGGAAAAAGGAATGAAGACATTACAGAGCACAATTTTTAGACAGAGTTGTCATTAAGCTGATAGTAATCTGAACTACATTGTTATAAATTAAGATGTTAATGGTAAGCCCAGGATAACCTCTAAGAAAATAGTTCAGAAATATATGACAAAAGAAGCAACAAGGGAATTTAAATGGCACATGAAAGTATATCAAGTTAGCACATCAATAGGAAAATGGCCAAATGATATTCAAAAAAATAAATATAAATAGGTGATAAGTAGATGAAAAGACAACCGATCTCACCAGTAAATGGAGAAATGTCATTTAAAATGGGGAGATATTTTTAATCCATCAAATCAGCAGAACTTAAAGACCTTGTTTCCAGTGTATAAGAAAATGAGAACATTGGTACCCTGGATATGGGAGAGAAAATTGGTGCAGCCTTTGGGGAAGGCGTTTTGCCTGAGTGCATCAAAATTTAAATTGCACGTGCTATTTCACCTACTGAGAACATGATCTTGAGCAAGACACATTTCTAAACATCTTTCTTTTTTTAAGATTTTATTTATTTATTTGAGAGAGAGTGAGGGAGGGAGAGAGAGAAGAAGCAGGGGTAGGAGCAGAGGGAGAGGGAGCAGCAGACTCACCACTGAGCAGGGAGTCCAACACAGGGCTCGATCCCAGGTCTCTGGTACTATAACCTGAGCCGAAGGTAGACACTTAACCGACTGAGCCACCCAGGCCCCTCTGATCATCTTTTTTTAAAACACCTAATAGTTGACTCAAATGATAAATGTAAAAATACCTTATAAATTCCTAAGCTTTATAAAAATACAGTAACAATGGCCTTTTACTGTTGTTGTTGTCGTCGTCTTCCTGTCACAGCAGCCAGTAAATGCTTTGCTAATAACCTTTCAGGGTAGGATCTGAGTCTCTAGGACCTGAATACAGACCTTCCTCTTCTACTTATGAGAGGAAATGTTACAGACAAGAAGGGGAAGAGGAAAGGGGAAAGTACAGCTGTGTACCTTATGGTGCATCCCTTTCCTGGAATTCTTCACTTCTTCACCGCCAAACCCTCCCTCTCAAAATCATCAGCAACATTACGAAATTTATCTGAACCTGTGGATCCATCACAGGTTCAGATAAATAATCCCTAGGTCCCTAGGGTTCAGATAAATAATCCCTAGGTCCAACACCAGTCATGTATCCCCAGGGTGTAAACCCATCACACACACTCACACACACACATTCACTGCCCCATGACATCCCCACTCACCCACCACCTACCCAGCACACATAATATTCCCCTTCACTTAGTTAATAATTTAATAGCCAAGGGACATCTGGGTTGCTCAGTGGTTGAGCATCTGCCTTCAGTTCAGCTCAATGATCCGGGGATCCTGAGATCGAGTCCCACATCAGACTCCCTGCAGGAAGCCTGCTTCTCCTTCTGTCTATGTCTCTGCCTCTGTGTTTCTCATGAGTAAATAAATTTTTTAAATCTTTAAAAAATAATCTAATAGCCAACATAGAGTTTCCATTGGCTAGATTATTTTTATGATATATGGATCAGTTAAAAAATAAAAAGATTCTTCTTCTAATTCAAGAGGATATTCTTTCCTTACTTCATGTGCTGGTGAATCCCTAAACCAACATAGGCTAGCCCTGAAAGCCAGGATGCTCACTCACCACTGTGCCATCATTGAGGGGCTCTGAGAGAAAAAGCCTTGAGCTTGTCCACACAGCAATGCAGGGAGGTCATCTGGCCCCATAGAGAGCCAGGTGTCACCAGCTCTCACCATGACTGCAAACGGCAGGAACCAATACCTGTTAGATCTCGACTGGGTCACCAAACCTCTCTGAGGCTGTGATGGCATGAAATACTGTTGAGCAAACAGTCTCATGCCTAGCATATGCAAGGGGCTAAGGAAAATAAATAGGGGTTGACTTCACAGGTCAATATTTTGCTAGTAAAATCACTTGGCAAATTGCATGAAGAAGCAACCTGGCCCTGCCAGCACCAATATCAAAAGGTGACCTCCTATCCTGGAAAGAAACAATCTCAGAGAAAGATTCAATTTTCTTTCAGAAGGTGGGGATTAATCTAGTGATGATAGAATCAACATGGTGAGAAGGATAAGAGGCAGAAAGGTATAGAAAGAGAGGAAGGAAAAAGAAGAGAATGGTGGGGGAAGGGAGGAGAAGAAGCTCAAGAATTAATCATACAGCAAACATTTCCAAGGCACCTCCTGAGTACCAGGCACTACTCTAAGTGCCTCATGAACATTGTGTCCTTTGATCCTCACAAAGCCTATGACGTCAGGACTCTTACTATGTCCATTTCACAGATTGATAAATTGAGGTAGAGAATATTTAAGTAACCTACTCAAGATGCACACAGAGCCAGAATTTAAACACCTTCCCTCCAGCTCCAGATCCCAGGCTCTTTGCTACTACCCCATTCTGCCTTTCAGAATAATGGAATATGAAGAAAATTCCCATTCTTCCATTGTTCTGCTAGAAGACAGACTGAGAAACCCACTAGGCTCTCTCTGTTGTGTCTGCTTATTCATGGCTCTAATCAGTTTACTGGAAATCACAGTTCACTGGTCTACCTCCCACTAAACGAGTTCCCTGTGGGCAGAAATGCTTCTTCCATTTTGAATCAGGATCTGCCACGGGGAACTCTGGCCTGTGTTCTCACACCTGCCATCCATTACACACTGAATCCGGTGGAGCTGTCCCGGGATCTGGAGGTCAGCAGGCTGGTGTGTCTGGAACTGTCTTGTCATTCTGATGGAAGCCTCCAGCTTTTCCAGCTGCTCTGGGGAGTCATCATCCATCAAATGCCCAGTGCTGATGCAGACTCAGTAATTCTTTAGGACAGTCTCAGTTTGGGGACTGTCCCACATTGGGACTTTTTCCCAATCAAAGCAATTTGCTAAGGGTTCCAGAGTTACTACTATGTTTTGTTAAATCAATATAAGACATTTTATATAGATAAATTCTCAAGTCAGAGAAAATCCTCTGTTGGCCCACAGATCTCTTCTTAGTCACTTGACTAACAATCTTAAGGAAGCCTTACTGATGTTGAAAGTTAATAAGGAAGAAGAAGAGATGGAAAGACTATAAGAGATTCCTATAATTTAAAAATGATTGGCCAAGTTTTTAAATTTGGAAGATGGACAATGGATATATATGGTTTATTACCATAATGGCTCTCCTTGGATGTATGTTTTAAATTTCTTTTAGTAAAATTAAGGGAATATGTGTGTTAATAAAAAAGAAAGTCAATAAAGATAAGTGTGTGTATTATTACACATATAAATAAAATAAATATATATATATATGGGAGGCAAAGTGAAAAACAAATTTTTTTAGGGTTTCAGCTGTTCTCTATTTTTTTTGTATATTTTTTATTGGAGTTCTATTTGCCAACATATAGCATAACACCCAGTGCTCATCCCGTCAAGTGCCCACCTCAGTGCCCATCACCCAGTCACCCCATCCCCCCCCACCTCCCTTTCCACTACCCCTTGCTCGTTTCCCAGAGTTAGGAGTCTCTCATGTTCGAAAAACACATTTTAAATTTTTTTAATTAAAGAATATTATACATTGGAAAAAAATAGAAAATTCCAATAAACAAAAAGGGGAGAAAAAAATCACCCTGCCAGAAGTAACTATCTTGAGTGTTCTAATGTACACTCCTCCAGACATACTTACTGACACAAAAGTATGTTCACACACACTGTTTTTAATCTGCTTTAACATCATGAATAATATCATTCCAGTTTTTGATGCTTCTTATCATTGCTCTGACTGCACTTTACTGGGACTTGTCATCATTTTTTATGACCTTGAATTATTTTATAAAATGAATGTATTGTATTTACTTTACCAATCCCTTCCTCTTGGAGATTAGATTGATTCCAACTTTCCACTCTTATGAAAAATTCCTTAATTGTCTCAACATTTTGAACAAATGCCACTCATCTCAAAGAACATGACTCAAAAAAGATGCACTACCAACAGTGGTCTGAAGCCATGCGGCACCCACTCTTGGCTGAAATTTCATTTTTTTCTCTGGATTTTTTAAATCTCCAAATTCCTTCTTTTCTGTCACAAAACCATTTTATGCATTCAAACGCTCCCCCTATTGATCCTCACTCCGTTTCTGGCTGCTCATCTACCAGTTTTTCTGAAATCACTCTTTCTTTCCCTTTTATGAAGTCCACTTCTGCTATATCCTCTCCTTTGCTTTCATGCACTCACCCTTCGTCCTATTGACTCATTCCATCCTTTGAAGCCAACTGTACAAAAGACACACACAAGGCCCTGTGGGGATCAAAGGGTGAGTGCACCACATCCCGAGCCCTAAAGGAATTCAGAATCTAATTGGAGATGCAAAGGACATGTACACAGTGGTATACCAGTAAATTGGCTCTCTATGGGGGGAAGAACACTTGATGTATGGGTTTGACAATTTCCGTGCTATAAAATACTCCCACCATGGCCAAGCTACCAACATGATGTCACTAACCCCAAAGGTGAGAAGAGATGCCTATAAGCCAGCTCCAGGATAAAACTGCATGTGCCTGAAAGGCTAAAATATATACATATGTGTACATACATATACGTGTACGTGGAAATGCATGCCTAGGTGTACATGTATTTGTATGTGTTTCAGCTTTTCACGTACATGCAGTCTTGCGTGAGTGTGTGTATATGCATATAACCAGACAAGACAACCAGAGAGGATACTTATGAGTAGGCATTCATGTCACCATCATTTTCTTCACCATCAATATTTATTGAGCATTTACAATGGGTTTAGCCCTATAGTCAGTGTTTTATATGCATGACTTTACAACGCACTCCTAGGAAGAGATGTCATTACTACTGCCAATTTTGTATATTCGCCCTTGCAAAATTAGAGTCTTGAAGGGGGACATAATTTGTCCTTGGTTATTCAGTGCAGTTAGTGGTGAAGCCTGGATCCAATCAAGGTCTATCTGATTACAGAGCCCAAGCTCTGGTGACTATGCTCTCCTACGGCTTCATGCCAGGGAGCAAGACCTCAGAGCCCCACTGGCCGTGAGTCCCCAGCGTGGACTAGCATTCCTGCCCAGCCACAGGACTCCCTTGTCTCATCATTACATCTCTTCTCCAGTGTATGTCAAAGGCTGGTCAGTGACACCCAAAGTTGCCCTTGAACTTCCTATATATTCCTCTCTTCATTTAGCTCTCTTCTCTTTCCTACCAGAAGCTTCCCTGGGTCTTTCTTCTTTTAAGTATAGCTTTCTTGTGCCTCTGCATTTACACTTGTCTCTTGAACTTTTTTTTTAATTTCTATCTCCTTATCAATAATTGTTGATAAGTTTTCATTATGAAAGCCAGGAGACCAAGAACTTGTATAACTGAAAAGAATGCATAAAGACAGAAGCAGGTGGAAAGCCCAGGGGGAAGGCCAGATCACGATGTGTCAGCAGGGTGAGGTTGCCATTCGGAAAGCACACACAGGTGTATAAATGTCCTAGTAGGAGTTTTTCTCTTTGCCCATTCCTTGGCCCTGAGGGTCTGAACCTAAGTCCACAACAGGAGGAGGTGAGAAAATTAGGCAGCATTTAGCAGAACACCTCATGATGATGAAAGAATTAAAAAATGAGATAAATGATGACACACACACCAGGAATCTTCCTGCTGATGTCAGAGACGGAAGGGAGAACAAGAAATTGTTTGCCATTGAAGAAAGGAATGAGGAATTTCTTGAGTGAGCTCCACGTGCTCAGCACTGTTTAGCATTGTATGTACGTTGTTATCTCCCGTCACTTACAGTGATGCCTCAAAGCAGGCTGTAGCAATCTTAATGATTTCCTATAGGTAATGCAGTGTCCATGGGGGGTGGCAACTTATTTCCGGAGCACAGTGGGCACATGAAGAGTCAGAAGGCAAGCCCCTGACTCATGGGCTCTAAAGCCTGCATCTTTTCCCCTCTAAAAACTGCCTCCTGTTGATGTGGTGGGATTTCTCACCTGTGGCACTATTGATATTAGGCTCCAGGTAATTCTTTGCTATGGAGGCTGCCCTGTGCACTGCAGGATGTTCAGCAGCATCCCTGGCCTCTACCCACTAACAGCCAGTAGTATCTCTCACCCTTGTGAGCTGTGACAACCAAAAATGTCTCTAGACCCAGCCAAATGTCCACGGGTGGATGAAATCTACTATGGTTAAGAACCACTGAGGTAAAGGGAGTTCGTACCATGTCTAGAGCTCCCTGTTCTCTGTTTCCCCTAAGGATGTTCTCTTAAGCAGTATTTTTGACCAGAAATAGGTAAGAATGTACTGACCATGTAAGCTATTAACTTTTGGCACATTTTGCTTTATGTGGTAGGTTTCCTGGAAGCTGGAGAATGGAGAAAACAAAAGGCCTTTCCTTCTCATAATTTTAAAGACAGCTAACACTAGGGGTTCTAGGGAGCACAGTCTGTTAAACGCCCAACTGTTGGCTTCAGCCCAGGTCACGATCTCAGGTCATGAGATCCAGCACCATGTTGGACTCCAAGCTCAGTATGGAGTCCGCTTAAGACTCTCTCCTCCTCTCCCTCTGCCCCTCCCCCTCCCTCTCTGCTTACAATAAATAAAAGAGGAGGAGGAAAAAAAGAGGTGCTACCACTTTTCAGGTGAGGTTGAATACTACTCAAAGTGTTTCATATATAAAAAAAAATAACAAAGTGCTTCACATGTATTGATCCATCTAATCCCCATAACAGCCTGTGGTGAGTACTGTGGACATTCTCACTTTACAGATGAGGATACTGAGGCAAAAGGAACTAAGGAAACTGCCCAGGGCTTCACCACTAGTGAGTGGCAGGGCAGAAATTTGAACCTGGACAGAAGGCAGCCAGAGCCTCTGGTCTTAACTCCTACTTGATCTTGCCCCTTACACCCGTAAAGAGTCAACAATTTATTAGATCAGCAAGAATGAGAGCTATTCTCTGAGAACAAGTGTTGCCAGAACTAACCTTGTAACCTTCTTGCCTCAAGAAGACTCTCTGGCATCACCCAGCACCTGCCATCCAGCACATAGCCAAAAAGCCTAGTAGAAATCCTGATCCCTAGGGTGGTGGTTAGTAGGGTGTATAGAAGAGTCACCTGAGCAGCTTCTGTGAAATGAAAATTCTGAGATCCCAACCCCAAAGATTCTGATTCCATAGCTCCAGGGTCAATCCCAGGAATCTGCATCTTAATGAGTTCCCAGGCCCCTGATAGACTTGTTGAGAAATGAGGTCCTGGGACCTTGGGTCTGGGTTAGCATAAAGCTTTGCATGAAGCTTTGCATATCCCAAAACTCCTATGTTGAGATCCTAACCCCCAATGCCATGATATGAGGACATGAGGCCTTTGGGAGGTAGGAGGTGCTTCAGTCATGAAGGTGGAGCCCCCATGAAGGGAATTAGTGTTCTTCTATAAGAGATCCCAAAGAGCCTCCCTAGTGCCTTCCACCATGTGAGAATACAGCAAGAAGATGCGAGCTATGAACGAGGAAGAGGGCTCTCGCCAGGACACAACCATGCCACCAATTTGATCTTGGACTTCCCAGCCTCTATAACCATGGAAAATAAATTTCTGCCATTTATAAGCAAGCCAGGTCTGTGATACTTTGTTGTAGCAGCCCAAAGAGACTAAGACAAGCCCCTAGCACCCAGGGAAGACAATAAATCAGCTTGATCCTTGTGGTAATTTCAGCAGGTGGTGGTTTTCCTGAGAGAGATCATGAATTGGCAGGTTGATTAGTGCTGCCAGCCATGGGTGCAGGACTGAGAGTAATGATATGCTTGATATTTATCTGCTGACCCTGATAGAGGGCCAAGGTGAGCTTCATCAGCCTTTCCAGACTATAAGATCTTAGTCTCCTGCAGCTTCTGGCAAGAGGTCTTACCATAACAAACTATACTGCTCCCATTAGATACTATTATTAGCTTGCATCATGCAACTTTTGTCACAGCAGTCATTAAGATTAAAGCAGGATTAAAAGCCTGAGTGTTATTGATGGCAACCATCCCAGACCTGCCTTTACGTTTTTCACAGCCTCTTCTTCACAGCTCCTCACTGAGTGCCCACGGAGAACATTACTCTCCTACTGAGCGCACGTTCAGCAGCTCAGCCCTGGGGCCTGGGTTGCCTGGGGGTGAGACAGACTTTCTGTTCCTCGTGCCCCTGTATGGGAATCCCCCCAGCCAGAGGACCCAGACGGCAGGTGGACGCTCCTCCACAGACCGAAGTAAGATAAATGCCTCCTGAAACAGGGAGCTGTGTCCAGCTTGTACATCTGTCTGTCCAAACTCCAGCACACAGCTGAAAGGCCCAGGGCATAAAAGAACTAAGAAATATCCGTGAGAGATGGAAGGAAGGAAGGGGAAGGGAGGGGAGGGGAGGGGAGGACAAAGGGAAAAGAGAGAAGGGAGGAGAGAGAAAAGGAAGGAGAGAGAAGAGAGGAAGGAAGGAAGGAAAGAAGGAAGGAAGAAATGGAAGGAAGGAAGAGGGAGGGAGGGAGGAAGGAAGGAAGGAAGGAAGGAAGGAAGGAAGGAAGGAAGGAAGGAAGGAAGGAAGGAAGGAAAAGGAAGGAAGGAACTGGTATAAGGCCAGCCCAGTGATGAATGGGCTGCATGGCCCTCTGACCCTCATATAAAATGGCAGATGAGTCTCAAATGAGGAGACGTTAAAGATCTGCCCCTATACACTACCAATCCCGGAGCCTGGCTTTCCTCTTTCACTGCTTTTTGAGATCTTACTGACTTTATGGGTGACTCTGGCACTGGGGAATTGGATCAGATAGGAGTATTTAAAACTGTCTTGAGAGAAGTTCTGTTCACACGACAAGAAATACATTCATAATCACCACCCTCCCGATGCCCATAACAATCCAATCCTGTCCCTCCACTCTCCGTGGCTGGCCATATGAGGTCTGCCCTTCCCAGGCCAACAGGGCTTCTCTCTGCCCCCTCCCTGATGCCTTTCCCCCCATACTCCGTTCTCCACCCCCGGCCCTTGGCACACATCAATAATAATCGTAGTAAAAATTATAGTGAAATTCACCACATGTATCCTTTGGGCCTATTTTACATGGATGCCCTCATTTGTCTTCCCAACAGCTCTGACAAAGAGCTATCCTCATTCCCACTGTACCGTTTAGAAAACCAAAGTTGAGTTGGTCTTCTCCATGAAGCCTCCTCCTCTGAAGCTGGGGCTTAGGATTTCAGCACCTGAATTTGAGGGGGCATAATCAGCCTGACACGTGGGAATCATGGTTCTCGGCGCACGGGGAAGAATCACACTTGTCACCTCTTACACCTCTTATAGCCCAGGCTGTAAGGAGAGCAGTAAGAGGATTATGCTGATGATTACTGTTATTATCATCCATCCCACCTCAGCCCCCACTTCCTGACCGAGAGGCTACAGCTTCACCAGGGAAGGGCCATTTCCAGCCACAGCAGGAGACATCTCCTCACACCTGGGGGGACGGTCACCTCAGGGCTGAGTGAGCCCCCAGAAGGTCCTCTTGTCCTCTCCCCACACAGCACCCAACACGGCCCTTGAACTGAGTAGGCAGCAGCTGGTAGACCAGTCCCAAGGCCTAGGAAGAAGCCACCAGACGCCATCTCCACACCCACATGGGCAGCTCAAAGTATTAGCAGATCAATAGTGTTGTTTTTACTAGAGAAGGCAGAGAAGAAAGAGGTGACGTGAGGCACTCACTGCCCCCTGGTTGTCAGGACCCCGTGGAGCTCTTCCTATGGTCACTCGCAGCCAGAATGTTCTCCCCTGACCCTCTTACAGGCCTCTGCTCCCCCCACACTGAGGCTTGTGCTTCGCCCAGCAGGAGGCCAGAGCCAAGAAGCACAGTGATGGGGAGACGCTGGGGGCCTGGCCCCCTCTGAAAGTTTCACTCTTCTTTGCTTTCAGCTCAGAAACTCCGGTTCTCAGCAGCCAGGATCCCTCTGAGGCTCCTATGGCACAGATGGCAAACCTCTTCTCCAGGACCCAGCCCAGCGCGGTTTCTTCCAACAAACCAGGCCTTGGTGCCTCTGTGTTTACGCCCTGACCCGTGGTTGAGGCCCTATTTTCTCACCTCGGGCTGTGACCCTACCTCCCAGGACGCCTGCCATATGTCTGTTGATTTTTCTCCTTCCTGTCTTCTCACATTTTCTCCGTCTTCCCCATCTGCAAATGGCATTTCTTGGGGTGTGAGAGAAGCCCCAGACCACAGGTATGTGTCCTGTCTCTACCAGGCCGTGGCCCGTCCCAATCAGAGGCAGACTCCTGTGGTGCCCTGTCCTAGCAGGGAGAGAGGAACGCATCCCCGGCGTGTGGTCAAAGGAAACGGTGGCTCCTTCATGGCTTCATGCTTCGGGTGGCAGCTCACTTCTCTCCTTGGACTATTTTTACTTTGGAAAGACTACTTGTCCTGTCTGGGGCTGCCTGCCCTGCCTAGGGAAACAAGCTGATATGGAACCACCAAGTGGTTTGGAGCCCAGAGAGCCGTGGGTTCAAATCCTCTGCCATTATGTCTTAAATGTCACTAACCTTCCTCCTCCAGAAAGAAGGGATGCTACAGGAGGGGAGTGAGGACAGCATGGCCACCATGGCTTGGCTTCTGTCAGGATGGGGTAGCAGAGCCTGTGGAAGGCTCTGGTGCCTGGTGGGGATTCTGTAATGCCTGCTGCCTCCCCCATCCCATCTCATAAGGACCAAACCAGCCCAAGGAAGAGCACTCGTGCTCACATGTGACAAGCCATTCTCAGTGTGGGGTGGCGTCCCAGGGAGCTGCCCATGAAGGTAGGATCTGGGTCATTCCACATCAACATCTGTGCTCTGCATTTCCACTCATTAGCTAAACCACATTGTCACATTCTGGGTTCAACAATAAGATTCTCTTTCTGACAGGAAATATAGACATATTAATCTGTTAATAAAATTTTTACCCTAACGGTGGGTACTCTCTCCTGCAAGAGATTTGAAAGGCACAAAGCTATAGGATCCGCTAAGCCCCCACCTGCTCCTGCCTCCCCAGAAAACTAGACTACTTTCCTTCCATGCAGCCAGGAGGGGAGACACATTGTGTTGCTGATGCATCATCAAAGTGGGGGTTCTGTAGTTCTTCCCCACCTCAAAAGCTCCCGCCTTTGACCTTCCTCCACCCTCCTTCCTCACAAACTCCCTCCACCTGGTGCAAATCACTAGGCATCTCTCCTGCAACACTCCCCTGAGAGGTTCCTGCTGGTGGGCTGGGCCTTATGGAGTTCAAATCCTTCTGGTTCAAATCCCTGCTCAGTTCCTTATTGACTGTGTGACTTAGGGAAGTTGCTTAACCTCTCTGAGCCTCAATATCATCATCTGCAAAATCAGTGGGGCTGGTGGCAACTGGCTGCCCACTCCCCCACACCCCCTCACCCTCACCCCCCCACCCTACCCCCATCCCCGGGACTGATGACAAAATTCAATGAGATGCTGCTGCAAGGCAGGAGCTCAGCTGAGAGCCTGGCCACTCCTGCAGGGTGGTGCTCCTAGCAGGCAGACACCAGGGCCCTCTGGATCCTCCTCTGCTGGGCCTCCCTCAGTGACCCCAAGGCAGAACTGGCTAGGCTGACTCCAGGATGAGCTGGGGAAGGGTGCCTGAAAAGCAGGCAAGAGACTAGGAAAGCAGCTACAGACACAGATTTGATTGTTAACTCTTCCAATTGTAAAGGTAACACTTTATGGGAATTTTACGGAAAATCTGGAAAGTACAACATAAACAAATATTTAAAAGCCCGTGATCACCCTCACACCGAGAGCAGCAGCCCCTCTTGCAAATGTGGCTTTTGTTCACTGGTTGATGCCAGCCTGCATCTACCCTGCCTTGCATCCTGACGGCATGTGGTCATAAGCACTGAAAATGACAGTACTATTTCCCAATGTTACTGGCGAAGGTATCTAGGTTCTAGATAATTTGGCCAAGGTCAAAGAGGTCAAGGTCATACAGAAGAGCCACTGGCACTGTTTCTACCAACGGCTGCTGCCTCCCCCCCACCCCCCCGAAAATAAGCGCACATAAAAACAACAGAAGTATTACCCCCTGACTTTTGAATAGGGCTTTACTCTTTGAGAAGCACTCTCCACCCTGATATTTCTTCCCGGCCTTCGAACCGCGCTGTGAGATCAGCAGAAAGGCTACCATTGTGCCCATTTTATAGATGAGGCTCTGCTCCAGTCACGCGGATGCAAGCGGGGTAAAAGCCGACTCCAGTTCTCCCCTCTAAACTCCACCACCTTCTCCCATGGCCCCCCACCCGCCACCCCAAAGAGCTCAGACTGGGGAGGAAGTAAGAGTAATGGATGGAACGGGAGGTGAGAGACAAGGCCCGCAGGAAATCCGGAGCGAGGAGAGCAGAAAACGCAGCCCTCCCGCAGTGCCTTCTCCAGCCACGTATGGACAGCGAGGTCTCCACGCCACTGCTCACGGCGGCTTCAGAGCCACATGCTTCCAGAAAAATCAGGCAGCTGGGGCCCTCTCCTCCAGGTCCAAATAGGCAGCTGCACAGCCCTTCCCCGGGTGATTTATTGTGGCTCAGAACCCTAACCCAGCTCCAATTTCAGCGGAACCAGGGGGATTTCAGCCCAGTGCTCTGAGCTGCCATCGACAAGCAGCAGGGAAGTGACTTGAAATAACGGTTTCAGGGGGCACCTGGGTGGCTCAGTGGTGTGATCCCAGAGTCCCGGGATCGAGTCCTGCATCGGGCTCCCCACCAGAGCCTGCTTCTCCCTCTGCCTGTGTCTCTGCCTCTCTCTGCGCGTCTCTCATGAATAAATAAATAAAATCTTTTTTAAAAAATAAAAGATATAACAGTTTCAGGGCATGCTTCCTCCTCCCACTCCCCACTCCCAGGTGTCCCCAAAGTTCACATTGAGCCCCAGGCAACGCACTTCGACTCCTTGTGGACACACCTGACTCTGACATCACCGCGGACCTGCAGAGGGACAACGTCCCGTTCGCCCTAAGAGAAGGCCTGGCACTCGGAGGGTGCTGAGCAGCTGTGGCTACCGCCACCAGGGAGCCTCCAGGGAGGTGGCAAAAACTGGGTGAGGAGTCGCAGGGAGCAGTGCCCTCCAGGCAGAGTCAGGGCTTTGTTTGTGCAAAGAATGGGTGCCCTTTGAGCTATCACTGGGTGCCAGGCACTGGGCTAAGTGCTTTGTTTCTGTATACCAAGGGACTTCACAGGCTCAGGTACCCAGGGGTAGTCCTGGCGCCACTAGACCCAAGAGCATAAACAGTGAATGGTACCATCAGCCATGTGCTTGAGCTCTTGCTCTCTTTCACTCTCGCTCTTTCTCTCTCTCCTTGTCTCTCTTTCTATCTCTGGATGTGTGTCTCTGTCTCTGGCCCTGTGTGTGTCTCTGTTTCTCTCTCTGTCTCTCTCTCTGTTTCCTCCTTCTCGCATATCCTCAGAGGTATTTATGCTATGTGGGGGTTTTCAAAGAGCTCTCACAACTGAGTTATCATCTGGGATCTCTCTCAGACTCCATCTGCTCCCAGATCTGTGTGCAAACAGCAACATCCAAAGCTCCAAAAAAGAGGGGGCATAAAACATTTTTATTTGTTCTGACCTGAAAACCCATATGATCCACAATGTATGAGAGAAAGTCAGAAAAAGGAAGGAAGAGCAGATTGTCAGGCTTGGAGCCCACCAGGAGCCCCTCAGACCCAAATCCTGTGGCTCAATAGTACATAAAGGAAGCCTCAAGAATGTGCCTTGTGCCTGACAGTGAATCTTTCCAAGCTGCCATGCTTTGCCCATTGGAAGAACTTGCAGGCCCGGGTTGAAATCCTGGTTCTACAGCTTTCTGCTATGTGACCTTGAACAAATTACTTAACTTCTCTGAACCTCAGTCCCCTCCACTGTAAAACAAGACAAATAACTCGCACTGAGGAGGAGTATTGTGAGGATGAAGTCCCTGGAAAGCCATTTGCATGGTGTTTGGCCTGTTACAGGACCTAAGAAATGGTGACCACAGTGACAGGGGAGACCCTGGTGCTGATGGTGCTGGCAGTGGTCATGCTGGAGGCAGGGGCAGAAGCAGCAGCCATAAACATGGCAGAGCTGGATGTGGTTCGCGGTGGGTGGGGGGATGAGGATGCTGTTAGTGGAGGGAGAGATGGTGGAGAGCATGTCAGTGGGGGTGGTAGTTCTGGAACCTGCCTGTTGGTTCCTTTCCTTTCTACACCCTACTTGCACATTAAGAAGCCAACTGTGTGAGCCACAGTCCCCTGCCCTCCAGATGCACTTCTCTCTCGGAGGCTTCCAGAATCACCGTTCAGCATCCCCAGCCCCTCAGCCTCATTCTCTGGGTCACTGCAGATGAGTTGCCTCCCCCTGGCATCACTGAGCCAGGCTCCAGGGTGGGACCCAGGAGACCAGCTGAGCAAAGATGCACGCGTTCTCTCGCCTGGCTCTGCTCTTCTCCTGTCCGTGTCCTGCCCCCATCCACAACCTGGCTTCCTTACCAGCTCCCCCACCTTTCTCCCCACCTTTCTTTCTGCTCCAAAGACCTGATCTCTTGGTTCCTGTTGTACCTGAGATCTTGCACCAGGGAAACCAAAGTGAACGACAAAAATACAGATATTCTCAATACAAGAACTTCTTCTTGCCTTGCCCTGAAGTTACCCTGAAGAGTTACAGTTTGTCCCATTCAGAGGACAAACTGGAAGAACCAAGGAAAGCCTCCTAATTGCAAAGCCAAGTTGGATTTAGAACAGAAGTATCTAGAATGGAGTGGTGTGGAGAAAAGGGAACCTGTTGGTGGGAATGTAAGCTGGTGCAGCCACTCTGGAAAACACTATGGAGGTTCCTCAAAATGTCCAAAATAGAGCTAAACTATGACCCAGCAAATGCACTACTAGGTATTTATCCAAAGGATACAAACATAGTGATTTGAAGGGGCACATGCACCCCAATGTTTAGAGCAGCAATGTTCACAATAGCCAAACTATGGAAAGAGCCCAGATGTCTACCATAAACAAATGACTGGTTAAAGAAGATGATGTGTACACAGACACACACACACACACACACACACACACAGGAATATTACTCAACCATCAAAAAGAATGCAATCTTGCCATTTGCAACTATGTGGATGGAACTAGAGGGTATTATGCTAAGTGAGATAAGTCAATCAGAGAAAGACAAATACCATATGATTTCACTCATACATGGAATTTAAGAAATGAAATAGATGAACAGATGAAGGGAAGGAAAAATAAGATGAAAATTGAGAGAGAGGCAAACCATAAAAGACACTAAATTCTAGGAAACACACTGAGGGTCGCTGGAGGGGGGCGGGTAACTGGGTGATGGGCATTAAGGAGGGCACTTCATGTAATGAGCACTGAGTGTTATATGAAACTGATGAATCACTAAATTCTACCTCTGAATTGAATGACAAACCTTAAAAGACAATATTTACCCAGAGCTCATTTTACCCTTAAGTGAACTGAAAGTTCTTATGAGCCGGAGAGACACTGTCCCATCAAGTTTTACAGAAAACATATCATCTTTGGAGATTTCAGTGAGTCTGATGCAAGGAGTGGAAAGAGCAGGTCCAGAACCAGAGGCCTGGGTTCAGGTCCTGGCTCCTTAGTAGCAAATCATGAGCCCTCCTCAAGCCCCAATTTCTATACCTGCAAATGTGAGATAAATGTGAAGTTTATCTCCATGCGCCTCCATGCGGGTGAAGGGCTTGGTTTGAAAGCTCTGCAAAGATAAGCCTTTTTTTATTCTCCTGAGGCATTTAAGCATCTTTCTAGAATAACCAAACTTTCATCCTTCAGGGCAGAGCTGTGGCTCCCAGCTGTCCCAGTGCAATGTCCAAGAGCCAATCTCATTCTGTCTTCAAGCCCCTTCCTGAAAACTTAAGTAGCAATGAGGTCAGTGATGAACTCCCCTGAAAGAGGGTCAGGCAGGCCCATACACTGCCGCGAATCCTGGCCTGTGATTGTTATTAACAGAAGCCTCTGTGCATTGATTTCAGTGGGCCAGCGAACGTTCTGCTCACATATGTGTATATTGTCCTGGGCCTGGCAGTCTATTCCTTAGGAACTTTCCAGGGAAACTGGGAATGGAGGGATTGATTTTTTTTTTTTTTTAATTTACCGTGCCCTTCTCTGACAAATGCCATTGCCACCAGCCAGGAAATTTGTATGAGGTAGGGTGCAGCAAGAAGGCTGAGCAACACCACCAATTTCAACGGAGTCTCATTTAGAGAAGATTGTTGTAACATAGCATGGAGGGCAACACCATAACAATTTGTGAAATGCTTGGGTTAGCTGGTTACTGAGTCATTGAAAGTCCACACCCACTCTCCACTCTACCTACACTTTCCACCTGTCCCCCTCCTTACCTGTCAGTTTGGTTTTTTTAAAACTCAATTCACGTTTCCCTTTTCTGGGAAGCCTTTCTTCTACCACCAGCCTCCTCTCCCACTTCCTCTAAGTGATGCCTGAACAGCTTGGACATAAATCTCTAGACTCCTTTCATCCTGTGCTGGAAGCCTTACTTCAGCTACGTTCCCTACACATGACTATGAGCACCTTAAAAGCAATGTGCCTTCTTTCCATATACCTCCATGTCACCAAACCCAAGGGAACTGGGATGAACCTGCTAACTGGTGTCAAGGACATGTTTATAATTCAGAATCCTAATGTTGCAGGTTAAGAATTGCATTGATGGGGACATAGCTCAAAACAAAGGTCGACGTTTTGCCTGGAAACTTTTAAAAAGATTTTATTTATTTATTCCTGAGAGACACAGAAGGAGAGACAGAGATATAGGAAAGAGAGAGAAGGGGCAGCCCAGGTGGCTCAGTGGTTTGGCGTCTCCTTCAGCCCAGGGCCTGATCCTGGAGACTCGGGATCAAGTCCCATGTCGGGCTCCCTGCATGGAGCCTGCTTCTCCCTCTGCCTGTGTCTCTGCCTCTCTTTCTCTCTCTCTCTCTCTCTGTGTCTCTCATGAATAAATAAATAAAATCTTAAAAAAAAAAAAAAAGGAAAGAAGGAGAAGCAGGCTCCTGTGGGTATCCCCATATAGGACTCAATCCCAGGACCCTGGGATCATGAACTGAGCCGAAAGAAAACTCTCAACCACTGAGCCACCCAGGTGCCCCTTTGTCTGGAATTTTTTTTTATTTAATTCGAGAAATCAGTGGTGACCAGGATGCATGTCAGAAAAGGCCTTCTCCTCATGCATGGCCTTAAACACAAAGGAACATAAAAGAGAATGAATTGGATCACCTAAAGATCAAAACATAAACAAGAGACTTCTCTGCAGTGACTCTGGCTTCCCTAGTAACAGGGTGGTCGGGTTACTGTTGAGCCAGCCTGGCTCAAAGACACTTGACTTCCTTCTTTTTTTAGAGAGAGAGTTGGAGAGGAGGGGCAGAGAGAGAGAGAGAGAGAAAATCTTAAGCAGGCTCTACATTCAGCACAGAGCCTTACTCGGGGCTCAATCCCACAACCCTGAGATCATGACCTGAGCAGAAATCAGGAGTCCGACACTTAAGTGAATGAACCATCCAGATGTCCTTTGGTTTCCTTCTTCAACTCACTAATGATCTTTGACCCCTAAAAGCATTGGAGAGTCCTCAGCAATGCAACAGGGATCCTCACTTCTATCCCCTATCTTTATCTCACCACTTTTGAAAACATGGATGGATTGTGTCTCTAACCATAGGGAACTATCCTAAGCTTCTCATAGCCAGGTGGTGTTCCCAAAAATCTTCCCTGTCACCAACCACCAGTGCCTGCCACTGTCACTGTTAGAAGCTGGGTCTGGTTGCAAGCCAAAAAATCTTCAAGAATCCCAAACCAGAAGATTTTTTTGTACCACCTTTCTATGTTCTTACTGCTGTGTTTTCAACCCCCAAGTCTTGGTCAGTGAGGCAAACAGAGCCTGTGCCTTCTTGCTAAGCAGTAGATGTCCATCCACTGACCAAGTAGGACAGTCTTTTTTAAAATCATGGCACAGAGGGGCACCTGGTTGACTCAGTCAGTTAAGTGTCTGCTCAGGTCATGATTCTGGGGTCCTGGGATCAAGTCCCACATTGGGCTCCCTGGTCAGTGGGGAACCTGCTTCTCTCTCTCCCTCTACCTCTGCCCCTGTTTGTGCTTGCAGTCTCTCTCTCTTAAATAAAATAAAATAAAATAAAATAAAATAAAATAAAATAAAGGTACAGAAGAACATAACAGAGGAAAGTGACTCAGTTTGTCTTTAGTCAGAAAATGCGATGGCTCCCCTGAAAAATATCTGGACTGGATATAATTCAGCTCTGCAAATGATTTTTTGGCAACTTTCCAGGGCACTGCTGCATGCCGAATAAAGAACTTAAGATTATCCCAGATAAAAATAGAAAAAGCACCTAAAGAAGATAATTAAAAAAGAAGAGGTACAAATGGCTCTAGAACATATAACATGATACATTACTTCATCAATAATCTTTAAAAGGTACATTAAAATGACCATAAGTAACCATTTTATCACCAACCAAGTGACTACCGACACTACAGAATTATACCAACAGTTCTGAAAAAAGATACATAAACAAATATCTTTATATCTTTATCCACTGAAGGCAGGAATATGAAATGGTACCATTCTGGTAGATTACTTAAAAATATTGAGGGGCGCCTTGGTGGCTCAGTCAGCTAAGCATCTGCATTTGGCTCAGGTCATGATCTTGGGGTCCTGGGATAGAGACCCATGCTGGGCTCCCTGCTCAACGGGGAGTCTGCTTCTCCCTCTCCCTCTGCCTGCCCCCCAATCCTGCTCTCTCTCTCTCTCAAGTAAATAAATAAAATCTTTTTAAAAAGAAATAAAAAAAGAAAAAGAAATATTGAATCAAATTCTGCAAAATGTACCATCTTTTGATTCAGCAGTTCTGCTTCTAGGAAAATATCCTAAACAAATGAAAAATTCTTGTCTTTGTGACATATGTTCAAGGATCTATATCTCTGTGTCGTCGAAATAGGAAAAATCTAGAAACAATGCAGTTGAACATTATGAGCAAAGAATGTTACTATATGCACATATAGAGAATATTATGCTGCTCTGAAAAGCCATTCTAATTAATAGAATTCAGCATTTTCTTTCAAGTGCCAGAGAGTAAATATTTTCGGCTTTGTGGGGCAAGAGCAAAATCAAGAATACTATGTAGTACTAATCTCAATGAGAGCAAACCCACAGACCTTCATTGACAAATTCAACATGGAAGAATGATTGAGTATGATTATTTTGTAATACAGGCCTACTAGTGAGAATAATTTAATTTTCTTCAGACTAATAACATTGTGCTTAACTGAGGTTCAAAGTCAGCTTTTCTAATTGTCAAATTGATTTCAAATGTTCATGTGTAAAAAAAAGCATGCTTAGCTCAGAGGCTGAAGAAAAACAGACAGCAGGCCAGTTTTGGCCTGTGCTTACAGTCTGCTGACCCCTACTAATGAGGAACGCTGGTGAATGTGGGAGAAACTTCCTGAACTATTGGTAAGCAGACTCTAAAATAGTATGAGCAGTGTGTGGGGTGATCATCGTTCTGTTCACCAAATATCTTCAGTCCTCTGCTTTTCCAGGCACCAGCTAGCACTGCACCTGCCAGCTCCCCTACACTGCATCTGACCACATGACCAGAGCTGGCCACAGATTTCAAGTGGATATGGCCACATATGGCACTCCAAGGGCAGACTGGGGGCAGGGAGGAATATTTGCAAATCACATATCTGACTCCAATCCAGAATATATTTTTTAACACTCTCGATACCCAATAATAAGGAAACAAACAACCCAATTTTTTAATGGGTAAAAGATTTAAAGACCCTTCACCAAAGAAGACATATGGATTGCAAATAATGACATGAAGACATAGTCAACATCATTAGTCATTACAGAAATGCAAACTAAAACCATAATAAGATACCATTCCATGCCTATCAGAACAGCTTAAATAACTATTTTGAAGATTTCATTATTCAGTAAATGAACATGGAGTTTGAACTTACAGCCCCAAGATCAAGAATCAAATGCTCTATGAACTGAGCCAGCCAGGTGCCCCTGAAATAATATTTTTTAAACTGACAATACCAAGTGTTGGGGAGGAAAAGAGGTAACTGGAATTCTCATACCTTGTTGGTGGGAATGCAAAATGAGCCTGTGCCTTCTTTGGAAATGTTCGGCAGTTTCTTATAAAGTTGATCATATTTACCATATGACCCAATAATCCTGCTCATAGATATTTGTATATTAAAAAATGTATGTTCACATAACAACCTATACCTAAATGTTTATCAGTAATCCCTCAAAACTGGAAACAGCCCAAATGCCATTTACCTGGAGGATAGACAAGGGATCTGTCACATATCCATACAATGGAATACTATTCAGCAATAAAAAAGAAGGGGACATTTGACAAAAGCAACATGGATGAATTTTAAATGTATTTTCTAAGTGAGAGCAGTCACACCCAACAGGTTATTTTAGGATTCCATTTATATTACAACATAGAAAAGGCAAAACTATAGGGACAGAGTATGGATAGTTGTCAAGTGCTGGGTATAGTGGGGGGTGGATTAACTACAAAAGATGACATGAAGGATACTTTGGGCAATGGGGGGTGATAGAACTGTTCTTTATCTTGATAGGGGTATTGGTCAAAATTGCACACCAAAAAATTTAATTTTACTGTATGTAAATTTTAAATAAAAATTGTTTAAAGTTTTTAATAACCATATCAAAAGAAAAAAAAGAAAAATATAAACACTACAGCCTACACCACATGGGTGGGCAGCTCAGTCCTGCTCGGTCTAAAGAGCAAGTCTCTCTGAGTCCAGCATGGGTGTAAGTGGAGGCCGAAGTCCTACTGGAGAAGTTGATTGGGCATTATTTGCCTAGAATGGTATCTTCCAGCACCTGACTCTGGCCTTTGCACAGTCTGGTCAAGCAACTCCCTACATCTGTAGGCAGGGGCTCAGCCACATGCACCTGAGCTTTCTGTTTCTCTTTTGTTACTCCTAAATCCTTTTAACCAGAAGCAAATGGAAAGAGAAGAAGAAAAGAAGCTAAAAGTTCATGGCAGAATCAGCAACCAGGGTTGAATGCCTAGCTGAGGCCAAGTAGAGTGTAAAGAGGTTACAACAGGTACTGCGGAAGTCTTCTTCCCAAGCCCCAAGCTCAAGGTCTATGCTGCTGAGCCTACAGCATTCTGCAGGTTCAGTGAAATGAAACTCAATGCATAGCCCCAAGCAGCACCCAGCAAGTGTTGGGTGCTGACTTTTGTCACTGTGCCTTTTGTTTGACCCCTTGATCCTAAGATCTGCATCCTGGGGTGGGAGCCATGGTAGAAGGTAGAATATAAGCAATAAACTCATGTTGTATGACCACTTATATGGCCAAACATCCTATCACAAACCGTAGGGTGCACCCAGGTACTTCCCCCAACCCCACCACTCACAGAGCCAACAGGTTCAAAGAGGCTATGTGCTTCCACGAATGAGTGTGCAGCCAAAGCTCAATTCTGTACAAAACCAGACTCTCAGTCCCCTGGGGGAGGAAGAGGGGTCTCACCCAAGTTCCCAGTAGGCTTGGCAGCAAACATACACTTAGGCCACATAGGGTGGTAGGAGAATGAATGAATGAATGAATGAATGAATCTTGCTGCATGCGCTGTCGTTTATCTGTATGTGTCAGACGGAATGATCAAAATTGGTGAATAAAGTATAGAGCACAAAGTAGGTAAGTTTGTGACATGTCCCTCCAAGAGCTGTATGAGTAACAAATGAGGGAATTCATGAAAAGCATTTAGGACAATTCCAAGAACAAAGCAAGTATCAACCAATAGTGGCTCTTATTATCGTTATCCTAATCATTATCACTATTCAGCTGTATCAAAAGAATGGAGTAGCCAAAATAGGAGTGAAATGTGGATGCTGCCTGCCTGCAAGACATGGATTGCAGACAGACTTCATGAAAGGGGTTGGAATAGCAGATTGCGTTGTAGTGCCTCTATCCCTGGAATAACAAGAAAGTACAATGGATAGGTTTTTAATGATCCTTTTTCCATCGTGAGCCTCCAGGAAGGAAAGGCAATAGCCCAACAGCTCCCACTTACCACATCTTATATATTGTCCTCAGTCCCCTTTGCATATTGTTGCTATTTGTGCATTTATGTGTTTCTCCATTGCTTTGTCTGAGCAAATTTGATCTCATCAGCAGCTAGGAAACAACCAGCTGTGATTTCAAGTCTTTGGAAGGTCAGCTGGAGAGGCTGCATCTTCCTAGCAACAGTTGCCAGGCAAGATTTTGGGGGTGGACTCAAGCCCCACTGGAGATGAAGATAGATAGACGGCTATTAATAATTGGTATTTGTCTGAATGGGGGGCTGGGGAGTTACCCCTACGAGGGGCATAAGCAATCTCTAGGTAGCGTGCAGCTCATCCCTTTCGTTAGGAGTTCAGGTTGAACTCCTTTTTGTCTTATTTGTCTTACTTGATGGCAATATTTCCTAAAATATTCAGATTGAAAACTACCCAGGGTTCGTACTTCTGTTAGACCTAACATTCCATTTTTGTGGTCAATATTTTGCAAATATCTCCCTTGCTATTCTTAAATGGAATCATAGATGTACAACTGACCCAAGCACATAATTTTAAAAATAAATATAATGAAAAAAATAAAATAAATAAATAAATATAATGCCCCATAATAGAGATGACATAAGTGAGAAATAAAGTAATTTCTAATAAGATAAGATGAATTTTAATATGCAAATGCTTATGAAAAATATACTTAAAAGACATAATGAATAAATCAGATGCTTATGTCTAGTTTTGATGTATTACCCACATTCATTCTTTCTAGTTGACATTTTGAAGTAAGAGCTAAATAAATATACTAACAACAGATATAGACTCACCAAGAATTCAACGCCTACAAGGCGCAGAGTTAGAATACTATATTGAACCCTAAACACTAAGAATAGCATGAGCATCAGTGACATGATTTTTTCAAAATGGTGAACAACTCTTGGTAAAGCTACAATCAAACAAAGTATATGCTTCTTCCATATACATGTTACTTGCATAAATTCAGTGCATATTAAAACCATGAAACAATGGTGTGAGCTTATATGTAAAACAGAGTTGGGTTGAGACCCAGGTGATCACAAACCAGTTTTTTTACCTACTTGAAAAGGGGTTTGGGACATGGCTCAGGATGCCTTGTACACTATAGGATACCATCACTCCCTGGTCTGTACCCACTAAATGCCAGTAGAACCATTCCCCATCACAGTGACAATCTGAAGTGTTCCTGTAATTTCCAAAATGTCCCCTAGGAGCACCAGTATTTAGCCCAATCCAATTTGTTATAAAGGTAAAAACTGAGGTTCAAAGAGTAAAAAGTGGCTTGTTCAAGGAAAAGCCAAGATAAAATTCAGAGTCTTCTCACTCTCACATTAGGGATTAGAGCACTAGCTGAAATTTTGTGAATCCCCTTCACTCACTGGATATGTAAATCAGTTATGAGATGAGGCATGTTGACATTATCCATGGTTCTATTTATCTCTGCCTCTATCCATTTTCAGAAGCAACCTTGACTTCTGATTGCCAGTGATTTCTTGCCTCTGTACTCAGTTGTGAACTCTTTGGAAGCTCTGACTTTTGACAGAAAGGCATTGTTCTTTAGAGAAAAGAATAATTTCTCTATTTGCTTATTTCACTTAGGATTACTCAACAATAGAATCTATCAATGCTCAACCAACAAAGGACAATAGAATAAAACCATATAGGAGGTCATAGTGAAGAGTTTTTATTTAATTCGCATACAAAAAGAAGGTGTGATATTGATATACATTAAGAAATATATATATTAAAAAAAGAAATATATATTTGATTTTCATCCCCAGTTCCTGGACAGAACTGCTAAAACCCTTGGAATTCCTGAGTGATAAGAGTACAAGGAATGTCTTTTGTTATTCACAGGCCCCTTTCAACCACACCTGAGTTTATGCTTAGGAGGTGACTCTTGAAGGAAGGGGGCTGATGGCCAGGGAAATCAACAATGTGATTAGAGGGGCAGAACTTCCAGCCTCACCCTCTAGCCTCCCAAGAGAAGGGGTTGAAGGTTGAGTTAATCACTAATGACCAATGATTTAATCAATCATGCCATGTAATGAAGCCCCCATTAAGAAAAATCTGAACTGAAAGGTTTAGAGAGCTTCCCTGTTGCTAAACACATGGAGGTGCTGGGAGATTGGTGCCCCCCCACCCTACCCCACCCAGAGAGGGCATGGTAACTCCACACTCCTCCTCCTATACTTTGCCCTATGCATCTCTGGAGGCCCAGATTGGAGGGTCATGGTGAGGAATAACAGAGCTGACACCACAAGATTAAAGTAAATCACCTCCAAATAGACATGTAGAATGGGGTGGCGGGGGGGTGGGGAGCTGGATACAAATTAAGGATAGAAGAAGCTTCGGGAAAGCCAAGGGGCGGAAAGAAGCAGAATGCCAAGAAAGGGCAATGAGAAGGAAGAAGCAAGAAAAAACAAAGAAAGCATTGTTAAAAAAGAAGAGCCACCAAGGACAGGGTCTTATGAAGTTTCACAATATACACTGTCTTGTTTAGTCCTCACCACAACACTGACAGGGAGGTAATACGATGAGACAGAAAAGAAAGGGTAAGTAACTTATCCAAGAATGCACAGCTAGTAAGAGGCACAACTACTATTTGAAACCAAGTGGTTGGACCACAAAGACTATACTCTTCCCTCCAGCTAAGTTAAAGGAAACTACAGACTAAAAATTGTGCCTTGGATCAAGCATTTATAACAAAATGCTAAGGAAAACCCAGGGTTTCAGCCCACACAGTTGAGTTGGGAGGTGATGACGCCTGTTCCACGTAAAGCCCCTCAGGTAGCGGGGGTAGAGCCAAGGATGAGAGTGAACTCCGCCATTCTCCCTTCATAATTTCTACCCTCATGCAGTCTTCAGCACAAGCATAAAGGTGGAAAAGCTATCACTGCAGATTACATTATCTTCTCAACAAAACAAGAATTACTCCCTCAAATAGATCTTCCCAAGTGAGTAAATGGATGAACAAAGAAAACATGGGTTCAATCTAGTCTATAGAGCAAATGAATTCGCTATTAAAATGTGGAAAGAAAAACTGATTGTATCTCCAACACTGCTAATTTCTCACTCCTATCCTTAGCAGTCTGGTCATCCATGTGAAATAGCAATGCCTAAACTTAGGACTCATTGTAAGTGAAGAGCCCCGATCTCATCCCACAAAAGAAAACCAAGTTTGGACTAATTGGTCCAAGCCATTCCACAAGAATGGTGTCCTGCCATACTTAATAAAACTATCCTTATAGAAAAAATGATGAAATCCATGGCCATGAAATCCATGGTCCTCGACTTTGAAGGATATTTAACTTGGCCAATCTCCTTCAGGAGAGGAGAAACCAAGTGATGTTCAAACCAAAATAACAATCACAGCCCTAGTGAGGCGGTGGTGATGGAGATTAAGAGAAGTGGACAGATTTGAGAGAAACTTAAGAGGTAAAAATCAACATGAGTGTGCATGCATAAGATGTGGGAAGTGAGCGAGATGGAAGCATTGAGGATGACATGTAGGTGCCCACCTATAGAAATGGGGTCAGTCACTGATTTTGGAAAAGGATAGATTGAGGCAGAAAGATCACAATTGTGGTTGTGGACATTCTGAACTAGAACCAAGAGGTGGTTGGGATTGGTCAGGATTTCCACAGAGGGGTCTGAGTTGAAATACAAATGACTGGGCCATCCTCATGTAAATGGTACCAGACACCAGTAGGATGAAGGAGACCTCCCACGGTTTAAGAGAAATAGAGATGGCAATAGCACCAAGAATCCAGCACTTAAGGAACTCCCAACATTTAATGCCAATTAGAGGAGGGCAGTCCTGCAAAATTGGGGAAGTGTCACAATAGTCAAATGAAGAGAGTGTTTCGAGCAAGAGGGAGTGATCGTCATTGCTCAACACTGTGGAATTGTCAAGAGAGAGAACACAGTGTTTACAGTGACAGATCATTCATGCTTTTAGTAGGAACTGTTTCCACAGTGTAATGGGGGCAGGAGCAATATCGCCATAGGATGCACAGGGGCAGTAAGGAAATGAAGGTGTAAGTGCACTCTCAACCATACCTCCTTACTGTGCTTAAATCTGGGCCATTCCGGAGTTTCCATACAAGCGCAAAGCTGCATGCAGAGGGTGGCATGGCTGAGCCCTGCATCCTGCCTCCTGCACCCTGCACCCCTATCCTGGGTCCTCCGTCTTCAGCAGACAGAGGTTCCTTTCCCACTTTCTCAGCCCACTTCCCCCAGGGGAGCAGAGAGGACACAACAGTCACACGTCTGGAGGTGCCTTACTGGCAGGAAATGAAAGCCATACGTCGGCCCCTGGGCTGAGCCCAACTGACCTCTCTAGGTTTCCCTTTCCAAACTGGGTTCTTTGTATTTTAATGACAAGCTTCACTATCTTTTTTCATATACCCACTGCCTTTAATATCAATAACCAATAGGTTACTAATAACCAACCTTTGGAGCCACTGCTACTCAAAGTGGGGTCCCCGCAGCAACAGCACGATGTCACCTGCCAGAGAGGCAGAAGCACAGGCCTTGCCTCTGACTTGCTGAATCAGAGGCAGCACTTTCACAAGACATCCAGGTGGCTCATGTCTACTTTCAAGTCTGAAGGCATTCATATGGAGAACACCTTATAGGCATCTATTCCTGATCCCTCAAGACAACTCTAGAAGTCAAGTGGGTTATCCCCATTTGGAGAAACAGGTTCAAAGAGGCTACATGGCCAATGCCACAGAGTGGAGGAGCCAGGATCTGAACCACTTCTCTTCATTACCGCATACTTGCCTTGCTCAACTGTGAACCGAAGGAGATGCTAGTGGGCCTTTCCCACCTAAGGGAAGGCTTGGGGCTGCAGGGAGGATCCAGGCTGGCGGAACTCCTCTTCTTCCGCAGAACATAGCTCTGCACGAATTAAAGCCTCAATGGTCCTCTGCCCACCATCTCTGCAGTTCTGTGCACTGGAGGGAATCAGGGCAGGACACTGGGAGAGATGTCAGGAAAAGAGACAGAGATTGTAGCAGTGAGTTGAACCTTGACACATGGGAGTCTCCAGGCAGACCTAGCAGACGGGGGCACATCCAAGCAGAAGGAGACTGAAATGCAGCAAACATTGGGGATCGCTGGTCTTAGCATGCAGCAAAGTCACCTGGGAGCTTGATTAAAAATTAAAGCCTGCTTCTCTGGCCTAATGACAACAATGACATCAAAAGTCAGCTCTGTATATCTGGATGGGGTGCGGAGGATGGGGGGGGAAACACACCTGAGAACATGCATTTTTAGCTATCATCCCAGATAATTTCTATGCAGGTAGTCTCCAAGAGGAGCCCAAGAAACAAAACTAAGTGGACATGCCTGGCTGTCCTCCAGGGAGGAAGGAGGAAGCCATAGGAAATGAGAGTAGAGAGGGAAGCAGAGCCTTGTATTCCTGGAGGAAGCAGAGCCTTGTATTCCTGGAGGCTAAGAGACTGGGGAGAAAAATCCAGAGTCAGAGGTCAGATGGCCTCTTAGAGCATTCTCATCAACGGCTGCCTCTTCCGCTGAAATAGTAGCTCGCTGCTACCGCATTGCAACCCAAATGTTAGTGCATAGTAGGTGCGAAGTATTTCTGGAAGGAAGGAAAGGAGAAAGTGAGGGAGGGGGAAAGGAGGAAGAGTAGCAGGGTGCAGAGTGGTTTGGAAGGAGGTTATGGGGCTGGAAGTCTCTTACTGCGGTCTGAGCAGAAGATAGGAACCTGTCTGTGGCAGCGGAATGGGAGGGGAGACGAGGCACAGAACGTACTATCATTCTGGCTTATTCGAGGCCACAGAGGCCTTTCAGTGCTCTTTGGAGGCATTTCTATATTTCTGGCATATTTGAGAATGTCTATGAAACTAAAAAATTTATGGGACATAATCAGGACTGAAATGTATTGCAAAGCCTGTGCTCTACCCCACCCCAACCCTGGGAAGTATTATTCTTCAAGCAGAGACAGCTGGGCAGTGGGATGGGGCGCCTGTTTTTTCCAAACCAGAGCACATCCAGACCAGGCGGACATGATCGTAGCTGTTCTAGCCAGAGGTTTCGTTCTGGGTTTGGCAGTCACTTTGGGGTTTCTGCATCCTAGAGACATTTAACTCTGTACTTAATTTAGGTTTAATAGGCAGCTGTTATATTAAATAGAGACCAGCTGAACTGATTATTTAAGACCTAGTTATGGTCGTTTAACAACTGTGGTTTGACTACTACATCTCAATAAAGGTTTTCCAGTACTCCATTATTGTACGATTTTGCACTGGGCCGCTGTCCTCATCTCACCACGGCCCTCTAACTACTGCCCGAGGGCCTGGAAGCTCCCTGCTCTGCTTCTTCCCCCAGTTCGCAGCCTGCTGAGCATCTGAGAATGAATGAGTGATTACACGGATGAGAAACACAGAGCAGGAGGGCCAGGCTCTGTCGACACAGAGCAGGCTTCGGCTGCAGGCCAGCTCCAGTTCTACATCCCTGGCCATCAGGGTTCAGGACCTACCTCCTAAAAGCAACTTTCTGTGGCTTTGCTGGGCAGCTCGGGGCCATAGCAGAGCCCAAGAAGTGACTAAGGCACTTGGGAACCATCTGGGAGAAAATAATCTGTACGTAAGAAGGAGAACAAGGAAGAAAACTGTATCGATGCAAATTCTCTGGAAGTCTTTGGTGTGGTGTTACTGGAAGTGTGATTCATGGATCAGTGCTGGCGTGAGCCCTGTTCTCGCCAGCCCCCAGACAGAATGAGCATTGAGGAACGTGGAAAGTAATGGGAAACTGCTTGCTGCCAGCATGAGATCCATGGACCTGGCTGGTCGAACAGGGTGTAGACCAGTGTGGGCATCGTTGAACTCGCATGCGGAGGAGGCGCACATGGTCCGACCAGTTACCAGTCCCATGTACAGAGACCTCAGAGCTTCCGCCAACATTTGGAAATGTGAAAACTGATCATTGTGCTCAGTTTCAGAACCGCTGCTGTGGTGCTGTATCCCCCACTTCATTTGTTTCCCTGCCCTGCCTGCATGCTTCAGGGCACACAGCAGGATTTTAAAAATCTTCTTTGTGTACATTTACAGTTAAAATGGCAAATCATATGTGTGTGTATTTTTTCCACAATAAATAAAAAAAAACTTCCTTAACCTGAATACTTCTATTTCCACAAATAGAACCAATCTGTTACTTTAAAAAAAAAAAATCAAGAAAACTATGTATATACTAAAAATCACCTAATTGTACACATTTTAAAAGGGAAAATTCTATGGTAATTTTATGTGACTTTTATTTCAGAAAGCTACCATTTTTAAAAAGATATAGGATACGTGGATATAGATAGTGGATAGATGGATATAGATATCAATAATATGTATATATAAATACATAGACGATGGATGTATATAAATGATATATAAATACATGAATATATAGGTGGATGGGTGGGTAGATACAGATGATAGATAGATAGATGATAGATAGATAGAGAACAGACAGAAAGTCCATAAATGTCTTTGTGTCAAAAAATCATAAAGAAGAGTATGCACAGATGTGTTTTGCACAAACTATGCTGGACAGTCTTCACTGGCCCTTCCAAACCCACTATCCACCTTCTGTGCTATACCCGGGGCCTGGTCTCTGCAGATGGCATCACTCCGAAGGACATCTTCTTAAGAGTAGAGGTCAAAGATCAGAGAAGTCAGAGCAGAGCATTTGCCGTCCGGCACCCTGCATGTGTCCTACAGCTAGAACTCTAGTCCCGGTACCCATGTCCTCTGGGTGCTAAAAGCTTCCTGCTGCCGCCAACCCCAGAGTACTTTACCATTCCCAACTGGTTCCTCTCAGCACTGCTCACACTTAAATACTCCTTCCACTAAAGCTTGCCAATCATCCTTTTGGTATATGCCATATGCCCCTTGCCAGGAATCTGATCGAGACACGATGCACACAGATATCATGAATCATCTGCAAGCCGCACCTACTTTGTCCTGTTCTATTAGAAACAAAACCTTCCTCTCAGTGAGAAACAAAATGCTGGTTCACAGGCCTGAAGGTAGGTATGAAATAGAGAAAAATGTTAGCTGTTGCAAAATTATTGGATATCCTTACCCTGGGTACATATATGACTTCTAAAAGATATCTTGAATCTGTTTTATGCAACCTTTCAAACAAAGGATGTACTTTTACCCAAGAGCTGCCAATACCCCAACCCAGACATAGCTGGGGGTCAGCACACACACAAAAAAGAATCTCTCTGAAAAGAGAGCCCTATAGGGATTCCCAGTCTATCTCTGACATTCACCACTGAGTTTATAACTCATATTTCCAACTGTGCACTGAACATTTTTGCCTCAATATCTCCTAAGTGCCTCAGAATGCCACGTACACAAAATTGGCCAGGAACCTGATCTCTCCCCCTACTCCCTGATCTCCCCCCCAAAGCAGCTGTTTTTGTCAGACCTTCTTCAACATCTTAAGCATCCATTAAATCCAAAGATCCATATTTCATGGGATTTGGGTACATTGTGTATGCCCGGAAAGTGGACCACTAATGGGAATGTGGGAATGCACAAGGAGGTTTAAATATCTGACAGTTTTTCATCTTATCACTTCACTGCCAATTTTTTTTTATTTATTTTTTTTCCCCGATGTTTCTGAGTTTATTTTTGGATAGCATTAATTCCAGAAAAAAAAAAGACAGAAAAGGTTTTTATTTCAAGTATATTTTTAGTTGTCTCATTTGAAGACTTGACACTGTATAACAAACCTTGGTTTGTTTCCATTTGTTTGTCTTGGTTTGTCATCTTCTCTGACCCATCCTGTCACTGGCAGCTGGCTCAGGGGCAAGCACATGTACTCAACTCTTTCCCTGAGCTGGGAGAGAAGATGATTTGGGGGGACTTCCGGGGAAGTGTTCTTGTCCTTAAGGGAGATCAGAGAGTAAAGGGGTCACTCTTTCTCCCCCCGGATGTGCGTTTGGCACCTGTAACTCCTGGCAGCCCTCTTACAAGCGCCTGAGGAACAGCCTTAGCATGAAAACATCTATATTCATTTCCTATCACTGTGTAACAAATTGCCACAAATCTAGCAACTTAGAAGACCAATGTATTATGTCTCACTTTAGGTATATACTAGGGGTGGATTCTGCTCTGGGTCTTACCAGGCTAAAATCAAAGTGATTCTAAATAAGCCAACTGTCTTTGATGCTGCTGCTGATTATAATATAAAAATAATAGCACCAGATAGCAAGACCTATTCTGCACTCTTACCTATATGAACTCACTTAACCTGATGAGGCAGTTACAATTCCGAGCCCGTTTTACAGATGACAGAAAAGAGAAAAGTCAGGAAACTTGCCAAAGGCAGTACAACTAGCTAAATGAATCCTGGCTCTGGGTGCAAACCCAGGTAGTCCGGCTCCAGAGTCTATATGCCGACCACACAGGTGTCAATACTTTGCTTTCTGTGTCCCCTACTATGTGCTAATGCATTTCCTTATTGCTTATCCTGACTCTAGGTGAATTTTTTTACTTGTACCCCCAAAGCATTCTAATTGATAATGGTGCATCAATCAAAATCGTCACAATTTGCTGCTTGTTCATTCTTCATCCTTTTCATCTACTTTCTCTCACCAGGAGATTTTATTGCTTTCTTTTCCAGATGATCCTGAATCCATAATCTAGACCATTTTGTGTGCCCATCCAGAGTAAATATTCTCAACAGGGCAGACAATCCTACCAGGGGATGAGCTAGAAATGCGGGAGGTTTTCTATCATCCATGATTTAGTGGCCAGGAGACTGAGATGTTAAAGATTTCAGTGCAGGGACTGTTTTTGCACAACTTTCAAATGTACTTATGGATATTTGTGTGAGTAAAAAATCTACTTAAAATATCTGAACTTAAAACCTAACTCCAGTTTAGAGGCACCTGGCTGGCTCAGTCAGTGGAGCGTGTGACTCTTGATCTTGGGGTTGTGAGTGTGAGCCGCATGCAAAGTGTAGAGATGGCTTTTTTAAAAATTTTTAAAGTCTATGGGCAGCCTGGGTGGCTCAGCAATTTAGTGCCGCCTTCAGCCCAGGGTGTGATCCTGGAGTCCCAGGATCAAGTCCCACATCAAGCTCCCTGCATGGAGCCTGCTTCTCTCTCTGCCTGTGTCTCTGCCTCTCTCTCTCTCTCTCTTTCTGTGTCTCTCATAAATCAATAAAATCTTTTAAAAATTTAAAAAGTCTAAAACAAAATCTAACTCCAGTTTAGATATAAAAACAAGGTCATTTTTTAGACAGTTTTCCAAAAATAAAAAGTGTTTTAAGACTTTTTAGAAAATGTTAAAATGTTTCAACCTAAAATGTTAAGACGTAAAAATGTTTTATTTTTTAAGAAGATTTTATTTATTTATTCATGAGAGAGGCAGAGACAAAGGCAGAGGGAAAAGCAAGCTCCCCGTGGGGAGCCCAATGCGGGACTCGATCCCAGGACCCCAGGATCATGACCTGAGCCAAACAAAGGCAGATGTTCAACCACTGAGCCACCAGGCATCCCAAAACATTAAAATGTTTTAGAAAAATGCTATCACCTCTGGCAACACCATTCACAGCAGCTCCATGACCAGGAAACACACTTGAAACAGGTCCACAGTCTGAAGTAACCACACTCACAGTAATCCTATGAAAGTCCACAAATACACATATTAACCCCTTACTTCAAAAGGTCAAATATTATTAAAGTTTCTAAATTATTTAGTTGGATATTATCTTATATTTCAAACAAACAAGCTACAGTCTCCTGCAACTTTTGTACTTCATTGTTGAATACAAAATATTCTCCTATAAATATTTCTCATTATTTCTCCTTCAGGTGGCAGTGAAAACCATATTTTTTAATTATCCGGGTAAATAGGTAATACAGACTATGAATTTCATTTCAGCAGAGTAGACAAGGCATTGCAACATGATTGCCATGGAAAGAGAAGGCTGGCCTGGTAGGGTTGCCTGTCTGGTTTGCCAAACACCACTGTCTCATATACACCACTGCGGGGCATAGATGGATAATTTCCCTCCCTCTCTCTCTCTCTCTCTCTCTCTCTGCTTCACAAGAATATTATAAAAAGAAATTAAATGGCTAATGAGCTCTTTAGAGAACTCACTGTATTAGGATTTGGTGAAATCATCTTCTATGAGCTCCTTTTACTAATGAAGTCAAGATGAAGTGCACATGTCGCTCAGTGCACTCCTAGAAACCCCCATGTCTGTGCCCTTGGCACCTTGAAGCCTGGCCCACTTAGAACCTCTCTGGTTTGTGATAAGTCCCAAGGGAGAAAAACTGCATGAAAGTGACCTTGGCCCACAGGTCAGGGATAGATCATTGACTCTCCATTTGAGTTCTCCAGAGAAACACAACTAATTGGATAGACAAATGGATATTTATTATAGGAATTGGTTCATGCCATTATGAAGGCTGAGAAGGTCCATCATCTACCATCTGCAAGCTGGAGAACCAGGAAAGCTAGTGGTATACTTCAGTCAGAATCAAAAGTCCTAAGAACTGGAAGAAGCAATGGTGTAAGTTCAAGTCCAAATGCCCAGGAATAAGGGATGGGAAGAGATAGCATGAGACTCAGCCCAAATCTGAAGGTCAGAGAATCAAGAGTACCAATGTCTAAGGGCAAGAGAAGATGGATGACCTAGCCTGAGTAGAGAGAGCAAACTCACCCTTCCTCCACCTTTTTGTTCTGTTTAGGTCTTCAAAGGATTGGATGATGCCCACCTACATTGGTGATAGTGATCTTCTTCACTCTACTGATACTAATGCTAATCACTTCTGGAAACACCCTCACAAACATACCCAGAAATGTCTTACCAGATATCTGGGCATCTCATAAATAAATAAAAATTTTAAAAAAAGATATCTGGGTATCCCTTATCCCCGTCAAGTTGGCACATAAAATTAACCATCATGTATGTACTCACTCAGTCATTCAACAACCATCTGTCAATGTCAACTATTCCTCACTCACCAGCTAGGAACTGAGGATTGGCCTAAAACATACACCCTGAACTCTGGGGGCTAGTATTAGCCAGCAGAAGAGAAAAACTAGCTGTGACTCTCTGGGTTGAAAACTCACCCAAGCTGTATGAATAAAGAGCACTAAAGAGGGAGTAATAAATGCTTTTCTTGTTCACATCAGGGACCCTATACCATTGCAGATAAAACTTTGCCGCTTCTCCCTTTCCAGTAAACACAGGTCCATTTTGACAAGGCTTTTGGGATACAATATTTTGACCTTCAGGCACTTTGCCCGGGTCCATCTATGAACTAAAGCTGCTCTGTAGTGCATGGGCTCCCCACCAAATGAGTCGACACTCTGCACCCCGCTCTCCCAGACTGGAGGTCTGGGGTTTTGCTGATTTTGACAGCAACTAGCTTTGACGTGCTAAAGCCAAAGACAAATCTGGGGGAGAAAGGCTTCCCTGTGGGCTCCTCACGGGCCAAGATACTGAGCATCAGAAACACATGTTTCAATCTGAGACTCTGTGGAATGAAAAAAACAAAAACAAAAAAAAACAAAACAAAAAAAAAACAAACCTGAGTATAAATCCCAAGAACAGAAATTTAAAAAAAAAAATCCCAAAGTTAGGATAATAATGCTGCTTAGAATCTTTTCATTCATTGTCCAAAAAAAAGAATCATGATTCACATTGACTTGTCAGCTAGAACTGTGAATGAAACACTTGAAGGATTTTACCAGCACCTTTTCAGATGAGGGAAATCAGACTTTTGGAGACAAGTCCTCAAAGGGTGCTTATTTTTTTAAATATTTTATTTATTTATTCATGAGCGACACAGAGACACAGGCAGAGGGAGAAGCAGGTTCCCTGTGGGGAGCCCAATGCGGGACTTGATCCCATGACCCCGGGACCACACAACCTGAGCCAAAGGCAGACACTCAACCACTGAGCCACCCAGGTGCCCTTCAAAGGGTGTTTATTTTGGGCCTTGACAATGAGCAGGTAGCTTTCTGAATGCATGGGAACAAATCAGAAGTCACGCTGGAATTACAGTAGCACCCCCCTTATCTGCAGGGGCCATGTTCCAAGACCCCTAGGGGGTGCCTGAAACCATGGATGCTATGAACCCCATAGACACTATGTTTTTCCTATACATACATACCTTTCATAAAGTTTAATTTATAAATTAGGCACAGGAAGAGATTAACAACAACAGTGGAAAATAAAATAGAACAAACATAACCATGTACTGTAATAAAAGTTATGTGAATACTGCCTTTTCTCTCTCTCTTTCAAAAATCTTACTGCCCTGCACTCCCCCCCCCCTTCTTCTTGTTGGGCTGATGGGAGGTAATAAAATGCCCACATGGCGAGATGAAGTGAGGACAGTGACGTAGGCAATGGGACATAGGGTTAGGCTACTAGTGACCTTCTGACGTCAGAAGGCGGGTCATCTGCTTCCAGACCACACCTGACCTCGGGTGACTGAACATGGAAAGCAAACCAGGGGTCAGGGGAGACTACTGTGTTTATGCTCTAATCAAGGCCAGCCTAGTGTGGATGATTTAAACCTAAACCCAGCCCAAAACATCCATCTGTTTCCCCTTCCCCTAAGCTAACTGTTCCCCACTCCCCCAGCCCAAGCACATTTCTCACCAACCCGTTTACATGCCACAAAATGACCCAATTTTGATTCCATCTTCTGTCCAGAAAACACTCTTGCCCAAAACGCTTATTCAAATGTTGTCCCAAACATCCCACTTCGCATTTCAAAAAACAAAGTCGCTTTCGCTAAGGCAACTTGTAACCGAAACCACGATCTCTAATTTTTGCTAGAAAGTTAGTGACTAACTGGTGAGTCGAAAAGCTGCTTTCAGCCAGTTCCAGCACAAATGGAATGTGCCTTCCCCACCTCCCTGCATTACAGACACAGGACTGTTGTCCATCACAGACCCCTGGCTCTCAAATCCAAGTTTTCACCATAAATTCTGAGAGAAAAGACTGGCCTGGGTGTCTACATCATCCCAACCCGTGTTCCCAGACAATTCACAGGCATCTGGGCCTACGTATGTCTCCCCAGAGGCCCAGCACTGCAGACCTGCCAACAGCTGAAAGTTATAAATAGGACAGTTGGGGGGCAGGGGGCAGGGAGGATTGAGAAGCAAAATCTAATAAGTATTCAGATGCAATAGGCCAAGAAAGCTCTTTGGAGAGACAAAGAAGAGAAAGATCAGTGGTGTGTTTCTAAAACCCACAGAAATGGTTCGTTCACACGAACTTCATCAATTAAACCCATGGACCCTGAGGAACCAACTGTCAAAGAAAACCTGAGGAATGTCCCTAACCAGGCGACGTTACCTGGGGACTGTTACTCCCTCGGATAAGATCCTAATCAGGTTAGTGTCTGGGGGGCACTGGTAGGTCCCTAGAGAATGGGAATTCGAGGTGACACTAGGAACCTCGGCATGATGGCTCATGCTAGACACGAAGCATGGCCTCATGGGAGGGTGTGCCTGCACCAGGGCCACTTTCCATCAGTTGGGTGCCTCATAGCATCTCCCCACCTGGACCTTAAGCTTTATCTCTGTCCTACTTGCCACTCAATCCCCGGCAGCACCTAGTACAGTGCCTGGCCCGGGCAGGTGTTCGCTGTGTCCCGCCCTCACTGCCCGGCGTGGGCCACCTCCGTCCTGAGCATGTGCCCGCCTCCCCAGAGCTCAGGGCTGCACTGTGCTGTGATTCTGCCTCCCTGTCTGCCTCCTCGTGGGACATTGGCAGGCTGGTCCCGGGCAGCCACGTGGCCCTGGCGCCTTGCCTGCTGCCTGGCCACCGATGCTACGGAAGGATGAACTGGTCCCTAAGGAAGACACACAATCGAAAGAGCCCCTGCTTGTGATCCTTTCCTACTATATACATTAACAACTTAGGACTTCTGTGTTTATCCATGATGTCATATATTCCTTCCTTAGAAGTATCTTCGGCTTGGGAGCTATGAGTAAGCTGTTCCTTTATAAAACAACTCAGGGGAGATGAGAAACCACAGGAAGGGAAGCAATCCTATAGATATCGTGCCCAAATTGCTTCCCTAGTGATGCTTCCCTTTCTGACATACCAGGATTGGCAAGTTTTGTGTGACTGCAAACTTCCCCACCCAGGGACTACTCATCGATTTCCTTCTACAAGACTAAGAATCTTGGGACTTCAGGATCCACCCTGAACACACAGGAATCAGATTTTTCCTTTCATGCACCGACCACACTTTGGCTCCTTCCTAGAGCTCGGATGTGAGTGTTCACTGAGTTCCACTTTGCCCACAGTCCAGGGAGGCAGTTCCCTGTGTGTCAGGTGCCCTCACTCCATGTGGCTGACCTCGTGCCCTCAGGGGTAGGCCGACATGACCAGCACAGCTGAAATAAACATCAGCCCACGTGCTTCTCTCCCAAGGCTTGAAAGTCCTGGAGTGTGTGACAGAGGGAAGGGGGCAGATCTGAATGTATCTGCCCTCTGTCTTTGGGGGAGAAGGTGATGATTTTCCCCCTGCATCTTCAAATTATGTTTTACACCAAGAAATTCACTTTTAATCACCATCCAGTATATACTCACACTTATTCTGATGGTCATTTTGATGCGTCAATATGTCTAGGCTACAGTCCCCAGAGATTCAAACACAAAGCTAAGTATTGCCATGAATGCATTCTGGAGATGTAATTAAAGACTATAATCAGTTTACTTTATCATTTTTTAATGATTTTATTTATTCATGAGAGACAGAGAGGAAGAGGGAGGCAGAGACAGAGGGAGAAGCAGGCTCACCATGGAGCAGGGAGCCCAGTGCAGGACTCAATCCCAGGACCCTGAGATTATGACCTGAGCTGAAGGCAGATGCCCAACTGACTGAGCCACCCAGGTGCCCATAATCAGTTTACTTTAAATAAGGCAGACTATTTTAGATAATCTGCGTGGGCCTGGTCTGATCAGTTGAAAGGTTCTACGAGCAGAGCTGAAGCTTACCTAAAGTAGAAAAAATTCTGCCTGTAGACAGAGGCTTCAGCTTAAGACCTGAGAGGTCTGGCCAACTCTTCCTCCAGGTCTGTGCTATGGATCTGCCTAGGCAGCCCCCACAGTCACGTAAACAAATTCCTCCCAATAAAGCCTTCATTCTCTCTCTCTCTCTCTCTCTCTCTGTCTCATATATACAGATCTGTAGATAATATATACATATATATTCATGCACCCAGATCTGTGTGTGTATAAATATTCTACACATAAATACAGATATAGACATAGATCTATTTCCTACTGGTTCTCTTTCTCTGGTGGAACCCTGAACACTACACATATGCACAAGTAAAACTAAAGCAAAAGATACTCAAGACAATACTTACTCTTCTTATTTCTAATGAACTCTATATTCAATGTCAGTTCAACAGGCTAAATCAATTTTATATCCTATTTAAGGATCATAAGTTGCAGTGTGAAAAATTATATGATGATAGTGAAACTTCACACACACACACACACACACACACACACACACAGGTCTCAGGGTTAGAAAATTCACCTTTTTCCAAAAAGAATTTTGAGGGAAAATGCAAACAGAACTATAATTCGAGGTCCTGTCCACTTGGCATCAGCAAGGCTCTGCAGGGCAGCCTCTGGAGAAAGAGGGTGCATGTGAATCTCCAAAGGAAGGGAAGAGTCTCTCCAAGGTCACTTGAGAGACAAAGAGAAAAGACATACCAACGGGGTCCCATGGTGAACACAGTATTAGAGGGATTAAGTTGTTCCTGCCCAAGAGCGGAGAACAAGCCAAGAAAATCCTTGCAGAAATCTAGTGGGAGACAGCATCATGGAGCGACAGGACAAGGCCTGGGCAGTGAAAATAGTGCAGGTGGCAGGCTTCCCATAGAGACAGGGACTCAAGAGAACCTCAGCCGCTGGGTTGATGGGCCCAGTGGAAGGGAGTTATATTGATCACAACACACCCAGAACAGAGGGTCCCTATCCTGAGAATACTCATGGGAAAAGAAATATGAGGGCTTTAGCTCCTCATGTGCTCAGTCTGAACCAATAGTGTTTAAAAACAAACATCCATCATGATATATCAGCAACAAGTTGCAGAAAACATGACACACTCTACCTAGTTGACATGGAAAAAGAGTTGGGTCCTTATGAAACTGGTGGTGGGGCTGGAGGAGCAGGCCCAGGGCTGAGCTTCCAGGAACCATTCCGGACAAGCAGCCGCTATCCTTTCCCCTCTCTCCTGGCAGGATCTGCAGGATTTGGGTAGGTCAGCAAGAGAAGAGGTGAAAACTTTGTAGCAAGAGATGGGGAGGAGCCCGAGGGCATGCCAGGAGGGCTATAGTGGGAGTTTCCATGGATAGAGAAAGCCTAGGATCCAGGCTAGAGATACTCACGTAGAAGTAGGGAACAGAGCAACGTCATTGGTCAGTGGAGTAACATGATAAATGCAGATTTAAGAAAAGTAAGTCTGTTGGGAATGGTGCCTTCTCTAAATGGCAATTTAATTTTATATTCTTGGCTTAGAGGGAAGAAACCACCATATAAAAGCTGCTAGTGCATCTTTAGGGAGTGATACTGCTGAGGACTTTGTGCCTAGCATCTCTCATTATCCCTGCATGAAATCCCAAAAGAGTCATTCATTTCTTGATGTAGAAATGGGAAAGAACAGCTTTCCTGGAGAAGTGCATGACTTTCTTTTCCATTAATGAAATTTACCTAACACTTCCTTTATATTGTGGATTCCAGGAATATCGAGGGAAGTGGCTGGATTGCTAGTGTTTCCTTTTTCTTCAGTTTGCATTTTCAATCTCTGCTAGTATTCAAATGCTTCATTGGATGTGTTTCTGTATGTGAAGCATGGCAGGAAACACAGTTATGTTTTAAACAGGTGAGAAGAGAGGCACATGCAGTGTAGCTGAGCAGATGGGTGCCAAGGAGTCCTGGCAGGGTGGGGACCCAGAGATGGTCATGGTCCAGGTGGGACATGGAGTGATCACATCAGAAGGAAAGTTTGGGTGAATCCCAGGGAAGTTGCAGAGAGCCCATAGCATGACACCTGGCTGTGTCAGTTTCACAAGGATGATGGTGGCAGGTGGCTCAGCACGTCCAGAGGTATGTGTATGCCAACTTGTATAGCTATTGATTTAGGGCCAGGATGGAGGCTTTAGGCACCCAAGCTAGGCTGTTTTTTGAATTCTTTTGATTTTTACCACTGGTATATTCTGTCTATAGCTACACTCTTTGAGAAGATATTTACTTCCATTTATTCTAAACTAATCCAAAAACTGCTTTGTTGGACAGTTATTGGTCACTGTATCACCTTCCAGGAAATATATGTACCAAAGAATGCTTGATGGGGACAATGCTTTGACCTAAAATAATGACAAAAATAATGGGGGTTTTGATACCATTGAAGTGTCTCTATCATGGCCATGGATACATGGAAAAAAAGCATTTTAGTCAAGTGAAGTTTCATGACCCCAGGACCAGATGAACTCACACCCACTCATGGTGTGTCTGATTGATTCTCCATTGCTAACACCAGCCCCACCTCCTGCTTGACTCCATCCTTCATGGACCCACCTAACCATCTAATCAGGCAACCAGTTACTTCAATGCATCTCCATTCAGGTCCAATGTTCAATGCTAAGAAATATAGAAAAAGAGTTTTATGTATTCTAGGGGCAGGGATTTGGTTTCTTCTAGTTCTGGGCCAGGTTTCCATTCTTATTCTGGCCACTCATCCATTCTTTCACCCCTTCACATAATTATTCACTTCTTATACATTTATTCAACACAGCAATACATTACCAAGCATCTCTGATGTGCCAGACTTTGGGCTGATGTTGGAGAGAAGAAAAGAGACATCATTTCTGTCTTCATGAAGCTCATGTTCTAGTCTAGCATTTTTCTATTATCATTTTTGAGTAAAGATAATTTACTGGGATGGTGTATGCATCATGGGACATTTAGCATCACTAGTCTCACCCTCTAAATGCTAGCAGCGTGCCCTCATCCCATTTTGACAACAAAAAATGCACCCACATGTTTCTGATCTTCATTGAGAGTCTGTTAAGATAAAGTGCGGTGGATTTTGTGATTGGCTCCTCAAATCTTCCTCCTTGTATTATTGTGGCTAGAAAGCTGCAAAGCAAGTTTCCCAGATTCCCTTGCACACAGAGTGTAATAGTTGGTAAAGCCTGTCATAATAAAATGCCACAAACTGGATGACTCAAACAATAAGAGTTGATTTTCTCTCAGTTCTGGAGGCTAGAAGAACAAGTTCTAGGAGTCAGCAGGTTTTCTTTCTTCTGTAGCCTGTAGATAGCTGTCTTCATGCCATGTCCCCACATGACCCTTTCCCTGAATGCACATATTCCTGGTGTCTTTTCTTCTTCTTCCATGAACACTGATCATATTGTATTAGGATCCTCCCCTTGTGACCTCACTGAATCTTTTTTTTTTTTTTTTGAGAGAGAGAGAAAGAGAGATTTAGTTAGGTATAGGGGAGGGGAGAGGCAGAGGGAGAGAGAGAGAGAGAACTGCAGGCAGACTCTGAACTGAGCACAGAGTCCAATTCCGGGCTTGATCTCACAACCCTGAGATCATGACTTGAACCGAAACCAAGAATCAGACACTTACCCAACTCAGCCACCAGGCTCCCTGTGACCTCATTGAATCTTAATTACTACTTTAAAGGCTCTATCTTCATTTCTAGTCACGTTAGGGGTTAAGGCTTCAAACCTATGAATTTGGGGGGAGCACAATTTAGTCTATAACACTGAGGGAAGCATGCGACCTCACTTTGCCTGGCAGATGCTTCTGCTTGAGATCCGGATGCTGAAGTGAGCAAGGTGTCTGCATGAACTTCTGCAGGTGTTCTGATGAGTATGGTGGTGGAGGTATCTATTCTAGGACCGCTGTGAGTTTTTAGATCCCGGCTAGTATTTTCAGGCATTGAATGGGGGATGGTAGTGGCAGTGCAGTTTCTCTAGAACAGACCCAGAGTGTGGTTGGGTGTTCCTCCTGGCTCTGTTACCCCTGTCATGCTGCATTCAATGTCATCTCAATCATATTCTTTCCCTCTGAAGATTCCATGCACTATTATATAAATCATCTTTTTGCTTAAACTAGTTAGAATAGTTTCTGTTGTTTGCAACTATGAAACTCTAGTACAAGGAAAAGATCCACAAATAGACCAAATAATAATGTAGAGTTCTGTCCAGGATTTTATGGGAACTTAGAAAAAAAAATAACGTATCCTTTGAACTGTTATCCATTCATCTCCTAACATTTAACCCTACCTCCTACCACTTGGGTGCTGCTGTCTCTTCATTAAGAAGTTTCTTGCTAGATCTATCTAGTGATCCACTGATCCAAGAATGATACTCCAATTTAGGAACCCATAACTAGTGACTTTAGTAACTCATTAGCTAATCAACTAGTAAATCCATTTATTTATACATGAGAAGCTATTCCCATTACTGTGGTCTGAGACTTAGGACAACAGACGTCTAGAGAGAGCTCCACGTCTCTCTAGTTTCCTCACCTTAAGCTGGTGGCTTTTGCTCCATAGGTCACACTTTCCTCAATGGTAATATAAGAATCAAGCAATCCCAGAGGTCCTTCTCAGCATCACCATGCTATGTGACATAGCATTTCTCTAGTGGAAGCTAAAGCACATTTATCTGCATGTAGGGATGGCAGGAAAACTGCTGAGAGTGTGACCTGTAGTAAGAGTGGACGTCAATTCACTGTCTTAGAAGCACAAGTGTCTGGAGACTGCTCTGCTTTCTTGGTGAGGGAGAGTGAAGAAGAGAGAAGCCACAACTAAAAAGACCTTTCCAAAATGTGTTCTTCAGTGCACTCAGCCCCATGGATTCCATGGTGAACCAACATTGGGAAATTGCCATCCTGGATGTTCAGAGTGACTGCTGGTAGGTTGAGGCCCAAAGGAGACATGCAGTGAGGAAACCCATTTATCAATCATTTTCCAAATCTGTTTGACCATGATACCCTTTGTTTTCCCTATAGCACCAACTAGCATCCAGGGTAACCCCACTTTTGGGGCAACAGTGAACTGAGGTGATCTTGAAGTCTTTCAGACTAAGTATAGACCCTGAGAGGCCTTGTTTGGGAGGATGAGTCCTATCTGTGGCTTCCCTTGCTTCTGACTAAACCAGGGCCCCTCAGTGTTCTCCGAAGCAGGAGGCAATGTTAGAGTCCCATATGTGTGGGGGCCACATGGTAGTGGTGAGTCATGAGGGCCCACATTTGAGGCATGACTTTTAGACATGAGTCATGGCCATATGGAAACCTTATTTACATCTACCTTCCTTTGGTCTCTAATCCTTTGTAATGCCCTGGTTTCATGATGTAACTTCAGGGGAATTAAGCTTGGACAGCAAAATGATGTAATTAATTTAACTCAGCTTCAATTAAAGTCTTCCGCTAGCATGACATCTGACCGTGTCAGTTTCACAGGCAATGGTAGCAGGTGGCTGGGCATGTCCAGACATGTGTATACGCGAACTGGGGGTGAAGTCTGCCACATGGGTTTCATCTGGGGGTTTAGCCTAGTCTCTGGTGTTGAGTGTGCAGGGCTTCCCTGAAGATACACTTTTCTAACAATTCTTGTGGTAGTAATAGCCCAGTTACTAACAAGAACCAGCAATCTGCAGCCCAGCTACTAATTTAGGACCAGTACGGATATTTTATGCCCCAGAGCCAGGCTGTTTTCTGAAGTCTTTTGAATCCCACAACTGGTCCTTTCTAGCTTCAGAAAGGAATCACCTTTTATTAATTCAAAAGTAATACAAGAAAAACAAAACCCTGTTTCTATGGACAGTTATTGGTTACTGTATCACCTTTCAGGGACCTTGCTAACTCTATGAAGAGGGTTTAGTGGGTGCAGTGCTTTAATCCAAAGGATGGTATAAATATTGGAGCTTGGGAGAGCACAATAGAGTATCCTCAAAGTTGTTGGTAAAAGTAAGCTATTTCTGTGACTTTTGGGGCCTCCAGCCCACACATTTTCTTATCTCTTTTGTCTTCAAATTTACAATGAAAGAACCTTCTGGAATAGAGAAACATCTCCTGATCCAGCCATCCCTGCTCTCTGTCCAGCTGGTTTCCCTTTGTCACCCCTGGCCATCTCCTTCCAAGTCTTCAGCCAGCCTGCCTCCTGTGGCTGCTGACCCTGTCTCTAGCTGGGGAGCTGGATAGCTCTGGTCTGGCTGGGGCCACACAGAGCTGGAGCTAACACCACCGAGGTTTGAGCTGGGTGTGTGTGTGTGTGTGTGTGTGTGTGTGTGTGTGTGTGTGCATGTCCTGCTTGCCCCCTGCTGTCTTTGAAGACTCAAAATGGCAAAAGCAGCATCAACTTGTAACCATGAGTTAAAGTGAGGGGCCCTGGGGCCAGCTCTGCCTTCTTGCCTGGCTGGCTGGGGACACTTTCTGGGTTGTACCAGAGGGCTCAGTGGGGGCATTCTGATCCATTCTTCCCTAGATATTGTAGCTTCACATCACCACCCCTCAGCATTATTCACTGGAGCCTACTTATTCCTTCTTTTTTTTTTTTTTTTAAGATTTTATTTATTTATCCAAGAGAGACACAGAAAGAGAGGCAGAGACACAGGCAGAGGGAGAAGCAGGCTTCCCGCAGGGAGCCTGATGTGGGACTCGATCCCAGGATCCCCAGGACCACACCCTGAGCCTAAGGCAGATGCTCAACCACTGAGCCACCCAGGTGTCCCTTATTCCTTCTTTTATAACTAACACCATCCATTTCTGAGCTTCCCAGAAAGCTAGGAGAATAGCTAATGAGAATCGCTAACTGGTACTGGGCCATGTTGGGCCAGGCCTGAAATTATCTGATGTTGATGTTCTCCTTAATTCAACAATCTGAGGAGGAGTCATTATCATCTCCAGTGTAAACATGGGGCAGTTGATGCCTCAGGAGGAGGCATACTTTAGCTATGGTGTCCCTGCTGATAAGCTGTGGAACGAGCCTTGCTCACTCAATGAACCATTTGTAGAACACCTACTCAGGCTGAGGCATGGAATGGGCTTCAGGGATAGAGACTGAGTACAAGCAAAGAGGGAACTTTAGTGGGAGAATAAGACCAAAGAATCAAGGATGGAAGAAAGCAAAATGAGCACTGGGTTGGAGAGCCCATGGGTGCAGCTCAGGGCCACGGGGGTGAGTCTGGGCAGGTGGGTGACCAGATTCCAGTTTAAGGAGACTCTTATGGGAAGGACAACAGCATAGCCCTGGAGGAGGAAGGAGGAGGAGTGAGAAAGCTATGAAGGAGGGCAGACGGGAGGACATGTGCAAAGAAACAAAAGTGGAGAGTGAGATAGGACATTCACAAAAGCACTGTGTCTCGTGCAGAGTGAATTCTGGCTAATGTTCATGCAGCAAATGAGCAGATGCCTGGCCAGATCTCTCATCCTATCTCCAGCTCCTCAGGGGCAGGATCTTTGAAGGGCATCAAAGAGGGGAAGGCACACTCAGATTTGGAGTTTGGAAAGATCACTGTGGCAGGATGGAGGAGAATGAGTGGGAGTGGCCAGGGAGGTAGCACAATCCAAATGAGTCTTTCTTCTCTTGCTGGCAAAAAGGACTGTGCTTTTCAAGAGTCCTCTTCACCAGAGTTCTAAAGTTGGAAGGAATTCAGGGATCTGTTGTGAAAAAAAATGGAAAGTTCTAGGACACCAAAAGTGATTTTCTGATTTTGGAATAGAAAATGTCACAGTAATGATGTAGAGAAAAGGGAACCCTTGCACACTGTTGGCGAGAATGTAATTTGGTATAGCCACTATGGAAAATGGTAAGGAGGCTCCTCCAAAAATTAAAAATAGAAATATCGTATGATCCAGCAATCTGCTTCTGGGAATCTATCTGAAGCAAATGAAAACACCAGCTCCAAAAGATATATGCACCCCTATGTTCGTTGCAAAATTATTTACAATAGCCAAGACATGGAAATAATAATCTAAGTGTCTACCAACAGATGGATGGATAAAGAAAATGTGAGATATATACATATATAAACATGTATATACACATGTGTACATATACATATATACACACATATGTATATGTCTCTAATGGAGTATTATCTAGCCATCAAGAGAAGGAAATCTTGCTATTAGTGACAATAATGATGGGCTTTGAGGTATTATGCTAAGTGAAATAAGTCAGACAGAGAAGTCTAAAACTAAACAAAACGAAACAAAAAACTGAGTCCATACGTACAGAAAACAGACTGGCGGTTGCCCGAGTCAGGGTCAGGGAAGGTGGATTGGGTGAAGGGGATCAAAAGGTACAATCTAGCTGTTATAAAATAAGTCGTGAGCTATAATGTACAGCACGGCAACTATAATTAATAATACTGTATTGCATATTTGAAAATAGCTAAGAGAGCAGATCTTAAAAATTCTCATCACAAAATAAAATGTTATGACCATATGTGGTGATGAATGTTAATTAGACTTACTGTGGTGACCATTTCACAATACATACAAATATTGAATTATTTTGTTGTACACTTGAAATTGGTTGACATTATATGTCACTTTTATCTCAAAAAGTGTGAATAGGGAGAAGAAACAGAAATGCTCTCCATATCTCATCCTTCAGTAAAGAGAAGTAATTAGTTTTGGAGTGTCCATTGGGCTGATAAAAAATCCCGAGACAGTATCTACATGACTAGCGCATTCCAAACGGTGGATTTCTGACATCTCATCATACTATATGGGTTTGGATTCAGGAGTTTACCAACCTGGAAAATGTTGCAGATTATGGACACGGTGGTTGGTTGTGGGGAGTAGAGCCACTGGGAGGCTCCAGGTGAAGGGCACTGACCCTTACACATCAAGGTGCATTAGGTCCTTGCTGTAGGGTTGGGAGCCTGGATTGGAATTAAGCCCGGGCTTTGGAGCCAGACCAACCAGAGTCTCTACATTCCTGCTTGCTAATCATGTGGTGTGGGCAAGGCCCTCAGCTTCTCTGAGTTTGTTTCTAATCTATGAAATGGAGATAAAATTAGTATCTTCTTTATAAGCAGTCATATGAGAAAGATATGAAATAGTGCTCATAGAACTTATGGTCCCTTATATTAATCAGGATTCTCCAGAGAAACAGAACCGATAGGAGATAGGTAGGTAGATAGACAGATAGACAGACAGATAGATAGGAGAGGAAATTTGTTATGAGGGGGTAGGGGGGATTAGCCAGTCAGTTATGGAGACTGAGCCATCCCATGATCTGCTGTCTGAAAGCTGGAGAATGAACACAGCCAGTAGTGTAATTCTCTGAAGGTCTAAGAACTAGGGAACCACTGTGAAAATTCTGGACTAGGAAGGCCCTGGATGCTGGAGAAAATGAATATTGGAGTTCTGAAAACAGAGAAAACTCCCTTTTTTCTGACTTCTTATTCTGTTTGCCCTCAGAATTGGATGGGTGAAGGTGGATCTTTTTCTCACAGTGTACTAATTTAAATGCTAATCTCTTTGGGAAACACCGTCTTGGACAGACACATCCAAAAATAATGTTTTACAAGCCAGTGGGGCATCCTGTAGCCCAGTCAAGTTGACACATAAAATAAATCATCACAAGTCCACCCGTTGTCAACTTGACAGCTATATATATCTCCTTAAACCATACTTACTCTTCAAATAAAGACAATAAAAAGATAAAAATTCCACTGTACGTGATACAACCATCCTGTGTATCACTAAAAGCACACTAATCCCTTGCTGGGAAGAGGAAGTAGAGTCCTCAAATAGTATTTACTCCTCTCCTGATAACGAGTACACCTGAATAGTATGATGTCAAATTAGCAATACTTAGATACTGATTTGAAGTCAGTGCAGCTTATGTTACATAATAAGGGAATAAGAGAGGAAAGAAAACGAAGATAGTTGCTTACTATATGTGTATACACCCACAAACATAGTCATGACAAAATAAAGAGGAAATATCCATAACAATTACAGTCATTGTCACCGTATAGCTGGCCAGGTAGTCACAGCTGGTATTTATCACTACCTTCTTCTCCTCCCTATCCCGTATTCCCTTTGCCCTCAGCAAGCACCTCACCTTGTGGTGGTTCTTTACTTAGTGGGGTGACCCAACCCTTCATTCCTGAGCATCTGGGCCTGGGTTGGGTTGTGTGGTTTTCCAATGACCTTAATCACAGGACATGGTAACATGATTCCCTGAGGGATCTCCTGTATTCAATAACTTCCTTACTCCATTAGGGGGTAGCAGTCCAGTTCCCCCTTGGTGGTCAGGATCAATGATGCCAGCCAACAGACGCGTCCCTGCTGGCCTGTGGATTCAGAGGTGCAATGGGTGCAAAATGGCTCCGTGATAGTCTTAACTTCCAGTTCAATGGGATCAGTGTTGTATCTCCAGGTGGAAGCATTCTTCTGTCTGGAACTAAGATCCTTATGCCAGTACAACATCAAGTGGAGGGAACAAGAAGCCAAAATTTTGCTAGTGGGTCACTACGGATAATAGTGAGTGGTACCATTCTTACATCCGTTTCAGCTTCTCTGAGATTGTTTCTTATGTATAAAATGGAGATAAAATCAGTACTCACCTCAAAGATGGTGGCATGAGAAGGAAATTGAATAAAGCTCATAGGTCTAGCCTCTGGCCCATAGAAAGTGCTGGATGCATGTAAACCTTTAATATAGGCATGTCAGTGGAAAGTGGGGCTCAGAGGGGTTGAGGGCTTGACCCTGGTTTTGGGTTAAGTGGTAGAGGAGACTGGATGTGTCAAGAACAAGACAAAGGCACTTGGGGCCATGTGTCCTGAGTAGTGTTTGATTGCTGTGGTGGACAGCTTGGTGGTCCAGCTTCTTTTTTTTTATTTTTTAAATTTTTTTTATTTATTCATGATAGACATAGAGAGAGAGAGAGAGGCAGAGACACAGGCAGAGGGAGAAGCAGGCTCCATGCCAGTAACCCGACGTGGGACCCGATCCCGGGACTCGAGGATCGCATCCTGGGCCAAAGGCAGGCACTAAACTACTGAGCCACCCAGGGATCCCTGGTGGTCCAGCTTCTTCCTGCCATTCTTGTCTATCTCTTATGGATGCGATCATTCCTTTATTAATTGAGAGCTGACCTATTTACAAAAAAATAAAGAATTGGAGGTGACAAAGAGTTATGGGTGGAAAGACAATAAAATGATAAAGGAATGATGATATGAGAACAAGGACCAAGTGTTAGTAAGGGTAACTATCAAAATTCTTTTTTTTTTTTTTTTTTTATTTATGATAGTCACAGAGAGAGAGAGAGAGAGAGAGAGAGAGAGGCAGAGACACAGGCAGAGGGAGAAGCAGGCTCCATGCACCGGGAGCCTGACGTGGGATTCGATCCCAGGTCTCCAGGACCGCGCCCTGGGCCAAAGGCAGGCACTAAACCGCTGCGCTACCCAGGGATCCCACTATCAAAATTCTTAACCAAGCAATTAGCTTTGAACTCTCAGAACTGAAGACAAAAGGGGTACACAGCAGTTTACCTCCACTTTGGGGGAGTTGTGTTTTAGGCTACTCAACATTTGAAGCCTTTAGGGAATTCTGTATCTCATGGGACCTGGAGGACCATAGAAATTGGAATGGCTCATACTCTCATCTCGGCTTCCTTTGCATGCTGAGAGCATTACACAATTAGACTCACCTACCCCTGGGCATGGCCCAGGAGCAACACTGTGACATGTAGCTATGATAAGATCAGGCTCTTATGCCTGCAGTTACAGGGGTGCTAGTGGCAGTGACAGGTGACCAGTGCTGGTGGGGCTGGTGGCAGAAGGCAGGTTGCTCTGGCTGACAGAGAGTGTCCCCCCCACCCCGACCCTCCTGCATCAAGACTGAGGGTGTTGGTCCATTCACTCAATAGAGCTATTTATTTATTTATTTATTTATTTTAATTATTTACTTATTTAAGAGAGAGAATGGGAGGGAGAGGGAGAGAGAATTTGAAGCTGACTCCATGATGCATGCAGAGCTTGACATGAGGCTGGATCCCACGACCTCGAGGTCATGACCTAAGCCTTAACCAACTGAGCCACCCATGCACCTCTCCACAGAGCTTTTATTCCTTCCGACTTTTAATTTTGAAAAATTTCAAATCCACAATGAAATTGGAAGAATACAACAGGTATCTTTATTCAGACCCCACAGTGCCGTGTTTCCACATTCAGTTTTAACATTTCATTATTTATTTATTTTTAAAGATTTTATTTATTTATTTATGAGAGACTTAGAGAGAGAGGCAGAGACATAGGCAGAGGGAGAAGCAGGCTCCATGCAGGGAGCCCAATGTGGGACTCGATCCTGGGACTCTGGGATCACACTCTGAGCCAAAGGCAGATGCTTAACTGCTAAACCACTCAGGCATCCTCAGTTTTAACATTTCAACATTTATGGGCACATACTCTCTCTCCACATACAAAACACATATGTTGAACCATTTGAAACTAGATTGCCCATATCACACTCCTCCCCCTCTAAATACTTCAGCATGTGTCTCCTAAGGACATTCTCTATGTACATAATCCCATTCCCACTCTTAAAAAAATTAACACTTCCCTAATATCATGTAATACCCAGAGCTTATTCAAATTTCTGCATTTCCCCAAAACGTCTCATGTCTTCACTTCTTTAATATTTGAACAGCCATGCCCCCCTTCCAGCCATTTTGTGTGTCTGGTGCATTTTTTCAAATACTTTTAATTGCAGATACTTTTGATAAGTTTTTTTTTTTTCCTCAAACCAAGTCTCTTTCTGTCCTGACTTAAATCTGGTCTGGTCCACACAGCTCTCCTTACTCTCCACACACATGCACAGGAAGATGGTCTTCCCACACGCGCCAAAAGGAGTAGTGGCTCAGAGAATGGGCTTTGGAGTCAGACTTGGAAATGAGCCCCACCACTAACTGGTTGAGTTAGGGCAAGCTACTTAACCACTGGAGGATCAGCTTCCCAAACTGTGAAAACACAAAATAATAATAATCTCTGCTGAGTGGTTGGTTGGGAGGATTATTCAAGTTCATAGTTGCCAAGGGCACTGAACCATTGTCTGGATACACTGTAAGCACTGTGTAAGAGCTCTTCTCACTAATGCAACCTCTTCCCAGTAAGTTCTCCCAAGTCCTTGCTCTCTGGGTCACTAGTTTCCTTGGAAGGTAGCCCCTCATGAGAGACATTACTCTAAGACCTATTTTCCACTCTAGGATGATAGTACCAACTGTCTTCCTCATGAATGGTGGCTTAGAATTTTTATTAAGAAGGAAAAGCAGGTTGTTTTTTTATTTTAAATATTTTATTTATTTACTCATGAGAGACACACAGAGAGAGGCAGAGACATAGGCAGAGGGAGAAGCAGACTTCTCAAGGGGAGCCTGATGTGGGACCCAATCCCAGTACCCTGGGATCACGCTCTGAGCCGAAGGCAGGGGCTCAACCACTGAGCCATCCAGGCACCCCAGCAGATTCTGTAGAATGGTACACTTGGAAGGAACTTCCCCAACCTTTAAACATACCAGTAGCTATCATTTACTTAGTGTCTACCTTAGCCAGAGCCGGTGTGCCTATCTATACTCCTTGCTACCATTACAGAAAGTGGCCACGATCATCACCATTCTATACACTCAGAAACCCAGGCAATTAGTAAGTACTGGTGTTGGCATTAAAACTTCAATCTGGCTGCCAAGTAAAGTTCTTTCCAATAAACCATGTGACTCTCTGCCCAAGGGTGAGTGGGTTCTATTGCATTTGGCTAATTGCTCCCCAAATCATCTATTAAAAAGTGTGAATATAGCAGGGGATTTTCTCTGTAGACAGGAAAACTGAGACCTCATTAGCTTTAATTGGGGCAGCATCAGATCTTCTTTTAGAAAGAGACAGGAGAGGTAATTCCCAGGATAATACCGAGCTGGCTCTTTGGCCTGCATCATCCTAAATCTGGCACTTTGGAAGATCATGGTGACTAGTAATTGGGAGGGATTACTGTTGCCTGATGACACGTGGGTTTGCATGGAGACTTCTGAGTAAGGGGGAGAGGTTTTTTTTTTTTTTACCTATTGTATGTGCTGCTCATGTCACTTGACTCAATAGGAAATGAGATCAAGCAAGCCAAGGGCCTATGAGAGAGGCAGCTCTTCACGTGCACATAAAATGCAGGGGCACATCTGGACTAGCAGGTTTCAGACCTGAAGATGGCCTTCCCTTTGACCCAGTGTTTTCTCCCAGGAAAAGCAGAGGAAACACAGAAGTGTTCCGACAGGATATTTCTTTCCCTTTTTAAAAATGAGATTTAAATGAGAAATTTGTTACTTTGTAATAAGGTTGTTAGAAGTTAGGAAATTCGAAGTGATAGTGGCATTCACAGTCAACTGAGGCAAAAACGCTTTCTCTTTCAGAATGTTTTAAGTTTCTTTTTTATAAGTAAAATTATTCCCTCCCCTTGCTCCAATCCACTTTATATGGATACTCAGAATAAAAGCCTTTGACAGTGGGGCTGTCCTGCATGATATGAAATCAAAGACTGGAGCCCTGCTCCCTGCCTTCCTTTTCCAGAAGCCCTTACAATTCCTCCCTGGGATCCTATGGCTTTGTGGAACACAGTTTGGGAACTCCTGATATATTCTATTGTCTCTTTCTTTAAAAATGCAGATGGTAAACTAGTCATTTCAGTCTACATTTAAAAAATGATCTATTCCACATCTTTTTTTTTATTCCACATCTTCTATGCTGAAGAATTCTAAGTAATATATGTAGATACACTGTGTTTTTTTTTTGTTTTTGTTTTTTTTTTTTTGGTGCACTGTGCTCTTAATGAGGTGCGTCCTATCATCCCACTCCTGAAGTGTATGTTGTATGTGGTGATTTCTTTCCAAGGGGGAGAGGAAGAAAGAGTAACTTCACAGTAGAGAGACCTGACCAACATGACCTCAGCCAGGTGATCAAGGTCAACACCAACAGTGGTAAGTCATACTGGTCGGATCTACCCTTGGTGTGATTATCCCTCAACTGAGGGATAATCCACAAAATACCTGATCAGTATCTTTCGAATCCATCAAGATCATCATAAAGAAGGAAAATCTGGGAAACCGTCAGAGTCAGGGGGAGCCTCAGGAGACATGACAGCTCCGTGGGATGTGGTGATCTGGGTGAGCTCTCTGGACTGAAAGAGGACATGGGGCGCTCAGGTGGCTCGGTCGGTTAAGCATCCAACTCTTGATTTCTGCTCAAGTCATGATATCAGGGTTATGGGATCGAACCCCATGCTGGGCTCTGTGCTGGGCGTGCAGTCTGCATGAGAGTCTCTCTCCCTCTGCATCGCCCTTCTTTGCTCTCTACCTTAAAAAAAAAAAGGAGAATTGAGTGAGGGGGTATTCTGTACTATCATTGGCAATGAAAGAATATCCAAACCATTCTAACCTTAAATTTATTGAAAAAAAAAGAGGTCCATTCCTTTTTTTTTAATTTTTTAATTTTTATTTAATTTTATTTAATTTTATTTTTTTTTATTTTTTTTATTGGTGTTCAATTTACCAACATACAGAATAACCCCCAGTGCCCGTCACCCAATCACTCCCACCCCCCGCCCTCCTCCCCTTCTACCACCGCTAGTTCATTTCCCAGAGTTAGCAGTCTTTACGTTCTGTCTCCCTTTCTGATATTTCCCACACATTTCTTCTCCCTTCCCTTATATTCCCTTTCACTATTATTTATATTCCCCAAATGAATGAGAACATATAATGTTTGTCCTTCTCCGACTGACTTACTTCACTCAGCATAATACCCTCCAGTTCCATCCACGTTGAAGCAAATGGTGGGTATTTGTCATTTCTAATAGCTGAGGAATATTCCATTGTATACATAAACCACATCTTCTTTATCCACTCATCTTTCCATGGACACCGAGGCTCCTTCCACAGTTTGGCTATCGTGGACATTGCTGCTAGAAACATCGGGGTGCAGGTGTCCCGGCGTTTCATTGCATCTGTATCTTTGTGGTAAATCCCCAACAGTGCAATTGCTGGGTCGTAGGGCAGGTATATTTTTAACTGTTTGAGGAACCTCCACACAGTTTTCCAGAGTGGCTGCACCAGTTCACATTCCCACCAACAGTGCAAGAGGGTTCCCCTTTCTCCACATCCTCTCCAACATTTGTTGTTTCCTGCCTTGTTAATTTTCCCCATTCTCCCTGGTGTGAGGTGGTATCTCATTGTGGTTTTGATTTGTATTTCCCTGATGGCAAGTGATGCAGAGCATTCTCTCATATGCATGTTGGCCATGTCTATGTCTTCCTCTGTGAGATTTCTCTTCATGTCTTTTGCCCATTTCATGATTGCATTGTTTGTTTCTTTGGTGTTGAGTTTAATAAGTTCTTTATAGATCTTGGAAACTAGCCCTTTATCTGATACGTCATTTGCAAATATCTTCTCCCATCCTGTAAGTTGTCTTTTAGTTTTGTTGACTGTATCTTTTGCTGTGCAGAAGCTTCTTATCTTTTCTTTTTAATTTTTATTTATATTTATGATAGTCACAGAGAGAGAGAGAGAGGCAGAGACACAGGCAGAGGGAGAAGCAGGCTCCATGCACTGGGAGCCCGACGTGGGATTCGATCCCGGGTCTCCAGGATCGCGCCCTGGGCCAAAGGCAGGCGCCAAACCGCTGCGCCACCCAGGGATCCCACAGAAGCTTCTTATCTTGATGAAGTCCCAATAGTTCATTTTTGCTTTTGTTTCTTTTGCCTTCGTGGATGTATCTTGCAAGAAGTTACTGTGGCTGAGTTCAAAAAGGGTGTTGCCTGTGTTCTTCTCTAGGATTTTGATGGAATCTTGTCTCACATTTAGATCTTTCATCCATTTTGAGTTTATCTGTGTGTCTGGTGCAAGAGAGTGGTCTAGTTTCATTCTTCTGCATGTGGATGTCCAATTTTCCCAGCACCATTTATTGAAGAGACTGTCTTTCTTCCAATGGATAGTCTTTCCTCCTTTATTGAATATTAGTTGCCCATAAAGTTCAGGGTCCACTTCTGGATTCTCTATTCTGTTCCATTGATCTATGTGTCTGTTTTTGTGCCAGTACCACACTGTCTTGATGACCACAGCTTTGTAGTACAACCTGAAATCTGGCATTGTGATGCCCCCAGATATGGTTTTCTTTTTTAAAATTCCCCTGGCTATTCGGGGTCTTTTCTGATTCCACACAAATCTTAAAATAATTTGTTCTAACTCTCTGAAGAAAGTCCATGGTATTTTGATAGGGATTGCATTAAACGTGTATATTGCCCTGGGTAACATTGACATTTTCACGATATTAATTCTGCCAATCCATGAGCATGGAATATTTTTCCATCTCTTTGTGTCTTCCTCAATTTCTTTCAGAAGTGTTCTATAGTTTTGAGGGTATAGATCCTTTACCTCTTTGGTGAGGTTTATTCCTAGGTATCTTATGCTTTTGGGTGCAATTGTAAATGGGATTGACTCCTTAATTTCTCTTTCTTCAGTCTCATTGTTAGTGTATAGAAATGCCACTGATTTCTGGGCATTGATTTTGTATCCTGCCACGCTACCGAATTGTTGTATGAGTTCTAGCAATCTTGGGGTGGAGACTTTTGGGTTTTCTATGTAGAGTATCATGTGATCGGCGAAGAGGGAGAGTTTGACTTCTTCTTTGCCAATTTGAATGCCTTTAATGTCTTTTTGTTGTCTGATTGCTGAGGCTAGGACTTCCAGTACTATGTTGAACAGCAGTGGTGAGAGTGGACATCCCTGTCTTGTTCCTGATCTTAGGGGAAAGGCTCCCAGTGCTTCCCCATTGAGAATGATATTTGCTGTGGGCTTTTCGTAGATGGCTTTTAAGATGTTGAGGAATGTTCCCTGTATCCCTACACTCTGAAGAGTTTTGATCAGAAATGGATGCTGTATTTTGTCAAATGCTTTCTCTACATCTAATGAGAGGATCATATGGTTCTTGGTTAAGAGGTCCATTCCATTACATAATATTTTCTACTGTAGGAGCGGGGTATTTTGATTCGGTCTAGTCCTTTCTGGTCATACAGGGAGGCTAAAGGGATTTAAAATAGCATGACAAGGGTCTAGACATTAACTTGTATAATCCATGTCTCACTTCACCAGCTTGGGGTACAGAATAAGGTCACATCTTTTTCAGCTTATGTGTTAATGGGCTCCCATCCCCCTCTGGCTGGCTGGAGAATCTTGTTGTCCCATGCTTGGCTACCTGCTGTCCTCCCCAGATGGGGGCCCTGCCTCCTCCAGCCCCTGAGAGAGCCTGGGAGAAGCACCCTGTCTGTGACATCTGTGTGGCTCAGCTTCAGGCCTGGGTCCCTAGTGACCTGAGTCCCTAATGCTCTGGGTCCCTAATTCCTGGGACTCCTCCAGTTACCCAGTTCTTCAGGCCGTGAAAACACAGGCAAGTCTCCCCACCCAGGGTCGTCAGGATTCCCGGTGGCGGTGAGGTCATGAAACCTCTCCAGCCTCAGTCATCAGAAAGCCTCGAGGACTGCAAAATGAAAATATTATCCTTTCCCCTTAATTTCAATCCTGCTCATTTCCCGCTCCAGCATAAGCGATATTCCTGCCCCTCCTTCCCCCAGGGGAGCACTTCACTAGATTTCCCTGCTATTTTTGTTCTGTCGTGGGTGGAGAAAGCCACTGCGGCCCGGTGGCTCTGTGACTTAGAGAGATGTGGCTCCATCTCTCTCAGAGGACCTGAGAGGAGGCATCAAGATGGGGCGCTCCTTGCTTAGAAGAGAAAGGACTTGGGTTCGGGGCCTGGTTCACCCAGCTCTGTGAGTTTATCATATTTCATCTTCCTGGACATCAGTTTTCTCATCTGCAAATTGGGGAGAGCACAGGAAGAATGGGAAGAATCAATTGTGGCTGTTAAGTGTGTTCTCTGCTGGAGTCCAGGTTCTGGGGCTCAGGGCTAAATTCCCTGGGTGGGGAGATGCCCACTGAGCCTCAGAGATCAGAGATCGTGGGGCGAAGCCAGCCTGGCTATGACCCCACCTTAACCCTAACACCCATTCCAAGGCTTTGTTGCTATTGTTCTCGGAAGTCCGCTTGGGAAAGAGCACTGTTCCTTAGATGCGCTGAGATCCTTTCCAAGGAACAAGGGGTCCCCTCCCCCACCAGAGAGCACATTCACTAGATGGGGTTAGAATTTACTTTTTTGTTTGCAAAATCCAAGTCTTTTCACTTTTCCCCTGCAAAGGGATGAAAAGGAATCCGGTGCCGGGCAAGTACCAAGGAAGATGAAAGCAGCTTTCCTGAGGTTCAATTCTTCCAGAAACAATCTTCCTCTTCCCTCCTCCCCCCTACTCCTCCCCAACTTTCAATAAGCCCAAGTGTATATTGTTTTTAAATGTCAAAGAGAAAAAGAAAAAAGAAAAAGAGAGAGGGAGGGGAAAACCCTCTTGCTCCTGAATGTCACATTCTGGGGAGAAAAGAAGGGAGAAAGAACATGTGGCAGAATTAAAGAGATGCAGATTCTTTTTTTTTTTTTTTTTTTTGTCTCCTGGTCCCTATTCAGGTCTCTCCTTATCCCTCCCACTCCCCTCCCCGGGTCTCATTGAAATGTCAATGCAGAAGTTTGCAGCTGAAAGGGGGGGTCCCTGGTGGGAACAGACTGCCCTTCTAACCTGCAGGTCCGCTCTGTTCCCTTCTGCCGTCCTATTTGCTTTTGCCCTGCTTTTTCTCTTTCTTCCTGGAGGCTTTCTGCAGCAGATGTTGTTTGAGAAGGAGGAGGCGCAGCTGGGAGCACTGTGCCTGCCACCTGGGGGTGTGGAGGAGGCAGACTAGGACACCCTGGGCCCCTTCTTCCCCCGACCCGAGTTCCTCCAACTTCCAGCTGGCACTCAAAGACATCCTTTCCTGGGAGGGCAAAAGTGGGGGTTCATTTTCCCTCCTGGAACAGAAAGAATGGGCAGAGATGCTCTGCATACCCAGATACCTGGCGCCGTCTGGTCCTTTCTGCCCAGGCATGTTGGAGGTCGAGACACAGCAGAACAGTGATATGCTTTGTTGAAAATGTGTAAACTAAAGCTGAGATGCTTTACATTACTCAGAGTTGGTGAGGGTGTGGGGAATGGGTGTTTCTCTGAATTACTAGGGCGGAGTGGTGAGGTCGGGGTTCTGGTGATTGGGATCAGCAACCTTACAGAAAGTGCAGGTGCTAGACTGGGTAATTCCACTTCCAGGGATTTTTCCAAGAAAACTAATAAGTACGTGAGGAAAGAAAGCAGGGATATCTGTCCCAGGAGTGCTTACAACACAGCATGATTGAAAAACATCCTGCCTGACTTTCTCTCTGTAGGATTAAAAACAAAATGTTGGCACACCACTTAGTGGAATAGTATAGAGCCGTTAAAAATGATCGTGTGGATTTATATTTGCTGATGTGGAAAGATAGCCACAGAAAAACGAAAGGAAATAATAACAGTTATAAAATACTATGGGTAGTTCTTTCTTATTTCTTTATATCAAATGATAAAGGTGAGTAGAAAAAAGTCTGTAATGATTGGCACCCAGATTATATGTCTGGGGTGGTAGGATTATGGATGATATTTATCATCTTGATAATTTCTAGTGGTTTCTGATTTTTCAACATCCCTGATATAAGTGTTCTTGTTATAATCAGAAAAAAAAATAACAGTTATTTTTTCAAGTCTAAATGAACTTTTTCCCCTAAGGCACTGTAATCCTATTTTTTTCTTTATGTTGTACAAACAAAATTTTTTTTAGTAATTAAAATGCTTCCATTATAAGCCACAAGCAGAAATTCAGTGTTTTTGGCACCTCAGAAGCAAAGCAACAGGTAACTAATAGGTTGTAAAATACAGTAAAGTTTATAATTTTTTCTCTGATCACCTATTTAAACCTGATGGCTCATTAAGTAAAGAATGATCATTCTCTCTCCTGTGCTCCAAGCTAGACTATACCCACTTACCCAACTTCTAGCCGGTAGTCAGCCTTTCTGCTGATTTGCTTTACAACCACCTCCAAACTCCATAGTAGGATATATCACTCCATCTGTTTAAAAGGAGACTGACCTGGATAACCCAGGACACGTGGACATTGCAGCCAAACATATCCTTTTTGAATATTGAGAGATTTCTATAAGCTTCCCAGCTTCTCCTATCCAACATTGCTTCCCAAATGCACTAAAAGTTATTTTTTGAATTTATGCAATTTTTGCTCTAAGAGTTAATACTCGGTCCCTTTCCTTACATGTCTCATAGTAAGGTAAGGTCTCTGCTTTGGATATCATATATCATGCAGGTCAAAGTCCTGACTCTTCTCTTCTAAATATAAATTGGTATTTCTGGGAAACATGCTGTTGGATTGACATGGCATTTCCAATTTGTGCTCAAGTGGGAGTGGCCAGAGGAAATAAGAGAAGAAATTCAAGCAAGGTCAGCACTCAGGATCTTAGCTGCCACCTTGGAACATTGGAGGCATGGCTTAAATAAATGGGGCTGACTCTTGGAGCCAATGCTCCTGCCAACCTTGAGCTGGGCAGTAGTTAAAGTGGTAAAAAACACATTCCATCACGGAACTCTTGCAATAGGGGGAAAGAGAATTCAGTCGAGAACAGGGCTCAGTTCTGAATACAGCGTGGGCAAGTGGGGATTTATAGTCAATGAGCAGAGCAGGGGTTAGTGGATGGAAAGTCACTGAGCAGAAATGTCAAGGTTAAGGAGGAATTCTTCCTGAAGGTGGGCCAGGATGATGAGATAGCTGCAGTGATCAGTTACCGAGGGTGCGGGATTTTGGCTAAACCGATTTACAGGTTTCTTGCTGGGCAATAGCAAGGCCAACACGGAGTCCAAAAGTCAAGGTCTAGATGAGAAGAAGATTGAGAGGAACCTGGCTAGAGTTTGATCAAGAAGAGCTTCTCTGTCAACCTTGCTGGTCTGGCCGTCTAAAGTTAACTTCTCATAGATGGTGAGAGAGGAGAGGGAGAAAGAAGAAAAGGGAAAGGCAGGTTGCATTTGTGCTTATTCTTCTGCTGGGGTGCATATCAGGGAGGGTTGTAGAACCATTTGGGTGACTTTAGCTGCCGTTGGCATGCAACTCTGCCCCCGTGCCAGCCATCACTTGCACAGAGCGGTATGTGTGCTTCAGCCCTTGCTGGGGCAATATTCCCTGAGGGCCACGGAATGGAAAGTGTAACCAAGGAAAAGTTCTTCATCTCTTGCAAGGATGCTGTGGGCTGTGACCCATTCAGGGCTCGGGATGATCCAAGGTCAACCAGCCTCCAGAGTGTCTCCCTGGTACCAGTACCAAGATTTGCCTGGTAATGCAGATACAGTTCGGTATGTGTGTAGTGGGGAGACAAGAGCTTGTGGTGGGAGAGTGAGGGGCTGCTGCTTCCCTGGCAAAGAATAGCTTTGGGGAAATGAAAAACAGCTGGGTAGGAAACAGCAAGGCGCTTCTATGGACGCTTTCACTTGTTAACACAGGCCATGCTAAGCAACAACTAGAAGGAGCCTTGGGCATCCGTATCTGGCCAGAGAACAATTCTTTGTCTTTCACCATAAATAAGGGACCTTTTTCTAGGACTGAGATGTATTCTTAAAATTTGTCTTTTGTTAGGGCTTTCAGTTGTCTTTTCTGATTCTCTGAGGTTCTTAGGTCTTTATAGTCCTGCAGATTGAGGAAAATCATAGTTGAAAAAAAAAAAAAACCCAACCCATTTCTAGTGATTGCAAAATATCTAGCTTCAGATCCTCAAACTTTGCCTGTCTTATGTTTTATTCGTTTTTCATATGGACTATAATACCTTTCTTAGGGGGTCCTGGGGTTCCTGTGGCTGATTATAAATGATGTGGTCCTGACTACCATTCTAACCCTATGTCATTTCCCCCAGCATCTCAAGCCACAGGCTTGTTCGCACCTTTGTACCTCTACACCTCTTCACTTTTCTGTCTGTTCACTCCCTGACTTGCTTACATCTCAAGCACTTCATCCTTCAATGGTTATCACAGATTGTGGTCTTCTTGGTGGGATGTGTCTGCCTCTCTTCACCCCTGCTGGAACTTATCATAGTCTCTGTTTTTTTGTTGGAAAGCTTTTCTGAAAATTGTCCTTCTCCTGGACTAGTCTCTGAACTTCTCAAGGATGTGGAATATTTATTGCCGAATGGATCAACAGATTATTTAAATGCAGTATGAATGGTAGCTGCTGTCTTTCTCTTTTTCTGCTTTTCTCCTGTCCCCATGCTAAAGAGTCCTTAATCCCCAGTGAAATAAAATGATGTGACCACATTCTCATAAAATGATTTGATCAGGAGTAGGTGGTCTGACTCCCTGTCTCCTGCTTCTAATAAAGCCCCTAGATCAGTGATCTCCAGAGTTCTTCAGGCGGAACGTTGGGAAGTTACTGTATTCTTTGATGGTGGTGGGACAATAGGAAATATTAATATACTTGTGTTCATTATGTAAACTAGAAATAACTGATTAAGGGAATATATGATGAATATAAAGCTATGTAAAATTGCACCCAAGGGCATGTATGTGTGTCTATAAGAAACAAGCAAAGAGCAAATTCACCAAAATCAAAGCCTTTGAATGAATCCTAAGTGTATTCCTCCAATTTTTAAAAATTAATATTTATATGCTGATTTTCTATTCATTTGATCTGTAAGTACTCATTAGTAAAGAAGCAAAAATAGGTGATGAGGGGCACCTGGGTGGCTCAGTGGTTGAGCGTCTGCTTTTGACTCAGGTCATGATCCTGGAGTCCTGGGATGGAGTCCTGCATCGGGCTCCCCTCAGGGAGCCTGCTTCTCCCTCTGCCTGTGTCTCTGCTTCTCTCTGTGTGTCTCTCATGAATAAATGAATAAAATCTTTTTTAAAAAAAATAGGTGCTAAGTCTTTAAGAAAAAAATTTTTGGAGGACAACTTAAAATCGAGAACATTCTATCCATTAATCATTACTCAATTCGGACAGCTTAATAGTCTTGCTTTGTGATGTGCTGGACACTGTGCGAAGGGCTTTGCATGGATTATTCCATTTATCCTCACTCCCTGCCCCCCACTCCCGATGAAATGGGCATTTTTCTTATTTTCATCATCCTGACGAAGAGGTGGAGAATTGGTGTTAAAGGTTTCAGAAAATAAAATGTCTTGCATATAAAATGAACACATGTCAAAGATTTTATTGAACTCATTAATTAATGAGAGAAGCAGTAAGAGGTTATAGTGGGTTCAAAGGAGAATCCACAGACCAGAGCACACACTGGCGGTCAGGAAGGCTGGAACACTTGTCAACTCGTCAATATCCATGGGGCAATAATCAATCAGTTGCCTTTCCACAGGACACATCTGCGGTTCAGTAGAAAACTTACAGTAATAAGCACAGGCTTGTCAAGTAGCTGTGAGTCAATGCAAGGCGTCCAGATGTAACTCAGGGGATACACCCAGTTAGTTATCTTTTTCTGTTCGCTCAAAGTCTTTCTCTGGTTTTCAGGGGGTTACAAAAAGGAAGAGATTAGTTTAAGGTCTCCTGGTGAGGATGCAAATCCCAGCAATCCAGAGTCTCAAAATTGTCCTGTTGCCACAAAAGTTTAAGAACAAATATTAACTTTTTTTTTTTGTGAAGTTGTTATTCTGCTCGTTTGATTTCTCTCATGTACATATTCTTCTGCATAAAAACATTGCATTGTATATGTTTAAATTTTAGGAAATACAAGGAACTCGCAAGTATTGAGTTGTTAATGGGTGCCGCATATCATGGCAAGTGCCCGAAGTCCAAGATCTCACTTTATCTTAGCAACAGCCACATAAGGGAGGTATTAGTAACCCTCATTTTACAAATGAGCAAATAGGTTGAGAGAGACTCTCAAAGTGGCAAGGCTAGCATTGTGGAGCTGTGATTCAAACCCATGCCCCTTCCAACCAAGGCCAAACCAAGGCCAAAACCAACTTTTTTTTGAGCTGAGTCAGTCACTTACTATTCTAACAGAAGGAATTTGCATCGTCCCATCTTTTGGAGGCTACATGGTTTGGTGTGGGGGTGTTGTGCTGTGGCCTGGGGGATGCTTCCAAAGAAGACAGCACTGAAAACAAACCACTTTTTTTTTTTTTTTTGGTCCTCTGCTCAGGAGACCCAAATTTGTCTGTGTTCAGCAGTCTCAAAGTGACACATGTTCTGCGCCCAGCCCTGACTCATGCCAATCCTCAGATATCGAGTAGGACATTGATTTTGGAATGGCAGTGTGTTTTCTCAGCTGCACACAGGCTGGTTTAGCAGGACAAAGTAATTCTCTTAAGGCATTAGGAGTATTCTTAAAATGCTGTGGGCTGCTGAATTGACTGCACGACATCAGCTATAAGTTATCCCCCTTTCCCCACCAAGGAAATCATGCAGTATTTTCCAGCACTCACTATGCCATACCCTGGGGCTAACATTTATGAACCTGCACGTGGATACTTCCTTCGGGTTCTCCAAGCATGGCCCCTTCATCACCTTCACCAGAATGACCCGATGTTTGTATAAAATGCAGTTTTGTCAACAGCACTAGAGACTTAATGAATCAGAAACACAAGGAGGTGAGGGCTGAAAGTGTCTATTGTTAAGATCCATCCTAAGGGATTTTGGAGACCCCACAAGTATAAATTCTTGGGCTCTGGATTCGGACAGGCCTGAATGTGATACTGGCCACACTATGTGATACTGGGCAAGTTAATTCAGTGCTTGGAGACCTGCTTTTCTCATTTGAAAAATGGGGATAATTATAGTGGTGAAGAGTGAATGAGATAATCCACAGGAAGCATTTGGCACAGGGCCTGGCACCGGCTCTGTTCCCAGTAAGTGTCAGCTATTAATGTATTTCATTGATTCTAAGACGCTCTACACCCCCACCCCAATATTAACATCTCTGAAATCAGTCTGCTTCTTAAAATTGATGGCATGTCATGGTCTCAATGGTGGCATTTTTTCCTTCTTAGTGGTCTCTAAAACAATGGTGTATCTTACAATAGATGATGTCTCAGACCATGCAAATACAGAGTATCTAAGGGCTCCTGGGGGCACTGCGTTGTGATCACAAGGTCTCCTGGAGGAGTGCTGGAATTTGGGGAATCTCGGGTCTCTGTAAGCTCTGCTCATCTTCCCATTGGATCTTGAGCAGGAACAAGTCAAATGACAGCTGAATAAAAATGGCGGGCGGGTCCACCCTGCTCTGGAGGATCTCCCTGGTTTCAAGTGGTCTTGTTCAGTCTCCCCTCTTGAGGTCATGTTTCCTTTTAGGACACTTGGAAGCAGGACAGTTTGAACTGGGTGGGGCTGGGCGGGTGGGGGCACTGCTCACCTGGTTCATCCCCTCCTTGTTTCCAAATCTGTCTTGTTGGATTTCTCTGGGCCTCTTGGCTTCCACAGCCCGCCTTTTCCTTTTCCTTTGGGTCCTCTTTTCAGAAAAGGATTTTTGAGACTGAACCCAGGGTGCCAAAGGAGCCAATAAAATCTAGACCACTGCTTGATCCAAGATAGCAAATCAGGGGGAAAGCCACTCCCCTCCTCCCAATGACCCCCTACTTTGCTCATGGTTCTCATGCTCTCATCTGTGTGATCAAAATGGGATTTGGCAGCACGATACTGGGGCAGTGGTGGTGGGGGAATGTTTGCTTGGTGTTGTCTATAAGGTGATCTATGCAAAGGAATAGGCTTGAGGAGTGGTTGGCTTCCTTAGAAAAAGTACCATCTGGGTTTGGATTTCATCTTTACTATTTAAAACCCTTTAGATGAGATCCCTCCCTGGGGTTTCCCAGGCCTGCCTAGGGGAGTCTGTCTTCAAGCTTCTCTTCCTTTCTTTTCCAAACCCTGGGACAAATGTTTGTTTTTCTCACATATTCATCGAGGCCCACGGCCTCCAGAAAGTACCCAGGGGCTCAGTAGTGGCATGGGAACCTGGTGCCTGCTTGGGGCGGGGGGTGTTTCACTGAGAACAGTGCTTGGCAGGCGCGCTTCCTGCCCCACACGGGCATTCACCATGGAAAGCTGGGGAGGGTGGTCTTGGCACATTTGCCAAGCCCACTGGAAGCCCTCAATTTTGAGAGGGAAAGGGACTTTCTCATGGCTTTTCCGCTCCAAGGGTATCAATCAGCCTCAGAGAAACACAAGCGAGGCAAGAAGTGGTTTCCTAGCAGGAACAGTGATTACAAAGGCCACCGGCCGGCTTTGTGTCTTTTGTTCCTGCTGGCGCCTTACTCAGAATTTCGGGGCCGCCCAAGTGCAGCCTTGGCTTGCGCGGGTCTGCGGATCCTGGGGGTCAGGCGGGAGACAGAGGACGGAAAGGGGGCCCCGCGAGCCCAGCTCCGCAGCCTGTGCTGCGGCTCTCTCCCTCTCTCCTGTCCGGTGGCCGGCTTTCCGCACATCTCTGGGCTGCTGATTCTTGGCGTGTCAACGCGGAACCTTCAGACCCTTCCCGCAGGGTTGTGAAATGTACATGGGTGTCACAGCAACCTGCAGGGCACTTAGCAGGGGGGCCCCCTAAACATCACTCTCTGCCTGCACTTGTACCTTCCTTCTTTCCTTGGAGGTGGAATTCTTATCTCATGTCATTTACATGATTTTTGAAATGGTGGTGGAAGCAGGGGAGTGGAGGGGGATTTAAATAAGGAGGAAGAAAGTAAGTCATCCCCTACCCTCCCCCCCCACCTGTTTACACTTTGCTGGTATTATTGGGCAGAACGTGCACAGCTGTGGCTGGTTGCATTTCCTTGCCTGGAGCCGCTTCCCCTGGACCCCGCCCTGCTGGTCTGTTTTTTGCTCCGAGGAGCTGTGGGGTGTGGGGTTGAAGGCCCCTTGCCAAAGTGAAGAGTTTTATCTGGCTTCCTGACAACTGTGAGAAATCCTGATTGACAACAGGGCAGGATCCAGGCAGGGAGCTGGGAGGATGGCACAATGTGAAGAAGCCCTCAGGCGGGGGACAGGTCCCCGCGTGTGAGTTTTGAGAGGCATTATTGGTTTCAGATAGATTTCATTCCCATCTTAGAAAGGAGTGCTTCTTTAATATGGGGTCAAAAAATATCTAAGACTCTAATGAAGGGCAGGTGCTCCAGGGCAGAGAATGGTCTGTATAGAGACGATGACCCAACTGCTGGGTGGAATACGTGGACTTTGTGCTAATAACAGTAGGTGAATTTATAGCAAGAGCTGTGTGCTATGAATGGCTCTTGGAAGCCAGCAGCTTCTGGGGAAGAGGTGCAAAAGGGTTTCTAATATGCAAATGAACCTGGGTCTGAAGCCCCCAGGATACAAAAGTCACTTGAACCTCATTCATCATCTGTATACAGGTGAGTTCCTAGAATGATTTTGAGATTTCATCAGTGTGCAGATTAATTAAGCTATTAAAAGGTGATGCCGAAGCATGCACAGGCATCTTTGGCCTTCTCTGACAAGGAGCAAACTGCTCTGGGTCTAATTGTCAGAATAATTATTTTCTCCCCTGCAAACGACTGGCGGAAAATTCAGCACAGTGCACTGGTGTGCTTTTAATTATCCACAGGATCTGAGGATAGGGGGCTACATGGGATATATTTTTATGAACGATCTAGATTTGTATAGTGTAAAAATACCTATTAATCCCTCCCAGCTGGATTCATTTATTTTAAACAAATCACGGTGGCCGGATATAGGCTTGGGGCTTGGGGGTTCCGACGAGGGATATTTACCTTCATGGTATGTGGATTTCATCTTAATTTGCCTGAGTGATATAAAAAAAAATGTCAGCTTTTCTCAAACTGCACTCACTGCTGCAAGCCAGATTTGTGGTGGGCATTGTTGTCATAATTGACATTAACAAGACACTTCAAAATATAGGCCAAGGGCCAAAAGAGAGCAATTGAAGAAAATTAATCTGTTCTGTAGAAGCAAAAACCATTTGGACTAAGTATGTAAGGGGTATTTTAAACTGAAAACAACACAGGTGGCAAGCATTTATTAACTTGGTAAATTGTTGGTGGCTAGGTACTGGGGAATCTAGGGTAAAGTGTTGTCACGGGAACAGCTGGATAAGTATTTGTTCAAATGGCTGGGCATCCACAGTACAGAGTGCAATGAAAGGAGACCCAATGTGGATGGGCAGAGGTGTTTCTGGTTCACCCAGAAAATGGGTCCCTCAATGGTAGGAATTAACCAGAGGAAGTATGTGTGCACACACGTGTGTGTATGCATGGTCGTGGTGCTAGTGGTGTTGACATGGAAAGTGTATACTGGGATCCTGGGGTCGAAAGGTGATTACTACATGTATTAGTTTGGTAAGGCTTTCATAACAAAGTGCCACAGACAGGGTGGCTTAAACAGCAGATAGTTGCTGTCTCACTGGAGGCTAAAAATCTGAGATGACAGTGTTGCTAGCACTGGTTTCTTCTAAGGCTTCTCCCATTGGCTTGTAGATGCCATCTTCTCTGTCTTCACACAGACTTTCCTCTGTGCATGTCTGTGTCTACATTTTCTCGTCTTATAAGAACACCAGTCATATTGGATTAGGGCCCACCCTCATGGTCTTATTTTAACTTAATTACTTCTTAAAATATCTTATCTCCAAATATGGCTACATTCAGGGCTCCTTGGGGTTGAGACTTCAACATATGAATTTTGAGGGGGACACAAGTCAACCCATAACACTCTATGAGGAAACAGAATACAAACTTCTGAGATTCAAAATCAAATGCTATTAACAGATGTAATATGTGAGAGGGATTACAGAGTTTAAAGAAATTTAACCCTACCCACCATGAGTTATTATGAATGGGTTGCAAATTCCAGCTATAACAGAGAAACCGTGGAAGGAAGAAGAAACTGAGGTAATCTCCTGCTTACTGAGGGAAATGCAAACTTCGAAAGATTCATAAAATGAAAATCTTCCTGCTAAAAACTTAAAGGAATCGACGTGTACAACATTGCCAATGCACTAAATTGTTACTGAATTGTTTCCTTTAATTTTTAAAAAAGATTTTATTTATTTACTCATGAGAAACACAGAGGGGGGGAGGCAAAGACAGAGATGGAAGTAGGCTTCATGCAGGGAGCCCAATGTGGGACTATGGGATCACACCCTGAGCTAGAGGCAGATGCTTAACCACTGAGCCACCTGGGCATCCCTGAATTATTCCCTTTAAAATGATCATTTCATGTTGTGTGAATTTCACCTCAATAAATAAAAAAGAAAAACAAACACAAAACAAAGTTAAAGGCAGCCACTGATAGAATTTTTTTAAATTTAAATTCAATTAGTTAACATTAGATAGCACATTATAAGTTTTAGATGTAGAGTTCAATCATTCATCGTGGTAGAATTTTTTAAATGATGAATATAACGTTCACAACTCTAGAGTAGATTAAAAAACAAAACAAAACAAAATTGACCACAAAAGCAAATGAGAGCAAATAAATATAGCATGACAACCTCACAGCCAAAATGCACAAAATGATTTGACAGACACACGACAACTATGAGCTAAGATGATAAATATAAATGATTTACACTATTTACAAAGGCTTTCAAACTGTATTTAAAAAACCAGTGAGTGATACTCTGTTGACACGATATATCTATAATTCAAGACTGTGGTGAGATTGGAAATACAATAACAAATGAAAGTTGGATAAGCAACACCGATTTAAAGAGAGCAGGATTGGCAACACTACTTTCACAAAAGTGATCCTTAAGGCAAGAAGCATTGAATGGGAAACAGAGTCAGAGTCATGTTATGTTGCTAAGTTGTACGTTCTACAATAGATGTACTTTTAGAGTGCGCACAGTATCCCAGTTACTATGCTGGGCACGCGTCATGCATTATTTCTTGAAAATCCTTTGAGGTATGTGCTGTTACTATCCTCATGTCAGATGAAGGGTAACCAGGATTAGAGCATTTCACAACTAATCGGAGATAGACTAGGAATCTGATCTCAGAGACTGATGCTTTGCCATCACAGCCCACTTCATGCACTCAGGAGCCTCACAGAATATGTATCAACCAAATGTTTAAAATAGAGGTTAATGGTAAAGTAGTATAATGCTTTTCACCATCTTTACCAACCTTTGTCAAGAGTGATTAAAACGTATGTGGCCACAAAGGAAATATCAGCAGATTCCAAATTGATTGTGGAAACTGTCCAGGCCACATTCTCTGACTCCAATGCGATAAAAATCGAAGCTACTAATAAAAACAAAACAAAAATATCCATCCAGCCAGCCACTTAAGAAATAAAACAATAAGACCTTCAAACCTCTCCAAAACTCAATCCTATTTTCTTAATAGTTTATTTGGAAATTAAAGGAAAAGGAATGCTTATATCAAAAACATATGAAATGTAGCTAAAGTTGTACTTAAAGGGCACATGATACCCACAAATGATTTCATTTTTTAAAAAGAAAGAATATAGAGAAATAGATGGCATACTCATCCCAGGAAAACAGGTAAGATAACAAGACTGCAAGTCAGTTGAAAAGAAAAGGAAATTCAATGAGAAATTCTGATTTAAAAAGGGGGGAGCTCCTCCCCCTACATCCAGTGTAATTGACTAATAAATCTAAGAGCTGGTCTTCTGGTTGAATTTCCGGAAAACTTGAGAAAACAAAAGAGAAACAGAAATTCAGAAAAATAAGCAGCTACAATCATAGATTTGGAGGAGGTTTTAAAATTGTAAGAGATTAATACTATGGAAAAAATGGAAAATTTCAATGAAACGGATGATGGATATTTTGCTGGGAAAAATAAAAATTGATCTAAGAAAAACAAAACTTCAAACAAATCATTGTACTTGGAAGAAATGTAAAAATAAAGGATTTATTCTGAAATTTATCCTAGGGCCAGACAAGTTTCTGTTGCTATTTAAACTTTTAAGGAAGAGCTAATTTCTGTGCTGAAAAAAAAATCTCAAATAGGAAAATTATAAATGCATATTCTATATGATGTGGATGCAAAATTTGAAATCATGAAGGCTAAATTCAAAACTGGGATTTATGTAAAGAATTCAAGCAGTTTTGTATGTGGAAATTTTTCTCATTAGTTATGCCATGTGAGCTCAAACCAACCTGATATATCAATTAATGCTGAAACATGATTGCTAAAACTCAGCATACACAGTTATGATCTTAAAACCCTAGTCCCATAAAATATACTAACATAAATAGCCAGCTTTGCCATATATATGTGGTCAAACAATAGGGAAAATGTATTAAGATAGCAACAAAAATCATAGGAGTAATACTATCAAGAAATGTGTGGAGCCTTTATATGAAAACTCCCAAATTTTATTAAGAAATAATAAAGGGGGCCCCTGGGTGGCTCAGTTGGTTGAGTGTCTGACTCTTGGTTTTGATTCAAGTCATGATCTCATAGTCCTGGGATGGAGCCCAGCATTGGGCTCTGCCCTTAGTAGGGATTCTGCTGGAGATTTTCTCTCTCCCTCTGCCACTGCCCCTCCCCCTTTCTCTCTTTTTCTTTCTCTCTCTCTCAAATAAATAAATCTTTAAACTAACAGATTATAAAGGACATTTAAATGATAAGGAGATCTATCATTTTACACGACTTAATGATGCCAAGAAATTGGTTTGTCCCAAGTTAACTATGGGCTTAATAAATATTGGTCACAATTCTCACTGTAATTTTTTTTTTTGGAGGAATTTGACAAATAAGTCTAAAGAAGTACATGGGCTGAGGAATATAGGAATAAAAAAAGGATGACCACTTATATAAAATGGTCGAACTAGGAGACCTGCTAGTGATAGGCTGAGTGGTTAGTCTTTAAACTCAAATCTGGGTAAGAGCTTAGTGTATAAGCAAGGACACATACTATAACGGGAAATAGATTGAATCTTTCAACAAATGGTATTGGTTCTTTGTGGGAAAAATCAAGTCAGAGTTGTTCCTTACTTCAAACACCAAAATAAATTCCAGATGGAATCAAGATTTAAATGCAAAAATATTCTGCTGCTTTTAGTAATCAAGCAATGCAAATTAAAATGAAATGTTAGTTTCTTTTTCTGTGATATTGGCAATGATTTTAAAAACACACACACACACACACACACACACACACACACACAAACACTTGATTTTGTGAGAGTGTGGTGGGGAGGGCCCTTCACAGACTTCTGGTCTGAATTGAAAAGAATTCAGCTCTGCTGAAGAGGGATATTTATTAAAAACCTCTAAAAAAGTTCAAGCTCTGTAACCTACAGATTCTATGTCTTGGCATGTATCCCAAGGAAAAAGATAGATGATAGACAGGTAGATAGGTAGATAGATAGATATGGAGACAGAGATTTACCTACAACTATTTTTATTTTAGTCATATTTGTAATAAGGTCCAGTAACTGGGAATTTGTTAAATATCATATAGTCCCAAGGATAAAATATTTATTTCTATTTTTATAAATAAAAATTTTGAAGACTATGTAATGACACAATAAGATACTTATGACATAATGTTAAAAGGGATGGCACAGGCTCTATGTATCTATATAGGCATATATAAAACAAACTTAATTTTACTAAAAATATATAAAAGTATAAAAAATTGCAAATATGTACAGTGAAATATTAGCAGTGGTCATCTGGTGTGTGAGATTATAAAGATTTTTAGTGATCATATTTTTCAAATTTTCTAAATTGAAAATTCAGTAATTTTGTGAATAGAGAAACAATTATTAAAAAACATCAAGTCAAACAATAAAAAAGAGTTAAAGGTAAAGAAATGAAGTAAAAACAAGTGGAAGAGGGAGAAATAAATGTTTAACTCTTAAGGCATGCAGAATAATTTGAAGGTCAAAAAGAAGGAGAAAAATCATAAATACAGTTGTTCAGGGCAGCCCGGTGGCATCGCCTTTGGCCCAGGGCGTGATCTTGGAGACCGGGGATCAAGTCCCACATCGGGCTCCCTCCATGGAGCCTGCTTCTCCCTCTGCCTGTGTCTGCCTCTCTCTCTCTCTCTCTGTCTCTCATGAATGAATAAATAAAATCTTAAAAATAAAATAAAATTGTTCATAATGTTTATAAATTAAAAGCTAATTGTCTGAAAATCTAGACCAAATTAAAAAGCTAGCACCAAGCTGAAAAAAATACCTGTGGCAAAATTGACAAGATTACAATAAATAAGAAAAAACAAACCCCAACTCACTTTTAAATATAGAAATGGTCAAATTATGTTAACAGATAATTTGATAGTAGAAAAAAATCAAAATCAAAATGTTTAGTATGCACAAGAAAAAAATGTTCCCAGAAATCAAAGAAACACATATTGAAACTAGATGGAAATATTATATCTACAAATATTTACAACATTGTATTGAGGATGAAAAGGTGGATGAACTATGTGGCTCAATTTATGAAAATATGAATTATAAAATGGATGGAAGGAAATATACCAGATATAATAACAATGGCTATTTCTAGTTAAGTGTATTAGAGGTTATTTTGAATTTCTTCTTTAATGAGGTCCTAATGGCTAGAACCTCTAATGAGGTTCTTACATAGCAAATATTACTTTATGAAGCAATTATGAACAAAGAATTTGGTCTTCTACAAATGTGTCCATGATCACTGTCTTTCATGGGAAAGACACCTCCTGAATTATGGACAGGCCTTCTAGAGAATAGAGCATCCACTCTTCTCACATGTCTATCCTGATTGAAATCTGCACCAACTGGGAACAAAGAATGGTTGACAAGCATTTACCAGTGGCCTAAATTTTCGCTCTTCAACAGGGCTTCCTGACGTCCTTGCTGCTCAGTGGGGTTTCCCTGGGGGAACCGGGATGCAAAGGGAGCCCCACATGGACCTCCTCCACCTCTCCCTCCCTCTTGTTTCTTCCCTCCTCTCCATCCCTCCTCCAACTTCTTTCCCAGATCACCATCACTATGTGATGAGCACTGGGTGTTATACTCTAAGTTGGCAAATTGAATTTAAATTACAGAGAGAGAGAAAGATGAACATTAAAAAAATCTTTTAAAAAATGGGGTTCCTGAACTTTTAAAGAGAGGATCTGGAGCACCTACCGGTTTCTTTCCCCTTGGCAAGAATCTAAAATATCCCTAATGTGGATGTTTACTTTTTTCTTGGCCTCTTCTGGAAGCTTCACTTCTTCCCATCCTGTTATTCTACATCTCTGTTGGTAGAAATGAGCCGAGCCACTCACTGTTATGTATACGCATCAGTCCTAGCCCATGGAAACCCACTGAACAAACTTAATCCCTTTCCTCTTTCTTCTTTTTTAAAATCAATCCTTTATTTTAAAAATATTTTTTACTTATTTAATTGAGACAGAAAGAGGGAGAGAGAGAGAGAGCGAGAGCGCGAGCATAAGCAGGAGCAGAGGCAGACGGGGAGGGAGAAGCAGACTCCCCACTGAGCAGGGAGCCTGACATGGAGCTTGATTCCAGGACCCTGGGATCATGACCTGAGCTGAAGGCAGACTCTCAACGGACTGAGCCACCCAGGCACCCACCCCCCATTTCATGTTAGAACCTATTTATCATAGAAAAATACAGATAAACAAAAGGAAGAGAATAAGAACTAGTTGGAATCCAGCCATCCAAATATAACTCAGGTTAACATCTCTGGGTAGGCACACTTTCATGTTTGTACTTTGTACGATTCCACATAGGCTTTTCAAAAAATGAAGGAATGGAGAATATACTTTTTTTTTTTTTAATTAAATTCAAGGCGCACTTGGGTGGCTCAGTTGGTTGAGCATCTGCCTACAGCTCAGGTCATGATCCCAGGGTGCTGGTATCAAGCCCCAGGTTGGGCTCCCTGCTCAGTGGGAGAGTCTGCTTCTTCCTCTCCCTCTGCCACTCCCCCCAGCTCATGCTCTCTCTCTCTCCCCCTCTCTTGCTCTGCTATCTCTGTTTCTCTCTCAAATAAATAAATAAAATCTTTTTAAAAATTAAATTCAATTAACTAACATATATTATTAGTTTCAGAGGTAGAGTTCAGTGATGGTGAATATACTTGTTTAAACTTCATTTTTTTAAACTTGGCAATACACAGACATCTCCCACTAAACTTCAGTTATTGCCTAGTGAAAATCTGAAGTTCTGTATGAAAATGCTAATCAGGGTTCTATTCCTCATTACCTTCAAAGGGAAAAGTGGTACTGGTTATAGATCAGTGGCAAACTTTCAGTCTATCCCCAGGGCTGTTGTGAGGATCACTAACAACTATTGTGATAAGCATGAGTGATAGCGGAGTGAGATCAGTGCCCATTGGTAAGGTTTGGTTGGTTAAGGTTTGCCCTTGTTGCTTACACTTCTAAGGAAGAATGAGGCAAAATGCTTGCTCATCCATGGAGAGAGTCATGAGTTCTACAAGACCAAGCTGGTTTTCTCTAGCATGAAAGTGGGAAGTCTTGCCTTGTCCCTTCTTTTGTGACATGCCTTCCCCCAGCCCCTCAGGTGTTCACAGGTAAAAGTTTCCTCTCATCTTGCACAGATGGTTCTGAGCACAGGCTATGACTCCAGGGGCCGGCGTGTGTTAAGTCCAATATAAATGATAATAAATAATTTCCGAGTGTCTTGATAGTCCTCTCTATTATTGATACCTACTGAGAAAGGAGTATTGCTGCTAAGGAATGAGTAAAAGGAGGGGAATATTGCCACACTCATGTATTTCTGCAGTCCTGTGGATTTAGAAATTCTACTCGTAAAGCCCCACTGTGATATTCAGTCAGAAAGTCAAGAAGAGCAGGAACCAGGCCTAGCAGGCTGGCAGGAAAGCCAGGTTCCCATGGGTTTTTATAACACGGGTGATAAACAATGCTGGCAGGCACCTGGCCCTCCTGGTGAAACACGCTTATTGTGTAAGCCGTGTGGGTGGTGGTGTGCTGTGAGAAGCAGCAGCTGCGGTGTGCTCGCATGGAATGCTCTTCCTGGCCAGGTCTGAGTCATCGCTTGAAACCATCTGAGGCTACCCAGGGGGACAAAAGGCACAAACTGTGGCACATGCTCAGCTAAGTCATTGCCACCAGCTGAAGTCCTATGAGTTTTAAGGAAGGGAGAGTCTGTGGGAGGGCCTGGCTGGTGGCTGGCTGGAAGGCCACTTGTCAGTCTGAGCATCAGAAGACATGTCACTCTCCTGGGAGCACATTGGGCCAATGCTTTGGGTGGGATCTAGCCTGATTTTTTTAAAAAGATTTATTTATTTATTCATGAGAGACAGAGAGAGAGAGAGGCAGAGACATAGGTAGAGGGAGAAGCAGTCTCCCCACAGGGAGCCTGATCCAGGACTCGATCCCAGGACCCCGGGACCATGACCTGAGCCAAAGGCAGATGCTCAACCATTGAGCCACCTAGGTGCCCCCTAACCTGATTTTTAAGGTGAAGTTTGCAAAGCTTGAGTTGAGACTTTAATGAATCATCTCTGTAGCTCTGGTTGGCCCGCTATATTACACGTTTTGTGTCCGCCCTGTTATAGAGGGTTGGCTCAAGGAGCAATGACTCTGCATCTGATGGTTGGAAAAGGCCCAAAGCAGCCATCAAGTGAGTCCGTTGGTCTCTGCACAGCCCTGCCCTCAGCATCCCAGCCAAATGTGCAGAGAGGACTTGCTTGGCAGTGATTCCCGACATTGGGCCCTAGGAGAACAATACTGAAGCCAAAGGCTACTGAGGGCTTGCTGGGTGCCGGGTACCCAGGCAGACATTAACATGAATGACAAATGTCTCACCATAGGATGTAGCATCAGACTGCTTCGATTCAGATCTGACTCTCCTGTTCACTGTTGGGTGATGGTGGGCATGTTGTGCCTCTGTTTCCTTTCCTGTGCAGTGTGTGTATTGTGTGTGTATGTGTGTAATAGGGGTAATCACATCACAGACTTGTCATTGGATTTAAATGGAATACACAAGGAGGATGCTTTGAATAGTGACCATAATGCCTTAAACACTGAGTCTTCTAGAACCTCATTCCAGCAACAATATGAGGGAGTGCCCGCCAGTGCTGTGACTCTCACGTGGTGGGTGAAGCTGCGACATGGGCAGCTCGTGTCCTGACCTAACATCAGGCATCTTGTAAGTGCTGGAAGCAGAATTTAAATCTGAGCAGTACAGCACTGTGTGAAAATAAGCCCCCGTCCTCTCTAGCCTAACTGAATTGAACTGATTTAACCTCGGTCATGCTTTCTATTATGATTGATGCTTAAATTCAGTATTTCTTACTATAATTTAAGACCTTTGTCACTCATCTTGCCCTTAATGGATTAAAAAAAAAAAAGGAGTCTGTTTGGGATTAATTATCCCATATTTTATTCTTGTGGAGAGTTTAATAAGGTTTAAACTTAACATTTCCTACCTCTGATACAGAGGGTTTGAGCTCTCTGAGCTGGTCTGGGAAGCAGACTTCTCCACTCGCAGCCACCTTGCCTACTACCTCCCCACTGTCTATCACTTTGCAGGAGAGAAATACCTGCCAGTAGCAAATGTGCTTGTGTGATACCTGGGGATGCCCCTTCCCACACAAATGCAACAGAGAGGGATTCCATAGGCAAGGTCCACCTAATTTGGCTTGCTACCTGATTTTTATATGGTTCAACCTGATTCACTCAGGCTTGGGAAAGAGGGCTAGTCTTTGTGTATTTTATTGTGGTCTTTGGTCTTTTAGGGCCTTTCCCTCCTATCACAAGGCTCTTAGGTGTGTTTCTATACACCTGAGTTCTCTGTGTCAGACCTCAACTCAAATTTGGAGGCAGGTACTCCAAATCTGGGCTGACACTGAGCATGTAGGCAGGCACCTCACTATGTAGTGGCAAGGCTTCGGACACGCTAGCCTCCTTACCTCCAGCAGGACGATGCTGAGTCCCTTACAGGCAGTGGGAGTGTGTTAGGATCTCCCAGGATGACTCTAAAGTTCCTCTAGCTGGGAAAAAACCAGATGGCTATTTTTTCTCCATGCACATGATCTTGAGAATGTCCCCAGTCGAAACTTACTTACAGATTCTTCCTTCTGCAGCTGGAAAATTAATACTTGGTTTTGGCTGCATTTATCAAGATGCTAGAATTAATTAAATCTGCTCGTTCAGCATAGACCAGTCCTGTCAGCAGTCAGTGATGAGAGGCCCTTGGGAAGTCTCCGACCATGATGGGGGAGCAAGTAGAGGGGAAAGCACAACAGAGTGCTGACCCCCAAATTTGAGACCTGGGTTCTAGGTTCTTGCCAGTCACCTGTCAGATGTGTATTCTTGGTCAAGTCTGCTCATTGTCTTGGGCCTTGGCTGAACATGATGATTAATTAAAAAGGTCCTTTCCAGCTGTAAAAGGCCACACGTCTAGGATTTGGGAAGAACCACATTTTCCACTGGTCATGGTTTTTGAGACAGAGCTGGGTTCTAATCTAGCTTAGCCTCTCTCTGCTTTTGTGCCTCTGGGCTCTTGATGCTTCATCTTTCATGTGGGGATAGTGATGCTTATTTTGCAGAATTGTTGGAGGACCATGCTCATGCACAAAAAAGAATCTTGCACAGACTCAGCATATGGCAGACACCCAGTGCATTTGAGGGCTTCTGTTCCAGTGTGGTGTCCACCTGGCAACCCATTTGTATCTACAAATGCCCAGCAGCACAGGAGGCAGAGTGGCCAGTGGTGATAGAGACAAAGGCAACTTTAGAAAGAAAAAGAAAAGATTGTTCTCAGTGCCTTCCCATGGGACTCCTTAATCAAAGTTGGCCACTTTCTCCCACGTGTGCTGTTGTTGGGTAATTAGTGTCTCAGGCAAAGCCAAGGCCAGGGCACACTGAGTGCCTTTGTTTTAGTCTTGTAAATTTCAACACAGGTTGGAAGGAACAAAACCCCAATTCATTTGAGAGATACTCCAAATCTGGTTCCATGCACTGAGCCAAGGGAGAAACTGCCTGGCAGCCCCAGGAGTGGATGTGGGGTTGGGCAGCTCTGGCAATAGAAGGACCTTGAGGACACTAAGAGATGCAGAAAGGTTGCCTTTTGACTATAATTGGCAGATGCTGGCCAGTGTCAGTGTCCTGACAATGTGGTCTGAACCCTGTTCTAAAATAGGCCCAAGTGCAATACTTTTTTTGGTTCCCCTGGACTCTTGCTATCTTTCAATCTGAATGCTTCGAGAGTCATTGACTTGAATTTTACAAACACTGCAGGTCTGTTTCTCATGTCAATCCTGGAAGGTACAGAGCTGAATCTCACATCTTGATGGATGGGCAGGAATTTGCAAGGTGAAAGTGTTAGGTTGCAAAAGAGAGTTCTAGTAAAGACAGCAGTGTATGAAAAATTCAGAAGTTTGGGACCTGTGAGGTGGCACATATGTATGAGGATGGCATTCTCTGTCCTCATGGATGGAATGAGCCAGTATGACTGGATCACAGATTGCAAGCAGAGGGGTAAGGAGGGAAGAAATTGCCTTCAGTATATGTGTTTGGCTGGATATCAAGTTGAGAGTCCCTGCTCAAGATGAGGCTGGACCACTGGGGTTCACAAATGCCTGGGATGCCCGACAAGCTGGTGAGTAGGTCCGTTCATTTCCATCCCCAATGGTTGGCTAGTGTTGATCACATAGTTCAGTTTGGTCTAATAAATGTGGAGGCAGGCTAGCTATGCACATTTGAAAAATTCATTTATCTGCATTCTCCCAGGACAGTGTCTAGAAGCATCCCACTCTTTTTTTCCTCTGGAAATAGTCATAGACCAACAGGGGGGCCAGACCAGCTGCTGTGCTTTCTATCTAGCAAGGAAGTAAGGGGAACAGGGCAGAGAATGGTTGGAAAATGTATGCAGAACCTCTGACTTAAGCCAACTCTCAAGATCGCTATTCTTTTGTAACTTCCAGGTATATGTGTCAATAAATTTCTGTGTTGTTTATGGCAATTTGACTTGAGTTTTCTATTATTTGCACCTGAAAATGTTTCCTGATAAGTGTGGTTTGGTAGATGTCTTTAGGGTTCCAGGAGAGATGTCCTGGACCAAAGGGACAGTTTCTTCTAGTCAAGGATATATATATTCTAACTGAGAAGATCCCTCCCTGTCACTCTTATGTAGGATGTTTCATTTCTCCCCTCAGAGCTTGGCATGGATAGGTTCCATGTTTGGTATAATCAGCTGTCTCTGGCCATACCCATGCTTCCCATTGAGACATGGGGTTTATGTTCCCTCTTTTTGAATCTGGGTTGACTTTAATGATTTGGTTTTGATCAACACAATACAGTATAAATGATGCTAACCTCACTTCTGAGGTTAGGTCAGAAAAGGCAATGCAGCTTCCACTTTGTTCTTGGGATGCTTGCTCTGGGGGAAGCAGCTGCCATATAAGAAGTCCAGTTACCGGGATCCCTGGGTAGTGCAGCGGTTTGGCGCCTGCCTTTGGCCCAGGGCGCGATCCTGGAGACCCGGGATCGAATCCCACGTCGGGCTCCCGGTGCATGGAGCCTGCTTCTCCCTCTGCCTATGTCTCTGCCTCTCTCTCTCTCTCTCTCTCTCTGTGACTATCATAAATAAATAAGAATTAAAAAATAAAATCTTTAAAAAAAAAAAAAAAAAAAAGAAGTCCAGTTACCTGAGGTGGCCATGCTGGAGGAGCCAGGCGTAGGTGCTTTGTTTGAAAGCCCCAGGTGAGCTCCCAATGGATGGCCTGCATCGACCACCAGCCATGTGAGTGAGCCATCTTGCATGTCCAGACCAGTGACACTGGATTATGGTTATGTGATTGTAGCCCCCACACATCTAGCTGCAACAGCATGCAAATCCTCAAATGAGAACTGCCTGGCTGATCTTTACCTAAATTCCACAAAATTGTGAGCAAAATAAAATGATTGTTTTAAGATACTAAGTTTTTGGATAATTTGTTACAGCAAAGTAACCATAATATAAGCTGCTCATTATTTTGTTTTATTTTGCTTTTGATTTGTGTTATTAGCTTCTCAATAATTATGTGGAAAGGATTTCTTCTTTTCTCTCTCTCAGTGGTAGAAATACAGAGCATTAGCCCCAGAATTCCATCTTATTCCAGCCTCTCTTCATTGCAAAATAGAACAATGTAGAGTAAAACTTGCCAAATAGCTTAAGTAAGAAAGGAATATGTATTGGGACAATACAGAGTCTCCAGAGTCCCAAAGGCTAGTAGTTAGTCTGTTTCTTATCTTTGGGGAATGTCCTCCCACACTGCACCAAGGTTGGTCTGTGTGGCAGCCCTAATGGCATATCATTCCAATGTTAGGGTATAACATGCTTTTGTTTTTGGCTCTCTCTCTTTCTCTTGGATCATCTACTCTGGGTGGGGGGGAGCCGTGTCATCAGCAGCCCTCTGGAGAGGCCTGTCTGAAAGACAAGGCCTCCCACCAATGGCCACCTTGGAAGCGAATCCTCCTGCCCCAGTCAAGCCTTCAGATAACTGCTACCCAGTCCAACATCTTCATGGTAACCTCACAAGAGATCCAAAGCCACCCCCGCCCCCAGCTAAGCCCTTCTGAATTCCTGACCTTCAGAAAGCTGGGAGAGGTACAAAATGTTTTTATTTTCATTGCTCTGTTTTGGGGGATATTTTGTTATGCAGTCACAAGGTGCAGTGGATACAAAGTCTTACAACCCTTTCTGTCTGGCAAGGAAAAAGATATGGAAATCCCAAAAGGAGTTTCATCTGATGACTTTTATTCAGCTCCCAGTACAATTAAATGGTGGAGAAAATGAAATCTGTTACTTTCCTCACCTTGTCCTAGGTAGTGTTCTTCAACCCAATTGCATCCCCTTTACCCCCATACATGCTCTAGATAGAGAATTCCATTGCAGGCAGGTATGTGTTCCCACTCCCCATGTAGGGTATATATTGTTACATATTTTGGTACCTGTCTGTGTGTGTGGCTTTTTTTTTTTTTTTACAGGGGAAGTCATGGAATGAAAAACATTCATTTATTCTTTTTATGTGTCAAACAGCATGATAGATACTTTGTGTACTTTAAGGCAAAGAAAAAGGCAAATCAACCCCAAACCTGCTGATGATAGTCCTTTTGTCTTCTAAGGGCAAGGTGGTGATATAATTTATATCAGTGGGACACTGAACATATGTTTAGACATTGCTGGGGCAAGGAGAAAGTATGTCTGAAGCTCTGACAATTGTTCTGGGATCCTAAGGGTAAGACACATAGCAAGGGGCCTTTTGTTTAAGCAAAAGCATGGAGTCTATGACCTTGGAACTGTAGGTGTCAGAGTGGCAAACTAGATTGTTCTGCATCATATGGAAGTGAATATTGAACTTCTGGGGGCATCTTGTGGATGAAGGACTCCAGAAAACACAGAAGCAGGGAGATGTGAGGGGAATGGCAAGAAAGGATGGGTACCTATGGAGGGGTGGCTTGGCATGCAGAAGGTTTCGCACCTACAGGGAAGGTGGCCAGCGGGAGATTGCTGGTGGTGGGTCAGCCATGAGACTATGGAAATGAGAGAAGCTGGATGTTCATTTTAAAATTATTTGGGTTGGGACGCCTGGGTGGCTTAGCGGTTAAGCATCTGCCTTAGGTTCAGGGCGTGATCCTGGAGTCCCGGGGTCGAGTCCCACATCGGGCTCCCTGCATGTAGCCTATTTCTCCCTCTGTCTATGTCTCTGCTTCTCTCTCTCTCTCTCTCATGAATGAATGGATGAATGAATGAATGAATGAATGAATAAATAAATAAATAAATAAATAAATAAATAAATAAATAAAAAAAACTTTAAAAAATTTATTTGGGTTGTAGCCATGTCTTCCCCTTCCCGTGGCCCCAAGCCAGTAGCGAAACCTGCTTCTCATACAATGCCTTCTGTGACTTTGTTCTGAGGGAGAGCTAGCTGAGCTACAAAGTCTTGATTGGCACAAAGCAGCAATAGCAGCTAAGGAAAGGAAAGATGAGCAAGATCAGAGTTTGGAAAGAGTTGGAATTTTAAGTCACAGTGACCAAGAGAATGAAAGGCTCTGAAACTATTGAAGAGGACATGGGACTTTGCCAGGACATGGGGTTGAATTTGAACCAATGTTATCTGAATCTCAGAGGTCAGGATGATCTCAGCTGATATGCTGTTGGGTTTCAATGATACTGTTTCAATAAACGTGATCTCTGTTTTACAGATGAGGGAATCAAAGTATGGAGATGTTCATAAATTGTCCCAGGTCACAGCTCCTTAAGTGGTGGTCCTGGGCTGGAGTGTTTCAGTATTTGTGTGGGCAAAGTGGAGGACCTTATAGAGCTACCAATGCACATTGTCAAAGACTTACTTTCATGATGAAGGGTTGGGAGCCTTTCTTTTGTCAAGGGCCAGGCAGTAAGTGTTCTAGGCTTTGCAGACCATGCTATGCCCATTGCGTCTATTTGACTCCACTGCTGTAGCATGAAAGCAGCCTTAGACCACATGTGAATGCACGGTGTGGCTGTGTTCCTGTCAAACTTTATTTGTGGATATCAACATTGAATTTCATGTACTTTTCATGTGTTTTGAAACATTACTCTTTTTTTTTTTAAGATTTTATTTATTCATGAGAGACACAGGCAGAGGGAGAAGCAGGCTCCATGCAGGGAGCCTGATGTGGGACTCGATCCCAGGTCTCCAGGATCACGCCCTAGGCTGAAGGCAGGCGCTAAACCGCTGAGCCACCCAGGCTGCCCTGAAACATTACTCTTAAATTTTTTTTCAACCCTTCAAAAGGGTAAAAACTATTCTTCACTTGTGGTTCATACCAAACCAGGCAGTGGGTTGGATTTCACCCATAGACAGACCCTTACACTACACCATTTGGTTATTTATCAGTTTGTAAATGAATAGACAGATCAACAAGAGAGCTTTAGGAAGGAAAGAGGAATGATAAGTATTGACTAGATAACGAGTTAATTTTTCTTTTTTTTTTATTTTTATTTTTATATTTATTTTTTAAAATTTTTTTTCTAGTTAATTTTTCTTATGAGATGTTTGCTGAAATTCACACAAGGTTCTTCCCAGGTATGTGAACACATTGTAGTCCCCACTCCTTTTAACCTATAGGTCTAAATGAAGCATCTGTTCCCTTGGACGATTTATACTTTCTCTCTTGATCTCATTTGCTCTGTATGTGTACGTGTGTGTACATACGTACGTGTGTGTGGGTCTGTATATGGGCATGTGTCTGTATACATGTGCACATATGTATGTGTCTTTGTGTCTGCATAGGTATGTATGTCTTTATGTGTGTGTATATATGTGTATGTGTATATGGATATGGAGGTAGGTGTATGGGTGCATGTATCTCTGTGTGTGTATGTGTATGTAGTGTGTAAACATGTCTATATGCGTGTATGTGTGGTTGTGTGTACATTATGTATGTGTGTGTGTTTAATTAGAAGCTGTGACTAAGTATGTTCAAAATTGCTTCTTCTTTTTTTTTTTTTTTAAAGCAGACTCCCTACTGAGTGTGAGGCCCTGCATGAAAACTCTCTGAAAACTCTCGGATTTCATAGAAACATAGCTGGTTTTTTAGGGGAGATTTTCTTGCTCTCTCCTGCCTCCTTGTTCTCTTCAATTCTGTGAAAATCCACTCCCCACCCCCACCTGCTTTGACCCTCCTCCTCCCTGATACTCTATTTCAAGTCTGGTGGGATTATCCTATCCAAAAGCATCCCAGGGAAAAACAGTCTGAATATCAAGGATAATAGAACAAGCCTTCAAGAGGTGAAGGGGTGTGTCACTGCGCTCTTTGTCTCGACCCTTAAAGCTGCATGCTTCAACCATCTCACCATGACAGGGATTTTCCTGTTTTCTGAAAAGCTGATGTAACACCCTCATGTTTTCCTTTTTTTTTCTTCCTTCTGGGAAAAAAATAAGAATTCATTTTCATTGGGATTAACAAATCTTTCTTCTCCTTTTATGTTGGCAACACGAGGTCTTAGCAGATCTCTGATCTGGTGCTGAATAAAAAATATAGCATTACAATGGAGCACCCAGGCTGGGGGCTTGAACCCAATTTGGATTATCATGCACAGCAGCTGGCATTCTGTAACTAATGGGGGTGGGTGTCTTTGGAGCTGGTCTGAGGGACAGTCCCCAGGGACCAAGCCCCACACACCCTGCCTATTGTTCCACTCTAATCTGGGGCCAGTCCTGGGGAGGCTGAGCCTACAATCAGATGCTTGGAGCACTGGGCTTGCTGCAAACTGTCAGCCCAGGTGGATATGAGGCTCTGTTGTGCAAAAACAGGATTGGCATTAAGCCAGGAGATTTAAGAAAGTTGAGGCATTGGTGAAGGCATTTAACCTCTCCAGTCTCAGTTTCTCTCTCGGTAAACTTGGGTAGATCATTTAGACCCCAAGGCCTCACTAACCTAGAGGTACGGAAGGGATCATGGCTAGCCTGTGGGGTGGAAGGAGAAGGGTTGCCCCAGGGCTGGGGATATCACGGAGACTCCAAGGGCAGAGGAGAGAAATGATAAAGAGAAATGGGAGGTGGAGTGGGCTAGAGGGTGGGAGGTGGGGGGAAGGGGAGCATGGCCATCGTCTCTCAGAGAGCCACTTTTTCTCAGATGTTAGAAGCCACCTGTGTCAGAATGATTCAGGGTGATGGTTTACGATTATTTGGAGAGCTAGTTTAGAAATATGCCCATGGCAGGCAATAAGGCATTAAGGGGAGATAATAATTCCTACATTGAGGGGCGCCTGCCTGGCTGAGTCAGAGGAACACATGCCTCTTGATCTCAGGGTTGTGAGTTTGAGTCCCACGTTGGGTATAGAGATTGCTTAAATAAATACAAACTTAATAATAATATAATAATAAATAATAATTATTATTATTCATACATTGCAGGCCTGTTGTGAGAATCAGAGGACAGAGAACAGTGTGTCTGGTACAATGAAGACGGCGATGGCGATGCCAGCTCTTTTCTCGGTATCTTCTTACTGTGGTTCTACCTCCTTCATTCCCAATTCCACTTTATTTCTTAAAATCTGAAGGAAATCTGGGACGCCTAGGTCACTCAGTGGTTGAATGTCCTGCCAGCAGCTCAGATTGTGATCCCGAGGTCCTGGGATCAAGTCCTGTATCAGGCTCCCCACAGGGAGTCTGCTTTTCCCTCTGCCCGTGTCTCTTTCTCTCTCTCAGTGTCTCTCATGAATAAATAAATAAAATCTTAAAAAAAAAAAAAAAAGAAAAAGGAAGACCTACCCCCAAATTCTGTCTTTATTGGTCAATAGCTGCAAGTGTATTTTCCCTAAATGGATGCAAGTAGAAAGTGGCCGTGCAGGTCTATTTCATTCTGAAATCCTGGGAAATACTGTTCATTTCATCAATATTTATTTTCTGTCTCCTTCAATGCTCAGCGTGCTGGGGGAATGAGTGCACTGATTGGAAGTTAAATGTGACATGATTATGGTCAAACTGGACAAAGACCCAATCACTGCATGCCAGCAGCCCCTGAACTCACTGCCCAGCTGCTGAGGAGAGGCGTGGGGCCTGGGACAGATGGGAAAAACCGAATCACCCTTGGAAGTCAGGTCATCTCCTAAAAAGGTTGATGACGTTTGTTCCAAATGTGCATAAGATACTGGTATTGGTTAGACCCACCCAACTCCTCCAGAGAGCCGGAGAGCTGCAGCCCACTGGAAGCCCAAAGTGGGCACAGTGCCATGAGCCCATGTTTGCCTTGGTCATCCAAGCACAAGTGGCCCCTGTGCTGTGTCCTGGGTTTCAGGCTGTGCTGTCAAGTGTTGGGAAGTGATGGTTACATGTAGGCCAATGGGATATCTCAAGAACACTCTGATTTCCAGCAGCAGAGTGGCCCGGCAGGCACAAACTGGGGGCCAGTGGCTTTGTCTGGTGGACCTTTATGACTTCCTTGGTTGGCACCCCCTGTAAATGTTTGAATGGATGGACTATTCAAACAGCTATACTCCCACTTGCTTGAGAAAGACTAAAATATAGGTCAGGAGTGGAAAGCTGAGTGTATAATGAGCATGTAAGTGTGTGTGTAGATATGGAGGGAATGAAGAGGCGGGCAAGCGCACCACCACTTTGACCAGGCCTGCTGTCAGCCCCGATGTGGCGTACAGTTTTTCTCACTAATCACCCTCAGCAAGCCTCCGTGTTGGGGGTTACATTGTGCATCTTCCAGGTGTGGAAGTAAGATTCAGGGAGATGAAGTGTGCTGCTCAAGGTCATTCTAGCAAGTGGTGGAGCTGAGCCTCGACCCTGCCGTCATTAACACTGGCCACCTCCTCATCATACGGTGCTGATGGGCTCCGTGAGACAGGCCAGGGCCTGACAGCGTCCAGGGGGAAGAAACTGGGACATAATGTCTAGGAGGGCCTGAGCTGTATTCCTCCTGCCTGGTCTTAGGGGAGGAAGTGGGTATGGGGAGGGAAGCCACTGGGTGGGGTGTGTCTGGGAGACAGGGGTTTTGGGGAGGGCACAAAGCTCAAACTTTAGGCCCGTGTGTGAGCACTGCTGGGAGAATCAGGACATTGAGAGAGGAACACATTCAGCCTGCAACATAGAAGAAGGCTTTGGTGGCTGGAAATTTCCATGAATGCTTAGGCCTTAGTGTCTGGCATCAGAGGGAAATGGATTTTAGATCCCCTCCTCTCAGCCACACCTGTACCTCCTGGTTACTCCCCTTCTCCAGCCTCCTTTGAGTGAGACTCAGAATGGAAGGTCTTCAACCTGGAGCAAGTTAAATGAAAAGAGGCACGTCTGTAAAGCGCAAAGTGAAGCCTTTGCCCTTTCCTGTCTAAAATCCCGGTATCCATGACAACTGGACAGGGTGAAGAATATGGCTGTCTCCTCCCCATTTCATTAACTTGCAGTTGCTCCAGCAACTGAAGATCCAGGCCGGCCAGATTCTTGGGCCCTTCCTTGTTTCTCAGTCCCCTTTATGGTGGGGCCTCGTCGTCGGTGCCAGCTTTGCTTTGTCCTGCGTTGGAGAAGTCTGTGAGAACCAGGATGGGCAAAGTGTCAGGCTCTTGGTGCTGTTGAAAATCCTTTGAGATGGTTGAAGTCGCTGGAACAAAGGGGAAGGAGAACAAAAAGCCCTGAAATGCTTGGCCCCTGCCTCTCAGGGTCTTTATCATTCGAAACCCTGGGATTTGAGAGTGACTTGGCCTCTCCCAGGGATGGTTTGGCAGGGTTACAGACGCAGGGGGAGTTAGGACACTGGTTGGACAGCCAGCTCAGCAGAGAGAACTTCTCAGGCCCACAAAGCCTTGTTCATTTGCTTGGTGGTCTTTCTCTTCTTCCCTTCTTTGCCTCTCTTTCCTTCCCTCCCTCCCCCTCTCTTCTACCCTCCTTCCCTGGCATAGGCTACTGGTTAGTACTCTCCTACTTGCAGCAGCTCTATACAAAGAGGTAGAGCCTCATAATCTTTGAGCAAACAGTTCCTTCCAATGATTTGTCTTCAGGATATTTGCATAGAGAATCCTCTGGGATGCCTTGCAGTGTTGCTACATTTGTGAAACAATGGAAAAAGTAGCTGTGGCCAGAAATAAGATTGGTCAATTACATTAGGGCTTGTTTGTACAATGGATTGGTTTTTATTCATTCATTCATCCATTCATTCACTCACCCTGTGCTGGTTGCTGGAGATCAATGGGGCATCAAAAAAGATATGACCCCTGCCCCAGTAAAGCGAGAAGGTATATAGTCAGAAAATGCAGAAAGAAATTCAGATGACAAATCATGACAAGTGCCATATGGAAAATGATGGGATGTGATAAGATACGAAGACAGGGTGTTATAGATGACACTTAATCTCATTCAGAGACAGGGGAAGATTTCTTTGAAAGTTAATGATCTCTGAACTGTGATCCAAAGGACAAGCCAAAGAAACATGGCGGATGGATGGAGTGAGGGAAACGCAGGCCAGGCAAAGGGACTGCCATGCCTCTTATAAGCTCCAGTTCCGGGAAGAGCATGGCATGTTCAGAAAGCAAAGAGGAAGTGGGCAGCAAGAATGGAGAGAGGGAGACCAGGGCAGGAGAAAAAGTCAGGGCCAGGGCCTGGAGGCCTTCTGGATTATCTCAGGAGTCTGCTCTCTACCCTAAAAGCAATGGGCAGTTTCAGTGTGGCCAGGAGTGAGAAGACAAGGGATTATAGGGCTGTGAGACAAAGTCAGATTTGCAAATAAATCCCTGTGGCTACAGCATGGTGCAAAGTTTATAGGAGGCTGAGGGGGTGTGCAGAGGCCAGTTAGGGGGTGGTTAGTTCAAGAGTGACAAGGGGCATTTGGACCGGTGGTGGGGATGGAGATTATAAGAGGTGGGTGGATTGGAGATATTTAGGAGGCAAAAGTGATGGGACATGGTGATGAATTGGATATTGTTGGGGGAAGGGGACAGTCTAGGAGGGAATGAAGGGTCTGGAACTATGTATTAGGTTCTGAGGGCAGCTGTAACAAAACATCACAAATGGGGTGGCTTAAAACAACAGAAATGTGTTGTTTCACAATTCTGGAGGGCAGAAGTCCAAAATCAAGGTGTTGGCCAAGTTGGTTTCTGGTGAGATCTCTGAAGGAAAACCTGGTCCAGGCCTCTCTTCTAGCTTCTGGTGATTTGCTGCCAATCTTTGGCATTCTCTGCCTGTAGAAGCATCACCCAGATCACTGCCTTCATGTTTCCATGGCCCTCTTCCTGTGCCCAAATTTAAATGTATGTACCTCCATCTCCATGTCCCCCCCCTTTTAAATTTTTTTTATTTATTTAAGAAAGAGAGAGATTGAGAGAGTGCATGAGCAGAGGGAGCAGCAAAGGGGAGGGAGGAGCAGACTCCCTGACAAGCAGGAAGCCCAACATGTGGCTCGACCCCAGGACCCTGGGATCATGATCTGAGCCAAAGACAGATGAGTAATGGACTGAGCCACCCAGGTGCCCCTCCATGCCCCTTTATAAATTGATGGTCACATTGGATCAAGGGCCTACCTAGTATGACCTACTCCAGAATGACCTCATCTGAACTAATCATACCTGCGATGACCCTGTTTCTAAATAAGGTCACATTCTGAGATATTGCGGGTTATGCATCAACATATCCTTTCTGAGGGGGACACGATTCAATCCATAACAGACTCCTTCTGGGCTTTGGACCATACTACCAGGTAGATGGTAGTGCTACTCTGTGAGAGTGGAGACACTGGATAGAAGCCACATTTTGGGGAGAAGTTGTGGAGTTGAGTCTTAGATCTTTTGAGTTTGAAGTACTTTTAACTCATTCATTTATCCTCAAGTGTTTAGTAAGTGGTACCAGGCACCAGGCTAAGTACTCGGGACATAGATACGAGCAAATCAAACTCCTGCCCTTGAGTTGCTCAGGATCTAGTGGGGATAGACTTTAAACACACAAACAAGTATAAAGTTGCAAGTGTACATGTGTTATGAGTGAGAAACTGAGAGACCACAACAGAGAGATTCAGCCCAGGAGGAGAGATTAAGAAAGGATTTCTTGAGAAAGAGATACTTAAAGAGAGGTGACTAGAAAAAAGGAGAGCAAGAATCTTCTAGATAGGGAGAACAGGTGAGTCTGAGCAGAAAGAGTATGAGGCATGGAAATGGCTAGTGCAGGGGATGCAGAGAAATGAAGCAGTGTAGGGTCTGGTGAGCATCTGCCAGGCTTTGCAGGGGCTGCGGAAGCCAGTTTGAAGGGCTTTATTTATCCTAAGAGCCTGGGGAGCCGCTAAAGCTTTGAGCCCTTCAAGGAATGGCATGCTTTAGCAGATGAAAAAGACCTTGCAGCCTGTAGTTTGGGGAGTGGCTAGGAGAAAGGTGCTGTGGGTGAGGGAAGACCAGTTAGGCTTATGAGTCCCTGGTAAGAGACAGAGAGGCAGTGGTAATGGAGACTGACCTAAGTAGACACATTCAGGAGATCTCTGGAAAAGAGATGTGAATGCACTGTAATCAACCGGACACGTCTGAAGGAGAGAAAAGCATGAGGCTGGCTTTTGGGTCTCCTGCATCTACGACTACAAGCAGAGGACACTGAATGATTGCCAGGCTCAGGGAGAAGTCGTGGGTTTGCTTTGGGAATGTGGGCTTTGAGGTACATCTGAGCCTTTCAGAAGAGGCTGGGAGGCTGCTGGATCTTTCCACCAAGAGCTTAGGGGAGAGTTTGGCCAGGTCGGGGAAGGTGGAACCCAAAGTAGATTCCGGAAGACCAAGTCAAGCTAGCAAAAGATGGCCTTCTCTATCATAGCAAAGGGAAGCATGAGAATGTGTGTGTGGCTGTGTGTGTGTGTGTGTGGGGGGGAGGGTTGCAGGTTTAGTAACAGGAAAGTCAGGGAGTTTCTTCTTTCTGATGGTTTCTATTTTTTTCTGAGAAGGAAGAGGTGAGGCTGGTTGCTTCATGTGGGAAGAGAGGAGGTAGGATGGGAGGCTGGTGGGGGATTGGCAGAGAAGGTTTGAAAATGATGCAGGAGAAGAGTAAAATGGGGAAAAGTCTGCAATATATTAAATGCAAAACAAATTGCAAAATAGATTGTATGCCTGACTTCCATTTGGGGCAGAAAAAGTAAAATAGTAACACATATACACACTTCCTGATTAGTTGGACGACCAGTCATTTAGAATTCTTTGTGCTTTTCTGTACTTTCCAAATGTACTGAGATCCACACGTCTTGCTTCTGCAATCAGAAGAACTATTTTTGAAAAGGTTATGAGAATCCTTTGCCTTTATTCTTTTCCTTAAGAAGAGGCTTGGAGCTATTAACTTGAAAACTCCCTGTTAAACCTTTCATAAGCTTAAAACCACAAAACGCATTTGTTGACAAGAAATGTCCTTAGCTTAAGGTAGAAGAGCAGAGGCTGTGTTAATTGTAAGGAAGCATCATCTTTACCTGAAGTTTTACCTTCTCTGCCTGTTGGTCCATGATGGCAAAGTCTTGGCTTCCAGGTGCTGATCCTGTCAAGGGCATGAAAGCAGGGCAGCCCGAGGGCAACAAGCAATCCTAGGCCTGCTCAGAGGGTGATGTTTCAAGCACCCCACTGGCATCTGTGATAACTCTGATGTCTTTGATTAGTAAGATAATTCCTTCAAAATTGTCCAGGTTCCCACTCATTATGTTCTTTGATGATATTCAGTAGTAGTAAGTTATTAAATATTGTAAACATTTTTTTCCTGGTTTTTAGTTTCAATACCTTTATGTCTTCAAATGAGTCAATTCATGGGTGTGGGGGAAAAATCCTTTGCTGTAGCTTGGCATATTGGCTATGTGAGGATAAGGATAATGCTAAATGCAAGAGCAGAGATCCCCCCAACCCCCCCAATTTTGGTCCCACTTGAATTACTTAAAGCAATACAGGCAAGTTTAATAACTCGCCCAAGGTCACACGACAGAACTTAAAGTGCCAGCACTTTCAGTCCAGGAACACCTGCACTTTTCATCTCTTGTGTTGCCATCCAACGAGCTAGGACATCTCTGCAATGTTATTTCCTCCCTTCTTCCTCAGATGTGGGAGGGATATCTGTCTGTATTCTTGCTGCAGTGCGCACCTAACTGGGGATGTAGAGGTGGTGGCTATATTACATGTTATACATCAGATACCACGTTATATAGATGGCTATGAAATGAGTCTTGTCCTAAGCAATGTCCATGAAATTACAGGTTAGCTGGGATACGCATCACTAATATGCATTACAATAAATACACAAACTGCCATTAACCATGTTTCCATTTGTACCACCCCAAATCGCCTCATGTGTGACATGCGTAGGGAGGCGAGGCATTAAATCTAGAGGCTGGGCCATGGGTGTACCCAGAGGGTGCTCTAGAGCCCTCCTCTGGGCAGGCACGCAGGCTCATTTTAGGCACAAGCTGCTTCTCTCAAAGAAGGCACAGGGTGGGTGGACCTCACAGAGGTTCTCCAGAGCAGCACAGGGTGACCAGGGAGCCCTGCTGGAAGGGCATCTCTAACTACACCTCCCTGGGCTGCCCCAGCCAAGCAGCAGAGGTGAAAAGAAGAGAAGAAGAGAAGATCCACTCTTCTTGAGATGGCATGGGTAAAACAAAACAATGAGCTCTGTCATGAATGCCCTGGGTGGGAAGCGTCCTGGTGGAGGTAAAGCTTAGAATCGCATTTCTCCCTACAGAGGCCACAGGCAGACCCAGTCTGGATTGGCTTTGTCACTTGGTAGCCGTATGCCATTGGCTACAAATTTCCATAACCCCAGGATGCCTGGGTGGCTCAGTGGTTGAGCCTTTTATAAACTCAGGCCATGATCCTGGGGTCCTGGGATTGAGTCCACATTGGGCTCCCCACAGGAAGCGTGCTTCTCCCTCTGCCTCTGTCTCTACCTCTCTCTGTGTGTCTCTCATGAATAAATAAATAAAATCTTAAAAAAAAAACAGATTTCCAAAACCCCAATTTCCTAATAAGTTAGATGGGGCTAGAAACACCACATGTGCATGGTTCTGTGTCTAGCACTCCTGTCTCCGGACCCAGAATTTATTTGAAAGTAATGAAGAAGTGAGAATGAGTCAAATCATTCCACAACCCCGTGGTTTTATCCAACATTCTATGACCAAGTTAAAAAATGCTCACGCAGGAAGGTTTTCTGACTTTGGCAAGTGTGCTGACTGGGCTCACATTCTAGAGTGTTCCCATTTACAGAACACTTACCCGATGTCAGAGCTCTTTCCCTTAAGCCATCTCATAAAATAAGTCTATCATAGGAAGAATTCTTCTGTTGTTTACAAACCGCCCAGCCACAGACTAACCGCCCTCTTCCCACCCCTCCCAGTGGCACCTACTGCACAGGGACATTCATACCCAGGGTCCTATACACCAAATGAACACCAAGCCCCTCCCTCTTGCTCCTGTTTTCTCCAACTGAGTTACAAAGGGAGGCAGTGAAAGTATTGAAATGGGGGAAGGATGCCACTTGTCAGGTGGGTCCTAAAAGAATTCCAGGACCCAGGAGGAGGAGGGATTAGTGCAAGCTGGAAGCGCAGCCCCAGGGAGACAACTGTGTGCTGTCTATCACCCCAGCTTGATGGATGGCATCTGATTCACTGCCTGCCCAGTCCCCGAGGCTCACCAGGGGCTGACATCTTCAGCAGCAAATCATGGAAGGTTCCTTGTTCCTTTCTTACAGGAAGCACGTGGGCCGAGAAATCCTTTGACAGTAAGGATGCGCTAAGCTGCTCTAATTTCTTTCCAAACATAATAGATGGGGGAAAATACAATTACTTGCCCGTATTTGACTTCGTACCTAACTGAACTAGAGTATTTGTAAGTAAGATCATTTTAAGTGGATCCAATAAATTATTAAAAGTTAGGGCCAGTGAAGTGATTTTGTGATCACTGGTAACTAGAACTACTTAACCAGGAGCTCCTGGGCTCCTCTTGGGAGGGCGTGAGATGGGAAAAAAAATCTTATTTTGTGTGAGGCTTAAATTCCTTTGGCCCCTGTGGCTAAGGAAACCTGGTGGACAGGAAATGGAAGTGGGGGCCTTTGGGGTTCCCTGAGTCATAATAAGAGAGGGGGATCTTGCTGAGGGCTCCCGGTGCGCTGGGCTCTGGCCTCAGCACTTATAAGGCAGGAGTTCACTGATTCTTAGGGCAGCCTCATAAAGAAGGTGCTATTACCCATTTTCCAGATGAGGAAACTGAGCTACATGGCAAGAAGATTGGACCCAGGCAGCCTGGCTCCATGCACCGGAACACTCTACGCTTTGCCCTTCTGTATCTAGTAGCTGGAAGGCAGGCAGTTTACATAGGAGAAAGGCTGGGTCTGAATCATGACTCAGGTGAAATGGCCAGAGGGTCTTGAATGCCACGTCCAACTGAGAACACAGGGACCTGGGCTTCTAGGCCATAGACAATGTTGCCTATACCGACACACAGTAGATTCTCAATAAATGTGAACTGAAATCAAACCGAATTACAGGAGCTGCATATCCTGTCTCCCCAGTTCACCCCAATTTTTCTTATTTCTTTGATTTTCTTCAACCAGGGAAACTTCAGAAAATGCGCTTTCCTTAAAAAAAAGATCATCCAGGGGCACCTGGGTGGCTCAGTGGTTGAGCATCTGCCTTTGGCTCAGGGCATGATCCCGGGGTCCAGGAATGAGTCCCGCATTGGGCTCCCCACAGGGAGCCTGCTTCTCCCTCTGCCTGTGTCTCTGCCCCCTCTCTCTCTGTGTTTCTCATGAATAAAGAAATAAAATCTTAAAAAAGAGAAAAATCATCTGGTTCGTGGAGAAAGACAGCTAGACATGTGGGAAGCACCCTTGCTGGGGTTTCAGTGGAAACCCCGAGGGGGGCTTGCTCAGAGGCTGGCATTGGGCACTGTGGCTGGTCTCCTGAGCTCATTGAAGGAGCTCCCTCCCCTCCACCACTGCCCATCCTGTCCTGACCCCCCCTCGCTATCCCTTCCACCTCGGGTGGAGCAGGAATATTTTTATGGTGAGGGGTGGTCTCACTGTGGCACTGCCCACAAAATACACAAGATTCCGGTGAGCAAATAGCCTGCCCAGCTATAGTCGACCCACCACCGGCCACAGGTATGCCAGCAGGAAGTCAGGGTGGTGGTGCTGGCCTCACAGGCATTCCAGAGGGGGGCCGCTGCTGGCCACGTTACTTACAATCTTCTGTTTTCCCAGCGTCTCCATCCCCCCGTCACCCGGCTGTGGTCCAAGCATGGTCAGGGCAGCCTGAACCTGAGATGGAGCCGTGGCTCCAGTTGCCTTGTGCAAAGGTGAGCTGCGTTCCCGGCTACTCTCACCTTCCTGGTACATTCGGTGGATGCTTGGCCCATGAGTGCACGGACTATGTTCGGTTCTCTTTTCCTGGGTCTCAGGGAAAGAGGTGGGTGCCTTGGAGTGCTGACAACCCTCCCAGCAGAGAATTTCTTTCTCTTGCTTGCCCTCACTGTCATTGCTACCAGAATATGCCTCCTTCAAAAAGACAGCTTGTCTGAGAGTTAGGCTTTGATTTCTGAGCCCTGTAGACACAGACGTGCTGGAGCTGGGGCCCCTTGAGACATACCAGTTCCACCAGCGCTCATACCTGCAGGCTTGTAGCTGGGCCATCAGGCAGATTGGCCAATAGGAGGTGGACAAGTTTTGCACATTGGTCAGTACTCCTGGTGTCCAGCATTTGCATATTCCCACCTTAGCTTGAGCTTGGTCAGTCATTCCCACAGCCTGTAGGACGAAGGTCAGCCTGCCACGTGTGGCATCCAAGCCCCTCAGTGCCCTGGCCTTGCTGAGCCCTCTTCTCCAGGGCTCCCTTCTCTCCTTACACCCCACGTTCCAGCTGTGCCGAGTGACACGCTGCTCTTCGACAGTGATCTAAGTAAGTGGCTCTGGGGCTCCACGGATGGGCTACCTCTGCTTGGATGCCCTTTTCTGGTTTCTTCTTCTCATTCACTTGTCTTCATCCTCAGGGCTGGCTTAGCCATCCCTCCATCTGAAAATCCATCCCTGACCTCGCAGGCTGTATCTGCCCCCTCCGCTTCCACTCTTGTGGGGCTTGTGGAGGTTGAGAGTCCTGAGAAAGTAGCATTAAGACATCAGACAGACCAGGGTTCAAATCCAAGCTCATGTCATCTTGGGCAAGTTATTAACCTCTTGGAGCCTTAGATCCAGCATGTGTGAAATGAAGATATTAAGGGCGCCTGCCTTAGGGGGTTGTTTTGAGGATTAGGTGAGCTGAAGTACATCAAGTGCTGTAGTTGAACTGTGACCCTCCGAAGGTATGTCTACCTGGAAACTCAAGTTATCTTGAAGGTAGAGGACCTCAAGGTCTTTGCAACGGTAATTAAGGATCTCAAGACGAGATCACCTGGGATTTAGACTGGACCCTCAATCCAGTGGCAGGTTCCTTGTAGGAGCAAGGCAGAGGGAGATGTGAGACATATCAAGGGAAGGCCACATGAAGTCAGAGGTAGAGACGAGTGATGTGGCCACAAGTTAAGGCAGGCCTGGAGCCACCAGAAGCTGGGAGAGGCAAGAGGAAGGATCCCTCCCAGCACCTTCAGATGGAGCACGGCCCTGCTGACACCCTGATTTTGGACTTGTGGCCTCCAGAACCATGAGAGAATGCATTTCTGTGGTTTGAAGCCACTAGGTGTGTGGCGATGTTACAGGAGCCTCACGGAACAGCGTTTAGCATGCTCTATGGCGTGTTGTAATGCTCCAGCAGCAGGGCCTGCTTTTGTTACTACTGTTTTGAGGACCAGCGAAAGGGGCCCAGTGTGAAGGGCATCATGAGACAGAATTGTTTTGTTTCTGAATCGTTTTGAATCTTTGTTTGCCAGAGTTGGTTCCTTCTGAGAAAGAACTTTCTCCCAGCTTCTGGTGCCTCATTGGAGGTCTTTGCTGTTCCTTGGCTTATAGGGCATCACTGTTGGTCTCTGCCTTCATCTTTATGTAGCCTTTTCCTCAAGTGGGTGTCTGTCCAAATATAAGGACACTGTTCATATTGGATTGGGGGGCTCTCCTACTCCGGGATGGCCTCTTCTGAACCAATTACATCTGCAACAACCCTATTTCCAAATAAGGTCACATACTGAAGTGGGGACCCGGGTGGCATGGGAAGGGCTTCCACATAGGACTTTGGTATAGGGGAGGCGCACTTCAACTCATCATAGCTGATATAAAATTTTTTTTTGTGAACTGCATCATGTGCAAGGACTTGAACTTCAGGGATTTTGGTCTTGGTTTCTCCATTTTAGAAAGGACCTTTTTTTTTTTTTTTTTTTTTAGCCATGAAATCAACACCCTAGTTTCGGAGCTTTGGGCAAATCATAACTTAACGCAAAGGAACTCTGGGGATGTTGACAAAACTGGAAAAACAGATGTCTCTAGCCGACTAGAGATCAATCTGAGCCGAGCGGAAGCTTGGGAATTGCAGGTGAACAATCCATAAATAATTGGTCTTGGTTGTTCTTTCACTTGCTGTCTGCTCTAACTGCTTTAATTCACTGCTGATGCTTTTGGCAGACTTCATGGCCTGAGATTTCACAAGTGAACGCTCTCCGGATTGTGGCGAGGCAAAGAGATGATTTAAAAGAACCATATACATGCTCCTGACAAATTGTATGGGATTTCGGATTTCATCTTCCCTCCCTCTCAGCCCCCTTCCTTCCCTCTCTCCCTCCCTCCCTCCCTCCCTCCCTCCCAACCTTCCTTCCTTCCTTCCACTTTCAATTTTTGTTGTTTCTGGGCTCAATGGTTTGTGCCTGCCTTTGCTTGTTAATTGTTCTTTTGTGATCTTGTTTGTAGTAGTGGTTTGGGAATTCGCTGCCCAGCCTCCCCAGGGGAAGAGTGTTTCCCTTAACTCCAGTGATGGCCCGCCTGGAGGGGTTGCCTGTGGCCATGGCAGCACGGAGCGCTTCCCGGCGGCGGCGGCCTCTGCTCCCGCTGGCACCTGGCCTCCCGCCTTCCCCTCTGAAGGCAGCTGCGAGCAGGGCTGAGGGACGCAGGGGGGCTGCTCCTGCCCTTCCTGACTCCCTCCCGACCCGCCCGGCCCCTGGGGGCGCGTTTCCGCGCTGGAATCTGGACAGCTTATCCCAGACAATCCAGTCCCTGCCAGAAAGGTATTGTCTCCCCAAAGGTTGTCTGTCTGCCTTTTTTCCTTTTTTTTTTTTTGGGGGGGGGGGGACAAAGGGACTTGCGGGAATTTTCAGTTTTTTTTAAAATATAGTTTATGTTTCAAATGGGAACACCTGTATCTCTTGTCAAAACAAAAGTTAAAAAAAAGAAAGAAAGAAAAGAAAAAAGAAAAGAAAAGAAAAAACACACTAAAAGAAAGCCCAAAGCCAAAAACACATGGATTGGCCTCCCTAAGATTTTCCATCTGTCCTGTCTCCCTATCCCCCTTTCCTTCCCCCCTTCCCCCAAATAAACCCTTTACAGACTTGAAATAAAACCCAGGTGAGGATCTCCAACTGACAATAGCTACCCCCTGATCTTACCCACTGGCATCAGCATGGAGGAAAAGCCGCACAGTGTTTGGAATCCATTGTTCCCAGAAGCTGAGCTTCTGGGGAGAAATAAAAGGGTCTCAAGTTAAGATTTTGCTATTTCATTTTTCCAGTCTTGACTCCTCTTCCTCCTGTATCTTTGATTCGACATTTGCCTCCAAGGGACTGGAAGACTTTGTGATGCTCTTCTTGGGTTGGATCTGGTGACAGATCCAACTGGCTGGGCTGAACTTGGAGCCCCCTGAAAATAGTGAGAGCCAGCCCAGCCCTGAGGTCAGCCCAGTGTGGATTCAGAAGTTCAGATTCATGTGTGGGGTTCTTCAAGTGCTCCCAGTAGTAGTGTGAATACCTGAAACAAGTCAACTTCTAACCCTTATGCCATGCCTCCCCAGCCCGAAGATCTGGGGAGGGGACAGTCTTATTATTTTTTTTATTTTTATTTATTTATTTATTTATTTATTTATTTATTTATTTATTTATTTAGAGGGGACAGTCTTAGAAGTGGTTCAGGTAAGGTGTGACTTTTATTCAGAATTATTATTTTTTTTAATTTAAAAAAATTCTTGTGAGTTTGGCACTCTGCTCACTGATATATCCATTTTGGTTTTAGGGGTAAGAGTGACCTTTTTTTTCCCACCGGATTTCAATTGCATGTCTCCCATGCAGACAGCCCTGTGTCTCCTAAGACCTGGAGATAGGCAGGTGTTTGGTGCTGACCAAGAGTTTGAATTATCATCAACTCTGGGCTGCTTCATGGAAGGGGCTCAAGAACCCTTTGGTAGCCCTCAGGATGTGTCAGATGCTCCTGTCTTGACATGCAATTCATGGGGCAGAGTGTTTGGTGAGGCTCCTGGTGGGTCCCCACCCCTGGGCACTGTAGACTCTTTTTCCTCAGACATAGGGGACAGTTCTGTGACTACCTGGCTTCATAGTGAAGACTCAGTCTACCTGGCCCTGAGTTTGCCTTGTTCTTCTTACCTCACTCTTGGAGTCTTGGAATAGGGTTCTTGAACTTGAAGAGCCTCTCCTCCCTCTAGCCAGCAGGCATCATTGAATATCTAAGGAGAGACTAGCAAGCTCCTGACCTTAGCTCCTCAAGAAAACCTAAGTGTTTGGTGATGATGTAAGCTCCTAGGGACAAATGGAGGATTGTCAAGGTCTTGGGAAGAGTAAGTTGTCTCTATGTATGTACTCCCCTAAATCTCTTACAGTTCAGGGGGCTGGAATGGTTTCCTTCTGTGAAGTAATACAATGAGTGGGGGGGAGTCACCACAGATTCGTAGACACCTGGTTGACTTACTGGGGTCACCATGAAACTAGAGGGAGAGAGGCACTCTGCCAGGAAATCTTGAACAAGCAACTCAGTGCAATCTTTTGTCCCGCCACCCCTCCCCCGCAAGTTCCAACCTTCCTTATAGGAAGATGCTTCAGGTTCCCACAAACTCCTTTCCAGACTCAGTTTCTTCCTTTTGCTTCCTCTATAATTCCTGCTTCTTCATGGAGACAGATTCCTCTTGCTGACTGAGTTATGATCTTTAAATTCTTCTTCCTTAGCCCACTTCATTTCTCCCCAAAATAATCATAAACAAAATGCTTCCAAATGCATGTCTCTCTCCAGTACCATTTATGTGTATATGTGTGTATGTATTTATTTTAAAGATTTTATTCATTTATTTGAAAGAGAGAGAGGGAGCACACGTAGGGGGAGGGGTAGAGGACAAAGGACAAGTAGATTCCCTGCTGAGCAGGGGCCACCCCCAATACCTAGCGGCCTAGATCCCAGGACCCAGAGATCATGACTTAAGTTGAAATCAGATGTTAGGGACACCTGGGTGGCTCAGTGGTTGGGCGTCTGCCTTTGGCTCAGGGCATGATCCCAGGGTCCCAGGATAGTCTCACATTGGGCTCCCTGCATGGTGTCCGCTTCTCTCTCTGCCTGTGTCACTGCTCTCTCTCTCTCTCTCTCTCTCTCTCTCTCTCTCTCTCTCTGTGACTCTCATGAATAAATAAATAAAACATCTTAAAAAAAAAAAAAAGAAATACTGGGATGCCTGGGTGGTTCAGCAGTTGAGTGTCTGCCTTCAGCTCAAGGTGTGATCCTGGAGTTCTGGGATCAAGTCCCACATCCGGCTCCCAGCATGGAGCCTACTTCTCCCTCTGCCTGTGTCTCTGCCTCTCTCTCTGTGTGTCTCTCATTCTTTCATGAATAAATAAATAAAATCTAAAAAAGAAAGAAAGAAAGAAAGAAAGAAAGAAAGAAAGAAAGAAAGAAAGAAAGAAAGAGAAAGAAAGGAAGGAAGGAAGGAAGGAAGGAAGGAAGGAAGGAAAGAAGGAAGGAAGGAAGGAAGGAAGGAAGGAAGGAAGGAAGGAAGGAAGGAAGGAATCAGATGCTAAGCTGCCTGAGCCACCCAGGCACCCCCCCCATTGCCTTTTAAAAGATCTTCTCAAAAATCATATTTATGTAGAATTTCCCTCTCATTTAAGTACAATTGCCCCTTGAATGATGTGGGGGTTGAGGCACCGACCTCCATGCAGTAAAAAAATCCACATATAACTTTTCACTTCCCCAAAACTTAACTACTAATAGCCTACTATTGACTGGAAACCTTACTGATGCCACAACCATTGACTAACACATACTTTGTAGGTTATATACATTATATACTGTATTTTTACAATAAAGTAAGCCAGAGAAAAGAAAATGTTGGGAAAATCCTAAGGAAGAGAAAATACAGTTACAGTACTATATTATATTTATAAAAAAATCTTCATATAGGTGGACCTGTGCAGTGCGAACCTGTGCTGTTCAAGGGTCAACTGTATAGCGCATTTTCTCCCCACATCAGTGCTACCCTCTGCTTGGTTTAGGGCTGATCCCTGGAGAATGTGCTAGCATACTAAGCGTACCTGTTTTGTCATTGCACAGACCTGAGTTCAGTCAGCCCTGCCATCACAGGGTTGAGAGGCTGAAGCTGTCTGAGGCTCAGCTGCTGATCAGAAAGTGGAGAACGATGTATCTCCCTCACAGAGACTTGAAAGATTAGGTAAAGGTGCTGACTATCTTTTCTTGAGTGATACCTGCTATGTACAAAGTTCAAAGCAATTGAAGATTCTCTACTCTCTTTGAAGGGTGATGCTTGCTAAATGTGTCATGCTTAGGCTTAGGATGGAAACAGATTGAAACCAAGAGTTCAAGGATTCAGCACATTTTACATTTTACAAAATCCAAACCCATTTATTTATTTTCGAAACACTCTGCTGCTGTTATCCAGTCTGAGTCATTATAACAGAAATGAAGAACCTCAGAGTGAGTACTGAAGAAAACATGTGATCTAGGTTTTAAAGCAATAGACTTAACCTGGGTGAAAAATCATGACTGGGTGCGTAACATTTGCTTTGTTCCACTCAGGGGTCTTACTTTCAATATTTCCATGAGTCTCTAAAATTTCTTCCTTCTCCAGTCTTCATGCTCTGCCAAAGACCTTAGTAACAATATACCTAAGTTAGAAAATTGTGAGGATTAAGTAAGAGTGGCAAACATTTAGCTGGCAACAAATATACCTCAAATTATTCCTCTAACTTGTTATAGAAGGGGAAGGGAACAGAATAGATTATGTTAAATGTATTTGAGGCTCTGATTTACCTTGATTTCCTTAGATCAGTGGTTCTCAACAGGGATGATTTTTACTCACAAGAGACATTTGGCAATATCTGGAGACTTTTTGATTGTCAAGACTTAGGGTTGGGAGGCACAGGGGAGGGAGGAATAATTGTGCATGTGTGCACACACTGTTGGCAGCTAGTCAGCAGTGCTAAACTTCCTTCAATGCACAGCCCCCACCTCAGAGAATTATCTGGTTCAAATGTCAATAGGGCTGAGGTGGAGAAACCCTGCCCTTTAGATGGATCCCGGTTTCCCTAGCCTACGTGTGTGAGGGGAAGGTTTTTCTTCAGTAAATTAGACTAGCCCTGAGTTTTGCAAGGCTATCTACCCATGATCTTTCAAGAAAATATATAGATCTTCATAAAAAGTTCTTGGGTCTTAGCATTTCAGCATTTTTATTATAATGGTGACAGAGTGGCCATGTTTTTAGGCTTTAGTAAAACAAAAAACAAAAAACAAAAAACAAAGAACCCAAGTTATTGCTGTAAAGTCTAACCTGTTTTCTGTGAACTTAAAAATGTTCTAAAATTAAAGTCTAACATGAATAAAATAGTGATTGTGGTCAATGGAGATTTGCGATTTGTCTCTGACTCTTTCCTACATGAAGAGTTACATAGTGAACACTACTGTATAATATACAAGAAAGTTGATGAGAGGAAATCCTACGAGTTTTCATCACAAGAAGTGTTTTTTCCCCCCTTTTTTTCTTTATTTTTATTTTATCTGTATGACAAGATGGATGTTGGGGATGTCTGGGTGGCTCAGTGGTTGAGTGCTGCCTTTGGCTTAGGTCATGATCCCAGGGTCCTGGGATCAAGTCCCTCATCAGGTTCCCCTCAGGGAACCTGCTTCTCCCTCTGCCTATGTCTCTGCCTCTCTCTCTGTGTCTCTCATGAATAAATAAATCTTTAAAAAAAAAAAAGATGGATGTTAGCTGAACCTATTGTGATGATCATTTCACAATATATGCAAATTAAACCATCATGCTGTATGCCTTCAACTATGCAGTGATCTCTGTCAATTCTAGCTCAATGAAACTGGAAAAAAAAAAGGCTATGGTCAAATGAGTTCCAGGAATAAAACTTATTTCTAATAAGATTCTTCAGATTCCTCACATCTTTTCTAACCATTGGATTAAACAAACAAAAAACAAACAAACAAAAAAATCTCATTTTGATTTAATCAGATATGGGAATAAAACCCACAACTATCCTACTATTCAGGGGATTGCAAATCTTTAATATCCAGCACAAATTAAGATTCTGTGTCCTTAATCCTTTTGCTGTTCCCTTCCTCATTCTGTATTTACTACTTTGTTGATCACTTAATTAGTTGGATCTTAGTTTATTCATCAGAAAAATTAGGAGTCGGATAGACAACCTCCCTGGTTCCTCACAACACTGAGATTCTATGCTCTTGTGAAGAATTGTTGGGTGTGTATGTTTATCTGGGTTGGAGAAAAGACATATTTTGATTGGGGGTCACTGTGCGAGGTCTTGATAATAAACATGCTGGGTACTTGTGACCCCTAGGATCTAGGTCTCTGGGATTCAGAGGGTCCCCAAAGCTGTCAAGTTCCCTTTTTGCTTTTCCCAAATATCCACCAGGTCCCAATGGTTCAGTCTTCTCCAGCATCTTCTTTTTTCTTTTCTTATCCTGTGTCTGGGTTGTAAAGTATTGAGTGACCTGGGTCCCAGGTCCCTGTTTCTTGTGACTTTGGACAGGCAGGCTGTGAGGGAGCTCATGCCCCATCTTGACCCAGTGGATCCTGGTCCCAGGAGTTGGGGTAGGCTCAGAGGCTTTGGCTGTCAGCAGAGATGACTCCTGACCGGGCCCCTAGCTAAGCTTGGATTTCCTGTGAAGGATGGAGATAGGTAGTGGGGAGAAGCTCCCCACTCAAACTCCATTCTACCTCAACCGCATCTAACATCAGATCTGGGATCAGATCTAATCCCAATATACCAGAAGAGAGCTCTGGTAGATTGTAACAATAATTGTTCCTGTAAACCACACCTCTTCATATCCTCACCCTGTGTGGTTCCCCCCACATCGTTCCAGGCTAGGCCAAATGGCTTGCCTTGGTCAATTGGACACTAATGGTCATGATGGAAGCAGAAGTGTGATAAACTTTTGCATTTGAAACTTGCTCTCTTAGACCACACAAAGAGAGAAACCCAGGAAACAGACAGTGTGAACAGTCAGACAGTGTGAACAGTCATGTGAGTTTAGCCACATTAGACCATCCCGCCCCAGCTGAACTGCCAGATGGCTGTAGACGTGAATGATCCCCTGAAAGACCACAAAAGAACAGCTCTCCTAAGCCCAGCCCAAACTGCCAACCCACAAAATTAGAAGCAATAAGAAATATTTTGGGTGGCTCCCTGTAAATAAATGGATAACTTAAATTAGAGCTGATTGCTATTCAGCCCTTTGTATATGAGATCTGGAGGCCTGGGAAAATCAGCTCAGGCCTTTGTCATGCTCCCTTGTCTTCCCTATCAGCCTCTTCTTTGTTATGATTTATATACTCCTCTGTGCTCCCAGAAAGCTCTGGGCCCATTGCTCATTATACTGCATTCATTGTTCATTTCATTGCTTGTCCATTTCTTTCTTTGGCCTGATCACCTCAAGGACAAGGACTGTCTGCTTTACAATTTAGTATTTTCCGGGCCTGGAACAGAACTCAGTGGCACTCGATGGACAAATGGATAAAGAGGCCATGAAGCACAGCCATTTGTTCATATTACAGAAAACTTGTAGTGGCAGACATGGCCTTGATCCTTGAAGCCTTCCCAATGTACCAACTTGCTATTGGCCCACCAAATCAAGCTATCAGTATTTTGGAGCTAGTCATGATGGCTAATCAGGATTCTTTTAACTCTGATTCTCACCCAACCTTCATTCTGCTCAGTCTTTGCCAGCTCTTGACTTTTGAGTTTTTTGGGGCTTCCATCCTGATCTGGTGCTCCTGGCTCAGGTCATGGACTTCACCAATGACTTGCCATCTGGCTTCTGATCACTTGGGACCTCCAGAAGCCCGACACTGATTCTATCCTCTGTCCTCACTCTATCCCATTTCTCATCTCTCTTTGTCCCCTGACCTCTGCGATTTGGTGAGGGACTGTTAGGGGCAAAGTTCACTGGCAGTTGTGTTAAGTGGCTGAACCATGGGAAGAATAGTGACATTGAGACAAGGCACAAGGTGAAGGCTACTGTGTGCTCTGCTCTAGTCCTATTTATTTCTTTTTTATTTATCTTTTTCCTTCTCTGGAATGACAAAAATACTTAATTTTGTTAGGTGCTTTACTTGAATAGGAGCCTAAAATAATATCAGTATGGAAGAAAGTCCCAAGAAAGGTTAAAACTAATAAATAGCCATAGACTTGTTTGATGTTTTATGTTTGAACTCCCCACTTTGGTGTTGTCTCTAAAGAGGGCGATGGTTTTGTATCCACCCAGGCTGAGAATGTTCAGGAGCTGATGGAATCCCTCTAGAACATTGAAGAATATGCATCTGGTCGCATTTATACTAATATAACCTATTATAATTTCTTCAGATGTTAAGTTTATAAAAATCTCATAAATTACTAATCTCTGGATCCATTATAAAATGCATGTGCAACTCTGCATAAAAAGACAGTAATTTATACACACGTGGATACACACACTCAAGGACATACATAAAAAATAAATCATGTCAACAAAGTAAACCAAGCCAAACAAATGTATTTTGCTTCAAACCTCAAAATTCTTTCAACTCGAGGCTTGTGGAATTAAAAGGAAGACAGGAGATTTAAAATATGTGTTTTTAGAGGAGAATCTTGTCTTTTAAATCAGCAACAAATTCTAATTTAACACTTGTTAGAATCTTAATTTTTCCATTGATCTTTAAGAAGACTGGTAGCAGCAGAGCTGGTATTTTAACTACCTTGCAGAAACCCAAAGCCCATTTTTAACTCCTATTACCTCCCAAAATTACAGTTAGCAATCTCTGGAAGATGTGTCATGTCTAGCCTGCTGCAAGGAGGAAATGTGCAGTTTGAGGAATAGGCACTAGGCTTTTAGAATAACCAAGTTTTAGACCAGTCCCTTGTCCTTGGGTAAGGCCCATGAAAATGCTGGTGTGATATCAGTGGCAGCGAGTACTCAAATTTGTCCACCCCAAATTCAGGGGACCCTCATCAGTGCAGGATGCTTCCTGGCAAGTGGCTGCTGAGGCAGGGATGTTACTTAGTTTCACTTGGGAATGGACATGATGTTGGTGGCACCTAGGCAGGACTGGTTAAGTGGAGTACCTACCTTCCACCTACCTGCAGGAAGATGACCCCCTGGCCAAGTTTGGAAAATACCTGTAGGAGGTGGCATAGACTCTGCCCAGGTCCCTGGACAGACCCTTCATCCTCCACCCCAACCAGGAGCAAAGACACTGAAGTGTTACCAGAGTGAGGACTTTTTCCTGTTAAGCCCCCATTGTCATTTAGGGTTTTCTTTGTTACAACAGTTAACATTATCCTAACAAAAATATACTGTTCTTTGCATTTCTTTTAGGAGGCAAGGGTATAATACGAACTGAAATATAGTGGATAGAATAGCTGGAAAAAGGGGTGGGGTGCCTCTTCACTTCCCCAGAGGGAATATCTAGTTACCTAGTTAAGAAGAGCATATGGATGGCCAGACTTCATTTTAACTATGAGCCTGGAGCGAGAGGGGATGGAGTAGGGGACGGGTGGGGTTGAGGGGAGGCCTGAGTGGCAGGGGAGTGAGGTCTAGATTCTTCTCTTTTTCTCTATAGCCCGTTTGGCACACTTTCAATTATATGAGACTCTCTGGAGACAGAGGAGAGAACTGCAGATAAAGAGAAAAGTGAACAGAAGTAGACGTCTTTAAAATGTCTTGAAAATGAAGGAGCAGAGCTTTCCTGAACAAATGGCTTTTGGAGAGGCTTTGACCTCATGTCTGATTACTCTGACCAGACAAGGGTCTATTTGCCTTGCTTTATTTCTCCCCAAATCTTGGATCCTCTTCTCCAAAGAAAAAGATGAAAAGCACGTGTTTTTTTCCACTCCATAACATAAATCTTAAGTCACTTCCCTTATTCGTAGAAATATGCTTTCCTGGGCACTAAGGTGATTGAATATTGATTTGGTTAAAAATGGAGAATATCTTCGCTTAAACCCGGCTGTTCATCGTTCCCCTGGCTCTCCACCTAACTTCCATTACATTTTCTGAAAATCAATGGAGTTAAAAATGCCACCTATGGTTTACTGAATTTCATCTAAAGAATGAATAATAACAAGAAAGATTGTTTGGTCCCGTAACTGAGCAAATAGATATTTGGATATTTCATTTGGGGAGAAATAAAACTAGTTGTTTAAACATCACTTGATGAGAACATTCTGTTTTGCCACTGCGGTGGTAGAAAAGAACATATCTTTACTTGATAACGAAAAATACTGAGGATTACTTAAAGTAGTCTATTGAGGTAACTGCGTGAGATCTACAAAATTTTTGTGGGTAGCCATTGCTCCTTGTTAACAGTTAAGTGCTGCTCCCAGGTCTATTTCAGAGAATAGAGATGGGCAAGGTACGTTAATAGAAGTATATTTTGTATCATGCTGTGAATTTGTTAATGAAAATGGTACTTTATTCATTGATACAGAAAGAAATCTCTGAATTTTGACTCATTTCAGAGCAGAAAGTTCTTTGGTCTTAAGAGAGAGCAATGATTTCAGGATCCCTGGGTGGCTCAGCGGTTTAGTGCCTACCTTCAGCCCAGGGCCTGATCCTGGAGACCCGGGATCTAGTCCCACGTTGGGCTCCCTGCATGGAGCCTGCTTCTCCCTCTGCCTCTCTCTCTCTCTCTCTCTCTCTCTCTGTCTTTCACGAATAAATAAATAAAAATCTTAAAAAAAAAAAAAAAAAAAAGAGAGACAGCAATGGGAAGCAGGCTTTTTCTCCTTAGACACCAATGAGAAACCTAAGGGTATAGGCAACCATCTTTCTACCATGAAGGGAAACTGGCCTTCAAAGGAACTAAAGAATGTCAATAGCAGAGAAGAGAATCCTCTGCAGGCAGGGTTTCACAATTTCAACCCTGTTGATGTTTTAGGCCAGGTAATTCTTTGTTTTTCAATCTGTTCTGTGCATTATAGGATATTCAGCAGCATCTCTGGCTTCTACCCAATAGATGCCAATAAGACCCCCCGCCCCCCCAGCCTAGTCACAATGGTCAAAAATGTCTCTAGACGTTGCCAAATATACCCCGTGGGACAAAATTGCTCCAGTAGAAATAGAATGTGAATCACATATGTAATTAAAGATTTTCTTGGAGCCACTTAGAAAAATAAAATAAACAGGTAAAGTTAATTTAAATAACATATTTTAACTTCGTTTATTCAAAATACAATTTTAACATGTAATAATATAAAGTTATTAATGATATTTTACTTTTCTGGGACAAAGTCTCTGTAGTCCAGTGAGTATTATACATTTAATAGAAACCTCAGTTTTCACTAGCCACATTGTAAGAGCTCAGTAGCCAAATGTGGACAGTGCAGCTTTAAAGCAACCATCACAGGAATTTGCCTTATCTTTGGACTTCTAGTTAATTGTGTTATTGAATTCCCTTTTTTTTTTAAAAGGCCAATTGGGGTGGTACTGTCTGTTGCTTCTGGTTGAAAATATCCTAAAACAAGCCCAGATGGCTCTTCCTGATAATTGAGCTATTAAAAAATTCAAGGTATGTTTGCTAGCATTTCTTTCTTTCTTTCTTTCTTTCTTTCTTTCTTTCTTTCTTTCTTTCTTTCTTTCTTTCTTTTTCTTTCTTCCTTCCTTCCTTCCTTCCTTCCTTCCTTCCTTCCTTCCTTCCTTCCTTCCTTCCTTTCTTTCTTTCTTTTTTTCTTTTCTTTTCTTTAAGATTCAATTTATTTATTTGAGAGAAAGAGAGAGACAGTGAAAGGAGGGGAGAGGCAGAAGCAGAGTCCCCGCTGAACAGGCAGCCTGATGCGGGGCTCCATCCCAGGACCTTGAGCTCAGGACCTGAACCAAAGGCAGATGCTTAACTGGCCAAGCCACCCAGGGACTCTACTAGCATTTCTTCCTTATTATGCATTGGCCATTAGCGGGTTTTAGTGTTGTGTGCTGTCAAGGAGTTGTTTCTGCCCCGGAACCCGGGGCATCTGCCTGCATCCCCAGTGCTTGCAGACTCATGAAATCTTTCTTGTTCACAAACCATACTTGATTCTCTGCATTTTCTCGAGTCCTTTGGTCGTGGACTCTGTCTTCTGACTGCTAGGTCTTGGCTTGCGTCTTCCCCACATGCGGAAATTTTTTGCCTCCGAGCCTCTGCATGGGCTCTGCTCAGCATTATTTCTGGGCGTAAGGAGTGATAGCTGGACATATATGGGAGGTGGTACCTCTCAAAGTCTGAATGGGAAGAATCGAGGCCCCTTTGTTCACTGACTACCCCTGAAATCGCAGTACAACAAGAGGAGGTAGTTCTCGCAGCATCGTCAAAGTCAGAAACCAATGGGAACCTCACAAGGAAGTTTAAGGAGATTTTGTTTTTCAGAGGCAGCAGGCTTACCTAATCGAAAACACTTTTGGTTTGGAAACCAAAGTGTTTTAGGTGAGAAGTAGCAATTGTTAGGAAATAAAAAAGCAGTCTAATCCCCCGTTCCATTTTACAGAGGAGAAAACTAGAGTCTGAGAGGTTTGGTAATTTGCTTGTCTCTGCAGCATTAGGAACAGACTCAGGACCATAACCTGTTTCAGCTCACCAAGTGTGTCCATGTCACACCGCTGCCTCCTGTTTACTCAAATAAATTCTGTGTTCCTCCCCACGCTCAGGTGTTTTAAAAAACCAAAACCTTTTCTTCTGAAATCATTTTATACATACATAGGAGTTACAAAAATAGTACAGGTTCCATATCTTTCAGCGGGCTTCCCAATGATAAGATCTAACACAAGAGCACAATGATTCAAAACGTGACATTGACCTCAGATCTTATTCAGCTTTTACTAGTTCTTACATTAACTCCTTTATAAAAAAAATTTAGCGTGCATTCAATGAAATTTTACCACATTTGGATGGCCGCAACCACAATCGGGAAAGAGAACTGTTTGATCATCCCCCCAAAACCTCCTTGACCTCTGTATAGGCATAGCTTCCCCGGTTCAACCCCTACTGCTGATCTGTTCTTCAGTGATCACTAAACTTTCATCAGTTTGAGAATGTTATATAAAAGGACGACTATAGCAGGCTACCTTTTGAGACTGCGTTTTTTTCTGTTTTTTTTTTTTTTTTTCCCTGAGCACAATGGCCCTGAGATCCATCCCAGTTGCTACCATGTATCAATGATCCGCTCCCCTTTGTTGCAGAAGAGCTTCCATTGTAAGGATGGGCCAGATTTTGTTTGACAGTTACCCATTGAAAGGCACCTGGCTTGTTTTTAGGTTTTGGCACCTTTCAAATTGACTTTTAATCATTTTCAAGGGTGGGAGGCTGAATTTTCAAAATTAGTTTCCTGCCACAACCCTTCGTTTGTAACAACCTTTATCTGCATGGTAGGGGAAAAAAGGAAAGAAAGAAACACTGGTTGCAAATCATTGATTCCCCCATTTGGGACATGTTAGTGATGAAATTAAGTTGACTGCAGGGGCTGGACCTCATACGCATGAAGAAATTGGTCATTGAGATCAGTGGTTCTTACAGAGGGTCCCTGGACCAGCGGCATCAGGGAACTGGTTAGAAACATACATTTTTGGGTTCCAACCCAGACCCACTGAATCTAAAACCCCTGGGGCTGGAGCCCAAGCAATCTGCTTTAACCTCCTGAGAACAGTTAGTTAAGCTAATAATAGCTGAGGGATTCCATGTTTTCACCAAAAGGGATGCTGGCTGGGTATACACAGCCTGATTCCATGGCAGTGTTTCCTCTGGGCTGGGTGGGCATGGTCTGGATGCCCTCTCTCTCTTTCTCTCTCTCTCTTTTGGCAAAAAGTGCCTAGTGGGTCCAAGTATTCAGGTATATTTTGGAATAACTTGTGTTTTAGTGTTTCTGCTTCCTCATTTAAACAATGTGGGAAGATGAACGTAATTTTAGACACAGTGGGGATGATCTGCCTATCAAAGGGAAGCTCATGGAGAGGCCTACTTAGATCAGCAGGTATTTCTTTCCTTTTAAAAAACATTTTATTTATTTATTCATGAGAGACACAGAGAGTGAGGCAGAGACTAGGCAGAGGGAGAAGCAGGCTCCCCGCAGGGAGCCCAATGTGGGACTCGATCCCAGGATCCTGGGATCACGACCTGAGTTGTGAAGGCAGATGCTCAACTACTGAGCCACCTAGGTGCCCCGATCAGTGGATATTTCTCATTTGAAAAGATACGCTTGTAAATCGCACAAGGCTCTTGGGATCAATGGGTTTTTGAGCAGCAGATGTACCACGTTTAGGAGAAGTACTAGAATGAGCCCCATTCTGGTCTCTGGCATAATTGAGAAGCAGGAAAAGCTGCCTTTGTTGGCTTGCTTCTGCGTTTGATTAGCTTCTGGCCCTTGACTTCTTGCCGGATTCCTGAGAGCTTTTTGGTCTCCCTGCTGCCCTGCCTCACCTCTCCCAGAATTCATCAAAACTGGCTTTTTTTTTTTTTTTTTTTTGGCAAGCTGTTTAGGCCTTCTTCTCTGCCAGGTGACACCTGATTAATTAGACAGGTGAATCCCTCAATTTTGTTATAAATTTGGCAGGTTATCCCAGAGACATGCTGTCACTTTGTTACATACTCCCTACTTTTCCTGGAATGAAGTCATTACAGGATGACAGTAAATGCCAGGTATTTTAGGCATGCTGTATGTAGGCAGCATATGGATGATATTCTTTGCATCGGAGTTACTTAAAATACTTCCAGTTACTAAGAGGGTGCCAACCGGTAAGGTTTGTCCTGTAAATAGTTCTTTTGAATGCCTAGGATTTGAGTGTGTGTGTGTGTGTGTGTGTATGTGTGTGCACGTGTACTGGGGGGGGCGGGGGGTAGTCCTGAACAGAGGGTAGGCATTTAGATGCTTTCCGCAGGATGTGAGGAGGCTGTTCATCGTCAGGTCTGATGTCTGGGGAGAAATTGTTTCAAGTAAGAGGATAAAGGCTCAGGTCAAATTAATCCTAATCATTTGTTTTCACTTTTTCCCCCAGTGCCTTCTGTCTGATTTTAATCACCATTCCTTTTGAATTCATTCTCCTCTGTTGAAAATAAAATGCTTATGATCTGGTGGTGCTTGCCACTTGGGTCCTACTCTGGAAGGTTCTCCTCCAAGCATTAAGGCAGGGGCTGCAGGGGAGGATGGTGACGTGTAAGGACCCTCGCCAGCTCGGGAATCCAGACGCACAGAGGGAGGAGGGACCATTGCCCTGGCTTTATCCTAACTCCCAAATAAACTTCTTAAAGAGACTTTTTGTCTGTTTGTGTGCCCCACTCTGCTCTGCCCCTTCCCCAGAGCACAGAGAATAGAAGGCACCAAACGATGGAGCTGCTTCATAGGACGGATTCTAATTTCTTTCTCTGAAGGCTGCCCTGAAATTCAAAGGAGCATTATTACTTCATCCAATTTAAAACTCTGCCTGCTGCTGAATGGCCAAGCACCTAATTTCACCTTTGGAGGCAAATGGGAAGCTTTTTGTGTTGAAAGACAGAAGAAGAGAAAAGAGGATTCTGGAGGATAATTGAATGGAAATCCCTTTAAGGTGCCAGAAAACAGCTTCCATCCAAAGGGATGAAATGAGGTCAAGCTATATTTGTTAAAAGTGTGGGGCATGAAAGCCTTAATTATTTCTTTGGAAAATCGTGTCTTGTAAAGACTTAAACAAAAGCTTCAAGAAGGTAGAAGCTGGGAGAAATTGCCCATGGCTTTAGAGGAGGTGGAACCAGAGGAAGGCAATTACTGGTGAACAATAGTATATTAGCAGGGATTATTCTTCCAGATTGGGGCCCCTGCATTGGGTTTAGGATGGGATCTAGTAAAAGAGATGGCCTGATGGTGTGCCTAGAAGTGGGAGGGAGAGAGGATGGGGTCGCCCTGACTGTGCAGGCTGGGCATGGGGCAGGGGAGCTGGGCTTACTGGCCAAGGAGGCAAAGAAATAGTCTTTACTTCTTTTTTATTTTTTTAAGATTTTTTTTTAATTTGAGAAAGAGAGAGAGAGAGTGAGAAGGAGAGAGAGAGCATGAGTGGGGGAGGGACAGAGGGAGAGGAAGAAGCCGGTTCTCCGCTGAGCAAGGGGCTGGACGTGGGGCTCAAACCTAGGACCCCGGGATCATGACCTGAGCCGAAGGCAGATGCTTAACCCACTGAACCACTGAGGTGCCCCGAAATAGTTCTTACTTCTTATGCACTAAGGAAAACATTATTGCTCTTGGAGCAGAGTGGTGAGCTATTACAGTGAATGCTCTCTGGAGTCAGATTGTGGGACCCAGGAAATTTAACAAAAATCCCCTACCCTGGACAAGCAGAGCAGGACTAACTCCATTTTGTGCTGCACCGGCCACCTCCTGTATCACCCCCACATGACCTGCTTATTGCTTAAGGCGCTGCCCCACCCTAGTCAGGCCTCTGGGCACACCCTTACCGGAAATCGGCTCGTGACAATGTAACCCTGCCTTGTGCCCGCCAAAACTGCGCGCCAATTCTGACCAGAGTGATAGGCCAGTTCAGATGGATACTATAGGGTAAAATGTCATTCATTTGGCCACCTGCGTATGGACCGACATGTGTGGACCCACTTTTTTTTCTGCGTATGTTACAATCCCTTTGGCCACTGGCCCCTATAAAGCTGCTACGCCTCTCAGTCTCGGGGTCCAAGTCCCTGCTCCGCCGAGTGGGGTATACGTGGACCCAAGCTCGAGCTTGTAAATAAACCCTCGTGTGTTTGCATCGGTGTCGGCTCCTCGGTGGTTTCTCGGATTCGCAACCTTGGGCACAACAAGATGTGTTTTCAAATTGCTAGTCCTTCATTTACCATGATCTTAGGCACATTCCTTGTTGCTTGTGAAATAGGGGAAATATTACTTGCCATGGATGGTGAAAAAGCACTCAGGTAACGTGGGTCTGGTACATTATAGATGCCCCAGGGTGGCAGTCCTCGGGGTCATTTGTCACTCCTCTCCTTGGTTTGACTTCTGGGCGGGCTCCCTGCAAGCCCTATGGGTTCTTGCTCTTGAACTTACACTGAGTCACTGATGAAGCATGCCCCGTGTTCTTATCCTTGCGCTGCCCTTGGCAGTCTGCTGGCAAGGCTCGGGGGCAGCCACCCTCTTTCACCTCTCCCTCCAGACCCTTGGCTACCTATGTCTGGTTTCTCTGTGGGAGTTTGCTAACTACGGAAGGATCCATGATCACTCCCACAATTAGCAGCATCCTGGACTGAGTTTGCATTCCTGCCGCCCTTCAATTCCTTGGGTTCCAGGGCAGTGTCTTTCTCTAGGGAAGGAAGAGAGACAATAGTTTTGCATTGGCTAAAACAATTCATACTGTGCCTTTGGGTTGTTTCATGGCACGCAGAAGTCTGCTGTGAGGGTTCTAGTTTGTGTAGGTATTCTGCTCAGCAACCCAGCCAGGAACTCTTCCTGGCTTCTCATCAATCACTTTTCGTGGCAGGAACTGACAGCCCAGCCACACCTTCTCCATGTGCCTCCTTCTCTTATTGACTGACATGACAATTCTCAGGCCTGGGGTCCAGACAGTGTTTTGGGGTTTCCTGGTAACTCAGCTGGGGATTAACAGATCAGTGGGTAGAGGGGGGCAAGGAGCCCCTTCTCAAGGACCTGGGGGGCTTCTTTGAGAAGATTTCCTAGCCTTATTCCAAACAGGCACACCAGAAATTTAAGCAGGAAGGCAGGAAAGATTTCCCGAGCCTCTCTAAGAGTGGAGGATAAGCACAGCTTTTTATGGCACTGTTAACTCAGAGGCAAGAGCCTTGGCCTGGTTTGCTGCATGGGGCAGCATTTCTACAGTATATACAGGCTTTGCAGGCATCCATCTTCTTTGTCTACCCTTAGGAAGTCAAACAGAGTCCATTTTTTTTTTTTTTTTTTCTGACAAGAATTGGAAAGAAGTAACAACCTTGTCCTACTTTCCCAATTGACTCAGTAATGGAGGAATTCTGGGTATTTTGATTTTTTTGGGTCAGTTGAGGGGGCTGGACAGGGTATCAGAGATAAGAATGCAAAATCTCGTCCTAGTGGATACCCCGGGTTTTATAGGAATCAGGTGTTGGGCATCGTGTCAGAGGAAATGCAGGATATTAGAGCAGTACTAGCAGCTACTGGATTTTTTAGTTAAGTCCCTCCTTTGGATGCCCTAAGGATAGACATCTTCAATTCCTCGCCTTGTCCTTTTTACTAAATTGGCAGAAATCCCCTCCTGAGGTAGACATAAGTACTAGGTAAAAGAACAGTTTTGGTGAATTTTGGAACAACAGTATTCAGTATGGGATCTCACAGGCCTCTGGAGTGGGGCAGCCATTAAGAGCCACCATGACAATGGCCCCATTACTTTTCTCTTTCACCCTCTCTTGCCAAGGTATGGGTAACGTATTTGTACCAGTAAAATCTAGTAAAGTCAGATCATTATTGGTTACAGTCAGCAGAACCGACTACAGGAAATGCCTTTCTCTCTTTTTCCATCAATTTACTCGATAAGAATTTGAAAGCTGCTCACTAAAGACTTCTGAGTGATTCAGCTGTTATTTACAACCCTGGCCATAAAAATGTTGATGCCATTTTCATGGTCTTCAAGCTTGAGGTTAATTTGGATTTTGGTTGTTCATCTGGGGATGGCAATGGATTTGTGTTCACCATTGTATGGTGTCTCCATCAGCTCTGGCTGCTATAACAAAATACTGCAGAGTGGGGGCTGAAACAACAGACATTTACCTTCTCACAGTTCGGGAGGCTGGAAGCCCAAGATCAGTGTACCAACATGGTCAGGTTCTTGGTGAGAGTTTACTTCTTGACTTACAGATGGCCTTCTTGCTATGTTCCCACACAGTAGAAAGAGAGAGAGACACCTCTTTGGTGTCTCTTCCTCTTATAAGGGCACTAACCCTATTATGGGGACTCTGCCTTCATGACCTCATCTGAGCCTAATTACTTCCCAAAGGTCCTACCTCCAAATATCATCCCATTGAGAATAGAGCTTCAATATATGAATTTTGTGTGTGTGTGTGGGGGGGGGGGAATCCACAATGTGATTTCTACATGGTTTATTTGGCAACTCTCTCTGGGATGTAGGACGTAGATGAAAAATTCACTGGTTACCAAAATGAACTCTACAGTGGAATGGTAAACTTATAAATGGTAAGCCAGTTGTCTGCCATGCACGCATGAGTGAAAAACAAAGAGAGAGAGAAGAAAGAAGGGCAGAGATTTTATCCATTGCTATTGAGGAATGGGGAGATAGGCATGAAGCCACTGGTGGGATCACTGATTTGATCCACATAAGGAACCAAACTTCTGAGTTTACTCTTCTTAGCATCATCTTTAACCAATGGGCTTTTAAATGTTAGTGCATTTTAGGGTAGAAAGGCAAAGATATTTGAACAAATTATGTAGGAATTGCTAGGAATTGGCCTAGGGATATTGAATACATACAGGGCCATGTGACAGAAATAGCATTTGCCTTCAAGATGGAGGTGTGGATTCTTCATCAGCTTGACAACTTGTTGCTAACATGTCTTCATTCATGTAAGTGGGACAAGAAAGGTGGGCTCTGTTCTGAGAATTATATAAAGACAGAGGAGTGATACAGTGCAGTGATTCCAGAAGACTGTCAGCATGAATCTTGCTCTAATATGTGACAGTATTTTCTCTAGTTTGTGACAAGAGGGCAGAATAAGTGGTCAGGTTGTTATGTGATTGAGCTTAACTAACTCTAACCTCCCCTTGCATTTTCATTTCTCTCTTTTTAAAAAGATTTTATTTATTTGTTCATAAGGTATGCAGAGGAAGAAGCAGGCTCTTTTCAGGGACCCCAATCTGGGACTTGATCCCAGGACCCTGGGATCACACCCTGAGCCAAAGACAGATGCTTAGCCACTGAGCCACCTACACTTTCATTTCGGATGACATACTTCCTCTGATGCACTTTGGTTGCCAAAATCAAATCTGCACACACCAAGATTCAAATAGCCCAAGCCTGAGATTCGAAAACTCTTGTTATGCTCCCTCACTCTTACTCCCCCTCATACCTTAGTCTGTAGGAAGGGAGTGAACACACACACACACACACACACACACACACACACACACACTCCTTTCTTGGTTAAGGGCAGTATTATGTTAGTTCACCTTTTTTTTTTTACATTGTTTTCAAATCATTGCAGGTACCAAGAAAGAAACCACAACTGATGACAGCAAACTATTGAGTGACTGAGAGTCAGCAATGCATGTAATAAGTGAAGAAAAGCAGTGCAAGTCAGAGAGAGAAAGAGAGAGAGAGAGAGAGAGAGGTGGGGGAGAGGGGTCGGGAGGTGGTCTTGCTACTGAAGTGTCATCTTCCTTTTAGTTAGACCAAAGTGCTTTACCTTTTCTTTGCTTTTCTACTTTTGGAAAAAAAATATAGGGGTATTTGGGTGACTCAGTTGGTTAAGTGTCTGCCTTCGGCTCAGGTCATTATCTTGGGCTCCTGGGATCAAACCCCTCATCGGGCTCTCTGCTCAGAGGGGACTGCTTCTCCCCCTCCAACTCCCCCCACCACTCATAGTGTCTCTCTAATAAATAAATAAAATCTTTCTAAAAATTCAGTTAAAAAAAGAAAAATATGTATGACATAATTACAGAAGAAACATCCATGTTTTATGTTTCATAATTTATGCAGATGATTTATTACAGTTTTGAACACTCTATTACACATTCAACAGTTGTGAAATTCTTGTTTTTCCCTGAATGGGAGAATGGGAGGTTGGGGGATTAGAACACTTACCATCTCAGACTTGCTCCATGCTATCTATGTTCCTAGTTTCTGGGCATTGAGGAGCAGGGTTGCTTGTCGGGGACAAGCAGCTCAGCTTCCTAGTTTATGGGTTGTTGAACCAATGATTCTCCTGTGGTGGGATGCCCAGGAGCCCTGCATCATTCCCTGATTTCCCTGGCAATCTGCTTTCTCTTTGAGCCATGGCTGCTTGGCTGACTGTGACTAGGGCAGGGAACCTTGGTTAGCACCAAGGAGGAGAGAGGGCATAGAGCCCTTCAACACTTACGTCTGGACCCTGGAAAGAGTGGCAGGTCTGAAGAGGAGGGTAGAGGCCCATGTGTTGCACCATAAAATTCTAGGAACGCTCCATCTGCACTGCAGGCCTGAGAATACCCAGCGTGACAATGTATATAAAATTTCTGGCTTATGCTTCTTAATACCAGTCTATAAAAATAACAGTCCAACTGGATGAGATCATGGCAAGGTTGTGCGGGGCCATATGCCGTGGGCCGAGTTGGTGCTGATGGATATTTGGAGGCTTATGCTCTGGCACTTGTTGATTTGGGAGGAAGAAGAAATCAGAGGGTGGGCATGGGGCCCGGAAATAGGAGAAAGAGAATGAGGAAGAGGATGAGCCTATCTTAGCAGAAGAGAAACCCATCAATTAAAACATAATGAGGAAGGGGTGGGGAAGATTACCACTTATGGAGCATCTATCATGTGTCAGAGAATGTTTATGTTGATGTTTTGTCTCATTTAATCTTCTGTACAACATGAGTCAGACTGTGGTAAGCCCCATTTTCTGAAGGAGGTAAAATGAATTTAGATATAAGTAAGTTTATCTGAGACTTGGCTCATGCCTAGAAGCGGGGGGCGGGGGGGGGGGTGGGTAGAGACAATATGAGCCCAGGGCTTTATGACTCCAAGGTTGTGATCACTGTTATGCTACAGGTTATTCACTTTGGCGTGAAGTCAGTTTTGTGGTGAATAAAAATCTCCAATTAGAGTCTAGATGGCTGGTTGGGAACTCTTTTAGCTGATTCTAGTCTACAGAACTGAGCAGTTGGCTTGGGATCTTGTGGATGAAGGATGAAGTTTTTCTCTCCTTTCCAGGCTTGGGTGATATGGAATGAGCTGTATGGACAAATATGGTTGTTGTTGGGTCAGGCTGTTGGGAATGAGTGGACGGTGACCAGGACCATTGATCAGCCCCTGAGAAAACACCTCAGCTTCCTCGGGGGTAGTTCAGACAGACACATCTCTGACAGATGGACGTGTGTGGACTACTCATCAGGCTTGTTGTGGGCAGAAGATCCATTTGGCATTGTTTTGGAGGGACTCCTTCCTCTGGACAAAACTCCAAGTAATTTTAAAATTTGGTCCTGTTGCATCTCGTATTATATTCCAATAAAAATATAGCAGCTCCCGAACATCTTCTGTCTCAGATGCTTTATAAGCCTGATGCTTTTTGATTTTCACAAGCACCACATCAGGAACATGGAATAGGCTCCATTTTCTGGAAAAGAAAACAGAGGCTCAAAAGTGATAAGAAAGCTGTCCTCAGGAATACTATGATAAGCTGTTGGTTTATGATTTAATCCCATCTGCTTGATTTTGGAAACACTGTCCGTCCCATCCCAAGAGAGACCAGGGAGGATCCTGTCTCCTTAAGTACATCGAGTGTGCCTTGGTTAAGACAGGGCTCAAGATCACATTTGTCACCAACTTAGTAAATTACATAAAGAATTTATTTAAAAAATCTTGCACAATCCAGCTGTTCAATGGCACTTACTTAAATTGGAAACAAACATTTTTTTTATCTCTTCATTGAAAGTGGCTCACATTTTTTAAAAAACAAAATAATATATTTCATAACATACTGTTGAGGTATAATTCACATACCATACAATTCTCCCATTGAAAGTGTCTAATTTAGTGGTTTTTCATACATTCACAGAGGTGTACTGCCCGACGTGGAGCTCGATCCCACGACCCTGAGATCAAGACCTGAGCTGAAACCAAGAGTCTGCCGTTCAACTGACTGAGCCACCCAGGTGCCCCAGACATTACATTTTTAATCAGAGAAAAGAGATTAACATTAAACAAAGCTGAGAGAAAGAGGACCTCTCCCTTTCTAGTCTTTGTGTACTCAAGACACAGAGCAACATAGTCACAATCAACCTGCACATATTGTTTTATGTCTGCTTTTTTAAAGTGACATTTCCCATCTTGTTACTTTGCATTTATAGTGTCCCGGGGATATTCCCTTACACTGACAAGCAATAATTTACTAACTCACCCCTTTTTGCTGAGCCATTAGGCCTTTTTTTTCTATCATAAATAATGTGGCAGTGAACATCTTTGCACATAAAGCTTATTTCCCCTGTTGAATATATTTCTTGGGGTTGGATTCCCGAGAGTGTGTTACTGAGTCAAAGGGTATCAACCTTTTACATCCCTCTCTCTCTTCTCTCGTGCTTATTCCTAAAGAGGTGACTCTGTTTCACAAAATTAAAAAAACCCTATAATATATGTATCATAGACATATGATATATATATCTTATGCATGTAGAACATTATACATAAACAGTCACTTAATCCTGCCAAGATTTTACTTTCATTATATAAATTGGAGACAGGCAAAAATCTGTAAGGTCAAATATCATCCATTTCTTGAGAACCAAGAAAGACTGTCCTTTATGCCTCCCACCTGGTGACTTAACTTCACCATTTCTCTTAGAAAATTATTCCCATGGAAAATGATTCCCTCAACCCCCTGACCTTTTATTGGTTGCTGTCAGCCTGGGGCAGCACTTTGTTTCTAGCTGTTCTTAAAAGCTACTTGTCCAGCTTAACCCTTTGAAGGCTGGCAGGGGTGAACAGGGCTGGAGGATGGGAGTGGGGAGGGTGAATTTACACATCTGTACCCTCAGGCCTTCAGGTCAGAGTGAGCTACCCTTGACACAGGGGCGGCTGAGAAAATTAGAGCATCCCCAACTTGTTCTGTTGCAAATAGCAACAATTTGAGAAGCTCTAATGGGGGTCGAACTTTAATGTCCATACAAAAGGAGCTATGAGTAGTGAAAGCAATGCTGAATTACTGAGAGGAACTTTTTAGAGCTCGAGTGTGAGTGTATTCACCCCAGATGTCTCATCTCCCCAGAAACAACAATTTTGAATTTCAGGATTTTTGGCATTCTTAGATGCCACCTAAGGCCGTCTAGAATCCTACTGGATTCATGAAATTCTGTATTAGTGAGGGTGCTTTTGGCTGTAAGCTACAGTAGATCCAAATCAAATTAGCTTAAAAGATAATAGGAATTTTCATGTAATTGGAGGGTCCAGAGATAGAGTTGATGCCCAACAAAGCTTGATCCGGGAGCTCAGCATGGTACCGGGACTGGATATTTTTTCTTCTCCTTTGCTTTCCATGGCACTCAGATAGCCTGCTTCACGGTCTGCCCCAAAGACACTCACCACTTCCTTTTCTTGTTTCCTGGATGTCTTATCTTTTCTTCCATCTTGCCACCTAATTAGGGGTGTCCTGTGTGCTATGTGACATGAGTTTATCACAGTAGCAGTCAGATTCCTCTTTCTGGACAGAAAAGGACCCCTGAAGCTGAGCCTGAGCAGATCTCAGGCTGGGCACAGCACAGGTGGAGGGACAGCAGACAGTCAGTCTTTGAGGGGCAGCCAGATGGGGAATCCAGTGCCTGGTTCCAGGAAAAGGGAGGCTGAGGGCCGGGGCAGGAGGCAGCAGCCAGAGGATGGAGGCCTTGGTGCTAATTCTGGAGAACCAGCATTAGGGTGGCCTTAAGGTAGGTTCTAGAACAACTCCCTGTGTCTCAGGGATATGGTGCATATCTGCAGCCTGGAGAGGGAGCCCTTCTGACCGGAGCTACCCTCGCTTCCTCTGGAAGCCTGCGATTATGCCTAAAGGAACATGAGGCCCTGGAGGCCAAGAGAGAGAGTCAGGGCTTCTCCACCGGACTCTCCTGCCAGTGGCTGTGTGATCTGGGGAAGGCGCTTTCCCTTCCTAGACCTGAGATTCTCTGGGGGTTTGGAGGCCCGTTTGCTGAGAACTCTCGGAGTTCTGCAATCTGAAAGCCTCTTCTGAGGAGTTAATTGTTAACTCAAGTGTAAACTGTTGATGGCAGTAGGTGTGACCCCCTCCTGGGTTATTTGCATTTTATAATGCACTCCTAGGAGACCAAAATTCTTTGAAGACCCTGAAAGAATGGAGTCTTAATGGTGGCATAAAGGGTGTGTGTGTGTGTGTGTGTGTGTGTGTGTGTGTGTGAACGAGGGTGGGGAGGGAGAGTTAAGAGATGGTTTTGTTTAAAATTCCTCACATCTCAGATCTGTCCCAGCTATATTGAAGGATCAAGTTTTCATGACTCATCTGTGATGTTCAGACCTAGGGGCACTCCTGGTGGGATGTGCAGCAACTGTTTAAAATATTTTACTGAACTGCAATAATTCTGTAGGAGCTAACTGAAGCATCAGGGATTGAGTCAGGGCGATCGTCATGACGGTCAATTCGGGATTCCGGGGGTGTGGAATTACCAGGTGAGGGCCTGTAGGTGATGCCCCAAGTCTCTTCAGCAGTACGAGGTCGCCCTGTGAGCCAGGGCTGGCCGTCATTGGTTCTCTCCTTTCCTACCCCTTAGCTTCACCAGAGGGCCCCACATGTGTTCAACACCAGAACATAAGCACCCCCAGGCCAAGCCTGGTCTCACTGGTTTGCTGCTGGGACCTAGCGCCTGGCAGTGCTCAGTTGAAAGCTGCTGCTACTACCTGCTTCACAGGTGAGACATGGGAGCCCCCAGGAAGTTCCTTCAGCTGGAGAGTGGTCTGTGCAGGCAGCTCCCTGAGCTGGAGGCCAGAAGGCCTCCCTCCCAGGCAGGTGGTCACAGGACAGGCCGAGCTTGCCCTCTGCTGCTGAGTGAGGGGCCTGAACCAGGGCTTCCCTCCCCTCCAGCTGGTAGCTGCAGCCTGGCAGTGTCGCTGCTGGCCTTGGTGGGTTTTCAGGACAGCCTTTGAGAATGAGAGTAAACCACTTCACCTACCTCCCATCCCAGCACCTCCCACCTCGCTTTCTCTGAAATGAATAAAGTTGAGCTGGTCACTTCAAAGAAAAGGACTGAAGGTATGTCAGTGATATAACAATTCTTGCTTTCAAGCAAAAATGAGAATTTTGGAGAACTTGCATCCACCGTCGCGAGCTTGGTAGCTTCCAAGCTACCAAGTACTCTTGGTACTTCAAGAGTCTTCTGCGGAGATCGGTAGTGATATTGACAACGGTGTCTTTTTTGATACCGTAGAATGAGATATGTCAACATTTGGAAGATCTGTACAACTCTGTGAATTGATATTTTCCAAATGATCAATGAATGATGCTACAAGACCATGCACGGATAAAGATCCACTGCAAGTGTAAGACAGGCCAGTGAGATTTTACAGAACAGTGTACAGAAGCTCATCGCTATCATTTTGGATTCCACACTGCAAATAGCCTTTAAGAAGCTACTGTGTGTGAGCTGCGGTATGTTATCAAAGAAGAATATCTAAAATTATCAGCAAAGGCTATTAAAATACTACTTTCTTTCCCAACTACGTATCTTCATATATATATATTCAAACAAAACCATACATCACGACAGACAGAATGCTGTATCCAACTGTCTTTTACTAAGTCACACGTTAGAAAGATTTGGAAAAATGAAAACACAGTTCTCTCTCCTCATTAAATCACTTGTTTTAGAAAGGATAGTTATTTCTCGTAAAAATGTTAATGTTTCTATATAATGAGTTTCTTATTGTTCTTTTTAAATGAGTTAAGAAATCTTTAAAAATGTCTTGTTTTATTTTCTAAAATGGTAAATATTGATGGATGTAACAAATGTAAACCAGACCTCTTAAGTTCTTTTTAAAAGCGTAACCAGCAGCTATCCTCCTGCTCACGATTTGTGAACTACTGATCTAGGGTACAAAGAACGCCCTCAAATCAATAATGAGATAGGATTCCAGCAGAAGAAATGGGCCAAGGATTCAAACAGGTAATTTATAGAAAAAGCCAAGAGGCATATGAAGAGTTGCTTGGCCTCATTATTAATCAGAAAAATACAAGCAAAATTGTGACATTACTTTTTTTTAATTGAAGTCGATTTGCCAACACATAGCGTAACACCCAGTGCTCATCCCGTCAAGTGCCCCCCTCATTGCCTGTGACCCAGTCACCCCAACCCCCCGCCCATCTCCCTTTCCACCACCCCTTGTTCGTTTCCCAGAGTTAGGTGTCTCCCATGTTTTGTCACCCTCACTGATATTTTCACTCATTTTCTCTCCTTTCCCCTTTATTCCCTTTCACTGTTTTTTATTTTTTATTTTTATTTTTATTTTTTATTTTATTTTATTTTTTTCACTGTTTTTTATATTCCCCAAATGAATGAGACCATATAATGTTTGTCCTTTTCTGATTGACTTATTTCACTCAGCGTAATACCCTCCAGGTCCATCCATGTGGAAACAAATGGTGGGTATTTGTTGTTTCTAATGGCTGAGGAATATTCCATTGTGTAAATAAACCACATCTTCTTTATCCATTCATCTTTCGTTGGACACCGAGGCTCCTTCCACAGTTTGGCTATTGTGGACGTTGCTGCTATAAACATCGGGGTGCAGCTGTCCTGCCGTTTCACTGCATCTGTATCTTTGGGGTAAATCCCCAGCAGTGCAATTGCTGGGTCATAGGGCAAATCTATTTTTAACTCTTTGAGGAACCTCCACACAGTTTTCCAGAGTGGCTGCACCAGTTCACATTCCCACCAACAGTGCAAGAGGGTTCCCCTTTCTCCGCATCCTCTCCAACATTTGCTGTTTCCTGCCTTGTTAATTTTCCCCATTCTCACTGTGGTTTTGATTTGTACTTCCCTGAAGGCCAGCAATGCGGAGCATTTTCTCATGTGCTTGTTGGCCATGTCTATGTCTTCCTCTGTGAGATTTCTGTTCATGTCTTTTGCCCATTTCATGATTGGATTGTTTGTTTCTTTGCTGTTGAGTTTGTTAAGTTCTTTATAGATCTTGGATACTAGCCCTTTATCTGATATGTCATGTGCAAATATCTTCTCCCATTCTGTAGGTTGTCTTTTAGTTTTGTTGACTGTTTCTTTTGCTGTGCAGAAGCTTTTATCTTGATGAAGTCCCAATAATTCATTTTTGCTTTTGTTTCCCCTTGCCTTCATGGATGTATCTTGCAAGAAGTTGCTGTGGCCAAGTTCAAAAAGGGTGTTGCCTGTGTTCTCCTCTAGGATTTTGATGGATTCTTGTCTCACATTTAGATCTTTCATCCATTTTGAGTTTATCTTTGTGTATGGTGAAAGAGATGGTCTAGTTTCATTCTTCTGCATGTGGATGTCCAATTTTCCCAGCACCATTTATTGAAGAGACTGTCCTTTTTCCAGTGGCTAGTCTTTCCTGCTTGTCGAATATTAGTTGACCATAGAGTTGAGGGCCCATTTCTGGATTCTCTATTCTGTTCCATTGATCTATGTGTCTGTTTTTGTGCCAGTACCACACCGTCTTGATGATTACAGCTTTGTAGTACAATCTGAAATCCGGCATTGTGATACCCCTGGCTCTGGTTTTCTTTTTTAATATTTCCTTTGGCTGTTTGGGGTCTTTCCTAATTCCACACAAATTTTAAGATTATTTGTTCCAAGTCTCTGAAAAAGTCCACGGTGTTTTGATAGGGATTACATTAAATGTGTAAATTGCCCTGGGTAGCATTGACATTTTCACAATATTAATTCTTCCAACCCATAAGCATGGAATATTTTTCCATCTCTTTGTGTCTTCCTCAATTTCTTTCAGAAGTTTTCTGTAGTTTTTAGGGTATAGATCTTTTACGTCTTTGGTTAGGTTTATTCCTAAGTATCTTATGCTTTTGGGTGCAATTGTAAATGGGATTGACTCCTTAATTTCTCTTTCTTCAGCCTCATTGTTAGTGTATAGAAGTGCCACTGATTTCTGGGCATTGATTTTGTATCCTGCCACACTGCAAATTGCTGTATGAGTTCTAGCAATCTTGGGGTGGAGGCTTTTGGGTTTTCTATGTACAGTATCATGTCATCTGCAAAGAGGGAGAGTTTGACTTCTTTGCTAATTTGAATGCCTTTTCTTTTTGTTGTCTGATTGCTGAGGCTAGGACTTCCAGTACTATGTTGAATAGCAGTGGTGAGAGTGGACATCCCTGTCATGTTCTTGATCTTAGGGGAAAGGCTCCCAGTGCTTTCCCATCAAGGATAATTTGCTGGGGGTTTTTTGTAGATGGCATTTAAGATGCTGAGGAATGTTCCCTGTATCCCTACACTCTGAAGAGTTTTGATCAGGAATGGATGCTGTATTTTGTCAAATGGTTTCTCTGCATCTATTGAGATGATCATATGGTTCTTGTTTTTTCTCTTGTTGATATGATCTATCACCTTGATTGCTTTATGAGTGTTGAACCAGCCTTGCATCCTGGGGATAAATCCCACTTGGTCATGGTAAATAATCTTCTTAATGTACCGTTGGGGTCATGGTGAATAATCTTCTTAATGTATTGTTCGATCCTATTGGCTAGTATCTTGTTGAGAATTTTTGCATCTGTGTTCATCAGGGATATTGGTCTATGATTCTTTTTAGTGGGGTCTTTGTCTGGTTTTGGAATTAAGGTGATGCTGGCCTCATAGAATGAGTTTGGAAGTACTCCATCCCTTTCTATCTTTCGGAACAGCTTTGTAGAATAGGTATTGTTTCTTTAAATGTTTGTTAGAATTCCCCTGGGAAGCCATCTGGGCCTGGACTTTTGTGTCTTGGGAGGTTTTTGATGACTGTTTCAATTTCCTCCCTGGTTATCAGCTTGTTCAGGTTTTCTAGTTCTTCTTGTTCCAGTTTTGGTAGTTTCTGGTTTTCCAGAAATGCGTCCATTTCTTCTAGATTGCCTAATTCATTGGCGAATAGCTGCTCATAATATGTCTTTAAAATGGTTTGTATTTCCTTGGTTTGGTTGTGATCTCCCCTTTTTCATTTATGAGTTTATTAATTAGAGTTTTTTCGCTTTTGTTTTTAATAAGGCTGGCTAATGATTTATCTATCTTATTCTTTCAAAGAACCAACGCCTGGTTTTGTTGATCTGTTCTACAGTTCTTCTGGTCTCTATTTCATTGATTTCTGTTCAAATCTTTATTAACTCTCTTCTTCTGCTGGGTGTAGGTTTTATTTGCTGTTCTTTCTCCAGTTCCTGTAGGTGCAAGGTTAGCTTGTGTATTTAAGTTTTTTTCCAGTTTTTTGAGGGATGCTTGTATTGTGATGTATTTCCCTCTCAGGACTGCTTTTGCTGTATCCCAAAGATTTTGAACAGTTGTATCTTTGTTCTATTAATTTCCATGAATCTTTTCAATTCTTCTCTAATCTCCTGGTTGACCCTTTCATCTTTTAGCAGGATGGTCTTTAACCTCCACGTGTTTGAATTTCTTCCAAATTTCATCTTCTGATTGAATTCTAGTTTCAAAGCATTATGGCCTGAAAATATGCAGGTAACAATCCCAATCTTTTGGTATCAGTTAAGACCTGATTTGTGACCCAGTATGTGGTCTATTTTGGAGAATTTCCATGTGTACTTGAGAAGAATGTGCATTCAGTTGCATTTGGATGTAAAGTTCTGTAAATATCTGTGAAATCCATCTGGTCCAGTGTATCATTTAAAGCTCTTGTTTCTTTGGAGATGTTGTGCTTAGTAGATTTGTCATTTGTAGAAAGTGCTGTGTTGAAGTCTTCCAGTAGTAGTGTATTATTATCTAAGTATGTCTTAACTTTGGTTATTAATTGATTGATATACTTGGCAGCTCCCACATTAGGGGCATAAGTATTCATGATTGTTAGGTCCTCTTGTTGGATAGAACCTTTAAGTATGATATAGTGTCCCTCTTCATCTCTTACTACACTCTCTGGGATAAACTTTAATTTATCTGATATGAGGATGGCTACCCCTGCTTTCTTTTGAGGACCATTTGGATGGTAAATGGTTCTCCAACCTTTTATTTTCAGGCTGTAGGTGTCCTTGGGTCTAAAATGAGTCTCTTGTAGACAGCAAATAGATGGGTCCTGCTTTTTTATCCAGTCTGAAACCCTGCATCTTTTGATGGGATCATTAAGCCCATTCACGTTCAGAGTTACTATTGAAAGATATGAGTTTAGTGTCATCATAATACCTATTCAGTCCCTGTTTTTGTGGATTATTTCTTTGGGCTTCCTCTTTCTTTTACAGAGCCCCCCTTAACACTTCTTGCAGAGCTGGTTTGGTGGTCACATATTCTTTCAGTTTCTGCCTATTTTGGAAGTTCTTTATCTTTCCTTCTATTCTGAATGAGAGCCTTGCTGGATACAGTATTCTTGGCTGCATGTTCTTCTCATTTAGGACCCTGAATATATCCTGCCAGCCCTTTCTGGCCTGCCAGGTCTCTGTGGAGAGGTCTGCTATTAATCTAATAGTTCTCCCCATATAAGTTAGGGATCTCTTGTCTCTTGCTGCTTTAAGGATTTTCTCTTTATCTTTGGAGTTTGCAAGTTTCACTATTAAATGTTGAGGTGTTGAATGGTTTTTATTGATTTTAGGGGGGGATCTCTCTATCTCCTGGATCTGAATGCCTGTTTCCCTCCCCAAGTTAGGGAAGTTCTCAGCTATGATTTGTTCAAATATGCTTTCTGGTCCTCTGTCCTTTTTGGAGCCCTCTGGAACCCCAATTAAATGTAGATTTTTCCTTCTGAGGCTGTCATTTATTTCCCTTAACCTTTCCTCATCATCTTTTGTTTTTCTCTTTTTTTCTTCAGTTTCCTTCCTTGCCATCAACTTGTCTTCAATGTCACTCATTCGTTCTTCTACCTCATTAACCCTTGTTGTTAGGACCTCCAGTTTGGATTACATCTCATTTAATTGATTTTTAAATTTCGACCTGATTAGATCTAAATTCTGAACTCATGAAGTCTCTTGAATCCTTTATGCTTTTCTCCAGAGCCACCAGGAGCTTTATAATTGTGCTTCTGAATTGGCTTTCTGACACTGAATTGTAATCCAAATTCTGTAACTCTGTGGGAGAGAGTACTGTTTCTGATTCTTTCTTTTGTGGTGAGCTTTTCTTTCTAGTCATTGTGCTTAGTGCAGAGTGGCAAAAAACGAGTTGTACTGGAAAAAGGAAGAAAAAAAGAGGACAAAAAAGAAAAAAAAAAAAAAAAGAAAAAACCAAAAATTCCCCCCAAATAAAAAAAACAAAACAAAACAAAAAAACAAGGAGGGGTATCCTCTGGTTCTATATACTGTAAATCCCTCGACTTCCCCTGGAGCTTTCCAGCACGGCTTGGTCAAAAACTTACTCTTCCCCTGTCTTTCCAGCTGGCCTTCTGGGGGAGGGGCCTGCTGTGCTGATTCTCAGGTGTGTGCACCTGGGGAGCTGCCTCGCCCCTGCCTGGTGCACCGCTAGGTGGGAGCTGTTTACCCGATGAGGCCCCTGTTCCCTGTGGCCCTGCTCCGTCCCAGGCTCAGAGTGACACCAGGAGGGAAAACTCCCCTGGCAGCAGCCCGCTCTCCAGCCCTGGAGTCAGCTCCCCAGTAACTCCCGCAGCTCCCAGTCCGCGGGAGCCTGGATGCTCCGGGTGTGGGGGGCGCTGGGGTGGGCGGCACCGATCTGCACAGCTCGGGGGCGCCTGGTGGCAGGAGCGTCCTTGCTGTCCTGGGCCCTCGCGGCCTCCGCCTGTCCTGGGGGAGCGCCGGATCCTGGGCTGTGTCCCCCAGCGCCCTGGGTTCCAGGGCCTGCGCGGCTGGAATCGCGCTCCCAGGGCCGTGCAGCCCCCTCCACGGAGCCGCCACCTGAGCCGCCTCCGAGCTGCTCCCGGGCCCGCCGGGCGCCCGCTGCAGCCCTTTAGGGAGCTGGGCCGCGGGGTGTTGCCCGCTCTCCCCCACGGCGCAGGTCCTCTGTTAGTGCCCCCGGGAGCCTGAGGGCATCCCCGCCCCTCCTGGGATCCTGCCCGAGCTCCCTGCAAGCGCCTTTCCGTGTCCGGGAAGATTGGTGAAGCTCCTGCTTCTCAGGGATGGGGCTTTCCTGTCCTGGGGACACTTGCCGGGGGCCTTAGCCCGGCTCCTCGCGGGGCCCCTCCCCCACTGGATTCTTTTTCTTTTTCTTTTTCCGTCTTCCTACCTTGTTAGAAGCGCAAACTCTTCCCTAGAACCCTAGTGGTTCCAGCTGCCCTCTCTTTAGATCTCAGGTTAAATTCGTAGGTTTTCAGGATGATTTGAACGTTATCTGGGTAAGTTGGTGGGAACAGGTGACTTGGGGACCCTACTCCTCTGCCATCTGGCCCCGCCCCCTGTGACATTACTTTATACCTATTCCTGGCAGGTGTAGAAAGCCACGTAATGACAAGTATTGGTGTGCTGTGAGGACAGAGGAAGCCCTTGCTGGAAGTGTGAAAAGTATAGCCATTCTGGGAAGCAATCTCCTCATTGTTATTTCAATTAAATAGGCACAGTCCTTCTGACCTAGCATTCCTACTTTTGGGTATAGGAACAAAAGAAGTTGTCTTAAGAGTCATTTGACATTAGTGCAGATGTATATCACAGCTGTTTGTGGTAGGGAGCTGGAAGCTTTCTGGGTGCCCCTCGCTGTGGGTAGATTGGCAATAGGTGAATATACAGTAGCAGATTACATATGCCATGAATATATCACAAAGAAAATGCTACGAGACATGAGATGGAAGCAGGAGTGATCCCCAGTGCAATCTTATTTGTGTAAATTAAGATTACAGTCGTATGAAGCAATGCATGCTTTGCAAGAACACATGTGGAAGGGTCCCCATTGTATGAGGTCCATAGGTTTCTAGAGAATATCATGGACTATGTGACTTACACAAATAGAAGTTTATTCTTTCGAAGTTCTAGAAGCCAGAAATCTGAAATTAAAGTGTCGGCAGGGCTGGTACCTTTTGGAGACACTCTGAAGAATCTGCTTCATGCCTCTCTCCTTGCTTCTGGTGGTTGCTGGCAATCCTTGGTGTTCATTGGCTTCCAGATACATCCCTTCAATCTCTGCCTTTGCCTTCCTTCTCTATATGTCTCAGTCTTTCTCTGTGTCCAAATTTATCTCTTCTTATAAGGACACCAGTCATGTTGGGTTTAAAGGCCTACTCTGATCCAATATGACTCGACTGTGACTTCATTATAACTGCAAAAGACCCTATTTTTAAATAAGTTCACATTCATACGTTCTGGGTAGACATGAATTTTTTTTGGTGGGGGGCACACTATTCAACTGCATATAAATCAAACATATGAGAATGGTTGGCTATACAGGGCAAGGGAGCAAGGATGTGAAACAGAGATGAATAAGTTTAAGCAAGCAAACCAACAGTAAGCAAGCAAGGGATGGCCCTTTATATATTTTTTTGAAGTTTTATAAAAGGTAATTTTGTGTTTTTTTATAAATGTATTTTTTATTGGTGTTCAATTTGCCAACATATAGAATAACACCCAGTGTTCATCCTGTCAAGTGCCCACCTCAGTGCCCGTCACCCAGTAACCCCCCCCACGCCCCGCCCACCTCCCCTTCCACCACCTCTAGTTCGTTTCCCAGAGTTAGGAGTCTTTCATGTTCTGTCTCCCTTTCTGATATTTCCCACTCATTTTTTTCTCCTTTCCCCTTTATTCCCTTACACTATTTTTTATATTCCCCAAATGAATGAGACCATATAATGTTTGTCCTTTTCCGATTGACTTATTTCACTCAGCATAACACCCTCCAGTTCCATCCACATCGAAGCAAATGGTGGGTATTTATTGTTTCTGATGGCTGAGTAATATTCCATTGTATACATAAACCACATCTTCTTTATCCATTCATCTTTCCATGGACACCGAGGCTCCTTCCACAGTTTGGCTATTGTGGACATTGCTACTATAAACATCGGGGTGCAGGTGTCCTGCCGTTTCATTGCATCTGTATCTTTGGGGTAAATCCCCAGCAATTCAATTGCTGGGTCGTAGGGCAGATCTATTTTTAACTCTTTGAGGAACCTCCACACAGTTTTCCAGAGTGGCTGCACCAGTTCACATTCCCACCAATAGCGGGAGGGTTCCCCTTTCTCCACGTCCTCTCCAACATTTGTGGTTTCCTGCTTTGTTAATTTTCCTCATTCTCACTGGTGTGAGGTGGTATCTCATTGTGGTTTTTATTTGTATTTCCCTGATGGCAAGTGATGCGGATTGAGTCGTTATAGAGCCAAGGGATGTCCACACAGTCAATCCCACAAAAAGAAACGTCTTTCCATCAGTCATGGCTCCAGATTCAAGCATACAACAACAGCAGCAACAAAACCTAATAAAAAAATAAACACAACGTCCCTTGAGAATTTTTAACTGCAATCTTGGCTTGGAGCTAGAATTTACACTAACTGAAGATCTAAAGGACCCTAAGAAGAGAATTCATTGAGTTTAAAGTAGTAATGATTTTGGACTCCCGGGTGTTCAGTTGGTTGAGTGTTAGACTCTTGATCTAGGCTCAAGTCGTGATCTCATGGTCATGAGTTGGAGCCCCACACTGAACTCAATGTTGGCTATGGAGCTTACTATAAAGAAAGAAAGAAAGAAAGAAAGAAAGAAGAAAGAAAGAAAGAAAGAAAGAAAGAAAGAAAGTAATGATTTGGTAACACCTCCTGCCATTTGGCTTAAGTAAATACAAACACTCTTGTAAGAAAAAGCCCTCTTTATTCAGGTCTTAAAGAACTTCCAGAGATAGAATTTCTCAAAAACCAAGAAAGATAAAATAGTGCATGTAACTTCTACACATTTAGAGGGAGAAAATCAAGTAGGACAAATTATAAACAATATTAAAGATACAAGCAGAGAGAAAAAATAGGGAAGAAAACTTGCAGAAAGCACAAAGATAGCATAATGAATTCAAGTATTTTAGCATTCACCATATATACACTTGTGTGTGTGTGTGTATTCTAAGCTTGCTGGTTTGGACAGATTATCAGAATGGCTTAAAAATAAGTAAAACAGCTACATGCTTTTTAACTGAAAGCATCAGGACATACAGAGTTTGTAAACACACAGATAGAAAAAGATTTATTAGCAAATAGTCCATAAGCCCTCATTCATGGAGCTGTATTAATATCATGCAAAATATGCTTTAGAGCAAAAAGGTTTTACTAGAGTAAATCCTGAATGTAAGATTGACTTAAATGGGAAATTAATGGTATTCACTAGATTATGCAGATAAAGGAGAAAAAGCATGTGATCATTACAATTGAGGTAGAGAAATTATTCAATACAACTTAGCATTTGTTCATGATATTCTTAGCAAACTAAGATAACTTTTAGATCTGATAAAGGCAATTCCCTAATCAATCTATAGCAAGACTCATACTTAATGGTAAACCCTTAGAAACACTTTTTTAATTTTTATTTTTAAAAGATTTTATTTATTTATTCACAACACACACACACACACACAGAGGTAGAGACATAGGCAGAGGGAGAAGCAGGCTCCATGCCCGATGCCCTATGTAGGACTCGATCCCTGGACTCTGGGATTATAACCTAAGCCAAAGGCAGCCGCTCAACCACTGAGCCACGCAGGCATCCCTAGAAACACTTTATTTTTTTAAAAATATTTTATTTATTTATTCATGAGAATACACAGAGAGGAGAGAGAGAGGCAGAGACACAGGCAGAGAGAAGCAGGCTCCATGCAGGGAGCCTGATGTGGGACTCGATCCCGGGTCTCCAGGATCACGCCCTGAGCTGTAGGCGGCGCTAAACCGCTGAGCCACCGGGGCTGCCCCACCTAGAAACACTTTAGAATAAGAAATAAGACAAGGATGCTTGCTCTAATTGCATCTTTTAAACTTTGTACTGCAATCCTAGACAAAGCAACGAATTAAATGAAATAAAGCCTAAGGATCTATACATAAAACCTAAAAGATCTACAGGCAAGTTATTAAAATTATTAATAGCTCAAGTGAATATAAAATGAACACAATTCAAATCGCATTTCTATGCAGCCATTAGAATATCTGATAGCATTTAAGACAAACAAACAATGTAAGTTTGGCATCTGGGAGATAAATCTAAAAACAGATATCTAATATTTTTATCTAGCCAAAATACATAAATCTTCATTTAGGTCTTTAGGAAAGACCTAAATAAATGAAAATACATACCATGTTTATGGATAGGATAATTGAATATCATATAGGGGATAGTGTTTGCTAAATGGATCTATAACAATTCCAAATGGACTAGCACAAACTGGTTTTGAACTTTTCAGTGGAATATCAGCGGACCACCAAGTCTTCCCAGAAGAAGAGCAACCTGGGAGGCTATTCATCTAATACAAAGATTTAAGATGAAGCTAGAATAATTAATATCATGAGGATCCTCTTGGATGGGACTTTTGGCTGGCTCTTCCCTGGAAACTACCACCACAAAATCCCACCTACCTTTGCCAGCCACCTGCAGAGGTAAAGCTTGCTCCAGTGCTGTGCCACCGGGCAGGGAAGATGAATTGTAATCTTTTGTCTTTAACTCTCCCCACAAGTAGGTGTAGATGCCAATCCTTATGACCCCTAAATGCTCTCTGTTAACACTTTTGCAGTTCCTTCACTCAGCTTGAGATCAAGTGACAGACCCCATGTCCTGTGGAGGTGTGTGGGAACCTCTACAGACTTGCTTAACTCCTCTGAAGAAACTTCCTCTCCCAGGCCATCTTTTGAAGGGAGAAGGTGGGTGACCAACCCACACAGACAGAAGTGGTGTTGTGCTTCCTGCATGAAGAGCCTGCTACATCTACCACATGACCTCATAATGGGGGCACATGGCACCACTGCTCTTTTCAGTCTTTGGGAGCTCTGCCAAAACTGAAACTCTGAGACAAAAGGAGGAGTTGCATGTCATATCCTGTTACAGTGATTCTAAAGTAGTTTGGGTTATGACAAATGGGACCAGATCAACTCCTGCTGACTCTGCTCATCTCTGTTTCCTTTGCGTGTGTGTTTTGCCCAGCCAGAACAGTGGTTATCAGCTGAGATCACTAAACTATGTATTGAAGCACAGAATTATGTGTGCTGGGCTCTCTCTTTACGTGATGTGATTTGTGGCTGTATCGAGAGAAGAATAGGAGGGGTCGAGTCCCAGACTTGGGAGGATTTGATAGACGTTGATGTGAATTTTGGCTCTAAGTAATTTAGCTGTAGAATTTGTGTTACTTCTCTGAGCCTCAGTTTCCTTATTCATAACATGAGGATAATGATGCCTCTATTCAGGGATGTGTGTAACACCTTCAAAGTCCATAATAGAGGGCTGAGGTTATGGCTTGATGCACCATCTCTTCCCTTTGCTAAGTTTGGAATAGAGCAAAGGTGTGTGTGTGTGGAATGTGTGTGTATACACACATGTTCTTGTGCTTGTGTATGTGAATCTGTATGACTCTGTTTCTCTCCATACTTCATGTACTGCACATAACCACTATCAATAGTAATCATGGTAATAGGTGGAATATTGGCCAAATAAAGTCATAAGCAAGTTGCTCTCATTTTTTAGACCATACCTGCTGGAGCTCACATTCTGTGATATGAAATACTTGATACCTCTGCCCCTCTCTTTCCTATTTGGCAGCAGCCTAGAATCTGGGCTTTATGTGTTTGAAGTGATGATTGCCTTTTCTGCACGTGAGTGCAAGACAACTAGGTGGGGAAGGGGAGAGGTGAGCACTGGGGAAAAGTTACTAAAACCAACAGTCCTAGGGTATCATACTATATTCTTGGGACTATGGGCATCGTAACCCTGGGGTATTCTCTCTCCTGAGCAGAAGGCACCTGAGATTGAGTGAACAGGATTTTTTTTTATTGTGATTTCAGGGCTTTCCTTTGGTGGATGTGATGTCATAATACATTGGGAGTATATGAGCCTTGAAGAGCACCTCCCTGATCATACTTATTCTATCCCTTCCCCAGAATCAGACATTTCTCTCAATATAATCACCTCACTTAGGACTCAGGCTGGTATCTCTGGATTTAGATTTCTTGTCCAGGTGCAAGAGGGCCTGAAGGCAGTGAGGGTGATGAAGCATCAAGGGACAGTTAGTGTGATACTCATGGGTGAGAAGCCTGGTATCCATGTGAAGGTGTCAGGCACCCAGGGGGATATGTTGAGATTCCTTCATCCAGCAAACTAGCTACAGAGAAGGGAACCATAGGGAAGTGATCTAAGGAAGGGATTTGAATCATGAGCTCTCTGCAGATGAGAAGACTACCATCAACAGGCAAAAGTTTCCTTATTGGATGTGAACAAAAATGACATGGGGGCTATACAGTGGAGCTGTGGTAGGAGGGTCCCAATTGTCAGATGAGATGCTGGGTCAAATAGTTTTATATTTCTTATCCACTCTTGAAGCAGTGACTCTAGGGTCTGGTGTTTTTCTTGCCCTCTTCCCCATTTAGGACTGCCCAGCCTTTCCTTTAGTCTTTGTGGGAAGGTTTTGGTTGGATCCTATTGAAGGAACTGAGGTACATTTGGAGGAGACCTTGGCTGTGATAGTCTGTGTTGAAGTGTGATGCTTGGGAGGTTTCAGGGAAATATTTACCTGGAGGACCTGTAATTCATGTCATTTAAGGGCTAAACTCAAGTCCTGGGAACATAGTGAGGCCTTTTGTAGGAAAAGGGGACAAAAGGAAGGGCCAGGAAGAAAATGAAGTTTGGGATGCATTGAAGTGAAGGGTTTGGGTGAATGTGGGGAGAGAGAAAGAGAAAGAGAGGGAAGACAGTTCCTCTGAGCAGTAGCAGGGACCCTGCAGGCTTGAGGGTTAACCCACAGCTGCTTTGTTCTGGGGCAGTGGTCCCTGGACAGCAGTATCACCCTTAGACATTGGAGTGCCCTGGGATACCTGGGTGGCTCAGTGGTTGAGCATCTGCTTTTGGTTTGGATTGTGATCCTGGGATCCTGGGATCGAGTCCTGCATCAGGCTCCTCACAGGGAGCCTGCTTCTCCCTCTGCCTATGTCTCTGCCTCCCTCTCTGTGTCTCTCATGAATAAAATCTTAAAAAAAAAAGAAGTTGGAGTGCCCTGATCTAACCCATAAGGAGTGCAGGTCCTGTTCGAATGGTTTCATATGCTGTCCATGATGGTTACTGAGGAGTGGTCAAGAGCATTTCTGGATAATCTAGATGTGAACTCTCAAAGGTAGCACAAGGTCCAGGTGGTCCAGTTAGAAGACTGAGCAAGTCTTCAGGCCTGACCCATTTCCCAGTGGATAGTTAGTAAGAGCACACCTCTATGGCACTTTACCTGCTTGCCAGGCATTTTAGGGTCTATAATGTTGTGAGATGGCAGCTGTTTATCGTTTCAGTTTTACATTGGATGAAACAGACATGCAGGGAGGAGGAAAAGGATGGTCAGAGCCATCCATCCACTAAGCGGCCAAGGGGGTGCCAAGTTCAGGTCAGCCTGACTCTGAGGCTGGTGCCTCAACCATGCTTAGGCCTCAGGGTCCTCAGGCCGCAGGATGGTCATGTTGGAAAAGACATTGAGGGTCTGTCTCCCAACCTGCTACTTTTACAAAGGGAAAATTGTGCCTGCAGAGAGAAATGCATGGATTTTTTTTTTTTTTTTTTAAAGGTTCACAGTTGGACAGAACTGGGATTTGAAGCTCTGGAATCCTGACCTGGGTCCACTGCTCTTTTTCTTTTTGTTTGGGTGCTGGCTTCTTACCCTGGTTCCATCATTGACAGCTGAGCCAACCTTAGACTCTTAGTCCTCCAGCATGGTGCACTCCCTCTCAGATGCTGTTATCATCAGGACTAGTCCCATGGTTGGGGAGCACAGAGCCTCTTCTTAGGGTAAAAGTCCACTTAAGAAACACTATTAACATTATTCATTTTTTCAACTACCCTGATCTATTTGTAACTAGAAACTCTTAGAGTTATACATATAATTATATATAATATATAAATATATCTGTATGTTTAAAGGCAGAGAAGTGATCCAAAATTTAAATTACAATTCTTCCTGTCACTTCTTGGTCAGCATAAAGAATATTGAGTTTTCTAAGTGCTCATGTAAGATACGAAATACCTGGGCAGCAGAAGCAATTTGCTACTGAAATTGAAACCTTGCGAATCAATTATCAGGAACTAGAGCATGCATTTTCTCCTAAGTCAAAAAATTTATTTTTCAAAATGACATTTGGCTGCTCACTGCATGTCATAATCAGAGGGAGCTCCTGCAAGGTGGCTCCGCATCCTGATGAAAAAAGAAAAAAAAAGAGAACAAACCTTCTTTTTTAAAAATATTTTTTTAAAGATTTATTTATTTATGATAGACATAGAGAGAGAGAGAGAGAGAGAGAGGCAGAGACACAGGAGGGAGGAGCAGGCTCCATGCCGGGAGCCCGACGCGGGACTCCATCCTGGGACTCCAGGATCGTGCCCTGGGCCAAAGGCAGGCGCCAAACCGCTGAGCCACCCAGGGATCCCTGAGAACAAACCGTCTTATCTGAAAAGTTGTGAATCTTTTAAGGTACATGATTCTATATTTTCAAGACTGAAACAGTCTTAGGAATTTGAGGAGTTTAAGAAAGCAAAATTAACTCCAGTTCATCCCCTAATTGAATCATGGAAAGCAAGAATCCCAAGTTCTTCTGAGTGACACTTCATTGCTATTTCAGCAAGTCCAGAGCCTGGGGGGAGAGAGAGCTTCAGAAGGCTGGCCCCGCAAGGGCTGTCTCCAGGCACCCAGTGTGGCCTGCTCTTCAATGCTATGGGGGATATTTCATAATACAAGAGTGAGAAAGGGGCTTAGGATTCCTTGGTAGGGTGATTGTCAGTCCTGGCTGCATAGTGGAATTTCCTGGGAAGCTTTTGTTTTTATTTTTTATGTATTCATGAGAGACACACAGAGAGAGGCAGAGGCATAGGCAGAGGGAGAAGCAGGCTCCTTGTGGGGATCCCGATGTGGGATTCGATCCCACCACCCTGGGATCACGACCTGAACCAAAGACAGATGCTCAACCACTGAGCCACCCAGGTGTCCCTTTGGGATGCTTTTAAAACCCATGGATGCATGGTCCCTACCTCTAGAGATTGATTCAATTGATGTAGTTGGGAGCTCAGTACCTGTATTAAAGAATCCCCCACCCCCCCAGGTGATTTTAATGTGCAGGCAGGATTGTCACCCTGGCTTCTCACAGAGAAGTAATGTGGGGATAAAATGAGAAAAATAAGAAAAAGCATACCCAGAACAGTTCCTGGAATCTAGGTGCTTAAACATGGTGGCTTCCCTTCCCTTGTCTCCTCTGGCCACCACTGTGTTTGCCCCACCCCCATTGCACTGATACCCTCCATCCCATTGTTCATTCCCTGTCCTTTCTAGGTTCCTGATGAATGTAAACAACCTTTGCAAATCCCATCTAAGTGCTCTCGTGTGTGTATGTGTGTGTCTGCACAAGCACGTGTGGGTTCCATGCCTTCTTCAGAGGCAGGTGGTTGGGTGGGAAGTGTGGATTCTTTTTTTTTTTTTTAAAGATTTTATTTGAAAGAGTGAAAGAGAGAGAGAGAGAGCATGGGCAGGGGTAGGAGCAGAGGGTGAAGAAGACTCCCTGCTGAGCCAGGAGCCCAATCTCAGGACTCTGGTATCATGACCAGAGCCAAAGGATGCGGGACTCGATCTCAGGACTCTGGTATCATGACCTGAGCCAAAGGCAGACACTTAGCCAACTGAGCCACCCAGGCACCCCAGAAGTGTGGGTCTATGATTTCTAGCAGGGTGGAGGGAGCTTATCTTGCCTACTGGAGGAACTTCTTGGAGCATTCACGGTCATTGTTACTTGGGTGTCTAGTCTGCAAGTGTAGACTGTCCTAGCCTGGAGACAGGTGGCCTGAATGTGGTTGAGGTCGGGGAGAGAGTTGCATGCTCCTGTGGCTTGGAGACTCACACTTAGTGGGAGTTAAGGGAGGGTCATTCCAGGCCTGAGCTCAGCATTTGGAAACTGTCCAAATGCCCTGCATGGGAGTAGTGGGTAGTCCTGAGTCCTATTGGGTGGGAACAGGGCAGCAGAAGCTAGGAGGGTCCAGGCATGTGTAGTCAGTTGGCCCCAATGCGCCTTGCTACTTTTTCTCACTACCTTTTAGGTTTCTTGGGCCGTGTACCTATTGCATATTTAGGCCCACAGGGCAAGGAGACCTGCGCTGAAATTTTCTTTTCCAGGGTGCGGCTTGGGCTCCAACTCTCAGAGGGTCACAAAAGAAGCCACTTGAGCCAGAGTTTGAAATGTTCTTGTTTCATCATGGCTGGTCTTAGGGAGCAGAGGCAGGCAAAGCACTGGCTGCCCCTTCTCAGATTATTTAAAATGCTGTGGCAAATTGAATGGGAGTTATTTTCAGGGTTGCAGTGAAGAATTGGTTTCTCAGTTGGCTAGTTGCACTGGCCTAGAGAGATCTTAGCCAGGCTCTTCAAACAGCTGAAAGACTGCCCTACATAGCTAGCTGACCTTGGCCTGGCCCTCAGATGCCCTTCTCTTCAGGTACCAGGTGAGGGACCTTTCTTGGAACTGCTAATCTCTCTCTCGATATGTAGCTCTCCATATGTATGTTTTCCGTATATATAAGTATGCTCTCTGTATAGAAATTATCTTATAAATCTCATGTTAAACATATTTATTTGGTGATTTGTTTGCTTTTGTAGTGAAGTGGCTCTGCCTCTGCCTTTTTCCTTTGAAATTGTAGAGGACTTAAGAAACCAAATAACCTTGGAAGTCAATTTGAAAATGAGCTTAACTTTTTATTTAAGATGAGCTTTAATTGACCATAGAAATGAAAAGTTCTTACCAAAGACGGATATTGGAAAGACATACATCAATGATTTTATTTCCCTTATTACTGTTTGTATTGGAATTAACTCTTCCAAATGAAGAGTGTAGGAGTAAAATTATGGACCACTTCTGAGATTAACGCCCCTAATATGGTGCATCTGGACATAGCGTGAGCTTTTCATCAATACTCTGCCAATAGAAGTCTTGCTGCCCTCCAGGATGAAACTGCCCGGCCTAGGAGAGTAATTTGATCTTGGAGTGACTTTAATCAATGTGCTTCTGTTAAGCAAATATTTCCAATTTTTCAGCAGGTTTGTTTGCTGTGTAAATTTTTTTTTCTCTGCCAATATGCTGAGCTGGCACCATTAATTTCCACAGGTGGGACAGGGTTGTTGGCTTCCCTGGGTTCCTTCTCAGCATGTTGGGAAGCTGGAAGGATAGAATTTCATGAGCCATTCCAGCCAGCTGCTGAGCACCTGGGGCAATGGTTTACAATGACTTGGGGTGACCACCCTCTAATGCCAAGTGCCCCCCACGTTGCTGAGGAAGGTTCAGTCGCCTGAGGTTTACTTTGGACGCATTTTTAATCAGAGTGGTTGGCACAGACAGGAAGTCTGGGCTGGGAATGAAATATCTGAGAGCCACAGATGTTCAAGCTCGGGGGAACTTTCTGGAGTGGCTTCTCCTGCAGATTCTGCCGAGGGCAGCGGAGGAGATTATCTGAGGTCTGTTCCTGAGTCAGTAGCTTAGGAAGCAGAATATTGAGATTCTGTGCCCCATGTTTCAAGCTAGAGAAACTGACTACATACAAATTGCTAATGTGCTGTTTAATGCACTTCCAGCTGCTCTAGTTTTAGCCCTCAGTGGGCAGAGAAAAATTTTTCAATGTGCCTTTAAATGTATGTTAGGAGAGAAAAGCAAAGCTGAAGTTCCATTAGAGGGAACAGGACATGGAAATGCTTGTGCCCATGCCCCTATGTCATACCCATACAGAGTCATGCCTGACCCAAGAGGCCAGCCTGACTCCACTGGGTGCTGTTTGGTCAACTTTTATCTTTTTCTGATAATTTTGCCGGTGACAGGGAAGTGACCCCCCTCCTCCTCGTGCTGTAGTGTTTTCCCGTCCAGTTCCCCTGCTTCAAATTTTGCCCGTCTTCAAGGCTCACCCAAATGCTAGACTTAGTAAGTCCAAGACCCCCTATTTATTTCTCCTATGGCACTGGGCATTGGCTGCCTTGTTCCATTGCCTTTGGTAACTATTTTGAAGACAAGGACTCTCTTTGAGTTGGGTTCCCTGCTCCTAGCTCAGTGTCTTGCAGGTGGAGAAAGCCCTTCTGCCTGAGGCTCTGAGTCACCAACCATCTCTGGCCCATGCTCACCTCCAGCAGGTTTGCTCAGCAGCTGGTTTGTCCACTTCTGTAGTCATCACCTGCAGCGACAAATGCATCTTCTCTAGGTTGGTGGGTGACTGGCCATCATTACAATGGAGGCCGGATTTCTATCAACTTTTATAGAAAATAATGCAAACTGGAGAGCATAATGGCCATAATATAGCTTGGTCTTTTGACCAAGGCCTGGGGTGAGCATTTTTCACTCATGATAATGGTGATAGCAACTTCTGAGTGCCATCTGAGATGGCCAATGTTTTCAAGAATGTCCTCTCATTTAATTTCCCAACAAATCTATGGGGTAGGTGGTAAGAGGCACACTTCACTAATGAGCAATTAGGTTTTAGAGGTGAAATTAATTTCCAAAACTAGACCCAGGCCCAGTGAAATTGGGGCTGCTTGGTTTCAGAGCCCTTGCTGCCCTCCATTCCAGGTGTCCAATATTTGGGTTCCAAGGGATATAGAAGCTGGAGAGAAAGACCAAAGTTCTACTGATAATGTATTGATTCTTCATGATGTGTGAGATTTGGGTTAGATTTTTGTGCACAGACTGGGGCTCATTCTAATCTGGTTTCTTGGTTACACTTTTTAACAGTGGTCTACAGAGGATTAATCCTTCTACAACTAATTGAGTTGAGGTATGCTCCAGACCACTGTTTCTGTTGGATATACCAATAAATACTAAGAGTTTGGTTCTTATGATGGGCAAGGAAGAAAAACTAACTTTCTATTTTCCCTAAACTTCTATTTCTCTTGTTAGAGTACTTTGGTACCTTTGCTGCTATAGGGGAGACATTTCTGATCTGATGGACATAGAGCTGGACTAGAGTGTTTTGTCCCCTAAAGCCAGAACAGCTTATTATGTGTGATTTCCAAATTGCCAAAGCAAATTGACTTATAGTACTTGGGTCTATAAATAATTGGTTGGTATAAATTAACAGATAAATGTTCCTGACATAAATGATGCCAGCTCTATGGGAGAGCACACAACAGCAACATCAAGAGAGTTTATATCTTGAAGGAGGTATTTGAAATGAGGCCAAGAAACATTAAACAGCACACACACACTGGCAGACACTGCCGTAAATACCTAGGAAAGAACTTAGTACTTGCTGGCAGTAATAAAGGCCCTGATTAGCAAAACAGGACACTTTATTGGAAAGTTCATGGCTCTCGCCATCTCCCCCCCTCCCCCCTCCACGCTAGTCCTCACTTCCAGCATTATATGTCATAAGCAGGACTTTTGGGGAAGAGAGCAATCTGCAAAAACACATTTCTCCCCTTCTTGATTTCCACTGGAAAATAAAATAGGAGCTACCTCAGTGCTGTAGTGTGGCATCCACATTCTGGAAACTTTGAGGAATTTCTGCTGCATGGCTATTCATGGATCGAGGAGGAATTTGCCTGCCATTTCACTCGCTTAAAGAAAGAGCTTGCTTGGGAGAGGAGTTAGGGGATGGGGGCATTAAGAGATCTCAAGCTCCTAGTATAGGCCTGAGATCCCCATATCTGCAAATCCAAAACATGAGTGGATTTGAGAAAGCACAGTTTGGACTTCAAAATTGGTACCAAGATAGATTTGGCTGCAAAATCTAGCCTCAGCTGTAATGGATCAGAGTCATGACATTGTGAGCATAGGAGAAAACATTCCCACAGAGGAAGTGTGAAGGCTTGGGACAGCATAGACTTACCCAAGGGAGACAGCAGCTGTTTATTCAAGGGGAAACTGTTTGGGTAGAAACTTGTGGCTAGTGAGAGCAAGGGCACAGGGAAAACTTTGAAAAACCATGCTTCATGGGGTTGGGTCTTCACCAGAGCATTTGCTCCCACCTCAAGGATGCCTGCCTCTAACCCAGTCCTGAAAAACACCCCCTCACCTCCTGGGGCAGAAGCTATTAGCTTAGTTTGAATCAATATGCATTTGAAGTTAACACTGAATAATACTCTTAAGAAGAAGTGCTAGAGAGTGTATACTTATCCTCAAACTCATGTATGGCTTTTTATATACCATTCATACCTCAAAGGGCCAAAAAAAAAAAAGGTGCTACAATATTTATGATCTATGTCTCATTATTTCAGTAGTCTTTAATAATATACATTATGAAAAAAATCTCCAAGGTGATTATTTTGTACCCATTATTCCACTTACTGGGGAATCTTCCTTTTTTTTTTTTTTTTAATAGCAGAATAATGTATTTGATTTCAAGAGGTTGCCTGAAACCTGTCTGGGATGTCCTGTGATACCTATGTGGTGGGCAAGGTCAGTGTTCTGATCAGAATCCTGGTATCTGTTTTTATCATTTCATTTTCGTATGCTTTTATTTCCCAGCACTGGAGACCCAAAAACCTTCCTTAGAGGACTTCCCTCAGGCTACTGGAGCCTGCTTTGCTCCTGCATAGTTGAAAGTACTGAAAGTACTTAAGAATTCATGCCTTATCTTCCCTCTCCTTCACTCTTAATCATCTACTGACTGGATACCCAGCTTCCTTGTTTCAAGTAGTACATCATGGAGATAGAACTTACATTCCCATTGCCCATCAAGATACTTTGCTGTATGGTGACCTTCTTCTGCCTCTTTCTAAATTCTGAATTCTGAAACCCAGATGGCCTCAAGGGATGAGAAAAAGGATTGAAGACCTGTGTCCCCTTCCTTGGAGGTATTAGGACTGGCAGAAAGTGTAGGCCACAAAGCCTTAGACTCATCTCAATTTCACCCTTACCTCCTGGTTGTTTAGCAGGCACTTTAGTACATATGGCCTGGCAGCCATAGGAAGCAGATGTTTCTTGTCAGTCCTGGGTGTGGATGGTCATGCAGTGAATGGCTAACACCTATCAAGGGCAACTTTTTCAGACAATGAGTGGTTCATCTGGCCTGAGTGATTCCTGGCTGCTGCTTAAATACAGACAAGATTTTCTGGATCATGCTTATGGAGCTCCTTTCTCTCACAGCTGTTGATTCTGGAACCTCCCTGCTGTACCCTTGCTGGCTTTCAGAAGATCAAAATAACAGCATACTTTATTCAAAATGTCCCCTCTTCTCTTAATTTGGGCTGGAATGACTAGAGAACTTTATGTTCTCTGATGGAACTTGTCTCAAATGCCAATGCTGGACAAGCAAAAACTTTCCTCTATAAAGATAGGAAAAAGGAGTAAAACATTACTAGCAAGTAAATAAATTGCCTTTGCAAAGAAGATGTTTACACTGAGGAATCAGAATGAATGAATGCCCATGCTACTGTTGCTAAAAGATAACTTTGGAAACATGGGTTAGATGTTAGATGCAGCAAGATTAAGGAGAGAATTCTATCTCTCTGATGATTGTTAGGAAGAAGAAACAGGTGAGGGCAGCCCCGGTGGCCCAGCGGTTTAGTGCCGCCTGCAGCCCGGGGTGTGATCCTGGAGACCAGGGATCGAGTCCCATGTCGGGCTCCCTGCATGGAGCCTGCTTCTCCCTCTGCCTGTGTCTCTGCCTCTGTGTGTGTGTGTGTGTGTCTCTATGAATAAATAAATAAAATCTTAAAAGAAAAAAAGAAGAAACAGGTGAGATCAAGAAATCCTGCACGGGGATGAAAACCTTGACTGTTGACTTAAGAATGGCAGAGAAGGGGGAGCCTGGGTGGCTCAGTTAGGTAGGCTTCTGACTCTTGATTTGGACTCAGGTAATGGTCTCAGGGTTGTGAGATCAAGCCCTGTGTTGGGCTCCATGCTGGGTGCGGAGCCTGCTTAGAATTCTCTCTCCCTCTCCCTCTATCCCTCCTACCCACCCTCACGGCTTGTGCTTGCTCTTTAAAGAGATTTTAAAAGAAGAAAAAAAGAATGGCAGAGAGGCAATGAACAGCAGATTGGAGACTCTAAAAATTGAGTCAGTAAAAATGCTGGCCTGAGAAATCCTCCCAGGAGTCAATCTAAAATGATGGGAGGATGGGTCAGAGTCATAATGGGAAAGTGGATCAGAGTCATGGATGGAGTGGAGTATTTGCTTTGTAATAAGTTACAATGTACATAAATAGTCATCAAGCCAAAAAAAAAAAAAAATAGAAGACACTTGCCTAGTTGAAGGTTTAAACACATTGGAGCTCCTCCTGCATATTAGATGAAGTTAATGATAATCATCTAGACTTATACTAGTAGTGTTTTGAACATAAAGAATAAAAAATTTCAGGATCAAAAGATTGGGTCAAACACCAAGAAACCAAAGCCATCATTTTCTGAATCAATAGCAATGAGAGACAATTGAATGATATCAATAGAGATTTGAGGAGGAAGATGGTGATTTAAGCTGACAAAGTCTTTGTGGGTCCCTTCCTCCACAAAAAGATATTAAAATGATATCTGTAGAAGTTAATAATATCCAGGCTGGATCATATTAATTTTTTCTCCCAATTTTTAAAGAAAATATTTTTATGTGTCCCTAATAATATCTTGGATCCTTGTGCCTACTGAGTATAATGGAGAAATAAGCAGTCCTGTACCAGGAATTCTTAGACCTGCTGTGAGGACCCAGACATTTGAAAGATTATCAACTCTTCCTGAAAAATTGAAATGCTTTCTCTCAGTCTTAGACATATAATCATCCCAAGGCTGAGGGAATTGTGGTTTCCTAGAATTGTCAGTGAGCAATGAAGCTTATAAGATGTATAAATAAATTCAAACTGTTATTAATATAATTATAATACTGCAAGTGCCACAAATTATTCCTTAAAGAATAGATGTTAAATATGTTAAGAATATGCATCTACATCCTAGATTATTAAAACCAAATATAGAAAATTATGAAAGCTAGTAAGAAAAGAAAAAGCAGGCCAAATATCATCACTCACAGGTAGGGCTAATCAATGAATGCCATTTAATCTTTGACATTGGCAGAGAAAAAGGAATTCAAATATGGATACAGGGACACCTGGGTGGCTCAGTGGTTGAGCCTCTGCCTTTGGCTCAGGTCGTGATCCCAGAGTCCCAGGATGGAGTCCTGCATCACGCTCCCTGTGGGGAGCCTGCTTCTACCACTGTCTAGGTCTCTGCCTCTGTGTCTCTCATGAATAAATACATAAAATATTTAAAAAAGAATATAGATACATATTTCTAATTAAAGAAATCACTTGTAGAAAAGAAACAATCACAACTTTTAAATCAATGGGTGAAAGAAAACATACCATTTAGCATAGAAAAAATGGAAAAGAGTAAGCAAGGATAAAAAAAAATAAGGCAAAATGACTGAGGTGTCACTAAATTTTATAATAAATTGGTTATAAAACAATACAATGAAAGTATGCACTACTTTAGAAGACTAAAAATTACATATTCAAGTTAAAGGGGAAAGAAATGACAAAAATAGATGTGAAAAATACAAAGCAAAAAAGCACAGATGGTATTTTTAATATTAGACAAAATAGAATTTTGGGCAAAAAAATGAAATGGAATAAAGAATTAAAGACTACAAGCCACAATAAACATTTAGAAATCATTTACTTTGGTATGATGAATAACAGCACAAAAATATAAAGTAATAATTTAAAAATGTGAGGAAAAGTGAAAAATGTAGTAATAACAAAATGTGTCATTCATCTCTAGTAAATAGGAAAAGCTTACATATGAAAAATTTGAGTAAATTAGGTAATAGTATTGATTTAATGTATATAAACTATATTCTGTGCCCTATAGGATACGTTTTTTTTTCAAACTACTGTCAAAATTTTAAGAAAAGTTGATATTAACCCGGGTAATGAATGAAACTTCAGTATGTTAAAATTGGACCTTTTGGTGATTCTGCTCAAAAATTTAAAAATTAAGGAAGTTTTAAAAGTACCAGTGTTGCAGCCCCGGTGGCGCAGCGGTTTAGCGCCGCCTGCAGCCCAGGGCGTGATCCTGGAGACCTGGGATCGAGTCCCACGTGGGGCTCCTTGCATGGAGCCTGCTTCTCCCTCTGCCTGTGTCTCTGCCTCTCTCTCTCTCTCTCTCTCTCTCTCTCTTTCTCTGTGCCTCTAGGAATAAATAAATAAAATCTTTAAAAAAAAGTACCATTGTTGAAAAGGAAGCTCAGCTTTTCACTGAAGCCAGCTTAAGCTGACAAGAACTGTCAGGACCCACCTTTTCGGAAGTTTGGAATCGAATAAAAATACAACAGTCGGGAGTGCTTCATGAAGAAAGAAACTGCTAAATTTTTGTGAGAGCATCGTGGTGTTTTGACTTTGACTCCCCAGCTCTGTGCAGCTGCAAATATGGAGACTACATCAGCCTATATGCCTGGTGTGGCTTGCTGGTGCCACAGGGGGCAATGGGGGCTCTGTTCTAAAAAAATCGTGACTGTGGGTTTTAACTGTTGTGTGGCACCCTGAGGGATGAGCTCAGGCCTTTCCTTTGTTTCATCCTCTTGGAACCCTCCCAGGACCAGGGTGGCTTCCTGGATGGTCATTGTCAAAAGTATTTAATGACCCGAAGGCCCTTGGGGCTGGGGCCAACAGGTGGTCAAGCAGCAGGTGGGCTGGAAAGCCAGGGAAGGAAGAGACTGAGGAAGGAGTGAATATGGGCTTTGAAGAGTTCTGGGGAGATTGGGGAAACTAGAATGCAGTGTGCAAGCCCAGGGCTGCGCTGAGCTTGGATGTCTGGCTGATTTTTCAGGCTCTGTGTAGCAGGAAGGGAAGGCTAGGGCAGAACCGTCAGCAGTTGGGCCAAGGGTCGAAGGAGGACAACTCCAAAGCAATCTGCAAAGTAATTTTTGAGTAATTTTTTCTTTTGGCTTTAGGTGTTTAAGAAAATTTTTTCTTTTGGCTTTAGGTGTTTAAGAAAATCTCTGTCAAATCACTAGCTGACCGCTAAGCTAATAGAACTTTGGGGCACCAACACCCCCAAAAGGATACAATTTTTACGAAAACAGTTAAAAAGATCACTGAACAGACAGTGACAAATGATTACAAGCAGCCACAAGAAACCCCGGGGAATAGGCAGAAGCAGATTTCCAGAACCAGCACATTATAAGTACTTCAAAATATCTAGTTTTCAACAAAAAATGACAAGGCAGGGCAGCCTGGGTGGCTCAGCAGTTTAGTGCCGCCTTCAGTCAGGGCTGGATCCTGGAGTCCTGGGATTGAGTCCCACATCGGGCTCCCTGCATGGAGCCTGCTTCTCCCTCTGCCTGTGTCTGTCTCTCTTTCTGTCTCTCTCTGTGTCTCTCATGAATAAAAAATATCTTAAAAAAAAAAAAAAAGAGACAAGGCATGCAAACGAGAAAGTATGGCCCAGTTAGAGGGAAAAAAAAATTAACCCCAAGCCCCCCGGGGGAGGCCCAGACATTGGATTTACTAAATGATGACTTTGACTTTAAATCAACTGTCTTAACTATGCTCAAAGGGCTAATGGGAACCAGGAGAATGATTTCTCACCAAACACAGAATGTCGATAAAGAATTAACAATTATAAAAAGGAACCAACCAGAAATCTTGTGGCTTTAATGTATAGTAACTGGAATGAAAGTTCACTAAAAGTTTCCATTTTGCTTCATTTTTAAGAGTGCCTGGGTGGCTTAGTTGGTTAAGCAACTTATTTGGCTTAGGTCATGATCCTTGGGTCCTGGGATGGAGCCCCGCATCCTCCTTGCTCAGTGGGGAACCTGCTTCTCCCTCTCCTCCCCACTCATGCTCTATCTCTGTCTCTCGCTCTCTCAAATAATAATCCTTAAAAAAACAAGATATTTTAAAAATCTTTAAAACTATTAGATTTACAAGCAAATTCTCACAAATTAAAACCTGTACCATCTTTTGTTAACTATCTCTGGCTTTAAAAAAATCAGACAAAAGAGGGGGAAAGTAACACTGTAGAAAAGTATTGCTTATCAACAATGATACAAAATCTTAAAATACCAACATTTAACATTTTGAAGTGACTAAAAAGGATTTACAGAGGAAATGCATAATGATTGTTGAATGTTTCTATCAACAAGAGTAGGTTAATCATATGCGACGCCTGGCTGGCTCAGTGGTTGAGTGCCTGCGTTTGGATCAGGTGGTGATTGATCCCAGGGTCCTGGGATCCAGTCCCGCATTGGGCTCCCTGCAGGGAGCCTGCTTCCCCCTCTGCCTATGTCTCTGCCTTTCTCTCTGTGTATCTCGTGAATAAATAGAATCTTAAAAAAAAAGAGCAGACAATAATAGTTGATGTTCCAAATTATTTGATAAAACAGAGCATCCATATCAAATAAACTTCAGGAAATTGGGGATGGGTACTTACACAGAAAGGTAGTGAAGAGTTTTTCCATGAAAAAAAAAAAAAAGAGTTTTTCCTGAAACATCCTGTATCCAAACTTAAAAGTGAAGCATTAATGTTATTCCCATTAAAGTCAGGAGCATAGGTATTTTAGAAATAACGTTAATGAAACAGTCACCCCAAACTCCTTTGACTTTACTAGGAGTATAAAAGGGAGTCAGGGAGGAGCTGGGAGAAAAAACAATAGTGCACAATGGAAAAGAATTCCAAGACAGAAGGGGTAGGGGACTCTAAGCAAACGGGAAGTCTTTGAACCTCTTTATTCCCCTTTACTACCCACACTGAAGCTACAAGCCCCTAGTGTTATGGTCCAACTACATGTCCTGGAACGTCCTGTTTTTAATTGACCGCAGACCTGCCCAAACATTTCTAAGGCCTAGGACAAGAGTACCAAAGGCGGCTCACATAATGTCTGACAAAATAGAAGTTACAAACCAAGCTAGCAAACTATCAACGCTTACTCACTTTAATGATCACCTGAACGGCTTGGTTCACATTTAGAGCTCTCAGGACTCTTGCATTTGTATATCAGAACATTGCCACACAGGGAGAGATGGCCCCTGGCCTGACTGCTCTTTTTCTTCTCACCCCAAACAGCAGCCCATGCAGCAGAGAACGAGTACTCGCCTGTGAATGACCCAACCTCAATCCCATGCTTTAACTGTACCTTCCTTTCTTGCCCCATGGACATGGACATGGCAGGTTCGTACTGGCAGTGTGGCCTATCTTCAGGAAAACAGACCCAGGGAAGAGTCTTTTGCTGCTGGCCAAAGAAGTGGGCTTGGGGTTCATTGGACAAGCAACTCATCCTTCCCAAGTACCCAAAGCGCGGTCCAGAAGTGGAATGGGAGGCTCAGGCTCTAGGCTACCTGTTGTCCTGGCCCCACACTCTCCTTGTCCTGTACTTGCCCCATCAATGCCCATCCACAAGAGGGTGTCTTTGTGTTCTGAAACCTCCATAATGACTTCAGCACAGCCTCTGAACTCTTAAGTGTCAGATTATTCATGACAAAATTAATACCTGCCTTATCTTGGAGAGTTGCTGTGACAACTTATTAACTTATGATCTATGAAAATGCTCATGGAATAAATGCTCCAACTACATGTAGTCTGATGGGATTGTTACTACGAACACTTCCCTGACTGTTGTACCAACGTGTGGTCTGTGGTCGGATGTGCTTGCACTCTGTTGTTTTGTCAGAAAGTTCTCGCTCTTCCTAGCTTTTCATGCTTTCCTATAGACTTATTTCTGAAAGGCTTAAAAATTACTAAAAACGCTATCAGTATCTTCCAAACTGCTCGGGGACTGTGTCTCATACGTTAGTTACGCATTCATTGTGTGTGAGGTTTCTAATCACCAGGATATTGATGGACTGGCTCTTCTTGGTTAAGCTCTCTTCTCCACCCCAGAGGGAACTCTGGTGGTTAATGCAGGATTTTGTTAGTACCACCCAAGATTAGTGAAGAGTAAATGAACTTACACTCTATGTGAATTATATATATTGACTAATGGTTAACTAAAGCAAAATAAAAAACACATAAAATATTGGTATAGGTACAGCATAGGTGTAGTAAAACTGACAATTCTTCCTCGGGATAAGGTTAGCAAAGAAACCAAATGTGCCTAAGTGAACACCTCTCTCCTGGTCTGGTTCCTTGTCTTTTGTCATTTTGTTCAGTGTTATTCTTCAGTGGAGGTACAATAACAAAGTGAACTTCACAGAACTCATTTAACCAGTCAAGATGTAGAGCATTTCCTTTACCCTAGAGCAGGATTTCTCAACCTCTGCACTATTGACATGTGGGGCTGGATCATTCTTTGTTGGCAGGGAGCTGTCCTGCGTAGGGTAGGATGGTTACCAGCATCTGTGCACTAGCTGCCAGAAGCACAATAATCAAATGTCAACATTCACCTTGCTGGATGTTTCCTGGGAGACAAAATTACCCCCGGTTAGAACCACTGCCAGAGAATATTCCTTTCTGGCTCTTTCCAATCAATCCCTTTCTCTCCCAGAGGTAACAACTTTCTGATTTCTAGCTCTACGGGCCAGTTTGGACTGTCCTTGAGCTTAACATAAATGAAAGCACACAGTATGTACTCTTCCATGTCTGGCATCTTTAGATAAAACATACTATCCATGAGATTCATCTCAGTCATTGTGTGTATCAATCCCACTATGTTAATACCAAGAGATGTCATCCATTCCTTTGTTGATGGACATTTGGGTTGTTTCCAGTGCTTGGTTATTATGAACAAAGTGGCTGCAAACATTCTGGTATGAGCCTTTGTGTAAACATGTGTGTTCATTTCTCTTGGCTAAATACCCAAGTCATACGGTAGGTGAATGTTTGATTCTGGGACAAACTGCCAGACTGTTTTCCAAAATGGTCACATCATTTTATACTCCCACCAGCGATACACTGAGAGCCATAGTTGGCTCATCATCCTCACCAACACTTGGCATCATCTGTCTTTTTAATGTTAGGCAGTCTTGTGGGCAAGTGTCATCATTGTGGTTCTAATTTGCATTTCCTTAATGACTAATGATACAGAGCCCCTTTTGCATTTAGTGCAAATATACACAGCTGACAAAGGATTTGCATTTAGAATATATAAAAAACTCTCAGAAATCAATAATAAAAAGACAAAATACCCAATGAAAATGGGCAAAACACTTGAACAGACACTTCACAGAAGAAGACAATATGAATACTATTATCTTTGGCTTTGTATCTTTTTCTGATTCACACTTATCACTTGTGTGTGGAAAGTTGCTCTGTGTTAAACAACAGTGCTTAAATGTGCCAAGCCATGTTCTAAGCACTTGACAATGTTAACTCATCGATTCCTCAGTATGAACCATTCTAGTTTTCAAAGCAGCCTTATAAGCTATTACCTTCATTTTACAGAGGAAGAAACTAAGACATAATGGGGTTAGGTTACTTGCTAAAGATCATAGCTGGTCAATGGAGGATCCAGTTTCCAGCCCAGGCAGCCCGGCTCTAAACTCTGAACCACTACATGTGCTTCTCACCACAAGTTGGATGCTACAAGGGATCTCGATCACTCTGCTACAGTTTTTCAAAATGAATTTTCAAAATTTTATAAGAACAGGAGCACTAGGGTTCAGACATCCAGAAGGCAGGATCTTTATTTTTATTTTCATGGTTACTCCTATTGCTGTTTGCAGTTATACATATTTTCAAGAGACTCTGTCTGAGGGCTGCTCACACAAGGCTCGTTTACTCTAATTCAACCCCCTTTCCCTCCATAGCATTTTTCAATATCCTTACAGATCCCCCTCACCCCCACCTCCTGTCAGCAGTAGCTATGGAGGTAAAAAGCTGCCTTTGGGTGGCAAAACTCTGGCTCACCTGGGCTTTCTGTCTTACTGCCTTACTGCTTCATCCCTATTGCGTGGGGGATGTAACCACCATTTTACTGGCAGCTACTAGCACTTTCCTAACACTAACAGAAAAGAAAGATTTTGTGAGTCAGACTCCTACGAATATTCTCACTCTTGAATTTGCCTCATCTTAATACAGCAAAATTTAAATTTGTACTTAGGACAGATAAATATCTAAACATAGATTTTTGGATAATCACAAACTTGTGCACACGTAAGAGTAGGGAACTTATTCACCCGAGTAATCCAACTAACATTTATTGAGCACTTGCTAAGGTGCCAGGTACCTTGGGGAGAGACAGATGGGAGCATAATTTAGCCCCTGCCATCAATATAGTGGAAACATAGAGTCAGGTATGCCAAATATCAATTACCACTGAGTTTCAAAAGTTCTTTACCAGTGAAGGGAGGTGGCAGGGAGGGCTTCACGGTGGGCATGGTGGGCGTACTGTGGGTAGCCTTTCATGGCACAACCTTCCATGCCGGCAGAGGAACTGTACTTGGGAGAGACTGGTTGGATTTAGAATAGTGACAAACAGGCAAGTGTGAAGCAATTCTGCAGGTGCCTAGAAGAGTGCTGTTAAAAGCCTGGAGTCAGTTGTCCAGTTTGTCTTCACCCAGGTTGAGAGCTGGGGAAATGGGGGCTGATAGCATGGAAGGTTTGGAGTGGCACTGGGCAAGGGAATATTCCATGGCAGACATGCACAGACCACTCCTAGGGTCTCCGCACAGCAGGGAAGTGAGAAGTAGAAACACATCTTGCACATCCTCCAGGATCACTGTCTTTGGAGGTCACTTGTGAATATTATGAAGGCTTGAAAATTCAGGGGGTAATGAAGTTACAATACAGAGGATAGAGATTCTCTCCAAATAGGCATGATCTCTAATGCTAAAGAAAAAATGGAGAAGCTGTTCAAGCTCCTTCTTCTGACACAGGCTTCGGCCTATTTTTTGGTTTTTCTTTGAATATTTTGGAGGAGGTGTTGACATCTGAGATTTTTCAAAAAACAAAACAAAACAAAACACCAAATATTGCCACGCAAGTGGATATGGTCAAGGAATTGGTTTTGTGTTCTGGACTGCTTCTAAAAGGACCCAAACTTCCCCAAAACCTATTGTGAAGGGCAAGTTGATTTGGCATAAGACATTGAAATTTGGTAAAAGAAAATGCACGTTGGAGTAACCAATGACCCTGAATTATGAACAACTGAAATAATTCCCTCTCCACCCTGAAGGGTCCGGTTGCACCACGCCCAATGGCCCGGTTGTTGTAGGCTTCATATGTGCTATCATTTTTGGCTCACAGAACATTGCAGGAATTCCTTCTGGTCTCTGATACAGAGGGAACAACTCTGGTAGCAACACCATCTTCTCCAACCTGTGCCTTTTAAGATGAGGCTCTTCATTGACCAATGTCGGCCACTTCTTCCAGGCCTCATTCGAGTGAAGACACAATCTGAAAGGTGGCCATTTTACTCTACCAAGCAGAGGGTTCATTTCTGTAAGACATCCTGATCCCCGCCATTTGTCCATAGGACCAGGTAGCCTGCGCTTTGCATTGACTCCCAGTAGAAGCCTTCCCCTGTGGTGGGCAACATGAACTCAAAAACACATATAGTGTGGCCTCTGAATGTGGAGATCACATCCTGAGTTGGAGGAGACACATACATCTGGAAACACACTTAAGATTTACCAGAGTGGTATGAACTGGAGGTGATGAGAGCAGAGGGCCTGGGGTGGTAATATTTGATCTAGGCAGCTGGGAAATGCTCCCATGTTGAAAGGACACTAAGGCTGGGATTTGTAGGAGGGTCTGGCTTTTTACCAGGTGTGGAAGGAGGAGCGAGGTTGAGAGAATACCCAGTAAATGAGAAGATACAAAGTACCATGAGTTTGGGTGACATGAGTGGGGAGGCAGGAAGAGCTGAAAGATGAAGTTGGCAAGGCATTGCCTTGGGGCCATATTGTCAGAGGTCTTGTCCTAGCATATAGGATTTAGACCTGGTCTTTCAAGTCTTGGGGAGACACTGAACATGCTATCCAGGGAAGTACGGGGAGCGTAGTACTTCAGACAGCCTGTGGTAACAAAGGGGTGGGGGCTCTGACTCAGGGCTGGGGCTGGGAATAAGAAATTACTTTGGGAAGATACTTAACTTGTGATTAAATGTCAGTGTTGTGTAGTGGGAAAAGGATGAGCTCTGCCCCTGACATCTTGGGTTTGAATCCTGGCTCTGCCAATTACTCTTCCCCTATTTTTTTTTAAGATTTTATTTATTCATGAGAGAGAGAGAGAGAGAGAGGCAAAGACACAGGGAGAGGGAGAAGCAGGCCCCATGCAGGGAGCCCGATGTGGACCTGATCCCCGAACTCCAGGATCACGCCTTGGGCTGAAGACAGGAGCCAAACCACCGAGCCACCCAGGGATCCCTCTCTTCCCATATTCTTAATGCAGGTTATCTCGTCTCTCTGCACCTTGGTTTCTTTATCTATAAAATGGGGACACTAGGACTAGTAAGTGTCTAGATAGAGCAGAGCCTCTCAAACTGGAATACGAACACCCATAAGCTTATGACAATGCACATCCTGACTTACTTGGCCTGGAGCGGGGCCTGAGATTCTGCAGCTTTAATTAGCTCCCAGATGGTGGTGATGCTGCTGGTTCACAGACCACACTCTGAGTGATAAGGCTCTTAATGGTTGTTTTGAAGATGATATGAATCAACACAAGTAATAAACACCAAGTTTTCTAAAGACATGTGCTGGGTACCTAAGCTCCCTTTCTGGACAGATAGATACCCACAAAGTAGATTAGTATGGCTTCGTTCTGGAGAGGGAATCCAAGCCACCCACAATGATAGGCCTTATGATTCAGCCATGGGAAAAATAACCCCACGGTTGACAAAAGTATGACTACAGCTCTTCCAGGTCCCACATACAGGTGGAAGACAGGACTTAGCCTTTCTTTCCTGAGGACATGGAATATCCAGGTGCAAAGAGCTTCAGGAAGAGGTAGGTGGATGGTCGAAGACCCTTTCAAACCGTAGGATCTGGGCTCCACAGGTCCAGGACAACCTTGAACAGCTTCTACCCTTTTGTTTTTGCAGCAATTTTAGCTCCAGGTACCATTGGGTTTGGGATAGGCTACCTGTTGGCTTTGTCTTAGAATAGGGAAAAAGGAATAGGGAGCATAGTGAAAAAGCATGGGCTTGACTTCTACAGAGAAATTGGAAAAATGGGCATATGAGACTGGATAACAAAGAACAAATCAGTCAAACTTCGTTAAGTACTTGAGTTTTCTTCGCAAAAGTGAGATTCTGGCCAGAAAAAAGACCCTCAAGTCTCTCACACCCCCTCTGCCAATCATCCCCATTCTCGTGTTCATTTGCTCTTGCTTCTGCTGTGGAGAGTACGCTCCCTGTGGGGAAGCAAAGAGTGGTTCTCCAGTAAAGAACTTCCAGCAAAAGGACATATCAAGAATTACTTTAAAAGCCATTATATATGAGAAGGAAAGATGTTTTAAGCAGAAATTCCACAATGTGTACACCTGATTCTTTGTGAAAAGCCATGGCTGCTGAAAAGAAAAGGAAACATTCTACTAAGAAATACAGTGTGATTGGTTCTAGAGATCCAGGCCACAGGTCATTTCTCTACAGTATTTCTGATTATGTGTAAGAAAAAGGAAAATAGGAATGTCCTGGGCTTGCAGTTTGGCTTATTTTCTGACACCTGACTAGAAAACCTTGGTCACTTAACTATGTTACCTAGCCTTAGTGTTAATGTCTGCACAACACAGATTAAATAAAAGACTCACTGTGAACATTACTAATGCTCCTTGTATGCTGGTGAATTCTAGGCACTCCAAAAATGTTTGTTGAATGAATGAATGAATGAATGAATGAATGAAGGGATAGATGGATGGATGGATGGATGGATGGATGGATGGGTGACTGGGTGAATAGATGAAACTTCCTAAGCAGTACTTTGCTTAGGTAAAGCCCTGTGTATCTTTAAAGGTGAATTTTATCTTATTTTTCATTTTTATTTTTGAAAGGCTAATTTAAATTTCTACTTCCGCCAAGAAGCCCCTTGCATTTTTCCCTGCCCACCTTGCCAAATCTGGCATGAACTCCATCTTCACACTGTATCCATAGTGATAACAGCAACTCTTCATTCAGTATGTATGCCAGCCTCTGTGCCAGGGGCTTTGAATACGTTATTTCAGTGCTCACAAAAAAGTGAGAAAGTCATCCTGTATTATGGGCAAAGAAACAGGCCTCAAGGAATTAATGTCTCTTACTCAAGGTCAGCCGTCGGTGGGTTCAGTGCCCCCAGATTCAGGTCTGGATGATTCCCAGACTCAAGAGAACCTTGACACTTGCATGGAGGTGCAGAGTCCACACGTGCACTGTGTTTTGGGGGGCAGGTGTTTTGCTGCCATCCCCACCTGCCCCATCTCTCCTTGCACAATTTCCTCTGAGAAATCTCTTGAGTGCATGGGAGGTGATCTTTGGGTCTGTAGATGCAGATTATGCTTGCGATGTGGGGAAGGCAAATTTTTTCCATGTTCGCCTCTGGAAGAACCCACACTTCCTTGTGCTCTGTGCAGTGAGACACAGAGCCCAGGCGGGTGACAGGGTTCCAATTTGTCCTTTTGGGGAATTTCCCTAATGCGAGTTTCTCCCTCTTGCCATTCTCCCACGGTATAAGTGGCACACTTGAATGAGAGGGGGCTGACCAAAGAGGAATTTAAAGAAGGCTTGGAAAACCTCAACTCCTTCTCTCCTGGTTAAAACTTGGTTACTAGAGTGCGGAAAAATTTGACTTTCCCCGTAAAAAGAAAAAAACAGAGAGCTGGCTAAGGCTCCCGTGCTTGCTTTTTTTTATGAGAAATCTTCCTTGCTCCTCTTTTACTCATTGTATTATTATCATGCCTCGATTTATTTCCTCTCTCTTCTGCAGAATTTTACCACTGGTATCACCATTTCACTGGTGTTTTCTCTGCCCTTGGCCACATCTCTCTCAAAACCACTCTATAACCTATAACCCTGACTCAATATTCAGCCTTTTCTTCTTGAAACTCCCTCCTCCCTTTACTTCCATGATCCTTCTCGTTCTCCCTCTGCTTCTCTGCTCTGAGGCCAGCCTCCCTCCTCTAAGGGATGGGGCTTCTCCAGAACCACAGCCTCAGAGCCCCGGTCACCTTTCTCTCCTAGGCTCATCTCATATGGGCCCAGGGCACTTCGCCAACGCATCAGTTCCCCCAGACATCTTCCCAGCTGCTTGTCTGAGTGCTAGCCCCATCTCTGCAGGTGCTTTCACCTGGCTGGATGCCATTGGTTGGCACACCCATCTCAGTGGCACTGAGTCCACTGCCAGTCTTCACTCCTCACATCTTTTCTGTCTGTATCCCTTTAGTTCCGTGGTACCACTACTTCTCAAAGCCTGTTGCCTAATTAAAACATGTCTCAAATATTTAAGTCATCTCTTGAGGTCAGCTGTCTGAAAGTGTGTGTGCTCGTTGGAGAGAGAGAGGAAGACAGTGTCCCGCCCTCAAGGAGCTCACAGTCTAGCGGGGGTGGCAGACATGCCAGCTGTAGGGCCTGCCTGGGTGGTGGATCTGAGCAGGTTGGGGACGGTGGGGTGGGGAGGGGTAAGGAGGGCAAACAATCATCCTGTCCAGGCAGGGCCTCTCTGAGGATAAGGGCATGCTGCCTGTGGACGGGGGCCTCCCAGCTGTTGTAAGGCCACATTTTCAGCATTGGTCAAGACTCTATGGGGTTTGAAACGCCCTCGCCCACACAGAGGTTTGTATGACCATGGAGGACAGGACTCTGTGATTTGGCTCACTAAGACGGAGCCAGTCTCACTTCTGAATTTTTTTCTTCTTCATAGACATCGCCTGCTCTGGGGTATTTTGTTTGTTTGTTTGTTTTGTTTTGTTTGTTTTTGTTTGTTTTTAACTATAATGCTACTCTGACCTCAGGTGGAGCTGTCTGGGGTCAACTTGACCACTTCTTATCATCTAATGCACTTTTGAATCAGACATTTTCTGTGAGGGTAACTTTCTCATGTTTCTCAGTGTATTAAATCCAGAAGATGAGTCTGTTTCCTTAAAAAAAAAAAAATTGGCTTCTTTTCTGAGAGAGGCCTTTAAGAGCGCTTGAAGGCCTGGAGTCCCATTTTACAGATAAGGACACTGAGGTCCACAGATATGCATTCTTTACTTACATGTGGCCAGGGACTGGACTGAAGCTGAGGCTCAGGAGGAGGTCCCCTCAGCTACTCATCTACATCACCTTCTAGGGATGGGCAGGGTACTAAGTGCCATATGCAGATGCATGGGTGCCTGGCCCTGTGTCACTCCCTGGGTGAGGGTGGGATGGCTGACAGGATGGGGCCCTCCTGCCCTGGCCGGCTAGGTGGGGAGTTGAGGGAGCCCAGGGTGGTGTGTGTTAAGGTCTGAGAGAAAATCAGCGCGGATGATGTGTGTCCAGAGGAGGGAATCGCTTCTCCTCACATGGGGGAAGCTTCTGGACTGTTAACAGGCCTCATTTATTGAACCCTTACCATGAAGCCAGCATAGGTCAAGCAAGGAATGTGTATGATCCTCATACCATCCCTGTGAAATATGGGCTGCTTTTGCTTTACAGAAGAGGAAATTGAGGCACAGAGTAGAACCTTAGAGTCACCTGCAGGGCTGGGGTTCAAACCTAACACTCGTCCCTCCTCTGGTGGACACTGCCCTCTGGGAAAGGGCTACACCTCCAGTCTTCATTTCCAACCCCTCCTTCTCCAGAAGGTCCTCACTCAGCCTCTTGGGTCACCTCTTCCTTCCTGTCCTCTGCCCAGGTGGCTGGCTACTCTATCTCCTTTCCCCTCTGCTGCCTCTGCTTGCAGACCAGTGGGACTTTGGGTCAAGAGTCTGAGACCTTTCTTGGGCGCTCAGGCCTCTTGGTTTCTTGGAGGCAGTTTGTCCTGCAGGACCACTGATTTCTGGAGCCCCACCTGTGACTTTGGTCATGCTACTCTAGTGGGGGGGGGGTGCAGAGTCAGGCCTTAGGTGGGCGTGGTACATGCCACTTGACACGATACTGTCACCCCTGCCATACAGAGGTGTGTGCTCCCATCTCCCCCACCTCCCTTCTTGCTTCACCATTGGGGCCACGTTCCTCCCAGGCGATCCTGTTCTCTTTTCCCCGAGGTACTGGTCTGGGGCAGGTCTTTGGTCCCTGGGTAGGCAGTGGGGGGTTGGGGGAAGAGGATAAGGAATCTGTTGGTGGCTCTCACTGGAGAATTTTATCTGAGAAATAGACAGTTGTGGGCCATTGCCATGCACGGCAACCTGGGGATCTCCCTTCTGCTGCCCATGTGCGAATATGCAGGCAGGAATCAACGCAACTCCTCTGCCCAGAGGGGCCTCGGAGCAGACCCGCCAGTCTAGCGGGAGAGACATGGAGATGCTGAGACTGCTCTTCCAGTTTCTGTTCTCTGTTCTGTGATAGTCTCCTTTCTACTTAAAAGAAAGCTCTCTTTCACTAGTGCTAGTCTGGCTGGATTTCGGGTTTCTCGTTCTATCACTGCATTAACCCTTCCCAAGGCACCCTGTGACCCGGCCTCGTGGTCTGCCCGGGCACACAGTGGCATCCTCTGTGTGCTCTGGGCTTGGGGTGGGATGTTCCCTGCTGGGGATCCTAAGGCATCTGTAGGTCCTCAGTGGGGCTTTTGATTGGTGGCTGCCAGGGCTTCCCTGTGAGAGGGCTCCTCTGCCTGCAGATACCCAGTTTCATCAGGGAAGCGTCACCAGCCGATGGTTACTTGGCCTACTACTTGTCGCCAAGAGCAGGCCACAGTGTCTCTGATGGGGTCTTCTTATTTCCCCTTCATTCTAGAAAGGTGAAGCCCGTGTACCAGACTCCTGTCGCGGGGTGCCGTCAGAAGGTCTTCCATTTGGTTGGCTGGACAGTGCTTTCCCAGAGTTTGTGTTGCTGAGCAAGAAGAGGGCTGGTTTGGGGCTTGGCCAGGCAGAGAGGGCTGCCAGAACACAGCTTGTCGGAGGGCCAGGGGGCCAGGCCAAGAAGACCCTGTTTTGTGTCATTTGGAAATGAAGATGGGGATGGTTTCCAGAAGCAGGTGCTTTGCATTTTTCATAAGACCGACTCTTGGGGCTCTGCCCCTGACTCAGGGATGACTGGGGAAAGGCCCCTGGAACCCAGGCTGGGGAAAGGTTGACATAGGAGACTGAGCGGGTAGCAGAGGTGGCGGCACACCAGGCTCCTGGTTGTCAGATCCAGTTGAGGGGGAGGATAGCAGGACTACGACCCTGGGAAAGATGATCAAGGCAGCCAGGACAGTGAATTGGGAAGAAGTTCTGAGTGGAAGACATCCCTAGGAAGGACTGGAAACCAACATCACTGTCCCAGTGAGGAGGGCAGAACCCTGAAGCTCCTTGGAGGCTCTGATGGAGCAGATCAGAGGGAATTCCTAGGGGGAATTGGAAAGTTGGAGACCATGAGAGAGAGAGAGAGAGAGAGGGAGAGGGAAAGGGAGCGTGAGTGCAGCATGTGGGGGTGGGTGGGCAAGGGGGAGGCTCGGTGAACTCTCTAGTTCTACTTTCAGGATTCTGAAATATACTTAAGTCCAACTAATGCCTTCATTTGATGCTTCTGAATAAAGAGAAAAAAAAACCTAGCAAAAACGTTAAGAACCCTTAAGGTCTATGATTCCTGCTCTGATAAGCATCCTTGAACGTTGGGCAGAAACCACCACTCGAGCTGGAATTGTGTGTATGAATTTACGTCCTAAGCCCTGTTTTCAGAGCTCAGGGCAAATTCCTTATAGGTTTCTGCATAAACCATCTTGCTCCTGTTTCAACAGTGCTTCAGTGAGCTGGTTCCAATAAAACCTGCACCACCCAAGCTTCATGTTGTCTTCTCCGTGGTGCAAAGGGACAATTGCTGATTGTACATAGTTTTGTACCCCAGGAAAAGCAAAAGAGAGTCGAGGCCAGCTATGCAAATATCTTTCCCTATTAAATCTAAATTCTCTTTCTCTTTGCTGAAAATATTCTAATCAGCCAAAACTGTCACACTAGAAGATACACCTTTATATGGCTCATAACAAATAGCAAAGACATTTATGGAAGGAATGGTCATTCCTATGACCCCTGTTCCTCATGGCAACTTCTGTCTCCTGCTAATTCGAAGGTGGCGGTGTAGGTCCCTGGCTTAGGTTAGCCCCTCCGAGATGGATCCATTTGCCATAGACCCTCCTGCTCCTGCATCTTCACAATTAGACTGTGAGCTGCTCAAGGGCAGAGACTGTTGGTAAGACCACTCTCCATCCTTGCACGTGGTCCATAAGGGGTATGCAGTAAGTGTTGGCGGAATGAAAATGCTTTGCAAATTCCACAAGTGTTGGATTTGAAGCTCTGACTTCTTGCTTCATAGTATACATATTTTTAAATGAAGTTTGATTACGAAAAACAGCATTAGGCCTTGACCTTGCCATATGGTGTTGTCATGTTCTGCCCCCAGAGGTATCTCTGAGAATGGGGGAATGGAGGGCCACTGAGGTCCCCACAGGGCAGTTTTCTTGGTCTGAGTATTGAATTGCAGGGGAACTTGGAGACCATCGAGAACCCCCCCACCTCCCATCCTTCTAATTTACATGAGAGGAAAAAGGACCTATGGCTTCTGTGATTTTTTTTTTTTTCTCAGCTAGTCTGACAATAATGCAACTCCCAGCATAGCCGGAGTATTTGCACCCTAATCTGTACATATTGTGCAAAGGAATATCCAGGCTGGGGACTTCTTTGCTTCTCAAAGTCAACCATGGACACCCATGATTTCATCCCCTTTCTTCCTTCAGAGGGTGATAAGAGGCATGGGATCTTGGCACCAGCAGTAGTCGAGTCCATCCAGATATAAAAACAATTCTGAGAGATTTATATGGTGGGGTGCTTGGGGAAAGGCAGCCTGAGTTATTTTCTAGAAAGGCAGCTCCAGGTGCCTGACTCAAGAGGACCAAGAATCTGAGGGCTGGACCTCCTCCCCCAGGGCTCAACATGGGACGCATCAGCCCATTCAGGCTCGATACGAGGACCAACACATCATCAAAGTCAAGTTCATTAGAAAAGACACAAAAGGCCCCACTCTCAAGATACTTTGCCTTGGAAAGAGCAGCTCATGAACAGAAGGCTGCTGTGGCTCCCTGGGGGTTAGGGACTCATCCAAGGGTATCTTCTTCCAGGTCATTTCATTTGGCTGGACCTCTTCCCTCAGTGCTCAACATGCGCATCAGCCCATCCAGGCCTGATATGAAGACCAACATATCATCAAAGTCAAGTTCATTAGGAAAATGTTAACATTTAGATATGTAAGAAATTATACGACAGACTCCATTCTGATTGCTAAAATTCTGTGCCCTGGGTTGTAAACATATACATGGGTTTGGAAAAAGACTGAGAAGAAGGGAATGTCAAGAGCAAGGACCCAAAGCCTTCTAGAAGAGGCGGCTATAGCCTAGGCTGTGGCCCTGGCAGGAAATGTCATGATGACCAATGCTGAGGATTTCATGGGGCAATGAAGCCTGGGGTGGGATGTGCGGATGTATGCCAAGGAAAATAAGAGCAATGAACAGGATCAATATCATTCTTTGTTTAGTTCCTGGCATTTCATAAAGGCAGAGGAAAAGGGAGTTCTTGGAGAAGGAAGGGGAAGATATTCACCCAACAACAGAACATGCAACTGCATAGGCAGGATTCTAGGTCATTGTTGGTTGGAGAAGGAAACTCAAAGGATCGGTGGTGAGGATGCAGGTTTGTGGGTGATAACCCAGCCTCCTCTGTACTCTCAGGGTCACGGATGGCCTCTGTTACGGAAGGGATTGTCTGGGTGCAGAAAAGGGGTTGGGATCTGAAAGATGAGGTCCTCTGCCTGGCGGGAAGCCAGGGGAGCTAAGCCTGGTCCCGAGGCTGCCGTGCCTACAGCTGTCCTGGGGCTGGGGTGGCACCTTCCCTTCCTCCAGCTCACGCCCGCCTCTCCCTGCCCGCTCCCTTCCCACCAGGGCTGCGGGGACACCAGCTCAGCTGCCGTTCACGCCAGCAAGTCATAAACGGTGGGAAGAGAGGCAGGTGGGGAGGTTCAGGGAACAAAGCCATGAGAGGGATGCGGGTCAAGCCCTCCCACGCCAAGCCTGGCCCCTCTGACACTTTGCTGGGAGCCCAGCTCCCTACACTGGAGAGCAGCAGGAAGCCTCACAGCCTCTGTCGGGATGTGGAAGGGGTAGAAGGGTCTCTCCAATCAATTGAGACTCTCTATTCCTTAAAAGAAGTCAGGTTGGCATGCTTCATTTCCTTGAGCATCACAGCTGAGTCCTGCTCATTTTGGAGTAAAACAGAGTGGGGCCACTCCCAGTTTGGGAAGGGGTCAGGACAGAGGAACAGAGCACCTGACTCCTCCTGGAACAGCTTAGCTGTTTTGGGCCTGTAGGTCCTCTTGCTCACACTTTCTAGGACCCAGAAAGCCTGGGTTGGGAAGGGCCATGCCCTGGTTGCTTTAGGGGACCTTGTAGTTTAGCTGTGAGTGCACATGTGACCCACGGTGTCTGTTTCCATGGGGTATTGTAGCTTCTGGTATGTGTAAGCTGGATGAAGTGAGCTGCGTGCTTGAAGGGAGTAGGTGCAACTGGCTGGATTTGGGGGAAGATGAGGTGAGGCTCTCAAAATCTGAGGGATGTGTATAACCCTGGGCTGTGTGGGGCTGGTGGCTGGGAGCCACCGGGGAGCTTGTCATGAGGAGCGCTGGCAGGTGACAGCGTGGGCATATTTTGGGGGATGTCAGAGCCGACTGGTAAGTAGGAGCGGGCAGGAGGGCCCGGGGCTGGGAGTAGAGGGCTCTGTCTAGCAGCACCTGCTCTCATCCACAGGCTGTCATGCCTGCATTTCTCAGACTCTCTTTTTCAAACCATTGCCAATCCCCTCCCTGTCTCTCATCAACCCATTTAAATATGGCTTGAGTGGTGGTCATGTTCATGGTTCCTATTCTACAACCTGGAGTGGCTAGAACATCTGTTCTCTGGTAGACGTGACAACTTTGCCTTCCAGATGAATCTCACCAGGAAGTTTTCAAGTTCTATAATGGACAAGGCTGCTTATTAATTAGTACTACCACCCTAAGGTGTATTTAGCTGAATTTACATCATTATAATTTACCCCGTTTAGCTTTCCAGTTATCCCGGGTTCTTTTGTTTTTTCCTTTTATCATTTTTGAGGATGTCTTTAAGCAAATCACTTTACTTTGAAGATGGGCAAATTAGTCAGTAGTTAGCAACCTTAGTTACAAACTTAGGAGTGGAACTTCGTCAATATATATTATCCAACTGTTTCACAAGCATCTAGGAATGCAATTATTTTTGTGGAAACAAATTTATCTTACTTTCTTCTTGACTATCAGTTCTCAGCATTGTTGGGAGTGCTTAGAAAATGCCTGTTATGATGAGTGAGAAAATGATCTCTCTGGTCTTTATTCTGTCCCTTTCTCTGTAACTTTTGGCAAGCCATTTAAGTGTTCTAAGCTTTAGTTCTTTATTTGATAATGAGATGGTAACCTGACTCTTCTACCTTGATATGTAGATTTGGGTTGGAGAATTATGCACACATATATACACATACACAACAAAGCTGCTGTGCTCGAGATGCCCGGGATTTTTCCCTCCATAACTGATGCCAAGGGAAAGAACGGGGATTCCTTAATACTGGTGGATTATGGTGTGTGACCCCCTTGCTTATGAGTATACATACACTCATCTTTTCCTAGGATGTGCACTATTGGGCCTTCTGTATTTGGCTCCTGCCACAGTCTTGCCTTTGGCTGCCTGGACTTTTGCCTTCAGCATCAAGACCAGGATAATTCAACATGCACTCCAAACACAGACATTTCACCTGATCTTTAAGAGTGCCCATGATTTGTCCCATGTCTGCCCCCTCCCCCCAGCATCATTTCCCCCAGGCCTCTCGGAGCTCCTGACCTCTGACCCACTGTGGGCATCCTAAGTCTGCCATGTTTTCTTCTCAGGTATCACTCCTGCCAATTCCTTCCACCTAGAACACTGTTCCTCTCTCTTCCCATTTCACCTAGGCAATTCTTACTCATCTTTCAGATTCTAGCTCCATTGTTCACGGAGAAGCCTTACAGCTAGATTAGGGCTTTAAGCTCTCCCAGGGCTATGAACTGCTCCTTTAAAAACACCTACCACAGAGAAGTATTAGTTACTTGTCATCTCCATGGGCTGTCCTTCTGCTCACTATTATATTCCTAATGTCCAGCCCACAATAGGTGCACAATAAGTATTTGTTGAAAGAATGAATAAGTGGGTTTAGTATTTGAAACTAGTGTTTGTGTCTATAGAGATGATGCATCTGGACTTGTTGTCCTGATTCTCAACAAACACCCTTAGCAAAACTCTAGAGACAAAGGCAGCCATGGTTTCTGGCTGTTGAGCAGAGTCTGTTAGTAACCCAATGGCTGGGGAAGAGGCTGAGCCTTTTTCTTCTCCATGGTAGGCTCCCAGCAGAGCCATAGAGGGGTCAGTTTGCCTTCTGGGCCCTCAGCCCCTCTAGGTCCTCACCCCCTCAAGTGCCCTGGACCCTCAGATATTCTTTCATATCCTGGCAGGTTCCTTGCCTGCATCTTTGTTCTTTTCTGTCTCCAGCAATCTTTTCCAGCCCTGGCTGCAGGGCTTCCAGGGGCCTCCCCCTTACTGAGCTCCTCTTTGAAGGATCTGTGTCCTTCCCTGGACTATAATTTCTGTCCTGCCCTGGACCTTGGCTGCAACTGTTGCCTTCAACTGCCATCAGAATGTTCTATCCTTAAAATTCTCAGGGGTTGGTGCCTGGGCTCTATAGCTGGGTAGACTACAAGATCTTGGGCACAAGGTCCCGGCTTTCACCTCCTGAGTTGGCTCAGCCTTCAGTATGCAGTAACCACACAGCAAAGCATGGTGATTCGATTTTCTCATCAAATCCTTACTCAACTTTTCAAGGCAGTCATGGCTGCCTGCCTGACCCCTTTGGCATGGTGTCACAACCTCACTGGACTCTCTCCGCTTTAGCTGAGAAGAACCGTCTTGTTCATCAGTAGACCCAGCTGAGGGAAACTAGGGGCCAAAGTCCTTCCTGCCACCTCACTCAGCCCAGGCCCCAAGGCAACTCAGGCCTTTGGCTGCAGCTGCTCATGGTGGCAACTGCCCCAAAGCCACTCTGGCTTTAAGCCTATAACTACTTCTGCTTCTCTGCCTTAAGGCTAGGGCTAGGCCTTGATGGGGAGGGCAGACCATGCTCATGGCTCAAAGAGACAGTGCAAAAGTGTCACTTATAGTGGCTTCCCCTTGGTCACAAATGTGTTTATCTTTAAGAAGTATGAACTTGTGCCCCTTACCCTCTCCTCCTGAAATCACTTAGGCTTAGCCAGCTCTCTTCTGGGCTTGTGTTGTAACTGGGAAAGTTGGGGCTTCCTTTATTTGGTTGTGTCTTTAATAAAACTCTGATGGTTGATACCTGGGAGCTAAGGGCCCATCCAGTATAAGCTGGCTTAAGGCTTTAGCTCTAGGTGCTTCTGGGACTGGGCATAGTTTGCTCTTCTCTCATTTATCCATTCATTTGTTCATTTAATATATGTTGAACACCTACATGCCAGGCATTAGGTAGGGGCTGAGGCTGGGGATGCTCAAAGTGTCAGGCAAACAAAAATGGATGCTCACCCTTAAGAGAACGTCCAGTCTAACGGGCCTCCTGTGTGAAGGGGACACTTAGCCACAGGGAGGTATGTCAGCCACAGGGAGGTATGTCTCCATGCTCAGCTGGTGTGTAAGCTGAGCATGGAGACAAAAGCCAAGGTGCCATGAGAACTTGCATACCAAGCTTAGAATTCTAGTTTTTGTCCTAGAGAATTCTTGGGGAGCCACAAAAAGGTTTTCAGCAGAGGAGAGACATGGCCACATTTGGGGCTTTTTGAAAAGGACATGAGAAGCTGCGTGGAACACCACTTAGAGAAGGGAAGTAGAGATTGGTCAGGAAGCCCATTGAGTGGCTAGGATTGGAGGGGCTTGGGGAGAAGTGATTAAAATGTGACCCACATGGAGGGGGGTGGCAGACCATGGGCATAGATTGAGGAATCCCGAATGCAGACACTGGAGGAGGGACACAAATGTAAGTAGGTTTGGGGAATATTGAGTTGAGGTGCCTTTGATGGGAGGGGATGTTTGGGTAGGGACCTCCTGGGAGAGGTGTGGCCTGAAGATAGCCATTGGTGAATGATCTGCTTTACGGAGTTACTCCCTAGGAGTGGTGGAGCTCACCAGGGGGAAAGACCACAAAAGTAAGGGCACCTTGAGGGGCAGATCTCACAAAGGAGGCTAAAGAGGAATAGCCAGAGAAGTAGGGGAGATGTCGGGGAGTTGTGGCATCACTAGAGCCTTGAGAGAGTATCTGTTTCCCGCCATAACCATTTGCCTTCATGACAAACATATCTCCTTCCTCCTGAATGTGAGACGTAGGGAGCAGAGTGGGAAACTAGTGTGAATGCCCTCTGGGAAAGGTATTCAGGCACTCAAAGTCTGGACAGGAGGGTCAAGGAAGGCCCTGGTAAACTCCATTAGAGTTGGTGGCAGGGACAGGTATATCTGAGAATCGAGAACTGGTGTGAAGAAGCTCGTGGAAGTTCAAGCCTGGGTGGGAGCATTTTCTCTGTCTACAGGTCCATGGGCTGTGAGTTTTAAGAACATTATAAAGAAAAGGAACAAGAAGACCAAGGTACAGGAGATGAGCCTCCTTGGATGTTGTGGGGATTAAGAAGCCTGATTTGGGGGGAGGTGGTCAGAGGTGAGAGAAAGGCCAGCTCTGACCACTGACCTCCAAGAAGTCCAGCTTCCATGGCCCATTGGGTCTTGAGAGAGGAAGAAGTGTTTTTTTGTCTTCCCCCCCAGCATAGGTATGTTTCTTAGGCAAGAAGCAGAAGGAGTTTGTCACTGTCAAAAGTAAGAGAACAGTTAGAGGGGAGGAGAAGGAGAGCCAGTGAGGCTCTGGAGGTCCCTGAGGAGATCAGGTCAAGGATAAGGACTGTTATTCCAAAATTATGCAGACTCCAAGAAAATCTCTGAAGTCCATCCAGACTTTTTAGAGCTGCTCAGAGCACATAGGCCATACATAGGGCCTAGAGTAAGGGGGAATGGGAAGGCAGGCTGAGAGAAGCTGGGAGGGTCAATGAGGGCAACAAGTTAAGACAACCTCAGCAGATAGATGGGCTTTATCAGATCCCCTCCACCACTCTCTGGGCCAGGATGCCACAGCTAGGGCAGGCAGGCTCCTTCACTCCCTGCCAAGGCACTGGGTCTGGCTGCTGTTTTGTGCCTGGCTTTTCCAGACAGCCCCCAACTGGAGTCCCTGATGGTAAAGCTCTACTGCATAGAGGCAGGGGCCATCCTGCCAAGGTGCAGGCTTGAGGTCATGGGGAGAAGGTGGAGGGTGGGCGCAGGGCAGAAAGTGCACTTTCAGACCCCCTTGGATGTGATGTATGGCTTCAACATGCCTTCCAAGGAAAGACATATGTTGAGACAAAGAAATAGGCTTTCAGGGGGAAGCAGGACACTCACTGTGGGTACCAGAGGTGGCCACCATGACACTGAAGGGATAATTGTGTAATGATTCTCCCAAGGATGGGGGGTGGACAGCATTGTACCTCCAGGCCTCGATTTACCCATTTATAAAGTGGGGATAATAGAATAGTCTTTATTCCAGAAGATTGTTGAGGGTTCTAGGAGTTAAATTTTGTATAGAATGCTTAGAACAGCCAGACACATCACAAATGCTGATAAATACAATCACGATTTCATGAGGCATTGTCAATTTACATGAGACTCTTGGACTTTGTGGGCACAAACTCCATCTCCTATTGATATGACTATATTCTGCTCAAAAATTAGACATTCTAATTTAATGATTAAATAGTAAGGATGATAAGATTCAAGTTTAGGATTACATATTGGGATCAGTTTGAAGTTTTCCATGAATGCTTATTAGAGTGGAAAGGGTAGAGAGTTAAGTGTCAGGAGACCATAAATGTTTGTTCTAGCATCTTCCATATATGCTAGACTTCAGCAACCATCATGATGGCACTTGAATTAACAGAGCTAATTACTCTGTTGGGGAGACAGACACAAGTTTAAAAAATAATTACAAATTATGATTAATGCTATGAAGGAGAAAAACCCCAATGGGAATAAGAAGATGGAGGGTACCCAACTTTAGGTCATGAAAATCTTCTCTGATAAGTTGACATGAAACCAATGATTGGCCTCTCAAAAGTGGTTATGGAGGTGTTTGGGAAGTGAGGAGAGCATTCTGGATTAGAAAGTGATTTCCTTTCCCGGTTAGGTGATCTCAGGCAACTCTGTGAGCACTTATTTTACATTTGTAAAATAAGGATAAGCCTGCCTATCCAACTGACCACAACAGAGCTGGTGTTCAGACAAAATTAAAGTAATCTGTTAACCACAGAGAGATGTACAGACAAGGAATCCATGAGGAAAGAACTCATCGATAATTTCCTTTCGCCTTTTCTATTCCTTACATTTGGTTCCTGTGTATAACATGACTGTAATACAGAGAGGTTTCTCTAGGAAGGACAGTGTCTAAAGGTCATGTTGAGAAGATATGACCTTGGTGTCATGAATAGCAGTGCAAGGAGAGAGGGGTGTGGAAGGGAGGCAAGGGTGATTCTCTGGACAGGAGATGGCTGGACTGAGCCATAGATGTTGGGAGAGTCTAGGTTTTTCATAAAGCTGAAAATCTGGAGAAAATTTCAGTGGAGTATGGTGGTACATATTTCTGTGTTCCAGTAGATACAAACCTTCTGGTACTGTCCTGGAGGAAGGTCATAGTTAATGTTACTTAATCTTCATCAAGCTGCCATTAAGTTACAGATACAGAGAGGCAGAGGTGCTTCTCCCTGGATACTTAGAAATGTGACTTCCATTCACTGATCTACCACAGGGTAGATCATCACCAAATGTTTGATGCATTGAAGGATAGTCCAAAATGGGAAGTATCAGAGGAGAGCACCTCTAGGCTGGCATGGAATTTCTGGGATATAAAGGAGTCCATGAGAGCTGGATCAATACTTTCTATGGGTTTGCAAAAATATTTTATTTCACATGCACAGTGAAGCAGGACAAGTGCTACAAATGAATGAATCCAGGAAGTGCTCTGCTCTGGGAAGAAACATCTCCCTGATTTGGACAATGAAGCATCAACCATTGCCATGTTTCCCCCCTTCAATCTGAAACCCATGGACTATGCCACAAGGCTCATTATGTCATAGTGTCACTGCAGACATTGGTGACCAGCCAGCTGCTCTGTCTATAGCTTCTGAATGGAATTTTCTGATTGTTACTATATTGGTGGTTTCAAGAAAATTTAAGTAGGAACATCAACCAGTTGAGCAGGACATAGCAAGCTCACATCCTGATAAAGACATTTTCTAAGCTTGAAAGAACTTTTCATCTTGAAAAAACATAAGTGCTCAAGCAGACATTTTAGTGGAAGGGCTGTCAGATGGTCTTCAGGTGAGGGGGTGAGATAGGAATCCTCTGGGAAGGAAAGAGGTAGGGACAAGAGGGTCTGTTTCATCCAGGAGGGGAAAGTCAAATGGAGAAGGGAAAGACTCTTTTGATGTCATGGTGTTCAGGTTTTCTATGGCCTGTTTGGGGCTATTCTCTGCTGAGTTTGGACCCCATGGTCAAGAGCACTTCCAAAAATGGTCCCTGGGAAACACCTTCTCAAGCTAAGAGAGACTGACTTTTGAAATCAAAAATGCTAATTTTTATGAATGGCCTTGTATAGGTAAAAAGGAGAGATAAAGGAAGGCATTTGGAATAGAAAAGCATAGAAGGGGCCAAAGAAACTCAGGGCTTTGAACAAGAGGGGGAATTGGGTCAAGACAGATCAAGAGTCTTGATGAGCAGATTCCTAACATCTCAAGGAAGTAAGTCAAACTCGTTCAGTGTTAGCAGAAATGACAGACTGGCAGTGGTAATCAGGAGGAGGTTTAGGTATGAGCTTCTCTCTACTTCCTGCAGGGGTGAGGAGAAGCCAGGAGGTCAGCTCAGAGCTGCTTGGGCTTTTAGGGGAGTGTGTGCAGGGACAAGGGGCCCAGATGCGAAGGGTTTGACCATTTCCTGTCTTCCATGTGTCTCTTTTTCCACTAACAGCCACCTGTCAGCAGTTTATGGTCAAGCTCCAGATTCAGCAGGAATTAAGGCAACTCACCGCATCTCATGGAGAGAAGACTTCACGCTGCCAGGTGAAGACTTCACGCTCCCCGAATGGATCCCTACATTTGACACAGTTCCGATCAAAATAGCACTGGGAGTTTATTGAATTTGGAATAATATTTCTAATATTTATTTGGAAGAATTTATTTTGGAAGAACAAGTAAAACTCCACCCACACACAAAATAAGTAGCAAGTAAAAGCTTGTATCATTAGAGTTTGAAACATATTGCAAATCTGAAATAGTTTGAACAGTATGAAGCTGGTGGCCAAATAGGTCAGTGACAAAGAATAAAAAGTTCAGATACAGGGCAGCCCGGGTGGCTCAAGTGGTTTAGTGCTGCCTGCAGCCCGGGGTGTGATCCTGGAGACCTGGGACCGAGTCCCATGTCAGGCTCCTTGCATGGCACCTGCTTCTCCCTCTGCCTGTGTCTCTGCTTCTCTTTCTCCTGTGTATTCTCAGAAATAAATAAAATTAAAAAAAAAAAAAAAGCTCAGATACGGGTTTCTCTTTGCCTTATCTGCTTTTTAGAGGAGTGGTATTTCCATTTAGATCTTTCAGTAATATAGACGCATCGCAGTTTGGGGAAAAGCAAAGTAAGTGTCCCATTCATTGCCATCATGGTGCAAAGACTGGAACGAGGGTGTCACTGGCCGCAAGATCCCCATTGATTTGTGTCATGTCACATCATGTTAAGCTGCTTAGCCATTTTCCTTTTGGTATTTCATGCTTTTTATAGCCAGAACCCTGAGATCTGCCAGAGTTCTGTACATGTTGGTTTGGTGCTCTTGATTTTCTTTAAAGATATGAAGACAAAGGTGAAGGAGGGCGGTGGGAAGCCTCTGACATCCAGCAGTGCCTGGGGAGCTGATGCGGTGTCTCCAAATGTACTTGCAGCTACTGCAAATGCTTTTCTTGCTGAAATTCATCCACTCGCTCTCTACCTCATCACCAACATGGTTACCCTCTAGATTATAAATGCAGGCTAGTATCCTTGAGCATCTCTAGTGGTGATTTCACTGAATAAATGTGGCATTCCAAATCAGTAAAATGTAAGTCATGCAATAGCTGACCCAGAAATCACCAAATTATCATTTTTCACTGAGTAATGATCAAGTGCCTGCTTGGGAGCGGGCCCAGGCATTGTTCTGGGTGCTGAAAGCCAGCGTGTGAACAAATAAGTCTCTGCTGTCCCACGGAGCAATGAGTTTCTAGGGAAGGAGAGACTCAATGAACTAAGAACCAATCAGGTTCTTACAGGTGGCTGGTAAAATGAAGAAAAGTAAATCTAGTTGGAGAGACAAACTGCTGGATGGTCAATGAAGGCTTCTTGGATAAGGTAGCATTTGGGAAGAGGCCTGAAGACTCATGAAGGTCCATACCACAGAGCTCTCTGGGGGAGAATGTTTCAGGAAGTGGGTGCAGCAAATACAAAGGAGTGGCAGGTGGATTGGCTACCTGAAGTGGATCAGTGTTTACACCTCTTCCTCTATACAGTGGTTATTGCCAGTATAATCATGCAACAACCAGAAATCATTTTGATTCCCTCTTTCATTTTAAAGTAATTTAAAGAACATTTTCAATATTAAATTTCAGTAAAATATTGCACAATGACCTTAATTGTGTATATTTGCCCTTAACATCCCCCCCCCCCAAAAAAAAACCCCTACGTCTTACAGAATCACTATGTTCACTGTTTAAACTTTAAACACAAATAAGTCCTCAGATGGAATGACCCTGGAAGTCAAATTTTGTTCTTTGTGTAATCATTGTACTATGATTGGGTCTTTTGAGTATACACTTAAACTCAAAGTCAGGGAAATGTGGTGCTGGGGAGCGGAGACACAAACTATACTCAAAGCAATTTCTAATTAATTCTGAACCCTTATCAACTAAACTGCAAAATGCCTGTCAGTGAATCTGTGTTTACATAGACCTAACCTTTATCTTTATGCCTACGTGAGTGTGTGAGCATGTGTGCTCTCCTCCCAGCTCCTCAACTCTCCAAAATGTGCTCAGTCACAGCATTTGCCAACTTATGGAGTGTGCAGATTGTCCATGATCACATCTATGGCTGAAATTGGGTTAGGTCAGGTAAATCCACTGGCAGGTTCTTTGAACCTGTGTTTCTATTGCTCAGATTGGAAGAATGAAAAATTAGTATTCATTGAGCTCAGCTCCCTGAGTCTTTTGTGTTTCTGAGTCTCCCACAGAATTTTACTGTCAGGGCGTCTATTTCCATATCACATCCTCTAACTTCTTACCTTGTCCTGGCTTACCTGGCTTACCTCCCTTACCTGGCTTACCCGGGCTATCTGTGTTCCTGTTTGCTGGGAGTTTTAGTACTCTACTGGAACAGCCAGATGAACAGAGGTTGGGGGTGAAAGTACCACTCTGGCCACCTTAAGGACATCCATTGTGCAGTAGAGAGGCAGCCATCTAATGTTTTGTTTGGGTGGATCCCAGCCCTGATTGGGTAGTCCTGCAGGGGATGGGATTAAGTTGTTTCTACTTTTTTTTTTTTTTTTTTTTTTTTAAGAAGATAAGGCAGCATTATTTCATATGGCTGTAAAATGCCAGCTTTGGTCATTTTCATTTAAGTTTGCAAAAATTTCTACATGCCACTCAATTTACCAAAAGACTACCTCATGGTCATATTGTATGTGTGTCTGCGTGTTCAGCTTTTACTTTCTTGGGAATTTAGTAGAACAAGAGAGAGTGCTTTTGCCATTTAAAAAGATTTTTAAAAGATTTTATTTATTCAACAGAGAGATAGAGCCAGAGAGCACAGACAGGAGGAATGGCAGAGGGAGGAGGAGAAGCAGGCTCTCCGCTGAGCAGGGAGCCAACATGAGACTTGATCCCAGGACTCCGGGATCATGACCTGATCTGAAAGCAGACGCTCAACTGACTGAGCCACCCACGTGCCTCTTTTGCCATTTTTTAAAAGAAGTTCTGAGTGCCTAATCAAATCATTTTCTTGAGCCATAATTTATGTGAGTGCCTCTGCTGGGGAGAAGCCAGAAGGGGTGAGGTTGAGAGGGACTTTATATCTCTTCATGGCTTTGCTGGTGACAGAGAAGATGCCCCCCCCCCTGCCCCGGGAATGTTACTTCTCTGTTTGCTCCCAGGCTGGGTAGTCAATGCCTTTAATGGAGGGGCTTCCCCAGAACATGACTGATAGGGGTATCCTTAGGGATGCTGTGATTGCTCTATTTCTAAAATGTCTGATTGTTGTTGGCTTTAAGACGAAGGGCTTATGTATAGGGGTCTGCTTACTTAGAAGCTGAATGTTGTATGATTTGGGATAAGCCAAATGGGCTGATAGAACTTGCCTCAACCTCTAGATAGATCCTGGAGTTACCAGGTATAATGAGTATACTGGGAAAATAGCCCCAGGTTTCTTGGCTCTCTGACCACAGGGTTTGAAGGAAACTCAGGCCAAAAAAAAAAAAAAAAAAAAAAAAAAATTTCTCAGAAAAATATGTTTACAAACATGCACTCTGAAAAAGGAGACTTTGGTAGCCAGTGGAGGCCACTCTTTCTATGCCTCAGTTGGCTTGCAGCATGAAGTAAGCCTGAGGTGAAGAGCTTCACTTCTGCCCAGCCAGGACCCCCTTGGCTTCTCTGTCCATTGTGGGGAAGGCAGTGTTGTTTAGTGTTCTTTATTTTTCACTCACAGCCTCTTGTCCATTGGGTGACAGGAAAAACACCAACTTGGGTTTTGTGTTATTTACATTTTAAGATCCTAATTAAGCTCCATCTGGTGCTGTTTATGTAAAGGGAAGAGGCCTCTGATAAGCACAGCTGGGGAGCAGATTTTCCAGTGCTGCTGTGCCTGTTGTTTTGCTCACTTTCTCCCAGCACAGAGGACCCTCTACAAATGATCAGAAAAGTGAAAGAAGTCTGAAGACAAAAATGTATCTTTGGAATTTCACCAAGTCTTCGGATTTGAATGGAGATAGATGAATGGCATGAGACGGAACTTGACACCCCAGAAGATTCTGGAGAGTCTAGAACTCACTGCCTCTCCTTTAAATGCCCCCTGTCCTTCCCTTTCAGCTCCATGCCAAAGTTCATTTGTGGCCCAGCTGAAGAGAAGAAAGGAAAATTGAAGTATCTGTGATCAGAATGCTGGGTCTTTAGATTAGGGAGGAACCTGAGAAGACATTCCACCCAATATCCTACTTTTTACAGAAAAATCTGGGGTTTATTTACTCCCATGACACAGCTGTATCTTCTTCTTCTTCTTCTTCTTTTTTTTTTTTTAAAGAGAGAGAAGGAGAGAGAGATCATGTAGGAGCAGGGTGAGGGACAGAGAAAGAGAGAGAGGGAGAAGCAGACACCCTGCTGAGCAGGGAGCTCCATGTGGGGCTCAATCCCAGGACCCTGAGATCATGACCCGAGCCCAAGGCAGGTGCCTAACTGAACCACCCAGGTGCCCCACAGTTGTGTCTTCTAAGTGACCAACACTGATCTATAGATAACATGTCAGAAATGCATGTTGTTGCAAAGGGCTATGGTTTTTAATGGCCAGAGACGTGGGGCAACGATCAGAATTCTCTGGCTCTTTAGTATCCTATATATTTTTTAAAAACATGGACTGGGTTAAAAATTAGAAATAAACCAGAGTCCTTATTTACCCTGTGGGTGAGTTCTCCTCTGTGGGCCTGGAGGCTGAGTCTGTGCCATAACCATATTTTCTGCTCATCTCAGGGTCCATGGAACTGCATTCCATGGCACAGGAGGTCCTATATCCATAGAAATCCAGACAGCCATTCAGATAACTGTGACACTTGATGGGATGTGGTCATGAGTGTTCCCTGCAGAAGAGGATACTTATCTGATGTGGAAGGAGGGCACCATTGGAAAGGTCATTTGATGATGAAGCTGAATATCCCTTTCCAGTCATAAGAGACTTATAAAATGCTTAGGAGGAGCTTCTTTTGTGAGGAATGCAGGAGTTTCAGAGGCAGGGTCACCTGACAGTCATAAATAGGAGGGTGAGTGGGAAATAGTGGGTGAAAATGGAAGCTGGTGGTGGGGAGAGGGGGCATAGGAAGGATATAATAGGGTATACTTGGGAAGTGTAGAAGGACAGCAGGTGCTATGGTCAGAAGGCTTCTGAGGGGGGGATACTGGAGATAATTAAGAGCCTAGGGATTCTTGGAGCAGGTGTAGTTACAATTTTAAGTGCTATGAGCCTCTGTTTGCGTATCAAACCCATCATCCTCAAAGTGCCTGTATAACACGTTCACTCCTTGCCTCACTTCCTGACCTGGCCCAATACTATCTCCAAAGGGAACTCTTCTTATTTCTGATTGAGGTATGAAGGCAATAGGTACTTCACTGGAACACAGGCTTTTTTGTGTGTGAGTTTTTTTTTTTTTAATTTATTCATGAGAGACACACAGAGAGGCAGAGACCTAGGCAGAGGGAGAAGCAGACTTGTGTTTTGAAGCTAAAATGTTATCAATCCAAACTGGATTGTTATAAATTTAGAAGATCAATTGTAATCTGCATGACATTTAAAAAAATAACTAAATATCTAAAATAAATATATAAGTATATATTCAAAAATATAAAGTAGAGAATCAAAAAAGTTCACAATAACAAAAATCAAGGAAGCTCCAAAGAATATGGTACTGGAGGAGACAAATATAAGGTATGTAGAAATCAAAGAGAAAAATGGCAGAAATCCTTATTGTTAATTACATGTAATGGGGAAAACTCTCCAAAATGCAGTGACTGACAGAATGGAGGGGAAAACCAAGATCTAACCTTATCCTATCTACATAAAACTTGCTTCATGTGTAATGTTGAAAAAGATGAAAATGAAAGTATGAAAAAAGTTATTTTATAAGCAGTAACAAAAGAGGCATGGAGTCTATATTTAAAAAAACTAGACTTTAAGTCAAAAACTCTTAAAATAGACAAGGGCATTATATATCGATAAAGGTGAATTTAACAAATACATATAATTTGAAAGCATATATCAAAAATATTCCCCAAATGGGTGCACCCGGCTGGCTCAGTGGGAGGAGCATGGGACTCCTGATCTCAGGGTCATGAGTTTGAGTCCCACGTTGGGTGTAGAGGTTACTTAAAAATAAACTTTTATAGAGTAAGGAGTGTGTGTGTGTGTGTGTGTGTGTGTGTGTGTGGTGATCACTTAAGGTTAACAAAAACATGTAAAAAACTTCATACATGTCACTTTAAGTAAGAACTACAGTGGCTGCCACCTGACTCTTTCCTGTTTGAGTGAAGGGTGAAAAATGTACCAGTCAGGTGTGGGTGGCTAAGCTAAGGCAAGGTGGCTGCTTTGTATGCATGCACTTCCAGAGTGTGTTGGGGCAAAGAAAACATTTCTGTGGATCATAAGTGGGTCCTGTTGAAACCAGATGTGAGATTATCTAAGCACTCGTTTGAAAGGACTCACTGCGAAGGCAACTGGAACTCTTTGGAGAGAGGCTGAAAGGAATGCTAGCTTCTGGGGGACAACAGAAGGAGGAAGTGGGCATCTGGAAAAGCCAAGCATATGAACACATAAAAGAAAGTGAGAGAACCCTGCCGATGGTCCAGAGATGGATTCTAAAGGATCACAGAAGTGTCCCACCAGAGTATGAATCAGGTCAAAACATCAGCCATGCCCAGAACAAAAAGCCAGCTTCTCACAGTGCCAGGTCAGTAAGAACTTTCCTTATTTCTCCCTTCGTTTCTTCTAACCAATACTGGAGGGGTCAGTATTGCATGTATTTCCCGGGAAGAGAGAAGGAGCAGAACACACACCATTGTCCTGTCTATGGTTTCTGTTCTCTGCAGGCAGGGTGGCTAGGGGTAACAGCAGACAGGTGTTAATATGGATGAAGACTGAAATGTAAGGTATTATGGAACAACATTTTAACTTCTGGAATGGGACTGTTTTATGACAAACTGACCATATGACTCTGTGTTACTTAAGAGTGATCACAAAAGCGTGCCTGGGTGGCTCAGTGGTTGAGTGTCTGCCTTTGGCTCAGGTTGTCATCCCGGGGTCCTGGGACTGAGTCCCGCAATAGGCTCCCTGTGGGGACCCTTCTCCCTCTGCCTGTGTCTCTGCCTCTTTCTCTCGGCATCTCCCATGAATAAATAAATAGTGTCTTAAAAAAAAAAAAAAGAGTGACCACAAAAGTCATGGGTCAACTGACTTTTCTTCATGGGATAGTGAAAAATGACCCCTAATGAGAAGACTAGTATAAGAATTTAATAGAGTTCCTTTGTGATTGCATCCAACATCAGATCTTGACAAATGAACTTACACATTTTGATGACTTCTCAGTCTAAATCTTGCTGTGAGCTTAGAAATACCATTGCAAAGTTCATTAAAGAAGAAAGAAAAATTGTAAGAATGAATAAAGAGGTGAAGCTTACCCTGCTAGAGGGTATGTAAACAACCTAAATATTTACAGAAACTGACAGTACTGTTGCAATAATTGATCCAAGGATGGATCAAGAAACCAATACGGATAGTGCAAGAACAGATAACAGCTTATATGACAATTAAGGATATACAGACAATAGCACAAACCAGAAACAAATTGCTCACTGTAAAGTGCCAAGATGAATGGTTAACTATTTTGACAAACATAAATTTGGATCATTCAGAAAATAGACTCCAAATGATTAAATAGTTAAATATAAGTAATGAAATTAAGAAAGTATTACACAAACAAGTAATGATTTTTCCCCCCTGGATCACTTAATATGAAGCAATGATAGCAGATATAAAGGAAAGGGATGCTAAAATGGACTTTGTTGAAATATTTTTGTCAAACACACTACAGTCAAAATTAAGAATCTGGTGATACTTATGTTTCTGCCAGTATGATGAATGAGGCACCTAGACAGGCTCTGTTGCTGAAAACAGCTAGAAATATTGGAACAAATATATTTTTTAAAATTCCCAAATGCATACATGATGACACAAAATATAAAGAATATAAAGCAAAAATAAAATGACCATGGTATCTTTGAAAAATAAGTAGAACTCATTATCTGGCTTTTGATTTAGGTGTTGGCTTAGGCCACCACTTGCATGGTTTCCAATGTCATGGGTAGGACTCATGTGCCCAACATCTATGCAAGTTGGAGTTTTGAGTAGGAGATACCATCCATAGAGCTGGGATTCTAAAGAAATGTATCATTTTAAGGGCAAAACTCACCTCCCACATCTGCAGGAGAGTACAACAAAATAACTATTTGACATAAAACTTGGGAGTTTTATGAGGAGATGGGAATATTTCCTGAGAAATTGTAACAGACTAGACCTTTTGCCTATTTGCTGCCTCCTAAACCTGCCACCTGAGAAGCCTACAAAAATCTCAGTTTGAGAATTTAGCTTAAGTAAGTCTGGCAATTTCCATAAATGCCTGGCAGAAGCAAACACTGGTTCCATCTGGAAGAATTTATTCTAATTCTCAATTAAATTCTGGGAAAAAAAATCAATGCACAGTAAACAAAATTGCAAAGTCACAAGGAAACGAACTACCTTGAGTGAAAGTCAGCAGACACAGCAAAATATCAGATTCTTGGAGATTTTATTTTTTATTTTTTATTTCTTGGAGATTTTAGATAGAAATTATCAGATGTAGAAAAAAAATCTGTTAAATAAACTTCAAAATACAAAAGGGTAACCTGAAACTGAATACAGAACAAAAAGATTCATAAAAGAATAAAATATTCTAGAATTAAAAATAATTGAAATTTGAGACTCAAGGGTTAGATATTTCTTCTTTTAGTCAAAACTGAATGAAACGTACCAGATTTTTATACTTTTGCCTTAAACAACTAGAAAACCAGGCAAAACACATGAAACAACAATTTTTAGACATTGAGTAATAGGCAGACAGGGACTTCCAGCACTCAACAAGGTTTGGAATAATTTGGTTCCCACCAAGTGGAGTGAAAAGCACTCATGATACATGAGACATCAGATAAATCCTCAAAAGGGATCCTTAATAATGGTTCTAAATTAATGTTAGACTAAATGCTACTCTGAACCTACTCTAACAAAGCCTGAAAATAAGTTTTGAAAAGATACGATTGATTCCAAGCAACCTAACTGTAAACCAGAATACAACCCACATTTTTTATTATTTTTATAACTATTCATTTATTTTAGAGCGAGAGTAGAGGAGGGAGGCTTGGGAGGGTCATAAGGCGAGAGAGAATCTCAATCAGACTCCACAATGAGTGCATGGAGCCCAACATGGGCCTTGATCCCATGACCCTGAGATCATGACCTGAGCCAAAATCAAGTCTGTTGTTTAACCGACTGAGCCACCCAGGTGTCCCCATACAATCAACAGTATTTAAAGGGGAAAAAAAATCCAGGAACCAACAATTTAAATTTTCTAATGTCTGGCATCCCCTCAAATTTAATGTGCATGTAAGAAGCTAGAAAATATGAACCATAGCTAAGATAAAAGTCATTGAGTAGAAACACATCCCCAAATGACAGAGATGACAGAAATAGCAAAGGTCACCGAAAAAAGTGATTACACTCCATGAGTTCAAGAAGGTAGAGGAAAATATCAGCATGGTGAGGGGAGAAATGGGAGATAGAAAAAAAGACTCATATGAAACTATAAGGAATGAGAAATCTCTGAAAGGAAAAATGATACACTAGGTGGGATTAATAAAAGATTAGATACTGTGAAAGAAAAGAACAGTGAACCTGAATACATGGTGTTAGAAACTATTCAAACTGAAATGCATGGAGAAAAAATAAAAGATACTCTCTACTTAAAAAGGGAACAGAGAATTAATGATATGTGGGAAGATGCCAACTGGTTTCAAATAAGTAGAACTAAAATCCCAGAAAAAGAGCCAAGATGATGGGAAAACTATAAAAAAAAAGGTAAAAAGATATCTCTCATTTTTAATTACTTAAAAGAATAATTATTTTTTAAAAAATAACAATCCATTGATAGGCTTACAGTATATGCTTAAAGAGGTGACAGCCATTGCAGAAAGGATAGGAGAGGCAGAAAGGATACTGTTGTAAGATTCCTGCATGATAAGTTATATGTTATATCATTATTTAAAGATGATCAATGCTAAGTTAGAGATAGATGTTGTAAACCCTACAGCAACCCCCCCAAAAAAGTAAAATCAAGGAGGCAAAACAGAGACAAATGGCATAAAAATAGCAAAAGAAGGAGAGAATAAAAGTAGAAACAAAATGCAGTCAGAATAAACAGGAAACAAATATCAAGATGACAGATTTAATAATAATTTATAATTATTTAATTATAATTATTTAAATATATTTAATAATAATTGATAACTATATGAGGTGAAATGATGTAAACACTCAAATCAAAAGGATAGTCATGAAATAGCAAAAACAATGCCTGATTATATGCCGTCTGTGAGAAACACACTTTAAATATGATACAGCTAGTTTAAAAAGAAAAGGATAGAATAAGATATCCTAGACCAACACTAATCAAACTACTAGGATTGGTATATTAATATCAGACAAAGTAAAATTCAGAACAAGGAATATTACCAATGATAAGAAGGCCCATTTTCATATTAATTAAGCAGTCGTCTCATCAGGATGATCTAACATCCCAAATGTGCATGCTCATAAGAACAGAGCTTCAAAATACATTACAAATGTAATGTACAAACGTATCGTATTGTACATTCCAAAATCTATTAGAACTGAAAGAATAAATAGATAAATCCATGATTATGGTTGGAGAGTTTAACACTAATATTTCAGGAATTGAATAAACAAATAGACAAGACATCAATAAGGATATGGAAGACTTGAAAAATACCATCAACCAATGTGCTTCAACTGACACTTATAGATTGCCAAAACCAGAAAGACACACATTCATTTCAAGTGTAGGAGGAACATTCACCAAGATGTACCACAATATTGACCAAAACACCTCAATAAAGTTAAGGTATTAAAATCATACAAAGTGCATTTTCTGCCTGTAGAGCATGAAACTATGAATAAGAAATGGAAAGATATCTGAAAAAATTTCTTCAAATATTTGGAAAGTAAACAAAATTGCTCTAACTAAACCATGGGTCAAGGACAAAGTCACAAGGGAAATTTGAATTTGCTTTGAATGCAATTAAAAAAAAACAGAACATATCAAAAGTTGAGATATGCAGCTAAAACAACATTTGGAAAGAAATATGTAGCATTGCCTACTTAACTGCTGTGTGCTGAATTGTGTCTTCTCCCCACTTTCCCTTCCAGTTCATATGTTGAAGTCCTAATTTCCTGTACCTCAGAATTTGATCATATTTGAGACAGTATCTTTAAAGAGGTAATTAAGTTAAAATGAAGCTCTTAGAGTCGGCCTTAATCCAATAGGATTGGCGTCCTTGTAAGAAGATATTAAGACACAGAACACGGGGAGAAGATGGCTATCTGCAAGCCAAGGAGAGAGGCCTCACAAAGAACCAACCCTGCTTACACCATGATCTTGGTCTTCCAGCCTTCAGAATTGTGGGAAATAAATTTCAGTTGCTTATGTTACCCACCTTTATGGTGCTTTGTTTTGGCAGCCCTAGCAGAACTAACATACTTCTATTAAAAGACAATGAAAGGTCCCAAATCAAAGATCTAAGTATCCACCTTAAGAAAATAAAAATAGAAGAACAAATGAAACCCAAAGCAAGCAGGAAAAAAGAGATATTATAGGCAGAAATGTATAAAGTAGAAAAGTCAATAAACCTCAAATCTGGCTTTTTGAAAAGATAAATAAAACTGATAAATCTAAAAACCAATAAAACCAAAAGCTAGTTCTTTGAAAAGAATAATAAAACTGATATAACACCAGTCAGGGTGACCAAGAAGCAAAATTAAAAACTCAGGTTAATGTCTAGAATGATAAAACATTGAGATCCTACAAAGAGTACAAGGATACATAATACTGTGAACAACTTTATGCCAAAATATTCAACAACTTAGATGAAATAAATTCTTAAGGAGACACAAGCTACCAAAGCTCTCTGAAGAAGAAATAAATAACCTGAACAGCTTTATATCTATTAAATAATTGTTGATTTATGGTGAAAAATCTTCTTACACAGAAAATTCTTGGCCCAGAGGGGTTTCTTGCTTTACTTCAGTAAACAATTCTACACCAACTCTTAAGCAAATAAAAGAGGAGGGTACAACCCCTCATTCACTTTATGAGGTCAGCATGACCTCGAGACCAAACAATATAAATCCATCACAAGAAAAATAAACTGCAGGGGCACCTGGGTGGCTCAGTGTTGAGAGTCTGCCTTTGGCTCAGGTCATGATCCGGGGGTCCTGGGATCGAATTCTGAATCAGGGTCCCTTCTCAACAGGGAACCTGCTTCTCTCTGTGTCTACATCTCTGCCTCTTTCTCTGTGTCTCTCATGAATAAATAAATAAACTCTTAAGAAAAAAGTAAATTACAGATTGATTCGCCTCATGGACATACATGCAAATGTCCTTAGTAAATTTTGCAAATTGAATTTAGCATTATATAAACAGAATGAGACATCATTACCAAGTGGAGTTCATGCCAGGAATATGTGGTTAGTTTAATACTCAAAAACACATTGTATTTCATCCTATTAACCAAGTACAAAAAAAAGTCAATAGATACTGAAAAAAAATTGATACAGTTTAATATATATTCATGAGAAAAATTCTTAGGAAACTAGTAATAGAAGAGAATTTTCTCTTTATGATAAAGGACATCTATTATAAAATCTTTTCAGCTAGCATCACACTTAATGGTGAAAGAGTGAATGCTTTCTTTCTAAGACTGGTAAGTAGATAAGGCTATTCATTCTTACCATCACTTTTATTCAATATTATTCTGGAGGTCCTAGCCAGTATAGACTAGGCAAAGCAAGGAAATAAAAGTCACACAGACTGAGAATAAAAAAATAAGATTGTTCTTATTCACAGAGAACATAACTGTTTATGTTGAATATCCTGGGGAGTTTATAGACGTATTACTAGAAATAATAAGTGAGTTTAGCAAGATCTCTGGAAACAAAAAAAATCCATTGTACTTCTACACACTAGCTAAGCATAATCCGAAATGGAAATTTAAAAAATTATCATTTAAAATATTATCAATATATAGAGCACTTAGAGATAATTTAAAAAATAGATATACAATACCTATACACTAAAAAGATGAAAGATTACTGAGAGAAATTAAAGGAAAACTAAATAAATGTAAAAATGGTGTTCGTAGATTGAAAAACTTACTACTATTAGATAATCAATCTTCCAAAATTTGGTCTATCTGTATGTTCTTTGCAATCTCAAAGTCCCTGCAAGCTTTTTCAAAATTAGAAGCTGATAAGTAAATTCTAAAATTCATGTGGAAATACAAACCACATCAAATAGACAAAACAGTTTTGAAAAAGAACAAATGGGGGAAAATTTCACAATTTGGTTTAAAGATTGGCTATGAAAGATTGACAGTGTGCTATTGGCATAAGGATAGACATATAGAATAATAAAACAATAGAGAAATAGACCCAGTCATTTGGTTAATTTTTTACAAAGTTGCCAAGGTAATTTAATGAGGGATAGGACCAATTTTTCAACAACTCATATTTGAACCATTGGATATCCAAATTAAAAAAAAAGTGAAACTTTCCTCTTATTGTGCACCAAATTAACCCAAAAAGGAAAGTAAATCTAGATATAAGAAGAGCAAAGGTGACAAAGTATGTAGAGGAAAACACAGCAGAAGATTTTTTTGTGTGTGATCTTGGAGTAGTCAAAGAATTCATAGTTTGGACATAAAACCATAAAAGAAAAAAATGATAAGTCACACTTCATCAAAATTAAAGAGTTTTGTTCCTAAATAGACACTGTTAAGAAAATACAAAAGCGATCAATGAACTGGACATGCCAACAGATACCTGATGATGTACTTGTATCCAGAATAAATTAAGAACATTTACAGCTCAGTAATAAGGAAAAGTCAACACGATTAAAAAATGGACAGAAGTTTGAATACACATTTCACCAAGCAAGATGTGCAATTAGAAAATAACCCCATGAAAAGATGCTGAACATTATTAATATTAGGGAAATGTAAAATCAAACCATAATGAAATGGGTGCCTGGATGGCTCAGTAGGTGGAAGAACATGTGGCTCTTGATCTCAAGTTGTGAGTTCAAGCCCCACATTGGGTATAGAGATTATTTAAAAATAAAATTGAAAGAAAAAACATGGTGAAATGAAATACCACTACGCATTCATTAAAAAGGCTAGATTAAAATGACTGACCATGGCAAGTGTTGGGAAGGATATCCAGCAACAGGAACTCTTATACATGATTGTGGGGATGCCAAATGTTGCAGACACTGGAAAAAGAGTTTATTTATCCAATGGAAATGGAGGCGTGTATTCACACAAAGATTGTAGTCGAATGTTCAGAGCAGCTGTTTTCATAATAGCTAAGAACTACCAACAACCCAAATGCTCATTAACGAGTGAATAAATAACACTACACAGGTAGGAGGAAGCATGGATACACACTACGACAGAGATGAATTTCAAAACCATTATGGTAAGTAAAAGAATATGGAAACAAAATAATATATATAGTATGCGAAATTTTCCCTGTATGTGAAATTCTATCAAAGGCCACATGATAGTGATGGAAAGCAGACCAGCAGTTTCAAAGCATCAAAGAGCAGAGTAGAGGATTAACTGTAAAGGGCCACAAAGGAACTTTTTGGTGGTGATGGATGTATTCTGTAATTCTCATGACTACAGTTTTTTCAAAACTCACTGAAATACACACAATTGGTGAATCTTACTGTATGTAAACTGCACCTCATTAAAGTTGATTATATATTCACATATAGGTTAGACTGAGATCTTCCAGTACATGTCTCAGTTTCAGAAGAAGAGAGAAAAATCAGGACAGCAATATTTGACGTGGTTAACAATTTTCAAGAACTTTGAAAGACAGCAATACACAGACATGAGAAGCCAGATAAATTCTGAACAAAAGAAAACAAACCCACATCTAGAAATATCTTAGAAAAATTATATATATAAAAAAAGAAAAATTCTATATTACCTAAGACAGAAGCATGTGAAGATGTGTTGAATATCTTGAATGAGAAACTTATACTACTACTTAATAGAAGCAATAGAAAATTATAAGTTTGTGGACTATGGGAAAGCAATGGACAAGCTAGAATTACATACCCAGCAGAAAGTCTTTGATAAAAACAGGTGGCAAATGAAAGATGCTTCATACCAACATAAACACAAACTTTTCTTTCCTAATAGACTTTTCCTAAATTAGTAAAATATGAAGAACATAACATAAGCAGATAGAAAGTTGACCCCAGATGGAAGATTTGAAATATAAGAACAAATTAAGAGTATGAAAATATGTGCTTAATTTAAGCAATCTTTGACTAGGTAAGAAAATAATAAAACCCTGTGAGACTAGAACAAGAGAAAACAAGAACACTCCACAGTAATGGGAGTGCATGTGTGAGCCAGGAGGAATAAACAAGAATGTTCATGACAGCAGTATGTGTAATAACAAAAGCTGAAAATAACTCTAACGTCATCAGTAGTAGGATAGATAAGTGTGGATAGTCCTACAATGGCATATTTTATAGCATGAATTATTGCTATGTTCAGCAACCTGGTTGAACTCCAAGGAAGTAATATTGAGGTACAAAAAGAACCCCAAAGTGAGTGATAGAAGAATACATACTGTATCATTCAGGTCATTAAAATTTAAAAACCTGCAAAATGAAACTGCATGCATACCTATAAACAATGTGGTAAAATTATACAGAGCAGTAAAATTCAGCATAACGGCTATATTGGTGAGGAAGGTTTGGACAGTATCAAAAGGGATTTCAGAGACCATTTCATTATTCATTTTTTGAAACTAGGAGGTGAGTCCAAGTGTATTTATTAGTTTAGGGTTCTTTGTATCTTACACGTATTCTTTGTATCTTACACAGACCACACATAAATATATATCTTACATATATGTATCATATATATATACATGATACAAATGTTACAATGCATTACAGTACAATATGTTAATTTCAAATTTAAAAGCACCAGAGAATCTGGAACATTCAGATGTCCTTTCCAATGTCCCCAGTTACCAGATGGGGTGTGCTGTGGTTTAAGGGTGATGAAAAGATGATGTGATTAGAGGCCTTTTCAGTACAGGGATGGGGGAAGGGCTGAGGGATGGTAGAGAGATGGTAGGGAGGGGCCTCTTGGATTAAGTTCTATTTCAGTCTAACCCTTATAATGATAAGGGACTAGCTTCCATCCTACAATGGAGCTAAAGTCTAAAATACAAGTGGTTCAATGGACCATCTTTTTTTTTTTTTTTTTAATCTTTTTATGATAGTCACACAGAGAGAGAGGTGGAGAGACAGGCAGAGGGAGAAGCAGGCTCCATGCACCGGGAGCCCGACGTGGGACTGAATCCCGAGTCTCCAGGATCACGCCCTGGGCCAAAGGCAGGCTCCAAACCGCTGCGCCACCCAGGGACCCCTACAACGGACCATCTTAAAAGCCAAGAATAGGGCAGCCCGGGTGGCTCAGCGGTTTGGCGCCTACCTTCGGCCCAGGGCGTCATCCTGGAGACCTGGGATCGAGTCCCGCATCGGGCTCCCTGCACAGAGCCTGCTTCTCCCTCTGCCTGTGTCTCTGCTTCTCTCTCTCTCTCTCTCATGAATAAAAAAAAAAAAAAAAAAAAAAAAAAAAAAAAGCCAAGAACATTGAACTCAGAGCATTCTCGTATCAGAAATGAGTACATAGAGGTCCTAAAAACCCTTTGTCTCTCTTTAGGGTTAAGTCTGCAAAAACCCGGGTAAGGACCAAACTGTTCTATGAAAGAACAGTGCTTTGCAATCTAGTCATTAATCTTTTCCTTCTGGGTCACTCCCTTTTTACCCTCACACATACTTGAATAAATTATTTTTATTATTATTAAATTAAAATTTAATACCTAAAAATGAAAATACTAAGATACCATTGGCCACTAGGACCAGAATCACCCAGTAAGGGGTGGGAATCCCCTCCACATAGACGCTGTGATGTTCCCCTTCACAAGCTTTTTGAAATCTCCTCTGTGATCAAACTGTTCATTTTCCTTCCTTATGCACTTTTATAGGTACTGAGAGATGCCTTGAGCTATGCAGACCATTTCTTCTGAATGAAACTTTCTTTTTGGCCTAGCAATCTTCATTAAATATTAGGCCAGCTGAAGACTTTAGGTAATTTTTTCCTAAATCCTTTATTTTTTTTAATCTAGAAAATCATCATCCATGTAAGTTTTATTTTTATTTAATTCTATTCGACATATGCTATATTGAATTATATGATTGTAATCCACTAATTCCCTCCCTTAAAATAAAAAAAACTCTGTTGTATCTTAACTTTGTTGATGCAAATCTTTGTCAAATGTATTTTGCACATTCATTCCTGCCTTCTTAAATAGAACGTAACATAACTTGCAATTTTCTTGATAATGCAAAGTCATTGTGATGGATATCAGGTCTGGTGCTAAAACAGTGATTCTAGAGCTTTTACCCTTCTACAAACATCTCCATTGCTGTGCATTTTCAGCCTGCCATTGCAGGGGTTTTTCTTTTCTTTTTCCCTGATATTTTAAGCTGTTAGCTAATATATAATGGCTTTCCTGCCTCTTTATAGTTTCCTGCATTTTGTGTGTTTTGATCAGGAAGCAAGGCAACCTGTTAGAATTGCATATAAACTAAGAGTAAATGGGTTATGAGGGAGGGCCTGCTTGTTCTCATCCAAATTTAATGGAAATTATATTAGATTTTCTCTGAGATCTTTTCCAGGGAACATTTTCTAGGCTTCTTCTGAATAAAGTATATGAACGTCTAAGGAAAGTGAAACTTTGCATAGAGATTAAGGAACCTTTGGAGCCAAACTCTGTGTCTTTAAATCCTGTGACTTTGGACATAACACTCTTCGCCTCACTTTGCTCACCTCTAAAGTGGGCGTGATAATAATACGACTGTGTAGGATCTTTATGAAGATAAGTCAAGCTAATCTTGTTCAAGTCAAGTTCATCAAGCATGGAGAACATTTTGGGAGTTAAAATTCTGTGAATTAATCACTTAGAATTCAGAAACAAGGTCTGTTACCTTTGCAGGACAGCATATGAAAATCTTCCTGCCTGATACTGTTGCTGAATTATAGCACCTGTATTCTGGCCAGAGTGTGTCCTTGAGGTTGCAGTTTGCAGCCTTGTAGACATTTCTGTATCACAGGGGTCACAGAAACACTAATCCCTTCCAGAAGCCGGTGGAAGGGAAGATTCAGAATTACACTGGGCTTCACACCGGACATGAACACAGAGGCTTTGCAGCAAACAACCCGGGTGAGGACTGGGCCCTGGGGTTGGGCACATACTGTTTGCTTTTGTAAATCATTGTTTCCTTGCTCATCCCACCTATGCGGGACAGAGAGAGCTACCCTCTGGGGTGGGTAAGGCTGAGGTTGGTCCTGCAAGCTGCTGACGGGAAGGCAGACACAATTATAAAATAACATAAAATAGCATCTGATGTAAAGAATAAAAAGAAGACTTGATCAGAGCTGTAGGCAGGGAGCACAGAGGAGAATCCAACTCTGTGGGCCACCTGGAAGAGGCAGTAGTTACACTGGGTTTTGAAATGTAGAAGTTAAGATGGGTGGGTGGAATAAAATCCAGAACTATTTGGGAGGTAAAGCTGTTAGTGCTCAGAGCATGCTGACGGCAGCAGAGGGGAAAGCAGATCCCAGGTTGTCATGAGATTTTGGGGTTAATGGGGAGAGAGAGGAACTGCTCCACCTACTCCCCCCCCGCCCCCTCGGCAATGTGTGGCTTCTACGAGGTAGTGTATGGGACGGGTCAGCACACGGTAGGATCTCAACAAATATTGGTTTCTTTTCTCCTTGGAGGCATAAGTTCTAAATTTATTAGTGTTTGGAAATAAAATGAAGACATCAGGTTTATGAAATGGCTAGGTTTTCTGTTGAAATTCTGGTGGATTGCTGCTGAGCTGCCTTTGGCTGATAAAGCAGGACCTTGCCAAAGTCCTTCTCAGCAGCAACTTTACTGGGCTAAAAACCATTTTTTTTTAAGTGGCCACACTGGCTGCCTGACAAGTCGATTGGCATAAGGGCACTGGGACTGGGGGAAACTAAGGAGTAAACACTGTATCTGATGGAGCAGCTTCTTTTGCCTTTTGGGTAAAAGTTGCAAGCAGAGGCTTCCGACCAGGGCAACCCTCTCTTGCCCTCAGGGTTCCTTTGGCTGTGGATTATCAGCAGCAGGGGGTTCTTGGCTACAATGTTAGGGCCTCAACTCCTCTGATAGCCCTGGCCTCCCTCCCCACCCTCATCACCATTTTTCTGGGGCCAGAAAACTGCCCTGTGCTCGCTGCTTCCTTCAGATCCCAGCACCGAGGACTGCCTTTGACACTGTCCAGATACCTACCAGGGGGGAGGTCAGAGTTACCGCTTATCCCTCCTCCAGGGGCATTTGAACCCCAGAATCCTGGGGACCCAAGGGCCCAGAATTGCCCGCAGGCAGGGCCCTCTGGGTCGTGATCCCAAGCCCGCCCACAGCTAACAGGGCTGCCTGCCCAGCCGGGAGAGATTTCCTAATTCAGACAAGCTGGCTGGTTCACATTCGCAGGTGCGAGGCTGGGGGGTGCGCTGGCGGCCCTTTGGCACTGACACTGCCTCTAAGGAGAGGGGCGGGTGGGGGCAGGAGGGGGAAACTCAATCACAGTGCAGGAGGCCGGAGGAGGCTTTTAGCCAAGTGCCAGTCATGGGCGGGGGGAGCAGCTGATAGCATCGCCCTCCCGGTCTGGTTACAGCCCCCTGCCTCCCCGGAGCGCTAATGAGAAGCCGGCAGTGGATACCAGAGAAGGTGGTCCCAGTGAGCTGGGGGCTGGGGGGGGCTGGGACACAGGGGAGGGAAGGGACAGTAGGACTCCAGAAAAAAGCCTTCTGTAGTTTTGCCTCAAATCATTCCTTTTGACAGTGACTGGCTTTCTCCACGGGAATCTGGTAATGCCCGAGGAAAGAACCACTTTGAAAAGAACACGAGGTTCTATTTCTTCCAGGACAGATCGTGCCCATTTCTGGGGCGTCCTCCCTCTTCTCGAATACACCAGTCGTTGCCTGCATTTAGCTTGCCATTGCTAGAAAATGTGTGGAACCTCCTCTTTGCTTTGATCAGCGGCTGGTTACTGAGGGCATCTGATGGCCAAGCTCTGGCCACAGACAGCCCGCCGAGACCGGGGGAAGAGCCCTCTCCCCCTGGTGGCAAAGGACAGGGGGCCGTGGGGTTCTGGGTGCATCTGTTGAATTCTCTCTTCATTGATGTGGAATTAAAGCAAAATGCTTCTTACTGTACATAATGTCAACTGTCCCACCAAAAAAGAAGCTTTTTTTCTTCTTTTTTAATCTTTTTTTTTTTTTTTTTTTTGCAATGGAGTGGTTTTCCCAGGCCTAGTGCTAATTAAATGCTTTGTATGCATGATCTCATTGATCCTCACAGTAATCCTACCGGATGGGCATTGCTATTCATCCCCCATTTTGCAGACAAGGAAACTGAGGTCTAGAGAGGTTAATTCACACCCATAAAGTAGTGGCATAGCAGAGATGTGAGCTTAAGCCTTCTGACTCCCAAGCCTCTTGATGCAAAAGTGTCATCGACTTCGTATTTGGTATCTGTCACCCACTTGTGACAACACCGCCGCACTGCCTTTTCTTCCTTCACCCATCTTACTGAAGTAGTTCTGCCGTCTGCCAGAACTGGGGATGGAAACGTTTAAGAAGAAGTCTCTGTGCCTGAGGAATGTAAGCTGCTGTCAGGGAGCCGAGCCCAGCACTACCACCATGGAAAACCCCAGTGCTGTAGGAACACGGATGAAGGAATGCTGACTACCCAGGTTGATGAGTCAGGGTGTCTCCAAGGAACCTACCAGAGAGGTACAGCATGGCGAAAGGCCCTGCAGGGGGTTGGGCAGTGGTCTTTGGTTGGGGAGGGATCTGGGGCGGGCTACATGGAGCCAAATCAGGAAGGCTCCCCTACCCCTTGCCAGGATGGGCGTTAGACTTTAGCAAGTGTTCTTTGGGGTTTTAGGTGGGGAGGTGATTAGATCACATAGGTATGTGCAGCTTACCTCACTGGATGGGCCCTTCTATTTCCAGATATTTGTGTGATCACTCCTTTCTCCAACCTTCATCTGTTTCCAGGTGATTTTTCTTCCTGGTTTCTAAGTTGGCAGTTTCCTCCAAGGATAGAAGGAAATGCCCCAGTAGGTCTGTGCAGGAATGCATGCTCTGCTGAGGAACCAGAGAGCCTGGAAAGCCATCAAGCTGACTGTGGCTCATGGGGCTGATGAAGCACAGAGGCTTCTGAAGAGTTCTGGATGAGGTCTCCTTGGCCACACCTGAACTATGTTTCATTATCCATGCAGGGAGGGGTCCCCCCTGCCCATCATTTTAAAAAATGCCACACGCTGAGAAAATTTATTTCAGGCCAGGGAAGAACTTGGAGATGAAATCTCAAGGCTTTGCCTAAGGATTTGTCCACATGGTTTCTACTAGACAAACCATTGTAGTTATGCATGAAAACCATCTGTAGAGCTTTGGAAATTCCCTGCTCCATGTGCCCCATTAAGCCGAGGAGGCACCAAGGCTGCCCTGGTCAGAAATGAAAATTGTAAAACATCATGTGCAATTTCAACAGTTGTTATTTTGAATGATTTGTGCTGTTCCTTCACTGACCTCCCCAACCCTCGTGGCTACTTGGACTTTGAGTCAGTTGGAACTAGTTCTTCTCACCCATGACATGATTGGCACATGGGCTGGATAATTCTTTACTGCAGGGGCTGCCATGTGGATTGTAGGACATTTCACAGCATCCCTGGCCTCTCTGCACTAACCACTATTAGCAGCACCCTGGCTGTGGCAATGAAAAATACCTCTAGACCATTGCCAATGATCCTCTGGGGATGAAGTCACCCTAACTAGGGAACCACTTTCACCTATATTCTGAACCCGGCCACTTGACTTCTCAGTTGCATGGTCTTTGGCAATTTACCAAAACTCCAAGAGCCCCAGTTTACCTGCTTGGAAACTGGTGATCTCTGTGTCTGCCTTTTGGGGTTTCTGTGGGTTAATGTTCAAATGCTGACCACTTCACTTGGTTCTCAGAAAACCCGAGTCTGTCTTCCCCATCTTCTAACCCATGGTGCAGGATCCTTTTCATTATGTGTATCGGGCTTCTGAGGCCCATCTACAATGAAATGGCCAAATGGAGCTACAGACAAGTGTGAAGTGGTGGACTTCCTCTTGGCCAGCAAATCATTTTCTGGGTGTATCTGCTCTTTGTACTTTCATAGTTGAGCATCCCATTTGGGACAGGCAACTCTAAGCTGCCCATTGGCCCTGGTGAGGGACCAGGCTCTGCTCTAAGTTGATTTGCACTCTCCAAGTTCTTGTCATCTCACTCTTCCTTGTCTATTTTCTACAGATTCAGTGCTAGAAGGTTTTTTTTTTTTTTTTTAATCTTTTCTGGAACTTTGCTCTCTATGTCCTTTGTTTTGCACCCCCTTGGCTTGCACAGGGCACAAACGGTTAAGGGCATTCAGCTTGGCTGCCTCCCCGAGTCCCTGTAGACTACCTTGGAGGGACTGAATGAAATTGATAGTACTAACGTTACATCGCTCAAATCCCCAAAGAAAGAGTAGCTGGGCAGCGAGAAGGAATGACCGCAGAGAAAACAGCTGTCAAGGGCAGCTATTGGTTTATCTTTCATGGAAAGAGAGACATAATGAATTCTAAATTAACCATAGTCAGAGTATTTTCTGGGTTTGGTGGGGCTGCTGCAGCCCAGGCTGGCACTTTAGAAGTTCTCACTGCTGTCTCACTTGCACGGAGTCCTGGGACAATCTGTGGGCCTGGCCATGTTTGGGAAGGGTGTCTGCATAGTTCGCAGAAGAAGGCCACATAAAGGCCTGGGAGTCTGCATCACGGTGATGCTAGCGCAGCAGCTCACCTCACGGCTGGAGGGTGGGCCACTGTAGACAGGGTCTATGTGCAGGTGAGGCCCATCGATGGGGATCCACTTCTCAGGGTCTGGTCTCAGAGGACCCAGAGGACCTCTGCTGGCTCCTTTACCATGGCTCTTTCTCCTCCTCCCTGTGTGTGCCTCAGTTTCTCCAAGAACAGGCATCTGCAGGGGCTCTGCAAGGGAGGTCATGAATTTGAGGAGGGGTTGGACTTTGTTGGCAAACTGACCCTTACTTGAAACTTGGATCATTTATCTTTTAAGTATGAGACCCTCAGCAAGTTAATTCATCTCTTGGATAGATAGTTGTTTTTGATGTCCTGGGTACCAAAGCCTCCATTTTATCTGGCTTCTGCTTGCATCCTCAAGTACTCCCCTCTCTCCCTCCTCCAGATGTGCTGGTCTTCATTCTTCCTGAGACATATTAAGCTTCTTCTTGCTCCAGTGTCTTACACTTAGGAGCCTCTCTGCCTGGAGCAGTCTGCCTTGGATCTGCTCCTATGTTTGACTCTTAATTGGGCTTCAGCCTGCCACCTCTTCAGGGTGTCCTCCTTGATGATAGGGGTTTAATGTATTCCAATGCTCTCACCCAACCCCTCCCCCACCTTCACTTGGTTGCATCAATCTACTGAATTTTCTATATCTCTCACCACTTTAGGAAATATCTTCTTGCTTATCTGTTGATTTGACTTCTCCCCCACCTAGACTTTGGGCCCTGCATGAGCTGGAATCTTGTCTGTCTTGCCCATCTGTTTGGCTCCAATGCCATTGTTGAAGAAAGGAACAAAGGGAGGAATAAATGAAGAATGAATGCTGTAGCTGGCTGCCATGCCTTGGCTTGTTGAGTGGTCCCCTCCATAGGCACCAATCTTCCATAGGAAGCATAGGAGGGAGGCAAGGAGGGTAGCATCACAGTTGAGTAGTGGGTGCAGGCTAGACACTGGGTGAGGAGGCATGGCAATAATTGGTGTGGGATAGGAAGAGAAGTGTGTGTATTTCTCAGCTGCCTGGATCCAAGAGGCTTAGTATCCTGCTATACTAGAGTTCAAGTCTGTTCTCTGACTTGAGGGATGGAAAGGGCCAAGGGGAGAAGAGAGTCAAAGGCCACAGTGATGCTTTCCCTGAGTAGAACTGCCAGATGTAACAAATGAAAATGCAGGGAATCCAGACAAATTTGAATTTCAGATAAGTAACAAGTAATTTACTTTATTATAAGTATGTCCCGAATATTGTGTACTCATGCTGAAAACCATTCATTGTGTATCTGAAATTCTAACTTGACAGGCGTCCTGTGTTTTACTGGCAATTTTATTGAGGAGTCTCACAAAACATGTCCTTTTGCTCAAGTGCACTGAAATGGGCTGTTCCTCTGGGCCACCTCAAGGACATTTTCTGGTCATAGCCATGGAGCACTCCTTGGCTCCAGTGGCAGGCCCTGACATGGAGCCCTCCAAAATGGCTAGCTGTGAGGGGAACATCTTGCCTTCTAAGAGCTGTGAATATTGCAGCTTTCCTTCTGGGATTGCCCTTTCAGAGAGTTATGTCAATCCTTCTTCCCCTGGAGCATGTGACCATGACATTCTTGTCTTTGTGATGCTATGTGGCGTCTGCTGCCATGCCTCCTCTTGAAGCCCTGGTTCTCATGTTCATCAGGTGTTCTTCTTGCCCCTCTCCTCAGAATGGACCTCATATATTTGACTCAAGGTTTGTGTTTCATATTTAGACATTTCTGAAGGGAAGTTGGGAAAAGAATAAGTCTTGGGTTGGTTGCCTTCATCTCTGCTCTGAGCCTGGGCCTTTGCATTCCTGTCCTGCTCTCTACTCCCTTCACCCAAACCACTTTTGCACTCACAAGTTTTCCTGTGGTTAGTCCTCCATGGCTGTTGGCTTTCATGGAGAGAGCCATGCTGGCCAGTGCTATAAACTGGAGTTAGTCTGGCTGAGAAGGAAATAATTATTGTCTGATTGTGGTGTGGTTCTTTGCCCAGTTTCAGGTGTGGTAGAAACATTAGCAGGTCCCCCTCTGGCAGGCAGAGTCATTTTCAAAGGCCAGTGCTTGCTGCCTTGGCAGACCCAGTACACTTTAGGAGAGAGCTTGAGACCTTAAGTCTGGGTGGCTGGTCCTTCTGTGTCTCAGGAAGTCATATTACCTCCCAGCCTTGGGGTCACAGGCTTTGGGTTTGGTTGGCCTGGAGTCCACATCTTAGTCCTGCAAACTCTTGATGATGAAAGCAGTTCCTCCTCAGGCAACCTAGTTTATACTATATGCTCTAAGAACTAAGTTCTCATCTAGTGGAAAATAACCTTAATTTTTTATTCCTCTGAATAACTGCCATGACTAGGACCAGCTATGTAATTTGTGGGGGGCAGTGCAAATGAAAATATGGGCCCCATGTTAAAAAAGTATTAATGATTTCAGGGTGACTTGGAAGTCGGTTGAGCTTCCAACTCTTTTTTTTAAAGATTTTATTTATTTTTCTGGGAGAGAGAGAGAGTGGATGAATGAGTGGGGGGAGGGGCAGAGGGAAAATCAGACTCCCTGCTGAGATGGGAGCCCCACATGCGGCTCGATCCCAGGACCTCAAGATTATGACTTGAGCTGAAGACAGCCACTCGACTGACTGAGTGACCCAGGCACCCTGAGCCTCTGACTTTTGTTCTTAGCTCAGGATCCTGGGTTCAAGCCCTGTGTTGGGCTCTGCATGGGGCATGGAGCCTATTTAAAAAAAAAAAGTATTAATGATTTCAAAACAGTAACAGCAGAGCATGAAGCCAACCATGAGGCCTTCTAAGTGCAATGCCCAGAGTGCCTGAATGTGTCACTTGCCTGTGGAGTTTGCTGTAGTCATGAACCCTTAGAGTGTTTCAAGTTCATATGCCTTTTTATGCTCCTGAACACTGTGAGTCTCTTTCTTTCTTTTTTTTTTTAAGATTTTATTTATTTATTCATAGAGACAGAGAGAGAGAGAGAAGCAGAGACACAGGCAGAGGGAGAAGCAGGCATCATACAGAGAGCCTGACGTGGGACTCGATCCAGGGTCTCCAGGATCACGCCCTGGGCTGCAGGGGGCGCTAAACCGCTGTGCCACCGGGGCTGCCCAGTCTCTTTATTTTCATACAATTTTTTTTAAGTGTCTACTCATTTATTCATGAGAGACACAGAGAAAGAGGCAGAGAAAGAAGGAGGGCCCCCGCAGGGAGCCTGATGCAGGAATCAATCTTGGGACTCCGGGATCATGCCCTGAGCTGAAGGCAGACACCCAATTGCTGAGCCACCCAGGCATCCTGAGTCTCTTTATTTTCAAATGTAATAGTTTTTCCTAGTTTGACTGCTTGGGAGGCATGGGTCCCTTTCCCATGGATTGGTGCTGGGCTAATATTCACTCAAAAGGGAAAAGATAAGTTTGATGTGTTATGAACAGAGGTATGAGATCCCAGGCTTCTCTCTGCTGGTTGGTCCTTCACTTTTCTTTCTGCATGCAGATGTTCAGTATTAACAAGGAGAGCCCTGGTTCAACATTTTATGTCTATGTTCTTTGTTTTCATAGCAGGAGCCATTTACGTTGGTTAAATGGCACCATCATTCTCCTGTCATTTTCCTTGCACGATAAGTAGGGACAGCTCAGGCTTGAATTGTTGATGCAAAGAAATGACTCCTGCAATGTTTGGGTGCTCTGGAATTGTTCACTTATTGTCCTCCTGTCATCCGGTCCCAGATCTCTAATCACAGTGAAACAAGACATTGGATCTTATAAGGGACCAGGAACTGGGCATCAGCACAAGGTTGAGGAGCAGAGTGATGTTGCCTGACAGCTCTGTGTGCGTCCATGTGTACACACATCGGAAGAATCTCCATGCCACCAGTTTGTTCTTGTTCAGACTTAACATCTTCCGGGTGATGCCAGATACTTGCTTGTGTGTGTGAGAGAGTGGCCCTCTCTCCTCTGGTGATGTTCATCCTGATGTGAGGGCTTCAGGACCAGTCATGGAGGAAGCGAAGTGGGCTGTCAAGAACTTATACAGGCAAGGAGGTCTAGACCCCTAGGATAATGGGAATGGATGGCAACCAGAGTTCACCCTGCCTTTGGTTCTTAACATGTCTCAAAACCACTTGGAGAAGGTTTTCAAGAAACAGGTGCCAAGGCCCCAGCCCCGGAAATGCTAGATTCAAGAATTATCTAGAATAACAATTGGCTTGAGAATTTGACAATATTTTCAGGAGATTCTGATTCATATACTTAATTAAGAACTGCTGGGCTAGTGCACCCCCTCCAGTTTAGTTAGAAGGAAGCTAAGAGCTGGCATCATACCCTCCCAAATTCAGAGGTTGATTTTAGTTAAGGATAAAAATAACATTCAAGATTTGAGGATTTTTAAAATAATAAAACCCTATCAATGCAAATGGTAATGGTCCCAAACTTCGGGCTCCTTTAATCATTTTCCAGCAGAGTTGGTAAGAGAATTAGCTAATATCATACATTTAGTCAAAGTGAGAAACAGGACTAGAACCAGAGTTACCTGAATCCTGAAACAGTATTTCTTTCCAGTATGTTCTCTTGTCTTGTTTTGCTTAAAACTAGGCCAGTGTGGTCAATGGATTGAATTGATTAACTCCAGTGATATCAATACTATCTATCTCAATGAGCAGATTCATGCTTATACCTCCCAAGATAATGTTTACTTTGTTTAGGAGTTTAGATTTATCTTCATTTTTCCTTATTGTGGAGGGTCATGATTCAGCACTCCCTGGGCTCAGATGGTCCATTTTCTGGGGGATAGGTGGCACAGTTCTCCAAAATGCAGTGGGTGAGATTCTGTCCCTACTTCGAGCATTGGCTGCCTTTCTTGGTTAAGCCCTAACCATGGCAGCCCATCTTCCTGGTAATGTCATCATGGTTATAATTACTACCACTCTGTGTAGCCCAAGTATGTGTGATTTCCTAAATAAAAGTAGCATTTTCTGAGTCCTTGAAAATACTCCCTGTTTTAGCCAACTTTGCACACTTATACCATTTTGTATATCTTTAATTAAACACTGTAAAGGTCCTTTGCCTTGAAGGACAAATTGGGTTGAAGGCCCTATTATGAGCACACCCACCTTTGGAGAAAAACAATCCAAGCCCTGATTAAATGTATATTGGTGCTTAAGAATAATTGGCCTCCGTGGTGTATCCACCAACGAGTACCCTCACCCAATTACTTCTTCACCGCATGTGGAGTGCCCGATGCATCACGGCTCCTGGCTTTGCAAGAGCTGAAATCACACCCTCCTTAGCACAGAGATCGATTTTATTTATTTTATTTTATTTTTTAAAATATTTATTTATTGTGAGAGACAGAGAGAGAGAGAGAGAGAGGCAGAGACACGGGCAGAGGGAAGAGCAGGCTTCTTGCAGGGAGCCTGATGTGGGACTCGATTCCAGATCCTGGGATCATGACCTGGACCGAAGGAAGGCGCCCAACCGCTGAGCCACCCAGGGGTCCTGAGATCTATTTTAGTATAGGATCAAAATAAACATCCATAATTTGAGGATTTTCTAAAGAAATGAAATCCTATCAAGGCAGCTGGAGATGGACACAGGTTTTGAGTTCATATAATCATTTCCCAGCAGTGACAAATGAGCTGTAGGTGGCAAGTCAGCAGAATTTTTCCTGAAAAAGGCATTGTGATAAGGCTCGAAGTGTCTACAAACCCACCCAGTGGTCCTGGCTTGGTAGTACCTGCCAGGACAGAAGACAGAAACTCCCCCTCCTGCCCCCACCCCCCCCATTCCTCAGCCCATGGCCTCCACCATCCAAGGGGCCCTTCTGTGTCAGGCCCTGTATGAGGTGCTTGCAGTGTTTTATTTCCTTTAATAGCTTAGAAACCTGTAGCATTTGTCAAAAAAAAGTGCTAGATAACAGAATATGGCTGCATCAGTGTGAACTCCAAAAGGAGCAAGAAAACAGTTCAATGATTTCCTTGCTGTTGCTCAGTCTGTAGCATCTTTAGAAAGGAGCAGCACAGAACAGCATACACATGGATGTTTGTGTCAGGAGCAGCTATGTCTTAAGGGGACAGTCGTTTGGCCGCTCTTCCGCATATATCTCTGAACAATTATGAAGTCCCCATCCTTTGGATACATAGGGCTTGGGAAAAAGTTTAATTGCTGTTTGTAAAGGAGCTAAAATATTTTTCAACCAGGCTGGACTGACTTTCAATTACAGATTATTTGAATGGAGAGACAAAAGGAGGGAAAATGTTTTGTCATCGGACTAAAATACCCCTGTGTGCATTTTAGTATATTTCCCCATAATTCTTTCCTCTATTATATGTATTCGTTATCTATCTGCTCCACAACAGACTGTCCTAATTTAGTGTCTTAAAACAGGCACTAACAACTGCCATAATTTGAGGATTTTTTAAAAAATAAAATCCTATCAAGGCAGCTGGAAATGGACACAGGTTTTGAGTTCATGTAATCATTTCCCAGCAGTGACAAACGAGCTCAAGGTGCAAGTCAGCAGAATAATTTTTCATAAGAGTTTCTGCCAGTGGAGCCTCCCAGAATGGTTTAGTGAGGGAGAGCCGGGAGGCTCGGGTGACTCTCTCCTGATGCCACCACCAAGCTGTTGGCTGGGACTGCAGCCATTTCAAGGCTCAGCAGGGGAAGAATCTGCTTCTGAGCTCAGGCATCTCATAGGCAGAGGGAGAAGCAGGCTCCTCGAGGGGAGCCCGATGTGGAACTCGATCCCAGTACTCCGGGACCATGCCCTGAACTGAAGGCAACTTCTCAACCACTGAGCCACCCAGGTGCCCCTCTTTTTCTTTCTTTTAAAGACTTTATTTATTTATTCATAGAGACGCAGAGAGAGAGAGAGAGAGGCAGAGACTCAGGCAGAGGGAGAAGCAGGCTCCATGCAGGGAGCCCGACGTGGGACTCGATCCAGAGTCTCCAGGACCATACCCTGGGCTGCAGGCGGCGCTAAACTGCTGCGCCACCGGGGCTGCCCTTCTTTTAAGATAATGAAAAACTTTTTCATGGCTGCAGACTATAGCATAAAGTGGATTTTCATAATTTCACCCAATACATTCCTCTACATACATACGTGCATTTTTACGTTGTTTTCTAAAGTCTATTATCAGAAGTGATGCTGGATGCACAGTTTGGTCACCATCCTTTGCATTATTTCGTTTGGGATGGATCTCTACACGTGTGACAACAGGGTCAAGCATACAGATATCTTTTAGGATTTTTAAATACCTATTGCCATCTCCTTTTTGCAAAGGGTTGAATCAGTTTACAGTCTCACCTGCCGTGTAGCAGATCCCTGTAGCAGTTAAAAATCATGTTCTAAGTCTTGCAGTGATATATACACAATGTGCAACGACTCCTTTAGCCCCGAAGAAGGGAAGAAGGGCGCTGGCTGCTCCTTCACTATCCTGGGTCTCATGGGCAGATACGGACCTAATTAACACAAAAGGTCACATTTTCCACTCAGATTATAATAAGCAGGTAGGCTTGGCTAAATTAAATTATAGCAATTATACGATATAGTGTTACATCTATGTACAGATCAAAAATGTATTCTTCATTTCAGTGGAAAATTTTATTTTATTATTATTATTATTTTTGAAGATTTTGTTTTTAAGTTTTTAAGCCCTACACCTAATGTAGGGCTCAAACATACCACCCCAAGATCAAGAGTCGCATGCTCCACCAACTGAACCAACCAGGCACCCCTCAGTGGAAAACATAAAAAAAAATGATCGCCAAGGTAGTCAAAGTTGAAATTATTTTTTCAAATATTTCCTTGCCAAAATGTAATCCTATTATGAAAAGGGTTATTTGAATTGCTTAGTTCTTAAAAATAATTGTATGATAATGACAGCATCATTACAACTTAGTTCTTTTTGCTAATGTCACAGCTTTATTGACTTGTAATTCACATATCATACAATTCACTTTTTTTAGCACATTCACAGAGCTTTGGACACATGATAACATGACATGCTCATGACCCTCAACAGAAGCCCAGTACCCATTTGCCGCGTGACTTAATTCTTTTATTTTAAAAAGAAATCCTCACAAATACCTCCTTTTTATGGGTGCCTGAAACAATTTTTGAGTCTCTTTTCAAATATGGGGAGACAGTGACTTGCCCAACACTCCAAAAATGCTGTTTTCAGATGCAGGAGCAAAAGTCAACCCTCTGAAGCTGATGCCATCATTCTTGGTTTAAAGCGACAAGCCCTTTAGTTCCATTTTGCTCCTACTGGGGAGTTAAAGACTTTTTTTTTCTTTAAATCTCTCTTAGGGTGTGTGTTTCAAATACGTGGCACATATTCTGGCAAACATCTTGATGAAATCTTTAATAGAAAGTTAGGCCACATGCTGAAAAAGAGTTGTAGGCAATCAGCGATATATGCCTGGCATCTCTTTACTGGCCATAATTCAAATATATTTTTAACAATCGTTTTCTCTTAAAGAGACAATGCTGGTGACTTCATTTCTAGGTCAATAAAATCACTGCCTACTGGCATCAATAGCAAAATCATGAAAAAAGAAACCATTTTGCCCACAAACAGAATGGAATGTTAGTTTGTGACCCAGGGCCTCCAGGGTGTAATTCACTTCCTCCAAACGCAGAGGACACCAATTTCCTCCCCAGGAGGTCAGTAGCGAGGTGTAGGGTTACCACCGAGTCTAGATTCCAAGAGAAGTTTGAAATGTAATTGCCCTGCTGGTTTTGTTTAGCTACAAGATTACTGTTAGACTAGGGCAGTAATGAAGAAATAATAGCTGGTATGGGCCTGAGTTGACCCATGCAGAGAAGGATGAACTTTTTTTTTCTTTAATACAGGACGATGGTCATTATAGATTGCCCTTTCTTCCAAATCCATTTGGCATTGGTGGTCAACTGAATGAGACAAGGATTCTTAGGTCAGTCCATTTTCCTGAATCATAAGACATAAATCAGAGCCGAGTATGAAAACTTCAGACTGTCTGTGACTCTGTACCTCTGTAAATGGGGATGAGAGCTTCCCCTCTGGCCCTTGGGCAGATGCCTGCTTATTTGTATTCAGTGACTGAATTGGGGTCCTGGTGACATAAGCTGTGCAGACTTGGAAGCAGTAAATAATTCTAATGAGAAGCCTGCTATATACAGCCCAAAGCTATAGATATTTCCATAGCGTAAGCCAACAAGCGAAGAGGGAGAGACCCTTTATGGCCAGCTGAGGACACCCACACACATCTTGCAGAAGACTGAGACATTGCCTGCCTGTGTTTCCTTCTAGAGGAGAGAAAGCAGAAACCTCCCTTATACCAATTCATCTGGATGTGAACCCACATTGAAACACTTGAAAATTTTGATAAAAATATCTTCTCTCGCCTCAAAATGGAAATGCAAATTTTGAAAGCCTGACAGTTTTTTAAAATGAGTTCTGGAAAAACAGCTCTTGTCAAAGCAAAATGTCTCTGTTCAAAAGCATCTAGAAGCGCTGCAGAATTTTACCTCCCTCTAAAAGGTTGCAAGATTCTCTCTTTTTAAACTTTTAGACTTTTGTTCATGGTTACTGATCCAATCTAAGGTGAAACTGTTAAAATTTCTGGGAAGACTTGGTGACATTTCAAAGTATTCTTATTGCTGTCTCTACACAAGAAAACCTGTGTGCTCATGTTCCTTTGTTTAATGTCTCATTCAGATTTTAAAAATAAATGTTAAAAAATCAGCATCTAGCATTTTCTGAATAATGGAGATATTTCAGTCTTATGAAATCTGCATATTGTATCATAGAAATTATTTTGATTAGGAAACAGACCTTTGGTGAATGCAGTTTGATAGTACTAACTCTGCTCAGTTCAAAATGGCATTTTGAAGAGCAAAGGATAACATTTAAAAAATGTTAGACTATAGTAGTGTTTTCTTCTGTTACTAATTTTTATACTGTTAAGGAAACACTGTTAAATGTGTTTTCCTGCTGTCCTAAAGTTTTTTTCTCAAAACTTTGGTATTTTGGAAGAATGGCCATTTGTGATGTCTTCAAGGATCTTCTGAGCAATCTTTTGAGGGTTCAGCAAAGATATTTAGACCAGTAGGTTCAGTCTTGCTCTTTATCTTTTATTTGATAACAAAATAGATGGGAAAAGCACACCTTCCCACAGTGTGTGTGCTGCCCTGTTGGGTGCTGGAAAGATTTAGGAGCATTGTTACTATTTCCCTGGTACTTCCTCCTTGGGGCTGTGATATTAATAGAGGTGTGCAGTTTAGTTGTGACCAGCTGCCAAGTGGCTAAGGACTGAGAAAACAGAGGGATATCTGGGAAATATTTGGCATAGCCCAATGGCCTTTTAAACTAGCCCAAGATGGCAGAACAATGTCTAGCAAGATGGAGTTGGGGGTTCCCACAGCAGCTCTTCAAACCTCTCTCCAAGCAAAGGTTGAGCTTGACTCTGATCTTGGAATGCTGCATATCATTTGTCAGTGTCTTTCTGTGACCACTGAACTCAGCTCACCCCCTCAGCTTGGCTCTTGCCTCTCAGTCCAGATGTGATGTGTTGGCTACTCTCTATGTGAACTCTTGGGGGTGGGCCTGCTTTTTTTTCTGGCTTTATGGGCTGCATGCTGCAATACATGCCTAATTTACTGACATGGGAAAATCATGATCAGGAAAGCACAACTCTTTGGTTGGATTTACCTAGTAACAGTCAAGCTCACTGGTTTAGTTTAAGCTGACAGGCTTGACATAGAGAAACTGGGTATAATAACAGAGAAGCAAGGAAAAAGGGTTATTGATCTGTCAGGAATGGGGAAGTTCAGCAGGCAAGCTTGGGTTGCTTTAAAGGCACTTAGGGGACACCTGGGTGGCTTAGTTGGTTAAGCATCTGACTCCTGATTTTGGCTCAGGTCATGATCAGAGTCATGGGATGTAGCCCCACATTGGGCTGTGTACTCAATGTGGAGTCTGCTTCAGATTCTCTCTCCTTCTCCCTCCCACTCTCTCTTTTTCTTTCTCTCAAATAAATAAAGTCTTAAAAAATAAAGGGCAGTTAGGCATTTTGGGATGTAGTATTTATTATTTTTTAGTTTGGAGGTGGAGAAAGAGTTGGTGATCTGTACAATAAGTTAATTTTTGGCATTTTGGGGTTTTTAAAAGACAGCTTCTCTATGCTGTCCATCTAATTCTCAGCCTGAGTGTTTCAAATAGTATGGAAAGACTGCTACAGGTTAAATTGAGTCCTCCCAAAATACGTTGGGGTCCTCACCCTTTGTACCTTTGAATGTGACCTCATCTGGAGATAAGATCTTTCCAGAGGTAATCATGTGAAGATTAGGTCTATGGGGGGGTCCTCATCCAATATGACTGGTGTTCTCATGTAAATGGGAAATTTGGACACAGAAACAGAGCACAGGAGGAAGGCAGCGTGCAGTGACGGGGAAGGTGGCCATCTATATGCCAGGGAGAGAGGCCTCAGAAGGAACCAACTCTGAAGACACCTTGAATTTAGACTTCCAGCTTCCAGAACCATAAGAAATAAATGTCTGTGGTTTAAGCCACCCAGTCTGTGGTACTTTTATATGGCAGCCCAAGACAATCAATATGAAGACCTGTGAAGAATTTTGATTATAGCACCTAAAGAAGATCAGAGAATTTTGAAAACTCTGGTCTAAACGAATTAAGGTCTTTAAAAAGAAGGAGGTGAATAGATATAAGAAGTTTGAAAACACGGCTTGTTTTTTAAATAAGAGATATAATCTGTTGGGTAGATCAATGAGTCAAGACCAGCCCAAACAAAACTCCCACTTTGTATAAAGAGAATGACTAAGGTCATAGTGACTAATCCCTTCTCCTGGGACAGGCATTATAAGAAGTGCTCCATCTGCACCAGTGGATTTGCTGAGCCTGGGGCCATGTAAGCAAGTTCTCTCTTACTTTCTTTCTGGTTCCTGGGTTTTATTCTTCTTCACAGTCCATTGGAAACCAACAGTTGCAAAGGCATTTTGAAGAATGCACACTGGGGTATAGGGCCACCTTTTCATGGTCTAAAGATGCAGCAAAGAGATCAGGAATCATAAAGAAAATCCACACAGCCTAGCTTTTATTCTTCGACAAACATTTCTGGAGTGCCTGTTCTGTTCCAGGGAATGGCCCAGATCTGGGGGCCAATGCATGGTTGACTAAAAAACACACAGTCCCGGCTCACATGGCACTTGGACTCATTATTTCAGAAGCAAGCTTGGACCTGAGCAGCACCATTGGGGAGGAAGTTCAGATTCAAGAGGCAGGAAGAGACAGTGTTTTAGTAATCTCAGTGGTGGCAGGCGGGGGAGCAAGGAATGGAGAAAGTTTGGAGGGCTGGCAAAGACAAAAGGCCCCCAGCCCATCTTTGAGTCAGCTTAGGCTCTTCTGAATCCACACACTGTTGTGGTTAGCTTCCCCCTGTAGGAAACTGGCCTCATCTTTAGTCAATTACGAGTTCTAGAAGAAAGGGATGGGCTTTGAGTAGCCATGACTGTGTTGCCATTGCTGAGTCTTCCAGTGTGTCAGAAGGAAATGTGTGAGCCCGAAGACTGGAGCAAAAGCAAGGGTTTTTTTTTTTGTTATATTTCACTTGAAAAGTAAAATTTACTCGTATGTTTCTAGACTGCTCTCTCCTCCTGCCTTAAAGAGAAATGAATTTTTTTAGCAGTTTTTACATGAAAATGAATTTTTGGAAGTTTTTTTTTTCTTCTTCCAAGCAGCTTTTTATCTTGAAAAAAAGACAAGCCCTTAAAAATGTGTTGCGATATGTACACTCTTAGGTGTGAAAATGGTCTTGAAGAGTCTTGTAGATACCTGTAAACTTCATGAAATCCTGGTGTGTGGTTTGAGTCTTTCTCTCAATGCCCCCACGTCCCTGTCTGCTACCTACACATTGGTGCTTTCTAGCAATACACCTTGCTTGTAAGCATCTGGTTGACCTAGCTCTTCAAGACTCCTGTTAAATAAAGAAGGTCATTAGATCGAGGTGGCTCTAATACCATGATGACCTATGTAAGCAAACCAAAATCTGAGCCTGTAAATACCTGAATGTTACGAAATCTAAACGCTAAGGACAATCAGTCACAAACAGCCAATTAGGCTTCAAACTCTAGCTAATCAAATACTTTCTTTTGTTTCTATTCTTTATTTATTAAAGATTTTACTTATTTATTTGTTTGTCTATTTATTTATATGTGAGAAAGAGACTGAGAGATTGAAAAGGAGAGAGAGCATGAGCTGGGGTAGGAGCAGAGGGAGAGAATCCAAGTGGACTCCCCACTGAGCATGGAGCCTGACACAGGGTTTGATCTCATGAGCCTGAGATCTTGACCTTGAGATCATGACCTGAGCTGAAACCAAGAGCCGAATCTCAATCCACTGAGCCACCCAGGTGCTCCCATTTCCATACTTTATGTCTTTTCTCTAGCTCTTGTTTGGGGAGTGCTCCTAACTACTTCTGGTTTGGTGCTGCCTGATTGGAATGAATTTTTGCTCAAACAAACTCTTAAATTTTTAAAAATATGCCCAAGTTTATCTTTTATCACCTTTCATCTTAACTTTCTATCTGGGAATTAGAGAATGACAGAGTTGTCATACCTGATGAAAACTCCAACAGAAGAAGAGCTACTTTTTCCATAGTGCAGCAGCTTTACACTACCCATTCGGTATATTAATATGATCTACAAAGGCAAAGGAAGCCAGGGAACTCTTAAACCAGAGAAAGGAGACTGATTTGACTTCTCATTCATTTGATAGCTGCAGAGGGCTTGTACATTTGCCCACTTTTGGGCTTGGTGTGGAGATAAGTAAGACTCTATTCCTGTCCTGAGACCTTAACCATTTAATAGGGCAGAGAAAATCCAAGCCTTTATAATACGTGCAGCACAGTGTTGTAGAGCCTTTCTCCAGAGGGACCTGTGTGTGGGGAGTAATAGATGAGGCAGGATCCAGAAAGGAACTGGTGTTGGAGTGTAGTGGGGCAAGCCGATAGTTGGTGGCCAGTTGAGAAAGGAGTCTCAAAAGAGGGGAGAGCAGAAAAAAATGTTTGAAGACATGGAGATTATGGCATGCCCACCAAAGTAGCAGAGGTGGAGAGAATGTGGCTGGCAGGTAGGGTATGATGGAGGTAGGGGCAGGAATGGCAGCAGGAAGGGTAAACAGGGCTCAGATCAAGAAGAACCTTATGTGAAGCTGGACTTCATCATACAGTTGATGAGCCACATGGGGGGGGGGCGGGGGGCGGTGGCGACAACCAGAGGGTCAGGTTTGTGATTTAGGAAGAGCAGGCTGATAGCAGATTGGAAATGGATTGGAGCCCGGTAAGCCTGGGAGCAGGGCGGTAGGAATAAGGCTGTAAACATCCTGGCGATTCATGTGTGAGCAGTGTGACCTCTGGTATGTCTGTCTGTTACTATGATGTCAGGATCATTCACCCTGTCACACTGAGAACATTGACAGAAATGCACTCCACTTACTTAAAGATTGACTGGACCAATTGTTCGATAAGCATACTAGTGGCTTTCCTGTGTATCTTAACTGTGACACTCAATCTAGTCATGGGGATCCTGTCTGACACTGAGGACACAGCAGTGAATGAAAGGGACTCAATTCGCTCCCCTGGAGGAGCTTGCATCCTTGTGAGGGTGGGGGAAGAATGTAAGTAATTCCACCTGAGATTCTAGGTACCGATGCAGGTGCTGGCCAAAAATACACCGAACACCTGCACCCCGATGTTTCTAGCAGCAATGTCCACAATAGCCAAACTGTGGAAGGAGCCTCGGTGTCCACTGAAAGATGAATGGATAAAGAAGATGTGGTCTATGTATACAATGGAATATTACTCAGCCATTAGAAATGACAAATATCCATCATTTGCTTCGACGTGGATGGAACTGGAGGGTATTATACTGAGTGAAATAAGTCAATTGAAGAAGGACAAACATATGGTCCCATTCATTTGGGGAATATAAACAATAGTAAAAGGGAATAAAGGGGAAAGGAGAAAAAATGAGTGGGAAATATTAGAAAGGGAGACAGAATATGAAAGACTCCTAACTCTGGGAAATGAACTAAGGGTGGTGGAAGGGGAGGTGGGTGGGGGGTGGGGGAGACTGGGTGACGGGTACTGAGGTGGGCACTTAATGGGATGAGCATTGGGTGTTATTCTATATGTTGACAAATTGAACACCAATAAAAAATAAATTTATAAAAAAAATACACCTGAGTGGAGACTAGGGAGTGCTGGGGTGAAGCTTGCAACTTCAGTAGGCACCAGTACAGCTTCAGTGAGGAGCTATTTTAACAAATGTGATCCCTGAGACCTTCACTTTGAGGGCTAAGTTGTCTAAAGGGAGGCTACCTGTGATCCAATAGTGCTTGAAGAGGTTCTTAGGACCCCCATGGTGCCAAGGGATTGCACATAATGTCTCTGGAGTGGGCAGCGAGGTTGACTAGACAAGACTCTAGCTCTGGTGACCATGCTGGAAAGAGGTTCTAGTAAACACTTTCTGTTTCTCAGCTTGGAGCTGCTTGAAGTTTTCAAACAACTCCCCACTCCCTCCTCCCCTTGGGCCAGCCCCCAATTTATTTACTTCAAAAAAATGTTCAGCTCCGCTGTAGCATCTGTTTTCCAGTGAGGCCCCTGTATCTTGCTCAATTTCCCAGCTGGTTTGACTTATCAGGACACAAGCAGGTCACCTGACTGGCCCAAGGCCACACAGTGAGCAAAGGGTTCAGCCAAACATAAACCCAACCTTATTATTATTATTATTTTTAAGTTACACAGTTCCTGGAAGCTCCATCGTTGTGGCAGATGGGATGCTAATCACATCACTGACAACTTTAACACAAAGAGATCAGTGCAGGCTCTGCATCTGGCTTAAGGAGCCTGTATGAATTGGTTTCCCAAGTGGAGAAGACAAAGCAGGGAAATGCTCCCCCTCACTGCCTCCCCACCCCTGATTAAGAGGCCATCTTGCACATGACTTGAAGGCTGCCTCAATCAGATGCCATAGTTCCAGGGCAGCAGCATTTTGAGTTGGCATCTTCTTCAAAGACCATACCTCAGGGGCTTAGCCTTGCCTGATTAAATTATCCTTTTTTCCCCCAGCCTACTTCTCCATGGCCCTCCCCCCTCCCCCTTCCTGCAAGCAATTTCAAGTTCCTAAGCAAAGTACTGAGTGTGATGGAATTTCTGGGTGCAAATTGCATGCAGTTATGGGTGAGATTGTAGCAATAATTGCAGTGAGGTTGAGGGTGACCCAAATGTAGAAACTTTGAAAAGTAACTTTTGGGCACTCTCATTTGTGACTCTCCTTTATGTTTACATTAACCTTTGGGTTACATTTTTCAAGGGATAAGCATTCATCTTTAATTTTCTAAATCTTTGATTTTTGTGCCTTGTTCAAATGAAGATCAATGCAAACACTTGGTGTTGCTTTTATAGAAGTTTCCTTGGATCTCTCCTTGATAGGCTTTTCCAGTCTCCTCCCCAACCATTGGCACCCCTTTGTGACTCAGGCCCCATGGGAACTGAAGCAAAGATCTTTAGCTCTCTGGGCCTCAGTGTTCCTATCTATCACTTAGGCACAATTACATACTTTATGGGATTCATGATGATGAAGTTTAATAAGATCTTGTAGTATAGTGTGTGTGTGTGTGTTTTTTTTCCAATATCACCAAGCAATTCTCTGACACAGCTGGGTATCTTACAATTCAACTCAGTTTTGATGCTCTCTACCTGGAGATAGCATCAGATCCCGTGGGTTAAGGGCTCAGGACCTACAAGACTGGCCTCTCTCTTCAGATGCCAATCCCAAGCCCAAGTTTTCCCCTGGGCTTCTGACCTATAAATAGGAACTATAGATAGGAGCTTCCCATAATCTCCTCCTTGAGTTTGATTAATTTGCTAGAGAGGCTCACAAAACTCAGAGAAACATCTTACTAGGTTAACAGTTTATGGTAAAAGAACATAACTCAGAAACACCAAATGGAAGAGGGCAGGATATGGGGGAAAGAGTGCAGAGCTTTCTTGCTCTTCCTGAGCATGCCACTCTCTCAGGACTTTCATGCATTTCTCAACCTGAAAGCTCACAGAAGCCTGTCCTTTTGTGTTTTGTTTTTTTTTTTTTTGTATTTTTGTTTTTTTTTTAATGAGGACTTCATTACAAAGGCTCAATTGTTTAAGCCATTGACCAGCTGTGACTGAACCCAATCTTTGGCCCTCTACCCCCAAAGTTGGGGAATGGGGCTGAAAGTTTCAACCCTCTAATCACAGAGTTGCTTCCCCTGGCAACCAGCTCCCATTTTTGGGTTACCAAGGAACTTTCCCAAAAATCATCTCATTAACATAAATTTCCACGGTTTTAGAAGCTCTGTGCTAAGAATAGGGATGGAGAGCAAATATATATTTCTTATTATAAGCCACAGTATCACGTGCATACATAGTAACTCCAGACAAATCCCCCTCACCTCACGGAGCTCATTTCTTGGTTTTATCAATTTTCTTGTCTTTTTAGGTGCCCCCAACACTTTCATTCCAGACCATTCCCTCCCAGGCTCTCTTCTCCACCATTCCTGTCTAAGCATCATCACTCACCAACATATTTTCTTTCTTCCTTTTTATTACAAAAAATTTTGAATACATAGAAGTGGAATGGTTATGAGAATATTACAGTGGACACCTATATACCTATCAACTAGAATTGTTGGCATTTTTACTTTATTTCCTTCATCTTCTTTCTTTTTTTTTTTAAGATTTTATTTATTTATTCATGACAGACACACAGAGAGAGAGAGGCAGAGACACAGGCAGAGGGAGAAGCAGGCTCCATGCAGGGAGCCCGATGTGGGACTCGATCCTGGGTCTCCAGGATCACACCCTGGGCCGAAAGTGGCGCTAAACCACTGGGCCACTGGGGCTGCCCTTATTTATTTCTTTTGCTGAGGTATTTTAGAGCATTTTCAAGAAATCGTGAATTGTGTCTGTAAATTTTGTTCATTTTGTGCATATGCATCACTAAAAAATGAAGATATTTTATGAAATATTCACAATAATATTGTCACACCTTGAAAAACCAAAGCCAAATAATTTGTTAGTGTCATCTAATACCTACTCCATATTTGGTGTCTTTTTTTAAAAAGAGGGTTTTATTTATTTATTTGAGAGAGAGCACGAGACATAAAGAGAGAGAGCACAAGCAGGGGTAGGGTGGGGAAGGGCAGAGGCAGAGGGAGAAGCAGGCTCCCCACTGAGTACGGAGCCTGAAGCAGGGCTTGATCCCAGGACCCTGAGATTATGACTTGAACTGAAGGCAAACGCTTAACTGACTGAGCCACCCAGGTGCCCCTTGATGTCTTTTTTATGTTTAGTTTGTTAGAAGTAGAATCCCAAGAAGGTCTGCATGCTGTGTTTGTCCCCCTGGGTCACTCATTCTGCTTTCTCTAGTTCATTTTGCTGGGACAAGTCCTGGTCCCTGGGTTCATAGTCTTTTCTTCTAGACTCTGCCTGGGAAACGATCTGAAGGCAGCATCAAGGACTAAAGACAATCCCCATTTTGGCAGGGTATTTTGATTGCTCCTCATTGCATTTTCTTTCTTTTTTTTTAAAGCAATAATCACCCCTCGGATAAACCTCATTGACTACGATACTGCCACTGAGCAAAGCTATCTTCTTCTTTTTTTAAAGTTTATTTATTTTTAAGTAACCTCCACAGCCAATGTGGGGCTTGAACTCATGACTCAAGATTAAGAGTCACATGCTCTTCCAACTGAACCAACTAGGCGCCAACCCACCCCCCTCCTGCCCCTGCAATGTTGCATCCTCTTAAGTCTACAGCCCTGCAATAAAGTTTATTTGTTAAACTTTATTCTTTTGGGAAGGTAATATCTTGTTAAAGATGCTCTCTGAAGATTGGTATGAGGAAAACTAAGATGGCACGTGTAGAATGCTTAACATCAATACTGAAAACCTCAAAAAGTTTATGGATTCTTAATTGACAATGATAATATTTACAATCCTTACATCTCAGAAAGCGAGTTTTAGGGTCAGCCAATCTAGGTTGGAAATCTGGGTTTTCTACTTGTTATTCGTCACATTGTAACAGAAGCACCTCTAAATCTTCCTTTCACCAAGTGTGAATTGAGAATAACATTGCCTGGCACTTTGAGGAAAAGTGATATTGTTGACAAGACACATATTATATTGCTGGAGCCCAAATAGGACTTCAGTAAACAGGATTATATATACTGTGTATGTAAAATATAAATATTATATCATTCATTACCACCTATCTTCTTTTTTAGCCTTTCTCTACCTCTTACCCTCCATCTATTTTTTTAAAGATTTTATTTATTTATTCATGAGAGACAGAGACATATGCATTTATTTATTCACAGAGAGGCAGAGACATATGCAGAGGGAGAGACAGGCTCCTTGCATTGAGCCTGATGCGGAACTCGATCCCAGGACCCCAGGATCACACCCTGAGATGAAGGCAGACACTTAACCACTGAGTCATCCAGGCATCCCATCTTGCCTTCCATCTTTATCTCTCTCTATTTTTCAATGTCTACCACACGGGAATAAGAATCTATATCCATTTCATGTGTACATGTTTTAGCAGAAAGAATATTTATTTAGGATGTTAACTCTGGACTTAACTTTTAGTAGCAAACTTAGCCTTAGGTGATTCTTTCTACCGACTTGAGCACATTTATTCATTTGTAATAGGAATTCAATTTGTCATAGGAACAATTTTATCTGTTGGGAGAACCTGATAAGGTCAGTGTAACACTCACATAGGTTCTACATGGCTGAGAGGGCTTTGAGAATAGTAAAAGTGCCTATAGACAGACTGAGTCCAAAGTACATTGAATGGATTTTTTTTTAAAGTAAATGAATGCAAATTCCAATGGTACGATTACGTTCATTGACCATTTATAGGTATTGTCTTTTTAAAAAATCATGTTAATCTTCTTGGGTTTAGCTGCTTTTCTTTGCCATTGACCCATTCCAGCAGGATTTCCCATATTTGGAAGACCAAGAACCACAAAATTCTAAAGGTAGGCTGGATCTGGGAAGTCATATTCTAAGTGGGAAGCAATGGTACCCTCCAAGTACATTACCAAGCCACCCAAACTGCAGAGATCAGGGACATAAAGGCTCAAGTGCCAAATTAAGCTGTTTGCATCATATGGTTTAACAAACTGGTTTCAAACATGCAGTGAGAAGCAAAGGGAAAGATGAAATAGAGAAGTAACACGCCCATGGTGAGTACAAACAGGGTTAAAAGGATCACACTCCCTGAATCGTGTATTAGGCAATGCTCACAGTTTCTCTCTTTCTCTCTGTTTCTCTGATACATCAGCCTTCTCTCTCTCTCTCTCTTTTTTTTAGAGAGAGAGAGAGAGAGAGAGAATGGGAGAGGGAGAGGGAAAGGTGTGTTTTAGGCAGAGCATAGGTACAAACAAGATGGGCGTTCTCAGTGAGTGGCCAATTTAAGGCCTGGTGAATTTTGAGTGCTTCAGATATCCTTACTGTAATTTTAAGTATTCCATTCTTCTCACCTACCACCAGTAGGCACCAGTATGCCCCACTTACTTTATCTGTGTTTAACATGTCTCACTAGCTACTTGCATCTCTACTTTATCTCCTTTATCCTTGTTGGTCTGTTTCTCTTCTTTTCTTCTCTCTCTCTCTTTTTTTTAAAGATTTTATTTATTTATTTGAGAGAGAGGGAAGAAGCAGGGGGAGCGTCAGGCAGAGGGAGAAGAAGAAGCAGACTCCCTACTGAGCAGGGAGCCTGACACGGGGGTCGATCCCAGGACCCTAAGATCATGACCCAAGGGGAAGACAAATGCTTAACTGACTGAGCCACCCAGGTGCCACAGTTCCTCTTATTTTTTAGAGTCAAATTGAACATCCTTAAATAATACAGCAAACATATATGGCATCATGCACTGCAGTTCTTGCGTGAAACAGAACTGGATTGAACACCTAAGCTGAGGATGGGAGAGGCAGGACTGAACATAGCCCCTCTCATTCTTTTAGTGCAGCACACCCTCCACTGTTCTGGAATGTTCTTCTTGTGCTCAGACTGAGATGGGGAGGCTTGAGGGAGGAAATGGAGACCAGTCTCTGCCATTAGAAACACACAAGCAACTCAGCACCATGCTGGGTCTTTCTGAATAAACTTGGAGATGAAAGGGATATTCATGCGTGGCAACCTTTTGCGGGTCACGTGATGCAGTGGGAAAAAGGCAGATAGACCCGGGTTGAAACCCCAGCGTTCCCATTTGGCTGAGTAACGTGATCTGGAAGAATTGCTTAACCTCCCAGAGCCTCCTTCCCCTTGTTTGTGAAATAAGGAGAGTAGAGTTGTCAGGAGAACGTACAAGAAGAAGCATGTAAAGTGTTAATTGTCCAGACTGGCCTTCAGCGGAGACTCAAATAAATGTGATTCTGTTGTTTTTCCACACTCTTCTCACATCTTCATTCTAGGCTTCAGATGGTCCCCAAGCTGATGGCCTCAGGATACCTACCAGACTCCTGCTGCATTTTTTTTTCTTTTTTAAGATTTTATTTATTCATGAGAGACACAGAGTGAGAGGCAGAGACATAGGCAGAGGGAGAAGCAGGCTCCCTCCAAGGAGCCTGATGCAGGACTCGATCCCAGGACTTCAGGATCATGACCTGAGCCAAAGGCAGATGCTCAGCCACTGAGCCACCTAGGTGCCCCCCCTGCTGCATTTACTTGGGTGGTAACAGGCAATGGTGCTGGGTTGGAGGCACACCCCCCACCCCGGCAGTGAAGGGGCTTGCCTCTTTTGTGTGGGCACCATTGACCTCTTCCAGTGGGGTCTGCGTGAGGGATGCTTCTTTCTAGACCAAGAGGGGCTTCAAAAGAGGGCAGAAGAAATAGTGCATTGAGCTGCCATCCACGGCTGCCAAGGGCAGAGCTAAGGACGGCAGGCCTCCTCGTTCTTTTAGAAGCACTCTGGCCCCTGGGGTAAAGTTTCCTGTAAGTGTGGGTGTTAAAGTGGTTTGTGTTGGTGTTGTTTTTGATACGTGCAACTCCTCCCAGAGGCTAAGACACGAAAAGCCCTGCCAGAAAATCATCACAGAGGAATAAATCATATCCTAACCGCATCCTGAGGCCCAGAGTCCTTCTACCCACTCTCGCCCCCCAACGCCTCTCCTCTGCTCTCCAGCTCCAAACTTGTAGAGGTTTCAGCAAAGAGGCGCGAGGCAGAAAAATGTTCCAAAGCTGTCTTGGCTCAGCAGGGCCCGCCCATGCTGGGATGGGGAGACTTCCAAGCTAAACAGGCTGCCTTATCATTCCTGACTTTCTTGGCGTGAACAGCCTGTTTCCAGCTCCGAAATCTACTTTGTGCAGATAATGGACAATCAGTCACAGAGTAAACACAGGAGGAGTGTGCAGGTGCTCTGGTGCTTTGTCCAAGCCAACCAGATATTCTTCTCTGAGACTTGCTCTTTGCTCCCTTGGACACCCTGAGCTGAGCTGAAATGTCACTCTTTCTTGACCTTTTTGATGACATAAAGCAAGTCTCTCGTGGGAGATTTCCCAAAATGAGCTGTAGATTTCACTTGAAAACTATTAATCTATTTGTGTCAATATCTTCTTTTTTTTTTTTTGTCACCACCCCCCCCAATCTGGATTAGGCCAAGAAACACCAGTCAAAATAAACATGTAAATCTTGACCTTTAAAAAGTAACTACTACAGCGGAGCTATAAAAGTTACTGTGGGGAACCTGGGCTGCACAGCTCGTGAGCATGTCCTGGTGCTCTGGCTTGGCATGGGGTGCGGTAAATGCTGCCCCCCGGCTCCCCCGCCCTGCCCCTCAGTGCCCCAAACCAAGGCCAAAGCAGGGAGGTGCCAGTGCTATTTCTATTGCTCCTGGTCAAGACGTCCCACATGCAGGGGACACTTGAGGATATGTGGACGGCATGTTCCCTCTCTTTTTGGCCAAGTGTGCTGTGGATGCGTGGGTCAGTTTGGAGAAGCCTGAGTGCTTCTGAAATGCCTGACAGATCGAGGGAGGCAGTGAAGTGGATGCACTTGAGTTTAGAAGCGCAGACTACAACAGAAAGCCACTTGGAAATTCAGTCTCCTGTGTCATTAGTCTAAAAGGGTTTCTCCTGGTTGTTGTCGAACAAGCCTGGGCCTGAGTACTGAACTGGCTGACCAGAGCAAGGGGAAGAGTACATGAGCCACCCCCCACCCCGCCCTTACTATTGAACCTTAGAATTCCTGGGGCAGAAAGGAGCCCCTCGTTCTTCCTGCCCACCTTCCCGAGTCCGGGAGTAGTGGCAGGCCATCACTCTTTAGTTTCAGAGTTTTAGACTCATCTGATGTTTCTAAGATAGGCCAGTGCAAGGCAACGTGGCCCTCTAGAGTATCCTGCTGTTTGAGATCGTCCCGTCTTTCCCCTGCTGGTGATAAAAGGGGGGTGGCCCTAAAAGGTCCTCGCACTTGAAGGTTGAGTATGGGAATGCACACAGCATGGTGGGCTGCATAAAGAATTCAGTGTCGCGCATACCGTGTGCTCTTCAGAGCACTGTAGTTATCAGATCTTATTCTTGATCTGATCTGATCCTAATTAATAATACCTTATGTTACCATAAGTAACTGTGGCTTATAAAACACTTCGGATTACTTTCTTCGGGATAAATTCATGAGGCAGGTGGAATTAGACCTCCACAGGTGAATTAACCTGGTCTCAGTGAATTTATGTGACCTACCCAAAGTAATAGGCCAGTTGGCAGCAACACCCAACAGCAGCTTTAACCTCTTGCCTCCAAATCCAGGGCTTCTGCCCGCAGGCTGAGAGTTCAGCGGGCTAGGTGCCACCGCTCACGTGCTGGAGAGAACACTGAGCAAGGGTGAAATACTTTGCCCGCACAAGGTCCTTTGTGACAGTCTCAGAAGCCATGTTTTCTGACTCCTAGTCTAGTGCTGCTGCCAGGCCCCCAGGAAACCAATGAGGAGGGGAATAAAGGAGGATGAGAGAGAGTTTGTGATCACAGGAAAAGAAATCTGATCCTAGAGGCAATTGCAAATTTGCAGCATGTATATGTCATCATGAGGCATAAAATAAAATAGTGGCTCAAAAGGTCTCTACTACTCATCTGTTTCATTTATGAAATCTATTGCCCAACTCTCCTTCTATACTGTGGCAGTTTTTCTATGTGGAATGTGTCTACAGTGTGAAAGCAGTAATTTTGTATTCAAGACGTGATGGGTAATTATATACAGGAGTCGCACTTGAATTTCCTATCTACTGACGGAAATGATAGAGTCAGTCACAGCCTTTCAATGAAACACGTTTGTTTTCCTTTCCAATTAGAGTTTTATGAGTAAGATTCAAGGGTCACTCTAGACTGACAGAGAAAACGGTGACTCTGGAACTAGTTCTGTCACATGCAGGCGGACTTGCATCCCTCACTGTCAGTGTGCATTCAGATGGAAAAGCATATCCGTAGGAGATGTAGCCACTCAGGGTGACCAGATCTGCTTGGTGGGTACTGTGTGGTAGGTGTGTTTGGACTTCATCCACATGGGCTTGCCCAATGGACTACCATGGGGCAACTCATGTCTAAGGCATAGACCCCATCTTCCCAGGCCAGATCTAGAGTGCCTGCTCTGGAGTTCCTCTGACACATACTGTATCGTGCGGCCTCCTGACACTTCTACCAAAGCCTTGTATGTCTATTTTCATCATGATTTATACTGTGGAGCTCTAACATGGTGCCTGGCATCCTGCAGGGACTGATGTGAAGCTATTGAACAAATGCACAGAGGAATGACAAAGGAACCCTAAATGTGGCTTATAGTGACGCTGTGTGTCCCCATAGATCAGACATTTCCATGTCCACTCAAAATTCAGCCTAGCCTGAAGGACTGCTGTGTTTAATTCCCTTAGCAAAATGAAATAGCTCTTTGCTCGTGATAGATTTGCTCTTGGACCAAACCTAAATGTTCTGAGCTTACTTGTTAAAGTTTGGGGGCAGGTGTCTGGAAGCACCCTCATACATTCAGTCTAAACTTCTCCTAAGGCTGCCAAGATCTACCTATTGGCACCTGACTTTGTGGTGTGGAGTCAGGCCACCTGCCCAAAGGACATGGTTCCCTTGGCTGGACTCTCCAGAAACTCTTGTACCCTGGCCCCTCATACATCGTGCTCTCCACCAGGAATGCCCTTTCTTGGCCTGGGAAACTCCTACACATATTTGGTGACCCTGAGTAATGCCACCTCTTCTTTCTTCTCCAAACTTTAAAACTCCCTCCCTCTCTTCCCACCTTTTACTGGTATCTCTTATAGCATTTTGTTTGTGTAATAATTATTATATTGATCACTATTAATTGGAATTGCTAAAAATCTTTGACTGGATCTCTTTAAGGGCAGGACCTGGATTCTATTAATCTTGATCTTAATCAAGATATTAATCTTCTAAAGAGACAGAAAATGCCTGGTACAAATTAAATATAAACAAACACTTTGTTTGGTACACAATTGAATGAGAGAAAGGTAGAAGTAGAATGACTAATGTGTACTTCCTGATTTATGAAGAAAGATGACGGGGTTCACCCACAATTTCTTAGCATGATCTATGGAGTAACAAGTTTCTGGAATATCAGCAACCCAGCTCAGTTGCTGGCAAATACTGGGAGCTTGGTAAGGTTTTATTGGCTGAATGAGATAAATGCATGAACAAATGGTCCAAGATTGTCTTACGAATCTGTAGGTTGACCATTGGCTTCGTTCAACCATTCATTTAGCTTATTATTTAGCTGTCTTTTTTATAAAAGCTGCCTTCCCTTATGCATTTATTTTCCCTATCTCTGTATAATCTCTAAGCACTGGGGACACTAATTATTAAGATATCGTGAAAAGTAATCCAGGGAAGTTAAGAAAGTTTGTGAAATATGGTATACCAAGCAAAGATTCACTGGTTATTTTTAAATCTGACTTTCCTTCCTTGGGTTTCTAGCATCCGAGATCATTAAAAATAGATAGCACAGTAGACCATTTTAAACACCTGTCTTACATTATTTCCACCATTAATTTTGCTTGTTCCTCCTGTGGTTCTTTGGGGTTGGAGGGAGAAACCTCAAGGTCACTTTCAATATCAGACAGTTTCCCTGCTCAGGCCCCACATTCCTACTAATAGGTGAGTTTATTCTCGCATTCTGCGCCTTCTTGTGGAAAGATGGTCTGCAGGATCATACACTCAAAACATGGGGTTCTTCAAATTTGAAGGTCTGCAATTAGCATATTGCAAGTATCATTTGGATTTAAAATGTGAAGAGAATATTCGACTAAATGATCTCTCTATCCGGTGATGAGATCAAATTCAAGCCGCCTGTTGATGTTAGCATTTCCACATGGACTTGATGGAAGAACAAGCCTCTCCCTTGAGCCTAATATTCTCTCCCTTTGGTAATCCATCTGGGACCCGACTAAAAAATCGGTCCTTCCCCAGCACCAACTCAGCTCAGACCACATTCCCCATTTCCCACTTCCTCACCCACTTTGATTTACTTCTTCCTGGCATTTATACTCACGTCTGTTTTCTTTTCTTGATTCTAAGTTTCCTTGGGACAAGGACTTCCTTATTCGTCTTCTACTCCCTACTGCAAAGCCTACCATGATGCGTAAGAAATGTCTACTGAGTGGGCACAGACTTTTTCAAAAGGATAACAGACCACCCCCCTACCCCTTCCACAAAAGTATCAAAGACCGAAGCATCAGAGCATGTTGACATTTTTATTCTGCTTGAATCTTGTCAACACCGATGGCTGAAGGCTTTCTCTTTTCTTCCTTCAACTTTCCTTTTTTTCTGGTCTGAGCACTCGATGTACGCTTGTTAAAATAATGAAAATGTTGACTGGCTGCGTCATTGATCGAATCTCAGGGAGTGAGGAAACAAGCCTCAGAGGGCCAGGCTCTGCTTTCAAAGGCACCAGCTCCAGGCTGCCGGTGCTAGGCCCCTAGTGCAAGGCTGGCTGAGTGCTTGACAAGACGCTGAAACAGTGTCTGAAATCAATACCCATCGCATAGAATGTGGAGGAGGACGGGAGGCTTGCAGGGCTGCTTCTGACATTTCAAGAGCGTCATGCCTGTCCCCAGGGCTGGTCTGGCCTCATGCAAGTCCAATGTGGTGTTGGGGGGTGTGGGAGAGCCTGAGCTGTTCTCTTCAGAAATCCTGGAGCCTGTGGGAGGACATGACACTGTTGGCTTGTGTTTTGTTCTAGCAAGACCTATTTAGATTCATTGTAAGATTGATTTGTAGGACTGATGTCACAAAAAGAGTGATTCATCTTGCTGCTGGGCAAGAGAAATAAAGCAAAGTAGGATGCTCTTGGTACATCCCTGGGGCTGATGGCACAGTGTCCATGCTCCTGAGCATTACAGCCTTTCTCCAATGTTCTCACATGGAAGTTTTTTTTCTTTTTTCTTTTTCTTTTTTTTTTTTTTCTTTTTTAAGGAGAAGCAGGCTCCCCCCTGAGCAGGGAGCCTGATGTGGGGCTTGATCCCAGGCTTCTGGGATCATGGCCTGAGCTGAAGTCAGATGCCTAACTGACTAAGCCACCCAGGCACCCCCTCACATGGAAGTTTTTTATTGGAGTTAAAATAGGTGTGTCCTCATTAAACAAGATATATGTAAGGACTATGAATACGTATGAGGTAGGGAGCTATTGTTGGCACTTCTCACTGGCCAGTTAACATCCAGTATCCCTTGTGGGTTTGGGGTTCCCCCTTTCTTCCTGACCCCATTTCCCAGCAACTCCCTAGTTGTTTATTTGATGTGTCCTGGGACTGACAGTTCTCCTAGAATATGGTAACAGGCCATTCTAACTGGTCTTTCTGCTTTGAGACTCTCCTGTGCTTTTAGAGTGCTTGTTCTGACGCAGATAGAACCATCTTCATGCCCAGTTCTGCTCTCCAATGCCTTTCTTTATCATCTGCAGAGTATTTCCAAAAACATTCGAATTGGATCATTGCATTTTTGCCTCAACTCACATTCTAAGCCCTGTCTCTGGCTTCTCTTTTCCATAGAATTCTTTTCTAGGATGTGTCCCATTCCAGATGTCATTGTACTATTAACTTACTCACAGGGCAAGCTCCTCTCCATCTGTCAAGATGCTGCTCAAATGCCATTTCATTTCTATAACTCTTCATGCTTCCTCGACATGATGGATTACTCATTCCACCCCTTTTTGCTCTAATAATGGTTTTACACACCTTTATAGTAATGCTTATCATTCATAGTGCCATTTATATATTATTCATTATATAATACATATTATATAATATAGAATATAAATAAAACATTACATTTATTTATATATTAATAAATATAAATTAATATAATTATAAGTATAAAATATATTTATAAATGTGGTATATTTATATATTTATTTATCAAATAATAGTGTAGTTTTACTATTAATATTTATTTTCATAAAGTCATCTATCATAAGCTGGAAAGGAAGGAACTCTACCTTAATTCATGTTTGAATTTCTTGTGCACACCTGTGCCTGCTAGTTGTCTAGGAGGGGCTTTGAATCTTCAAATTTGAGGCACATGTGTTCCTTGGGTTTGACCATTCAAGAATATGACATAGTAACATATTGATACTTATCAGCTATTGCTATTGCTTTGGGGATTGGGTATAGATAGTGAGACATCTTGGAGTCAGATCCCATTGGATCCTGGAATTAAAGTTTCTTAATAGGCTTCTAGATCCATACATTTCTCTTGGTTTAGAAGAATGCTTCTTAAATTTTTTGTTGCCAAAAATTTGGGGCCCTGATACATGCGTAATTCTGAATATATTAATGACGTGTCCATAGGCTTTCTAAAGTGTATGCAAGAGATAGACTTACTTAGAAATCTCTAATGGAGAAGAATCTTTTGGAAGGAAGATTCCATCTTGATTTTTCTGCTTAGTGACTTGACTATGGGGAAGATAGGTTTATTAAGGATTTTTTTTTTAGGGATGCCTGGGTGGCTCAGTGGTTGAGCATCTGCCATTGACTCAGGGCGTGATCCAGGAGTCCGAATCAAGTCCCACATTGGGTTCCCTGCGGAGAGCCTGCTTCTCCTGCCTGTGTCTCAGCCTCTCTGTGTGTGTGTGAGAGAGGCCGAGACACAGGCAGAGGGAGAAGCAGGTTCCACGAGGTGAGCATTTAACACTTAAAAAGTGGGACTCATTCCCAGGACCTTAGAATCACCCCCTGAGCCAAAGGCAGATTCTCAACCACTGAGCTACCCAGGCATCCCAAGATAGACTTATTTATGGAGAAGTCAAGTTTTGTGAGTTGTATTTTTATTACCTGGGACCTGCCTGGAACTAATTTGTCTAGTACTGAAAGCAGCATGATCCTCCTGTGGTCATATGTTTTCAGAGAACTGGTCTAATTCATAGCTAACTTAGAAGCAAGAGAAACTCACATGCACATCCATATGTGCTGAAGTATAATTCCTGATGGAAAGGTGCATAGGGTTTGAGTCTGAGGGTTTGGATTCCAGTCCTGGCTCCATTAAGGGGTATGACCTTGGACATGTTACTTACTCTCTTCTTTAACTTTCTCATATATAACATGGGAATAATAAAAAATTGCCATGGGAGATAAGATCACAATATGACACATCATAGAACATCAAAAGATTTATGTAGAAGGCTTGGTTTGATGCCTGGTGCAGCCTGAAAAAATGAGCTCGTTAGCATGATTATTTTTATTTGATGCTTTCTGCATTGGGTTGGCTCTTCTAGACTTGGTTTTGACTTATTTTTCATACATTTGGTAAGTGTTACTATTTGGTGGAAGGGAATGTGTGATTTTGAATGTCTAAAATTGCCATTCTTTAAGATAACGCACATCCTACAAGCCAAATGATTTTAGGACATCAAATATCAGGAGAAAAAAAAAGGTCAGCGAGCAACTTAGAGACCGAAGCTTGCCAAGTTTGAAGAATTTAGGACTAGAAGTTTATTTCTTATGAGAGTATTGTTTGATATCTTTTGTATTTTCTTAAAGCACAAACAGGAGAAGTGATTAGTGTCCTAATTCTTTGACTTTTTCTTTACTCCTATAATTATTCAGTAGGCAACAGGAGGTGAAACAAATTATAGTCTTAGTTCTCATATGATGTTGGAAAAACCGACTGAAGAAACATATTTGAATTGATTATTTAAACGATTTTGAATATGCACCATATAAACTACTGCCTTCCTGTATAATGTCCCAAATTTCATACTTTTCATAAGTTTGTGAGATGGCTCTGATTACTTGATTTTAGAGATAAGGAAATTAAGGCCTGAATAGGTTACAAAATGGTCATTTTTTTTTTTTTTTTTCAAAATGGTCATTTTAAAAAAGAAACTTTTTCTATCGGATTAATATTAATTTGGTCTTTTTTCCCTGGTTTTACTGATTTCAGGTGAAAGAGACGAGGGCAGTTTGAGTCACTGACATGATAGATGAGTTCTCTTATTTGAACGTCATGGATTTTTACAGCCTGTTTCCTCAGGAGAAACATTCCTTCGAATCTTGCTTTTTGTTTAAAACAGAAATCATCGTGTTAAATGCTTCTGATTTGGCTGCAGAGCAAGCAGCAACATGCCCTTCAAAAATACCAAGGAAGGAGAAACCTGACTGCCTGGCAAATTGCCTCCACTTTCCATTCAAAATAGACCTTTGATTGAGGCTATGCCAAAGTCTGTTCTGTGTTCCACATTTAGTGGGGTTTAGAGATGATCTCTTTGGAATAATACGAACAGCACCATTTGCTTAAATATTAATTTGACACTATTCTACGTTTTGTCATTAGTAAAGATTTGAAAAGATAGTAAGAAGCATCTTTTGTGTGTGGTTCTCAAACAGGGGTCAGTTTAGCCTCCCAGGGGAGTAGGAATATTTTTGGTTTTCCCACCTAGGAGTTGCTGCTGGGATCTAGTGGGTAGAGGTCAGGGGTGCTGCTAAACATCGTACAGAGGACAGGCCAGCATCCCCCACCCTCTCAACAGAGATTTTTCTGGCCCAGAATGTCAGTAGTGCCAGGAAACCCTAGGCGAAATTAATCTGCCTCAAAATCTCTCCTACATTTCTAATCTGAACCTATTTAAAAATATTTCTCCCTTTCAGCACCAGCAGAGTTAACGTGGTGCTGAATTCTGTGGCTTTGTCTCAACTCCTGTGTCTGAGGATGATCAATGCCTGGGATTCTTTACCTGCTGTCAGTTATGGACTTTCCCTCAGCCTCTGGCACCTGAGCCAGGAAATGCTCATGGGAGAGCTTGAACCCTTTCCCACCTCTCTGAAATGTGCCTTTAATTAGATAGAAGGAAATCATCTAATCAAATAAATTTAACACCAGGCCAATGAAGAGATTAAGGAGAAAGAAATAGATGATCTTGCTGGTAAGGAGTAGAAATATTACTTGAATATTTTCGAGGAAATAATTTATTTAAGAGGTGGATAGATTCCTCTCTCAAATCATTTAAAACTATGACTATTACATTCCTAAGATTAAGAATCCCCCATTTACCTGCCAAACATTCTAGGTGTTTCCCCTGGCATTCCATCCAGATGCTTTTGTGGTTATTTTGGGTCACATTTCAATCCAACTTCCCAAACCTTGTCTGTATGCGTGCATTAATTAACAAATTAATTTTTTAAATTGTGTTTTTTATGCTCTCTATATTTTAGCACTCTATTAGCCCTTGAGCATTGCAAATGTGAACAGAATATGGTTCTTGTACTTGAGAAACTGATGAAGTCTAGTGGAAGAGAAAGATTTTGAAGTAAATATTTACAATTAATGGGATCAGTGCTATTCAAAGAGAAATGCGAAGCACTCTGGGAACACACACAGAACAGATTCTGTTTAGGGAACTGAGAAAAATTTTATGCCCTAGGTGACAAATGAGTTGGGTGTTGAAGAATAAGGAGAACATTTTCAGGCAGAGGAGTGAAGAGGCAAGACGATATGAAAGAGTGGGTTTGCAGTACCGTGGCAGGAATGTGATGTGAATGGGGATGGATGGCAGGAGTTGGAGGTGGATTCCATCCTCCAAAATATGGTAATATCCTTGGGGGAAGGAATTCTCCCTTTTCTTTTTTGTATCCCCAATGCCTATAACAGCACCAGGCATATAGCATCTCACCAACATCAGCATCGACGCTGGATAGCAACAAGGGATTGTAGATGGTATGCTTAGAGACTCCAAACAGAGAAATGATGATTAGTGTTAGAGGTACTAGGGGAGGATAGATAAGAATGGAAGTAGGAAGTCTGCTCGTAAGGAAACTCTGATCTGTGCAAGTAGGGATAAGGGTCATGGAGGAAAGAAAGAAGGGAAGAGGAGGGATTGTAGTGGAACTTGGTAGGAAAATCTAACAGAGCTTGGTAAATAAAAGAAATTGAAATGCGATGTAAGGGCTAGTTGGAGGTGTCATCATTCATAGCATATACAGACTATACCAAGGGACATCAAACATTCATAATATCATATTTGAGACAACACCTTTAGAGCCATGGAGAGGGAGTGCTGTGGTTGAGAGATACCAGTGCATCTGTCCACTGTTAATGAATCTGTACACAGAACCACATTCTTACATTTGTTCCTTATGAGCGGTTAAGTGTGATCATCAATACATTATTAAAAAAGCATGTGAGAGTTTTGATATCTCTGCTCCCAGAAGGAAGGCTGTGGGCATTGACTGTGTTAATAGAAAGGAGGATGGATTAATCAGGGTGGTTAATCTAAGGCTCTACCTATTGTTAGCAGGAGTTTAGCTCAGTCTCTGACATCATTGTCTCCACGAGTCCTGCCCTGTTCCCCATCAAGAAGAGTCTGAGTTTTATGGGGTGGGTGAATGGCACTCAGTGATCAAAGCAGAGACATTACATAACTGAGTTGCTTGTTCCTAACATTCAGTGTGTGGTTACTAGAGTTTTCTATGAGCAGTCTAGGCTGGTCTAGTTAATGTTTAACTACTATTTCACTCTAAGAAAGGATTTAAGCCACTTTTGAAATATGATAATAGCAATAACAGCAGTTTAAATGGCAATAATGGGAGAATAAAATGAAGGCAGGAGTAAGTCAACACACAAAGCGTGTATCTCAAAGATTCATCATTGAATACCATAAATGTTGGGGCCCATTTCCAAGATTCCTGGGCTTAGGATGATACTAGTTGTGGCTCTGACCTGGAGCCTGTACCTACTTATGCCCTTGGGACAATTCACCCTTTGCTTATACATGGTCTGGAGGTTGGGATTTGCAGAATTCTGCTAGGTTATCATTTCCTAATGGCTTCCTGTTGGAGGATATGTTGAAGGACAGTAACAGCTAAGAAAGCATAGACACAAAGTGTTCTGGGTCAGTCAACCTAGTTCTGGATCAGAAGCAAACTGTCCCGGTATTCCATATGGCACTGTAGGCAGGAACCAGTTCCTATTTATGGAGAGGCAGTCTTACCCAATCATTAGGAACGTAAGCTATAAGTTAAAGTAAGACAGGTTGAATCCCAGCTGTGCTATGTTCGTTATTTGCTGGGTCACCTTACATAAGACATCTAATTTCACCGGGTCAAGGATAGACAGGCTTTCCAAGTTATTCCTTAACACAGATTTCCAGAAGAGTGCTGTTTAGAGTGAAAACCCTTAAAATGGCTAGTTTTAACACAAATTAATGCCAGAAAGTATATATACCTATCCAGACACCCATCATGCAAAAGTTAGATTATCGATACTGCCCAGAAATGATTAAATGTCATCTAATAAGCATGCCATAGGTAATGGAGACACGATAAGAGGCTTCATCAATCAGTTTTACCTTAGAAATGTTAACTCTTGGCCTGATGTAAGACTAATCGTTCTCAGAAAACTTAGGTAAAAGGATTAACTGGAGAAAGAAATGAATTAGGGATGGGAGTAAAGAGGAAGGCAGAATAGTTGAGGACCCTGAGCCTCCCCTTCCTACTTCTTGGCACACAGGAAGGCAGATGCAAGTGGAAGGTGAGGAATTGCATTTTATTCAGTCTGAGGAAATTATTTCCTTTTGAGCATTTTCTGAGAAGGAAAAACAATGAATGTAGCTTCAACCTCTTTTTACTATGAGTGTTAGTGACCCTGGGCTAATACTTTAAAAATATGCTAGACCATTATATTTTATTCCTTATCAATGATGGTGTACAAAGAGCAGCTCATTTTCCCAAAACATTATTTCTTTAGGGTGCACTTAGACCTAGGAGATTAGTACTCACTTTTGAGTTTTCAGAACAGATTTTCTCGAGTCTTCATTGAAAGCTAGGGTTTGTTGAAAGAGAAAATGATTATCTAAATCCCATTCATATACCATGTGAATGGACAAGACAGTGAAAAAGGAGCAAATAAAAAGTTTAAAGATATGTCCTATTAGATGAAAATGGTAGAAAGTTGTTCTACATGGAAATGAGGAGCCAAACCAAAGGCAGCAAGAATTAGGGGTGAAATGCTCATGGTGCCATTCAAAGGGACCCAGGGACTCTGTACCTGGAGGAAGGTGGGGGCAAATAGGGAAGTAAGACTGAGGAGGGAGGTCAAGGTAAAGGATCGAGGGGAAAGAGGGCAGTGATGTTCTACCTCTGTGCCCTTCTTCCTTGTGGATTTCTGGGGGACTATCTAGCAGAATGCCAGACTAAGATGAGGATATGAGAGTTGATGAGTACAAATGGGTTTGCATAAGGAAGGTAGAGAGAATTTGAGCTAGTCCCCATGACCTGTGTGTGGTCTCTCAGAGATCCTTATCTGAGATCCTCTGGGGCAAGGGGCCAGTAAGGTGGTGGAGAACTAAAATTCCGTGTCTTCAATAAATATAAATAGTATGAGTTCCAAACAAGTGTTGGTGACATAACCTAGATCATCTGAACTGACTTCTTTCCAGGCTATTATAAGGATTAGCTTAGACACTGTGTATTTATGTGTCAGGATCACTTTGGATCCCGTACAGCTCTAGAATAGAGCAAGTAGTCAATAAATGGCATCTAACCTTATAGTTACTAATGGAAGATGGGCATTGGTTTGCAGGTAGTGATTGATTTTGAAAGTACCAGTGTAGTTACTCTGGAGGTTTCATCCAAAAAAGTCTGAAAGATATTAAGAGTTATTAGGTTAAGAGTAATTCTGGCTCAGTTGGCCACTGGTGAATAAGAGGTAGGGGTGTGAGAGAGGGTCTGTATGGGATAAAGGTAGTGATGTCTTCATGAGTGCAGCCACAAGGGTAAACATGGCATCATATCCAGAGACAGGCCAGACTAGTATAACCTCATGGGCCTAACACACCCTGGACTGGCCTCAGCTTATCATATCATTGCATGTTGGGGATTGGCGGGATCACACTTTGGGAAAAAGACTGGGGTCGGGGGGATGGACAGATGAAGTTAATTCACTTGCAGGGAGGGATTTGTGGGTCAAAAGAGCATGCTAGATAGAGTGAGGATAAGACTGTTTTTGAGGGGAGAGATCATGTTTACTCAGTCTTGTGACCCCCAAAAGCTCACACAGTCCCTGTACATATTAGGTACCCATTGGGCCCTCAATTCATGATCAGAATGGCTGTCGACAATGGCAAATGGGCCCCAACCAGTGGAGCAGGGCAGAAGGTGGTTCGGTGATCTGAGCTGTGGTGTCTGTTAAAACCTTATGGAATGGGGCATAACCAGAGGATTTCAACTTTAAAACAAGAGTCAGGAGACCGAATGCAGGCTCCAGCTCTTTGTCATTATGTGATGTGCCATGTATGTGCTGCATGAATAAGGAACTTGAAGAATGTTGGGGACTTTCCACCAAAATTCAGCAGTAATCTGCAATGGTTTTCTTGCAAGAGGGTCCAGTTCTGCAGAATAAAGTTCTGACATCTGACCCTCTGAGCTAACAGATGTGATTTTAAAACAAACTTAGGGATTTCAGAGTCTCACTGAGAATGAAAGAAGAAAGCCTCTAAAGTGAAAGACTCATTCCTAGCACATGAGTCCTCTCACCGTCTGTTTGATGCACTCTGGCACTGGAGGTGGGGGGTCCACAACAAATGTTAGCTGACTCTCAATTATTTAATAGATAATTCTGTAGTCCCTGGTGTGTGCCAGGTGCAATCATACTCCCTTCAGCAAGGCGTTTGGGTCCAGTGGAGGAGAAGGGCAAAGAAAAGATAAAGTTTGTGTGACATGGTACATGTTACGACAGAGAAAATAAACAGGATTTTGATGACAGCAGAGGTCCTCTTCCGTATCAGACACCATCATAGGATGGCTTGTGGCTGAATGCCACCTACACGCATCTCTTATTTGAGTCTCCCAGTGTCAGCCAGCTCAGCATGAAAAAACAATTCTTTTTAATCTATGGCTGGCATTGCAAATTAGTTTTGTGTTCCTGTGAAAATCTGAATTACTGAATTTTATCAAAAATTCAGAAGTTCCAGGAACCCTGGGCCCAATTTCCACATGGTAAATGAGTTGGGAGCTGAACTATGAAGGCTCCACTCAGATGGGGCCCATTCTTGGCCAGCCCCTCCACAGTGTGGCTACTGTTGGCGGCCACTGACAATCAGGCTTCCAGTGCTCTTTCCTTGTGGTAAAGTTACAGAAGAGTTGAAATATTTCCTTTACCCATCTCCATCTAAACTGGAACAATGAGAGATACATTGAGAGGGTACTACATTGCAGGCAAGAAAAGGAGAGAGCAAATTTCTTTGCACACTCCTAGGTGGGGAAACCAACTGTGTCTGTGCAAAGAGATGTTATGGAAGACATTCTTGGGAAATAATCACACCAAGAACCATGGGCTGAACCAAAAGTAAAATTACTAGAATTTGAACAGGTTTTGCATTTGAACAAAAATAAGGATGCTGTAAAATTCAGTAAGAATGGAAAAATTTCCTTGGCAATGAAGTTTTTAAAGGGGGCAAGTTTATACCAGAGGTATGGTGGAAATCTTGCATCAGGAACAAATGTAAACATGGATAACTAGAAATATTGGCACTAGTGTGTTGAATGTTTGAAGACCCAGGACCAACTTCATAGGCACAGCTCCATGCTTAGAGTTGAATGTTCTATGGCTTGTGTCTTAAGATTCTGCATAACTTCATCTTTGAACCTGTGATTGGTAAATGAAGTCTGGTGCACCAATGAAGGATGCATCAGGTTTCAAGCCTCAACTCATATGCAGTCCTATCTTCAGGGCCTCACTGCTTCTGTCGCTGGGAAGGATATTTGGTCACTTACTTCCCCACCTCGTGGTGCCCCAGACCTTGTCTGGCACCCCTCTTATCCCTACCTCATGACTATTGCCACCAGCTACCTCTAGTAGGAACCTAGGCACAGATGCAGGGAAGGTCAGGTTGGATATGCATGTCTTATGGCATCTTGGATCAGGGCATGGTGGTAGCTATCTCCACCCTGAGCTGGCAGTGCCAAGGTGGTTTGGTGGGTGACTTGGCAAGAGTTAGGCTCTTATCTACCCCCCAGCCTGGGTACCTGGTATGTTGTGGCTTAGAGATTGAAATAGCCCTGATGATTGCCCATTTTCCAAGAGTTGGAATGGTAGGCTCCGGTAAGAGAAGGTACATGGCTCAGCTTCCTCCTTCATGGTGGGGGAACGGTGTGCTAGTCCAGCAGCTTACAGGAGGAAGATCTTGGCAATTGGTCGAACATACACATGGAGTCATGAGGAGGAAGAGTCTATTTTGATTCCCCCACTTTACCCTGTTGAAGTCAAGGTGAGGGAGAGAGTTCCACCTTGGGATTGTGGGGCTGGATGAACACATGACACTGGGCAGATGAGACAGACAGCAGTTTATTAATCACATATATTCATAGCTCTAGGCAAGAAGAAATCACATGCCACCCAGGGCCACTCAGAGGTTGTATGTAGGAACAGAATGAACAAGCAGAGGCTCAGGGAGGTAGGCTTCAGAGTAACAAAAAGTAGAGATAACCCCTGGTTACCGCTGGAGAATGGGATCGGCTTATTTGAACATTTCGGCGGGCTGGCAGGAAATGAGATCTGCTACTTAGGAATAAACAGGCACTGTGCCTGGCCCCATTATAAATTCTTTGTTTGGGCAGAAGACCTTATTTGCAGGGTTGGAGGGGAGAGGAACCTGTGGTCAGGCCATCTGAGGCCCTCCTGGCTTCAGATGTCAAGGCAGCATATGGCACAGAGTCTTGATGTGAAGTCTCACGCACCACAGGGTCTGTACTCACTGCATGAGTATCCCTGTGTTGAAGAAATGCAACACTAAATAACATAGAAAACATCTTGAGGAATAGAAGGAATCTGGGGGTGGGGAAGAGACACAGAGAGACTGGGGAAGAAGGAAAGCCTTTATATTTTAATGGCTTCAATACTACTTTTTTTCTGCTTTATGAATGAAGGGGCTGGTGTTTGTATTTTGCACTGGACTCCACAAATTATGTAGCCTGTCTGGCTGAGAATTTAAAGGATAGGTTGTATAAACTGGTTTACCTGGGAAACGCATGTCAACTTATTTTGTTATGTGTTTGACCCAGCCAGTATTGAGCTCGGGGCCATAACACCTAGGATGAATCTTGAAATGAACCATGAGACCTTCGGTCATGGTCTCCAGTGATGCATTTACTGTCTATGAAACCCCAGAAGCCAGATAATCCTCAACGTCCCCTGTAGTACAGTGATGCTCTACTGCTCTTCTCAACAATTATTCCAATTCTCTGTATGATCGTTAACATGTAAATATGAGTCGTAAAGCACTGAAATGGTTCCTTGATTATGGCTTTTTCAGCTATTAATTCTTGCTGTGGACCATCTGAACATAAACCTGCTCTTTTTTTTTTTTTTTTTTCCAGGATCTGATAACCTGGTCCAGTGAGTCTTAACCTGGTTGCCCGTGCATTTGTTTAAAGTCCTCGTGTTGCCTTCACTGATTATTGACTTTTATTATTTAAAAGCTAAGAAAAAAACAACTAATTGAACACATTGTGAAATATTTTCCCTCTTGCTAAGAAAAAATGTTGGTTGCTGGCTGGGGGCTTGTATTCAGGGGAATCCTGGAGCGGCTGAGCAGGCTTTGTTTGGCTGTGTATACTGTGTCCTATACTTGCATTATGGAGCTTCTTGATTTTACTAGTACGGAGAGCTGTGTTGCTTTCTACTTACGAGTTGGAAGTGTTCCTCATATTAATTAAAGAGGGGAAGAAGTTAGAGATGTCTAAATAAAGTCTTAATGATTCATTGTTATGGGGGAGAATATTAATCAGATTTATTAAATTTCCCTCCAGCCCCTTTTAATAAAAATAATTTTATTGCTTTCGAGTACAAAGAACATTTCTAATCAACTGCTAAAAATAAAAAAAAAAAGTTGGTACTGCCAAAGAGAAGTCCTACTGGGGCTAGTTAAAGAATAAAAGAGGTTTATTTATAATTAAAATTGTTCCTCAGAGGCAAATTAACATGTGTGTTCTTAACCAAATTTCTCTATGCATGTATATGTGTGTGCATGCGAGCAGGTTGAATAACTACTATATTTGCTTACAGTATTGAATTGCAGTGGGAATCTTCTACTTGATAAGCAGAGGCAAAATCCACCCTAGCTTAGGAGCACATTTTCTAAAGTATGGGTGTCAGATCATAGAGTGTTCCCAGTAAATATCATTCCTCTTCCCCATTGGAGTTTTGAACCAACTGAGAAATAAGCTAAAGGAAGAAGGTAGGTGGAAAACAAAATATTACCCTTATAGGGGTATTATTTCAAAGCGGTGACTATGAAATGTGGCTTGAGAATGAGAGCCAAATGGACCTCTCAGTTGCAAACCTCTGGTGCTGGTAAAGCTCAACATTACAGGCATGGGTAGTTGTAGATGGGGCTGTCCTTTCCATATTGGGAAGTCAATGCTGAAGTTATCAAGGAAAGTGGAAGTTCTGGAAAGTGGGAATACAGTTCTGTTGAGATATGTAGAGAGGGGAAGGGGTAGGTGAGGAGGAAGTAGATAGAGCACAGGATCTAAAGCCAGATGAGCCAAGGATAGGATCCTAGCTCTATTATTTACTGATGAGTGAACTGCACTTACTCTTTCTGGGCATCTGTTTCCTCCTTTTAAAAAGTAATGCCTACTTTGCATGATGATTGTGAAGATTGGCCTGGTATCTAAACATGTCTACTGAGAGCCAGGACTAAAGAAGGCACTCAAGAAGTGGTAATGAGGGGCCCCTGGGTGCTCAGAGGTTGAGTGTCTGCCTTTGGCTGAGGTGTGATCCTGGGGTCCTGGGATCAAGTCCTGCATGAGCCTGCTTCTCCCTCTGCCTGTGTCTCTGCCTCTCTCTCTCTGTGTCTTTCATGAATGAATGAATGAATGAATAAATAAATAAATAAAATCTTCAGGGGGAAAAAAAGAAGCGATAGTGATTGTTTTAGGATTGGAGGGTGTGATAAAAATAGAGTATTCAGAATTGAAGTGACGAGGGTCTACCAGGGAAATGTGACTTATAGGATTAGTGGGAAGAAGCAATGAATTCATGTCCCTGTGTTTGAACAATTTCACAGGTGTTGTCAACAAGGAGAGGATCTATTTGTCAGCTATTAGGAATGTGTAGAGTGGGAAGGAAGAGGAAGTGGGCGGGAGGAGACTTTTCAGATCTTTCCTTAGGGAAGCATCATTATTAAAGTCATTTGATAAATGTCCGATGGGCCAAGATCTATGATAAGACTAGTGTGATAAATAATGTACAAATGCTTCTTTCCATAGGTTTGTTAGTTCACTGTCCTGTCCATGAGTTACGTACTTTGATTAACCAGAATGGGTAAACATGACATGCACATAGCGATTTGATGTAATGTGTTTCATATCTTCCACGCAGAAGGAGAAGAATGCTAGGCCAAAACCTTTTGCCAAACAGACTCTAGGATATTGTTTTAGTGACATTGTATGTTAGGACTCAGTTTCTGTCTCTACTTATAACAGAGATCTCTGTTTAGCATCCACATAAATTAGAAGTCTCATGGGGATAGGCGTCTCGTGGGGATAGACCAATGTTTTGTGGTATATTCCAGTGTTACCTCTGGGTGTACTGGAGCAAGAAACTTCCAGTGTAATTGTGGGGTCTGTGGTGTCCTCAGTAAATCCATTTATGACAATTGCATAGGATAGATTAAGAATAGCATGAGAAATATTTAAGGGATGTTTTAATGGAAGGGAAGCATTCCTATATTTATAAATAAAACCTCAGGGGAGTTAACAGTTTTTCAAAATTCTTATACTTTTTAAAAAACAATTCAGAACATTTAGAGACATTGATTTCTCTAGTTCCCTTCTCTCTCTCAAAATGGATTTAACTTTCTCCCATCCATCAGAAACGTCAATATTCTGCCCAGAAAAGGGGACAAATAGTTTATATTATTCCCTGAAGGATCTAGTTATTTCTGATCACTCAGAAATAAAAGTAGAAATAGTGTTTTAAAGAAATTTCTTAGATTAACCTCACACTAGGGCTTTGGCGTTTTGCCATGATGGCTGAGTGAGAGATGAGTCATATTGAAAACATAGAAATTCAGGTTCTGGAAATCTCAGTGTAGTGATCCCTTCTAACTCCAGATTATGTTGGGAGACTCTGAGACAATCTTGCCTCATCAGGCCAAGACCTTGAGCATTCTTGTGTCAATTCCTTCCTTATTTGCTAGCATAGGGACTCAGTGATACTGTCACTAAAATAGCATGCGAGAACAGGCTTGAGTCATTCTGTGGAGTAAAATTTACTCATTTGATATTCTCTATGGCTTGGAAAGGGAAGAAAAGTATGAGATATTCTCCTTATGTATTGAGAATATACATGTATACTTGCCTTGTTGTTAGATTTTTTATTATAGAAAATTTCATTTGTATATAAAAATAAGGAAGATCACTTTCTCCTCCAAAGCCACCAGGTACCTATCACCAAGGTTTACCAGTGATTAACTCTTCGGTAATCTTGTTTTATGTACCCTCACCTACCCATTCCTCCTTTACCCCATCTGGATTATTTTAAAGAAAATCTCAGGCTTCACATATTTTTATCTCAGTGTGTATTTCCAAAAGAAAAAGGCTTTAAAATATGCAACCACATGCCATTAGCTGCTAACAAAATTTACAGCAACTTCTTAGTATTAACAATTATCTGTTAGCATTCATACTTTCCTGTATATGTGTATGTGTGTATATGTGTATCTATTTTCTATCCATCTATCTATCATCTATCTATCTATCTGTATGTTTTAGTAGGCTCCACGACCAACATGGAGCTTGAATTCACCACTCTGAGCCGACTGAGCCAGCCCGGCACACCTTCCTTGTGTATTTGATGTATCATGTATTATAATGGGCTTTTTATAATAAGGATATACATGATTTTTATAGTGTCATTGTTAATATGTTCGTTAAGTATGTTTTAATCTATTGAAAACTCCATTATTTACTTTTAATCTTTTTCAGGCTCTATTAGGTATGATTAATTGCAAATTGTATTATAATACAATACAAGCTGTACATACATTTTGAAAGATGTTTATAGCTATGAAATATCATCGCCACAATCAAGATTATGAACATATCCATCACTAGCCAAAGTTTCCTAGAGCCTTTGGCAATCCCCTTCCCTGCATATCCTCTACTGCTATCCTAGGAAGGTCACTGATCTGCTTTCAGTCTCAATAGATGCGCTAGCATTCTCTATAATTTTATATAAATGAAGTCAAACTGTATGTACTTTTTGTTTTGTTGAGATAAAATTCACATAACATCAAATGAACCATTTTAAAGTGGACAATTCAACGGGATTTAGTACATTCAGTGTTGTGCAACCAAAACGTGTATCTAGCTCTAAAACATTTTGATTGCTGCTCCCCACCCCTGACTCCACACTTCCCTTTCCCTTCTTTTCCCAGACCCCGGTAACCATTAATCTGCTTTCTCTCTCTATGGATTTACCTGTGCTTAGTATTTCATATAAAATGAGTCATACGCTATGTGGCATTTTGTGTATGCTTCTTTCTCTTAGAATATTGTTTTCAAGGTATATGCATGTTGCAGCTGGTAGAAGTAATACATTCCCTTTTGTGTTTGGATAATATTCCACTGTAGATTTGGATTATTCCAAATCCACATGTAATATTCCACATGTGGATTGGTTTATTCATTCATCTGTTGATGCACATTTGGATGGTTTCTACCTTTTGGCTCTTCTGATAGTTCTGCTATGGAATATTCATGGACATGCTTTTGTTTGAATACCTGTTTTCAATATTTTGGGGCATATATTTTAGAGTACAATTGCTGGGTCATATTGTAATTCTGTGCTTAGCGGTTTTCCATAGTGGCTGCATCATTTTACATTCTCATCAGCAATGTAGGAGTATTCCAATTTCTCCACATCCTCTAATAACACCTGCTATTTTCCACTAAAAAATTATAGCCATCCTAGTGGTGTGAATTGGTATTTATTTCATTGTGGTCTTGATTTGCATTTCCCCGATGAGTAATGATGTAAAGCCACAATGACATAATGCTGTGACCTTAACAATACATTTTCATATGTTGTTGGCATTTGTATATCTTCAGAGAAATGTCTGTTCAAATCCTTTGCCCATTTTCTGATGGGTTGTATGTCTTTGTTGTTGAGTTGTAGTGTTCTGTCTATATTCTGGATTATAGACCCATATCAGATACATGGCTTGCAAATATTTTCCCTTATTCTGTAGGTTGTCTTTTCACTTCTTTAATAGTGTTCTTTGATGAACAAAAGTTTTTAATTTATTTATTTTTTGTTTTTTAATTTTTTTAGAAGATTTTATTTATTTATTCATGAGAGACACACACACACACAGAGGCAGAGACACAACACAGGCAGAGGGAGAAGCGGGCTCCATGCAGGGAGCCCGACGTGGGACTCAATCCCGGGACTCCAGGATCATGCCCTGGGCCGAAGGCAGGTGCTAAACCGCTGAGCCACCTGGGCTGCCCAAAAGTTTTTAATTTAGATCAAACATAATTTATCTATTTTTCCTTTTATTGCTTTGTACTTTTCATTGCCTAGTCCAAGGTCATGAAGGTTTACCTCTATTTTCTCTTAAGAATGTTATAATTTCATCTCTTACATCTGTGTCTTTGATCCATTTCAAGTTTACTTTTATATGTGGAATGAGGTAGGAGTTTGACTTCATTCTTTTGCATATGAGTATCCAGTTGTCCCATCCCTATTTGTTGAAAAGACTGTCTATTCCCCATTGAATGCTCTTGGCACACTTGACAAAAATCAATTGAACATAGATGCATGGGTTTATTTCTGGACGCTTAATGCTATTCTATCTATTTCTCTATCTTTATACCATTACTATTTTAATTATTGTGTCTTTAGCATAAAATTCGAGGTCAGGAGATGTGAATCTTCAAATTCTTTTCCTTTTCCAAGCTAGCTGTTGTGACTAATTGGGATCACTTGAAACACCAGGTGAATTTTACTGTTATTTTTTTAATTTCTGCAAAAAATTTGACTGGAATTTTGATAGTATGCCTTGAATCTGTGTACTATCCTTGACTTGTTTCTTCCCCTCAGCATGATTATATTGAGAGTCATCCAAGCTGTATAAAGTTCTTTCTTATTGTTAAGTGGTATTCTATTATATGGATATACCACAATTTGTTTATCCATTCATCTGTTCATAGCCATTTAGTTTATTTCTAGTTTTTGGCTATTAAAAATGTAGCTGCTGTGAACATTTATTTACAAGTCTTTATAAAGACATATAGTTTTACTTTTGGGGGGGAAATACCTATGAGTGAAATGGCTCAGTCTTACAGTAGGTTTATATTTAAACTATTTTTCAAAGTGGTTGTAATATTTTATGTTCCTACCAGCAGTATATAGAATGAAAGTTCCAGTTGCTTCATATTCTTGCAAACACTTTGTACGTTCAGTAATTTTAAGCTGACATGTTCTAAATAACATCATATTGTGGCTTTAATTTGCATTTATCTAATAATTAGTGGTGTTAAGCATCTTTGCACATGCTTATCACCTGTATATCTTCTTTGGTGAAAGGACTAGTCAAATTTTCCATACACTTAAAATTTTTTTTCCTTATAACTACATTTTGAGAGTTCTTTGTACATTCTGGACATGCCTTTGATCAGCTATGTGATTCGCAAATGTATTCTCCCACTCTGGCTTATTTTTACTTTTTTAGTGGTATCTTTTGAAGAGTAGAGGTTCTGAATTTTTATGGGGCCCAATTTTTTTTTAATCATGCTTTTGATATATCTGAGAAATCTTTGCCTGGCCTAAGATTACATATGCTTTCTCCTATCTTTTAAATGGTTTATATTTTTAGATTTTATATTGAGATCTGTGAATCATCTTAAGTTCATTTTTCTTTGTGAATAAAGCACAGATTGAAAGTCTTTTCCTCTCTTTTTACGTGTAAATATCCAATTGTTAATGTGTCATTTCTTGAAAAGACTACCGTTTCTCCAATGAATTGTCTTTGTACTTTTGTTGAAAATCAGTTATCCATGTAAGTGTGAAGTTAGCTTGCATTTTCTACTATGTTTCACCCATCTATTTGTCTATCTCTAGCCAGTATTAAACATATGATGCCTTTTTAGTAAGGATTTAAATCACATTGGGATAGTGTTTCAACTATGTTTTCCTTTTTCCAAGCTGTTTTGGCTGTTCTAGGTTGTTTGTCTAATAAATTTCCTGTGAATTGGCCTTATATACATTTTAGAGTCAGCTTGTCATTTCTTTATAAAAATATTCTTGATATATTTCTCCATTTACTCACATCTTTTCTAAATTCTTTTAGTTGTGTTTTGGGGTTTCCAGTATAGAAGTTTTTTATATATGTTTTGTTAAACTTATCTCTAAGTGTTTCATATATACTCATGTTGTAAAAATGGTAATATTAAAAATATTTTAAATATCTAATTACTTGTTGCCATATGGAGAAATGCAACTGGCGATTTTTATATATTGACCCTGTATCCTACAAATTTACTAAACTCACTTATTAGTTTTACATGTTCTTTTGTCGATTTCATAGGATTTTATTCATACAGAATCATGTTATCTTTAAATGAAGGCAGTTTTATATTTTCCATTCCAGTTTTGATGTCATTTATGTATCATGTATGTATGAATTTATTTATTTATGTACCCTTATTACATAGGCTATAATCTCTACTGTATCATTAAATAGAAGTGATGAGAGTGGGCATACTTACCTTATTTCAGGTGTTAGGCTAAAGTATTCAGTCTTGCAGAGCCTGTTCCATGCATCATAAAATGAGTAGTAACATCTCTTGCTTCTATTCATTAGATGCCAATATTCCCCAACTGCATTATAACAACCAAAAATGTATTCAGAAATGGCCGGATGACCCTTGCTGGGAAAATAGTTCCTGGTTGAGAACCATTGATATGGGGCTCTTTCGGCTATTTATTTATTTATTATTTAATTTTGAAGTGAGCTTATATAGTTTGTTTTTCAAAGCTTTTTTTTTTTCATTTTTATGTGAGTTGTTGAATTTATTGTTATATAATTATTCATAATATTTTCTTATCATCCTTTTGTTATCTTTATGATTTGTATTTATATCAACCCTCTCATTCATGAGTTTGGTACTTTATGTCTTGTTTCTTATTCCTAAACACTCTGGCTAGAGCTCTGGTTCTTGACCGGTGGAACTGTTGCCACAGATCCAACAACGTGGGTACTAGAAGTGCTCACTTCTATTGAGTTGGTTATTATTTCTATGCTAGAGTTAAGAAATACGTTTTTAAAGATAAAATAATACATTTATTCTAATATTTCAATTTAAATTTAGAAATGGAACTTTTTAACTTAGTTTCATCAACTTATATCTGCATCTCTTTTCTCCATGTCAAAAACCTTGATTCTCAATGGCACTAAAATTGTAGATTTAGGGCAGTCCCCGTGGCGCAGCGTTTTAGCGCTACCTGCAGCCTGGGATGTGATCCTGGAGACCTAGGATCGAGCCCCACGTCGGGCTCCCTGCATGGGGCTTGCTTCTCCCTCTGCCTGTGTCTCTGCCTCTCTCTCTGTCTCTGTGTATCTCTATGAATAAATAAAAATAAAATCTTAAAAAAAATAAAATTGTAGATTTATTCCACAATATATGCAAAGGAATCTCAGAATAGTGGTATCACTATTATCAACACTGAAATTGCTGTGTTTCAATGTCAGTTGAATAGTTCTTTGCATGGTTATGTCCTCAACTGAATACACAGTTTGATACATTTATTTCATTTTGTTTTCAATTTCCAGGAAATAGTTTTTGAATTTAATTTGATTTTATAATGATATAAAATTTTGTTATGATTTCAATATCCAATCAGTAAATATTCTGAGAAGTGTGGCTTTTATCTTTATTTTTTACATTCCTCCTTCTCCCATTGGTAATATTTAGCAATTTTTATGTTACTGTTCCAGCAGTGAATGAATATATGTACACATATATATTTATGTATATACACACACACGTATATGAAAAAATATATATTCCTCATTCTTAGATACGTGATAGACACACACTACCCATACTTTTTCCCACTTTGCGTATTTTGCTTTCTACTACATTTATTACATCCTGGAATTATTCCATGTAATATATGGAAATACACTTTATTCCCTTTGATGGTTTCATATTACTTCATTGTTTTGATTTATCATAATTTTTCAGCCAGTTCCCTATTGATGCACATTTGGGATTGTGAGTCTTTGGTTATTAAATTTGTGCTTCAATGAATATGCTTGCACATGCATCATTATATATATATATATATATTTGACAGTGTATTTTTGGGATAGATTCCAGAAATAGTACCTCAGGATACGAGAGTTAATTTATATATAGTTTCATTTGATGTTAATCAAATTCCTCTCCATAGGTATCACAGTATTTTTAAACTTTCTTAGCAATATATGATTAGGACTGTTTTCCCATCTCTTTCATCCAAAATAAAAATTTGTGGTCAAACTTTTGGATAGTCACCAATTTTATCTCAGTGAAATCTTAGTATGCCTTACTTTGAGTAAGGCATCAGCCAGAGTCCAATTTAAAAATCAGAACCACTAGGAAAGATTTATAATAAACCACAATTTGACGTATCTGACCTTATGCAATTGTGAGAGCTGGTTAGGCAATTTATATATGGCTGCTGCTTCTGTGTGTGATGCTGGAGCCTGGAGTCAGCAGGTCAGGGAGTTTAGAAAATAAAGAATGTGTAGTAGGGAAGCGAAGATCAGCAGGAACCTGGGAGGCTGAGCCAGAATCTATGAGCGCTGATTCGAAGCTGAATTAGTTCTTCTAAGCCTCTGACTTCAGTGGTGAGTTAGCTGTAGGAAGAACTACTTCCCTTTGATACAGAGCTAAAAGGCACTTGGTCCAGGAGAATGAGAAGCTGAAGGTGGGGATCTGGTAGGAGTAGGAATGGCTGCAGGCTCTCTGTAAACCTCCCACAAGGTAAGTAAGCCGATAGACAATATGAGAGCAGCAGCCCTGCCTGGTGCCGTACCCTAACCTTCTGGGTACAGAAGGAACATGGCTCCTGCTTGTCTTCCCTCCTGCAAGTCCCAGGAACCGTCGTGTCTCTTCTGATGCGCAATGACCTGGAGCTACATAGTGAAGGGAATCTTGGGACACCTTGCTCAGCCTTATCTAAATTAGCATAAGACACATCCACCACAAGCAAGGTTGAGGAACTTTCTGTGCAGGACAGGACCTCTTGCCTTTTTTTTTTTTTTTGAATCCATGTACTGTCTCTTATTGTCTCTCTTATCTCTAACCCATTTCATAAAAATAAAGCTATTGGTTTTTTTCTTGCCAACTTTAGAAGCCCTTAATATATTTGGGATAATAATGCTTTATTCATCTGTAATATAAGCTGCAATGCCTACTTTTTCAAATGCCTTGCACAAGGGAAACCAAGAAGCCAACTTCTTTGTGTCTCCAATAAAAGAACAACCAAAACTGAATTCAATCACCATTCATCACCTTGATTATTAAATAAGCACTAAGCTTTCTTCTATGAAGAAGACAAATGACTAGCTTGTTTTTATAAAGAGTTGATTATGGATTGAACAGCAATTTGTGTATTTCTAACATCAGGTTGGGATGGGGATAGATTGTGAATGTTGATTGGTCCTTTCAAATAGTTCAAGAATGAAGACTGCATGCCAGTAGAAGGCAAAAGACTAATGTGGGCAAAATAAGAGTGTCATTTTACTGTTATGACAGAAATAACAGAAAATAATAATAATTTGCTAAAAATTTCTGTCTCCCAACATCTATCTCATTCAACAGAGTCTTGTAGAAATCCCTCTGCGTGAATTGTTTTGGCTTCAATTCATTCATCACAATGGCTGTGTAATCCTCTATGACACAAGAACTGTGATTAATTCAGCTGTTTTCTTATGGATGGTCCTTGACTTTGTTTCAATTCCTTTGCCACTATGTGTGTGTTTAGTTGGGTAAACACATTGGTGCCTTGCTTTTTCTAAAAGAGACAACCTGGACTGGGATCAGTAGTTAAAAGAGAAAAAGGTTTTTTTGTTGTTGTTGTTTGTTTGTTTAGTCTAATAGACTTTTCTTGGTTACTTTTCCAAAAAGTCTCATGAGGTATATTTCAGCCTGCAGAGTATGAGAGCATGGTCCCCTCCATTTTGTCACCAGCAGTAAACATTAACTTTGTAAAAATAAATTTTGCCAATCTGATGATTATAACTGTTATTTTACTGTTACTTTAATTAGCATATTCTTGATTTTTAAAGAGTTTGTGCATCTTTTTATATAATCACCATTTGGATTCACCCTTCTGTGATTTGCTGTTCTTTTGCCAAGTTTTCTACTTGTTTTTTTTTTTTTTTGCTTGTCAGTTCATAAAGCTTTTTATATTATATAGACATTACTTTATCTGTCATTTGCATTGAAATATTTTTTCCTATCTCTTTCATTTGGATATTGATATATATTTATGATACACTAGTGTTTTCAACTTCTCATAGATTCAAAAACATTTATAACTTCTCGTTTTTAGGTTTCTTGCCTTGGTTGACATGTTCTACTCATGTGTAAATTGTCCAGGCAGCCTCCTGGGTTTCCTTCTAAGATTGTTAGTTGATATAATTGTAGCTGTGCTTCCTGTTTTTGTGTTTAGCCTTTAATCCATTAGAAATTTATAGTTTGTGTATGGTGTGAGATCCGGAGGCTTTCCTTCTAATAAATAACTAGCTACTCCAATACTATTTATTAAGTAAACCTTTCTACTTTTTTCAAAAAGGATTTTATTTATCTATTTGACAGAAAGAGAGAGAGAACATGCAGGGGAAGTGGCAGAGGGAAAGGGGAGAAGTAGACTCCCTGCTGAGCAGGGAGCCCTAAGTGGGACTCCATCCCAGGACCTCGAGATCACAACCTGAACTGAAGGCAGATGCTTAACCAACTGAGCCACCCAAGTGCCCTTAAACCTTTCTACTTCTATTTGATTTTTATAATAGCAATATAAGATAGGGCTACTGCTTTTCCATTTTATTAGTGAGAAGGCTGATAGATTACGTAGGTTTTCCAAAGTCATCCAAATAATTAATAAGCAATGCAGCCGTGATTGGAGCCAGAGTCAGCCTCCAGATCTGGTGCTGATAATACCTCTACTGTAAGTATTTTCCAGGCCACCACACTGCCTCTCACTTAAAGAACAAAGAATGCAAAAGTTAAAAAAAAATCTGTGCATAAATCAGTCTGGGAAATTCTGGTTGAAACCAAAGCAAATAGGTTTCTTTTCTGTATGAATGTTCAGAATCTTTAAGGCCAATCTGTCATCACTCGCCACCCCACACATTGGGGTCCCATGCATCACTCTTTTGTAGATATTAATTGTTCTTCTGGAAAAAAGGGTCACAGACTTGGAAATATTTGGAAATACAGCTCTTTTGGCTTATGTAGATCTTTGTGCAGGGCAAAGGCAGAGATGTACTCATCAGCCAGAAGTTGGGTTAGTGCACACCATAGTTCATAGAAAATTGCTTTTACGGGTTTTTTTTTTACACATGAGTACAAGCCTTTCCCCCAAACCATGCAGTATCAATACTTACCCCCCTTTTAGAAATTCCTTGTGATACACAGGAAAGCAGGCCCGGGACTCACATGTGAGAAAGCCATCAAAGTATAATTGAGGAGAGACTGGTGGCACACACTCAGGAAGGGAGAAATGTACACACAAATTTGAAAAGATGCAACACAGACATTTGAAAACAAAAGTGGTCACGTCACAGTATTTGTTCAGAAGAAAACAGACTGACATTGAAGATCAGGAATAATTATGCAGATAATTTATCATGTAGACTTCTGAGAATGGAAGGAACTGTTAATAATTATGCCAGGATAACAGGGAGAGCTAGAATCACCCTATATAAAAGGGTCAGGCTGTTTGAGTTTAACATTCAAAATACATGACATGAAGTTCTGTGGATGGTGGAAGTTCTGATTTCCTGGTTACTGTGAATCTAGGCAGGTATTGCACAGTCCATTTTCCATAATTTTAGCTTCACTGTGTAAATTAGTTCATTGAGAATGGAAAATAAAGCCTCTGATTTAGGTTCGATTATTGGCTTCATTTTACACGGGCTTAGAAAGGTCAAATAAAAAAAAAAAAAAAAAAAAAAAAAAAGAAAGGTCAAATAACTTGCTTTAGCAACACAGTTTCTAAATGGTAGCACTACTTTTAGAACCGGATAATCAGACTCTAGAGTCATTGATATTAACTACCATGCAATACTCAAGAGTTCCATTAACACTCTTTCTTCATAATTATTATGTAATTAAAATTATATATTTTTATTTGTATTGCAAATAAAATATGTATGCATATTTGAATGCATGCACACATATTAATATATAAGTTGATGTATACAAAATAATTGAACTAATACTTTGTGGTTAGGTAAAGGAATTTTCAAGACTAATTTTGTTATATAAAATTTTCCCTCATGTATTGACATTACAACCTAATACCTTAAAAGATTGTATATTTTGCATTGAATAATCACATTAAGTCTCAAGAATTATATTAAGGATTTTGATTTTTGATTTTAGGTATAATGAGTAGCCACTGAAGTGACTTAAGTTGGGAGCAACATAATCAAATTCATGTTTTAAAGAACCCTTCTATAGTGAGAGTAGGATGAGTGAGGCTGGAGAATAAAGAGATAAGATAGATGCTAGTGAAGAGATCTAAGTAAGTGAGTTAGCTTGGACTTAAGGATGATGGTGTAGGAAGAGTGTACTCAGAAGTGCCTCTGAATAAGCTCAGTGGGTGTGTCTTATTGATCATTGGTCTGGAGCTCAGGGGAGAGGAGATAAGTTCAGGAGTCACTGAAATTTAGATGGTAATTGCTGGTCAATGGGCAAAAGTGGGGACAGAATATACAGAAAAAAAATACAAGGAACTCTAAACTTTGATACTGTTTAGAGGAGTTTACCCTGTGGAGGAGAAAACAAATGGGCGAGAGAGAAAAACTGAAGAGATAAGAATGCCAAAGGAAGATAAACTTTCAAGAAGGGGGGATTGTCAACATTACTTCATGCTACTGAGGAGAATTGGGGCACCTGGCTGGCTCAGTCGGTTAGATGTCTGACTCTTGGTTTTGGCTCAGGTCATGATCTCAGAGTCTTGAGATTGAGGCCCACTGGGATTGGAGTCTGCTTGAGATTCTCTCTCTTCCTCTCCCCTGCTCATGCTCTCTCTCTCTCTGAAATAAACAAATACATCTTTTTTTTTTTTAAAGGAGAATTAAATGATCCTGTTGGGATTTAGCAGCATGAGGTGATTTATGATCTCAGCAAGCATCATTTTGGTGGGAATGTGGGGCTGGAATCCAGATTGGGAGGTGGGATCAAGAATGAGTAAGATACTCTATCACATTGAGAGAACAGTGCTGGACAACTATGTAAATCAGTGTAAGTGAGGAAGGGATGCTTGAGAGCAGGAGGCAGAGGGAGGAGTACGGTGGGAGAGGACGCAGTGAGCATGCAACAGGAATGTGATGGACTCCAGAACAGGAATTGCCAAACAATGGACTGTGGCCTCTCCCGAAGCTGGTCTGGTTTTGTTCTTTCTCTTTCGGAGGGGAATGCCCCTTCCTCCAGCAATGGTTCTGAACATGAGCTGCCAATCAAAAGTCTAAATAGTAGTCATGACTTGTGATCCAGCTTACTTGTTAACCAGCCGCCATACTCTACATGTCATCACTGATCTTTTTCCAGACTGCATTTGTCCACTCATGGTTTATCTTGCTCCCTTATAAACGAAGACTGTCATGACTTCTCAGGCTCTGTCTATGTCTGGAATCTTTCAAAACTTTTAGCTTTTGCTCTTAAAACTCCTCTGTCCTTCAGTTTACTGTACCACAAATCCTAGCCAAACACTCATCCTGGCCAATTTTTGTAAACCAGGCATCTCCTTTAGGGGGCTTCTCACACCTTAGTCTAAGGATCACATGGGACAACACAAACTTTTGCTCGTTTCTTTGGGAAGAAAGTATGGATTCTCGGGTATCCTAAGGCTCTGTTTTGAAAATGCTTCCATGGATCTCAAGGGACTTTAGCATTGGGAATAATAATGGTAGAGTGGAGGCAAGGCTACCATTTATAAATATAAGAAGGTCAAAAACTGGATCTTTAAGGGTGCCCTGAAAGTGAGTTTTTTCTTATGAATATGAATATGGTTTCTTGAGACAATTGTACTTCTCTACTGTCACCACATACATATTTATGCCCTAAAAGTAGCTCTAAATCCTGAGATTAGGATTAAAAAATAATTCATTCATCAAAGATAACTTTGAAAGTCTCTGGACTAAATTTTCCTCTTATGCATTCATAAATCTTTCCAATCACAGTTTCTCAAAAAGTCTAGGTTTAAGCTTTTTAAGGAGCAAGGCCAAACATGTCCTGGCCTCATATATAACCCATTTATTTGCTTACTGATTAATTTACTTATTCCATGTCTCCTTTTGATTTGTTCTAGAGAAGCATTAACTTGTTCAATAAATCACAGCACATTGTGCAACATGGCACTTAAAGTGCCCATTTGATAGGTATACACCATAGTAAATTGTGCCTGCAATTTGGTATGTCCTTGTGGCTTTAATTGGGAGCTCATGTTCAAAACAATTGGAAGTTCTTGTTTTGTTTTTGCTTTGCTCATAGTTTCTTCATATGATGAGTTTCTACAGACATACAGCCACATAAGTCTGTTACTATAATTGAATTTCAGCTACTCTAGGGTATGTCTTAAAACTGCACCCATCCCCAGACCCTTCAATATAAATTTTCATGTATACGCTAGTCTTTACGTTAATACATAGTTTTGATCCCACTTTTGATGTATTTTAAGAATATGTATAGCAGTTTTCATCTGACATGGTAATTTTTTTAAAAAATGAAAATTTATTTATTTATTTATTCATTTATTCATTCTGCATGTATTTTTTCTCCTATAGATTTTTTTAAGAGTTTTTTTCTAAATTTCAGCTAGTTAACACACGTTTATAATATTAGTTTCAGGTGTACAATTTAGTGATTCAACACTTTGATACAAGAGATGGTGTCCATCATACCAAATGCACTTCTTGTTCTCCATCATCTATTTAACCCATCCCCCTACCCACCTCCCCTCTGGTAACCATCAGTTTTTGTTCTTTACAGTTTAAGAGAGTTAAGATTCTGTTTCTTGATTTGACTCTCTCTCTTTCTCTATGCTTGCTTGTTTTGTTTCTTAAATTCCACATATGAGTGAAATAAAACAGAATCCCTCTGTGATACAGCAATTGAGCTACTAGGTATTTACCCAAAGAATACAAAAATACTAATTCAAAGGTATACTTGAATGCTGATATTTATAGCAGCATTATCTATAATAGCCAAATTATGGAAACAGCCCAAATGTCCATCAGCAGATGAATAAAAAAAGAATATGTGGGGTATATATATATATATATATATATATTCCATTATATATATATATATAATGCCATTATATATATAATCCCATTATATATATATATATATATATATATATAAACACATTATAATGGAATATTATTCAGCCATAAAAAAGAATGAAATCTTGCCATTTGCAATGATGTGGATGGAGCTAAAAAAAGATGAAAGTTTATTTTTCCTTTTCTATATTGATTGATTGACCTATCAATCACACTGTCTTGCCCCAGTTGCAAGTAAGAGTTGAGTAGGATGCAATCAAACATAGAAGGCAAGGCAAAATTAGATGTACACATTCATTATTAAAAAGCCAATGAAAATAATGTTTCAGGGACCAGTGTATAACAGAGATATTATATGCTGTGAGTAAGACATTCAGGTAAATTCCTGGGGGTGGGGGGAGGCAAAAATGAAAATTGTGTTGTGTTATATAACTCTTAGTACCAAAAGGAGGATATGCATTTATACAAAAGGGTGAAATTTGTCTTGATGTTGACTTTCAGGTAGAATTTATTATGTGATTCTTATATGCAAGACAGTTGATAATAGATGGAATTTTTAAATGTAGTTTTCTAAATATTCAATGATTTTTTGTTTTAACATATGCATCTATTTAAAAATCCAGGTGGTGGTGGTAGTGGTAGGGATTGGGGGAAAGGTAATGGTCAACATTAACTCTACTCAGAGAAAATATTGTTGTAGAAATCTAAGGAAATAACAGGAAATTCATGGCATTTCTGGAGGCAGCTTGTGTTCTAGGAGATGCTAGTTGCATGACAAGCCCATTGACAGGCATTTAACATTTTGGGGAACTGTGCACGTGCATTCTAGAATATGCAATGTAGGGGCACCTCAGTGGCTCAGTCAGTGAAGCATCTGACTTCAGCTCAGGTCATGATTCCAGGGTCCTGGGATTGAGGCCCTTGTGGGGCTCCCTATTCAGCGGGAAGCCAGCTTTTCCCTCTCCCTGTGCCATTTCCTCCACTTGTGCTTTCTGGCTCTCTCTCTGTCAAATAAATACATAAATAAAATCTTTTAAAAATAGAATATGCTATGTTACAACATTTTTGTCCCTTTAGTGCCCACACTTCTTGGTCCCGCGGCTTCAAAGAATGAAGAGGTAGAACAGATGACAAGTGGTGAGCAGCAAAGCCAAGTTCATTGAGTGATTGTAGAAAGGTCTTGTAGAGGGGACCTGAGAGGGTGGCCATTTTGGAGTTCAAATCTAGGGGTTTTATAAGTTCTTTTGTAGAACTATCTTGAGCATCCTGAGTGTGGCTCCCCCTGTGGATTGGCTGCTCAGGTGTACCCAGCAGGGCTTTGATCATGCACCTGCCTACCTATCAGGTTATTGTTCGTGTGTTGATGGTCATTAGGGCTGACATTTGGAGATAGCTGCCTCCACTTGTGATAGTGATTTTATGGTTAATTGTTTTGTTTCAGGATGTTTTGCAAAAGTCACTCCTGTAGAGACTGCTAGACAGGATGCTATTGTGGTCTGGTCTAGGCTATAAAACTGGATGCTAGTGCGGTTTTGTCTTCACTGTCCTGGCTCCCTGTTTGCTTCTTGGGGACCCTGAATACCTAAGTGTCCAATTAACTCCAAACAACATGGACCTTAAGTTAACTGGGTAATCCTAGAACAGAGAAATTGGATCCATTTTGCTTAATCTACTGTTTTCCAAACTCTCTTGTTGATGAAACATTCTTTAAAAGTATTATGGAAAAGATAACAGACTGGGAGAGAATATTAGCAAATCATTTATCTGATGAAGGTCTGGTGTCTATAGTCTATAAGGCACTTGAACAACTCAAAAATAAAAGACAAATAGCCTGATTAAAAATGGGCAAGGGATATGATAGCTATTTTTTCCAAAGAAAATACAAAGATGCCAATAACACATGAAACTATGCTCAGCATCATTAGCCATCAGAGAAGTAGAAATCAAAGCCACACAGAAATACCACTTCATGGCCACTAAGGGGGTTATAATAAAAAAGACAGACGCTAACAAGTGTTGGAGAAAAAAAACCACAAAAACCTTGAGGTCATTGTTCCAACCTTCTGATTTTACACATTTGTTGGACAAAGGAGGCATAGAAGAGAGATATGACCTGCTTAGTGTAAAACCAAGTCCATGGCAAGATGGTGTCTAGAAACAATGCAGGTTTCCCCATTGTCTGAGGTGTGTTGCTGTTTCCCCCTTGCTATGTGGCCCACTGGATCAAAGATGACCATGAGCAGTTCCCAAAATAAATAAATAATGTCACTGAGAATTCACAAACCAAAGAGTGCACATGTTAAAGATGTTCAATTCAATGTTTTCTAGTACATTGGAATTGTGCCACCACCACCACAACAACACATTTTGGAATATTTCTATCACCCTAAAAGAAAATCCCATACCTATTCACTGTCATTCTAATGATTCCCTCCCCCAATACCCAGCAACCACTATTCTTTCTGTTTCTATACATCTGAATATTCTGGACATTTTGTAAAAATGAAATTATGTGATAATCTGACTTTTGTGACCAGCTTCTTTCATTAAGCCTGTTTTCAAAGTTCATCTATGATGCAGCAGGTATCAATATTTCATTTCTCTTCATGGCTCAATAATATTCTATTGTATGGATACACCACATTTTTTTTCCATTCACCAGTTGACAAACATTTGGGATGTTCCTTTTTATGGCTATTATGAATAATGCAGAGGTCTATGAACACTGTGTACAAATTTTTATATATGTTTCCATTTCTCTTGGATATATACTTAGGAGTGGAATTGCTGAGTCAAATAGTAACTCTAAGGTTAACCTTTTGAGGAATTGCCAGACTTTTCTTCCAAAAAGGCTGCATCATTTTGCATTTCACATTCCCACCAAGAAGGTATGAGGGTTCAAAATTCTCTGCATCCTTTCCAACACTTGTTTCCAATACTTGTTAGATAAACTATGTTTATCTCTCTTCACTGCTAATTTTGTAGCTCGCAGTGTACTGGATATTTTCTATCTTCCGCCTTGATTTCCCGGTGGATCACTAAAGTGAGCTAGAGATAGAAACAGACGTTGTCTCAGCAAAATGTATTTGGCGTGCCTTGCTGTATGCTTTGTCATCCCTGGCACTCAAATGGTTTTATGTAACTATGTGCTGTCTTTTTCATTATACCAAAATAGACCCCATATCATTGTGTCACAGAAGAAAACCCTGCTTCATGCCTGAGCTTCACTGCAAGCTTGTATTGAGCTCCCAAGATGCTCCGATCAATAGCTCTAGCTTCTGCATTTTGCAAATAGGGGAAGAGTCACATATTTCCTCCCTCTTGGCCCTTGGAAGGCTGCCTTGCTCTGGAAGTTCCAGTCCAAGGCATTTCATGATTCATCCCTGGTCTTTTATCCCACACAGAAAAGGACTACTTTGCTCTAGACTGTTGTTCCATTTGCTCATACCCATTTCCTGCCAATGTAACTATTTCCCCCAAAGAAAATAAAAGATGTTCTGAGTCGTTCATTAATTTCTGCATGTGGAATGAATTCAGAATTGATGTGTGGAGCCCAGCAGGAACGAGGTGATGACCAAAATGGGATAGGATGACCCAAAAAGCAATCTCTTGCAACGAACAATTAATTATTAAAAATGGGAGCCCAAGTACATTATATTACTAAATCAATCAGCCTGAGCTTACAGGCTTATTAAAATTAGTGAGTTTAAAGCCAATTTATTAGAAATAGGTTACTGTTTTCCATTTGAAGCCTATACCATTTGCTAGGGAGAATAAAGATTTGGATAATCATATCTTCCCCGGATTATAAATATACAACCATTAGTAAATTATTTATGGAATATTTACACATATGCATGTCTGTATCTTTTCTTTTAATTTCTAAAAGCACAGAACAATTGCCTGTGCTCATTGCTGAGTGTATTAGATGTTCATTCTTATTTTTCAGAAAACAAGCAAATAAACATATTTATAAATAAAATGTGTCTTTCTTAAAGATTTGAAGACAGGATGCCCTGAATGAATAAATAATGGCTAAATGGTTATTTTGCACTTGGCTAATAAAGAGAATGATATTCTTTAAGAGAAAAAGGAGAAACATTAGTACGTACGAATCTGAAAACTATATACATGGCTCAACAAAAAGTTTGTACCTGGGGCAGCCTGGGTGGCTCAGCGGTTTAGCGCCACCTTCAGCCCAGGGCGTGATCCTGGGGATCCCGGATCGATTCCCACGTCAGGCTCCCTGCATGGAGCCTGCTTCTCTCTCTCTCTCTCTCTCTCTCTCTCTCTCTCTCTCTCTCTCTCCCTCCCCTGTGTCTCTCATGAATAAATAAATAAAATCTTATAAAAGAAAAAGTTTGTACCTGAAAAGTATTTGAAGTTAAAATAGTTCTGATTCACGCGGGTAATTTTTTCTCTTCACTTTGCAGCTCTCAATGTCTTTTTTTCCTCTTTTCCCAGTTTCTTTTCTAATTTAGTACCTTTGTGGAATCTCCTTCCTCCTTTTAGTCCTTTTAATCCACATAGAAGACCAAAAGTAATGGTCAGGACAAGGATTGTCCAGTAGCAAAATAGCAGTGTTTATATGCAAATAACCAAATGAATATGCCTCCTCCACACGAAAACAATAAAACTGCCAATGTCTATGATTTCTGGAAATTACTTCTATTTTTTCTTGAACTGGAGCTTTGCTCTTCTACAAGGAGCCAAGGTCAAAAGCTTTCCTATTCTAAAATCATACAGGAGTGAGTTTGGAAATCTTATACAACACACACACACACACACACACACATACACACACACAGGTTATTTTCAGGCTTACCTTTTATGTGTTCACAAATGCAGTATTTAAAGAGGACAGCATTTGGAACAATGTAGATATGTTTGAGACCTCCTCTAGAGGCTGGAAGTATGAAGATGTTGAACAGTCCTCACTAGAAAAGGTGAGCTCCATGAAGGCAGGGATTTTTTGTGTGTGTGTCATTGCCTGTTTTGGTCATGGCAATGTTTTCTGTGCTTAGAGTAGTACTTGACACATAGAAGGTGCTCAATAAATATTTCTAAAATGGAAAGGGCAGTTAGCCTCATGGGTCCAAAGAGAAAATCCTAAGGTATTTATTTTAAAGTCTCTTGGCAGTGAGTTCTATTGGTTCCCTTTAACGCAAAACCCTTGCTTTTAGGAAGTGACTTTTTGAACAGGTAATAAAATTTCCACTAAAAATTAGGAAATGTTATCACCCACATTTATTTCCTATGTCAAGCTTTAAAGTCCAGGTGTTTTATTTATTTATTTTTAGAGTAATATTTGGAAAAAAAGGAAGACAATCCAGTAAAAATGTCAATTCATTTTGACATTTGATGACAGATGAGCTAAATTGACTATAGGTTCTACACATCCCAATAAACAATGTTGTCAAAATTTACAAGGTATTCTAAAATATATATAAAAATCAAAGGACCTGTATAGTCAAAACAATTAAAAAAATAATAACACTGTTGAAGGACTTATACTACCTCATTTCAAAACTTATTATAAAGTTATAGGAATCAAGACTGTGGTATTGGCATAAGGATAGACAGGTCCATGGAGCACAATAGAAAGCCCAGAAATAGACTCAGACTTCCACATTCAATTGATATTCATTTAATGAACACTGTTCAGTAATAAAAAAGAAATAGATTATCGATAAGCCAGTTAACACAGATGAATCTCAAAAGCAATATGTGAAGAAGACATAAAACAATACATACAGTTCGGTTCCATTTATTTTATTTTATTTTATTTTATTTTATTTTATTTTATTTTATTTTATTTTATTTTATTTTATTTATATTATTTTATTTTATTTTTATTTTATTATTTATTTATTTATTTATTTATTTATTTATTTATTTATTGAGAGAGAGAGAGAGAGAGAGACAGAGACAGAGACACAGGCAGAGGGAGAAGCAGGCTCCATGCAGGAAGCCTGATGTGGGACTCGATTCCAGGTCCCCAGGATCACACCCCGGGCTGCAGGCGGCGCTAAACCGCTGCGCCACTGGGGCTGCCCCATTTATGAGATTTTAGAACAAAAAAACTGTACTATGAAGAAACACACATGAACAGTGTTTAACTATAGGTGATAAAAGTGGGGAAACTTTCTGGAATGATAGAAATATCTTATATCTTATGTTGATTATCCAAGTATAGGAATTTATCAAAACAAAGTTATACCTTATCTACAACCCCCCCCCATCATTTTGAGAAGTACCCTCACTTTATGTCATAGAAGGTAGATGTTCTTTTTGTGTAAAAGAAGATAGTGAGTATGCAAACAATCATAATCTATTAAGAATAATTTTGTGGGCTCTCTAAAAATCATAATTATTGGAAAATATTGAAAGGAGATTTTAATCTTATTTATTTAAAAAAATATTTTATTTATTTACTCATGAGAGACAGGGTCAGAGAGAGGCAGAGACATAGGCAGAGGGAGAAGCAGGCTCTCTGTCCGGAGCCTGATGCGGAACTCGATCCCAGGACCCCAGGATCATGACCTGAGCTAAAGGCAGACACTCAACCACTGAGCCACCCATGTGCCCCTGAAAGGAGATTCTAAAACAGAGAAAGACATAAGAAAACCTATCATCGGCCACTCTTAAAAACATATTGTCAGTTTCATAATCTACTCCTAAATGAGTATGGAAGTCAGGTCAAACTTTTAAAGATAAGATATCGAAGAAAAAATCAAACGTCCCAGCAGCTAAGTAACTAACTCTGTGTAAGGGTGCACTTATGTTACTGGTTTGTATGCTGCCTCCTAAGGCTTTGGAATTTCCTTTGGCAGACAAGGAAGTACTGGTTGGGATAAAGAAAGACTAACTAAAGCCTATAGGAGACTGCCTTCTCTACCAAAATCATACTAAATAATTTATTTTTCAGTAAGAGTATGAGAAAGAAAGTTCTTTAGCAGACTCTAATGCTTATTAGCTAAGGTAGTTAAAATCATCTGGAATTTCCCCCTGTCCTAATTTAAATGTTTTCTTGTGCATCGACATCACTCACACATTTTTCTAAGTTTTGTTCATATTCGACCCTGTGATTTTGACTAATTTTGGGGAAAAAGTGAAATTCTATATTTAGAACTTTGACTCTAAAAAAAAAAAAACACAAAAAAACCTTTGAATCTGAGGGATACCTGGGTGGCTCAGTTGGTTAAGCATCTGCCTTTGGCTTGAGTCATGATCCCAGGGTTCCAATCCAGTCTCCCATTGAGCTCCCTGCTAAGTGGGGAGTCTGCTTCTCCCTCTGCCCTTCCCTGTCCTTGTGTGTGCACATGCACTCTCTCTGTCTCTCTCAAATAAATAAATTTTTTTTAAAGGACTTTGAATCTGAGGTTGGATTCCCCAGAAGTGGCTCGAGGCTTCATGTTCAGGAGGTGCTCACAGGGAAACCTCAAAGGCATGGGGCAGGGTGGTGGGAGGAGAATGCAAGCCAGAAGGCAGTCGTGTGCAGGGTCCATTCCATGAGTGGTAAATTTGGCCTGGCCCTTCGGGAGAAATATGGACAGTAAGCTTCACCTCACAGTGATCCAGGACTCCAGTGAGGCCTGAAGGCTGGTGGCCTTGTAGACTGCTGCTCCTGGCCACCACTGCCAGGTACTCAGGCTCTCCATCCACAGGAGTGGAGTGGGTTCCTCTGAGAAAGAGTGGGAGCTGCTGTTGCTGGAAGCAAAACCACACTGGAGTGGTGCCTCAATATGGTAAAGAGAGACCTGAAGCACCAACTTTATTTTGGAACACCAATATTATTACCTGTTAAACACTAAAGCATTCTCTAAATGTTTTGCCACCCTTTTGTTTACCGTGATATATTTGGATTTGTTTTCTTCTTGTATCTCTTGTGCTCTCTTTACTATGTTTTTGCCCACGTAGTGCTTCTTTTTCCCCTCTCTGTCTGGTTTCTTTTGAATTGTTTGGATGTTCTTTCTTCTTTTCTCCCCTTCGTACTGGTTTGAAAATCATGCTTTCTCTTCTGTTCTCTCAGTGGTTGCCCTTGGATCTTTGCCATTCACATTTTACTGATGAGATACCAAGTTACTGGTGTTTCTATCATTTCTCTAAACACATAGAAGCCTTAGGCTCTTTCAGTTCTTATTATCCCCTTACAGTTTCTCTGTCATTTTTGTACACTGTTCTTTTTTTGTTTTAACCCTCCCTTTGGCTGCTGCTGCTAATTGTGTAGTCAATGCTTTTCTAGATTCAGCAACATGACGACTCACTGCTGCCATGTGCAAATGGCTCCATCTTTCTGGATTCAGTTTTCACATTACTGAGGTACATCCCTTAGGAGCTGATTTATTTCTTCTCTCAACGAATATTGATTGTATGTCTCCTCTGTGGGAGGAGTATTCTAGGCAACAAAGATTAAGGTGGGGAGGACACAGAGAAACCTCCTGCCCTCATGTGACTATTGTGAGAATGGTGGTAAACTCTGAGCACCTGTCTGCTATGCCTGCATTGTCTCCTCATTCTGAAATGGTAGTTGAGGATATAGCCTCTAGATTGATCACATCTTCCCTCAGCATCCTGGGGGTTACCGTGGTAGAATCAATTCCTCTCCCTTCTTCAGGGGTCTTCTGTCTCTCTTCTCCAGCTAATTTTGATTGTCTTTGTTTTGTGTTTTCTGATTTCACTACTATATATCTATGCCTAGAATTATTTTTATTTACTTTCCTCTGAACTTGAAATGTTTTTGTGGTGTAAGGATTCATGTTTTTCTCTAACTCTAGAAAACTCAAGAATTTTCTTTCCAAGGGTTGTTTCTCTCCATTCTTTCTATTCTTACCTTCTGGTGCCCCTATTAGGCACAGGCTTAACTAATTAATTAATTAATTAATTAATTTTAAGAGATGTGAGGAGGAGCTGAGGGAGAGAGAGAAAGAGAATCTTAAGCAGGCTCCATGCCCAGGTCAAATCCCAAGAAAAGACTCTTCTTTGAGTGATTAAATGACTATGTGTTTCAAGAAACAAATGAGAAATTGGTAATCAATTCAGTGCAAACTACCATGCCAAAGGCCAGACAAAGAAAGGGGTAGTGACATCAGTAATGGCAAAGGCATTTTCTTGCAGTTAATCCTCCTGGAAGATCATCAGGTTAAGACAACAAAAAGCAAAACATGCGCAGCAATGTTCCAACTCCAGTGTGCTCCTGAACCATTGGGCGCACTGTGTAAATTTATAAGAAATAGCAGCTTGGACAACCAGCTAAATACTTAAGGCATGAAACGGTCTCTTCCAGAAGGGGAGAACCCTCCATCATGAGTCGTTGGATAGATGTTTATGGCTGGGAAATACTGTAACCCTGTAATTTGGCTCCTGAAGGCCACATTCTTCTTTGGGACAGAAGCCACAGGTCAATTATTGCAGTTGGTGAGCTTTTCTTTTGGGTGTGAATCAGGACCAATTTTGCATGAGGGAAGGGTTTCCTTCTGGCACTGGCTCACTACAATTATGGAATCCTATCATGGGATTATTGAACACAGTATTTTCCAGGGAGCTCCCAGGGGATCCTGTGAGGTTACTACTTATGGGACACTCTACCCTGGTTACCATTTCCCACAGTGGCACCCAGCTTCTAGTCTCCATGACGCTCTCTGTGAATTTCTCTTCCTTCTCCAAGATTTTGGGTTCTAGAATCACAAAACATCCCTTAAGAAACCCATAGCTGTGGTTATATATTCATCCTTGGGATTAAGGAACCCTCTGGCCTGAGTTACCTTACCTATATGTATCTCTTTCTACCTATAGGAATACATGCCCCTTCCCTCCTTCCTTCCTTTTCCTTATAATTATTGATAAACCTGTTATATGAAAGGCATTCTTCAATGTTGTGTTATACTCACATTTGGGGCAACTTTTACACTTTCTCTGATATGCTTCTCATGATAGGCCTGGGGGAAGGAGGAAGAATGATATCTCTGGAAAGTGATGCTCTTGGAGAGAATATGAAGTTGAGAGACATATGAGGATTCAAACCTTTTCCCACATGTACCTCTTATACATTATAGAAAATAATTCCAGTGCTTTGAGGCTTCATGTTCACATCTGTAAATCAGCAATAATAACCTTTCCTTCATAGCATTGCTTTGAAAATTGGAGATACTTCAAAAAAATGCCTTGCACATTGCTAATACATACAATTGCTTGATGCATTCTTGTTATCATTACTCTTTTCACTATTAGTCTGAATTTGGACATACAGAAACCGAGCCTTGAGGGGGGAAGTGACTTGGCAGAGAACACAAAGGTAACAAGTGGGAGAGCCAGCATCATCTCTATGGCCTTTGGACTACCATTATCATCCATTATCCTTCCTAACATGGAATGTGCTGTGCTGCCATCTCCGCCAAGGGTAGAGGTAGGTGGAGAGAGCCAGAGTCCCCACTGTGTCCTTTGCTCAAAATGGCTTCAAGAAAAAAAGGCTCTTTCTCATGTGTTTGAGTTGAAAGGGAATTCGTTATTTGGGTTTGTGTCTCCTTTTTTGGGTTTTTGTGACTTAAGATGAGTGAAACATTTTTTTTTTTTTAGTCTTTAGAGAAAACACAGGGAAGTATGGCAGTTTTGTGCATGACAAGAGAACCCATGGAAGGTACTGGAGAACACAGAAGACCCCTACTGCAGGATTATCATCCTCAGGGAGGTGGGCCATGACCCAAGCTGTCTAAAGGTGGAGGTTGTGAAGGGTGCTGATTTATTTATATTCTCTACTACATCCTCTTGTTCACTTGCTTGAGATGTATCACAGAGTTTTTCCTGAGAGTTTACTATAATACCAACAGAGTGGTATTCAAGGGAACTGACTGTATGTCTTTTCTCTCCTAGCAGAAGTCAGATAAATAACAAAGATGATTTATTGAAGGCTTTCTACTTCAATGATACAAGACAGAAGGTAACTCCAAAGCAGAGATAGAAACTTTATGTTGTATGGTTTCTAATTGTTCCTATGAAATATTCTGTTCAGAGGGGTGGGCAGTAGTTTCCAATACTAACGACACCTACTCTGTACTAGTACCATTTCTACCTACAGTATATCTCCTTTACATATTGTTGTAGGAGGCAAATAAATGTCTTGTGTATTTGAAAATGCTAGAATTACCCACGTCAGTGCTCTGTTGTCAAAAAATCCCCTGGCATGTTATTTTAGTACCAGAAACACTGACAAACTGCTTTGAGAATTGTCTCTTTCATTCCTTTCTGTACTTTGAAAGTTCACCCAATTGCAGTTCCTGAGTTAGGTCATTAGAAGTTTTATTTTCTTCCACTTATTTCCCTTCTCACCCACCTTCCATACATCCAACACACTTTCTGGTAACTTCCTTTGACTTTAAGAGGCAACAGCCGGGAAACTTTTGTTATGTAAACAGTATTGAGAGCAGGAACTCCATGCAGTTTCAAAAGGCATTTTTTTTTTCTTTTTTTTTTTCAGAATGATTTAGAACTGTCTAGAAAAAAAAATGTCATGGGGGTATACTTGGGATTTTGAATGAATCACTTCTTTTGTGCTTGTACCCTGAAGAAAGACTTGGTTTAGTGAAAAAAGAACTATGGGACATGCAAGAATAATACATCCTCATAGTTATACTGTCACACTGGCTTCAGTACTAAGTTGTACAGATGGGACATTTAGAATGATATTAAAATTTATTCTGATGCCAAATGATATGAAATGGGTCTTTGAGGACTTTTTCTAGAATTCTTGGTCACTAACAAACTGCATTCATAGAAAGACATACTTACCTGTTCAATCATTCCTTACATTTCCTTGAATGACCTGAACAGTAAGGTTGATTAAATAGTCCCATAAAAATCAGTCAAGAAAACACACAAAAAATCATTTATTAGTGTGACTATTTCTTTCATCATGTGGTGAAGTCCCTCTGAGCTTCTTGGTAGCTCAATGGGATAGGCATTGTCTCCATTTTAGGGATGAAGAAAATGATTCACAGAGAATAAAGTAAAAATCCCAGGATTTATTACTTTGTAAGTGACAGGGTATTAAAGCAATCTCTATATCTTATTTTAGAGATCAAGCTTAGGACAACCACACAAGTATACCACTTCCTCAGACAAAGATTTTTTTTTCTGACAATAAATAGCAAAGTAAAATTCTCACTTGTCCTGGGTATTAAAAAAGACAAATGTCCCAGTTTAAATAGTCAGGCAGGAAGATTTCCCTCTTACTTAGCCTTTTGTTTGATTCAGGCCTTTAATTGATTGGGTGAGGCCCACCCCCATTAGGGAGGGCAATCTGCTTTACTCAGTCCACTGATCCAAATACTATTCTCATCCAGAAACACTCTCACAGCAGACACATCCAGAATAATGTTTTACAAATATCTAGGTACCTGATGACCCAGTCAAATTGACATACAAAATTAGCCATGAGAAGTGGATGTTATAGACTGAATATTTGTGTCTCCCCCAAATTCATATGTTGAAGTCCTAATCCTCAAAGTGATGGTATTGGGGATGGATGGGGTATTTGTGAAGTAATTAGGTTTAGATAAGGTCATGAGGGTAGGACTCCCATGGTGGAATTATTGCACTTATAAGAAAAGATACAAGGATTCTCTCTCTGTGTAGGATATGTAAGTACACAGTGAGAAGAGGGCCCTCACCAGAACTGCACTGAGCTGGCACTCTGATCTTGAACTTCTCGCCTCCAAAAGTGCAAGACAACAAATCTCTGTTATTTAGGCCACCTCGTTTGTGATGTTTTGCTATGGTAGCCTGAACTGATTAAGACACTATCTGTAACAATTAGGAATACACCAAGCCACAAGGTATAGAAAAATCCGGCAATGAGTCAAATTAGCAAATGGGTCGTTTCTCATATTGTAAGAAATCTAGAGCGAGGTGACAGCCTAAGGCTCAGGAATGGCACAGCCTCTCCTCTGCCAGAACTTCTTGCATTTACCTGAGGGACATGATCATCCTGACCTGCCAGGGATGCTGGGGATTTGAATATTTTGCTTTATAATTTCTAGAAAAGGAGAATTTGAATATGTCTTAAATGAGGTGACATGTAATGCCTGCCACATTGTAAATGAAAAAATTGGAACAAGAAGGTCTAAACAAAATCTAAATTATCTAGGCCAAAATAAAAAAATATTTTTATTCCCTTCCTTCTTATTCCACTTAAATAAGAGTGTCAGATCATCATGAGGTAAAAACCATTTGAAAGATAGGTCCTTTCTAGCAGATACAAAAATTAATTAATAAATATTTAATGAACACTTGGTGTCTTTCTGTACTAAATCCAATGCTTCACACGAAGCACTGAGAGCCGTTATCTATGGCCATTTGTCTTGAATGAACAAAGCTCCTTTATCCCAGCACAATATTTGTCAGAATGTAAATCATATTCAACTATATTCAAAGGGCAACTATGTCTACTCTAGACTAGACCTTAAAAAATGATTCTTTCATGCCAGAGCCTCTGGTTTACCTTCTAAATCCAGCCCTTTCCAACCCAGTTCCTCTCTCTCTCTCCCTAATTATCATCAGTGAGAGACAGTCTTAATTTGTCCTCCTCTGAGATGGGCTGACCTTTATCTCCATATCCCTATCACTTTGCCCCAGCTCTTCCTAATTCAGGTCGAAGCACACTCAGAATGGATTGCTCATCAATAGCAGGCCCCAGACTTCTGTTTCCACTTCTCCAACAGACTCATGGGGCTTCTGCTTCTCTTCCAACTGCTCACCTAGTCCATCCTCACAAGGACTCTGTCTGTCCTCTTCTACTCAGTGAATCCTGGGACTTTCCCCGATCCACTTGCACTCTAGCTCCTAGGTTCTTTCTAGTCAGCTAACTCCCTGGCTCCTTCTTTCCAAATTTGCTCCGCAGGTCTACCAATTTGGGGAAAAGTTCATGAGGTGGTGATGGTCACAAGGATGCTTTTGGAAGAAGATTGCCACGCAGTGTTTGCTTTTCAACATAATGACAAATTCTAAAGGTGAAGTACAAGGATAGACACCCCTATTTTGTGTTGGCCAGTGACTATTGATTAGAGACCAAACATTTGCCAATAAGCAATTTTGTACTCTGGCTCCTTGGAGTGTCAGACCATGATTTCAGATAGTGAAACTGTCCAATTTGTGCTAGTACCAAACAAATTTCAGATAGTGAAACTTCAAGGAGATCCACGAGGCAGAACAGAACAGAAGTTCTCACGGGGAGGCAGGTATATTAGGGTAGTTTGGGTGGTTATACATTAGCTCCAAGTCATAGCAGCAGTGCTTGAACTAACTCCTACCTTCTACCTACCACACTTGACCAGAATTCAGTTCCATCATTAGCTAATTAATTCAGAATCACTTATGTAAATAAACTGATTCCAGATGATTAGACTGTCTACTGGGAAGCCCATTTGTTAATGTATGAGGCTGTTACCTAACATCAATGCTTAGCTAATCCTCTCTTCAATCACTTTGATGAGGACAAGATACTTGCACTTTCTAGATAAAGGTTTTTAACTGGGGTTCATGAACTTTGTGGAGCTATATGCACAACTGAGATGCTGCCCAGTGTCTGCCACATTGCCAGTGTTCCCAATAGATATTTTCCAAAGAGATGAATGTGTGAATCAATGAAAGCTCATTTTGTCAGAGACAATGGGGCAGCATCACTTTAGGAAATACCTACATTCATGCCCTTTTATAGACCTATCACTTTTCTGAGATCTGAAGCCTATTCCACACACTGGTAATTGAAATCTAAGAGGTAAATCCCATTTAAACCGGCAGAGCCTGCTTTTTGTGCAGTGCCAGAAGCTGTGATATATGTGTGTGTGTGTGTGTGTGTGTGTGTGTATATATATAAAATATACATATATAATATAGACATGTGTAAAATCTCTTAAATGAGGAGAGGTGGAATTATGTCTTAGGGCATCTGCCTGTACCATTTCTTGGGCTACTATGCACTAGTTCTTTCAATGACACATTTGGTTCAGTTGACCACTCTGTCTCCCATGACTCTTTTGAAAGCAATGAATGAGGGAAAGCAGAGGAAAAATCGCACATGCAGTCTGATGACTGGGCCATGAGCCTTGACCACAACAAGTTCTGGTCATGGTTTTTAGGAGAGCACAGCCTCCAGTCCCCTCAGGCTTATTAAGGATGAATAATAGTAATAATAAGGTTAGCATGAATATGAAACCTTTTCATATCAAAGCATGTTATAAACTGCAAAATGTTACCTTGTTCTGAAGAACTAATATGATGGCTTTTATTATTAGCAGCAGAAAATTTTCCATAGACAGAAGTGAATGGCTGAGGAAGGGCTTCTGGCCAGCCACCGGAGAGAGGAAGGTGACTAGCTTGTGGCACGAGCTCCCTTGTGACCCATCGCCAGGCTGAGACTCCTCAGTGGTGGTCCTGTACCCTAGCAGCCACAGAATCAAGCCCCAGGCAGGCCCTGTGTAGTAGGACCAGCAGCAGCTCAGCAGAAGTTCATGTCCATAATTTTCCTATGATGCCCACTTCACCTTCCGTGGCCCTTTTGCTATATTTATTGCTGTTATGTTACTCTAAGGCCATTTCAGTTTAACAAACATTTACTGAGGACAGAGAGAAAGCCAGAAATATTTATGACCTAAGCACTACTGCTATGTAGCTTCTGTTCCTAGGAGGAGATCTGTCCATGTCTTCATATCTTCTAGGATAGAAAATTATCCTTTTCCAGAGGTCTGAGAGATATCATATATAATATCCTTTTATAGAAAATACAGTTTTAAATTTTGTCTGTAATTCTCACAATTAATAAATATTGAATGTCAACTGTGTGCTTGGTATAGTGCTATATTTATTTTCGTGTAAGTATGACATGAAAGTCTATTTCTCCAAATTGTTACCAGTTTGCAAACCTTTTGTTGACTAAATCTGTGTGCCTGTGTGAATTGTTAACCATTTCTCTTTGTTATAAAGTGACTCTTCCGCTCACTTTCTCCATCTGTCCAATTTGTGCCAGTATCAAACAATTTTCAGTACTATTTTTCTGTACTATGCACTGCTATCTGATAAGATTGTTTCTTCTTTGTTACACATTTTCAAAATTATATGTACTCTGTAAGTTTTTCTTCCTGGTGCCATTTAGAGCAATTTTTCAAGTAAAAAAGTGATGTTGGGATTTAGATTCAATTTACACAAAAGGTAAATGATTTGGGAAAATTGGTCCTCTTATACCATGTTGTCTCCCATCTGAGTCCAGTTGCTCTTTTTCACTGACCCAAGTCTTCATTTTTGTCTTTTATTAAAGTATTGTGGAGTTATTCATGTAGACCACACATATTTTTCAGGTGAATGAGTTTTCTTTCCCTCGTTAAAACTTCAGCTGCACAATGAGAATTGTAGTGTGCGTGCATGCCTGTGTGTGTGTTTGTGTGTTTGTGTATTTATCTTCTTCCAGGTTACCTGTAAAATTTTATTTATTAAAACAGTTTCTTAGCTTATTCTCTTTGATTATCTAACTATAAAATCATACTGCCCTGCTTGTTTTATCACTTATTTTTCAATCATCTAATTGTTCATGCTATCTCATTTTTGCTTTCAGTGAACAGAATTTTTACAATGCTAATAATAGTGGAATCAGGCAAATTTATTTTACCATGGATATAGCTTTTAGATGGAAATGGATGGCCTTTATTATGGTAAAACAGCTTTCCTCTATTCCTGTATTTTAGTATTTTATCAAAAGAATGTCATCAATTTTTAACATTTTCTCTACTTATGCTAGGAACATTAACCCACTTATGCTAGATATTATGCATATTTAGATCATATTTTTCTTCTTTAATCTACTTGCGTCAAGTGCTGTATGAATAGATTGAATAGATGTCCTTATCTATTTATAGCACTTCTCCCTGAAAAGAGTGCATCTTAGTAAAATATTTTCTCAAACCAGTTCACCCGTGAAATAAAAATGTCCCTAGTCCAGAGTATGTGTCCCTAGGCCAGCTTCTAATCTGGGCTGCCATATTGAAAGCAAATTTGTAGTTTTCAACCCTAGCCAGAGTAAGGGGCTCCTTTTGGGAAGCACGTGTGTAGACCGAAGGTCTACCTCAGTGGTCTGAGCTGTTACAGGAACAGCCCTCTATTCCCAAAACTTGCTTTTGTGATACTGGTTTTAAGTTGTTCAATTTGGGCCTCTGAGGGAGGCCATTACTGTTGTTTTTCCCTCTACTCTTGGAAAAAATTAGCCCAGAGAACAAAGAGACTGATGATTCCTCAGTTTTTCTGTAAACAGTTGCCTGAGTGATCTATCCCAAATGGCATGATTTTCCAAACTGGGCTCCATGGCATCTTGTAGAGGGGTTTGCTGCAAGTATTAACAAATAATTAAAGGGTCTGGGTATTTGTCTTCTCTCTCTTTCTCTTTCTCCACTGTCTCCAGTCCCTGGCCCTTTTGATTAATCTTCACATTCTCTTTTGTCTATTTCCTTGTTGTTGGACACTTGCCTGTCAAGATGGCAGGATTGGTGGCCACAAGACCTCATAAACTCCAAATGCTGAAAGCTACAGAATTTCACAAATTCCCGTTGGCACTCTTGAAACAGTTTTGTGGTGTGCTTTCAACCATGGCTGAATTTCAGAATCACCTGGGGATCCTCTCAAAGATGTTGATGCATGGGCCCACAATACCCTAGTTATTTTTTTTAAAGATTTTATTTATTTATTCATGAGAGAGAGAGAGAGAGAGAGAGAGAGAGAGAGAGATTGACAGAGACACAAGCAGAGGGAAAAGCAGCTTCCATGCAGGGAGCCTGATGTGGGACTCCATCCTGGGATTCCTCCAGGATCACGCCCTGGGCTAAAGGCAGGTGCTAAACTGCTGAGCCACCCAGGGATCCCCCACTATACCCCAGTTAAATGTGTTGTGTCTGCCACTCCCTCCAGGGCTGGTTGTATATAATGAGGTCTCACCCAAGTCCTTTGGTGCTTGCTTGGTGGCTGCATGGGAGCTGTCTTTCCAGATATAACTGCCACTTCTTGCTTCCCTTCTCAGGATAACTAACTTCTTCAGGTACTTCCTTTCAGTTTTACAAGTGTTATATTTGTTTGATTTGTTGTCTTGGGGAGCAAAGGGCTGAGTCAGCCATTCTTCTCAGCTCCTGGCACACTATTACCATGGTTAATGGTCATTCCTGCTTCCTCCTCACACTTTCCTGCTCTGTTCCTTAGTTTTCATCTAACATTCCCTTTCTGTTCCTACTTACATTTGGTTATCATGTCTCCCTAGGGTCCTCCTGGCTGTGATAATTTCTCAGATTTTCCTGTTTTTGATGACTGTGACACTGTTGAACACTACCAGTCAGGTATTTTGTAGGCTGTTCCTCAATTGGAATTCGTCTGATATTTTCCTCATGGTTAGATCCAGGTTATGGGTTTTATGGAGGGAGACCATAGAGGTAAAGTCATTTTCATCTCATGATGTAAAAGGTAAAATGTGCCATCAACATGACTCATCACTGTTGATGTTGACTTTGATGACGTGGCCTAGGACATGTTTCTCAGCTTTCTCACTGTAAAGTTATTCTTTTTCCTCCCTTTGCATGCAGTCTGCTTTGGAAGGATGTTCTGACCAGAGCCCACTGTTAGAGTGGGAGGTTGTATTCTAACCCCTTGAGGTGGAGCGTTTACAGAAACTATTTGGAATTCTTTTCAGGAGAGATATCTCTTTTCACTTCTGTTTATTTACTTAATCATTTATTCATATCAGCTCATGAATATTTATTTTATACTTGGATTCTAATCCAATATGACTTTATTTTGTTGCTCAAATTAAATTGTTAAAGCTTGCCTCTGAGAATGCTTTCAGTTGGCTTTTGTGTTCTTTTTTTTATTTTTTATTTTATTTATTTATTTATTTATTTTTATTTTTTGGCTTTTGTGTTCTTTTGACATTCAACACCTCTCTTTCTTTTTTTTTTTTAAAGATTTTATTTATTTATTCATGAAAGACAGACAGCGGCAGAGACATAGGCAGAGGGAGAAGCAGGCTCCCTGTGGGGAGCCCAATGTGGGACTCAATCCCAGGACCCTAGGATCACGACCTGAGCCAAAGGCAGGCACTCAACCACTGAGCCACTCACATGCCCCTCTTTCTCTGTCTTTTACCCTTCCTTTGCTCTCTCTCTTTTAAGTATTTCCTGCCTTTCTGGCACTACAAGATGCTCCAGATTCATCTTGAGCATTTTCTGCCTCAGTTCTAGAATCAGTATATGCTGATTAGTCAAGGCAAACAGCAAACATGGCTTCTGATTAGGTGTTAACATCACATTGGTAACTAGCTGAGGCCGAACGGAGGCTTTCCTATGTGGCTGACCCCTAGTGAAGATGTGTTCTGGTAGGGGCTCCACGTACACAGCAAACAGTAGCTGAGTCAGAGAAGCTTTGAACAATTTCCTCCAGCGATTGTGAAATTGATGAAATAGAATAATTGATGGTTGCCACTGAATAATTTACCGATCAAATCATTCAGAAAGGCACTAAGATGTGAAATGAGAAAACAAGGGAGAAATGAGTGTAGACCAGGGAAGGATCAATAAGAACCAGCAAGATTGAACACTGCCATTCAGGGCTGGGTATGTTGAAGGAAGACGAGTGTCTGCTGGCCTTGCTTCTGACTTCAGAAGGTAGAATGTGCTAGACTGCCCGGCTTGCTGCCTGCCATACAGCGCTGCTGGAGATCCTGATCCCCTTGCAGTGGACTCTGAGTTTGTCTTTTTCTCACTTGTCCGTCCTTTCTGCGGGAATGCCTAACTTATTGCCTAGAGTGTGGAGCAGCTCTTGGTATTAGGATTCTTCCATAGACTCCACAAGATTCTTGTTGCAAATTGGGGAACACTTTGCCATTCATGAAGGATTTTTCCTGTTATCTTGTTTAATCTGTACAACTGCTGTTTTTACAAAAAATATTTTATTTATTTATTTTAGAGAGAGAGAGAGCAGGAGGAGGAACAAATGGGGAGGGAGAAAATCTCCAGCAGACCCTGTGTTGAGCATAGAGCCCAATGTGGGGCTTGATCCTAGGACCCTAAGATCATGATCCTAGTGGAAACAAGAGTCAGATGCTTAACCTACTGAGCCATCCAAGCATCCCTGTACAACTGCTTTTAAGGTCTGTATCATTATCTGTGCTTCATAGGTGAGGACCAGCGCACAAGAAGAGTAAACTGTCCTGTTCAGAGTCACAACAACAATTCAAACTTCTGACTGTGAATTACCTTCTTTCCACTCTTCTCTGGTTGCCTTTGCCTCATATGCCACAGGGAAAGAAAAATCCAATCCAAAGTCAAAGAGCTGGCTGTCTGTGATAACAACTCCATTAATTTTTGTCAATTCTGCCTTCTTTACCCCATCTATTATCTTACGTAGACATCTGTGAAATATCACTTGGGAATCACAGACATTTCCCTTGTAGTATAACTTCAAGATTAAATGGCCATTTTGAACATTCATTTTTCTAATCTTGTTTAGTGCCTGTACCATGAACACTTTTGCCTCTCTCCAGGCTTTCGTAGTAACTTATCTTAATTAACTGTGAAGAAACCAGAGTGACCAGGCGAAGAGAAATGATGTCAGCTCTAGAATCCATTCAGACATAATGAGATGGAACAGAATTTTCTGGAAAGGTCTTACAGATAGTCTCCAAGCCTTGTTTGGAGAATCTCGAGAGAATTGTACCTAGGAAATAGCCAAGCCTAGTTTTCCAATTCTCATGGTTGAGATTCCAGATGATTCTTGTACAATGACAATAATACACTAATTCTGTATATTAATGAAGAACTCACAAAGTGCTTGAGTCAGGATTTACACGTGTCCAGCTTTCTTCCAATTCTTATGGCACATGCTGAGGAATAAGACTTCTCTAGCATTCTTGTCATTTTGCCTAAATAGATGGGCCATGAGCAAGGGCATCAGATTTCTTTGCTCAGTGGTATTTACCTTCAATTGATCTTCTGTGTTGTAGCAATATTTGCACATCATCATATTCCATAAGAATTTGGAATTTGTATACTTCAATGACCATCTAGCTGGATTTTAAACAAATTGGTTTGGGACCAATAGCTTTGAGATATTAATATTGACATGCCAAAGAATAATCTAATGAGAGACAGCATAAAAAGAGATTTTGTTCTAAGTTAACTGAATGCACTATGAAAATTTTAGGCCATAATTTGTTCAGTTTCACAATATTAGCACTGAAAAGAAAAACTCTTGGTCTTTGTTATACATGTTCAGAATTCTTCTAAGCAGAGTTTCAGTGATGGTTAGAGGTCAGGTCCATCATGGGCCATTTTTTCTTTGAGGGATTCCCTGGATAATTGGCTCTTGTTATCAGCCTGATGTCTTTAGCTTTTGCTCTGAAAAATGACAGCTTAGCAAAGAAGAGGTTGCTCATAATCATTCCCATTCCTTATTTGAAACATTGTAGATGAAGCAGCAGTTCTGCAGATTATGCCTCCTGCCCCCCACTGCTGGTCAGCTGTTATTTGTCTGCTAACATCCCCCCACATTAAGAAGTTTTAGTGGAAATAGGATTATTGCTTGTTTTATTTTAGGATAAGAGATTCGATTTCTCAGATGGCTCAAAGTCTCTAAATTTCTGTAAAACACTGTTTTAGTGAAAACTACAATTGGAGAACTTCAAATCAAAAGAATGAATTATTACAATAACATGCAAATAGCCTCTCTCTAATTTTTTTGTTTTTAATTGGCTTTTAGTAACAATTTTTTTATAATTTTAGAAGGAAGTCTAAATACATTTGTCATATATCAAAATATCAAATACTGTAAGAGAATATAAAAGTGAAAAGATAATTGGAAAGACCACTTTATCAGTCTAGGCTAGCTTATGTAATAGTAATAACCCAAGTCCTAATGGCATATAAAGAAAAGATGTGTTTCTTTCTCATGTTACACATCCACCACGAGTTGGCTGTGGGCTCTGCTCCACTCTTGCTCAGGCACTGGGAGTGCAAGAGATGCAGATGACAGCGACTACATTGGAGAGGGAAAAGCAGGGTACATGAAGCCTTGGGTTTTAAAGCTTCCACCTGGAAGTTACATAGGTTGAAATGTACTTTGGACATTTCATTGTCTAAAGAAAGTCACAGGGTCATACCTAACTTCAAGGAGGATGGGACAATGCATTGAAACCTGTACAGTTTTTGTTGGATAGCACTAATGACCATTGTATTGATTTTCATATTTAAAGTTCTTTTTTTTCTCTCCATTCATAGATTTGTCTATTCTTAAACCCACCCAACACTGTTTCAATTACCAGGACTTTTTGGTATTCTCTGACACCTGATGGAGCAAGGCCCTTTTTATCATTTGAAAATGTTGGGGAGATACTTGCATATTGATAACAATTCAAATAATTTTCTCAGGTGAGTAAAAATAATTTTTGGAGAATTATGATTGAGATTGCCCTAAATCAATAATTTATAGTGAATTGATTTTTTTCTAAATTAAGTCTTCAGAAACATGAGGTTTCTGCAAGTTTCTAGTTTTCATTTAGGTATGGAGGTGAATTTCTTTTTTTTTTTTGATGATAAAACTATATATTTTTTTAACATAGGACACTTAAATAAAAAAATTAAGCCCACCAACTGCAAAATTGATGGGGAAAGCATCCTAAAAAATACCATTAAAAAATACCATAAATACTGTAGGGTGTGTACAAAAGAAGTAACTAATACCAAAACATTCCCTGTCTCTCTCTCTCTTTTAACCTTTTTTAAAAAATTATTTATTTATTTATTTATTTATTTATTTATTTATTTATTTATTTTAAATTTAAATTTAAATTCAATTTGCCAACATATGATATAACACCCAGTGCTCATACCATCAAGTGCCCTTCTTAATGCCCATCACTCAGTTACCTCATTTCTTCAGGCACCTGCCCTTCTGCAATCCTTTGCTTATTTTCCAGTTAGGAGTCTCTCATAGCTTGTCTCCTGGAGGTGAATTTCTAATATCTATAACTATAAATTTCTCTGTAATTTAGTTCTGTGGGTGTTTGTATTAACATTTTATTCTAAATATTTCTCAATTACCTTTTTTTTTTTACCATGAATTATTTTGTTAATTGTGACTATATTACTAAATGTATAGGATCTTTTTAGCTTTTGGTTTGTTATTTTTATTTTTATTGAATAAAATCAGTGACATAGTATGCATAATGTCTCTTCTTTGGAATTTATTGAGACCTCCTTTTCTGACTTATTACATGTTCTATTTATGTTACTACTCTCAACAAAATGTACTTTTTGTTTCTTTGCTATTATTAATTGTATTTTTCAGCTCTTTAAAATTTCTTATTTTTCTTCCACTTGCTTTGGAAATGGATGAGTTAAAATCTTCAACTATATTTGGTAATCTAACTACGTACCCCTATATTTCTGTGAGTTATTGACTTTTGTATTTTGAGACTATTTTCTTAAGAGCATACCTGAAAAAGCAAATTTTAAAGCAAATATCATATGAAGCTTTCTTCCTATTAAATATTTCTTGATAACTTTTGTTGGTCTTAAAATTTATTTTTTTTTCAGATATTACGATTGGAATCTCAGCTTTTTCCCTTAGATTTGTACAGTGTATGTTTTGATAGTCTTTTTATTTTTGAACCTGTGTGTTTGTTGTTTGTGGTGTGTCTGTGTGTGTGTCTCTCTTTTTTTTTTTACTGTGTAAAACCAGTATTTTATTTATTTTTTGTTTTGTTTTATTTTATTTTTTGTATATTTTTTATTGCAGTTCTATTTGCCAACATATACTATAACATCCAGTGCTCATCCAGTCAAGTGGTGTGTCTCTTATAGACAATATTTTGATCTTGTTTTCTTTCTTTCTTTTTTTTTTTTTAAATATTTTATTTATTTATTTGAGAGAGAGAGAGAGAAACAGAGAGAGAGAGTGAGAAAGAGAAGCAGACTCCCACTGAGCAGGAAGCCTAATGCAGGGCTAAACCCCAGGATCCTGAGATCATGACCTGAGCCCAGGACAGGTACTTAACCAACTGAGGCACCCAGGTGCTCCATGACCTTGTTTTTGTTAGCCAACTCGGTAGTCTTCATCCTGAGTGACTTTATTTTGGTAGAAAGATGATTTTACCATCAGGTGTACTGAGGTTCTGATTCTTGTAGACCATTCACCTGGGGAAATCCAATAGGCAGAAACCAGGAATTTGAGGGCAGAATGACCCCTGATAGTAGTGTGAAAGGTCCAGGTGCCATATAAGACAGTTATTCTTTTTTCTTGAGGGGCCTTAAAATCTACTTTTGAGGTCAAGTTTCCATTTTACAGGCAGCAATAATACAGGGAATGTAATTCAGGGCTAAATTGGCACGACACACTTCATTTGTTGTAGAATTTAGGGGAAAAGTGAATTAATGACTTCTTAGGGACATTGAAAACGTGCATTGATCTTGATGGTTGGGGAAGGTTAGTTGGGTGCAAGAGCTGGGAAGGTTGACATTGACACTGTCTTGTAAAATTAGTAGGTATCTATATGACAGTCACCATGAATAGAAGTCTTGATAACTAACTACCCTGCTGAAGGGCAGGCACAGAATCCCCACAGATTTCTGGTTTTCTGTACTTTGTACCCTACTTTGGTGTTGCATGTACTGCCATCCACACTAAATCTAAAGTGGGTCTGTGTCTCAGGACTGTAGCTGGCACTGGGTAGCTAGCTTAATGACAGATACAAAATGTGGAACTGGGAGGAATTTATACCTGTAAACAAGATGGTGCTTAATCCCTTGAAAAGTAATACAATGCAAGATTTTATAGTCTTTAGGTGATTTTCTTTTCCAGGAAAGCCTAACATGAATTATGCAGTGTATACCCCCAGGACTGGCATCGGCAGACCAAAAAAAAAAAAAAAAAAAGAGTACCATTTTATCCCTTTCTCCCACCTCACAAAGAACAAACTAATCTTGCCTCAGATTTCCCACAGCATTCTCTCTCTACTTTCTAGGAAGAGGGAGTAAAACAAATGATTGACGTGTATGTGTGTGTGTGTGTGTGTGTGTGAGAGAGAGAGAGAGAGAGAGAGAGAGAGAGAGGAGGTATTTGCTAAGAGTTCTACAGTACAATATGGGGAAGTCAAATTTCTTCTGAGGTCTCACTGATTCCTGTGTGAAACATTTGGCCTAACATTCCCCAGGCCCTGCTCCCTCTGGTGATCATGTAAGGGGATATTCTGGAACCACGGACTCTGCAAATGGAGAATTGCTCCCATCTCCCCAGACTGCTCCTGCATATCTTTCATGACTCAGCTCAAGTATTGTGATTTCAAAAGAAGTACTCACCCCAACCCAGACTCTGCCCGGTATCCCTTCACTCCGTTCCTTTAGCTGCATTTAAAGCACTGAGCTATCTGTTCATTGTTGGTTGAATTGTCTGTGTAGATTTTGAACTTCTTGTTGGGGTCTAGTTTGGTTATTTCTGGATGCTCAACTTTAAGACCTATGCTTGGCCATCACAATCTCTCCACAGAGGCTTGGGAGTGCTTGGATGAATGGATGGATGGCATTCAAACATAGCCTCTGATACATTTTGTGTCCATATTTTGTTTGTAGCCACATTCATGAACCAGACAGTTATTGTTACTCCATGTGAATGGATAAAGTAGATGTGGTATCTATATGCAATGGAATATTGCTCAGTCATAAAAAGAATGGAATCTTGCCATTTGCAACAACATGGATGGAACTAGAGGTTATAATACTAGTCAGAGAAAGACAAATACCCTATGATTTCACTCACATGTGGAATTTAAAAAACAAAACAAATGAGCAAATAAACAAAGAGCCCAACCAAAAAAGCCACTCTTAAGTATAGAGAACAAACTGCTGGTTATCAGAGGGGAGATGTGTGGGTGGATGAGTGACATAGGTGAAGGGGATTAAGGAGTGCGCCTGTCGCCTGTCGGAATGAGCACTGAGTAATGTATAGAATTGGTGAATTGCTATATTGTATACCTGAAACTAACTTTGTTACTCTGTAAAGTCTAAGTCAGTCTTTGAAATAATTCCACAAGGGAAAAATAGTATTCCAGCCTGTCAACAGGACATTATAACCAAATGATCTTGTCTTCTCAATTCAATCATAATATTCTCAGCCCCAGTCCCATGGCAAGGATGAATTCAACTTTAGTGATGCTTTGGCATCTGTGCTTGCGCTAGTCATGGCCTGAGGTCACTGCCAGAAGACCGCAGTGGCATAGTCTGCCATCTGGGTCTCTGGAAGAGCTAAGCAGCCCTCTGGCTTTCAGAAGAATTTAGGCCAGCAGCCACATGGGGTGCTGCAGATCTTTCCCTCCAGGCATGGAACCCACTCTCCCTCTTGCCTGCTAGAGATTTGGGTGGATCCAGATGCAAATTCTGAGGATATTGTCACTCCTCTTCCTCACACAGGATATTACAGAACTCACTGGGCCAGAATAGTGAGACTGAATTCTCTGAATGTGTGAGTAGCCTCTCAAACTTTTCACTTCACTGCGATCAGAGAAAATTTCACTGCCCAGATAGAGGCAGGGGTCCACCCCTCCTGGACGTTTCTTTCCTTTTCTCCCTACTTTGGAGAAAATATCAGGTGGAAACTGAAATGCCCCTGGCTTCCCTGCCCTAACTAAACTGAACACTGCCTTCAATATCAATGGTTTGGCACACTTGCAATATCTCTACCTGCAAATTACCCCTCTGCTCCTGTTGTGCCACCCTTGAGAAATTCTTCTTTTGCTTTCCTAGGAATGGATGTTTGTGAAATGGAAATATGGAGGCCTTCGAAATGCTCCTTCCCTGGGACAAAAGCTGTAACAAACTGCTCTCTGTGGGGTTCCATTCAGAAAAATGGATGCACAGCATTGTCATTGTCATTAGCAGAGTTGTAACCCATCTATTCACATACTGACAAAGGCAACACAAGTAATATTTCTTTATGTAACCATCCATGGAAATAGAATGGATTATTTATGTTGTATTTTAGGAGGTGGTAGAAGGAGGACATAAGTTGAAGCTGAATTAAAAGAATTTTCATGTTTGGGTAGAGACAAAAAGATGTTTGAATGGATTACGGCTTTGGATAAGAAATGGAGATCATATGTTGATTTGAAGATCTCTAGGGCTCTCCAGTCTTAGAGTTTCAGTTTTTTTTTTTCTCAACTAAAATGGAATCATGAGCAGATCCAGCTGTATTTTATGCTACAGAATTAACCTTTCATAAAGGATAATGTGTCACTAGCTGACTTATGTAGCTGTGCAAGGGGATGATGATGATGCATTGTAATTCCCGAGTGCCTCGCCACACATGGGGATGATGGTGATGACGATGGTGATCCTGATGAAGAAGATGATTTATCAGCCGGAATTCAGGCTCAGCGGTATTCACCCCAAATCAGTCCAGTGGGGAAATAAAGGTTCTGTTGTCACATAAATCACAGCAAAGCAGTCGTCTGAGTCTCAGCAAGGGAGACATGGGTGTGGAATTCCAAGTGTGGTTTGGATCCAGAAACAGCTTCAAAGGACCGAATTCTGAAAGCATGCAGGGACATCTTTGGCACAGGACACTCTAAGTGTTGCACAAGGACCCAGGGGCAAGGAAGCTGAGGAAAAGCGAGGCTTGGCTGGCTTTTCGTACAATCCCATACCTCACTTTAATCACATAGATGCACCATCCTGCTCTAATACACCATACCCACACAGTCCCTATGCACACCCTTTCCCGTTTCACATGTACCCAGATACATACACATAGCTCCGTGCCCACACTTCCCTCCTATGTCCACACACCTACACTTGCCACCCCACCAAGCACAATGCCCTTTATAATTTACACATATCACCTACATACTCCCATATATATCTTCTCTAATCCGTCCAAGTTCACAGCACAGCTTCACAGCCCTCATTCACATACCCTCCACATCCTCACCCATATCCACTCCCTCTTATGTGCCCTCTGCATATATCTTATGCTCATAGTCATTCTCCCTCCCCCCACATACATGAATGTACACACAGACATACAGATACACCCAGACACACCCACATTCATAGTCATCCACACATACCAATGGTTGTACAATAAAGAGAGGGACAGAGTTAGGGGAACAAGTTAATCTGTGTGTAGTATTACACCTAATCTATCTTTCTCTTCCCCTGTTTTTGCCTCTTTCTCCTTCTTCCCTCCTACCCAGACTATTCTTTGTAGAGGAATTATTTTTATTTTTTTCAAGTACGTCATTTGCTTTGCCTAACAGGGAGTATATTGCTCAAATTACCATTTACCTACTTTTTGATTAACTCAGATGAAGAAATCTCTTCTTAAGAAAAATTGATTTGGGGGATAATTTTGTACTTATCCAGCTTTTTTTCACTACCAGGCCACCCAACCATGTTAGAATCTTGAAATCCATTAAGATGAGATTAATTTTGGATGTTCAGGTGGAGGATGGAATGACTATAGTAAGTAGTATCCTGTAGCCTGCCCAGTGCTTTTTCCTTGGTGCCGATCTCTTGTAGATAGAAAGGCAAAGCCAGCCCTGAACATGCTGGAACTAATGATCCATGTGCCAGAAGAAGCCCACAGGTGCACCCAGAGCCAAGCTATTGGCTTCTCATTTTCTCTTAGTTGAAAAACTATTGGTTCAAAGACACTGATTCTATCTCCTTGTGAGGCATAAGGCACATACATTTTGCAACTTCTCTTTAGCAGCTCAGCCAAATGAGATGACATTTAAAAACCCTGTGGCATCTCTTCTGTCATATACAAAAGGTCTTTGATTTTTGCACAGCCATAAAATGTTTAGTTGCTTGTCTTCTTATGCCATCCAGATCTGAAGCTCTCTGGGAACAGAAGGGACTCCTGCTTCTTGCAGATTTTACAACAGGGGCTGATTGTAGTGCAAGCCCATGGAACTGTAGTGGATTTCACACCCCGAATGGAACTTATACTTCTAGAAGACAGAAAAGGCTTGGAAATAAAGCCATTCACTGAAAAAATAAATGTCCGATTTATTTCCAGAGGGTATTTCCAAAGAGGAGTGTTTTCACTGAATCATGGCCTCACTACTTCACATTGGGAACAGAAATAACTGGCCCAGCATGGCTAGACACACAGGCCAACAGAGATGGAAGGAGGAGAGGATAAGCAGGCTACATGTAGCTTTGGGAAAGGCAAATAGACAAAGTTCAAGTGTACAGACTTAATTCTTGTGGTTTCTTTCCTTTTAATTTTGTGCCATCATCCCAGTTTTTTGATGAAGCTGGAGAGGCTAATGGATATAATTTAAGAGTGGGTATATCTGGCATAAGATGCCACGTCACTTGTAGTGTAGTGAAACTGTATGCGAGGGCCTGGGTTTGAGCCTCCCTAACAATACTTCTGATACCACTAGAGTTGTGGTAAGAATTGAATAAGATTAGGTAGGTAGAATCAACTAAGATTAAGTAAGATTAAAAGGGCTATAAAATAAAATTGTGAGGAGTCGCTAATTATATTTAATTTATTAATAACTGTCCTTGGAATATAGAATTCTTTTTCCAGAAATTTTATAAAGTGGGAATTAGTTTATGGACACAATGAAACTCAGTCTTCTTCAAGATGGGGAGAAGTAAATTTGCCTTTAAAACTTCTCCAGGAGGAGATCCACATCCCAGTAGGTGACTGGAAAATCATAAATTAATTGGTTTCCAAGCAACCAGGGACTCTGTGTTAGAGTTATAAACAGGGGTCTTCTTGAGTGCAGGTCCAGCCTCATGGATATCTCTGTTCCCCCAGGGATTTATGGGAGTAGAGAAGCCCTCAGAGTGAGTAAAATGAGAGGCGAGAGAAATAAAAAGAGAAAATGAGAGTGGCCTGAAAAAGGTCAAGGCCAGGAGTCAGATGCTTCATGAGCTTTAACTCACTAATTCTCCCCGCCACCTTATGAGAAGTGTCCACCATGTTCTCAAGCCCTTCTCCCTCGCCATCCAGAAGCTGGGGGCATGCCTGGTCTCTCAGGCAGTTGAAAACCCCACTGAGTATCTCCATAGATTTTGTTTGAGTGGTGGTGATGGTTTCTCCCAACTCAGTCACTTCCAGCTCTGTTATTGTCATGTACTTTTTTTCTCTCCAGCTCTTTATCTCTCCCTATCCTTTTTTTTTTTTTTGTACTTGGATTATAATCCTTACTCCTCATTTCTCATGCTAACATGAGGTCTCCTGGGAGTGGCAAACGCTTACTAGAAGTTTGAGGACTATGCAGCTGGAGGTTTGTATGAAGAGGTGGCACAGGGCAAATGAAACATCTTCAAATTTGGCCTTTGATTTGATCAGGAATCGTCACTGGGGCTGTCTCTTTGCAGACCCGTGCTCAGGGCTCTGGCGACCTTACCTGGCTTTGCCTGAAGGAGGAGGTAGCCCTTCATCCAGGGCATATGATTTGGATTGACTTGAACAGAATTCCAGGTCAATTGAGTCACCTCCCCATTGCTGGCCATTTTGTGCAGGACCTATGTGCTTATGCTTCCCTAGTGGGCCTGCCACTGCCTCTCACACAACTTTCGGATACCTCTCACTGACCCTCCCTCCCTCTTTTCTCTCCTTTATTGAAACTCCTCTCCCTAATCTAGGGTTAATGGGGAATGCTAGCATTCCTCACACATTGTTGGGCATAGAAACCTGGGTCTTCCCAAATCTACTCAGGCATCCTCTTTATCAACTCCAAATGATTGATCATCATCAGACTGAGCATTTTTCTAAATACTCCAGAGGGTTATTCTACCAGCCACACAAAGTAGAAATGACTACACTTCAGGTATTTGTTAAAATTTATTTTAATTAATTTATTTACTTATTTATTTTTTAAAAGACTTTATTTATTTGAGAGAGAGAAAGGGATAGAGAGAGAGAGAGCACAAGATGATGGGGGGTTGGGGGTGGGGAGCAGGAGAGGGAGAAGCAGGCTCCCTGATGAGTGGGGAGCCAGATGCGGGGCTCCACCCCAGGACCCTGGGGTCATGACTTGAGCCAAAGGCAGACACTTAACTCACTGAGCCACCAGGGGGTCTCCTTAAATCTATCTATCTATTTATTTATTTATTTATTTATTTATTTATTTATTTATAAACAACATCCTTTTTTGGGTTAGTTTTTTATACAGTTATATATGAGTAGCCTATTTTAGAAAACAAACAAAAAACCCCCAGAGACTCAATGAACCTAAACAACCTTCCCAGCCAATTATAATACTCATTACTACTAAAGATAGAACTGGAACTGAAAGTCAAGGCTATGGGCGCCAAGTCCCATTATTTTCCCATTTGCTGCGTGGTCTGTTGAAAGACATCAACTTTGGGCCAGCTGATGTTCACGGATAGTGCTCATTAGGCTCCATGGAGCAAACAGTGCTGCTGATAGAACCCTGCCTTTGGCAGATGGACACTTGGGGATGTTAGAATGGGCTTTAGGGGCTTCCTGGTTTCTCTAAGAGATTTAATGAGAACAAGCCTTCAGTGTGTGAAAAATATCAGTCACCTTGCACGTGGCTGGTCCCCTGCCTCCCTCTCCTTGAGTCTGAAGCATGTAAGTTAAGGCAGTGATGCTCAGGGGGACAGCACTATGCGTTATATCCTAATGGCCTACTGCATTCATTGCTAAACTTTGTCACAAGGAAACACTCACTGCAAAGAAATATATCTAAGGAATGTTGAGCCCAAAACCCATTTGCAAAAGGAACCTGAGAAAGGAACAAAATGAAAAGCAAACAATCTTTCCAGTATTTTCAAGACTCTGATATTTGGCGTGCGTGGTAAAAGAAAAAAAAATTAGATTGAAGTACTTGGGACACTTAACGAGAGCACGTGAGCCAGGATGAAATTCCAGCTGCTTTTATTAAAAGATTTTGTAGAAATCCACAGGGACATTATTGAGACCATTTTAATTTTAGTTCTCCTCAAATGGCCTCTCCTCTCACCATTCACCGATTAGTACATTTTGTGAGTTGTGGCAATGATTTCCCCTCATTGACCCAGTACATAAGGGGATGCCACCCACAAGGGACAGGACAAGGGATGTATTGTTCCTCTAGTGAGTGACACAGTAGAGCATCTGAGAACTCACCCTTACTAAATACTCTTTGATGAAGACGACCAGTCATATTGAGACATATGTTTTTAAGACCCTAACATAATGAGAATGTTATTTTCTGTTTTGTGTATTTACACATACAATTTTACCTGATTTTTCTCCTCCTTCTAAAACTTAAATTCTCTTACATATTCTGTGATATTTAAACATTTTTATTAATGCAGGGTTTTTCCTTTGGGTGACCTGTGAAAATTGGAGTTATCCATAATGGAAAAGGAAGAGGTTGTGTTGTGGAATCAGATAGGCATAGGCATAGGCTATCCTGCAATTGCTCTGTTTAGTCACTTCACCAGCTTGAACCTTTGTTTTCTCAATTTTGAGATGAGGATACTAGTATCTATCTAATAGGATTGTTCTGAGGATTAAAATACAGGGCTTATGTAAAGGGCCTGGGATCCTGCCTGGTATATAATAGGTGAAGAAATGATTCTTCTTCTTCCTTCGTTGCTACGTAGAAGCACTCATAATAACTATTTTTGATGCTTGATTCTGCAACATGATGTGTTAAGAACATCAGAACAATCAGACGAGCCTTTGATGAAATTAATGTATCACCTCATTTATTTGTTCAATAAATGTTCATTAACTCCAGATACAGTAAATGGAGTGAGCCAAAGTAAAATATAATGGACTTGCCATAGTAGTTTCTTTAGTCCTGGGATTTAAGTGCCCTTGATTTTAAGTAAATAAACTCTAGTGTTTTCTGAATATCCAGGACTATCTTAGAGAATCAACAGATTCAAACATAGAGGAAGAACAAGTTAACATAAAATTTGGTTGTCAACTGATAGATTTAACTTCTACCTTTGGTGAACATGTATCTATGTATAATGCAAAGTGCCATCTTAGTAGGGAAGATTTGCTGGCTTACCTTTGAAATTACATTGATAAGAGTAAGAGTGATGTCTGTTCTGGTTTTTCCCATGTACGGGTGATTTATATCTATTGACTTGATGTAATTTTTAATAAAACCTTTCTCTACTTTCATAAGTATTCCAGGAGATGATAGATTACATGGTCTTCTCTCAGAAACAGTGGTTTTGTGGCTCCTTTGGAAGAGTTCTGGGAAGCAGTTTCCTTGACCATTTCCTCTTCTTCAGGGTCTGGGATTCCATCGTAAAAAGCTCTGGAAGAGCAGAATCAGGCTATCCAAGAGGTCGCTATGATGGATGGGAACCTACAAGGCACCTGGGGCCACAAGGGTCAGAAAACAAATGCCCAGTTTTGTAGGATGCACCAATGTTAACGGTTCCACTGCTAACTAGTTAAAGATCAGCCTTGTGAAAAATGACTTACTATTTCCAAGCTATAATGAGGACACAAGTCTGAAAAGACAGATGAGACCATGCACTGAGTAATCCTTGATAAACCTGGTTTGAGAAATACAACCATTTGTCTCTCCTTCATCTGGCTCTTGTTATATAAAATAGCTGTGTAATTATCTTAAGCCAGAATGGACTGAAGGGGCCAAGGGACAGAAACCTCTGAGTCTTATGTTTCTGTCATCCACAGCTGCTCATCAATAAGACAGGAGCAAATGTTCCAATGAGCACTTTCTCATGACAATACTGAACATTCAAGCATATTTTGAAAAACAACCTCCAAACCTGCCATTTGTGAGCACTTGTGCACTGAGTTTGGCTCACTGGTTTTAACCCTGATCATAAAAATCAAGAAGCAAGTCCTTGCTAGGAGCCTGTTGTTACCCTGAATGAGTTAACCCTGGAGCCCAGCTCATTTCCAACCATTTGATTATTTACCATTCAAATCTTCAGTGGTGGCAACACCTGGCATCTATCCTGTCTTCTGCTGAATTTGCCATGTTGCTAATCCAATCAGTTATTAACAGTCTAAACTGTAGAAGACTTTTGGGGGAGAAAGTGTGGTCTGTTGGAGAAAACTCTGGAAAAGGAATCTGGTGATATAATTTTCTAGTTCTCTGTATAACCTTGAGAGGTCACTTTGCTTCCTTTTTTTTTTTTTTTTTTTACCTTGCTTCCATATGACTTCCTTTTATTTATCACCTATAAATAGGACTTACCTGGCTCACAGAAGTGCTGTGATCCAAACATTAGTGGTTCCTTGTACGTACCCAGTTCCTTCCCACACACTTGGCTGGACTCCTGGACTCTCCTCTCCATCTGTATATATATATATATATATATATATATATATATATATATATATATATAAAACATCTGTTATATATATATATATATAAAACATCTGTTATATATATATATAATTTAAATGTATTTATTTTACAGAGTAGGGGATGGTGGAGATGTTGAGGAAGAATCCTCAAGCAGACTGCGCTAAGCACAGAGCCTGATGTGGGGCTTGATCTCATGACCCTGAGATCATGACCTGAGCTGAAACCCGGAGGCGAATTCTCAACTGAGTCACCCAGGTGCCCCCCAAATTAATAGTATTTTGAGATGCAACACAAATGCCAGCTTTACCATGGGACAGGTCCTATTGTCCCAGGTCCTATAAAGGAAATGATGTTAGTTTCATCTGAGGTCATTAGTGGGTTATGTCTACTATTTCTTTTTTTTTTTAAATTTATTTTTTATTGGTGTTCAATTTACTAACATACAGAATAACCCCCAGTGCCCGTCACCCATTCACTCCCACCCCCCGCCCTCCTCCCCTTCCACCACCCCTAGTTCGTTTCCCAGAGTTAGCAGTCTTTACGTTCTGTCTCCCTTTCTGATATTTCCCACACATTTCTTCTCCCTTCCCTTATATTCCCTTTCACTATTATTTATATTCCCCAAATGAATGAGAACATATAATGTTTGTCCTTCTCTGACTGGCTTACTTCACTCAGCATAATACCCTCCAGTTCCATCCACGTTGAAGCAAATGGTGGGTATTTGTCATTTCTAATAGCTGAGTAATATTCCATTGTATACATAGACCACATCTTCTTTATCCATTCATCTTTCGTTGGACACCGAGGCTCCTTCCACAGTTTGGCTATCGTGTCTACTATTTCATGGCCTTATCCCTGTTATCACTTTCTACGGTTTACTATTACTTTCAGGAGCATGTTGGATGTTTTGGTGGGTTGGACTTGTTGCAGCTCCATTTACCGGTTGCCAGAGACAGAAACTTGCACCTTTTCTTTGGCGATCTATCCATTGTCTTCGGCTTTCCTCCCTAGTCTCCACCCTCAGTGCAACCAGGATAGCAGTTCCCAGTTCTTCATTTCCTCTTGGATCCTATCTGCACCTCTCCAACCCTCCAACCCTGTGGCCCCTGGATGCTTAGTTCAGGCTCTCCTCCTCTTTAACTGCTGGCACACTTTTCTTCCAAGAGATTTCCCCAGGCCTTCTGCCAATAGTTGTCTCCACTACATCTGCAGTGATTGTGCTTAAAGATCTTTCTTAAATCGATCTCTCAAGAACACTTGATAGCCTTTATTAGGGTTGGCGTCACAGGTGTGTGAACATGCGGGGGCACGGGACTCCCTACTGGTTTTAATGCTCTGTGGTCTCCATCTTGAACTTCTTAGTAATTTTTAATTTTTTTAGATTTTATTTACTTATTTTAGAGAGAGCAAGAGAGCATGCATGTGTACATGGGCTAGGGGAGGAGGAAAACGGGAGGGGCAGTGGGTAAGGGAGAGGGACAAGCAGACTCTGTGCTGAACTTGGAGCCCTATGTGGGGCTTAATCTCATGACCCCTAGGACCTGAGCGGAAATCAAGAGCCAGACACTTAGCTGACTGAGCCATCCAGGAGCCCCCTTAATAATTTTTAAGTGAGAGGCCCTGAAATTTCATTTTGCGCTGGGCTCCACAACATATATGGCTGGTCTTGTCTTTGGTACAGAATCCAAGTCCAGTAAAGAGCCTTTATGCTTCACGTGTCTGCCTCCTGTGGGAAACAACTTGGCTAAGTTCTCTGACCTCAACTTCTTGTGCTTTTCTACTTCTTTCCATGCATCCTCTAGCTACTATATTATTTGATATATTTGGTGTTATTTATGCAACAATAGTTCATCTCACGCCTCATACACAGAGACTATAGTAGGCTGCTGGGAATACACAGATGGAGCACAGACTTGGTCTCAAGGAAGAGACTAATTAAATATGCTAACAACACCACTATGTGAGATGTGCAAAAAAAGAAAACTGAAGGTCTTATAAGCCATTTACACACACACACACACACACACACGACTTCTATTTGCTTGATTTTACTGAAGTAGAATATGTATTTTACATATTATCTTGACTGGTATTTATCTTTTGAAAATTTTCTCCACATTTATGTAAGGATATTTGCTCATTGTTTGCTTTTCAAAAATCCACATTGTACATTCTTCCCTTCCTTTACTTGCTCGGTAATTTCATGTGTAAATCTCCTAAATCAATAATGTGAACAAAGTTTGGATTATTTTAAGAATCCCCTTTTAATCAGTTCTTTTGTTTCCATCATTAGAATAGCTAAGCTTAAATTTCATTTTCATTCCACTACTTTGGAAAGGGACATTGGAGAGTAGCTGCTTTCCTACTTGAGCTTTTTGCTTATTAAAATTAGACATTCGATTCCACACTTGTATTTACTCTTTCAATTAGGCAACCTTGAATAGTATTTGGAAATTCTGTTTTAAATGCTGGCTTTCCCTTACAATTTTGTTCTTGAAGCATCTGTTTAAGGAAGAAGCATGTAAGTCATAAAAGAATTCCATAAATAATATTCAAATCAAAACTGCCAGCTCAGCCTAATTTTAGAGCCACATTACAAATACTCTGCTTAATGACTTTCACTTGCATTTTTGGACTCCTGTCACTTTCCTCTTTTGGGGACAATCTGATTTTTCTGAACGCTCCCCTTCCTCCCTCCCTGGGGCTCTAGGTCACTGTTGACTCCGTGATTCCCTATGTATATATCCACCAAGACCTGCCTGTACCCGTAGCTAACTTAGCCTTTCTTGTTCAGCTGGGGGGCAGTTAGCAAACTGAGCCTGGCTTTTTCCAGCAGATGTGCAAAGGATGGCAGTTTTAATATACATTTTAGGAGTCAAAAGTTCTTATTTTGTTTTTAGGCCAAAGTACCTTTAGGAAAACTCAGTTTTGACTGGGTACCTGGAGATACAGCAGGTAGCAGGAAAAATCAGAAAGCAGAATCTCTGTGGGCTTGGAAACAAAACAGATGCAGGGAAATCCGGAGATGTTCTAGAATATTCTCCTACAGCTTTCTCCCCTTCTTTATCCCTGTACTTAAACATGTTAGACATATTCCACGCTGCACTGTGCCGCAGATATACACCTTCTCCCACAGATGATTCATTCCTTCACTTAAATTTCACTTTTCTTTCTTTTTTTCTTTTCTTTTTTTAAAGATTATTTGCTTATTTATTTATGAGAGACACAGAGAGAGAGAAGCAGAGACACAGGCAGGGGGACAAGCAGGCTCCCCACAGGGAGCCTAATGTGGGACTCGATCCTGGGACTCTGGGATCATGCTCTGAGCTGAAGGCAGATGCTCAACCACTGAGCCACCCAGCCATCCCGTAAACTTCGCTTTTCAAAGCAATGTGAAGTCTGGGATGCTCCAGGGAAGTCAGACCACACCCTGCAATCTCTCCAAGCACCCAGCACCTTCCCTTTGTGTCACTATCACCAACTGTGTGATGGCTGATTTGAGAGAGTATGGGCTTTTGTCCATCTCCCTACTGGCTCATTGCTCTTTGAAGGCAGGGTCTACCACACAGAAGAAAACATAGAAAGAGGGATGTAAGTAAGGAGTGAGTTTCATAGAAATTCTGTAATAGTAGAAATGTTCTAAATCTGTGCTGTTGTGGTAGCAACAGACTGTCTGTTGAGTATTTGAAATATGACCAGTAAGACTGAGGAATAGAGTTTTTAATTCCATTCAATTTTAGGGATGCCTGGGTGGCTCAGTTGGTAAGTGTCTGCCTTGGGCTCAGGTCATGATCCCAGGGGTCCTGGGATCCAGCCCCACATTGGGCTCCTTGCTCAGCAGAGAGTCTGCTTCTCCCTCTCCCTCTGCCTGAAGCTCCCTCTGCTTGTGCTCTCTCTCTGTCAAATAAAGAAATAAAATATATTTTTAAAAATAATAATGATTTTAATTCATTTGAACATAGTTGGAATAGTCCAGTGGCTTCTGAGTTGGACAGCATTGCCTGGGAGCTAGGCTGGAGGGCGGGTGTACAGAACACCACCATCACTGAGGGGGTGAGTTCCCAAATGTGGAGGCAAGGGAGAGTCAAAATCATCAAGGGTGGTATTTGTGCACTTTTTATACTCAACATATACACTCATCCACACACATCCACATGACCTTGTACCCTACTAGCTGGATTGGCCTGAAGGCAGGAGGAGGACGCTGGTAGCCTCTCAAATTGCTTCTTCTGTCCTCTCTGACACCAAGTGAATCCCTAGTGCAATTGAACAGGGTAAGCTCATCCCCAGCCCTGTTTCAACCCCGTACGCAGTCTGGCTCGCCTCTGGCGCAAGAAGACCTTCATCAGAGTTTGTTGGTGCGGTCCCCTGAGTCACCAGGAAGCAGCAAATCCTCACTGGGTGAGTTGCCTGAAAGGAGAGGATATCCTCAACGTGCTATAACCTGAAAGAGGACATGTTTACCTGGTAGCATAAAAGGCCTGTGTTGGCCATACACCATTTGTTAATCCTGGCCTCTCTCTAAGCCTGACTCAGTAGGTGGTAGGTAAAGAAATGCATTTACCATTCCTGTAACCCGTTGACTGCACATGCCCTGACTGGAGGCTGGGTTTTGCTTTCCCAATGGGTCTGTTTTCCAATAGTACGTTGATCCACGTCCATCAAAGAGTCCCTTACCTTGGATAATGTAGGAGGTCACAACCCAGATGGCTTGGTTCTCTATTTACAAAAGCCAAATTTGAAAGGCCTGACTTAGAATGTTCCCACTTTCAAAAAGCTGTGTTAGCAGGAGAGCCTCAAAATGCTCTTCAGCTAGTACCTGCAGACCCAGAAGGAAAAGGTGGCATGTGCTCCCAGATGAGATGCCTGGCTCCAGGCTACTTGAGTGACAAAAAGCTTTCTGACCTTACTGAACCCAACAGAGATATTTCAACAGCCTTTTCAATTACCTGTGGACATGTTTCTCTGCTGCTGCCTCAATCTGGGGGGCTTAAGTAGTTGGGACACCACAGCTGAACTGTCTCCAGGAAATCTGCCTTCTTTATGGCTGGTCTGAGTTATTTAAAGGATGTTTCATTTATTTAGTCAGAGGAAACAGAAAATTCCAGGAGATGAAGTATATATTATTTTTGGTTTAATAATATGTGGAGTAAAGTAATTGCTACACGCAGTTTTATTCCAATGGATTTCTATGCCTTTTCAAATTGCTCCAGCGGCTTGCAAAGGGGCCCTGAAATGAACCCATATATCTATGGGAATTTGGTGTACAAAAAGAACAGCATTTTGCCTTAGGAGGAAAAATGCTGAATTGATATAAATATTTTGGGGGCAATCTGTTATTTATCTGAAAAAAAATCCCGAAACATATGCAAATGTAATCTAGCCCATTTCCAATACAATCTAAAAAATAAACAAGCAAACAGCAGTAGCAATTCTAGAAGGAAAAGAATGGGAGATTCTTGCTTGAATCAGTTTTGGGTAGGAAAAGCTTTTCTAAGAAAAAGATAAAAATCAAATTTTATAGAGAAAAAGAATAAAAAGATTTCACCACTACAAAAACTCAGAACATTTATATGATGAAAAACCATGTCAATGAAAGATAAACAAATGGCTGGGATATTTTCATCAGCAATAAGAATTATAAAGATTAATAATCAGAGTAAAGAATTTCTATAGATTAAGAAGAAAAAGACAAGCAGCTAAATGAGAAAAGGAGCAAATATTATGAGCAAGTTGAGAAAATATGAATGCCCAAGAAACATGGGAAAAAATATTCAACTCTGCTAACACTCACACAAATGCAACTTGAAGTAATACTGCTTATTATGCCAGCAAAATATTTTAAAACAATGTACATGGCTGATGAGAATGTGGAAAATGGGCACTCTCTTGTGCCTTATGGGAATCTGTTTTGACTCCTTGCTTTTTTTTTTTTTTTAAGATTTTTTACTTATGTATTTAAGAGGAGAGAGAGAGAGGCAGAGACAGAGGACTCAGAGAGAGAAGCAGGCTCCATGCAGGGAGCCCGACATGGGACTTGATTCCGGGTCTCCAGGATCACGCCCTGGGCTGAAGGCGGCGCTAAACCGCTGAGCCACCCGGGCTGCCCTGACTCATTGCTTTGGACAGAAAATCCACACTATCTATTAAAATTCTAGATGTCCTTGCCCTTTGATCTGGCAATTCATTTCTAATAATTCATCCTATAGGAATATTTGCCTGTGTATGAATAGATACAAGTATACAGTTCTTTATTGATGTGAAAAATTCAAACTAAGAAAAACGTTGTAAGTAGGAACCAGCTGTATGACAACTTGCTCTGCTGGTCAATGCTGCTTCTTCCGTTTTCATTTTTTTTTTAAAAGATTTTATTAATTTATTTGAGAGAGAGAGAGAGAGAGAGTACTCAAGCTGGGGGAGGGGCAGAGAGAGAAGCAGACTCCCTGCTGAGCAGGAAGCCTGATGCAGGCTGGATCTGGGGACTCTGGGATCATGACCTGAGCTGAAGGCAGACGCTTACCTAACTGAGTAACCCAGGTGTCCTGTTTCTTCCATTTTTATGTAGGCCTTTCCTTTTATATTATTATGAAACGGTGAGGCTAATAACATTGGGCCACTGAGAAAACTTAAGGCTCCTGATCAAAATCCCACTGGGTTCTGGGCAATCTCCTCTCCAATACTTGAAATTATGCATATCATTCCATAGTTCTACAGCTTTGTGTGTTTCTTTTAGCCTGTAGCTTTGTCTACATTGTATTTTTATTAACATGCCTTGACACATATCCCCCTCCTCTTCAACAGGTGCCCTCTTCAGAACAATCCTGTATATTTGTGTTGACTAAAGTTTGTGGCTCTCTTACATTCAGAACAAATGGAGGGACCCAGTGAACTGAATGAGGGTAGCACACAAGGAGCAAAGTTCTTGAAAGCAGTTGATGTTCTTCTTCTGGCTGGCTTGTTTCTCTTCCCATTACCCTCTGCTCCTCTCCCTTCCCATCCCTTCCCCTTCCTCTGGGCTTGCAGAAACATCAGCAGGGGTAGGGGGGTGGTGATCTAAGGGCAGAACTGAAGAAAAGCAAATGGAGAAATGACATTTTATAATTAAGATTGTTTGTGGGTTTAGGATCACAGGAGTCAATGCTGGAAAGGGCCTTATGGATTACCCATGTTTCTTACAGAATAAGTGACCCTCCCAATAGCACATACCTAGAGTTGAGACTCAAGTATAATCAACAAAAATCACTTCCAGAAAGTTCAAATAAGATGCATGCAGTATCTCTGGAATGAATAATAAAATAAACCTCCTAACTGAAGTTTGAAATGAAGGCAGGGCATTGGGCTTCTTTGCATACTATTTATTATGCAAAATAATAAAATTAATTGATGCAAAATATTACTGTTACTTTAATTTTATAAGCTGATTTATAATTATCCAAGCATTTTGGTATAAATCCCCATTTAATATTCATGACAATTTTGTGAAGTCTGAATTATTATTCTGTTTTGCAGTTTAATTATTATAGGTTCACTAAGGTTAACTGGCTTTCACATGAACATGGAGCTGCTAAATGGTAAAACAAGCTTTCAGATACAAGTCTCATCACTCTGAGGGTAGCACCAACCAGAACCCAAGCAATAAAGGCACTTCTAACACCAAATATGCATCACCTAATGTTTCCAGCAGAATTAAATCAATGATCCTCTTTCCCACTCTGGTGCGCCTCATTTCAGGGTCCACCAGCCCTCATTTTTAGTGTGATCCCAGTTAGTAAAGAGACCAGAGAGGATCATGACACAGCACGTTTCCTTCAACAGTTACAACTTTGGTTTTTCTTTAATAAATTAATTTTTTATTGGTGTTCAATTTACCAACATACAGAATAACACCCAGTGCTCATCCCGTCAAGTGTCCCCCTCAGTGCCCGTCACCCACTCACCCCCACCCCCCACCCTCCTCCCCTTCCACCACCCCTAGTTTGTTTCCCAGAGTTAGGAGTCTTTATGTTCTGTCTCCCTTTCTGATATTTCCCACACATTTCTTCTCCCTTCCCTTCTATTCCCTTTCACTATTATTTATATTCCCCAAATGAATGAGAACATACACTGTTTGTCCTTCTCCGATTGACTTAGTTCACTCAGCATAATACCCTCCAGTTCCATCCACGTTGAAGCAAATGGTGGGTATTTGTCATTTCTAATGGCTGAGTAATATTCCATTGTAGACATAAACCACATCTTCTTTATCCATTCATCTTTCGATGGACACCAAGGCTCCTTCCACAGTTTGGCTATCGTGGACATTGCTGCTAGAAACATTGGGGTGCAGGTGTCCCGGCATTTCATTGCATCTGAATCTTTGGGGTAAATCCCCAGCAGTGCAATTGCTGGGTCAACAGTTACAACTTTGAATGTCACAAATGACAACAGAAGCCAATATTGAGGTCATACCATATTAGTTTTTTTTTTAAATAAAAGTTTCTCTGCCTGGCATTTTTATTTATAGTAGGTCAAATAATAATATAGTAGGTTAATATAATCTATTGATTATAGAATCAATTATGCATTTGAGAAGAGAAAACATAAATAAAACAAAAAATACTTTATGTCTAATTATAGGCGATTTACAAGGTTTCAGGGGAAGTATTGGAGGCTCTTTAGTCAGCATCCAAAAGCATCCAATTCCTTTTTTAATCTCAGCATATTCCTCTCAGCATATTCCTATAATCTATCTCCCCATGCTGGAATGATTCAATTTCACATGTATTCTAACCCATGCTGTACCCAGGATAATGCCAACCATTCATGTCAGAGACAGAAAGAAACATGCTTCCTTTGCTGGAATTTTAGAAGCTATTCCGTGCAAAGTTAAATTCCTGCAAAATTGGAAACTTAAGGGTGGTTTGTTGTGGTTTATAGCTTTAAGTGATCATGGAGGCTGTCCTATTGTACCATTTTATGTTGAAGTGAATGAACCAAGGGGTTATCCAAGATATCCTAGGTCTTCTTGGCAATTCCTTGAGAAATAATGATACCCAGTGGCAGAACTGAGTTGAAAATACATTTGTGCAGGTCTGAATCATGTGGCTTTCTCACTCTTTCTAGCTACAAGTTTTACTTTGTTCTATACTCCTGACATGTCATGATACTGGGGAGAAAGTTCATCGTTCTGTCTCTTTCCTTATCCATAAATTCTGACACATGACTTCTCTTTGTAAGACTGCCAATGAAGAAAGTCTTTTTTCCCCCAGATCATATTTTGTATATTTATTTTTAAAATGGCACTTTTCTATTTAATTCCTCTTGCAAATAGCTACTGCTTAGGGGGATAGGCTTGGCAGTTCTTCCTTAAATTCATCATTGACTGACACATTGTCCCCTCTTCCAGAGCACATAACCATCTGGTATTGTTGTTGTCGATTTTATGTTCTCTGTCCTTGATCTCTCTGTGTCCATACACAGAAGAACCTCATAGAAGAACTGCTCAATCTTCCCTCCTTTGTCTGAATCTTCACAGTGCAGATGAACTGGGGAAATCTTATTTAAAAATTTTTTAAATTTAAATTCAATTTGCCAACATATAGTATAACACCCAGTGCTCATCCCATCAGGTGCCCTCTTCAGTGCCCATCACCCAGTTACCCCATACCTCCACTTACCTCCTGTTTAGCAACCCTATGTTTGTTTCCCAGAGTTAAGAGTCTCTCATGGTCAATGCTGCTTCTTCCCTTGTGGTCTCTTTCACTATTTCTTATATTCCACATATGAGTGAAATCATATGATAATTGTCTCTCTCTGATGACTTATTTCACTTAGCATAATACCCTCCAGTTCCATCCATGTCAATGTAAATAGTAGGTGTTTATCCTTCCTAATGTCTGAGTAATATTCCATTGTATGTTTATACCACATCCTTATCCATTCATGTGTCAATGGACATCTGGGCTTTTTCCACAGTTTGGCTATTTTGGACATTGCTGAACATTGAGGAGAAAGTATCCCATAGTTTCACTACATTTCCATCTTTGGGGTAAATACCCAGTAGTGCAATTGCTGGTTCAAAATAGCTCTATTTTTAACTTTTTGAGGAATCTACACACCATTTTCCAGAATGGCTCCCCCAGTTTGCACCAACAGTGCAAGAGGTTTTCCCATTCTCCACATCCTTGCCAACATTTGTAGTTTCCTGTCTTGTTAATTTTAGCCGATTCGGGGGATCCGTGGGTGACTCAGCAGTTTAGCTCCTGCCTTTGGCCCAGGGCGTGATCCTGGAGATGGATTGAGTCCCATGTCAGGCTCCTTGCCTGGAGCCTGCTTCTCCCTCTGCTTCTGTCTCTGCTTTTCTCTTGTATATCTCTCATGAATAAATAAATAAAATCTTAAAAAAAAATTTAGCCTATTCTCACCAGTGTAAAGTAGTATCTCATTGTGGTTTTGATTTGTATTTCCCTGATGACTAGTGATGTGGGGCATTTTTTCATGTGCTTGTTGGCCACGTGTAGGTCTTTGGAGAAATGTCCGTTCATGTTTTCTGCCAATTTCTTGACTGGAATGTTTGTTTCTTGGGTGTTGAGTTTGATAAGTTCTTTATAGATCTTGAATACTAGCTCTTTATCTGATATGTCATTTGCAAATATCTTCTCCCATTCTGTAGGTTGCCTATAGCTGAGGGAACTAGTCTGAAACTGGCTAAGGGCATTTCCCTAAGTTGAGTGTTGGAACCTGGAACAAGCCAGTTTCACTTGCTGTGATATTTTGCCTCTGACATGAAGTTGTGGGATCCCAGTAGGAGTGAGAGATGCTTTGGAATGTAAGATTTCTTCCATGTTTCAGTTCCTTATCCAACATTCCCACCACGTGGCCCTTGTATCTGTGGACATCTGTTTTATTTATGCTGTTCCACCTTTACCTGTTAAAAGGGCCATCCTATGTCAAAGCCAGAGCTGCCACCTTTGTGAATGCTGTTTCTGCCCTCTAGGGTCATGGGGAATCATTTAACTTTTCTCTATGAGCACAGATTTCAAAACTTCTGAGACTTTTTTATTCCTAATTGATCACCAGCTAGTACATCTAGTCTGTGTATATGAATGTTAAGCTCCTTTACAAAGTTGCACATCTGTATCTGACACCCTCAGTTTGATAATGTGCCTCATAAGGAAAGCATTAACTCCACTCCCCCTCAAAATTGGTTATGTACTATTCCAAATGCTAATCATGCCTTCCTCATCATAGCGCATAAGTCTCTTTAGTTCAAGGACTAATTGTGTGCAGGGAAGTCATTGGTTGTCTGGGAAAGGAGAAGAAAATGTAGCTTCTTGTTGGGTGAGTGTTGTCTGCATTTCCAAGTTCCCTTTCTGTCTCCTCTGGTGTATTAGCTGCCTTCCACCAAGACCTCTCCTGGCCATCTAGTATCACCCAGTTTTTCCTCTGACTCTGAGCAGTCTCTACCTACTGACGCATGTCTAACTCTCCCTTTGCATTTCCTGGGTTACTTAAATAGAAAGGGAGACAAACCATAGAGACTCTTAACTCTGGGAAACAAACTGAGGGTTGTTGGAGGGGAGGTGTGTGGGGGGGATGGGGAAACTGGGTGATGGCATTAAGGAGGGCACGTTATGTGATGAGCACTGGGTGTTACATGCAATTGACGAATCACTACATTCTACCCCTGAAACTATTAATACATTATATATCAACTAAATTGAATTTAAATTAAAAATTTAAAAAAATTGACATCTTTCCATTCAGGTGTTTGTTTTCTTGATAATGGTAGTGGTTGAGAGTTTTCCAGAAATATTCAGGGAGTATTTTCCTTCCTTCTTTCTTTGTTCCCTCCCTTTCTTTCCCTTCCATCCCTCTCCTCTCTTTCCTCCCTTTCCTTCCTTCTTCCATTCTTTCTCCTTTATTCTTCCTTCATTCCTTCCTCCCTCCCCCTCCCCTGCTTTCTTTATTTCAAAACACACAGACCAACTTCTTGAAATACTTTAAGTTATAATATTTTCTTAATGGGATTGGAGATAAGGAGCAAGAACACATTGTTAGAAAAATGTACAGGTACTTGTGCTATATAACACTCCCATGTCATTTCCTTATTTATACTCACTGTTTTTTACTTGAAGGAATTCTGGAAGTCTCTTAATACTGTGTAGTGCAATGTGCTCATATTCTCCTACATAAGAAATGTCTATAAGATTTGACACTATTTCAAACAATCAAAACTTTACTGAACACTAAGCTAATGGATTTAGGAATGTCATATAAAAATTACCAATATTTAAACAGTCTTTGATGTGACTATTTTGTTTTAAAAATTATAAATTCCCTTTAGGTTGGTCCCATCATGATTGGGCAAATGTTGTGAAAAGGTTTTAGTCCTGGTGAATTAGACACATGGGAAGTCAAAAGGAAAAGGAGGTTCTGGTAAGGCCCTTCTTCTTGGGGAAAAAGGAGACATATTGTATAAGTGGTGTCTCTTTAGGCTTCCTAGTAAGGGTAGCAGAAGTAGTAGTCCAAGATAAAGAACTTACTGAACTAAAATAGCCTGTAAGAATAAGAAAAGCATGGGGCACTTGGGTGGCTCAGTCAGTTAAGCATCTGCCTTCAGCTCAGATCATGATTCTAGAGTTCCAGGATTGAGCCCTGAATCAGGCTCCCTATTCTGGGGGGAGTTTACTTATACCTCTGCCCCTCTCCGTGATTGTGCTGTCTCTCACTCACTCTCTCAAATAAACAAACAAATCTGTAAAAAAGATAAGAAAAACAAAAGAGGGAAAAAAGCCCCATCATTTACTGTAGCAAAGAAATGTGGAAATTTTAACTTCTGAATTATGAAACTACTTACCTTTCCTCCAACTAGAAGAGAGAAAAGCCTCTCTTTCCATGGAATTTCCTGCTACTATGGATCTGGGAGATATTCAATATTAATAATTACAATAACAAATAAGAAATCAGTACCTGTGCAATGTTGTTATAAGAAGAAAATATAAATTAGTGTTAAAAGCTTCAGCAGATGAAGATATTGGAAAAAGGCAGGAAATGAGGATTATTGCATCAAAACAGTCTTGCAATTAAATATCATTAAAGGAAGCACTGCACATATGAAGAGGTACCATGAACAAAACAGAAAAGCAAAGAACAGGAAGCTATGAAATAGAAGGTGACAGAACTCAGAAAAGAAACTGAAACAAAATATAACAACCATCTCAGAATAGAGGGTAAATTAAAAGGTGCTTAAGGAAAAGCAGATGAGAAGGACAATGGAGAGAGAGCAATATAAATTGTAAATGTTGAAAAGGCTAAAAATATTAGAGAAACTTCCTATTCTGGCTCCAATTGAAGAATAGTTATAAGACTTATGTTTCTACCATAAGCCATTATTGAACTAGACGAAATACACAAAGTATTTCAGTACCTGAAATACTGCAGGTACTGAACAACAAGCAATGCAGAGCTTTAATCATTGAAAGAATGAAAACACTCAAGGAAACTCCAGATTCACTCTGGATTTTTGCCTGGGAGTATGTTCCAAACTACTGCACAGGGAATTGGAACTTCAACAGAGAGTAAGACTTTTTCTGGGTAGAATTAACAAACAGCAGAGCAGAGGGCTGCTATGAAACTGGAATGAGCTTGATACCAAAGAAGAGATATTCTCAGAGGAGGGATTTCATAAATCTGCAAGAGGACCCCTTCAAGTTTTGGCCAAATACTGAGCTATGCAGCTGGTCCTTGAGTCCTGGCAGAGAAAAGCTGAGTGAAGATTTTAGAGATTACATAATATTGAGAAATGTTAAGTGTCTGACTTACCAAGTATCTCAGCCAGGTTATTGGCCGAGATGCCCCCACTCCAAACCTTATTTTTGAGTATGGTTACACCTTCTCCAGGATAAAGACTTCTCTGGACCATAACAAGGAGGCCTAAAAATAAACCATGGTTGGATCAAGCTTATCTTTAAAAACAACAACAACAGCCTACCTGTCTGCCATAATAAAACTCTACATTCTTTATAAAGGATGTCAAATCCAGATTCTTAATGTCTTCACATACACAATGCCCAGTATACAAAGAAAAATTACTAGACATGAGAGGAAACAAGAAAATGAGAACCAAAACTGAGAGAAAAGTCCCATAAGTAGAAATAGGTTCAAGAATAAGACATATGTTGGTATTAGCAGGTAAAGACTTTAGGACAATTACAATATGCTTGAAATTTAAGGGAAAATATAATGAATGAACAGATGAGGAATAAGGGCAGAAAAACGGAATCTATAAAATAGAACTTAATGGAAAAAGAACTGAAATATACAGTTTCCATTTCTAGATGGTGTCAGCAGCAGATTGGCTACTATAGAACAAATATCAATGAATTCAAATAAAGGACAGCAAAAACCATACAAAGTGTAGTACAGAGAGAAACAAATGCTAAAACATATGAGAGAATATATTGGTGACTTGGGGAAAAGGAGATAAATCGGGCCAGAAATAAGATTTTAAGAAATAAAAGCACATTTTTTTCTTCCAAATTTGATTAAAAAAAATATCAACCTACAAATCCCAAAAGTTCAACAAACACCAAGAAGGACAAACCCCAAGAAAACCATTTCTAGCTAAAATATAGTCAAGTTGCCCAAAACTACAGATAAAGAGAAATTCTTAAAAGCACCCTGAGAGTGGGAAGTGAGGTGATATGGAAGAGATTAATATATGGGAAAGTCAATAAAAGTTCTGAAGACTTCATTTAAAATGTAAGGGAGGCTCTGAAGCAATGATTCTTTAAAGGCATTGCAGTGAGTGGGAATTGTCAACCTAGAATGCAAAAATATGAAACAAAGATATTTTGACATATATCAAAACTGAGACTTTATCACTAGTAGACTTGCACTATGCAGAATGCTGCAGGAAGATCATAGATTCAGATCTACGTGAAAAAATGAAGAATGTGAGAAATGGTTAATATGTGGGTAAAGATTTTTAAATTTTTTTAAAAATTAATTTCTTAATATATATAAGAGGCATTTTGCTATTCTAAGAGAAAATAATCATCAAGTATTATGGTTTTTATAACCTTTGTAGAAGAAAAATCATAGAACAAAAATAGCACAAAGGACAGAAGTTGGTAAATGAAAGTATGTTAAGAGAGTCTCTTATTATACATGAAGGGAGATAATGATACAATGTGGAGCAAGATAAATTAATGATACAAATGTAATCCCTAGAGTAACCACAAAACAAGGAAACAAATAAAGAAATCCAAAGTCATATAGTCAAAAAGCAGTAGGAGAGGTGAAATGGAATTGTACATACACATTCAATTTCAGAGCTTCAAAATGCAAGAAGCAATAAGTGAAAGAACTGAAGAGAGGAATAAACAAATCCATAATTTTGAATGGCTATTTTAACAATATTTTCCTTATAATGGATCTAGAGATTCAATATACTCCAATCAAAATTTTAGCAAGTTGACAAGCTGGTTAAAACATTTATATGGAGGGGTGCCTGGGTGGCTTAGTTGGTTAAGCATCTGACTCTTGATTTCGGCTCTGGTCATGATCTCAGGAATGTGAGATCTAGCTCTGTGTGGGGCTCTGCACTCAGTGGGGACCCTGCTTGAGATCATCTTCCTCTCCCTTTGCCCTTCCCCCTGCTCATGTACTTTATCTCTGTCAAATAAGTAAATCTTAAAAAAATAAGAAAATTATATGGATATACAAAGAAATGACAATAGTCCAAATAATCTTCAAAAAGAAGAAGAATGTTCAGGAATTACACTATTGATTTTCAATACTTGCTTAAAGTTATGTTAATCAAGGTAGAGTAGTAATGGCATTAAAATAGACAAATAGATTAGTAGAACAGATTACAGATTCCAGAATAAAAGAGCCACACTGAATATGATCAAAATATTTCTGACAACAATGTCAATGTGGCTGATAATAATCAGCAAAGAAAAGACTTTGAACTTATATTGCTGTAACAATTAGATATTTATATGAAAAGAAATCAATCTGAAGTCATTTCTTATGGCATTGGTAAATGTTAATTTGGGTTGAGTCAGACACTGAAAGGTAAACTAAGGACCACACAGTTTCTAGAAAAAAAACAGGACAATATCTTCACTTCTTCAAAGTGAGCAAAACTTTCTTAGAGGACCCAAGGCACTCACAATAATTTATTTTAATTGATAAATTGGAATTTATCAACCTTAGAACATTATGCTTATCAAGAGACATCACTAAGAAAGTGAATTGGCCAGGAGAAATTATTCACAGCACATTTGACAAAGTATTTGTGTCTGGAATATGTAAATAACACTTACAACTCAGTAATAAAGACAAATAACCCAATTAAAAATGGCCACGGGAAAAAAAAATGGCCACGGGGCTTGAGAAGAGGATCAAAGGCTGAAAGACATATGAAAATGGGCTTAACATCTTTAGAAATCAGGGAGATGGAAATTAGCCACAAGATACTCTTATACAACCCCAGGAATGATGAAAGTCTTAAACTCTTGGTAAGATTTCACAGAACTGTAACTTCCATGTAGTGCTGTTGAGAATGAAGAACTTTACTACTACTTTAAAAATTTTGATAATTTTCATAAACTTAAACTTTCCCTTACTTTATGAGTTAATAATTCTACTACTGGTATTTACCTAGGAGAAATAAAACATGTATATTCCCGAACAACTTAGAATAATTATAGAAGTTTTATTCATAATATGTCCAAACAAGGAACAACCCAAATGATTTTCCATAGTGTAGTGGATAAATAAATTGTTATATATTCATTGGAATACTATTAGCAATTAAAGATAATGAAAGACAAATATGACAGCATCAATGAATCTGAAAACACAAGGGTGAATCAAAGAAGAGACACAAAAAAGTATATGATGTATGATTCTATATACTAGGAATGCCAATACCATTCTGCTACTTCTGGGAGGCTGAGAAGCATAAGGAAAGTTTCTATGTGAAGGAAATATTTTATATCTTAACATGCCTATGGGTTACTGTGATATATGTCTTTATTGACCTGTATATTTCAGGTCTGTACATTTTATAGCAAATAAATTCTACCTCAATTAATATATATAGAAAAACGAATAGCAATGTGAAGGTAGGAGGGATAATAGACACCGATAAATTTACATTAATTGTTGCAGCTGGAATTGAATTTCACATTTGTTTTCCATACAGTTTTTTCATTAAAAAAACAAAAAGGGATCACAGGCAGGCGGATGAATGGAAAATCTGGGCAAAAAGATCCAACATGATTATAATAGGTATATTTGTAAAAGAAAAATAAAGCGAAGAGATAGGCCTAACATTCAGATTTAGAATTCAAGAAATCTTTCCTTAAAAAAAAGGTCATGGGGACACATGGCTGGATCAGTGGTTGAGTATCTGCTTTCTGCTCAGATCTTGATCCTAGGGTCCTGGGATCGAGTTCTGCATCAGGGAGCCTGCTTCTCCCTCTGCCTATGTCTCTGCCTCTCTCTGTGTGTCTCATGAATAAATAAATAAAATCTTAAACAAAAAGGCCATGGATGAATGTATTAAAAGAATCTACCGTATACCTGGAAAAATGATCAATTCTAAGACATAGCCAAATAAAAATGTTACACTTTTGAGAGAAAGTAAAAACTTTCTATGGCCTCCAGGAATAAAAGCTGTTTTTTAACAAAGAGGAGAAAATCATCTCAGGATCAAATGCCATTCTTTTTTTTTTTTTTTTTAAAGATTTTATTTATTTATTCATAGAGATGCAGAGAGAGAGAGAGGCAGAGGCACAGGCAGAGGGAGAAGCAGGCTTCATGCAGGGAGCCTGACGTGGGACTTGATCCACGGTCTCCAGGATCACGCCCTGGGCTGCAGGCGGCGCTAAACCGCTGAGCCACCCGGGCAGCCCAAATGCCATTCTATAATCATGATGCAAGTTGACGTGAGCAAGTGGAAAGATATCATAAATATGTCAATTCTCCCTATGTTAATATATAAATTTAATATAATTTCAATAAAAAACCTTTTTCCTGAAGATAATAATAAAGTTCATATGGAAAAAAATAAGCAAGTATAGCCTGGGCGGGGAGGAAGCTATGAGAAGAGATGAACATTAGGGAGGGGCTACTCTTACAAGATATTTTAATTATATGGTTTTGGCACAAATAGACCAACGACCTACTATAAAAAGTCCAGAAATAGACCAAGTACATATGAAAAATTGGCCTACAGTTTCCTCAATATATCCTGCCAGATCTGGATCTCAAGTTTTGAAATGTACTATTTCTATTGTTATTTAATCATAAATATTCTTCAAGTTCATACTTTTGTTTCTTGACCCATGACTTATTTGAAAGCATATTCTTTATTTTTCTATGCATACAATTTTCTAGTCATTATGTTGTTACTGATTTTAACTTAAGTGGATGATAGAGAATGTCATCTGTATGGCATTTTAAGAAATTCTTTTCAGAGTTAATTTATGTTTGAAACATGGTCAATTCTTATAAATCATCAATTTGTGCTTTAATACAATATTTATCCTCCAATTGTGGGGTGCAATGTTCTATTGTCTGATTGATAACCTGATTGTCTGATTGATAAATTACTGACATATATATATGCATATATATATATATATATATATATATATATATATATATATATAACTTTCTTTTTAGATTTAATTTTATTATGGTAAGAACTCTTAGCATGAGATCTACCCTTCTCATATTTTTAAATGTATGATACAGTATTGTTGACCATAGGTACAATATTGTATATCAGGCCTCCAGAGCTTATTCGTCTTGCTTAACCAAAACTTTATGCCTATTGATTAGGAACTTCCCAACCCCTCCTCCCCCAGTCCTTGAGAAACACCATTCCACTCCTTGATGCCATGAATTCAAATATTTTAGAAATCTTGTATCTGTGGAATCAGACAAAAAGTATTTGTCTTTCTGTGATTGGCTTATTTTACTTAGCATAATGTCCTCAATATTTCTCCATGTTGTATATTGGAGCCTTTCCTTTTTTTATTTTTAAGACTAAAAGTACCCACTGTATGTATATAACACACTTCCTTTATCCATTTATCTGTCCATGGACATTTAGTTTGTTTCCACAACTTGGCTATTGTGACTAGTGCTTCAGTGAACATGGGAGTGCTGATTTCAGTCTTTTAGATAAATATGCAGAAGTGAGATTGCTGGATCATATAGTAGCTCTGTTTTCAATTTTTTGAGGAACCTCTTTTTTTGAAGATTTTATTTATTTATTCATGAGAAACACACAGGGAAAGGCAGGGATATAGGCAGAGGGACAAGCAGGCTGATGCGGGACTTGATCCCCAGGACCCTGGGATTATGCCCTGAGGCAGAGGAAGAGGCTCGACTGCTGAGCCACTCAGGTGCCCCATACTGTTTTCCATAATGACTTTACTAAATCTTGCAGCCCCAGCAACAGGATACAAGTGTCCCAATTTCTCCATAGCCGCATCAGTATCTACTGCCTCCCCCCCCCCTTTTTTTGGTAGTATCATTTTGACAGGTGTGAGATATATTATTGTGGTTTTGATTATCTTCTTCTACTCTATTGAGGGATTTATCAGTTCTCTCTATAGTTCCACTAACTTCTGTTTCTTATATCTTCAGGGAAAGTCAATATTTTCTTCTTAGAATGACTTAATTAGTTTGAAATTATCTTGACATGTTTTGGAGTGTCATGTTTGTTTCCATGTTTATTTAACTATATCTCAGTCCCTTCTATTGCTTGAAACAAACTAAGCACATAAATTTTTAAATCTAGGTCTGATGATTGAAAACTCTTAGGTTGTTCTTTATACGGTTATTCTTGTTCTTAGTGTATTCTTACTTAATTTTGCGTTGACATTCTCTCCTCCAGAGAAGAATTGTACTCTCTTTTTTGCGGATACACGAAGCAGTAACAATCAAGGACAACTTTAATACAAATTCTTGGCTGAAGGGGTTTACATAGAGTATAACTCTGCCTCAAATTCCAATAAAGTCTGACTTAGGTTTACAAACCCTCACAGGAATTTTTCCCCTTTTTTACCCAACACCTACTTAGGATTTGGCAAATTTCTTGCTCTCCTCTTTGCTTTATGACCTTTTCCCCTGTTCACCTAAACACTGGGGGAATAGGCCTTAGGAATCCCACATTTATACAGGCATTTTGTAGTTGATGGCCAATATTCAGGAAAACCTGGGCTTAGTCTCCTGTTGTCCATGCTGCATATTAGTGGAGATAAAAACTATGACTCATCAATGTCAATGAATCCAGGATAAGAGCTAACTTCAGAAATTGCTAGCCCTTTGGATTTCTGCCTTTTCTACATATTTGGTTTTGAAGAATTGGGTTGGTTTTTTTTTTTTTTTTGCCTTCTTGCAAATAAAGTGCTTTGTTTAAATTATGAGCATATGTTTGTGCATGTGTGTGTTTATGTGTGTGTTACATACACATATATGTCTCCATATTTTTTGGTTATTTTTCCACAATTTTTAATTTTATTTTTTAATTTTTAAAATAAAAAAAAATTATATATTTATTAGAGAGAGAGAGAGAGAGCACAGGTGGGAGGAGGGGCAGAGGGAGAGGAAAGGAGAGACTCTCAAGTAGACTCCCTGTTAAGTGAGGGGCCTAACACGGCTTAATCTCAAGACCCTGAGATCATGACCTGACCCACCCAGGCACCTCTCATGATTTAATTTCAATTATATATCAAATTTTAATGTATGTGTGTATTTCTTTTAATACTATCTATTTTTCATATTTAATTTATTCATGTCACATATTTAGATCATTATACTTTGCAGTATGAATTAAGATTGGATTATCAGATTCCTACATATTGTATTTCCTCTGTAAAATTGTCTTGGTTATATTTGGCTTTTGATTTTTCTTTCTTTTTTTTTAAATTTTTTTTAATTTACTTATGATAGTCACACAGAGAGAGAGAGATGCAGAGACATAGGCAGAGGGAGAAGCAGGCTCCATGCACCGGGAACCCGATGTGGGATTCGATTCCGGGTCTCCAGGATTGCACCCTGGGCCAAAGGCAGGCACTAAACTGCTGTGCCACCCAGGGATCCCCTCTTTTTTTTTTTTTTTTTAAGATTTTATCTGTTCATGAGAGACACACAGAGAGACACAGAAACAAAGACAGAGGGAGAAGCAGGTTCTCTGTGAGGAGCCCCGTGCAGGACTCAATCTCAGGACCCCAGGATCATGACCTGAGCTAAAGGAAGACACTCAACCACTGAGCCACCCAGGTGCCCAGCCTTTGCTTTTTCATATCAATTTTAGGATCAGTTTGTCAAACCTCACAAAAGTTTTGTTGTTATTTGATCAGTTTGTATATTATATAAGTTTGCATTGTATTGTATTGTATAAGTTTGTATTGTATAAGTGATATTGTATATCACTTGTATTTTAATCTTATCCACTATAATTTTTTCTAATATTTTGTCAGTAGATTGTTTAATAATTTGCCATTAGATATAATATATAATATTTATTATTTATATATGATTTTATATATAAGATTTATATGTATATCATCTATATGATATATATATACACATGTATATAATCAATAATCTCAATCTTTCAAATTTTTATAATTTATTTCTTTGTCTTACTATACTATACTGGCTGGTAACAATATCTGTCTGTATTTGTATTCCTTATGGATTCTGAGGTGAGATTTTTAGATACCACATATCCCAAGTGTGAAAACTCATATACACACAAATACAAACTAAAAGGCCATATAGGCCTAAAGAAATAATTTAGAATTATTGAACACCTGAAAAAATGAGGAACTTTAATTTTGTTTTTCATGCTATTAAAGACAATTCTAAAGTTCAATTCTTTAGTTTGATGATATCTGTACATTTTTTGACAGAAACATGTAATCAAGCTGCTTTTGAGATTTTCTGTTTGTCTTTGGTTTGAGAGCTTTTATTACAAAGTTCTTAGGTTTGGTTGTCTTTGAGTTCATCCTGTTTTGTTTTCTGGAGTTGACTGAATCTACCACTTGAAGTCTTATGTCTATTTTAGAAATTTCTTGCCTGTTATCTATTAAATGCTACCTAATTATCCTCCATTTTCTTGGGTTCTTTAATTATATGTACACTAGAATTTTTTACTATGTCCCATATATTTTTTAGTACTATTTTCTGAATGTTTCACTTTTCTCTCTCTGTATTTCAATCTAATTTATCTACTGATTTATTTTCCAACTCACTAGTTCTTTGTTCTGCTGCTAAACCCACTTTCTGAGCTCTTAATTTCAGTAAATAATTTTCTCAGTTCTGAAATTTCTTTTGGATTCTTTTTATAGATTTCGGTTCCCTGGTAAAATTCTGCATTTATTTCTCCACTTTCTTAACATATCTATTATAGTTCCTTTTTTAAAAAAATATGTGTTTCTTGGGCAGCCCTGGTGGCTCAGCAGTTTAGCGGCACCTTCAGCCCGAGGTGTGATCCTGGAGACCTCGGATCGAGTCCCACGTCAGGCTCCCTGCTTCTCCCTCTGCCTCTCTCTTTCTCTCTCTCTTATGAATAAATAAATAAGATCTTTAAAAAAAGTCTTTCATGTCAGATGATTATAATCACTCTATCACTTATAAGTCTGTTTCTATTGTCTGTTTTGTTCAGTTGTTCCTATCATGCTTAGTAATATTTGATTGAATGCTAGGAATTGCTTATGAATTATTTTAGAGATCTTGGATGATGTAAATTTCCTACATACAGACTTTAAACTTCCTGTTCGGCAGTTAGGTTATTGGACCATTATCATGATCCAATTATGGTCTGTTATGACCTAGGCCTGGTCTATTTTTGGTTTGATCTTAAATCTGGGTGATGCCCTGAGATTTTATTTTCACTCTAATACTTGACAGAAGTTGGTAAGCTAGTCTTGGAATGATAATCTAATAATTCTTCCTAGAATTACAAAGTCTCGTCATATTTGTGTGATTGTGGTCTCTGTGGCTAAGATTCTTAATTATTTTATGGTGCCCTATAACTTCATGGACCATAAACTTAGTATGAAAAAATAGTAAACCTGGAAGCCCATAATGACCATGAATAAGTGACCTTAAAGTCTGAATACTTAGAATTTATGGAATAACAATGTAATTTAATGGTGAGGGAAGCAACCTAGTGACTATTCCTTATGTCCAGATTCACTAATTTTATCTCCCTTTGGCTAGTGGGTCTAGGGAAGATGTAAATTATGTATATTAGTGTAACAATAGAGTAAAATAAATGAGCTAAGATCATAAAGCTTTGGGACAAGGCATATGTTCAATTTGATGGTTTTCCTCTGGCAAGATTTAGCATGTTCTCACTTGATATACATTTGCACATTTCTAAAGTTACTGGTTCATTTTTTGTCTCTCATGGAAAGCTTTTGGTGAAGATCCACTTCAGAATTTCTCAGTGGCATATAATCTGGATGTGACCTTCCACCAGCTGGACACTCAGAGAGGTATAAAGCACACTTGTGTTTGCCTTTTCTGTTTGTTTGTCTCTTATGTGTTTTATTTTTTTTTTCTTATGTGTTTTAATGGTTTTTCCACAGGCGTGATCTAGGCAATCTTTCTCAGCCACAAATTTGCTGTTGTGTTTCTCCTGTAATATGAATAATTTGACTTTAGGCATGCATGCAGTCTGGTTATGGTTAATTTCAGACTCTGACTATTGAGAAACCTCTGCCCTAGTGTGGCACAGAGTCTCTTCTCATGAATTCTCAGACACTTGTTTCACAGAAGGCAAAACTTCCAAGGGTTAGGAAAAACCCTCAGCCAGATGGCTACAGAATTATGGGGAAGTTTAAATGATAGAGACCAACATGTATTCCAGCGGACAGCTATGGCTGGGCGGGTGTGTTAAGGTGGTGAGATACTTAGAAAATGAAATACGTCAGATCCCTGATTTTAACCAGCTGCTCACCATGTCCAGATGGACAGAAAAGAGTTCAATTTCCCCCTTGTCTTCTGTGACAAACAATACCTTATTATAAATTAATGTTTATTCAGAAATGTGCATAACAGCTGTAGGTTGCCTGCAATAGTATAAGCATATTTAAAAAAAGATAAGCATCCAAAAAAATGCCTAATGTGAAGTTTTCAAGAAGAAGGAATTGTCAGGCTCCACAAAGCAGAGACAATTCATTTTGCTTGTTTTGTCTCTTGTGTCTTTTCAAAAGATGATGCTAAATCCTTGTGTCTGTAGAGGGATTTTTGCTGCTACTGTTTGCTTATAATCTTACTCCCAAAGAAATTTTATTCACTTTGTTTTGGAGGGCATAGTTTGCAACAAGTCATAAGGAAGAAACTCACAGAGGTGTTTTGTTTTGTTTTCTGTTTTTTTTTTTTCTAATGAATGATCATGTCTTGTTAATTTCCAAACTCCTTCATTATTGGTGCTTGGAAAACCAGTCTCAAGAACAAATGAATCAAAGTAAGTTTTCTTGTTCTTGAGAAAACAAACTTACCTATTATGCTCTACTTCAAACTTCCATTTTTTATTTTAAAACCCTCTGGGATGACATCGTGTTGGAAAGAAACTGAGAGTTTAATTTCTATTTCAAATTTGCATGTAGTGTGTTGAGAATAGACTTATCCTTTTGAATCACTTTCTTCTTGGATCTGTCTGGAAGAAATGGACATGAGGCACTTGATGACTTTCAGATGCACTGCTTAACTTTCCAAGACAATTGCACTGGCTAGAGAGAACTTATGGATTCTCTTTTCCATGGATTCTCAATCCAAGGTAATTGTTTCCTTCCTTTTAGCTCTTTATTTTAATTCCAGAGAAGCTACAGATGAGAAACTCAATCCATGTAATGGCTCTGAAAGAGGTCACCCTGCCCATTTTGTTTTTAAAATAGATGTCCTCTCGCCACCTTAATGTGGGACTGAAATGTCCTTGGTTTAAGGAGATAATTCCTTTAGGGATAAAAATTCTAACTTATCTTATTGGCTCATCTACCTACCCATTGAAAATCAGATGCATTTTCTTCTCTCTCCCCACAGTAGGCAGGAGTTATGAATCCTCTCGAAGTTATTTTATGCACACCAAGTACAGAATCCCTGATTTAGAGACATATAAGTAGATATTCAAAGCCCAGTTTTTGCAGTTAGACAGAATTGATTCTGAAACTCAGTTCTGCCACTTAATAACTGTGGGAATTTAGACAAAATACTTAAAATCATAGCACATCAGTTTCCTCATCAATAAAATGAATATTACAGCACATACCTAATGGATTAGTTATGGTGGATATCAAAGTGCTATATAAACCATGAGAAAAAAATCCAGAAAAAAATCACAACTCATAATACTGTTCTATAACTCACAAAACAGATAAAATGTCTTAAACAATAATGTGCAACAAAAACTATTAAAATTCAAGTTGTTCAAATACTAGGTCCTTCAGACCAGTGTGTTCTGTGATTAGACCATAAAAAAGTGCTTTCCTAGTAACTCAGTATGGACCTATGTGTTCCAAAGATAAGATCACTGGCAGTGCCAGAAATTGGTTTAATTTATAGGTTCTTTTCAGTCTCTGCCCCGGCTTGATTAAGAACTATCTTAAAACCAGTCTATAACTTCCCCTTCCTAATCCCCCATTTTGAGATACTACTGATTCTTTTCATGACTCATGGATTTCCCTAGTGGTCTTCGTGTGTTTGCTTCAATAACTACTGAGAGCCCCCAGAGTACTAATATTGTCTTTTTTACTTGCTTTTTGAAGCGTTTTTCTTCCAAAACCCAGTTTTAATTTGGGGACAAGTGTTCCTCCAAAGTGTGTTGAGTTTGTTTACTATTCTCACTCATAGAGCCACTTCCAGGTAAGAAAGGTAGAGCAAGGCTGAGTGAGTTATCAGCAGCCCTTTCCTGTGAGTTATAGATATATTTTGCCTATGTCTCTTGAGCTGTTGGTCTTTTTATTTCTAGACACTTCTTATACTTTAGGGAAATTAACCCATTACCTACGATATGAGTTGCAAATATTTGTTTCCCAGTTGGTCATTTGTCTTTTGACTCCCCTTATAGATTTTTACATGTTTATTTTGGTTTGTCATTCGGAAGAACTTACTATCATGTAGACAAATTTGCCAATCTTTTAATCGTTTCTGCTTTTTGAGTTGGATTTATAAAGGTCTTCCCATCAAAGATAAACTTAAAGTTTGTTGGGAAAGAACAGGCAATCAAAAGTGGCATGGAATGTTTTTCAAAAAATAAGAACAAACAGTAGAGTCTAGCTCCTATCAGATATGAAAGTAATTTTGAAGGTGTGGTAATGGCATAGGAAGTCATAGGTGGAATGGAAAAAACTAGAATACAATAGGAAACTAAAAGCAAAAACTTGTAAGAATTTACTATTTAATACAGGTAGCATCTCAAATGAGTGGGGAAATTGTGGGCTGTATACAGACTGGAATTGAAAGAACTGAATCATCATCTGCAAAAAAAGTAAAGATGAAACTTTACTCTAGATAAATTTTGAAATGGATCAAAGATTTAAGTGTGAAATCCATAACAATTAAGTAATGAAATCCATAACAATTCTAGGAGAAAAGGGAGGAGAAATCTTTTAGAGGTTTGATATTTTTACCTGGCACACTGGGTATTTGCTCCTTTCCTTACCGGCATGATTTCATTTTTATAAAACGTCTCACAAATATTTAGATATGGGGAGTCCCTGAGTGGTTGCCTGGCCCTGGTGGGGTGAGGGACAGGGATCCACTAACCATAAAAGGGCACAGGTGATCTTTGGGGTCTAATGGAAATATCCTAAAACTAGTCTGTGGTGATGTTACAATGATTGAACGTACAATTTAAAATGAATGAATTCTACATTATGCAAATTAGACTTCAGTGAAGATGTTACAATCTGGCTTAGTGATCACCATCCCTGGGCAGAATAAGCCCCAATGCGCCTTCACACCAAGGTCTACCTATTCGCCAAATGGTCAATTCTTCACCCCAAGAATAGGATTTGTTAAGAATGGAGGTGACTCTAAGGCATAAAGGGGACAGGACTATAAGAAAGGGAAGGTTTTCTTCTGAAGGTCTAATTTCCTTCTATCTGTTATTTGATTCCAGTAGGTTCTGACAACCTTTAATGAAAATGGTGTCCTCACTTGCTTCCACAGATGGTGACCAGAACGGCCTGCCTCATTGCTGAACAATAGCCAACATCCTTCACTGACCTCAGCCCATTTGTTGCTTCTCTTACTTAATTGGCTTTACATGGAAGTGCTTCAGCTGAAAGCATGTCATTTTTTTACGGAACTGTGCCAGAAAACAATTAATTTCAAATACGCAGCTTTTATTTTTGATGCTGCAGTTCCTGTCTGAGGCAACATTTATTTATGTTCCTGTCTGAGGAAGATAACACACCAGCTGAAGGAACAAGCAAATGCAGACCCCAGGGAATAGCATTGTTGTTGGTCGAACCCTCCTGGCTTTTGCATCCTGCAGCTGGGGCTGCCTTTGCAAAATGGTAGCACTGTACCCGGGAACTGGCGCTCTTCTTTCTTTCTTTTTTTTTTCAAATATAATTTATTAGCTAGTTCATAATCTGGCTAGAACCCGAACAACTGTGGGAATGTTCCCATGAAATCCTACATGCAAAAGGATATTATTCGAATTCCGTGGGGATTTTCATGCCCATCTCAACCCCAGCTCTGTGGGAAAAAAAAAAGTAGGAGAAAAAAGAAAAAGCATGCTATTTATTCTGTTTATGTCCCTCAGGAGCCTACTAATGTTTCATTTACCCTATATGTTTCTAAATCTATGTTTTAGTATGCTCTACTTGGGTTCTGTTGCTTTTACTTAAACTTGCAAGGACACTGCCGAGATGGTCCCAGAAGGACAACCACACAGCAGGGTAGGAACCCAGGCACTTGTCATATTCCAGATCCCCTCTGAGTGGTGGATGAAGGCAGCTTCAAGATGATCCCTATTCGGCAGGCAGCATGATCTGTAGCTGTCTCACTCTCCATGGCTTGTGTGTGAGCTGGTAGCTTAAGAAGGAGCAAAAGGTTAATTTGCTTCCATGACTTGTCTCTCAAACATGCCAAATAAAGAGCTTCACAACTACTTCTGCTTGGAACTGAACACCTGTCTCTTTGACCAAGGTCCCCTGTCCTGGTCATCTAATTTATTTTTTTTTTATTTTTTTTTTTTTTATTTTTTTTTTTATTGGTGTTCAATTTACTAACATACAGAATAACACCCAGTGCCCGTCACCCATTCACTCCCACCCCCCGCCCTCCTCCCCTTCTACCACCCCTAGTTCGTTTCCCAGAGTTAGCAGTCTTTATGTTGGTCATCTAATTTAAAACTTTCCCTTTGGTGCAGGTGAAGCCCGCTGTTGTGATTTGGCAAAAACAAGTGATGTAGCTTGTGTTAAAGATCCTTCCTATTTTCTTAAGAAGCATTTGGTGCTACTAAAAATTACCAACTGTTTGTTTGCCAGTGACGTCAAGCAGGGGAATAGGAAACACTGATCATTCTTGTTTCCTTGAGCAGTCCAATCCCATGTCAACAAATGGGTTACCTCCTTCCCTCCCTCCCCAGGTTCCTCCCTCCTTTCTGCTCTTAGACAAACATAAAGAATTTAAAAAAATCACAACCAATGAAAAGACGACTTACAAGAGCAATATATAAGTAAGATCCCAATACAGGCAACCTCAGTGACACTTACATTGTTGTTCAAGTTGAACTGAAAATTTGGCTTTGAGCTTCCTAGTGGTCAAAGCAAAATAGAATCATCTTCAGTTGTGTGGGTCCCTTTGACCACACAGAGAACATATACCAGTTTCCCTAGAAAAGTAACATATTCTTGGCATTTGTTCTGAGAGCTACCATCTGTTGCTCTACATAATATATGAGCCAAGCATCATGATGTATGCAAAGCAATAGCTTTATTATAAAATTGATCCTGGTTCTAATAACTCCAATTCTGTAGCATTTCCAGGGAACACTGAGGCATGCTTTAAGTGTGTGATTTAGTAAAAGGAGTCCTGAGAGCCTAGACCGTTTCTACAAATTAACCTAGCTTTCTGGTTCTCTCTCTTAATCTATAGATGAAGCATGAACTATGCTGAGAAATGGATTATCTGATTGATTTTCAAACCATTCAGTATGAATATCAGTTATCTTGACAAGATTTTTGATGTAAATTGGGCAGCAGATAGCTGGGAGCTATGTCCTCTGTCAAATATGGTCATAGTGTATTCTTTTTCCTCCCCAAACTCCTAAAAACTCACAAGACTGAAACCCGAGAAAGTGCTCAAGGATTCTTGAATGGTAAGGGTTGAGATTCATTGAATCTCAAAATGGGGAGGTGATGGAACCTTTGGGTATCTTCTATGAACGTTGATTGCCTCTTTTTGACAAATGAAGTAGTCCAGCTCTGCGATGCTGTCCATTCATTTTGTTGGAGGGCTATTGCTTTTTGCCATTTCAGATTCTGGGTGAACCATCCACATTCATTAAGCTTGCTAGGATGTTGGACAGAATGGATAAATAATGCCATCTCATTTCACAAAGATCTGGTATCACAACTTCAGTTTATCTAGAAAACCCAGGCCAATATCTACTTTTCTTCTGTAAGACATAGGGGTCCATCCAGCCTGTTTGCTAATAGTGGATCATTTAGCTTTCCATCAACAACCAATGTTGGCAAATGATTAAAGGAGTTCACTTGAAGAATTATCACCAATAATCAGTTTTCAGGAAGCTAAGAGGTTTCTAAATATGGTCATGAATTAAGACTCATGTTCCTTTGTCTTACTATGAACTTTACTCAACAGTGGAAACTGCTCTCCAATCTCTTGGTACATAGTAGAGGGTCTCTTATCCCTAGCTCTTGAGCATGGAATCAGTGGTGTTCTAGACAGATTAATGAGGATCAAAACTGAAGACTCATCCAATATCAGTTAGCAGAGCATGGGAGTGAAGATGCAGTGAAAAGTCCTAGAGGCAAAGGGGTATATAGTTAAAAAATACTTTGTACTGTTAAATAATTTCAGGCTTACAGAAAAATTACAAGAATAGGTACTATGAGGATCCCTGGGTAGCTCAGCGGTATAGTGCCTCCTTTGGCCCAGGGCGATCTTGGAATCCCAGGATCAAGTTCCACATAGGGCTCCCTGCATGGAGCCTGCTTCTCCCTCTGCCTGTGTCTCTGCCTCTCTCTTTCTCTGTGTCTCTCATGAATAAATAAATAAAATATTTAAAAAGAATAATACTATAAAGTCATGATTATTCTTTACATTCCCCAGTTGTTAAAATTGAAGCATATTTTCTTTTTCATTTTTTGCTAAATACTTGTGTTTTCTCCCTTCCTTCCTTCCTTTCTTTCTTTCTTTCTTTCTTTCTTTCTTTCTTTCTTTCTTTCTTTCTTTCCTTTCTTTTCCTCCCCCACCCTATACCTCCTACTTCTTCTTCTTATTTTGTGAAGACTTATTTTTTTTCAGAGCACTTTTATGTTCATAGCAAATTTGAGGGAAATGTATAGAAATTTCCATTTACCCCCTACCCCCAATATATACATAGTCTTCCAAACTATCATTTCTCACCAGAGTGGTACCTTTATTTCAATTGGTGAACCTGCATTGACCCATCATAATCCCCCAAAGTCCAAAGTTGCCATTATGGTTCACTTTTGGTGTTGGACATTCTATGGGTTTGGATAAACGCATAATGACATGTGTTCATTATCGTGGTATCAAACAGAGCCCTTTGATTGCTCTAAAAATACTCTGTGCTCTGCCTATTCATTGTTCTCAACCCTTCAGTCCCTGTAAATCACTGATCTTTTAATTGTTTCCATAGTTTGTCTTTTTCAGAATGTCATATAGTTGGAATTATACAATATGTAGACTTTTCGGATTGACTTCTTTGACTTTTTAATAATGCGATTAAGATTCCTCCATATCTTTTCATGACTTGATGGCTCATTTCTTTTTAGCACTGAATAACACTCCATTGTCTGGATGTACCACAGTTTATCCACTCATCTACGGAAGGACATCTTAGTTGCTCCCAAGTTTTGGCAATTATGATAATGCTGCTATAAACATCTCTGTGCAAGTTTTTGTGTGGACATAAGTCTTCAGCCCCTTTGGGTAAATACCAGAGTGTGATTCCTGGATAGTATGATAAGAATATGTTTAGTTCTGTGAGAAACCATCAGACTGTCTTCCAAAGCAGCTGTACCATTTTGCATTCCTACCAGCAATGAATGAGAGTTCCTGCTATTTTACAATTTCAATAGCATTTGGTGTTGTCAGGGTGCCAAATTTTGGCCATGTTAGTTTAGTGGTATCTCATTTTGTTTTAATTTTCTTTTCCCTGATGAAATATGACTTCAGGCATCTTTTCAGATGCTTATTTGTTCTCTGCATCTTCTTTGGCGAGGTATTTGTTAAGGTCTTTGGCCAGTTTTTTAATCAGGTTGTTTATATTCTTATTGATGAGTTTTAAGGGTTCTTTATATATTTTGGATACTAGTTTTCTATCAGATATACCTTTTGTAAACAATTTCTCCCAGTCTGTGGCTTGTCTTCTCATCCTCTTGACATTTTTCACAGAGCAGGAGTGTTTAATTTAATGAAGACCAACTTATCAATTATTTCTTTCACAGATCTTATCTTTGGCATTGCATCTGAGAAGGTATGACCTTATTGAAGATCATCCAAATTTTTCTTTAATCTTCTGGGAGTTTTATTGTTTTGTGATATGCACATTATTTGTTTTATGAACCATTTAAAAGTAAGTTGCAAATACTATGCCCTTTTTCTCTTAAGTGCCTTACTGTGTATATCCTAGGAATGAGAACATTTTCCTATAGGACAACAGTACAATGATCAAAATCAAGAAATTAATATTGATGCTATTGTATCATCTATGAACCTTATTCATTTTTAATGTCTTCAGTGATAACCTTTAGAGCAAAACAAAAGAAGGGAAGAGGCAGAAGCAGAAGTAAAGGAGGGAGGGAGAGAGAGAGAGGAGAAAATTTTTGGTTCAAGAAGCATCCTAGGATCAGACATTGTGTTTAGTTGTTATGCCTTTTTATAAGTCTCCTTTAATCTAGAATGGTTCCTCAGGCTGTCTTTGTGATCCATAATCTTGAATTTTTGAAGAATAGAGCAGTTATTCTACATAATATCCCTCTGTTTAGATTTGTTTTGTGTTTTCTCAATATTAGATTGAAGTAAAAAGTTTTGGCAGAACTCCACAAAAGTGGTGCATGCTTCTCATCAGGAGGTACATAACGTTAGTGTGTCCCACTGCTAGTGAAGCTAATTTTGATCACATTTAAAGTGGTGTGTATGTTTCTTTATTATTCTCTTTGAGTTTCCTTTCTGTCTGTGACAAGACCATCTTATATGGGAGTCCTGGAAGTTGTCCTTCTCTCTCATTCTCCCTCACATTCCTGAGAGTAACTCATAAGATAAACAAAATTTTCTCTTGGTGACATAATTTTCTCAAAACAAGATTTTGATGAGTTATGACAGTCAAAGAAACTAAGGAGATTTTGGAAAGAGTCTAATGGCCATGTAGTATAAACAGACAGGATACTTGATAGCAATATGAAAACCTCATGGACAACCCTGAAAACAAATATAGAGATGAATGTCCCAACAAACCCCAAAATATAGGCTGGTAGAAAAAACCACCAACAGCCACAGGGGCCACATCCATATGTGGGTAAAAGCAGAGTGATACAGAGGCTATCTGATGGATTCGAGTCAGCGGAACTGAAAAAATAGGCAACAGGTATTTTCTGGAATGAGAACAGGCAAATTTGGGAACATCTTAAATTAGAATGTTACCAACGTATCAGAATAATGTTATATGCTACTCAGTAAAGGGACTTGAGTACAAAATAAAAAGGAAATATCTGTCATATTTTTGCAACTTTTCTGTGAATCTAAAATTATTTTAGAACAGAAGTTTTTAAAAAATATATGAAGGTGACTTACAGAAAAGTGTGAAGGTTTAATCCCATACAAAGTCACTATAAGAAAACAGAGTATGAGGAGCAGAAAAATTTCCCTATGGGTGGTGGGATACCAGAAAGTCATAGTCATAAAAGAGTCAAAACTCTAATGATTGTTTAAAAGTAAGTCAGAAGAAATATAAGATGGTTCAAGACATAAAACAACAACATCAATCATGTTTTTTGTTTGTTTGTTTGTTTGTTTTAGAACTCAGAAATGAGGTGACAAAACTCCAGAAGGAACTAGAAATCAATAAAAAAGTCATTTTTGGAACTAATGGCTAAGGTAGAAGAGATACAAGAATGAAGACACACACAACAAATAAAGCCATAAAAGAATTAGGTAAAAGAAGGAAAATTTTGAAAACAAAAAGAGTGAAGGCGATGGAATTTGAGAGAAAGTGGTACATCGAGAAGACAGGCAAAGAAGTTCCAACTTGGGGATAATAGAAATTCTCAAAGGGAAGGAGAAAACAAAGCAAGGTAACAGAACAAATATTAAAAATTATAATTCAAGAAAATTTGTGTGAAATTGAGAAAAAAAGTGAAACTAGATATTGTAAGAGCAGGTGGTTAATTTTGGAGGAGAAGAGGGGTCTTATTGAGATTTAGCAGGCAGAGGCTTCTGGGTTGAGTGGAAAAGCTCTATTTATTGACTTGGGTTGTGGTTAGAAGGGTATTTGCCTTGTAATAATTCACTAAGCTTTAAAAAAAATAGATACTTATTATCTTTGGGAGAGAATAGTGGTTGAAAGGCAGCATGGGAGACTTCTGGGGTTGGTAACAATGTGTTTTGTGGGAAGTCATGGTGCTGGGCAGGTGTTTGCACTTTCCTAAATGTAAACTAGTTCATTTAATAAAACTTGTAAAATCGAATCATAAAATTATTTTAAGAAAGAGAATGCCCTACCATAGGTGAGGATGGGGGGGTACAAACAGAATTCCATCTTGCCACACGGCCATGTGTGTGTGTGTGTGTGTGTGTGTGTGTGTGTGTGTTTGCTACCATGGACATATAGAATTCAGTAGAGCACCATATAGGATGCCAACTGTCCCTGTTTGCTTGGGACTCAGGGGTTTCCCGGGGTGTAAAACTTTGGAATCCAGAGAACCCCCAGTAAACCAGGAGTGCTGTTCACCCTACCTCTAGTATATGTACAATTGGGGCTGTGAAAGACAGTCAAAGCTGCAAAAATGCTTGCTGGTGAGGCTGCATTGAGGCTGCGGTGGCAGCTGAACCTAATTACATTTCATTGACCCCAGGTGGTGTATCACCCAAAGGTTAAAAATGTGTCTTCTGTTACTTGTAGTAGACTCTTTACAATAAAGTTGCTTTGTACTATGTAGTGGCAACTCTGCTCTAGCAAAGTCATCTTCTTGGGTGCATAAAATCTGGATGAAGCTCTAGAGAGCTGCTGGTGCTGAGAACAAGGTAAACATGAAGATACAGGACACACTGAGGCTGAAAATTTGAAAATGAAAGCACATCTACTCATCCCATGGCCTATATGTATCCCTGCATCTTTCTTATGGAAGGGAATATGCATGCATGGTCCCCCTCTACAATTCTAAGGAAGTTGCTTAATACAGAAGCCATAAAATAAAAATGTATTTAAAAAAAATAAACACATTAATGATAAGCCATTTTTCTGAATATAAAGTATTTTTCACAAGTTTACCGGAGTAAAAGCCTTCTGTTTTGAATTGGTTGTAAGGAATGAAATGAAGGCTGTATTGGATGGGGTTTATTTTAGTATCTTGCTATTTCAAGTGTGGTCTGTGAAATGGTAGCATCACAGGTAAAAAAATGAAAAATCCTTCACATCTACTAGATCAGAATTTGTGTTTTAACAAGACCCTTGGGTGATTTGAGTGCATGTTAAGGATCGAGAAGCACTACTCCAAACAACCAGACCAGTATGTGGTTTGCACGTGCATTTTTGGTTTACCTCATTACAAGTATCCACTTAGTTGTGATGTGGAACAGACATACTTATTACTTCTTAGGTCAACCTTGCTATTTAGCAAGATATCTCTCTTTATACTCATTGCTCTAGTACAATCCTTCTCAAAAAGTGGTTCTTTTTTTTTTAAGATTTTATTTATTTATTCATGAGAGACACAGAGAGAGTTGGAGGCATATGCAGAGGGAGAAGCAGGCTCCCTGCGGAGAACCTGATGCGGGACTCGATCCCAGGACCCTGGGATCATGACCTGAGCCAAAGCAGATGCTCAACCACTGAGCCACCCGGGTGCCCATCAGAGTGGTTCTTGGGCCCAAACAGCAAGAACCCCTGGGAATTTGTTAGAGACCTAAATCCTCTGAATGCATTCCAGACCTACCAAATCAGAAACTCTGGGGTTGGAGCCCAACAATCTGTTTCAACAAAACTTCCTGATGATTCTGGTGGCTTCTAAAGTTTGAGACCTGCTACCATAGTTCTTAGCTGCTCCAATAGGCAGTCTATCTTGTTACTACAAAACAATGCACCGGAACTTAAAGGGGTAGAAATTGAATGAGTAAGGGGGAATTGGTAATTACATGGTTCACTTACATTCTTGTCTTAAAATTAATTGCAAAATTGACAGGTTCAATAATTTTTTAAAATCCTTCTGTAAAACACTTGGCCAACACCTAGATTTTCATTTTTAATTATGATATCCTTCCTGATCAGGGAGACAGCCTTTGGTGGGTGCCACAGTAATTGCCATAAACATTGCTTACTACAACCAAGTGAAAAGAATCTGTGCAGTCAATAATCCACTTTAAATCAATGTAATGTTCTAATGGAATAATTTGAATGATTCACAAAGGATGTTTCAAGAAAGTTGCCATTTTCTCAGATTGAATTTCTCAGCCCTCTGAATTTCATTCCCTAGTCAAATACAGAGGAGGGTTTTGCAAGTGAGTGCTGATTTATGGCTGGACAGGGATTGGAAAGTCCAGGAACAAGAAGGCACAACCAAAGCATTTTTTTACTCTGATGCGGCCCCCAGAAGTGCCAGAAAAGGTAGTGCCCATTTCAAACATTTAGGTGCAAATGTCAAGGCAGTGCATTCTCCCCAGGGTAAAGCTGCATCCTCCTAAAGCCAGTCATAAATGTGGAATAACCACTTCATGGCTTATCTTGTTTTTAGGTAAAAATATTATGGGTGAGTTTGCTTTTATTAAAGCCAGACAAACAAAACTTCAATAAATTCTTCTTAGGATAAATAAATATTTAACCATAAAGTAATGTGAGTTTTAATACATGGGCTTCTGGACATTTCAGTAATTTTTCAACTATTTTAATGTTCTGGAAAAAAGAAACATTAAAAATACATAAAGACACACGTATAGAGGGGTGCCCTGTACATTCCTCAGGCTCCAAGGTAGATTGATGAGGTACTGTTGGATTCTGTCTTTATTCTAATTTGAGATTTTGTTCTTTATGAACAATTGTTCTCATTAATTTTGTTTTAAAAATAATTCATTAAAATAATATTTACCTTGATTACTAATATTTTGGCACTCTCAAATTTTGTGCCCGAGGCAAATGCTTCGCCTCACTCCACCCCAGGGCCCACTGTGAAGAATTGAGCTCTACTCATTGGGTTAGAAATAATTCTGTTTTCTGCCTTAAGTATCACAAAAACGAAGACACATTGTGCTTTGGAATAAAATGGAACATCTTTTCAATCTTTGCCCTGTCACCTATTAGGCTGTGATTTTGTCAATATCATATATACAAAAGATTATTTCATTGGTGTCTTAACCTCACTAATAATTAGAGATTTATGAATTAAGATATCTTCTTATCTTTTTCTTAGCCACTATTGTTCCATTCTGTAAATTGTGTATTCCTTGTACATTTTCCTACTGGATTTCTTATATATTTTTTTGCTGATTCTGAAGAAATTTTTATATATATTATATATTACTACCATACTAGTTTTATTTGTTATTAATTTTTTGTTCTTATCTTTGGCTTTAGTAACTAAACAGAAAATTTTAACTTTGGTAGGGTCAGATTTTTCCTGTACAGTATATGCCTTTTGATTTTTTCCTTACAGAAGAACTATATAGTATAGAATCTTTCTCTCTGAGGACAAAAAAAATATATCATATATCGTTTTTATCCTTGTATTAGCTTTATAGTTATGTTTCATAATTAAGCCTTTAATCCAGATTGATTCTTTCTCTCTGTTGGATTACTTATTCTCTTTCAAACGTCTGCTCCCCAAGATGATCCAAATAATATAACATCATTATAAAATTAGTTCTTTCTTTCCCCATTGATTTGTGATGCAAAGCATGCATGGATGGGAAGAACCGACACTGTTAAAATGTTCAGACTGCCTGAATCAATCACTTTCCAACTTCCAGTGGCATCTTTCATAGATGTAGAATGAATAACCTTAAAATTTGTAAGGATTCATAAGAGATCCAAATAGCCAAAGCAGTCTTGAGAAAGAAGAACAAAGCTAGAGCCATCGTACCCCCTGATTCAAACTATAATACAAAGCTATAGTAATTAAAACAGCATAAAAACAGGCAACATAGGTCAATGGAACAGAATAGAGACCTAGAAATAAACTCATGCATATATAGTCAGTTAATTTATAATAAGAATCCAAGAATATACAATGAAAAAAAGAAGAATCTCTTCAATAGTGTTGGGAAAATTGTACAGCTACATGCAAAAAGATGAAACTAGATCACTGTCTTACATCATACACAAAAATTAACTCAAAATGGATTAAAGGCTTTAATATCAGACCTGAAATCATAAAAACCCTCGAAGAAAAAAGCATAGGCAGTAAACTCCTTGACATGGGTATTGGCAATAATTTTTTGAATCTAACACCAAAACAAAAGCAACAAAAACAAAAATAAACAAGTGAGATCACATCAAACCAAGAAGTTTCTGCACAGCAAAGGACCATCAACAAAATGAAAAGGCAATCTATTGAATGGGAGAAAATATTTGCAAATCATATATCTGATGAGGGGCTAATTTCCAAAATATATAAAGAAGTCGTACAACTTAATAGCAAAAACAAACAGAGCCTCCCCCCCCAAAAAAAAAACCCACCCAAAATTTAATTAAAAATGTGCAGAAGATCTGAATAGGCATTCTTCCAAGAAAAAATGCTGCTATGTTTAATGCAGCATTATTTACCACAGCTAAGATATAAAAACAACCCGAGTGTCCATAGATGGATGTGCTAAGTGAAATGAATCAGATAGATGAAGACAAATACCATATAATCTCTCTTATGTGTGGAATCTATACATACATACAGACATACATAGCTCAAAGATAGAGGGATCAGATTGGTGGTTACCCAAAGTGGGAGTTGAGGGGTGGTGGGAGAAAAAGGTAAACTGGTTTTGGTGTGTGTGTGTGTGTGTGTGTGTGTGTGTGTTTGTGTCTTTTTTTTAGTTTACTTAAATTTAAACTAAATTTAACTAAATTTAATTTCAGTTACATTTAATTTAAGTAAATTAAATATTTATAAAAAATATATGCTATCCCTTAAAAAGATCTATTAACAGACTCCCTGAGAATGCAGGTGATAATATATAATGCTATTTCAAAATACTTATCCTATTGATTTTCATTTCTTCCCTTACTTCCCTCTTCTACACCATGACCAGTGTTGTATTTCTAAAGCTTAGTCCTGATCATACCACTTCTTCCCCAAAACTATCATTGACTTCATTTTCCTTTCTTTCTTTCTTTCTTTCTTTCTTTCTTTCTTTCTTTCTTTCTTTCTTTCTTTCTTTCTTCCTTTCTTCTTTCTTCCTTCCTTCCTTCCTTCCTTCCTTCCTTCCTTCTTTCTTTCTTTCTTTCTTTCTTTCTTTCTTTCTTTCTTTCTTTCTTTCTTTCTTTCTTTCTTTCTTTCTTTCTTCTTTCTTCTTTCTTTCTCTCTTCTTTCTTTCTTTCTTTCTTTCTTTCTTTCTTTCTTTCTTTTTCTTTCTTTTTCTTTCTTTCTTTCTTTCTTTCTTTCTTTCTTTCTTTCTTTCTCTCTCCTTTCTTTCTTTCTTTCTTTCTTTCTTTCTTTCTTTCTTTCTTTCTTTCTTCTTCTTTCTTTCTTTCTTTCTTTCTTTCTTTCTTTCTTTCTTTCTATTTCTTTCTTTCTTTTCTTTCTTCATTTCTTTAGGCTAAGTCCTGACTCCTAGCTTTCCATGCAAGCCCTTTGATGCTCTCATCCTAAACTCATCTCAGTCTCAGCTCTGTGTTCTGGTTTGCTGTTATTTGCTGTTATATACCACCTGGTAGTCCTCTAAAGTCATGACTCTGATATTGGGATTCTTCCATCATTCCTTCTTCAGGAAGCCTCCCAAATGCTGGCATCCCTCCTTCTGGATGCAGGCACTTTGATTTATATTCCTGGTACTGCTCATGCTTTTGTGTGTATGACAAGCTCATTCAAGGAGCTTATTAAAACATAGATTCTGATTCACTAGGTCTGGCCTGGACTGGAGATTCTGCATGTCTCCAAGGTTCTCTATTGATACTGCTGATGTTGGTCTGGGGACCCCACATTAGCAGGACATTTGTACAGCACTCACTACCACCTGTATACCTGATTAATTGTGTGGCACCCCTACCTGTACCCCAGCAGACTCCGATCTCCTGGGAGATTAAAGACTGTGTCTTGCTCATCCCTAACGTCCATGCCTCTCACCAGGGGCCCAGCCATCGAACTGAACAGAATTAAATTAGATTTGAGGCACACTGGAGAATATTGGGACAATTTGGCTTTGGTTCTGCTGCTTTCTTTCTGCTGCTGCAGTGCACTGCTGGCTCTGAAGAGGTTAGCTCAATGTCCTCCACCAGCTAAGGAGAGGCCAATGGCCATCGATCTTCAAGAATCACAGCTTCTCTGCAATATTTCTATGCACCTGATCAAACTCTGCCTCAGAGAAAAGAAATTGTTTAAGCAGATAACATCACCCAGCAGGTCCAGGCCAGAGCAGCTAGGAAGGGAGAACACATTTTGCATGATGTTTGTGGAATCACAAAAAAAGTGTATTTTCTCCACAAAGGTGTCTCCATTTGAAGCATATGGAATGAAATGCTAAAAATTCTTGTTTGGAGGTGGGTTGGTATATTCTGCTGCTCTCTTTTGGACATAACTGGAGAGAGGGAGTGTTCAAAGTTAAATACATAAACATAAATAAAAACAGTATTCTTATGGGTCCCAGCAGACTATTCTTTCAAGGGACAGAGATCACCTGGTGCGTCTCCTTCTTATGTCTCCTTGGTGGAAGAATTAGGCAAGTGAAGAGGTGACACAGAGCTTTAAAAGCAGAGAAGGGAAAGAGCAGGTGGGTGAAGATGCCCCCTCCCCCTCTGCCCTGAGAACTGGAAGTTACAGGGATTTGACCAATAGAGCTGCATGGGTACAGGTAGGGTGACCATGTTGTCTTGATTACCTGGGACTTTACTGGTTTCAGCAATGAAAGTCTCAGGCCTCCGAAAACACCCCAGTCTCAGGCAAGTGAAGGTTTGTCACTACAAGGAAAGTTTGGGATCAGTTCATTTGGCTCTTTGTTGTCTAAGTTCTTCCAACTCTGTTCTTACCTCATGATAGTTTCCACCTGCCTTCCTGGCTTCTCGAGAAGAGGTTACCTTCAGTGCCTTTCTCCTTAATCCATCTTAATGCTGGAAACACTAGAGGGGTCTGCCTTCCAGGAACATTTGCATCTGCAAGTGAGCCCCTGGGGACTCTTCCAGTCGGGACCCATTTGTACACGCTTGGGTACATATTTTTATTAATAACCACAATGTCATGCATTTACATGCAACTGTATTTTGCAAAGGGTTACCCTGTATGATCAAATTTGCTAATAATAATGACCTTCTCCCCATCAGAAGATTCTGTTGGGAAAGATATTGGCAACTCTCAACTACACTTGAAAAATACTAGCCTCCAAAAAGTACAGAGGTGGCTGAGAGTGACCAATAATTAGGGGGAGAGCTGGGGCCTCAAACTCAGGAATGATCCAAATGCTGGACATGTTCTGCCCCTGCCTCATTGAAAATGTTTTATCTTGGGGCAACTAGGTGGCTCAGTCAGTTAAGCATCTGCCTTCAGCTCATGTCATGATCCCAGAGTTCTGGGTTTGAGGCCCCTGTCAGGGTCCCTGCTCACCTGCTCAGTGGGGAGCCTGCTTCTCCCTCTCCCTCTGCTCCTCCTCCCTCTCCTGCCCCACTTATGCACTCTGTCTCTCAAAAATAAATAAATAAATAAATGAATAAATGAATGAATGAATGAATGAATAAATAAATAAATAAATAACAATGTTTTGTCCTTATCTGTATAACGGTGGTGTTTCCATTCTCGTTATATGTATGTGAAAGTCAAGTTCTAAATTGGCTCCATGACAACTACTAAAAATATCTCCTGTCTTATCTATACTGGAGATATAATGACTGTGTTTCATTGTTTTTTATTTATCATCTTCCATGACCTCTGAGCCCTCAAGCCCATTGGGAGAATTTCCTGCATCTGATAACTTGAGATTTAGGCAAGAGCCCGCAGTCTGCTCCTGTAGCCAGAGGCAGGTGGAGAGAAGAACAAGGTCTGACCTAAGGCCCACTAACTATGTCAGTGTTGACCCTGGGAAAATGGATTCAGATACAGAGGTCCACCCTGGCCATCTAGTGGGGCTGGGGGAGCCACTGTCTAAAGAGAAGACCCGACTCACTGTCATTTTATACCTGTGGAGGAAATGTCAATCATATACTAGAGACAAGAAGTTTGAAGTGTCTTCATCTGAGAAATGAAAGATCTGTACAGAGACAGCCTGGTCTTTAGAGGGATTTTTTTCCTGACAATATTTGATAGCAGGTAAATTGTAGATAGATGTCTGTGCTTTGTTTGCTTAGTAATACAGGTTTTAGCATCCAGCATGCTAAAGAGTAACCCAGGAGAAAATGGAAATGATTCATCTCCTTTTCCCCCTACATACACATTGTTATTGGCTTGCATTTTTTTTTTTCATTTTCGTAGCTGGTTTATTTAACTGTAAAAAAGAATTATAAATGAGGAATTGAAAATGGAGGACTTGACATTTGGCCTTGGAATTCTTTTTATTACTTTAAATTAGAACTATTAATGTGCTAGCCAATAAAATATTTTTAAAGCCTGCATTATTGAGGCACCCAGCAGGACACAGTAGATTCAAATCAGGATGATCTGAGTAATATTCAATGAAAGACCTTTTAAGATTGTGTAAGTCGAGTATAAAAAAACAAAGGATAAAGCAGGACTCTGGGCTAGTAACTCAGTGGGGGGCATCATTATCACCCCTATCATCAAAGGTAAGGGGAAGAAAGAGTTACTGGAATGTTAGTTGGAGCTGGTGACCTGGTAGTTGCTACCATCTTGGGTCAAAGTGCATGAGGAGCATGAATAACCGAGCTGGGAGGAAGCCAAGGAAATACAGTCCCACACTTAATCTCCTTCTTCATTCTCAGGGAATTGTTCACCACTACAAAACCAACGTGAAGCCAGAGGGAGGGTACAAGGCAAGTGAGATCTACCCAATGGGACTCCTGGGACTGAGATAAGGCTGGAGGAGGATGGAGAGGGGATTAATACAGGCAGACAGAAGCTACTCAGCATACAGTTTCGATAATTATTCCAACTTTGGACTCTTACAGTGATCCTGTGGAAAGGCTATCCAGTTATTACCTCCATTTATAGATGAGGAGACTGAGAGCAGAGACGCAAGTTAGTTATATTACCCAGCAAGCCTACATCTTTTCTTTACAAATCCCATACTCCTTCTTATGCTTCAGAACAGCAGTGGGCTGCTTCATTATGGTGCCATGTCCAATGCAGCACTGTCCCAAGGGGGATGGATACAGAAACTCAAGTAACTCTTGATGTTTTTTTTTTTTTAATCTCTAAATCATCTTCCTATTTTTTTTTGGTGCCAGGGCTTGAATCACCATCATTTCTGCTTCTAACGAGTTTCAGTAACAATTTGACCTCTGGTGAGCATCCCGAGGTTGTTCAGACTCTGGTATCATATTTTACAACTCTTCTGGGGTTGGTTGAAAACATTATGCGGTGTAGGACTTGTTATATTTTACAGTTCAATTCGCCCATGTAAAAAAATATTCTCCTGTCCTCAGACCTTTCTCAGTTGCCCATACTCCAAGTTTGGTAAATCGCATGGAAACTATTCCATTACCTATATTTTCCAAGGCAAAAGGGCATTTCTTCCTGCCTGGACACAACATTCCATAAATCACCCAGATTGGGATGCTTCCCTGGTCACAAAGAAGTCTGTGAGTATTTATGCAGAGGTGAGAAGGCATGCTTTTCCTTCCTCATCAGGTACACGTGATTTGCATATCCCATTATCAGCTTATTAACCAGAATGCCTTATAACAATGGCAGACTGTGAAATATGCACACACAGGCAGTTAAACAACAAGCTCTCATGGGTTCATCCTGCGATTGCATCCCTGGTAGTGAAGAGGCAAATGGCAAGGATGTGACAATGGGATGTTCCGCAATGGGATGAAATCAGAATTTGATCTAATGCAACATGACTTTCTCACAGTACAGGTAGAGTATCAAACAGTCCATGTGAAATCCAATCCTTGGTATGATCTTCCTATTAAATCCATTGTTCCAGTTGTCTGAATACCACGCAGAACAGTATGTAAATCAGGTTTCATTAACAGCTGCTTCCTTTTATTGTCATTCAGTTTAATTGTGACTTCTATTTTTTTAAGCTTTATTTACTCTGGGAATGTGAATGTTCTGGTAAATTTAGCAATATGATGGGAAAGGAAACAAACAAAACTATTCACTGATGTCTAAGTTGCATCTTTAGTACCATCAAGGATAAATATATAAAAGCAATTTCTTTGGAAGCTGGTTATCATCGGAGTTAAAACAGGATTTTAACTAAACTGCAGAAAGATCTTTGGAACTTTGCTGTATATTAATTTTATACCTAGGAACCACCACCACCCCTGAAATGTAATCTTTTGGATATTATTTTATGTTATAACAACAGATGTACTAAGACATTTTTGCAAGGAGGAGAACTAACAGTTATTTAGTTACTCTGGGCCAGGTGCACTGCTAGATTCTCAACAGATAGCATCTGATTGGATTTTCACAACAACCCTTGAGGTAGCAATTATTATGAATCCGTTTCTGATTTTTCTGAGTCGGTCCCTGAGCCCATCTCTGAGCCCTTCTCAGCCTATCATGGATGCTCACAGGAAGGAATGATGCAGCGAGAAAGGTGTATATGTGTGAGTTTGTTTGATTTTTTGATTTTTTTTGTTTTTTGTTTTTAAACAAAGATCCTCTCTACTTTGAGCTGCTAATGTGTAGGTCATCCCAAGGCTCTTGAAATTTCTGCTATTTGAAATATTTAAACCCAGGCATCAGGATTTCCAGCTCTGGGCTTTGGTTGCTCTGCCAGAGAAGTACACGCTGCTTAGGAAGAGTTTGCTTTTGTTCCTTCCTGGTACCTGGGTAGTCACCACTGGGTCCATCCTCAATGAAGGTGGCCTGTGTTCCTCTCTAGTCCTGCTGCCTCTTCTATTTTCTGTGATGGAGTTATAGGAAGTGAATTTGCTTCAGGCTTTCAGGCCACCTTATTCATTTCTCAGTCCCGTCCCAGGAAGAGCCCGTTATAAATGTTGTGTAAAATATGGGATTGGATCTCTTTATCTGGAGGTTTTTCAGAAAAATGGGTAAACTGTCTCTTTTATTAAATGTAGAAATACTTAGCAAACACAGCACAGCTCCAGGAATTCAGCCAATGTATTTATTGTTCTGGAGAAGATATCTAATGCCAATAAAAATTAAAACCAATTTCTGTCTCTACTTAGAAAGAAACCATTGGAAATGAGCCTTTTTAAGAGAAAGGCAAGGTTCTCAGCTCTCCTGACCATTGTAATTTGGCTGCATTGCCAGGTCCTGGTTTAAATTTGAAGGTCAAATAGTTAACTTATGATAAATGATACTATATTGAGGTTTGAGCCAAGGCAGAGAGTGTGGGAAAGCTTATAAGAAAACCATTAAGGCTCCAATTTTGCTGACCTGTGGAGGACTCTGGACTGAAAAAAGTATAGATTCTTGCAATACGTTTTTGTGAAGAAGCCAGAGAAGGTATTAGTAGCTGAGTTGAGGTCAGAGGAAAACAGAGCATCAGAACATGACAATAACCCCATTTAAGTGTGTGTTTACAAACCTGTCCTCTGAAATTTCAGATTTGCCTCTTTTTTTTTCTTACCTTCTCCAATTAGATAGAAGAACTATTATAGAGTGCACACTGAGCATTTGGAAAGGCCTTCTAATATAGCTTTTTTGGTGTGATATTCTTTTTTATGTTTGGTAGGGCTTTGCAGCCATGCTGATTCTGATAGGGCCTAAAATAGGCTTCAAATTCATCCAATTCTCAGTTTTAATACAACTACCATAGTTCTTTGTTGTTATTTGTTTGTTTTGCTTCAAAAATCTGTAGGCTCATGAATAAGTACAGTCTAATAGGGCTACTATGGGAAATTCAAGCTGAATTCCAGTGTAGACTTGAGTAATTTCACTTTATTTCTCCTGACCTCATATTCTTGCCTTTATAATGAAAGTATAATAAAGTTCCTCTCCTTTTTTAACTATTAGAATGAAGTAAATGCTTGCTTCTTGCCAGGAATGACCAAAATGCTCTACATTTATACATACATTGTCCCATTCAATTTCAAAATTACCCCATGAGCCCATTATGATTATTATTCCTAGTTCTTTAGGGGAGAACACCAGTGCTCAAAGATGTCAGATTACCTAAAAGGCTAGATCATGAATTCAGCATCCTTAAAAACTGTACTAAACTGTGTATGTAACCTCCAGCCTTAACATTCTTTGACTCCATTTTTCAAAATAAAGATTCTCATTGGTTTAGCCATGCCAAAATATTAACTGGAATGAAATCATCCTTTGGATGACAGGGGAATATTTGATCCCTTCTACACGTTAACATAGTTGTACCTTGAAATATTTGCCTCTAAATAAGTCCATCTGTCAGAGAGAGAGAGAGAGAGAGAGAGAGAGGAGAGATCTCTGTCCTAAGCTGTCTGGCATTATTTTTCAAGGAAGATACTCAAGGATAATAATGGAAGTCGCTTTATATCTTCATCATGCAAGCACAAATGGCAGAGGTACGAAATCAAAACAACATTAACTAATGTATACAACCATCAGGGGTGGTTGCTGCTTCTTATGACAGCATGACAACAGAAGCAACATTTCTACTGTTGAGAAGATTGATGTTTATTTAAATTTTTGTTTCAGGGTCTCCAGTTTCTCATGCCTCTTAACTAAGGTGTCCAGCAGCTCCATGATGGATGGAGAAAGTGGGGGAATGGATCATTTCAGCCACATTTCACATGATACCTTTGGTATCATCCATCTCCCTATCTGTCCATCCATTAATTCTGTCCTTTATTTTTTTATTTTTATTTAAAAAAATTTCTTTTTATGGTAGTCACAGAGAGAGAGAGAGAGGGAGAGACATAGGCAGAGGGAGAAGCAGGCTCAATGCACCGGGAGCCCGACGTGGGATTCGATCCCTGGTCTCCAGGATCGCGCCCTGGGCCAAAGGCAGGCGCCAAACCGCTGCACCACCCAGGGATCCCCTAATTCTGTCCTTTAATAAATATGTATTGAGCATCTACTATGTACCAAGCAAAAGGCAAGCTTTAGCAAAATCAAATTAATAATGAAAGTCTTGCTCCTTGGAAAACTTCCAGTCTAGTGAATGGACAGAGAAGTGAACAACAACAACAACAACAGCAACAAAAACACTACAGGTGACTACAGAATGTAAATAGTGTTATGAGAGAAGATGGTACCAAATGTGCAGATACTTATTCCAATCCCCATGAGAGCCCACCTATGCTGTCTAGTCCAGAGCCTTAAATGTTGGGTAGGTATTCTCCAAGTGATGAAGAAGGGAGAGTGTCCCAGACATAAGCAAATACATGAGAATTCAGGTCTTACCAATGAATCATTTAATAGGGCCACAGCTTACCGTGGAGAATAGGGAGAGATGAGATAGGTAGCATAGTAAGACTCGAGTCAAAAAGGCTTTTGCATACTGTGCTGAAATACCTTGAATCTTTCTTAAAAGAAGCAGAGAATATTAAGGCAAAAGCTGTCATACTCTCTCTCTTTTTTTTTTTTAAGACAACACTGGTAGATAGGGTAGAGCAAAAAATGTGTACTTATCCAACTGCACTATTGGATTCTGCATGTGGAACCCCTTTTATTCATCAGCAAGGACTTTCAAGAGCCTTCTAGAAATGACTCCCCTTCAATTATGAGACCAGCCAAACCCAATTTTGCAAAAAGGCTGAACACAGGCAATCGGCCACCAGTTTAGAGACAATATGACACTCACACACTTGTTTGCATAATTTGCAAATGAAATATAAAAGGTGCAGAGTCATAATAGAAGCAGTCATGGGAGATGATTTATTGGCTGATTTTGGCCAATAAAACATCAGTGGAAAACTAAATTTGTTCTACTTTGCTTATCTTCACCCTGTCCTTAGCCATGTAGCAGCTTTAAAAAATGTTAGCACAATATAGCAGGACTCAGAAGTTAGGTTGTTTACTGCCAACTCATCTGTATGATATTTCCTTATGCAAGCTTTGGACTGAGGGTCTGACAAGGGTGGGTAGGTTGGAGGGTAGGCACCTGGCAAGTTGATTTAGTTTGGACCATAGTAATAAAATGGAAACTCATCTGCAAATACTTCATTAGTTATGTAACCTCAGCTCTTCGTATGGTTATCGGTCCTAATTATATGTTTGTCTACATTACTGGATTCAGTTTAAATTGTATTATCTGGGCAGCCCTGGTGGTGCAGCGGTTTAGCGCCGCCTGCAGCCCAGGGTGTGATCCTGGAGCCTCGGGATCGAGTCCCACATCAGGCTCCCTGAATGGAGCCTGCTCCTCCCTCTGCCTGTGTCTCTGCCCCTCTCTCTGTGTCTGTCATGAATAAATAAATAAAATCTTTAAAAATAAATAAATAAATAAATTGTATTATCTTAGACAGAAGGAACTAGACCTATACGCAACTTGACTTTAGCCTAATAATGGGGAGATGCAAAAGGCAATGTTTAAAGAAATGCTACTTGATGTTGACATTTCCAAAGACAGTAAGGGCCAGTGATAGGATAATAGTTTAAATAATGAGTAAATAATTTAAATCTTGGGCTATTAAAAGTGACTTAGAGTTTTGGGGTGTCTTATTATTTTAAAATATTCTTAGATTCATTGCTTCATGTAATTCTCTGAAACCTCTGCTGTATCAGGGTGGTAAGTATGAGCTCCATTTTTAATGTCAAATGTGAGGTAAGGGCTTTAAGAAGCTTCCCTGGCTCATCCTCTTCTTCCAAGTGCTTTGTGAATTTTATTTCTTCCACCACAACAAACCCAGGTTTGCATGACTGTTCTGAGAGCATTAACTCTGCAGCCACAAAAAAACTGCACTTGCAAATCCATCTTTTGCTCTGACTTGTGGATTACTCTGCTCATGCATAAAATGTCATTTTGAATTTTTATGGATTCCAGGAGAAATCTGGCCAGTTGGAATCCCTTCATCAATTTGCTTCAACTTGGCTGCGTGGTGCTAGGCAATATTCTCCAACTGGTCTGCTGCATATGTGCTAATATTTCCCATCATGTGCTCCCCTGGTCCCATGTTCCCCATTGCCATTTAAAAAAAATCCCATTTTTGATTACAGTTGATTTATCCCAAAGGAGTATAATGGCCATAATATAAAAAGGAATATATATATATATATATATATAGAGAGAGAGAGAGAGAGAGAGAGAGAGAGAGAACAAGTGAGAGCTAGCTTCTCAGTTTCAGCCTATGGTGAGGGGGTTGTGCAAAAGAAAACTGTTTCAATCTGGAATCAATTATCTGGTATGATAGATGACAAGCAAGGAACTAAACAGATGGAAAGAGGGGTGAGTAAAGAGGACAACCCACCTGATCCTAATTACGTACACCTACACTTGGAAATCTTTTTGCCAGACATCTTGAATAGCTCAAGACTAGGTGGAAGGGAGCTCCTAGAGACTCAGTGTAAAAATGCAAACTTCAGTGATGAACAAAGGGGTCACGTGGGAAGAAATGGGGGAAATCATTGCCTGACCAAGATACCTGTAATGGAATATTTAAGGTCTTACACTTTATAATAATATGTGTTCCACAGATCTTGGCACCCTCTAAGGGCTTAATACATTTTAGATATTACTTTAGAAATGGAAGGCTGGAATGTTTTAAAACATAGTTTCCATTATTTAAAAAGGAAATTCAGAGGGGCGCCTAGGTGGCTCAGTCGATTAAGCATCCAACTCTTAATTTTGGCTCAGGTCATGATCTCAGGGTCGTGAGATCGAGCCCCACATCAGGATCCACGCTCAGTGCTGAGTCTGCTGGAGATTCTCTGAAGAGAGAATCTCTGCTCCTCCCCCGCCCCACTCTCTCTCTGTCAAATAAATTAAGAAAGAGAATCTTAAAAAATTTTAAAAAATAAAAAGGAAATTCAGAGGGCATGGTATATTTAAGAATTATTAGAGCACTTAGAAAGATTCTATGTATCCACCGGGGTCGTCGGTAGAGACCAGAGCTGACCCATGGCCAAAGATCGACTGTCAGACCCTGAAGCAGAAAAATAAGAAGAGAAAGGTAAAGTTGGGGAGAAGGTGGGTAGTATTTGTCAAGATGCTGCTGTGTAGCAGGAGGCTTTGCTTATAATTTCTCATGTGATTTTTGTGATGCTTTGAGTTATGTTTTATTATTCTCCATTCACAACGGAGGAAACTGAGTCTCACAGACACTAAATAACTTGTCCAACATCACATAGTAACTGCTGCAACAAAGAAGTGACATCATTCTCACTAGAGCAAAGTATTTTAATAAAGATCAGGGAGCGGCGGCTGGGTGGTTCTGTCAGTTCAGCGTCTTCCTTCAGTTCAGGTCATGATCCCAGGGCCCTGGGATCGAGCCCCGCATGGGGCTCCCTGCTCAGCGGGGAGCCTGCTTCTCCCTCTCTCTCTCTGCCGCTCCCCCTGCTTGTGCTCTCAGTCTCTCTCAAGTAAATAAATATAATATTAAAAAAACTAAAGACAAGAGATAAGAAATGTGGAGTCAGAGTTTCCCCAAACCCTGAATCCTGAGCTGCTGCCTCTTATCCCTCTTCCTCCTCCCATTATATGGTATTTTCACCCTTGCTGTAGCACACCCTTGGTCTAACTGGTTGTACTGGATTTTTATTGACAACATAGTCACTCTCTGACCAGCATTTCCTGGGATCTCCTTTGCTGTTTTGTTCCAAGTTTAAGTTGGGCTCAAAGAGGAACTTCTCATGTACTGGAAGGTAGAAGGAAAGCAGTTGCTCTTATTCTCTGAATGTCTTCATCTGGTTAAGTATGGCTAGCAGAATGATGCTGAGGGGACCAGAATGATCTGCAGGTCCTGGCTTATCCTTGCTCCCTACTATTCTGCATCAAGCTCATCTTCCTGACTGCTGATGCTGCTGACTAGCAGTCATCCTGGGCTTCCCACCTGATATTTAGTGGTGGATCTGCAGATGTCATGGCTTCCCAAACCTTCCCCAGAAGCTTCCCCTTTCCTGGCCTCTGAACACCTGTTCCTGTTCTGACTGTCTACACACACCAGAGCTTCAGGCAGGCTGGTTAGTGACCTTTCCTCTCACTCTCCAGCTTCCCTATCATGTCTTCATTTCCATCAGTAACTCCACAACTGTGAAGGTCAGAGTTCTGTAACCAATCCCTATTCTTACAGCACTCAGAGTGTCTCTGCTTTCCTAACTGGATCTACTGATTGATACTATTACAGGGACCTATGCATTTCCTCATCTCTTCTAGTTCTTCATGGGGGGAGGAACTCTGTTATTCCACACAATGTCCTGCTTAGTTCCTAGCATGCAGATGCTCAACATATGAGTGTTAAATTTTCAAATTTTTATTAAAGTATACCTGAAGTACAATATCTTATCAGTTTCAGGTGTACATCAGAGTGATTCAATATTTGCATATGTTATGAAATGATCCTCATGATAAATCTAGTTACCATCTGTCACCATACAGGGTTATTACAATATTATTGACTATATTCCCTATGCTCTACATTACATTTTCATGACTTCTTTTATAACTTGGAGTTTTTACCTCTTAATCCCCTTCACCTAATTTACCTGCCCCTCCCTTAAACCTTCCTCACTTTAGTACCAACAGTTTGCTGTGTTTTTTAGATGCCATATATACATGAACTACTATGGTATTTGTCTTTCTCTGATTTAGCTCACTTAACATAATGCCCTGAAGTTCTATCCATGTGGTTGCAAATGGCAAGGTCTTATTCTTTTTCATGGTGGAGCAATATTCCACTGCGTATATATACCACATCTTCTTTATCCACTCATCTGTTGATGGACACTTGGGTTGCTCCCATATCTTGGCTGTTGTAAATCATGCTGCAGTGAATACTGGGTGAATATATCTTTTTGAATTGATGTTTCCATTTTTTTTTCAGATACATAATCAGAAGGGGAAAAAAGTCTTCTTTGAAGAACTAGTGAAGCTCCTCCATTGAATTTAAGATATGAAGAAAGTCCTTCTCCAAAACTGGAAAGTTTTTATTCTTTAGCTACGGTTTAATCACACCTGTGAGATTATTGTTTATAACGCCAGAAATTCTATATCCTGGGATTTCTCATGTCCTTTGAGTCTGGCAAGAAATTCTAAGAGTTACTATATTCCTTAGAACTTCTGGGGTAATTGCAGGATAGGGTGGAATAATAATGGTGTTTTGGGTTAGAAGATGTTGGTTGGGGTCTCAGGACTATAACTTGCTGGCAGCATGACTTTAGGCAGAGGTTTCTTTAAATTTCAGTTAAGGATTAGAAACACCTAGTTTATAGTTTTGATGTGAGGCTCAAAAAGTAAACATGAAAATTTTATGTAAAAATGTTACATACACTAGTTACTAATTTACCTATATGGGTATTAGGTAAGTATGTGAAGCACTTTGGAGTTAGTGAGTTATATAACTAGTTAATTACTACTATATATTTTTATTTTTTATTTATTTATTTATTTATTTATTTATTTATTTATTTTTTAAACATCTAGATTTTACTTTTTTTTTTTTTAATTTATTTATGATAGAGAGAGAGAGAGAGGCAGAGACACAGGCAGAGGGAGAAGCAGGCTCCATGCACCGGGAGCCCGATGTGGGATTCGATCCTGGGTCTCCAGGATCGCGCCCTGGGCCAAAGGCAGGCGCTAAACCACTGCGCCACCCAGGGATCCCCTACTATATATTTTTAGAGAATCAAAATATAGTTATTAATAATTACTAACTTGATACTTACTTGTCTGTAGGTCTTCACAGAATGGGGTATGCCATCACACACCATCAAAAGCCCTGTTCTCTGTTCCCACTGAGTTGATTTGACATGTTCTTATTTCATTATACAGTTTTTGCCCAGAGTAATGAAGGTAGAGTACAATTTCTCCCTTTTGGATATTGGCACAATTTCTCATTTAAAGCAAGTTATAGGTATTTTAGGGCTCCGATCTGCCATGTTATTATTTGTATTCTTTTTGTTCCTTTTGTTTTCTGTTCCTTTGTAATTAAAAAAAGATTTATTATTGATTTGAGAGAGAGAGAGAAAAGATAGAGAGAGAGCATGCAAGTGAGGGGGCAGAGAGGGAGAGAGAGAGAGAGAGAGAGAGAATCTCAAGTGTACTCTGTGCTGAGTGTAGACCCCATTGTGGGGCTCTATCCCATGACCCATGAGATCATGACCTGAGCTGAAATCAAGAATCAGATCCTTAACTGGCTGAGTCCCCTAGGTGCCCCTTCCTCTATATTTTTTTTCATGCTTTCCTATAGGCTACTTAAAAATATTTAGATTTGATTTACTTATAATATTTTTGAACATATCTCTTTGCACAGTTTTCTTACTAATTGCTCTAGGTATTACCACATATCTATCTATCTATCTATCTATCTATCTATCCCATATATTCCATTTAGATCCCTTTATTTCCCCATTTTTAAAATAAAATTGTCTTAAGTACTTTATATACATTGTGTATATATATGTATTCCATCTTGTTATAATATAAATTATATAAAAATAAAATATTATTAAAAGCATTCATGTGATGAGGATAACCTTTTATGTTTACTTTTATTTATGGCAGCTCCAGGCAGCTTACATTATTGTTATCTTTCTGTTGGAAAGCTTCTATGAGTCATTTTTTTTTCTATGAGTCATTTTTTAAGAGTAAGTGGGCCACCAACAAATTTTCTTAGTTTTCCTTGTCTGAGAATGTCTTTCCTCCCATTTTGTTCCTGAAGGATTGCGTTGCCAGATCTAGAATTCAGGGTAGACAAGACTTTTCTTTATGCATCTGCAAGAATGTAGTGCCACATTATCTGGCCTCTATGGTTTCAGGGGAGAAATTCACTGTCATTTGAATTGGTGTTTCATTATGCATAATGTGTCTCTTCTATTTGGTTATTATTATTTTTAAAGATTTTATTTACTTATTTGATATATAGAGAGAAGAGCATAGCAGGCAGAGAAGCAGACAGAGGGAGAGGGAGAAGCAGCTTCCAGTTGAGCAGAGAGCCTGATGTGGGGCTTGATCCCAGGACTCTGAGATCATGATCTGAGCCCAAGGCAGAAGATGAACCAATGAGCCCCTCAGTTGCCTCTGTCTGGTTCTTTTTAAGATTTTTTCCCTTGTCTTTAATTTTAAGAAATTTAATTATATTGTGTCTTTGTGTGAATTTATTCATGTGAATTTATCCTATATGAAGTTCATGTAGCTTCTTGAATCTGTATGTTCATGCCTTTTGCAATTTTAAAACATTTGCAGTCATGATTTTTTTAAACATTATTTCAATCCTACGGTTCTTCTTCTGGAACTCCAATGATACAAATATTCAGTTTTTTTTTCTTTGTTGTTGTCCCAGAGATCCCTGAGGCTGAATTCATTTTTTCAGTCTATTTTCCCTCTGTTCAGAGTAGGTACATTCTATCGATCTGTTTGCAAGTTCATGGATTCTATTCTCTGTTATCTTCACTCTACTATTAAGTCCATTCAGATAATTTTAAATTTTGGTTATTTTATTTTTTCAGTGATATCATTTCCCTATTTGATTCCTTTTTATGATTTTCATGTCTGCTGAGATTGGCTGTTTTGCTCTTTTTCCAGGAGGATTTATAATTGATTGTTTATAATTGATTGTCATAAAACACTTTTATGACAGCTGCTTTAAAATCCTTTGATAATCCTAACATCTGATTTATCTCAATGTTCGTATCAGCTGATTGTCTTTTTTAATTCACATTGTCATTTTCTTGGTTTCTTGTACAAGTAAATGCCTTATTTTATTCTGGACACTTTGGTGATTATGTTGGGAGATGCTTGACCCTATTTAAATCTTCTTTTTTAGCCAGCAGTGGCCTTGTTTAGGTTTACTGTTTTAAGTTCTAGCCTATTTTCATGAGCTTTATTTCCAATGACATGTTAGTGTTCAGACTCTTACAATGTTGTCTCCTCCTCCTTTTCTTCTTCCTCCTCCCTCCTCTTCCTCTTCATCCTTTGTCTTCTTCTCCCCTTTCTCCTTTTCCTTCTTCTTCTTTCTCTCCTTCTCCTTCTTTTCTTGGCATTGATGGGACTTCTAACTCAATCCCAGCTGGTGACATGTACAGGGCAGAAAGACATTTCCCTGAATTATCTGAATCACTGGGCCACCTTCTGTGTGTATGCATGTGTTTGTGGGGAGAGGGCAGAAACCATTGGACCTGAGTGTCCTGTATCACTGGGTGGAGATCAGGGAGATGCGGGCTTCCATGCTGATGCTGCTGTCAGCAGATTGATCTGCTCACCAGTTCCTGGTCGTGGGTGGGAATTGGGATGGCTTGGAATTCGCTGCTCTGGTTCATGTGACTCAGACCACTTGTTGGTTTAGAGAGAGATGGAGAAGGGCCTCTCTTTACCAGTCCTTTCACTAGACAAAGAAGACTTTGTTTGTTTAGTTTCTCTTTGTCCCTAGTAGTTCTGGGTTGTGATCTTTCCAGAGCCCATAGGAGGGTGTATTTGGGACGCAAGGCCATAACTCAGTGAACTAACCACATTTTTGTTCCTCAGTCTTAGGATTGTTAGTCCACCTTCTTCCTTCCAGGGTTCAAAGTCCTTTTATTATTGTCTGCTGAATAATTTCCTGGGTATTAAGTTGAAGTGAGAACAGGGAAACTGTCTATGTTATCTTTTTTCCAGAACTGAAGTCTATCCAATGTATATCTTTGATAGGAAACATTTTTAAAGGTTTTATTTATTTCTTCATGAGAGACACAGGGAGAGAGGGCAGAGACATAGGCAGAGGGAGAAGCAAGCTCCCTGTGGGGAGTCTGATGTGGGACGGAATCCCAGGACCCCAGGCTCACACCCTGAGCCAAAGGCAGATGCTCAACCACTGAGCCATCCAGGTGTCCCTAATAAGAAACATTTTTAATAAGAAAAAATGTTCATGTAAAGTAATAAGTGAATTTTTAATGTTTGAAACAGTATGTATGATAGGGACCCATTTTAAAAGATGCAGGTTCTACTTACAAATTTGCATAGAGAAAAAAAACAAATATGCATAGAAACTAGTTCAAAGAAATATATAACAAAATCATAGCTTTTTAAAAGTAATAGTATTACTGATAATTTTTATTATGTCTTCATGTTTGTGTGGATTTTAAGATAATTTCTATACTGAACATTTACTGATTTTTATAATCCAAAAAGAAAAATTAGGTCTTACCACTTAGCTCGTCTTTGAAAAAAATTATATTGAAGGGAAAATGAAACACAATCATAGGGGATAGGGTTCTAATTTTGACAAGAGCAGGCTAAGGGTATGTAATACTCTTGTGGTTTTTAAATCCTTAAATAACTATTAAAGAGGAATTGCACTTGTAATACGCTTCTCCCAAAGGTAAAATTTCAGGAGGACCAGAAATTATAGGAAGGGACATTTTGGCTTAATTTAACAGAGAACTTCTGTGAAAGAAATTTTGTTCAACAATGGCATGATCACTTGTCCAGTGTACTATGGAGAGAATGTTCTGTGATAGGAAGGTCCTTCAAGGTGATGGGATCTCTTTTCTGCCCAGAGCATCCCTGACATTCTAATTATCTAGTATAACACGTGAGAATGCTTGACTGCAACTTAGCTGTTGATTGGAAACCACATTTGTCTTGTTTGGAGAAAGCTAACATCTAAGAGAGTGAACATTTAATATTATGGCCTTCCTATTTATCTTTCCCTTGAAAGGACCATATGTTTCTTTGATTCTTTCCTGGTGCCGCTCATGCAAATCTGATCTATATTTTGCAGGTGAAGAATGGTAGAACCGCCCCCCCTTTTTTTTTCACCTTCTCCTAATTGTGAAATAAGAAAAAAAAAAAACCCTGCTTACAACATCTTGCTCCTGTCTGTCCAAATCTTTGTCATTTTGGAAATTAGATAAGGAGTCTTTCCCTGAACCTTTTCCTTTGTATTTACTAGGTTTAAGTAACTTATGAAGGTAGACTAAATTTCAGGGGTGTGGAAGAGAGGTAGGGCAGTGGGACTGGAGATAGCCCTTCATGGGAGGGCAGGAGCCCCAAGTCCAAATGCTTGTGTTTCTTTCTTGTATGCCACTGAGATTCCTACCTGAATTTCTCCTCAGCCATGCTCCTGGGAGATAATCCAGCACATGGGCCATTCAGTAGGTGTTTGCTGAAATAGCAAATACATACATGGCCCTGTAAAATACTGTGGTTGATCTATGCTAGCAGTTTATGAATCTCTTGCAGTGAACCTGAGAGTCCAGTAGATTGTTTCAGGATCCTTTGTAAAGAGAGCAAAGAGGTTGCAGAGAGAAGTTTGGATATAGTGTTTTGCATAAAGTGACACACAGGCAGAACCATGTGGCGGAGGATCAGCTTTGGAGAACTGTGCAGAGCATCACAGAGCTTTAACAACTCAGCCTGGAAGAGTTTTCCATTCTGTGTCTGAGCAATTTAAAATATCTCTTTTAAGAGCTAAACAGAGCCAAGACTACATTTCAATATCAATAGAAAAAGCCACAGGCCTCAGTGCAAAGCATGAAAGAAGCTTTGACTGCATAGACTGCATCAAATAAAAATATTGAGTGTACTTTAGAAACACATGCACCTTAAAATCTTTTCGTTCTCATGATGAATTTAAAGAGCTCTTTCTGCCTGCTGGGAACTCCAAGGGCTAGAGCCAGCATCCTCATAGTTGTGGTGAAGAGGCCTAACGAGAACTGTAGAAGGTCCCTGACTGTCTTCCCAAGGCTACCGGCCCTTTCTCTGCCTCAGTCCTCTTGGGATCCAGCTGCATTCCTTCTTTTGTTTCTACAAGCTTTACCCTCCTCTTTGTTTTCCTGAAGGCCTTTAAAACTTTTCGTTGATGTAAAATCAACCTGATAAATTTTCACAAAGTGAATCTTGATAAATTTCCCAAACTCATCTGTGTAATCCACACCCAGACCTAGAGAGAGCATTTACTAGGACAAGCGTGGCACTCACTGGGGCCCAGTTTCTCTGCTATATGCTGGACTGACTTTTAGCACAAAACATTTGTTTTCCGAGGTTTTGAACTTGGTATAATTAGAATTATACAGTAGAAATAGTTTCATGTGTGACTTCTTTTGCTCATTGAGATTCATCTATGTCATGGTGTGTCATTGTGTAGCACATGACTGCATGGAATGCAATGGCAGAGATATGTCGAGGTTTATCTAACATCCTGCTGTGGATGCACATTTGGGTTGCTTCCAGTCTGAGGCTATCATGAATAAAGTAGCCGTGAATATTCCTGGATGTGTCTTTCAGTGAAAGGTTGAGTATATACATCTAGGAATGGAATTTCTAGGTCCTGGAGGATGTAGCTTGAATAAATCCTACTAAAGAGTTTCCAAAGTGAACTGATTTGCATTCTCATCAGCAATGTATGAAAGTTCCTGCGGCCTCACATCATTGGCAACTCTTGGTATAATTTCTCTTTCATTGTAGCCATTGTGGTGTGTATGAAATACTATTGCCTTGTGCTTTTAGTTGGTATCTCCCTGATGGTTAATAAACATGGGTCCTTTTTATTTATATTTTTTGGCCACTTGGATATTGTCTTTTGTGAATCACCTAAGTTTCATTGTCCTCCCTCTTTTTCTTCTCTGAGGTCATCTGCCTTTTAAAAAATTGTTTTATTGTAGTTCTTTTTATTTTCTGGAGAAGAGTCCTTCATATATAACACATACATTTTGATATATGCACATAGATGCATTTTAGTAGTCTCTCTGTCTCTGTGGCTTGCTTTTCACTCTCATGATAGCATGTTATAAACATAAATTCTTAGTCCAATGTATCATTTTTTTCTATGTTTAGAGGGTTTTTTTGATGTCATATTTAGGAATATTTACCTACCACACATAGACTTATTTTCCTATGTCTTCTTTTTAAAGTTCTGTTGTTTTTATTTTACATTTAGGCATACAATATATCTAGAGTTGATGTTGTTTCTAGTATTATGTGGGGTTCAGGGTTGACTTTGTCCCTACGGCTATCAATTCATGCAGTATGTACATACCTTGTGGAGGAAAGACCACCTTATTCCCAGAGCATGAAGGTATGCCTTTTGTGCTAAGTCAGGTGACCATCTAGAGCTGTGCTGGTTCACAGAAACTCTGTTTTCTTTCATTATTCTATTTGTCTCCCTCCAGTTGTTTTGAAGAAATAAAATATCACAGAGACACTTAAAATCTCATGTTTCCTTATTAAACCTATTTTCTACTCTTTCTTTCCAGAGATATCCATGATCCTGAGTTCCTTCAAATAGGTGTTATATTTTTGCCACTCCTGTATGTATCCATAAAGGCATATAATATTATCATCTCTGAAATTTTTCTAAGTGGTATCATGTGGGGCATATCTTTTTGTGACCATATAATGTTTTGAGATATATTCATGTTGATAGATGAAGCTTTTATCCATTTAAATTTTAAATTCTATATGTACTGTAATGAGTAAACATGGCATTGATTTATTGTTTATCTTTTTTCTTTCTAATGACTAATTGCTGTGTTTTAACATTTTTTTATTATTAGTGATTATTAGTGAAAATTCTCCTTCTGCATCTCCTTATGTTTACATGAGCTTTTTCCAGGGTAGATATCTAGAAGTGGAACTGTTGGGCTGAAAAGCATCTGTACCCTCAATTTTTCCAGATAGTTCCAAGTGCTCTCCAAATAGATGCACCAATTTATGCTTCCTCAGCCTGGTATAGAGGCTCCAACAGCTTGCTATGTCCATGGAGACAGTGGGACTTTCCATTGTCACATCCTCACCAGCACTTGTTTTTGTTAGATGTTTAAATTTTTCTGCTCTGATTTGTGTGAAATGAGATCCTGTTACTGTTTCAAATTGCTTTTCCTCTGGAAGAGTAAGTGAAGCAAGTTTTTAAATATATACTGATGACTTGAGTTGTCTCTTTCAATTGTGAGTTTATATGTGGTTTTTACTCTCCTGTTAGGCAGTTCGTCTTATCAATTTGTAAGTGTTAAAGAACAAAGGCTCATGTTGAATGATAAATTTAGCAGTATTCAGAAGCACTTTGGTTTGAAAACTCCAGCAGAGAAACAGAACAAGGATTCTTTCAGACATGATTATGTCCTTTTATAGTAGTTGTCTTGTCTATGGAGTTTTTTTTTTTTTTTTTTGCTTTGTTTTGTTTTGTTTGTATTTGTTTTTAGTTTAATTACTGTATCTTTAATTTCAAAGATTTAGAATTATTTCTAATAATCTTTTTAAAATCTGTGTTTGATTAGTAATTTGTTTGCTAATGGATATAATACCTTCATTTGTCTCTGGGAGCATACTAAAATTAACTTATTTTAAACTCTTTGGTAGATGGTTTTACAACATTGGTGTCACTTTGAAATTTGTTCATTTTCATTAGTTGTTTCTGTTAGACATGTTATCTTGTATATCTTGTGCATTTTATAATTCTGATGTGTTGACTCATTCTGAGTAGCAGGGATACTTGGTTTTCTTTTGTATGTTGTCTTCCCCTCTTAGACGTTCCCCCCTCCCCCATCATCCCTTCCTATAGAAAGGAAGGATAGGGGAACCAGGGCTTAGTAGGTTGAATTTTTCTAGACTCTTGTTTCTGCTCAGGTCCTGATCTCATGGTCCTCTGATGGATCTTGGTTTCAGGCTCTGCACTCAGCATGGAGTCTGCATGTCCCTCTCCCTCCACCTCTGCTCCTCCCTTCACTCACTTTCTCCCGCTCTCTCTCAAGTAAATTAATAAAATATTTTTTTTAAAAAAGGAAGGACAGGTAAGTTATTTCAGTAGGAGGGACATTTCAATAAGACAGTTACCAAGAACCCATGGTAATTAGGAAAGAGACACAAATTTATAGAACTTAGCAGGAAAAACAAACCTCTTCATAGTTTGGGGTTAATGTAAACAATTATAGTGCCAAGGGCATTTAGAATCTCTCCTGATTTTTTTAGTGAACATTTAGTAGTTATCAAATAAGGTAGAATATGAAAGTAAGGTGATTATAGTGTTGTAAGAATTTACAAATATATAACACTGCTCTATTCAACTCCCCCAACCACCTGCTTACACCATCCTTCTTCTTCCTTGTGGAAGAAATAGGCAATCGGAATTTTTTTTTCTTTTCTTTTCTTTTCTTTTCTTTTCTTTTCTTTTCTTTTCTTTCTTTCTTTCTTTCTTTCTTTCTTTCTTTCTTTCTTTCTTTCTTTCTTTCTATGCTGACCCATGAGGAATCAAGTCCTGTGCAATAGGTTGGGAACAGGATTTGGAATCCACCACACTGCATCTGACTCTGTTTGCCGTTTACTGGCTTTTTACCTCAGACAATAACTTCAAACCTACAGTACGGTTTTTCAAGAGGAGCAGAAACACCAAGCAGCATATGAGGATTGTAGAAGATAACATTTGCAGAGCACTTGGAGAAGTGTTTGATACCCAGGTGAACAATAAATGTTACCTTTCTTACCAATAACCACCCCTTGTGGGGCCATTCATTCAATTTCTCTAGGTCCTTTTATCTGTAAAAGTGAGAATAACGTCTAAATTACAATCTGATGTCAGGGTTAAATGAAATAACCAAATCCATAGAAGTGCTTTGAAAGTGGAAAATGATTGAAATATAAGAGAAACTTACCATGCTTTGTTTTCCTCATGGTATATATCACCCCCGAAATTCACTGATGCATGTATTTTTATTGTCTTTTTCCAAGAGGGCAGGAGCTTTATTTATTGTTAGATCCTGAGAGCCTCTTGGCACATAGTGTGTACAATAAAAATTTGTAGAATGAATGAATAGTAAATGATTTCTTTCCTGGTATTGCTATTGTAAAATTGAATTATTTCCACTCTAGTTTTATAGTGATAACTCCACTCTTCCTCCTACTCAGAGCCTCACAATCTATGATCTCTTTCTGCATGTGTTTGATTCATTAATTTCTGTATTCATTCAATATGCATTAAGTGAATGTATTAGATGAACAAGATTTCCCTAACTTCTTCTCTACTCCTGTGAGGTCAACACTTCTGGGATGCTTTCTTAACATTAAGCGATCACAAAGGCATTGAAACCCAGGCTGCTTATCTCATCACGACTTACTATCTACCTGCACATGAACTTGAGCAGGGAATTAAATATGGCAACTTTAACACTTAACTGCACAAGAAAGGCATTGTGATCTGTTGATTTGAGTAGATATATTTGCTCTTTCATTTGTTTCCAGTTCTATTGTTATCAGTTCTGAGCAATTTCCAATACTAGGCTTTCACTTATTTGCAGAGTCTTCTGCTGACTCAAGGACTTTTGTGATAATTACATCAAATGTTATTCCAGCCTGTAACCAAGAGCCTTTTTAATCACCATTATAATTCTTATATTGAATATTACTTAAAGCAAATTTTATCTTTTATCTGAAAGAAAAAGCAACCTCATAAATATTTAACCTCTTGGGAACATTGTCCATGTTCAAGAAGATAGTGTTGTGTGTTAATAGACTTACTGTGGAATCTGTACTCATTTCCTCTTGGAGAGAAAAATAATTAAATTTAAAAAACCCATAAAAATTGCCTTTAACTCCAGGACTACTCACTGTTCTCCAAGCATAACATGGCATTTTCTACTTCCATAATATTGCCTTGCTTTATTATTTGTGCAAGCAATTCCCTTAGCCTCAAAATGTTCTTTTCCGTTATCTTACTATAGGTTCTCTACCAGCCTTTCATAGCTGAACTTAAACATCACGTCCTCCATAAAAATTTCATCAGTGCTTTAAAAGGAATCATTCCCTCCTTCCCTCATGATTATATAGCTGTTCCAATAATCCAAAAAAATGTTTTTCATCAAAGAATCTTTTCTAGGCCAGAATATATGGGGAATCCATCTTGACTAAACACATACACTTCAACCACAGCATTACGTGTCTCCAAGGCACTCATAGTAGCTGTGCTCATAAGACTACTATTTGAAAGTTGATAATCATGGGGATTTATTTTCAAGGCAACTTGCTGGTCATGAAGTGATTAGTGTTGTCCCCTGTCATTCTCAAAAATGTCCAAGATTGGAGGTGCATTATATGGTACCATTACTAATGCATGAGCCTTTAACATAACTGTATATTGTTTAATTGGTTGGCTGCTTATCTTAGAGTTAGAAGTTATGGTATTTCATATTTTTTCTCGGTGTGAGATTTTCATGACTAACTGAGCTTTAACCATCCTGGGTGGTACAGTCAAGCCCCTTCTTTAGCATTGTCAGTGAGTCAAGCCCATAGCTATGGATACATCAGCATCCTTGGTGGATGCTCTCTAGACTCTGAAAGACCACATAGACTCAATTTCCTCAGCTATGAAAAAAACAAAACAAAACAAAAAACAAAACAATAAAGGCCAGCTCTCAAGGCTGTTGGCAGTATTTAATGAGATAAAATGCAAATGAAAGACACACTTGTGAACAGGGAAATGCTATCTGGAGGTGTGGGCTACTGGCAGAAGTCCAGAATGTTCTGGTGAGTTCATGCCCTTCTCTTGACCTCAGTGTAATTTCTGCTTAAGTACACATTTTTAGAATAATCAAACTTTAACTTTGCTACCTGCTTCCTTGAGAGAAGGATGAGCAACGTCAGTATGGTCATGTGAGAAAAAATGGTTTTAGATTCAGAGAATGTTCTAGGGAAATAGACACAATTATGAGGGCTGGGAAAGGGTGGGGATGGAGAGCCAGTTGGGGCTGCTGCTCTATCTGGAGGGAAGGCACACTGGGGGCCGTGCCATGACTCTCACTCTACTGGCAAGGAGGAGTTGCTTGCTGGCTCACACAATGATGCATGTGGATTGGTGCCTTGGGTGGCTAAGGCCCAGGTGCACCTGGAGCCCGCCCACTTGGCTTTTTAAGAAGACTTCCTCACCCAACCATGGATGGACTCTGTACCCTGGACAAAAGCTGCCTCTGAACCTTTAATTACTGAGGGTTATTTTTCTCTCTGGGAAGAAACATAGAACTCCCAGCTTAATCATCTCTTTGGCAGGTAGGGCACAAGCTTTTCCATTAATTAATCTTTAATGTCATTAATTGGCTGTCTGTGTGGTGACAGGGAAAGGAGTAAACACTGTTGCAAATCAATTGAATTCTCATCTGAACCAGCATTTAGTTTTCAGGGTGAATAAAAACAATTACAAGCCTTTCAGTAACTGGACTTCCGGTGCCTGGCTGATAAGATTATTGAAGCAAAAAAAAAAAAAAAATACAGACAATGATCTCTGTTGCAGATGTGTTAATTGAAGGTTTTCTTTGCCACCAGCGCCTCCTTTTGAAATTGGCTCATTGATTTCTTTTTTTGCCTCTGTGGTCTATTTAAATCAAAATCTCTATCCCATGCAGACTTACTGATGAGCCATTTGGTTGGGGTCACCTGCTCTCCCAACACCTATGGTAGAGACTCAGTATGGTACAGAATAGTAGTCCCCATAGTGGGGCCCCTGAGGGGCTGGGACAGCATTTTCTGGAGACTGTTAGAAATGCAAAACTATAGGCCTCAGCCCAACCTAGTGCATCAGAATCTCAGGGGCTGGGGCCATGATTTGTGTTTTAATTTGTGTGGGAACTGCTGGTATAAAGCAAGGCTGTTTATACTTCTTTTGAGCAGGAGGTATTGTTCACTTTCCCCACTCAGGGGATTTACTTGATGTGGGGAAATATAAGAGGTGACTTGTTTTAATGGGGTGACTCTACTTGTCTCCTTGATAAAAATGTTGTGAGAAGTAAATTGCCTTTTCTTGACCTCAAATGCCCCTGTAACATTTGGCCTTGAGCAGCTTCTGACTTCTGGTAGTGGAAATGGCCATTGCAATTTGTTCAATTTCTGATGTTGCTCCTAGTTTACTGAGGCAAAGAATTAGGGCCAGGGAGGTGGCTTTGAAGGAGAGAGGAGGCAGAGGACAAGCTACCCCACATGAAGGAGAAAATTCTCCCATTTTGAAAATGGCCCTCTGCTGAGGGACAGAGAGGGTTGAGTGTTGACCTTGGAAAATTGTTAATACTTCCAGGTCTACATGAGAGGTCGCAAAGATGCTGAGAATGGCACCTTGCCAATTCAAGGTGGAGAATAGAAAGGAACAGAGCTTTTGCACAATGGCTAAGAGGAATGAACAACTCTCTCTGGATGATCCATGTCACCTTGGTCAAGTCCTTCTGGAAAGGAACAGACAGAAAGCCCAACAGAACCAACTCTTCTGTCAAGTGAGGAAAACAAGACTCAGAGTTCATCCCACTGCTCTGACTGACTTTCCTCAAATCCTCTTCTAGGCTTGCTGAGCTGTGCTAACATTTATATTTTTGCAAACATCCCAGGACCCAAAGCCAACGTCACATTTGCAACTGGAAAGCAGTGACCCTTAGCCAATAGGACTATTTCAGGTTCTGAATAGGAAGGAACAAGAGCCACATAGTTCTCTTGATTAGAGGAGGATAATGGGGACCTTTGGGCATTAGAACTAATTTCATTGTTTATCTATTCCTTTGTAATTTAGGAAGCCAAAGACTGCAAGGGTGGAGTGTGAGGGATTATGTGATAGATTGTTGAATGGGATAAATTAGCAGCAAATGAGAACAGGTCATCTTGAATGGCCTCCTTATATACTGCTAAATTTAGGATATTAAATTTTCCTTCTTCTCCCTCCCCTCTTCTCCCTCTCTTCTCCCTCCTCTTCCTCCTTCTTTCTTAATTGCTAAAGTTTTCGTGGATACAAACAGATAAAGATAAGGCCTCTACACGACCACCTGCCAGGAAAGCAGATTACTCTTGCCTTATATTGGCATAGATTACAAATATTTCTTCATAGAACATAGCAGCCCACTTAAGGGTATGTATCCTGGGGAAGATCTGTTCATTAAATATGGGAAAATCAGATTTATTTTATGAAAGCTCATATATCTTAGAGTCCTCACTTGGAGAGCACCATGTTCAATGAAATGTGTAAATGTCAGAAAGGTGTTCTCACTTTGCACAGTCCCGTGGTTGTTAATGGCACTCTGAAGCTGAAACGATCCCTACAATAACTAGTTGTATATTATACCCTTATAGTAAGTAGTTGTTGGGCGAAGTCTCTACTCAAGATGGGGTATAATCTTTTTTTTTTTTTTTTTTAAATGGGGTAAGATGGGGTCTTGAGTGGGCAAGCTCTCATTGGCTGAGAGTAATTCCTGGGAGAATCCACACTTCAGCTGACATCGGGAAATATACTTTGGCAATATACCCGGGGGTAAGTTCCTCAGTCTTAAGGAGGGTATCTTGGTGCTGCACCCCAACATAATCACAGTCCTCCTCCACTGCTTGGATCCATTTGCTGGATGTAAATTCAGTCTATCTGGGAACAGCTTTTATAGGATTCTGGTTGATCTCCTTTTGTGGGGAAATTTATGAGGGTAACATTAATGGGACAATTTAAAGCCCCCACTGCTACCCTTGTGCTAGGGGCCACAGCTAATACTCCTCATCTTCCTCCTGCATGGCACATTGGGACTCCCCTCATGCTCTTTTAGCATCTCTTCCATCATGGCCTACCTGATGAGGTGACCTAGACATTCGTCCCTAAGGGGTCTGGGCCATGATCACTATGTTATTCACAGGCCATGAATGTTTCTTTTGCCCACTTAGCATTACAGTTGGGCAGGAGATCATCAAAAACTCCAGTGGATCGACTAAGATTTTCAGCATACTTCCTCCTATCCCCATTGCGTAATGGAGATAGTCTAACATCCTCCTGAAGATCAGAGTCAGTTATTCCTTCAGCATAATGAACTTTCTTTGCATTATGCTGGTCTCTCTAGACAAGGAACCTGAAGTGACAGGGGCAGCAGCTGGGGCTAATAGTTTAATGGGACTCTCACTGTATCTCCTGGTAGAAGCATCCTCCCTGTGGGAATCAGATCCTCTAGACTCATGAGCTACATTTGTGTGGATGAAAGAGAAAAACTCAAGTAGCTTACTGACAGTGAAAGGAAGTGGGCTTGCTCCTACTTTTACTCCTTATTTCTCAGATTTATGGATTCTGCCTATTGGGGCACAGAACCATACCATGGATTTAGGGCATATTAGGGGGTGTTGGATGGTGGTACTCATCTTCCAGTGTATCATCTTCAAGCCAGTGCCTCAGTTGTGTTTTCAGAGGGTTGTCCTATGGGTCTTTTATGTGGCAGTTTCTAGGTGGTGTAGTGTACAATGTACAGATCCTCTAGTTTCATATCAACTGCCTCACCTACTTCGTTGTAAGGGTCTCATGAAATGTTGATGAAGATCTTGAATCAGTAAGTTAAACATTTTTTTAACCCATCATGTATTGGTGCTACTAGAGCCTGCAGTCAGAAGGGCAAGCGTATATTCAGAATATGTGTCAATTTCAGTTAGCATGAATGAAAGAATTTCAACCCTCTTTGGAGCTCCACTGTAATTATAATTAGTTCTTGAGCCTGATCCTCAGCCTTTTCTGCCACCTGGCTACAGGAGATGTGCCTTTTTTCCCCCCCATTGCTGCCAAGGAGGCCTTCTGTCTTCCATTCTTTGTCTTAAATTGGTAATCACTATCAGCCTTTCCTTGTCTTTCTCTGATTCATTAAGAGCCCCAGCAACAATCATCAAATTTCATTGTGCTTATAATTGCTGTCTCTCCCGAAATCCTCAAACCCCTGTGATATTGTACTGACCTTACTTTTACCATGCACACAAGTACATTTGCTTCTGTCTGCAATCTATCCCAGTTTTCCCACAGTGAAGATTTTAAGTCACCTGGTGACAATGTGCAAAGAGACTATTAGTTCCAACCTACCCCCAAATGATTTACTCTCATTAATTGCCAGCAAGCAAGCACTATAACTCCAAAAATCCCATTTTAGTTTCTGCTTCCTAGAGCTCATCCTGGCACCAATGCCATATATTGGCTTCCTTGGGAAAGTCTTCTCTGAGACTCTGAAATGGATATTTGTGTGAGTTGGTTTATTGGATAATTTGCTAAGGAATATTACTTGTGAAGGGGGTGAGGGACATAGGACCAGGAAGGAGAAGTTGAATTGCATTGTAGGTGCAACAGGTAATTTTCCAGATTACCAGGGGATTACTGCTAGGCAGCCCAAAGCAGCAGATGCCTAGTAACTTCCCTAGGAATTCTTTCCTTTTCATCTTCTTGAGATGCATATTTTATACAGATTATAAGTTATAGATATGTATCTGTCATTAGCTCTTCTGTATAAGGATAGTTGGGTGTCTGTGTGTGTATGTACATCTGCTCCTATTTACGTAAACGTCGAGCCACCTTTTGGATTTCACATCAAGTAGAAGCAAAGCACTTTGGATTGGAGTTTTTCTATTTGCTTGTGTTTGCTTGTGGGAGAAGCCTCTCTAAGTTAATTATGCTTGCTTTTCCAAGAGAATAATATGCTCTCAGTCTGGGATAATTAGGCAGTCTAATTAACCTTTAAAAAAAAAGCAAAACATAGCTTTATAGTGGCTATATCCCCTTCATTAGGTTAGTTTGGCTCATCTTAACTGGCATAGTTAATATTGCTGATTTGCATATCTTTTCCCCTGGCATTTAGCACCATAACTTGTAATGAAAACACATTTTAGAGCACACTAGAGATTGAGTTAATGGAATTGGCTATATCACAAGCAGAGATTCTTCCAATGGCTATAGCTCTATCTTCATATTTACTGCAAGGCACTTAAAGGTACAATTTAAAGTGGGAAAGCTTTTTGAGTAATCATTTTTTTTAATAATTAGCTTAGGAATAATTTGGAAACTACCTCTTGCAGCACTTTAATAATGTAAAGTAAGCTATTTCTGGAAATGTTAATGGAAAGTAAGCTCCTTGGAGATTGCAGAGTTAAAAGATCCGTAAGAATGGCTATTAATTATGGCCCAAAGCCCTCTTTCTGTTATTAGGCAACACAATTATAAAGCAAGATATTGCAGCATTCAGAATTCATAGTACCTTTCCCATTAGACACGGAGATAATCTAAGCCAGTTTGTAATTCAGGCAGTGGTAAGAGCAGACCTGTCACAAATGGAAGGACTTTTATCTCTACCCTTGCTGTATTGGCATGCAATTTCCTTTGGCTTAATGAGGGGGGCATGCAACAAATATTTAGAATTAAATTAGCAAATATACCCTATTCAAGAATTCCAGTATTAAAACACTAAAATTACTATACTTCTCAGGACATACTTTTTCTTCTAGTATATCAAAGAAAAGCACACATTTCACAGGATCAGTGCAGAAATGCCCGTGAACTCTTGGATGTGCATCTGTCCACTTGTTTTTGATTTATTTATTTATTTATTTATTTATTTATTTATTTATTTATTTATGAGGGAGGGGCATAAACAGGAGAGGCAGAGAGAGAGGGAGAGAGAATCCTAGCAGACTTTACGCTGAGTGCAGAACCCCATGTGGGGCTCAATCTTATGATCCTGAGATCATGACCTGAGCTGAAATCAAGAGTTGGCCACTGATTGAGCCACCCAGGTGCCCCAGTATCTGCCCACTTGGAAGTGTTCTCAGCCTCAGGCCTCAACCCTCATGTTTCCCCATCCCCCACCTTCCCTGGTCTGTGCAATCATCTTCTCCTTGAACAGAGTTCTGGGAACATTTGGGATGTGTCTCAAATGTGCCCAATAGGTTTTGTCTTTTCATTTTCATCTCCTGCACAACCAAACTAGTGATAAAACATCAGTTTCCAGAAATCTGATGGATTCACCTGCCATAGGCTACTCCCACCTTTTCCTTGGCTTAAAAGCAGGAGTATATTCTGCTTGTGGCTGCAGGGTGTTTTTGACCTCCATCTCTCTGCATCTTGCTTTTGACCAATCATTGGAATCACAGGTAGTATCTAACAAGGCTATTTTTATACAGTGCTCCCTGCCTAAGTGGGCCTTGCTCATTTCAAAGAAATGCTCCAAGTGATCCGCTAAAGCTTTAACATTGTGCAGGAAAAATATATTACAGTTTATAATAGAGAGCCTGTAACAAATGTAAGACAGCTGTGAAGGCAGAAAAGAGAAAGGGTCTGACAACAGCTTTTAGACTGTTCTGCTTATCTATACCTCCAACTGGTTTAAAACAAAAGAATTGTAAATCCTTCTTTTGTACACACTTCTATCTGATATTTGTCTTCTCAATAGGTGAGCTTTTTTAAAGAAGAAGACTCCTTTGCAATCAACGATATTTGTTCTCCCTTTTTTTTTACTTAGTGGCTCAAACTCCAGAGCATAAATGAATTAGAGATTTGTTATTAATTGAGAGAAGTTTTAGTAAGTTTGCCAACAACAGAGGCATTGCCTAATCTCATTGCGGACATGCCAATGGCTATACATGTGTGAAATTAAGTCGATTGAGCCTGAGTCCTGCCAGCCTATCTATTTTTATCTTTAGACGATGTTTTCTATCATACAATCCATTAATGGCTGCTATAGAAGGTTTACTGTAATATACAAGACACTGGCAGTGTCCCTTTGATAGCTCTTCAAATGTTCCAGGAGCTAGGATCAGAAAGTCAGATTTAATAGCTTACAAGATTTATCCCAAGCGAGTGAACTCTGAGTGAAAAAAACAAACAAACAGACAAACAAACTTGTAATCTTGGCTGAGGAGAATGGATGTGTTACTGACGGACTCAGATTTTGCTGGAAAAAGAGGCTTTAAGATGTCACACCAGGAGCTGTTTCAGCACCTGCTGCCGAAGCACCTGTCAATGTGCTCTGTGCATTAGAATGAAGAGTGATTCAGGACAGAAATAAAAGGTGAAAAACTGAAAATGTCAGTCCCTCAATCACCATCAAGAATTGGTTAATAGGAGAGCCCTTCTTAACTGTCTTTTTCTGTTGTTTGAAAATAAGTAGGTACTATCTTGCTGTTGTTTGAATAAAGGAAAAAAACATTGGGTAGAGAAAAAAAACACCTAAAAATATCAGTTGTTGATAATAAAGGTGCATATTTACATATTCAACCATGCAGCACACATATATTTAGTGTCTACTGCCTGCTAGGTGCTGAAGATCGTATAGTGAGTAAGACATATAGGTCTCAACTTTCGAGGAGTTTAGAGACTACTGTGAAAGAAAAACAGTAAAGAACTCAACGTAATAAATATGTAAGATAATTTAAAGCACCTGGTAGATGCTAATTAAATGATTGTTAGCTAAAGAAATGGAAATGATAAGACGCTATTAAACAAGGAGAACTTGATATGATCTAACATATCAGAGGCTGAATGGGGAAACACATCATTCATAGCAATGTCCTATCTACAAGAGTAGGGTGCTGCTTCTAAGGCATGCTTTCTTCATTTCACATGCATTTATGGAGCTCCAACCGTAACATGAAAACAAATAAGGAAAAGTTTTGGATTGCTGAAGAGGCCTTGATTAGCTTCAGGAACCTTCCTCTGACAAATGTTTCCATTCTTTGTTCAGGTGGGATTGAAAATACTCAGGAGTTCCATTAAAAACCGGCACAGACAATCGGTTTTGCATATCCAAGAAGAGTATGCTCCGGTTCTTGTCTTCCAGGAGTGAAGCCAGCTATGCAGATGCATAACTGCAAGAATACCTCGTGAGACCTGCACACAGGAGATTCAGGAAGAATGGGACACTCTCAGAGATTACCACTCTGGAAACCAATTTTATTTGTACATGTTGTCACAACGAAGGAAGCAATCATGCCTATTTGGATAGTATTATAAATGCTCATTGCACCCTGCTCATCATGAAATTGTGTGTATTAAAATGGAAGCCTAATTTGTCTTATGTAGTGTATCAGAGGTCTGTTATAGTAACCATAATCAACAGTATCATGAAGTGTTCACTCATGCCCTCTATTAGTGAAGAACTAATAGCCCATACTTGAGAATCTTGATCTTTCTCCACAAGAAGTTGGTAGTGCAGGATATCTGTGAATCAAGATAGAGTCTTCTCTAAACACTTGGGACAAGAGCATAACTGAAATCCCACGATCCATACACTGAATTATGGAAAAGTTGTATATCGCATTAACAAATTTGATATATATGCCTTCACTATGATAAAACATGTGTACAGGTATGTTTTTATTTGCCTCAAAGTCAACAAACTATCAAAAAACTGTACTCCATTGTTGCATGTGTTTGGGTGTTGTTTTGAAGAGCCAGTGGTGTTTACATAAGCAATTGTTTTATTGTGCAAAATGTTCCTCTGCAAACTTACACAGTTGTGTATACTGCAATAATTAAAAAAAAAACCTCTGAAATAAAGAATTGAAAAAAAAAAAAAGAATTGAAACCAAAGAGAAGCAAGAAATTGGATACTCAGCACTATTGGGAAATGATAATTCATTTCATTCATTTTATTAGGGCCCATTGTATTTATTTTTAAAGAATATTTTATTTATTTATTTTGAGAATCAGATAAATAAAATAGTGGGGAGAGGGGCAAAAGGAGAGAGAGAATCTTGAGCAGACTCCCCATTGAACACAGAGCCTGATGCAGAGCTTGATCTCAGGACCCTGAGATCATGATCTAAACCAAAATCAAGAGTCAGATGCTTAACCAACTGAGCCACTCAGGCACCCCAGTTCCCATTGTATTTCTCTCTGGGGAGACAGATGAGACAAGTAATTTTGTCTTTCCTCTTACCCATGGTTCTTCCCTATTAAATCTTTTCCACACCCCAAAGCAGTCCATCTCTAACCTAAGAAGTGACATAACCTAAAAATTATACAGATTTTGAATGCAGTTCTTCTTGTCTGGGCATGGGGCAAGAGATGTGGAAAAGCATTTTCCTGGGCCCAAACGGTGCTAGTATATGAGCAAGCTAATTAGGGTTATGAGTCTCTCTATGCAAATACTATATACCAGATCCAAAGTGACAGAAGTGTCTATGTATTTTGAATGAATATAATTTTGGGGGTGTTTGTAATATGTGCACCCCTCTAAAGAATATACTACAGAACAGGGGACCCTCTTGCCTGATCTAAGGGGGTACTATCTGATCAAACACTACTCCCAAGGCAATTGAGTGCTATTATCATCAAGAAAATTGAAAAATATCAGGGTAATCAAAATTTGGTGTATACTATATATTCTTATTTATAACCTAGTAATTGAGTAGTGTATTTTTAGAAGTGTCCAATTCTTTTTGAATCACTCTGTATAAGGAATAGTCTAGTCCCAAAGATGCAGTGATGCCTATGGGAAGATAGGGTGGTTTTTCAGGGGACATGACCATTGGATGATTCCTTTTTTTCTTTTTAAGATTTTCCTTATTTATTTGAGAGAGAGAGAGAGAGAGAGGAGCACAGGGAGAAGGACAAGTAGACTCCATGTTGATCATGGAGCCCACCATGGGGCTCAATCTCATGACTCTGATATGGTGACTTGAGCCAAAATCAAGAACTGGATGTTCAACCGACTAAGCCATCCAGGTGCCCCTGGACTGAAGGAAGAGTAGAAATCAGCCAACTGGAGCAAATGCAGGAGGGCATTTCTGGCCAAGGGCAAACAATACACAAAACTCCACGGAGGTATGTCCAAGCAAGTGCAGATATTTTGGGTGGTTGAATGCACATAGATGAGCTGGAAGAGGAAGATGAGGGTAATGGTCCCGTCCCAGGAGAAATGACAAATACTGAATTGAGGCAGAGGCAGGGGGGAAATGCCACAGTAGTGGCAGTTGGACAGATGTTAGATACAAGGGACTCCCAGGTTCTGGCTGGAAAGGTTTTGTAGTGCTCCATGCTCTGGCTTCTGCTTGTACCCAGTATAGCTTTGGCAATATGGCAGTTAACAAATTAGGTGCATGCTAGTATGATCTCACCTTAAACCCTTGTCAGTAAGATCCAGTGTGATTCAGTGTGTTAATCAAAAGAATGTACAGTCCATTCACTGCACAGACCCAAGGCGTGAATGGAATTTTTCAAAGGCAATAGAACTCCATACTAGGTAGCTGTCATGTGCCCGTTCTGGAATGAGAAATTAATAACCTCCTAGAATCGTTCATTATAAGATTTGAGTAAAGAAAAGATGATTAAATCTCTAAGTGATAGACTTGCTGATTTCTCTGATTCAGAATGATTAAGATCAGCTGGCCAAGGGCATGAGGACTCCTACCTTCCCAGGGGGAAGTACCCCTCTGTGTTTGCCTGCCTGCCTGCTTGGCTGAGGATGTCTTTAGGGGGACTTCGAGGCAATGACCCCATCTGGCTGCTCACCCTGATGTTTGCTTCACATGCAGCACCGAGTGGGGGTGCTTCAGACTTCAGTGTTGCTGCAATGCACCACAGTGTGGGTTCCCAGCCTCATGTCATCATGTCTCATTTGAATTATTTCTTTGCCCCATCCCATAGGGGCACCTGGGTGGCTCAGTTGAGTGTCCAACTCTTGGTGTCTGCTCATGTCATGATCTCAGAGTCCTGGGATCGAGCTCCACCTCGGGCTCCCTGCTCAGTGTGGAGTCTACTTGTCCCTCTACCTCTGCTCATTCCTTCTCTCACTCTCTCTCTCTCTCTCTCTCTCTCATAAATAAATAAATAAATAAATAAATAAATAAATAAATAAAGTCATTAAAAAAGTAAAGTATAATCCAAGCAAGTTGGGAACTATATAACCACAGTGGCTATGATTCTGAATACAAAAGAAAAAAAAAAACCCAGCAGAATGTCAAGAGTGAGACTACTGAAAAGACTCGCCCAATACATCTTGATTTTCTTCCTCTGGATTCTTCCCCATCTGTGCCAAGGATTTTTGTAAAGACTCAAACACCCTGACTCATCTATTCCATCAGTCCCAGTGAGATGTTTTACTCCAAAGGGTGGGGTGGTCCTCTGTGTGTCCTGTTGTAGAGGAAGAGGGAAATGTCTTCATTGGGAGGCTCATTTGTAGGAAGAGAAGAGAACAGCATCCCCTTCCTCATTTTCCTCCCAGGTGGGTCTGCTGATGTCCCCCTCCTCTGAGCAGATGCCCCCTCACTTTCCCTATCAATGTCATCAGGCCTGGATGTGTGTTATGATGACACCCTCCCACCTCCCCAGAGAAGTGAGGGCTTAGAAGAAATCAGACATACCCGTATTACTTTGCTGAGGTTACTGTAGCAAAGCGATTGCGTGGCTGAGACAACAGACATTTCTTTTCTCATGTTTCTGGAGGCTTGGAGTCAGAGATCAGAGCATGGGCAGGGGTGGTTTCTTCTGAGGCTTCTCTCCTTAGCTCGTAGGGGACCATCTTCTCGATGTGTCCTTGCATGGTCTTCCTTCCATATCTATCTGTGTTCAAATATCCTCTTCTTTTAAAGACTCCAGTCCTATTGGATGAGGGCCCACCCCTCTGGCCTCATTTTAATGTAATCACCTCTTTAAAGGCCTTACCCCCAAATATAGTCACATTCTGAGGTCCTGGGCTTAGGACTTCAACATATGAATTTTAAGAGGGCTCTTCTTACCTCCCTCTCTTGCAAGCATCTATTGATAGAAAGCTTGGAGCTGGTCCTTTGCGGGGAGTTTCTTGGCCTTCACTTTATCTTTGAGTCTCAGCCAATTGCTGTGCTTCTCTTCATACCAGGTCACCAGCCTCCCTGGGACTGAGTTTTCACCCCATGGACTTGTCTAGGATGGAAGTTTCTCTTTTGAGATACCAACCTTTTTGACAAGTCTTTGGTGCCTAATTAATGTTCACTATTTTCTTTCCTGGATTTGTCCCTATGTTCCCAGCCTCCTGGGGTCCCTGGCTTTAGCTTCCCATGGCCAAGTGTTCCAAAATAGCCGGTTTCATCCATTGCCCCACTCACTGGAGGCCTTAGTTTCCTGAGAATCCTGTTAAGCCCACTCAGCCAACTGAACATCCTTGGCCAAATCATTTTTTTAAGGACTGGGGCTCTAGATCTACAGAAGTCTTCTTCAGAGGTTAATGTCTATGGAAGACAAAGTATCCCTACTCTTTAGCCTCTTCCCTAGTCCCAGGGAGTAGATACTGACTTGTTATTTTGCTTTCAGGATCCTAGGTCTAAAATGAAGGCTGAGGATTCAGAAAGTGTGTGTATGTGTGTGTGTGTGTGTGTACAAAAGATGTGTGCATTTCAAAAGGAAACTGTCTTCCATTTTTCTTCTTTATTATAACCTCTTTGCTGTCCTTTGCTAAAGAAGCAAAGTGATTCTAGCATGCATCTTCCAATCGGTGAAGAAGAATGCATGGATGGTTTCCTACTAATGTGGGTCCCACATTCTGGAACTCTGGCAATTTGAAGAAGAGAAAATAACACAAAAGGGGTTGTGTGGGTTAAGCGAGTTTGCTTCACTGTGGTGGTCTTCAATCTCCTCGTCTGTAACTAGAGTTAGTAATGCTTGCCTTCCCCAAGTTGTTTTGAACTCTGAATACTGTGAGTGAGAATCTCTGCAAACTATAGTAGACTATAACAAGTCAGAGTTTTCAAAAATGTACATTTATGATTAAAACAACCGTCACCATATGGTGTGGGAAGAAAGAAAGGGCTGAAAGGGAAACACTGAATTATTATCCCCAGAAATTTTTAGCTTTGCAAGAAACACGCGTTAGGAATTATAAGGGCAGACAGATTTAATCAGGGGTCCCTACAAAAGCAATCAAGATCAAATGAACTGTAATTACAGTAATCAGTTCATGAACTTTAATGCCACGTTCCTAATTTCAAATATTATGAAGTCCTGCATAGTGAATCAATCTGTCATTGCAAAGATAATAAAATTTTCATGTCTGATGAGATATATTCTATTTGACTGAAAATTTGTCATTCTTTTCATCAGCAGCCTCATTAGGGTCACTGTTTTATAATTTTAATTAAAGTGAATGAATCTTATGAATATATCTATCATCTCTCTCTTTCTGCATCTCCTTATTTATCCACAAATGTTTAAAATAATAGATTTAATATAACTGGTTATGCTTATACGACTCCCCTCCAAATTTCTCCTTAAAGATTATTTTCTCCAAGAAGCCCTTCCTAGTCCCCAATTAAATCAGGTTCTCTGATTATCAAACCCCACAGTGGGCCAGCATCTTTCTGTAGCGTGTCCCAATCTGTAGTTCTATCTTTACTTTTGTGACTATGTGTTTAATGTTTGTGCCTCATGGTCCAGACTGGAAGACTCAAGAGGGTGGAGAGATTGACCATGTCATCCACATGGCCTATGGTGGGACTCTTAGATTCAATCAACCTCACTCTCTGTGGCCTGTGAGGTGCTTTGTGGGTTGAGGTCTATTTCCCATGCCACCTCCTTTTCTGTTTTTCAAAATCCCTGGCACATTTCTACTACTGGTCTATTATACTTGATGTTTTCTCTGCCTGGAACTTTCTTCCTCCAGATTTTGCCTGGCTGTCTTCCATGCAAAATGTCATCCAAATGTCACTGTCTTAGCAAGCCTGTCTCTGATCTCACACATCAAAACTAGAGATGCCCCCCTCTGCATTCATCCTTAATTTTATTTCCTTCTTTTGTTTTTCTTTCCGTGCACTTGCCACTATATGAATTATCTTTCTTATGTACATATCTATGTTCTTAAGTGTATTTTTGTATATTTATTACCTGATCCCTTCTAAGATGTGAGATCTCTGAAAGCAAAACTCTATCTCTTTGATTTAATGATGCTTGATCTTTGTAAGTACACAAATACTTGTTATATGGATAAATACATGATCAATACCTATTTGAAGGTATATTTTGGATGAGTGAAATGAACAATCACTAAGTGAACTTTATTTGATTGATTGATTGATTGATTGTATATTTTTTTCTTGGAGTTCGATTTGTCAACATATAGTATAACACCCAGTGCTCATCCCTTCAAATGCCCCCCTCAGTGCCCGTCACCCAGTCGCCCCATCCCCTCGCCCCCCTCCCCTTCCACTACCCCATGTTTGTTTCCCAGAGTTAGGAGTCTCTCATTTTGTCACCTTCTCTGATTTTTCCCACTCATTTTCTCTCCTTTCCCCTATAATCCCTTTCACTACTTTTTATATTCCGCATATGAGTGAAACCATATAATTATTGTCCTTCTCTGATTTACTTACTTCACTCAGCATAATACCCTCCAGTTCCATCCACGTCGAAGCAAATATTGGGTATTTGTCATTTCTAATGGCTGAGTAATATTCATTTTTATTTTTCTTAAAGATTTCATTTATTCATGAGAGACACACAGAGAGGCAGAGACATAGGCAGAGGGAGAAGCAGGCTCTCTGCAGGGAGCCCCATGTGGGACTCAATCCCTGGACTCTGGAATCATGCCCTGAGCCAAAGGTAGATGGGCTTAACCGCTGAGTCACCCAGGCATCCCTAAGTGAACTTTATTATAACAAGTTTATTCAGGTAAGATTTAAGAAAAATTACAAATCATGCTTTGGCATTCCATTGAAAATAAGAGTTCTGTTAGGAACTGATTTGCCTCTGGATAGTCACTTGTAAAAGCAGACAGGACTTCTCAAGTAGATATGAATTCCATTCGGAAGTGGGTGAAAGGTGTTGATGCTACTGGGCCCAGGTGTTCCTCAGCTCCTTTTGGCTCCTGGCCATGCACAAGGTTGATATGGCTCCAAGTTCCTAACTGGAATGTGTCTTCAGAGTTCTGTCCTTGAGAAGATTCTACTTTGAGCCATAGAACTCCCCGGCATAGATTATTTGTGAGTAGAAACAAGGATTAAAATCAATGCCTTTGAGGAGTGCCTAGGTGGCTCAGTTGGTTAAGTATCTGACTCTTGATTTCAGCTCAGGTCATGATCTCAGGATTGAGAGATTGAGTCCTGTGTCAGGCTCTTTGTTCAATACATTCTGCTTGTCTCTTTCCAACCACCCACTCAAGTTAATAAATAAAATCTTAAAAAAAAATCAATGTCTTTGAGGCCAGGTAATTGTTCCAAATAGATTCACTGTGAATGTAGGTTTTGTGTTGACTCTGAGCCATGCCCTTTGCACTCTTTCCTTTGAATATCTGAGGCCACCTGGTCTTTAGCTGAAGAGATGGTCCTATGTAGACTCAGACAAACCCTCTGGAAGGCATGGACACTTACAATGCTTTAGCTCATCACTCCAGCCCCCAGAACTGAGTTATATTTTCCACTGTATTTCTTGACTTTGACGTCTAGTCTTGTTATAGCATCTTCAAGGATTCCATTACTTTGCTGTAGTTATTGTTGACAATTCATCACTTGACCCTATGGAAAATTCCTAAAACCAGTGCTTTGCTAGTAACCTCTCTTGACATTCTTCCTGCAGTGAGTACATCTCTTATTCCACAGTTATCTTTGTTTATCCTGGTAACAGCACTTCTACAGTATTTTTTTGTTTTTTATTGATAATGGTTTAAAATTTCCTTAACTTGGGTACTATTTTTTAGTAGTAATATGCATATATTAACCTTTTAAGAATTTTACTAAAATTACTTAATGCAACTTAAATTTCTATATTCATCTATAGGTTTTATCTGTTATGGATTGGAATTCAATCTTTCTTTCTTTCTTTCTTTCTTTCTTCTTTATTTCTTTCTCTTTCTTTTATAGCAGCTTTATTGAGATGCAATTCTGGTAGTAAGAAATTTGTCCTCTCCTAAAGAAAGGGAATTCTAGCAGGCAATTTTAAATACCTTTTAGTTTCCTGAAGGGTAAGAGTATCTTTGTCAAGCAAGGTAGGTCATTTGGATCACATCTGATAGTTTATGCTAAGGGAGATGCTAAGTTATGCTGAAGAGATGATACTTGGTCATGCCAGAAAGACCAACCAAGTGAGTAGACAGTTGGGGCTTTGAAGTACCTGATATCACTAACACCACTTTTGGGCAAGGAAGAAGGCCTGGAAATTGACTTTAGCCATATGTGCCATGATTCCATCAGTCCTGCCTACACAGTGAAGCCTCAACACAATCTCTGGCACTGAAGCTTGGGTGAGCTTCCCTGACAGGCAATACTCCATGTACATTGTAACGCATTAATGCTGGCAAGGTAGCACATCCCTGAGAAAGGTAGAAAGTCCACTTTTGGAAATCCTTCATACTGCCCCCTTTTTAAAAAAAAGATTTATTTTTTTATTTTAGAGACAGTGCGGGGGGAGGGTAAAGGGAGTGGGAGAGAGAGTGAATCCTCAAGTAGACTTCCCACTAAGCGCAGAGTCAGACACAAGGCTCGATCCCACAACCCTGAGATCATGACCTGAGACAATATCAAGGATCAGACACTCAGCTGAGCCACCCAGGTGCCTCTTTCAGGCTGCTTCTTACATATCTTTTCCTTTGGCTGATTTTAATTTGTATCCTTTCATTATAATAAAACTATGATTGAAAGTCCAGTGCTTTCCTGAGTTCTGTGAGTGATTCTAGTGAATTATCAAACGTAAGGTTGGCGGTAAGAAACCCTATAATTTGTAGTCAACTGTCTGAAGTGAAGGTAGTTTTAGGGACCTCCAAATTCGTGTCTGGTGTGTGAAGTAAGAGCAGTAAGAGCAGTCTTAGGGGGACTTAGGTTCTCTAAATTTCTTTGCAAATTCACATAAGTTCAGTGGCATTTAGTAAATATACAAAATTGTGGACAAATCACTACTAATTCCAGAACATGTTAATCACCCCCAAAAGTTTTGTACTCTTTTTTTAAAGATTTTATTTATTTATTCATAAGAGACACACAGAGAGAGGCAAGGACATAGGCAGAGGGAGACGCAGGCTCCCTGGAGGGAGCCCGATGCAGGACTCAATCCCAGGACCCAGGGATCATGACCTGAGCCAAAGGCAGACACTCAACTGCTGAGCCACCCAGGTCCCCCAGCTTTGTACTCTTTAGCATCTACTCCTCATTCCCTCTTTTCCTCCCACTACCAGCCTCTGGTGACCATTAATACATTTTCTAACTGTACTTACTTGCTTATTGTTACATTTCATTTAAATGGAATAGTACAAGAGTGCCTGGATACCTCAATGGTTGAGCAACTGCCTTCAGTTCAGGTATCCTGGTATCCAGTCCCACATTGGGCTCCCCGCAGGGACCCTACTTCTCCCTCTGCCTATGTCTCTGCCTCTCTCTCTGTGTCTCTCATGAATAAATAAATAAAATCTTAAAAAAATAAATGGAGTAGTACAATATGTGGGTTTTTTTTTGTGTGTGTGTGACTGGCTTCATTCACTTAGTATAATGTTTCAAAGATTCATTGATGTTGTAGAATCAGGACTTCATTCCTAAATTATATTCCATTGTGTGGATATACAACATTTTGTTAATCCATTTATCAGCTGATGAACATTTAGGCTATTTCCACTTTGTGTCTATTATGAATAGTGCTTCTGTGAATATTAGTGTATGAAGTTTTGAGTAGACATAGATTTTCAATTCTCCTGGATATATACCTATAGTGGTTCATATAGTAATTTTATGTTTAACTTTTTGAGGAGTTGGCAAACTGTTTTTTTTATTTATTTATTCATGATAGAATGAGAGAGAGAGAGGCAGAGACACAGGAGGAGGGAGAAGCAGGCTCCATGCCGGGAGCCCGATGTGGGACTCGATCCCGGGACTCCAGGATAGCGCCCTTGGCCAAAGGCAGGGTATCACTTGCAGTTTTAAGTTGGAATGCCTGTTAAGGGAAATGCTTAGCTCAAAAAGTTCAAAGTGAAATTAGACCTCTAATACCTTCAACTGTAATCTTCCACGAATGTTAAAGAATGGAATGTCAGGTATAATTGCACTTAGCCAAGGGAGTATTTGGTTTTTAGGAAGGAGGTTATCTATCATTTCTGGAACCATGCAGTGTAATTAACCATCTGTTTTACATATAAACATAAATTCTATTGACCCTACTTGTCCTTGGCATAACTGTTTTTCCAAATATACCCAGAACCAAGAGAAGATTATGCTGACTTACTCTTAGCATCATGTTGAAAGCTTCTTCCTAGTAACAGATTTTTCTCTATACATGTTTTAAATTTTTTTAATTTAATTTTTTTTCGTTTTTTCAAGTGTGGATTATGAATGACAGATATTTCAGATAAACATTTGATAAATTCATTCTATATTCCAGGAAAATGAATTAGCATTTGAATAAAACACCTGAAAGGCAAAGCCATCTTTATTTATTATTATTATTAAGTACAAGCTGATCATTGGCTTGATTAGATCTTTCATATAGCCTAAAATTATTGAGACTCATTTTCAATTTTCCTTTTCCAGTTTGAGTATCAAAACTTTATGCCCAACACAACATCATTTGCCATAGAAAATAAAGTTGCTACACTCATCCAAATCAGACAGTACTTTACTTCATGGAGACGAAGAGGTATTCTGGATGAATAACTGTGAGAATATGAGAGTTGTCTGAGAGTTATGCTCACAAAAATCTACCATCCTAAGTGGGGAGATGTGCAATACTATGAGTAAATAGGTGCTGAGAGGATGTGGAAACCTCGAAAGCTGTAATTAAGGCTTTCCGGAAGTCATCTCAGAGAGGTAGTTTGGAATGGATGCAAATGCAACTCAGGCATCTGAAATCTTATTATTTGTGCTTTCTCTGGACAAAGCTCATGGAAAATAGATGGTTCACAGTCAAAGAAGTATGAAATCAGAAGAGTACCATGTCATGGGCGGCATTGTATACTTGCACCAGCAGATAGCTGGTCTTGGCCAAGTAAACTGATGCATCTTACTTGTTTGGGCCACATTATTCCTTCAAAATGGAGCCCCCATACCTGAGAAGCAATTGTTGAGAGTAGCTCATATTCTTTACTTGAGTTTCCTACTTACCAAGTGACAATGATTTTCCATTTCATGCTTTCTCCTTGTAATAAGGGAATGAGTTTGTGAGTCTTATTCCAAGAATGGTAGTTTTCCATCTTACATTAATATGTTGGAATTCTGTTTATTTTACTTATTTATTTATAAATATATATTTTTAAAAATGTTATTTATTTATTTTAGAGCTAAAGAGAGAATGAGTGAGAGAGACAGCACAAGTAGAGGGGAGAGCAGAGGAGAGGGACAAGCAGACTCTGCGTTGAGCATCAGCCTGACATGGGGTTCGATCCCATGACCTCAAGATCATGACCTGAGCCAAAATCAAGACTCAGTGCTTAAATGACTGAGCCACCCAGGTGACCCTGAAATTCTGTTTAAATTTGACCTTGTTTCTGAGAGACAGAACTGCTTCTGCAGTTCCAACCAAGTCTCCTGGATCACTAGATTTTGGACCACGGGGAGTTCACTTTGTCTGTCCTTTCTGAGCAGCTGTCTGGTCTTCATTAGGTGGCATTTGATCTCACTTTATTCACCTGAGATATGCGTCAAAGAACAGGACACTGTTAGAAGAAATTAGGCAGTGAGGCAGGTTTGTTTTCTGTTCTTTTAATCTATCAATTCTGTGCCTAGTTCCTCAGTGTCAAGTTTCTTTTTTTCACCTGGCAATACAGCTTACCTAGCAATGCAACAAACCAGTCTCATCAAGGTGTAAATGATGGATAATGTCATCCATCTTGCCATCTACATGTTGCTGTACTTTAGATTGGAGCAAAAAATGTTGGAATTATCTATCTATCTATCTATCTATCTATCTATCTATCTATCATCTATCTATCATTTATTTAAAGGTTTTATTTATTTATTCATGAGAGACACACAGAGAGAGGCAGAGGCAGAGGCAGAGAAAGAAGCAGACTCACTGTGGGGAGCCCAGTGTGGGACTTGATCCCAGGATCCTGGGATCACAACCTGAGCCAAAGGCAGATGCTCAACCACTGAGCCACCCAGGTGCCGCAAGATGTTGGAAATTTAGACATCACTAAGCTATACATGCTGTGGGAGACAGTTTGGGTGTTCATTCCTATCCACTCTGACTCATCTTCTGGTGCCGAGGAGGGCGACATTCTCTGATTTCCTTTGCAGTTGGCATCTTGTGACAAGTTCTGATAGTGGACTGTGAGCGGAGTGATGTATGTCTCTTCTGATCTAAAACATTTTGTGCTGGTGCAAGATCCCCCAGAACTCTCTCTCTTCTGGGCAAAAGAGAAACTTTCATCTTTATGTCTATGATCAAAATGACAGTCCCTCCAACAGCCTGGGTTCCTGAGAGACTGTGTGGAGAAGTACAACCCTTTTCTCTTCACTGAGTTTGTATGTGTGTCATTTTGTGTCATTTATGGATATGGACCATGAATAAAAAAATTACTATTCTGTTTTTTTTAAGATTTTATTTATTTATTTGTCAGAGAGACAGAGAGTGTGTGCGAGCGTGTACACACAAACAAAGGGAGTGGCAGGCAGAGGAAGAGGGAGAAGCAAATTCTCCACTGTACAGAGAGTGAGTGCGGGGCTCAATATCAGGACCATGGGATCATGACCTGCGCTTAAGGCAGATGCTACCCTAAGCCACCCAGGTGCCCCCAAAAATGACTATTCTTATATTATTTACTACCAAAAATTGAAAGTTTTTCTGTTATCTCAGCATCATTTGGACCAGTATGGTATAATAGAAATAGAATGTGAGCCACATACATAATTATAAATCATAAATTGTTCAGTAACCCCATTAAAACATGAAAGTAAATAGTTGAAATTAATATAATAATATATTTTATTTACTCCAACATTTCCAAAATATTATACTTTTAACATGTAATTAAGGTAAAGAAATCACTAATGAGGTACTTTTTTTTAAAAAAAATAATCCTGAGTCTTTATTTATTTATTTTTGAGATTTTATTTATTCGTGAGAGAGACAGAGAGAGAGAGAGAGAGAGGCAGAGACATAGACAGAGGGAGAAGCAGGTTCCATGCAGGGAGCCCGTTGTGGGACTCCATCCCAGGACTTTAGGATCATGCCCTGGGCCGAAGGCAGTGTCAAACCGCTGAGCCACCCAGGCTGCCCATATACTGAGTCTTTAAAACTAGATGTGTATTTAGCTGTAGTTCATCTTATTTCAAACCAGTTATAGTACAAGTGCGCAATCTCCACAGGTGGTACTATATTGGACAATGCAGGTCTATACCATCTTGGCTAAACATATAAATTCTGTAAGCAGAGATTCTAAATCAGTTATGATTTATCATCCTGGGATTGTTATTGTGATAAAATTAAAGAATTCTTTCATTCATTATCTTTAACTTCTGGACATTTCTCTTTGCATGTTTTCCCAACTATTTGGGAACCCCAAGGGCTATCTTTGTTGTGTGAATCACAAACCATAGCTCTTCTTTTTTTATTTTTTATTTTTTATTTATTTATTTTTTTTACCATAGCTCTTCTGAGGGCTTCTTGAGTTGTGCAGCACACTGCGATGTGAATATATACAGAATACTTTGCTGGGTGCAGGAGACAGCCACAGGGTTATAAAGTTTTATGCACTGGCATGTCGAGCTGTTTACTCTTCAGGGAAGGCACACAAGTAATAACATCCGATTCAAGCAGACACCTGCCAGGGCATTGATACTTCATCCATCTATTCTCTGGATGTTAAAAGAAGAGAGAAAACATAAAGAGGCTCAAATACCAGAAGCAATACTTTCAATTCAGTTTAATACCCTATGTGTGTCTTAGTTCAGATTTCCTCTGAAGCCCTGAGAATGGATTTCAGTACAAGTAGTCCACCTGAGCTGTGCAGAATGGTATAGTGACCCAGGAAGGGGAGTGTGCTCTCGTAAACCAGCTGCCACTGTGGGCAATTAGTATTTGACTCTGAAAAGAAAGTCTGGAGAATAGTGTCAAATACAAGGTGTGAAATTAACCCAGTCTAAGCACAAGCAGGCTGAGGAATTTACACACCAGCTCTGAGTCATGGGTTGTGGGTGTTCCCAGGGGAGGTTGGTTCCCGACACTCCCGGGCAGGAGCACCTGCAGGCCCAGAGACTTCAAGACACATATTCAGAACCTACCCAGATAAGAGAAGTGATAGGTTGGACAGCTATGGGTGAGACATTGGCAGAGGCTGTTCTAATAGGACGTTCGTTTCAATATTGGAAGAAATCATAGAATTACGGAGCCAGATTTGACTAATCAAGCCAAGAAGGAGGATTTCTGAGGACAGATTTAATACAGTGTTACAAATTTAGGTTAAAAAGGGGAGAGTTTGAGTGCCAGTGCTAATCTTTAATGAGGAAATTGAGGTGTCAGAGATGAATGTGGCCTCAGATCTTACACTTGAGAAACCGAAAGCCATGAGGCTTTGCTAAAAGTTGACAACAGTTTTATCGGTACAAAGGTATGAGGAGGGGCTGACTACTGCTCTTGGACATCATGGTGGAGTGGCAACTTAATTGATGACCTATATACTCTGCAGAGGCTACTCAGAAGAATTGGACCCCAGACACTGACACACTATAGACAGAGCATCCATCCGGCAGATTATACACCCTGCTAATTTGCAAAAGACATTTCCTCCTTGATGATTTTTTTCCCCTTGATGAATTTTATAGCTTTATCATAATCAGTCATTTTTCCCTGAAAGCACCCATGATGTCACTTTGATATCACTTTGATACAGTAGATAAAGGGTAGAGCAACATCCTGGTCCTAGCTTAACAAACTCAGTAACTATCAATCTTTTTGGTTGGGGCAAAACTTATCTTATATTTCAGACTTAATATTAAATATTGAAGCTCTGGTAATTAATCTTCTTGTTCCCAAATTCTGAAAGTATCTTGTTGAGGAACTGTAGCTCCCTGGGTAAGGTGTACAAGTACCTTCATATTGTCAATCCAGTGGAAAAAGTTAAGCCATTTTTTCCCTTCCTAACTTGTGTCCTATTCAGAGAAATAAAACAAAATTCAATGATCAATTATTTATTTAACATCCACTTTTTCTAGGTTTCAGACAGAAGGAAGAGGGTAGAGATAAAACAAATATAAGTAATAATCTTATAACTAGACCTCAGAAGATATTAAAGTCTTTCATTAAAAAATATTAGGATGCCTGGATGCCTCAGTGGTTGAGTGTCTGCCTTTGGCTCAGGTTGTGATTCTGGGGTTTTGGGGTTAAGTCTTGCATCAGGGCCCCCCAGGGAGCCTGCTTTTCCCTCTGCCTATGTCTCTGCCTCTCTCCGTGTGTCTCTCATGAATAAATAAATAAAAATCTAAAACAAAAGTCTTTCATTAAAAAATATTTACTGTGAATATCCTATGTGTCAGGCTTGGCTAGGTGCTGAGGATATAATGTGAACAAGATAGATGTAAGCCTCGAGCTGGTGGGGAACCAAGATAAGTCAAAAAGAAATTATAATACAGTGTGATGCATGTGGTGATAGGATGACAACAATATGTCTCGGGAACTGAGTTTTTTCTCTCCTTGCTGTTAGCCATTCCATGGCCAAATTGGTTGAGGATTTTAGTGTTATCACCCTGCTGGAAAAAAGAGAAATATCCTTCAGTTTCAATAGGATGATGATCTAACAACTGACTATGAGTTGAATTTTAAGAGCCCAAGATTGCTGAATAATTCTTGCTTTGGCACTCGATTCTATTTGCTCAGGTGTTCCAGAGACATTCTAAGAGGCTAGATCTCTAGAAGAAGAATGTCCCAGTGATTGCAACTCTGTGCCATTTTTCAATGGAACAGGATTAAGAGAGAATAATGTGAATGTATTTTTTAAAGGTAAACATGCCAAATGGATATGGGGAGGTTTTCATAGTATTTGTAGTAGGATCTCTGGTTGAGTTTGCATTGTCTCTACATCTGAGTCAGTCTGGGCTGGTCGGCTGGGCTTGTGAGGCAGGTCTATCAGGAATCTGTTTTCATGAGAGTCTCCCAGTTAAGAACTTATTTCAGGGAAGGAGGGAGTCAGGCATAACCATAGAGTTGGAGGGGAGGAACAGAGTGATATTAGTGCTGAGTGATGAATAGCACTTCAGTTAGAGTCCATCTCAGCCACAAGGAAGGACTTTTGTTTTCATCATAAGACGAAAAAAGTTCAAAGTAAAAACTGGCAAAGTTATTTCTCCAAAAATATGAGTCAGGGTAAGCCAATCCTGTCATATCAGAATATAAAGGGGGAAAGGTAAAGGTTTTGTCCTAGACCTTTACCCAGCATGGGCAGCGTAGGGGTCTGATGCACTAGAGTAGTATTAGGAGGGAGGTGACAGACATTGCTGCTACCTCCGATGGAATTCTGAAACACATGGGGGAAGATGGCAGAAATTTCTTAGTACCAGTAGGCAAAGCTCATAGCAGTGACAGCATTGTAAGGTGTAGCTAACTCAACCATTGCTAGTGTTCAATGGCTGGCAGTAGCAGTGGCACCCAGCAGAGATGTGAGCCTGTTAGGGATTTAGCAGTGATGTTCCATGGATGCTGATGCGCCTATACCTGAGCACATGGGAGACATTCCCTCAGAACTGCTAGGAACCCTTGTTGGTGGACGGGAGGCTTTACAGGGAATAGAGTTCCTTGCATGGTACCATCATCTTCTTGGAAAGACAGTCTCCTGACATTGCAGGTGAGATGCTATGGGGTCTTCACATAATTACAGCTTCATCCCAATGGCCCTTTGGGTCTTTAACATTCCATCTTCCTTTCTCCCTCTCCACCAGAGCTCATTATTAAACTTGCTATTTTCTGCCGATCTCTTTCAACAATAAAGCTGGCTTTTTTGTTTAGTTCCCTGCCCCTACCATTGAGGGTCCATCGAGATAGATATTGCCCTTTCACCTTTGAATTGGGAGGTTTCTCTTTCCATCCCTTAATTAGGGTATAGCTCCTTTGATTACCTTTACCTAAAAAAGTCAGTACAAGAGTGACATAAATGGCTGTGTACTTCGGTTATCTCCACTAGAAAGGCAAAGTAACCACATCTTGGTGATTGATTTCAAGAGGTCCAGAAGATTGTGGGCCCCACTAGGACAGGGTGCAGGGAAACACTAATATGGAAGCACATCTGAGTGCCCTCCACCCCCCAGGCTGCCAACTGCTCTGCATCCTTGTCTTTGAAAGAGATAGACTATGACTTCTTGTGGCAGCTTGGGAAGTTTAGAAATTTTCTAGAGAAAAAAAAAAACTGAGTTCGTTTAGGTTAACAATTATTAGCAGTTTATTTCAGTAGGTCTGATTATAATACGTGAGTGAAAATTTACGAAATAAACAGCCCTTTTAAAAAGCCTTGGGAATGAGCATGTGAATTTGTCTCTTTCTGCTGAGTGACTGACATTAAACATTCAAATCACTCTTCACATTCATTATGTGGAGTTTGAATAGATTCGTATAATCCTAACCTGCTGTGTTCTTCACTTGCTAATCTCTTCCAACACCAGTGGAATATTAATGATTACGGAGCCATAACACTTTCCATAACCTCTGCTATTTATTCTGTGACAAAATTAAGTACAGTCTGTATTTAATTACTCAGCATTGGACTTCAGCAGGAAAGAATTCAATTTTGTAAAATAATAAACTTTTGGGTAATGGTATGCATAATCAATGCATATTTTGTTCATTCAGTGGCTATCTTGAGGGCAGTCATTATTTCTTTCCCTGTTTAAAGGAATGTTACACTTTTAAGGTCACTGTCCTCATAGCCTTCCTTAATTAGCAGCAAAAAAAGAAATGAATTGAGCTTTGGACATTTCTTTTCTGGTTTTAAAATCACCTTTTTGCATTTAGCATTAAGGTCACAAATTTTTGAGGCCAAAGCAGGGTTTTCCCTGGATATTTTTCTTGGACCACTTCTCCATCAGAAGTAGTAAGAGGTGGCATATTTTCTTTTTGTCAGAAAAACATGTATATAACTGTGTTATTATCCAGGGCTGAGAAAAAATAAAAGCCCTGATGACAAAGGACAATTCCTCCTTGACACGAGAGTACATTTCTACGCTAATAAGGTGACCACCAGCTATTGGAGTGCCAGCTGGTTCCTTACAAGCATTTGTTTGGTTAGGAAAAGATAGGTACTGGAACTTTGCTTCAGGCTCTCAGATGTTGGTGTAGCTCTACGTGTCTGGTTTTGCTTCCAAATTAAGACCTGAGTTTTAGCTGTAGTCTTCTAGGTCCAACATGATAGCATTATCCAAGAATCTTTTCTTCTCTTCATTATTTTTTTTGCCATTTCTCATTCCTTCCTTCCCTAACTGTTCTCAAAAATAGTGTGGACACACAGGATTTCTCTGAAGTCAGAAGGTGGCCCCTGAAAATAGAGCCCTTTCAGTGTGGTTCACTCCAAGTCTCCTTTGAAGACAATCACACTCTCAGGTTTTCAGCTGAGAAATTGTATTAAGACCTTAGGTTGGTAAACCGCGGGAGGAAGGACGAGGGGCTGTGAGATGGATTGCTGACTATGGGGGGATCGGAGAAAGAGTGAGTTCTGACTTTCTCTGGACTTTTCATCCTTGATATTTGTGGAAATGGGATGAGGTGACATACCTAGACCAATCCTAACAAGTTGAGAAAGTGGAAAGTTCAGCATCTTGTTCTTGGTACAACACTCCCCACCAATCCAATGTGTTATCTATATTTCTTCAGGACTTGAAGGGAAGGCTTTGTTGGGAGAGAGTACCCTGCTTCTCCCCAAGCTTAAGAAGACCAAAGCGCTTCCTTTCATAGAAGTAGAACCTGCAGCTCTGAAATGCTAGGTGACATACTCAGAGCTGCAGACCTAAGATGAAGAGAAGCTCTTTTGAGTTTTATGTCCATATGCTGGTTGCACACTTACCCATCTACAGCAGCCAGTCCACTGTAAAGTCTTTATAAGAGGCAGCCCAAAATAACCATATGCAATGAGAAGATAGGCAGTTTTGGTTTTGTGGCTTTTTTCGCCTTTGCTTGAAGAGCACACAGCTTGTCAAAAATGAACCATAGGTAACATAAGACTTAGATCTCCTCAGCTGTTGGCCAGTTGTTTAGTTTCAAGGTTTATTGGTTCAAATTCCTGTAAAATTAGATCCAGGCTCCACCCTTGTCCACCCCCAGCCTTCTCCAACTGCTAACCTTATTCAAGAAGGAATCGATGTTTGCAGCTGGCTGCATTCTCCTCCTGCCCCCACCTTCCACAGTGTTAAGCGAGAAACACAAAACACATGGATGCTCATGAATAATTCAAGCCCCCAAGAGAAGGCTCTTCCATACTGACCCAACACAAACCTTTCCCATCAATCTGCATTTTTTTAAGCTAACCCTGGGAAAGCCAACCTCCTTCAGACGTGCGAATACAAGGCAATTCTGATTTGCAAGCCTAGAAATGTCCTCCAGTAAGAAAATCAATTCAAACCCAAAGTGACATTTCACTTCTATTAAGTCAGTGTTGTCTGGCCTGCATTATTTAATAGGGTGTATCTCTTATAACCTCTGAAGAGTTAAATCTCATGAACAGTGGAGCAGAATGCTATCTGTTATAATTTCAACGTTAATGATTGGAAACACAGAATTCATTATTCTGCTGCAAGTAGATTCTGAAATGGTTTTCATTTCAGTCCATCCATCAAAAAAGAACATGCCTCAGAAGATTTTATTGACCTTATTTTATTTGGGTGACCCATTTGTTTAAACATTTAGAATTATTACCCCAAAGGAACAGTACTCAGGGGCATCCTGCCCAGCCCTGGTTTCCAGGTAGAGGGTGGCATCCCTTATTTGCAAGGTGAAGCACTACTCAAAGAGAATAGCCAAAAGCCTCAGAGAAAACATGAACTGTCTCAGAGATTTCCTTTCAAGAGGGATACAAGAAGAGTCTAGCAGGAAATATAGGTATGAGGAGTTACTTGCTTGAAAGCTGTAACTGAACATTCATAACTCTTTGGGATTAAATTTAAGGCTACTGTAGTCACTGGAAAAAGTCAAGATTAAAAAGTAGTTCTGGGGTCCAACTTACAACTGCCAGTTCGATGGATTATTTTTTCCCCAAAACTATATTAGCTGATTGGTTGGATTATCTAATACGTAGTTTATTTGGAGGTAAGACATTTCCCTCACTTGTAAAACGGATAATAGTAAGTGAAAATAAATAGATATTTATAAAACTTGGATTAGAACATAGAAGGACGAATTAGGTCAGGGTTTGACAAATTACGGCCCACAGGCTAAATCCAGCTCATATCCCATTGCTGCAGATAAAGTATTATTGAAACATACTTGTTCCATTCATTTTCAAAGTTTCCACATCTACTTCCACATTACAGTGACAAAATTCAGTGGTTTGGGAAGAATTGAGTGGTTTCAAAAGATATCATCAGGCTGGAAAAGCCAAAAAATATTTACTCTTTAGTTCTTTTTTTTTTATTTTTTTATTTATTTTTTACTCTTTAGTTCTTTATCCAAATTGTTCATCAATTCTTAAGTTAGACTACTGTACTCATGACCCATGAGAGATAGTATCTACAGATCCTTTGAAAGAACAGGTATTTATTAATTCAAAAAATCAGAGAGAGTTGGCTTGGAAATATAATAAAGGCTAAGTTGCCAAAGAAAAATGACATTTAATGACATTATTTTTTTTAAGATTTTATTTATTTATTCATGAGAGACACAGAAAGAGGCAGAGATATAGGCAGAGGGAGAAGTAGGCTCCTCGCAGGGAGCCTGATGTGGGACTCAATCTCTAGACCAAGATCATACTCTGAGCCAAAGGCAGACACTCAACCCCTGAGCCACCCAGGCGTTCCAAGTTAATGACTTTTTTATAGTTGAAGTGTTAACTAGGTAACACATAGGAGCAAAAATTTGTTTCTGGTGCCATAGTGAAGGAAATCACCAAATTCAGAATTTGTCAACACCATTTATACCAAGTTTAGGAAACTGAAGTTTAGTCTAGTCCAAGTTCAGGACACTGAAACCAAGAGATATGGAACATGTATATTTCATCAGATTTTGCTATAGTCTAGATCAGGGGTGGGTAAAATCATTCTATAAAATCCAGATAGTAACCTTTTTAGGATTCTCAGGCCAATAGACAAAAGCAAGCAACTGTTCTTGGAAGGCTAATCCATTTATTTTACTGCTGTTCATACAAGGAGATGTGGGGCATAGCTTGTTGACATCTGGGTTAGAGGGAAGACTCCTTACTACTTCCACTTCTTTTGGTTCAGCTTCTGTGCTCATTAACCTTTCTTGTAATTACTAAATGCTAATTTTGTCCTACTGAGAAACCAAAAAAAAAAAAAAAAAAAAAGGACTGGAAATATTGACTTCCAGCAAAGCGAAAAGCTACCCCCAACCCCACTAGTGTGTCAACACACTTGGATCCTCAAAGCCTAGCCTAGTGCCAGGCATGTGATGGGTATTTAATAAATATTGCTGAAAGAAGGGTGATGTTGCCAAGGCAGTTCTGCCCTGTGATGGCCCATCTGGGCACACAGCTTGTTTCCATAGATAAAACTTCCACTTATAGATCTCTGTCTCTAACAGACATTTGAAAATCTAATTTAGCAAATATACCAGGTGACATCAAATTTGTTCTCTTGTATTATTGCTGACCTAAGAGGTAACCTGGTGCAATGACCTGATTGCTCTTGCTATTCAGGCAGCTTTCTAGCTTTCTTTAAAGTCTGTAGGTGATTTAAATAAGGATCTTTTCTACCATCTTATTGTTGAAGAAACTGTTTTTGAGCAGATAACACTTCCTCAAGTAGTACTTACTTTGGGATATCGTGTCTAAATTATTAGATACTTATTTTATTTTATTGGGAAAATATCTTTCCATCGTAGACTATCACTCATTACCTTTATGGAAAAATATGAATGAAACCATAATTCCCTCTTTTTTGAGGCTTAGGCTACATCCTCTTTCTAGCTTTACTGTTTTTGTTTGTTTTCTGGCTCTGTTGTTTTCGACACTTGTTTATCAAAAGTTTTGGCATCTGACCCAAAATATTTCTCTCTCCCCACATCCTTGCTATGATCATGGGTGATTTCAGTTTCCAAGTGGTAATTTATACCATGATCTCTCAATTTTTTGACCCTCAGTGCCAGGGTTTTGTCCTCCACTCGTCCTCCACCTCCCATTATATCTCTGCTCAGGTCATCATCCACAACTGCCTATCCCCTGAGAGCTCTGATTTGGTGATCCCATTATTTGCTTCAAATGTCCCCTGGTCTGGTGTCTTGTTCAACCTCCCCAATTATAGCCAATCTTCAGACACATCAGGGTTCTTGGTCCTTGTATACCTCTACCTTCTCCCAATTATTGATCCTGCTCACATCTTTCTTTATTCCTAATGCAATTTATATTGCTCCTTTCCCATAAAGCCATTTATTAACATTTCTTTGGCTTTAAGGGAAAGGTCTTTTAAGATTCCTATTTGTCAATAATGTTTATATTATGACTCTTTTGAAAATTAATTTCAGGGCTTTGGCACATTCTAGAATAGTAGGGCAGGACAAAAATATGATTTTTGAAAATCCCTTATTTTCTTTATAAGGAAATGTTCCTTAAAAACATCTATTTACTCTCCTTGCTTTATCTAAAGAGTTCAGCTGTGTTTTGAGCATTTCAAGATGTATCTAGATAAAGCTAGTAATATTGAATTTTCTACAAATTTTCTCCAGTAAAACCTGGCTATGTAATTACTATCTTTCTCAGAAATATTCACATAAATTGAATTGACCTTGTGGTATTGAAAATCTGAATTAAATGACCCAAGCCATAAAGGGAAATAAATGTAGTAGAATTCTTCTTAATCTCTTGAGTGTGTTTATGCATATCGTTGGACTATTCTGCTGGTAATATAAGAGCAATGTGTCATTTGATATAGCTACAAGCCATAAAAATGAATATTTTTAAGAAATAAAAATCAGACTGAATTCCATGCCTAAGCTGATAAATAGACAAACAAACCAAAGTCAAAACCAAAACCAAAAACATAGCTATTAAATCACTGGCACCTACACCCAAACATATGAATAGCAGCTTTAATTCAGAACAAATAGTCATGCATTAATTGACTTTTACTGTTTTCATGAACACAGTAGTTTTGTTTTTATTAATTAAAATAGTGCTTATGTCACAAAATGGGAAAAATAATTTTCTTATTATGTATAAAGGGATTTTTCCTTTTAATCAATTGTGAATGTTATAGAAATTACCTTTAAAGGGATTTTGAACAATATTCTTCATTCTCTCCCGCCCCATCTCCTAATTTAATAAACTTTGCAGACCTAAGGGAGAGTTTAAGAGTAGTTTATTAGGAAGAATCTTTCTGCATTTATATTTGAATTATATTTTGTCAAATAAAGAAACATGGAGGTTAATTTTAGTAATGGAGGATTAGGTAATTCAAATCAACCATTTTACTGAAGGCAAGAAAAAAAAGCTACGTAATACCTAAAAAAAGTGTTTGCTTGTAGGAGTTGGCAGGATAGTGAAGGCGAGAACCTCAGAGGCCAGAGCCCAGAGAGCTGAGTCCGTCATCTGGGACCCCACTTATAGTGGCAGCTAGGAGGTTCCTTAGTGCTTTGACAACCTTGCTGGGATAAGTGATAGGACTTAATAAGATTAATAATGAGTTTAGTGCATTTGCTACATGGACGGTCAATACAGAAATTATATTTCTATATTAGAGCAACAAACAGAAAATGAAAAATAATTATTACAAAATATAATCTATACATATTATTATCGTTTTTTAATCTATACATGTTAGAAGATTAAATACTTTGGAATAAACCCAACACATGATGTTCAGGATTTCTTCACAACTATGAGACACTTTTAAGAGAATTTAAAGAGTGATGAAGTGGAATTTGCCAGGTCTTCACAATAGCTCAGCTTCTAATGGTTCCTAAACTGCTTCGATCATTGATCCTAGATCAGTTCAATCCCACTCAAAATCTTACCAAGTTTTATTTTGTTTTTCTTTTTTTTTTAAACATCTTTTTTTAAAAATTTTTATTTACTTATGATAGTCACAGAGAGAGAGAGAGGCAGAGACATAGGCAGAGGGAGAAGCAGGCTCCATGCACCGGGAGCCCGATGTGGGATTCGATCCCGGGTCTCCAGGATCGCGCCCTGGGCCAAAGGCAGGCGCCAAACCACTGCACCACCCAGGGATCCCTTGTTTTGTTTTTCAGTGGAACTTGACAAGCCGATTCTTCCAAAGGACCAGAACACACTTAAAGAAGAAAACCAAATGGGAGGATTATTGCAATATATGTAGTTAAGAGATTAATATATAGGTACAAAGATCAATGGTTAGCACCACCAATAGTATAAAAAGAAGACCCATATGTATATAGCAAATGATTCATGATAAAAATAACACTTCGGAACAGTAGAGAAATGTTGGTCTTTTCAATAAATGCTGTCAAAGTAATTGGATGTCCACACCAAAGGAAATGAAATGTGATCCCTATTTTAGGGCATATACAAAAATTAATTCCAGGTTGTACTGTAGACTTCCAAATGGCTAGTGAATGTGTGAAAATCTTCCCAATCTCATTAGTTATCAGGAAAACACTCATTAGAAGCATAGGATCACATTACTCAGCCACTAGAATGGTGAACATGTAAAAGACAGGTAACACCAAGAAAGGATATGAGACAAGTAGAACGCTTATGTATCATTGGTAGGAGTAGGATTGGTATAACCATTTTGGAAAACATTGTACTTCTATTTATTAAAGTTAGGATAGGCAAATCTTATGATTTGGCAATTCTACTCCAAGATATATTCTAGAATATAAAAGCATGCCTAGGGACCCACAAGAGACACATAAAAAATGTTTATTGCAATATTATTGTAAAAGTCCAAGTGTACAAATGACTCTAATCAATGTTCATCAACATTAGAGTGTTAAATCATGATATAATTCTACCATTTTATATGCCTGTAATGTAATATTACAGAGTAATGAAAATAAAATACAGATTCATACAGTATGAGTACATAGCATAAATATAATTTTTATTAAATAAACTAGGTACAAAAGAGTATATACTATATAAGCCCATTAAAATGAAGTGCATAAAATAGGCAACAGTATGCTCTGGGTGGTAAACTATAAAGAAACACAAGTGTTACTTAAAAAAATAAAGATATTAGTTACCATTGGGAACCGTACATTGGGCATTTATTGGGATTTGATATATTGGGGTTTCTGTACTGTTGGTAACATTCTATTTCTTGATCTGGGTGGTGGTTTTATAAATCATTGATCTGAATTTTTTTTTGGTGCATATTTCTCTCTTTTTTTTTCACCATAGTAAAGAAATAAATTTTGATGTTTTTCTTTTTATTTATTTGTTTTTTTTATGTGAGAAGACAAATGCCCTACCAAGAATAGTTTTCTTTTTTTCCTCCAAGTAATGATAACTTAATATTTGAATTAGATTCTTGAACAAATAATTACTGAAGTATTCATCTTTTATCTCTCTGAAAATGGAAGAATTGGTCTCTACATTAACAAAGACTTTCAAAATTTTATTAGATATTGAATTGAATTTTAATTTGATATTGGGAATCCACGAGGAAAATGTACTTTTCATAAAGGATACAGGCTAAGTTCACCATGTGTAACTCTTTCTTTCTTTCTTTCTTTCTTTCTTTCTTTCTTTCTTTCTTTCTTTCTTCTTTCTTTCTCTTTCTTTCTTTTCTTTCTTTCTTTCTTTCTTTCTTTCTTTCTTTCTTTTTCTTTTTATTTCCTTCTATCCTTTCCTTTTTCTTTCCCTCTCTTCCTTCCTTATAAGCACATTTGAATTATTGTAAGAAAATCTAAGGAATGAAAATTCATGCCTAAAATAAAAATATCAATGATAAGTGTTAACTTGTTAATGAACGTATTAAGAAATATATTATTCACCATCAGAAAGTGTATTTACCTTGGTGGAAAAATTCAACAGAAATAGTCTGAAACAGCACAGTCTAATAATTTCAATTAGTAATTTTGAAATTAATTTCAATTAATTTTTCATTGTCAAATTAGTTTTGCAAAATATAATCTACCTGCTATCATTCCACATCACTGTTTTGGATGACCTGTAAGGTTCTCTATGTAAATTTCTCTATGTAAATAATCAGAATTATAGGATATTTAAAAGAAATACAGTTCCAAGTCTTTACAAAAATACAGTAGTAATAATCCTAAATTCTAGCAATGCACCCTTGATTTAATGAATAAAGAAGATTCTTTCTTAATCAGAATTTAATTATTTTTATGTAAATGAAAGCTATTCTAATACTCTAAAATAGTTCTCTTTAGTTGGTTAAACATTTCCCTCTGAAATTTTGTTTATGTTACCCCTTTGCTTAGCAAACTATAAAACAAACTAAATGTCTTTTCAGCCCTATTTAATTTGCACAGAGACCAAAGTAGCATATCCTAATTTAGCGAGGTTTTATTATGTACATTTCTAAACTTTGTTGACATTTTATTGGTATTTCAGTTTATTAATTCAGATACGCAGACTTTATACAAGGTATTGATTGTCTAAAGTCCCACAGGAAGATTATCTTTATCAGGTTTATTCATCCACATTTTACAAAAGAAAGTGATTATAGTTCATAGTTTTTGAGAGGAAATAAATCTGTGGCACTGTTTGTAAAGTACAGAATTTATATTTTATATATTAGGAAAGAATAATTTCCCATGTAACTGCAAATATGTAAAAAATCATGGCTGTCTTCTGCTCAGAGTATATACCTTCTTGATTCTTTTTTTTTTTTTTACCTTCTTGATTCAATTAATCAATGATTGGGTTTTTTTTCTAGTTTTATTGAGAGATAATTGACACACATCACTGAAGAGGTTTAAGATATACAGCATGGTGGTTTGATTTACATATATATTGTGAAATGATTACCACAACAGGTTCAGCCAACATCCATCTTTTCTTTTTTTTTTTTAACATCCATATTTTCATGTTGATACAATAAAAAGGAAAGAAGGAAGAATAAAGGAAAGAAAATTCCTGTGATGAGAACTCTAAGATTTGCTCTCTCAGCAACTTCCCTATATATCCTATAGCAATGTTTGCTATAGCTGTCATGTTGTATGTTACAGCTCCAGTACTGATTTATCTTATAGTGGAAATTATCTTTTGACCCCTTTTTCCAATTCCCTGTCTCCCCACCCTCTTCATTCGGTAACCACAAGTCTGATCTCCTTTTCTAGGAATTTGTTTCAGATTTCACATATAGGTAGAATTATGCATTATTTGTCCTTTCCTGTCTGCTTATTTCATTTAGCATAATGCCTTCAAGGTTCAGGGCCTCTGAGTTAGTAACTGAGCTACTGATAGAAGTCAATCTTGTGACGTGGTATGAACTCAGCACCTTCTAGATATTCCCCCCTAATATTCAGTCTAGAAAGAGTATGGGTTATTGATTTGGGAAGTATATGGTGGGGGTTTGGAGCCATATCCCCATCTTCACTGTCTGGCCTTGGGTGAATCACTGGTCTAGTAATTGTATTTGCACAATTGCATCCACCCTGCAGAGTTTTTACATCAATGTCTGGAAAGCAATAAAGAAATTCCATAAATGAAAAGGTATTATCTGAATGAAAGGGTCCAAACTGTTAATTTTATTGTCAAGGGACAAACACCCACAAGGAGAAGGAAGTTGCTCAAGATCACATAGCCGAAACTGGGATAAAATTTAGGTCTTCTGACATCTAACTAGTTGTTCTTTCCACCATCTTCTTTGCTTCCCAAATCATAATGAGTCTTGGCCCAACAACTTACAATAGAAAAAAAAAGAAGAAAGAGAAAGAAAGAAATAAAAGGAAAGAAAAGAAAAACAGCTACATTGCAGCCCCTTCTCTAAAATTTCCAGGCTAATTTTATAGATTTAATTGGATTGGCATGGACAAGATTTGTCTTAATAAGAGAACGCATTCATTAGGTTGTAAAGTACAACCCCAAACAGGAGACAGCATGTGACAAATTACAGAAATAACAAGGCTCCGAATGGTCGAGCAAGTGCACCTGCAGCCGTCCCACCTGGGGCTGTGATTTCATTACCCTCATAAACCAAAGCAAGGTCAGGCTTAGTCAGACTTCGATTAAGAGGCCCCCAAGGAGATCCCAGGTGCAAAAGGAACTAGTGTAGATGCAAAAAGAGATATTTGAGACCTCCTCTTTCCTGTCCTGAAGCAGGCCTTGTTGGGACAGCTAACGGATGAGGTTTAGTAAGCTAGGTGCAAAGAGTTGTCACATGGGGCGGTGGGCCAGAGGCCAGAAAACTTGGGTTAGATTCTTCTTTGGCCTTTGTTAGGTGTGGGGGCCAGGGAAGGTTTTCATAAACTGCATGAGAACCTAACCTTGCAAGTTTGTTCAGGTGCAGCTGTTCATCTTAGGGGGCAGGAAGAATAAATCTGTTCCTTGATTTGCTGGTAAGTGGCCTATGTTCCATGAGCCAGGTTGGATGAGAGTGAAGCCAAAATCCTTGAACTTGAGGAATGGCATATGAAGCCAGTTGACCTGGCCACATTTCAGGTCTCCCAATTAGATCTGCTTTTCTAAGTGGCTCCTACAGTTTCTAATTTTCCTTCTCAGAGTTGACCATGCAAAACGATCCTGCTTATGGAATGCCTCTTCCAACACCACTTGGCAAAATGCCTTGGGTCAGACTTCAGGCAGAGGTGACACGGAATAGTTGGTGCCAGGCTTTCAAATGTGTTCTGTGTGAGGTTTTCTTAGGGCTTTCTTGAGAGACAATGTGGTTAATTCAGCCATGATTGGCTTGGGGCAAAATGTTCTGTGGCCTTTAGTTATGCATACATCCTAGCAAGGTCTGAGTTTTCCATTCCATGATGTCCAGAAATTACAATGGGCATTGAATAAATAGAAGTACCTCTTGACTGAGAATCAGGACCCAAATACTAGGTTTGAATATGTTATGATCTTACCAGGCCCCCTAGATCATTCACTTAATTTTTGGCATCTAAGGTCTACACTATTTTTAAGCAGTTTTATTTATTCCATATCAGGTAAGTGGAAAACCTAAAGGCTGGAATGTGGCTTCACAGTGATTTGATCAGGCACACTGATGGAGGAGGTGATCCCCAGAGATTCTTGGTTTGAAGGGAACTAGTTCAGATGGGATAGTTACTGGAAATAACCAAAGACTGGAAAATCAGAGGATGTGTAAAAGCTACATAGAAGGACCACCAAGGGCCAATGGGGGAAACGGTAAATTTTGTCTTCCAGCAGAAAGACCAAGCTTATGGCAGGGAACGGGAGGCAAAATCCTACAGGGCCTGAAACAATGTATATATTATGATGATGTGGGAAAGATAGGGGAGTGACCCACCAGAAGCCTGAGAAGTTGTGTTTTGCAGGAGCCGGGTTCTGGTGCCTTTATTTCATTTCATCTTTTGTTTTGGTTGGCTCTGAAGTTCATGAATATACGCATTTCAAGTTCTTTATTAACTTTCTTGAAATCTGTTTGGATTTTGTTGTTTTTGCTAGAATGACCCAGACAAATGATTCCAAAGTACACCTTGAGGCTCAGTTATTGATTGATTTGGCGAGGTCCAAAGCCTGTTTTGTTAAACCTTAATTATCTAGCTGGTTTATGTCCACATGTGCATTACAGATTTTCATTGAGGGAGAATATTGTGAAAGCAAAATAAAACGTGATTTTTAAAAAAAGGAAAAAAAGACAGGTGACTGCCAGAAACCCTTTGTGACCATATCTTGATAACACTGAACTCTCATGAACCTTAATAATGATGATTGTTTCTGTGCTGGTGTTGACCTAAAGAGGAAAGCCATTGGCATAGCTTACTGCAGGTGAGTGAATGTCCTCCAAATATTCAGGATTTGGATGTTAGCTTTGCTTGTTGAACACTTGCCCTGATTCAATCTAGTGAAGAAATTTTGTGAACCATGGTCTCTTTCTCTCCTTCCTTCCTTTCTCTCTCTCTCTCTCTCTCTCTCTCTCAATCTCTTTCTCTCTGAGTAACAGACTGATTCTAACTTGGCCATGAGTTTGAGATGAAGAAAACTTAGCAATTGCAAGAAGAACCTGAAGCACCTATTTCTCTAAAAGCCTGTGGCACCTGGCTGATGGTCAGTGTGGCACCTGTGGGGCAGTCTAAGAGTAGTTGGGAATCTGCCACAGAGAAGCTCCCTTCCATGTTATGCTACTGAGCCCATATTTAAACATTCTCCCATAAGAAACATCTAGGAAGGCTCCTGGGGAAAGATCTGAGGCTTCTGAGCAGTCATTTGAGAAAGCCCTCAGTGGGTGGAGGCAGAAGTAGACAACAATTGTAGGTGATGTGATGTAGGAAAATGGGGCCCCCACTACTTGGATCCAGGCCATCTGAGATGCTGCAAGCTGGAGGGGGATCATGACCCTCTGAGCACTCAGATGGTGGGAATGAGGGTAGAGCTTATTGTGACCATGAGGTTGATGGTATAAAATTGCAGGCAGAGTATGAGATGGCTAGTGGCTTAGTGAGAGAAACATAGGTGTGTCTTTGATGTAAGAGCAGTCCCTATTGCCAGCTAAGTGATGTTGAGTCAGGCTTTTACTATCTGTGCCTGCTTTCTTATTTATGAAGAAATGTGTGGGAAATATCAGAAAGGGAGACAGAACGTAAAGACTGCTAACTCTGGGAAACGAACTAGGGGTGGTAGAAGGGGAGGAGGGCGGGGGTGGGAGTGAATGGGTGACGGGCACTGGGGGTTATTCTGTATGTTGGGAAATTGAACACCAATAAAAAATAAATTAAAAAATAAAAAATAAAAAAAAGAAAAAAAAGAAAAAAAGGAAACTAATACCTAGCACATAGGATTATATAAGAAAGATTGGATAAGTTAACAAATGTAAAATTGTTGAGCTCAGCATCTGGTACTCACTGATAATCAAAATAAGCAGTTATAAGATATTTCCCATTCTTTCAATTACATGTTTACTGAAATATGTAAATAGAATATGTATTCTGAAATATGCTATGTATTATAGTCTTGCAAGTAGATCCAGAAATAGTTTGCATTTCTTCAGCCTTCAGGATTTCATAAGTACTTATATTTTCTTTTTAATTGAATAATTCAAACTTGAGATCATTCTATGCAAAATATTTGTGGACTGCTTTCCCTTTTCACCTGTAAATATATTGGGAACATTTTCTTATGCTAGCAAATAGCTTTCAGAGGCATAATTTTTAATGGCAATATAGTACTCTTTGAATTAACATTACACAGTTGATTTAAAAAAAACTACGTTGCAGGATGCCTGGGTGGCTCAGTGGTTGAATGTCTGCTTTTGGCTCAGGTAATGATCCTGGGGTCCTGGGATAGAGTCCTGTGTCAGGCTCCCCCCAGGGAGCCTGCTTCTCCCTCTGCCTATGTCTCTGCCTCTCTCTCTCTCTCTCTCTGTCTCTCATGAATAAATAAATAAAATCTTTTTTAAAAAGAAAAACTATGTTTCTTCTGATTAAAGAGGATAGTGCTGGTTCTAGTCATTCTCAAGGAGTTATTGATTTTCCAGTATTAGGACCCCCCTGTAAGCACCAGGAGAAAAACAAAAGTTCTATGTGTGTCCTTTGTCATTCCCAAAGTAAAAGCGAGAAGAAAAGCATTGTCTTAGCGAAGGCACGTTTGATTATATGACTGCCTGTGAGTGAGTGAGTGTGTGTGTGTGTGTGTGTGTGTGTACAGAATGGTAGAAAGGAAAACTGATTTGAAAGTCCTAATATTGCCAAGAGGCCAGTCCTAGAACTGCTTTGCTATCTTATTGGGATGTGAGGGGCCCTGGAAGGAAGCCAAGAAAGCCAAGTCATTGAAAACAGCCTAGGGATGGGGGTGGGGGTGTCATACTGCCTGGGTTCCTATCCGGGATTTACTTCTCACAAATTTTGTTATTTTGTGCTTTTAGTGCTATACTAACTCTTTTGTTAGTGTTTTAGTTTCCTCCTTTGTAAATTGGGATAAAAACAATGAAAATTAGATGAGTTAATACATGTAAAGTTCCTAGAACAGTGCCAGGCACATAGTCATTTTACAGTAAATGTTGACAACTACTATTACTCAGGACTCCGATGAAAGCTCTGGAAACTCAACCCACAAAATCATGAGGATTTGTACACAGTAAATTCTGCACATGAGGTGCCCACATAGCACACCTAAGGATGCTGGTGATAGAAATGCCTCCTGTCCATCAGGAGACAGGCTGGAGTGGAGGAAGGCATCAGTGCCTGGACACAAAAGAGAAAAGCCGGGAAGCAGAAGGGTGGCGCCTGACCCTCAGCTTTGTGGAGGAGTTCAATTGTGTTGGCACTTTTTCTGAGGACCAGTGACTTTCAAGAAAAAAAAAAAAAAAAAAAAAAAAGTCTTCTCTTTCTGCTGTATCTAGCACCAAGCACAAAATGAACTTTTTTTTTTTAAGATTTATTTATTTATTTATTTATTTATTTATTTATTTATTTATTTATGATAGACATAGAGAGAGAATGAGAGGCAGAGACACAGGAGGAGGGAGAAGCAGGCTCCATGCCGGGAGCCCGATGCGGGACTCCATCCCGGGACTCCAGGATCGCGCCCTGGGCCAAAGGCAGGTGCCAAACCATGAGCCACCCAGGAATCCCCCACAAAATGAACTTTATATGATAGGTGATAGAAAATTCTAAAGGAAGATAATCATGCAACTTCATGTTCATTTAGCAGAGAATGCCAAAGGATCATTCCATTAAAAAATACCAATTTATTGAGGCACCTGGGTGGCTCAGTCATTTAAGCATCCAGCTCTTAGTTTCGGCTCAGGTCATCATCTCAGGGTCGTGAGTTCAAGCCTCATGCTGGGCTTTGCTCTCAGCAGGAAGTCTGCTTGGGATTCTCTCTCTCCCTCTTCCTTTGTCCTTCCCCCATTCTTCTGCTTGAGCTCTCTCAAATAAATCAATAAAATATTTAATACAAACAATTAAAAAGAAATACTTACCAGTTTATTTGTAATCTTGATTCACTCACACTTAATTTTTTTCCCTTCATTTTACATCTAATCCAGTTTGATACTTCTCTTATTGCTGACATGTAACCAAATTCTCAAAAAGAAATATGCTGGCATCAAAGTTATAAGAATAACTGTTGTCACTTAACTGAACTGAGGTGTTTACTCGACTCCAGCTGTTTTCCAGAGAGATATTTACTTCTCTTAATTATACAGAAATTAAAATGACCAAAATAGTTCTTGTCCTATTGTTAAAGTTTAGGGAAAACATCCCTTAATTCTTAGTGTAATTTAAGACAAATGACTCTGGTACCTTGAGACCTGCATTTTTGTCTTCTGGCCCTAAGAAGGTATATAACCCCGTCATTGCAAGGTAATCAAACTCCACATACACTACTGAACAATGTGATGGTCCTGGGCATGGGAAGGACTTCATTACTGCTTTCCAGTTGCTGACAGCCTGGTTGAAAGTCACAGAGGAAGGTGTTCACCTAGACTAGGTGTTAAAATCTTTACCTGAAAGGTATACGTGGCAGAACAGGTGAGTGGATCTTACAGAATGGCCATTTTAAAGTACAGGAATGGTTTCATGGGGAGAGACAAGAAATGCTAAACCTAGGTGGAGCCAAAGGGAGAGCTGTTAGAAAGTATGCATGGGGCTGTGTTGTAGGCGAGTGTTCCCACTCCACCCCGCCCCCACCCACGCCAGGTGTGCTGCTTTCTATCTCTCTCCAGTCTATCTTTGCTTTTCTCTGGGTCCCTTTCTATTTCTCTTTGGAGGAGCCTCTTAACTATTATTCTTTTAATACAGCTTCTTCAACCTGCTTCTCTGCATGCCAGTTCATGTGCTTTTTGGTACACATGGCAGATCTGGCTACTCTAAGACTCCAGGAGGGTTCTCTCAGTGCCAGTAGTAGCAGAGATAGGTTATAAAATTAGTCTCAATTCCAGATACCTGGAACAGTGTATTTGGCTCAGCTCAATCAATGGCTCCTCGTCAGCTTCTGCCCCAGTCCACTCCAACCAGTGAGAGGTGGGTATCCATTGCTGTAGGGTCCATCCTGAGGGTGAGGATGGGTAACCACCTAAAGAGCTATCTCCTGAAAAAGCAGGCACTCTACACTCTACATATCTTGGTTCCTTCCCTCTCCTGCCAGCCTCTTGTTAAAGATGTGGATTCCCGTCAGTGATCATTGTCTGACAAGTGCCAGTGGTGATTGGCCACTAGCTTCAATTGGGTCATGAAGATGCTGTGTGGCCATCAGTGCCTTAGCTATCAGGCAACACGGCTCCACTGACCTACCCACAGGGGAGAGTCAGGGTTCAGCAAGTGGTTGCATCAGCAGAGAATCTGTAACATTGGCCTTGCCTTTCTGTTTTCCCCTCTTCTCATGAATCCTCCTATTTTGGAAGTGGTTTTAAGTAAGTATGGCTTAGATGATTAATAGAAATAATAATTGCTGATATCTACATGGTATTTTATGGTATTAAAAAAGATTCCATAGATCTCAAATATCACACAAATCTTATCTTATTTATTGCTTGGCAAGTGGGCCAGATACTCTGCTGTATCCTGGCGTATAGTGGAGAACCAAATATTGGAGAGAAAAACCATACAACATTCAAGTGTCTGCATGTGTGTGTGTGTAAATATAATTACCTTTGTAATAGTGTTAGTGCTATGAATCTAATAAATAGAGTGTTTAAAAATCAATAGGGAAATGATGGTAAAACAGTGAACTGAAGCCTAAAAAAGAACTGGCAATATGAAGAGCATTCGAGGCCCAGGTGCCACTGCACATGATGGCATCAAGGCAGGACAAAATGCAAGGTTTTAAAGGAAATTAAAGGGGAGCAATGTGCCTGGACCATGATGAGCAAGGTGTGAGGGAGTCAGGAGAAGGGTGGATGGAACCAGTTCTTGCAGGGCCTTGAAGACAATGGTTAAGAACTTACATTGGCCAAGGTCATGGTTAGAAATTTTATGAGCAATGTGAAACCATTGGGCTGTAGAATGGAATTAGATTTGTGTTTCTAACTGGTTGCTATGGGGTAAGTAGTGGGGATAGTCCAGGCTATTTGGACCAGGGCTCTCCTTATCTTCAAGCAATTCCACTTACTAGGTTCCTGGCATTTCCTAGCACTTTTCTAAATATCTGGTGCAAAAACCCAAACTGCTTAATGCATAAACCACAATGTTTATTCCTCTCATGCAAGACTGCTCTTACATTTGCTCCAAAAAAAGGGAAGCCAGTGTGTCCAGCCATGCAAGTTCCATCAGCTTCTCAATATGCTGGGAGAGTGGAAGACTTGTGCGCTCTGCTGACCCTACTGGTGAGTGCCTGCCTAGACCAAGTGGTGCTGGTAAATATTTTCCCAAATGCTTTGCAACAATCTCACAGCTCCTGTGCAGAAAATGAACCAGAGAGGAGAAGGCAGATCCCCACCTGGGTAGATAAATAATGATGCTGAGTGAAGGACTGTTCAGGGCTGACCTGTGTTTCCCCCAAATTCATATGTTGAAGTTCTAACCCCCAGTACCTTGGAATGTGGCTGTATTTGGAAATAGGGCTGATTTTAAAGAATTGATTAAGGTAAGATGAAGTCATTAGGGTGAGCCTTCATCCAATATTACTGGTGTCTTTATAAGAAGGATAATCTGGACACCGAGAGACAACACACACATGGAGACACAAGGGTAGATCATGTGAAGATACAGAGAGAAGATATTCATGTGCAAGCTAAAGAGAGAGAACTCTGAAGAGGCTGAATCCTTGATCTTGGACTTCTAGACTATCTCACTTCCTCTCTTTTTGTCTCTCTGTGTGCAGGTACCAAGGAAAGGCCATATGAGCACACAAAGAAAAGGTAAACCAAGAAGAGAGGTCTTTCCAGATGCCCAACACTGCCAACACCTTGATCTTAGACTTCCAGCCTCCAAAACTGTGAGAAAATGAATGTCTGTTGGTTGAGTCAGTCAGTCTGTGATATTTAGTTATGGCAGCCCAAGCAAGTTAATGCTGGGATCTAAGTCAAGAAGAACAAAGGAACTTAGCAAACTTAACATCCAAAATCAAATAATCCAGTCAAGAAATGGGCAGAAGATAAGAATAGAGATTTCTCCAAAGAAGACATATAAATGGCCCCAGACACATGAAAAAATACTCCACATCACTTGTAATCAGGGAAATACAAATCAAAACCACAGTGAGATATCTCCTCACACCTATCAGAATGGCTAACATGAACTCCAGGAAACAACAAATGTTGACGAGGATGTGAAAAAAGTGAAACCCTCTTATACTGTTGGCGGGAGTGCAAACTGTTGCAGCCACTCTGGCAAACAGTGTGGAGGTTACTCAAGAAGTTAAAAATAGAGCTACCCTATGACCCTGAAATTGCACTACTAGGTGTTTACCCAAGGATACAAATGTAGTTATCCAAAGGGGCACCTGCACCCCAATGTTCATAGCAGCAATGTCCACAATAGCCAAACTGTAGAAAGAGCCCAGATGTCCATCAACAGATGAATGGATAAAGAAGGTGTGGTATGTATATACAATGGACTATTACTGAGCCATCATAAAGGACGAATACCCACCATTTTCCTCGACATGATAGAACTGGAGGGTATTATGCTGAGTGAAGTAAGTCAATCAGAGAAAATTATCATATGGTTTTATTCATATGTGGACTATAGGAAACAGCATAGAGGATCCTAGGGGAAGGGATGGAAAAAAATCAGAGAGGGAGACAAACCATGAGAGACTCTTAATTATAGGGAACAACTGAGGGTTGCTGGAGGGAAGGTGTGGGGGGGATGGGGTAACTGGGTGATGGGCATTAAGGAGGGCATGTGATGGAATGAGCACTGGGTATTGTATACAACTCATTAATTATGGAATTCTACATCTGAAACTAATGATGTACTATATGTTGGCTAATTGAATTTAAATTAAAAAAAGAAGAGCAAAGGACAAAATCCAAGAGGCTGACAAGAGCTAACTAAGATAGGGACAAAGGCTGTGAGCTCAGCAATGGAGTCATTAGTAAGGTCTACCTATTCTTCCAGTGCTTCTTTTTAAGGCACAAGGCTGGACTGTATTTCCTCCACCCTTTGAAGACAGTGGTGGTCCTTTGACTTTATTTGGCCAAAGGAATGTGAATGAAGGCGACATGTGCCCTATCCAGACAGAAACTTCAAGAGCAGTGTTCTTCACACTCTCCTTTCTCTTCTACCATGGTAATGGACGATGTCTCCCATAGTGGCTGCTCTGTTAGCTTGGGTTAACGAGTAGGGTTATGGGAAACAGTTCCCCATGAACCTGTGAAGGATGTATAGTATGGCAGAGAAATGAGTCTTGGTTGTTCAAGTCACTGAAAAATTGTCACCATGGTTGAACCTGACCTATCTTGAGTGATGCACCCATAACTACTGAGCTTCTCCACTCATATGTGGAGAAAAAGCAGAAGCAGCTCACACTGAGGAACTTCAGAAAACACTCCAAGCTATGATGCAGATGTCACCAATGCACCCACTCAAGATCTGGCATGCTAATCCAAGAGCCTGGCTGAGATTAGTGAGCATTTGACAGCTGAACTCACACAGGGACTGTGACTCTCCATGTGCTACTTGCAAACACAACATTTGCCCACATGCTAGATAGTATTGTCCATTCATTCCATGTCTCGTGATAAAACTGTAAGACTCAGTGTTTGTCTGGTAGTTCAGTTATTTCGGGGAGCTCTTGGGCAAAAGTGGAAAGACCAAACTTGCAGTGTTCCCTGAACCTTGTGATTCCTGAATGTGTAGGAGAAAATGCACTCATGCAAATAGTATAATAAGATTAATTTGAAAGGAATAAGATATAGAAGCAACTATAAGAAAAAAAAAACCAACAATATAATACACCAAGTGTAGGGATTAAACTGGTGATTGCGGTTGAAGATAACATTTGGTCCCACACATCCTGGCCTTTGCAGTGAAATTCTGGTTTAAGGTTCTTGGAACAACAACAACAACAACAAAAGATCCAGAAGATCTGGATTCAAATGTGAGTATTCTCACTAACTAGTTATGTGATTCTGGACCAGTCACTCATTTTAACGAGCCTCATTTCTTTTGTACAAATGGGAATAATAATATTAATGTCACAAGGCAACTGTAAAGGCACATGAAGTGATTTGTGTAAAACATCTGCATGCTGCCTGGTTCAGTTAGAGTTGGTTTCCTTCCTTTTTCCCTTTTTCTTCTCTCCCTCCCTTCTTTTTTCTTGAGTAAAGAAAGGGCAGTACTGGGGAGATGTTCTCAGAGCAGTGATCAAGGGCTCCTCTTGTAACATGACTCAGTTCTCCTCAAGAACCTCCATGTTCTATGAGAGACTCCTAACTCTGGGAAATGAACTGGGGGGGGGGGGTGGAAGAGGAGGTGGGCGGGGGGGGGTGACTGGGTGACGGGCACTGAGGGGGGCACTTGATGGGATGAGCACTGGGTGTTATTCTATATGTTGGCAAATTGAACACCAATAAATATATATATATATATATATATATATATATATATATATATGTATATATAAAGAACCTCCATGTTCTGTTTCACCTTCATCTTTCAGCCTAACATGAGCAAGACCCGCTCCTGGGGTCTCTTTCATACGTTGGTAACAGATTATACAAGACCATCTTGTTTGTGCCAACATGCTGGGTTATGTTTCTAGTCTCTATTTTTAAAGGAAATTATTTATGAAAATCTCCAGTGATGTGCTAGCACATCCACTGCAGGTGCATGATTGATACTCACTCTATGGACCCACTCTATGGACCAAATTATTTTATTCTCATAGCATTCCTTTACCCTCACTCAAGCATGGTGCCATATTTGTTGCCTTTTCATGTATAGCCTACTGATCAAGTACCCAGTTCAAAGTGCCCCATCTAAGACAGAGATGGCCTTTGAACTAACTCTGTGCTACATATGTCAGGGAAAAAACGTAACAGAGCAGTGACATCAGCTCACATATGATTTCTATTTTTTTAAGTCTATTCTTAGAAATGTGGATTTAAAAAAAACATATATTTATTTATTTTAGAGGGAAAGAGAGAGACAGTGAGAGAGCACAAGTGGGAGGGGCAGAGGGAGAAGGAGAGAGAAACTCAAGCAGACTCTGCACAGAGCATGGAGCCTAACATGGGGCACTCTCTCAACCCTGAGATTACAACCTAAATTGAAATCAAGAGCTGATAGCTTAACAGACTCTGTGTCACCCAGTCTCCCTGGAAGTGTGCATTTACAATGATTCTATATACTTCTCTCAAATTTAGAATGTAAAGGTGATAGATGACATTAAATAAATTTGTGATTGCCTTCAAATGCGAAAAAAGTCCAAATCAGAAACATGCACCTCAGCCATTATGCACGGCAACCTAATGACTGCAGTGGTGGCAGGCTGGTGAATCAGACACTCGCCCACCTGCCTGGTCCCCACACAGCTGACTCTTGCTGTTCCATTTCCAGGACTGCTGGGCCTGATAAGAGAGAAGGGGCTATCAGGATGACTCCAGTTGTACATGACTTTTTCATTATTCTTTGAATTGTTAAAGCCCCTGGGTTACCACTTTCTAATCTGGCCAGAGGTATTAGTGGGGCTTAGGGGAAGGCGGGGATAGAAAGGAAAATCTTTAGAAAATTGGAATATGCAACAGAAAAAAAATCCTTTGTGAAAAAATAAAGAGCTATGAGAAATGTATTGAAACATTATATAATGAGTACTATTCTAAATAGTGGCTTGGATTTTATTTTGTGTCAAATTAGTATGTCTTAAACATCTCTAGGTCCTGAGAATTGTGGTTGGTGTCTTGTGCTGCTGAAATTTGATTTGATTGATCCAAACTGGGTTTTGGAGATCCTCTTGGCAATAAACCATTAGAAATACTTTTTTCCTCTTTGCTTTGATGGCTTTAGAAGTGAAATTGTCCTCCATGGAGCATCAGCCATGCTTTTGTACCTGGTCCATGGGGCGTGTTAACGCAAATAACACAGATTTTAAAATGGAAAATGTGGTGTACTTTGTCTGTTTGTGTTTCTTTAATTTATTCTTCATTATGTTTTTAATGCAACTCAGAATTCTTAATCCTGAATGACCATTATCCTTACATTTATTTATGTATTAATTTAACATTTTAAAAATGAGTGACTATCCCCCATGTGCCAGGCACTGTTGTAGGCACTTGGAAGATAATGAATAAAACAGACAGAAGATCTCAGCTCTCATGGACTTACTATCTCCAGGAGGTGACAGAAAATAAAAGTAAGTACAAAATGGTAAGTTATATGGAATGTTAAAAGATGTGAATACTACAGGAAAGTGGAAAATCAGAACATGATAAAGGGATCAGGAGTGCCTTGTGAGAGCAGGTTCAATTTTAAGTAAGATGGTCACTGAAGATGACAGTTGAGCAAATATTTGAAAGATTTGAGGATGTTAGCCACATGATTATCAGGGCGAGGTGTCTTTCAGGCAGAAGAAGGACTACCAAGTGTAAAAGCCCTAGTGTGTTTGCCATATTCCAGGAACAGCAAGAAGGTCTCCTGACCTTGGAGAAGAGTAAGTAGATGGGAAATAATGGGAATCGAGTCAGGAAATATAACTGGTCCAAATGGGCAAGGGTAGAAGACCATATAGGTTGGCCCATAGAAGACAGCATAAAGACTTTAACTTGTACTCCATGTAAAATGGCAAGTAACTGGAGTCCTTTGAATAGAGAGTTTTATAAGAATCATAATTATTTTCTGCTCTTGGATGGGCTTCACTTTGCAATTCTTATATATGTCAAGGTGTCAAACTCATCAGAGTTCAGCCACCAACTACAAAGGAATGTGCAAATGGCTGAAAGTTGTTTTGAATTGTATACCAGGCTTTTCCTAAGCAACAGGTTTTCCCCATTATTAGTGGGTGCATTCTTATTGCTCCATCATGCAAAGAACACTTATGAAATTGTCACTTTTGTTTTGTACATCTTACAGTTTGGTTTACGGATTTTGTCTGAATACTATTCAGGTTAGGTCTTAAAAAAAAAAAACAAACGCTACATTAAATTCATTATTTCCTTCATTCTGTTACTCCAAACTTTGGTTTTCTTTAGTTGCCCAAATATCTTATAGTGAGGTATTAATTCTAGAAGATGTGAGTAGATGTTAGGGGAAAATGCTTTGTGGTTAAATGGATTTGGCAACCTCTGGCTTCTTAGGCTATAGATTATCTGCTGATTTACCCCATTGGCCACATTCCCTAGGTTTTTCTATAAGTATATATATTTGCTAAGATTTGCTTTGGTGATTTGCAAACAGTCTTTATTGGTAGATTTTGTTTTCTCTAAGAAAATACTGATATTCAATTACTTGGTGGTTTTGTTTTCAATTTGGTTATTATTTTCTGGCTTTATTAATCACATAGTTAGAAAATTCAGCCTGTGTTATTTCAAAAGCTTAGATTTTTTTGTTCTTAACGAAATAACGAATCCATTTTTTGTGGATATTCTATTTCATTCTTAAAAAATGATTTTATTTATTTACTTGAGAGAGAGTTAGAGAGCATGAACATGGGGAGGTTCAGAGGGAGAAGCAGACTTCCCACCGAGTGGGAAGGCTAATGGGATACTGGATCTCAGAACTCCAGGATCAAGACCTGAGCTGAAGGCAGATCTTTAACTGACTAATCCACCCAAGTGCCCTGGATATTCTATTTCTAATAACACTTAAAAAAAGATGCACTGTTACTTCTACCTCATTGTCAGTGAATCAACTCATTCTTTTGATAACTAGTAAGTACAGTCAGAGAATTAAGCACTTATCCTGTTTTTACTATGTAAAATGTATCCATTTCAGAATTAAGGCTGCCAGATAAAATTTTAGAATGCCGATAAGCAAGTAGAGAATTATTATTAAAATGTGTTCTAAATATTATACTAAAAATTATTTGTTGTCTATTTGGAATTCAAATTTATCAGTATGATCACAAACACACATACACACACAGACACCATCAGAGTTTCACACTTATATAACTGAAAACATGAAAAAGGAACAAGGGACTATAAAATAGCAGTAAGGCATATTTTAGAAATAATGAGACAGAATTTCCAGATAGGACATAAAAGATAAAAGATAAAATTAAACAGCAAAATTGACATATCAAACAGCAGATTTGAAACCACTGAAGAGAAATTAGTAAACTAGAAGATAATTCCAGTGAAATTACCCAGAATGCAGTCCACAGAGATGTAGAGATGAAAAATATGGAAGAGGTATTAAGATATAGAAAGAGTAAGAAAATACATAGTACTTTTGACTTCCAGAGGGAGCTAATAAAGAGAATGGAAAAAGGATAATTTTCAATAATAGGTAAATATTTTTTGAAATTATGGAAAGAAAACAAACTTCAGATTAGGTAGCCCAATGAACTCCAAGTAGAATGGAGAAGCAATATGGACTTAATATATGGTAACAAAACCACAAAATATAATGGTCAAGAGACTCACCTATGTGCTTGTTATATGAAACATAATTGAGACATAAAGGCACAGAATGGCCGAAATTAAAATAAATAAAAATATCATGCAAATACTAACCAAAAGAAAACTCATGTGTTTATATGAATATGAATCAAAATAAAGTTTAAGGCAATACATATTGCCGGAGACACTTCATAAGGCTAAAAGGAACAATTTAAGAGGAGGATATAAAAATCGAATAGCCTGTACCTAATATCATTGTTTCAAATTACACAAAGAAAAGGTTGACAAGAATTGATGAAAGCAGTCCTCACAGTCATTACCCAAGGCTTCTCTTCATATACACTGAGTAAGCTCTCTTAACTTTAGGAAAAGCACTGAGGCTGAAAGAGCATCATTGGTACTTGATATGAGATGTTGTCTGTGTGTACAAAAACTTTCCAGCACAGGAGTTAGGTGACTCCATTGGTTAAGTGTCAGCCTTTGACTCAGGTCATGATCTCAGGATTCTGGGATTGAGCCCTGCATAGGGCTCCAGGATCAGCAAGGAGTCTGCTTCTCCTTCCCTCTCTCCCTCTGACACTCACCTCCATTCATGCATACTTTTTTCTCTCTCTCAAATAAATAAATAAAATCTTTAAAAACAAACAAAAAATTTTCCAGCACAAATAGAGCTAAAGTTAAAAATGAACTGAGGAGATACGGGATAGGACACAAAAAGTGTTTGCTCAACTGACTTAAGAAAATGCTAATGGATGTTTTTTAGGCAAAAGGAAAATGATATCATAAGGAAGCACGGAGATGCAGAAAAGAATGAAAAGCAAAAGAAAAGATAACTATACAACTCAATCTTAATGAAATATTGGCGTTATAAGTCAATAATGGTAATGATGATGACATTTTGTGAGGGTTAAACTATATACAAACAGACAATATAGTACATAAATTGAGATATGGTAAATGGGGTTAAAGCGTTTTAAATCTCTTGAATTGGTAGGATTAGATAAAAATGTTAACTTACACTAGACTGTAATCAACCAAGAACATTTGTTTAAATCTTCAAGGCAACTATTAACACAGTAGTAAAATCATGTAAAACCAGCAAGTTGTTAGAGGGGGTAAGGGATAGTAATACCCTGAGGGAAAAGAAAAAAGAAATACAGAACAGATGAGACAAATTGCCACAAGAAAAAGATGATACATACAAAATCGAACATATAAACTTTCCTTAAATGAAGATTAGGCTAAATATTTCAGCTAAAAAGAAAAGAAATTCAGACTAAATTGGAAAACAATCATTTGCTGCCTATATGAAACACATTAAGTTTGGAATTCAGGAAAGAAAGAGATGGAAAAATGTTTTATGTGAATCCTAATCAATAGCAAACCAGTGCAATGATGCTAACATCGGACAATATAGATCTTAGGAAACAAATATTTTTAAAGATCAGGACTGATTATTTCATAATAATAAAAGGTTCAGTTTACTAGGAAGACTTATACATTCTAAATTTGTATGCTTGTAATAAGAGCACATCAAAATATATTAAGCATCTTTATTAAGCACAAGTCAAAAGATAAATATAACAATTCATAGTCATTTTGGGAGATTTTAACACAGTTCTCTCAGTAATTGGTTAAATAAGCAAACACACAAAAAAGCCCATTACTGTAATGTATATATGAACAATGTGATTATCATACAAAATCTAATTTATTTACATAATATACTGCAAGCAATAACTGCAAAATGCAAAGTCTTTTCAAGAGCACAGAGAATATTTACCAATAAACAATGTTGAGCCATAAAAATAAGTCTCAGCAACAAGGAATTAAACACCTTCAGAGTATTTTACCTTATCAATGGAAAATAAGCTACAAATCAGTAATTAAAAGAAAATACTAAATTTTGTAAATTAGCAAATATGCTTAAAATAACCCACAGGTCAAAACTGAAATCCACTGGGGTGAGAAAACATTTTGAACAAAATGATAGAAAAAGAATGGTAGGATGGTGATAGATCTTCATATAAAGGAAAATTTGTGGCCCTAATTTCATATGTTAAAAAAAACCACCAAAATCTGAAAATCAATTATCCAAATATTTAACCCAGAATGTAGAAAAATATTTGCAAATCAAATCCAGTAAAAAGCAGAAAGAAGAAAATTATAACAGAAAACAATGTTACAATAAAACAGATCTTCAACGCCAAACAGTAGTGCTTTGTAAAAGCTAATATAATCAATAACTCCTGCCAAGAATAATCAGAATTGGGATTTCTGGGTGGTTCAGTTGGTTAAATGTCTGCCTTTGGCTCAGGTCATGACCCAGGTCTTGGGATCAAGCCCCATATTTGACTCCCTGCTCAGCAGAGAGTCTGCTTCTTCCTCTGTCCCTGCCCCTGTCCCCACACATGATTTCTCTTTCTCTCAAATAAATAAAATCTTTAAAAAAATAATAATCAGAATGGAGAGACAAGGCACAAATAACCAACATCAGGAATAAAAAAGAGAATATCACAATTACAGATGCTACGACATTAAAAAGTTCGTCAGAGGAAAATATAAACTATAATGGTAATGATGATTACAGATATAATAAATTATATTCTAATATATTTGAATACTTTGTGGATAGACTTCTAAAGTGAACATCTATATCATCTGTTATCTGTTGAAGACATTGAATCAGTATTTCAGATCCTCCCACAAAGAAAGACCAGATGGCTTCACTGGAATATTCTACCAAAAATTTACCTGAGAAAGGACATCAATATTACACAAACTCTTCCAGACAATCAGAAGAGAGGGGAAACTTCCTAATCATTTAATAAGACCAGATTAAGCATGACATCAAATCCTAACAAGAATACTGTAATTAAGAGAAAAGATAGTTCAGTCCCTCTCACAAACCAGTATCTACAAATACTTAAAAATTGTTACAAACCCAGCAATATATATAAAAAATACATAGAAACCAAGTTTAGTTAGTTCAAGGGATGCAAAGTTGATTTGACATTTGAAACCAATATAATTAACCTCATTAACAAAAAAGAGGGGCAATCATGTGGTCATTAATAGATACAGATACCAACTGATACAATGCAATGTATAATTCATAATAAAAATCAATGAAGTACATAAAAGAAGGGAACTTCCTTGATCTATTAAAGGTTACCTACAAAAAGCAAGAATTACTATTATGTAGAATGGTGAAATGTTGAGTGCTTTCTTCCTTAGATTAAGAAGGGAGTAGGATACCCCTTATTAATATCTCTGTTCATTACTGGACTAGAGGACCTGGTCAAATCTGTAATATTAGAAAGTGAAACAGAAATTATGAACTTAAGAGAAACTAAAACTGTCATTCACTGAGGGTATGGTTGGAATGTGCAGAAGGTCTAAAAGAACCTAAACATGAGTAATTCTAATTACTAAGTGAATTTTTCAAGGTTGCTAGATTCAGATTTGACATCAAAGACCAAGTCTATTTTGAAGTCACTGACTAAATGATAAAGTTTACCCTTTCAAGATAGAGTGCAGTTTATAATGGCATTCAAAATATCAAATAAATGCAAAACAGATCTATTGAGATACATGTATAACCACAGAGAAAATACAAATATTATTACAATAAAAACAATCTAATAAGTGAAGGAATATGCTATACTCATGAAGTTAAAGACTCAATATTATAAAGATTTCTCTCTAATCTGATATAAAAATTCAAGGTGATCTTTATAGACATCCCAGCAGGTTGCTTTTTCATGTGGAAATTGACAAGCTGATTCTAAGAGTTATATGAAAATAAAAAGTGCCAAGAATGGCAAAGAATAAGAACAAAATGTGTACTTTGACTCTATTGGATACCAAGAATTATTAGAGGGGCACCTGGGTGGCTCAGTCAGTTAAGTGTACAATTCTTGGTATCTGCTCAGGTTGTGATCTCAGGCTTCATGCTGAACACCTCTCCTCAGTCATGTGCCAACTCTCTCTCTCTCTCTCTCTCTCTCTCTCTCTAAACCTCTTTCTTCCTAAAATAAACAAATAAATCTTTAAAAAAAGAATTATGAAGCTAGAGTGATTAAGACAAATGCAACAATTAACAGAGTAGACCAAATTTTAGATGATGGCAGAAAATTACTGTTAATTTTCCTAAGTGTTTTTACAGTCTTAGTACTGCTCATTGGAGTTTTCTGATTTCTGATGTTTTTCTTGTACACCTGGTAAGTAATGTTTTACTTTTCAGTCCTTTTGAATTGAGGTATGGCCATGTGACTTTTTTTGACTCCTGAAATGGAAACATGTCATTTCCAGGGCTAAGTTTTTTTTTTTAATTTTTTTTTATTATTTATTTATGATAGTCACACACAGACAGAGAGAGAGAGAGAGAGAGAGAGAGAGAGGCAGAGACACAGGCAGAAGGAGAAGCAGGCTCCATGCACCGGGAGCCCGACGTGGGATTTGATCCCGGGTCTCCAGGATCGAGCCCTGGGCCAAAGGCAGGCCCCAAACCGCTGCGCCACCCAGGGATCCCTCCAGGGCTAAGTTTTAATAATTACGCCTGGGTTTTTCAATCTTGATCGAGACAATATTTAGTACTTAGTATAGGACATTTCCATAACAAAAATCTATAATTTGGGTGGCTATTTGGTTGTTAGCAAAACCTTTATTCAAGGCTCAAAAGATGATGAGTTGTGTAATGCAATGGTGAAATTTTTGCTGAAACTCTTGTCCTTGATATGCATGATTAATGAAGTTGTAGAAGTCTAGTGAAAGAGGTTGGAAACAGTACTTACTGAGTGATGGATAGCATTGGCTATAGTATTTGTCAAGTTATTACAAGAAAGGTACAAGCCCAGAAGAGAAGCAGCTAGTTTATAAGCAAGAATAAAATGGAACAGAGGTATTTCAGAGACTTGTAGGGTAGAAAGAAGCAGAGTTTTTTCGAGTGGTAGACTTGAGTGGTAGACTATAAAACACAAAGTAGAAAATGGTCAATTAAAGCTCATTCTTTTAACAAGGGACACATCAATGGGTTAAGGTGTCTACGAGTTAAAATTCAATCAGGAGGTACCATTCACTTAACCTCGTATCTGAAAAAAATGTCTTAGATTAATAATACTAAATGTGTGCCTCTCCCATCTTGCAAGTTCATGGTACCTGGCATTGAAAGAGGGCAAGACCTGGTGGTGATAAATATATATATATATAATATATATATATATATATATATATATATAGTGAATATTATCTACCTATCTACCATTTATACCATAGGTGTGGCTATCGCTACATGGAATTGATTGTATTTCTTTAATCTCCATGTTAAGGTCTTTTCCCTTTTTTATTCATGTCTCCCCAGGCTGAAGCAGATAAGCAATAATTTAGCATAACATGCTGGGTAAGTGGTACGAAGGACCAGGAGTATTAGCAAGTAGGCTTACTGTGTTGTTGTTCATTAACTGGTTTAAAGAAAAGTCAGTTACCTTTTTTTTTTTTTTTTTGAGAGGCAGATCAATAAGGGTTGAGAAAATGACTAATGCAGGCAAAGAAGGTAAAACATCTAAATGGGAGCTAAGAACATTGGAAGCCACTGTCACCTCTCTGATTTGGGAGCAAGATGAGGAAAATGGAAATATGCAGTTCAGAATCCAGCACACCAGCTGACTTAGATTTTGTATGCTCTGTGGTACTTCCTTTCGTTTGCTCTAATGTAGAAGAAAAGGCAAGAAAATGAAGATGCTGATTACATATGTTAAAAAGTAAAGGATTGAGAAAAACTAGCAGCAAACGTCTATCTCAAACATTGTCAGCTTCTTTGGCCCCATAAATCGGATGTGGTTGCAAAGAATTGTTTTGCCTCCAAGTTATTAACATTATACAGGTGAAAGGAGATTCATGCAATTAGTATGCTTGCTGCTGTGGCAGCTAAGTCGGACGGAAAAAAAGTGGTTTTAAAATTATGCCTTTGAGGCTCTGGCTTGGGTTTTCCATAATTGGATACAAATACGAAGCCCTGGAAGGGAATTACTGTGAGATTTAGCATGGGATTATTTAATCATGGATTTAAAAAGGCAGAATTCTGTGGGTGCCAAGAAACCACAGGATTGTAAAGCATAGTTGTGGTTACAGAAGAATGAGCTACCACCTGTATGTCTGCTGCACCTGGTTATCAAGAGAATAGAATTTGTTTATTTAGTCATTGATCCATCCATTCCCTCATCAGGACATGATAGAGCATCTACTGCATCATAGACATGGGTTGAACTGTGTCACCTACATAAATATGGTGAAGTCCTAACCCTTGGTATCTGTGACTGTGACTTTATTTGGAAATAGAGTCTTTGTAGATGCCATTAAGATGTAGGTCATAGTGAAATGAGTTGGGCAGTTAAGTCAGCCTGACTGGTGACTTTATAAGAAAAGGTCAGGAGAGACAGACAGACACACAGAGGGAAGGGTGTCTCGTGAAGATGGACACAAAGATTGGAGCAAGGCAGCCACAAGCCAGTGAATGCCAAGGAGTGCCGTCAACATCAGAAGCCCTGTGGAGCCTTGGAAAGATTGTTTTCTAGAGCCTTCAGAGGAAGCATGCCCATACTTTTAGACTTTTAGCTTCTAGAACTGTGACACGATAAACTTTTGTTGTTCCAAGTCTTCAAGTTTGTGGTCCTTTTTACGGCAGCCCTAGAAAACTAATTAATATACCATGCAGTATGTGGGGTGCCGGGCGGACTGAAAGGAACATGTTTCCAATCTCGCTCCTCAGCAACTCCCAGCCAAGTGGCTGGGATAGGAACCAAGATTTCAATATCTGAGATGACAGCTACATCGAGATATGAATTGGTACTTAGGGAAGCACAAAGGCAGAGCACGAGAAAGGTTTTCAAGGGAGATGCTTTTAAGGTATATCTCAAAAGATGGTTAGGAATTTGCCAGACAGATCACAGGATATAATATCCCCACTTCAGAAAATATCATGCCAGAGAGAGCTGGTGGGAGGAGCAAATAATTAGAAAAGGAATCCCCACCTTGCATGAGTAGCAACAAAAATGAACATGTTTCTCATCTTTGACAATGATATCAATGAAGTTGATGATGAAGATGTGTCATCAACATTTGCTGAATTTCTGTTGAGGCAGCTACTCTAGTATCAGATGTTGTCTCATTTAATTCAGCAGATCTACATAGGAACTATTACCATCTACATTTTACCAATGAAAAAACTAACTCTTGAAGAGTGTAAATAACTGCCATAAAGGCCTCACAACTAGTAAATGGAAGCAATTCTTGATATGCCCTTCTTACTCTATGGCATATGTCTTTTTAAAAATCATAAGCTTGAATAAAAGTCAGTGCTCTGAGTTTGGTTTATGTTCTAGAGTTGATGATAGATTTCTTGTTGCACATGAATTGTCTAATGCTTTGAAATTAAATTCTTCTCTAGGGGGACTCTACCAACAGTCACTTCCAACACTCCATTCATTCATTTATATTCATCCATTCAACACATGTGCCAGGCACTGTGCTAGGCTCTGTGTGCCAGATGACACTGTGTATGCAGTTTCTTTTACTACATTGACTATTTGGCTGATTTCTGTTTTTTTTTTTTTTTCCTGTGGGGTGGACCCTGTCTGAATTCTACTTGTTAAAAAGCACTGGATGTCAACCAGATGAGCTCCTCCCACTAAAACTGATCAGCCAACTGCATGAAATAAAGGACACTCATTCTTCTGTAAATAGGCTGGCAAATTTCCTTTTTTCTATTTTGCTTAGCACTTGGCACTCTGAATGAATATTGGTAGCTTATATACGTCTTAGAGTTTCTGATCACTTCCTGAGAATATCTAGTTACATATAAATGCGTAAGGTGTTAGAATGACACAGTATCCTTTCATCCCTTCTAGTTTTCAAAGGATTACAATATGATTGGTAGACTGTCACAGCCATGCTGAGCCTAAAGAGACATGATGACTAACATAAAGAGGACATTAAGTAAAAACTGAGGAAATCTGAATCAAGTATGGATTTTAGTTAACAATAGCATATCAATATTGATTCATTTTTTATGGCAAATATACCACACTAATGCAAGATGTTAAAAGTGTGGGAAACTGGATATAAACTATATGGGGATTCTCTGTCCCTCTTTGCAAGTTTTCAATAAATCTAAAACTATTCTAAAGTGAAGAAGAATTAAAACACAATTTCTGTCACAGCTCTTTAAATTTCTATCTGGATAATTCCCTGTCTGCTCCTTAATTTGAATTCTTCCGGATTTCTTTCAGACATATTTCCATGACTTAGAAGGAGCTGCCTTAGATTGTTTGCAAGAGCTTGTGTTAGAGGCACTGAATCTTTGTGAGGCATCTCTTTCAAAAATGAGAAAGTGGTAGATAGGAACAGACAAGGAAGAGCCCTGTCCAGTACTCCGTGAAAAGGTGAAAAGTATGCAAAATTCCTGCCAAGAAGCCTTAAGGAAAATTCCTCCCTCATTGAAATTTATTGACTACAGTAACTCAATCTATGTCAGAGATGATATTAAAAGCCATATAGCACGGCACATCTATCACAAAATCCCAAGCGAGTACTTTCAGGGTGAAGCTTGTCAGAAAAAACAAAAACAAACAAACAAAAAAACCCCGACTTCTTTCCTGTTGCTTTTTCAACTGAAGTTTGTTTTTATTCTTCCATGTAAAAGTAATAGATTTATTTTAGAAAAGGTAAAGTTAAAGAAATTGAAAAAATCTATTTTTTTCCATCTAGAGGGGAAAAAAAGCTGTTAATGTTTTGGTGTACTCCTTCCACTTTAAGTAAGTGTTGCTGAAAGCTTTTATTAAAGCTTTTTTCAAAAAATAGATTATCTTATTTTATTAAAAAAAAACAAGGATTATAAAAACAGGGATTCTGTTTTTCTTTGAGTTTGTTTCATCTTTTTAAAGTTTTTATTTAAATTCCAGTTACCATCTAGTGTAATATTAGTTTCAGGTGAACAGTATAGTGATTCAACACTTCCGTACATCACCCAGTGTGCTCATCATAAGTGCACTCCTTCATCTCTACCCCCCATTTCACCCATCCCCCACCCTTCTCCTCTGGTAACCATCAGCTTATTTGCTAGAGTTAAGAATCTGTTTCTCTCTCTTTTTCCCTTTGCTTGTTCGTTTTGTTTCTTAAATTCCACATATGAGTGAAATCATATGGTATTTGTATTTCTCTGACTGACTTACTTCACTTCGCATTATACTGTAGATCCATTCATGTCATTGCAAATGGCAAGGTCTTCCCAAACTTGAAAAATGTGGGGCTGCTTTTTTTCTTTTTTGGACACAAGAAGACATATTTTAAGTTAGAGAGTATCTGGGGTGCCTTTAAACGCAGGCAAATTCCTTCTGTGCATTCTTTCCTCATCCTAGACTCCTCTCAGACTGTGCTCTGAGGAACCATTACCAAGGAGCCAGGGCTCCTGGGAGGAGCTCAGATAGGGTGACTGGAACACCAAAGAGGGAGAATTTGGGGGGAAATGCAGCAAGTGTCGGACACCTGCCAAATGCAATCTCACAGGTGTAGGTGGAGATTGCATTTGATGGACCTTCTTTGTAAACCCATCCTCGTCATGGATCCCCACCTTCAGAGAGAATAATCCCAGGTGACCTGATGATGGGGGAGGCAATGTGAAACACTGAGAAAGAATATAGACTTTCTCATCAGGCACACTTGCATTTGAATCCTCACCCCAGCATCCACTACCTGTGAGTTGTGTAAATTACATCATTCTGTGGTACCACAACTTTTGATCTGCAACACAAAGATTAATACACTGACATGCACTTGCTGAGCAATAATTGCCAGTTATTTTATAATTCCTTCTCTTAGCTATGTTTCCTTGTGTTCTGTGCCAAGCTTTATTTACCTTGTTAGCCTTCCTGATAGGTTCTTTTGTTCATGTTAAAAAAGTAAGGGGGCAAATGCAATTTTAAATATTATTTTGGTGGGGGCACCATTTGGTTTTTGGTCTTTGATCATTTCATTTTCATGCAGATCACTTTCCCTTGTAGAGATTTAAAGTAATTGTCCTCTAGGACTGTGCCACTATGAAGTCCAAGCTGGCCAGTCTAGGCAGGAAAAGTCAAACTGCTTTGCAATTTGACCTTCTGTAGATGCAGTAAATCAACTGATTTATTGAGTCTTTTTTTTTCTTTTATAAGCTGCTTATCTTGATGCAGTGTTCCATTTCTTTGTTTTCATCCTATTCCTAGAACTGTTTTCAGAATCAAACAAATAAACGAACATCATGGAATATAAAAAGGTAGAATTATTGCTTTCTAGACACCAAGCACAGTATCTCTGAATGCAAAACAGCTCTCAGGTGCTATTGCTTATGGCTAGCTATTGTTCTTTCCCAAAGCCCAAGTCATACTGGTCATATAATCAACCCTGAACTGAGCTTTGACAGTGAAACATGTCCCATAACCTATGTCCTTGGACCTCAATACAGTCTGATTGGAGTGTGACCTATATAACATTAAAAACCAGTTCATGCCCAGGATTATGTCATCCCATTAGAGGTCTGGTGGCTAACGGCAAGAAGCCATGGAACTTCCTTTCTTTTGGGTTATGGGCTTTGCCATCTCACAGTGTTTACATTTTTAATAAGTGATGAGAGAATTTGCAATAGTCTGTGAACATCTTGACCCAAAAATGGAATGATTTGAGTAGACCCTGGCCTTAAATGAATAGTTACTGTTCATGCCCCTGTACATATTCATCACTAGCAAAGTCTGAGCTCATGTCTGCTTCTTAATACACCAAGAGTCTATAAATTCAATGACGGTCGAACTTCTTCTAGATCATTAAATTATATAGTGGGATTTTATCATATGAGTCCTGGCCTTTGAAATTCATCAATTTGAAGAAATATTATGGCTATCTGTAGCTGTAAAATTACTTCCAAATAAATATTCTACTTAGAAATATGATATTTGCTCTAACAGAAACAGTGACAAACAGAATTAATTTTCTATTGTTTGATATATGACAATGGTCTTATCTTTTATTACAAGAATAATGGTAAAAGGCTTATACTAATTAAAGTTTAGCAAGTATATTATAGAAACTGGAGGCTGTGTTGTTGGATTGCTGATAAAATAATTAGCTGGGGAACCATAAAATATATCTTCTTTTCATCTCGTTCCAAGGTTCTTCAAGAGCCATGATTTTTATTCCTTTATTTTTATTTTATTTTTTTTTAAAGACAGAGAAAGAGAGAGGCGGAGACATAGGCAGAGAGAGAAGTAGGCTCCATGCAAGGAGCCTGATGTGGGACTTGATCCTGGGACTCCAGGATCATGTACTGGGCTGAAAGCAGGCACTCAAACGCTGAGCAACCCAGGCGTCCCAAAAGCTATGAGTTTTAAAAGGGCTATGACTGTGGACATGATTATGAAATTAAATCCTTTTGTTTTAGTTTTAGTTTTACCTCAGCAATCTATTTTTAGCTTGTCATTTCAATGTGTTGCAAGGCCTCACAATCATAAAAATACTGAGTCCTAGAGGGACTAAAGTGGTCATCCAGGTTTATTTTATAGGCATAGATAAGACCAGCCTGTCTCCATGTCTTAGAATTCCAGGGATGGAGAATTTACCTTATTCTTTGATATAATTGATCATGAGCCAGAACTTTTTAAACAATAAATCTGATTCCATGGCACAAACTCATTTTATTTATTTTAGTTGCTCATTATTGAGATTGAGCATGTATGGGTTAAATTGGTTAATCAAGTAATCCATGATATGCCAAATGTCCTGTTATCTATGGTTATTAAATTAGATCTTTTAAAAATTATTTTCTGGTTGGTTAGAAATACTTGAAGTCTTCCAAATCCTTCTGGCAAGGAACTTAATATTATTCAGAACCCTGTCTCAATATCAAAAGCTTTAGCTGTGGCAGTTGATTCCCCATTCTCTGAAGATATTAGGTACTTTCTCATCTTTGCATTGTTGTTTTATTCTGTGCCATGGTTTCCATGTCATTCTTTCCCATTACCTGGTGAATTCCTCTTTAGCTGTCAAACTTCAAAGCACACATTGCCTTGGCTAACCAACCTTCTCCAATTTCTTCAACCACTATCCTGTCCCAATAGAACATGTCTCCCTTTATCTTTCAATGCAAATTAGCCAGCATCCACTCTCTTCTCTCTGCTCTCAAACTCTTTGTGTAGAAGGTAAACTTGTTAATTCCAGGATCCTTGTCTATCTTGTTCACTGCTACAATCTGAAGATCAAACAAAATACTGAACATATGAGGGATCCCTGGGTGGCGCAGTGGTTTAGCGCCTGCCTTTGGCCCAGGGCGCGATCCTGCAGACCCGGCATCGAATCCCACATCGGGCTCCCGGTGCATAGAGCCTGCTTCTCCCTCTGCCTGTGTCTCTGCCTCTCTCTCTCTCTCTGTGTGTGACTACCATAAATAAATTAAAAAAAATTTTTTTAAAAAAGAACATATGATAGGCACTCAACAAATATTAGCTGTATCAGTTAACATGGGTATTATTGCACCAAAGCACAATATCTAGCATATTTGTTTTTAATGTTGTAAACTCTGAAGGAAGTTATTGTTCCTGCTCATTAAAAAAAAAATTTTTTTTGCAATGCCTATCATCTCATTGAATGGGAACATGAATTAAAAATTCAGTTGTGAGGCACCATGTAAACATATTCTTTAACCAAAAAACTCTTCCTTATGACCAATGGAGCCATTTAAATAAGGAAAAGAAGTGGAAAATTTAGCCTTATCTTTGGATCAATTTTCTATACTTTTAAAGGTAAAATTGTTGTTCTTGTAACCTGCAATATCCTGGAGGTATATAAAATAATCCAATTTTCTATTTGGAGGTGTTATATTACAAAATAGGAGTAGCAAGTTAATTACCATGAGTTGCAGTATTTTTCTAATATGATATCATGGCCTTTGTCACCTTTCTGTGTTATCTTACTCTACTTCCCTTCATCCCCTTCACCTCACTTCTCTTTCCTTGAAACTAGAAACATTTAGCTCTCACTTTAATAACAGATATTATCCAAGCAGGATGTAACTATATTCTCTGATGGCTCAAAAAAGAGTCTGCAGGAATGTGGTTGTGTGAAAGGGAAATGAGCTTTCAAATCAAGCAATTGGATGGTAAAACTTGGGAGAGAAATCCAGCCTGGCACGGGGATGTGTTGAGTAATAGGTTCTCTGGGACCAGTGCTCACTGTGGTGACTACTGCATGTTCCTTTCCTCCTTCTCTGGGTCTCTATCTTCTTTCCCCTCTTTCTAGAAAGTAAATCCCATGTCTGCCTCTCTAGGCCAGACCAGCACTCTGAGTTTCCAGTCTGTGTTCCTGGTTGCCAAATCAGTATTTCCATTTATATTTTCCACCAGTATGTCAAACTCAACACATCTGAAACCAAACTCATAATCACCTCCTGAAATGTCAGCACTCCCTGTCCTAGCAGATGGATCCATTTTCATGCTTTGCTTTCTCACATACCTCATGTCCAGTAGACTGTAGGGTCCCATTCTACCTACCAAGTCAATGCTCTCTCTTGAAAGTGCTCACCCTCCTGTTTAATCTCCCTGACATTGTCCTTGGTCTTGGTGCAAGTTATGGTTATCTCTTGCTTGGATCACAGCCGGGGCCCTCTTAACCAGTCTTGATTCCATCTGATTTTATTGTTCTTTACTGTGACACCAAGCTTATCCATTTAAAATAAAATCTGATACACCAGCCCCTGACTTGAGAACTTCAGTGGTTTTCTACTGCTTTTAAAATAATCTCTATACTCCTCACTATGGTTGTAAATCTTTGTGTAATATATTTTCTGTCTCCCTATCCACCTCATCTCCTACCACTCAAGTCACTCCACACTGTGGCCCCCTGAACTATTTTCAAGGGTCAAATGTGGAGTTATCTCCATGGCCTCTTGGCTCTTGCACAGGGTGGAACACACTTCCATGGGTGCCTGCACTTTGCCAAATAATTGCTATTCATTCTAGATCCTTAGATCTTATTTTAAACACTCTCAGCTTGGCCTTCCCTGACCTTCAATGCCAGATGTGGCCTCTCTGCTATTTTGTTCTCAATATACCCTGCTCTTCCCCATCATAAGTTACCTTCAGCTTTATTTGTATAATTTTCTATCTTCTCTACTTCATTGTAAGATCCATGAGAGAAGAGATTGCACTGTTTTTATGATACTGCTTGTATTTGTTTTGTACTGCTGCTAGAATTATTGTCATGAGCTTGGTGGCTTAAACAACAGAAATCTATCCTTGCTGACTTCTTGAGTCCAGAAACCAGTATCAGTAGGCCTAACTTGGGCTGTTATCAGAGTTTCACTTCTTCCAGAAGCTCATGGAGAGAATCCTTGTCTTGCCTCTTCCAGTGATTACTGGTGGCTGCCAGGATTCTCTGGTTCACAGCTGCATCATTCCAATCCTGAAGGCAAGCATCTCCAAATCTCTTTGTTCCTTTCCACATTGCCACATTCTCTGTGCATGTCAGATCTTTCTTTCCCTCCCTCTTCTAGAGACACATGTGATTGCATATAGGATGCACCAAATAACCAGGATAATCTCCCCATCTCAATATCTTTGACTCAATCACATGTAAAAACCCTTTTTCCAAACAAAATACCATCGACAGAGATTAGGACCTAATATCTTTGGGAGCTATTATTCAGCCTATCACACTGCTGAGCTCCTAGTCCTATCTTCCATCTCAGTTAGTTATGTATATATATTTGCATATAGACTCCGTAATTTTATGGACCTACTCATTTTAAACTTTTGAATGTATATAAAAGGAATATTTTACTTCATTGCAGTCAATGCCACCTCGGATGTGAATAAATTTCCACGTGTACACAAGCTGAAAACTCAGATATCTTGCTTTTCCCCTATTATTGGGAGTAAGTCTAGAATCTTCTAACTCCATGGGTTAGAAGTTAGGCCCTGCCTACTGTCTAACTTCAATTCCTCAGAGATCAAGCCTTCTCAGAAATGGCAAAGATTGAATTCAGTAATGGGAATATGCTAGCACAAGAGAAAGTTTCATTGTATTGACTGGAAGGCAAGAATAAGGCTCATTTTTCAGGGTTATAGTAAAAACAGATAGCCATTCATTGGTGAGAAAAGAGTTAGAGACATAGGGGCAAGACCCCTTACCAGTTGTGTGAAATAATAATATTGGTGTAGATGACCTTTAGCTTTTATTCCAACAATAAAATAAAAAGATTCTATCAAACATATGTTTCAGATCAATGGTATTTTTATTGCAGAAAAAACAGGGCTTTTTATGAGTCCACTCTCCTCTCCATTTAAGCTACGCATGCCACATCATCTTTTCTTCCCTCTTGTCTTGGGGATGCCGACAACTGTATCACCTTTGTCATGTGGATTGCAGATAATCTGATGCTGTTCTGGAATCCCTCTGATTGAGATTGGACCAACCGTTACTGAATTTTATAGATAGAGCTCTCAGATTTAATCTCATTTTATTACCATAAGAAAACTTTGAGGACGATATTCTTATTCATTCCCATATGAGAGTCAATTTCAGTGTATATCTGATAGGCCTAGAAGTGGTGTTTTAACTTGAAGTTTAGGCATCCGGGTTTATCTCAAATTCCATAGGTTTAGTAGCTGAAGAAGAAATAAGATCTACTGAATATTCACTATTTGTCCTCTATCATGAACACACCAGGCTTCTTCACTGTCACTCAACCCAGCATCATTAATACCATCATTTGGGGTTGGTAAAGAAACATGTTTAGAGGAATTTCTCTGAAACTCCAGAGGGATAAAGTGGCAAAGGTGAGATTTAAACCCAGGGCTGAATCTTTAAAAATGTCAACTGTCTCCTTCTACCTTGCATTGTCCTCAATTTAAAACTTGTGATATTTGAGATAAGCCAGACACCAAAAGACAAATACTATATGATTCCACTTGTATGAGGTGCTCAGAGTAGCTACAGAGTTAAAACATAGATTGATGGCTGCTCAGGGCTGGAGAAAGAGGAGAATGAGGAGTTGGTGTTTGATGGGTAGCATTTCAGTGGGGGAGGATGAAAATGTTCTGGAGGTGGGCAGTGGTGATGGTTGTAGACAACGTGAAGGTACTTAATGTCATTGATCTCTGCACATGAAATTGGTTAAACTGGTAAATTTCATGTTATGCATATTTTACCATAAAAATGTGATTTTCTATATAGGTTCACTAGTGAACTGAGAAATATTCATGAAGGCCAACGACACAGGCCCCCAATATTTGACAATCAGAAGGGATTAAGTGGCATTTTGCTTCAGAGAGAGCCATAAGCACATTTATCTCTCTCATCTCAGATCTGTTATTCTTTTATTTTTATTATAAAAGTTTTCCAGAGGCAATTTTTCCCTTTGAAAGGATGATTAAGACCTCCTTTTTAAAAATGAAATATTTATCCTCCCATGACCAAAACTGAAGTTGTCATAAAGAGCAAAATGTAAATTGTTTGGAGAACAATAAATGCACAGAACATAGCCCCCAGCTTCCTTTCATGGAACATTCGTCATTTAAATGAACTGAAGCAACCTTGAAAGGAGATGCCTGGGACAAGACTTTCTCTCTGTGCAGGTACTCCAGGAAAAGAAGAAATGGTTAGCCAAAATGTAATGCAGGTGAAGAGCAAGATAAAGCCATGAATATAGATAGAGGCATGAATACAATGAGTCGTCTATCTATTACCTTCATGCACCAAAGAGCTAGGAGCGGTGATTAAGCAAATGGATATAAATCCTGTAATTTCTGCTTTCTGACGTTTTCTTGGTTTCATCTCCACAGGGGCCATTCAGCTCCAATTAACTTTGGTTGCCAGGTCCATGATATAGAACTGTCTTTTGAGTCAAGTTGGCACCAAACCTGCTTTTGCTTGGGTTAGCTGAAAAAAAAAAGTGGATTTGAAGGAGCAGATTTGCTCCTTCTGGATCTGAACAGATCTGACTGTCTCCCCATTAAATGTGTTAAGACAACTTCTTGCAATTGAGTCACTGAATGGATATCTTTAGGTATTTATATGTGGCATCCATGAAGCCAACAATAAGGAGGGCTAAGTAGCTATTGCTTTGAAACTAAGTTAAATATAGGACTAATTTTGTTTTATTTAAAATCTTCCAGACTTCATTGTATGGGAGGAGAGAGTTCACTTGAATTACATTTTAAGTTTAAAGAAAGTGAAAAGGAGTCAGAGGAGGAATCTTCCTGTGTGAATGTGAATCAGTTTTCATCTTGCGGGTTTATATCAAGGGTGTGTGTGTGTGTGTGTGTGTGTGTGTGTGGTGGTTGTATTGAAATAGTGTTCATTTGTGGGCTGATGGCCTTTTTAATCTGTAGGCACTATTTGCATGGATTTGTTTGTAAAGTGTGGAAGGAGGAGGTCCTGCAAGAAGCTTTCTTCAAATGTGCTTGAAGACAAAGAGGGGAGAGTGGGATAAGGCAGTGCTGGGAAATGGAGAGCCCTGGATGCTCTCTCTTTTCAGGAAGATCTCCTTGGCTGAAGCTGGGCCCTTTGGAGGAAAACAAAGCAGACGGGAGACTAAGGTGAAACACTTTTCCTAGGGACTCTGTGAGGCTTGGAACATAAGCAACCCCACTCTGGGTCCAAGAGACAGACAAAATGTGATTTGGAGTTGGGGAGGAAGTATTTCTCCCTTCTTTTTTTCTTTTATTTTTTTAATTATTTATTTATTTGAGAGAGAAAGAAAGAGGACACTAGCAGGAGAGGCAGAGGGAGAGAGGGGGAGAATCCCAAGCAGATTCTGCACTGAGCATGGAACCCCACTTGGGGCTCGATCTCATGATTCTGAGATCATGACTTTAGCGGAAACCAAGAGTCTGACCTTAACCGACTGTGCCACCCAGGAGCCCCTCTCTCTTCTTGGAAACATCTTGTCTTCAGTTTGGCAAAAACCAAAGGGCAGGAATTGTTATTTGCGTTGGTGACTTGGGGAGGCCTAAGGGGTTGGAACATTTAGCATGAAAATTTTCTCAAGAAAGACCCTAGGTTCTTAGGAAGGGACTTTAGCAAGAAGAACATGGAAGGGAGCAAAAGAACATGGAAAAGGAGTTGAGTACCTGTGGGATAATCTGAGAACCTCCATGTAATGAAGACAGGAGATTCCTAACCTCCTGTTAGGAGCAGGATGCCCTGCAACCTGTAGGCAGGAGCCATACTGCGGGAAGCCTCAATGACTCCATTAAACCTGTCTGTGAAGGGATGATGTCTGGGAAATGCTGGCTTCTTCTCTGCTTTTCACTAGACTTTATGGGCCATGCATTAATTCCATATTTCCAGTCATGGGCTTTTTTTCCATTTTAAGAGAAATAAATATAGGAAACTTTATTTCTAACAAATGTTTAGACTTATGAAAGAAATAACTGAGTCCATCAAGACAAAACCCTGTGTTTCTCTCTTAAACATTATCTCCACTGACTTTTACCACATTCCTCCATGACAGGTGTTGTCATTTTTAGCTTACAGATGAAGGAAAGGGCCAAGGATATTAACATTTATTAAGGCCTGAATGCATTTTGGGTGCCATAGCAGGAATTTTACCTTTTTTTTTTTCCCATTCAAGTTTCACAGCCACCTTGGGTGGTAGGTATGAGTGGTTTTCATGGCCAAAAATAGAAACTAAAACTCAGGAAGAGCAATAGCTCTAGAGCAAAACCAGCTCTTTCCTCTGCGTTCTCCTAACACAATGGGGTGCTAGAGGTTAAGGGGAATCTCAAAAGGGAAAGACAGTTGCTCTTGAGGATCAGCTGCAGAGATCCAAGAGGGAAGGGTACTCAGAGAGAGAGTGTGAGATGAAACCTGGACCTGGACTGTCTCTACCCAGTGCCATGTGTGGTCTTTGCACCCACTCCTCCTGAGGCAATACTACAGACAACTCAATTTCTACCACGTGGTTTGGTGCACTCTGTCCCAGTTCTTCAAAGATACCCATTCACCTGATCTGCCATGCACTGTCATGGCCCAGAGGCTGCCTTTCCAGCACCAGCTTCCAGCTTCTGTAATAATTAAGCTCCAAACTGTGTCTCACCCCTGTAATGGCAAGTTTTATGCCCCTCTCCCTCCTCCAACCCTCCTTCTTGGGCTGCTAAATGTTCTTGTCAAAAGCAACAATTTACAGGCCATTAACAACAGAAGGGATGATTAGGCTCTTTCCAGGCCTGATGAATAATGCATACTGCCAGTCAGTGCGTTTACCATCCACTACAGGGCTCTTTGAGGAAAAGTGTCATTGAAGAATGTTCTGTTCAATTTCTGAGATCCAAATGATTTGAAGAAATAATTGCATGTTAGTGCGTGGAGGAAAAAGTTATTCTTTGTGAACTCTGCTCGTTTGGGCAAGAGCAAAGGAAAGGTAAGCTCATTCAGTTATTTTTCTTCCAGATATTTTCTTTTTCCTTCCTTCCCCTCACCTTCTCTATCCCCCTGCTCCTTTGTGGTAACACAGCCTGCAGGTGAATTAACCAGTGAGGTCCAGCTACAGCTGTTCATTCAGTTCTGCTACCTAATCCATGCCTAGAGGCATCGCTGCATTTACATTTAAGTCCTAACCACGTTTGCTCTCCAGTTTCCTTTAAAAAGTAAGACTTATATGAAGTAACTGTATTCACAGGACTAAGTACTATTTGTACACCATTAGTCCTGTGGGTGGCTCTCTACTGTGTATCCTCTCTAAATACATACATTTTCAAGATTTGTCTGGGGATATGTTTGGCAAGATCTACCAGCTTGCAGAGATTCATGGGGAAGAACTTCCCCACGAGTGGAGAAAGTGGAGATGCACAGTACTAATCCAAAATAACACAGTTAATCATGGGGCAAGGCCAGTTTGGGGAACTCCATGGTACAGATTGTTTAGATTGACCTATATAGTCCACTCTGGAAAGACTCATCCCACCCATCTCCTGCCCATGTCCTACGGAGAAGAGGTTATGATAAATTTGGGGAGAAAAAAAGGAAAAATCTTTCCCAAAAGTGTGTCAATGTCAGATGCTGGCTGATTTCCTGGAGCTGTGGAACCATCTGCTATGTTTCATCTTTGTCACATGAGTGACAAAGGGCAGCAGTAAGGCCTCAACGGCTGCATGCACCTGATGGCACTGTCTGAATGAACAGGCAGAAGGACTCCTCCAGAAACAGAGAGTTCAGTATCACCCAGGAAACAGAAGCATCCAACACTTGACTGGCTTTTGAGGCCCTCCCTCGCTGGTTCCAAGACCCACTTCTCTTGGGTCTGTGCCTACATCCCTCACCTTTATGTATAGTCTTCTTTAAGGATTTGTTAATGACTTCCCTCTTTAATGCCCTTCCTAAGTGTGCCGAACATCTGCACTGCCAGAATCATTTATGAATCTGGTCGTGGCTTAGCTTCCTCACAAACAGGGCTTCAGCCTCCATGGTAGTCTCTTGCTATGGATTCCTTAGCATCCTTCCTTGGAGATAGAATATATATATATATATTATATATATTATATTATATATATATATATATATAATATATATATATAGAATGGGTTCTGACTAATAAGAGAAGCCAACAAAGAATCAGCTCAACCTGAGAATCACTGCTGCTTCTCTGGGTAACTTCTCTTTGCTACTCTCGAGAAGAACAAAATATTCTCACCCCAACATCCCCAGCTTCTCTAATCATCTCCTTAGGCAGAATCCTTTCTCTGTATGTCCCCTATGGCACCACGAAAGCAAGGATACAAACTATCTGTACAGAAATACAAGATCCATACTATTAACAGATCACTGTTAATTGTCCTGAGTTCAACCCTATCCTACTACACATACAGAAGTTTTAGGCACTCAAAGTTATGGTTTCAATGAACACATTTTGGCATAGGAAATTGCATGTCTCCATTTGTATTTGGGTACCTCTTATGCTTAGCTTCACATCCTTCTGCTCACCTTATACTCGAACCATTGCTGTAATAACCACATTTTCCTAGTGACCATATCCTCAGGTTTACCTCAGGTTTATGTCTTGCTCTCTGCCTTCTTTGCATATGTGATTCCTGCAGGAAGCTGCTCAGATTCACAAATGCAAGGGAGTTAATGTCCACAGAGCAATCTTGGCCAATGTAAGACTGGAACAGGTGGATGACCGCCACTGTGTTACATAATTCAGGTGAGCAATTCTAAGGTATGCTCCAGGGAGCTCTTCCAGGAGCATATGTGGATTTGAGCCCAGTCCCCCACTGTATAGACTCATCAGGACTGCACCCTTTTTCTTCTCCTTCTCTCTTTGACTCTTCCCTGGTCCCCATTCTGCTTCTCTGGTCACTTCCTCAAATGACCTGAGGAAGTCTAGCCCTGTTCTAGACTTTGCTTTGGAGACCAGCTGGAGTCTGAGCTAAGACATCCTTTGTTTATATTTGTTTAAGTAGCATGTGATACTTCTTCAGGTTACCTCTCCAGTTCCTTCCTCTGGTCTAGGTTTCTCATATTCATTCTCTCCATCTTTTTCTCTCCTTCTATTCTCTACCCATCCACCATGTCCTCCACGCCTTCCATTTTGCTACAAAGTGATTAAGGACTTTATGGCAATTGGTTTGCTGAATTGTTGGTCTGGGCTATCCAGAAACCATCTCTCCTATTCAGGGGGATTCTCAACTGAGAGTCTTGGTGGGAGGCAGAACCCGCTTTTCCCTAAAGATGTCCAAATAAAGACCCCATTTCTTTGGCTGTCCCCTGGTGGCTAGAACATGGGCATATCATCCAGGCTTGGCCAACTGGATGCTTCCATCTGGGAAGGTGATTCTTAAGTGACACAAACACACAAATACTCATAGTAGAAGTGGTGGGGTCAAAACTGTCCCTGATAGTACAGAGTGACCAAGGTGCTGTTGGTTGTGTTTTAGCCCGTCTGCTTCTGCCATGTGGCCATGACTCTGCTTCTGATGTCTGGTCTCCATGTTCATCTTCCAAGCCTGGTCTAGCAGCCTCCCTGTCTACCTGACAGTCTTTCATGAAATACTTTGCAGTCTGAGCCGGCCAGAACCTATTTCTGTTGCTTATGATAAAAAAACACAGGGTCATTTTTTCCCCTCAAAGACCCCTTTCAGCTTCAGTTAAATTCATATCATTACAGGTAGCCTGGTTCTCCGTTAGCCAATTATGAGTTAACTTCCATTCCGGGCTTCCTCAGTAATGATCCTCAATCCTCTGTCAGAAGGATTCCTGTTTCTCCCTGTGCCCCTTTGAATGCTATACATCCTTTCAAGAGTTCCTTTATCTTTTCCTCCAAGCACAGCCCAAGGAGTGCGGGACCCATCAGCAGGTTGCAGCCCACCTTCCACATTCACCCTTGGTCACATCTATTCCTCTGCTGCAAGGGGTTTCTTGAATCCCAGATGATTTGAGCAAAGTCTGTTTTATCACAATCACTGGAAAACTTTTGTGGCAAACTAGTCAATTCTCCTTTTTTCAATAATGGCGAATTAACAGGAAAAATAGCTGCTTTTTGGCTTCTACAAAGGCATTCTGAAAGCAGAGTGAGGGAATGCTTTTGAAATACATGTAATCTTTGAAAGAATTCTAGGGTATGAAGAATATATTTCTACTGAATCATGCTGTGCCTCGCCATTCCATCTGATCAATGGAACAAGTGTGTGCCTCAGAAGGCACAGGACACTTGCTCCAACAGCTTTTGCCTTTGGAATAGCTTTATGTATTAGGATGTCGGGTCCCTGAAGGTCATCCACAGATTACATTTTTTATAATCCTTAACACTGTTCTCAGGCAGTGCACACAGGTAACGAGACTGCCTGTCCCCGCCTCTAGGGGACGCTATGCACACCCTATTGTTTGCCAAGGCTTCTCCCTGCAGTTTCGCCAATGCAGGACCAGCGCAGCCAGGGGCACCAGCCCTTGGAATGAGAAACATAAAAACACAAATTATTAGAAATGAAAGAATGATTCCCCGGTCCCTTTGATGAAACTCCCAGCGGGTGTGCAATTAATTCCCAGTAGATGTACCGAAATCTGGGCGGGTTTATAAGCAGCAAAGAAATGTCTCATTTATATTCCACTTTCAGAGATAAGGAAAGGGTATTTCAAGCCTCTTTAGTCACTCTCTGGCACTTGAAACTTATGGATAGTTCTGTTAAAAGTGAGGATTTAAAAAGTGAATAATAAAACCACTTTAGAAGATATAATTTTTTATACCAGTATTTTTCCCCCTATCCTTTTTCTAAGGTGAATATAAAATATGAATTGGTATCACAGACACAGGAAAGATACCAAATGATTTGCCCGGTGGGAATAAAGCTTCCCAGCTCCCATCTCCTGCAGGAGGACTGCTGATTGCTAGACCAGGTCCACCCACTGCGTTCCTCCTCTCTATTTGGAGCTTCTACAAGAAAGGTCCATTGTTTCTCCAGAAGCAGACCCGGATTAGTGATTTTTTTTCTCCTCTGGGGGAGTTACTAGTCAGTGACAAATGCCAACCAAAAAGTCATATGATTTTTTATCCTATACTAGCAGAGTCTCATTGGGGTCTTCAAATCATAACTCACTGAGACCATCCCAGGTGAATTCCATTCCTGTATCCCAGCTGCACTGACAGGGCTGTCCTGGGCTGGATATGCTACAGATTTCAAATGTTAGAAGCTGCTAGAAGTATTGAAACAATTGAAGACTAATAATGAATTGCACAACTGTCACTGTGAACTAAGAAAATTTAGTGGAAATGAACCTGGAGCTATTTCTTTATCAATTAATGAGACACTTCTTGCTCCCTAGGCAATCTGGCTGTGGGTATCAAAGTGTAAAAGATACATAGCCTTTGGCCAACCAGTTCAACACCTGGGCCTTTTTCTTTAATTACCTTCATTTTTAAAATAGTGAGTATTTTCACATGATTCAAAATTGAAAAAAAAATTTAAAGTACATAACTAAAAAATCTCTCACACTCCTGACTTCTAAAGACCCAGTGTCCTTCCATACAAGCAACTGGTATTAAGTTTCTTGTATTTTCCTCTAGAGATATATATGGGTTATACAGACAAATCCACATATATGTCTTTCTTTTCATTTTTAAAAATAAAAATTACACCAATTTTCCTTGGATCTTTTAATAAATAATTTTGGGGGAAAATTTTAGATTTATAGTAGAGTTACAAAGTAAATAGAGAGTTTTTATATGCCCATTACCCTTTTTATCCTAAAAATAACATCTTACATTGATGTAGCATATTTGTTAAAACCAACAAATTAAATTTGGTACATTATAATTGGTGAAATTACAGACTTTATTTAAACTTCACTGTTGTTTTCACTAATGTCTGTTCTTTGTTTCAGTATCAAAATCTGGCATAGACCACATCACTTTTAAAGATTTAAATATTCTTTCCTCTCTCTCTCCTTACTTACCCACCTTCCTTCCTTCCTCCTTTCCTCCCTTCCTCCCTTGCCTCTTTTTCTTCTATTTATATAGTAAAATTAACTTTGATGTATAGGGGTGTTGGGGGATACAAGGAGGTATAGTTTTTAACACATGTGTTAGGAAACCACCACCATAGTCAGCAAATAGAGCAATTATAGAACAGTTTCATCTCTCTGACAATCTACCTCCTTTTCCCACCCTTTCTCTCTCATTGGAGTTCACTATAGTTTTGTCTTTTTCAGAATGGCATCAAAATGCAGTTATGCAGTTTGTTTCCTTTTGAGGCTTATTTCTTTTACTCAGCATGATGCCCATGAGATATGGCACATACTAATACCCACCAATTCCTTTTCACTGCTGGATGGTATTCCCTATGGATATACCACTGATTGTTTATCCGTTCACCATTGCATATTGGTTTTGTCTTATTTACCCTATCTTGAAACTCTTAGGAACTTATCCTAACTATATGCAAAGATTTCCATTAAAACATTTTTATTGTCATTATTTTTTTAAATTCAAAACTAACCTGTGATTGTTAAATAAAAAAGAAAAAAAAAGCCAAAATGATGTAAGTGAAGAAACAAAATGTGGATGTTCTCTTCTGACCCCAAATACACATGAAGGCAAAAAGAAGCTCTGAATATTTTTCTCTGCCTTCTTCTAGACTTGTTTTACATTTTATGCTCTTTTTTATAAGCTCTCTTAAATATCAATCATACTTTAAATGTATATTTTATATTTTTAAAGTATTCTGTGGTATATTTATACAATTTGGAGAATAGTGATAAGATGATCATGTTGGTACCCATCATGCAGGTTAAGAAAGTCCAATCCAAGGACCTCTAGTCCTAGGCATCCTTGTCCTCCCCAGACCAATTCCCTGCCTCCCCCATAGGCATGACCACCATTTAATCTCTGTGTTCATTATTCCCTTTATAGTCCCTTTATACTTATACTACATATATATATATATACTACATGTATATACTTATACTACATGTATATATACTTATACTATATATAAATATATATATATTAAGCAATGCTTAGTTTTGCCTGTTTTTGATCTGTAATAAATGAAATCATGCTGGATGTATGTCCTTTTATATTTTCTCTATCACTGAATTTGAGGTTTTAAGCTCACTCATGTTGATATATATTTATTTTATTAATTCTACCCCTAGGTGATATTTAATTGCACAAATATATTGAATACATCTAAATTTACATACCTATTCCATTATTGAAAAACGTGTGTGTGTGTTTAAAGATTTTATTTATTTATTCATGAGACACACACACACACACACACACACACACACACACACACAGGCAGAGACACAGGCAGAAGGAGAAGTAGGCTCCATGCAGGACTCGAGACTCAATCCAGGGACTCCAGGATCATGCCCTGAGCCAAAGGCAGGCACTAAACCGCTGAGCCACCCAGGCGTCCCGTGTGTGTGTGTGTGTGTGTGTGTGTGTGTGTGTGTGTATGTGTGTGTGTGCGTTTTTAATTTTTTGTGATTACAAGAAAACGCCACCAAGAACATTCTTGTGTATGGCTTAGGAGGAAAATTGCTGTGTAGATAGGTATATGAATTTACCCTGTTATTGGACAGTGCAACTTGTATCTAAAGTAATTGGTCAAAATTATATTCTGACTAGCAGTGTATAGTTTCTCTAGCTCCATATCCTTGTCAACACTTAATATGATTGATCTTTTTTATTTTTGCCAATCTGGTGGGTATGGGATAGAATCTAATTTTGGTTTTACTTTGCATTTTCCTGACTACTGATGGGTTGAAGCACATTGAATTTGAGCATTTTGACAATTTTCAGTTCTTTTATGAAATCCTTATACAAAAAAATGACTTTTATATCTTTTGTTCATTGAAATGGGATGTTTTATTTCATTGTTGTCTCAAAAAAGCTTTTTCTAAAAAACATAAGTCATGCCATGGGGGGAATGATGTATGTACCACCTATAGCCAACAAAGGATTGGCATTCTTAATGTTTTTATACCTTTAAAGTATCTTTGACGAACTGAAGTTTATTGCTGGTGAATTCACCGTTTTTTCCTTGATGGTGTATGCTTTTACATTTTGTTTAGAAATTCTTTACTACCTCAGGATCATGAAGATATTTTTATATGTTGTTTTTCTATGAGATATCAAGTTAGATTTTCCAGTTTGAGTCCTTAATCTGTCTGGAATTGATAAAACACAGTTTGAGTAGTATTTAAGAATAAGGATTTTAAAATCAGTCCACCTGAGTTTTGAATCACAGCTCTTATCCCTTAGTAAATTTCAATCTGTGCAAATTTCAACCTGAGTAAATTTCATCCTGGACAAGTTCCTTGACCTCTCTATGTCTTAGTTCACCATATATAAAGTAAGGATTATTTTTTTAATAAGGGTAATTAAAAAATCCTCTCATATTTATATTGTAGCTCTGAGTTTAAATGAGTTACTATATATTAAGTGCTAGAAATCTAAAATCTTAATTATATATGTTATAAAGTAGGAGTCCAATTTTATATCTTTATATGGATAATTCAGTTGTCCTAGCATCACCTATTAAATTATATATCTTTCCCCAGTGATCTCCAGCTCTACTGTGTCATACGTCAGATCCTGGTATGTGTGCCTGTATATGTTTTAAGGCTATTTTCCACTGGCCTATTTGCATATTCCTTCATAAATGATTCATTTTCTTTGTGACGATAGTTTTATAAGAAGTCTTAATTACTGAGAGGGAAATTTCTTCTACCTCTCTCCTTCTTTGGGGATATCTTGCTCATCCTGGTGCTTTGTTCTTTGAAATAAAATTGAGAATTACTAAAATCCATGAACAAGGAAAATATTGGACAATCTATTGGAATCACATTGAATTCAATTAGGTAGATCCAATGTCTTTAGGATATTGAGGCTTAGCCTCTTTGTTTTGGGCTTTTTTTTAAAGACTTTATTTATTTATTCATGATAGACACAGAGAGAGAGAGAAAGAGAGAGAGAGAGAGAGAGAGAGAGAGAGAGAGAGAGAGAGAAGCAGACTTCATGCCGGGAGCCCGACGCGGGACTCCAGGATCGCACCCTGGGCCAAAGGCAGGCGCTAAACCGCTGAGCCACCCAGGGATCCCCCTGTTTGGGGCTTTTAAATGTCCCTTAATACAGTCTTATAATTTTCCTTTAAAAGGTCTTGCACATTCGACATTAGATCAATTCTTAATTACCTTACTTTATGTGCCTTTGATAAATGCTGCTTTATTTAAAATTGAATTTTCTAATTACTTTTTGCTATTGAATGAAATGCAGTTGACTTTTTTAGGTTAAGAAATCTGTCTAAATTCTTATGAATTTTATAATTTGTAATTAGATTATTTTTAATGGAGGTTTCCCTGTGTAAGTAATCACATTTTTTCCCTAATAATGACAGTTTTTGTTTCTTACTTTTCAATCTCTCTATGTTTTATTGCATTATCTAAGACCTTCAGCATTCTGTGGAATAGGAAGAATAATATCAGCCATTTTGATTTTATTTCTGATTTTAGAAGGAGTGCTTTTAATATTTCATCATTGGCTCATCTGTTTGCTGTAGATTTATTAGGCACCCTCTTCCATTCCTAAATTGTTAAGAATTAGTGATTTTCCTCTTTTATCAAATGCTCCTTCTGGATGTATAAAGAGGATAAAGGATTTTTTATCTTTTAAAATTTTCTGAAAGATTTCATACAATATTTAAAGTATGTGTCTCTTGAATATTTAACAGATCTTCTAATATTATCTGGCTTCTAATATTATCTGTTTGTGGGTAAATCTACAACTGACAATTCAACTTATTTAAAGGCTGTAATATCATTCTGCTTTTAAATATTTCGTGTATGTGCTGCCGAAGAGAGCACTTAAATATTTCGTAAGTGGTTTGATAAGTCATATTTTCAAGGGATTTGTGTATTTACATAAATTGTCAATTTTATTGGTGTAGAAGTTTAGAAAATATTTTATTTTGTCATTTATACTACATCTATAAATTATATTCATTTTAATTCTTAATTTGTCATTCTCAACTCACCATTATTTTTTTAATTGCTCTTGGAGGGGGTCTCATATTTTCTTATTCTTCTCAAAGAAGTAATTTTGACATTGTTAATACCCTGTATTGTACTAGCATTTTTGTTCTTTTTCTTCCCTCATCTTAACTATTTTCTTTTGTCCACTTTTTAGGGGAGTTTGTTTTGTTTTTCTCTTCTCTGATTTCTTCATTTGACTTGTCTAACTCATTAATTATCAGGTCTTCTTTTAATACAATCTGCTCAAGCTATACATGTTTCTTTAAATATGCATTAGCTCTATCCCACAAATTTTAATGTATTTCGTGCAATTAATGGCCAAGCAGCAAACAGCATGTATACGTGTCAGGCTACAGGAACTGCATGAATTTGGAAAAACATCACGGCGACAGGAAGGAATTGGGTCTGTGGGTCCCTCAGGGCCATATTCCCCATAAAGCTGCTCACAACAGTCTGGAAGCCTCCACATCACGGCGACAGGAAGGAATTGGGTCTGTGGGTCCCTCAGGGCCATATTCCCCATAAAGCTGCTCACAACAGTCTGGAAGCCTCCATAGTCATACTCAGGGAAGGGAACCTCATGTCTTGGGTATACTGACTAGGAAAGGCATGGCTCTCCTCCTGGTGGTATCAGGGACAGGGACACAATTGCAATATGATATGCAATGACCTGTTCTCCAGTCCCACCCTGCCTGCTTTGTGTTCATGGCTGGGTAGAAACAGCTTGGGCATGTTCCTTGGGCATGATCCAGGGACCTGAGGTTCTGGGCCTGAGCAGGTTTCCTGGAACTTTGCATAAGACTGTTCCCTGTCCAGGGATGCCAGCCTGCAGGGGATCAGTATTTTTCTGGTTAACCCTTATTTGCCAGTATTGTTTTCAGTATCATTCAAAATATTTTCTATTTCTTCATTTTCCTTTTTTGCTAGTATTATTATATATATGTGTGTAATATATGTATAATACATATATGTAATATATTAAATGATAATAATATATGTAATACATCTACATATAAAACAAACCCATTGATACACTGTTACATATATTACTTTATATAGTTTTATGTGTTTTAAATAAGCTGAGAGAAGAAAAGATAGCAAGAATATATCTATAAAATTTTGTTACATTAACCTTTACTTATTATTTCTGGTTCCCTTATTTTGTCCTGTAAATTTGAGTTACCATATGGTGTCATTTTATTACTCCAGAATGAACTTTATCTCCATCTGCCTTCTTTGCACTTGTTTATTATATTACATTTATATATGCTATGGGTACAATGATGCAATTATATACATATATGTAAATATATATAATTGCATAATTACATATGTACAATTGTATTAATAAATAATATGAATATGTTATTTATAAATATAAACATTTTATATATTTATAAATCAAATTTAAATTAAATACAAGTTTATATAAATATATAATTTATAAATATAAATGTTATTAAACATATATAATTGTTATATACATAGAACATACATAGATATTATATGTTGTTTAATATGCATATATATATAGTTTAAAGTAATTGCTTTTTACATCAAATAAGAAAAAAAGGAGAATATATATTAATTATAATGTCTTTTACAATTCTCTACTCAATTACTTTAGCTGGTGCACTTTTGTTTTCATGTGGATTCAGTTGCATGATAATTTTCTCTGATGTCATCTGCTTTCCATCTGAAGAACTTTCTTTTGTATTTCTTGTAAGATATGTCCACTCTCAATGCATTTTCTCAGTTATTAATTCTTCTCAGGATACCTTTATTTGGCCTTAGTTTTTTTTTTAACTTTTTAAAAAAAGATTTTATTTATTTATTCATGAGCGACACAGAGAGAGAAGCAGAGACATAGGCAAAGAAAGAATCAGGCTCCCTGCGGGGAGTCTGATGTAGGACTCGATCCCAGGACCCCAGGATCATGCCCTGACCAGATGCAGATGCTCAACCACTGAGCCACCCCGGTGCCCCTGGCCTTAGTTTTTTTTTTTTTTTTAAGATTTTATTTATTTATTCATGAGAGACACAGAAAGAGAGCAGCAGAGACATAGGCAGAGGGAGAAGCAGGTTCCATGCAGGAAGCCAGATGTGGGACTCCACCCGGGACTCCAGGATCACGCCCTGAGCCAAAGGCAGACACACTTAACTGCTGAGCTACCCAGACGCCCCTGGCCTTAGTTTTTTTAAATATTGTTTTGCTGTCTTTAATTCTCCACTGGCAGTTTCTCATTTCCTTCAGCACTTTGGATATAATCATCACATGGTTTTCTGGCCTCCACTTTTCCTGAAGAAGGCCTTGTTGATATCACTGGAATTGCCTTGATGTGATTAATTCTTTTTCTACTGCTGCTTTCAAGAATTCTCTTTATCTTTGACTCTCAGCATTTTTATTATGATGTGTCTGAGTGTGAATTCCTTTGTATTTTTCCTATTTGGAATTTTTAAAAAAAGTTTTTTAAAAGATTTATTTATTCATTCATGATAGACACAGAGAGAGAGGCAGAGACACAGGCAGAGAGAGAAGCAGGCTCCCTGCAGGGAGCCCAACGTGGGACTCTGGTCTCCAGGATCCCGCCCTGGGCTGAAGGCGGTGCTAAACCGCTGAGCCACCCGGGCTGCCCCCTACTTGGAATTTATTGAACTTTTTGGATATGTAGATTAATACTTTCATCAGATTTGGACATGTTTCAGCCATTATTTCTTAAAATATTTTTCTGCTCTTTTCTCTCTCTTCTGTCTTTATGTGAGTGTTGTTACGTTCAATGATATCCTTAATTTTTTTCTGAGTTTTTAATATTTGTTATTTTTTATTGCGACTTAGAAGATGGTATAATCTCTATAATTTATTTTCAAGTTTGCTGATATTTTCTTCATGAGGTCAAGTAACGTAATGCTTACAACATAGATTTCCTATCTGAGGCTTTATTGAGGTAGGCATCCCAATGAATCATTTTACTGACCCTCAGAAATAACATACAAATGGAACCAGAGTTGCAGTAATGAATAAATAAATGTGTAGAAAATTACTGACGGCATCTGTTGCTTCAAATAATTTAGGGAGTAAATCAAGCATGCCTGGGAGAAATTGGCAAGCCTTTATCCTGATCATAAAGCTATTACACAGAAAATCAAATTATCAGAACCTGGTTATGATTCTATGGAATTAAAATAGATCTTTAAAAATACATGTACATATTTATATTTTTTTAAAAAGTAATATATTCCCAGGAGGAAAATCTAGTACATGAGACATTGCATATTTAGTTTTACTACTTTCCCTATATATTAAGTTTCATTTGTCAATTTCTCTTATGGAAGTACAAAATATCAGAGAAGTATTTATATTTTAATAAGTAGTAACTGAGAAATGGGCTTTATGAAATTGCTCTTATCTCCTAGAAATAAGACTCTTACTCTGAACTAACATAAAAGATATCTGTCCCATTCCCCCCCACTGCTCTCCCCCTAGCCTCTGCCAGAACCCAATCCTTCCATTCTATTTAGCTATTACTTATTTGTTTCAAACTGGATGATAGTAAGCCCTTACAGAACAAGGGCAAGAGAATCTGAGCTCTGACAGTGAATTAAACATTAGATTCTTGACTGATCTCTAAAGGACAGAAATATCTATCGGTATTCATTTTGATAAAATACTGGTGGAGGAAAATTTAGCAACTAATTTTTGGGTATCTAATTTATGGTAGGTTGTGTGATCAATGTTTTACTTTTATTTCCCCAAGTCATTCTCTCAATAACCTTGACAAATGCATATTACCATTTCCATTTTAAAAATTAAAAAGAGTTCAAGTACATTCAGTTAAGAATCCTGAGACTTCTCTTTTTCTCACTCATCAGGTCCAAACCCCCAATTTCCATTCTCTCCCTAACACCAAACCCTGATCATAAGCAGTTCTCCATATGTTGGCTAGAACTGTCCATTTTAAAACATACATTTGAACATGTGACTGTCTTTAAAGCCTTGTAGGGGCTTACCATTGTTTTCAGAACAAAAACCCAGCTTATTGGACACCATGGATGCATCTATGGTCTGGTAACTGCCTGCAATCTGATCTCACCTCCTTCTGCTTAGCTCACTCATTATATTATAGCCACACTGGTGTTCTGCACAGCTGTCAAACACGTCACGCTTGCTCCCACCTCTTGCTTCTGCTTACTTTCATCTTTGCCTCGAATGTATTTCCCAGATGGTCCCCTGGGTTGCTCCTTCTCATTATTCAGGGCTCAGTTCAAATATACCAGATCATGAGGGCAATGATTTCCTCTGCCTTAGTTAATTAATCATCCCCAGCTCACGGAATTTTTAAAAACTATTTTTATTGAATGGATGGACGGATAGATGTATGGATGGACAGTTAATGAATGGTTAAATAGCAGAGCTCATAAGCAGAAGAGCTAGAAATCACACACAAGCATGTCTGAATCCAAAGCCTATTTTGTTTCCATTGCATTATATCTGTGTGGATTTTTCAAAAGTCAGGTTTATTGAATCACATGTTGCCTGTAGAAAAATTACCTTTTTAAGTGTACAGTTCAGTAAGTTTTGACAGCTGTATAAGGGCATGTGCTAATAATCTTGTTAAAGATATGGAACAATTCCATTCCCTTAAAACTTTCTCTCATGTCTCCTTGCCCTCACTCTTTACTCCACCCCTTCTGATTGCTGTTCTGACTCTTGCCCATTGTGGAAACCATGCTTTCCTTGCCTTTGGTTGTTGAGTACTGCATTTGGCCCCTGCCCCCCGGGTTCCAGGTATTCTCATCATATTTAGGTTTCCAATTCAGTGACTGCTGATCCCACTCTAAGGTCTGGCCTTTGGAAAAGGGTAATCATAGAACTCTTTAAGGATGCCAGGGGTCCTTTTGCCAATTTCTTTCTCATAGCTGTGGTGAAAAGTATGCCTTCTGGACCCTGCTAAAGTGAAGAAGTAGATCTTAAATGACAAATCCACTCAAACATTCTAATCTCACTGAATCTTTGAATCCCTTCTTCTATATTGAACCAAGGCAGGCCCAGCATTTCCAGCTATCTATGGGCCACCTTTTGGTCCAAATTTCAGCTAGCCAGCCAGCCAGCCAGCCAGCCAGCCAAACTGTCAAAGTCCTTCTAACCCCACAAGCTGCAACATTAAATGCAGAATCTCTGCTCAGTGGACCCTTATCAATATACTTGCCTGATCCAAATTTATGTCCTTCTACCATTGTCCCATATCACTTCAAATTATCCCACATCCCCATATGTTCCTCAGATTTATGTCTCTATAAATAGAAAACTCAACTCATACCAATAATGATTTTATTTTTTAACCATCTGTAGGTGTCATAACAATAGTCCATGAAGGCAATTTATCAGAAAATTATCATTTGTTCATGGATTTTTCTTATCTTATTTTCTAAGCATATTTACTGGGACTGTCCTAGCATTTAACTCAACATAAATTTGAGTTGAGGTGATTTGGGGTTTTGAATCATAGAATCTAGGTCCTAGGTTAGAGAAGACTTGGGAATTACAAAAATTCTGAGATACTGAGATTATGAAATTAGATGGAGATCATAACTGTCCCCAGAAATAAAGGCTAAGAAAGTTGAATATATAAGAGGAAATGAGCAAGTCAGGGCAGGGACATGAAAAAAATTCTTAAGACTGCAGACCTCAAGATTTTTATTATTCCTATTTAATCTAAAAGTTAAGTGTTAGTTTGTTGGAAGTTATAATAATGATGATGTATTGAGTGATTATAGCATATTTATAAGTGAAATGAGTTGCAGCAATATCATCAGACAGAAGGAAAGGATTAAGAACATTTTGTTATAAGGTACCTGCACTATATGCAAAATGACATAATATTATTTGAAAGTGAAATTAGATTAGTACAAAATGTATATCTAGGGCCACCTGGCTGACTCAGTCAGTAGGGTGTGTGACTCTTGATCTCAGAGTTGTGAGTTCAAATCCCACATTGGGTGTAGAGATTACTTAAAAATAAAATCTTTTTAAAAATAACAAAAAATGATATGTATATCTAAAATTCTAGGGTAACCATTACATTTAAAAAAATAACTAGCTATGTTAAAAGAAGAGATAAAATGTATTTTACAAAAGCTAAATTAAAACCAGAGAAGGCAGACAATTAAGGGAAAGAGAAATAAAGGACAATGGTAACAAATAGAAAAGAGTTACAAATATTACAAATATTAGATGAAAATCCAATGGTGTCAATAAGCACTTAAAAGGTGAATGGTCTGCATTCACCAATTTAGATAGAGGCTCCAGAGTGGATCAAAAACAAGCTCCAACTATATGTTGTTTTCAAGAAACCTTCTTAAACTTTAAAGACACCAATATCGTAAAAGTAAGAGGATAGAGGAAAATATACCACACTAAAGATATACCATGTGAACACCAACAAAAGAAAGCCAGAGTAGCACATTAATTTCAAACAAAGTAAACTTCAGAATAAGGAATTTACCAGGGATAAAGAGAAGCCTTGCATCATGACAAAGGAGCTACGTCTCCAAGAAGGCATAACAATCCTATATGGCAACTAATAACAGAGCATCAAAATATGTGAGGCAAAAAATAATAGAACTGTGAGAAATATACAAATTCACGATTATAGCTGTGGATCTCAGCATCCCTCTTTCATGAATTGATAGATCAAGCAGGCTAAAAAAAAATCAGTAAGAATATAGTTAACCTTAATATTACTATCAATCAAATTCATCTAATTGACATTTATAGAATATTCCATGTAAATACAACAGAATACACATTCCTGTCAAGTTTACCTGGATAATTCACCAAGACAGATAACATTCTAGGACATAAAACACACATTAATTTTTTTAAAGCAGAAATTATATAAAGTATATTCTCAGATGATGGACTTAAATTAGAAAACAATAATAGAAATCATCATTTATGATCAGGAAACTGTGTATTAAAACAACAGTGAGCTACTGCTACATACCTATTAAACAGGCTAAAATAAATTCTAAAAAGACATTAACAAATGCTGTTAAATACAAAGCAAGAGGAAATATTATTCATTGTTACTGGAAATGCAAAATGATGTAGCCCTTTTGGAGGAAAGTTTGGTAGTTTCTTATAACGCCAACTGTCATCTTGCTGTATGATTCAGCAATCTTGTTCTTCTATATTTACCCAACTGATTTGAAAACTTACAGCACATAAATACTTGCATGCAAACATGTGTGGCAGCATTATTCACAAGTGCCTGAAACTGAAAGTGATTAAAGTGCCTTCAAGAGGTGAATGGATAGACAAGCTGTGATACAACCATACAATGGAATATTACTTAACAATAAAAAGAAAAAGAGCTATTAAGCCACAAGAGAACCACATGGAGGGATCCTAAGTACATTTAGCTGAGTGGAAAGAGTCAGTGTGAAAGGCTAAGTACAGGATGCCTGGGTGGCTCAATGGTTGAGCATATGCCTTAGGCTCGGGTCATGATCTTGCTGCCCTGGGATGGAGTTCCACATCAGGCTCCCTGCACGGAGCTCTGCCTCTGCTTATGTCTCTGCCTCTCTGTCTGTGTCTCTCATGAATAATAAATAAAATCTTAAAAAAAGAAAGGCTAAGTACTTTGTGATTACAATTATATGGCAATCTGAAAAGGTAGTAGCATAGCGACAGTTAAAAGATCAGTTTCCAGGGATTCAGAAGGGGAGAGGAGGAGCAGGTAGGGATGTGGAATGAGGTGTTAAATAGGGGAAGCATAAGAGATTTTTTAGGGAGGTGAAAGCACATTATGCTTCTGTCAAAACCATGGTACTTTATAGCACAAGGAATGAAATTTCATATATGTAACTTAAAAATAAATCATTTAGGAGACCATAAGACACCAGGATGGAATATGGAAAGTGACAAAAGATTCCAACCTCAATACAAGTGTGTGAAACAACATCACTGAGGGTGGTGAGAGATAAGGTGTTATCCTAAATAATTTTGGAAATGAGTAAGATTAAGGGCAAGATAAACTGTACATAAGCACTGTGCACTAGTTGATAGTGTTGTTTTCCGTAGAGGAGATATTAACAATTCTGATGCCACTATTCATATATCCTGGATTTGAACAATTAAGTAAATGAGTGGTGGATGGTGGGAGTCAGGTTTCTCACTGTTCAAAGGGAAGTTTACGGAGAAGCAAAGGAAACATGCTAGAATGAATCCCATGCTAGAATGGACACAGACATGGATTGGAGCTAAGGATGTCAATGTGAGCTCATGTCTAAGATAATATAGATGTAGGTTGGTCGTGTATAGAAATATTTATAAATATATATATCTGCCCAGGTTATGATATACCCACTACCCAGATCTTGGTCTCTAATGCCATTTCCAAAGAAGAGAACCAGAGCTTCATGTAGAAATGGCAGATTCTAGTACTGAGGCAGGAAATAGATGATCCTAGAACAACTTGTAGTGCCAGAAAGTAAGAAAATTCTCAAAAAGAAAACAAAGAAAACACAATGTCAGGAGTATGCCAAGAAGACATGTAAGCCAAACGAAAGAGCTTCCCATGGCAAAAGTTGAAATGACTTGAACAATAAAATAAGTGAAAAAAGTATTGGATCATAACCCAAAGTATAAAATTAATATCCATGACTTCATAATATAACTAAATAATTGCATAAATAAATGGGTATGAATACATAAATCTCCTATGTAGAATTACAAGTAATTTGTATAGATATTCCATCCTTAAGGAAGTGGAGTATAACTTTCCACTCTTTAAGTACAAGTTGCACATACTTGCTTTTTTTTTTAATATTTTTTTTCTTTATTTATGATAGTCACAGAGAGAGAGAGAGAGAGAGAGAGAGGCAGAGACACAGGCAGAGGGAGAAGCAGGCTCCATGCACCGGGAGCCCGACGTGGGATTCGATCCCGGGTCTCCAGGATCGCGCCCTGGGCCAAAGGCAGGCGCCAAACCACTGCGCGACCCAGGGATCCCTATACTTGCTTTTCTCTAAAAGAATACCACATTTAAAGGTGGAAAAAGAACAACCCCAGAGAAAAGAGACACAGAAAATATTACCTCAACCAGTGCCTAAAACCAGCATCAGCAGTAATACATAAAATTGATATGATGTGACAAAAATGGTATATTCCCTGTGTGGTTTTCCTCCACCATATCATGATTATACACAGAGTGGTCAGCATCCTGAAGGCCATTCTCTTTTTCTATTTGTAGTTTATTTATAGCAATATTCTGTAATGGAATGAGGTTAGAGGAATAATAGATTTTCATAAGTCATGTGCGTTTGCCTTTCAGATAATCTGAAATACAGGCTCATAGATACAGGGCCAATCAAACCATTTAGACATTCCAAGTTTCCATTTTAACCTAGTACTATTGTGATGGTCCATGATCTAAGAACATGGTGGAAGTTTTTGTCTTGCTTGTTTGTTTGTTTATCTTTAAAATATGACATATTTTTTAGAACAGTTGTAAATTTATAGGAAAACTGGAAAGAAAGTACAGAGTTCCCATATATGTTCTACGCCCAATCTCTTCTATTATTAATATCATACACTTAGCATGATGCATTTGTCACAATTAATGAACAAATATTGACACATTATTATTTAACTGAAGTCTATACTTTATTTGTATTTCCATAGTTTTTGCCTAGTGTCCCTTTTCATTTTATATTCATAATGAAATTAAGGGAAATAACACCTTATCCTCTTAAAATACCCACCAACATCTTAGCTTTTCTCATAATTAATATTTATCTAACTGCAAACCACATGATCTTCATGGGCTTTGTGGAAATGTGTGAAAAACAGCAAATACCTTGCTAGACTTTAACACATTATATAACTCCTGTACATTTTTTTCTTTTTTTTGAAAAAGATTATAAATATTTATATATATATATATAAATGAGAGAGAGAGAGTGCTAGTGGGGAGAAGGGTAGAGGGAGAGAGAGAGAGAATATCAAGCAGACTCCATGCTAAACATGGAGCCGAAGGAGAAGCCTGATCTCAAGACCCTGTGATCATGATCTGATCGGATATCAAGAATCAGATGTTTAACCCAATGAGCCACTCAAGTGCTCCATCCTGCATGTTTGTTTTTAATCTTCACTGTCCACCCCCATTTGTGTTACTATTGCATTTGTCAAGAATTTGCAATTCTTGAGCTAAATGTGTTTGATTATATTTCAATTTTTACAGTGGGTTTTTCATTGGCTTGATGATTATTTGGAAGGACTCAACTTGCAGGGGAAATCTCTGAGCTGTGTCTAGGAAGCTAGAGTTCAGATTTTCTTCTGACTCCACTGATAGCTAGCCATGGGAACTTGGGAGAGTCACTACATCTCTCCCAGTGTAGGTTTTTCTCATTTATAGAGATAAGAAGGACCAAATGATCTCTATACATCTTTTCCCTGTACAGCTCTACAATGGTTAGAAGGTAGGCTCATTTCTGCAATCCAGTTGGATTTTCAAACTGGTAAGAGTCTGTGAATACAGCTACAACTTGAAATTTGGGTTACCCAATCCAGGGAAGGGAGTCTCCCCCAGTTTGGGTGGGGTGAAACATTCAATTTTCTCTAGAAAGAGAATATGTTTTTTCTTCAGGCTTAGAAAGCTGGGTGGTATGCCTTTCCCACCAGAAGGGAGAAAATAGAGTTAATGCTAATTTGTTAGTTGGAACAACCTCGCAGGAGAAATGGAGAGAAGTGAGGGAGAAGGGATGACTAACCTTTGGCTTGCCTTAGCCGAAAAGCTGGTGAAATTTAGAAATATATTCATGTCCTTATTCACCCAGGCTCTCTACCTGAACCAACAACTATTCATGAAACTTTCCACATTAAATTTTCAATTCCAGTAAAGTTCATAGCAGCTTCTAACACTGCACTGGGAGATGACAACATAACATTCCTTTGGGTCTGATGCATAAGGGCACAGTGTGAGGGCTGAACACCTTTAATGGGGAAGGAGCATATAACTGTGTTTCTACTACATGCTTGACACATAACCTGCATTAATGACCCTGGCTAGTTGCTTTATATGTGTTTCTTTTTTCTTTTTTTTCTTTTTCTTTTTTTTTTTTTTAATTCATGAGACACACACACACACACAGAGAGGCAGAGGGAGAAACAGGTTCCATGCAGGGAGCCTGACGTGGGACTCCATCCCGGGTCTCCAGGATTCCACCCTGGGCCGAAGGCAGGCGCTAAACCACTGAGCCACCTGGGCTGCCCTTATATGTGTAATTTCTAATCCTTATAAGAATCTGACAAATCAAGTGGTTTACAGAGGAAGAAACTGAGGCTCAGTGCAGGGTCATTAACTTATTTCATTTGGCTCTATGGTGCTGATTTGAATTTTTGTCTCAAATCTGTCTGGCTCCCCCTCCCCAATTGTACTCACATCAATTAAACCCAGACTTGCTGCCAACCTCCCCTCTGAGAAGCCTTCTTTGACCCTCCAGAGACTAGAAATTGTTCCCCTTTCTATAATTGTTTTGTTGTGCGGATCACATAGTATTTGATTTCTGTGTTCACACAATTCTCTTTTCTACCAGTCTGTGAATGTCTGAAGGATAGGGACAGTGTTTAGTAGCCTCTCTGAATCCTCAGAATCCAGCAAATGGTCGGTGTCCAGAAAATATGTGTTCAGCCTAAGTCACACAATTGATTAGCTACAGAGTCAGAACTCAATCCAGACCTCTTGACTGGACCAGAACTATTTCACCACCATTACTTTTAGATTTTTAAATCACATCCATATTCTCTCTACAAAATCTTCTAGTTCCTTCATCTCAAACCCTGCATTATTTCCTTGGGAAGAGGGAGGGTTTTTTTGTTTTTTAATCACAATTGCAAAGGCTTGTATTTATTGAAAACATACTATGTGCTGGCTGCTGGGTCATTATGGGCTAAGCACTTTCATGTGAATTCTTTTTTCTTTTAAGATTTAACTTATTCATGAGAGGCACACAGAGAGAGGCAGAGACATAGGCCGAGGGAGAAGCAAGCTTCCTAAGGGGAGCCTGATGCTGGACTCGATCCCAGGACCCCAGGAGCCAAAGACAGACACTCAACCACTAAGCCCCCCAGATAATCCTTTCATGTGAATTCTCTCGTGTAATGCTGACAACTTCATTAGTGAGTGCTGCTATTAACCCCATTTTACCAACGAGGAAGCTGAGAAATAAAGATAGTAAGTAGACCAAGTTCCCAGAACTGGGAAGGAAGTCAAAGAAATGTAGGCATGTTCTGAAAGGCAGAGCTCCCTGCCTCAGGGTGGGAACAGAGAGAAAAGAAGGTCCACATGGTAGATATTTGTTTTTTAGGGAAATAACTATGGTATCTTGATCCTTGAGGAACATTGGGAGCACTAGGTTCTAGGGCAATTTAATTGAAATCACTCACCCTTTATAAGCACTGCAAAGTTCTACCCCAGGCTTTTGAAATAAGTTGCTTAGCACTCACCGTGTTGAATCTGTGCACACTTTGATTTCTTACAAGGCCATGTGGAGGATAAGATTCAGAGCATTCTGGAGATTATGCTCAAACTGCAAAAACCTGAAAAAGCATTGATAAAGCCTGAGCTGCATTACTCCGAAGACGGTGGTGTGGTAGGATAATCGTACACAGTGAAGCTCTCAAGGCTTATATCATTTTATAAGCCCTTTTATTTCCTGGAGCTTCTGAATCCTTCCTGGAGATTAAAATGTAATGATACAATGAATTGAAATGGAATAGCATCAAAGATTATAGTTTGAGGTATTTTAGGATACATGTGACATTATGTGCAAACACAGAAGGGGATTTGAAGTCAGCAAACAACTCTGGATGCATACATATATTTATATTTGTATAAATTTTTAAATAAGAGAGTTGGAGACAATAAACCCCAAGACAGAGGAAGTGGGGAGAAGGTCTGTCGTGTGAATGTGGGCCATATTTAAGGGAGTGACTGTGAGGGAAAAGAGGATGGGCAAGGAAGATGTGGGTATCAATCTCAGTGAGTGCAGAATTATCAAAACAGTTAATGGGGTGGCCAAAAGGTAGAAGTTCATAACTAGGAACTTTCAATGGCCCATTCAACTACAAATGCTGAGCATCCTTCTTAGCATGGGGGTAGACGTATCAACACAAGCAAAGCCCCTGCCAGCTCTCAGTTAATGTTGTCCTCAAATTTAGTAATTTTCTCATATCCACAATCTTACTGCTTTTATTCAATCTAAAACAGCAATAACAAATGTAGAGTTGCAAAATTATGAAAGGACATGCATAGAAAAAAATTAGAGGATTTATTTGGGATACAGGAGATCAAAACTCATGATGTCTAACAAAGCAGAGCAGTAACAAAACCAGGATGAGGCATCCCCAGGTAGGTTTAAAGCCCAACTAGAAACATTAAAACAGAAGCTTGGGAGCACTTGGGTGGTTCAGTGGTTGAGCATCTGCCATTGGCTCAGGATGTGATCCTGGGGTCCTGGGATTGAGTCCCACATCAGGCTCTTCCTAGGGAATCTGCTTCTCCCTCTGCCTATGTCTCTGCCTCTCTGTGTGTGTCTCTTATGCATAAATAAATAAAATCTTAACAAATAAATGAATGAAACAGAAGTTTATTCCCTGTAAGGACTTCCAGCAGAAGACTGGGAAGCATGAGGCAGTAGTGAGGCAGGACGGGGAGGGTTACCAAGAGCCCCAAGCCAGGAGATGTTCCTGCAGGGGAAGGAGGACCAGCTTGGCTCTTTCTCCTATAGCAAGTTCCGGGAACCCCACCAGTGGTGAGACCCAGCCTTCTTTAAAGGTCATGAATGCCAGATCTATAGGGGACAGACTCAGCATCCGGCCAATTTCTTTAACACAAGTTAGCATTCCCATTTTGCTTGTTTTTTTATTTTCTGTCTTCTCCTGTACCCCCATAAGCAAGTGATATGAGGCAAAGAGCTGATATCTCTGGTTCAGAGTTATACTCCCAGCTATTAGAACAATGGCTGGCTGGGAAGGAAAGAAGTGCAAGGGAAAGGTGGGAGGTTGGTTTATAATAAACACATGCTTGTATGGGCATAGGTGTCCACACAATACACATATCTGCTCACACAATACACACATATGCATACATTTCCATAGGATGCTGTATGTTTTGATAAAAGCATAAATTTGAAACATTTAACTGAGCAGTTTTTAAGAAAATTTTAAGGTTTTCATTATGGCCTAACTTATTGTATTTTTTAAAAAGATTTTATTTATTTATTCATGAGAGACACACAGAGAGAGGCATAGACATAGACAGAGGAAGAAAACAGGCTCCCCCCGAGGAGCCTGATGTGGGACTTGATCTTAGGACCCCGGGATCACCTCAACCAAACAGAGACGCTAAACCACTGAGCTATCCAGGTGTCCCTAACCTGTTGTATTTTGAATGGAGTTTGCAGCAACCACACATTTTCACATGACAGTCAGTGTTAGAAGGACATACAAACATATACAATGCCTATAATACAATAAAGACCCTTAAATGGAAGGAAGTTGAATGAGTTATGGTGTCTATTGGTCTGTTGCTGCAGCAGCTTTTCCTCTCACACACAGGAATAGCAACATTTCTTTGTGGGAAGCTGATCCTCTCCTGCCCTCACTCTGATTTGGGGGTGGCAATTCTCAGACACCAGTCTCTTGGGTGGGGACGGGTCCAAAGTTGGGCCCATGGCTACTTAGGCCTGGTCAGGGGTGCCTGTGAACCATGCTGGCCAGTGACCATCGGCCCCACGTCTCTTGTTCCTTGTGTCTGGACTGCAAACCCCAGGCTTCTGGTGCTCTATTCTCTATCCACAGCAGGAGAAATTGCCTGAGAAATAAGGCTGACCCAGAGGAAATGGAACTGAAGTCTGGTGGGCTATACCACTCAGTGCCAAGGAGACAGCCACCAGGAACAGGTGTCTAAAGCCACACTCTGGCACTTTCTCTCAGGTGTTTAAGTCATTTTGGATGAATTTCAGTCACAAGCTGAAGAGTGTTATGTACAATCATGTTCACACACGTTTTGGCAAAAATTAAGGGGAAGAAAAAATGTTTTCCATGCACAATAATTGCAATGGCTGTGCATTCTTGCTCTGAACTGAGTCTTCCTGTCCTACAGCTTCCAGAAGTACCTTGTCTGTTCATGTGTTCTGATTCTGATTTTATGAGATGTAGGCACTTGACTTGCATTTCTGCCCCCAACCTATTACAGTTGTTTTTGCTCTGGAACAGAAATATAATTGGGGGTGAATGTGGTGAGAAGCATTTTCAGGGGCTTTGTTCAGATCAGGTGACAGCTGACCATTCTAAATCTGGCCATACCTGGATCATGACCTTGTATGACCTTCACCCTATTGCTCCTAATTTTTTTTCCCACATATGTGGGTGATGGTATTAGCTAAATTTGATTAAAAGGAATATTGTGCCTTAGCTCGGGCTGCTATGACAAAATACTATAGACTGGATGGGTGGAACAATAGATACTGATTTCCCACGATTTTGGAGGCTGGAAGTCGGTGATGAAAGTATTAGCTTATTTGGATCCTGGCAAGAGCCTGCTTCCTGGATTGTAGATGGCCAACTTCTAGCTAGGTCGTCACTTGGCCTTCTTCACTGTGAGCACATGGAGAGATCTCTCTCTTTCTCTTCTTATTAGCCAATAATCTCCTCATGAGGGCCCCACCTACATGAGCTAATGTAACCCTATTTACCTCCCAAAAATCTCAGCTCCAAATGCCATCAAAATGGAGGTTAGGGCTTCAGCACATGAATTTGGGGGGATACAACCATTCAGTGCATAAAAAAGGCATATGATAAAAGACTTCTTTGCAATAGGACCACTGAAGATTTTGTACTTCCACTAGAAATGACAAGGCCTGGGACTAGTGTCAGGCATAATGTACAAAAATCTCTGACTGTTTTGATTAAATAAGCCAGTTGCTGGTAGGTAACCATTTACACAACCCCCATTTCTTGGGGGTAATCGTGAGTGGTCTCTATTACCAGGGCACTCCCATTGAGATGCAATGCAGTCTTATTTAACTCACCAAATACCAAGTCAATATTCTACTATGCTGTCTACTTTGAAAAATGTAAGTTTTTTTGTTTTTTTTTAAAAGATTTTATTTATTTATTCATAGAGACACACACACAGAGAGAGAGAGAGAGAGAGAGAGAAAGGCAGAGACACAGGAAGAGGGAGAAGCAGGCTCCATGCAGAGAGCCTGATGTGGGACTCGATCCAGGGTCTCCAGGATCACGCCCTGGGCTGCAGGTGGCGCTAAACCGCTGCACCACCGGGGCTGCCAGAAAAATGTAAGTTTATGGCCTATTTATTGAGAAATATTTCTGAGTGCAGGTAAAAGGCTAGGTGGGAAAGATGGTGTGTAAGAGTATAGGCTTCTCCAACCTGTCCTTCCTGGGCTCACAGCACTTCTAGGAAGATGAATGATTCCAAGTATATCCCCACTGGGGTGATGTTACTTTCATTGTGTCTGTTCAGTGTTGTTATGCCTCCAGGTGGGGAGTGTGCCCTCTCTGAGTAAAAGCACCCGCCTTGGTGGTTACCACTGGGAATTGGTATTGATTGAATAGCATATCTGGAAGGGAGAAAAACATGGATCACACATTGTTTTGTCATGCCTGATTTACTTGAGAAGTGAGAAAAATGCTGACCTGGGAGCGCAATGATCCTTGGCACTAAATACATGTGTGTCAGATGCACTGTGATCTTACGTCGCATCGGAGAATCAGCACATCTGGTGATGGGAACATCACTCGGTGGGATGACCCAGCTGTGCAGAGGAGGTGAAATGTAATTGAGGTTGTTTATGAACATCACTTGCTGACTCTGCTCTTGGCAGCACTGAGGCTGACCTTTACTCCCAGAGCCTGTCCTGTCTTTGTATTTCTTCTCTTGTTTTTGGGCAACTCCCAAAATTGGAGGTAGTAGTTCTGAGATGAAAAGGCTGTCAGTGAGGGATGTTTGATGTGATTCTTCATCCCCGAAGAGATTCTGTTTTAGGAAACTGGTGACCTGTTTGGTGTTAGGGTTTGCAGCCTAACCTAATTTCTTCCCATAGAGGAAAAGAGGTAATGCAGGACCAGGGATGCAAGGAAGTACAGGTGTTGATGGTGGATTTGGTATATGGTAATTTTCACTCTACCAAATAAAAACTCTTTGTGAAATGTGTTTACTTTTAAAAATTATTTCTAGGGGCACCTGAGTGCCTCTGGCGGTTGAGAGCCTGATTCATGATTTGGGCTCGTGTCATGATCTCAGGGTAGGGTGATGAGATTGAGGCCAGCATCGGGCTCTGTGCTGGGTGTGGAGTCTGCTGGAAATTCTCTCTTTCTCCCTCTGCCCCTCCTGCTTATGCTGTCTCTCTCTCTCAAATAAATAACTATTAAAAAATAAAACTCTCTGCAGCAGATTCCCAGGAATGCCATCAGGGAGAAAAAAAAAAAAAAAACCTGACAGGTCTGTTGGGAGTCTCTGTCCATATGAAGTGAAGTATATTAGTTCCGAGAGGTAGCCTAGTGGATTAGAAAGAAAGAGGGGTCTCGAGTTGAACATGTCTGTTTGAACTCTGATTCCACCCTTTACTGTGTGACATTTGACAAGTTCTGTGACATTGCTCACATTCATCTTTTTAGCTGTAAAGTAATACTCATCTCAAACAGCTGTTGCAAGGGTGACGTCAAGATGGATGGAAAACACCAAGTGTGTAGTCGCTGCCCTAGAAACACTGGTCATCATTTCTGCTTTTCAAAGTGGAGGGATTGATCACCACTGAGTCACATGCTGTGATCTCATTATTTACCTTAATTCCAGACAACAAATTAAAATAAGTTGATAAAGAAGAAATGGAAGCTTCAGTGCCTACTTTGTGATTTAGAAATCAAGAGGAATGCAGGCTTCTCATCTCCCTTAACTGAAAGCCAACAAGGTCACAGCAGCAGGCACAGATTGGGTGGCTTAACGAGGTCAAGACCTGAGGCTCTGACCGAGATGTCAGTGGGGGTCTAATGCAGCATTATCAAAATAATACATTTTCCTCTGTTGTCAGTGATTTCAAAAATGCTATTCTATGACGCTGGGCTGGATGGGAAATAGCTCAGTATCTCTGATGTGAGAAAACCCTATTGGCTCACTATGACTCCACAAAGAGTTTAACTGCATTTTTTTTTTTTTTTTTACCTGATTACCTTTTACCTTTTTACCATGATTTCTCTCTTATGAGTACAACTGAATACCTATATAAGATGCCTTCATCTTTGGTCTGACTCCTCCCTTCCCGCTGCTCGCTTCTTTGATAACATTACATTTGTTACACCCTGACAAATGTGGCCCAAGGCAGGTTCACTTTAAGAAGGTAAATAAGAACAATGGATCTAATGAGGAAAAAATGGGATACTTTTGGAATAAAGAACAATTTTCAAACATAGTAGAGAAGCTGTTATAACAAAGAAACATCCCAGCATATTTTCCTTTAATCGAAGCAGAGAAAATTGCACTATCAGGAAGGGCTCTTGTACGTATATGCTTTCTTCCTAAGTCCTAGATAGCTTTGATTTACCGCTTACATGCTGTATAAATATTGATGACATTTATAAAATTCTGTGCAGTAGGGAATTATATTTAATATATTTTCCATTACATTTGTTGTTATTTTGCTACCATGGTGAAGCCATCTTCTTGAAATTAAGTATCATAAAATATTCGAATCTATGTTGCAGTTGAGCAATTGAGATAGATATAATGGAATTAAAGAAGGATCGAGAGTAAACCCACATGGGCGCCCATTAAGAAAACACCAGTTTCTTCGATAGAAAAAAGGACTTGATGCACAGCTTTGAGTTTTTGTATGGCCGTTTCTCTTACCTCCTTAATCTTGGTTTTCACCAAGGATGGGAGCCACTAATTATTGCTTCCTGATAGAACAAAAGTCACAACCAGACATTAATTCAGCGATTGATGAAGTTCTGGATAAGTGACATGAGACCAGTAAGCCATGATTTCCCCTTTTGTTACTTAACGATGGTAAATTATTAGAATGTTTACAAAATTAGAGTAACAATCCCCTTTGGCATAATATGAACACCATCAAATTCACTGCTGGAGAAGAGAGGAGAAATGAACTACATGCTATGTCACACCTGCCATGTGCCACGCATGGTGCAGAACACCTTGACACCATTGTCTCCGTTCATCCTCACCACCATCTTGGGAACCAGGTATTCTTTCACCCTCTGTATAGAGGAAAAATCCAGAGATATCAAGGGACTCTCCCAAAGTCTCACATCTTTGATTTGATCCCAGGTTCATCTGATCCCAAACTTCACGGCCTTTGCCAAAATTATTACTGAGCCATCAGCAAAAGAGGATGTGGGATATAGATTTTGGTTATCACAGACTTGCCCATCTGGCAGGGCGTGGGGCAATTTGCTATTTGCAACCTCTCGTTTAGAGATAGTCCCACAATGACACAGCCTCTTGGAGTTATATGCACAGACTTTAATGTAAAACCAAATTGTCTCTTCTCATGAGGTAGCAGTTTCCTTTGGTGTCACCACAGGAATGCTGTCCTGGCGAGAGTGCTCCCAGTGGCCTTTTGGAAGGAACAGGGAATAGACACGCGGGAACTAGAGATGGACCCTCCACTTGGCAAACTGTACGTGCATCTGAAATCTTTGGTTAAAGAGCAAACTGATACTAATATGAAGCTCTGAAACACAAGGTCATTGGGGGAAATTATGCGCGTACTTACAGAGTTAAAAGTGGCTGAGGTTGAAATTCCACCCTCTTTCATAATTCCTGTATTTCTTTTTAAGACAGTTAAGAAGGGGAGGGCTTGGTTCCGTATCAGTGTTCAGGGCAGGGATTAGTTTGCAAAGTCAGTACAAATTCCCACTCACCTTTCTCCCCTTGCAAAGGTCCCTGAGTCTTGCTCAGCTTAAGATTTTTCAGCATGATGAAAATTCATCCCACTGGATGGACAGGTAATGCAACCCCTTTTCACAACAGACTTCTTTCTTTGGGACATTCTAGCCTGGCCATTCAGGTGCAGGAAGTATGCAGGGGCGGGCGGGTAGGATTTCAAGTTTCAGCCACTGCTTGGCTGTAATCCCTCCAGGTAGATATTTAATTAAGCTGAGAAAGTCAGTGTACCATTCATTAGGCAGCATGTCCTAGCATAAACTATTTAGTATCTGGGCCGTAATGTAGCGAAAGTCTAAAATGAGTTTTAGGTTGGGGTAGAATGGCCTAAGTGGAAAGTATACCCAGTGCTGAGTCAGCAAGTCCTTCTGATTGTTAGAAGCCTGGTTTTCAAAATTCCCTCAATAAAGAAAAAGTGGCTCCCATTCCAGGCATCAAATACTGTATCTGGATCACAGTCCCTAACTGAACCTGCCATTGAAATGTCACACACCCAGCCCATTTGCTAGTCAGAGCAGGTATGTGCCCCGCAGACACGGCCACCTCCGAAGAAGCCTTGCAAAGGCTTGGCTTACAGGATCTGAGTTGACTTGTACTGTGCGTGCGTGTTGAATAACGATTGGAATCTGACTCATGCAAGAAAGAAAGGGTGCATTTGAAGAATTCTCTTTCGCAAGTTCTGGAAGATGATATATAACGACAGCTTTATTCAGCATCCATCATGTGCAGCATACATCAGAGATGCAAATATCCTGTGTGCCAAGGGGCCTGGCCTTCATTGTGTGGAGAGAGAAGTCTGAGCCCTGTAGTGGCTCTTTCACAGGGGAAGGTAGCTGGGGAGGAAGTATGAGTGCTCTAGACCTTAATAACCTGACTTCAGGCTAGACAAATCTAGGTAGATTTGTGAATAGGATGGGATTCAAATCCTGCTTTGTAAAATGAGTGGGATTTAGTTAGGAAAAGAGAAGGAGGAAAGGAAGCAATGAAAGCACCAGGAAAGCACAGACGTGATGGGGAGGGAAGGAGCAGAATTTGCTGGAATGGTGAGTGGTTCTTGAAGAGTGGTAAAAGATGGGACTTCCCAGGGTCAGTTTGTAAATGGCCTCCAATGGAAGACTATGGAGTGGAAGCCTTCTCCTGTTTATAATGGGTAGCCACTGGGTTTTCCTAGCAGGGGGTTAGAAGGTTGAGCCTGTAGTCATGTGCAGGATAGATTGGGGGCCTGGGATGGGGTGTTCAACCTACAGACATCACTGACAGCTTAGAGATTGCCAGATACTTGGAAGGCAAAGAGGAATCACAGCAATCTCTGTCTAGGATTGCTCACAGAATGGTAAGAGAGAGGCCTCTGAACACAGTTCCACCATCATTTGCAGGGGGTCTAGAAGGAACAGAAGGAGGAGCTATTTAAGGGACCATTATAGCCCAGGTGGACTAGAGTTCTGACTTGAACAAAGCTGGGGAAACAGGGATCTGAAGGAGGGCCACTCACAAGTGTGACTCAAAATCAGAGCTGACATTTTGGCAGATCAGGAGCCGGAGGTCAAGGCTGAAGAGTGGCCAGAAGATCACTTGGGTGGATCTGAACAGAAGTGGTGCTTGAGGTTGCTGGACAACATCAGTGTGCTCCCAGGGAAAAGGCAGGAGGAACAGGGAAGGAGACCGGGGTGTGTGAGGGAAGTGACAACCACAGGAGCCACCATGGAGAGGGAGCTTGGGCAACAGAGTGTGCTCACTGACCCCTGTTACTCTTCTGGGTTCTGGCAGGGAGAGAAGTGCTCCCTCTCACTAGCTTCTCTGCCCCATTAAAGAGAACACGGGATAAACCAAAGGAAGCCGATACCTCCACAGGATTTTCTTTTCCTGCTTTCCGCCGCTGCCTTCCAGGCTAAGCTCGAGCCAGTGCCCTTCCGGCCTAGCACAGCTTTCGCCATGGCCCTCAGCGATGCCGACGTGCAGAAGTAGATTAAGCATATGATGGCTTTTATTGAACAAGAAGCCAATGAAAAAAGCAGAGGAAATAGATGCAAAGGCAGAGGAAGAGTTCAACATTGAGAAAGGTCGCCTTGTGCAAACCCAAAGCCTGAAGATTATGGAATACTATGAAAAGAAAGAAAAGCAGATTGAGCAGCAGAAGAAAATTCAGATGTCTAATTTGATGAATCAAGCAAGGCTCTAAGTCCTCAGAGCAAAAGGTGACCTTATTGCAGACTTACTAAATGAAGCAAAACAGAAACTCAGCAAAGTGGTAAAAGATACAACCAACTACCAAGTGCTGCTGGATGGACTGGTCTTCCAGGGTTTGCACCAATTGCTGGAGCCCCAGATGACTGTTTGTTGCAGGAAATAGGATCTCCCTCTGGTAAAGGCTGAAGTGCAAAAAGCGATTCCTATGTACAAAATTGCCACCAAAAAAGATGTTGATGTTCAAATTGATCAGGAATCCTATCTGCCTGAGGAAAGAGCTGGTGGAGTGGAGATCTATAATGGGGATCATAAAATAAAGGTTTCCAATACTCTAGAAAGCCGGCTGGACCTCATAGCCCAGCAGATGATGCCAGAAGTACAGGGAGCCTTATTTGGTGGAAATGCCAGCAGGAAGTTTTTGGACTAAACCTTTGGGAGAGGTAGAGTTCATCCACTGCTCTCCTGCTGTGGCGTGGAAGTTTCTGACATTTGAAGAAACGAGATATCTGTGTGGCTTCCTCTTCCCTGTTCTCATAGTCTGCATTTGTCAGTGGATTCTCTGTGTAGCTAATGCCCTTATGCTAATTGTTAACAATAGAGAGAAAGTTTCACTTCATATAATCAGGAAAGCTCCTTCTTAGCTTATCTAAAAGTAGCACAACTTTCGTCGGCTTCTGTAGTGTGAAGGTGAGGGTATCAGATGGTGGTCGCAGGAGCTTCACCAAGTCTCCACTCTCCCTCCAGTCCTCTGCTTCCAGTTCTTGAGCCTAGAGGTGATGTGTACGGTGTTCTCTGACATGAAGTCTTTGCTCTTAGGCTTAAAGTGCATGGGGGCCGTGCATTCCTCCCAGCAGTAGTCACTTCACCGCTAACCTGTTTGGGCCTAGAAGTGTTTCTCATCTGTAAATGTGATTTAAAACCTAAGCCATGAATATGTCTTATTTATTAAAACGAAAGGTTTACGTGGAAAAAAAAAAAGAGAGAACATGGGTGGGGTACAGAGGTCACTGCCATCTGTCCAGAGCAACTTGGCCTTTGCCTTGTCTTCAGTCTAACACTTGCTTTTATATCCTGTTCCCTTTAGTACTCAGTTCAACACCACTTCCTCTGAAAAGCTCTTTATTTGCATGCCCACCTGCTACCCCCTCCCACCCCTACATGCCATCCTGCTTCCCACCCACTGCCCAGTCCCCTCTTTATCATTCAGTAGCAGCCACATGACCTTGGTTTTCAATTCTGATCTCTCCTTACTGCCAAGATCTCTGTGAGCCTCAATTTCCTTATCCCCCCCAAATGGAGATAAGCATATTTACATGGATAAAGTGGGAAAAATCTTGTGCAAATGCCTAATATATTATCTGGATAGTAATAGGTGCTCCCAAAGTATTAGCCACCCTTCTTGCTTTTTTCCGTTAGACTCTCAATAGCTAGGGAGGGAGTATACAAAAGGCACTTGAGCCTCGGTGTCCATGGAAAGATGAATGGATAAAGAAGATGTGGTCTATGTATACAATGGAATATTACTCAGCCATTAGAAACGACGAATACCCACCATTTGCTTCAACGTGGATGGAACTGGAGGGTATTATGCTGAGTGAAGTAAGTCAATCGGAGAAGGACAAACATTATATGGTCTCATTCATTTGGGGCATATAAAAAATAGTGAAAGGGAATAAAGGGAAAAGGAGAGAAAATGAGTGGGAAATATCAGTGAGGGCGACAGAACGTGAGAGACTTCTAACTCTGGGAATCGAACAAGGGGTGGTGGAAAGGGAGGTGGGTGGGGGGATGGGGTGACTGAGTGACGGGCACTGAGGGGAGCACTTGATGGGATGAGCACTGGGTGTTATGCTATATGTTGGCAAATCGAACCCCAATAAAAATATACAAAAAATAAATAAAACATTTTAACTTAACACACACAAAAAAAAAAACCCACAAAAAAACAAAAGGCACTTGAGCCTATTGAATTCATCCTCCTTCCCATCTCTATTAGAAATCAAACATTTTAAGGGCAAGGTCCTTTCTGGGTCTTGCATGTAGACTTTTGCACATGGTGCTAATTAAATATTTGTTGAATAAATGAGAAAAGTACTAAGGAAAGCACAGGCTCTCCCAAGTGAGAACTAATTGTGATTTCACACTGTGTATTAGAGAGGAATCGAAACTCAGGACCCTCCACCTCTCCCAGAACAGGATCTGGGCACAGACCTTGCCTACTATCTCCAAACGGGGTCCTGCTTTTATATTTTAATGAAATGTCACAATGACATGAGGAACACAAGAGGAAGTCATTAATCAGAGACACATATGCCACTCCTTTGGAGCCTGTCAAACAGGTGCCTGAAAAATTATCTGTATATTTTCCACAGTGACAAAAACAACACATTCTAATCTCGTATGGAGTATTAAATCCCACCAGCAAAACAAATACCTCCTGACAGGTGATTGCTAGGTATTTCCCTGATGGCCCCTGGCACAGAAATCTCCCCTCAAACCAGTCTCTCAGGCCGAGGAAAGAAAGGTTGAATTAGCCAACCAGCTCCCTCCCCACACCATGCTGTGCGGCGTCTAAGCAGGCCACACATAAAACACATAACATTCAATTGACCTTTTGCTTATCTATAAACACAGAATGAGCTGCGTGGACCCTGATCCACCAAGGAGTCATTTCAGGAGAATTTATTTTCTTTTTACTATCCATAAAAGTAAATTGCTCTTCACAAAGAAGACACAAAAACCCCACTCTCTTTCTCCTAATAAGATTATTATGAAAGGGATGTTTTTCAGAGCAATCATAACTAGGTGGCACGGTGTCATTTTTTTTTATTATTTTTTATTTTTATCAAGCTCTGTTACCATATTCGGATTGTCTGGGGCTCCAGAGACCAGGCAGGCAGTAGGCTGGCCTTTCCTGCTGTTTTATTTTTGCTGATGTTGTGATGGGGTCAATCAAATGTTTTCTGATGTAGGTGAACTTTCCTTATCATTGCCCACGCCCCTCGCAAATTTTCCTCTTTATAGGACAAAAGCTGAGGGCAAATGAGGAAGCAGCTTTAGAAAGGGAGCGCCTATGCTTGGGCAGAAATGGGCCAACACACACAAGCACGCATGAGCACACGCAAACTCACACTCACATTGGGTACTGTTCCATGTACTGCTGGCCCCCCAAAGAGGGGGCCACTGCCATCCTGATAAGAACAAATCTATGTCCTCAGGTTCAGTAATTCTCAATAACCTTTACTTTACTGTCTGTGATGCTCCGGGCAGCAGACCATGCCCCTTTGAAGCCCCTTTGAAGAATGAAGTTAACTGTGGTGTAGTTTGTGGCTACTTTGTGCTAGGATAGAATGCTGATTGCTTCACCAAAAACCGCATCTTTAACGTTCATGATCGGTTGCCATCTGTTTTTGAAAGATGAGTTGAAGAGGTTTATACAACAATAGGAACTGAGCTAGGGTCTCACTGCTGATGATGAATAGAGTGGGAGAGTTGTGTCCTTCAGGCTTAGTGGGGACCAAAGTTCCTAGTGAAGAACAAGGTGAACAGGAAAGACCAGCAGGACCAGGACAGTGCTCTAGGTCCCTAAGACAAGTGGAGAACAGAGACTTGCATGAAGTAGGGCAGCTTTGACATACAATAATTTCAGTGTGGTCAAGATTCCAAAAGAAACATAAATGTCTTTTTATGGATAGGCTGTTGGATATGGATAAGCTGTTGTGACCAGACCCCTAGAACGCTAACAAAAGTCCAGGAACAAAATTAAATCTAAAAATGGGACTTTAAAAAAGAACTTGTGTTATTTTGGTTTATTTTTGACTATATATATATTTATTAATACTTACATATGTGTAAACTGTATGTTAGAAAAATACTTCTAAGCAAAGAGAAGCATATATAGCGGTACCTGGGTGGCTCATTGGTTAAGTGTCTGCCTTTGGCTCAGGATGTTAACCCTGGGGTCCTGGGATCGAGTGCTGTAACAGGCTTCCTGCAGGGAGCCTGCTCCTCCCTCTGCCTATGTCTCTGACTCTCTCTCTCTTTGTCTCTCATGAATCAATAAATAAAATCTTTAAAAAAGAGAGAAGAATATATAAAACTCACTCAAGATCTTACCACGTGTAGGTTAATAATCAATATTTTAAGGTATATCCCTATTGAATTAAATAGTTGGTTTTTGACTACACATAATGTATTTCTAATCTATTTAAGGTTCTTTTTAAAAATTAGAGTCAATTTTGGTAAATTATAATTTACTAAAATATTATTGGCATAAAATTGCTTAGAATATCTCATATGGTATTTTAAAAATATCTCTTATGCCTGTACTCACATCCTTGTTTTCTTCTTATTTTTGTGTATTTGTGTGTGTGCGTGTGTGTGTGCACGTGCTGTATGGTTTGGGTTTTGTTATTCTTGATTAACTGTTTCTCCAAGGAGCCCTGGTTCCTTATTTAGAGACCATAGTTGAAGAACAAGGTTTCTCTTTGCTAGTGGATTGGTTATGGTTTCCTAGGCCTTTCCAGTGAACTGGGCTAGGAAATGTTTTTAAGATTTAAAATACATCCTGGGTTCATACTGATGCTGCCAATTCAAATTCAGAACCACAAACATTTTTCTTAACCTCATCAGTATGCAAGTGTGCACACATACTGAAAATTTCATTTATCAAGGAAACCTGACATAATTTATCATCTGTTTTTTTCTTAAAAAACACCCGCAATAGTCTCAAAATTACAGTATAAACACTACCACCAACAATGTTTTTAGAAAACACAAGATTTTTTTTATCAGTTTTTCAGAAATATTTTCTTAGGTATGAATAGTCAAATAGTGAAATTAATCCCTGGGTGATTATATCACCAAATTGATACAAAATTTTGCTTTCATTATGTGTGATTATACAAAATATTACATGGTTTCAAAGTCAAGTCTACAAAACAAAGTGTATTCGAAGAAGTCTAATTTTTTTCTTCCTGTTCTTTCCTCCTATTTCTCTACCTCCCCAAAGGTAGTAACTTACTAATTTTTATCCTTTTATTATTGTATATTTAATACTAAAATATGTTTCTTGTTAATACAAAAATGTGTATATGTGTTTTAGATTTGCTGTAAAATATAATTTATCAATTATGTTTATATAAGAAAATATGTGTGTGCATGTATCTTTTTATCAACCTTTTTAGAAAAATAATTTCAAACTGTAGCATTTTTGCTCATCTTGTTTTCCACCAACAATATATTCTAGAGGTTTTTTCCCACAAGGGTATAGAGATAGAGCCCATTCCTTTTCACAATGGCATATAACTTTATCTGTGACTTGTCATGGCTTATTGTCCCCTATTTAGGGACATTTGAGAAGTTTTCAGTCTTTCATTATTACAAATATGCTGCACTGGATATCCATTTATATATTTCTTTCCTTATTCTTAGCAGTGTATTTTTGGGATCTATTTTCACAATGGGGATGGCTAGGTCAAAATGTTCATGTCTATACCATTTTACTAACAGCACTTTGCCAGACATACCAAATTCCCACAAATGGGGGTGGTATTGCTTTGCATTCCTGTCAGCAGCATCAGAGTCCCTGTCTCCTCACAAATATGTCACAAAAAATATGCTGCCACACTTCTAAACTAAAGATGATTCCACTGATCAGGTGGGAAATGTATCTCAGTGGTATCTCATAGTTTTAATTTGTATATCTTTTTTTGTGTGTGTGTGATTGATGTTGAGCATCTTTCCATAGAATTCAGGACTTGATCATATATCCATTTTTGTGTGAAACTTCTCTTTGTAGCCCCTCTCCATTTTCTTTTGTAGCCAAAATTTGTCATTGGTACAACCTGGTCCGCATGGGTCATGTGTTGATATATAGACAAGGGATGGGCAGAAGAGGACTGAGTGAAGTATAAGAATGACTATGGGCATAAACAGTAAGACAGGGCAGCTTGAGCTATAACTGGAAAGAACTCCTCGCTGAACTCTAATGGTTTCTAACTCCTCATCTGAACACATAAGTCCATGAAGATCTGGTCTCTATTGCCCCCCTAACCTTACTTCTCTTTATAAAGTTTATTATCTTAAGCTCTAGAACCATTTATGGAATGGCTGTTAAAAATGTGTGGCACATGGGATCCCTGGGTGGCGCAGCGGTTTGGCGCCTGCCTTTGGCCCAGGGCGCGATCCTGGAGACCCGGGATCGAATCCCACGTCGGGCTCCCGATGCATGGAGCCTGCTTCTCCCTCTGCCTGTGTCTCTGCCTCTCTCTCTCTCACTGTGTGCCTATCATAAATAAATTTAAAAAAAAAAAATGTGTGGCACCACTGGGAGCTCTCCGGGGTGGTAGATACAGTCTATATCTTGAGTGATTGGTGGTTATTAGTGGTGTTTATATTTTCCAAAACTCATTGAGTGGTCCGCTGAGAACGTATGCATGTTATTGCATGTGAATTTTATCTAATACCTAGTCATGTCCAGGTCCTTTCCTACTGTGCCAGAATTTCTGGGTGGATATACTGGGAACCTGAACTTCTAGCAAATTTCACAGGAGGTGATTTGCATAGCAATGTTTGAGAATGTTTCACTGCTTGTATTTCCTTGTAGTGTCAAGAGGTTTGGGTTCTTATGCCTACTTATTCTAGTTTTGCTGGACTGCCCCCCCGAGCACAGGAAGAATGGCCATGCATCCTCAAGGCAGATTTCAGCTATCATGACATCTGCTCTCTTCTCTTCTTGGGTTTATGTGGGCCCTACCTTCCTTTGACTTCTGTGTGTACAAAATTATGATACTTCTATAGATACCTCCAGATTTCATTATGTATGTATGTATGTATGTATGTATGTATATACACACACAATAGACTGTGATAGTATTTGGAGGTGGTCTTTGGGAGGAAACGACATCATAAGATTCAGCCCTCATTAAAGTGTTAATGCCTTTATCAAAGGGATCTCAGAGAGCTTGCTCCTTCTTCTGTCATCATATGAAGATGCAACAAGAAGATGGCCATCTGCAATCTGCAAACCAGAAGAGGACCTTGACCACACTAGAACCCTGATTTTGGTCTTCCAGTCTCCAGAACTGTGAAAAATACTTTTCTCATTTATAAGCCACCTGATCTATGCTAATTTGTTATAACAGCCTCACCTGAGAACACATTGGTATATTTATCTGTGACTATGGTGAAGGAACAGTGGAAGAAGAGGCTAAGGGTAAAGGTTAAGTGTTTATTTTTGAAGGTCATACATATCAGACTAAAAACTTGGGGTTTTTAAAAAGATTTTATTTATTTATTCATGAGAGACACAGAGAGAGAGAGAGAGAGTCAGAGACATAGGCAGAGGGAAAAGCAGGCTCCCCACAGGGAGCCTGATGCTGGACTCGATCCCAGGGCTCTGGGATCATGACCCGATTCAAAGGCAGACGCTCAACCACTGAACCATCCAGGTACCCCCAAAAGTTGTTTTTTAATCCATTAGCTATCATTTGAAGAGTGCTTGTTTTATAGGAACTGTGCTAGAATATGGTAGCTTTCATCACACTGCTTTTCTATGTAGTGAGTAATATTTTATTTTAAAGATGAAAATTTGAGACTTAGAGAGGTCAAGCCCCTTGTTCAAAGCCACTGAGCTTCAGGTCAAACCTGGTTTCATTGACTTCAAAGCAAGCATTCTTAAATGCTATGTGAGTGCCTCTGAACTTGTTACAGGACATGGACGCTTTTCATCACGGACACTTTTCATCAGAGAAGTGAGGATGTTTTGGAATCTTTGAGGGGATACCCAGTAAGTAAAATCCCACTTTTATATGCAGGTTCTATGCAAATTAGAAAAATAAAACAGAGAAGGCATATTGGATATTTAAAAATTACCTTTCTAGTTATGGCTTCATTGGAGAATATAGCTTGTATAAGAAACAGGTGGCTGCTAATCAGCAGAATTGGCCGGACTTGACAGTCCTCGCAGAGCTGGAGCAGGGCAGGTGGCCCCTGCAGAGGTGGAGCAAGCAAGCTTCAGAGGGTCTCTGAAAAAAGTAGCTCACTTCCTAAGAAAGAAGATCTCGATAGAGCCCAACAAGCCTAGGTAGTCTTTCCAAAGGTACAAAATTATCCAAGTCATTCCACACGCCCAGAGAGATGCCCTCCCTGAGGAGGGCAGAGAAAGCCTGAGATGTTAGCAACTCCCATTCTTCCTGGAAATCAAGATAAACCGAAGAAAAATGGTCTCTCTTCTCCCCAGGGGACACAATCAGAGGTGTCGAGGCATCCTGAGCCAAAAAAAAGGAAAGACGTTGGAGACTTATATCCACCAGACTTGGCAACTTTGTGGGTGTTGGGGGCAAGAAGAAGCACTCCCGATTCGTGTTTGTGTGACCACAAATGTGAACTGCTATGTGCAGCTGATAGCTAGGAGAACTATGCTCTGGAAAGGAAATGATGAGTTTCATTTTCATAATTAGCCACAACCTTAGAAAGAAGTAATGTCTACTCCTTTATGACTTTGAGTGTTCATGATGGGATAAAGGAAACTTCAGCAAGTTTGCAAGTTTGCATTACTTCCAGAATACATCAAAGTAAGTATAGCCATTGGACCAATACCAATATTAAAATGTTTAAATTTTAAAATTAATATTCATAGTATCTCAATCTTTCCTTGGCATGTATCACTTAATCTTTCCTTTGATTCTACACATGGAATCTCATTGAAAGCGAAAGGGAGTCTTCCTTTACAACATTTTCTTTTTGTCCCTGGGTCTTCAGTTACCTGTGTTAACATTCTCTCTTTCTGTTTTGAGTAGCCTGAATCTCCTTTGCTTTGCAGATTAATAAATGAAAAACTGTTTTACTATGCACTCACAACATTTCTGATACCAAATGTATGGGTATTTTAACAAATAATTCTCTAATGTTCTGTGACACCTGCTAGGTGTGTTACAGTTCAGTTCAATTCAGATGCCATCTACTTGGAGTTATAGGCTCACAGATTATGGGCTCAGTCACACCAAACTGCTTTCCCTTGAGATGCCAATTGCAAATCCCATGTGATCATCTGTGATTCTGACCAACTGGCTATAAAGCAGGGTTCCCCCAAACCTCCTCCTGAACTTTTGATAATTTGCTATAATGGCTCACAAAACACAGGGAAACATTTTCTTCTGTTTACCACTTTATTATAAAGGATATTATAAAAGATACAGATGAATATCTTGAGACACTATGGAGAAGTGCAGAAGGGTCCTGAGCACAGAAGCTTCTGTCCCTGTGGAGTTGGGATACACCCCCCTCACAGTACATGGATGTGTTCACCAGTGCAGAAGTTCTATAAACCCTGTGGTTTGGGGATATTTATGGAGGCCTCATTCTGTAAGCGTGACTGATTAATAATTCAATGTCCAGCCCATTTACTTTCCCTGGGGGGTGAGAGGTGGGGCTGAACATTCCAAGCTTCTCATCATGGCTTGGTCTTTCTGCTGACCAGTACCCATCCTGAAGTCCACCAAGAGTTGCCTTATTTGAACACATACTCTCATCCCCTAGGAAATTCCAAGGGGTTTAGGAGTTCTGTGTCAGGAACTGGGGTCAAAGACTAATGTTAGAACAAAGACATTCCACCACTCCTATCTCTCTGAAGTTACAAGGGATTTAGAAGCTCTGTGCCAGGAACCAGGGGCAGGAACCAAATATGTATCTCCTATTATGTCACATTTAACAGACCTAAAGTTCGCCAACCTAACTGCATTTAGATGGTATGTTAGATGGTATGTTTTCCTGGCTTGAGTTATTTATTGCAAACATATTTGAGATGAAACTATTATGCAAAACAAGTTAACCAATTATAAGTGCTAAATATCAAAAATTTTAGGCATTGATTCAATAGCTTATTTAAACATTAAGCATATGTTTGAACACCTTGACTTTGTTTTTATGCAATATTTATCCTTGTCCATTCACTGGAAGGAGTCAATAGAGCATATAGCATACATTGGCTTTGGGGTCACATAGGCCAAGGTTCAAGTCCTGCTCATGCTGGTAACCATCAGCATGATCTTAAACAAAGGTCTTTTTTAAAAAGACAAGATAGAGCTGTCCCATGCTGGTAAAATAATGCATGCAACAATATTTCTTATTATTGCTTCTAGCCCCTAATAATGTAAATGGTAATAGTATTCTATTAAAGAGGGTGCTTTTAAAAAAGATTTTATTTATTTATTCATGAGAGACATGGAGAGAAGGCAGAAACATCACAGAGGGAGAAGCAGGATCCTCTCAGGAGCCCAGTGTGTGACTGGATCCCGGAGTCCCTTTGGTCCTGAGCCAAAGGCAAACGCTCAACCACTGAGCCACCCAGGCATCCCAGGAGGGTGCTTTTTAAGATGATTTTTAATTTAGTTTCTTCAAAGTATAAAAGCAGTTGTGGTATAAACACACACCTGTGGGATACGTGAAGTCAAGTAGGCACATACGTGAGGAGTTCACTTGTTGTTGAACATTTGCCCTGATTCAACTTGCTTCAAGCATTGTGTATCATCACACCGAAGCGTATATATACAAATATATATCATATATATATATATGAATGACTATTTTGGAGATTTGGACTTCCCCAAAGTTGTCCTTTTTTAATTCAACTACCAGATTTTCATCCTGTCACACTTGAAGGATTTAACTCAACATCACTTCTACCTGTGAGACTCCCTCCTTGACTGACTACATTTCAGTTTATGCTCCTCTCTTGTCTGTTTCCACTAATCCAACTACATTGTATTCCAATGTTCTGGTTTTGTAATCAGTTTCTCACTATCAGGACAGGATCTGAATCATTCATTGCTATTTCTCTAGATTCTGGCAGAGATCCTGACAGCAACTCCTAGAATACTTTCTGAATGAATAGATGACATGTGGTTTCAGTTTCTCTACTTGAAAATAATATTTTTGAAATAATTCCTGGGAGGACAGTAATAACACCCCCAAACAAAAATAATTTATGAAGCATTTTACTTAATAAAAGTACTAATATAATTTTGAATCAATCATCCAATTGATAACATAGTCATCATTTTGTAATACATTTTACAAGATGCATTCTCTTACCCATCATCTCTTTTAATATGAAAAGTAATGGTTTGATGTATTGCTGGTTATTTAAATTTGTCATTTTTAAATGGCCAAGACATATACTAAGCTTCACAAGAGTAACACTGCTGTTCTCTTGACCAACATGTATACAATAAACTCTGATATAAAGCAGCCATGAAGATAATATTAAGTATATCACATTCACCTGTTAAAGCCCAGTGAAAGGAGAGATTCAAGAAAAACTTCAAGGATTATTCTGGATCATCAAAGTGACAGCATTTTATTTCGTGCTGGAAATATAAAGATAAATAAAACATGGTCTGTTCTTGCTGATAGGACTTTCCAGAGGGTAACAGAAATATGCAAACAAGGGTGTGCTGTATCATAGGTGTGGAATTGGAAGCTCAGTCAACTCACCAAGAGAAGGCAGGGACATCTTAGGGTTATCTGGATAGATAACCAGATGTTCCCCACACAGAGATGCAGGCATGGCCAATACAGGGCCTATTCTGAGATTATACAGGCTAGTGGGGTGGAATGGCTGGGCAAGGAGCAGGAAATGTATCTGCCACAGGAGACAGGACCAGATCATGGCATATTCAGCTAAGGGACCAGAGAAGGATGAGCGCATTCAGATTCGATGGGAACATTGTGATTTCAATTTGGGATTTGTCAAGAGTGAGATGCCTTGGCACCAGGAGATGTGTACTTGGGGTTAAAAGTCTGCAGTTCCTGAGAGGAATGAGCTTCATAGCAGGGCTCTAGCAGGAAGAATGAGGACTTTCCAGACTCCTTCACCAGGGCAAGGAAGGGAGCATTTGAAGAACCACAAGTGTGGGCAGTGGAGGTGCCCAATCCACCAGGTGAGTCAAGTCTGAAAAATCCATCGGCACCATCTTGAAGGAACTTGGTTACCAGACTTGAAAGTTAACAGCCCAAACTAATAACCTTGAATAACTCTGGATTCATTATTAGTTGGTAATTTTTTTTTTTGTTATTCAATAAATTTTAAAAATCTTACTTGAAAGGCTGCTGGGTGGCTCAGTGGTTAAGCATCTGCCTTTGGCTCAGGTCATGATCCCAGGGTCCTGGGATCGAGTTCCACATTGGGCTCCCCACAGGGAAGCTGCTTCTCCCTCTACTTATGTCTCTGCCTCTATGTGTCTTTCATGAATAAATAAATGAAAATCTTTAAAAAGAAAAATATTACTTGATTTATCTTGTAGAATGTATAAAAGTGAACAAAGGCCTAATGCTTTCTAAGCCAAAGTCAAGTAAAGATAAAGGACAATGTGGGATGTGAGAGAGAGAGAGAGAGGAAGAAAGAAAGAGAGACAGAGGAAGAGAGAGAAGAGAGAAAGAGGTGTTCAGGGATTTCCTGACCCCAGTAGATAAAAAGCAGAGAAGGACACCATCTTCAAAAGCAAGAAGCCATATTTACTTATTTTTGCAAAGAGCAAGAACTCTGCCAAACCTAGGAGGAAAAAAAAAATTATTGCCTACCAAGAACCCTGACATATAGTAAAAATAAGAATGATAGATAATATAAGGAAAAAGATTATTTAAAAAAATAATTTAGGGATCCCTGGGTGGCGCAGCGGTTTGGCACCTGCCTTTGGCCCAGGGCGCGATCCTGGAGACCCGGGATCGAATCCCACGTCGGGCTCCCGGTGCATGGAGCCTGCTTCTCCCTCTGCCTGTGTCTCTGCCTCTCTCTCTCTCTCTGTGACTATCATAAATAAATAAAAATTAAAAAAAAAATTTTTAAAAAATAAAAAATAATAAAAAAATAATTTAAAAAAACTCTGATCAATTAGGATCAATGTTCCTTAATTTTTTTCAAATAAGAATGCCTTCTGTGTCATCAGATTCACAGCATATTTTTTCCTCAGTTATTAGGTTTTATTTCTTTTTCTGTAATTAATCAGTGTGAGGCTTCTATAAGCCACATGTGATGCTTTAATCTAGCCTCTGAGTGTGTCTCTGGGGTTCTTCTCACATTTCATATTGAGGCTCAATTTGCATTTTGAGGAAACTACTCAGGCACTTTGGAAAAATCAGAGTGCCAGTGGGTAAATGAAGACACAATGTGCTCTGCAGCCAGCCATGCTTCTCAGCAAGCCCACTCACTGACACCGTTCTCCAGCACAGGTCACAGGCCTTCTCAGCGTGGCGTGTGAATGACCATGGTACCACGTGGACGACTTGCTGACCAGGGCTGGCATGCTGGCATGTTTTTTATTAAAGTCGTATTTTATAAAGCATGTGAACGTAGCACTACAGAAAGAAAACCAACCAGGGGCCCCAGCATTTTGAGGTGTTTTGCATAGTGCAATGAGGAAATTAATTGCCCCTTCTAAAGCTGCAAGACACCCCATGAAGTGAACCTCCAGGACGTGCAGGCTCTGCCTGCAGGCCCCCAGCCACGCACTCCACATCTGGTTCCTTTTAAAGTGGTTTGCGCCTGTTAGTGTGGGATGAGTGAACGGGGACCATGCTTTACTGAAATACTAGAGTGCCAAGGTGCCTCTCTTTGGACCAGTTATCAACAGGTCTTTAGTACAAGAGGGGCAACCAGGAAATTGAGTTAATATTTATTACTCAATCCCATAACTCGTATGACCTTTTGCACAAGTACGACTCCAACTGCAAAGCCAAGTCCCTGGAGAATCAAAATTCAGCATTGAATTGGTGTGACCATGACTATGATTTGTGTATTTATACTTGGGATATATATATATGGCCTAATATATGTCAGAGCTAAAACTCAACTGGCAATCGGTGTACACAGTAGGAAAGAATAACTTGCAAATTCACACATGTGGTTTTGATTAAAATTTCTATTTCAAAACATAATTGTTTCCTTAAATATTGGCCACAATGACTTAATGTGCTTATTAGCAGCCATAACTTTTTTGGTCCTTATGCTTTTTTCTATAAATATATTTGAAAATATGAAATCTTGACTATTAAGCAGCCAACATTTTGGAGAACTAACACTGCCAATCAATGTATGAGAATTTATTTACAATAAATTTGAATAATAGACATGTAAGTCAAACCAAACATGAATTTGTTTTTTTAATATAGAGAAATATTAGCATTAAAAAGTTTATGTTATAATTAATTTATTTAGACAGATTTCAAATAATTGGAAAAATAAATTTCTAATGCCTACAAAGCAATAATGAAGGAAATAGCATTTTATAAAATGTATAAGGTGGTACAATCTTTGTGTTGATGCAGGATGACTTGGCAATATGTTTCAAATACTTTAACTCTTTTAAGTGAATACTCTTAGCAATTCTATTTCTAGAAAGTGAGTGTAAAAAATAATATAGTGGGAAGAAAGTTTCAGATATGTGAGAATTAATGACCACCTGATCTATTACACTAAAAATTTGAGTACAACATAAATGTACCCCAGTATGAATTTTCTAAAAAGAATATTTATATTCCATATATATCAGTATATATATATCATTATATTATTATATATATTAGCATATGTATGTATAGTTTTTTAAAAAATGATTCTAGGTTCTCTAAAACTATGTATGCAGTACCTTTTTAGTTGGAAAAATAGGCTTTCCAGGATGCCTAGGTGGCTCAGCGATTGAGAGTCTGCCTTTGGCTTGGGGCATGATCCCGGAGTTCCAGGACTGAGTCCCACATTGGGCTCCCTGCATGGAGACTGCTTCTCCTTCTGCCTGTGTCTCTGCTTCTCTCTCTCTCTGTGTCTCTCATGAATGAATAAATAAAATATAAAAAAAGAAAAATAGGCTTTCCATTATAAAAAATAGTCTATTGTAAAATTATTTTAGTTATTTTAGACAATGAATAATCCGTGGGATCCTATTTAACCACTCATTCAAGAAATACTTGAGCTTCTACTTGTATATTGTCAAAGGAAGACCCAGACAGAACTCAATATAAGGGAGTCATACTCCAGAAGGAATGGCTCACCAAATAAAAACTGCAAGCAGAAATTAAAAGGAGGGACACCTGGGTGGCTCAGTGGTTGAGCATCTGCCTTCAGCCCAGGGCGTGATCCCAGAGTCCCACATTGGGCTCCCCCGCAGGAAGATTGCTTCTCCCTCTGCCTATGTCTTTGCCTCTCTCTCTCTCTGTGTCTCTCATGAATAAATAAATAAAATCTCAAAAAAAAAAGAAATTAAAAGAAAAAAAAAACCCAAACATACCATGGTTTCCAAGTTATATTTATCTGTGCTAGGCCAAAAACAAACAAACAAACAAACAAACAAAAAACACACAAGTAAAACAAACAAAAAAACCCCAGTTTTCTCACTCAATTATCTTATTTGAAAATGTCAAGACCTATCTTCAGACATCAGCAGAGCAGCCATCAGCAACAAAAGTGCTTTTGTAGCAGTGTTCAGATTTACAGGAAATAGTGAAAGTTTTATTATTTAGGATCCAAACCAAGTCTGGGTGACTCTGCTATGTTTGGTTTATCTCAGGTACAAAATACATTTTTTGTCTACCTGTGGTTTATGAATTTCTTAGTCATATTGAAAGTGGTAAAGCCTCACTTTTTTTTTCCGCCATACAGTTTCTTCTTACAGTCAATTTCCTGCCATCAAGATGTGGATTTGACCACAAAACTTACTTAGAAATTTTCTGATTTTGCATCATTTTATTTGACATCGTGGTTTTTAAACAATTTTTAAAATATAGGAATAACAAAATGGTAATTAGTACTCACATACTTTTTTGTGTCATTAACAAAACTAGGGATATATAATCTTACACTTAAAAGTTAATTTCTGTCTGAAAGTTTAAGAAGACACTAGATTTGTAATTTGCTTTTATGTGTTGGAACTATTTTACTGTTTGTAATGGCTTTATTGAGATTAGGAATGAAGAACCATTTCATTGACCCCCTTTAGGCTGGAACTGCATATCTATAGGTGCAGGGATGTCCTAATTCTCTGGGATGTCCATATTTGCCAAGTTTCCTAGCCTGCCAGGTAATGGCACTATTCACGAAGAGATTTTTATAAGCTTGGGGCTAGTAATAGTCTATTTTTCCCGGGAGTACTTCGTAGATATAATTGCCACATGAGAGCATGTTTCTATTCCTTAATAGTGAGCAAGCCTGACTTGCTTAAATGGGATCTGGGGCTGGTTTATATTTACAAATTACATGTATCCAATTATATTCTGATGGGAAAAAGGATAAGTAATTATAGGTTGGACTGTATCTCAATGGAACCTCCAAGAATCACTGTAAAAGGAAGCTTCAGAGTCAGAAATACTAAGAAAGCTTATTTTCAGTGTGTGCAAGAGAGTAAGACTTTGGAAAGACTGGGATCTTCCATTGCCAAATAAAAATACAAATATTTAGAGGTAAAAAATTTCATTCTCAAGGTTATTTTATTTATATTAGTTTGTTCATGGTCAAAAAAGAGCACCTGATTTATATGATAACTGAGTTTGGGTGAATGGGACATTGCCAAGGGTTTCTTATTTGGGGGGAACAGAACCAATAATGGTGACTCTGTTATTTTTAGTTTATTTCAGTGCTCTCAGAAAGCAAAGTGGTTTTGGTTTTTTGTTTTTGTTTTTTCTTGATTGTGGTATGTGAAAGATTTAGTGACATTAGAACCAGGGAAGGGCATCATTTTTTCCCCCTAAAACATAAAATGATTGCCCTGAATCCCTTAGAGCAAAAATATTATATGTATCTTAATACGGTGTGTAGATTTTAAACATACAATCATGTACACTGTTCTTTATTTGCTCAGCAGGGAACATTTTTCCATCTCAGTACTGACTGTAATCACCTAAAATACACTACTGAGAAGCAGAAAGGTGCCTTTCAAACCTCCTAGGATTTACTCAGAGCTAACTGGGCAGCCCAGGTAAATTGCTTAAACAATAAGTTCAGTTCCTGCTCCGTTTTGAGAAAACTCGCCTAAAGAATGGTGCTTCCATTTTATTTTTGTTTCCTGTATTGCTAGAAACCAATAAATAAAATCTTGCTGCAGTGGAGAGAGGCATGTGTGTGAATGGACAGTTGGGCTTCCCCACAATGTGGAGAAGCCCTGGGTCAGCCCTGCCCATGGCTCCTTACTCAGGGCATAGATCTTGGCTTGCCCTGTCTGTTACACAAGAGGTGAAGAACTCTCTCTGATTCATGCCTATGACTCTCCAGTATAGCCACATTGACAAAGTTAGATCATTTATTATATCTAAATATACATCTCTTTAAATTTTAGTCATTTTAGAATTTGGGAAGAAATGCAAACTTTCACCTGAATATTTTGCCTTGAACACATCACAATTGTTTTTCTTTTTTCTTTTCTTTTCTTTTCTTTTCTTTTCTTTTCTTTTCTTTTCTTTTCTTTTCTTTCTTTTCTTTTTTTTTTAAAGATTTCATTTATTTGAGAAAGAGGGAGAATGAGAGAGAGCAAGAGGGCACAAGCTGGGGAGGGGGAAAGGCAGAGAGAGAGGACGACAAGTAGACTCCCTGCTGAGTGCAGAGTCCCATAGGAGGCTCCATCCCAGGACCCAGATATCATGACTTGAACTGAAACCAAGAGTCAAAGCTTAACACACTGATCCACCCAGGTGCCCGCCAAAATTATTTTTTGTAATGAAACAATGTCTACTTTGAAAAAAAAATTCCAGGTATTTTTTCATTTGCCCTTTGAATTTTGCTCCCCCAGGGAAAATTATTGAATAATTTTCTTGTAAACTGAGTGGCCCAAATAGAGACCTGGAGAGGAATTTTAAGGTGTCTCTGTCATTTTATCTTAATTCCTTATTTAAGTGGATAGGAAAGATTATGTGCACTGGGGATCAGCCTTTGGTCAGTCTCCTTTCTGACCACATGACACTCCAGAATATGGTATGTCATTAAGAACACATCTTATCAGGGCACCTGAGTGGCTCAGTGGTTGAGTGTCTATCTTTGGCTCAGGTCGTGATCCGAGCCAGGGTCCTGGGATCAAGTCCTGCATCAGGCTCCCCCGAGGGAGCCTGCCCCTCCCTCTATGTCTGTGCCTCTCTCTCTTTGTATCTCTCATGAATAAATAAATAAAATATATATATTTTTAAGAACACATCTTATCATGACTAGAGAAACTTCCATACTGGCAATTGCATGCCCCTCTTGAATTTGCTAGTCCCTCTCCTAGGTGTGTTCTGTGCTCCTTCTCAGGCATCTGAACCAAAGCTGACATAAAGCTTTCTCTCCCAAAAGTATCTGACTGCTCTGCCCAAGCCTGGCTCCCTTTTTTAAAACTCATTTGAGCTTTCACTCAACATTTAAAATTGTGTACTGTGCAAGGCACAGGAGAATACATACGAAAATCAAACTGATGTCTCTGACTTCATAAAGCTCATGGTATAGGAAACAAGAAAACTTGAAATCTTCTTTTTTTTTTTTTGTAAAGATTTTACTTATTTATTCATGAGAGACACAGATACAGAGAGAGGCAGAGACACAGGCAGAAGAAGAAGCAGGCTCCACGCAGGGAGCCCGATGTGGGACTCGATCCCAGGTCCCCAGGATCACACCCTGGGCCGAAGGCAGGCACTAAACTGCTGGGCTACCGGGGCTTCCCGAAAACTTGAAATTTGAATCAAGTGTTATAGACAGGAAGTGGGAGTCTCAATTTACACAAGGAAGCTTAGATATTTTTAAAGAAATCCATTTCTTTCATTCCTGCATCACAGCTGAGACGTTGATGCTGATTTTGGGAAGGCCACTTGAAGAAAAAGGATATAAAATGACAAGCACAAAATGAAACAAAGCCTTGGTGAGACCCTGCACTAGTGAGGCCCTGAGGGATACACCCCATTGGCTTCCTGATAAATCCTCGTCTTCCTGAGCTTGAGCTTTGACTGGAGCCCTCGGCATACCTGTTGAAGACAAGTTGGTTTATCATGTTCTGATTCTTTTTGACTGATAGACTGATTCTTCAGCAAATTAAAATACTATTAACACATCTACTGTCCAGTTCTGGGTTTGGTCACTTTTAATACATATTCAATTTCAAGATTCCCTCTGACTGTTTTCCTGACTTTTCCCTCAGAATTATCAAAATTCCTGGATATCAGAAAACAGACTTCTGGTCCTCCTAGCCTCCAACTGAGGTGGGGTTTTTTTTTGGGGGGGGTTGTGGTTTTTTTTTCAAGATTTTATTTATTCATGAGAGACACAGAGAGAGAAAAAGAGAGAGAGAGAGAGAGAGAGAGAGAGGCAAAGACATAGGCAGAGGGAGAAGCAGGCTCCATGCAAGGAGCCTGATGTGGGACTTGATCCTGGGACTCCAGGATCATGCCCTGAGCTGAAGGCAGATGCTTAACGGTTGAACCACCCAGGTGTCCCATTAGTGTGTGTGTGTGTGTGTGTGTGTGTGTGTGTTTAAGATTTTATTTATTTATTTGACAGAAAGAGAGAGAGAGAGAGAGAGAGAGCAAGCACAAGCAGCACAAGCAGGCAGAGTAGCAAGTGGAGGGAAAAGGAGAAGCAGACTCCCCACTGAGCAGGGAGCCCGATGCGGGACTCAATCCCAGGACCATGAGATCATCACCTGAGCTGAAGGCAGAACCTTAAGCGACTGAGCCACCCAGGTGACCCTAATTGAGGTGTTTTATTTTCTCTTCACTTTTAGCCTTCAGTCTGTCCTCGCTTTGTCTGCTGGATGTGTAGCTGGGCATCAGGTAGCTGACTCTTATCAACAACAGCCATTCTTGTTACTGTCCCTGGTTGTAAGATCCTCACGCTCTGGTCTCCCTTGCCAACTCCAGCCCTTCTCCAGTCCATTAGTCTGCTTAGTGTACTCTGTTTACTTTCCTTGGGGGACTTTTTCAGTAGCTCCAAGGGACTTTTTCTTTGCATTACAGAGAAACAAGCAGCCTGCTATATTGCCCCCTCAGGCCCACCAGCCCCAGAAATTCCATCAGCCATTGCCAGATTGCCACTAGGTACCCTGTTGGAGATGGAACCGCACCTTCTCTGGAAACCTCTGCCTTCACTGGTGACACATGTCTTAAGAAACAAGGCCCTTGTTGGCTATGCTTGAATTCTAAGAAGGAAGCCAGCACACTCCGTTTGGAACCATGGCCCTCCTTCTCTCCTGACTCTTGAGTCTTCCTTTGAGCATCAAAGGAAGATTTTTCCCATTATGGCAGGAATCTAACATCTTGTTCTGCAAGTGTTATTTATTAATATAATAAAATTAATATAATGATTAATAATATATATACTATAATGACATTATAATGTATAATACTATATATCAACATATTAATTACTATATTAATATAATATATATACATATATACATACACAGAAATATGTATATACATATATAAACTCTTCATTCCAGCTTTCTGGCTTCATTCCTAATATTTAAAAAATCAATCTTAGAAGTACTAAGAAAACCCATTTCTCCCTCAACAAAACTAAGTGTTTGCAAGTGGTAAGTGTCACTATCAGATTATTTTCTATGTCCGGGGACAATTTATTATTTTGACATCAAAGAAGTGGAAAGGACCCCTGGTTGGTAAACAAGAGAGGAGAAATGTGTCCTTTTGTAAACCATAAATAAATTCACTTGGACGAAGCTCACTGAGGTGGAGAGATCAGGGTTAGCGGGCAAAGGATCGGCTATAGACACAGTTGTGTGAAACTGCTGGGGTGTCAGTGAGGAGGGAAAACTTGACCCCTGAGACCAAGGGGACAAATCAGGTATACTGGCCATCAGGACTCCAGACACCTGGATTCTCTGCCAGGTATAACCATTTTTAGAACCTAGGAAGTAATAAAGGGTATTTCATAAACATCTAACTGCAATGATCACTAATCCTCATGTGCTAATTTCCTGTGACAAAACCCACGAAATTCTAAATGACCTTGAAAATGCCAGCTATTGGCTGTGACTGTGGCAGCAACCTAGGTGAAGATCCCTAAACCTTCTGCCCTTGGGGAAGAAATAACATTGGGTGGTTAGCCGTGGGGAAAGCAATTGGCAGACCAGATGAAGGAATCCTCTGAGTTACTGCTTTAAATCCACACCTGGGGTTCATAGCATTGTTCTCTTTCCCGTACCCTTCCAGCTATTTGCAGAGGAATTTTCAAGTAAGAAAACAATTAATTTAGACCCCAAAGCTAATTGGAATCAATAGTTAATGTTTCTCCCCAACTCTCGAAATTAATTACAAAATGATGTATGTTCACTTTGATGCCAGACTATAGATTTCTATCTAAAACTTCCCTCCAGGGGCACCTTTGCAAGGAGCAGTCAGCTGCATGTAGTTTGTCATGTCATCCCCTCCCCCATCCACCTTCTTTGTTTTCTCCCCTTGAAATTTTGTGTTAAGGATGCTGTTGCTATTGAGGCCATGGATTAGCTGTACTTGAGATAAAAAGAATGTACCTCTAGACACACTCAAGAGAGCACTAGGGGGTGATGATAAAGGTGAAGGCAATGAGAGCAGAGGTACTGCAGGTCCAAGCTGAATCCTTCACCTGCAATGTGGGCTGGGCACTGTCTTTTCAAACAGCACCAAACAAATGCATCGTAAAAGTTGGAGTAGTCCATCCAGTGGCCTTGGTTCTGATCACAGGAAGGAGTTTGGATTTTAAAAGGTAGTTGGCCTCTGCTTGTCCTCTGGTGCCTTAATACATGGCATTCAAGAACTTTCAGGTGGAGATCACAAACTAGCTTTAGATAGTATCATTAGCAAGACAATTGGTACCCAGGGAGTACTCAACACACATGCCTTTGATAAATCTTTTACTTGGTTTTCCAATACAGATATCCTACAGTATGTTTGGCTGTACCTTTGGTTGTCTCTAAGCCTGTTCTTATTCTAGCCCACTTGTCCTGCGGGTCTCCAAAGAAGAGATAAGGAAAGATAAACTTGTCATGGTGGCCTTTCCTTGTGGGAGAATAGAAATTTGCAATTAAGATAAGATCTTATATATTATTATACTGGTCAGAAGTTGGGAGGAAGCTATTGATAGGTTTAAGGGGTTGAGGATGGTGGGGGTGCATAAGAGAAGATGCAGAGAATGGGCTTTGTTAGCTTCTGCAGATAATCTTCATGTCAATCATTCCTTATTGCCCTCCTTCAATACCATGGGGACATCTATGTCAGATTTGTATTCTTTCAGCAAGTGGAAAACATTGTACAGATACATATGCCAGACCCCAGAAGAAAAAATGGGTAAGACACCATGCCTACACTCGAGGAGTTCCTGGCCTAGGAAGAAGCAGAATCAAAATCCCTGAAGAGAGAATTTTCCTAAGGGAGAAAAACCCTATGAGGCTTGAATGTTAGACCAGAATGTTAGAACAGATAGATAGTCATTAGAAAGTGCTGGTGCTGGGCATGGCTGGCCCAGTGAGAACAGCCAGAGCATTCAGTAGTTGCAGAAGGATGGGACATGTAGCAGGGTGTATGGTGTCTCAGGGAAGCCAAGAATATGAGTGAGACCAGTGGCCTGATGGCTCAAGAGCAGTAATGTTCATGAGCATAAGCAAAGGGCAGTTTGGGCTTTGGCTTTCATGAGACCTGTGTAGGAATCCTAGTTCTGCTCCCAACCACTTTCTTGACCCCTGTCCATCACTTAGACTTTCTGAGCTTGTGTTTCTACTTAGTAAATGAGAATTATATCCATCTTAAATAATCGGGGAAAACATTGTTTTAAGATTCCTTTAGTTCACATTAAAGCAACCAAATTTGAACTAGATTATGTAAGGATTTCAGAGAGGAGGTGAGGGAGGGGGCCAGCTGTGAGGTATTGGAAGTTTCAGAAACCAAGAAAAGCAGGAGGCAGCTGGACTTAGGGACTCTCTTTACCAGCCTGTCTCTGTTTTGTCTCTCAGACAAAACACTTTCTCCACATGGGGGAGAGGCTGGTACAACGGCATCAGTTTCTTCCCTCCCAAATGCCAGCTTTGCCACCAGCAACAGTTTGAGATTTGCTCCTTCTGATCCCAGGTTCCAAATCCCAGAGAAATAATCTGATTTGAGTAAATGCCTCTCCTTGGCCCAATCAACAAGAACATCCCATTTAAATCACCAGGTTAGAGTAGAGGAAGAAACACTCCCCACAAGAGTCTTTTGGGCAGATGGAACAATAGTGTTGATGAATAGTAATGGCTGATGGCAAGATGGTGGTCTAGGGTCTTGGATCAAAAGCATCTTCTGGATTCTAGGCAAGCTGCAGATGCAATAAATTAAAAATATTTAGTGACCACTTTATGCTGCACAGTTTGCATATTATTTTACTTAACTGTTATATCAATTCTTTGACTAGGTAAGCAGTATCACATTTTATGCATGAAGCAACTGGGAAACTCAGAAGGAAGTGATTGTAGCAATCACACAGGAAGTAAGTTCATCTGGCTTCAAATCTTAGGTTCTTTCTGCCTTTCTGCATTTCCAGAGGCCAGGGGCCCTTCCTGTGTGATGCAGCATATTCCCCTCATTTGACTTTTTTTGTGGTAGTGTTTGCTTGTGAGCTCAGCACAATATTAAAAGACACGTGAGTCTTGGGATTTATCTCTCCCTATTTTTCCGTAAAAAGGTCAGTCTTTCTCACTGTCTGCAAAATAAAAGAAAGCAGCCCATCTGTTCCTCCACTCCCTCCAAGTTTTGAAATTCTTACTTGGCATATTCATGAAATCAAAAAGAAGGTCATGTTCTAAAATGACAAAAGCCACGTTAAAACCATAGTCTCTGAATAGTACTCTCATGAAGAGAGAGAGTAGAACTGAGCCAGACCAACTGGGGGCTCCCCTGCCACACTGCAGTAGCTGTAGGTAATTAGAAGCACTATCAATGTGTCCAAGCCACAGGTTTCTAATTAACAGAATGGGAAGAAACTAAACATCACCATCCTAGAACTGATGTGAATTTTCATTCAGAGACTCTGGTGAGCTTGCTTTTTTTTTTTTTTTTTTTTTTCCATAAAGGATTTCTGATTGATTCTGTTTACATAGCTTTAAATAGCTTGGGTAGTATTGCATGCCCATATGAAGCTCGGGGTAGTTCATTTAAAGTGAAATCCCTCTGAGGGGAGCTATAGTGGGTGGCTGTGTGGGTTTCCAGGGGAAGCCTGTATGCAAAATCTTTTCATGCATTGGCTGCTAGAAAGTCAAGAGGAAATACAAAGCAAATGACATAGAATTGGGAATGCAAACGTCATTGTTTGATGTTAGGCAAGGGAAGTTGAAGATTAGAAATGGTTACCCAGAGAAAATAATGCCCAATCAATGCCTGGTAATATTGCCAGGGAGGATGAACTGAACAATTATACTATGCTGGTGTCCCTTTGAAATGGGCCCTGTGATATCCAGGCGGAGCAACGAACAATGAGGCCAGGCAGATGCTTTAATTTTACCAGGATTGACCTTGCTTTGGAAAGGCATGGGAATGTTATCCAAACACATAAAATACTCTTTAAAATTGCCAAGACACTAGAAGAATAACTACACACCCATCCCAACGAGACAGATGTTGCAGTGATGCAAATTATATTTTGAATACATCTTGTATTGTTGTCGCTTCTTTTGCCAACTTGGAAATAATACAGGATTTCAAGGTTAATTTACAGGAGGTGACGTCAGAGAGAAAGGTGGCACAGACTAGCATGAAGTCTACAGGATCTGAATTCAAACAGAATGTCTATGAATTTTGCTGAGCTCCTGGTTTAAGACATGGAGGGAAGCCAAGATTCAGTATTTTTATAGTTGAAAATAAAGATAAAAGTGGCAATTTTCATTGCTGACTAGCAAGAGTAAAATAGCAATGGAGAACATTTAGTAAATATTTACTATTGCCAGGCACCGCTTTAAACACATTGCATGTATTTGACCATGGTAACAATGCTTACAACTCTTGTGTTACTCATGAGGCAAACAAAACACAGATAGGTTAGGCTAGCTGCTTGAGGTCACACAGCTAGAGAATGCTGGGCAGCAATCAAACCCACCCAGCTCTCAGCAAAGCTCCAGATCCTTCCCCAAGTACATTGGGTAGAAGAATGGACAGGATGCTGAACAGCACTGAGGGAGCATTTGACCTTCCCCAACAATCACATGTAAATGACATACTCAAGTGCTTAGCTGTCCCTGCACCTAGTAGGCCCCAAAACAAAACAAAACAAAACAACAAAACAAAAAACCACAAACAAACCATAGAGGTGGGGGAAGCCGGTGTCAGTCCTCCTTTCTCTCACAGTAAAAATCAACAATAATCCTGAAAACTTCAGAAGATCCTTCCCCACCTTGGAAGAGGCCTTCCACAAGGCGAACAAGAGGAAACCATAAAACCTCCCCGTTGAACAAGAAATGTTTGCTTTATAAAGGCAAATTCAATTTTGGCTTTGAAGTATGAAAAGTCAGTGGGAGCCAAATAGCGGAGGATTTCAGACAGCAACACGCGGGGGAGCCGGGCTGGTGGGGCCGGGTGGGAGGAGGGTGGGCTGTGTAGCCGCGGGGCGAGGCTGCGCCGGAGGGCCGGGGTGCTGGAGTCAGATCCGGCTGCATGGACTGCTGCGTCTCCAAGAAACAGACGTGGGAATCCGCTAGTGGCTGCACATCTGGAAAACGAAGCCCCGGGATGAATTATGCACGGATTATCTTGCACTTGCACAGGAATTTCTGTTTATTCACAGTTGAGGAGCATAAAGAAGAAAACCTGTTTCACACCTGGCATTTAATTTAGAAGGGATTGCTTCTCGAGCTAAAGGGAAAGTCATCTGAACGATGCTGTCCTGGCTCTGCTTTAGGGCTCCAGCAGCCAAGCAAGGCACATTAGGAGCACCTGGAGCATAATTTCGCAGAGCGCCCTGTAAGGGTCTGGGTCTGGGTCTGGGTCCGGGTGCGGGTTGGGGGCGGGTAGGGAGGATATGTGGGCACAAAGCCACTCCCATGTGTGGAGACACCAGACACAGCCCAAGGGGGAGGGACCCAAAGCACATCTGGTCTAATCACTAAGCTTCTCTCTTTTCCCAGATAGTTTCATAAATGTCACCAGGAACTCAGGCACCCCTCTGAGCTACACATCCCAGGGAACTCCCCCAGCGCGCCTTTAATTTCCTTTGGAATTCATCTCACTCTTCGGGTTTGCTAAGTGTGAAAAGTCCAAGGAGAAACCAATCCATTCTATTAGCCCCCAAAGCAATGGTCTATTGTGTATGGCCACGGAGGTATCTCACTGAGCACTGCTCTGGGGATTTTTAAATTAAGTTCTTCCTGCCAAAGAAGCTGCTTTTGCTCCAGTCGAGTCTCAGCTCTTTGTAGGCAAAATGGAGATGCCCCCTGGCATTTGTAGCACATGGATGTTCAAATTTAAAGACCCTGCTTAAAAAAAATAAATAAATAAAATAAAATAAAATAAAATAAAGACCCTGCTTAATCAAACCAGGCGGTCCTTGGCTACACCCATGGTCCCTGGGAGGGACAGGACACTTTTGCATCACTTGGAAAGGGAGTTTGTGGAGCAAGCAGTGTGGAAAATATGTTATTGATTAGGGAACTAGTTCTACCTTGCAAAAGATTTGTTGAAATACTGGTTTCAAGTCAGTGTTTTATCATATCTACAGGAAGTGTCCAGAACAAAGTTAAATAAAACAAAAAAAAATTTTTTTGTTTGTTAATGGGACAGGTAGAGGTTCTGGTTTGTAGCTGACCTTTTACATATGACCCTCTCCCTAGAAGTCCAATGACAGGTAATACATTCAGGAAATATTCCAAAGTCTATGATATTATTACATACTCTCTCATTGGTACTTACTACCTTATACTTGTAGCATAGTCAGAGAATGTAACAGTAGTTAAGAATTTATTACTTATAGGGCCATCCAGGTGCCTCAGTTGGTTAAGCACCCACCTTTGGCTCAGGTCATGATCCTGGAGTCCCTGATGGAGCCCCGCATTAGGATCCCTGCTTAGCGAGGAGTCTGCTTCTCCCTCTGCCCCTTACCGCACTCGTGCTCTCTCACTTCCTCTCTCTCTCAAATAAATAAATAAAATCTTTAAAAAGAATAATCTATTACTTATAGATATAATAGACCTAAAGGGTAAGGAATGGTGTTTTTATTAATAGGAAACTTCTTTTTTTAAAAAAATTGCTCTTCCATGGACAAAGACTGGGGACGGCAGGAGAAATTAAGAGAAAATGGCATTTTTAAATCATGGTTTCTCCCGTATGGCTAGCTGATGGAACCCAGCCCAACAACTTCTTTTACTAAATGTTGTGAGTTTAGCAAAATTTAGAGTTGAGCCTCTGAGAATGCAAAGTATCCGGTGAGGTGTTCAGTGTGAGGTGATAAAATGCTCTATTTGATAGAGCTGGAGAGACTGAATTTCTTGGAGAAGCCAAAAGAAGGGAACCAGGGCAGTCCTGTGGGGAGGGACCTGGGAGAGACAGATGGATAAGCTGCCCAGCAGCTGGCTGACTGGATGACTTATAAAGAGCAAGGACGAATGTCTAGTTCTGTTATTTGCTTTCCTGCAACTGAACCCCAAATCTTCAATAAACATCTCTATGCTTACAAGTGTCTGAAGTGTGTTGTTTGGGGACAATAAGGAAAGAAGCTGAGTTTCTTGTGCTGGGTTATTGTGGAGCAGGTGTGTCCAACGTTAAGGCTATTGGGGGGCATACACCAGGGGAGGTCATTGGACTTCCCACAGGATGTGGAATAGGAAGTTTGTTTGTTTTTAGATTTTATTTATTTATTCATGAGAGACAGAGAGAGAGAGGCAGAGACACAGGCAGAGGGAGAAGCAGGCTCCATGCAGGGATCCTGATGTGGGACTCCATCCCGGGTCTCCAGGATCAAGCCCTGGGCTGAAGGCAGCGCTAAACCTCTAAGCCACCTGGGCTGCCCCTGGTATAGGAAGTTTGGGACAACTTTATTTTACAATCTTTGGAGAGTCTGATTTTCCCCCCTCAATTGTGAGCTGGATCAGAACATGAGAGGTGATTGTTAGCTACTCAGGAATTCTGCAAGGTGGCTGTCAGACCACAGGTAGCTTAAAATTGGGGTGGTTGGAGGACTGGTCCCTAGGATATCAGAAAACACTGCCAGCTAGGGATTTTCTTCCAGAAAGCCAGTTTTCCAGCCCTCCACTGGTTCATACTCTAGTAACAGCAACTTAATTGTATACCTCCAATCATACCAGCCTCTTTCCCTGGGGTCTCCTGTCTGTGCATGTGATGCTTGATGCTTGTTCTGCCTGGAACATTTTCGTTTGCATTGTGTTCTCGAAAAACACCTACTTCTAATTCAAGATGCAAGATTCCATTGGTAAGGAATCAGCAGTCCTTCAGAGAGATCTTAACCAAGGCACAGAGTCCATTCCAGTACTCTCTTTGTCCCCAGGCCTTCTAAAGTAGCAGCCGTTTGAGGTCAGGATTGGAATCTCCTCTTAATTCGTGCACCCTCAATAGGTAGCATAGCATCTGGCACATAGTAGACTTACAATATGTAGGTTGGATGAATAGATAGCTACTACATCCATCTCTGTGCCAGGAAGGAAAAAGAAAGATATGACTGAGGGACACATTCTGTGCAGGAGCTCAGGGTCTGGTGTTTGTGTTTCCAGAGGAAGAGCAGTAGCAAGGTAAACCCAGTAAACAACCAACCAACCACAGGACCAGTCATCTCACAACCAAACCTCATCTGCCAGGAATTCTCCTCTCGGTTCATCTAATTTATCCTGGGCACCAAGGTGGGAAATGAGACCTTGAACCCAAGGTATGAAGCAAAGGTCTGAGGGCTTTCACTCCGGAAGAAAACCAGGATCCGGCCTCTCAGATGCATTACTCTTCCTACAATTCTAACAACCTCTGTTTGGCAGATTTTAAAGCCACAGTAGTTTAAAAGTTCAAAGAGAAGGGACACCTATGTTCAGAAATGTGGATAGCAAAGAGAAATGATAGTTGTTGGTTTAACAGGAAGAGATACATAAAAATTATAAAAACAAAAAATCCGGTCTGAGAATTCTTCATCCAAAGCAACTGCACAAAAGTATAAAAGGTTCCTAAGTAAGTGATCCCAGGATGTTGAGGTCTGGGGACACCTGACAGAGAAGAAGGAATTTTGGTCAGAATATCTGCATCCATGTATTTATTCCGTTACTCATTTCTGTGTGACCTTGGGCAAGCTCCTTAATCTCTATGAGTCTTGGTTCCTTTGTCTAAAATAAGAGGTGATTGCAAATACCTCCTCCTAGGATCTTTGTGAACATTAAGTAAAATGAAAACTATAAAGCTAAAGTAAAATATATTTTTTTGATAACAGAGAAATTTTAAAAGAAACCTATATCCCGAGGCAGAAAAGAACATGCATATAGCTCTTCTGGCTCCCTCTCTATATCTTGCCCACAATAAAATATGGTTCAGAAAATTAAACCTGAAAGGGTATTGGGCACTCATTTGATTATAGTCCCCATTCTACACATGAGGAAATGAGAGACCAACAGTATAGATCTTCTCCAAAGAAGAAAGGATATTTATATAAACTTGTTATTTTCACATTTCCTTCCTCTGAGCTAGGTCAGAAAGAATGGATTTATTAAAAGGAACTCATTGCCAATGTCCAAACCAAAATGAAAGAAAATGATTGAAGAAGACTTTTTGTCTTGACAGAATCCTTAAAGACCATCTGGTTGTGATTTGGTGTAATGGGTCAGATCGGAGCTCCAGTCCACCACTACTTGACCTTGGAATCATAGGTCATGAGCCAATCAGCCATGGCCAGAGACCAGGCTTGGGTTTTTCATAGATCCCATCCAGTAGCAATCTCTCAGCATCCTTATGAAATAAAGATTATAATCCCAGTTCTTTCAAATGAGGAAGCTGAAAGTTAGTGGTTTTTTGGTTTGTTTTTATTTTGCAAGACTCTCCCAAAGGCAAATAAGCCAATTAGTAAAAAGAATGGTCCATGGGTTGCCTGAGTGGTGCAGTCGGTGGAGTGTCCAATTCTTGGTTTCAGCTTGGGTCACGATCTCAGGGTTATGAGATTGAGCCCCTGTGGGGCTCTGCACTCAGTAGGGAATCTGAGGACTCTCTCTCTCTCTCTCTCCCTCTGCCCTCCCCCCACTTGTGCATGCGTTCTCTCTCTCTCTCTCTCTCTGTCTCTCTTAAATAAATCTTAAAAAATTAATGGACCAGGACTGCTGAAATGGAACTAGGATCAAGCCTATGCCCAAGAGAATAAATTACTAAACACTTTTTTTGTGTGCTAGGTCCTGGTCTATGCTAGTCCAGTACTTATTCTGTACCATACATTTTATAAATATCCTTAAGAGTAGCAAGCTTTGTGAAGAACAGCCTTGAGATGAAATGATGATCATTGCTGGAATTTGCAGCTCTTAAGCTCATGAGCAGGTGACCTGAAAAAGTGATCTCTTGTCTTGTTGCAGAACAGAATTGCTCAACCTTAAATAACGGTTCTCCATGTTCTTAGGCAAATAGAAATCTCCAAGTATAAATACTCATAACATGAAAAATGACTTGTAATATTCCATACATTGTTAGGATGTAAAAAATATTCATCATCATAATACACAGATTGCTTTATGACAATCTTTACCAATCGCCTCTGGCTATCTTGCCAGAGATCTTTCCTATCATATTTTCTATATGCATTTGATCATGTAATAGTTCCTGCTGGTCTCTGCTTACTTATTTGAGTCTGCTTATTCTTGTCTCAGCATAGAATTTCCTCCATCTTCAACTTTTCCACCTATGCAAACCCTCCTTTCTTGCGAGCTTTCACTAAAATTCTTTTTTCTCCAAAAAGTTCTCCTCAAGTTTATGATAGAGAATGAAGAAGGGAAAGGCAGCATTGATTAATCATCAACCGTATACCAGGAACTGTGCTAGGAATATGGCATGTTTCATCTCGTTGAATTCTCTCCCCAATACTAAGTGGTACATATGAGAAGAAGGTAGGAGGGAAGAGGTAGGAATGTCTTAATAAGTTTAGAACTAAAATTTTTCAAATTACTAAGGTTCTAATTTAGAAAATATTCAAATGACAAAAATGAATGTTCGGAACTAAAAATATTCTAATTACAAAGATTCCAAGTTGAGAACATAAAGACATATTCTTATGGGTGATGATTTAAACACATTTGCTAATTCTCTTTGCATTGCCAAAGGACAAACATCTGGCCAGCTAAATGCTCAGACAGGATCAAGACTCAAGCTGAGCTGAATAGATCTTGGAGATGAATTTGTCTTCTTTTGGAATATAAAACTTTCCTAATATTATATTCATATTCCTAACTAAAGGCCATTCATTCTTAAAAAATCCAAAGAAATAATGTCATGTTGGCAGTAGGTCATCTTCTATGGCTAACAAGGAGATGCTTTGAAAGAATTAGGAAGCTATTAAAAATTATTGTGTGATGGAGAATGGGGAGGTGCTTTAGGAAATGTTGGAGGCAGAAGGTACGGTTCTGATTTCTCTCATAGAGTGGCTTTTGAAGGGTGAGCAGGGCAGAGTAGTTGGTTAACTTATTAAGCTTAGAAATTTGCATTTCTTAATAGGGCTGTCTGTGCTGGAGAAGATTATCTAAGAAAACCAAGACCATAGCATGAAAAAGGGGAAAATATTTCCAGGCTAATCACCTAGCCTCACCTTCTTTTGTTCACAGTAGTATTTCTCTACTCATTTTAGAGCATAAGGGACTCACAGCAACTGTCTAAATGAAGGTATGGGCCATGGTCAGTCCCATCCATCCACACTAGATCTTTATACAACATAACACAGTGTGTGTGAAAGTTAAGTGTATCCACCTGTTTTTCGGAGTGGTCATGGGAAATATTTTGTACATGTGCTTTGGGAGGGAAAAAAAAGAAAGACATTTATCTTAGCTTTCTGCTTCCTATGATGACCTGAGGCTTTCATTTTAATAAGGAATTCCTCTCTTGGCAGAGAAGGAAAACAGATGGTATATCTTTAAGTACATAATGTATGCTTCCTCCACATTATTTTTGGAGAGCATAAAGTATGATTAAGGGAAGTGAACTCATGCTGTGAAGAGCAGGCATTGCAGTTGGGTGCTTAGGATAGCTTCCATATGCACCAAGGTGATGGGTTTTCCTGATCCCCACTGCCATCCTCATCCTCGCAGGATTTGTAAGAACAACTGTTACTCAAAGAGAAACCATATGCTTCCAGTCAGTGAGTGACTAGTTTATATAACCTACATGGGTTTTCGAAGAACCATGATTAAAGATAAGATGTCACTAATATAGTTCTAGATTATTCTGGCAAACTCATTACCAAAATTCTTCTATAAGCTGCTTAGGAAGTAGTCCTTGTGTTCTTTCTTGTGCTTACTCTGGACATAAGGTGATCATTGTCAAATGTGTTGGTTTAAAAATGCCTTTTGCAAACATATGTAGAAGAGCATTCTTATAGCATTATGTGCCAATGATGAACCTTTCCGGAAAGGTAATTGTGAATTTTCAGGAAAATGCCATACATGATTTCAATAAATATATATTCAACAGGATATCAGGTAGGGTTCCTCTGGCCCCTGGCCAGCAAAAGCCCAACTCAGGATTGTGTGAACAATAGGGACCTGGTTGGCTCACATGCCTGAAGATCTGGAAGCAAGGGTCCTAGGGTGAACTTCACCCTAGTCTGATTTCTCCGCACTTCTCTTGGCTTTGCCCTCCTCCATGTATCAACATCAGCCTTAAGCTGAGCACAAAGGCTGCAGCATTTCTAACTCATATTTGTGCATTTGGATATTGAGAACATTGGAGAAAGAGTAACTTCTGGAAAATCTCTCAGACCAGTGAGAAAAAACATCTCCAACAAATGTGTCCTCACCTCCTGCCTGATTGCTATTCTCTCCCTTTCAGACCATGTGGAATTTCATGAGGTTGCCTTTTGTTTTGGAGACTGAGAACCAAAGTTCATATTCACCCTTGTCACTGAATTAAGAAGAGATTTATAACATTTATGGCCACTTTTCACAGACGAAATAGTGGATCTGTCAACCGCAGCAAGTCTAGCCTGACTATTCAGGCAGGCGCATGAGGCCCCTGAAGAATTCTTTCCTGCCCTTTCTGTTTGGTGTTCCCAGATCTCATTTCTAGAAGGCCATGGCAGGGAAGAATTAGAGCATCTAGTTCCACTGATCATAAAACACCCAGCCCTCGTGGCTATACCCAGTTTCATTATATGTGTGTATTTTGGTGCACATGTCTGCTAAGTTCTTATGACAGGACTGTCCCCAACACTAAGGTATCATGCAGAATATGTTCCTTTAATTTAGAGGATATTGCAAGTCTAAGGAAAAGTTATGGACTTTAAACTGTCTTTTTGAAATCAAAGCATAATTACTAAGCATTTGGTTTGTTATATTTCTGTGTGTGTGTTTCAGGGGAGGCAAAAATGGCATGCAGTGACATGTACAGGGCTCAAGTACAATTGGACAATTTTTTTTTTCATCACAATTTTTGATGAATTAAGCATGTGTGTCAATGTTACCCCACACAAAATATTTTAAAATTCTATCAACCCCAAAAGTACCTCAATTCATTCCCATGCCATATAGGCAACCATTTTTCTAAATTCTATTAGCATAAATCTTGTCTCTTCCTGAATTTCAGAAAAATGGAATCATACACTATGCACCATTTTATGTTTGACTTCTTCCACTTGGCATGATGATTTCGAGATTCATTCATATTGTCACCTGCCTTGGTATGTCATTTTTATTCCTGAATAATATGCCATTGTATGATTATACTACAATGTATTTACACATTCTCCTTCCAAAGGGCATTTGGGTTGTTTTAGTTTTTGGCCAGGACACATGGGACCATTACCCCAGTTATGGAAATTGCCATGTGTCTCTCTTGCCTAAGAAAGGCTTGTCCTTTGGCTTCCTTACAATTTTCTTTGCTCCTCATCTTTGATGGTCCTGTGGGAAACAATGGTTATTTTTCTCATCCTATTTTCCGTTGGTCCCATGGAAATAAAAGCCCTTTGCTTTCTTTGTATTCTAACTGTAAATGGAACTTCTCTCTAAGCAATGGTGCTTTTCCTTGGAAGGTGTATGTATATGCACATTGTTACATACATGTGCATAGTTGTTTGTGTGTGTATTGTTTCCAGGAGTTAGCAAGAGGGACCTATGCATGTGTGTACATAGTCATGCATGTGGGTGTGCCTTTTTTTTTCAGAAATTGAGAAGAGGAAACTGAAAGAGTTCTTGAAGACTGCATAAAAGGGATGCATGTCCCTATTACAGTAGTGGAGAAAACGTAACCCTAGAACATGAACATTTTCCTGGAAGGTGCTGCTGGACTTGGAGTGCTAATGCATTTCTCATGGCCAACCCTCTGCACATTTTATTAAAACAAGCTGAATAATTCGCAATTGGGGAAATATATTTTAGTGAAATATAGAGCCCCAGATTTTCTGATTGGAAGGGTAAATCCCAGAAAAACGTCTCTCTGGATAGGGGCTGAATCTTTTCTAAAAAGGGGAATAAATCTTAAGTAAAAATTTGAAAACACAGTTCTCTGCAAGAGGGTGAATCAGTGTACATTTCAACATGGAGATGCAATGCTTGTATTTGAGGGGTGTGAATGTAAACAAGCTTCTAATGAAATGCTTAAGTCATACCCTCTTGATCTTTCCAGTTATTTCTAGTCTTACAATAAATTATGTAAGCTGCATACTGTTTTGATTTAGTGGCACTTGGGAGAGAGGACCCAAGGAACAAGGACTCAAGTGCTTTCCAGGGAAAGAGAAGAGATGGTTTATGGGAGGATGGATGCAAAAGTATAGAGGAGCCTACAGTGTGAAGCTTGACCAGCTGAGTGGAGTAGGAAGAAGAAATGAGACACCCCCCATCCCCAGATATGTGATAGGGAAAGCACACATGGGGAATGGAAATGCTGACTACATATCTGGGGGGAGTTCATTTTCAAAACTAGTTAGTGGATTTTTTTTTTTCTGGATGAAAAAGGGAACTCACCAGAACCACCCGTGTTCTTACCTATAGTTATGGTCATACTTTTATTTAATTCCCAATAGCACTGAAATAAGTTTTGCTACATCTCCTTTAAGGTTAAAAAACCAGTTTTTAAAGTAGAGAAGGGAGAAGAAAAGTAATATTTATTGTAATATGCAAAGTAGTATTTATTGATGACAGACCCTTGGTTTAGAAAGAAAAGGAAGTTAAGGAGGGCAGAGAATGTGGCTGCCTGAAGATATGCTTTCTTCACTTTGTGCCCAGTATGGCACCTGCAACAGGATATTTGTGAATAAATACATGAATGATTTGCCTGAAGTCACACAGATAATGTCAGAGGGAGAATGCATCCTCTGCTCCTTCTGTGAAAGGTATGTATCCTTTTCATTTCTCGTAAGTGCTCTCACCTTCTTCAAACCTCACTGAATCCCAGTTGAGGTGGGTGTAGGATGGGGAGTGGTACTAGTAGTCCAGAAGCACCAACTTGATAATGGGTGTATCTCAACCACTTCAAGTTTACATGGTGCCGTCCAGATAACCCAGTCTCCTTTCAGAGCATTCATTACTCAGCCCTTCAAATGTTGTTCCCTTTCACCCATTTACCAAAGGTAACCTCCGGCCACATGGAAGGGTGGGTACATTTGATCTAATGGGAGTGATGGAAAGGATGTCCAAGCTCTGTGTGGATGGGCTCAGCACTGTTCTCCAGCCCTGCTAGTCTCTGAGGTGTTGTCCTTTACCAGCCTGGTCATTTATCCTTCTGTAATTGCTCCTGTGAACATCTCATATGGAACAGGGGCCAGGACTGCATTGAATTATATACTACATTCTGTTGGCCCTGCCCTGCATACTCTGGATTTAATACATCCTAATGCCTACAGAGACTCATACAGGATAGAGCTCTGATGAACCCTTGTAATCAGCAATGTGGCTTCTATTACACGAAATAACCATTCCTTTAAGCCAAAAAGTACATAAGCCAAGACTTTTAATAGTCACTTGGAGCTGTCCCACTCTCTATCATCCACAATTCACAGGGCTAATTAGACCCTCGGCAGTGTCCATGTGATTCGGAAGAGAAGTACTGTGACTTTACTCAGACTCTAACTAGTTTCCACCCTCCCCACCCCCCCGGAGTTCTGGCCAGAGCAGGCATGAGGAATGAGGACTCTTGGTCTGTCTCACCTCTGTCTCTTCCTCTTCACACATTTGGTGATCAGTGGGGGCAGAGTTTCTACTGATTTCTTCCAGTTTCTTCAGAAAGACTCTGAAATGCTGTGTTCCTTAAAGCAGGAGGCTTCATGGTCTCTCTTTCACAGGCATATGATCTGAGTACTCCAGAAGAGTTGTTCACATGAAACCAAGGGACAACCAAGAATTAGGGATGTCTCAGGATTAGATGTAGTGGTTGAATGTCTTCCAAGTATTATCCCTATTACGAAATAGTCATAGAGGGCAACAAGCACAATTGTGTTATTTTTCCACTTAAGACCCATTAGTAAAGAGTATCTTTAGAAAAAATACTTCTGAATACCCCTTTGAATCAGACTTAATCTCACCTCAGATATATTTGTAGTTACAGGGGGCTGGGGTTGTTTCTCCTTTATTTGCTTTAGTCCATCATTAGATAATAAAACACAAAAATGCTAATAAAAAGGTTAACTTTATGGAAGGTCCTAGAAATAGTCACTGGGCCTACATCCAGGGCCCACTTAATGCCTTTCTAGACGTTCTGAAAGCTGACATTTTTGTGTGAATCTGCACTCAGCTGCAAACCAATTCCTTTTTTTATTTCTTTCATATGTTAGCAAACAGCTCTAGGCCTGCTAACCATTCAGATGGATGGGTAATCCTTCCAAATGGTGACAGCATCCCCAGGGATATCTTGAGGCACAATGCAGGGCATGTTATTGATAGGAATGATTTTAGATTACTTATGCTAACTTCAGAAAGGTCTACCAGCTGCTAACAGCAGTGAACCATTAGTTTTAAGTGTTACTGGTTGATTTTAAGTCTAAGATGCTCTTTGTGTGACAAAACTGCAAACCAAGACTACCCTGTTTCATTAGTTCTGACCTGCCAGAAAGGAATCTATGCAGACAAAAACCAGAGGCATACAGATACTAAAAACAAAGTGTTTTAACATCTCATTTTCGTCCAATTTTAACTCTTGATTTAATGGCTCTAATTTCCAAAATATTGACAGACCTCAGTACTCATGACCCTTATATGGAGGCATTTGTATTTAACCATCAAGGTTAAAAAACAAAACAAAACAATAGTCCCTCCAAATTAGAGCCAACTCAATGTGATTACCTGACTAGAATCGTTTTTCACTGCTGTTGCTCTAAACCAGTGGTTTTCACCTTGGAGCTATATTGAAATCATCTGGGACGCTTTAAAAAATATGGATGCCTGGTTCTAATCCAAGAGATTCTGATTTAATTGTTCTAGGGTGTGGCTTATGCAGCAGGAGTTTTAAAAGTTTTCCAGGTGATTGTAATATTCAGTCGAGGCTGAGCCTCACCACTATAAGCAGTAACAGGTGCTTAAATAGTTGGGTGTAGGATGTGCAGGGAGAGATGCTTAACTGTCCATTAGCTGTATCTACTCATTTACCCATTGAAGGTCAAAAAGACATAACCTTGGTCCTAAATATTAGGATCATCAACCATTTGGGTTTGCCTGAGGCTGCCCTGATTTTAGACCTGAAAGTCTGTGCAAACCAGGACTAGGATCGCCCTAGTCATAAAGCCTGCTGGGCATCCCTGCAGAGGGGGCAGGAGGGAGACATCAGTCCAGAGCCAAGAAGAGTGTGAACTAATGGAAATAGAAAGGACCACCCTTTTCCAGGATGAACACAAAGCTAACCTGGTCTGGACCAGCCAATATCAATGTCAAAGAGGTCAAAGCCCAGGGGAAATCCTTGGCAGCAGGACTTGTTGGCACTGCCAACTCTTGCTGTTGACATACGTCTTGCCTTGGATCCAGCACAACAGCCTCAGCTCTTCTGAGAGACACTAGGGTGGAATCGACCTATCTGCCTCCCAAGTTCATTGCTTGCTGCAGTCTTTGGGCTTGTTTATCTGATCAGATTAATCTCCATGGAGTATCCCTGCTAGCCCAGCAAGACCATTCTTTTGTCTCCTCCTCACATTGTCAGAGAGAAGAGACTTCTTTTTTTTTTTTTTTAAAGATTTTATTTATTTATTAATGAAAGACATACAGAGAGAGGGAGAGGCAGAGACACAGGCAGAGGAAGAAGCAGGCTCCATGCATGGAGCCCGATGTGGGACTCGATCCCGGGTCTCCAGGATCAGGCCCTGGGCTGAAGGCGGCGCTAAACCGCTGAGCCACCCAGGGCTGCCCGAGAAGAGACTTCTTAAAAAGATTGACCTAGTATGATGTTTTCCAACTATTTTTTATTCATTATTGTTCTCCCAAGGAGACTTTTAAGACATTTTTTCCCTAATTGCCACCCCATAAAATTTTAATAGCACAAATGTGCTATATATCTGTTTATGTAATGTAGTCTTTTGGAGGGTCACAAGCTATTGTAGTCTCTACGAATTTTCTGCTTCTTCCTCCCCAAGAACCAATTTTTGCCACCTTAGGGATTATACTGCCCCCACTGAGAGTGCATGAACTAGTGTTGTTCTCCTCTAGAACTTTCTACTTCCCTTTATCGCGCCCCCACTGTACCTGGTACAGCCTTCTATCACAACATCTGTAATGTTTAATAACTCATACTTCAGATTATTGCCTGTAATAAGGGCAGAGACCAGTTCTAATTAAGTATACAGGGGTAGGTATTTTCCTTTCACCACTGGCAAATGCCTGTTACATGTTTGGTCTTCAATAAACATTTGGACGAAGGAAGGAATACGTGGCCCGGACTTCTCCAGTCCTCACTATCCTATAACTGTTCTCCCCACACACATCATCCTAAATCAGGTCTTCTGGATATGTGCTAGATGATCAGGGGAGTCCTCAGGGAATCTCTAACATTGGCTTAGAATCAAGTTTCCTGATTTCTTCAACTATTAGGTCCTTCTGCTCATTGTTCCTAGCTACTATGTTCTCTCTGGCACATTTTCTAAAGTGCAGGGTGTCATCTAAAACCCCATAGAGGGACACCTGGGTGGCTCAGTGGTTGAGCATCTGCCTTTGGTTCAGGGCGTTATCCTGGGGCCCATTTGTGGTTTCCTGCCTTGTTAATTTTCCTCATTCTCACTGGTGTGAGGTGGTATCTCATTGTAGTTTTGATTTGTATTTCTCTGATGGCAAGTATTTGGAGCATTTTCTCATGTGCTTGTTGGCCATGTCTATGTCTTTCTCTGTGAGATTTCTATCCATGGTATTTTGATAGGGATTGCATTAAACGTGTAAATTGCCCTGGGTAACACTGACATTTTCACAATATTAATTCTTCCAATCCATGAGCATGGAATATTTTTCCATTTCTTTGTGTCTTCCTCAATTTCTTTCAGAAGTGTTCTATAGTTTTTAGGGTATAGATCCTTTACCTCTTTGGTTAGGTTTATTCCTAGGTATCTTATGCTTTTGGGTGCAATTGTAAATGGGATTGAATCCTTAATTTCTCTTTCTTCAGTCTCATTGTTAGTGTATAGAAATGCCACTGACTTCTGGGCATTGATTTTGTATCCTGCCACACTGCAAATTGCTGTATGAGTTCTAGCAATCTCTTTTTCTAAGGGTACCAATGCCATTGCAAGGGTTTTGCCCTCATGACTTCATTACCTCCAAATACTATCATATTGGAAATTAGGATTTAAACATGTGAATTTGGGGTGGAGGGAATGAACATTCAGTCTATAGTACTATAAGCATTTTGCTATGGCTCAAAGGAGCAGATTAGAGTCCTTGAGTGGCATGCATAAGAGTGGAGGTGGAGAATCACTGAAGCAAGGAGGTGAGGCCCTTCATGGTATTCCACAGACTCCAAAACACTCAGATTGGAAGGATCTGGAGGGTGTGGGTGATGTTGGCCTTGTCTCCATGTGTACCACAGTACTAGTAGCCTAGAGTGGGTACGCAGCCCAAGGGTCCAGTCTCACGTAGGGACACTAAGTATGGACACAGCTGATCTTTGGGTGTCCCCACTTTTCAGTGAATGGGGAAGTGAAAATCACATATACAACTGGCAGGGTTAAGGATGCCTGGTAGATCAGTGGTTGAGTATCTGCTTTCAGTTTATGTCGTGATCCCGGGGTCCTGGGATCGTCCCACATCAGGCTCACCCTAAGGAGCCTGCTTTTCTCTCTGCCTATGTCTCTGCCTCTCAATCTGTGTCTCTCATGAATAAATAAATAAAATGAAAAGAAATATATTTAAAAAATTAAACGACGGATCCCTGGGTGGCGCAGCGGTTTAGCACCTGCCTTTAGCCCAGGGCTCGATCCTGGAGACCCGGGATTGAATCCCACGTCGGGCTCCCGGTGCATGGGGCCTGCTTCTCCCTCTGCCTGTGTCTCTGCCTCTCTCTCTCTCTCTCTCTCTCTGTGTGACTATCATAAATAAATAAAAATTAAAAAAAAACAGAGTTATAAAAAATTAAACGATTGGCAGGGTTATGAGGGTCTCTCCCATCTTCAACTCTTCAGATTAACCCCATTAAGTAGCACATTGTGAGAGAAAGAGTTGGAGGCTATTACGGAGGAGACTGAAAAGACCTGAGGTCAATTAGCCAGATTGAACTGCCAGGGGAAATTCTCTTTTTCATTTCAAGCACATGGGAAAAACTAAAAACTAAAAAACAAAACCCAAAAATTGTAAAGCGTATAACTAAGTTTAAATCCTCTACAAAAGGCAATCCCCAAGAACAAAAATTGGAGAGGGAACTCGGAGTCAGTGATGTATAGAAGTGGAAGCCAGCGGTCTCATGGGGAAACTGGGGAATGGCACAGGGCCGAATAGCACGGGGGTGGGCTCCCTGCTGCCCAAGGGGAGGACTTCTGGCCTTGGCCGAGAAACATGCCTGCCTCCCAAGGCCCCGGGTGGAAAAAGACACAGCCTGGCCAGGACCATAAGTAAGTGTGAATTCTGAATTCAGGCTACTAATATGGTACAGTGACCCAAGCCAAAAATATTAAAACAAAGCTCTTGTTTTAATGAAACGAATAGGGCCCCTGCTGGGGCAAATTCAAAACCGCCTGCTCGGGTCTCTAACCCCATTCAGGTTGAATAGGCTAATACAGGATACAGGAGTTGAAGATCAATAACTATTAACTTAGGAGCACAGAACCTGCAATGGGATGAAGAAAATAGTGAAGTTTTTAGACAATGAAACATATCTGAAAGAAGAAAATTCAACATAAAATAGTGACATACAAAAACAAAAAAGACTGAGTAAATTGTTACATATAAGTTAGCATTGCTTGGTTATAAAAACTAATAATGACTTTTTGAGAAAGGAAAACAAGGTGGGGCTACAATGATAATGAACAAAGCATGGGAAATGGGTAAGATCAGAATCAAATCTGTTATTGCTGATGAGAAACATACTTAAAGCAAAATCACATAGACAATTGAAAACATAGTAGGAAAGTACATACTAAACAAACTAATCAAAAGAAAGCTGGTATAGTAATAGTATTCAATTAATAAATAACGATTATATTAAATATTAGAGTATATTAGATAAATTACATTAATTAATATCAGAATAATAAAATTGAAAGTAAAGAGCATTGTAAAGTATAAATAGGGATAAAGTGTTTGTCATCATATAGAAGTAATGGTCATTCCAGAGATATAGAAAATTTGAAATTGCTTGCATCTAAAAATATAGGGTGAAAATAGGTAGTGAAAAAAATCCACAATTATAGAATTACTTGGTGAATTGACAGATTCACAATTCCAAAAGTACATCTCAATTTACACCTCTCAGAAACTGAGAGAGGGCAGTAAAAATATTGAAAAACACTTCTAACAACTGTTTGTGTGCATGTGCACAGATCTAAATATCAATTTATAACATGCATACATACAATATGTATCTATATAATATGTTTTTTTGTTTTATAGATAATATATAACACATATAAATGCATTTATATATAACTATGCATATTTATACATAAATGGGCAAACACATAATTTATATACATAAAGATACTTTCTAACCAGCAAATAGGAACCACATTCTGTTCAAGTCCATATATAACTTCAAAAATAAGATTGACTATATATTAGGCCATAAAGGGAAGTTTGATAAACCAAAGTAACAATATCATCTACATGCTAGGCTCTGCTCACAATCTTGTTCATTAGAAGTAAACAGTAAAATCATAGTCAAAAGACTTTTATTTTTTTTTTATTTTTTTTTTAAAGATTTATTTATTTATGATAGACATGGAGAGAGAGAGAGGCAGAGAGAGAAGCAGGCTCCACGCACTGGGAGCCCGACGTGGGATTCGATCCCGGGTCTCCAGGATCGCGCCCTGGGCCAAAGGCAGGCGCCAAACCGCTGCGCCACCCAGGGATCCCGTCAAAAGACTTTTAAAAGACATTTGAAATAAACACACATAAATCCCCCCCTAAAATTCTAAAAATATGTAAGAAAATATTGGAAAAAGGCCTGTATGGTTTTGAGATAAGAAAGCATTCTTAGACAAAACAAACCCAAGCTACAAATTAAAAGATAAGGAAGTTTAATAAATCAAAAGAAAGCTATCTCTACAGAGAGGAGAGAAACAGAGACAGACACAGTGAAAGAGAGAAGGAAGGAAAGAAGAGAGGCAGGAAAGAGGAAGGAAAAGTAGGCAAGCACTGTAATAAAACTTGAAAAGATAGCTGTAAACATATACAAATATATCTGCTATATGTACTGTACATATAGCAGATTGAAGATTAAGAGAACTTTTATGCATTAATAAAAGAGAACAAAGTGATACTATAATTAATTCATAGGAATATATATGTAAAATAAAGTGTAAGAAATGCTTCATTATAGTTAATTTTGGGAGGGGAAATAGAGACATGGGTCTGGGGAGCAATATAGTTTCACTCTCTACTTAATCTCCTAATTTTTTTTGATGTGAAACACTTTAAGTCAAATCAACAAAGTGGTAATCTGGGTAAAGAAGACATTTATATATTTTTCTCTGCATTTTTTTGTATTTTATTAAATAGCTCATAATTTTATTTAATTTTTAATTTTTTAAAAAAGATTTTATTTATTTATGCATGAGAGACACAGAGAGAAAGGCAGAGGGAGAAGCAGGCTCCTTGGAGGGAGCCAGATACAGGACTCAATCACAGGACCCTGGGATCACGACCTGAGCCAAAGGCAGAAGCTCAATCACTGAGCAACCGAGGTACCTCAAATAATTCAAAATTTTAAAATTGGCAAGAAAACAGAGAAAAAGTCCTCACCATGTGCATGCATCCCCTTATTGCAGATTACATGCCAGTATTATTCCCAACCCCACCCTCAAACAAGATTCATCCATGATTCTTCAAACAAATGAAAATTCCCATTTCAATGGACTTGGCTGGTCAAAATAAGTTAATATGCTAATATGTGGTTTACACACACAATCCTCTAGCTAAAGGCAATAAATCACATTGTTGTTACTATGTGCAATGCACAAACATAAGAAAATCAGAAAGTAGAACTACTTGTTGAAGTAGAATGACAAATAGAAAAATAAGTGAGGACAAATTATTCAGATACAGGAAACACTACCCCAATTGTTACGAAAGGAAACAAGCACTAGTATGATAGCATGATGACAAAGGAAGCTCGTACTTAGGTAAAATTGTCAGGAAGGGGACGTTTGCTTTGGTATTTATGTACACAAGACACTCTGGGCAGGGAGTAACAGAAAGCACACCTCAAATCAGCTCAAACAATGATGTCAGGTGTTATTTCATAAAACAAGAAGGCAGATGGTTGATCCGGGCTTGTCTGATATCCTGAGGCTCTTTATGGGTCCCTGCTCTGGCAGCCTGGGAGTTATCATCCCCTTGGGCTGGTAGATTATAGCCTCTTAAATCAGAATTGGATTAGAGACCGATTTCAGAACCAGTTAAAACACAAGGGGGTGGAACCTGTGTGATTGCTATGATGTATAAATATGTGCATCAAACATTATTTTCTCTATGCCCTCCCTGGAGTTGTTCCTTCCACTCTTCCCTCATATTTAACATCTTCCTTTGCTGATGGCCTCATTTTGCTTCTCATTATTAAAAACTGAAGAGCAAATTCCCAACATTATTTGTTTATTTATTTTTGTATTTAAATTTTGGTCTTGTCAGTCTATAGGTCTTCGGAAAATGCACTAATAGATGTCGGGCTTTGGCCACCAATATAGAATTGAGGATAGTGGGCAGTGAGATTGGAAGTTATATGATTCTCCTCCCCTTACCTTCCTCCTCTTACACCCCCATAAGTAATATCATTGCAGAAAATTTGCTAAGGAAAAGTAGAATTGCCCATGATTCCAAGAAAACCCAGAGACAAGTGCTTTATATTTCAGTATGTTTTCTTACAATAGGATTCCAGTCTCTGAAAGCACTGTATAATACTTTGGAGAAATTTGTTGAACTTAGGTCAGTTTTTTATACATTCTTGTACAAATAGGGAAAGGCTTCGAGGTTTGTCGTAAGTGCTTGATTCAATTTTTCCTTTCCTCATTCAAGGAACATGTTGGTGCCTATCTGTTGAGTCAGCACTAAATTCTACATGAACAGCCATCCAGACTCTGAGGGATTAGGGTTCACTCCACAGTGTCTGGCTTCATTGCAACCCTGAGGACCCAAATTGGGAGAACAACCAGAGCTCACGGGCACCAACTTGCCTTGGTGACTAATGCAGAACTTTCTCTCCTGAAACCAAGAGACAACAAGAGGTGTGGCTGGAAGAGAGCACTTTTCCTGACAAGAGCAATGATGGAAACTCTTATGTCAGTGAGCTTCATTTTCTGGGCTAATAGTTCCCCATTTGGCTAAAGCTTAACCTTCTTTCGAAGCATAAGATCTGAGATCTGTGAGCTCTAAGTGTGACAGCTCTGTGGTGGCAGGTTGAGAAATTACCCCATGTGAGCTGAGTTTGGCTGGTCAAAGATTTTATACTTTGCAAACTACCCTTCCCTATTGTCTTTGCTGTTATTCCCCAAAGAAGGAACGCTGGAAGCTAACATTCTTATGCTTCACCTTGCAAACATCTCTATTTTGACAGAACAGCTATTGTTTTGAGCCTATGGACTGAAGTCAAAGGCAGTCAGCTCTACCTGCCAGAAAATTCTTGAAAGATTGTCCCCTTTGTCACTCATTTCTTTGTCTTCCATAGTATGATTAAAACTGCCTTTCTCATTTCTTTTCACTTTGAATTATTTTGCCAGAAGCTACCTTTTTGACACTGAATGGTCCTTAAATGATCTCTAGTGAGTGAGTGGATGAAATACTTTATCTTCATAAAATTGGGGATGCTCAGATAGATACAACTTGACTTCACTGCCTTATTTCAGTCAGATGCCATAGCACTCATGTCAGCTAGAGGATCCTAGTGGATAGATATAGGAGTTACATAAAATCACATAGCCCTGGATTGAGACCTTGTTCACTGGCTGTGTAGAGGGTGGACATGTTAGTCTCCTTTAGCCTCTATTTTCTTGTCTTTAAAATGGCAGTAAGAACACTTGCTAAATAGATTATGTGACATCAAAATAAGATAATGGGTATCAAGTACCCACAATTTCTAGAACCTGCCATGGATGACTTATTTAGTAAATATTAGCTTCCCCTATCATCTCTCTCCCCACCGCCCCCGTCATCTTTGTGTAACAATGATCATAGCCCTTGGATGATCCACAACGAGAGCATGGAATTTTGTAAGGCTAATATGATTCACAAACTAGTGGTTCAGGAGGCCAAAGAGAAGCCAAATCTCAAAATTTTTCTTCTCTGAAAACCTCAAAATCAGTGCCTTAGACAGGCACTTGCAACAAAAATATACCAGAAACAATTAAAGAAAGGAAACATTGGTGGCAGCTGGCTCTGTGGTTATTGAAAGAGAAGCCAGGTTTTCTAGAATACACAGTTCCATGAGGTGCCATACTAGGTAGTTCCCAACTTTATAACCCATAAAAGCACTAGAAGTGATCCTAAACATCAACAATGTCTGAACAAAATTTTATTGCTTCTCTACTTTGGAAATAACGTAGATGATGCAGCCAAAGATATCCATGCTAGTAAATGATTCTCAACTCTATGCAGCATCTAAGACCCCTGAGGTAGAGGCAATCTTTGGTATTGGCCATTTTGGTTTCTCCATGTTAAGAGGAAAACTGGTAGAAAGTCACAAATGCTCAGAGATAATTATATCTGACAATAAGTAAGACAATTGGAATATAAAAGGTAACATAAATAAGTAATCTAGGGAGACAGTATGAGGTAGGGGAAGAGCCTACCACCATTGGAACCACAGCCCACAAAAGTTGGCCAAGACCTATGTGCTAAACTGAAATAGGCAACTGCCAGCTAACATAAATGATTTTTAGAGGACCCCTAGGCTCTTAACATAATAGACAAAATGTCCAGGATACGATAGAAAATTATACCTCATTTACTCATCATGCAAGAACCAAGGAAATTGCAACTCAAAAGAGAAAAAGCAATAAAAAGACACTACACAGAGATAAATTAGATGCTGGAATTATTTGACAAGGTATTTTAAAGCAGTCATCATGAAAATGCTTCAGTAATTAACTATAGATTCTCCTAGTACAAATCTTAAAAAAGAAAATCTTATCAAAGAAATAGGAGTTATAAAAAAGAACAAAATGGAAATTATGGAACCACAAAATATAATAACATAAAAATTTGCTGGATAGTTCAACAGTTGAGTGGAGATGACAGAAGATAAAATAATTAAGTTTGAGGATTTATCACTAAAGTTCACCAAATCTGAACAACAGAAAAAATAGACCAGGTAAAAAGCAAACACACTCTGAGATCTATCTTATGGTCCTGAGGCATTTTGGAGGATTTTGAGATTTGTTGACTTTCTTGTAGGTGTGGCTCAAAGTTAAAAAGTAGAAACAGAATGACAATCAAGAGAGCATCGATATTTCTTTGCTAAAATACTGAATTCTTTTTCCTAAATCACTGGTCAGGACCTTTAAAAAGGCAAGGTCACCTGGTGGCTTCCAAGATTGGCATTCAGAGAAGGTCTGGTTGTTTAAGCCCCGGATGCAGGAGCCACCCAGGATTTCTTGTTTTCCCCTTGTTTTGGGGTGTGAGTATGTGTGTGTCAGGGTGTGAGCATTTCAAACACATGTTCTGGACACTAAAACACACAGATGGCCTTGGCCTTAAACATTCAGCTCTCTGTCTGTTCCACACCCTGACATTGAGACAAACGTCTGTTGGAATAAGATCCTATTCCCTAGATACCTAGTTGAACAAGATTTTTTAAGCCTGTGAATTGTGCTTACTCTAAATATTGAAAAAATATGAGAAATAATCAAATCAACCAAGTATTGTTCTCAATAGCATGTTAAGCTTTAAAACCTAAAAAAAATATATACCTTGTGGAAGTCAGGGTCATGGGCCAGCCTGCAGCTATTATAGCTTGCAATGGTTCATGGACAGTGTTTGCTTGGAACTCTGTCAAGTGTACTTCATGGAGAGGGAGGGATGAAAAGACAAGCCATCAACAGCATGTCCATTTAGGTTAAATGGTGCTTTCAGCAATTTAAGTCATTAATTTTTACAAAGGTTTTCTCACTTTATCTTCACCACAATTCTGCATATAAATGAATAGAGCATAGAAGTATTTGGCAGTTTGTCTAAGGCTGGCTTGCTACTTCACTGATTCATTTATTTATTCACTTATTAACATATTCATCATTTACTACACTCCTATTTTGTGCCGTTTACCATAGTATGTGCCTGGGATATACTTGTTAGAAACTAGCATGGCTCTCTCATGAAATTCATGCGGTAGTGAGGAAGACAGGTGTAAATCAAGTATATGAGTAATCATACCAATAATTGAATAATAATAGGGGTGCCTGGGTGGCTCAGTGGCTATGTGTCTGCCTTTGGCTCAGGTTGTGATCTTGGGGTCCTGGGATCGAGTTCCACATCAGGCTTTCCACAGGGAGCCTGCTTCTCCCTCTGCCTATGTTCGGCCTCTCTCTCTCTGTCTCTCATGAATAAATAAATAAATTATTAAAAAATAATTGAATAACAACAGACTGAGATAAATCGCATGAAGAAATGTCATATGTTCTTGGACAATATATCACAGAGAAACATGACTTAAACTCATCAGGTCATTGAGAAGATGATGATGAACCTGAGAAGTGATGCGCAATGGAGCCAGGTTGGGAGGGCTATGTGGGGGAAGGGCATTCCAGATAGAAGAGCTAGTACCTGTAAAGACTCATAGCTGGAGGGATTATGGTCCTTCTAAAAAATTAAAACAAAGCCAGTGTGGCTGAGGTCAGAGAGCAGCTTAGAGGGTGAAGGAAGAGAAGAATGGAGAAATGGGTAGATCATACAGGGCAACCTTCAGAATCTTGTGATTCTCAGAACAATGGGAAATTGCTATAAAACTCTCTCAGCTGGGGAGCTTCCAACTCGATTTTGGCTCAAGTCATGATCTCAGGGCTGTGAGATGGAGCCTTGTATTGGGCTCCATGCTGGGTGTGGAGGCTCTTAAAGATTCTCTTTCCCTCTGCCCCTGCCCCATCCTCAAAAAAAAAAAAAAAAAAAAAAATCTCCCAGATGCCAGGTAGAGAGTGGCTTGGAAGCACTATGTGTTATTGTCAGTTGTTCTAGCAGAAGTAGCTGAGAGCTTTAACTAGGTTATTGGCAGTGTAGATGGAGATGTCTGTACAGATTTCAAGATTGTTTAGGGGACAAAATCAATAGTATTTGATGAGGAGTTGGAAGTCAGGAAATGAAGGAAATGAAACTAAGAATGGTTCCTAGTTTTCTGTCATATGAGATTGAATAGATTTACATGTCATTCACAGAAATAACACCAGATGAGGGCTGGGTTGGGGTACAAAGACATTCAAAGCTTCGTTCTGATTCAGACATAAGATCCATGTGGCAGATCTCCAAATGGAGATTTTGACTAGCTAGTCATATACAGGTGTGAAGTTCAGAGAATAGTCTCTGGATGAAAGACATCTGTGGGTCATGAGCATTTAGATGGTGCCCAAAACTAGGGATGTGGATCCGAATGTCTTGCAGAGTGGTCATGAGGAAAGATGGTGCCTCAAGTCACAGCTTGGAGGAACTGTATCAGATAGGTTACATGTAGGAGGATGCACCTGCCGGAGTTCCTGAGAAGGAGAAGCCAGAGGATGAAAGGAAATATAGAGAATATTGTGCCCTGGGGGTAAGAAAAAGTGTTTCTCGAAGGAGAGTGAACAGTGTTGAAACCTGTGGTTAGGTTGGTAAGGATGAAAGAAGTCCCATTAGGTATGGTGATGTGGTCCTCAGCTTCTCAGCTGGATCATCCAAACTGCTTTTAAACACTGAGACTTCTTTTCTTCCTTCCTTCCTTTCTTTCTTTCTTTCTTTCTTTCTTTCTTTCTTTCTTTCTTTCTTTCTTTCTTTCTTTCTTTCTTTTTCTCTTCTTTTTTTTTTCTGATTTTATTTATTTATTCATGAAAGACACAGAAAGAGAGGCAGAGACATAGGCAGAGGGAGAAGCAGGCTCCTTGCAGGGAGCCTGATATGGGACTCAATCCCAGGATCCCAGGATCACAACCTGAGCCAAAGGTAGACACTCAACCACTGAGCCACCCAGGTGTTCCCTAAGACTCCTTTTAAAAGAAGACTTACACATTCCACATCTTCCTCCAAAGGTCATTCTAGGGATCCCTGGGTGGCGCAGCGGTTTGGCGCCTGCCTTTGGCCCAGGGCGCGATCCTGGAGACCCAGGATCGAATCCCACATCAGGCTCCCGGTGCATGGAGCCTGCTTCTCCCTCTGCCTATGTCTCTGCCTCTCTCTCTCTCTCTGACTATCATAAATAAATAAAAATTAAAAAAAAAAAAAAAAAAAAAAAGGTCATTCTAGTTCTCTCTCTCCCTGTACAACCAAACTTCTTGAAAAAGTTTTCTGTGCTCTATTTCCCCCTTCTGTCTGACTCTTCCACTTTCTAAAACACAGCATCTTCACCACCTTACCCATATGCCTCTCCTACTTTGCTATATACTCTCTGCATTTTACATTATGGTGAAGTTTTGTGTAAAAAATTCTAATTTAGATATGTGAATTCATAAATATTTTTATTTGTTATCTGTACTGGATAGTCTGACTTAGATAGGCCTTTCAAATTTTGGGTGTATAAAAAATTCACTTTATCAATTTTATTTTATTTATTAATTTTTAATGAATATCTATTTTAATTATTTTATATTTTATACTTATATTTGAGTCCTCAGTAATTAAATCTGATGGAAAGAAGGAGGTAAGGGTTTAACTGTATAAAATTCTGGCCACCAAGTTTGATGTAGAGGGCAGGAAGTGGTTTTCCTGACACCAATAAGCAACTCTCCAACTCTAGCTGAGTGTTCTACAATTTAAATCAATTCTGACATTACCTACCTCAGTCCAGTAAGATACCACCCCCTTCTTTATTCACCAGTATATAGATTGAAGTTTCCAACTACCAGCTATAGATTGGAGTTTCCAACAACCTCTTCCTTAAGTTCTGATTGCTAGAACAGCTCACAGAACTCAGAGAAACATTTCCCTTATTAGATTAGTGATTTCTTATGAAAAGATATAACTCAGGAACAGCCAGAGGGAAGAGATGCATGGGAAAAGGTAGGGGGAAAGGACAAGGAGCTTCCATGTCCTCTCTAAAGGGCATCCCTTAGCCCAAAAATCTAAGTGTTCACCAACTCAGAAGATGTTCTCACCCTATCCTTTTGGGCTTATATGGGAGCTTCATTATCAAGACAGGACTGATTAAATCATTGGTCATTGGTGATTGATTCAACCTCCAGCCTCTCTAGATCAGGAGATGAATCTGCAAGTTCCAACCCTGGCAACCAAGTCCCTTTCTTAGGTGACCTAAGGGGCATTCCAAAAGTCACATCATTAACATAACAAAAACATCTTAATCTGTGTCCCCACTCTGGGAATTCCAAGGGTTTTAGAAGCTCTGTGGTAGGCACTGGAGGAAGACCAAATATGAATTTCTTATTAAAAATCTCAATAGCACACTTCCTTGGCTCTAAATAGCTAGATGATTGTCTCAGGAACATATCCTGAATGTGCTTCTCACTTATTTGAAATAGGCTCTCTATTGTTCCTCTTTCTTTGGTGTTCTTGAAGTGAACTGTTCAAAACTCTCCTGTTCACGCTCACCAGGTGACAGATTAATGAGAACTTGAAAGACAAAACTATCGAATATTGAAAAAATCAACAATCAGGAACAGTATCCAGAATACACAAAGCATTACACTCTTATTGTTTAATTGTCCTGATAAAAATAATAAAAGAGAGAAATGGCCTAAAAATTAATAGTTTCCAGTAGGATTGACATGAATAAAACACATACACACATATCCTTGGAGTATGTGTGTGTGTGTGTGTGTGTGTGTGTGTATACACATATTTGCAGTAGCCTATCTTTTATCATCTAATTTTGACTTGTCTGCAACCTGGACATGTCATATGGGAGATCCAATACCCTAAGAAGGTTTATTAAATTCTTACTTTGAGCTCACCTGAAATAATTTCCAAATCACTGGCTTTAGTGTTTCTAGACCAAAATCCTCCACAGTATTAGTAATTCTTGGCCTCTTCTTTATTATATTGTGAGTCACTTAAGGCCAGTGACTTGCCCATCTTCTTGTAGTGTGGCCTCTATAGCAGAGAGCTCAGTGCCAGGCTAAAGTATTGCCTTCATTTCAGAGACCTCCAGGAATGCTAAAGCAAAGCTGGGGTGGGATCAGAACTGTGGTTTTGATCCGTCACCCGACAGCATGGAGAATGATATGTGGAAAGGAACTGGAGAGAGGAAAAGGTTTGGAGGCATTTTGTAATAGCACAGGGAGTATGGCTTAAATTTAAATAGAATCCAAATACTTCTTAGCAGCTCTACATCTGATCCCAGATACCTTGCTGCATTATTATACCAGCCCCCAAATTTGTATTCCTGCTTTTGTCCTTGTTTCTTTCTTCATTTTTTTAAGACTTCATATTTTTAAAAATATTTTTTTAAAGATTTTATTTATTTATTCATAGAGACAGAGAGAGAGAATGAGAGGCAGAGACACAGGCAGAGACACAGGCAGAGGGAGAAGCAGGCTCCATGCAGAGAGCCTGACGTGGGACTTGATCCAGGGTCTCTAGGATCACGCCCTGAGCTGCAGGCGGCACTAAACCGTTGCACCACCGGGGCTGCCCAAGACTTCATATTTTTAGAACAGTTTTAGGTGCACAGTAAAGTTGAGGGAAAGATACAGAGATTTACTGCATGTGCCCTGTGTCCACACAGGCATAGTTCCTCGCCTATTATTAGTATCCCCCTACCAGAGTGATCCATTCGTTACTATTGATGAATCTACAGTGACACATCATCATCACCCAAAGTCCATGGTTTATAGTTCACTATTGTACATGCACTTTGGCCCTGGACAAATGTATAATGATATGTACCCATCATTTTGGTACCATACAGAGTATTTTCATGGCCTTAAAAATCCGCTGAGCCTGCCTTTCATCTTTCCCCTGACCCCAACCCCCAGCATCCACTGTTCCCCTACTTTCGCCTCTTCTAGAATGTCATAGAGTTGGAATCATACAGTCTGTAGCCTTTTCAGATTGGATTCTTTCACTCAATAATACACATTTGGGTGTCCTCCATCTCTTTTCATGGCTTGATAGCTCATGCACATATAATTTTGGAACTTAATTAAAAAAATAACAATTATCTTTCTTTCAAGCGTTTCCTCTACCTAAGTCCCTGGAATTCTGTCATGAATTCGGAGTAAGAGTTACCAACACTAGGAATATTTTTTAGATGTCATACTGCGAGAAAAGAGTCAGTTCACAGTGTACTTGGCATGTACCGAGTTTATCTGATTTCCTCCCAGCCCAGGATGCTCTGAGCCTCCAAGAGCCCAGGGAACTCAGATAGTGAAGTTTGAGCAGGAAACCAAAGCAAATTTATCCTCATTCATCATTTTGATCATTTTTCCTATAGCTGAATCTGTGTGAAAAGCTCTGGATAAAAATTAAAATTAAAAAAATTAATGATTTTCAAAATGTATTTTCCAGTAGAATTGTGTCTTATAACTTCTGGTTTGTTTTTCCAACTTCCTTTGGAAAAAAAAAATTGAAGAAAATATTAAATACCAGGAGTAATATACAAAAGAGAATATAATTACATATAATTACATATATGTATATATATTTGTATTGTTGTAAAACTTGTTTTTCAGGTCCATTCAGTAAATGCGTAGTCTGAAGAGAGAGGCACACATGTATGGGAAGTGGCACCTGCCTTCTTGTAAGAAGCAGACACACAGTTAACTTTGAGACAAGGAAGGTGTAGTGTTGTTTTGTTTTTTTAAAATACAAAAACATGAAATAAAGCCAGAAGACAAAGAATACAGAATATATGTGATCTACATGAGTGTGTGCATGGGGTTAAGAATTTAAAGGGTTGGAAGGTCTTTTTCATGACCTGTCAAGAAAAATTATGAAAACGCTTTGAAAGGGATCAAACAGGTATTCCTAGGCATTCTGCTCAGCTGAACTTCTCTGTTTTCTGATTCTATAGGGGCCTGCATAGTTTAGCCATTCTATATGTCTGGAGGTTGTAGAAAGCTGCTAATATGAATGAATTCCGTGCAGTGGAATACAATTGGCTACCGTCCTGTGACTGTTGACAAGTTCTGTATCTATTTATAAATTTATTTCAGTGTTTCTGATGGCACTTATATATGTGTGTATTGTGTGAACGCTCCCTTGAATAACTGTAACATCTTACTGGTACCCTCATTATTTCCTGATGAAGAAAATCTTTGATACATATTTATATTTCATATTTGCTCAAAGTCACATTTTAGCTTCTTAAAATATTTGTTTAACACCCAAAAGCATGTTATTGAGCATAATTCCTTATCTTCTAGCATTCTGGCTGGGGGTCAAGGTGGGTGAAATGTGAATAGAGGGAAACATTCTACTAGTATCCCCTTTTGTTGTCAAATTGTCCGCCTCACTCCAGGTTTAAAAAAGTCATAAATTACTACAGAAACCTTGCTTCTCAAAGTGTGGTCTGCTGAAGAACAGCATCTATACATCTACTGGGACTTTGTTTGAAATGCAGAATCTCAGGCCTTACCCCACACTTACTTTGCTTAATAATACCCTTGGATGATTTCTATTCCCATTGAAGTTTTTAAAAGCACTGATTCAGAACAAGGAGACCACAGTGCTCTCAGCTTCGGTGCCTCTCCTTCCCAATACCCACTTGAGAAAGAGGTTTAGAGTCCATGCAGACAACAGCAATAAGAAAAGGTATAAACCAGGAAAGCTTAATTTTTCTTTGGTTAAATAAAATAATTGGCATAACTCTAAGCCTACATGTTTTTCTAAGAGTTGGTCTTGAATGGGCAAAGAGACAAATGTAATGGGATAAACAGAGAGATGGATGATAGCTGAGAGATAGATAGATGATAGATAGATAGATAGATAGATAGATAGATAGATAGATAGATAGATGATCTCCCGGTAATCCCAAACCTTTTGTTGCTGCAGGCTGTCCTCTTTCCACATTGGTTCAATCACGCTCAAGACCTTTGGCTTTGCCACTCTTCTTTGGACTTTTCTGCTCTTGAATTTGAGATATCAGCTTGATTTCTGTGATACTCTCAGGAGGACTTTGCTGCTGCCACCTGTGTGATTTTTCTGTTGTTGGTAGAATTGACTAGGCTGTCCTTGGCAGGTTTGGCCTCCACATCCATATGTGGGCTCTGATCTCAGCCTTCCAAGTGGAGGAGACCACCATGACCTGAGAGGTCTCCATGACCAAGTGGAGGAGACCACATGACCTGGTCACCTGACAAATGTACTTGTGGAAATCAGCCATAGCTCCCATACGAAAGCACACAATATAGATTTCCTTTACCTAAACTAGCATCTTTCCAAGTAAAACTCTGACTTTTCATGGACAAAAATTGTATGATGTTTGTGAGTATCTTTGGGCTCTACCCGCTATATGCCAGTCCCCTCCTCCTCAATGTGACAACCAAAATCATCGCCAGACATTGTCCAATGTTCCCTAGAGAGGTAGGCAAAAATCACCCTTGGTGAAAATCACTGTCTTGGAGATTTATAATTGTGTGCCAGGTTGCTATTACTGTATTTACAATCTTAACCTTGGAAACAATTAAGAAAATCCCACATCTGACCTGGGGGCTCACATAAAAAAGGCACTTGCCTGTCTCCATTATACTTTTATTCTGGATTCCTGGGTGCATAGCAAAATAAAAACTCATTGATTTTGTTTTACTTTACAGCTATGCTTTAGGGAAAAATGTAAAGTGACCTGGGTGTGCATGAATGAGATAGAAAGATGTATTTTCAAAACACAATTAGAATAGGGAGAAATTGCATGCAATTAGGTTAAAAATGCCCTGCTTAACATGCACTCAGCGTAACATAGCCAGCAGGTTGCAAATTATGGAATATAGATTTTCATTATCAGGTCTCCATAATATATTTCTTGCATTTAAAGACCCGAATTTGAAGGTTAGTGGGAAGCATGTAAATTGTTCGGTGCTGTAACTAAGGCTTAACATTTTTTACTTTGAGTTTTTATTGCCATTTCCTTAATTTAAACACATTGAGTACATTTGCATTTTTTTCAATTGCTCTTTTTTCTGGTATGTTGCTATCATGGTCTCTGCCATGGGCTATCAACAGAGTATGGAAAATAGTTTCATGGTCCTCGCAAGGCTGGAGAGAGCAGAGACAGGAGGTCTGGCAATCTCTAGCTTGGGCACACCCACTGTGATGACTGGGAAAACCATGGAATCTGTTTTCCCATTAGCTGGAAGGAAGGTGGGGGCAATCACTGCTCATTTTCTAGTTCCTATCTGACCCACAGACTTTGTTAAAGTCATTTATCACATGACCATTTTTCAGCTCTTTAAAAAAAATCAGTTTAGTATTTCTATTACTTTGTACAACATATTCCATCTGGCTCTTCTTTTTTTGCCAGTAATCTTTCTGTCTTAGTTCATACTCTAGTTTACCACTTAGTAGCTGGAAAATTTAATTTTTAACCAGGATGATCACCAAAATACACAAAATTGGTGAGACACAACCAGATGGCAGCATAACCCAGGAGCAGATACTGAAAATACTTGCTGGGCCAGGTGCTTTGATTCACTGGATCATGGGGAACCAGGGAGGGGAAAGGGCCGAGTGGAAGTCAAGAGTCAAAGAGGAGGTGACCCAGAGTGGACCTGGAGCAGCCAGAGTGCAGGAGAGTGTCAGGTGTCATTCACCAAGGGTATGGAAGTATTTGCATGTCTTAACTTGGCAGTATCCTACCAGTATCTGAACAGCCACAGACTGTGTGTACCAGGCCTGCTTAAGCTGTACTTGCCCTAATAAAAAATGAAAATCAGAACAGTGTTTGATATGTTTATTGTGGCACGTAACAAAGATTTGCAAGCAAAACACATAGCACAGGGTCTGACATGGCATAAATGCTCACTAAATGTTAGCTAATGCTATCATCATGCTATTGCCTGTTCTCCATCTCTTTATGCATTCCTGTTACCTTTTCTACCCACATGTCTTATCTGTCCTTCTGGCCCTCTTTCTCCATTCCTTCATTGTTGAGAATTTTTTGTGTCCCTAATTTTGTTTCTGTCCTTTTACATTTCCCTATTACATTTCCCTATCACCGTTAGTATTTTGTCATGCACTTCACCCCCAATTTACGTGAAAAATGAATGTAAATGAAATGGGGATACAAGGCACGAGGCAGCTTTTAAAGTAATGAAGTTCTGCAAGCAAAATGGGTAGAGCGGGATACTGCATTGGTACAGTGAGATTCAGTCCTTCTGAGTTCTGTGTCCAGAGTTCATGGATGTGTCTGAGGGAATTCCATGCGTGTGGGGGGAAGATGACCCAGAGGAGGATGTTTATGGTGTCTTATCGGGCCAAAAATTGAGCTACAGACAAGTAGCATATACATCTCCAGATTCTAGTCAGATCTCAGCAGAGAGAAAGGCTAAGCATGAAAGCTGAGGGAAGTTATTTATGCAAGGGACTCTGTGGAACTCAAAGACAAGGAGAGAAAAATATAAGATTGGGTGACAATGGGCAACCCCAAGCTGGAGACAGGATCCTTCAAGCAGATCCCGGGATGAGACTTTGCAGCATGGTCATGGAAGAAGGAAGTGTAATGCCTCTGAAGTACCTACAGATTGCCTTTTTGGCACCAAAGTTATCTTGTTTGTATCTGTATGCAGGTTACCTGAAGTTGTAGAGGCAGATTCAAAAGGGAAAATGTATGCTGATTCCTATGTCTAATCTCCTCCCTACACTCTCCAGAATTCACAATTCAATATGTTTAAGGAGAGGCCAACAAATCTGCATTTTAAACAAGCACCATTCCCACTGCTAGATCCTTGAAATTCATGCAGTGGCTCCATGGACCATACACTTAAAGCCATGTGAAATGTACCCAACTGAAAAATCACTATTCTTTTTTTCCCTTCCTTTATAAAAACGTATTATTTTTCCCCGCTTTATGGAGAAATAATTGACACATATCAAGAAATAACTATCCTGAGGGAGCTTGGAAGTGAAAATATTGAGAGATAGAAAAGATATGAGGAAGAGGAGAAACTTAAAGTTGATTGAATTCTAAATACAAGGCCAGTGAGTAGTTGTTGGCAGATTTCAATTTCCAAAGTTCTTTGTTAACCTATAAAATGTGAACTTTTTCCTTGACTTTGACTGAGTTTGAGGTGGATGATGACATAAAGATTGGTGATATCTTTGAGTATAAGTAAAAAAATTAAAATTAGAACTACCATATTATCTAGCAATTCCAGCTCTAGATATGTATCTAAAGGAAAAAATGAAAATATCTGTGTACCTACATATTCACTGAAGTAAGACAACAGCCAATTTATAATTTACAAAGGTCAAGACCTAGAAATAACCTAAACATCCACTGGTGGGTGAATGGATGAAGATAATGTGTCACACACACACACACACACACACACACACACACACACACAGAGGAATATTACATAGTCATAGAAAAGGAAATCCTGACATTTTTAATAACATTAATGGACCTAGAGGACATTGTACTAAGTGAAATCAGCCAGATAGAGAGAGACAAATACTATAAGATCTCACTTATATGTGGAATCTATGACAAACACAAAGAAGTCCAACTCATAGATAACAGAGAGTAGATTGGTGGATGCCAGAGGCAGAAAATAGAGAATGGGTAATATGGGTGAAGGGGGTCAAATGGCACAAAGTTTCAGTTATAAAATAAATATAGTCTTGGAGATATGATGTATAGCATGGTGATCATAGTTAACAACATGTATTGTATATTTGAGAGTAGCTGAGAGAGTAGATCTTAAAAGTTTTCATCATAATCACACGCAAAAATTGTTACTATGTGTGGTGATGGATATTAAGTACAGTTAGTGTGGTGATCATTTCACAAATAAAAAACCATCATGTTGTTAACCTGAGGCTAATATAATGTTATATGTCAATTACACACACACACACAAGTATAGGCAGACTGCTAAGATTTTGATATTACTCTCCTTGCTACAGAAAGAGAAAATGTCACTCATTGTATCTGTTTCTTCAGACACTAGACAGTACATGACTATAGGAAGATGAGGCAAGTTCATGGTCCTGACCCATTTCTGTGGAATAGTGCCAGAAGTCCTGAATCCCAGACTCAGTTCTGTCACTTGCTAAGTAGCATCTTGAACAAATCAGTTTTCTGCATGTAAGCATCTTGCCCACAAAATATGGGAAAAAGTCTTAGATAATATTTCATGTTGTTTCAAGATCTAGCATCTTGTACCCCTAAGTCATTCTTTTGTTGCCTGTAAGGGCTGTTGAAAAGTAAACAGTGATCAGAACGCTTAGTGACGATCATCAGCTATAAAAAGCAAACCAGTACTATACTTCTATAGGCCTTACCCATTTCAGGCATGGTAGAGGGGAAGGAGATAAAAAACGGGGGTTGTCCTGGAGGAGGGAGGGAGGCTATCCCAGCTGCTCTTATAATGAGGAAATAATCACTCAATGCCCGAGCAATTTGTAATGCAGCTGCTGGGGGTGTAGGGACACAGCTGTTCTAAAAAAGAAAAAGAATTGGGTTCTTTCTTTTCTATCTCCCATTGCAGATGGATTAGCAATGTAGTTTTAAAATAAATGATTAACTCCTGGTGAGGAATATTCTTTAGAGTCCCTTGATGAGTAAGGGTCTAAAGGGTTGATGAGGTTTCAAAGATCTCATTTTAGGAATGAGTCGTGAAAGTAGAATCTGACAGAAGTAAAAGCTCATAGGTAATATATACCAACTCCCCTACTTGATACTGCTGTAATTGCCAGTCATTATTTTTACTCCCTGAGGTAAAATGAAATCAAAGCAATAACAGGTCAGAGTAGCTCTCTCTTTTTTTTCTGGGCCACTGGGTTTCAAAGAAAAAAAAAAGTTTCCATTCTTTGATGGCATCTGCTGGGCAAGTAGGGTGTCTGGTATATTTTCTCATGTGATCCTTAGAGTCATTTGACAAGGTCTCATGGTCTCCACTGTGCAGATGACAAAACTGAATCCAACTTTCTTCCTTGACTGAGCTCACCCAGCGTCAATCTCTGCAGTCATGGGGAGAAGTGAGAATAGCAGTTAGGGAAACAGATTATGAGCCAGCCTGTTTGAACCTGGAATTGCCACTAGGTGATCTGGGATAAGTGACTTAGCTCTTTGGAGTCTCAGCCTGCACTCAGCATAGTGCCTAGCAGACTTTGACTATGGCAAAGATGTTATTAATTCCATCTGAGTTCAAAGCCCTTGCTCTTTTACTATATTTTTCTGTGCTGAAAGTCAGACAGGTTTGTGGGAGAATTTTAAATCAAGCAGATAAATACATCCAGCTATCAGAAATCCAACTTATACTGAAAAACAGTATGTGTGTTAGCTTCCCTAATGTTACATTTCTGGTGATAAGAGGGAAACATGAATCAAAAGGAACGTAATTCTGATTCCTTTCAGAGGATGTTCATGCAACAGCCTCTATTCACTGCCTCTCTACTCTGAGTATTAACTTGTGTGTTGTCAATGGTCCAAGCAGGACCTGTGCAGTATCTTGCATCCTGAAGAGTTGCCAGTCTGTCTTTCAATAGATTCCCGCTGAAAGGAAGTAAATCATAACCTAATCTCATCATCTCCAGATTGAGCAAGATCTGCTATATTACAAATCTGCTTAGTCAAGGAGCAGCTCTCAAGGCCCGCCTTCCTCCAGCTGTCTAAATATTGCTCAGCTCCAAAAGCTCTCTCTCCCACTTCCTCTGCGAATCCTACCCTGAGGCCGTGAGGCCACGTTGACCTCTTTCTCCTTTCCAGACTTCCAAGGTCTTCTGCATCTGTGCCACACATTTGGGAACTTGTTTTTATTATCTTGTATGGTCTTTTGGTTCATTTTTAACCCACATTTGTTCCTTGGGATTGAGGACTAGAGCAGAAATCATTTTTAGCTCTGACAGAGTTCAGCATTATAAAGGAAGAGCAACAGAAGAACGAGTATATACTCAATCATTCAAAGTGTCGATTTTATGAGATTAGATGCAGCGATAAGGGAATTAGTAAACTAGAAAATAAATTAGAAGAAATCACCTAGAATATTATCCAAGAAGGACACAAAAATTCAAACTATGGAAGAGTGTGAAGGCATGTAGCAGATCTACCATTATCAAAAATAATAATGATAAAAAAATTAAGGTCCTTGAAGGGAAGAAAAGAAACAATGAAGAGATAATGACAGAGTTTTCCTTTACAAAGCAAAAGCATTGATACACAGATTTAAGAAACTCAGTGGCACCCAAATAGAGTAACTAAAATGATTTGATTTGGTTACTGTACTTTGGTATTAGAAAGTCAGTTCATTCATTCTCTATAAATGTTATATCATGTTTTATTATTTTTTATTTCCTGTGACATTTTCAAGATTATCTTTGTTTCTCCAAACTTGCAAGAATAAGATTTTAAGGGTTGACAACTCAACAACTAAATATTTTGATCATAAGCTTCTTTTATCAGTTGGTTCTTCTTCATGGTTCCTTTTGTTCCTTTGCTATCTGGTTATCTTTGATGCTGCGCTGGTCATCTTAAGTAAAACTTATGTATAGGGATAATTTAAATAAATGCTTTACTTCAGGGAGGAATTGCATTTGCTTCTTCCAGTTTCCTAAGAGAAGTACTAGCTCAGCTACATCTTAAACCAAATCCAAGGTTTGAGATTCACTGGGAGATCCATGTGATTTGAACACTGGCTGCAATCTCCCCACCCACAACCCTTGTTGCAGTCCCTCCTTCATTGCAGTTCTGCTATTTATTTTCATTCTATCTTGCCATTATGTCCCTATGTTATTGGGTTCTATTAGTTTCTCCATCCTGTGCCAGTGCTGGCTTAACAATGTCTGTCTTGTTTCCCGCAAGAAGTCACCAAAAGTAAAGTTGATCTCTTATCTGTGCTTTTGACAGTTTTATGGGACAGCAGAGGTAAAAATCATGATTTTTTTTGCATATACATTTGCATATACTTTTCTTGGTTTCCAATTTTGTTGTCTTCTTTTTCCTGTCCTTTCGCCTTCCCTCCTCCACTTCCCCCTTCCCACTCCCCTTTCTCCTCTCCTTCCCCCTTCCACTCTTCCCTTTTTTCCTCCCCTCTCCCCTTCCTCCCCTCCTCTGATCTTCCCTTCTCTTCTCTTCTCTTCCCTTCCCTTCCCCCTCTTCTCTCTTCTTTCTTTCTTTCTTTCTTTCTTTCTTTCTTTCTTTCTTTCTTTCTTTCTTTCTTTCTTTCTTCTTCTTTCTTTCTTTCTTTCTTTCTTTCTTTCTTTCTTTCTTTCTTTCTTTTCTTTCTTTCTTTCTTTTTCTTTCTCTCTCTCTCTTTCTCTCTCTCTCTCTTTCTCTCTTTTTTCTCCTTCTCTGTGTCCTGGTAATTCTTTACTGTTCTGCAAGCTGTTTGATTTTATAATCACAATTTCTTCAGTTGTGTTCTTGTTTAAAAAAGATTTTATTTATTTATTCATGAAAGACACACACACACACACACACACACACAGAGGCAGAGACATAGGCAGAGGGAGAAGTGGGTTCCAGAAGCCAGATGCAGGACTCTATCCCAGGACTCCAGGATCATGCCCTGAGCCAAAGGCAGATTCTCAACCTCTGAGCCACCCACATGTCCCACCTTCTTCAGTGTTTGTTGAATATGTGCTGTTGTTTACAATGAGTTTTGATCAAGTAATCTGTTATCATTTCTCCCAAATTCTAATTTATGTCACAGTACATAACAATTTGTAATTAAAAAATAGAGTGATTTTCAAATATTTTATTTTCCTGCTTCTATTTTTATGTATGCCCCTAAAGTTCACTGTACCTCCAGCACCTAACATTGTGCCTGAAATGTAGTAGCTTCTAAATAAATGTCCTTGAATAGGTTCAATTTCTTCATCTTTAGGTTAGGAAAAATGCTATGTACCTTGTTGGTTTATTATAAGAATTATAGTTTATGGGCATCGATATAAGAAAGCGATTGTTGTAGATTAATATGGTTAAGTATCAGCAGATGTTCAGAAGTTACTGGCTTGAATGTGACTGATTATATAGCCTGCTGAATCTCCTATTTCAAATTTCTTTGTTGCTTTCACTTTACTGAGAAGCTACACTTGCTTTGACCCTTTACTCACACATTTGAAATCTTGAGCAACCAATATTGATTTATCTCTGCAATGATGGAGATGGCCTTTCAAGGAAACATCATAAATATCTGCTGTCAGTTTGAATTTCTTTTGTTTTCAATGGTTCTGTTTTTAAAATTCTGCAGTATTTATGGTAAGGAGCCAGTTTCCAGATGTGAATATTATGTCAAGTATTTGTTTTTCTAATATTTAATACTTGGAGTGACCAGAATCTATTTTAAGAACAGACTTCTCCCTGTGTCTTATTTTTCCCTGTTAGTCTTGCAGGGTGGATGGGAGATGCAAGAATAGAGATATTGTCTCCCTATCTTCACCCAGCATGGTAAGGACCACCATAGTGGTATATGCAAAGAAGTGTAGGGGTGGGATGTGCGATTTATTTATCTCAGCTTTCCCCTGGGCCTCACTATCCTTTGACAATCCTGCCAATTCTTTGCTTTCTCTGATCATTTGTAAGTGTTGGGATGATGACACTGCTTTTGGGTCCAGGATTGTTCACAATTTTATTTTGCTCATCCCAGGAAGTTCATAAATGATGATGAAGAAGATGATGGCTACATGAAATATTACATTCTAAAATAGAAGCAACCATTTGTGATGGGAGAATTAATGTCAGCCCCTCTGACACTAGAGTTATTAATTTTCTCTTAGATAAAATGGTTTAGACTCCATATTTTTCCTTCCTGATCTAACATTTTTCACTCTATAACAGGATGTAAAATGGGCCCTACCTTTCTCAGTTTCAGCTGATGCTACAAAGATCAAATAAAATGACAGCTTCCAGTTACCCCATAGGAAAATACTAAACTACTAATGCTACTTGATGTTAATGGAGCACTGAGAGCATTTCAGGGGGAGAATATTTGTTGTATAGCACTGCCTTGCATATTGTAGGAGTTTGACATTCTAGCACCATTCCCCTAGCAAACTTGCCATAGAACTCCCTGAGTAAACTGTCAACCCCAAAATGAACTTTACATATTTCCAAGTGCACACAAGAGAATAATGTTAATTTCCCATTGAAAACCACTTTCCAGCTGATCTTCAATCTCTAGAGTGGAAACAGTTTGAAATTAAAAGGCAGAGAGAATTTCTCTGCCTTGTGTGCGCCATCCACACTCCCAAAGGATAAGAATACATTGTGCTCCCTTCACCTGCATCAGTTGAGAGTCTGGTAGAGCCTTCAGAAGACCTGCTATCTATTCCACAAATAGGAAAACCATGACAACTGGTATGACATGTGTCTTGAGTCACCTGAGGCAGCATATGGGAAAAGTATATATAGAGAGAGCTCAATTGAAAAACATGTTTGTCCAGTCAGGAAGACATTCTACATAAGCATTTCTATTAAATCATTTAAAGAAATTTCAGGGAAGAAAAAGTGGCCTGAACCTTCAAGATATATTTGGGGTGATTTCTTATTCTAAATAAATAATCACTCTTTTAAAAAATATTGCGTTAGAACATAAATCACAATAAATTTACCATATTAGCCATTTTTAAGTGTACAATTCTGTAGTGTTAAGTACATTTACAGGGTTTTGAAACCATGAACACCACAAATCTTCACATTTTCATCTTCCAGAACTAAAACTCTGTACCCATTAAACACTAACTCCCTATTTCCCTATCGACCTAGCCCCTGAAAACCACCATTCTACTTCCTATCTATGAATTTAACTACTCAGTAAAATCATATGAAGCAATACATTTACCTTGTGGATATTCTCCTTGAAACTAGGAGAATGCTCTATATTTCAATAGGAGAGTTAGAAAATAAGGATACCAACAGGGAAAGGGTCCTTCCACGTGGAAAGTTTGTTTCCTGGGGAAAGAAACCAAGTAAGATTCTGCCAACAGTACTCCAAAATCTTAAAAATAGAAAGTAATAAGAAATTAGGTCAAAGAAGGAGGACCAGAACTGTTCCCAGAGCAGATGGGGCAGTGTTGATCCCTTTAGATGATGTGTTATAACCTAAGTAAGCCCCAAGTTCTTCAAGAGTTAATTGTTAGACAGTCACTTTGATTTTTTTACAGCCACAAATGTCACACAGTGGATGCTACAGAAGCTCTGGAATTGGATTGCTTTTTTGTTGTTTTTGAGCATAGAGTTCTCTATATATTCTGGATATGAATCCGTTAACAGATACATGATTTGAAAATATTTTCTCCCATTTCATGGATTGCATTTCCAGTCTATTGATAGTGTCTATGAATGCACAGTTTTCTAACATTTTGATGAAGACTAATTGATCTTTTCTCTTTTGTTGCCTGTGCTTTTGCTATTATATTCAAGAAATCATTGCCACATACAATATTATGAAACTTTCCTTCTATGTTTTCTTTGAATTTTATATTTTTAGTTCTTACACTTAGGTCTTTGACATATTTTGAGTTAATTTTTGTATGTTTCATAAGGTAAGGACATAAATTCATTCTTCTGTATGTGGATATCGAGTTTTCCCAACACCATTTTCTAAAGGTTGCGCTTTCCAAATTGAGTGGTCTAGGTACCTTTGTCAAAAGTCATTAAACCGCATGTGCAAGGATTTATTTCTAGAATCTTTATTCTATTTCATTGTCCCATATGTTTTTATTACAGTGCCACATTGTTTAAATTGCCATAGCTTTGTAGTAAACCTTAAAACCAGGAAATATGAGACCTTGAGCTTTGTTCTTCCTTTTCAAGATCATTTTGGCTACTCAGGATGTCTTGAAATTCCATATGAATTTTTCGATGAATTTTTCTCTTTCAGCAAAAAATGCTGCTGTGGTTTTGATGGAGATTTAACTGACTGTGTACATAGATCACTTTGGGTAGTCTTACATCTTAAAGATATTAAGCTTTATAAGCCATGAACCAAAATGTCTTTTCATTTGTTTGTATGTATGTTGATTTTCTGCAAAGTTTTGTAGTTTTCAGGGCAAAATTCTTTCATCTGTTATGTTAACTTTATTCCTAGTATTTTGTTATTTCTAATGCTATATAAATGGAATTATTTTCTCAATTTTCATATTGTTCATTGTTGATGCATAGAAATGCAACTGATTTTTACATGTCAATTTTGTATCTGCAATTTCACTGAATTTGTTTGTTGGTTCTGATATATTTTTGTGGAATTTTTAGCAGTTTTCTACACATAAGATCATGTCATATGCAAAGATAATTTTATTTCTTCCTTTCTAACTTGGATGCCTTTATTTCTTTTTCTTGCTTAAATGCTCTGGCTGTGACTTTTAGTACTATGTTGAATACAAATAGCAAAACTGGGCAGACTTGTCTTACTCCTCATCTTAGAGAAAAAGCTTTCAGTCTTTCATGATTTACTATGATAGCTCTGGGTTTTTCATGTATTATGTTTATTATATGAAAGCAGTCTCCTTGTATTCTTAATTTGTTGAGTCTTCTTATCGAAGAATGTTGAATTCTGTCAAACACTTTTTCTTTTTCAAGTGAGATGATCACATGGCTTTGTTTCTTCATTCTGCTAACAGTGATTGTTTTTCATAGTTGAATAATCTTTGTATCACAGGAATAAATTCCACATGGGGATTGTATATAATCCTTTTTTTTAAAATTTTTATTTATTTATGATAGTCACACACACAGAGAGAGAGAGAGAGGCAGAGACACAGGCAGAGGGAGAAGCAGGCTCCATGCACCGGGAGCCCGACGTGGGATTCGATCCCGGGTCTCCAGGATCGCGCCCTGGGCCAAAGGCAGGCGCCAAACCGCTGCGCCACCCAGGGATCCCTATAATCCTTTTAACATGTTACTGATTCTGATTTTCTGGTACTTTGTTGAGGATTTTTGCATCAATATTCATCAGAGATTTTTGTCTGTATTTTCCTTTGTTTGTGGGGTCTTTGGTATTAGGGTAATGCTGACCTCATTGAATGAGTTAGGAAGTGTTCCCTTCTAAGTCTTAAAAGTCTAAGAAGGATTGGTGTTATCCCCTCTATAAATGAGTGGTAGAATTAATCAATGAAGCCATTTGGTCTTGGTCTTTTCTTTGATAGGAAGATTTTGATTATGGATTCAATCTCCTTACTAGTTTTAGATCTGTTCAGGTTTTCTATTTCTTTATGATCTACAGGAAAATTCCTATAAATTTCTCCTACCATTTAGGTTATCCAGTTTGTTGGTTTATAGTTGTTCCTGTACTCTTAGAGTTTTTAAAATTTATGTAATATAATAGTAATATTCCACTTTCATTCTAATTTTAGTTATTCAAATCATCCTTTTTTTCCCAGTCAATCTAATACATTTTGTCAATTTTATTTTGTTTGTTAATCTTTTCAAAGAACCAACTCTAGTTTCATTGATTTTCTCTATTGTTTTTCTTTTATCTATTTTATTTTTCTCTGCTCTAATCTTTATTATCTTCTTTTTGCTAGCTTTGTATTTATTTAGTTTGATCTTCTTACTCTCATTTCTTAAGGTGTAAAGTTAGGTTGTTGATTTGAAATATCCTTTTTAAATATGTTTATAGCTTTAAGTTTCTTGACACTGTTTTCTCTGCATCTGATACATTTTAGTATGGTATCTTTTCATTTTCATTTATCTCAAGAAATTATATAACTCCTTGTGATTTCTTCAAACTATTCATTGCTTTAGACTTTACTGTTTAATTTCCTATATCTGTGACTATTCCACTTTTCCTTCTGATATTGATTACTAGTTTTATTTTATTGTGGTTGGAAAAGATGCGCTGCATGATTTCAATCTTGTAAAATTTATTAAAACTTTGTATGTGTGTGTGTCTTAGTATATGACCTACCCTTGAGAATATTCTTGAGAAAATGTGCACTTGAGAAAAATGTGTAACCTGTGTGTTGGGTGGAGTGTTCTGTATATGTCTGCTAGGTCTAATTGGTCTGTAGTGTTGTCCAAGTCCTCCAAAGTGGGACATTGAAGTTTCCTGCTATTATTATAGAGCTTTTTATTTCTTCCTTTAATTCTGTAAATGTTTGCTCCATATATTATGTAACTCATTTATGTTCATAATTATGATATTTTCTTGGTGAATTGGCCCATTTACCATTATGTAATGTCAATCTCTCTCTTTTCTAGAAATTTTTCTTAGTCTGTTTTGTTTGTTATTATTTATTACATCTATGTATGCTCTTTTTTGGTTACTATTTGCATCTTCATCATTTCACAATCAACTTATGTGTGCCATTTGACCTAAAATGAGTCTCTGCTTATAGCTGGATCCTGTTTTTTAAAAAAAATCCATTCTGCCAATATATATCTTCTCATTGAGGACTTAAACCTTTTTCTTTTTAAAGATTTTAATTATTTATTTATGAGAGACAGAGAGAGGTGGAGACACAGGCAGAGGGCAGAGGGAGAAGCAGACTCCCTACAGGAACCCCAATGTGGGACTCGATCCCAGGACCCTGGGATCATGACCTGAGCCAAAGGCAGATGCTCAACCACTGAGCCACCCAGGTGTCCCTTCTCTGGAAATATCTTAATTTTGCTCTCACTTTTGAAGAACCGTTTTGCCAGATGTAAAATGGCAATTTTGGATTCTTGGTTGACAATTCCATTTTATTTTCTTTCAGCGTATAATTCTATCATGTCATTGCCTTCTGACCTGCAAGTTTTCTGCTGAGAAATTCCCTGACAATCTTAGTTAAGATATTTGTACATAATGCATTTTTTTTCTTGTTGGTTTCAAGATTCTCTCTTTGTCCTTCAACAGGCTCATTGTAATGTGTTCCATGGAAAATCTTTGTGTTTATCCTCCTTGAAATTTGTTTGAGCTTTTTATATTCACATATTTCCTCAAATTTGTGAGTTTTGGGCCATTATTTCTTCAAATAAACTCTCTGTCCCTCTCTCTTCCCTTTCTGAGTTTCCCATCATGCATTTATTGGTCCATTTGGTAGTATCCCATAAATCCCTTAGTCTCTCTTAACTTTTACATTATTTTTTTTTACTCTTCAGATTCAAAAATTTAAAATTTGTATCTTCATGTTTGCTGGCTATTTCTTCTGCCTGTTAGAAACTATGTTTCTCTAGCTCTTTGAGCATATTTAAGATATTTGTCTTATAGTCTTTGTCTTGTAAGTCCAAAGTATTTGGTATTTCATATGTTCAGTTTCTGGAAATTTGTTTTGCTTGTTTTGAGTGGGCCACGTTGCCCTGTTTCTTTGTATTCCTTGTGATTCTTAAAAATTGGGCATTGGAAAAACAATACTTCTCCCAATATTTGCCATCATGAAGACTTGAGGTCTTTGTAGAAATTTTCTGGCAATGCATCTTTCCTGAGGCTGTTTGTCTGCTTTTTTAAAATAATCAATTTTCTTATATGCACATGGACTTTTAAGTTTCCTAAGAATCTTACCCTTGCTTCTTTTCAGGGCCTTGGGTGTACTATTTTATTTTCTTCCATAATAGCCTTGAGTCCACAGTATTCATTAGTCTACAGTTTTTAGATGCCACACTTCCTGCCACTGCCCTATGCAGCTTCCAGCCTGAGATCCAAACTATCTTCTGAGCTCTGACTTAGGTGAGATAGAAACCAGTCCGTCAGGCATCCCACAGACAGACCAGAATTCTGCAGACAAATTCCACTTTATCTTCTCAACCCAATGAAAAAAAGTGAGATTTGGCTACTTCCTTCCAACCATGCTATGCCAAGTAAGAGGTAGGCAAGGATAAGTAAAAATACCACAATATTTCTTACTATTTTGAATACAGTTTTTTTTCTTATTTGGGTTTCTCATTGGTTATTGTAGATTTCTGATGGTTTCCAGAGCTATATAAAGCTATTTTAGTCCGTTTTTAGCCAGTTATTTTATGCTTCCTTGGGGGAAATAGGGACCTGGAGCATACCAGTCTACAATCATGCTGATGTCACAGTAATTACTCACTTTTGTACTTAATTTCACATTTGAAATTTTGTAGCCTTTTTTGTAAATAGGCTCTACTCCAAGATGTATGTACTTTAGGCCCCCCAAACCTAGATTTACTCCTGGTTGGAGGAAGGAAAAGTTTTAACTGTGAAACCGGTAGGATTTTTTATTATTTTACTGGGCATGTTAGTTGTAAGAGAAGTCATTTTATGTCTAAAAAAGACCAACTTTTTTTCCTTTTCCCTCCAATCGGTTAAACTGATCCATCTATCCAGAGTCACAGAATGAATCCATTTTGGTCATGTAAAGAATGGACTAGACTTTAGGGATTGAAAATAAAGAATGTATGTGTATGTACTATCACTCTCTCTTGCTTTATCAGACTACTTTACTGCTTAGTATGTGATCCTATAACTAACCCTGTAAAAAGGAGAATATTTATTTTTTTAATTTGAGAGTCTATCACTTAAGAACATGTTTATGAACACTAGTTTTATAGTTAGACCTACATTTTGATCTTAGGTCTGTTTTTATTGACTTGGGAAAGCTGTTTATCCTCTGGATGACTTGGTTTTCTTTATCTCTAAAATGCAGATTATAGAACATATTTTAGGCTTGTAGCAAGAACAAAATGAGCTGATTCAAGTGAGGACCTAAGCATAATTTCTGACATATAAAGAATCCTAACACTCAAAGAGGGATTATTGTTATCATCCTTACTATTACCTGTTAAAATATTTAAAGAAGTAAGTAGTTTGTTTCACCTACTTTATGATTGGGTAGCTGGAGGCCAAGAGTTTAAATATTTTGTTCATAGTCATTTAGAAATTGGTAACTATACTATAGCTTATAAAATGTGGACATTATCAACATTTTCTTTTCACCTTTCCATCAGTTCATTATAAACTGCAAATTATAAATGTTTCCAGACCCTGAGCTGAGTATGCAAGATTTTCTGGATGCGCCAGGCAGGTGGGGTTGGATTTGGAACTTTTCTAAGAATTTAGTCCTTTTATTGCTCATATTGCTGGAAAATCAATGACTTGTGCCAAACAAGTTGTTTTCTTCTCTTGACAAAAAGCAGATCAGCAAATTTTCATATTGCACTATTTTCAATGGCTGGAACATCAACATTTTATAACAAGAAAAAAATTAAAGTTCTTCAATATTTGGAAAAGAAGTGCTTGTAAAAATGTGCACATCCATTCACCATCTGGAAAAGCAAGGTTTTACAGTTCAGCCTAATGATGTTTAGAGTCATTAGGCATCTTGGAAAATGACCTCTTATTGAAAACATTTTCTCCACAGGACACCACAGTGTTCATCTTTCTACAACTTTACACTTGTTGAGGACTTATCTTGGAAAAGTATAAGAAATGTATACACGAATAGCCAAGACCATAGTCTTTTTACTGGGAAATGTTTTAAGGCAAAATGACTTACAAGTTCAGGAGTAAAACCCAACAAACCTTGGCTCTTTATTTCTCTCCTAAGTCCCACATTCAAAAGTACTTATGGATTGCTTCTCATGTGCCAAACCAGTACTGGACTGGAAATAGATAGTTCAGGTATGGATCTGTGTATTCTCATTCTTCTCAACTGAAGACCTTGTTCATGTGAAGTCCTTCTGGTTCCTTTCCTGCTTCCTCAGAGCTTGGCCAACTGTGATATCCCTGTTCCCCATAGTGCTTTGAGTCTGTGTGCATCCAGCAAAGAGGTCCTTAGACATATGACGAAATAGTGATTGATTTTACCCATCTGTGAGCAGAAGGAGGTTTGCTAGGTGTGGGCAGACTTGTGTTGAGGGAGAACAACCATGCTCACTTAAAATAAGCCTAACTTGATGTTTTTCTAAGCCAACTAATTATGTAGGAAATTCTAGTTCATTTCTTTTTAATTTACACATTGGAGTTTTGATCTCAATATGCAGATGCACTGAAACTAATCTCTTTTATATGCTCTCCAATTATGTGAGCTACTTCCTGGCTATGGGAGGCTGCTCTGTTGGCCCTGGCCAACTAACTGGCCACCTGATTAAGGGGACATAGAAATTTATGTAGGTCTCTAGTGATTATCATAAAGTTGAAGGCAGGTCTTTCTTTTTGGTAAGCATGTAAGTGAACTGGAGATATAAATTTCATTTTTATCCATAACGAGTATATTTTCTATTGTCTTAAGTTTTTTGCATTCTAAACACTGAAAGTTTCCTATGAGCTTTTGGGGCATAAGTCTTGGATAAAGACGGTTTCCTTCCCCAGGATACATATGTCTAGGTCATAAGAATGCAGAGCTGTCATCTGGCAAATGCTCAATAATGGCTTTCTTTTTTTAAAATTTTTTTTATTTATTTATGATAGTTACAGAGAGAGAGAGAGAGAGAGAGGCAGAGACACAGGCAGAGGGAGAAGCAGGCTCCATGCACCGGGAGCCCGATGTGGGATTCGATCCCGGGTCTCCAGGATCGCGCCCTGGGCCAAAGGCAGGCGCCAAACCGCTGCGCCACCCAGGGATCCCAATAATGGCTTTCTATTGAACATTCACCCCTCAGCGAGAAAGAAAGTCAAAGGACTCTAATTCAGTCCTATGAAGAGTAAAGCTCACATATTAAGCAGAGAACTAGTCCATATAAAACTCAATCTTTGGTATTATTGGTGTTGGCAAGGAAGGATGGCTTCTTTAAAATATAGTAGGATAGAAGAAATAGGAAATTAGTCTAGCGCCAGAGGTTCTCCAAGTATGGTCTCTGGACCACCAGCATCAACATCCCCTGGAAAACTTTGCGTTAGAATTGAAGTTCTCAGGTTCTGCCCAGACTTACTGAATCAGAAACTCTGGGGTACAATGCAGCAATCCTCTTAAACTGCCAGGTGATTCTGATATTTGCTCAACTTTGAGACCCATTGTCTAGCTAGGTCATGCTCTCCTAGCTTCATCATGTTACCTCTCAACACAGTGCAATAGTGGAAGAGATTAGATACTATCAGGTTTTGGTCAATTTCAGCTAAAATTTTAGGTAGGCAAAAAAGTCATTCAACTATAGGTATCTATTGTACAGGGCTTTAATATTATCCACTTGTGTACTGTTCGTTCTTAGCTCAGTTTCTGAACACAGTGAATGACTATAAATCATTGAATGAGCATGCTCAGTGAAGTAGATATATAGTCATACACATGTGAAAACACACACACAAAAAAATACTGAAGTAGCTGATGTATATATTATATATTACATATATATACACATAATATATAATATATGTATTATATATTATAATATATAATAATGCATAATAATATAATTATACATTAATATAATATACATTATGATACATTATGATAATATGATGATTATATATTAAAGTAATATTAATTAACATTATATGTTAACACATATATTATAATATAATAAACATATATAATGTATTATATACATTAGCTACTTCAGTAAAAGGCTAAAAATAGGGCTATGGCTGTATAGCTCTGGGGGTTTCAGGGTCTAGGTGATTGCAGACCACTGGTGAGGGTGAGTCCTGAAAGCGAATGGATAGGAAAGCAAATTTCTCCTTGAATACTCACAAAGTCAGTTTTTAATGCCAAATATTATTTCTTCAAATATTACCCCACTGGAACCTGAATTGCCACAATAACATTCTGGATATATTCTTCCCTTCAGCATTGGCCTATTTCAATGTATTACATAAGTAACATTCAGAATAATATTCCTCCAGGGTCACTTTGCTTGCATAATTCCTTTTAGAAATTCTCCAGGTGGTGGATTTGTAGCACTCTCTGTGTTGTGCATCCATGGCATCGTGCAAATACCTTCATGCTAATGTAAATGTCTCTCTATATGACCATATCTTTCTCTGTCTCTAAAGAGATTGTCATGGAAAAAAGTAATGCTTTTGTTCCCTTGTGTAATTCTTTTTTATATTCCTGGGATTTAGTTCCTAAAACTGGCTTATAAAAACGTGCCATGTGTGTTTGCTTAATAGAGGGAATAAAATTAGTCTCTGACCATAGTTTATGCTCCTCCCATAAATTTATCCCAACCTTCCAGCCTTGCCCATTTCCTCTTCTATCCTTCTCATCTTTGATCCAACCAATCCCCTTGGAGCCCACTCCTTGCTCAACTGGTTGCTCAAGCTACCACTGGGCCTTACCTTTGACATCTTGGAGTAATTCTGTATTTGGAGGTTCAGAATTGAATGCATCAAAGCTGGCAGTGTGACACTTCAGGGACTTTGTACTTCTTTTGGTTCAATCTCTGATCTAGAAATATGAAAAGTTGTTTTCTTCAGCAGCTATACTCTTCCCTACAAAGTTGCTCATCATAAAGCTTTAAAAGAAGTTTATTGATTCTTTCTAATGATAACTACAACATAGTGTAATATCAGACAATGACGATTCAGTGACTTCTGTCACTTTTGATTCTCAGAGGAGCTATCACTCAGTTGAAACTATGAGCCTCTCCCACAAAGTCTATGTAGCCTTTGATGCAGTCTGGGTGCCCATCCTCCCCACATTCTGCTTGTAAGCATTCTATACAGGCAGTCGCAATGTCTGCCATTATCGCATTGTTCCACAGGCTTTCAGCTGTACTCAACTTCTTCGTATTTATAAAAGTTAACCAGATGTCCTATGCTGATGAAATCACCCATGATACATCTGTCAAAGGATGTCATCTTTCAGAGTGGTTCCACATGGGTTAATTTTATTACCTCTGGTTGAAATTGTCAAAGCCCAAATCAAACAGAGAGTAGAGATGGATTATGGTGGTATTCTGTCCCCATCAGACTGACACACCCCTCTCCCTTTGTGGTTTGTTTCAGTCTTGACTTGATTGGTGAGGTTTCCTCCTGTAGATTTCATCCTCTGGAGTCAGAGAGGAAAACACAGCTGTGCCTCACTTCATTCCTAGTCCCCCAATTTCCATTTAGGCAGATGTGAAGTGTCTTCAGAAACTGCTGTTTCTTAAGCTGATGCTCATAATGTTCCAAAGCAGAAAATGCAAGCGAGGCACACTGAAACTGCTGCCACCTACCAGCCAGAAGTTGCATATGTAAATTTTGCTTCTTTTTTTTTGCATTTCTTTGTACTATTTTCACATTTATGTACTGAATTAATGTAGTGTAAGTTCCTTTTAAACCATGAGATAATGTTGCACAGGACTTGCAGACATGGAATTTGGAGTAAGGTCAACATGCATTTGAGAGCCAGCTCTTATTACATTAAGGATCTTATAGAAGTTTCTTCTCTAAGCCTCTGTTTTCTCAGGTGAATATTGAGGATAACAATTCCTATCTTAAAGAGCTGATGTGAGAATTCACTAGATATATCCATTCTACAATTATCTTTTAACATCTATAAGAATTAAACCAAGAGCAGAGGATGTAGCTGTGAGCAAGTCAAGAGCGTCCCTCTACTCCTTCTGGATCTCTAAGTTTATTGCTTTCATAAGCAATTACAATTGTGTAAATGTCGTGGAAGAAAAATCGAGCATGTTTTAAGAATACATAACATGACATCTACATAGTCTAGGTCATGGAAGGAAATTGTCACAGTATACTAGGTCAGGAAAAATGTTCAATTGCTAAGATAGGACATCCTTGATTCATCTATTCCTGGATATTTTGGCTGAGTGCTGAAAAATGCAGAGCAAATAGCTAGACATAAAAGGTTCTGGGGAGGATGGAGAAGGGAGAGCATGAAGCAGTAATAAAGATTTAAGAAACCCAAACAAGCCCTGCTGGAAGACTCTAAGGAAATGCATGCAGGTCAGCCTTGGCCTGTGTGGAAGGAGCTCGATAAGGACTGCATTACTAAGTGCTGGATATGTGGTATGTTCTCAATAAACAGTAACTATATCATTCAAAAAACATGTATTAATTGGCTTCTAAGTAGTAGGCAGTGTTCTTATTAGTAACAACTTTGGAACTGTCGTTTTCTTGCTTTTTTTTTTTTTTCTGTAGGACATCTAGCAGAGCCTCCCTTCTGTGAGTATAATCCACAAATGTAGATTTGTGGCCTAAAATCAGATTGTCCTCAGGCAAACAGCAACTCTTTTATTTTTATTATTTCACATTTTATAAAGGCCAACATCTCCACTGCCCGCATGGGACACTTAAGTCTAATTGTCAATATAAGCAGTTAAAACGACTCACTCCTCAGAAGTCCAGGAGAATGCCCGTCACCCCAGGCAAGAGCTTTGGGAAGCTTGGCAGCTTTTAAATGCCTCATTTTGAATAAGCAGGGTACTTTTCTGGAAAGATTTAAGGCCATGTTATGTAACTTGCAATTAGTGGCTTCCCACAAATTATATATCAGTGCAGAAAGTAGAATCTCCTTCAAGTGCTTTGTTGACTGGCTCACGAGATTGCACTTCATTGTTGTTCAGTGGTGATGTATTTCTCACCTGCCCCTCGCTTTTTCCCCCACTTAGGTGCACATCCCAGTTGTGTGTCCCAGAACACCCTACCTGGGCCTTTATAAGGACCTTAACCAGGGAAACACAAAAGCAATGTCACATGTTGCCTGGAAGAGAGATATTGTATTTTCTTGGTAGGAATTTTTTTTCCAGTTCGTTTTCAGTCTGGGGGTGACACCTAACCTATGCTGGTTTATCACCTTTATGGCAGAAAATAAAAGATGCACAGGAACAATAAAAATATACTCACAGAAGTTAAATATGACACAGTTGCCACGAGTGGGCCAAATCAATTTTTTTCACCGACGGTAGAGGCAAAGTTAGCAAGGAGATGGGAGAGTCTGATTCTTCAGACAGAAAACTCTTTTAGGGATCCCTGGGTGGCACAGTGGTTTGGAGCCTGCCTTTGGCCCAGGGTGCGATCCTGGAGACCTGGGATCAAATCCCACATCGGGCTCCCGGTGCATGGAGCCTGCTTCTCCCTCTGCCTGTGTCTCTGCCTCTCTCTCTCTCTCTCTCTCTCTCTGTGACTATCATAAATAAATAAAAATTAAAAAAAATTTTAAATAAAAAAAAAAGAAAACTCTTAACGGCACCAACGCCTAATCAGACAGTGAATAATTCTGAACCACAGAACAATTTTGTCAAAGGCTCTTTGCCTCTGCTAAACAGGTTTTGGGGAGAGGTTGCCTTCTGGCAGAGGCAGAGTATATTTGATCATTTCGGGGACATGGCTGATTGACATTAGCATTTGGGTAGAAGCTGACAAGGTTGCGATGTGATGGTAACACCCAAAGGGAGGCCCTCCAACTCGTGACTGTCAGCTGGGAGCCGATTCAGGCACAATGCAGGGCCTGCTATATGTATAACAGCACTGCACTGTTAAAAAAAAAAAAAAAAAGATAGATAATATGATATTTAGGAGTCTTAGACTCTGCCTGGCTGGGCCTGGCCTGGCCCCTTTCCAGCTCTCAGACACTGACCAGATTCCCTGAGGGCTCTAGGCTTCTATTTCCTGATCTATCAAGTGAAGGAATTAGGCAGATAATCCGTAAAAATTAGTTCTGATGGAAAAACTGCACCTTTCTGGATTCCCATCTCAGGTCATTCTGTAATTCTATATCTCGGGACAGCACTATTGAACACCTGGACCTTGATTCTGGAGAAACAACAATAATGCATGTTTTCTAATGTACTCTGACGCTTAATGTAGACACCATATGTGAAAAATCTCCAGGAAAGGGCCAGCCACATAGGAAATCTGAGTACCCATGCAGGAGCCATGCTAACAATGACTTGGAAAAGAAAATGATTTTTCTTGAAAATAATTCCTGGGTACCAGGTAGACCCTCACCCAAGCAAATGATTTCTCAGAGCTAGCATTTGAACAGATTAGCAGAGGTGAGCGGGATCTGGATAAAGAAGAGAAGAAGCTAAGGTTTAAAACAGCCTTTGCAGCCCCCTGGTTGCCCTTAAAAGCAGCAGATGATGACCACAGCTTTGGAGTACAATCTGAAATCTGGCATTGTGATGCCCCCAGCTATGGTTTTCTTTTTTAAAATTCCCCTGGCTATTCGGGATCTTTTCTGATTCCACACAAATCTTAAAATAATTTATTCCAACTCTCTGAAGAAAGTCCATGGTATTTTGATAGGGATTGCATTAAACGTGTAAATTGCCCTGGGCAACATTGACATTTTCACAATATTAATTCTGCCAATCCATGAGCATGGAATATTTTTCCATCTCTTTGTGTCTTCCTCAATTTCTTTCAGAAATGTTCTATAGTTTTTAGGGTATAGATCCTTTACCTCTTTGGTTAGGTTTATTCCTAGGTATCTTATGCTTTTGGGTGCAATTGTAAATGGTTTGACTTCTTAATTTCTCTTTCTTCAGTCTCATTGTTAGTGTATAGAAATGCCACTGACTTCTGGGCATTGATTTTGTATCCTGTCACACTGCCAAATTGTTGTATGAGTTCTAGCAATCTTGGGGTGGAGGCTTTTGGGTTTCCTATGTAGAGTATCATGTCATCGGCGAAGAGGGAGAGTTTGACTTCTTCTTTGCCAATTTGAATGCCTTTTTTTTTTTTTTAGTTTATGATAGTCACACAGAGAGAGAGAGAGAGAGAGAGAGAGGCAGAGACATAGGCAGAGGGAAAAGCAGTCTCCATGCACCGGGAGCCTGACGTGGGATTCGATCCTGGGTCTCCAGGATCGCGCCCTGGGCCAAAGGCAGGCGCTAAACCGCTGTGCCACCCAGGGATCCCTTGAATGCCTTTAATGTCTTTTTGTTGTCTGATTGCTGAGGCTAGGACTTCCAGTACTATGTTGAATAGCAGTGGTGAGAGTGGACATCCCTGTCTTGTTCCTGATCTTAGGGGAAAGGCTCCCAGTGCTTCCCCATTGAGAATTATATTTGCTGTGGGCTTTTTGTAGATGGCTTTTAAGATGTTGAGGAATGTTCCCTCTATCCCTCCACTCTGAAGAGTTTTGATCAGGAATGGATGCTGTTTTTTGTCAAATGCTTTCTCTGCATCTATTGAGAGGATCATATGGTTCTTGGTTTTTCTCTTGCTGATATGATGAATCACACTGATTGTTTTACAAGTGTTGAACCAGCCTTGTGTCCCGGGAATAAATCCTACTTGGTCATGGTGAATAATTTTCTTAATGTACTGCTGTATCCTATTGGCTAGTATCTTGTTGAGAATTTTTGCATCCATGTTCATCAGGGATATTGGTCTATAATTCTCCTTTTTGGTGGGGTCTTTGTCTGGTTTTGGAATTAATGTGATGCTGGCCTCATAGAATGAATTTGGAAGTACTCCATCTCTAAAGCTGTGGTCATCAAGACAGTGTGGTACTGGCACAAAACAGACACATAGGTCAATGGAACAGAATAGAGAATCCAGAAGTGGACCTTCAACTTTATGGTCAACTAATATTCGATAAAGGAGGAAAGACTATCCACTGGAAGAAAGACAGTCTCTTCAATAAATGGTGCTGGGAAAATTGGACATCCACATGCAGAAGAATGAAACTAGGCCACTCTCTTGCACCATACAGAAAGATAAACTCAAAATGGATGAAAGATCTAAATGTGAGACAAGATTCCATCAAAATCCTAGAGGAGAACACAGGCAACACCCTTTTTGAACTCGCCACAGTATCTTCTTGCAAGATACATCCACGAATGCAAAAGAAACAAAAGCAAAAATGAACTATTGGGACTTCATCAAGATAAGAAGCTTTTGCACAGCAAAGGATACAGTCAACAAAACTAAAAGACAACCTACAGAATGGGAGAAGATATTTGCAAGCGATGTATCAGATAAAGGGCTAGTTTCCAAGATCTATAAAGAACTTATTAAACTCAACAGCAAAGAAACAAACAATCCAATCATGAAATGGGCAAAAGACATGAACAGAAATCTCACAGAGGAAGACATAGACATGGCCGACATGCACATAAGAAAATGCTCTGCATCACTTGCCATCAGGGAAATACAAATCAAAACCACAATGAGATACCACCTCACACCAGTGAGAATGGGGAAAATTAACAAGACAGGAAACCACAAATGTTGGAGAGGATGTGGAGAAAAGGGAACCCTCTTGCACTGTTGGTGGGAATGTGAACTGGTGCAGCCACTCTGGAAAACTGTGTGGAGGCTCCTCAAATAGTTAAAAATAGATCTTCCCTACGACCCAGCAATTGCACTGCTGGGGATTTACCCCAAAGATACAGATGCAATGAAACACCGGGACACCTGCACCCCGATGTTTATAGCAACAATGTCCACAATAGCCAAACTGTGGAAGGAGCCTCAGTGTCCATCGAAGGATGAATGGATAAAGAAGATGTGGTTTATGTCTACAATGGAATATTACTCAGCCATTAGAAATGACAAATACTCACCATTTGCTTTGACGTGGATGGAACTGGAGGGTATTATGCTGAATGAAATAGTCAGCTGGAGAAGGACAAACATTATATGTTCTCATTCATTTGGGGAATATAAATAATAGTGAAAGGGAATAGAAGGGAAGGGAGAAGAAATGGGTAGGAAATATCAGAAAGGGAGACAGAACATGAAGACTCCTAACTCTGGGAAATGAACTAAGGGTGGTGGAAGGGGAGGAGGGCGGGGAGGTGGGGGTGAATGGGTGATGGGCACTGAGGGGGGCACTTGACGGGATGAGCACTGGCTGTTATTCTGTATGTTGGCAAATTGAACACCAATAAAAAATAAATTTATTATTAAAAAAAAAAAAGAAGCAGCGGATGACCATGATGAGGAAGGTTGTTAGACAACTACGATAGGATGAGAGAAGTTGAGCTCCAGACCCATGGGTGCAGGATCAGTGGACACCATCTCACTACTGTGTTGGGTTTGTACTTCTGATCTCCTCCCAGAAGCATCCAGTAAGGAGTCTAGAAGACCAGGGGACTGAAGTCAGACGTTGTGGCTGAGGTAACTAGTTTTCCCTCAAAAAATGCACACTCTTTCCATGGTGGAGCAAGTGCAAGAACAAAGCTGCCCACCGAGGGCCTCCACTCACACCTCCCACTTCTGTATACACATCCAGCCATGTGACCTGCCCTCCTCAAATGTGCATATATAGAAATGGGATGTGGCACTTCCGGGCTGGGTTCTTAGGCAACAAAGATCACACTCTGCCTTCTTCTCTTTCTGTACATCAGCTGCCAGATGCAGATGTACCAGGGCCTTAGGAAAAAGATGAAAACCTGCCTAAGGGGGGCCCGAGGCCACCGAGTTCCCCACATCCAGGAAAGTTGTCTTTGAGACAGGAATACCCATGTTGCATTCTGACATGAGTGAAAAATAGATTTCTATTATAGTAAGTGACAGGATGTTATGGTTTATTAGTTGTGCTAACAGGAAGAATGTCCTGATATGGCAACAGGGGGAGACCTTGAAAACACTCTTAGAAAAAAAAAAACCTTATATATAAAGGACTTACACATGGCATTATGAGATTCACATGATGTTCTAGACTAGGAGACTAACAAAAATCTCAGAAAGCTTGTGGAGGAGTGGGGTGAGGTTTCACTGGAAGAAGCATGAAAAAACTTTACGGGGTGATCTTTAGGTTTTTGATTTTTTAAAAGATTTTATTTATTGATCCATGAAACACAGGGAGAGCGGCAGAGAAATAGGCAGAGGGAGAAGCAGGCTCTCTGCAGGGAGACTCATGTGGGACTTGATGCCAGGGCCCCAGGATCACACCCTGAATGGAAGGTAGACACTCAATCACTGAGCCATGTAAATGTCCCAGGTTTTTGATATTGACATGGGTTTAGGTTCCACAAGAGTCTGATTTTTCAAAAGTCAGCAAATATGCAGTTAAGATTTGTGCACTTCTGGTATATAAATTTCACACCCCCAAACACTTATAAACAAATATTGAACTCTAGTTAATGATAGGTATGCTGTAAAACTTAGAGGAAAGATTTAGTCATGTCTACTCGGGAATGCGTCAAAGGTGAGATGAATCACATACAGTTCACAGACAAACCACTGAAACTGAGAGAGGTTCACAGCAAGTAGTCTAACCTTTACTCTAAGAATGACATCGGGTGGGATTTGAATCCAGTTCTCTCTCATTCCAAGTCTTTGCTCCTTCCACCCTACACTGGAATTAATAGGAAGAAAATCTAAATGACTCCATATGACTCACTGTGAGAAGAAAGATTCCAGGGAAGGGAAGAAGACTGTGAAAAGTTAGAATTCCACAGGAAGACCAGGTAAAAATATAGAGTTTCAACAATAGACTGCTAATTGGCACTAACGCTCATATCTAATGTGGGGTTTTCTGAGGGCTGTGACATTCATGGATGACTAATTAACCTGTGTGGCAAATCCATCCCATTTGCTGCCATGACACAGCCAATCAAGACTGGCTTACTGTTTGCTCATTTGGAAAATGATTAGGATTCCCATTTAGACTTAATTACAGTGCAAAGGTTGACAATTATCTTCTCTATAGAAGCATCAGATGCTTCAATATCTCAGTGAACATGTGCCTATAATTATGTACATAATTTGTCTGGCAGAAAATGTAACCCAGTCATTACCTGGATCTTATGCCTATAATTAGAGATCATAAAAATACCAAATGGGAGAAGTAGGTTGGTGGGATATTAGGCCCGTTATAATATAAGAATCTATAGGGAGCTGTTAGCGGGGACTCAGTAGCAACCAACATCTTTTGGATTGCTGCCCTCTGTTAAAGATAATTAAGAAGTGTGAGAGAAAGGTGAAAATCATGACAGAGTGAGAAAGCACAGCACAATTGCTTTTCCAGGTCTTGACTGCAATCATTAAAAGTCTCATAGGTACCCAGATTCAACACAACTAAAACCAAACTCATTAACCAACCCTTGCCCTACCATACTTACTACTCCTCTTGTGTTTGCTGTCTTAACTATGGCTAGGCACTCTAGAGACATATGTAACCATTGCAACCTATTTCAATCCTTCCAGTCAAAGAGATGAAATTCTAATCATTGAATGTTTCTTGGTGGCATCACGTCTCCATGGTGTGATCCTTCCATACTTCTGCTTTCATCACTGTTGTAGAGTTAGTTGCAAGAGAAGGGAGAAATGGTTTTGCCTCTCTCTAGATCCTCTTCTCTGATGCTCCCCTTCTACGTTTTCTTCACCATGACCATTTCTCTAGTCACAAAGAAAATTATGTCACTCTACCTTCAAAAGAGTTAAGAATGTCCATCTTTTTCCTAAACAGCATTTATCAGGGCACATCAAGAATTTTATACTTTGGATTCTGTGCCAGCTTATCCTTTCCTGACCTACTCTTCAATTTAGGTAGCTTCAGTAGATGACTTATACTGAATATAGAATGCAGTATGCTCATTATTTCAGTTATGTTTGCAGGCTAGCTGACTACTCCAAAACTGTGTATGCTATTTCCTCCTCCTGAAATGCCAATCGCTCCTTCTATTTAACTCCTACATGTCTTTTAAGGTTAACTTTCATGCCAATTGCTCAACTTGCTCCACATTCTCTAAAAAAAAAAAAAAAAAAAAACAGTCTCTCCACAATACCTCTATAGTATTAGATTCAACCCTCTTTTATCCTAAATTGAAATATCATTGTCTATGTCTTGCGTATTTATCCCTGTGGTTAATAGGTAAGTGTGAAGTCATGTCTTATTTACTTTAAAATCCCTTTATATAGCACACAGCCTGGTACATGGTAGGTGCTGAATACATGTTCTACCGATTATGAAATTGATTCACTGAAGGAATAGATAAATGGTTCTGTGATACATGTATTCCTAGGCTTGGTGCACTCCCAAGAACAAGTTTAATACCTGTGGTTGCCAGCTTCCAAGAGATACACCAATGATCTCTATCCCCTACTATTCACATTGTGTAGTTCCTTTCTACATTCTACTGGAACTGGTCTATGTGTCCATTAGTCATGGTATTATCCTTCTGAGAATGGGCTAAAAGACTGTATAGCTTCCATCACTCTGTCTCTTGATATCTCTGCCTTTCTGTCTTTCTGTCTCTCTCTCCACTCACCCTAGTATAAACCAGCTGTCATGGTGTGAGCAGTCCTATGGAGGGGTTCACAGGGGAAGAAAGTGAGGCCTCCCCCCCACAGTCACCTGAGTGAGCTTGTAACTCACCTCAAACTCAGCCAAGCCTGCAGGTGACTGAGGCCCCAGGAGTCAGCTTGACAAAATCCTCATGAGACTTAGAGATGGAGAACCAGAACCACCCAGCTCAGCTCCTCCCAGATTCCCAGACCTTATATGACACAATAAGTGTGTATTACTATAAGCTGTTATGTTTTGGAGTAAATTTATATGTAGCAATAAGTAATTAACTTACTTCCTAATAAATTTCTGTGGATGTTATTAAAAGTAGTAAGAAGGAAGTGGTTTTTTTCCTCTTCTTCAATTTTTAGTCAAAGGATTTTGTTGTTACTAGGATAGACACCTGGGTGGTAGTGTCTATGTGAAGCCAAACACCTGGGCTTTGTCTCCATCACAAAGAACCTCTCAGATACAATGAAGAGGTAGTAATGATCTCACTTCTTGGAGTGAATATTTGTGCTAATTAGCAGCATGTTAAAGTATAGCATGTCAAGCAATAAGCTATTTGTACTTAATCTTCCAACACGTTTTTTAATAGAAAGAATGTGATGCCAAGGAAATGAATGTTAAACTACTATATCTAGTTAGACCTTGCAAAGTAGCACTATTTTCCTAGCTTTGTAGTTCGATGTCTAATTGCTAAACTAATAAAATTTCTGATTGCTATGGTTAAAAATAAGAACATTCATTTTGTTTCAACAATATTGGAACATGAAAAAATATATAATACTACCTAGAAGGGACCTTATTTATGCACTTTTAAGAAATTCAGGAAGGGATTTTAAAAATGCAGTATTGCTCAGGATTCCACAGTCTTTATACTCAAATATACTTCCATGAAAGTGTTTATATTTATAATAATTAAGAAAATGTCATAAATTACAGACATAATAAACATTGTCTATACTAATTTAATAATTTTATGGTTTATACTAACTTGTTCATCCATATTCAGCTACTCACCAAACATTTATGGAATGTCAACTATTAACTGATCAACAGTTTTAATATTGTTAATATTATGGGGTACAAGAACCAAAAATTATGGACTTTCAGCATGAACAAACCTCTCAAGTTAGAACTTTTCCTTCTCCCTCTGGAAATCATCTGAAAGACACACACACACACACACACACACACACACACACCAAAGAAACCAAACAAGATCCTTGCATGCTGTGTTCAGTAAAACTAAGAGACAAATATAATTCCTAGACCTCAAAATATTTCTAAGGATTGTGAAAAGCAGCTGGCACTGAACAGAAGCCATACCAGAAGAACAGAATAATAAAGTAATGGGAGAAATCTCAGTGGCAATAGGTCTCAGCATTGATTGATCTCAGAAAGTAGCAACAATACATACTTCCTAAAGGAAGCACAGAACCCTGAAGTGAAAAACTTGGATCTCTTATTCACAATATTCTGAGTAAGAGCTGGGCAGACTGGGCTGATGAAAAATCTTTGGTGGACCCCATCTGGTTGAAAGAAGCTCAAGGTAGCAAGGTGACTCAGAAAAGTAGATTGGTCATATCTGCTGGCAGTTCATGACACAAAGAAGAGAGATTTTGAGTTATGAAAACCAGCTACACCAGAACAGTGTCTCGATTCCTTCTTATAAGAAGCTTTTATAATTATCTTGCCCACAAAATACAATTTATTCAATGATAAATAATCAAAGGAGCTAACACAACATTGACACAAAGATTTAAAAGGAAATAAAAATCAGGAAATGACAAACATAATAATAGACTAAAAATGCATACATGTATGTATGTGCACACACAAATTTGTCATGGAATAGATAAAAATTGTAGCCAAATAAATTTGACACAAATTTTTAAATCCTAAAGAATACAACCTTTCCATGGAGAACCATGAAGCCAAAATCAAAGAATTCAGAGAAAATACGGTAAGTGTAGCAGGAAGATATTAAATGTAGGCTAGAACATTTCAGAGATGAAATAAATGAAAAATAAAACCATTACAAAAATCAAAACAAAGTCGAAAGACATGCAAAATAGACTATATGCAGAGGAAGTCACAGTAAAGATATAGAAGGTAGAAATGAGATATCCAATATTAAAAAGGAAATAAATATTTAGAAAGAGAACAATAGATTATACACTACAGACATAGGATATCTAGCATGTATATCATTTAAGTCCTGGAAGATGAATGTCAAACTATGAATGAAACAAATATTAAATGTATAATTCAAAAATACTTCCTGACACATAAAGGCTATCAACCTACATATTGAAGGGGCTCACAATATACTAGAGAAGATTTAAGAGTTAATACTAATAGAATAGTTGATACTGTGATATACTCCAAGGACACCATTCCATATTTATTTCTTCCTCAATAAAAGGAATGATTTCTTAGAAATCATGTTTCTTGGAAAACAAGACAAAAAGATTGAGCAACTCATTTATGAGAGGAAACAAAAATCAAGCTGAGTTCAGATTTATCCCAAACGATATTCATTGATAGAAAACAGCAGGGCAACACCTACAAGATTCTTAAGGAAAGAAAGTATAAGGCAAGTATTTTATACCCAACAAAGCTTTCTTTATGTGTCCAGTTCACAAGCAATTTTCAACATGGGGAATCTCAGAAAATATTTACCCATGAATCCTTCTTGTCACGAGTAATAGAAAGAAACTTTATGAACCAAGAAAAGACTGAGGAGGCGAAAGGAAAAAAATCGGAGGTGGCCAATATGTTCAGTGCATTTGAGTGGAAAGGAAGATTAAAACAGGTGCATATGAGAGTACAAGAACAGAATGTACATGTCTATGTCCTGCCAACATAGACATGATCCAACGGGCACAAACTGGGAAGGAAAGGAAAGTGAGAGGTACAATAGGTTCACTGAATACTTCATCAATAATTGCTGGATAGAAATTATTTTATCTAAAGCTGCCAAAAAATGTAAGAGAAAATAAGCATATTATTGCTCATAGCAACTACTAATAGTTACTTCCAAGGAAACAGGAGAATACTAGTAAGATAATTGAATTTATCTGTTTTTTCATAATAGTTAAGGTAGACAAAATTAAGCAAAAGTATAGACTATTTAAATAACCTAACTTTTTTTAGAGAAAGAGAGACAGAGAGTACATGTCCATGTGCAGGGATTGAGGCAGAGGGAGAGTGTTAAGCAGGCTAGAAAAGACAACAAAATGAACTTAAGGAAAGCAGAAGGGATCAATAAAGATAAATTAAATTAAATTGTTAGAAATCAGTCTTAAAAATAAAATAATCCACAAGCTAATTTAAATCAATTATCTACTAATCAATAAAGATGAAAAGAAATTTTTAAAAAGGGCACAAAAATAAATTAAAAAAATAAAAAGGGCACAAAAATGTTGGGGCAAGTAACATAAGGAGCAGGAGAAATTAAGGGAATCATAAAAATAATGTTACTCAACTTCATGCAAATGGATTTGAAAATCATCATGATATGGACATTTTTTTGTGAAATTAGTAAAGCATAAGAAGTTCAGTCTCCAAAAGAGACATGGAAAAAAGTTGTTGAAGAACTACTCAAGGGGGAAAAAATCACCAGGGAAATTAAACTAACCTTTAAAAAGTAGATAATTACAATGTTATTTAAACTATTCCATAGTCATAGGCAAAGAAGAAAACTTTCCAAATACTTCCTATGAGATGAACATTTAACTTTTACCATAGCCTGAAAAAGTTGAATCATACACTAAGCAAACTATAGACCTAATCCTTCTTATGCATATCCTAAATCATATCCTAACATATCACTTCAAAAAATAAAATATGTAAAACTAGAATACTTAGTTATTAACAAAGAGTACATTTTAAAATAATAATGATCAAGTAGTGCTTATTGCAGCCATATGGAAAGAATGTAACATGAAATCAAGAGTCCATTTCTGGTCTACAGTTCATTGTTAAAACTTTGACTTGTGGTTATTAGTTAAGTTGTATTCAGTAATAACACTGAGTCAAGCATTTTTTAAAGATTTTATTTATTTATTCATGAAAGACACACACACACAGAGGCAGAGACATAGGCAGAGGGAGAAGCAGGCTTCTTGCAGGGAGCCCGATATGGGGCTCGATCCCAGGACCCCTGGATCACACCCTGAGCCAAAGTCAGACGCTCAACCACTGAACCACCTAGATGTTCCTCAAGCATTGTTTTAAGCACTTTACATCTATTAATTCATTTTATCCTTGCAGATGTTCATTTCTGCATTATGTAAATGTGGAAAGGAAGGCATACTTTTTTTAAAAAAGATTTTATGTATTTATTCATGAGATATACAGAGAGAGAGACACAGAGACATAGGCAGAGGGAGAAGCAGACTCCATGCAGGGAGCCCAATGTGAGACTTGATCCTGGGACTCCAGGATCATGCCCTAGGCCAAAGGCAGACACTCAACGGCTGAGCCACCCAGATGTCCCAGAAGGCATACTTTTAAGTAACTTCCCCAACTTCACACAGTAATTTCTGGAGATAAAATTGGATCCCAAGTAATCTGGCTCCAGAGACCATAATTTTACTCACTTTATTTATTCTCACTTTTTATTCCAGGACCCAAATTAAGATATTTTTCCAATTTCCTAATGCTCATATTACATTCAACATATTCAGCCAGAAATGAGTTTGGTTATTATATTACTGCAAAAGAGAGGCTAGTTTTGTTTCTGAGGCATCTCAGAAGCCATGTATGTTCTCAAGGGTGATAATTCATGCAAGGCCCTTAGCGCATGCATGGCCATAGCAAGTCTTCACCAGTTTCGGTTGCCATTAGGACTGTCAGGGAAGGATGTAGGTGTAGATGTTTACCTTTCTGTGCATTTCATATGGTATCATGAGTGACCATACAACTTCTGACAAGCAGAAAGAAAGATGCCTTTTATATTTGTTCCAAGGTCTTTATTTTCCTGTATTGAGTCTGATCCTCGTCTTCACACCTCAAAAACACCTCCAGGTGTTGAGAAAAACTAATAGTAAGGAAAATATGTTATATATTTAGAATGAAATATTATTTAGCCTTAGAAAAGAAGGAAACCCTGCCTTTTGTGACAACATGGATAAACAGGGAGGACATGATAAGTGAAACAGGTCAGACACAGAAAGACAAATACTGCATGATTCTATTTTATATAAAGTTTCAAAAATTGTTAAATGCACAGAGGCAGAATGTAGACTGGTGGTTGCCATGGGCAGGAGAAATAGAATATTGGTCAGGTGGTACAAAGTTTCAGTTATGCAAGGTGAATGAGTTCTGGAGAGCTAGTGAACACCAATATGACTACAGTTAATACTGTAACTGTATGAAATTCCTAACAGGGTAGATCTTAAGAGCTCTTATCACAAAAACTGGAATTAAGGTTATGGATATGTTAATTAGCCTGGTAGTGCTAATCGCAACACTCACCTATATCAAAACCTCAAGTTGTACACCTTAAATATACACAATTCTTATTTGTCAATTATATATCCCTAAGGATGGAAAAAAATAGAATTATTCTGCTCAGTTGGTGACAACTCCATAATAAATGTACTTTATAAGTTCAAAGATGTATGCGTTTTCCTTGCAGGATAAGCCTGTGCAATTTGAAAGGGCCAGAGGCTTGGAATCATCGTGAATAGTGTCAACAAAAACAAATCCCACCAACGAACAGAGTGGGAGTGAGCAGTAGGGCAGAGTGAACCCTGCACATCCAATGCTTCCTTGAGGCAGGGCATTTTTTCTGTACCGTTCACCCTCCAGGGACTCATCCAGCCTCATTCCAAACCTCATTTTTCTACCGGTGAATGTTAGCATGAGGAGCGATGGAACAAGATTTCCAAATGAGAAGTGGTTAATCCTTTGTTTTCATGTGGCTACACAGGCTCTTGACGTTAATACCAGGAGGTGTCAACTGCACCCTATCATTTGTATGCATGTCAGCTTTGTAATATTACTTAGCGCTAATAGATTAGGATTTCAGGGCATTCTGCATTGGCAGATTTCCTGGGAGGAGGGGGAAGGACAGGTGAGCATCTTCACAGGCAAGAAAAGAAGCTAATTCATGTTTCTGCCTCCTGCCTCTAGTGAAGAGTAAGCTCCTTCAAGTGTCTCTGATTACAGGCCACCGTGTGATTTCTTAGTAAATAGCAATTAGTGGTGACAATGAATGCTAATGCCATATGAAAATAAACTGAGAAGGCCAGCCCAGGATTTAGGAGGATCGAAACTCCCTCTTGGTAGGAGAATACTCAGCAGTTTAAACAATCACATGGTTCCAAAGTATTATTTATCCAGGAAAATAAAAAGCAGAGTACCAAATGTGCATTCTTAATGTAATAAAATATGAATTCAGGAGGATGTATATCTATCTATCATCTATCTATCATCTATCTATCTCACTCTGTGAACAAGGACCAATTCCATTGCTTTTTTTTCCTCCAATACTTTTGTAAACCACAATAAAATAAATTCCTAAAAATAAATTGAAATCACAAGCAGGCATTCAGGGGCACCTGAGTGGCTCAGTCAGTTGCATGTCTGCCTTTAGCTCAGGTCATGATCTCAGAGTCCTGGGATTGAGCCCCAGGTCAGGCTCCATACTCAGTGGGGAGTTTGCTTGAGGATTCTCTCTCTCCCTCTGCCCCTCCCCCTTCTGTGTGCTCTCTTTCTCTGTAAATCAATCATCAATCAATCAATACAATCTTTAAAAAAAAAGCAGACATTCAAAGTATATGCTCATTTAAATAAATTAGATTCAACAAATACACACACACTATATGTATATACACACAGTTATGTACACACACACTAGTTCAAACTTTGGTTAACTAATAATAAAAGTTAAAGATCAAAGGAGTCCCTTTACTTTTCCACCATTAATTGCCTTTTTATACAGCTCTCAGTTGACGAGGAACAACAGTATCAGAGATGTCCTTTGTGCCTATTCAGCATTTTTGGCTGGCCTACTCATTCCTTATTTCAGCTTTCCATGGCCCCAACATACTTTACACAGACACAAGCTGACTTCCCCTTGACTGGTTCTTACTTTGTTCTTCTAGTCACATCAGCTGGAGCTGTCCCCATGACAGCAAGGCTTGGGTGTCCTGGGACCCCCCTCAGTTTGGTGCACCTAGAACACAGAAGTGCAAGGCTGTAGCACTCCAATGGGTGATGTTCTGCTCAGCGGGAGGAGTAGCTAGTATATGAATTTCCCCTCTTTCTTCCCCCAGACACACTGTTTGAGGTTCTCTCAGAGGACAATCTCATAGAATAGGGCACTGAGGGACACCTGGGTGTCTCAGAGGTTAAGCATCTGTCTTCAACTCAGGGTGTGATCCCAGGGTCCTGGGATCGAGTCCCACATTGGGTTCCCTGCAGGGAGCATGCTTCTCCCTCTGCCTGTGTCTCTGCCTCTCTGTGTGTCTCTCATGAATAAATAAATATAATCTTAAAAAAAAAAAAAGCACTGAGTGGCTACCCATCGTGTCTCTCTTCCTCAACGTGACTTCCCCCATGATGTCTCAATTCTGTCTGTCCCTTTATTTTACAGATGCAGAAGTAAGAACCATTAATTTGGGGCCATGGCAAGGGTTCTAGTCCTCTTTCCATGATATCAGTGAACCTCCCATGAGCTGAAGAGTCACAGGGGGTCTTTAAAGCTATTATTCCAGTGTTTCTAGATTCAACTATATTGAAATGCCCACCATGAGGAAACATTTGCATGCTAAGGTGGATCTGACATTACACTCCGTGGTTGTATTGTGTCCTCGGGCTGTCATTAAAAAAATACAAGTGAGGGAACTAAATAACAGAAGTTCTCTCACTTTGGAGGTCAGAAATTTAAAATTAAAGTGTCAGTAGGACCATGCTTCCTGTATGACTTGAGGAAGAGTCCTTCCTTTTCTATTTCTAAATTCTGGTGATGAGCACACTTGTGGATGTCCCTTGGCTTACAGGTACATCACACAATCTCTGCCTCTGTCAACATGTGGCAATATATTATTTTCTGTGTCCTTACGTGTTGATGTCTGGGGTTTTGCTGACCCTGGAGCAGTCCCCTGGGGTCCGGCTGACCCTGGAGGGACTGCCTCTCCCAAAACCAGCCACTTCCTAGAAAGAATAACTCTAGTTGAAGATCTCCTTTTTCAAAGCAAACCAGCCAATCTAGAGCCTATGTCCCTACCACTTCCTTTATGGCCTGTAATTCTGAGAGCCACTAATCCACCTGCCCTAATCACCCCAGCTCCAGATACCTGACAACTCAGGACAGCCCGTGTGCTCCAGAGCCCACTGAAAAATTTTCAAACTAGGTAATCCTAAACTGGCTTACTATGCTTCACTTGTTCCTTCCCAAAGAAACCATAATAAAGACTCTTACCCTCATTTTTCTCCCTCTTTCTCCTAACCAATCTATGTGCTTCCTTGTGTGGCTATATGTGGTATGACATGCCTCCTACCTCTATGGAACTATGAGTGCAATCTTCTTCATTTATAATGGGCTGTGTGCCCTCCCACAGCCTGGGTACCCTTAAAACACATGATGTTTTTCCTGTGTGTGTCTCTTCTCCGCTCCTGATAAAGACAGAAGTCATAATGGATTAAGGCCCACCCTAATTGACCATGACCTCATCTCAAACTGGTAACATCTGTAAAATTTCTATAAAAATTGAGGACGTTAACATATCTCAACATAAGTTTAGATATTTAACATATCTTCTTTGGAGAAGTGGTTTAACCCATAATAATGTTGTGTAGCGGGTATTGAGAATATTCAGTTTTATGATGTCTCATCCCAGTGTTGTCTAGAGCAGGGGTTAGCAAACGTTTTCTGTAAAGGGCCAGATCATGAATATTTTAGGCTTTTGGGGCTGCATGCGCTCTGTCACATTTTTTCCTCCTCTTCTTCTACTTTTTCTCCTCCCCTTCCTCCTTCCTTTTCTTCTTCTTCTTCTTCTTCTTCTTCTTCTTCTTCTTCTTCTTCTTCTTCTTCTTCTTCTTCTTCTTCTTCTTCTCCTTAAAAAATGTTAAAAAGGGGGAGGTACCTAGGTGGTTCAGTTGGTTAAACATCTGCCTTCAGCTCAGGTAATCATCCCAGGGTCCTGGGATCCAGCCCTGCATTGGGCTCTCTGCTCAGCGGGGAGTCTGCTTCTCCCTCTACCTCTCCCCCTAACCCCCCTGCTCATGTTCTTTTTCTTGCTCTCTCTCTCTCTCAGATAAATAAATAAAAATCTTTTTAAAATGTCAAAAAAAAGTTAACTCATGAGTGGTACTGAAACCAGCCACAGACCAGATTTGGCAGGTGAACTACAGTTTTCTGTCCCCGAATCTGTAGCAAGGATCAAATGAAACGAAATGGGAGGAGGAGAGGGGATAAACAATACCTGGCAGATATTCAGTACTCATGGTGTTATTTTTCTCAGCTATATCGTTACAATTAACATCTAGCCCAAAGGTTGCCAGATATTTCTCATCTTAATGGCTAATTGGCAAGCTATATCCTGTTTAAATAGTTTTCAGTGTCAGCTTCCATAACCCAAGTAAGATAAGTTTAAGGAAAGAAGATCAGGAATAGCATCCAATGCCACCCTGGTATACTCCCCGTGAGCCATGCTTAGGGTGACTGTTGGGCACAGTGGTGACAGAGGTGGTGAGGTGTGTAGATGATGCACAGTTTGGGCTTGCTTTAGCCATACGACCACTTAAGCCATACGACCACTAACACTGCTGGAAGAACCAGCAGATGGAAGAACCAGCAGATATTTGATCCTTTTTTCTTCTTGATCAGATAGTTTGGGTTCTTGGCTCCACAAGAAAGGTGCCTACCACCCCCAAGAGGGAGAAAACGGGCTTGAACCAGAGCCAGTTCTACCACCTTTGGAAAAGGCAGTAAATTCTTCTTTTTAAATAGGCCCATTAATGAGGTGAGGGGAATCAAACCAAACACAACACAGCAAACCTATCCTCTATTTTGGGAGGAATGCCAGGGAAGACCCAATAAAACGGATGTCATTGTATCTAAGTACGGTATACTGACTGGCCTCAACAAGCAGGTCAAGTAAGACCAATCTTCCTGATTGGTCCCTTAGTGGCATCATGCCTCCTTTTGTCCTGAGATGTCATCTCTTTGCTGGGAAAAGAAAGAATACCTGGTCATGAATTCCTAATCTTGGCAGAGCAGCCTCCCTGGAGAGCCTGGTAATTAAGGCAGTTGCTTAGTTGGTATGATGATGCTTATGTCCGCCTCTAATACCAAGCACTCTACTTTAAGAACTTCACCTGAGGTCAGATTTCTAGGTATTGCTTGTTCCATGGGGCTGAGAGGAGCACTGAGTGATCCTGACACATTTTAATCACCCGGATGAGTTGGAATGGCGGTGGTGAACCATCTTTAATTCACAGTTCTTGTTACTCACTGCCAGTGACATTTGGGGCAAGATTCTTAAGCTTTTTGAGTTTCCATTTTTTTTCCTCTCTAAATAGGAATGATTATACTTATATATCATAGCACTGTTATAAGGATTAAATGAAATTGTATTAACACAGTCTTTGGAAGATGTTAGGTCGCATTCTTCATTTGGAGTTTCCATCTGCATGGTTAATCCTACGTATTTGGGTCGGTTTGCCAGATTTAGCAAATAGAAATACAGGATGCTCAGCTAAATTTGAATTTCAGGGAAAAAAACAAGCAGTTTTCTAACATCAGGATGTTACATGGGCCATACTTATGCTAAAAATTACTCGCTGTTTTTCTGAAATTCGCATTTAATGGAGCATCTTGTATTTTACCTGGCAACTCTATGTTTGGGAGATCTTAGAATCCTCTTTTCAGAGTATTTTTCATAGAGTGGGTGAAAACTAACAGAGTTATGTTAGAACCCTGAAGCCAAGCTTTTAAGTCCTACTCAGTGTCATGGCAGGGTGTAATCCTTAAACACTCTAGCTTCCGATATTTGAAACAGGAAAAAATATTCTTTGCAGAGTCCTGAAAAGGAGGGGTTGTAAAGACTCTGTAATATAGTTTAAAAAGCAGAAGGAAAAAAAAAACCTCACTTAGGAATTCCCCAAATCTGAGAATAGCTCCTCAAACCTGTTTAAACTTGTCAAAACAATTTACGATTATTTATCCTGAGCCTAGGGAAGAAAAGGCAGGTTATTCTGACCTCAGCCAAGGCCCCTGTGACTCTGAGGAGCCAAGAATTGAATGGAAGCTGGAGAAATACAGAGCATCCGTATCTCATTTTTTTTTTTTTTGAGATTTTATTAATTCATTCATTCATGAGAGACACACAGAGAGAGAGAGGCAGAAACACAGGCAGAGAGAGAAACAGGCTCCATGAAGGGAGCCTGATGTGGGACTCGATCCCGGGACTCCGGAATCACGCCCGGGGCCAAAGGCAGGCGCTCAACCGCTGAGCCACCCAGGCATCCCCTGTATCTCTTTAGAGAGAATTTCTCTTGTCAGCATACCCAGGGAAATGACTGCAAAAGCAGATAGCATTATGGCTTGCACTCAAATTCATAGCCTCCTGACCAAACCAATAGTCAAATGCTTTCCTTAAGGTTAGAGGTACAAAGACAGGAGAGCATATGAGTGTACTAAGTAAGAATTGTCTCATGGAGCTGTCAGGTTTGAAATGATAATGTAATCTTTTTTAAAAAAAGTATTTTACTTATTCATTTGAGAGAGAAAGTGCATGTAGGGGAGGTGAAGAGGGAGAGGGACAAGCATACTCCCTGTGTGGAGTGGAGCCCAACACCGGGCCCAATCTCCCAACCCTGAGATCATGGCCTGAGCTGAAATTGGACATGTAAAGGACTGAGCCACCTGGGTGTCCCCAAACGATTATGTATTCTATAGAAAACCTTTAGCACAGCTCCTAGCGCATAAATATCACTCCTGAAAGAGGTCAGGAAAAGGCATTTGAGAACCAAAATGACCTGGAGGCAGGGTTCAGGGAACACTGGAGACTTCCCAGCTACCTTGATGAAACAAGTCCCATGAAAGACACAGGACAGATTTTTCTTCACTTTACACAGTTTTATAATCTATCAGTGAGACACAGAGAAGCACTAAGTATTGCATGCCAGTGTAGACTCTGGAAATAATGAAGAACTAGAGAAGGCAAAGAAATTTGCTCACCCTACCACTCACCTCACTCCTTAACGCTATCCTCAGCAATGACCAAAAATAGAGGCTCAAGTAAACTATAATATATGCGGTTATTTAAAAGTATAATGGACCCTTGAACAACTGTGGGTTAGGAGCACCTCCCCCTCCCCCACACAGTAAAAAATTCTTGGGTGACTCTCAACTCTCCCCAAAACTTAACAGACTACTATTGACTAGAAGCCTTACTGATAGTATAAAGGGTTAGCACATTGTATAAGTTTTATATATATATGTGTGTATATATATATATACATATATACATATATACATATATACATATAGTATTCTTACAATAAAGTAACCTAGAAAAAAGAAAATGTTATTAAGAAGATAATATGAGAAGGTATTTGAGTAGTTCAGTTGGTTAAGCATCTGACTCTTGATTTCAGCTCAGGTCATGATCTCAGAGTTGGGAGACTGGGCTCTTCATCGGGCTCTGCACTTAGCACAGGGTCTGCTTGAGATTCTCTCTCTCCTTCTCCCTCTGCAACTCCCCCCTCTCTCCCTCTAAAAAAAATAATAAAATAAAATATGAGAAAATGCATTTGCAGTATTGTATTTATTTAAAAAATCCACATAAAAATGGACCTGTGAAGTTCAAAACTGTGTTGTTTAAGAGTCAACCATACATTGCTGAAGAATAAATGTTGTTTTGAGAAAAAGTTTACCATGTCACCAAATTAAGGTAAGTAGCCTACAAGAATTATTTTGATATGTATGAAATTAGAGAGACAAACATCAAAATTGATGTACAATGATTTCCTCTAAGTAGATGGATGATAGGAGATTATACAAAAGGATTGTCTCTTAGAATTTGGGGTTATAGATTTTCTGCACTGAGGATACATCATTTAATTTTCTAATTAGAATACATGAAAAATATGGAAAATTCAGTAAAAATTCAGAGATAACATCCTTCATATATCCTCTCCCCAAAGTAATTTAAGATTTGGTTCAGAGTTGGGGATATACTCATGTAAAAAATGATGGACAAAATCTACATTATCTGTCTGTAAGTTATTTAAAGTTACACAAGTGGAGTGTCAGGAAAGGTTGTATGGATGCAGAAGTTACCAGTGTAGTGGAGCCTCTGGTTTACACGTATGGCATGTTTTGTAGGGGGAATGCCTAAAAGAGCAAGAGAAAGTATAAAGATGAGGAGACGTTTATTTTGAAAAAGAAAATGGTAGAAAGACAATGTGAAATGTGTTTAGATGTTGATCAATAGAACCTTATTTTTTAACTTTTAAAAAAAGATGTTATTTATTTATTTGAGAGAGAGCATGAGTGAGTGAGCAAGAGAGAGAGAGAAAGAGAGAGAGGGAAAACATGAGCAGGGGGAGGGGCAAAGGGAGAGGGAGAAGCAAATTCCTGCTAAGCAGGGAGCCTCACCCAGGGCTCCATCCCAGGACCCAGGGAACATGACCTGAGCCCAAGACAGACAGTTAACTGACTAAGCCACCCAGGCACCCCCTAGAACCTTATTTTTAAGGAAGTGTTTAGATGCATATTGTAGAGATACATCGGGAGAAAATTATTTACTGGTCTTGAATGCCAGGGAGTTGAGATTTTATTTTAATAATATTAAAATAAAACTCAAATGGCTAATCCATCTTCACTCCCACCTGGTTTGTTAATAGTGATGCTCTCTAGAAGCTGTACATCAGATCTGATAAATTGCTTGTATGGTCTAGGGGAAGGGCTATGATAAAACAGTAGACAATTAGCCTATAAAACTTTCCCCATGTTTCCCCCTACTGACACTCCCCACTTGGTTTAGCTTGTCTTTTTTTTTCTTTTTAAGATTTTATTTGTTTATTTATTTATTTATTTATTTATTTATTTATTTATTTATGAGAGAGAGAGAGACAGACAGACAGGCAGAGACAGAGGGAGAAGTAGGCTACTGGCAAAGCTGGGAGCCCCATATGGGACTTGATCCCAGGACCCCCAGATCATGACCTGAGTCAAAGGCAGACACTTAACTGACTAGGCCACGCAGGCGCCCTTAGGCTAAGTCTTATGCCAGTAACTTTCAGCCTTCAAAGAGCCATAGTTTACAAATACGGTGATCCACTCAAGTCAAGTTTAGGAGACATTTATCAAAGAAAGAAATATTTTATTCACTCCAAACAGTTTTTAACTGAAGATCTTTAGCTTCCAGACTGTGAGACCAGCTTTGGGAAACCAGTGACAATTTAAGGTAGAGCATGACTTCCCACTTCCCTGCACTGCTTTCTGCCAGAAGTATTTCCACACATTTTGTCTCTCTTATGAAATACAATGATATCAACATGCCCAGAGGATTATCTAGCAGACTGGTTTGGAGGCAATGAATGTTCCTATATCCTGGGATTTAAGTTTCTGTGGCCATTACTGCTGCTTTTAAGACCCAGATTGACACCTTAGGAAAAGGGAAGGTACATTGTCACACTTGGGCTCTGGATGAAGATTTGTAAAAGAAAGGCTGGTTGCCCAATAGGAACTCTGAGCAGAGATATTCCTTGATAGATTAAATATCAATATTACAGTTAAGATATTAACAGTACTTACTACGTACCAGATAGTTCACATATATCACCTCTAATTTTTAAGAAAATATTTTCTTTTATTGAGATATATTTGATAATATACAACATTATGTTAGTTTCATGTATACAACATGATTTGATATTTGGGTATGTTGCAAAATGATCACCATGATAATTCTAGTTAACATCCCTCACCATACATAGTCATAGCATTTTTTTTCCTTGTGTCCTTGTGTTGAGAACCTTTAAGGTCCACTATCTTAGCAGCTTTCACATATGTAATACAGAATTATTAACGACATCACCATGGTGTACAGTAGATCTCTCCGACTTCTTTATTTTATAATGGTGGTTTGTACCTTTTGACCTCCATTATGCTTACCTCCCATCCCAGGTTCTGACAACCACCCATCTATCTATTCTTTATATCTATAGTTTGGGGTTTTGTTTCTGTTGTTTTTTTTTTTTTTTTTTTTTTTTTTTTTTGGATTTCACATATAAGTGAGATCATAGGGTATTTGCCTCTTTTTCCACTTAGCATAATTCCTTCAAGGGCCATCTGTGTTGTTGCAAATGGTAAGATTTCCTTTTTTAATGGCTGGATTTTCTTTGGAAAAATGTCTGTTTATATTCTCTGCTCATTTTTAATTGGATTACCTGAGATGGGGGTTGGTATTTAATTGTATGAATTCTTTATATATTTTGGATGTTAACTCTTTATCAGGTAGTGATTTTTTAAAAAATATCTTCTCCCATTCAGTAGGTTACCCTTACATTCTGTTGATGATTTCCTTTGCTGTGCTGAAGCATTTCAGTTTGATATAACCCCAGTTGCTTATTTTTTGCTTTTGTTTCCTTTACTTTTCATGTCAAGTTTAAAAAATCACTACTAAGACTAATGCCAAGGATCTTACCCACACTGTTTTCTTCTAGGAGTTTTATGGTTTCAGGACATTACCTCTAACCTTTATATAAACCTTTCAATCAGCACTGATATTATCAACATTAATTAAATGAAGAAATTCAGAATCACTGAGGTTAAATAACTTTCTGCCAAGTAGAAAACAAAGCTCCAACCATGATCGCCTTGGTCTAAAGTCCATTGCCTTTGCAACAAGGGAACCTGCTACTTCTAGCTGAGAGCCCATGGTCCAGTTTTGGCTCAATGACTTATAGGTTAAGAAACTCAATTTTGTCAGTTCATCCTGTGTTTATTAGGCTTATAACTTATCGATAGGAATTCAATCACAATGGTCATGAATAAATCAAAAGAGTCTATATTAACTTACACTGGAGGATGTATCTATTAAGATAACTGTCCTGAATCATTTGCTGAAAAAACTCCCTGATCAACCCAGGAGATGAAATAATCAGAAATATGTTTGTTGCACCAAGAACAAGGTAAAAGGGAGATGGAGTTCTGAAGAAATATCTCCATAGCTAAGATCTCTAAATAAATATCTCATGATATTTCATTCCAGTAATTGAGAGTTGTTTCCCAAAATCTGAGCATCTTCTCCCTTGGCCTGGACCCCTAGACCAGTGTCAATGACAGCACTCCATTTTAAAGATTCTTTTCCCTTGGCAGTACTTTATTGTGAAATTATCATGGCTTTGTTTATTTTTTTTTTCTTACTTGAGATTCTCTCCCTTAGGATTCCTGAAAACATAATGACTTCATACTGAGAGCCTCTAGGATAGAAACATTGGTTTTTCTCACTCTGAAAAATTGGTTTCCATTTGGAACAGAAGAGAAATATGCTTTAAAATTCAATGTAACCTAACCCCTTCGAGGTCCCTGAGGCAGATTGATTGATTGATTGGACTAAGAAAGAGATCATTCCTCCCCCTCTACCTAATCCTACATTCTTTTAGTAGGTGGAGAGAGGCACACACTTGTACAAGCAAAACAAATGTTTGGGAATGAGTTGCTAGTTGATAGATGAAAACAGGATAATTACTTGCTTTAAGGATATCTGACTTCCCAACATGTTAAAACACTCATTAGCGCAACACAGAATTCAAACAACTCTAGAGAGGCTTTCTGATTTAAGAGGGCAAAGGGGCGGGGCCCTCAATTTGTAATGCATTTTAAATTCCAAACAAAATTTCCATCGACAACCTGAATATCTGAAAGGAATTTCAGGTCATGCATGTGGGGAAATCGGATTATTAATACAATTCTTGCTGTGTTAGTGCTGATGGGAGACAGACCCAGGGCTTTGTAAATCTGGCAGGAAAGGAGTCCATTCCTTGGTGAGGTGGTAAGGAAAGGGGTACTACTGGCTTTGAGGAAGTCAGAAAGAACCATTGTTCTCTACTCTTGTTCCATTTTCTTCAGATGGTTTCAATTTGTAGTTACCTTCAGACCCATGGTTTTGCATCATAGTCTAAAAAACAAATTCTCTCTTCTTTACCCTCATGTTCTCTTCTGATCCCAATGTCATAAATAAACCCTCTATTTTAATAACTTCTCATTCAATATGAAAAACACTACTTTTAGTCCCAGTTCTGCTCTATCATTATGAATTGCATCCTTGTAGCCTGGACAAAAGCACCCTTCTTAGCCTCAGTTATTATGATTAAAATAAGAATAACATCTTCCATGCCTAATCTACTATATTTGTTGTAAAGTTTGGTAAGTTATTGTCATAGGCATTCAATTTTATTTCCATGGCACTTTATTTAGAACACATGAAATGATCATTATTAGTTTATACATCTATCCATTCATTAAAAAGATCTCTCTCTCTCTCTCTCTCTCTCTCTTTCTCTCTATGTCTATTCATCCTCTTATTGGATAATTATTTCATGCACTTGTTAATTAACAACTACGTTTGTGCCAGGCACTTTTATAGGCATTGGAGTGTTTTCTGAGTTATGCTCACTATCGCTACACAAACTCCCCTAGGGGAATCCATTCACTTCCATTATATGTTAATTACTCACAAATTTAGCACGATTTCTCATCTGAATTGTAATCCAAATGCCATCTAGGCATCTCCTCTTGACTGTCCTTAGATGAACAAGGAATGGCACAGTTTTCAACCCATTTACAGGCCCTAAAAAAACAAGTCGAAAATAACCTGAGATTTATCCTGGACTTATTTCCCTCTCTCACCCAAACTCTCAAAATAAATCCAGATAATCACCAAGTGCTGTTACTTCTACCTCTTAACCATTTCTTGAATCTATTCCCTTCAATTTATGTTTCCTATTACCATATTGATACTGACCATCACAATTTGTCCCCAGTTCTTCTTTTAATTTAAATTCGATTTGCCAATATATAGTATAACACCCAGTGCTCATCTCATCATGTGCCCTCCTTAATGCCCCTCATTTTACTACAAGAAGTACTTCACTGGTTTCTCTGCTCCAGCCTTTCTCCCCATTCTAAACTAGCCTCTTTCCAGTAACAGGAGTTTCCTAGTGTGGGTCCTGTAAGAAGAGAATGAGAATGGGATGAGATACTGGAATTGTATCATGAGGGACTGTGAGCAGAGCCAGCACATTGCAGAGTGCCTGGCACTTGGCAGGTTCACCATGCTTGTTGGTTGGTTTGCTCAAAATATAGGAAGACAGGTTTTGAAAACCACAGGATTTCTGAAAAATTAAGCTCAGGTCAACACATTCTGGCTTAAAGGTAATGACATTTACTTCAGCAAAGTATTTCTCCTTCCTTCCTGGATTAAGACTTAAGCCATTGCTTTGCTTCTATATTCTTACCAAAGGAACATCTAAATGTCAGGGGTAAGTGAAATCCCAAGATAGGAGTGGAAATGTCAACTCACAGATTCATTGAAATATTTGTTCCCATGGAAAATGGGATGAGTCTTATAAAATACAGAGTAGTGCTAAAGTGTTTGGGGAGTGGTAATCTGACCAAGAGAAATGAGATTTAAAGTTTATCCTCGTAAGTTGCTTTTGATGTGGAAAAAATCCATCCAGGTGGTGGCTGTGACTTTATGAGTTTATACATGGACTCTTGATCCTTGCAAAGGTATGGGATGCTAAAATATCTCATATAGCTCTCTGGATATACTTTCTCCTGTATTCCAAATTTACCCCCTACTCTGAATAATACATTTACTCTGCTTATTTCAGGTTGATGGAAAATATTGAGTCATTAGATGAGACAAATAAAAAAAATGATCCAAATCTCAACTGGAAAGCACAACTTTGTGACATTTGTTGTTCTACATCAAAAATAAAAACATTATCATATTTAAATAATTAGGGTGACCAAGAATAATTTTTTTCTAGGGAAGCAGCATGTTTGCCTTCAAGAACACAGGACTTAGAGGTCTTGGCACATAGTTAATGCTCACTAACTATTTGAAGTGTAAACCCACAAAAAATAGGACCTGTTACTATATCTCTTAAAAAATATTCAAATGTGTACACGAGGGATCATGGATTAAACAGGATGCACAGACATTTTTTATCTTCCCTCAAAAATCCTAATGATCTGATAGAAAAGTACATTTGAATTTCATTTCATTAATTTGTTCAGGGCACCTGGGTTGAGTTACTTAACATTTGCTGGTCCTCAATTACTTCATCTATAAAACAGGGATAATTAGAATACCTATATCATCTGAAACATTTAGCAAAATATTGAATACCCAATGATTACTTGGTAAAATTAGCTGGTATTTTTTTTGTCAATTATTCTTTTCCATTATACTTCTCAGGTTTTGTACTAAAGCTTGGAAATAGGAATATCAAAATTCAGGGAAAAAACAGAAAGGGAAATAAATAATATAAGGACAACTGATAGATTGTGAGATCTTTAGTCATCCAGTGCTACTTCTTAATCTCCCTTCATTGTTAAAGTATTTACATTTATTGTGCTTTCCTTTTTTTTCCAGTTAACAAATTAATACATATTTTTATTAAAATTTTATGAAATTCAAAAATACATAAAAAATATAAAAGCAGTAGTAATCCTAACACCTCATGATAATTATGGCTAATATAATATACATATTATTATTGCACTATATTATATATACTTACCAATATATGAAGAAAATTATGCCACTTTGTTAATGTTTGTATTTTTTTTAAATTAGCTTTCTAGCATCTATTCCTAAGAGTACCAATAATTCATCCTTCCAATAATTACCTTTTCCCTTCATATAGAATCTGATGAAACCATCCATCAAGGTCTTTTACCTTTTTTTTGTTGGTGGACAAGCACAAGATCTTAACAACTGGATTCTTTTTTCCACTGAATTTTAGCAGATTGACAGTGTGGCATGTGGTTGAACTTACCAGTGAAAACGTTCAGACGAAGTGTTTCTACTAAGATACCATGCCCATTGTTCTAATGGCTAGCACTCTATGGCTGACTTGATTCTCCAGATTTCCCATTTAAGATATAAACATCTTTCCAATAAACTCTATTTTGCATAAATTAGCCAGTTTCTGTTACTTGCTACTATAAAATCTGACTAACTGAGAAATTAATACCAGAAAATGGATTCTAGCAATAGACACAAAATGAAACTTCTCTTCATCCTGGGAAATATATTTAGCAACCTGAGAAACTTTATGGTAAAGCAGCTATTCCTGTAATCACTGTGAAGCTTTGGCCAGCCACGGGAAACTGGTTGATGGCTACTATGTAAAAAGATAAAATTTGGGTGGAATTTTGTAGTGGCATGGTAGGATGGGTATTTCTAATAGCATTGGGTAACTGAAAGGCAAAAAGCTCACAACCTAAATTGTTATTTTAAGGTACAGACTAAATCTTATTAGTTTTTTGGACCATGCCACAAGACTCACTTAATTCATGTAGCCCCAGCTTTAAGATCGTTCTGAGATTGTGCCTATAGGTTGCTGAGTTACAATATTTATTCAATTAAAAAACAAATGTATCTTTCATGTGAAATTTCTGGTTGATAAAGAGTACTGTGGGATCTCAACAACTGGAAAAATCTGGGATTTTTTAGCTTTAGTGGTACCCTAAATCTTCTAACACTTCTGAAACACCCCACACATACACATAGAGTTTTCCTTTGTCAATGAAGAAATTCCTCTAAACTTGCTATTGAGACTCTTCCTTCCTCATTCTTATCTTCTTTTCCTCATTTATAGAAGTTATGTTTTGGGCAACCCAGGCTGATAAAAGGTCTTTATCAGACTACCACAAAGATAGTGAAAAGAGAACATGGCAAACTACAGTCTGACTCTTAAAGCTTGTTTTTTTAAAATTCATACTTCATTAATCAAAGCAATTCATGGGTCTGTGCCTGAATTCAACAACATGTGAATAAGGAATGTTTTCCATAAGAAGTCTCAAACATCAAATATTTATCAAAGGAGAAAAAATTCACAATCCCCTTACACTTGGCATATGTCTTAAATGTCTTTTGATCTGGTATATGTTTCCCCAACCAACCTTATAATAATAATAATAATAATAATAATAATAATAATAACAACAACAACAACAACACAGGAAATTTACTTATATCTGACAGGCACAGCAGTATACTTTACCTACTCAAGTTATGCACAAGTTGACTAGGGATTTATGCTAAGACATATTCATTATCTCACAGCATATCATACTTTTACACTAAGTGGGCAAAATCATGCTAATAGTATATAAGAAATTGTAGCATGGATGCAAGATACCCTATTGAAATACACGTTTCTCTTTACAAGCAAGACAGGAAAAAAATGAGAAGACACTAACATCTTCAACCTCTGAAAAGTATAAGGGTCCTGAAGTCTACAGCCTATTGCAATTCATATCCCTTCTAAAGTGAAAGACCATAGGTTCACTTTGCCCTTCCTACCTCTAAGAAGACAGACCCTTTAGTTGCTGCTCTCTTTGTATTTGAGTTGCAACATATGAGCATTTGGTGTGCTGCCTGACATAATTTGCCAAGGGACTTGAAATCCTGCTAGTCTTGAGTAGAAACTAAGAAAGACAAGTCTCTCTCACTAGCCCAGGGCTTCAGTGTGTATGATTACAGTAATTGGCCCTTGAGAGCTGAATAAAAACAATGATAAATGGAATTTTGGTGGTTAAGTGGCTCTAGAGAGCTTATAGTAAGCCCTACTGGCTGAATCATGGAAGAAGCATCTAGCACTTGGGAGAAAATGTGTGACCCACTTCTTATCTTATTTCTGGGCTCTGCTGGATTCTAAATTTTGGAACATGATTCAAGCTGATAATAATAATTAACTTAATTTTATTGAATCCAACCATTTGGGAAGTGTCTTTTAATTTCCATGGACAGTGGTAAAGCTACTGAAACCTCAACTCTGTGTGGGAAGAATCAACAAGAACTAAGTTTCCTCATGAAGTAAGCTTTGTAAAACTCTACCTGGCAAAGAGCTCTGGCCAACTGAGAAGCTAGCTGAATATCAGGTGAACATAGAATGAATAGCTGGCAGGACCAGCTGTAGAAATAAAGAATGTAATCTCTACACAATTTTTTTCCTGATTTTTAAAAATTATGATATATGTTAATTAATGTATTTCTCTCTCCCTTATATCTGTTCTCCCATTTTATATTGATAGTGTTTATGGTGATTAAAGTTAGCATTATTCCAATGTTTCACAATAGTTAAATGAACTGCCAACAGAAAAAAGGAAGAGGGGATATCAATCCGGAGGGTTTAGATTGTTCCCAGATTTAAAAATTGATGAAATATTACATTATCTCTACTCTTAGAAGTAGATTTTATTTTTAAGGATATTCCATGCAGAAAAAAAACTGTATGCATATAGAAGTTGAAGAAGTTTTACAGACTGGACAAAATTATATAACAAGCACCCAAATCAAGAAACTTTAGCAAAGTTCCTGGGTGGCTCAGTTGGTTAAGCATCAGACTCTTGATTTTAGCTCAGGTCATGATTTCAGCATTATGGGATCAAGCCCCATGTCAGGCATGGGCATGGAACCTGCTTAAGATTCTCTCTCTTAAGGAGGAGGAGGAGGAGGAGGAGGAGGAGGAGGAGGAGGAGGAGATATTATTTCTAGCAACCCAGAAGCCCTCTGTGACTCCTAGAAGGGTTGAATTTATTAAGGGTTGAGTTTATTCATGGTTGTAAAAGACTAGTAAGAGTATTTAGATTATGGACATTTCTGGAACACTATCTAAGCCAAAAGACTGGGATTATTTCTCCTTTAAATTTGAATCTTGATTCAAATGACAATGGCAATGGAAATGTTAAGGCACATTCATTTCCACCAATCATCCCTCCAGACTATTTCAGCTATGTGGCCACCTCTGTAGTTCCTTCATCACAGCCCTCTTACCTCACCTTGCTTGTCTACAATTTTTGAGCCACCTACACCCTTCCAGCAAACTCCATTTTTTTATGATTGGAATCAGAATTTAGTGATATGTGTCATTAGCTATTCTTCTACAGTACGATTGGCATACTTTTCTTCACCTTCCTTCTTTTCTTCTTTCCTTCTTTCCTTCTCTTTTATATATAATTCTGTGGATAACTTTGTAATACATATATATTTTTGCATATTTCTAATTTTTCATTTAGTAGGATCATTTTGAATGAGAAGGCTGAGTAAATGAGTATATATATTTTAAACTTTTAAAATGAACATTCCTAGACTTTCCTCTAGGAAGAATTATCAACTTATGCTCCATCCATGTTCTATGACTCTGGCTATTTTCTTTAATTTTAGCCCAAACTTGATGTTCACATTTTAAGTGGTTTTTGTTGCTGCTGTCATCATTGTTATTATTATTATTATTATTATTATTATTATTTGAAGCTCTCTTTATGTTTGAGTCACTCTTTCCCGTTAATAAGAATTTATAGTTTGATGAAAAGTGAGCACTGCTGGTAGATAAATCTATATTTTATACTATAAAACAATATAGTTGATACTTAATAAGTTACCTGCTATCCATTCAAGATTACTTTAGATAAATTATCTCCTAAATTAGCATGCTAAGTCACCTTGTCATACTTCTTGTAACGGTGTTTGATCTTATCCACTTAGCTTTATTAGCAGTTCATTAATAAGAGATAGTCTCGTTTTCAAGATAATGATGAAGTCTTGGCAGGGAAGAATTTTCACTTTTGGGTTAGAGGGATAACATAGTGCCATTTACAAAGCTTGCTCCACTGACTACATTTAAAAACTTCTTGCTCTTCATATACTGTGTTAGAAATGATAGAAGATCTCTTAAGTGACCTTACTTACACAATTCCCTGAAAGACACTGATCCCTCATGGATGCCCATAGAACACTAAATGTCCACACACTTTTTTGTTTCACATCAAAAGGTAGCTATTGGTTTTTCCTTTTTTCCTTCCAAGGTTGTTTGTGTAGGATATATTTATAATTTTAATTACTTGATTTAAATAAGAAGTATTCTAAGTGATAAAATATTACTGTGAAAAAAATTTATTTTCATGAGTCTAAGTTAAATGCTTTGGAAAAAAACTTGACAATGACAATTTAAACTTGATTAAATGAGAATGAGAAAATTAAAAATCTAGAACAATTCTGCACTTGGTTTTGCTATCTTTAAATTCCAGATGTCCTTTTAACGAAATCAGAGTTGGAGATTTTATATAATGAAGCATCAATATAATTCATAGAAAAAGGATGACAGAAATATCCACTTAGCAGATGTCATGGATAATAAACACACACATATGCAAATAGGCTCTAGTCCTACAACAAATTGGATGCAAACTAGTGTACAGTAATACATGTTAATTTAAAATACATGCTATAGGACATGTACATGCCATTTTTAAACAATTTTTCACTTTAATACAATTTTTAAATTAACCAATTAAACCAAATATTGCTGTATTTTTAATAACAGAGGTTTTCCCCAGAATGGAGGATAGCAAGGAATGTAGAATTCAGTAATAACATATGACTTCTCAGGATTTTTACTTATATCCCTTATTGCATAAATGTATTGTGGGACCCAGGAAATTTAACAAAAATCCCCTACCCCTGGCCAAGCAGAGCAGGACTGACTCCATTTTGTGCTGTACCCGCCTTGTGCCGACCTGCTTAGGGCACTGCCCCACCCTAGTCAAGCCCAGGGCACACCCTATTCGGAAATGGCTCAGTGATAGGCCAGTTCAAATGGATACTTTAGGGTAAAATGTAAGTCAATCGGCCACCTGCGAGTGTCCGGACCAGCATGACTGTGCAACTTTCTGCGTTTCCCATTGGCCACTGGCCCCTATAAAGCTGCTACGCCTCTTATTCTCGGGGTCCAAGTCCCTGCTCCGTTGTGTCGGGTATACTTGGACCCAGGCTCGAGCTTGTAAATAAACCCTCGTGTGTTTGCATCGGTGTCGGCTCCTTGGTGGTTTCTCAGATTGGCAATCTTGGGCACAACAGTATGAGACTGTCACAAGTATTACCACAGAAAATTGGTCACTAATTTTATTCTATTTTTTTCTAACACAGATACAAGATAACTCAGAAATCACATTTGGAGCATTATTCTTTTTTTTACTTTGTAAAAATTCACAAATTTCCTCTTTTTTTCCTTCACTCCCCCCATTCCCTTGTACCATTTTTCACAAAGATGAAAAATAGTTACTGAAGTCAAAGTACACATTAATCTGCATGATGAACAACAGATGAGAATTCACATTGTTGAAAGGTCATAAAATCCATTTAAAAATTAATTCTGGAGAGACAAATATGTAAGAGCAGAAAAGGCCATCTGTTTGAGGTGGATACACTTTTCTGACTGCCTTAGAAGGACACTCTCTAGGAAGACTAAACACTTCTAACACACGAATGTAGATAAAACTGTGCTTAACATCTTGGCATTTCTCAAGATGGCCCACGTGACAGCATATGTGATGAAAAAAAATTATTAAAAGCATTCTAAGCGAATGGCCACATGTAATTAACAAGGTGATGAAAATGTTTTGGGATCTCTTCATTGAAACATATTATCTCAATGTCTATTTCCTGATTCCATGATACCACCTTTAATTTTTCCTCAATAATATTCATTATTGAAAACAAATTTATGACCCCTGAGTCCTAAACATAGCTTCATGCATAATCTCATTAGTACTTAAAATATAGACTAAAGAAGTATTTGTTCCTTGTGATATTTTGTATTTTTTTACACTTTATGTGTCTATCAATCTTATATTGACTTTAAACATTCATGACAGATATTTACTCACTTCGAGATCTGAGGAACCTTCACGAAATAGTTCAGGAATATCTCAGCTGAGGCCTTAGGTCCTCGTCTTAGTATCTGTCCAGTTCCCTCCTCACTATGGGATTGGGATCTCTCTCTCTTACTAAATATGCCAGGGGTGGGAGAGGCTTAATAAGCTTATAAATTCCAACTAGCTGCCATTTTAACAAAAGGAAAAGTATTCCTTTTAATCAAAGGAATACTACATCTGTCAGCACAGATGGATCCCAGATTGTTGTGACATCAGAAAATGCAGCTTAAGTGCCCCCGTCATGCCCTTTACAGTCATCACTAGGTTCATATCTAACCTGAAGGGTGCACCCAACAAAAGGAGTTCAAGGGCCATTCTTTCATGGGACGTTGCACATAGATTTATAATTGGTGGTCCAGACAACTCCTTCAGTTTTTCTTTGGCTCAGATTTACTATTGTTGTAGAACTGGTATGTGGTCCCTCAGAGGGACCCCTAACCACTAACTTATCAGACAGTCTGAACATGTAATAAAACTACAGCTTCAGAAGGTAGCAAGGAAGTGTGAATAGGCAAGGAAGGTCAAGTCACCCCAAACTGCCCAGCAGCAGAAGCAGCACATGGAAGGTAAGGTGTTCAGATTTCCAGACCAGAGAGTTTTTAGGGAAACAAGACACCTTTAATTTTATATTTTGACTAAGGCATTTTCACCGCATCTTTTTGGGCTAAGAACAAATGGTGTTTTATTTCCACAATGACAAAGGCATTGGAAACATTGAGCCTAGCACATGCCAAGCTCTTCCCCGTGAAAGCATGTGCATTTGAAACAAACGGTCTCTTACCAGTAATTGGCACATAGCAGGTGTTCAGAAACTCTTTGTGTATCAGATTAAATGAGGAAAACTGGAGACATGACAGGATCAAGTATTTTCTCAAATGTTTCAAGAATATTGGAATGGTAGAATCATTAACATAAAATTGTTTTATAGTTTTGTTTGAAGATTTTGGTATATTTAGAAAGTTAAGAAGTCTGAAAAGAATAAAGTTTTGTCAAAACAGGGAAGATGTCTACAAATGTGGTTATACAATGTGGACAAACAGAGAGAGGAATGTGGAGAGGGAGAAAAGAGGTTGAAAGGAAACCAGTAATACATATTTTGTCTTACTGTTGCAACACAAAGGAAAGGAAGCAGAAGTGATATCAGAATAAGCCATTTTCTTATCATTGAAAGGCAAAAAAATAAAGACTTCTTTAATACGAAATACACATGTCCATGTTGAGCCTGTGGACATGGGATTTTTATATCACAATTCCTGTCGTCTCCTTGGGATGCTATAACAGAATGGCATAGACTGGATGGCTTATAAAAGCAGGAATTTATTTCATACAGCTCTGGAGGCTTGGACATCCAAGATCAAGACCCCAGGAGATGGGTGAGAACCAGATTCCTGATTCATACATGGCTTACATGGCATACATGTCTTCTCACTGTGTCCTCACATGGCGGGAGGGGTGAAGGTACTCCCAGGGTTTGTTTTTTTTAATAGGGACATTAATCCCATTTATGAGGGCTCCACCCTCATAACCTCATTACCTCTCACATGCCATCATATTGAGGATTAGGTTTCAACATATGAATTTGGGAATCACAAACACTTAGTGTATAATACTTCCCTAAAGAGCTAAAATTCTGGAGTTCAAGTCCTGGCTTTTCTATGAGAGATTTAGAACTCCAAACCAACTGACTAAGGTTGTTTAGAAACCATAAGCCCAATAAAATTCAGGAAAGAAACTTGAATTTGGTTACACAATGATTTTAAAGGAATATACATGATGCCTTTTCTACACTTGATCTTAGCCAAAATGCTGGGAAATGATTAAATGATGTATTTACTATTAAAATGGCTTGCTTTTTAAAAATTTTGATCTAAGTGATTGGCCAAGCACTTAGATAGAGTAATTGCTAATATAATTAATTATATATTTACTTATTTTATAATGTTATTTTATAAGCAATATAGAATTAGTAGAAAAATAAATTGAAATTGTGACATAATTGAGGAAAATGGTATCAAGCCTCCTTTTCCATTTGATTAGTGAGAAGCCAAAGGTCTGATTTGACCTTTAATGATGTTTAAACTCTTAAATGAAATTAGTGTAAACTTAAAAACTGTTTACATGGATTTTGTTCCTTTTGTTATTTTTTTTCTTTTGTTATTTTTAATTACATTTTATAATCACACAGACTATAGTATAAAACACCAAAAATCATTTGTGGAAAAATTTACTAGTTATTAATTTATTAATAAGTGTATTAATAAGTACTAATTTACTAATAAACTACTCCAAATCTATAGAACTTGTTTAAACTTATCCATTATAGGGATCCCTGGGTGGCGCAGCGGTTTGGCGCCTGCCTTTGGCCCAGGGCGCGATCCTGGAGACCCGGGATCGAATCCCACATCAGGCTCCCGGTGCATGGAGCCTGCTTCTCCCTCTGCCTGTGTCTCTGCCTCTCTCTCTCTCTCTCTCTATCATTAAAAAAAAAAAAAAAACAAAAAACTTATCCATTATAATGCGTCAAGTGCTGTTTCTTTTAAAGATTTTATTTATTCATTTGAGAGATAGAGATCTCAGGAGCATGGTGGGATGGACAGAGGGAGAGAGGCAAAACCTGTGCTGAGTGAGAGTGGAAACTGTTGTGGGGCTTGATCTCACGACCTGAGATCATGACCTGAGATCACAACTTGAGTTAAAACCAAGGGTCAGTCACTCAACCAATTGCGCCCGCCACTCAGGGCCCCTCCCTGTTAGTAGTGCTTTTAGAACTTTTTTGAGCACCTGGATGGCTCTCATATGATGCCACATGTTTGCTGTATTGTTTAAGGATGTTCAATTAAACTCTAGAAAATAAGAGGAACTGGGGCACCTGGTTGGTTCAAGTCATATTCTTAGGGTCCTGGAATCGAGTACCATGTCGGGCTCCTTGCTCCTGCTTCTTCCTTTAACTGCCACTGCCCCTGCTTGTGCTCTCTCCTCTGTCAAATAAATAAATAAATAAACAAACAAACAAATAAACAAACAAACAAATAAATAAATAAAAATATTTTTTTAAAAAACCACTTATTTTCTTGAACAATTTAGTTTTGGTAACTACTCCATGTCTAGAGCTATATTAATTGCTGTGTGGGTGATGAAATGCATCTGATGGGTCCCTTTTATAAAGGAGATTACACTGTATTTGGGGTCAAAGAATATAAAATAAATATAATATGACTTGTTTAAAATATAATATGACTTGTTCACACTTCAAAGCTGGAAGTGGGCCTGAAAGTTTGGAGAAGTTCTCATAGAGTAAGGGATATTAAATCAGGCCTTGTAGGAGGTAGAAAGGAATTAGACCAGGTTTAGGGTGAGGAAGAAGGGAAAGGTACACTTAGAGAAGATATAGCAGGATATTTTGGAAAGCAGTTGAAATCTCTGCTATGTTTACTCTCACGGTGATGTTTCTTCTCTCTGGGCAGAGTTCATTGTTACAACTATCCTGTGGGTTCTCAGAATACAACCTACAGCACAGAAGACCACATGTCATGACCAGTGGGAATCAATCAATGTACACTCAGAGTTAGAGGAGTGATTATGGATTGTATAGATTCATCCTAAATAAATTTTTAAAAAATCAGAAGCATTTTCTTTGTATTTGATGGTTCTTTAGCAATTGTAGTAATTATGCTGCAAAATGGGGACCTCAATCACTTTTCAACATTTTACATTCGAGTCCCCCCGCCCCCAAAAGGATGGGGAAAAAATTGTGTTTATACAAAGGTGGACAGAGTGGACAGAGTTTGAATTTTTCCTCTGTTACTAACCAAGTGAATTTGGTCCAGTCACTTACCTCTTTGCAGCGAATGAGAACAACTTCTTCACAGAGTCTCCTTTCATCAATGATTACTACTAATAATGTAATTGGCTAACGTTTATTCAATATTGAATATATAGCAGATACTGGTGCCTGCAATTCCCATGTATTGTCACCTTTTCTTATGAAATAATCAGAGTAAGATAATGAGCCTTAGGCCATACATAGCGTTTCTGATAAATTACTTTTCAGCCCTTAAATAAACCAACCAAACCGAGAAAGAAACTGTGATTTATAATATCTTTTGTCCATTTATATAAGGCTTTTCAGATGCCCTATTCTTCTGGAGGCCACTAACTTCTTGGATTTGCAATCCAATTCTAATTAAGATTATCTTAAATTAGCAGGATAGTTTAATTTATATAAAAATCTTGAGATAACAAATATAGGACTTGATTTTTTTTTTTTTTTTTGGTGCCTCATGGGTACCTAAAGTTTTGTTGTTTTTACTGGACACGTATCTCTGATGATATTGTTGAAAACAAGAGAACTGAAAAACTGCAAGTCTATCAGCAAAATAGATTAAAACAATGGCAAGAGAAAAGCATGAACAAAATAAAGATTGGAAATAAAAGGTTGGCAAAGATGTACCTGGCCATACAATTGAGAAAAGCAAGAATGGCCATAGTATTTTAGATGTACGTTAGATGTAGAATTTTCAAAGGTAGGAAGCACAAAAATGGAAAATATCTTATGAGAGAAAAGGTCTCGGGAGCTTGAGTGGCTCAGTCCCTTAAGTGTCTGCCTGCAGCTCTGGTCATGGTCCCAGGGTCTTGGGATCCAGTCCCACGTTGGGATCCTGGCTCAGTGGGGAGTCTGCTTCTCTCTCTCTCTCTCTCTCTCTCTCTGCCTCTCTCCCTAGTTTGTTCTCCCTTTCTCTAAAAGAAATAAATAAAATCTTTTTTTAAATTTAAATAGCAATCTCCTAAAAGATAAATAAAATTTTATAATATGAAATAAATGAGAAGTTTATAGGTTATATAGTTAATAACATATAGTCTTTGACTAGTACAATGGCATTGTATTTATAAACCAAAATATACAATTGTTCCAGAGACATCTACAAAAGTTATTCCTGGAAATCTCTGCAAAGGAAACCTTAACAAACACACAAAAGTAAAAGCTGACAAGGTCACAGATTTTCCTTAATACAAAAAAACTCAAATAAAGAGACCAAGAGAGTATATACATAGAAATTCTAAAACATTTCCCAAAATCTCACTCTGGTTCAAATAATGAAATGGAAATAAGCAAATTCTTTAGAGTAACAAACAGAAAAGCATGCTACACTAAAATATTTGGAGCACAACTAAATTGTATTTAAACAAGTCTTTTTTTTTTTTTATAAATATTGAGTTTCTACTACTAGAATGGCAGAGTAAGTATCCTGAAAATCATCTCCTCCATAAAAGTATGGAAGATACTTTCAAAAAAGGTCAAAGTCACCTTTTTCAGAATTCTGGAAATTAAAGGCTTGCTATGATCTGAAAAACAGTTTTTCAAGAATAATGGCTATATTTCCTAAGAATAACGAACTTTGTGGCATTACTGCTTGACCTAAATCCCATCTCTGTCTCCCCAGCCTCATGGTAGATTTGAAAACCAACACCTAGAAGCCACTGAAAGGGCTGGATTTGTTGGGAATACCCCAAATACCCCATACCCAGATGATCACCACTATTTTTTTCTTAAGATTTTGTTTATTTATTCATGAGAGATGCAGAGAGAGAGAGGCAGAGACATAGGTAGAGGGAGAAGCAGGCTCTCTGTGGGGAGCCCAGTGTGGAACTCCATCCCAGGACCCCGAAATCACAACCTGATCCAAAGGCAGATGCTCAACCGCTGAGCCACACAGGCATCCTAGATGATCACCACTATTTGACTGGTTGAGCAGCCTGTTAAAAAGTTTCATTTGTAGAACTTATCTTTAATTGACTCAACTCAGCTGCTCCAGGTGACGAACCCTATTTGCGGTTCTTTGGTTGAAAACAAGCAGTGACACTTGTCCACTGGGTCTGCCTGAGTAGAGCTGCTGGTTAAAACTAACAAGAGTCTGATCAAAAACTTAAAAGGAAATAATGGGGAATGGAATACATGTCCATAGGGGACTCTGAAAAGCCCTGATATATTCCTGGAAACTTGGAAATTTACTGTCTTAGGGTTCTCAGAGAAACAGAAACCAACAGGAAATTTCATCTCAAGACCTGCTGTCTGTGGGTTAGAGGCCCAGGAGAGCTAGCTGGTGGGCATGGTTCAAAGTCCTGACATTTGAAGAGCAAATGGTGTAGATTCCAGTCCGAGAGTGAAGGTCTGAGAACCAGGCTATCCTAGGAAAGAGCGAAATTCTAGGAGAGGCGAGTTTAAGTAATATGGATAAAGATTGGGTAAGAAAGACTTTGTTAAGGAAGACAGGAAACCAGGACCCACAAAGGAAGTTGTAAATATACATGATTACATAAACATTAAAACATATGTAGCAAATTTAGGAGAATAGCAATGAGCAAATCAGAGGAATCTTCCTTCTCCCTTCAGCAAGCTCCCAGCCAGTGAAGAACAACACCCAAACACATTACACACCTGCTTTCAGAAATATCACAAATTAATGAAGTTTAGATTATAACTGTGGCAAACCTTTTTTCTTAGTTGGGACCTTGATTTTGGACACTGTACGTTGTATCTTTTGACATGTATATATTTTTAATTTCATAGAGATTACATATCAAAAAAGGATGGTGGTGGGGCACCTGGGTGGCTCAGTGGGTGGAGTGTCTGCCTTCAGCTCTGGTTATGATCCCAGGGTCCTAGGATCAAGCCCTGCAGTGGGCTCCCTGCTCAGTGGGGAGCTTCTCTCTCTCCCTTTGCCTGCTGCTCCCTCTGCTTGTGCTCTCCTCTCTCTCTCTGTCAAATAATTAAATAAAATCTAAAACAAACAAACAAAAAGAATAGTGGCAAATTATATTTTTATCCCCAGTACCTGACAATCTATACTTCCAATAGCATCAGATGTCCTTGGTTAGGGCAGCCTGGGTGGCTCAGCAGGTTAGCACCCCCTTCAGCCCAGGGCCTGATCCTGAAGACCTAGCTAGGATGAGTCCCACGTCGGGCTCCCTGCATGGGGCCTGCTTCTCCCTCTGCCTGTGTCTCTGCCTCTCTCTCTCCTCTCTGTGTATAAATAAATAAAATCTTAAAAAAAAAATGTCCTTAGTTAGTAAGATCTTGTTAATTAAAATATTATCTATCCCTGGTTTGGATTTGCGTTTCTCCAAGTGTGAGAGAAGCACCTTTTCATACCGTACTTGGCCATTCAAGTCCCATTTGTTTATTTATGCATTCACAAGTATTTACTGAGTGGCCTGGGAATAGATAAAAGCAGTGGCTCAGAAATTGGAGAGTCTCCCCCTGGATCCTGCTCCTCTATCAGGAGTGACTCTGGATGAGTTACCTCATGACTCTTTGACTAAATTTCCCCACCTGTACAACGAAGTAAGCAGTACTGCCTTTATAGACTTGTTGCAGGGATTCAGTGTGGTAACACCTGCATGCGGCTTTGAACCGTGCTTTGCCAGTAATAGATGCTAGTTGTTACCATGTACCAGGTATAGATTTAAGGACAGAACGTACCAGGGACTGGGTGCTGCTGAACCCCTCCCCTGCCAACTCCAGGCCCAGAAGCCCCAGCAGCTTCCCAGCAGACATTGGGAGCATCACCTTACCTTCCTCTGGGGCAGTTGTGAGTGGGGGTGGGAATAGAGGTGGGGTGGGAGGGGGTGGAGGGGCTGGAGTGGTAACTAGCTGTGCTGGAAGCATCTGGCATCCCTATAACTCCATGTTTTCTGAGGCCTGCATGAGATCTTCGGAAGTCAGAGCAACAAGGTACTCTTGCTTGACTCAGACAAGAGAGTAGAGGAGATGGGCAGCCCAGGGGGCTCAGCGGTTTAGCGCCGCCTTCAGCCCAGGGTGTGATCCTGGAGACTTGGGATTGAGTCCCACATCGGGATCCCTGCCTGGAGCCTGCTTCTCCCTCTGCCTGTGTCTCTGCCTCTCTCTCTCTCTCTCTCTCTCTCTTTCTCTCTCTCTCTCTCTGTGTGTCTGTGTCTCTCATTAATAAATAAATAAAATCTTAAAAAAAAGAGAGGAGATTACTGTTTTTTTTTTAATTTTCATGTCTTTGGATTATCTCATGTATGACAATATGTAAAAATTTTTAGCTTTTAATGAAATTCTAATATATAAAATTTTAAAAATAAATATGATCATGTAGAGATGTATTATTAACATGGAAAGATGCTTAACTGAACAAAAAAAGTATGTCTACATTTACACACACACACACACACACACACACAGCTGGTCTTGAAAGGAGTATACCAAAATATTAACAGTTGTCTTCTTGGTGGTGACAGAACTTTTATTACTTCTTTAGAGTTTTATGTATCTTCAGCTTTTTCACAATGAGCCTTTATTTCTTTTATAATCGTAAAAAACCCAATTAAATTCTTGGAGGTTTGGAAGCAAGAGAAGTTTCATTGAGGAGATAGAAGAATAATGAGGTAGAAGCCCCAGGAACTGTGGCTGGAACCCAAGGCAATTGAGGGGATTTGGGATACAAGCCAGTTGTTAGACCTCCAGGGGAGGGTTGATTTTTCTTTTTTCCTGAATGGGAGAATGACCATTGCACATTTTATCATTTCCCCTACATGTTGGAATTCTGCATGTTGTATTCTGCTTTAAAAAAATTTGAGTTTAAAACATGATTTTTCACTTCACATTTATTCAATTTCATTAATCATGATTACATAGAACTGCAAGTTTTGCATTTTTGTTTGCTTGTTTTTCAAAATGTCGACCCTAATGTTACCCTGCTGGTTGTGCAGAAGACATTTATTTCTTCGATGGAATTCAGTGGGATGTTGCCTCTTGCAAGATGCCTCCCCAGTGACCTTTGAACTTCAAGGAAGCCTTTTAGGGACACTGGATTTTGGAAAGAGTAGAACATAATCAGAGCTGTGCTTAGCAGGAGGAAAAGAAGGAACAAGGTAATAATGGTCAGAGAGAAAAAGAGAGACTGTGGGAGCTGCTGTATGTTGTGAAAGGCACAGTTTAATGAGAATTTTGCTCCATGTGTTGGGTAATACAATTGTCCATTCTCTGCTATGCACAGAACTCTAGTGCATTCTATTTACATATTTATGTATATATGTTTTATTTTAATTCATTAATTCATTAATTAATTTGAGAGAGTATGCATGCAAGCTGGTGGTAGGGACAGAGGGAAAGGGAGAGAATCTTAAGCAGACTCCTTGCTAAGCACATGGCCCAACTCAGGACTTAACCCTGGGACCATGACCTGAGCCAAAATCAAGAGTCAGAGGCTTAATTGACTGAGGCACCCACATGCCCCAATAGGATTTTTTAAAAGTCATCTCTACACCCAATGTGGCACCAAACCCACAACTCCTTGAGATAAAAGTCATAGCCTCACTCCACTGCCTGAACCAGCCAGGCATCCCATAGGCATTTTTTTAAAATAATAATTATCTTCATTTCTTTTGAGTGCAACAGTGTGATGAATCTGGCCATAAATTGAGATGGAATTATTGGGGATAATATTTCAGAGTCTTCCATCAGGAGCTGGAGACATAAGGTACAGTTTCAGCAGCCCTTCTAGAATAAAGCAAAGAGAGAATGCACATTTACCTTGATGGCCAGGTACCCAGGAGCATGGTACAACAAACATGGAGTCCTCTGATTCTCTCCATTTCAGCTTGAAGTGATAGGGAGGGCAGCCTGGGTGGCTCAGCGGTTTAGTCCCGCCTTTGGCCCAGGGCCTGATCCTTGGGACCCCAGGATCGAGTTCCATGTCGGGCTCCCTGCATGGATCCTGCTTCTCCCTCTGCCTGTGTCTCTGCCTCTCTCTCTCTCTCTCATGAATAAATAAATAAAAATCTTTAAAAAAAAATAAAGTGAGAAGGAAAGTGGTTATTGAGAAATTATATTTACCATCTTAGTGCAAAACAGGCAGATAATCATTTTCCTCTCTCAGGAGAAGAAAACAAAAATCTTTTTGACAAGAATAGCTCCTTTTGAGAAGTACATAGCCAAAAAAGGGTGATGCTTTCCAAGGTGGGGAATGCCCAGGGTAAGAACGCAGTCACTTTAAATAGAGATCAGACATGAAAAGAGGTGTGGGCAAGAGGCAAGTGTGAAGGAGGAGCTGCGTGACCCCTAGGGATTTGTGAAGCAAGAGGCATGAGGGACACTGAGCCACTACTGTGGCTCCTTTAACATCTAGGAGAAGACTTTGATTACTTTGTGTTTCTTTGAGATGTTGACCAGCAAAGTCTTCTTTCAGTTTATGGATTCCTGATAATCAAGATGATTAGGATTTCATTTGTGAATTTTCTAACTGGGATCAGTAAAATACTTTGAGAACAAGTTGATTACAGAATTCTAGAGATGGGGCACCTGGGTGGCTCAGTGGTTGAGCATCTGACTTTGGCTGAGGTCATGATCCCAGAGTCCTGAGATCAAGTCCAGCATCAGGCTCCTTGCAGGGAGCCTGCTTCTCCCTCTGCCTATGTCTCTGCCTCTCTCTCTGTGTCTATCATGAATGAATGAATGAATGAATGAAGGAATTAATGAATAAAATATAAAAAAAAAAGAATTGTAGAGATGGAAGAGACTGTAGACCAGCTTCCTATTGGATGAAGGCTAGTCTCTGATATTTGAGTTCATCATAATGTGAATCCCACTGACTTTCCAGCCATGTTTCCTCCACCACACCTGCACTCTCAGCCTTCTCTCCTGCCCCACTTGATGGCTTGCTCTTCCTAGGCCCTTTCACAGACATTTTCTTGCCTCCATGTTTTTGCTCTTACCCTTTCTCCCATATGCACGATTTACATATGTTTGCATCTGTATCCCTCTCTAGATTGCAACAAACTACATGATACTCTTCTCCAGATATTTGCATGCTTTGCTCTCTCACTTCTTCCAGGTGTCTGTTCAAATGCCACTCATGATGGGGCACCTGGGTGACTCAGTCAGTTAAGTGTCTCCCCTCGGCTCTGGTCATGATCTCCGGGTCCTTCATGGGGCTTCCTGCTCAGCAGAGAATCTGCTTCTCTTTTTCCCTCTCTCTCAAATAAATAAAATCTTAAAAAAAAAAAAAAAAAAAAAACAAATGCCACTCATGTTCAAGCACTTCCTTACCCCCCACTGTTTCTCCATAGCGCCTGCCAAATACCTGACATCACAGTGCACAGTAATCCCTCTTTATCTGTGGTTTTGCTTTCCACAGTTTCAGTTACCCATGGTCAGCTGTGGTCCTGGAAACAGGCGATCCTCCTTCTAACATACTGTCATGTCAGCAGGTCACTAGTAGCCTAACTACCCTAACACAGCATCGCACCTGTGTCACTCTCCTCCCTTCATCTCCCCACAGAGCCATTTAATTATCTCATGTCATCATAAGAGGAGTGAATACAGTATAATAAAATATTTTGAGAGAGACCACACTATCATAACTTTATTATAGTATATAGGTATTGTTACTCTATTTTATTCTTAGTTATTGCTGTTAATCTCTTACTGTGCCTAATTTGTATATTAAATTTTATCCTAGGTATGTTTGTATAGGAACCCACATAGTATATACAGGGTTTGCTACTACCTGTGATTTCAGTCGTCAATGGGAGTCTTGGGATGTATTCCCTGTGGATAATGGAGGACTACTATATTTTCACTTGTTTAGCTTTTATTTTCTGTGTTCCCAATGAGCACATAAACCCCATGAGACAGGGATCTCTTCCATTTTGTTCTGTTATATCTATAGCATCTTGAACAGTTCCAACATTTGGCACTCAGCACATAGTCCATTAATAAAGAAATGAGTCAGAGCTGTGTCTCCCTTGAACTTTGTATTTCCCTAATAATTAGCACAAGATCTAGCAGAATGGAGCACACTCTGCTTTCCTAGCCATGTAACATTAGGCAAGTCATCTCACCTCTTTGTGTCTCAATTCCTCCATGTGTAAATTAATACTTGCCATATTCAATTAATCACAAACACAGATTGTAAAAACTCGGTAAAAATTATTATTATGGGGCAGCCCAGGTGGCTCAGCGGTTTAGCACCACCCTCAGCCCAGGGTGTGATCCTGGAGATCCGGGATCGAGTCCCACGTCAGGCTCCCTGCATGGAGGCTGCTTCTCCCTCTGCCTGTGTCTCTGCCTCAATCTCTCTCTGTGTCTCTCACGAATAAATAAATAAAATCTTTAAAAAAATTATTATTATATAGGGAAATAACTTGACAGAAAATCAAGGAAATCGGAACTTTAAGAGGTAATTTTTGATACAAAATTAATAACCTAATATAAAGTGGAAAATAATGAATTGAATAATTGGTATTATTGAATGAATTGAATGAATTGAATGAATGAATTGAATAATGGTATAAGGTCACTTATGTTGTACACAAATAATACATGTCTACCTGTATATACATAGACATACAAAATAGGGAACAATAGTATGTTTCCTCATCTGGATTAAAGTACATTAATTTTTTATCATAGTTAAATTTCTGGATGTAAGACTCTGGATGGTGTTTTCCATTAAGGCTTTATTAAATTTTCCACTTTTCTATTATAGTCATGCAGTGCCTCTATCATCAGCACAAATAATAAACACTGTCAACATTGGCTCTTTACTGGTTTAAAATTATGAAAGGAAACAAAATGCCTTTTAGATTCCTCCCCCCCTCCCCCAACCTTATCCTGGATGCTTTGGTGTTGTCAGCCAAGTGAACCCCTAGAAAAATCTGCACAGGTCCGGATGTAATTAAGGCAGAGCCCATTCTGCAGACCCACCCCAGCCAGAGCAGTGGTTTTCGCCTCCAGAGGCTCTGGCACTGGGAACCAAACTTGCTGGAGGTATTGAGCAATCAAGTTGCTTTTACTACACAGGAACTTCAATCTTTGTCCAAACTCAACTACTTGATTAACTCTCATTTAAATAGTAGAAGTTTACTTTTGAAAAGTTGGGTTTTTCTTTATTTTTTTTCACAGCTGTCTTGGCAACGTCTGATTCCAGCCTGGGCAGGAAGTATCTGAGTCAGAGACGGGTGAAGCAGCTTTTCTGGTGCCGGTCCCAGCCCTCCGACAAGGACTGTCTCTCCCAGAGCATTAAGCCTGCTTTTACAAAGAGGTTGCAGAGAGTAGGAGGTTGTAGGAAATGGGATACAACCGAAGAAGCCTTCTCATCCACCCTTGACTGTGTTTGAAAAAGTGTTAGTCATTGGCATAGATCCTGTCCTCTTGAGCATCCTCAATAAATTAGCAATTCTCAGAAAACCACCCCCGCGAGAATGGAAAGGAAAAATGACCAGGAGGCAAGGAGACTGAGGTTGTGCCTACACTAGATATTTTATAAGATATGCTTAGCTAAACAGAGCACATTCCTACCCACTGGTTGTTAAAAAATTTTTAAAGACATTTTAAAAAGTGCTAGACATTTAGGTGCTAGATCCTGAAGGCACAGTTTGATTCACTAATCTGAACACCTTACAGTTCTCTTCCTCCTTTTCCTTCTGCTTCCCCTCTTTCTTCTTTTTCTTTCTCTTTTCCTGCATCGTGGTGGTGGTGGCAGTCGGGGATGTAGTTTGAGATGGTCGGAGATGGTCACACAATTGCTCAGCTACTTTCTTCTACACAAAGGAAATGGAGAATTTCCTGTTTCTAAACGAAGAGGAGCTGAATGTGTGTTTGCTTGGATGGGCACTTAATATAAGATGATCCCAATATTTTTACCTTCAGATTCTATCTTTAAGGACATTGGACTTGAGTTATCTATTAGAAGTCATGGAACAACTCAAAAAAAAAAAAAAGTCATGGAGCAACTCAACAAGTCTGAGCACTGTGCCAGGGACAAGGCGTGACTCAGTGGAAATAATATTGGCTTTAGATTAGCTAAATTAATATCTAAATCTCAGGTTGGGTATATATGAGCTATAGCTCATATATGTGGGACCTGAACCTGTTGGAACCTCAGTTCCCTAATTTATAGTAACCATAGGGTTGATGCAAGGATTAGATCTAGTACATGAAAATGACTTGCACATAACAGATGCTTTACTATTTACCTGTATCATTATGTTGAGTGTATGTAATCATCTGTTACTTATAGATATTGAAGTTGTTGTGAATACAAATAATGTGGATTAAATCTAAAATTGTCATAGAGACAAGGCGATAATCATGGTTATGTAACAAATGTTCAATTTTGTTTTTAATAGGATGACAGCAAGGATTGCACCTAAGTGACTGTGTATTGTAAATATTATACCTAGAAGCTAGACCAGGGCTCTCTCAAAGTGTGGATTGAGATCCATCCCCATAGGATAGAATAAGCCAAGAACCACTTGAGAATCTTACAGAAATGCATATTTCTAGGTCTTTTTGAAACCTCCTTGACTCTAGGACCCTGTAACTTGCATTTTCATGGGGTTCCCAGGCACATTAAGGTTTAAACACCACTAGTTTGATGATGCAGATTTTTAAAAAAAATGTTTTAAATCAGTTAATTAGTGCAGCATTATCTCAAGCATAATCGACTTTTGTCTGATAAAGTATTATAATGTACCATACTGACACTCTACTATTACTGATATATATCATTATAATGACATAATGATATAATATAAGTGATATACTCGACATAATAAGTAACTGTAATTTATTTCTGATGTAACTCATGGAACAGAGTAGTTAAAGCCATGGTTTCTGCTTGGCAGCAATTGCCAGCTCACCAGCTGTGAGGCTTTGGAAAAGATCCTTAACCTCTCATTAAATCTTAGTTGTATTTTGTTTCTTTTCTGTATTTTTTCTTTTGGAAGAAAGAAGGAACGATTTTATTGGCCATTTTTTGTTTGCTTAAGATTTGTTTTACCAATGGCCATATAAGTATTTTTTTACTGAAGTATAGTTGACATACAATATTCTGTTAGTTTCAGATGTACAATATAGCATTTCAAAATTTATATGTGTTATGAAATCTTCACCATGGTAAGTTCTAGCTACCTTCTGTCACCATACAAAGTCATTAAAATATCATTATTCACTATATTCCCTGTGCTATACTTTCTATGCCCGTGACTTATTTACTTTATAACTGGAAGTTTGTACCTCTTAATCTGCTTTACCCATTTTGCCCATCTCCCTTCTTTCCTTCCTTATGGCAACCACCAGTTTGGTCTCTGTATTTATGAATCTATTTCTATTTTGTTTTGTTTGTTCATTTGTTTTGTTTTTGAGATTCCACCTATGAGTAAAATCATACAGTCTGCTTTTCTCTGCCGGACTTATTTTGCTCAGCATAATACCCTCTAGGTTTCATCATTTTGTTGCAAATGCTAAGATTTCATTTATTTTTTTATGGCTGAATAACAGTCCATTGTATCTATCAATGTATATGTCTATATACACCTTATACATATATTATATACATATATTTATCTACTCATTCTTCAGTGGATACTTGGGCAGCTTCTATATCTCGGCTATTGTAAATACTGCTGCAATGGCTATAGGGGTATAGGTATCTTTTTGAATTAGTGCTTTTGTGTTCTTGTTTCCCATTTCCCTGACAGCTCCTACCTTGTAGGATGCTTGGAAGGATTGAAAGAGGTAACACATCTATAAATCTGAGATGGTCGATGCTTGGTGTCATCAAAAGAAACCTTCATGAAGATCACATAATTTAGAAAGACTGGTGATTTGATTAGTGTTTTGAGAATTTTTTTGACTTGTGAGGAGAGGCAAGGACAGACGGTCTTCATTTCTGTCCCTTTTTGGTATCTTGCAGAAAGTCAGTTCAGTAGGCCTGAGTTAGCTGAAAGAAAAGGAAGGTTGTTAATAGCTGCTGGGCCTCAGATGGTCTCTCTTTCTAACAAGATTATTTTTCTGTTGTTACATATTCATCTAGGTAAATGTTTTCCACATACCTGACCCTACAGATATACAGAGCACTGAGGGGTTGGAGGTGGCCCTTTCTACTAGAACACTGGCTGAAACACTGTTTTATTCTAACTATGCCTAGCCTAGGAGGAGATTTCTAAGGGTTAAGGGGAGCTTGGGGAATTGTATGTGCTTTATTGACTCTCTATCTCTACATTTTTCCATGGTAAACCTTATGTCTATATCTATATCCCATGGCACTAGTAGTGTGTGTCCATGACCTCTTTTCAAGACAAATTGCTTTGTTCTTTTTTTTTTTTTTAACCAAAAGAATTTTTGGTATAATCATTGGAAATAACTTCCAAGATATTGCCTTTAAAAAAAAAATATTTTATTTAATTATTCATGAGAGACACAGAGAGAGGCAGAGACATAGGCAGAGGGAGAAGCAGGCTTCTCACAGGAAGCCAGATGTGGGACTCAGTGCCTGAACTGGGATCACGCCCTGAGCCAAAGGCAGACACTCAACCACGAAGCCACCCAGGCATCCCAAGATGTTACTTTTTTTACTGAATTTTAAGTCATGGATGAAACCGAATTTTGCCAAAAGATGCCTCTCTGGGTAGACTAATTGCCAGAGAAGCCCCTTCCTCTGCACAGAAACATCTTTAGCTAGGTTCCCTAGGGTGGACTCAGCCCCACTCACCTCTAGATTAGGCACCTTCATTGAGGAATTACTTTCAAGTCAAAGCAGTGGCCTTCTTTAAAGAAGCTAAATTCACTTCTTCAAAGCTAGATCCACCAACACATTAGAGCTGACAATAACTTGAGAAGAAAATATCCCTTATTTTATAACAAGGCATAGAGTGAGGATGGGGCCTGTTCAAGGTTACTATGCCTAGGATTGGAAAGCAAGAACTTGAACCTCAGATTCTTGATTCCTCACCTGTGTTTCCTTTAATACTCTGTGTCATGCTGGATTTTATTGTTGTTTGTTTCTTGATCACTGTCATCAATAAAAGTATTAGGGGATCAATGTAAGTGCTTGAAAAGGAATGTTTGGTTATTAATAATTTATATAATGATTAGATGAGATAAATGTGAATAGCACTTTGGAATCCTTGTATTTTTATTTATTTATTTTAAATTCTTTATTTAAATTCAACGTAATTAGCATATAGTATATATTATTAGTTTCAGGGGTAGAATCTAGTGATTCATCAGTTGCCCATAACACCCAGTGCTCATTACTTCAAGTGCCTTCCTTAATGCCCATCACTTAGGTACCCCATCCCCCATCCACCTCCCCTTCATCAACCCTCAATTTGTTTCTTAGAGTTCAGTGTCTCTTATGGTTTGTTTCCCTCTCTATTTTCTCCTTATTTTATTTTTCCTTCCCTTCCCCTATTTTCATCTGTTTTGTTTCTTAAATGCCACATATGAATATCCCTATATTTTTATAAGGCTACTTGTCTCAGGTCAGTGTGCCTGGGCAGCAGAGACAAAAATAGTAGATTAAATGTAGGAGGTATATTTGGGACTGTACCTGAGATTACCACTCCCAGGAGGGGCTGAAAATCAGCAGAATTCAGAGAGGGAGAAGTGGAGATGGTCTTAATGAAGAACTCAGACCAATGGGAAATTCTAGAGATGGTATGCTCCTCAGAGTGTCCCAAGTCTGTTCATGGGACCAGGTGTTTGTGCCTTCACAATGATCAGTCATTGGATTAGAGCCTTTCTGGAAAAAGAGAGTGGCCTTGAAAGTGCTCCTTGTAGGAGCAGATGGCTAAGGGCTTTCTCTTGTCACTTGGAAAAATCGTTTCTTTACTCCAAAAGGAGGATTTGACTGGGGTATGGCCAGATTCACCATGCAATTACATCTAATCATCATGCACACTATGGATACATACAATGAAAATGGTAATCCATTTTACAGATAAATAGTCAACAAAGTCCATTGATTTGCCCAAATTCTCAGAGCCTCTAGGTTGTAGAGCTGATACTAAAACCTGTATTTTCCGATTTTATGGTGCTACTTGTAGATCATTATTTTAAAACTGCAGAGGTTGGTAGAAGCATAGTTATGACTGCATGTATTTCCAAATCTGAGTATATATCAATATCTAAGATGCATTCATTTAATTAAGAGTTACAAAGTCCTTCCTATATACAAAGCCCTGGAATATGCTGAGGTTATAGACAAAGGCACAGTTCCTCCTGTTCAGGAGCTCCTTGACATTTGAAAGAGAGCAATAAGTCACCCACAATTCTGATCAGAGCTGTGATGTGCTGAACAAAACAACATCAAACACAACAACTGCTCAGCTTGGGTTTGTGAAGGAAGTGACACTCAATCTGGCTTGATGAATTAAGTGGGGAAGGGGGAAATAGCATATGCAAAGACATGAATTGGCAAAGCTGCAAATAATTCAATGCAAGTAGAGCATCACAGGTGAAATTAAAGTGGCAGAAGGCAAGCCTGGAGATTTGATTGGGTACTAAAGCTTCAAAAACAATGTGGTTAGGTGTTTCCCTTGAAGGTAGCAACTGCCAATGCAAGAATAGTAGCTGTGAGGGGGCAGGATGATATTTGAGCTTTAGAAAAACCCCGTGAAGAATGAATCTGGGTGGGTGAGGCTGAAGGTTGATAAACCAGATAAGAAAATGAAGCAATAACCCAGGTGATCTAAATTTCAGCCCATTAATTCACATTCATATTGATTTCTCCTTCCCACTAGAAAGGATTAATTTTAATTTTGAAGCAATGAAGTAGACAAAAATCTTTACCATGGGAAAGAAGAAATTACTGTGAAAAATGTTTAGTTTTAATAAGCTTCTGAAACCGCAGTCATGGGAGGCTCCATGGAGCATCAGATCATAGATGTCTCAGAGGGAAACATGAGGATAAATATATAGTTTTCCCTCTGAATGATCACACATACATGCCATCCAGTGCCGCCCCCATGCTTTCAAGGTTTGAAATATGGAACACAGTAGAGATCTGTCCTCTCCCTTTCTGTGACGTTCTCCATCAACCATCAGAGATGTATCCCAGTCGGAGTCCAGCTTGCACCTAGAATCTTTCTGCTAAACATTTGCAGTGTGAGCATCCTGTGACACAAGACCAAATTTGCAAGGATGCAGTAGGATTTATGGAGCATCTCAAGCATTCCAGTGTTGGACAGTTTAACTCACTTTACCTCAGTGAAACCCCTCGAAAGTGCACTCATTATCATGAAGAGGCTAGGGCTCAGAGCAGATACCACTGGCCCAGGGAAATGTAGCCAGTCCATCGTAGATCTGAGGGTCCTTTCTTAGGCTGACATGGTCCAGCCCCAAGCTCCACACTCATGTCTCAGGGCTCACACTGGATCTGACACTGTCCCTGGGGTTATATCATTTCCTGTCAATGGTCCAACAGGTCCATGGTCCAACAGACCTTCTTATCAGAAGAAGCTCTAAAATGCCTCAAGATGGATCAGCAATGAGTAATTCACTGTCTTCCTAGAGTAGCCTAGGGAGTTCAAGAGTTCAGGTTCCAGAGCTAGACAAACCTGAGTTTAAATGTAAGTTTCAAGATTTGCTACCCAAGTGACTTTAAAAAAAATTTTCTTTTTAACATCCAAACAGTATTTTTTATTTATTTTTTATTTTTATTTTTATTTTTTTAAAATTTTTATTGGAGTTCAATTTGTCAACATATAGCATAACACCCAGTGCTCATCCCACCAAGTGCTCCCCTCAGTGCCCATCACCCAGTCACCCCAACCCCCTACCCACTTCCCCTTCCACTACCCCTTGTTCATTTCCCAGAGTTAGGTGTCTCTCATGTTTTGTCACCCTCACTGATATTTTCACTCATTTTCTCCAAGTGACTTTTCAAAAAGATTTTATTTATTTATTCACAAATAACACACAGAGAGAGGCAGAGACACACGCAGAAAGAGAAGCAGGCTCCCCGAGGGGGATCACGCCCTGAGCCAAAGGCAGATGCTCAACCACTGAGCCACCCAGGTGCCCCTACTCAAGTGACTTTATTTTTTTTTAATTTTATTTATTTATGATAGTCACAGAGAGAGAGAGAGAGAGAGAGAGGCAGAAACATAGGCAGAGGGAGAGGCAGGCTCCATGCACCGGGAGCCCGATGTGGGATTCGATCCCGGGTCTCCAGGATCGCGTCCTGGGCCAAAGGCAGGCGCCAAACCGCTGCACCACCCAGGGATCCCTCAAGTGACTTTAGATAATTATTTAATATCTCTAAGCTTCATCTTTCCCATCTGTAAACTGGAATGATCACAGTGACTACCTCAAAGGGCTGTTTTGAGAATTAATGAGTGACAGACTTAAAACATCTGGGAACATGTCTGCCCCAAGCTACTTGCTGCGTGCTACCTCTTCAATGATTTTTCATTCTGCTGATTTTACCAGGGAAGAATCAGCTCATTTGTGATGTGAATTTATGGAAAAAATTGATAGGATTTTCCATAGTAAGCTGAAATCTTGATTTCTTTGAGAAAAAAAATCATTTGGATGGCTCAAATTTTAGCTCCAGTGCTTTTTTTTTTTTCCTCCTTTTCTAGTGCTTCTGTTTCTGTAGTGAGGAACTGATGGGCTTTTTGCTGCTCGATTTATTTGGACCCCATAATCTTTCTTTATTGCCTCGCTTTGCTCAATAAACCTGAGGGATTTTGTTCACATTTCCTGCACAGGCTGCGTGGTGCTGTGACAATGGAAAATAAGACCTGAGACATAATGTAGTCAGGCCATAACTATAGAGATATCAGTCAATCTGTCCAAGCCTCAATTTCCTCTTAGGTTAAATGAGATTGATCCTATATATTTCACCAGTATTAGGAGGACCAAAAAAATAAAAAACAACAAACCAAAAAAAAACCCACAGTTGCAGTAAAGTACTTTCTAAAGCTTAAAGTTCTGTAAAAATATAAGCTTTTTCAATATTTTTATTGCTGTTATACAATAAGAAGATACTATAAATAACAATGATTGTCCACCTGTTCTAATTACTAACTCCTACAGTAGGTAATTGCTGAAAGAACGTGTTTAGTTTGGAAGAGACGTTCTTTTAAAAAAAGCAAGAGGATGATTTATTTAAAATCTGTGTCTATGTTTTTGTTAAACTTCATAGGAAAGAAAAAGTAGCTGAGGATTGGTAATGATGGGTCATAGGGAAATAAATGACAAAAGACCATATACACTTGATTTGGCTAGTTTTGTCCATATTTCATTACAGAATCTAATGAAGGAGTTTCAGTACTAGTTAGGAATGTGTTTTATGAGACCAATCCTTCCCAATAACTACCAGGAAAAAAGTCGGGAGATTGCATAGAAAATAAAAGTGAGATCTCAAAAGAAAGGCATCAAAGAGCCAGTGAGAATGAGATCAGAAGCTCCTCTGACAGTGCTGGTCTTTATCTCCACCTTTTGTCTTGTAACACTGGCTCACGGTGTGATGTTGGGTTAGATTTAGTCTAGTCTCTGGGTTAGTCTCGCTAACTCACTGTGTGCTGGTAAGTGTTTAAAAATATATGTACGGGGGGTGGGGGTGAATGGGTGACGGGCACTGAGGGGGGCACTTGACGGGATGAGCCATGGGTGTTATTCTTTATGTTGGTAATATGAACACCAATAAAAAATAAATTTATTAAAAATAAAAAATAAAAATAAAATAAAATAATAAAAAATAAAAAAATAAAAAATAAAAAATGTACGCAGAAACGTACACAAGTTTATTAAAAAATTTTACTGATATAAAAGAGGTGTAAAAAAAAAGTAAAAAAAAAAATTAAAAAAAAAAAATAAGAGGTGTAACACACATTCTGTAAAAATAGTAAACACACAGTACTCCTTTTACAAATTCCCTATAGACAATCACTTACTGCAGAGTACTTTCATTGATTTTTTGCCCAATTCCTACACCCTTAGCCAATCTATGGTTGCAGTTGACTAAGGAGCACAGCTCCAAAATGAATGTTAGCCCTTAACAAGTTTATACTTTCAAGTAAGAAACAAGGAAAATAAAACAAAAACATATGCCAAAACTTCAGTGACCTGACACTGCAAGTGACTTTGCAGAAGCAGATAGTGATAGCTTTTGAATACTGAAACAATAGTTTCCTAATTTGTGTACTATTTATAATCTGATGGCTGTGGCTACAATATTCTTTTAAATCATTAATACGGTCTCCATAAATTTCTTAGGTCTACACAAGCAACAAAACAGTAAGTTACACTGTCTTGGGAGCATTTGTGATCTTTTGCAGTGTAAATATTTCCATGGTGGTCTATCTTAAGCAACAAGATGACTGCACTGAATGCAGAGGTGGAAAGAGCTGCACCTTATCACGCCAATCTATAGTCTTTATAGCACACAGTTACAATAGCTATAGATAATCTGAAGAGAAGAAATATTAGTAAAATGTTATAAAATAGAAATTTATGAATTTTGACTATCGCTTTTTTATTATCACATTTAATGGTAATCTTATATTCTCTCTTTAAAAAATAATCTCTAAAAAAAAAATAAAAAAAATAAAATAAAAAATAAAAAATAATCTCTGTGTTTAACAACTGGTTTGCAACATACCTGAAAATTCAAAATCAAGGGTGAGCTAGTAAAAGTTGACCCCAACATGACACTGATCCTTAGTAGTAAAGGATCTAGTAAAGAGGATGACCATATGTTACAGGGCTTTGAAAATGTATGCAAAGTACGTGGTACACCTTATCTACTTTTGAAATGTCTTTTTTGTTGTTGTTGTTAAATCGGGGCTCTTGGCTCTGCTTCATGTTGCATCTTGCCTAGGAAGAATTAACAGGCCCCTTGTGATTTCCCTCTCTACAGCATAACCCCTTGTTGCATCCAAACGCCACATACTGAAACCTTTCCTGGGACAGAATATGAATGCTCAGCCATCATGTTCCTGTTTGATGCCGATAGAAAATGACCGATTATTACACAATTAATAAATAAATCCATTCTCTGGTCTCTGGAATACACGCGTCTGCAGCCATTAGAAGTCTCTCTCTTTACAAATAAATCTCAAAAACAAGCTCTTGATTCCCCCTACCATCAGCAGCAGTTTAAGAATTCTTCTAGAGTATACCTCTTGTTTGCTCTTTCTCTAGGCTAGGTCTTTATTCTCCTTACATTAAAGCTTTAATATTTGAAATTAGTCTCATAAATGTAATAAGGACACCCACATAGATGATTATTTTAAAACTCAATTGAATAGGTTTATTTTATATTTTACCCCCCCCCCCCTTTTTTTCTTTCTTTAGGACAGTGGAGGATTAATGGATAAATGTATAATCAACTCACATAAAATTTGACAAGCAGATATTTTATGAAATTGCCTTGTGGGAATCCAAATAGCAGATGTTCTTTATCATGACAATCCAGTCCAATACCCGGACCAAGGGAGAGGAGCGCTACACATTTGAGCACCAGCTGCAGGGACATGACTCTGTCTGGCTGCCAATAGCACAACTGAAATGCAGAATACGGTCCTGAAACAGAGACAAGGGGCTTTGTGATTTCACAAAGCCAGATTTTAATGACAGAGGCTATTAGGGCATCTTCTGTCTGTCTCCCATATGCTTGGTTGAAGAAATGGAGAATCAGGCTGTATAAATTTAATGTGCCAAGAGGCTAAAATCACTGGGCCACCTGTGTGCTTTGGCGGTCACTGCTCTAAGGCCGTTTCTGGCTAGAAGGGTTTGGAAAAAATCAGAGCTGTTTGCTGTTTGTTCAATGGGACATTCGCCAATAGAGGTCAAAGGAAGAGGACAGAGGGAACTTTAGTTAGATTTAGTACATTTCCAAATTGAAACAAACCAGGTTTAGCACAGCTGAGCCCAACCTCAGGAATGAGAACTCAGCCTTTTATGCACCAGCATTGGCCTGATGCTGGCGTTAAGTAGAGGAAAGACTGCAAATCTTTGCAGCAAAAGGCATGAATTTGGAAGCAATGTATTAAATCCAAAGGAAGCATGAGCAGAGCCACGATGAGAATGCCACTAATAATGTGGATGGCAAGAAACCAAGACAGTGAGGAGACAGATAAGAAGAGAACCCTATAGATTTCAGTAGAGTCCATCCCACTTCAAACTGGTGCAATTTTTTCCATTTGAACATTGAAACCTAGACCCACACTTGAAACAATAGTTGAATGTGGCACACCAGGGCATTCCCATTTCCAGTTCCCAATTACAGTTTGCAGTTCAGAGTTCACAGAATTACTTCCTGCATCCAGCTGGCTCCTTGGATGGGATCACAGCCCTGGGAAGAGGAAGGGATGGTGAACCCATGTCATTTTCACAGGACAGGCTCAGAGTGCACAATGCAGCACCTGTCTGTGGAGCCTCAAACTTTTCCAATAGTGGCTGTAGCAGCCAAAGGGTGCCAGACAAAATCTTCCACAATCTCTGTTCAGTTTCCCGGAGGGGGGGGGGGGGGCTTATTCTGCTCATTTCCCTATTATCTCTCATCTTGGGCTATACTTCCTCTCTGATTTCCTATGCAGGCTTCTGAGTCTCCGAGCATCTTTGGTCCTGCATATCGCACCTGCCCTAGGATTTGGTGCAGCACCCAAGCCCTGCAGGCACCTAAATCCCGGTCACATTCCTTTTCTGTCCATTTTGCTTCCGTGCTAGCCTCCTGCAACCTGATAGCATTTTCCTGCCCTCTGCCCCATGGCTGCAAGTCTTAGAGCAGTCATTTTCAGATAAGGAAATTGATGCTTGGACTAGTGTTAACCAGGTTGATGGCTAGCCTGAAGTCACACAGAAATGGGGAAAGAGCAGACCAAGGGTCAGCTCTTGATGTGCAAATTACCCAATCTTGCAGGGCTTCAGGTTCCCTGCCCAAGAAACGCCAATGGTGCAAGAGATTTTTTTTTTTTCTCCTTTCAGACATCTTTATTAAGGTGGAATCTTATCCAGGATTCAAGTGCTTTTTCATAGATCACAGTGAAGCAGATTGGTTCAAAGCCTGTTGGCCCACTGTGGCAGCCCACTGTGTTCTCCTCACCTATGCAAGACCTCCAAAGTACCTCTGCAGAGCTCTCGAGCTCCTCAAAATGCCACATGAAAGTCGCGGAACTAGATGGTCTCTAACTTTGCTTACATAGTGAATATTCACAATTCCTTGGAGATAACATCACCAGGAGCTGAGACTCTGGCTAAGTTTTAGTCTTGGCATACTGAATGTTTAGGACTCTGGCTCTCCCAACATCTCTCCTTTCTCACAGACTGCCTCTAGCCCTCTGCCCACCCTCACTGTGCTCCCAACCATTGGGTCAGTGAAGCCAAGGTTACATTCTTAGGAGACATACCACAGAAGCACAAAGCTTTACCTTGGTTTGGGGACAAGGACCACAGGTTTGGGCTCCCATTCCGGAGCTACAGGTGGAAGCTCAGAGTTGGCTATTTGGGGGGAACTTGCAAAGCTCCCTGGTTTGGATCATTCGACAGCCAGTCACATGAACAGCCTTGCCTACAGATCTGTATTTCATGGATATGAAACACATTCAACTTGTTCTAGTCACTGCAGCTTCCCTTCACTTCCAAAAGCTAAAATACCTTTGCACTACAAGGACCTTGGCACATGCTTTTCCCTCTGTTTGGAATGCTCTTCCCTCAGCTGCCTCTTTTGTTGGACAAACTTCCATTCCATCCTTCCTTTTTTTTTTTTTTTTTAGATTCTATTTATTTATTCATAAGAAACACAGAGAGAGGCAGAGACATAGGCAAAGGGAGAAGCAGGCTCCCTGCAAGGAGTTCAATGCGGGACTCGATCCCAGAACCATAGGATTATGCCCTGAGCCAAAGGCAGGCAATCAACCGCTGAGCCGCCCAGGCATCCCCCACTCCATCCTTCTAACATCAGTTCAGTTGTCCTTCTCCCAGAAAAGGCTTTTCACCCCGTTTTTCCATATGGAACTGGTTTGTTGTTCATGCATATAGTCAAATGGAGTTCTTATCCATGGCCCTTAACCAAAGAGCTATTTTACAACTTACGAACTTAGTATTACAAATAATCTGTTTGATTATTTGATAAATATTTACCTTCCCCTCTAGATCAGGGCTCGGAAAACCACAGCTCAAGGGCCAAATCCAGCCCACTGCCTGTTTTCATAAACAAAGTTGTACTGGAACACAGAGGTGCTTATTCATTTGACTGTCATGCATGGCTGCTTTCACACAATAGCAGCAGAGGTAAGTAACTGGACCAATGAGGGGACAGCCCGTAAAACTGAAAAATACTTGCCCTTTACTAAAAAAGTTTGCCAACTCCACTCGAGGACAGCAGCTCTATTTAAAAAGGGAATGCATCCTTTTGCTCATCATTTTGTCCCCTGTAGCTAACATAATTCCTGGCATATATTTCTGGCTTATTAAATACATGTTTAACGCATGAAGCAATGAGTGAAGTAACAACCATCATTAGTTACATGTGTGTAATGCAGTCAAAATTACACAGTAAAAAAAAAATATTGATGGCATCAGAAGTCCTGTTTTTAAAAAGCATTTTTATTTATTCAACTCTGTCATTATCACAATAATCACAGGCCGAATTCGTAGGTTTTCAGGATGATTTGAAAGTTATCTAGGTAATTTGGTGGGGACAGGTGACTTGGGGATCCTACTCTTCTGCCATCTTGCCCTGCCTCTATCATTATCACAATAAACAAAACATGGAAGATACATTAGTAGACTAATTATAATATTCAGTGTTAATGGAATTGGATTGATCAAAATGAAAAACTAATTTGGCATAAGGCAAAATGTAAAATCCTGATCAACCACTGAAAACAAATTATTTCTGTACAAGAGAGGCTGTGCTTACATTGCCAGCCAATAAGGTAGCCTTTCAATTTTTGTTTTTTGTTCAAATGTTAGCTCTGCCATATATTTGGTTAAAAGTTATGCCCATAGGATTAAGGTTTTCATATATGTAATGGCTGAAGCCCAGCATCAGGCACATGGTAAATATTTAATAAGTGTTAGTATTTGTTATCAGAACAAGGAGGAACATATTCCCTATAGTCTTGGCATACTGAATGTTTAAATGAATTTCAATTTACATTTTTCTTTCAGTCTGTATTTAGGTGATATTGTTGTAATTAGAGTATATTAAAAGAAGTTTTATGCTATCCTCGATTACTGTATTGTAAGCAAGTCTATGTTGCTCAGAAATCTTATTTTATTTTATCTTTTAAAGATTTATTTATTTATTTGACAGAAAGAAAGAGAGAGAGAGAGGAGAGAGAAAGAGAGAGAGGGAGAGAGAATGAGGGGGGAGGGGCAGAGGGAGAGAGAATTTTAAGCAGACTCCATACTGAGCACAGAGCCCAACACGGGACTCGATCTCACAACCTTGAGATCACCGCCTAAGTGGAAACCAAGAGTCCAACACTTAACCAATGACATCAGCCAGGTGCCCTGAGGTCTTATTTTATACCTTCTGTTTGACAGGCCAGTGGTTGTAATTTTCATGGATCTAGTCTTTTGAAATGAGGCACATAAGTCACAGATGCTAGTTTTTAACACTATCATGAAACATGAATTGCTCCTGGTTAGTTTTAAAATATTTTATTTATTTGTTACACAAGTGGCTTAAATTACATATGAAACCGTTGCATTGCAGATGCTGTTCTTCCATGGGCAGGGATGAGTATGTATCAGTTTTTCCTCTAGGGACAAATTATTGTATAATTGAAGACACAGTCTCTGGCTTCCGACTATAAATTAATACATTAAACACACAGGCACATACATCTAGGTAGCATCGTACTTTATTTAATAATTTTGTTTAAACTGTTACTTTTTACTGGTTTTATAGAAATAAGGTACAAATGGAATGAGGAGCCTTTTGACTGTATTGACAGGTTCCTGCTTGGCAGCATCCTCCACCGTTCACTGCACGCCACAAGTAATTTATGATGGCGATAAATAGCTGAGTATTTTCAGTATTCAAGGTAGCTGCCTGGATCCAGAAGAAACATAGCCCTACTTTCAGATTTGATCCACGTAATAGATGTGGAAGCCAGCCCATAGAAAGAGGGGCCATGAGATCAGGAAGCAGCTGTCTGGCTGTCCCTATTTCTATTCAGCAGCCGTTCCCAAGACGTGACTGTCACTGCTTAACAATTTCCCAAGGCCTTGTTCATTTGGCACTTTAAGAAGAGGCAGTCCCTGCATGGTATGTCTCAAAGGCAGCTCTGTACCATAGCAGATTAGAGTACAGGCTTATCTCGATGCAAAACCTGCTTCTGCCACAGAGTAACTGCCTGGGGCCAACGACTGGGCTGCTCTGTGCTTTGGACTCTTTTATCTGTGAAGGTAGAGGAAATAATAACACCTGCAAATAAAGTGGTTAGAGTAATAGCAAGCATAAAGTAAGTGCTCAAGAAACCTGACCTACCATTATCTACATTGAAATAGAAGTTCTGAGACAATCTTCTTTCCTAATGTGGGAAACTTATGAGGACATATATCTCTTCCCAAAAAGCTGAGCTTTCAACTTGTATCTCATTTATATTCTCAGTCACATGTTCAATCTAATTGTCCAAAAACAATTAAATAGTTCCCAAGCTTTGGCTACTAGAAGGAACTAGATACTGGACTACTCTCTGACAGTGTCTTAGGTTCTAAAATTTTTTATGGTTCAGCTTTTATGCTAAAATGTTTTCCCCCTCACCTTTTACAGTAAAAGAAAAGAAAAGAAAGAAAAGAAAAGAAAGAAAAGAAAGAAGAAAAGAAAAGAAAAGAAAAGAAAAGAAAAGAAAAGAAAAGAAAAGAAAAAAAGAAAGCACTAGTGTTTATTGGCTACCTAGCAATATCCGAGACATCAGACAATTTGATTGCACCTTGCTGGTTTGATTCAATTAGTCTTTATTATAACCCTACAAAGCAACTATTATAATTTCTGGCTCACAGGTGGGTAAACTGAGGCTTTAGAAAGGTAAAATCTTTTAAAGATTTATTTATTTGGGGGGGGCACAAGTGTGAGGGGCAGAGGGAGAAGGAGAGAGAATCTTAAGCACATTCCGCACCAATTGCAGAGCTCAATGTGGGGCTTGATCCCACAACCCTGAGATCATGACCTGAGCCAAAACCAAGAGTCAGATTCTGAACCAACTGCACCACCCAGATGCCCCAAGACATTTTTTTCTAAGGACAGTCACAAGCACAGAATACAAACCCCAGTCTATCCTCCCTGGACTTGTTTATTCGTGTGTCATGGAGAACATGTGGTTTCTTGGGGATGCTACCTGCTTTACAACATAAATGTCTTACAAGCAGGGGTAGGACTAGCTTAGTTCATCTAGAAACTTAGTTACTGTCTCTCGCTACTTTGGCACATCCCTTGGCTTGTTCTATTCTTAGATAAGAGGCAGATATATTGGTCAATTCAAGCAGCATATATGGTTTCTATTCAGAAAATGCACTATCAAAACTTGATTTAACAAAATAGTACGGCCACTTGAGAAGACAGTCTGGTCGTTTCTTATAAAAACGAAACATATTCTTATCATGCAATCCAGCAATTATGCTCTTTGGTACTTATCCAAAGGAGTTGAAAACTTATGTTCACACAAAAACCCGCACACAGATGTTTAGCAGTTTTAGTCATAATTGCCAAAACTTGGAAGCAACCAAAATGTCCTTCAGTAGGTGAATGAATTAATGAGCTCTGGTACAATGAGACAATAGAATATTGTTCAGCACTAAAAAGAAATGAGCTGTCAAGCCATAAAAAGACATAGAGAAAACTGAAATGTATATTACTAAGTGAAGGAAGCCAATCTGAAAGGCTACACACTCTATATGATTCCAACTATATGGCATTCTGGAAAAGGCAAAACCATGGAAACAGTAAAAATCAGTGGTTGCCAAGGGGGTGGTCGTATAGGGGAGGAAATGAATAGGTAGGACACAAAGGAATTTTAGGGCAGTGAAAACACTGTTTGATACTATAATGATGGAGGCATGTCATTATACATTTGTCCAAACTCATAGAACGGACAATATCAAGAGTGAATCCTAATATAAACTATGGGTTTCTAGTGGTTAAAATAGGTTTTTAAAAAAGATTTATTTATTTATTTATTTATTTATTTATTTATTTATTTGAGACACACAGAGAGAGGCTGAGACATAGGCAGAAGGAGAAGCAGACTCCCTGCGGGGAGCGTGATGCAGGACTCGATGCCAGGACCCTGGGATCACGACCTGAGCCAAAGGCAGATGCTCAACCACTGAGCCACCTACGTGTCCCAGGTGGTAAAGTTGTGTTAATGTGAGTTCATCAATTGTAATAAATGTAGCACTTTGTGAGTGATACTGATAATTGGGGAGCCTGTGCATGCCTGTGGGGCAGGGATATATGGAAAATCTCTATGCCTTCCCCTCAATTTTGCTATGAGCATAAAAACTGCTTTCATAGATAGTCTTAAAGTGATTTAATATGAAATCTCTCTTTCTGCCCCTACTTCTCTTTCTTCCTCAACTTCTCATCCACCTATAGCCAGCGCATACATCCCTCTCCAAGTGGCGTATTGACTTTTCTGCTACTAGGATTTTGGTAAAGAATTGGTACCCCTCAACCAATCGTTGATTTGGCTCAGAAGTGGGGCAAGAAGAGATACTGACAGGCTTCCATAGCTTTCTCCAAAAATCTATTCTCAAAATTCTCCCTTTTTAGTTTCCTCAATGCTTATATAGCCTCAGACTGGGCAATGAACTCTAAGAGGCCTAAGTGTTATGGAAATAGTTCCGGTTCCCTTATTTTGCACATTTGCCTTTTACCCTGCAACCTGAAATGGGGTGCCCATTTGGTGTCAATTCTATCCTGGTGTCTGGTTAAAACATGAATTTTAACATCACATATATAAGTACAACACGCGGGGAGAATTTTGAGAATTTTGTGTGATGCTTATACTCGGAGACCCAGAGTGTACCCTAAGGCCTGTTCCTGCCGCAACTTTCAGGTTCTCCTGATGGTACATGGAGTGGCGACAGAGCAGCCCAGCAGGTGTCTTCATGCTCAAGGGGCCAAGCATGGAGTTGTTCTAAGGATCATGCATTCAAATACCAACACAGAGGTACTTGGGGCCTGGAGGAAGTCATGTGAGTCTTAGATCGTTTTCCAGCCTGGGCCCCTACATTTAAGCACATGGCTGGGTGGACAGGAAGGTTTGTGATAACAGGCAATGTGACAAATACATGAAATAGGAGTGTTGCTACCAACTGTGTAAAGGACTGGATGAGCACCCTCTTTTGTTTGTGCATCTGTTAGATGATGTGCTACTTTTGCTGTACTTTGGGAAGCCTTCACCCACAAAGAGTAAGATATCAGAAGTGCGGAGGAGGAGCAGTGGGAATAGACCATGGCCCCTTAACCCATGAACAGATAAGTCACCTTTGGACTACAAGCTAGCAGCCCCCTCCTACCCCGTCCAAAAAGCTGGTGATAAAATCAGGCAAGTGTAATGATTGCCAGGAAGGGGGTTTCCATAGAACCTATGAAAGACCTAGGAATTCCCTGAATAAACTGGGAGGAACAGGAGGGAATTCAGGGCTCACCCAATTGAAGATACTGACCAGGAAATAGCTTCAGTAGGACTGGCAGGTCCCAGATGTCCTGGTAGACAAAAGACACATCTACCCCATTCCCCACATTTCTCTTACCTTCTGAAGCCTAGTTCACCTCTGCTCCTGGGACTGATCAGCTTCATGGCAGATAGAGCAGGGGAACAGCAGCCCACCGGGAATACCCAAAGCACCTGTTTCTTCTGCTCTGGTGCCCTGAGGAACCCGGCAGACAGCACCTTCCCTTCTCTGGCCACTCACAGAAGAGCCTTCCTGAGGCTCAGGATGGCCCTTCCAACCTACAAAGACTCCAGGAGGACCTCAGGAACCACACTCTGAGCCATCCATTTGAAGGAGAAGATGACACATAATTGCACTCCCTCAGACTGGTTTGGTCCTGGACAGATTTGGGCTACAGGCGCCCCTGCCCTGAGACTCACTCGCCTGGATCTGAGATGATGACAGCTCCTATCTCAGTGGGACTCTGGGTCTCATTCTACTTTATCCTTAGATTTGGTGCCAGAGCTGGTTTGGCCTACATCTGCCAATTGAATGGATGTCTTCTGAGGAGCAGAAGGTGGACAGATACTGGAGTCCCTGGCCTGATGTGGAGGCTGACACTGCCATCAGGTCCTCCCCAGAACACGGATACTTCTGATGGCTTAGCGTTTGAATTGCTTCTAACAGGAAGGGTCTGTTGCCCTTGGGTGGCTTTGGGCTTGCCTGGTTCACACCTTCACCTGACCTATAAGGAAAAAACCCAGAGGGATAAAGTGATTGGCCCACCCCCACAGAGAAGGTTGGGGATGGAGCCAAAGCTCCAAACAGGAAACCCAGGATCCTCCTCCCTACGGGGACTCTGGGGATGGACCCCTAAAGGGGGCCCTACAGCCACAGGTTTGCTGAAGGGGCTTCCCATAGCTCATTTAAGGTAAGGAAGAAAAATCCAGCAGAACCAACTTAAAAACAAAGGGCACCCATTCCAGGCCACCTCCCAGCCCCAAAGGCTGAGGCAGTGCTCCCCGTTTTAAGGAACCAAAGCGAGACAAAAGTGTTCCGTAGCCTCCGAAGTCCAGGGTGGCTGTTGCAGGCGGGCCGGGCTGCCTCTCAGCCGCGGGACCCAACGTGGGGCTCTCAGCCGGGTACGGGTCGGCTCGGGGACGCCTCCACGCTTAGCGCACACTTGCCGTTCTCCGATGTGCTTTATTACTCCCAGGCTCCTCTCTGGACACCCGCCACTCCGGCCTGCGCTTCCTGTCATTAGCCAGCGCCCCGGGAGCTTTCATCACTTTCCTGGGGCTCCGGGAAGTTCAGGTCCCGCCTTTCAGTTACCGCTGGGAGTGGGGGTGGGGTGTCAGCTGCGCCCTTTCCAGAAGCAGATCTCTCTGCTGAGGACCAGACCTGTGTAACAGGATGCCTGGCCCAGAAAGAGTCCCGAGGGACCAGAGTGAAGGGGCCCCACGAGGCTGGGGGTGAGGATCCCAGGGTGGCAGGACCTTCATCCCCTGCCCGGGCCCAGTCTGGCTCACTGGCTGGCTGTGCTCTCTGCGGTCGGGGGCGACCCTTCAGGGACAGCCCGCACTACTCTATGGTTTTTTTTTTGTTTTTTTTTTTTTAATTTATTTATTCATGAGAGACACAGAGAGAGGCAGAGACATAGGCAGAGGGAGAAGCAGGCTCCCCGTGGGGAGCCGGATACAGGACCCTGGGACCAGGACCTGAGCCAAAGACAGATGTTCATCCCCTGGGCCACCCAGGTGGGCCACTACTCTGTATTTTGATGCAGCCTCAAAATCATTTTGCTATAACAAATCATATCAAAGTAACCTCTGGCTAATCTGTTTCTTCTCTGTCTAATTAAATCGAGAAACATCCCTTTCCATGTCACCTTATTTTTTCATGTATTCAAACTGTTTTCTTTTTTGCCTTGGAACAATAGGTAGAGCTCAGCCTGTCCCTGTCCCCAAGGGGCCCTTGAAGCAACTGGGAAATTGTAATGTAACAATCATCCAATTCCAACTGGCTTCATTTCACTAGGCTTAAATAGGATCCTTCCATCATTACATGTTATAATTATGTCACCACATGCTATATAATTCAAATTAGATGATGATTACATGCCATATATTAACATTAATTGTGTAACTAGACATAACCATATGTTTATATGTGGATTTAATTACATCTTTAAGAATCCTGCTGAAGAAGATGGAAGTGACAAGTTTTTAAAAGACTTAAAGTAGCAAGGAAAAACATGTTCAAATAAATATATAAAATAAAGCATATGGAGGAAATGCAAATAACTGGAATAGGTTTTTACATTAGCATCCGTTAATTACCTGAGTTTTGTGCTTTTGTTTGTAAAAATCACATAAGATTATGAGAGTTCAAAATAATCTAGTAGGTCAGCCATACTCCTACTACCAGGACGTGATTCCTTCCCAGACCCTACTCATATCTACCTGTATCTGTATCTGTGAGTATAACTTCTCACAAAATTTGATTCTGTATTTTCTTTTCTTTTTTTTTTTTTGTATATTTTTGTTATTGGAGTTCAATTTGCCAACATATAGTATAACACCCAGTGCTCATCCCGTCAAGTGCCCCCCTCAGTGCTCGTCACCCAGTCACCCCATCCCACACCCATCTCCCTTTCCACTACCCCTTGTTTGTTCCCTAGAGTGTGGGGGAACCCTCACATGTTCTGTTACCCTCTCTGATATTTCCCACTCATTTTCTCTCCTTTCCACTTTATTCCCTTTCACTATTTTTTATATTCCCCAAATGAATGAGACCATATAATGTTTGTCCTTCTCCGATGGACTTACTTCACTCAGCATAATACCCTCCAGTTCCATCCACGTTGAAGCAAATGTTGGGTATTTGTCGTTTCTAATGGCTGAGGAATATTCCATTGTATACATAGACCACAGCTTCTTTATCCATTCATCCTTCAATGGACACCGAGGCTCCTTCCACAGTTTGGCTATTGTGGACATTGCTGCTATAAACATCGGGGTGCAGGTGTTCCCGCGTTTCACCGCATCTGTATCTTGGGGTAAATCCCCAGCAGTGCAATTGCTGGGTCGTAGGGCAGTTTTATTTTTAACTCTTTGAGGAACCTCCACACAGTTTTCTAGAGTGGCTGTACCGTTCACATTCCCACCAACAGTGCAAGAGGGTTCCCCTTTCTCCACATCCTCTCCAACATTTGTTGTTTCCTGGTTCTGCATTTTCATATGACCTTTCAGAAGTGACTTTCTCTCATTTGTGGCTTGGTGTTCATTAGGTACACTAACATATTAACAGCATGCTACCACATAACAGCAGTATGGCCTATTGATTAAAATTATGCCCTCTGAAATAAGACGGCCTGGATTTGAAGTGGCAGCTCTGCAACATGTTAGTTATGTGACCTTGATCAAGTTGCTGAACTCGTTTCTGTCTCAGTGTTTGCATCTGAAAAATGGCAATAATGAATGAAAACTGTTATGACATGCAAAGTGCCTGGAAAAATAGCATGACTAGGACTTCAGAAAAGATGAAGTAGTGTTGTTGATGATGTGTCTAGTTAGTTAGGAACCATTAATTTACCTGATCTTTTTTCCTATTTGGTGACTGCGTGAGTGTCTCCAAATTCTGATATTATAGTAACACTTGAATAAAATTTTTGTGCAAATAACTTTTCTTTGCCTCTGAAATTTTCATGCCACTTATCAGCTGAACAGCTGACATACACCCATGTAAAGTGTTTTTTTATGATCTCATCTTAGTACAGTGCCTGGTGTAAAAAAAAAAACAGCATAGAAAAATAGCGGAAAGAGGTATAAATGTGTACTACAGTATTTAAAAAATATTCCTGATAAGGAACAAAACTTAACATCCTCTTTTCACCAATCTATGTCCCCCTCCTTGTACACACACCTACATGCCCCCACAGAGTCCCTCTCTTCAACCTACTCCTATCTTCCTCCTATTTCCCATCTAATTCCTTCCACAGAAGCTTTTATCATCATCTAACTTTCTGCAATGACTCTTTGATCTTTCTAAATCCAGCTCTTATCTTGTCTGTATCTAATGGGAGCCCAGGAGCTGACGGGTGGAAAGCTCTCTGGAAAGAAGCAGAGCAGGGGAGGTGAGTGGGCCAAAGGATATTCTTAGTGTAGGAAAAAGAGGATAGGAACATTCATGATCTATTAATCAATCCTTTTATTTCTCTATCTACACACATACACGCATACATACATTCATACATACATATGTGGTTACTGTTGTATCTTTACTGCTGGTTTTTGGTATTTCTAAATTGTTTTCTTAAGGTCTTAAGTCAAGTGTCTAAATTATTAAGAATACGAGTAAGTTAGTATAGCACAAAATATTTCAACTAAAACCAACATTATTTAGTAGACTTTAGGCAAGAGGGGCTCCCTATTGATTTCAATTCTCTGCCTTCTCCTTTGTGCTCTTCAGAGCAGAGACACCTTACATGTTTATAAACAGATGAACAGTTTAGAATGAAAGGTTCAGCTTACAATGATTCTCTCTGATGAGAACTATCAGTGGATCTTCACTGTGTCACTGGAAATCACAGAGGTGGACATGCAGGACTCTCATAACTCAGATAAGCTCAGGGGTGAGGCATGCTGGTACTTGGGCAAAACTGACTGTCAGGAAACAGGAAGGAGATGGGGGAGTGAGAGGTGATCATGAACTAGAGAAAGTATCCACGACGTTCATGCGGAGTTAAGCTAATCCAATGAACAAACCAAAAGTAGCTTGCTCAAATGTCATTTTGGCAGCTGTTGGTAATAGCAAAAAAGGGAGGGTCACAGTGGTGAGGATTTTGGCAACAAAGGAGCATTGTTCCATCAGACTACATGCACGACCTATAATCTGTGTACAGAATTGATATACAGAATAACTTTCCATTTTATTTAATTTTTTTAGAGTTGAGGGGTTTAGGGGCAGAAAGTGAGAGGGGATCTTAAACAGGTTCCCAGTTGGGAGCTTGAAAGTGGACGTGTGGCTTGATCTCACAACCCTGAGATTATGACCTGAGCCAAAATCAAGAATTGGATGCTTACCTGACTCAACCACCCAGGTAGCCTCAATTTTATTTCATTTTAATTAATATAAATAGCCACCATTAGCTAGTGGTTACTATATTAGACAATATAGCTCTATAGCATGCATTATAGGAAACATCTGGCAGGAGAGGGATAGGGTATCAGGCTCTAGCCAAGCCATCTTGGGTTTAGGATAAACCTCTGGAAACACAAAAGAATTAAAATTCCAGGCATGGGAACTATATGGTCCAGTCCCATATGGCATAGACTGGACTACAGAGCAGAAACAAAGAAAGACAGCAACTATTTCTCTCAAGAGGAAGACCACTTCCCACAAGACCCTACATGATAGGTCCAACCACTTCTCTGGGTCATCCCACACCATGGGTTTCCTCATCTCCTCACTCATGAAGCTCTAAACACATGAGATAACATTTTCTTCCTCGAGGTGATATTTGCCTTCACTTAGCCTCTTCTCTCTTCCTAGAATGTGCTTCCTCCCTCAGATCCACTTTAGGTCATTCAGAACTGAGCTCACAGAAACTTTCTAAAATAGTCATTAGTTCATTTATTCAACAAATTCATTGAATGTCTACTATGTGATAGGCACTGAGGGAAAACCAACAAAAAAAGCAAACCCCTGCCTTCCTTGGGTTCACATTTCAGTGGAATAGACAGATATGCAACAGATATGTAAATATAAGTAAACTGAAGAGGTGTTATATGTTTTATGATGAAAAGACCAAGGTAAGGTAAGGGATTATAGCTGATAGAACCCAATAGAACTTTCTTCAATAATGGGAATGTTCCAATATGGTAACCAATAGCTACTAGCTATGGAGCTAGTTATGGGCACTTACAAAATGTAGTTAGTGTGACAATAATTTTTCATTTCATTTCACTTTAATTATTTAAATTTAAATAGTCTTAGTTGGCTAGTGGCTACAATATCAGGCAATGTAGCTCAATAGCATCATAGACTTCTCTTTGTAGGTTGTAATACAAATTTATAGCTCCAAATTTGTTTCTGTGATCCAGTAAGGCAGGCACCATTTACATCCTGTCTGTTTTTGATTCTTGAATGCGTAACATCTCATCTTGGATAAGTGCTTGATAAAAATGTTAAATGAATGATGGAAAGTAGAAAATAGATACAAGTAATATGTCAATTCTTCAGTAAATGGAAATAAGAAGCATTCCACATCTCTTAAGACAGTGAATGAAGCTTACCCTTACTTCCAACCCTTTTAAAAAGTGGCTCAAAGACAAAATATAATGATAGTTATTGAGATATTTGGAGCTAAGTTTGGAGTGCTGATTTGGGATGGGGCCAAATAAACCAGTTTCCTACACATATCCTAAGAATTCAGGAGGTTTGGTGTCAAAGTGGTGCCCAATTTGAATTTCTAGACCTTTCTTCTTGGTGAGTTTTTTTTCTAAAATACAAAATATACCTGTTTGATCAAGATGTTCCAAGAGCTGTAAGGTATTATTCATATTGCTCACCATAGCACTTTTATAATAAGCACTTCTGGCTACTGTTAGTTTTATTCACTTTTCCTGGTATTTGCCTTGATACCTATATTTTCAAAGACACTTAAGAAATAAGTGAAGTTCCTGCCATATAGAATCCTTTCTGAGCTGGAGGTATCTTTCCACAGTCATATTCACATAGAGAATCTGGAATGTTCCCTTATGAGTACCCTGCAGAATTACAATGTATGTAGCAGGATGGAAATGTTCTTGCTGATACATCTATTTTTCACTCAGTTCTTTGATTTTGAGCTTTGGAGAGTTTTCCATCTTTAAAGCAAAACCTTCAATGATGAGAGTTTAAAAATCCCCAACCAAGAAAACTTGAGAAGTTCAGATTGCATTCAATGAATGTTTCTCTATTCTTTTAAAATAAGAGACATTGGGGTCCCTGGGTGGCTCAGTGGTTTGGCGCCTGCCTTTGGCCCAGGGCGCGATCCTTGAGTCCCGGGATGGAGTCCCACGTCGGGCTCCCGGCATGGAGCCTGCTTCTCCCTCCTCCTGTGTCTCTGCCTCTCTCTCATTCTCTCTCTCTCTCTCTCTCTGTCTATCATGAATAAATAAATAAATAAATTTAAAATAAATAAATAAAATAAGAGACATTGTAGAGAATACAAAAACACCGCAGGATTAGGAACTCTCATCAATAAATGATGGACCTGTTTCCAAATAGGCCAATCTTTAACTTTAGCTTCTTTGAATTTCCAATCCAGATTAATTCAATAATTACATTTTCCACTCTGTATAAGATAATGTTCATGGATATTTTAATGAAGTGGGAGATACTGCTCATTAAGATGATCCCCAATACAATGTGTTTTTTCATCTTCATCAAGAGCTTTGTTACTGCCTTAAAAAAGAAACTGGTCATCCAGCTTTGATGCGTTAGGACCATATTTCTTTCAGTATCCTCTCTTCTTGATTGCCTGGATCTGATACTGAGGGTGGATGATTGTTTATCTGCCTGCATATACAGGGAATTGCTTTTGGCACTTCATTTGTACTGTTGTCGGATATGATCACATTACAGCCGTGACTCCCTCTTTGCTCTGTACGTTGCAAAACTGCCTGGCTGTTTCCAGCTTTAGCAGCTCATTGCTTTAAGGTGGCATGTTTTGGACTTTCAAACCCATTTGTGGACCCTCTAGTTTCACAACTTTTCCTTACTGAGGCATGCATGGAGAATGGCTACTCAGGCTGGCTGATGAGTTTTCAACATTCTAAAAACACACCCACAGTCCCAAACAGCCTTCTGAAAGGAGGCTTAATAGGTTGTTTGTTTCTTTTTTTTTAACGTGAGACTGGACAGCCTTTAGAAAGGTTATTGCTACACATGCTTAATTCCACCTGTAAAAATTCAGAAACCAGAGGGATCCTACAGACCACTGGGAAAATGCCTACAATATAGAGCATTGTATAGGGATTAAGACATGGACTTCAGAGCCAAAACTATATGGGATTGATTTCTGGCTGCACCACTTAGTATATGCACAAGTACTGGCAACTTGTTAAGCCTTGTATGACTCAGTTTCCCATGTGTTAAATAGAAGTAAGAACGGTACTTAACTCATAGGATAAAAAGGTTAAACAGGTTAAAAGGATTCCATGAGTTTCTACACTGAAAAGTCTTGCATGCCCCGTAATGAGTGCTTAATAAATATTCCTGTTAGAGACCCTTGGTCTCAGTTTTCTACTTCCACTGCTCCAGCACTTAACAACGAATAGTCATTTCTCATGGCTTTGTGGGTTGGCCTGGTGCTTCCTCTGCTGGCCCTGCCAGGGCCCATTCATAAAGCAGGGGCTCAGCCCCAGGGACACTGCAGGGCTGGCCTGGATGGCTGAGCCTTTTGCATGCAGTCTCTCCTCCTGGACTTTTCCACATCGCAGTTGTCTCGGAGATCAACACGTAAGAGCAACTGCTGCAAGACCTCTTAAATCAGAGGCTTGGGCATCACACAGTATCTCCTGAAATGGTAATTTGTGTCCTTTGGTCACAGCAAGTTCCAGAGTGAGCACAGATTCCTGGGAAGAGGAAATATTCCACCCCTCCCACCCCTGCCTTTTTTTTGTAATGGCAAGGGTGACAAAATCACATTGCAAAAAGGGACATGTGCACAAAGATGGGCAGAATTCCTGCAGCGGCCTTTGTAAAGTGTCTACAAAACATCAGTGGCCCCAGCTCTCCATAGTTTACAGATTCGTGGCTATGGAGGTAGTTGAAAACTAGAGTGGACCATAGAGGGCTGCATGCATTACCCCTTAAAAGGCACACGTTCGCATCCCCTTTTCCCTCACGTGCTCATTATATCCTGGCAATTGCTATGCTCTCCAAAAGTCTTCATGTATCACCAGTACAGAGACATGGCATTGCCACTTGTCATTGTGACTGGTGATCAGAGTCCTAGAGAGATAACTTGCCTCACCCAGGGTCAGGCCTCATTATTAGCAGAGCTTGAGCCCAGGTCTCCTCAATGACCACCACAGCTTCTCTTCAATAGGACAAAATTATATCTTTTTGCACACTTCCATGTATCCTGGAAGATAGATTATTTTCTAATTTCAAAATTTGTAATAGAAAAGTAGAGTCAAAACAGAGCCAAACCCAATACTTTCCACAAAGTAGATAGTTATGGTGGAGAGTTGGTGAATATTGGTTTCAACCAAATGCACACCGGGATTTTGAGAAATCAGGGAACCTCTCCTGCCTCTTGCATGTTCCTGTTCAGTGTCATCCTTCAGATTTGTACTGCTTGGGCATTAAAATGATTGTGAATCATATGTGGTTTTGTAGTGATATTGCAACTTAGCCATCTCAGGTTTAGTCAGGAGGAAAAGAACCATTTCAGATAATAATATTAGCATATGCATAGAACTTTTGATCTTCAAACCTCTTTAAAGGCATTAGCAAATTAATTTTCCCAGAACTCTCAGGAAGGAGGTAATTATTTTTATAGCTGGAGAGAGCGAATCTGACTATGTAGTTGACCTACAAATGCCACCCCATGAAGCAACACCTGCTCAAGCTGGAGTCCTCGCACCCTTAGCGCTTTTGGTTCACCAGCATATTTATCACAGGATGCACAACTGTCCCCAGATAATTATAATGAGATGTCATCTCACCGATGCTTATTGGAAGTATCTATAATAGACCCAGCATCCTTTAGAGTTATAATTGAATATAGTGGGGGTCAATAAAGAAGAATACTCTTAGCCACCAAAACCAACCAGAGTTACATGGAGAAATGACCAAGTTCAGGACTGGCTTAGTAAAAGTATAGTTTGAGTCTGGAACATCTTCCCATGCTGAAAAGTTACAAATTGCTCACTCACTGATGTAGGCATATCTAAAGGAAAAGGAACTGACATTTCATAGGAATTTCGGGATGACCTTCTATGTTTCTATAAAGATAGCTTCAGAGATTTTGATAGAGATGGCATTAAATACATAGATCAATTTGGAGAGAATTGTCATCTTACAAGACTGAGTCTTCCAGTCTATGAACATGGATGGTCTCACTCTTTATTCAGATCTTTAATTCCTCTAAGTAATGTTTTGGGTTTCCAGTGTATTTGGGTTTCCAGTGTGTCTGGTTTCTCACACTTCTGTTGTTAAGCCTATACCTAAATAATAGTTTTGTTTAAATTATAAATGGTACTTTTTTTCTTAGTTAATTTCTGGATTATGCATTGCTAGCATGTAGAAATACACCTGATTATTTTGTGTATTGATCTTGTATTCTGTAACTTTACTGCACTCATGTGTACATTCTAATAGTTTTCCAGTAGATTCCTTGGGATTTTTCTATTTATAGAATCATCTTTGAACAAAGACAATTTTCCTCCTTCTTTTATGAACTGGATGCCTTTTATTTCTTTTTTTTTTGTGTTGTTTTATGGCACAGTTGTGTGCCATAAGTTGTGTGTGTGAACATCTTTCCTTTACTCCTGTAATTAAAGGCAAAGTAAACTCGCACCATTATGCATGGCATTAGCTGTAAGTTTTTCATGTGTCCTTTATTTGATTGAGAGTGTTTTCTTATATTCCTAGTTGGATGAGGAATTTTATAATGAAGGGGTGCACATTTTTTTTCAAATAATTTTCTGCATCTCTTGATATGATGTATCTGTAATGGGATTTTTTGTCCTTTATTCTGTTATTAAGGTATATTATGTTAACAGATTTGCAGTTGTTAAACCAATATTGCATTTTTAGGATAAAACACACTAGGCTTTTAATCATTTTTACATGTTTCTGCATTTGATTTGCTAATATTTTATTTATATTTGTCTTGCATCTATGTTTATGAGGGATATTGATCTGTAGTTTTTTGTAATATCTTTATTTGGCTTGGTGTCAGGTTAATACTGGTATCATAAGTTGGGAAGTACTCTTCCCTCTTCTAGTATCTATTAAGCATTTATGAAAGGTTAGCATTATTTCTTCTTTCAATATTTGATAGAATTCACCGGTGAAGCCATGTGACTCTGGGCTTTTATTTTTGTGGGAAATTTTTTTGAAGATTTATTTATTCTAAAAAGAGAGAGAGAGAGAGCACACACTCTGGGTGTGAGGGACAGAGGGAGAGGGAGAGAGAAAATCACAAGCAGACTCCATGCTGAGCATGGAGCCTGACACAGGGCTCAATCTCATAGCTCTCAGATCATGACCTGAGCTGAAATCAAAAGTCAGATGCTGAACTTACTGAACCACATAGGTGCCCTGAGAGACAAATTTTAATTGCCAATTCAGTTTCTTTACTTGTATAAATCTATTTAGAATTTTAAAATTTACTTTTGAGTCAATTTTGGTAATTTGTATCATTATAAGAACTTTTTCATTTCATTTAAGTTATCTAATTTTGTGTCACAAATGTGTCATAAAATTCCTGTATTAGACTTCTCATTTTTGTAAAGCAGTAGTGATGTCTTAAACTGAAAGAGAAATTGATTTATGATTTTAGTAATTTGTGTCTTTTCTCTTACTTTTTTTCTTAATATTTAATTTATTTATTCTTGAGAGACACACACAGAGAGAGAGAGAGAGAGACAGGCAGAGGGAGAAGCAGGCTCCATGCAGGGACCCTGACGTGGGACTTGATCCCGGGCCTCCAGGATCAGGCCCTGGGCTGAAGGTAGCGCTAAACCACTGAGCCACCCGGGCTGCCCCTTCTTCTTACTTTCTTGATCAACCTGGATAAAAGTGTGTCAATTATGTTGATCTAGCTTTTGATTTTTTTAAATTTCTCTATTCTGTTTTCTATCTCACTAAGTTTTACTCTGGTCTTTAGTAGTTCTTTCCTTCTACTTTTTGTTTATTTATTTGTTTGTTTGTCTTTGCTTTTAACTTGTCTTTTTTCAGATTCTTAAGGTAAAAGTTTGGTTTATTGATTTGAAAACTATCTCCTTCTCAGATATAGATGTTTAAAGATACATATTTCTCTCAAAGCATTGCTTACGTGAGTTCCATAAATTCTAATAAAATGGGATTTCAATTCATTCCATTAAAAAAAAAATCTTTACATTTCCTTTGTGATTTCTTCCTTGACCTGTGCATTATTTAGAGGGTTTTTGTTCGTTTTGCAAACATTTGGTGGTTTTCCAGATTTTGTTCTGTTACGGATCTTTCATTGTGTATCAGAGAAGATACTTTGTCTATCAGTTGTTTTAAATGTATTGAGAGCTGTTTTGTTCTTGTTCTAGTCTGAAAAAAATTCTGTGTGCACATAGGAACACTATGTATTCTGCAGGCATCTGGTGGAGCATTCTGCACATGTCAGTTAATCGAGTTAGTTGATAATACTGAGTCTTCTAGCTAGCCGATTTTCTCTCCAGCTCTCCTATAAATTACTCAGATTGGAATATATAAATCTCCAACTATCATTGCTAATTTGCCTAATTCCCCTTTCAATTTTCTCAGGCTTTTTTCCCCATGTATTTTGGAGATCTGTGGCTAAGTTTGTATGCATTTATAATTTTTTAATCATTCTGATGTATTCGGCCTTTTCTTATTATAAAATACCCCTCCTTGGCTCTAATGACATTTCTTATTTTAAAGATTTTTTAAAAAAACTCTGATATTAAGGCAGCCAGTGCAGTGTTCTTATGGTTACTCTTTGTATGGTTTATTTTCTTCCCATCATTTTACTTTCTATCTACATTTTTTTAAATTTAAGATTTGTCTGTTTTTAAGTGCAGGTGTTTAGTACTTTTAAATTTAATGGAATGGTTGGCATGAGTGGATTCACACTGGCCATTTTGCTGCTCATTTTCTGTTTATCTCATGTCTTTATTCACACTGGCCATTTTGCTGCTCATTTTCTTTTTATCTCATGTCTTTATTTTGTTCCCCTGTTTCTTGTTTACTGCACTTCTTTGGGTTAAGTATTTTTAGTGTATTCTTTGAATTTCTGTCTCAATTTTTTTCAACTTTATTTTCTATTATTTCTTTGTTGGTATGCTAAGAATTACAGTATGCATCTTCTCATAATCTCCTTCAAAATAAAAACTTGTTTCTGGTAAAATATAGCAATCTCTTGCTCTCCCATATCTTCTGTCCTTCTACTTTTCTTTGTGTTATTGTTGTCATATATATTATGTCTATATATGTTTAAAAAAACCAACAATATAGGGTTATAATTGTGCTTTATAAAATTTTAAAGAATTAAGAATTAAGGAAAATATACTTGTCAGGTCTTGCGTATTTGTCTACATATTTATGATATATATAAATATAATAATATAAAAATATATTAAAAATATCAAAATAATATCAAATATATATCATAAATATATATTTATATCATACAACTAAAATATGTATATATATATCATACAACTAAAAAGACAACTAGCAATCCAATTAAAAATGGGCAGAGTACCTGAATAAACATTTTTCCAAAGGCGACATCCAGGTGGCCAACAGGTACCTGAAAAGATGCTCAGCATCACTTATCATCAGGGAAATGCAAATCAAACCACAATGAGATATTACCTCACACCTGTTAGAATGGCTCTTTTCAAAAAGATAAGAAATAACTAGTGTTGGAGTGGATATGAGGAAGAGAATCATTGTGCACTGTTGGTAGAAATGTAAATTGGTACAGCCACTCTGGAAAACTGTATGGCGTTTTCTCAAAAATTAAAAAAAATAAAAATAGAAATACCATATGATCCAATAATTTCACTTCTGGATATTTATCTGAAAAGATATATGAATCCTCCTGTTGATTATTTACTATAGCCAAGATACAAAAACAAACTGAGTGCCCATATATGTATGAATGGATAAAGAAATTATTATACATATATATAAAATGTCATATATAATATATGAAATATTTTATCTGCCTATAATGATATATTATTCAGCCATAAAAATAATGAAATCTTGCCATCTGCAATTCCATGGATGGACTTCAAAAGCATTATGCTAAGTGAAATAAGTTAAACAGAGAAAGACAATATCATATTATCTCCCTCATATGTGAAATCTAAAAAACGACAACAAAATAAGTTCATAGATATAGAGAACAGATTGGAGGTTGCCAGAAGTGGGGGGTAGAGGATGAAAGAAATGGGTCAACTATTTCTTTTTATTTTCAGTTTAGATAAATAAAATAATTTAAAAAAGAACAAATGTTATAAAATACTGCATGTTGCATAATCCCAAATATGTAAAATCATTTTCTATGTATCTACATATCTACATAAGCATAAAGAATTCTAGAGAAATGTTCACGAATTAATTATAATCATTGCCTTTGGTTGCTGATTTAAATAACTATAAAGAGGGGATCTCTGGGTGGCTCAGCGGTTTGGCGCCTGCCTTTGGCCCAGGGCGCGATCCTGGAGTCCCTGGATAGAGTCCCGCCTCGGGCTCCTGGCATGGAGCCTACTTCTCCCTCTGCCTGTGTCTGCCTCTCTCTCTCTGTCTCTCTCTCTCTCTGTGTCTATCATAAATAAATAAATAAATCTTAAAAAAAAACTATAAGGACAAAAAGAAATAAAAGATAAGTGGTATTATTTTGTTTATCAAACTGGTAAAGATGTAACTCTTTCAGAACTTGTGGGGAGGTTAATATTCATGAGTGTGAATGCAAGTTGAAGCCAAAGTACACTATATATAATAGTGTTAGTTTTCAACTGTTTTGAGATAATATCTTCATAGAAAATCGAAAGACATGGGCTTTATTTGTAATCTTCTCACCATGATTACGCATATAAATTTGATTTATTTGTTTTGATCTTTTCAACATATGGATGTCTTACCTACTTTGTAACAAGTAGTACTTATAACTTATTTGAGAACTCTGAGTTCCTCTGAAGTTAAGGAATCCTTAAATGGGCATTATTATTTAGGTCCATTATTGTGATAACCTTATGAAATTTAGATAATTGAAAAAAATAAACTTTTCCAAAAATTTCTTGTAGCTTTACACTTAAGCCTAAAGATGTCAGTTATGTAAATAAAGTTAAACTCTGGAGATGGTCTGTACTAAACAGTGCTATGTGCTCGAGCCATGTGCTAGGGCTCTTTTCCCAGGAGGAGTGGATATGTGTTATATACATCACTATGGAATTACTCATCAAAGCAAATATAAGTTTTTGAGAGACTGGAAAGAGGATGAATAGGAAGACAATGATCAATGAATGAGAATTGCTTATGAGTGAGTCATCATTAATAACATGATAAAAAGATAGAGTATTTTAAAAGGCAGGAAGTATTCAGGAGAAGATGAACAGATGGACTTGCCCAGTCAGAGATGAAAACATTAAAGAAAGGCTAAACTCAACTTTAAGTTTACAGCTCTAAATACTCAGAAAAAAAAGAAAGAAAGAAAGAAAGCTATCGTATCCAAGAAGCAAGGCTTGACAGCTTAGTCTTCATTTTTTTTTTATTTTTTTAAATTTTTTTTACTTATTTATGATAGTCACAGAGAGAGAGAGAGGCAGAGACACAGGCAGAGGGAGAAGCAGGCTCCATGCACCGGGAGCCCGATGTGGGATTCGATCCCGGGTCTCCAGGATCGCGCCCTGGGCCAAAGGCAGGCGCCAAACCGCTGTGCCACCCAGGGATCCCAACAGCTAAGTCTTTAGATGAGAAACTTACTGCTTTCTCATGGACAGAGACTATACAAATGATCTGGCAACTCATTTTGGGGAAGGGATTTATTTTGGATTATTATTTTCCAAAATTACATGAAGATTCTTAATACAGGTTTAGAGGGATGTGCAAGAATTTTTTTTTTTTAATTTTAAGAAGTAAGCTTGTATGTTTTCAGGATGGTGAGGAGACCTACACATCCAGAGAATAGGGTAAATGTTGAAAATGGATGGGAAATAAAACTCATGGGGCAGGGTGAAGGAATAATGAGGTCAAAGAATCCCATGGGTTTTCAAATGTGGGTGTTGAATCTGGAGGCCTGATGAAAGGGGAGAAGGCAGTATGAAGAATCAGCTGCCTAAATTTGTTTGGTAAAAGTAGTTCCCAGTAGAAGATGAGTTCAGCATTAAGATAAATATGGGGCCTTAAGTACAGACAAGGAGAAGGAGCAGAAACTTCAGTGGTCTGGAAATGGGGCTGAGAAGTGAGGAGAAAGTCCACACTTCTTCTCCCTCCTTGCTTCATATTATCTGAAGACTGGTGATGTCATGGGTTCATGAAGAATCAGGTTTCTGTTAAGAAATGAGAAAAAAATAGTTTTAGACTAAAAAGATATCTGTAGGGGATCCCTGGGTGGCGCAGCGGTTTGGCGCCTGCCTTTGGCCCAGGGCGTGATCCTGAAGATTCAGGATCGAATCCCACGTCGGGCTCCCGGTGCATGGAGCCTGCTTCTCCCTCTGCCTGTGCCTCTGCCTCTCTCTCTCTCTCTCTCTGTGACTATCATAAATAAATAAAATTAAAAAAAATAAAATAAAATAAAAATACATAAAAAGATATCTGTACATAATAAAGAGGAATATTAAAAATCACAATGGAACGTTTATGATTAAGTGTTGAGTTTATCCACTATCACTAAAATTTGAATTTTTCCCAATAAATTTAGTTCTTACCCTGAACCATATGAATATAATCAATTAATTCAGCTTCCTATATTACCAGTCACTTTCTTATTATGTCTCTTTCCTATACATGGGACTTCAGTCATGGGCTCATATTACTGTCATTTTCATGAACATTTTCTCATGTCAAGTTAGAAAAACCTTCTCCAAGCTAAGCCAACAAAGACCACAAAAGTTTTTGTTCTGCCAGAAGTTCCTCTGAGTCCCCCACGCATAGGTTTATGGATTAACTATAATGGGAAGCAGAAATATTTTACATTAGACAATCATAATAATATTTGGAAATATTCCTTTAAAATTTTGATTTGTATATGTTTTATATGTATTGATTTCGCATACACTTTTTTACGCAAAGCTCCTAGTATATGCTTCCTACCCACAATAAAATATTAAAACTTACACAATAAAAATAATGCTTGCCCATTAGCACTTATAACTCATTCCTAGCATCTATAACTCATCTTCATCCATGTGATACATACTATTCAGATACTGTTTAGAACTGTGTCACCCACTTAGGTGAATAAATCACAGTGTCAAAGTTTGGGTAGTTTGTGAAAGGTATGATTTCTGAAGTACAGATGGCAGAGTGTTTATCACTAATACGTGTAATTTTCTATATTTTCTCTTTTTTTTTTTTGCCTGTGTCTATAGCAGGTTCTTATTATTTGCAATAGAACTGAACATAATTAAGAGATGTGGTATTATGATTCCTGGTTAGAACATGGATGCACTGTGTCCATCATTCAGAAGGTTCTATTTTCAAGCTGCTCTCAGTTCCATTTCTGATGCATTAAACATGTAAAAGTCATGCACAACACCAAAAGCCAGCCACAGGCAATAGCACATATCATATTTCATCTATCCCAGCCTTCTTCCCTGAAAAGTAGCTCCCTGCTTTTTCAGCTCTCTAAATATATCACCTCTGGCTCTGTATTTTAGGATTAAATATTGACACGTTTTCTGGCCCATCTCTTTGATTGAATGACCCATTCAAATTCCCCTTTTAACTTATGGACCTTCGTTTTCTACTTGGCTCTACTTTGTAAGGACCCTTGAAGAATTGCCCATGGTTTTTGGTGGAACTTGGCTCTAGCCTTGACTTTGGTGGAAGATATGACAGACTAGCCACCACCTTTCCCTAATTCTGCCGGTCAAGGCAAGGGATTCAGAAAATGGAAACAATCAAGATGATTCAAATATTCTAGTTTGTCTGTCAGAGATATGTCTGGAATAAATGTTTTAAATGCACCAGTCCATGGCTCTTGATAGTCCTTTAAGACAATTTACATTCTAAATTCCTTTCATCCATGGTTGATGAAAATATCATTTATGATTCAAGTTAATAAGGTTTTCCATTATACCTAGCCAGTTTCACTTAGACTTGTAAATTTAATAAAATCCATCTGTCATATCTAGTCAATCTTGCCATATTTGCCTTCCAGTAGAAACAATAACCAATTTGCCTGCCTTAGCTTCATGAATTTAAAACCAATCAGTCACAGTATCCAAAAATTAGTAATACAAAGCCAGCTAAATTGCAAAGATTAAATAAAGTTGATTCTTGCTCTTGAGGCACTCTAAAACTCTTTTCATGAAAATGCTTTTACTTTTTGAAATCTATATATGTGCGTGTGTATGTATATATATGTGTGTATATATATATATATATCCTAATAGAGAAGTAGATGACTGCCCTTAATAATTCCTAAAATTATCTTTCCTATTCCATTGTGTCCTCAAGTCATGAAAATTCATTTTAATTTTAGTACAATCTCTTGTCTAAGAGAAGCAGTACTCAATTTAAGTGTTTGGGGGTAGAAGTTGGGGCTGATCAGGGGGGACATTCTCTCAAATTATGACCAGTGCAAGAAGTGTCCATTCCTATCATCAGTTGGTAACAGTTAGGTTTGTTATTTACTTCCTTGGAGAGATTTGGGAACAGAAACCAGGGTTGTTCTTTAACTATGTAAAACATTTTTCTTTTGTACTTATTTGAGAGAAATAGGAAATGTTTTAAAAAATGAATTGGTTGGCTAAGCATAAAGTGAATTAGGAAAAGAATAATATCTAGTTCTTATAGAATTATATACTATAAATAGAAAATCTTTTAGATACTTGTACGTGTTTGCATGCACTCATGTAATCATAGAGCTACCTGTGATGTAAGTATAAATTCCATTCCCATTTTACAGCTCTGAATTGAATTCATGGAGATGTGAAAATAATAACATTTACTGAGCATTTACTACATGGCAGGCACCATGATAACTGATGTGTATGAATTACATCTAGGTCTTGATAGTTAAATACTGTTATGATCTGTTTTTTTTTAAAGATTTTATTTATTCATAGAGACACACAGAGAATGAGAGGCAGAGACACAGGCAGAGGGAGAAGCAGGCTCCATGCAGGGAGCCTGACGTGGGACTCGATCCAGGGTCTCCAGGATCACGCCCTGGGCTGCAGGCGGTGCTAAACCGCTGCGCCACCAGGGCTGCCCTATGATCTGTTTTATAGACTTAGTGATGGTAAGTAAATTGTCCAATAATCAGAAAGCAGTAGAGACTGTGACCTCCTGTAACAGTGTAGATGTCTTACACTTAACCATTTTGATATACTGCTGGAATATAGAGAATTGGACTTAAAATTTAATGATAACCCAAAGGTAGGTCAAGTTTATAAGCAAGGAAAATAAGATATGCATAATGTATGATATTTGGAGCTCAAAACAGCAGTCTCTGGTTAAAACAAATGCATATTCATATATATTTACTTATACTCATATATTTGTTCTATTTACCTACATTAAAAATTCATTTCAATGAGTTTTATCTTCCCCTTTTGTAAAGAACATACTTATATTAAACCCTGAGTGGCAGACACTTGGGATGAATATTTGTCAACCAAGAATGAGACCCCAAGATAATTAGTCCCAGGACTGGTGGCTCTGGTAAGTAAGCATGGCAAGGCCTTGGAGATAGGCACAGAAAAAAGAAGAGTGGGTAACCTGTGGGTCTCCAGTGTACTTGACAAACCAACAAGCTTCTAGGACAAACCTCAAGCCTCCTTTCCTATAGTTAGCCTGGCTGCTAGGCGATCAGTTCCCATCTAATTACTGAGCCTATCTCCTGCTCTCCAGGCCATGTGGATTCAATTTTCCTCATATGAGTTTGCTGAGAGCAAAAGCAGAAATCCCAAAAGACTATTTCTTAAACAAAAGAAGATTTATTACTTTTAACTGAAAGGATATTTGTTATGGTTGGAATTGTGTGTATGTCAGCTAGAAGGATGATGGTCCTGGCTGTAGACTGGAAGGTTATTGAGCAGCTCCAAGCCACTCTTCCCCCATCACAGCATTTCAGTTGTCATAGATCTAGCATCTCACCTCCAGGGTCCTGGCCAGAATGGAAAACCAGAGGTCAGAGCTCTATGATGAGGTGGCACATATACCTATAGCTCCTGACTCTGGCAACCTCAACCATTTTCTTCATAGTCCTACAGCTCTGAAAAGCTCACTCTGTTTCCATTGCTAAGTCCCAGCATGCAAATATTTGTTTCTCTAGTCCTCTAGTTCCTCTGGGAAAGGAGTAGACAGTGGGAAAGCCAACTCTTGGCTGGATTTCAGGTAGCAGGGAAAGTCTGGGATTGGATGCTTCTACTATGGACCGAAATGTGTCCTCCTCAAATTCCCATACTGAAGCCCTGACTTCCAATGTGACAGTTGTGGAGATAGGGCTTTTTACGAACAAGGTAATAAAGGTTAAATGAAGTCATTAAGGATGGAGTACTATCCAATAGGATAGGAATGGTGGCCTTATAAGGGAAGGAAAGGAGAGAGAGAATTCTCTCCATAGGCACACACCAAAAAAAGGCCATGTGAGGACATAGTGAGAAGGTGACCATCTGGAAGCCAGAAAGAGAACTTTACCAGAAACTGAGACACAGTGGCACCTTGATTAAATCTGAAGTCATGAAATGAATGAGTTCACTCAAGGGAGCAGGCAGTGAGACAGAAGGGGAAGTAGTAGGGGAAAAAAAATTGAAGGAACAGAGAATGATGGGTGTTTTCAAGTATGCCACAGGCCAGGCAAGTTAAGGACTGAGAATTAACCAACCCAAGTTGGTTAATGACCTTGACAAGAGCATTTTCAGTGGAGTTTGGGGGGGGGGGGGAAACCCTGAATATAATGGATTCAAGAGACAATGTAATAAAGGAATTAGAAAGGAGAAGTACAGATAAAATTTTGAGTATTATTATAGAGAGGGACAGAGGAACGTCACAATCATGGAAGGGAGAAGTGGAGTCAAGAGGTTTTGGTTTCCTTTTTCGGGGTGGGAGAAGTAAAAGTAAGTTTCTGTGCTAATGGTAGAAAAATGTGAGCATAATATCTATATTTGTGATAATTTTGCTTTTGCTAGGAGCACAGAAACTTTCATCCATAGTAACAGAAAAGTAGGGTCTGAAGGTTTAGGGCACAGATGGGCAAGGGTGGTGGAGACACATATATGGAGGTTGGTATGTATATATGTTATATATGTGGTATGTACACATATTTGTATAAATACTACTCAGCTAGAGTAAGTAGTATCTTGTCACTTGCCGCAATGTAGATGGAACTAGAGTGTATTATACTAAGCAAAATAAGTCATTCAGAGAAGGACAAATACCATATGATTCACTCATGTGTGGAATTTAAGAAACAAAACTGATGAACATAAGGGAAGGGAAGGAAAAATGAAATAAGATAAAAACAGAGAAGGAGACAAACCATAAGAGACTCTTAACTATAGAGAACAAACTGAGGGTTGCTGGAGAGGAGTTGGGTGGGGGGATGTGGTAGTGATAGGCATTAATGAGGGCACTTGATGTAATGAGCACTGGGTGCTATATGCTACCGGCAAATCATTAAAGTCTACCCCCAAATTAATAATACACTATATGTTAACTAACTTGAATTTAAACAAAACCAAATAAATTAAAAAAAATAAAATTAAAGCATCATATGCCATGGCCAAGTGGGATTTATCTCTGGGATGCAATGACAGTTCAACATATGTGAATCAATGAGATACACCACATTAACAGAATAAAGGATAAAAAGCACATGGTCATGTAAATAGATACAGAAAAAGCATTTGACAAATTTTAACAATCTTTAATGATAAAAATTCTCAGCAAATTAGGTATGGGAGGAACTTAACACAATAAAGGCAATATGTGAAATACAGCTAATTTTATACTCAATGATGAAAAGCCTTTTCCTCTAAGATCTGGAACAAGGCAAGGATGCCCACTCTTGCTTCTTCCCTTCAACATTGTTCTGGAAGTCCTAGCCAGAGCACTTAGGCAAGAAAAAAAATAAAAGGCAGCTGAATTGGAAAGGAAGAAATAAAATTATCTCTGTTTGCAGATGACATGACCTTTTATTTAGAAAACCCTAAAGAGTCCATACACAAAAATCTGTTAGAAGTAATAAGCAAACTGAGTAATGTCACAGGTTACAAACAATATATAAAAGTTAGTGACATTTCTATACACTAACAACAAACTATCCAAAAGGAAATCAAGAAAACAATTCCAGTTGCATTAGCATAAAAAGAATGAATGGAACAAGACTAGAGAGCCCAGAAATAAACCCATGTGCATAGAGCCAACCGATCTTCAACAAAGGTGCTAAGAACACACCACAGGGAAAAAACTGTCTCCTCTGTTAGTGGTAGATAGAACACTAGACAACCACATGGGAATATATAAAAACTGGACCCATATCTTACACTGCACATAAAAATCAACTAAAAAATGGATTAAAGGGGCGCCTAGCTGGCTCTGTTGGTTAAGCATCACCTCTTGATTTTGGCTCAGGTCATGATCTCAGGGTTGTGAGATTGAGCCCTGCCTCAGGCTCTATGCTGGGCAAGGAGCCTGCTTAAGATTCTTTCTCTTTCTCTCCCTCTGCCTCTCCCCTTCCAACTTGCACATTCTCTCTCTCTCTCTCTCTCTCTCTCTCTCTCAAAAGAGGGTATTCAATATTTAAACATAAGACTTTTAACCATAAGGTTCCTAGAAAAAAACAGGGAAAAATCTTCTTGACATTGGCCTTGTGGTGATTTATTTAATAGGATACCAAAGCACAGACAATAAAAGCAAAAATAAACAAGCAGGGTTACACCAAACTAAAAAGCTTTTGCACTGTAATAATCGACAAAATAAAAAGGCAACCTGCAACATGGGAGGGAGTATTTACAAACCATAAATTTGATGAAGGTTAATATCCGACATTTATAAGGAACTCCTACAACTCAAAAGCAAAAATGAACAAACAAAATAATCCAAGTAAAATGGGCTAAGGATTTTAATAGACATTTCTCCCCCCAAAAGCATACAAATGGTTGATAGACATACGAGAAAAAGCTCAACATCACTAGTTATCACTGAAATGCAAATAAAAACTACAATGAGATATCACCTCCAACCTGTTAATAGCTATTATCTAAAATAAGAAGTGTTAGCAAGCATGTGGAAGAAGGACTTTTGGTGGGAATGTAAATTGGTGCAGCCACTATGAAAAATAGTATGGAGTTTCTCAATCTTCCATTAAAAATGGAACTTCCATGTGATCCATCAACCCACTTCTGAATATATATCCAAAGCTACTAAGAGGAGGATTTTCAAGAGATACTTGCATTCCCATGTTCATTGCTGCATTATTCACATTATCAAAGACACAGAAGGATGAATGGATAAACAAAATATTATATATACATATGTAATATTTTATTGAGCTTTATAAAAGAAGGAAATCCTGAAATTTGCAATAACATGGATGAACCTTGAGGGCATTATGCTATGTGGAAACCATAGGAAAAATACTACTTGATGCCATTTATATAAGGAATCTAAAATAGTTAAAACTCATGGAAGCAGAGAGTAGAATTGTGGTTGGCAGTGGCTGGGAGGAAAAGCAAGGAGGAGAAGCCAAAGGTACAAAGTTTCAGTTATATAGTATGCACAAATCCCAGAGATGTATTGTACAGCTATAATAATACTATATCATAAACTTTAAAATTTGCTGAAAGATCTTATTTTAAGAGTTCTTATACATATATAATAATAATAATTTTAAAAGGTAAGAAGAAAGTTTTGGAGGGGATTTAATGTGTTTATGGCATAGATGGTAGTGATAATTTCACAAGTGCATATTTATCTCCAAAGTCAAAGTTGTATATACTTAATATACACTTATATACTTAATATATACAACTTTGTATATATGTACCCCTAGGAATGCTTTATGTACTTTCACTGACCACTAGTGATCAATTATTTTAAAGATAATTTAACATCCTGGATTATTGGAAGAAATACAAAATAAAAAAGAATAATGAAATATACGATTCCAGTTACTAATATCCCATTTAGAATACAACTGTCCTTTCTCCAGTCTAACAAAAAAATTATTTTTAAGTAGTGAAATTTTTTCATTACTCACAATTTCTTTCTCAAAAAGAGTTTTTATCCCATTTCTTTGTTCCTTTTCCATATACCATTATTATTTTCCATTTACAAATATGTGATTGTTTAAAACTTTCTATCTCCTTTAAGACTTAACAAATAAATTTAATTTTATGAAGTTCTATATTAGTGTGTCAGTTACTATACTAGAGAATTAGTTCATCTATCAATTTGTTGGAAGAAAATGATATTTCTGGGAATATACTGGATTTTCCAGACAGATTTTTGTGTTCCCATTATGACCCTGTTTATTCTTATACTGATTGGTTGGAAAGACCACGAATGTCTCTGAATTTACAATGTTGGCTTTCCTTTTGCACTCCCCAGAGTCTCATTTCTCCCCAACAATTCCTTCAGCTGCATATCATTGAGCAATAGAAACACTATGGATAATGGAAAGATCCACAGCAAGGCTGGCTGCTTGCCTCATTTGAGGAAATCATATTGGACCATCCAACGCTGCTGAACCAGATGTCCTCCACTAATACATTTATAAAACTATGGTCCAGTGAGATCCTATAGGAAAATAATCTAGAGCCTGAACCAAAAGAAGGAACAAATACTTGACTTACAAAGTAAACCCTCTATGGTTATGTTTTAAAGATACATAAAATGAAAACATTTTAAAATTCATGATTTTCCCCCAAGACTTTATATAATAGTCTCTTCCTTTTCTTGATATCAGGCATCTTCATTATAAACCAAATGATCCAACTTGAGCTTTTCCCCAAGGCTTCTATTTTCCATTCTTGGTAGAGGTGAAGAAATGGAAATGGCAGTCTGTGATATCTCTTTAGAGTTAAGAACCTTATTTTTAAAAAATGTTTTCTCTCGTTTTCTCCTTTTTCCCCAGTCAAATCCAGGAGAGTAAACTGCCATTAAACTATTAAAGGGTAATTTTTTTTAAGAGAGGGTATAATCGAGCCTCTTATACAGATATAAAATGAACTAGCGTCAAAGACAAGTAAAATGTTACAATTGGTCTTAAGGGGATTTCAGAGAGCAGAGGCATATATAGGGAATTGGGAGTTCTGAAATGAATTTACAAATTGATGTGAAACAGGTCTATCCATAGGGTAATCATTGGTTGCATTCCATTTGACACAATTGATTTTCAAGAATTATTTGTAATATCATCAACTTTCTACAGCTTACAGTGTTGTACAGTTGTTCAAAGCCATGAAAGACTGAGGCAATTTGGAGGCGTGAACTAGACACTCAGTTTTTTGTTTTAGCTCATGCAAAGTCTTACATTTTTTTCCTTTACTAAACTAACATCCCTAACATCCCACAAAAACACAGGTATATGAGATTCCTATGGAAATTCCTCCTGACAGTTTTTCTACAACTACACTACTCTTTCCTCAAAGCAGTAGATATTGTGGCTCTGTCTTAAGGGCAATGAGATTTCCTGGGATGTTGAAATTTGGGGAGTATATATACTCATCTTAATTCATATGCTAAAGAGCAAGAAGTTCCTAAATAATTCAAGGTCCTCTGTTTTATTTTATTTTATTTTATTTTATTTTATTTTATTAAGATTTTATTTATTTATTCATGATAGACATAGAGAGAAAGAGGCAGAAACACAGGCAGAGGGAGAAGCAGGCTCCATGCCGGGAGCCCGACGTGGGTCTCGATCCCAGGACTCCAGGATCACGCCCTGGGCCAAAGGCAGGCGATAAACCACTGAGCCACCCAGGGATCCCAGGTCCTCTGTTTTAAAAAGTACATTTATAATCATCTCAGTTCTGAAAAAGTAATACTTTAAATTTTGCTTCTTTGGAAGAGGTAAATGCAGATCTAAGACCCTCTGAACCCAGTCATATTGAAAAAGATTGGATTAAGAGAAAAGATACAAAAGTAAAGTAGTATTTACTGAGCACGAAGCTGTAGCTTAGTGCTTCACATATTACATAAATTTAATCTCAAAAAACACTATACAGAGAATATTTTCTTCGTTTCATAGGTGAAGAAACACTAAGTGATTTAACCAGAGTAAGATCTGGATTTAAACCCAGATAGGTCTAATTCCCAAAACCCATGTTTCCTTCTGCCCAGAGAAGGGGGAGAGGTGGTGACTCAGGGTCAGATAGAAGATTCTCACAGGTGATGGTAAGATAATTAAACCATAAAATACTAGATAAAAAATAAATTTCTCTTAATGGATTTCTTCCTGAGAAGCACACAAATAAACACAATAAAGGCAGAGGAGCTCTGGGGAGATGAGAATGAAGATGAGCACTCATCTGTTCAGCTTCCCTTCTTTCTCTCTTAACTATTTCCTTGGGGTTTCTAAGGATCTTCAAAAAGTGTTTTTGAATCTTTAGCTCATGCAACTTCACCAAAGAAACAGCTCTGCAACAGAAACATATTTTCTGATTCCAAACCCAGTGCTCTTCCAAATAACCCATGTTGCCTATGCTGAACATAAAGAGTTGCACTTGAACCACTATTTGAATGTCAAGTCCAATGCTATAACCAGACAGCCATCAAGATCTGATTTATGGGAAAAAAAGATCTGATTTATGGGAGACCTGCTCTTTTTCTTCTGGTGAATCTCTGAGCTCATCCATTTGGAATTAAGAAGGCACCTCCCAGGGTTTTTTTGTTTGTTTGTTTTGTCTTTATTTTTCTGGAGAATCTCCATGTAGGAGAGATTCACAGTAGAAGAAAGCCAGCCTGAAGCCACAGTCCACAAAGATGCAGAGGGCAGGATGAGTGAAGAGGGAATATAATCCAAGAATAAAGATGTGCTTGACGGGCTAGAACATTTCTCTTTGCCTTACATCAGATCTGCTGCTGAGGCTGTGGCATTTGCTGCTAGTCAGGGAGTGTACTTCAGGAATCCAAACACTTCCAGACATATTAGCAGTTGCAAGAGCATCAGTCAGGATAGGCTAGGTTATGCTGCAGATACAGGACAATCCCTAAAACACATTCAATTCAACAAAATTGAATTTTGAATTATGCTAGAGTTCTGACACAAATCATCAGAGAGATTCTGCTCACCATGGTCCCTCAGGATGTGAGCTCCACGGCAATGTGTACATCTACCATCCCCAGCTGTGGAAGGGGAATGGGGTTCATAAAGGTGTGTTCATATGTGATGCAAATCACCAAATCCTTTCATTAGCCAAGGCAAAGCACATGGCTATACCTAGCTTCAAGGGGAACAGAGAAGTGCTATCCTACCATGTACGCAGAAGGAGAACCAGAACATCCAAGTGACCATATCAAGATCCAAACGCAGTAGAATTTTGAATTTTCAAGGTATACAAGTGCATACATTTTTAAGTGTATTTTTCCTTGTACCTCATAATTCCAGTTACTAAATATATTATCTTTTATCCCTAAGTTCCCTATCTTTCTCAATATCTCTCATTGTCCTGCCAACTTCTTCCTTTATGGCTCCAGTCTCAGGACTTCAGTTAGTCCCAAAGAAGACTGGCCACCTCTCATTGTTCTTCCTGTGCCAGCACAGCATGACTGAGGGACCACTGCCCATGCTGGAAGCTTCCTACTGCTCTGCCCCACCCACAATTTGGACCCATTTGACTATTGGCATTTAGTGCAACAGCCTGACTTTTCACAATCCTTGGTACATTTGGATAGGTCCTTTAATCCAAAAGGGAGGTGACCTCAGATCCTCAAATGTCCTAACTTCCTGCATTTCACTACTGTCTAGTGTTTAAGAACTCCTACTGCCCCATGGCCCTGTATTTAGTTATGATTCCACACAGCTTCTGACTCTAGGTCTGAGAAATCATAACATAGCCTTTTGCATAAATAGCAAAATACAACTTGCTTTCTTGCTGTGTTGGTGCTGAATGGTAAGTATAGGGTGTGTGTCTACCTAATTGATATCCTCAGCATGTCCCCCTTTCTTTCCTTTATCCACTGCTCATCCTGCTCTTCTCCACGGCATGTGGGTCCCAATAGCATTATTCACTGAATGAATGGGAGAACCATAGAGAGGGGACAGGTGTGTGCTCTATTGGCACTACTCCATTTAATTTTTTTAAAGATTTTATTTATTTATTCATGGGAGACACAGAGAGAGAGGCAGAGACATAGGCAGAGGGAGAAGCAGGCTCCCTGTGGGGAGCCTGATGGGGAACTTGATCCCAGGACCCTGGGATCATGACCTGAGCCTAAGGCAGCAGCTCAACCCAGGTGCCCCTCCATTTAAATTGTCTGATTGTGGAGCCTGAGTGGCTCAGTCAGTTAAGCATCTGCCTTCAGCTTAGGTCATGATCTCTGGATATGAGGATCAAACCCTGTATTGGCCTCCCTGCTCAGCAGGGAGCCTGCTTCTCCCTCCCCCCTGCTCTTGCACTCTCGCTTGTGCTCTCTCTCTCTCTCCCTCTCAAATAAATAAAATCTTTTTAAAAATCTGATTATTTCCATTACAGATTTCAAAATCTTTTGAAAAACTTTGAAGAATTAAAAATCTTCATTGTCCTATTTCCTTATGTTTGTTCAATGCTATTGAGCCCACGTCATCAGTTTAAATCAGGACAAATTTATTTTAAAAAGATAAAGAACACAATTATTTGATCCCTACATGGAAAAAAATGTATTCTTTATAATTCTTTTTTTGATTGAAGTATGGCTGATCCAGTCTTTGTAATTGTTTTGATTTGTACCTTAAGAGCAGAGATTTTTGTCCCAATAGCCTATAGTATAGCCTAGGGCTCATATTGACATCCAAAATGGGAGAAAGAAGAGAAGACATACAGAAGTCTGGAGCATCCAGGTGGCTCAGACAGTTAAGCATCTCATTCTTGATTTCAGCTCAGGTGATTATCTCAGGGTTGTGAGATCGAGCCCTGCATTTGGATCTATACTCTGCACAAGATGTAGAGCCTACTTAAGATTCTCTCTCTCCCCCTCTCTGTCCTCCCTCCATGCATTCTCTCTCTTTCTCTCTCTGCCCCCTACCCTCCGCAAAAAAAAAAAAAAGGTCTTCACTTCTGATAGAATGTTGTAGTGTGAGTTGATTTGGCTTTGAGGCCCACTCCATCCTACCCCCAGCCCCCACTCACTACTCACTACCCCACTCACTGCCTCTACCTCTATAGAGAGTTTCCTGCATGGAGGGGCACAGTATAGGAGACACACTCTGAGATCTAGTCCTTGCTTCAGTGTCTACATTTTTATGCTTTACATTTTAAGCTTCTACACCTAAAATGGGCATGATATCCTCTGCCTTGTTTATGTTAGCAATGAGTTTACTTTCCTAACACTTAAGGGAATAATAGCCAGCACTTGGTGGCATTCTGCGAAGGTTAGATTTATTGAATCTTCACAATACTTTGAGGTTATTATGATGATCAGTTCCCTTTTCTACAGGAAGAATCTGAGAGTCAGCATGGTTAAGTGACTTGTAGAATTGCAGAGCTGTATGTGGCTGAGTGGTAAGAGCCATCCATTATATTCAACCTGACTCTGAATCCCAAACTCTTCACTATTAGGGATTTTTGTTCAAATGAACAAGCTGATTAGTTCAAAATCGTAGGAAAGGCTCCACAAGTGTGAGAGATGCCTTCTCTCTGTTATGTGTCCTCTGTGTCAGGAGAAGGGAACTTGACCACCAGGTCCAGGGATTGGATGAAGTTGGGAAGGTTCCCAACCTAACTCAAGCTGAGAAAATCAAATTCTCTGCTGGGAGATTCTAACTACAAGGCTGTGATTGTTGTCATTCTGGACATGTTTCAACCGAGAAGGGGGATGCTGCAGGTATTGGGCAGCTGTGTGAGGGGAAGCTGGTCTGGAAAGGGAATGAGAAGGGAGTGGACACATAGAGGCAGAGGTAAGACCAGGTGACAAAGGAAAGAAAGGGTGAACAAAGATGCTGATGACTTTCTACAACCTCTTTTTTTTTTTAAGATTGATTTATTTATTTGAGAGAGAGAATGAGACTGCATGCAAGTGAGGGAGAGAGGGCCAGAGGGAAAGGAAGAGAGAATCCTCAAGCCTACTCCCACACTGAGCACAGAGCTTAATGCAAGGCTTAATCAATCCCAGGACCCCAAGATCATGACTTGAGCCAAAATCAAGAGTCAGACACTCAACTGAGTCACCCTGGTTCCCCTAGGTACAGCTTCTTTTGATGGCTATAGTCACTTTTTGACTTTCAATACCCTAAAGTAACCCAAATTTCTCCCAGTTTCATGCTTGCTCTATTTGGAGTGATTTAGTGTTACTTTATCCAAAATCTAACATCAGCTTCTCAAAACATCTCTATTTTCAACCCTAAAATCATATTCTTAAGCCTCTGCTATACATTTGTTCTATTTGGTCATTTTGGTCAAGCCCTGAATAATATATAATGTACAATAAATAAGTGAAGGACCCTAATTTTATTACAAGTGGCTAAGATTACTAGCTTGGAATTCAGACAGACCTGATTATAACTCTTGACTCCTTTTCTGACTAGCTGTGTATTGTTATGGCTATACCACCCTGAATGTGTCCAATCTCATCTGATTAGCTGTGTAACCTTGAACAAATTGTCTGTTCTCAGTGTTCTGAGCCCAAATTTCTCAATACATTCAGAGGAAGAATAATGGTAACTACTTTATAGGGCTGTCAGAAAAAAGGGAAAATACATAACATGGATAGCACAGCATAGAATGTCTTCCATAGCTAGTAGCCACTAATATTAAAGCTCAATTTTTAGTTTGAAGTGATCTTTCTAGACTTTGTTTCTGCAAAGGTCATGCCCTATATCCATTCAGAAGCACCAGGGTAGATGGAGACTAACGAAATTGTATTTCTTGGCCAAATTTCCTGTATTCAAAAACTCTGATCAGAATTCAGTCATTCTAGGATAAAAAGCCCTGATTGTCCTTTGTCCTTGAAAGCACTATCACCCTTGTTGGCTTATGGCCAACCTGATTTCTACACTGGAAGGGGGCTGCCTTTTGCTTGTAAAAGGAAATGGCTGCTGGTAACTCCTTCTACGCTGTCTTCAAGGCAGATAGCAATAAACATCTGCAAGGAGTGTGTTAATTGCTCTTGATCCTTGTCATTTTCTGCCTCATTATTGAGCCAATGCCAGGTAATGTCAGCAAACAGACAACAGTGATGTCCCAATATAGGATAATAAAGTGCTTTGGCCTTGGCGCGCTGTATCCCTACTCAATCTTATTGACAGATTAAAGATCCCCACACACATTTCAACCACTAGGTTAATATACTATGGGCAGTACTTCATGGACTTTGTTTATCATCCATCTGCTTAAAAGATAGAAGATGATTTACTGCTTTGAAGGGGTTTATTTAAAAACCACTTCCCAGAGCCAGAGAAAGCTGCTCTAGGGTACAATGCCCTGGACAGATCTCTTAACCCCTGGCTGTGTGGCTGCCCACCCTCCAGGGGGCCCCCCGTTTACCGATCTCCTCCTTGGTTAACGCAAATGCTATAAGTATGAATGCATGCACGGGCAGATTATCCACTACTGAAGTTATCACTAACAGGCTATGTAAAGTGGGACAATTTACCTAACATTTCTGAGCTCAGTGACTCATCTCTAAAATATGGGGATAGATAATGACATCTGCTCTTGTGAGGACTGGTGACAATTAACGATTATGCATAGCTTCAGATAGTTACTAGTGCATGGTAAGTGCTGATAAAGCATGGTTGTCGTGATGATCACGAGATGGCCATCATACAGAAAATACATAGGGTCTTGGAGAGACATTTAGAGAGCATCTGGTCCTTTTGGCCCACAGGTTGCAATGACTATCTTATCCATCTTTTGGCTTTTTCTAACTTGCTTTCTGCTGCCTCATCATCTGTATCTTCATTAACTCTTGTAAGAGGCACCCTCCCAACTGAAGCTGCACCCAATGACTCATGTTGCTTGAGTCTGATGCTTGAATCAGAGGCTTATTCTGTTCTGAATTTTCAAACACGGTTGGTCCCATAAAGAGCTAAAAGATCCTGTCTGAGCCATGATCTTCCAAACCCTCTCATACAGGCCTCTGCTGGAGCTAGGGAGAGAGAAACTGGCTCAGAAGAACCTATATACAGTTCCTGGCACTCTGTAGAGAACATCCTCTGTTTGCTCAGCCCTATAGTTAGCTTAGAGAGGCACTTTGATCATGCTCTTCTTGTTCTAGAAATCTATCACTGGATGCATCTTGCCTCACCTGTGTGTATGAGTGCTCCTCAGAGGGGAATTCCAGCTGAAATGGTGGCTCTGCCCTTTCTGGAATTTTTGAATTATGTCTCTAAGGTAATAATCTTTGTGTTTTAAATTTTCAAATCTTATACTACAAATATATTACTTTTAATCGTTTTGGGAATCCAGCCAAAACAATATTCACCAAATCATTTTCAGATAACCAACAAGGAAGTCTGAACTATAGCAGCTATGCCTCTAATCTTTATTTTTCTGAGTTGAAAACCGATCTCCCTGTTCGATTTCAGATGATTATGAATAATTTTGTATATCTAGCGACATATTGCCAACATTGGCCTTTCTTTCTTAAGCTCATTATTTGTTAATGATTTTCTTGGCCACAAAACTCATGAAATTCCCTGGAGCTACTTTTTTTTTTTTTTTTTTTTTTTTAACTCTCAGGACATTTGTTCCATTTGTTCAGCATCTGTGCCGGACAACATCTGGAGCTTGAGGAAATTCCACTGCTCGGGGTATGACGCGCAAATGAAATTACTTTTTCATGCACTTCAGAAGAGATTCAAGAGCATCTTTCTGACCAAACGAGCCCTTTTGTTCTCTTCCAGCAAGTGTTTCTCATTAAAAATGTCATCTCCCTAATAAATTGCCTTATTGCCCCTGCAGCTGGGCCCATTGTTTTCATGGTTTTGTGCACACTCTGATTCTCACAGGGAACAGAAAGCAAGAGAAAAATGGGTCTTTTCCCTCATTCGGTCTCCATGAAATGCCTTTCTTCCACCCTTTGTATTCAAGTGAGAACTTGTCTTTTATGGCATCCCTGGATGCTCTCAATATTCATTGCTTTGGCAAATTGTCCTCAAACACGTCTTTTCGGATTTACTTTTCCTAATTAGATAGTGAATAATGGCAGCTTGCTTCTAGGGATTCCAACTCAGGCTGAAAAATGGCATTTTTCAGATTATAAACTAGCGATTTATTTTTTGCAAGAAAATGTCTAACATAGCCGGTCTTTAGTGTCTGCACTAAGAATACATACGCACCAATTTTAGGGAAAGCAAGGATCAAAGAAATTGAGGACAAAGATAGAGGATGGGAGGTGTGTGTTTGTGTGTGTGTGTGTGTGTGTGTGTGTGTATAATCATAAATTCCTTTAGAAACCACTCAAAAGTGTCAGAACAATCCTATAAACAATAATCCAAACTATGTCCTAAGGGTTGAGGTGGGAATAAATATCTGTTTTTTCTATCTCTGATTGGAGCCAGCCTTGAATGTGAAGGGTTCAACTTTTATCCATTTATTTTCCCCACATCCCTAACACCCTTCCTCTTTACTCAACTTCTCAACTAACATTTATCCCCTGGGTCAGCTGGGGCTTTGTACATCCCAACTCATTTTCCCTAGTTATTCACCCCACTTTCTATGTGTGACATAAAAAGAAAAATAGGAGGAATGATCTAATTCGAAGAGAGAAAAGACATTTCTGGCACACAAATTGCTTTACACTGGGAATTTTGGGGGAATCTCCAGGCTTCCTCTGACTTTTTCAAAACCTAGAAGGGATGGATACAGGAGGCTCGTGGACAGAACTGGCAAGCTGTCATAAGCTGGATGCCCAGCCTGATTTTACATGCAATTTCCCAGAATTTTATTTACCAAACAAAAACATAATTGATGGTTAGCACCTGCTCTGTGTGATCCTGGTGCAGCAGAGCATCATAACCCGGAGGCCAAGGTCTGCAAGAGATGTGGACAGCAGATTCTGCCTTATGTGTGAGGGGCTCTGAGTTTCTGGCTGAGGCATGCCCCCCCCCAATGTCAGTCATCAATGCACTCTGAGGACCTCTGGGGGCACTCATTTCAATCCAAAAATCATCTTCCGAGGGTCTTACAAATGCTTATGCAAACCTCTGCTGGCCCCATCAAAGTACCGTCTCTGTCCTGGGGGTCTTAGAGTCTACATATGGGACAACTTTCTAAATATTTGCACATGTTGTGATAATTGTAAGTCCAAGTCATAAAGACAGCAAAGGCAAAGAGCTTCACCTTAACTTGAAAATCACAGGAAGCATTGCAATGGAGTTAGTGATTGCAAAAGATTTTGATGTATGAATCACAATTCTTATGGAAGACAAGGTAGGGAAAGGCTTACCTATCAGAGATGCTAGACTATGAAGCAAAGAGGTATGGGAAGTCCCTTTATTTGTTTCTTCACATATTCCTTGATCTTTTCTTCTAAAAATATTTAATTAGCAGATACCCTTAGGGAGGCACCATTCTCGGTGCTAACAATATAGTGATGAGCATGGCAAATGGTCTGCCTGATGTTCTTTCTAGTAGAAGATATAGATTAATAATACATATGTAAATAAATTAATAATATACAAGAGATACAGGAAACAGAGCAAGGAAAGTGAGAGTAATGGTTAGGAAAAGGAGAGCATAGTATTCTGGTCTAGGATGATCTCTCTAAGGAAGAGGTATTTCTAAAGCCACGTAAGTTTGGATAGATACAATGTGATATCTTCCATAAGTAATTGGCCTGTGTTGGAGCATAAAGTGGCAGTAATATAAAAGGCATGAACCTCCTGGAGGTACATAGAGCTATATAATGAGGGGTATTTGTGGGATGCCCTTAGTAACATTCTTGCAAGTAGTATAGAAAGACCAGTAGGGAGTTTATATGCTGGTGTAAAGTGATGGTGGAGGGGACACAAGTCTAGACACGAAACCCAGCTATCAGTGTGAACATTGCTGTAGAGTGAGGAGGAGGCCCTGGAGCCACAGGCATTGGCAAATGAGATGATGCTGTCATTGTCATCAGCAGCAGCAACAGCATTCACTGAGTTTATCCTATATAAGGGACTGTTTGAAGCATGTCACTACAATGAACTCTTTTAATTCTTCAACAGTCTCTGAGCCGGAAAGTATATGTACCTCGTCCAGGCCATTCTAGCTGGTTCCTGGCAGAGAAAGTCTACTGTAGCTTTAGGCAGTCTGGGGTGTCCAGAGCCACAGCTGTAACCACTATGCTGTACTGCCTGGCACAATGAGAGACCTGAGGCCTGGGAAGGACAGGAGTGGCAGACGGCTAGAGAAGAGGAGAAGACTTTAAGGTTCACTAATTGACAGGACTTGCTTAATTGATAGGAGTATGGTGGTGTTAGAGAAGAAGGAGCAGAAAATGCTAGATCCAAAGGATTTGGCTTGGAGAGCCTTGTGGACCCGGATACCACCAACAGAGACATGCACTGGTTAGCCAAGTTTCTCTCAGATGGCCCTATTTATTACACAGCAAATAGCTGGAACTTTCTCATAGATGATTTAATAGTTACTTAAAATGACCAACTTTTGCTTGATTAGGGAGCAGATTCCTACAAGGTATGAAAGAATAAACCATGTCTCTTTACTGTTCAGAATCTTCTGACAAATCCTTAGTGCTTCCCAAATGGAATACAAGCTTCTTTTCCTGGGATTAAAAAAAATCAATCAATCAATCAATCATTCTCTATAGTGTAGTTTAAATAACCCTCTTCATCCCATTTCCCTCTGTTTTTCTATTAAAAATCCCACTGTCTAATCAACTGGGCCCAACACGGTGCTTGGCCTCTGATGGGTGTCTAGACACTTAGACCCTGAATGGTCTATTGGAAATGGCATGGGCTCCGATGTTGGAAAGACTGGGCTACTGTACCTGGTAAATTTTGATCTGTCATTTCATTTCTCTTTCAATTTCTTGACCAATGCTAGGATGATCGTTGATACCTCATCTTGTGGAGACAATCAAATAATAGTCATAATCATAACATTTGCTGTACTATTTCCAGTGCCTCAAATTCTTCTAGAAGTCTCTGAATTCAGTTTCTTTCCTTTTCTTTTCTTTTTTATAAGATTTTATTTATTTATTTTTTTAGCAAGAGAATGTGCCTGTGTGAGCAAGGGGAGGGGCAGAGTGAGAGCAGGGAGCCCCAGGCAGGGCTCAATCCCAGGACACCCAGGTCAAGAACTGAGCAGAAACCAAGAGTCATACACTTAACCAACTGCGCCCCTCTAAATGCAGTTTCTTATCTGATCATCCAAAGACCCTTTGCACAAGTTACTTATGGAGAAAACTGAGTCACAGAGCAGTTAAGTAACTTGCCCAAGTTCACATTTGCCAAGTTACTATTAAGCCTGGATCATACCCCAGGTACCCTGACTCCTTTTAATCATGGAATTCGGTTGATGCCATAAGACTGGTGTACCATATGTAAAGCATCTGGCACATAAGAGACCCTCCACAAATACCCTTCCTCTGCTCCCTTCTGCTGCTTAAAAAAAACATACGAGAAATGTTCAGCTGGCTGTTTATAACGTTGATAATTTCTATTGGTAAATAATGCAAACCATGTGTTTCTCCCATTTGCACTGGTTTAAACTCGCTCAATTAGGGGTCCCTGGGAGGCTCAGTTGGTTAAGCACTTGCCTTCACCTCAGTTCATGATCCCAGAGGCCTGGGATCTGCCCCATGTTGGGCTCCCCACTCAGCAGGGAGCTTGCTTCTCCCTCTCCCCACTGCTAGTGCTCTTTCTTGCTATATCTCCCTCTCTCAAATAAATAAACTTGGTCAATTGGAATAATCTTCCAAACCAACCAAACAAGTATTATTAACTTTTGCATGAATATAGATCAGCATTAGAGGTATATCCATTCAGCTCCAACCTGAAAGCATGTGTGCCGCGCACTCTGTCTCTCTCTAATAAACAAGTAAGTAAATCTTAAAAAAAAAAAATTCTGATTTGTGGTATTTTGCCAATTTTCATGATAGAAATACCCCCACTTTCAAGCTACTAATGTGATATCACTGGATGCAGAATTGTGAAGTTTTGTGCAGTAGCAACCATTATACAATGTTTCCAACCTACAGATAAAATAGACATAAACTACTTCAAGAGCTTAGCCATTGGTCAGGGCCAGATTATAAATACCTTAGGCTTTGCAGCCATATGATCTATGTTGCAACTAGTCAACTCTGTCATGTTAGCTAGAAAACAGCTATAAATAAAACAAATGGGTACGGTTGTGTTCCAATAAGATTTTATTTACAAAAATAGGCGATGGGATAGACTTAGCCAGTGGGCTGTGTTTTGCTGACTCCTGGCAGAGCTAGGTGATAGCAAAATATAGAAAAATAATTAGGAAGTAATGAGTTTTCAGTATTTTTATCTTCATTTTTAATATGCGTTATTTAATTCTAAGCTTATTATAACGTCATTTTAATAAGGACTGTTCAACAACACCTACCTCAGAATTTCTGAACACTTAGCAATCAGTTCTGAGGTCCCTGCAAACCCACTTCCTAGGTTCTATCTTAGGTCAGGCCCTCCTAGCTGTGTGGCCTGGGGCAAACGATCTTGGTCCTCTCACCTGGGAACCAGGGGCAGAGCCTCTCCAGCTGTGCTCTAAAAGGATGAGATATAATGTACAGAAAGAACTTGCAGCTGAGATCAAGTGATGAAGCAGAAGCTACATTAATAATTCGTATCTCTCTCCAGTCATGGTTTTCAGGCCAGTCCATAAGTGACAGAGGCTAGAAGGAGGGGAGGAGAAAGTATATATGATACAACTAGCTTATATGCCAAACACGACGAAGTGCTTCCAATCTTTCATTTACTTCATCCTCACATCAAAACTTTGAGTGAACTGTCATCTCTAGAGGTAAAATAAGTACAAGGTCATTTAATTGGCAGGGCCAGAGACGAGTTTAATTCAGGTCTGCCTGATTAAAAAAATCATCTCCCCATTTTGTGGGCGAGTTCCCTAAGGGAAGCCAGCAGTCAGAAGGGTTGGTAACAGCAGCTCAGTGGTGATCAACATTTTATTCTAGCGATAAGTTGGTTGGACACCAAGTTTGTAGACTCACTCTACTGAATAGCTACATTGGCCTGTGCTGCTTATATAGGATGTTTTCACTGATAGTAAATGCAGGTGGACTTTTATAGGTAGACATATATTAAATATTCAAGGCACTGAGCTAGGTACTAGGAGTGCTCAGATAAATGACACAGCCATCTCTTCAAGGGGCTCATAGATCAGCCAGGGAGACAGACTAATCAAATAATGAGTACAGGGCAGCCCTTCGTGGTGAGACAGGGCCTATGAGTGGTGAAACCATGATTGCTTCCAATCATATGCTCCCGTCTCATTTTATCCCACCAATCCAACCATTCAAGGTGATCTTATGAACTGCTCATATAATAAACATATTACAGTTCAAGGCCAAACACTTTCAATTTTCAACACCCCCCCTCCCATTTATTTAAAGATGTAGGTTCTATTTGCTCCCCGGGACTTTTGGCTTCTGTCTCAAGTTCCTAATTAGTTATTCATACCAACTAGTTTGGGTTCCTCTATGAATGATTGTCATGAGGTCTATTCTTGCCGTTTGCGTGATAGACTATGCTTCTCTGATGACTCTCCAGGCAGCACACCATCAACTTTGAGATGACTGTTACATGTCAGTTGTCTTCCTCACAGCAATAAAAATTCTGGGATCAGTGACTTCCTTCCCATTAGTTCCATTTTCCATTTGTTTCTGACTTCTTGCCATAGCCCTCGAGGAACAGAAGGATTAAGAACAATTTGCAAGTGAGTCAGGAATTTAAAGAAAGCACAGCTGACCTGATCCTATTTTCCAGTAGCTGGGGCCTTAGTTATAAGATATGAGAAGGGCTGGGATCATGCAAAGGGCTAAGGGTTAGAATCATCTAGAGACTTCCCTAACTCACAGGTTGGGAACCTGGGCTGGGATGACTTAAAAGGTCACACTCAGCTGAAATTTTCAATTGGAACACCTTCATATTGCCTCTCTATGTACTTTGGACTTCTTGGTGGTAAGTTCTGAAAGAGTCCATGAGACCCTCCCAGAAGCCAATCTAGCCTTGGAGGCATCACTGTCTTATTCTGTTCTTACAAAGAAGTCAGCTGCGAGTCAAGTGGTGGGGAGTTAGACCAGTTTCTGGATGTCAGAGTTAGTAGAGGAGTGGGAGTGGGTTCGAATTGCATTAGAGCTAGTGGGATAGAAGATAGCATTGTGGTTATTTTTGGAACATGTTCCACATATGCTCCCCAGCATTCTTTCAGCCTCCCTCTGCCTCCAACTACTCATCCTGGACTAGTTCGCCCTGGCGTCCAACTCTTGATTTTGGCTCAGGTCATGATGTCAGAGTTGAGAGATTAAGCTCCACATTGGGCTCCATGCTTAGCAGGGAGTCTGCTTGAGATTCTCTCCTTCTGCCCCTTCCCTTACATTCTCTCTCATTCTCTAAAAATAAATAAATAAATCCTAAAAAAATTGTATAAGGGAATAAATGAGGTTGCAATTTGGTTATTTGGTTTAAAGAAGTATCTGAGATGTAATATTGCAGATGAATTTTTATTTGCACTCTGTACTAGGTGCAAAAATCAGAGAAGATGGAGATCCTTGCGTGGCTCAGTGGTTTAGCACCTGCCTTTGGCCCAGGGCATGATCCTGGAGTCCCAGGATCAAATCCCACATCGGGCTCCCTGCATGGAGTCTGCTTCTCCCTCTGCCTGTGTCTCTGCCTCTCTCTTCTCTCTGTGTCTCTCATAAATAAATAAATAAATAAAATCTTTAAAAAAATCAGAGAAGATGAGTTAAATTTTATCTTTATTTTCACTTAAACATGAGATTCATACACAAAAAGTTTGAACACCTTTTTCCTTAGACAGCTAGCAGTAGATAAAGTAGCATTTTGCATTTTGCATCACCAGGTGTGGTTTGGCAGTATCAAACATGTGAGGAGCTTTGAACTTGGTGAATACAGACACCTGCCATATACACATTGACATTATAATTGTCTATTCATTTGACAACTTCATTAACAAATATTCAACAAGCACCTATAATTAAGTGGGATCAATTCTGGACAGTGGATCAGGATGGCAAATAAAAACCTCCATGTCCTTGTCTGCCTTTCATGTAAGCAGAAATTCAAGCTAGGTCTACCTTCTTAGGAGACTGTTATGCACTTTCTCCCATAAAGGTTCAATTCACTATATAGTCTCAAATACATCATGAAAATTTCATGAAGAAAAAAACCCTGTAAGTTTTCAATATGCCAGATTATATTTTTTTCCACTTACTCTAGAAGTTTTTAGCTTGAGGGCCCAAGGACTTGTCCTTCACAGGATATTCAGACATGTTTTAGGTCAGACCATAAGAAATTGCTGATTTCTGCTTATTTTTCACCTACAAAAGCAATTTCATGTGATGCAACCTATCTGTTGTCCAGAATTTTCTGAGCAAAACCAATTAATACTGGTAATAATGAGAATATTGTTCAAGTTTAGCGACCATTCCTAGAATTCAGCATTAGGCCTGATGGTAAGACTTGGTTTTAGGTAAATACTATGTCTCGAATTAAGGAAATATCTTGCTGTCCTTCTGATCCAACAGTAAGAGGCTATAGAGGTTGGGGCTGGCTTCACTTCCTGTCCTAAGTAGTCACACTGGTGTGATCCTGAGACCTCAGAGCACTCCTGTTTCTTCTTTGCAATTTATTTTACACTATCAAGAAAAAAGATGCATGAAGAAATAACGAGATTATTTAAAGGAATAGCAAGGTTAAAAGAGTGGCTTAGCTCTTCCTGGTTTACAGAGCTTTCCATATAAATCATTATATTTTTATCTAATTCTTACAAACATCCTGTTAAGTGGGCCTTATTACTCTCATCAAATTGAGAACACAGGGCTCAGAGAGGTGGCATATTGTCCAATGTTGCCTACCTAAAAAGAGGCAGTGGTGGGATTTGAACCTTGTTTATCAGAGCTTACAGTAAAACGTGTTCTATATCTGTGTGCCCTCGGTATCCTGACATTTTCCATGAATGGAGCATATCTCCTATTTGATCTGAGCTTTTCAAACAGGAGTTGGTTCATCCACTGTAGTGGAAACAGTCTGATAGAATAGAAGAAAGATAAAGAGTGTCCTGTTAAACAAACTGAGAGTCGCTGGAGGGGTGGTGGGTGGGAGGGTGCAGTAACTGAGTGATGGGCATTAAGGAGAGCACTTGATGTAGTGAGCACTGGATGTTATATGCAACTGATGAATCACTAAATTCTACCCCTGAAACCTATAATTTACTATATGTTAACTACATTGAATTTAAATAAAAAATGTTTTAAAATAAATTAACTTAAAGTCCAGCTGTGAAAAAAAAAAGTGTCCTGTTACTCTTTGGAACAAGCATTTCTTTAAAAATATTGGGTAGAACACTGATTTCATTCGAAACTCACTCTTTGATCAAAAGAAAATTTTGAAGCTCTGTTAAATGGAGTTAAACAGTTTTGTTTCTTTTAGTATACGAATTGCCAGAGATGTCAGTGAGCTGATATACGTTTGAATCTCCAGGAAGGCACCATGGACTATAAATCACACACATGTATTTATCAACAACAACCAACAGATAACTTTTTGAGTAAGTCAGTCCTACAAGTAGTGTTCCATAGAGTACATTTTGGAAACACTAGATTAGAAAAGTCATCTCTGATTCCAGATACGTAAGTTATGTCTTTCCTTCACGGCACAGCTTGCTCTGCTGGGAGGGAAGGAGCATGCCTCTCAGCCAGATCTGGGGTAAAACCTCACCTACATCACTTACCAGTGATGTACTCACTGTGCTCACTTGGGCACAGTGTTTAATAGCATCAGGGTTCAGCTACTCCATCTATAAGGAGGGGATGACAACTTCAAAAGTATCAAACTGTTGTTGAGAATTGAGCAAAAAAGGAAAGACAGCACTATTTAGCATAGCTTGGCAGACACTTGGCACTCGGTCAAGCATAATTATTTCTCTCTCCTACAACTCAATTTGAGTCTTTGCTTCCCCTTCCCAGACTACTGAAGGCAATTTCTACAGACAACACTTGTCAATGGCCCTCATCCAAGGGAATGTCTCACGAACACGATCTGCAGAGCACAGGATGTAACAATTCTGGTATAACATGGAATGTCAAGGTTTATTATGCCCCTGTTCCATTCCGCCATGGCATAATTTTCATTCCCATGTGCCTGCATGGGAAGTTTCTCACTCTGCAACATCTGACGTCTCCTTGATGCCTCTTTCACTCTTTCAACTGCTTTCCTAGCCCATCTGGCTACATATTCTAACCCTTCACTGCCAAACCTGAAATCTAATGGAGCAAGAGTGAGAAGTAAGCCTTATTTCATCACTCTGCATTTTGCGAGCCACTGGTTTCAACAGGGTATAGTTATGGGATCATAATAATACTTTTCCTGTGGGAATGGCTAATGGGCCTTCTGTGAAGCAGCTTTCCCTCTTCTCGACCTCTAGCTTAGTCTCAGGGTTCACAGGACATTCAGTGCTTTCTTTCAAACCTTAGCCATGGCAGACCACTTCAAGACTTCCACTTCATTAGCAAGGTTGCCATAGGAGAGAATGATTTTCTCCAAACTTTTTTTTTCTTTCCCCTCTCCACTTAGGTCTTGCACTGCTTTTCTGAATATGTGAAACACAGTTGACATTTGCTACAGTCAAATTCTTATGGTTCTCTTCTTTTGGGGAGGAGAAGGACGGATAGGAAAGGAAAAGAGACAGGAAGGCAAAGGGAGAAAGTGCACACACACACACACACACACACACAAATACTTTGTGATCCAGGGTCAGAAGAAAACAAGAGCCATCACTAGACTTAGATCTTCATTCTTCAGTGACAAAGAGAACTGTGCATCTTCACAGGGAATATCAAGGTTGATGTATTTGACTCTCATCCAGCTCAGGGGCCACGCTGTAGGTAAACAAGCCATTATTTTATTTTTTTATCAGTTCAGGGCAGAACTCAGGCTTCCAGTCTATTTCTCTTACTTCATTCAAAGTAACGAGGACCTGCAGTGACGTGAAATATCATGGCTGTATGCAGGTATGCTAAGCAGGGAAGGGACTAGGGGTCTTCCTAAGGTAAGCAGAAAGAAACCAACAAGGGACACAAATACGTGTTGAGAGTGGACAGCCATACCGTGGGCAGGTCTGGGCACTCTCCATGTCTTTGCCAAGTGAAGATCAGCTTGAGTTTCATCCTTGCTGTGACCTCGTGAGATAAATATGAATCTACCCGTGTGGAAAATGAGGTTCAGAAAGGCTACGCAATTTTTCCAGAGTCACCCAGCTACCATAGACTGAGACAGGCTGCAAAGCTGGTTCTGTCTGCCAAGGCTTCAGGGCTCTGGACACAAACAGCTGTTTCCCTCCCACTTTGTATCTTTTAGCTGTCATAGGCCAATTATCTGTGTCCTCCTCCCCTTAGGACCCTCTGTTTCAGTGTTTCAAATTTCATTTATTTTAAATGAGAAATCATTTATGTTTTTGACTGTATTTCCATGCACCTGGGTAATTTGTAAAGGTACTTTTTATAAGGCTGGAAAAGTTGAAAGGGGCTAATCATTTGTGTGTGTGTACATGGAATGCCTGCTATGATATGGCAGCGGACTTCCAGGGCCTACTTCTTCTCTGTCTCTGTCTCTCTATCACACACACACACACACACACACACACACACGCACACATAGTGTGCTCTGAACATAGATGCTCTGAACATCACATGTATATACAGCTTGTTTACCCTACAGTTCAGTGAAAAACTTTTCCATTATTTAATTTGTTTTGCAAAAGTGAAAGGGAGAGACAGAGACAGAGAGACACAGAGATTCCCTGCTGTTAATTAGCATGACTACAAATGCCCATGAAGCAGAGGAATGGCTAATTCTCCTGGCCTACAATTCAACTTAAATCATAATTCCTAAGATAGATCTCTCCTCTCAATGTTAATGGGAACCAGATGCCTCTTGTTAATAATAATGTGTGCTCACAGGGTGGGGGTGTGTGTGCAAGAGACACTTTTAAGTTTTGTTTTGTTTTTCCGAAATTATTAGTGCTGTCTAGCTAAGGATGATGTACAATTCCAAAATATATTAATATTGAAAAATCTACTGTTATTCATATAAGGCCATCTTCATCATTTACCTCCCTACAAGAATGCAATGTAGAGCGTGAAAGATACTTTTATTTTTTATTTATGTATTTTATTCACTGTGTACCTGTATGGTCCCTCCATTTAGGATATGAGATCAATACTGATATTGACATTATTTCTCTTTTTCTACTTTAAATGATGATGTGTCAATCTTAATTCAAGTTGTGATACTAACAAATAAGGTACACGAGTTATTAATATGCAAATTGTTGAATGGCAAATGAAAATCATGCATTTTAATCTTGTTAGTATTTTGGTATTAAAACATTATCCATTATAATCAAGTTCATGTAATGAATCGGTCATTAATCGAAAACTTGAACAATTAAAAGGGGGAGACTATTTCTAAATAACAATTATTCATTTTTAAATTAACTTTATATGCAAAGCAATGCCAAATAAGGCTTATTCTTTTTTTTTTTAATTTATTTATGATAGTCACAGAGAGAGAGGCAGAGACACAGGCAGAGGGAGAAGCAGGCTCCACGCACCGGGAGCCCGATGTGGGACTCGATCCCGGGTCTCCAGGATCGCGACCTGGGCCAAAGGCAGGTGCCAAACCGCTGCACCACCCAGGGATCCCCAAATAAGGCTTATTCTAAAATAGTTTTCTCTTTTGGGAATTTGACAATACATTGCCATTTGAACAATACTTTTCCCTGCCTTTTTCTATTGCTATATGCAGTTGTTCAGTTCTTCTCAGTGTAAACTAAGAACTACCTGCTATGCACATGTATTTATTTGTCAAAAGCACACATTCTTGATTAAAACTTATAATAAGATTTAGGAATAAAACACATTAGCCAAATAATTATACCAGAGCTTCAACATTTTTATTCACATCTTCCAAACCACCTAAGCTAAAACGAGGGTACAATAGCCAAGACATGGAAAAAATAGATAAAGAAAATGCACTACACACAATGGAATATTATTTGACCATAAAAAATGAGGAAATCCTGCCATTTGCAATAACAAAGATGAACCATGATGGCATTATGCTAAATGAAATGTCAGACAGAGAAATACAAATACTTTATAGTCTCATTTATATGTGGAATCTGAAAAAAAAAAAAAAACTCTTAGAAAGAGAGAGTAGATCGATGGTTACCAAGGGTGGAATGGGATGAGGTAAAAGAGTAAAAGTGATCAAAGGATACAAATTTGCAGATGTAAGATGGATAAGTTTTGAGGATGCAATGTACAACATGGTGACTATAGTTCGCAATAGTTGCTAAGGGAGTAGGTCTTAAAAATTCTCAACACCCCCACACACATAAGTTGTAACTATGTGAGGTGATGAATGTGTTAATCTTATTGTGATAAACTTTCCACAATATATGCATATATCAAATTATCACATCATACAACTGAAACTTACACAATGGTTTTTGGGATTTTTTGGGTTTTAGATTTTATTTATTTACTTATTTATTTATTTAGAGTGAGTAGAGGGAGGGTTAGAGGGAGAGAGAATCTCAAGCAGACTCCACACTGTGCATGGAGCCCATTGCAGGACTTGAAATCACTACCCGGAGATCATGATCTGAGCCAAAGTCAAGAGTTGGACACTTAACCAACTGAGCCAGCCAGTCACCCCTGAAACTTACACAATGTTATATGTCAATTTTATCTCAGTAAGGCTGGAAAAAATAAAACAAAATGAGGGAAAATCTTACTGTGTGACCTTAGGCAAGTTACTTGACATCACTGTGCCTTGGCATCCTCATCTCTAAGACGGGGAACATTAATAACTATCTCACACAGTTTTTGTGCAAGTTAGATGAGATAATTTGTATAATGTTTAACAGCTCTTGGCATACAATAAGAGATTGATATACTTAAGCTATAATAATAATGATGCTTATTTCTAGCTGGTAGCTGAATTTGTTCTCTGAGTTCCATCTGATAGCTGTAAAATTACAACAGATGGGATGTAACAAGAATTTGCAGCTATCAGTTATATTTTGGACATCACTAGAGGGAGCCAGAGGCAACGAGCAATCATCTTTTCCAAACCTAACTTCATTTTGCATTATCCATATTTGCCAAATACTGCTAACATGTCTCTGGTAAACACATGCAAAATTGTTAGTTGGCTCCAAAGATGTGTACAACATAATTTTAGATCTCAAGAAACTTATAACCTAATTGAAGAAATGAATAACGTGCATTAAAAACCCATTAAATGATAAAGTATGACAATGATATATCGCAGAGCAATAGCAAATTGAATGCCTCATGGATGGAGCAGACAATCTGCACTAAAGAATGCCTGAACATTTGAATTATTACATTGAACACCTGAAACTAATATAACACTCCATGATAATTATAATTTAATAATAGTAAGAAAAGAATTATGTTACAATTTTTAAAAATCTGAAAAAGAAATAATGTGTCCCTTTGAATTGAAACAACCTGGAAATGTTTCATGCATTTAGTATGGACCCTGAAGGATGAGTAGGATTTAGAGTTCTCATATCAGCATTCCAGAAACTTGGAACAAAGGAATCCAAGGAAGGAGGATAGTAATGTGCCGGTCTCCTTCTCAAGAAGGGCTCCTGTTTACTACTTCATGCCTAATTAATCTTCACAAGTCATGACTCCACTCCTCCCCATATCAAATGTTGTAAATGATTCCCACTGCTTATTGAATTGAATCCAATGTCCTACCCTGACATTGCATGCCTGGATTCTTTTATCTATCAATTCAACTTTGGTGATTGGTAGAGATTGAAATTACCAGCAAAATACTAGTTTTTAAGGTTCTTTAAAATTAGAGCAAAAATATGTAAATTTAAAAAATAGTCACAGTTATTTCAGCTGTCTTATCTCTCTTTTCCTTTTGTGGGTTGGGAACCTGGGGAGAAGCTTGATCAGTAGTGAGAGTTACTTTTCCTCCTGGGCTTATCCAGTTTGAGGCATGTCAGTTATAAAAGGCAAGATGTTGCAGGTTTATTAGTAATAAGACCTGGAGAAAAAAATTAAATTAAAAGGAAAGTCTTCTCTCTCTCTCTCTCTCTCTCTCTCTTTTGGAAAAATTAAAGCTCAACTATGGTGAGTCATGCTAGCTACTTGGGGAGGAGAGCAATTTTTGAACAGCTTTGTCAATCACGATAGAGGATAATTGAGTACAGCTTTATTATGATACTGGCCTTTGAAAAAAAAACAGTCACTTAGAATAAAAAGTTTCCATCACAGAGTTAATCTTGCTTGGGGGAAATTCATCATCATTTTCCGGATTGTGGGATTTCTATGTGTACGATGTATCACATAGCTTCGAATATCTAATGTGACTTTAGTTTCATCAGTTTTGAAGAAACATCATTTTTTAAACCTTTGTATAATATCCAAGTATGTTTTAATATGTACTAGCCCATTGAATTCCCCACTCAGCCTTTCCTATCTCTTCGTGGTACCCAGTAGCTGCTTTAGAGCACATACTCTACTTAAGGTGTTAGGTAACTGCAGGAGATTGGAGAACAGTTGTAGTCCCTTCTCACAAACAATTCAACAGACCAACCACAGAGATAAGATAAGAAAAAATATTAATGCCCAGAGGACTAAACTAACACATAGTGGAAATTCACCAGCAGAGACTCTTGTCATCTTTGAATGGAAACATTACAGAAATATGGAAGTTAGAGTAGATACCGAAGACATAGACTAGGAGATGAGCAGGTAAAGTATCCAGGACAAGGAATAATATGAAAAAATCTTTAAGATAGGAAAAATGTAGACTACATTTAGAGCATAATAATACTCCAATTCAGCTGGCCTGGAGAATGTTTTAAAAGAGGGAATAAAGGAAGGGGGCCTGGATGGTGCATTCAGTTAAGTGCCTAACTTTTGGTTTTGCTCAGGTTGTGATCTCAGGGTTATGAGATTGAGCCCTGAGACAGGCTTAGGACTCTCTCTCCCTCTGCTCCTTTCCTTATATCTCCATAATAAAAATAAATAAATTTTTAAAAGAAGAGGTAGAAGGAACAACAATAATGTCACACGTGGTTGGGCTGGATAAAAGTGTACATTCATGCAACACCAGGTTATGGTATTTGGGTTCAATCCAGTAAGCAGACAGGGGCCATTTATAACATTTGATATGGAGAGTGGCTAAGTCAGTCACAACCTACAAATATTCACTGGTCATAAAATAGCCAGTGAGTGATAAATAGGAAAACCACAGGTAGCAAGGAGACCAGCAGTGGTCCAGTGATCAGAGAAGCACGGGAAGCCCAGATTTCATTTTGTAGAAATAGAAAAGCTGGCATATTAAAGACAATTGACAATGATTTTGATGCATTAAACAGAATTCAGATTAGTCAATCTTGGAAAACGGGAAATTCAATGGTGCTTATGCAGAAATAGTAAACCTGGGAAGAATCAGAAATTGGACTTTGGAAGTATTAGTATAACCAGGTAGATTAAGTTAGATATATCCTGCATTAGGAGAGAAATGCAGGGACACCTGGGTGGCTCAGCAGTTGAGCATCTGCCTTCATCTCAGATTGTGATCCTGGTGTCCAGGGATAGAGTTCCACATTGGACTCCCTGCGAGGAGCCTGCTTCTCGCTCTGCCTATGTCTCTGCCTTTCTCATGAATAAATAAATAAAATCTTTTTTTAAAAAAGGAGAGAAATGCAAACCTAGAACCAAAGAGGAAATTTAGGGCAATGTTTCTGTGTCTGGAACTTATCTGAACACATTGGATATAAGTGCTTTATCTTTGACATAAAAATTATATGAAGTAAATATTATTTTCAATTTTTGCTAAAATGATTTTGACTCTACAAATATATTGTGAATCTTTTGTCTGATTTAAGACCACAGTCATTTGATACTGATATATGTCATTTCATTTATTTATGTTATTTCATAAGAATTCCCAGTTGCTGATAATGTCAATCATTCTATTTTCTGTCCAAGGCAATGATCAGAATAATGATATTGACCACTTATCGATCAGTTTGAATAGTAATTGACAGGTAACAAAACAGTGATCTTTATCATGTGTCCAAACGTTTCTAGTGACAACTCTCAACTTTAGTCGAAGCTTTAGCTGACTCAGCTACTAATTGCTAATAGCATACGTTTTTACATTTTTTGAATGAAATATGGATATGTATCAGAAGGCTTAAAAGGAATACATATCCTTTTATATTGAAAATACACGTCTAAGAATGTATCCCAGACAATGAAGCACTAACATATTCATCTCAGCAGTGTTTATAATAAGAAAAAGCTAGAGGTCATATAAAATATCCATTTGTTGCAGATAAGTAAACTATAATATATTAATATAGCTGACTACTCTATAATCATAAACAATGATGAAATGCATGCATATTTACTAAAGAGAAAATCCAACTCATTTGTAACAAATGAAATAGTTTATAAAACTATATGCATAGGGATACCTGGGTGGCTCAGTTAGTTGAACATCTGACTCTTGGTTTTGGCTCAAGTCATGATTTCAGGGTTGTGAGATCGAGCCCTGAGTTGGGCTCTGCATTCAGTGGGAAGTCGGCTTGAAGATTTTCTCCCTTTGCCCTTCCTCCCCCTCTCTCTCTCTCTCTCTCTCTCCTTCTCAAATAAATAAATATTTTTAAAAAAAATAAGCTTCAAAAACTATATGCATAATATAATCACATATATTATGCTAGAATATATATCTCTATAGTGTTTTTTAACATGCCTATCTATATATTTACTTTTGAACATACTTATCTATTATATTTATATATATCATATGATATGCATACATATGAAAGAAGATTATTTGCAAAGAAATCTGAAATACATACATGAAGCATTAGTGGTTCTTAGCTCTGGGATGATTTAGGGTATATTTTTTCCCTCATTGACATTCTGTGTATTGAATATGCATTAGGTACATAAAAAGAATCTACAATTTATAAATAGTTAAATGGATCTAAGTTATTGTTTATTATAACAGCTTGGCTTATGATAAATATATGTGAGAGGTTGAGGTCAGGATGCAAACTCAAGTGTAGTTTCTAGTGAGGGCCAGGCTGTCCCCCAATACTGGAAGATTATACAAGACAGGCCAAGTCACAGATTCCCTGGTTGAGAGAGGAAGCCAGAGCCAGAGTGACAAGTTACAATGTGGGGTTGGGAGTATGCCTAGAGGTAGAGAGACTTGGTAGAAAGGGTTTGGAAAAAAGTTGTCAAAGATCACTACTTCTAATGCAATATCAAGAACAAGGCTTTGCTGTAGTCTGCTAGTCCGGAAGCCCTCATATTCAGCTTCCTCAGTAAGCAAGCCATCTGTCTTGACATGGCCACATTTTCAAGTTGTCTGGCAGCTGACAAAATGCTTCATGTGTGAAAAGATGAATAAAATATGGAAGTGGATACTGAAACAATTTAATAAGGTATAGCAAATAGTGATAAAAAAGTGTCCCAAATAAAAGCAAAAACATTTCTTCACTAATGTGGTTGCGATTCCAAGTAAGGGCTTAGGAAGGTTTTCTAAGCAAATAATTTTGTATTCACTAAAGGAAATGTCCTCAGAAGAGAAGGGCTCAGAACAGCAAAATTTTGATGATGGGGATTGACCCAGGGTCACCCCAAGAATGCACTCTCTGGCTTTAGGGAAAAAATTCTGGTCAGTATTAGCATTTTTCTGTTCACTATCAACTTTGGGGGGCTTTCATATCATCATAATTATTATTAAAAACACATGTCAGAAAAATAAAACTAATATACATCATCAGCTAGTGTCTTTAACAGGAAAGGGCTGGATTTGAACTGCTCAGATGTTTCTGTTAATTGTCAAAAAATACATCTGGCTAATCCTCCTTACATATAGCCTCTTATTTTTTTCCCCTCCTACTCCTAAGGGATATTGAGTGATTATTTGGACAATGTACATAGAGACCGTGCAGTGTTGGGGCAAGAAGTAACAATAGGAGAAGAATGTTGGAAACAGAGAACATTATTCACGTCTTCTCTTGTGAAGTGACTGAGAGGTGGACAAAGCTGGTTGGGTCCTGGCAGCAGGAATAAGCACAGAGAATCAGGCCAGGCAAATGTTTACTCTTTCTTCCAGTGTTGGGTTACTGGTGCGATTCTCAACCCTCATTGTCCCATTTTGCTGAGTGGCATTAAGATAGTTCAGGTAGTAGGAGGAAAAAATATTTAACCTAGCTCAAATATTATGGGGAATTTATTGGCTTATGCAACTGATGAATCTGGAGATTGGATAAACATCAGGCACATTTTTATCAAGGTTCTAGCTCCCATTCTAATGACTCTTAAAACTTCCTTCCTATAAATTTCAGCTTCATCCATGTATCACATTGACTGACAACAGAGAGACTACAGGTATCCCACAGTCCCCAGTTATACTCCTGAGCATTTCACAGACTGGACCACCTTGTAACTAGTCAAAAACTGCCCTAGGCTTTATTTCCTGAACCAGTCACTTTGTCAGGGCCTTACCTTAATTGTCTGAGACAATTCACAAAGTCAGCTCAACCCATTCAGACCACCTGTCTGCTACAGAAAAGGAAAAAGAAGGAGGCAATATTGGGGATTCAAGCAATGTCCACTCCAGTGAACTGATGAACTCACTTTTTTTTCTGTCTAGTGACATGTCTCATTGGCTTAAAATTGTAAAACTAGACTGAGGAATTTAAGTTTCTTTTCCCTAAGCACATACCCATTCCTTAAAAAAAAAACACACACACACACACACACACATTTGGCTAAATCCTCAGTATATTCATGGTCTTATAGATTGGCTAGTTGAGTGCAAGGAAACTCATATCAAGACACAATGGATCAAAGTTAATTTAGCCTTAGCAAGGTCTATTTTTGCAGTAGCTTCAGGTAAAGAGGAAACACAGGGTGCCAAATGAAGTCAAAACTGGAGACTTAGACAAGGATACTCTTCTGGTGGTCTAATATATGTCCTGTCCATTGATCCATCCATTTCAGTCTTCTTTCTCCCTAAGAGTGAAGTGGGAGAGGAAACAGAAAAACCCAGGATCCTCCATGATAAGGCCACAGAAATACAGGTCACCATAAAAAAAAATCATAATTTAGGGCACCTGGGTGGCTCAGTCATTTGATTTCTTGATTTCGGCTCAGGTCACAATCTCAAAGTCATGAGTTCAAGCCCCACATTGGGCTCCATACGGAGCATGAAGCCTGCTTAAGATTCTCTATCTCCCTCTCCCTCTGTCCCTCCCACCAATTCTCTCTCCCTCTCTAAAAAAAAAAAAAAAAAAAAAAAAAAAAATATTCCATTAGATTATAGTGGATTACAATACCAAAAATGAGAAGAGACTCAGATTATGGTGGAAATCCTATTTTTCCTAATTGTCCTATAATTCCTTTCTCACCACTCCTATCTTCCTCTTCTCGTGACATATATTTAATGTCTTGTTATTGGAGTGTAAGCTCCTCAAGAATAGTTCTTTCATACCTCCAAAGTGCCTAGGAGGGTGCCTGGCCTATTTGCATACACTCAATAATATTTCCTGTTGAATGGTGGATGCAGGTCCCAGGGATCACATAGTCAAACAAAAGAAACGATGAAAACATAAACATACAGTCTCTTTCATTCTTCCGTGTTACCTCCTACCCTCCACTCTGCTCTGCATGCAGCTCCAGTGGTCCATGTACAACCTTCTTATGTGCAACTTTAACTCCCAGGCAAATTAGCTCATGCAAAGACATGCCTGCCTGACCCCCTAGTATATATGATTTAACCACTTTAGCTCTATGGACAAAACCAGACAGAAGTAGATAAATAGGTGAGTGGGCAGGTAGATAGGTAGATAAAGATTTGTATTTAAAAGCCATTCCTGAATAGCCTTTTTGTTCTCTTTGTACGTTTCACCAGATCTTTTCACACATAGTTGCAGATATTTATCAAGAAAATGGTCCAGATTGGATATACAAGATGCACAGTGCCATCACAGACCTGGAACCCGATAAGGCTTGCTCATGTCTTGACATGCTGTGTATGATACCTGTACCATGAGCTATGGTACCAGATCTGGATCTCCTCATTTAAAGGTAGTTTGAGCAAGGAAATTTTGCTCCCCTGTTTCTGTGGACTAGTGCTTGTGAGAGAGACTAACTGTGGAAACCGTTTGACCAATATCCTTGACTGAGCCTTCAAGGAAGATAAGAATTTCTCTCTCTTTAACTCTTTCCAAATTCCTTTTTTCACTGTAAGACACAGATTACTGAGAATGGATGATAGCTGGGCTGCTTGCTCCTTCTGAGCTCAAAACTAGCCAGAGTTTGGCATGAGGGTAGGGCTGGAGCTTTGGGTGAATGAGCCTGGGGAGGAAGGGAGGCGTGTGTTCTAGAGTTTTGGTTTTCTGGAGTGAGGTCACCTGGGAGAGGCTCATGGTAGCTCCAGCTTATGTGAGACTTGCTAGAATCCATGCTGGATTCTGGGGCATAATTCCTTCATCTTCAGAGCCCGGACTCCAATTCTAAAGAGTATGGGTTGATCGAGACTTCAGATATTCCTTACATCGTCTACATATGAGCAACAGTGTTTTGTGTCTTCAGTTTTCTCCCAAAGATAAGTGTGAGCGAGTACACGTGCTGGAGGGAGAGAAAGCCATCCCTCTTGTTATCTCTATCACTTACAACATTTTCAAGTTTATAAACCATAACTAACAGCTTACATATATATTTCTCAGTCTATTGGTCAAGTCATGATTCAGTCTTACTGTATTTAAACACAGTGATAAAAAATCAAAATAAAACAAAAATAGGCATTTTTTCTAACTTCTCCTTGGCTATAGAATCCAATAGCTTTTATTATACCATTGCCATGAAAATGACTCCTGCATTTGGCTCATTGAGGAGACTCTCTACTTCCCAGCATGGAGGCAAAGTCACAGTTTTAGGTTTTATTCTTACAATCTTACCACTAAATTCCCCCCACTGCACTCAGTTTTTCATTGTTAATATATTGTGTAGATTCTATCCAATGGTGTGCTGGTAAATGTTTAATAACCAACTCTCTGGGGGGAAAATGTAGACATATATGTACATATATAAGTTAATTATAATTGATTGTCATAGAATGCTTTTGTTGATTTGGTTCTGACCTCTTGTCTCCATAGCCAACCTATAATCACTGTAAATGAATGAATGCAGTTTCAATGTGGATGTTGGTTGAGGATTTCTTTCACTTTAGTGAGAATGGCAAAAGTAAAATAACCAAGATGTATGTCAAAATGTCGTTTTTTCATTCTTTTGAGTAATCACATATATTATGTTCAATGCTGGAAAAAAATAATTCCTTAATTATCTGTGTAACACACAGGGCAATATATGAAGATTTGACATGTTTTAAATTTAAAGTATATTGTTAATGTTTTCTCCACCAGTTTCTTAAGTTTAGACAAAATAATAAACCAAGCACATGCAAAGACAAGCTTACCTGACCCTCAGTGCATATAATTGGATGTACTTTATGTATTTTTAGCTTTTGCTGATTTCCATTGTAAGTATTCTAATTCTGGCTGATTTTATATTACTAATTTGCTGTTATTGAAAGTGGACTTTGGAAGAGGAGAAGAGGAGCTCAACATGACATAGTATTTTCATCCTACATGTAAGACAGACACAAAACCTCAATAGCACAGATAAAAATAAAATGTAGTAAAGTAATTGGGAAGTGGTAAGTTTTGAATATCTATTGCTTTTGTTTTAAGATTATTTCATTGTAGGTTCATATATTTTCTTGATTGATAGTGGTTGTGTCTAATAATCAGCTCAGAAAGTTTCTAAACATTTGGCTATTGGTGCTTATGGTTCCAGCACACCTCTGAAGTCCACATTTCTGTCTCTCCCACATCCCTCTATTTTATTTATTTATTTATTTAATTATTTATTTATTTATTTATGTATTTATTTATTTATTTATTTTCTATTTATTTTTGAGAGGGAGAGAGAGCATGCACATTAGCTATGGGGGGTGGAAGGGCAGACGGAGAGGGAGATAGAATCTCAAGCAGATGCCCCGCTGAGCTCAGAGCCGGATGTAGGACTCAATCCCCCAACCCCGAGATCAGGACCTGAGCAGAAATCAAGGGTTGATGCTTAATCCACTGAGCCATCCAGGCACCCCACTACCACATCCCTTTAAAGTATTAACCTTGATGACATTTTTAAAAAATTCTTCTGTCTCTTCTTTCTCCTTCAAGGGTCATTTTGATCTACTCTTTTGTTGTTACTGTCACTCTGGGCATATTTCCCAATTCTTTCACTAATTTAATTGAAACAGTTCATAGTTTAAGGGTAAACTCTCATATGTCTGTCTGCCTCTCTCTCTCTCTTTTTTTTTCTCTCTTTTGTTTTGAGCATGTCCTTAGCCTTCTCCAATGATTATTAAATATGATAAGGGTCTGAGGTCTACAAATTATTATTGGATATGGTATGGCCAAAAATTAAGCCTATAAAGCTTATAATATTGGTGAGTAAATAAAGTGTCAGAAGAATTAGAGTAGCAGAGGCTTCCTCCACAATGTGTGTGGCCCCTGGCTTCCCCTTATTTCACAAATCTGTTTGATTTCAGCTTTCTAAAGAGACGATCTAAACTTCCTATCCACTGCTGCCCTCCTACATGCTACCTGGCATGGCATGAGGCCCATCTTGAGCATTTAACACATGTTGTTGGTTAACTTTTGTGCCAGGAGGACAATTTGCAGCTTTTCCTATCTAAGCCCCGGGGCTGATTTTGACTGGCTCTGCTAGATCCTTCCTCACTTCCACAGATGTATTTGGGGACCGATTTGAGTTGCTTGTCAGATTCTCCCAGCCAGATTTCAGTTGCCTAAGCCTGAAGGGACTGTTCCAGGCCTCCTGTTTATGATTCCCAACTCTGTTGACTTTGGCCTGTGAGGGTGGAATCTGTGCTCCACTGGAAATTCTATTGGACAGAGCATGGCTCTCTGGTCCTGTCAACTTTGACCTCGAAGAGTGTGTCCTGGCACCACAAATTAATTTCCATTTTAAAATTCAAATTCAAGACACACTGCAGTCTCTGCTGGAGAATTTAGGGAGTTTATATGCTAAGCTCAGGTATTCCAGTACTGTACTTTGCAAATTCAAGTGATACAAAGGAACTAGGAAGGCAGCATATTGAATCACAGTGAGAGCTGCCACAATTTCTATGATCTATGGAGAGGAGTGATAAGCCCTGCAGAGGTGCCATTGAAATGTCCCTGACAGGCTTCATAAGGTGCCTTCACTGATGGCACCGGGACATAGGTCATAGGCTTGAAGAGGATTAGTGTTGCTGTTTAAATGTCATGAGGCTATCCTGAGATACATCCAAACTACAATAGTACAGAATAACATTGTACACACTGGGCTCTCAGTCCTGTGACTAGTCTATTGGAAGACAGCAAATGAAATGAGAAAAGAGTACCAGTGACCAGAGTCATAGGGCAGGTAGGGTCCTTTAAAAGGGTCTAGTCCAGTCATCATGTTGGATATCTGAGTTTAAGTCTTGCTTGAGGAAAAAAACATATACATGTATAAATTATACTATATAACATTATGTACTATTATTATATATAAATTATTACTATTATTACATATTTTATAATTATATACAATATAATATAATATGTAATTTATACACAGACAGCACACACACATTACATACATACATGCACTCACATGCACACAAATGTAAATTGTATACACAGATCAAACTATTTAGCATTTTCACCCAAATTATAGAACCTAGCACTGTTCAAATTTACAGACCACACATCCAATGAAGTTTGTTTTGCTAGCAATCTCTATGATTGTAAAAATCTTTGTAAATACTAAAATACAAATAGTACTAGTATAATGCATAAACATTCCAAATAGGCTATGGATATTATCATGTATGGATATTAGGGGTGTGAGAGAGCAATCTGTACAAAATTATGGACTTCATTATCAAAGCATCATGCAAAAACATTGGTTGGAGCATCAGTTTCCTAGACCTGGACCACTATAACTAATTTATAAAAATTTGTAGCTTTTATGTGGAGGGGATTATCCAATGAAGAAAGATAGAAATTAAATGATAAAACACCATCTCCGTGCCTTTGAAGTTTCAGAGGAACCAAGATTTTCTGGATTTTGCCAATCCCATCTGGTAACTTCTAACCAACTATTAAGCAGCATAGTTCTGAGGCTCTCTCTGGGCCTGGCAATGCAGGCTGTTCCATGGACAACAGAGTGCCCCATTCCTTTGTTGCCTTGCACATAGGGAGGCTCAAGTGCCCCACAGAGAATGAGAATCAGTACAGATAACCAAAGGGTCACCAGCTTTCTGAGCCATGAGACTTGGCAATGTTCTAGGCTTTTATTTGTTGGAGACAAAATGCTTCTTGTTCTCCAAGAGCAAAGAGACAGAAATCTTTGTGCTTCAGCATAAATGTCTGCCAGGGGGGCTCTGGCAGCTCTACTAACAAACCTGACAAATAAGGTGAGGCATTCTGACCTATTCCCTAAAATTCAGAAGTACTTCAAGAATTTGATGTTTCTTTATTTAGTAGCTTTCAGATCAGATTTTTTTTGCTTATTTATTTTTGTTTAGTCTTATAAAATATTCAGGGTAGAGTGTTATATGCTCTATGAACACATTATGACTTACTCAGATTAGGATAGCTATAGAGATAATTATACAAATACAACTATAGACATAAACCAGAAAAGAGAACCTAATCTGCAGTTTATTCATATGGGAGTTCCTAGAAAAATAGATTTGAAAATAAGATAGGTGGGAATCAAGAGGGAAGCTTGGACCAAAAGAATATGTTAAAGATCTAACAGATTTTAGATATCTTCTGTATTATGATTACTATAAAAAGCCATGATTGGGCTCATTAGAAAAATTGAAAATATCTGTTTTCCCAAGAAAATTTCTGCATCTCAACTCTTTTTTTTTCCTTATTTGTGGCTAATTGTTCCCATTTGTGAAGCTAAATTGTTTTTTATTTCAGGGAGGAGACTTTTCCACCATTAGCACCATTGTTTGATTCTCCCCAAAACTTTAACATTTTTATAAGCAACAGTAACACTTTTTCTTTGACATTGGATTCAAATAATGTCTGTTTTTAAGGAATATATCACAACCAACCAGAAATCACCAGCAATCAATAAAATATTGAATTATGGAAGAAAAGTAAGAGAATTATGTCATAAGTGATGCAAATTGTGTTTCTGAGAAGACAAATGAGACCTTATAAACTAATAGATAGAACATTATAAAATCATGATTGAAGCATCATTGTAAGTTGATCTATACCCAAAAGTTCATCTAGGTTCATGAAAATGTATGTTTTCTGTTTTGATCACTGTTTAGGAAAAGTAACATAATTAATATAATGTAGGCTTTATAATTTGTATTAGTGACTTCACTTCCTTTATTAGTTCTATAAGATTTTCTAGACTCACCCTGTTTTCTCTCCTGAAAACTGAGTGGGAATGGGCTTTTTCTTATCTGAGTTCTTAATGTCTACGGCTAATGACAAGGCTATGTCAGAAATACAGCTCATTCAAGTACGCATAGAACAATTTCCAGAATAGATCACATATTAGGCCACAAAACAAATCCCAATAAATTCGGAAAGATTGAAGTTATACTGTGCATCTTTTCTGACTATAACACTATAAAACTAGAAATCAGCCATAAGAAAAAAATCTGGAAAGAACACAAATACATGGAGGTTAAATAACATGCTATCAAAGATGATGGGTCAACCAGGAAATCAAAGGAGATATAAAAAATACATGGAGACAAATGAAAATGAAAACACAATGGCCCATAATCTTTGGGATTCAGTAAAAGCTGTTCTATGAGAGAAGTTTGAAGCAATACAGGCCTACTTCAAAAAGCAAGAAAAATCTCAAATAAACAATCTAACCTTACACCTAAAGAAGCCAGAAAAAAGAGGAACAAACAAAACATAAAGCCAGTAGAAGGAAAGAAAGAAAACAGATTAGAGCAGAAATAAATGAAATAGAAACTAAGAGGGGGAAAAAAAAAAAACAATAGAACAGATCAATGAAACCAGAAACTAGTTTTTTTTAAAAGAACCACAAAATTAATAAATCTTTAGCCAATTTTATCAAAATAAAAAAAAGAGATAAAGGGCTCAAATTAACAAAATCAAAAATGAAAGAGGAAAAACAGCAACTAGCACCTTAGAAATACAAAGGATTTTAAAAGAAGATTATGAAAAATGATATGCCAACAAGTTGGACAACCTAGAAGAAATGGATAAATTCCTAGAAACATATAACCTCCCAAAAATGAATCAGAAAGAAGTAGAAAATTTAAACTGACTGGTTACTAGCAATGAAATTGAATCAGTAATCAAAAAACTCCCAACAAACAAAAGTCAAAGACTATAATGCTTCACAGGTGGATTCTATCAAACATTTAAAGACTAGTAATACCTATTCTTCTCAAAGTACTCCAAAAAATAGTAGAGGAAAGAAAACTTCCAAACTCATTCTATGAGGACAGCATTACCCTGATACTAATGCCAGATAAAGACACTACCAAAAAAAAAAAAAAAAGTAAGAGGGATAGAGAACTATAGGCTAATAATATCTCTGATTAACACAAATTCAGAAATCCTCAACAAAGTATTAGCAAACAAAATCCAACAATATATTAGAAAAATCATTCACCATAACCAAGTGGAATTTATTCCCGGAATGCAAGTGTGGTTCAATATTCACAAATTGATCAACATGATACAGGGTACACATGACACATGATACACATCAACAAGAGAAAGAATAAAAAGCAAATGATTCTTTCAACAAATTTGGGGAAAAGCACTTCACAAAGCACAACATCCATTCATGATAAAAACTCTCAACAAAGTAGTTTTTTAAAAGATTTTATTTATTTATTCATGAGAAACATACAGAGAGAGGCAGAGACATAGGAAGAGGGAGGAGAAGCAGGCTCCATGCAGAGATCCCGATGCGGAACTCGATCCCAGCACCTCGGAATCACCCCCTGAACCAAAGACAGATGCTCAACTGCTGAGCCACCCAGGCATCCCAACAAAGTGGTTTTAAAGGGGGGAATATCTCGACATAACACAGGCCGTATATGAAAATCCCACAACATCATACTCAATGGTGAAAAACTAAAAACTAAAAGCTTTTCCCCTAAGATCAGGACCAAGACAAGGAGGTTCTCTCTCATCACTTTTATTCAACATAGTACTAGAAGTCCTAGTCACAGCAAGGAGACAAGAAAAAGAAATAAAAGGCATCAGATCAGTAAGGAAGAAGTACAACTTTCCCTATTTGCAGATTAATGATACTATATACAGAAAATTCTAAAGATACCACCAAAAAAACTACCAGAATTGATAAACGAATTCAGTAAAGTTGAAGAATACAAAATACACAGAAATCTGTTGCATTCCTGTGCACTAATAATGAAGCAACAGAAAGGGAAACTAAGAAAATAATCCCATTTAAAATTGTACTAAAAATAATAAAATATGTAGGAATAAATTTAACCAAGGAGGTGAGGGCGGCTCCGGTGGCTCAGCGGTTTAGCGCCACCTTCAGTCCAGGGCGTGATCCTGGAGACCTGGGATAGAGTCCCTAGTCAGGCTCCCTGCATGGAGCTTGCTTCTCCCTCTTCCTGTCTCTCTGCCTCTCTCTCTCTCTCTCTGTGTCTCTCATGAATAAATAAATAAAATCTTTAAAAAAAAAAAAAAACAAGGAGGTGAGAGACTTGTACTCTGAAAACTGTAAAACTCTGATAAAAGAAACTGAAGACAATAAAAATGAATGGAAAGATAGTCCATACTCACAGACTGGAAGAACAAATCATTGTTAAAGTGTCCATATTACCCAAAGCAATCTACAGATTTTATAACTATCACAATACCAACAGCATTTTTCACAGAACTGGAGCGAATAATATTAAAGTTTATATGGAGCCACAAAAGAATAGCCAAAGAATGTTGGGGTGAAAAATAACAAAATTGGAGGTATCACAATCCCAGATTTCAAGATACTTCTACAACTATAGTAATCCAAACAATTTTGTACCAGCACAAAATAGACACATAGATCAACAGAGCAGAATAGAAAGCCCTGAAATAAATCCGTTATTATATGGTCAATTTAATCTATGACAAAAGAGACAAGATTATACAATGGGAGAAAGTCTCTTTGACAAATGGTGTTGGGAACTGGACAGCTACATTCAAAAGAATGAAACTAGACCACTTTTTTACACCATACACAAAAATAAACTCAAAATGGATTAGCGACCTAAATGTGAGACATGAAACCATAAAAATCCTAGAAGAGAGCACAGGCTATATATATATATATATATGTGTGTATATATATATGTATATATATATATATTTTTTTTTTACATTGCCCTTAGCAACATTTTTCTAGATATGCCTTCTGAGGCAAGGGAAAGAAAAGCAAAACTAATTTATTGGGACTACATCAAAATAAAAAAACTTCTGCATAGCAAAGGAAACAATCAACAAAACTAAAAGGCAACCTACTGAACAAGAGAAGATATTTTCAAATTATATATATGACAAGTGGTTAGTATCCAAAATACATAAAAAATGTGTACACCTCAACACCAAAAACCCCAAATAATCCAATTAAAAATGGGCAGAAGACATAAACAGATACTTTTCTAGAGAAGACATACAAATAGCCAACAGACACAAAAAAAGATGCTCAACATCACTCATCATTAGAGAAAGGCAAATCAAAACCACAATATCACCTCAAGCCTGTCAGAATGGCTAAAATCAAAACACAAGAAACAACAGGTGTTAACAAGAATGTGGAGAAAAAAACGGGCACTTGCGTGCTGTTGGTGGAAATGCAAACTGGTGCAGCCACTGTACAAAATGGAATAGAGTTACCTCAAAAAATTAGGAATAAGATTATCATATGAACCAGTAATTACACTATTGGATATTTACTCAAAGAATATGAAAACACTAATTTAAAAAGATATATGGACCCCTATGTTTATTGCAGCATTTTTTTTACAGCCAAAATATGGAAGCAACCCAACTGCCCTTAGATAGATGAATGGATAAAGAAATGTGTTATATAGGAATATTACTGAGCCATAGAAAAGAATGAGATCTTGCCATTTGCAACAAAATGGATGCATTTAGAGGGTATAAGGCTAAGTCAAATAAGTCAGTCAGAGAAAGACAAATACCTCATGATTTCACTCATATATGAACTTAAGAAACAAAACAAATGGTGAAATAAAAAAGAGACAGACTAAAAAACAGACTCTTAACTGTCTGGAGGACAAAGGGATGGTTACCAGAGGGGAAGTGGGTGAGGGGATGGGTGAAATACATGAAGAGAATAAAGAGTACACTTAGGATGATGAGCACTGAGTGATGCATAGAATTATTGGGTCACTATATTGTACACTTGAAACTAATATAACTCTGTACAGTAATTATACTGAAATTAAATGAAACAAAGAAAATTGAAATGAAAAAGTAAATAGAATACATCTCAATGTAGACTCCTCAGGTTCTTTCCAGAAATAGACTAAAAATGCCAGTTGGAATGAAGTCATTCATTCAACTATTTCCAGTATCTACAATGGAATGTGCTCTATTTACCTAATAATTAATGTATAAAAGTTAATTTTAGGGAATTTTTAAAGTGTCAACAATTATTTTTAGTATGAAAAATTATTCATAATCACACTTTGATAATCATATGAACATTATATTTTCTTCTCTCTATCCCATCTTCTTTGAAGGATCATTAGATACATATACTTCTGTGTCTTGTCTCTTTTTATATTTCAGCACTACTATTTCCAATATTACTAAATAATATCCTTTTAAAATATGAATTTTAAAGTCAGTATTACATTTCATTATTTCGATCCATCACGATATTTGTGGTCATTCTTCATTTTTGGAGCAGTTACCTTCCCTCCATATTTACTAATAAATAAAAATTGTAATAAACATTTTCAAACACAGTTCTTTGGGTTTTTTACTTATTCCAATGGCTACATTATGGAAAAAAAGAAAGACTGGATGAAAAATTATAAACTTTTGGGGGCACTTGGGTGGCTCAGTCAGTTAAGCATCCAATGACTCTTGATTTTGACTCAGGTCATGATTTCAGGGTCATGAGATTGAGCCCCATGTCAGGCTCCATGCTAGGAGCCTGTTTAAGATTTTCTTTCTCCTCCTTCTGCTCCTCCATGCTCACACTCTTCCTCTTTCTTTCACTCTAAAAAAAAAATACAAACTTTTGAGGTGTCTGGGTGGCTCAGTCAGTTGAACATCTGACTCTTGATTTTAGCCCAGGTCATGAGATTGAACTCAGCATCTAGCTCCATGCTCACCTCAAAGTCTGATAAAGATTCTCTCTCTCCTTCTTCCTCTGCCATCCCCTCCCCACTCCCTCATTCTCTAAATAAAGGAATAAATAAAATCTTTTTTAAAAATTACAAATTTTGGAGATCTTGGGTGGCTCAGCAGTTTAGCGCCTGCCTTCAGCCCAGGGTGTGATCCTGGAGTCCTGGGATGGAGTCACACATCGGGCTCCCTGCATGAAGCCTGCTTCTCCCACTACCGTGTCTCTGCCTCTCTCTCTGTATGTGTCTCTCATGAATAAATAAATAAAATCTTTAAAAAAAATTAAATTTTTTTGAGACTCTTGATACACATTTCTAAGTTACCTTCTAGAAAACCTGTACCAGTTTGTACTCTCACTGGCAATATTTGGTGCATATTTGTCATTATACCAATACAAAAATTAAGCATTTTTAAATTTCTATTAATTTATTATAAACATTACATATCACTGTTACTTTTAATTTTACATTTCTTTGATAATCACTGAGTTGAGCTTTTGGTTTACAAATACTATTTGTATTTCCACATTTGGGAATTTGTATGAGTTCACTATTATTTATATTAATTTTTTGTATCATTAATTTTGACAAGTGCTTTTCATATTTTTCATGTTTTCTAATGTATTTGCCTTTTAATCTTAAGAAGTTAATCAATGTGTGTTTTCCCTCATAGATTCTCAAGTGCATCAATCATTTTGTTTGTATTATTATTTGGTGTTATGATCAGAAAGACTCACCTCAAAAATCAGATCCCCATTTCCTCTATTTTCTTCTATTCCTTATATGGTTTCACTGTTTTGGATTTTGCTATTCAGTATATCAGATGCACCTTTAAGTTGGGGCTGTGAGAAAGGATGGTACGTTGATTTGTTTCCCAGAGTACATCAATTGCCTCAAAAGATTTTATGAAATAATCTTCCTTCTTTTCTCAATTACTTGTGATAGCAGGTTTACTCTATATTCTAATAATATTCACAAATCTTTGCATTGAAGAAGCCATTCATATACTCTAAATTCAATGTCATTTTCATTTTATGCCTGTTTGTTCCTATGTTAGTTACTTTACTAGGGTAGCTTTGCAAGATATTTTTATATTTTATATAAAGGCAAATCTATTTTCCTTGCCCTTTTCAGGATATTTTTGGTCACAATTCTCCAGTTATTTATTCTTCCAGATGTGCTTTAAACACACATTATCAAACTTTTTTCCTTTCACCCTTAACCTTACATAAATAACATCATGACTTTTATGATATTGAGCCTAAAATCAACTTTGGAAAACAAACATCTGTGTACCAGTCCTTTCCAGTAATACTCTGTATTATTTCTCCAGATCTCCTCTGTCTCTTGGTAAAGTTATATTGTGTCTTTATTGTTGCATTGTCCATGCTGAAATTGTACCCTAAGTATAATTTTTTTTATCTTTGCTATTAGGAAAGAAATTGTTTTTCCAGTATACATAATTTTTAGTTGGTTTTCTTAGTTTTACTAAGAAGGCAAATAAGTAATTTTTAAGAATTGATAAATTATCAGCATCTTTTACCATACTTGTAACTTCTTATCTGTTCATGGCATATTGCATTGGCTGGATCTTCCAGAAACAAGGTAATTCATAATTTGGCATTGAGACTAGACCTTCTTGTCCAGAAATAAATGAGTCCCAAAGCATGTTAAAGGATAAGGAAAGAGGATTAATGGTTAGATAGATTCTGCATGAAATAGCTCCCTGGAAATTCACATGCATATTATCATATAAAAACCTCTGAGAAGCTCTGCAAATAATAACTCTGGTGGTGATGGTGGGGTTTGATATGTCAGTTATGTGAGAAATAAGATTTCCAAGCCCAATTTTCCATAGTCCTTCTTTTTTTTAGTGCATATTTATATCCCAAATACTTTATTCTTTATCATGTTAAAATAATTAACCATTTCCATCTTTAAATTATGCTTAAAAAACAAGAATGGATAGAAATTTGTTCAAATGTTTATTACCATTTGACACATTAATTTATTATTAGTGATAGATACCTTAAAAATATTTGGGTTCATGGAATAAATCATGCTTATCAGTAAGTTATTATTTTTTAGTAAGTTATTTTTTAATATTTTGTTGAACTTGATAAACTGGTTTTTATTTAATATATTTACATTTATATTCAGGAGTAAAATTAGTCTTTATATTTCATTAGTGGGGCTTCGTTAGTGTACTGGTAACAGTTTTGCAACTTTTATAAATGAACCAGGAAATTTTCTTTCTTTCTTTCTTTCTTTCTTTCTTTCTTTCTTTCTTTCTTTCTTTCTTTCTTTCTTTCTTTCTTTCTTCTTCTTTCTCTTTCTTTCTTTCTTTCTTTCTTTCTTTCTTTCTTTCTTTTATTAGAGAGAGGTGGGGGGAGGGACAGTGGGAGGGGTAGAAGCAGAAAGAGAGAGAGAATATTAAGCAGGTTCCATGCCCAGTGCAGAGCCCAACGAGGGGCTCCATCCCACTACTGAGATCATGACCTGAGCAGAAATCAAAAGTTGGATGCTTAACCAACTGAGCCACCCAGGAGTCTCTCTATCTCTTTCACACAGTTAAATAGTTTATGTGAATCAGAATTAGCATGTATGTCTATGAGCAGCATGAGAAGCTCACAAGAAAGAATCTTCTTAGCAGAGATCCTCATGTGTTCCATCAATAAAATGGGTCTCTAATGTTTCCCCTTGTCTAAGTGTGGTGCTCTCCCTGCTTAATCTGGAAGGCAATCTGAGAAACATTCTCTTTTAAATTTCAACTGATTAGCAAATATTTACTTGGTATTTTTCTGCCGCTCTATAGGGTAGGACTCACCAAATACAATCGTTTAGCCCTTATATTGGATCAAGGACATTTATTCCCGAGTACATTTTGAATGCAATCAGTTGTCATCTTGCTGCAAAAGATATGTACAAAAATATGGCAACACCTAAAAGGGACTGTACAAGACCTGTTCTTTCAGCTTCACCATTCTTACTTTACATCCATAGATGTTATTCCTAATCTTTTCCTGCTCTAACTGTCCACATATCTGGGAACTTGGGTCTCTAAATGGTTGTCAAAACAAAAATACAAGGAAAGGTGGAGAAGGAAAGAAAGCCTGAATTGGTTGTTTCAGGAAACAACTTCTCACCTGGGGTTTATTTTCATTCCTTTCTGAAAACCCAGTAGATGTAAACAAGATAGGCTCTAGACAACTAGGAACTAACCAAGCAGGGGAGAGAAAGTCTACTTCAGTGCACATGGGAGGAATGTCAAAACAATGAGCCAGTTTACACCATAGAAGCTTGGAGAAGTTCTGGATTTGAGGTAAAGGATGCCTCCGAAAGAAGGTTTGGGGTTGATTCAACACAGGAGAATTGAGGAAAGCATGTATAATGAATAGTGACTTTCCCATTGCAGCCCCTAGAGTTAGATGGTTACTGTTCCTCTGGCCTGTAAGATGCGATGGTAACTCTCTGGAGAGTTGTGATGATGGGGGCTCCAGACCCAGGAGCATCAGGTATCTCTCATGGGAGTGGGGTGTAGAGCTGAGGAAGGGGTTGTAAGGGCTCTGGAATGGGAAAAAAGGGATAAATAATCAAAGTTTGCCTGCTAAATCCAGCTCCTTCTCCCCTCTGCTCTGCTCCCAGAATGCCAATGGACCAGTATATATGCCAAGCAAGATGATATAAACATTATCCTTTCTGGAGAAACTTATTGAGTGAAGAAAAAGACATACTTATACTCACATGTAAGATTTCCTAATAAAAATAGTGTGAAGGAAATATACAATGAAATTATATAGAACATATATTAGAAGTGAAGCACATGATCATCTAGATTGAAAGGGCCTGCTGGGCATCCAGTGCATTCAGTTCAAGACCTTTCAAAGTAGGTCTTCATAAAATTCCAAAGTAATGATGATTTCCCCTTAATCTTGAATGTTTCAGGATATGGAAAGGGTGAAGTCACATATAAAGGACAAGAATCAGAATGTTTACCAACTTCTCAAAGACAATAAAGCAATGCTTTCAAAGCCCTGGGAAAAATGAGCTCCCTCCCCATTTTATCTTGCAGAAATATTAATAAATTAAGGGTATAGGTAGAATAGGGAACTATTCAGACATATAAGATCTCAAAAACTTACCATCCATATGCCACTTCTTAGGAACATGATGGTGGATGTGTTCCATGAAAGTAAAGGAGTAAATAAAGAAAGAGATAAAGATGTGGGGCAGAGGAAATAGTAGCTCTATCACAGAGAAGATATTTAAAGAAATTTTCTAGGGAAACCTAAGTGGCTCAGTTGGTTAGGTGTCTGCCTTTGGCTCAGGTCATGATCCCAGGGTCTTGGGATGGAGTCCTGTATCAGGCTCTCTGCTCAGCAGGGAGCCTGCTTCTCCCTCTCCCTCTCATGCTCTCTCTTTTTCTCTCTCTCAAATAAATAAGTAATATCTTTAGAAAGAAAGAAAGAAACTTTCTAGATCAATCCTGTGCAGTAAGCAGAACTTTGTAAGATAGTGCAAATGTTCTATATCTGCACGATTCAGTAGCCTCTGCCCAAAGAACTTGAAATGTAACTAGGGTCACTGAGCTTTTAATTTCATTTTAAGCAATTCAAATTTAAACAGCCACATGGGGATCCCTGGGTGGCGCAGCGGTTTGGCGCCTGCCTTTGGCCCAGGGCGCGATCCTGGAGACCCGGGATCGAGTCCCACGTCGGGCTCCCGGTGCATGGAGCCTGCTTCTCCCTCTGCCTGTGTCTCTGCCTCTCTCTCTCTCTCTGTGACTATCATAAATAAATAAAAATTTAAAAAAAAAAAGATTTAAACAGCCACATGTGGCCAATGACCATCATTTTGGACAGAATGCTCTACATGATGGTGAAGAAAACTGTCAAACTGGTTAGAGAGGGAAATTTCATGAATGAGAGATTATGCCCTAGAGTAAATCATGTTTCCAAAGATGACCACAAAATATCTCCCATCCCACTTGCATATTTGCAATATGACTTTGTTGTGACTCTGCCAAGGGGTGGGATCTATTTGTTTCCCTCTCGGATCTTGGTAGGCCTTATGACTTCTTTGACCAATGACCTTGGGACTTCTAGGCTAGACATTAAGAAGTTCCGGTACCCTTGGCTTTTGAACAATGAAGAAAGCTAAATATCACATAAAGAATCCAACTACTCTATTAGAAAGCCCCAGCTAACCATGTGGAGATCCCTGACAAAGTCCCAATTATCTCCATGTCCTTTTCATGAGAGATGATAAAATAGTAGTCTTAAGTATTATTTAGTTTAGTATTATTTGTTACACAGTGATATATAACCAAACAGCAGCAAATCTAAGCACCTGTATTGGAGCACAAGACAGAGTTCTGGGAGTAGCATATATGTGATGGGACCCATAGATTATCTGATGTGTCTGGCTTCCTGTGGTTCTGAATCACATATATGTTGGAGTATTTGGAAGAATAATCACTAAATAAACATCCTAAATTAAGCAAATAAAAGCATTTTTTAAAAAATTCCAGGAAAGCCAAAATCTTGCAGAAGAAAAGAAAATATAATCATAGCATACCACAAGATTTAGTTTGTGGACATTAGCTGGTATTTATAATCATAGTAATGTCCATACAGAATTCATATTTTGGGAGAATAGGAATGATGGAGTAGAGAAAGACATGTATTTGTGGGGAGGGAGGAAATAAGGGTATTTAAATACTCATCTTCTTTAGTGGAAGACAATAAATGATCTCTGAAAATGAAAACATTAAAATTTGTTGGCTATATACCAGTAGAAAAGTCTACTATTATATGAGGTTGTTTCTGAGGAACCTAAATTTGGCCTTTCTATTTGGGTGAGATGAACACTACAATTTTTTCATGTGGACTTATTTGATATTTTGAAAGCTCAATGTGTATTTTTAAGTATTGTTTTTAAAGAATATCCAATGAATCAAGACAATTTCCAGTTGGAAAAATAGATAATGGCCATCCTGGTTAGACCACCTTGTCACATCAGAGAAAAATGTGACTTTATGGTCAGTATTCTCAGCTTCAATTCTGCACCTCCACTTGTGCATTCATGCAGATTTTAATTGGAAAAGGTGAGGGCAAGCTCATGGTCATTAGCTGGTAATTATCACCACCCAGAATTCCCATACTGTTCCTTTCATACAATCTGCTCTGATCTAGATCACCCTCAACTGCCATGTGTTGAATTAAGCCATGTTAACTTACATCATTTCAACTACAAGTCTGGCTAGGACCTCAATGCCTTGAGACTCTTAGAAAGAGGTTAAAATAGAGAATGGATGGAGTGGGATATGAGGTCACAGGGATGCTTGGCAGGTCTAAATTAAAATTTCCAGAGATAGGATCATTTTGGTATATACTAAGGACCCCTGGCCCTAGAGATCCAGGAAGATCTTTGAGAGGGGTGAAAAAGTAGACAGGCTCCTCCAGGCCATATGGGTTTAAAAACAGTTGATGCCATGGTAGCAGAGGAATTTCTTCTTCAGAGCAGAATTTTAAACAAGGCTGATAATTCAAGGCATTGACAAAGAATAGGGAGAAGGGAGCCAGTGTCATTTGTACCAGAGACACGATGAAGCTGGGATACATAATAATACCTCATCAAGAAAACCTCAGTTCAGAACTGTCCACCAGTATGAGAAAGAAAACTAAAGTTCTTATCTTCTATTGAAGAGGAATCCATGGACTGTGGAGAGAATGGGGTGGAAAGACCCACTGGGCAGTGTTCAAAGAACGAACAGAAGGAAACATGGCCAGCAAGAACTGGTAATCAGAAGAGACTGTGAGAGATGGACGTGTGCCATAACCACACTGCCTTCCTCATTGTTTCTGGAACACAAGTGCATGCCATTCCCAGGTCTTTCTCCTGAAATCCACCCACTGGAGGATTCCCCCCAACCTCCACCTCCTTCAGGCTCCTGATCAAATGTCTTCTCTTCCAATAGCCCTTACATGATATCATTTTGTGAGTGCCACTTCTTGGACTTAGAAAACTTTCCTTTCACTGACTTGACTTCCACAGTCCTCCAGATCCTTCCAGAAATTCTTCTTATTTCTTTGACATCCTCTAAAATGAGTAAGATGCCCCTCCTGTATACCCTCACAGTGGTCTGTGCTTGTGCCTCTGGTAACTCGTATCCTACCCCTCCTAGCTGTCTCTTTGTGTGTCTGACTCTCCCAAGAAATGTTAGGTGCTTGGAGAGAAACTACTTTGTTTTATTCTCAGCACCCAGCACACAGAAATCTCTCAGAAATATTTGTTAAACAAAGGCAGTGAACTATGCACACATATTTATTCTTGGACAATGTATGCCCTTTTATTTATGGATTCCCACATTCCCAAGTCATTGGGTATACATCCATGTGGTTCCCAAATGTCCCCACACTATTCCTATCCTGGGAAGCTGAATCCACAAATCTGATGCCATATGAGATATTCTTAGATCTCCCATAATTTTAAAATAGACAATAAAACAAAACAACAGTCCTCATTTCCTTCAACTAAACCTTATTCCAAGCTTCTACTCTGCCCTTACTTAACTTCAAATATCTTAAAAGAGTGACCTAACAGAGACTCCCTGTATTTCTTCACAACCCTTGCCCACTTGGTTCCCCCTGGGGGTCTCTGGAAACTTCCTTTTGTGAAGCTCTTCAGGGAGAATAATATTCTCCACATTACATGGCCCCTTTTCTTAGTCACTTCCCCACACTAGCCTTGATTATTTCAGAGGAGGTGAAGAAAAATCTGAGGCCCTTCCCCACATCTAGGGAGCTGGTGGCTTGGAGAGCTGACATCCTTACTGCGTGGTGCCCCTCCCCAAGCCCCAGCACCTCTGCAAAAGCACACCCACCACACGCTGTGTATTGTGAAGTTGGCATAGATGTTTTGAAACTAGGCAGACCTTCTGCAGTGTTTAGTTTTGGGCAGAATTTATGTTTTTGGCTGGCTGCCACTGTGAAATGTGTTTAGTTTTAACTGACAGGCTTGTTCAACACCACAGGTCATAGGTAAGCCTGGCTAATCCTGACTAGGTGAAGCCAAATCAAAAGGTGGGCTCCCATTCCCAATTCCCTTTTGTGCTTTTTACTGCCTTAGTGTCGGTTAATCCCGGCAAAACATTTCTGTCCTTCTACTTGATTCTCTTTGACAAATGCTCCCTGCTTTGGGATGGCACTGTTCAGAAATCCAGGGGTTGGGAGAAGCTATATAGGAAGCTGTAAAAGAAGAGATTCGTTGGCACTCTGGGAAATGAGATTTGTGGGCAAGGTCAGAAGAGAGGCTCATGGGGCACCTGGGTGGCTCAATGGTTGAGCGTCTGCCTTTGGTTCAGGTCATGATCCAGGGGTTCTGGGATTGAGTCCCACATGAGGCTCCCTGCAGGGATCCTGCTTCTCCCTCTGCCTCTGACTCTGCCCTTCTCTCTCTATGTCTCTGGTGAATAAATAAATAAAACCTAAAAAAAAAAAGAAGAAGAGGGGTTCACATAAGAGACATCATATGGCATCTCTCTCCCTCTCAGACCTGGGTGGCAATCAGGAACAATTAGACAGGTTGACAGGAGAACTGCCAATTAGATGAAGACACTCTGATATTTGCACACGCATGTCACTGGAACACAAGAGGTTTTGTGCAGTGAGCGAGCCATCTTGTGACTGCTTGTTTTATCCGGTTCAGTGAGTATGACTATGTTTTTCCCTACTGTCTCAATCAGAATCTGTACCTATGCCAGGCTGGGAATCTCAATCAGAATTTGTACCTATGCCAGGTTGGGAAAGTGTAGACTCCCAGCATGAGAAGTATGATCCAACCATTATGAACCTCAGAAAGGCTTGTGGGATGGGTCAGTGAGTTGCAGGATGCCATAGGTATGAGGGTCAATGCTGTTTGACCTGTGATGGGAAAAGACTTCAAAGAAACTGTCAAAGTCAAAGGTAACCCACAGAGTTTACGAATATATCTTAAAGCTAAGAGAAGTTATGACAATATTATAATGAGCTGGCAATGATCATCGGAGGATATTAAGTATTTGGGGTGCCTTCATTTTCACATTTTTGAAAGACAATAATTAGAAGGCAAATAACATTATGGAAACATAAGTTCCGTGAAGTAGAAGTTTTGTCTATGTATTTGTAGTGCTCACTGCTAAATAGTAGAGTTAGCTTGACACATGGTAGGCACTCAATAAATCCATATCAAGCTAATGAGTAAGTAAATTAATTAAAAGTATGATTTTAGAGGGCACTGAAAATGGGACAACTTAGTAACTATGACATGTCTAAAACACCTGAATTGAACTCTACCAAACATACTCCCTGCTGATACGAGAAATTTTCCCAGATGAATAATATTTTATTTCTGGAATTATGATTTAAACATTTGTATTATACTAAAGTGACATATGAATGAACATGCTGAACTTAAATGCATTAATTCAAACTCAAATTTCATATATAAATACAGATGTATACACACAAAACACACATATGTACTTGTACATGTATGTTTATGTAGATGCATTTTTTTCCTCCTTCTGTTTAACAAGTGGAAAAGAATACTATTAAGAGACAACATGGGACAAACAAAGCTATCAAACACAGAAGAGGAAGGGGACCCTTAGCCGTAGATGCATAGGACTTGGCTCTGGATTTCAGGGGCAAATGAGGCTACATCTTGGGGGGAAAAAAAAAAACGGTACCTGCATTAATTTTGTTTTCCCTCCTCACTGGATTTGAGCCGTGATCTCTTGCTAACACATGCACCGGCAAGGAAGTTATTGATTGTAGACACATCCCCCAGATTATGGGGAGTGTGCATCCCACGCGTTAGTCGTCTTCTGGTTTCTGGAGAGGCAGGGACAGAATATAGAATCCATTAGCCCTTTCATAAGAGGCCCATGGTTCAGGCATGGTTTGGAAAGGGCCCGGGCTTTGGCAGGCGCTCCAGGCGAATATTCCAGCAACAGTGTAGCTCCATTTGCCTCCTTCAACAGGTCTTCAGTTGGTTACATTAGTTCATCAGCTTCAGACTTTGAATTGGCACAAATGCATTGTGCAGATGGGGCAGTCACATCAACGGGCCTGGAACTAATTAAAAACTGGAATATTTTAGATCAGGAGGAGGAAGTGTGGCCAGATTTGCAGGGATAGTGCAAGTGAGCTGAAAGAGCAAATTGACCCAGCCCTATGAGAAAAGTCACTGCTGCCTGACCTTAGGTAGCCCCAACTGGGCTTGGCATTTCCCTGTGTGAGATAGATCCTGCTAGCCTGACAGGTACTGAGCCATCCCAGTGGCTTAGGGAATATTATTATTAAAAAAAAAAAAATCCTCCTAGTGGCACAGTGTTTTGTTAGGAAGAACAAGTTTGCCAAGCTTGTTAGCTTTGGGGAAAAGACAGATCCAAGAGAGTGAAGGCCTGTGAAAGGCATTTATAATGAGGGAAAATTAATGCTGGTTGAGTGTCAGGGGCTGGGTTCAGAGGACTGCACTTTAGGACGGCTGGAGGCACACCCAGCAACCTCCGGCCATGGTGGGACACCATCCACACAGCTCCCCTCTGGCCTTCCTTCCCTGGTCTGTCTGGATACATCATGTCTCCTCTCTTTGTCGCCCCCTCCTGGCTCTACTTGGGATTCTTTTTGACTAAGTGATAACCTTTCTCTTTGCTCAGATGAAGACTTACTTGTCTTGCTAAGGACCTCACCTAGGCCTGCCTCTAACTGTGTCCCTCCAGGTTTTGGGGAACTACTTAGGCCTGCTTTGAGCTTTATAGATAGCTCAGAGCTAACAGTTGAGAATTAAAAAAAATTCCATAGCTGGTTAATGTCAGTGTTTTGTTTTTGTAACTTTCTTTTAACACAATTTATTTGATTTGTACCACCAGTAGGCCACATCACAAAAGACATTATTCCATTTAGTCCACTCAACAAAAATGTAAAGAAATTGATATTGTTATTCTGATTCTTTTAGTTTTTTAACTATGGTAAAATATGCATAATGAAACTTACCATCTTAGCCATTTTTAAGTGTAAGTTTCAGTGGCAGTAAATGCATTCACATTATTAGGCAATTATCAACAGCATCCACTTCCAAAACTCTTTTCGTCTTGCAAAACTGAAGCTCTGTCCACATTATACAACTTTCCATTCTTCCCTCCCCCCATGGGACCTGCCAACTGCTGTTTTAGTTTCTATCTTTACGAATTTGAACACTCTTGGTGCCTTTTGTATGTAGAATCACACAATATTTGTCTTTTCGTGACTGGCTTATTTCACCAAGCATAGTGTCTTCAAGGTTCATTCATGTAGCAGCCTGTGCCAGAATTTTCTTCTTTTATGGCTCAATAATACCCCATTGTATACATAAACCACATTTTATTTATCTATTCATCTGCTGATGGACAATCAGGTTGCTTCTACCCTTTGGCTACTGTTAACAATGCTGTTATGAACATGAGTTTTCAAATATCTTCTTGAAACTGATTCTGTTCTATAGGTGAGGGATCCATGCCTCTACATGGAGAGGTTAGTAACTTGCCTCAAGTCACATGATTGTTAAGATCATGGATCATAGGTCTGGATTTACATGCAAGGACTCTCATTCCAGAACATGTCCTTTTCATCTCTGTCCTCTCTACCTTGTCCAAAAGGCAGAACTCTGTCCTCCAGCAATGTTGCTGAGGTATACACCAAAGAATTTTGCATTAATTACATCTTCATTGTTCTGCTAATGAATTTTCCAAATGAATCTTTGATGCTAAATGACACAACATTCCAAAAATGTCAGGGTTAGATTAAAGCAATAATAATGGTAATAATAAACAGAATCAGTGATTTGGTGCCTCATATGTATAAATTATGATACTGGCTACATAAGTATATTGATTCTGACTCAAAGTCATTTAGCCATTTTATTCCACTGTGTGCTAGCTCCAATCACTATGATAATATCCACAAGGTGCTAGCATTGTTAATAGATCCTTTATCTATTTTACCCTACAAATTACTTAGTGGTGTACCCATTTTATAGATGAAGAATCCAAAACATGAAATATTAGAGTTAAATCTGCCATGTGTCAGACCCCAACGTCAACAAACTTCAGTGAATCAGATGCAAACAAATATTTGTATATATAAGCTGTTATGAATTTTAAATGCATAGCTTTGGGGAAGAAATCTGGAATGGTCAGGAACTATTTGCAAAGGTCTTTGAAGGACAGAGGCTTGTGTAAATAAATTAATGAATGACTTATTGAAAAGGACAATGCATATTTAAGATCTAATAAAATCCCATAAATGCCACCATACCCTGCAAGTCACTGCAGCTGCCTCTGACAAATCAGCTTTTATGTGAAGGATCTGCTCTGGGAAGCTTGTTCAGCAAACCCCTGCTCAGGCCGCCTGGCTCCTTTTCAAAATGTTTCCAGTGTTTCAGCCTCCAACTCAACTCTTCATCCTGGAAAAGTCTGTGTCTCATTCCAGCTGGGTGCTGTGATTTATTTTTGGCGGGTAAAGGGAAGAATTAATCATACCTACTCTCCTATTGGAGTTTAATGGGAGCATTGTGACTGGTGGTAAAGATGGTAGTTTATCAGGCCGGTGACTCGTACAGTTTATGGCATCGGCCTCCTTGCTCCTCTGTCCCTCTCCCCTGTGAGTCACTTTGCAATAATAATGAAGAGGTGAGGTCCAATGTCTGACAGTGGATCTCCTTGTGCTGGGCTTTCAGCGTTGCAATAATGTCCATATTGTGAAAAGAGAAATGATGTCACCTCCTTGGCAGTTGAGAACAAAAGGAGGGCAAGTAAAAATGACTAGGGCCACCCAAAGAACTGCCAATCAATACTATTGACAATGAAAAGGAAAGCATTCTTTCTCTTGATCATAAAGTATGGCTGAGCTAAGCAGTATTGACCTTGGGGTAAGGCATTTCCTAGCATTTAATGAATGGCTGGAAAGCTGATGGACTTTAGTCAAACTGGTTATTAACTGCCTGAAAGTGCCTGACCCTGGGAGCCATAATTAGGGCTACAAACACAGAGTACATAAGAAAGCCCAAGTGTGGTTCAGACAATGAGCTATTGTAAGAAAGTCCCAAATCTGGACCATCACATTGACCTTACAGAGCAGCTGGAGTCACCCCCAACCACAGAACCGTTCCTAATGGACATTCTCTCATAAAGATCCAATGCTAGGTATATGTTCCAGAAATAAAAATGGATGGCAGTCAGCAGTTTACAGAAATGAATACTGTACATTTTAAATAGAACAGTGTACCTTAAAGGTAATGGGTTGAATTGATATCACTAAGAATACAGAGGCCAGTGCTGTTCATCAGAAGCATAATGTGAGCCACATATATAATTTACAAGTATCTACTAAGCACACATAAAAAAGTAGGTGAAATGAATTTTAACAGCATATTTTTTCTTAATCTAATAAATCCAAAATATTAACATTTATATACATATTCAAAACATTCTTGAGATATTTTACATTTACATTCATTTTGTATACAAAGTCTTCATGATCCAGTGATACACTCGGAGTACATCTTGATTTGGACTAGCCGCATTTCAAGTGTTCAAAAACCCCATATGGTTAGTGGGTACCATTTTGGACAGCTCAGTCATAAGAAATTGGTTTGGTTATTGGTTATTGGTTTGCATTATTTAATAATGCATTCAAACATATAGTCGGCAAAATGGTCAAAAGGATGTATTTTCCTATAATGATCAATGAAGAGCTAACTTAGGAAGAGAATACTAATACTTTTAATTGTATATTTAAGAAGACTTATAGACGAATTGTATATTTAAGACAAACAATGGTATTTAAGTATGAAAAAAGCTTTCATGGTGACTAACTTTTGCCATGTTCTCTATGCTTTGTTGACTTAACTTTACTTACAGAAATGTTTCTAGGTTGTAGGGGCAAGAAGATTCTGGAATTATGTTTCAAGGGAAGCAATATAGCATAGTAGAGATATTCTTTGGAAACAGTCTGGGCTTTGAGAACAGAAAGACCTTAGCCTGACACTTTCCCACTTAGTGATATAGGGCAAACTATTGTACTTTTTTGGAGTTGAGTCTTCTGAGCTCTGATATGTGGATGGTAATGCTCACCTCTTTTTGGTTGTGTGGATTGGATGAAACAATGCATGACAAGTCTGGATGTTGGTACCATCATCATCATCTGCATTGGCATTAGAAAGTACTAGAAATGTCCTCCACCAATGTGGCTCCTCAGTGAGGTTCAGGGACCACTGTGCTTGCCCAGGCACCTCTTAGAAAGAAGGTGTTGACTTAAGTGTGAAAGATGATGATTCGCTAAAATTAATTTTCTAGTATTTGGTATGACAGCAGAAAAATGTAACCACAAATCTAGTATACTTTATTTGTTCATTTCTAATGCATTCATTCAGTGGATATTTATGATTGGTCACTATGCACCAGTCACTCTTAAATACCGGACACGTAGTTTTAAATAAGATAGGAAGAACCTCCTCTTTCACAGAATGTACATTTTTGTACCAAGAAACATACAGCCCACAAGCAAAAATAAGTGCAAAATAAGGTTACGTCAGATGGTGAAATTGCTACAATGAAATTCACACAGAGCAACGAAAGAGATCGGGTCATGGGGTGGAGTGTGGCTGGCTATGGCAGAGAGGTAACATGACTTTAGAGGCTGGTAAGAAATGCTCCCTGGGTTGATGGAAAGGTTTAATTATAAGCCTATAAAAGAGATATTATTAGCCCTATTTCACAGAAGGTGGCACAAGTCCCAAATAAGTTAAGAACACTTCAAATGTATACAGCTTATAGGTGTTGGAGTAGGATTCAAGCCCGGAATTGGCCAAGTCCAGGGTCTATGTTTTACCAATATACAAGACCTGGATTATAAACCAGCATCAACAGCCTAAATAGTTTCTGAAAGAATGCAAGGTTAGATATAGGTACATAATGATAGATCTACACTACAGAAGTAACAGGAAAGGTAGAGAATGATCTTCCCTTCATTCCCTGTTTAAACAACAAAAAAAAAAAAATAGGGCAGTTGGGGGAGGAGTTTGATGAGGAGCAGTGAGAAACACAGAGGGGAGCCAGGGTAGAAACTGATATGGAGGACTTTGAAACCATCCAGAGAAGAAAAAATGTGAGCCATTGTGCTTATTCTAAGAAAGTGTGAGGGGACACGTCTTGCACTTTTTCAAATGATTCCACTATGCCATAGCTTACATTGCCATCAGAATGATTTAAAAGCACCCTATGCTTAGAAGTCCTTTTGGTGGCAACTTTATAATCTGCTCAGTGTCCAACAAGACTCTCTCCAGTTAGCAAATAAACGATTTCAGGGCATAGCTTATAGGGAATTTATTTTAACCTGCTTTTATTTCATGGGTTCTTTCCAAGTTTTGCATGTTAACTACAAAGGGATAAATGTTTCCCATCAGGCCAGGAGGAGAAAAGATGAGGCATAAACATAATCCAGACTAAAAATACAAAAGCCATCTCTGGAGATAAAATATTTATAATTCATATATTTGAAAAAACCCACACGCCTTTGCCTGGGCAGAGGGGAATCATTTCTGATAATTATTAAATATCTAAAAAGGGAAGTATCATACTCCTCTGGGGCCATATGTCATATTTTGCCCACTTTTTTACAGAAGCTATTATTAAGCAACAACCATGTGCTGGTGTAAATTCTTAGCAGCTTGCCCCAGGGTTACTTGGCCACTACTGTATGGAGTGGGTACAGAGACCTATTTAGCCATTCCAACAAATGCTTATGCCTGGAAGCATAAATGATACCATTAGACATCTCTGACCAGAAGGAAAAGGATTGGTAGATAAATGTTCCCTTCCTCCATCCAAATGGACGTATTTCTATATTTATTCTATGTGTCTCATCAAAGTTTTCCTACTAGGATCTAGCCCCTGTTCTTGTGAATCACAGTCAACTTGATAGCAGACTCTTGGATTGGCTTTTCCCATTACTCCTCTTTGAATTCACTTCTCAGAACAAATTACCTGCACCTAAGTGCTTGCTTCAAGCTTTGCCTTTTAGAGGAATCTAAGCTAAGAAAATATTATTACCCTATTTTATAACTGAAGAAAACTAACTGTTTAATGTCTCTTGAAAGTGTTGGACAATGCATATTTTAAGCAATGTCTAAAAACTTACTTCTATTGAAAATGTATTCAAAATACTTGATACCCCTTACATAAGTTAATTTTCCTCAGGGTATTAAAAAAATTGGCAATCACTAATCTAGCAAGAAAGGCATGAAATTTTAGTCTGCACATAATTTTATATTTCATATTTCCACTATTTTGTGGATTGTGAAGTTTCTTAGAAATGTGTGAAACATATTCACCTCTGCTTAAGATTACTCCTGGAAGATTCATAAAATGTGACATTTTAAAAATTAACCAAAAAAAGTAAACCAAATTCATCTAAATTTCTTGATTTGACAGATGCCATTTATTGAAAGAGAGTAAATGAAAAACTTTTCAGAATACCTTAGACACATATTGTGTCACTTCTTTGCAAAACATTCCCAAGAAGATCAAAGATGGTGGACTACTGATCTCAAACTTTATTTTTTATAAGATTCTCATAGAGAATTGGTCAGAATTTCAGTTTCCCTAACCACATCCCCCAGAGTTAGCAGGCCAAAGATGAGTCCAGGAATATACATTTTTGCCTAACTTATCAGAAATTCCTCTTTTTTAATTTTTCTTATTGAAGTTTGATTTGCCAACATATTTATCAGAAATTTCTGATACACATTTCAATGATGGAAGTTTATCTTGCAACTAAACCATTCATTTTGGAGATTAGAAAGATGATCCCAGTAGCATTCTTCCCTTTCTTTGTTGTTGTTGACTAGATCTTTAAAGCATGACTAAGAAAACTAACTCTAAGTACAGAAAGCTGAGGGAATTTATTTTTTTAAGAATTATTTATTTTATTTTTTAGAGGCAGGGAGGGGTGGAGGGATAGGGAGAAAGAGAATCTCAATCAGGCTTCCTGCTGAGCACAGTGCCCAATGTGAGGCTTCATCTTGGGACCCTGAAACCATGACCTGACCTAAATCAAGAGTTGGATGCTTAACTGACTGAGTTACCCAGGCAACCCAAGCTGAGGGAATTGAGTGCAGGGTATTGGTTTCAGAGGCAATGAAAAAGCTCAGAAGCCAAACAGGGAGAAATGAGGCACTCTGAGAATCAGCATTTGGAAGGTATCACCACTCTGAGGCAGGATTGGTGAAGGGGGATATGATGTTGTGATATCTGATGTCACTGAGGTCATCCCAAACAAACCGGTACTACAGTGGTCTCATACAACAAGACATGAAGCAATGGAAGGACATCATTGCTACTGGAGATACCACCTAAGACAGCAAAGAAGGGAGAAAAATACCGGGGTCCCCCACCCTCTTCTTGCCAGTGCTTTCCATTGGCTGAACCCACCTGGAAGCTAGATCACAGGAGGATCTGGGCGACACTGCCACCAGATTTGCCTTCCTCCAAAGGTAAATAATTTGAGGCAGAGGCAGGGAAAGACAAGGGATTGTGAAACTAGAAGTCCCAGGAGCATCACAGGTGTCATTACATTGATCCATATCATCATGCAGACTTATGGTAGAATTGTGGGTGTCCATCTCTACTTTTTCCACATCAGTACCCTTGGAAACTGAATCTGCTACAGACCTCACATAGCCCTATTGGACAGTGCTGCTCACTTGATTTAGCCTAACTGGCAACACTTTCATTTCTTTCCTGGGGATGTTATGTCATTATTTAAGACCATTTCTCTGCCTTATTAACAGTGGGTACCATACAGATATTTTGCAAGATATAAAACAACTTGACACTGTAACAATAGATTGAATAGAAACTTCCTGAAGGAAGGTTTCTCTACAGTCTTTCTAATTTCAATGTAGCAACTTTAAGAAAAACTCTAATTCTAAGAGTAAAACGATATGAGGATAAATCAAATTTGGGAACATGAGGTTAAAAAAATTGAACAGTTTCTTTATTACCATTAATATGTTATTTTTTTCACAGTGAAACCATTCGTTTTCTACATTTGTTTTTATTTAAGTTTGATCTGCCAACATATAGTATAACACCCAGTGCTCATCTCATCAAGTGCCCACCTCAGTGCCCGTCACCCAGTTACCCCAACCCCCTGCCCACCTCCCCTTCCACAAACCTTTATTTCCCAGAATAAAGAGTCTGCCATGGTTTGTCTCCCTCTCTAATTTTTCCCACTCAGTTTCCCTCCTTTCCCTTATAATCCCTTTCACTAATTCTTATATTCCCTGTATGAGTGAAACCTTATGATTGTCCTTCTCCAATTAACTTAAAACTTCACTCAGCATTATACCCTCCAGTTCCATCCACATCGAAGCAAATGGTGGGTATTCGTCCTTTCTGATGGCTGAGGAATATTCCATTGTATATACATACCACACCTTCTTTATCCATTCATCTGTCGATGGATATCATGGCTCCTTCCAGTTTGGCTATTGTGGACATTGCTGCTATGAACATTAGGGTACAGGTGTCCCATAGTTTCACCACATCTGTATCTTTGGGGTAAATCCCCAGCAGTGCAATTGCTGGGTCATAGGGCAGTTCTGTTTTTTAACTCTTTGAGGAATCTCCACACAGTTTTCCAGAGTGGCTGTAGCAGCTCATATTCCCACCAACAGTGCAAGAGGGTTCCCCTTTCTCCACATCCCCTCCAACATTTGTTGTTTACTGTCTTGTTAATTTTCCCCATTCTCACTGGTGTGAGGTGGTATCTCATTGTGGTTTGATTTGTATTTCCCTGATGGCAAGTGATGCAGAGCATTTTCTCAGTGTTTGTTGGCCATGTCTATGTCTTCTTTGGTGAAATTTCTGTTCATGTCTTCTGCTCATTTCATGATTGGATTTCTTGTTTCTTGGGTGTTGAGTTTAGTAAGTTCTTTGTAGATCTTGGATACTGGCTCTTTATCTGACATGTCATTTGTAAATATCTTCTCTCATTCTGTAGGTTGTCTTTTAGTTTTGTTGACTTTCTTTTGCTGTGCAGAAGCTTTTTATCCTGATTAAGTCCCAATAATTCACTTTTGCTTTTGTTTCCCTTGCCTTCATAGATGTGTCTTGCAAGAAGTTGCTGTGGCCAAGTTCAGAAAGGGTGTTGCCCGTGTTCTCCTCCAGGATTTTAATGGATTCTTGTCTCACATTTAGATCTTTCAATCATTTTGAGTTTATCTTTGTGTATGGTGTAAGAGAATGGTCTAGTTTCATTCCTCCGCACGTGGCTGTCCAATTTTCCCAACATCATTAATTGGATAGACTGTCCTTTTTCCAATGGATGTTCTTTCCTGCTTTGTCGAATATTAGTTGACCATAGACTTGAGTGCCCATTTCTGGGTTCTCTATTCTGTTCCATTGATCCTGTTCCATTAGTATGTTAACATGGGTCACGAGATCACCAAAAGGAAGATCCGATATGAGGTATTTGCAAATTTATGTAACCATTTGCTTATTCATTTATTCAACAAATATTTATTGGTCAACTATTCTATGCCTGAAACTCTATAAGGTGCTAGGGGTACAACACTAATCAAATAGATAAAATATTCAACCTCACAGAGAATAGATTCTAGTGGAAGAGAGTAATAATCAAAACAACAACAAGCAAGTAAATATACAGTATTTTCATGGTGTTTTCCCTAAAATTAACATTCAATGATTACACATTTAGTACCACTGTAACACTTTCAGTTCTGTTGTGAAGCTGCTTCCAGATCTGTTGGATTCCAGGCTATTCTTCTACCCCAAATTATGTTGTTTTCTTTCTAATGTAGACAGTATTAGTGGTTAAATGTGATGGCTCTGGGGTCAGGCCACCCCTTTCCAAATCCTAGTATGGCCTTTCACTGGGAGTATAATCTCTGTGTCTCATTCATTCATTCATTCATTCAACACATGCTCATCATGCCAGACCCAGCACTAGAATTTCAAGATCCATCAGTACACAGATGAAGAATTTATGTTGAGGAATTTATGTTTCTTTCACTGAGTCAATTTCTTCACCGAAAAATGAGTATATTAATAGCATCTGCCTCATCAGATTGTCATGAGGATTAAATAACTTAATCCATGTGAAACACTTAGAACATTGCCTGGCACATCCTTCCCAAATGTTAGCCTTTATTAATCATGTAGTCTCTAAGTTTAAAATCCTTCACTGAGTCACTGCTGCCTTTAGGGTAAATTCCAAACTGCTTAGCACAATAGACAAAGCCTTTCAGGATCTGGCTTCTGATTTTGCATTTTGCTTCATTCCCTACACACTCCTTCCCCTCCAGTCATATGGAATTATTCATGGATTCCATTATGTGTACTACTTTCTCACTTTATGCCTTCATTCACCCTGTCCTCTCTGTCTTGGGTCTTCTCCTTTGGGAGTCAGTGCTTTTTTTCTCTGTGAGAATTAGCTCAGTTGTTCCCTTTGTAAAGACCATTGTGCTGGCTCCTCTGTGCACACCCTGGGCCCAGCTGGTCACATTGACCCTTTTTCCCAGAGAGCATCCATATCCGACTCTGTCTGCATTTCTCATGTGCGTTCCAATTAACTCACTTATATCTTATATTGTGCCCGCAACACATCATGGTGATGAATAAGGGTGCATTAGGCATGGCAAAACAGCTTTGTGAAAACAGTGTCTTGAATCCTGTAGGCAAAGAGAGAGGCTGAAGGAGACAGGAAAGCAGTAAGAAAGGAGCTTCCAATAAATAATGGTAAAAGTGAACTCGTGTGAATATTTCCTATCTGTCCCAAATTCCCACATAAATATAATTCCCACACAATGTTAATAACAGTAACAGTAATCCTACGTTCTGAGGATCATCAAGTTGGGGTTGACGAACATGCAGAGCAGATGCAGGCTGGAGGCAGTCATCCAGGTTTGAGGTTAAGCTTCTGTTTCAAGATTAGCTGGATAAGGCAACTTCCATCCACCGTTGACATTTATAGAGCTGCTGGCTGCAGCATTTTCTCACTAGGTTGAATCTATGAACTCTTTCCTAAACTACTAGAAATCACCTCTTAGAGAGCACTTACAGTTTAAGTGCTAAGGTCTGATAGAGAAACAGAGAAGAGAGTGAGATAACTAAAGTCCTAAAGCAAGATCCAGATTAAATTAAAATAAGATCTTGGCACCCAAGAGAGTAAATTATACATTAAAAAATCCCCACCTGAGAGTCAGTCTTTACTACTTGCTGTCCCTTAGCTCCCTGCCTGCTCTTTGCCTGTGTACAAATAGAAAAGATTGCCTCTGGAGAGATCCAATTGATTTCCACAAAGCTCAGTTATTTCTCCTGTTCAGGGGGGAGTCCCATTTAGGAGACACAACACAATGGGGCAAAAGAAAACCCACTCCATCTAGCATACTAATCAAACTAGTTTTTGATATACCCCTATAGCCAAAAGTCACGAAGCATTTGAGGAAAGCCCAGAGTTTGCAAGAAAGCATTTTAGGAAAAATAAAAAAGAATGATAGACCTAGGAGGAAAAATGGAAAAGAGTAAACAATAAAAACAAAAAACCGAATCAGTATCCAAGGAAAGGCTTAAGAGACGATTTAGCCTATAAAACAAGAAGAGAGTGTTAGGGAAAAAGGAGAAAAAAGAATAGCTATGAAGAAAACATTAAAAATATGAATACCAAAAAACTTAAAAATATCAAAATAATCCAACAGAAATAGACAGAAACCAAATTGTTGATCTAAGACATGAAGTCCTGGAATTCCTTTGAAACAGATTAATGGAAAACTGAAAGTCAAGTGAAATCTTATTAGGTGGATATTATGCTTCCTGTGTTCATCTTCAATATCACTTAACTTTCCATAGACTGCAGTACATGAGCACAAGGAGGGGTTAGGAAGTGGAGACATGGTGCAAAGTCAACTCTTTCCAGAAGGCTAGTCCTGAAGAGAAGCAGAAAGATGGTGAAGTAGCTGGACAGTGTTAACTGAGCAAGGGGGTATATTTAGTTTTCCAAGAGGCACAGTGCAGTAATATAAAGGATGATACTGCAGCAAAGGAGTAGTCCAAGGTGCAGGTTCTATCTATCTTTTAATTGATCTAATAATGGTTTTCTAGGATTTTATCTTGATCACAATTCTCAATGTCAGTCGATGATCATGGATCAAGAGCCAACAGTAAAGGGTAGGAGCCAGTAAATAATCACAATAATGGAGTCCACACTCCTGGTTCTGCTGATCAGGCTTGCATCAACAATATGTCCTAGAAAATTGTTAGAAATCATAGGCTATGTGCTTTTTAAACCATACTCTTAAATATGCTTTTGAACAATATTGAACAAGGACCAGCCATCTCTGGCTTATATTGCTGACAGATGTGCGTACCGCTACTGCAAATAGCCTTAGAACCCGGCGAGAGATGTTTGGCTAACATTCTCTGGGGAGGCTGAGCCACTTAATAAGAACATCCCCTCGAGGATGAGTTGTAAGGGCCGCTGAGGTCAAGATTCTGCATAGAAACATTGTGTTTAACAGGCATTAAGAAGCTTATTCAATATTGGACTCACATTGAAATTGTTAGTTGAATTGTCAGCTTTGTGGTGGAACCATAAACTTTTTAAAGGCAAGGACTATGGAATAGTCTTTTCTGTGGCTCCAGCAGCTAATTCAGAGGCTGGCAATTGATTGCCCTTTAAATATTGATTGAATGGTGGAATTAAATAAATGCATTTAATAACAAAATCATTAAAATTAGAGATGTCATAAATACACACTCATGGTTTACAGAGGTTACTACTGTCCCTATTACCAAGACAATCACACACTCTAGAAATTCCGAGGCATATTCAATTTTGGATCTTGCCCATTATTCACATATGTGCCCCATTATATAGTGAAACATGGACTTTTCCTATGAAAGACAGATCTTCCCATCCAGCATCTCCCTTAATGATTTATAAGGAGCTACCATTGAGAAATCTTTTATCGAAAAAAAAAAAAAAAGAAATCTTTTGTCAGTATTAATACTCTTTTTCAACAACAGCATCAAAAATAACAATAATACTATTTATTGAATATGGACCAAGTATTCCATGAACAACATTTCATACATCACACATCAGTAATTATTATAATTATAATTATTATAATCTCCACTGTACAGGTAGGAAAATGAGGCTCACAGAAACGTCATAACTGCCCCAGGATCACAAAGCTAGTAAGTTACTGATTGGGAGTAGGGCAGAAAGCCAGATAGAAAATGACATCTAAGCCACAAAAATATATATATTACCATAGCTCTAGAAATTTACATTGCAATGTTACTCAACATGGTAGTGAACACGGGACTGGTCTAAGGCAGCCTGGGTTTGGTGAGTTGGGGTGGGGATGGAGAGGTGCACCAGGCCAGCAGTTAATTCTGGAAAATACAGATGCTGGAATCCAGAGAGGAAAGTCAGAGTCTGGGCAGAAAGTAGAGACCATGCTCTAGTAACAAACTTAACCTATTTCAAAATGGGGTCTGTGGCCCGCCCTTTGTCCTCGACTTGTAATCCATAACTACTGCCCTTACTGGAAAGATAATTTATAAGACTAGAGGGACAAGAGCCCTTGTGCAGAGCTCACAAGATGGGAACAGTGACTTGTACTTTCCTCAGCGGCTCTGAACGTGTTTCCAAAGCGCCAGCTAGTTTCAAACAGCTTTGGGGATTCTTTGCTCTGAATACTGACTTCATTTCAGAGAACTTCTGTTTTATTAATTTACTATAGGAAATAAGGACATTAGAGAAACTGTAGAATAGTCAGCAGAGGAAAAAGAGAAGGAGGGGGGTCAGTACAGATAAGCTAGTCTGGAAGTTTTCAAAAGGGGTGTTTCACTGGTTAGGAAATTTACTTATTTATTAATATGGCTCCTTGACCTCCCTGCCAAGCATTTCTTCTCCCACCTCCTTCCACCTTAGAGAAGCAGCAGATGATTTATTTTCCCTCTTAGAGTTTCTCCCCAGTGAATTGCTGATTGGCAGCAGACTTTGCTCAGGGAAACCTGGTAGAAATATTCAAAAAGACATCAGGGACTGAATCTATTTAACACTGTGCATGCCACTTCATCTGTTTTGACCAGCCTCCTCTAGATTGGCGGGGAGGAATTATTCTCAAGTCACAACTGTGTGGCTCCTCACAAAATCTGCTTCAGCCTGACCCAATGGGCAGTTTGCCTGCTTTATTGTCCCCTCCTTTCCAACAAGAAGGTCTACTGTGAGTGGAGGAAGGGCTTATGTCATCAAATACAGACCAGATTGAGAGACTTTTTGCAAAGCTGCACAGCTAGTTTAGATACCAGTGACTTCTCTTCCAAGCTGTGGAAGCAATTGGTTTGCACATAATTGCTCCTTGCATCATCTGTCTGAGGAGCCTGGTTCTTATTGTGAGAGACAAAGAGTCATATGTCTTTCCATGAAGCCTAATGGAGATGGGATAAAATTGGAGGCTCCCTTGAGGTCTGGTGGGAAGTTGATCTGAAAATTGTGTTCACATTTTCCCCCCATCATTTTTAAATAGGTTAATAGGGGAAGGCCATCTGCGGACTATCCCTGGTTTCTTTTCTTTACTTCATGCTCAATAACACACAGTTTAGATCTTCCCACATATATTAACATCCATTACCTCTACTGAATGAGGACATGTAAGCGCTGTAGCTATAGTAATACAGAGGATAAATTCTCTAGATAGGGCTTTTGAAAATGAATTTTCTTTTGTTCTTTGGCTGTTTTCAGCACAGCAATACGTTGCATGGAGAGATGGGTTCATCTATGGAATCCCATTCACTGTTCCCTCTCTTGACCAATCCCTCCAACATTGCCTTTTTCTGTCAAACATTCATTCAACACGTACATTCCACCCACTTGGAAGTGCCAAATACTGAGTTAGGTCAAGATGAAGTAGCAGGAGGCATATTTACCTGGAATTATTTGTATATTAGCAAAAGATAGATACAATGGATAATTTCATCTGAAAAAAGAATCCCATGTCCACACAGTTGTGCATAAGATTTTGAGACTTATGTGGACACCCCCTAATGCCAATTTTTTCAGAGACTGGGTTAAGATAACTTAACTTAAAACAACAACAACAACAACAACAACAACAACAACAACAACAACAAAACTCAGTGTGAGTGGGATTTTGTATCTTGAATAGCCTGTGAGGAAAATATTTTGTTAGGGGCATTTCTATGGGCCTTTATACATATGAGTAATAGACATTTCCAATTTTCCAGTAAGCAAAGCACAGAAGCAAAAATATCATGAGAACAAGTCATTGAGTCTAAACACAGGGCAATTCACTTCATATGACAGCATGAAAGTCACTTAGAAATAAGTATATTACAGATACTCAGTGGTACAGAAATGGATAGTATACACCACACCTGAGAATACATGAAAAAGAACAGGAAAGCAAAATAAAATAAAGATTTGAAAAATGTATCAAATAGCCTTCTACTTGATTAAATATGCTAAATATAGCCATATCTCTGTCTCCAATCTACACAGAAAGCCAACTAAAGTGACTTTATTTTTTTTAAGTCACTTTAAAAAAATACATTAGCCTGCAAAGACAAAGAGAATGACAAGATGACCAGATAGAGAACTTTAAGTGCTAAAACAGGATGTCCTGGATGGCTCAGTTGGTTAAGCATCTGTTTGCTGCTCATGTCATGATCCTGGAGTCCCAAGATAGAGCCCCACATCAGATTCCCTGCTCAGTGGTGAGCCAGCTCCTCTCTCTCCTTCTGCTCTTCCCTCTACTCCTCCCCACTCATGCCTTCTCTCTTGCTACTTCTCCCAAATAAATAAATATATCTTAAAATAAAAACATTAAGGACATCCAAAGGGAAGCAACTGATTCATATTTCAAAATGCTGAAAGGTCAAGAACCAGAACACCATGGATAGGAAAGCAGAGTAAGAAATAGATCTTAATTGGAAGGAATGATTGAGATAAGAGGAGCTATACATTCCAGATCCTCCCCTTCCTCCTCCCATTCCCACAACTATAGCAAAATATAAAGATTATTCTGGAAAGGATGGCTGTTTCTAGGCTCGAGGACACCTAGATGTAAGGTATAAGTGAGCGCAGGTATGAAAACACCAGAAGGCAGTAACAACTATAGATTGAACAATAACACTTCTTTCACTTTGTTCCCAGAGTGCCAGGGTATAGGTTTAAAACCCCAAAGGCAGATATGTAAGGATTCCGATTTGACTGAACAGAATCATCTGAGAGAAAAGACCTACAGATATTAGCATTCAGTCATCTCCAAAAGAAACTTCTAGATCCCTGTTCAATTTTTCTCCAATAAAGTTTATCAGTTAACAAGTATTACCATACATACAGCTTAGCACTTAACATTTCAGTGTCTCCTTATTTAGGAATGAAGAGTGGATCCATTGTTATTTGTGGAAATCCCCACAATAAATTAAAAGGAAAAAAAAAACAGAAAAAAGAAAGAACTCAGAGGAAACAGAGCAATGCATATTATGGGGGAAAATTAACCACACAGAGATAAGAAAAGTTATTGCTTCGATGAATCTAGAAAATAATTTTTAAAGGTATTTTCAACAGACAAGAAAGAACATATGAAAGTTAAAATAAGATTTAATAGAATATGTGAAGATGTAGTAGTGGAGAAAACTCCTAAGAAGTCTAAGAAAAAGGCAAAGATGTGAATATAAAAGTGCCAGAAAAAATTAGAGAATTATTTTAGATGCAACATTTGACCTTAGTATTTCCAGAACCAGAGAAAGAAATGGAAAGGAAGAAATTATCAAACAAATAATATAAGAAAAAGAATCCCAGAACTAAAATACTGATGTTCTACTTTAAAAGCACTCACTACATATCCAAAACAATAAGAAAGTATACACATGCACACACACACACACACAGACACACACACACACGGTACGGCACTTTATAATTTTAGAATGTTAGAGAAAAACAAAGTAACCATAAAAGTCTCTAGAAAGAAAAATCAGATCTCATACAATAGATGGAGAATCATAATGATGTGCAATTTCTCCAGAGCAATTCTTAAAGCTAGAAGACAGTGAAGATCTGTAACCCATGACTAAATACAGCAATTCTGAGTATGACACGACAATACAAAAAAATGATCTATGTGACAAAATTGACACACACAATCATAGTGAGAAATTTAATACTCTTGTCTCAAAAAAAGATAAATAAGGTAGGAAAAAACAGGGGAATAATGTAAAATATTAAGATCAACATAATTAAAAGTTTCATCTAAAACAGATATAAATGGGCACCTGGGTAGCTCAGCAGTTGAACATATCTGCCTTTGGCTCAAGTCATGATCCTGGGGTCCTGGGATCGAGTCCTGCATCAAGCTCCCTGCATAGAGCCTGCTTCTCTCTCTGCCTATCTCTCTCTCTCTCTCTCTCTCTGTGTGTGTGTGTCTCTCATGAATAAAAAAATAAAATCTTTAAAATACAATAAAATAAAAGTCCAATTAACATCCCAAAGGTGGTTTTGGTGAATCTAAACAAATTAATTCCAAAATTTACATAGAAATATGTAATACCAAGAATAATGAAGATAATTCTAAAAATGGGACAAGGTAGAGGTACGAGATATCTTCTCATTATAAATTTATAATAATTAAAACAATGTAATGTTAGCACAAGAAAAAAAAAGGAAATAAACAGATCAGGTTAGAAAGCTCACAATAAACTCCAAAACATACATGTGATCTTGATACATGAAGAAATATTATTATGAGTTGGTAATAATCTCTATAAACACCAGAAGAATGATGAATCACTTTATAAATATTATTACTTTTACACGTTAAAAAAACTGTGGCTTATACAAAAGAAAAAAAGATGTGCTACATGTATTAAGACCTAAATATGAAAAACATAAACTTTAAAACAAATTAAAATGAAATATAGACTAGAAAAATTCTTAAATAAAACCCAAAAAACATAAATTAAGAAGAAAACTATTTAAAATTTAATTGATTTCAATGTATAATCTCCAATGAATAAAGACATATTAGCTGAAGTTTTTTTTTAAAGTGAAAATAGAAAAAGACTGGGAAAAGATAGTTACAGTAAAGTCTAGCAGAAAAGGATCAGTATCTAAAATGCATTAAAATCAAAAAGAAAAAAAGAAAAAAAACACTATTGAAAAATGGTCAAAGATTTTGAATAGGAAATTTATATGAGCTACTTTGTTTAGTTAACTCATAGAAAGACTCTTGTAATTAAAACATCACAATAAGAAACCACTTTTCATCTCTTAGTTTGTCAAAAAATAAAAATAATAGCAATTGCTAGCAAGTAGGTGAGGATAGTGAGGAAACAGGAAATTTCACTCATAGGTAAAGAGAGTGCAATTTTTTTTTCAAGCATTCTGGAAAATAACTTGTCAAAACACACTAATATTTTTTAAAAATTACATCTACTTTCAGTTTCAGCTCTGACCTGTACAACGTATGGAAGTCATCTTCTCACCCTTACAACAGAAAAAGCTGGGCAAAGTGAAACTCAATTGCTTTTCTTGGACCAATCAGATAATCGAGGCTGTAAGATCAACCACCATGCTGAAATGTGGTGAGAAGTTGCCTCCAAAGAGATGGAGGCTGTGATATTTGCTTACTAGGGCAAAAGCTGCTCAGTGCCGTAAGTCAGTAGGGACACCTAACTAGTAATTTTGACAGATTGATGAAGGCCAAGTGTGGACTAAGGATCAGAGTCATATAGATATCCTCACGCTTTTGGGAGCTTTTCCTCTCGGGAGTCTCACCAAACTCTCACTGGAAGATCTGAAAACATACCCTTCCTATCACCCCATATTCACTCACTTTGACAGAGGAAAAGAGAAATCAGAAAGATTAACCAAGATTTATTCTCCAGAGAGAAAAACTTGGAAAAAGGGAAAATACTCACCTGTCATCCTAGCTAGAGGAAGGGAACCATGTCCTATTCTAGCCCTCCAGCCCTCCTGTCTTATCTAAGGAAAAGGGGGAGGGGAAGCCATTGATAACAGAGAAAAGGGTACAAACAGGTAGACTGTGAATGCTGCAGTCAGGGAAAGGAAAGGGTGAGAAAAGGCATAAAGCTCCTCTTGGAGGGGGCTGAGAAACACTTCTGAAAGCCAAACCCCCAAACATAAGTTCTCTGTGCACTTCAAAGACCGAGACATCATCATCATTGGAGTATTAGCAAAAAAGTCCTCTTTCCCACATCCTAGTATCATGCCAATAGCCTCTCTGATAACAGAGAATTCCAGCTGAAAGATGCAGATCCTGTCCCAGGGGAGCAGTACAAAGGGAAGCATCAAAACACAGAGGGGAGACAAAAGTAAGATTACTGGAGGAATTAGAACCTTCTTGTGCCTATAGCAATAACAAATATTAAACACAGCCCAGTTCCTAGCCTGATCAATATAAATCCTCACACTAAAGATTCTTAGTATCTATTACCATTATACAACATACCTAGCTTTCAACAAAAAAATTATAATACACCTCAAAAGCTGTTAAAGAACCAGTCTGAAGAGTCAAAACAATCATCAGAACCAGATGTAGGTATGGCACAGCTATTGAATCATCAGAGAGGGAATTCAAAGTAACTACAATGAATCTCTTTAAGAATCGAATGGAAAAAGTAGGCAACCTGCAAGAGCAGATGTGTGATACCAGGAGAGAAGTGGCAATTGTAAAGAATCAAAACAGATGTTACAAGTAAAATTTTAAGAAACAGTAACAGAAATGAAGAATATTTGGGTGGGCTCATTAATAGATTGGACATGCCGAGGAAAGAATATGTAAACTTAAAAGTAGGTTTATACATTCTGTTTATGTCAGTAGTCAAATCCCATGCTTGGAAGATGCCTTGAAATTGGCATCCAGTGATATATAAGATGTTGATAACTTGCGGTGATGTTGTTTTACTCATAGTTTTAACTTGCCTGTCAGGGGACACCTCACCTTAAATAAGTGACTGGCTCAATTTCAGCTCAGGTCATGATCTCAGAGTCATGAGATCGAGCCCTGAATCAAGCTCCACACTCAGCATGGAATCTGCTTGAGATTCTCTCCTTCTCCCTCTGTCACTGCCCCCACTCACGTGTACGCATGCTGTCTCTCTCTCTCTCAAATAAATAAATAAATAAATAAATAAATAAATACAATCTTAAAAGAAAAATTAAGTTAGATTGTTGGTTGGTGAGAGTCTCTGGTCACATCCAGACCTTGGGCCCATAGCAACAGTAGTCTGGGGAATAGTGCTTTTCTCAGAGCTGTCTCTTCAGGTGAGGCTGGTACTTAGATCTGATGTCCCCTTCCCTGTGGGTCCCCCTCTTGCCTCCTGATGGGCTTCACCCAAGATTTTTCCAAAAGAGATTCTGCTCTCTACTTCCCAAAATGAAAAAGACTCTTCTTTTATCCCAAAATGTCCCTAGAAGTTTCCTCAGGAAGAAAACAATCACCCTTTGACTATAGCCTAAATCAATGTCAGGTGAAAACTCTGTATGCCCCTAATATGAAGACTGGAAAGACCAGCCATAGGAGCACAAAGTCTGTTTTCTAATCCTTTGGGGGACCGGGGGTGGGGGTGGGAAGGGGAACAGAGCTGTTCTGTTTTTCTCTCAAAGGCTTGCCTTATCTTAAGACTAAACAACTTCTCAAAAAGAAAGAAAAAAGAAAAGTGGTTTTCTATCAGAAACAGGTTGAGCATTTTTTATCGAGCTATAAGAAATTCACAGGAGCTTGGGAGTAATGTATGCTTTGGAATTGCTAACATGAGGAATGAATGGTTTTCTCCTCTCATGAAATCTGTACTAAGTCTCACTATCTTTTAAGCAATCAGAGGGCAGTGCCAGCTACATCAAGGAGACAGCCCTAAGATGTGTTTTTCCAATGACTCATTGAAATCCTTATTAATTAAAGGAGCAAAGAAGGAAGAGGTTGGGATCTATAGCCCCCAAAGGATTGTCCTCAGCCCTGAATAGCACAGTGGTCCTCCTGTTTCATTGCAATGTTTTATTGTGGTTAACTTTTTGTCTCTTTCCTCCACAAAGCTCCAAATTCCTGGAGAACAGAGGTCCTGATTCCATTCTCAGAGCTTAGCATTGGTGTCTGGTTCATAAGACATCCTCAGGATACCCCTTGCAAAAGATAAAATTAATGAATTAGTCAATGGAAGAAGTTAAAGAAGCAAAAGTTAAACAGGAATGAACAAGGGCCATTCAGTATTTATCATATTACCCAGAGATGATTATTCATTACAGAACTCTTTCTTTTACTATTTATTGATACATCAAGTGGAATGGAAATGTCAATTGGGATAGAAAGAGGTCTCCTATATTGTCAACAAGAAGCAGGCCAATTAATTGATTTTAATCAATACTTTTCTCTCTTGCTAAAGATTATTGCTTTTAAATCTAGTGAAATGAAAAAAAAAGAGCTTCAATTCATATTTAAAGTAACTCATACACAGTGACATATTTATGAATGAAATAATGCATCTTAGATTTGCTTTGAAATAATATGTGTGTGAAGGGGAAAGTGAGTAAGGATAAAGGTAAAATTAGACTGAACATAAGTTAACAGCTCTTGAAGATAGGTGATGGTTACATGCAGATTTATTTATTACTATGTATACTCTCTATTAAAAAAATAATTTTCTACATGTAGCTATTCCTTCATGTAGATCCAAGAAGTCATTTGTTACAGAGGATGAGAATCCAATTGTCTTATGAGACAAATATTGTCTTATGAGCAAATATCATTATTCATACATTTATTAAAGGAATTGCCTGTTCCTTTTCTTTAGAAAAACCCAACAATGCCCCCTCTCTTCCTCGGCACTGCTTTTAGAGGTGGCAACCATCTCTTACTCAACATCAAGGCTGCCCTTGGTCCTCTCGTGAAGTCCAAGATCATTAAAAAGAGGACCAAGAGGGGCGTTGGGGTGGCTCAATCGGTTAAGCATTTGCCTTCAGCTCAGGTCATAATCTCAGGGTCCTGGCATCAAGCTCAAGCTCCATGTTGGTCTCTCTGCTCGGCGGAAAGTCAGCCTCTCCTTTTCCCTCTGACTCCCCCCGCCCCCTGCTCATGCTCACATTCTGTCTCTGTCTCTCTCTCCTAAATAAATAAATAAATAAATAAATAAATAAATAAATAAATAAATAAAACCTTAACAAAAAAAATAAAACCAAAAAGTACAATCAGCACCCATCAGACTGATATTTCAAAATTAAGTGCAACTGGTGGAAGCTCAGAGGCACGGACAATAGGGTACACAGAAGATTCAAGGGCCAGATATTGGTGCCCAGCATGGGTTACAAGAGCAACAAGAAAACAAAGCACATACTGGTCAATGGCTTCTAGAAGTTCCTAGTTCACAATATCAAAGAGCTTGACATGCTGCTGATGTGTCAAAAATCTCACTGTGCAGAGATTGCTCACAGTGTCTTCTTCAAGAACTGCAAAGCCATTGTGGCAGAAGCAGCTCAGATGGCTATTGAAGTCACCAGTCCCCATGCCAGGCAGTGAAGAAAATGAATAGACAGCTTATGTGCACATCATGCTTGTATTAATAAAATAAAATGAAACAGCTCAGCAATAAGTAAGCATCTGCTTTCGCCTTTTTTCCTATAAAAGGCTCATGATATAAACAATCTTCTTAGGAACTTGAGCAAAATTGCATCACCCAGGATTTGAGAAATACAAAGGACATGCATGATTTGAAAGCAGAGGATTGTAAGGAAATACATGAAAAATCACAGCTGAACTTTAGAGCCCTGAGTACTAGTGCACTGGTGGTCTTAGGTTTAGAAGTTTGGCTTTCTACACCAATGAGACTGCAGATAGCACCATCCCATCTAGACTGGGTCTTTAAGAAATGGGTCTTTCAGAACTTCAGACCAACGGCCTCAGAAGGGGGGATCACAGAGCCAACAGATTCTGACTTCACTATAAGCCACAGCTTCTAAGGATCATAGGGCCTGTGAAAATGCTCTAAAAACCAGTTATTGATTGGTCCTGTTTTGTTCTGTTTTGTTTTGACTTATCATTTGAGTGGTTGGTTTGTTCACCCATTGTGGTCATTTCTCAAGAGGCTGCAATGAAGTTTCTTATTTTTGCTTCAACATCCCGTGCCTGCTTCTATTCTGAGTTTACTTCTATAAAGTGCCTCACAATAATATTATAATTTGTTAAGAGAGTTTTTGCACAGCCTTCAAGGAGCCTCAGCAAGCAAAGGGACCAGAAACACAAGTAACCACAGCCACCTCTTCCCTTTGCCTTCCTTGCTACTCTTGAGGATATTAAGATAAAGCCCCACATTCTGGGGCTACAACCAACTCTGTCTGAGTTGAAATCAGAAGTTCAAACATGCACTCTGTATTCATGTTCATTCATCTAGCTCCTAGAGGAGAGAGGGACAATCTCTTCCAATGGGTATCATTGATAATTCCAGGCAATATTTATAAGCATTGTTTCGTTTGATATAAGCATGAACATTTGTCTTGACTTCCATTCAAGAATTATCGGGCGTTTACTCATGCCAAATTGGATGCCAGGCATAGGGAATGAAATGATAAGATACAGTTTGCCGTTAAGGAGCTCAGAATTTAAAGCAGGAGATAAACAAATGAAAATGCACACAGCTTTGGGGATATACAAAGGTGTCCATGAGGCATTATGGACGCCAGGGTAAGAGCGTCTCAGATGGAGAAAGAGAGAGGCATTTCTGCTGATTCCTAAAGGATAAGCAAGTCCCTACCAGGTACAGAAAGGGAGAGAAGACAGGTGAACTCTTGATTTCATTTGAAGTACAGTGTGGGCAAATGCACAGAGTTAAAACAGTGCATGACACACCCAGGCAACTCAATACACGTTGAAGAGAAGGTAGGATGAATATGAACAAACATTGAGAAATGAGATTAGACAAATGAGAGCAGGTCATATGGAAGTAGATGCTAGAAAGATTCTGCAGGATTCAAAGCATACATTTCTCCAATCTCTGTGCATTAGCAACCCTAGACTTGCCTGGGCAGCTTACACATGTCTAAGCCTGGTGGGTAGATCTGCCGGGAGCACATTCATGCAAAGACTGGGATAGAGAAACATCAAGGGGAATATATTCAAAGGAAAGAAGAATAACCAGACGGGAAGAGATTTGCTTTGGAGCTGAGTCTTGGTTATTGGAGGGAATTTATGATTCTGAATACAATGTGGTTTCTGGTTGTCCGATATGTCTTCGACCGGGTCTCAAGGATCCATGTTGGGACTGGGTGGTAAAGTGATGGGGCAAAGCAAAAAATAAAACTTGCTGTTGCTCCTTCATCAATCTCTTTAAAACCTTAAGATATCAACTCTCCTGCTTAGAATGCGCTCTCTAAACACAAAAGGAGGCATTCTCTGTGGCTCTTCTACTTGGTCCTGATGCGTGGGGCTCACTGTCATTCCAAGGCTTGCAGTTTATTGATGGTAGTGCCCTTGAGGGCAGTGGTGACGATGTCAGGAAGGGTGTCAGAGTCCATCAGATCAGGGAGGTGTAGGCAGAAGATGGTCATGCCCTTGAAGTCTGGCTACACATAATTTCCTAAGCCCAAATGAACCACCTCCTGGGGTTACCACTCACACCTCTTTCCTCTGGTTGCATTATATTCACTGTTGCATTCTTTGAGCTGATCGTAGTGCCAGGCATTAGGAGATGCTCAATAAACATGTATTAAACCACGTCCAATTTACTTTTAAATTCGTTGCAAAGAAATACCAATCAAATGTATTAAATACAGATAGGAAAGCCTCAGAAGGTGTACTTCAAATGAAATCACCACTTGTACACTATTCTCTTTCCAAGTTGAAAAACAAATTGCCACATACCCTTCCCTTCAAGAGTATTTTGTTGTTGTTGTTCTGCTAGATTCATCATCGTGGAACCTATACCAATTCAGAGCCTTGTGGTATTCTTTCCATTTTTCATCCGGATGTGTCACTGACACTCTGCCCTACTCTGCCATGAGGCTCAGAAGTATCCACCCGGCTTCATCAAGACAGTCACCATGCTTTCTTAGATCTCTGATACACTCTGTGAACCTCAGCACTGACTTTCCAATAAGATGCCCGGCCACTCCAAAACCTTGTACAGAACAATGAACACTTAAAAAATTTTTATTTGTTTGAGGGAGTGAGAGAGACAGATAGACAGCAGGAGGAAAGAAGAGTGAGAGGAGCAGAAATCCTCAAGCAGACTCCCTGCTGGACGCAGAGCCTGACTCAGGTCTGGGTCTCAGGACACCGAGATCTTGACCTGAGCCAAAAGCCAGAGTCAAACGCTTCCATCTGAGCCATCCAGGTGCTCCTACAATGAACACTTTTGCAAACTAACAAGACTGCCTAGGTTTGACCTAATGGAGGTTGAGTTCCTTTGATTCAAACCTGTTAACCTGTTACATAATGGTGAGGGAGGCAGGAGAAAGAAGCATACAGGTCCAGTAATGGTCTCAGAATAAGCTCTCCAGATGTGCCATATATTTTTTTTTTCTCATCTCAGGCTGTCATCAACATTTCAACATTTAATGTTTGATTTCCTGCTCTCTTCTTGCCTGCTATGGAAATTGAACTGCAGTCCCCCTTTCACAGAAGGAATCACACACACATACACATAGATGTATTTTTTTCACTGTGCTCTGATCTGGGAGCATCTCAAGCAGGGTTTTCTTCACAAGTTGCAAGTTAATGTCACAGAGGGGAAGCTGCCATGTGAGAGCTGTCATACATCAATCATTTCCTCCTATTTGTGCTGTGAGGCATGCATTGATTATTTTTACTTCTTGGCTGTATCTCCTTCCTAAACTTCCCTGGGGAAGAGTGAGAGCAGTGCTTGACCTACAGTGAGTTTAAAGAGAGGGGCATTTTGCAAAGGGAGTTGCACAATCTTACTTCCCTATCAATTTCTTGCTCCATCATAGACACTTGGACGTCCCCCTTGTATGAATGCTGCACTGCTCTCCAGCATCTGTGTCTGCTTCAACTGATCTCAAACCTTTTCAAACATATCATTCCCAAAGTTTCCATCCAACAGCACTTCAGAGAGAATAGTGAGGAAATAATTGGCATATCTTGAGAGCTGAATCATGTCAGGATGGAATTGACAGGGCAGGAGTAATTGGGGAGAAAATGTTTCTTTAAGAGAAGTCTCCAATTTGGCTTTCATATTTCTAGGCTCTGAGGTTCCAGGGGGTCATTGCATGGAGTGATGAGGGCAAAGATAGTCTCACTAGCCAGGCTGGGCTTCTACTCCCTGTTTCTGGTAACTATAGGATTATGTGCCAGGGGATTGGATTTATAAGCTTTTGCCACAATGTCTAAGGTCACATAGAGATAGAGCTTTGCTTTACATCAGGAAACCTGTCCCCTGGGCATAAAGTGTAGACCTCAGGTAGCTGCTCAATCCTTGGAGAGCATACCTTTGCAGACAATAAACTGTATGAGATATTAGTTATAACCTAAAATGACCATAGCAGCTACCGTATATTAAGGACCTTCTGTAGGACAGATACGATGCTAGTGCCATACACACACACACCACAGCTGATTCTTCCTACAACCTAAGAGTGATCATCTTTTGCAGTTTGGAAATTTGAAAACAGAGATTCAGTCACTTGGCCAAAGCCACGGTTTTGAGGGCATATTCAACTTCCCACATTGGAGCTCTCGGTATCTTTTCCTACCATCTGTATGGAGAGACAGATAGGAAAATATCTTATTGTCAATGAGTGAGATACATTATTTTTCTATACAACAATATATAAAGAGACATGTGGGTGACACTGTTGGTTAAGAGTCTGACTCTTTGTTTTGGCTCAGGTCATGATCCTGAGATCCAGCCCCACCTGGGACTCTGTGCTTGGTGCAGAGTCTGCTTAAGGCGCTCTCTGGCCCTCCTCCCTCAAATAAATAAATAAATCTTTAAAAAAATGACATAAAATAAAATAGCACATAGAGGGCAAGGTGTTAATTAGGTCTATTGCTTTCCTAGACCTATAAAGGTAAGGCATTGGTGACATCTTGGTTTGGAAAACATTAGCTTTCTGCTCATGACCCAGGGAATTGCAATATAGCAGAAAGAGTAATCATAAATGTTTGGTTATCTATTGCTGGGAAACAAACCAACCTAATCTTAGAGTTTGAAACAGAAAACAAAATCATATATATTTACTGACCACTCAGGGATTTGGTCGAGGTTCCAGTCTCTGCTCCCCATGGCATGAGCTAGGACAGTCTGACTCTGCCCAGATCTGTTTCTTTTCTTTTCTTTTTTTTTTAGATTTTGTTTATTTATTCATGTGAGAGAGAGAGACAGAGACAGAGAGAGAGAGGCAAAGACATAGGCAGAGAGAAAAGTAGGCTCCATGCAGGAAGCCTGATGTGGGACTCGATCTCGGGACTCCAGGATCACACCCTGGGCTGAAGGCAGATGCACAACCACTGAACCACTGAGGCATCCCTGCCCAGATCTGTTTCCAAGATGGCTCACATGCTTGGCTAACAAGTTGGTACCGGCTACCCCTGGAATCTCAGTGGCAGCTGACAGCCTGGAATTTACTCCATGTGGCCCATCCACCTGGCTAGGTGGGCTTCTCTCAGCATAATACCTGGGTTCTAAGGTATCTTGGGATACAAGAGCCAGCAAAAAAAGACAGAACATGGTGGGCAAACTTATCAACCTTCAGTTTACTTTACACTGGGATTTTACCAAAGCTGCTTTCAAGCCAAGCTCAGTCGACATAGGAGGAAACTACACAAGAGACCGAAAACCAGAAGATGTGGCTAACTGGAGGCTACCCAAGTAGCAACTCTTCCCCAGAAGCATACTCACTTTGATCTGAGCAGGGGCTAACTGACTAGTTAGTGCTTCTTATGTAAACCTGAGAGAGTTGCTAAGCCTCTCTGTTCCTTTCCTTCCCTGTGTGATTGGCTTAACAGAATCAGCACCATATACTTTTGCTTAATTACTATAATTTCCACACTCATATGGGATGAGAGTGTTCTTCTGCTTCAGAATCTGGCAATTCTGAATTAACACTGATAAAAGGAATCAGGGCTCGATGTTTGTGCAACATAGAGGCTCAGGAATTGGGTAAGGACAGCAAACCTCAAGCTTTCTTCTTGCAGAAGCCGGAGATAATGGATGCTATGCTTTCATACAGAGAAAAAAAAATGGAGAGATTCTAAAACACTTTATAGGGTGTTGACACGAAAGAGGGCTGACTACGTGGATACAGCATGATTGATCACAAAGATTATGGTCTTGGGAGTAAACAAAAACTGGATATAAATCTCACTCATGTTGCTGAGTGGGTGTCTCTCCCAGAAACTCAAATGCTGTTAGCCTTAGTTTCTATATTTTAAAAGTGACATGCTGGATAAGCTAAATAAGATATTAGTTATAGGGTAGCCTGGGTGGCTCAGCAGTTTAGCACTGCCTTCAGCCGAGGGCCTGATCCTGGAGACCCGGGATCAAGTCCTACGTCGGGCTTCCTGCATGTAGCCTGATTCTCTCTCTGTCTCTCTGTCTCTCCCCCTTTTTCTCTCATAATAAATAAAATCTTAAAAAATAATAAGATTAGTTATAAAGTATCTCTCACAGAGTCGTGTTTTATAGCATATACTCAGTAAATGGTATTGTTTTAATATTTGTTGTCAATATTAATGAGAAAACAGTTGCCATTTTTAGTGACCTAAAGAATCAAAGCCATGAAAGACACCAAATGACTTATATCTTTATTTCTTGCTTTCTTTGCATCAGGACTTCAATATACTTGTTCCAGGCTCTGCTTCGGAATCAGTCCCAAGTTCCATAAGGATTATGTGGTGGTGTAGGCACTTAACTCTAAATCTGTATTTCCTCCCTTAAAAGGGGTTAAGAAGATGTTTAAATGAGGTATGGAGCCATTTTACACACTATTTGGGGTTTTATAATTGAATGAGAATTTTTAACATTGTAATTATTACCCATAATAGCATATAGATTCAACCGTTTTATCAAAAATTCAACCGTTTTATCAAAAAATCAAAACAGCACCTTAAATGTTTACTTATTTTTCTATCTCCATACAAGTTTAAGGATCAACAGTCCTAAACTTAACATGATGGCTTTACATCACCACCCTTTCTTTCTGTTTGCTCTGCCAACCTCAATACGAACCTTTCATCTCATGGTCTAAGGTGGCAGCCCCAAACTCTACCCTTACATCTGCATTCTGGTCAGTGGGAATTACAGAGAAAAAGGGGAAAGCAGGGCCCAGAAATTCTCCACATCCCTTCTGCACGCATATCACTGTCCACGACATAAGTGTGTAGCTACTTAAGCTTCAAAAGAGGCTGAAAAATGCAATTCCAGCAGAGTGGTTCCCTATCCAGCTAAAATTCAATTGTTCAGCTGCTGAAGTAAAAGCAAAAACAAAAACAAAATGAAGTGTAAATATTGAAGACAACCAAGACTCTTCCACATCACCTGTAATTAAGTCTCTAGTAGACAGACATCTGGGTGGCTCTGCGGTTGAGCATCTGCCTTTGGCTCAGGTTGCAATCCCGGGGTCTTGGGATAGAGTTCTGCATCAGGCTCCCTCCCGGGAGTCTACTTCTCCCTATGTCTCTACCTCTCTCTCTTTTTGTGTGTCTTTCATGAATATATGAATAAATAAATATTTTTAAAAATATATCTCTAGTCAGGTCAATGTTTTCATTTGTTTTGTTTTGTTTGAAAATATTTTTATGTGTCAGAATCCTTTTAAGAAAGGAGATTTTTGGGGCTCTTGGGTGGTTCAGTTGGTTAAGCATCTGATCCTTGATATTGGCTCAGGTCTTGATCTCAGTGTTGTGGGATTGAGTTTTGAGTCGGGCTCCCCACTCAGTGGGGAATCTGCTTGGGATTCTCTCTCTCTACCTTTCCCCCACTCTCTGAAATAAACAAATCTAAAAAAAAATAAAAGAGAGACTTTGCATTAGATACAATGTTTAAAAAGGAAGCAAAACTGTTCTGCACTTGGGTAATAGGTAACACGTATTTTTAAATTTCTCACTGAGAAAGTGTCCTATTTTAATAAATTGAAATAGATTTGTGGAACTGAGGGCTCCAGGGGGAATAGTTTATTACAGAGCTAACAAAATTTTCAAAAAGGCCAGATAGGAAGTATTTTATGCTTTAAGGGACATTCTGTCTTGGAAGGAAATACTCAACTCTGTCTTGGTGGTGCAAAAATAGCCATAGGCAACACATAAATGAATAGGTACAATTATGTTCCAATAAAGCTTTATTTACAAAAATGGGTGGTGGGCCAGTTCTGGTTCATGTGCTACAGTTTGCCAACTTCTGATTTACTAGCTGCTTAATGTTTAATGGTAAAAATTCTATCCTCCCTTAGAATCAGATTATTGAAATCCTCTGAAAGATACCATGTCAATATATACATTTATCTTTGATCCCATTAACCAACTAATTTGAGCAGAGAGAAAAATTAGTACACTGGGATTATTGTCACTTGATCACTCATGCCAAAAGAATTATAATATGGTAATTCTTGGTCTCCAGGAATAGCTAGTTGGATATTTGAAATAATCAATTTTATAATCATAGAACATATACGTAGAACAGACAATGTTCCAAATAGTCCCAGTCTTGCAATTTTTGTCATTCCATTATGTATTAAATTGGGGGATTAGACATATTCAATTATTAATAAAGTCACTTTCAGTTCTAGACCTCATGCTCGTTTCGGCAGCACATATACTAAAATCAGTTCTATACTTCTAGGACTCAGTGTAAAATTTAGTACTGGCATTTCCTCAAGAAGAGTGAGTGAGCTCATTTGCTCAACAAATATTTATTAGGCAATTATGATGGCCCAGGCACTGTTTTCATCTATGAATAGGAAATCATAGAATAAAACTAAATGTATTTTTGATTTTATGGAGCTTACATACTAGTAGAGATAAAAAAAAAGGGAGGGGGGAAGAAGAGAGGAATGAAGGAAGGAACAAAGGAAGGATGAAATGAAGGAGAAAGAGATAGCAGAAGAAAATCAGATAGTACTAAGTGGAAAAAATAAATTAGGGTAAGAGAAGCCAGATGAAGTCTATTTGGAGAAGTTACATTTCAACTTCCATGTGTACATAACAAAGAGGACTTTTTTGAAGTTCACATGATGATAAGGAGGAAGATCATTACAAGCAAGGGTATCAGCTAACATAAAGACAGGAACTGACATGTTCTAAAAATGGAAAATGTTCCTAAGTAAATGTGGCAAGGGTTAAGACAGAGGGGTGCCAGAGGAGGCTGGAAATGTAGGTAATAACTGAATGACCCAAAGCCTTATGGTCCATGGTACAGGATTTAGACTCCATTTTAAATCCAATAGGAATCTATTGAGGAGTTTTAAGCAGGGAAAGTATTGAGTGGATAAACGATTATGGAGAGTAGAAAAAGAAACACTATCTTCAAAATACTTTACTTTTTTTTTTTTTAATCATGATAGACACACAGAGACAGAGACAGAGACACAGGCAGAGGGAGAAGCAGGCTCCATGCAGGGAGCCCGACGCGGGACTCAATCCCGGGACCCCAGGATCATGCCCTGGGCCAAAGGCAGGCGCTAAACCGCCGAGCTACCCAGGGATCCCCTGCTTTACATTTTTTAGTGTGTTTGCTACTGTACAGTAATCATTCCAGAAGGTAGCGTTGCCATAAAAAAATTGGTACTAGATAATGGGCAGGCATTAAGGTGTATCTCTGAGGTCATTGACTGGAAGAATTTAGAGTGTTATGTGTTAGTTGGCCATTGGCTGTCCTCAGTAAGTACTGTAAGGAAGAGGTGAGCTCAGGCAAGAATCAGCTGTTTACGAGTGGAGACCAATATGTGTGTAGAGAATTAAGAGATGATGGACCTTCCAGGGTCAGATAAGCCATCTGACTAGAAGTGTGGTTGACAAGTCCCCTCTAGACTTGATTAAGAGTTTTGCACAACAGCTGGAGATCCTGGACTTTGGTCTGTGCTTTGTTTGTGTGAGAAGACAAGGAAGAAATGGGTATTTTCTGCCCCAAAAAGGTGAGATATGGTAGAGGCAAAGTTGTTTTTTCTTCATTTCTAGGCTCTCCTGCAGTTTGGTGTGATATTTAACCATAAAATGTAATGAAACATGGTATGTGTCACATTTGGGACTGTCCATAGAAATCCCCCATGCATAACATAATTCTTCATGCTCTTTTCTCTTCTGCCTCCTTGATGTGTGTAGGCAAAGACTTCACTGACTGAGCCACCCAAGCACCCCCTAGTTGCATATTAGGTGAGTGGCTTGCCTTGTAGCTTATGCACTTGGAATGTAGATGTCTGGAATTCCAGGAGGGATCCAGGGTGGACATTTGGGAGTCATTGGAACCTAGATGTTATTTAGAGCAATGGGACCCAGTTTATAGTTAAGAGAAGGAGGCTCAAAGCTTATTCAAGAGCAGCCAGAGTTCAGGAGTCAGAAGAAAAAAAAAAAAAAGGAACCAGAGGTAAAGGCCAAAATGCACCCATCCAGTGAAGGAGGAGAAAAACCAGGAATGAGTGATATCACCAAAGGTGACCGCACCTCGATACAAGTTCATGTCTGAGGTTTCTAAAATACACATCACCCCAGGGGTCTCTCTGGGAGGTAGAACTTTGCAACCCTTGGGGTAGAATGTCAAAGTTTATTTCTTTAGAAGTAAACTGTAAAAGAAACCACCAGCTCAGTAGACCGCACACCTGTGTTTTCTGAAGTCCTTTGCTCAAGGGAATAGTGAGTCAGAACATTTGAATTTAATGCTTCATTCTGTAATCCCCTGAGTACCAATGGGGCTACGTAAACAACCATTTCCTGTAACCTCAGACCATACATCCACTTCTCACCTCACTCTTGTCACCCACACATGCTGACAGGTTTCCTCCTCCCTCTACAAGGTTTGAAATGAGACATACAGGGGAAAAAAAAAAAAGAGAGCAGGTGAGCAAGAAAAAAAAATAACAAAAGTCCCCACCAGGAGAATTTCACAGACAAAACATTTATCTTTGCAAAGAGGAAACAATAGGGATGACATAATCATGTGTATAGATTCTTCACATTCAGAGGATGCCTCTCATTAAAAGACTAATTCTGGAAATAAGGACCACTAATCGCAGGTCGGAGCATGGAAATACAGAGAAAGTGGCTGGATTATTCCAACTCAGGTTTCAGGTCATTTTCCATCAAACATTCGGGCAATGACTTATTCATTGTTGGGAAAAAAGATGTTTGTCTGCAGGGAGATGAGTCTTTAACTTGCTATTTTACTATTGTGAAGGTCAATGCAAAGAGCTGGAACTAAGAGACCTCAAACTTTCATGGACTAGATAAAACAGAAGCTCATTTTTATCTCTTACTCTCTCAAAAGTGTCCAGAGGTGAGTGATCTAGAACAATGAGTTTTGGCAGCTCTTTTATCCTCACAATGTGGTTTCCATGTTAGAATATAAGGTGGCTCCTTCCATTTCTTTACCACAGGTAAGGGAGAAAGAGAGGTAGTGAGTCATTAGTCATATCCTTAGAGAAAATCACACCAAAAAAAAAAAAAAAAGAAAGAAAAAGAAAAGAAAAGAAAAGAAAAGAAAAAGAAAATCACACCAAACTATATGTATCACTTCTGCTTATATTCCATTGGCAAGAATTTAGTCATATACCTAGCTGCAAGAGAGTCTGAGAAATGCAGTATCAGTAGCCAGAAAGCCAAATCCCCTGATAAAAATGGCATGTACTTCATAGGGGAAGCTGCTTGTCTAAAAGGGAAATTAGGAGAATAGATTCTCAGAAGGGATTAAGGGCATGCATCATGATGTTCAAAATAAGAGCTGAAGTTCACAGTCAGAACATAGACCACAAGATGGGAGTGCCCTTTTAGACTTCTGCTAATCCAACCTCAGGCACTTCAGGTCACCATCCTTTGCCTTCTCTTCCCCTTTTAGGTTACTGCTGGTATTCTTTAAACATTGACTTCAATGATGTAGACAAATGTAGAGAACCCCATGGTTAGTGTTAACTCTGAACTTCCCTACATCTCAGGCTTATGGTAAAAATCAAAATAGGGTTTGCCATATATGAGAAACTCTGCTTGAGGGATGAGAATATTTGTGGGAGTTGATATAAATAGCAAAACAAAGTCCAACTTTTAGAGAAGAAACAAATGTTTTGCTTAAGGTTTCTATTTCGCATTTTCAAGGCTCTGGGAGAAAGCATACTAATGTAGTCCCATGGTCACAAAATTGTTTGACTATGCCAATAGGAGAAGATTTAATTTTGTTTGTTTAAGACTCACATCTCTTGTGGTGCAAGCTTCCAAGGTGGTTTCCAACTGTGTTGGTCAGCTCGGGTTGCTATAACAAAATACCATGGATGGGGTGGCTTACACACAAACATTTGTTTCTCACAGTTCTGGAAGCTGGGAAGTCCAGGATCAAGTTATCAGTTAGATTTGGTTTCTGGAGAGAGCCCTCTTCCTGGCTTGCAGGCAGCCACCCTCTCACCCAGGAGAAATAAAGAGCTCTGATCTCTCTTCCTCTTTATAAGGATACGAATGTCATCATGCAGCATACTCTTGTGACTGCTTCTAAACTTATCATCCTCCAAAGGCCCTACCTCAACATACTATCACATTGGTGGTTAGAGCTTCAACACTGAAATTTAGAGAAACACAAATAGTCCACGGTGTGAATGATTCTCATTTCTTTATATTTATGCCACTATGTTCTCCTTCTTGTATAAGACTCTACCTTTGCAACCGTAAGTGAATATGTGTGACTTCTGAGCACAAGTCATAACAGATATCACCTCTTCTGTGGTGCTCTTTTGGACTGTTCACCCAGGAGGAAACAAGCCACCATATTATAAAGACACTTAGGCAGCCCCATGTAGAAGCTCATGTGTGGAGAAACCAACTCGCCAGCACCAAATTGTCAGCATGGGAACTGATCCTCCAGCCCCAGTCAAGATTTCAGATCATTTAGTTCCTCAGCATTTAAATCATTTAGCAGAGGCCCTGACATCATGGTGCAGAGACAAGTCATCCCTGCTGTGCCCTATCTGAATTCCTGACCCATAGGTACCATGATCACTTTTGTTTCAAGCCACTAAATTTTGGGGGTGATTTGTTGTGCAGTAACAGAGACTACCTTTCCATTCTGGTTTCTTGTCTGTTATATTTGAGTGGCATTGGAGTAGTCATGGGCAGTTGGGGGATTTTGCTAAGGAATATTTAAGTTGGGAATACTTGTAGTTTTGAATTAATAAATATTTTTGTACTTTGTAGCCAATATTGTGCATAGATAAGTTCTTTATAGCTGTCTTAGCATAGGGATAGTTCTCAAGTTTTCCCTGTCACTGTAACAGCAGCTGTGTCATGATAATAGCCCATATTCTGGGGCCTGACAGCGTATGGCCCATGCAGACACAAGGTGTGAAATACATGGAGCCAGAAGTTAGTCTTTGGAAAACTCTCTCACTCAAAAATGTATAAAACTGTATGGAGAAAATTTGTTTCTTATGAATCAATCAAATCAAAATTGGGAGGTTCTCTACTATCAGAAATACATGTAATAATGGAGTGTACACAATCATAAACACATGCCATACTTCTTTTCTCTTTTTTATGGGAGTTAAACAATAGAATTTAACAAAATTCCTCTATTGAAAGTATTAAATCCTGTAGTAGTACTACAAACAAACAAACAAAAATGCACCTGTGTGGGAAGTAACATGTTTTTACATCCTAATTCTCAGTAATAATAATAATAATAATAATAATAATAATAATAATAAATCACCCATGTAGAGGAAAATACAAATTTTCTCTCAAGTATATTTATTAAAGTAATAAAGCAAAATTATTGGCACATGAATAAGTGATTAAAGCATGTGTAGCCACAAATCAAGAGACAAGGTAGTAGAGAGGTGGATTAGACAGCAAATAAATACCATATTATTTTATAATTCCAGATTTTGTGACACTTATGGTATTTGCCATTTGGGGATAACATTTTCTTTTCCTCAATTAATATTTACTTTTCGACCTAATTTTGCATTCATGACTTTTTCATCTTAAGAGCTCCTACAGTTGCATAAATTTCAGACTCCACAAAACTTGAATCTCTTCATGCCTAATCTTTGTTCTGAGAACCTCTTCAACATGAATGCTTTCCATTCATTTGCTTATTAATTCATTCATTGATAAGCATTCAGCCCAACCCGTGCCATCCCTATAAGGAGGCTTTCCCAATACCATCCTCATGAAGAAGCAGTCTTTGGTGTGGATCCCAGCAGTCAGTGTCTCCTGCCCTTTGTATGTGGTTGACATATACTCCTTCCTCCACCCTGCAGGGTACCTAAAGACAGACAAGGACTTTCCTTTTTTTTTTTTTTAAGAGTTTATTTATTTATTCATGAGAGACACAGAGAGGCAGAGATATAGGCAGAGGGAGAAGCAGGCTCCCCATAGGGAGACTGATGCAGGACTTGATCCCAGGACCCCGAGACCATGCCCTGAGACAAAGGTAGGCACTCAACTGCTGAGCTACCCAGGTGCCCCCAGACAAGAGCTTATTTATTTTTTAGTACACACAGATTTAACAGTGTATGGTAATGAGTGGATGCTTGTTCATAAATGTTCAACAGCACAACTCCCACACCGGAGCTGAGGCTTCACAGAACACTCAAAACATGTATTTCTTATTTATTATTTCAATCTACTTCAAGTCCCGAACCTCAGTCTTTGCTGAGATTCACTCTATTAACTTTTTTCCCCAGCTAGTTGACTTAAACTACAAATGTTTTATCAGTATGTATAGTAGGCAGACTACTGGTCCCTCAACCTTGTCCACATCCCAATGCCTAGAGCCTGAGTATGTTCTCTTACATGACAAGCAGGATTTAAGTTTGCAAATGGAGTTAAGATTACTCATTAGATGAGCCTAACATAAAGCTATTATTCTGGATTATCCAGAGAGGCAAAATGTCATCATGAGTATTCTTAAAAGGGAATCAGATGAAGGACCCAGAGAGATAGTAGTTGAAAAATGACTGGACCCAACATTCCTGGCTTTAAAGATGAAGGAGTGAGGCCAGGAGTCAAGGAATGTGGGCAGCTTCTAAAGCTGGATAAAACAAGGAAAAGAATTCTCCCCTAGAGCTTCCAGAAGGAACAAAGCCCTGCTGACACCTTAATTTTAGTCCAGTGGGAAACATTGTGCACTTCTGACCTCCAGAACTGTAAGATAAATTCATTCTTTTTAAGCCACTAAAATTGTGGTAATTTTTTCCATCACCAACAGGGAATATATACAGTATGGTAAGCCTACACAGTATAAGCCTTTGTTTAAATATAAATCATACCTAGACACTACCTCAGAGTATGGCATTTATTGAAATCAATGTTGAAAATATGTTTAGAAATTCATTTGAAGTAAATAACTTTTAGCTTACAAAAGTGAGTGTTTCCTCTGGGAGAACCCAGCCCTGCTAATATTAACCCAGCAGGCTTGGAATCCAGCTAGATCTCCCCAGCAGTTTCGCTGAGGTCAATTAAAGGAAGAAGCTCCAATGGGTTATAATATTAACCTAGGAAACTTAAATAACCCAATGCTCATGTGACATCTTGCATTTTGTAAGCTTTCCCTTGTTAATACTGCCTTTGGTTTGCTTGTTGAATGTTTACATTCCAAGGAAGGCAAAACACTAGGAAAATAAATAAATCCTTCTAAGTTTGTCATATTGGCTATTAATAAATGGGAATAGATGGTGGGAGGTATGCACACTGATCAGATTTCTTCCAAAAGTCAAAAATCTTATTTAAGAATGAGTCACTCTATCAATATGTCCTTGAAAGATTTCTATTCTTGGAACAAACATTTTTATAATCTGTCCAGGCCATTCAAAGAAATGATAGATAAGTTAACATACCTTTTAAAAACAAAGAATTTTTAGCCTTTGAAAGGATCAATTCAGAAAGAAGTGTCTGATGCTTGAATGGGTTGCCTCTGCTCTTTTTCTTGCTCTCCTCTAAAGATTTTAACAAAAATAAACAGAAAAAGACCTGGTATGACTTGTATATAGGTATTTAAGGAGAGATCACTTGCAAATCAGATGCTGCACCTGAAGACTAAAAGCACGGAGACAGTAAATAAGTTACTATAAAAACAGCTCCAATATCTATAAAGACGGGCTGTGATTTGCCACCTCAGAGAAAACAGAACTATTCCTGGTCACACTGACACCATGCATATGGTGGATATTGTTTTTAATTATATTAGTCTGAAAGCCTTTTAGGGATAATAGCCACATTTGCTTACATTTCTATCTCATATGCCAAAATTATTGCTAATGTGAGCAATAATATAATAACCTTGGTTTTCTTTTAAAACGGTTAGTGTTTCCAGATTTGTGTCAACTCTGATATTTATGGGGATGGTCACTTCAGTGCTTTGATTGCTAGTCTGGAAATCCAAATTAAAGTGGCAGCTGGAGAAGGAAAGAAGGAGGTGGAAGACAAAAAAAAAATAAAGATTTTATTCAATTATTCAGTTTCTTCAAGCTCTTTGGTTTTCCCATCTCTCACTTAGACAGTTCATAATATTTGACATTTATAGAGCTGCTTTCAAAACAAAGACCCAGAAAGCTTAATGCACCATGGTAAGAGGCAGAAGGGAAATCAGCTCACACGCCAGGTGCATGACGCCACCTCTGATGTGGAATGTAGCAGCTGGGCCACAGCTGGTGGGTAATGAGCACCGGACAATGGCCCAGAATAGGAAGTGAAAAGGAATCCTGGATCCAGTTGAAATTTCAAGAGCAGCAGGAGGCAGCAGCAGGAGATGACACATCGGAATGTTGCTGGGAAATTAGTCTTACAAAACATTCAGGCTCCCTGGTCAAGGGTAGGGGGACACATTTTCTGGCATGGTGGAGGAGATCCTCAGCCATCAGGATCTGGGTCCTTCTAATCAGACTCGACAGTCAGAAGAATGGTTTGAAGACACGGGAGCACTGTACCCAGAAACGGCACAAGCAGGAAGCAGACATGCCTCTGCCATGAGGGCCTTCTGCCCTAAGTGGTAGAAACAATAAAGGAGACTTCCTTCCCACCTCACCTCAGTTGGCAGTTTCATATCCAGGGGACAAGGATAAGAGCCACCACTTTTCACTTGAGGGTTTAAAACAATGTGGTCAAGTCTACATAGTTTCAAGATTACTTTCCTGGAGAGTCTGTCTCATGCCTGGAGGATTGAAACACTCATTCCAATCTGTTCACTTGTGACATTTTTAGTGCATCTCCTCAAATTACACCCCAGCAGCAAAATTAATGGGGATGAAGGCTCCAGGGATTTTTGTGTGTGTGTTGCTGTTCTTAGAAGAAGGTTTGAAGAAAATGAAGGGGAAAAATATACCCTTAGTTCACTTGAACCTGCTGAGCCATTTGGGCTGACTTGAAGTGACTAGGAAGTGATAACATTACCACAGGTATGACAAACATGAGGCCAACAGGAAGGCCGGCAGTCATGGTTCTGAGATGCAAGGTTCAGGATAAAAGGGGCAATTGATCGAAATATTAGTTTGATTCAGGGATCTCTTCCTGCATAGGGAGCAACTGGGCTGCACAGTGGGCATGTACACACTGATTAATTCAATAGTGTGTCAAGAAGTGCCATGTTAAGAAGGATTATGAGACCATAGTCAACAGACTTAGCCAGAAGGAATGACCAGAGGTGGCAATGACACGTGCCATGTATTTGCAACCTTGGTAGGCGTATTAATAGGAGAAAGACACAGGTCATTTTCCTGAAAGAGGAAAATATATTCTTGATTTTAAAACAAAAGCCTGCTTAGAATGTGACTGGCATATGCCATGTTTTTCTGGGACAAAGATGCTACAGGTGCTCCTTCTGCTGAGCCATGATCTCTGGAATAGCCACTCTATAGATATATCAAGCAACAAGTGTTCTAGGAGGCAAAGTACCCCAGATTGGTCAGCGATGCAGGCTCCTTGGACAGGCCTTTGGCAGAGCAGCTCAGCACAATGTCAAACTCTTATGAAACATTTCCTCTGTGCCAGTCATGTTCTGGAAGTTTTCTAAACATCAGCATATGTGCACTTTCTCCACATCATACCCCAGGAGGTAAACGATTTTACATTTACTTTATAGATGAGGAATCTAAGACTTCCTGAGGTTAATTTCCAGCATGGGGCAAAGGAAGAATTTCAATCCAAGTCTCTCTGGTTTCAAATATAATTATCACAGCTAACGTTTACATATGTTGCCATCTAATGTTTGTAACTGTCCCACCATTATTGCCACTTTATGTGTGATGAAATTGAGGCCCCAATAGGCTAAGTAGCTTATCTAAGTTGCCATGGTTACTACATGGCAAAAGCGGAATTCCCACCTAGGTGGACCTACCCCAGGGCTCTGTTCTTAACAGCCATTATATGCTTGAAAAGCCCAAGAGCTTTAACTACCCAGTAACATCTCTAAAAAGAGGGATCTATGATATGTCCATGGCAATGGCCTAATTGGCTAGATAAGCTGAGAAATAGGTCAAGTACTTCAGAGAAAGGGTATTGCTTTCTTTCTTTAGAGAAAGTGGTAGTGTTCTCAAAATGCAGTCCTCAGATCACCCCCATCAGAATCACCTGGGTGGGGGAGGGCTTTTTAAAATGTTGATTTCTGGCTCCTTTCTTCATCCCACTGAATCAAAATAACACAGGCAGGGCCCCTCTATTTGCCATAAGATTCCTCTGCACTCTCCTACCTGTTTTTGTTGAAGGTAGTGGTTACATTTTCAAGCTGTGAGGTCAGGATGGATTGAACTCCAGTTTGTGCTTTTACCACTTACTAAGTGACCTTGGAAACTGATTTTTATTAGTCTAGTCATCACTGGTAGTTACCACCTTCTGGGTTTCTCAAAGTTTTCTATGCTTCTGTGCATTAGAATCACCAATGGAATGCTTTTTTTTTAGAAAGATACCTGGATTTTTAGACTTGGTTCAAAGGTGTAGCCTGTGGCCTGAGAATATCTTTATTTTATGAAAGGCTTCTTCAGTGCTTCTGGCTTGTGGCCCTGGTTGAGAATCATTAACAGTAACAAAATGACAAATGCATAATGCCCATGATGCTCAAATATTTTAACCACCACTGATATTGATACTATTCGGGTGTCATTGTTCTGTGGCCATTTCCTATAAGCAGAGTTGGGCTTGCAGCCAAACAAGAATCTCCAATGAGGACAATTTTTTTTAATTTTTTAAAGATTTTATTTATTTATTCATGAGAGACACACAGAGAGAGGCAGAGACACAGGCAGATGAAAAAGCAGGCTCCCTGTAGGGAGCCTGATGTGGGACTCCATCCCAGGACCCCAGGATTACCACCTGAGCCAAAGGCAGATGCCCAATCACCATGAGCCGCCCAGGTGCCCCTCCAGTGAGGATAATTTCAAACCAAGACGCACATGGTAAACCTAAGATATAGATCGAAAAAAAAACACGTTTTTTTTTTCAGATAAGTTTTTTTTTTCTTTTAGGCTGAAATTAGGTTCTAACTTGGTTTTTATCAGATGTAGAGGGAACCCACATGAAAGATACAACCTCTGAGGATACAGCCTTGAAACTGAACTTGTTATTTAAAATAACAGAATAAGGCTTTTTCGCAAATATCATAGACAAGGTGACTTCAGTCACATGGTGAGAACTGCATGCTTATGATTTATCTCAATTGTATATTAGAGTAGAGTTGAAACTAATGGCACTCTTAAGTTCTCTGCCATTTGCACAGTGTGAGAAATTACCAAGACAGAAGCAGGGAAAGTATACTGAGAGACTTTCTAGGATAATAGGACAAATTTTTCCTTTGTAGGTCCCTGGGTTATGGTTCAGAAATCCTCACCACTCGAGGTTTGGGAATATCATATTTGAAAATGTGTATCAGCGTTAACACAAAGGTTTATAACATAGACATGAGCAGTAGACCCAATGCTAATTGATATTTACCTTGTTTATTTCCCTGGAAAAAAACTGTCCAGTGCCTTCACCCCAAAGAAGATTCTTGCAGTGGGAATGGCAACTTGTCCCTCCATCCAATACAATGATGAGAAGACAATGGCTCATGTTCAGTAAAGTACCAAAATGTATGGCAGGAACTATAGTACAGGCTCTGCATTCTATCACATTTTAATCAATCTGCAAGGTGCTATACTTAGAAACTTTTCATGAACGAAAAATGTATGCTTGGAGTTATTCAATTGAGTGAATATTATATAGGGTAGGAAACAGAGCTAGAGTCTGAACCAAAATTAGTCAGACTCCAAACGCAAACTCGTTCCATGTCAACACATTGGTTCCAATCTAGAATTTAGATGGGCTAATGCAGCTACAGAGGAATAGAAGGCCTGCCTTGACAAAGGAGGGGTAGCTAATTCTCTGCAGCAACTCCAGCAGTTGCAAACACACACAAAAAATTAAAAGCAGAAAAATACATGATCATGCATCTTCCTGGAGATCCTGCAGAAAAGGGTAAAGCTAGGCCACCCTGAGACCCAGGAGATTTAAATTAAATGCAATTTTCCCCTTTCTGTGGCCTTGAGAGAAGGAAGATGATGTTGCTCAAGTAAAAATAGAAAAAAATAAGCATTTGTGTATTGAAAGTTGGCTATTAAAATTATAGTTTATCATTTCAAATACTTACAATATTGCAGGTATATACATTACCTACTTAAATCATTACGACAACCTCATGAGATTATTAAAATCTATTTTACAGGTAGGAAAATGTGACTCAGAGTGGTTAAGTAATTTTCTCCAGAGCAGAGCTTGTAAATGACTGAGTCAGGATTTAATTCCAAGCCCACTGACTCCAAAATCAAAAGTTTCTCCTCTTCATTATACCAGACTCTTTCCTACTCTGCCATTGTAAGTATTTGATCAAATATTCATTGAACAGAAATAAATTCAGCAATGCAAATTTATCAATAAGATTTCCAGTTAGGCTAATAAATGACCAAATTAATTTTAAAAGTGTTTGTTTAGACTTACTGCATGCCCCTATGAATATTTTCAGTGTATAAAGAACTTAAAGATGAGCAAATATAGCTCCTGCATTAAAAAATGTATTATGTTGTGTAGGGCATAAAACCATTATACAGATTACTATATGAAAGAAGAAACGTTCAACCAAGTGCTATGGAGACTCAAATTAAGGAGGGAACAAAGCCAGTGAAGAATCAGGGAGGTCCTCATGAAGGTGATGGGCTGGGCTGGAAGAGTAACAACCTGTAGTAGCTTCATGATTGCACAAAAATACCATTTGCTGGGATGCCTGGGTAGTTCAGTCAGTTGAGCGTTTGACTATTGATTTCAGCTCAGGTCATGGTCTCAGGGTCCTGGGATCAAGCCTGGCATTAGGCTCCAGACTCAAGGATTCTCTCTTTCCCTCTCCCTCTGCCCACCCCCCTCACTCCCACTCTCTCTCTCTCTCAAATAAATGAATAAATATTTAAAAAAAAATACCATTTGCCTCTCTGAAGGTAGATTATACTTCAAGGCTTGGAAATGTGACTTGCCTAGACAATGAGCTATAAGTAGAAGCAATGAGCCTCCCTTTGAAGTAGAAGTTTGTTTTTTTTTTTTAAGATTTTATTTATTTACTCATGAGAGAGACAGAGAGACACAAGTAGAGACACAGGCAGAGGGAGAAGTAGGCTCCATGCAGGAAACTCAACATGGGACTTGATCCGGGGACTCCAGGATCACACCCTGGGCTGAAGGCAGTGCTAAACCGCTGAGCCACCCAGGCTGCCCAGAAGTAGAAGCTTTTAAGGACAGCACTTGGCTCATCATCTTTTCTTCTACCTGTTGGCATTCTCCCAGATAAATGTTCCTGTAGTAGGCTGGGCCTAGGAGTGAAAGCAGTGCCAACTGGAGCATCATCTGAGTTACAATGAGTGAGAAATACAACCTAGGATAGATTTCAAGGTCATTTGTCACTGCAGCACAACCTAGCCTATCCTGCCTAAATTAGTGCCCAAGGACAATGCCTTTCAAGTGCAAGGCCACATGTTGAACAGAAAATAAAGATATTGAAGTAAGAGAAGCAGCAGAACAAATCTCCCAAGGTGGTGATTATGGAGCATTCAGAAGTCTCACCCCTGGCCCTCTAGAAAAACATTAATGCCTGAGCCCATCCACACATCAGTTAAATAAATGTTGAGATGAAAATCACAGATAAGTGTATTTTTAAAAACTCCTCAGTTTCCACTAAAGTGCACCCAAGATTGAGAAGTGCTGATAGGATCGAGTTCCTTTATACTGCCCATGAGGAAACAAAGTCTCAGAGGGAAGGCCCATTTGAGCTGAACAGCTGCAAGGTCTCAATCTCTGTCCACAGGGATCCAAATTTAGCCTTCATGCCAGAACGAACACTAATTAAATTTAGAAAAAAATTCTCTTGGCTTTAGAAAAACTGACGTAACCTGGATTCAAATCCTGATGAGAAATTTACTATTTATCTGGCAAATCATTTAACTTTTCCGAACAAATCATTTAACTTTTCTGAATTTATTTATTTTTTTTGCTCATAAAATGGTGATACTAGTAACCATCTCATTGCATTGTGGTGACTATTTAATGAGATAATGAACGTGTGAAAGGATAGTATAATAAAGGTCAGGCATATGGATTCTGAGTCCAAGCCATTAGGTTTCAATGCCAGCACTGAAACTTACCCTGTAATGGACTTATCTGTTAATATTACCATGCTTCAACCACCCTGCAACAGCAATACTGTTACTGCAACAATAAAATGGGTTAGATATAATCATGTTGCTTTTAAAATTTATTTTTTATTTTTTTAAATTTATTTTTTTATTTTTTTATTTTTTAAATTTTTTCATTTGTTTATTTGAGAGAAAGAACATGAATGGTGGTGGTGGAGAGGGAGAGAGATAATCCTCAAGCAAGCTCCTTCAAGTGGGGAGCCTAATGTGGGGCCTGGTCCTAGGACCCTGAGTTCATGACTTGAGATGAAGGCAGACACTTGCCCAATGGAGCCACCCAGGTGCCCCTAATCACATCACTTTTAAAGTTGTTGTGAAAAATATATGTAGAGCTGATGTGTTGCAAAATCCAAAAGGCATTATTATATTGGCATCCATGCATGTAGCACCCCCTGAACTTGTACCTGTGGAAGCCCTGTATATCAGTTATTTCATGTTGAGAATGTAGAAGTGTAGCTGGCGCACAATAGGTGCTCATGAAGTCTATGCTATGATGTTATTATAAAGTTCTTATGTTATTATGGTGTCTGGCATGCTGACTGGGACATGGAAAATAGTCAATATGTATTTGTTGAAAGAAAGACTGAGTAAAGTACATTATTAATGCAATTAGTAAACTAATTTTGATAAAAGTACATAGGAAGTAAGATAGAAAGTAGACTGTAAAGACAGGTGTAAAAATAGAAAGTAGATCGTTAGAACATGGACCTATCTTGGATGCCAACTAAGTGTCTTGGGTTTTATTTTGTAGATAGCGGGGAGCCACTGAGTATCTCTGAACAGTAGAGTAACACACTCAGGGCAATTGTAAGGTTGGTCAAGGGGGTAGTGATGTATAGAATAAGGGGGAAAAGTTTCATACCGCCATATAAATCATCCAGCCATGAGCTAGATGGCACAGGAAAGGACAGGAAGGAAGAGATGATCATGAAGAAAGGACAAGGCAGGCATCTCTGAGGAAACAATCTAAATCACATTCTAGTGCACACCAAGAACCCTGGCTCCAGCTCCGTTCTTGGTTCACACGTGTTCTCAGAACATGAGGGAACCAAGGCTCCTCCTTACTTTTTAACAGCAAAATGACCAGACTTGCAACTCCTAAGATTACTTCAGCTCTAGAGCCCACCTGTGAAGTGGAGAGCAAGCTGGGGGTGGTTCAGAACTCACTAGGACCCTGGCTGGGGGCCATTCCACATGCCTGTCAAGCTGTGGAACCCCATGTGGGAAGCTAATGGGAAGAGCACACTATTGTCTTAATTCTAGAGACCTGTAGACAGGTCTGCAGGCAGACAGCTGCCTTTCCTTATTTAAGGGCTGTTAGGTGCATGAGGGAGATGGGGTGGCGTTATCTTTGAAGCCAATTGCTTTAGTCTACTCTTTCATTTCTGTCGGTTCAGGGCAAGGTCAAGTGAGCTATGATCCCAGATTCATTTTCCTCTCCTCACGTCTCCCATTCATGCAATGAGACTCCAGCAAACCCACATGTACACACTTACGCAGACACATACACACTCACATACACAGCTACTCAAATATGCACTTACTCATACACACTCATACACATTCACATTCCTGTGCTCACCCGTGCAACTCTTACTCACACACACTTAGGCACACATACACAAACAGGCACACATACATACTCATACACACTATGGCATGCTTACTCATGCACACACATGCTGACTCACCCCAACATCCACTCACACACATATTTCCTCGTGCATGCACATGTATATGCACATTCACCCACCTTCATAGTCTTCCACAATCACAGACACAAGATCACTCACATGATTCTTGTTCACATCTGCAAACACATTCCTGAACATACATGCTGATCCACAGGCTTCTTTCCCAGGAGGCAGGCCTGAGATGTATGGGATTTTCCAGCCCAAGATTGTTTGAGCATGCCTGTTGTTCTGGCTCAGGGTAGCCAGAGAACAAATAACCAAGCTCCATGGATGCCCCCCTGGCTCCTGCAGACTTGAAGCAATAGCACATTTTTGGAAGTAAGAGTCAGAGATCTGCAAATAGGTATGTAAGCCTTGAATTTTTAATTTCCCATGGTAGCCAATACAACTGGGAGAAATATCCAAACCCAAAGCTCCTTTTCTAATTCTCTGCTCCAATCTTCATCCTCACCAGTGCCCACCTCCCAGGAGGACATGCTGCCAGAGAGGTGATTAAAACCAGCTTCTATTTAATTGAAAAATAACCACCCCACCTTTCTTTCCAAATATGTTTGTAAATTCCTTATAATTAGATTTTCCCCTCAAGGAATGACCACTGGGTTGCTCCTGAGGGGGGCGGGGAATCAGTGGCATGTGGCCAGCACCTTCCAGACCATTCTGCTGTGATAAGGACTAACTCCCCATTGTCCAGGTAGGTGAGGACACAGGGATGGGGCCATCATGGCCTAAGTGATCAAGGTCACTCTCGTTCCCCTTTCAGCCTTCAGAAATACATTGCTGCTAATTCCAGTAAAACTAGGAGATGCACATGTTGACTAGCTTGTAAAATAACCCAAAAGCTTCTCATTTGGAGTAGAGGCACACAAGTTACATTTACATAGGGACTTAGCCCTTGTGGGATCATGACTCTTTTCTAAGCACCTGTTCTTCCTGTCCAGGAGACACGCCACTGCCCACCACTCCACACCCCCAGGAACCAGAACACGTCTATTCCTTGGGGGAATCCTCTGGCAGAAGCACACCAGAGCTGCCAGGATGGGCTGTGTGATGATGTGGAAAATATGCTGCTTTTGTAATCAGGAGATTTGCCTCTGAGGCCAGTCTCTGCCACTTACCCTTTTGTTTGTTTTTATTATATTTATATACTTATTCATGCTGACCCCGGTTTCCCAAAGAATTTATGGTCTTTATATATATACATGGGTTAAATAGAAGTGGAGAAAGGCAACTAAAAGAAAGGAGAAAGCAAGTATGCCAGGCATGTGGGCTAATAAGTTGCAGTAACTACCCACTGATTTTGTTCTGATCTTTCTAGCATCCTAGTGGGGAAGGGAAACATGATGAGCTGGATGACCACCGATGGACTCTGACTCCCAAGGAAAAATGCTTTTTGTCTTTTTTTTTTTTTCTGGGCATCAATTCTCAAAAGATCTGACGCAAGAAGACATCCAGATGGCCAATAGGCATATGAAAAGATGCTCAACATCACTCATCATCAGGGAAATGTATATCAAAGCTACAATGAGATATCACCTAACACCTGTCAGAATGGCTAAAATCCAAAATACAAGAGACAACAGGTGTCGGCGAGGATGTGGAGAAAAAGGAACCCTCGTGTACTGTTGGTGGGAATGCAAACAGGTACAGCCTTTGTGGGAAACAGGGTAGAAGTTCCTCAAAACGTTAAAAATAGAACTACCCTATGACCCAGGAATCGCACTCCTAGTTACTTATCCAAAGAATATAAAAATAGTGATTCGAAGGGATAGAAGCAGCCGTTTATAGCAGCATTATCTACGATAGCCAAGATACAGAAGCAGCTCAAGTATCCACTTACTGATGAATGGATGGAGAAGATGTGGTGTATACATACAATGGAATATTACTCAGCCATAGAAAGAAATGAAATCCTGCCATTTGCAACAGCACGGATGGGGCTAGAGGGTGTGATGCTAAGTGAAGTAAGTCAGAGAAAGACAAATACCACGATTTCACTCTTACATGGGATTAAAGAAACATAACAAAAGAACAAAGGAAAAAGAAACAAACCATGAAACAGACTCTTAGCTACAGAGAATAAACTGATGGGTACCAGAGGGAAGGTGGGAAGGGAATGGGTGAAGTAGATGAGGGGGATTAAGAATACACTTACCTTGATGAGCACTGAGTGATGTACGGAACTGCTGATTTGCTACACTGTACACTTGAAACTAGTAGAATACCAGTTATGTATGTTAATTGTACTAGAATTAAAATTAGAAACTTAGTAAACGGGGTGCCTGAGTGGCTCAGTTGGTTGAGCATCTGCCCTTGATTCAGGTCATCATCTCAGGGTGAGGTGGCCACCATCTCAGCCCAAGTTGGACTCCCTGCTCAGTGGGAACCTGCTTCTCCCTCTCCCTCTGCCCCTCCCTTCCACTTGTGGCCTCTCTCTCTCTTTCTCTCTCTCTCTCAAATAAATAAATAAAATCTTAAAAATATATATACCTGACCTGAAAAATTTCATAGGGGTATTGATAAACATATTGGATATAAAGCCCTCAATGATGATTTTTGTGTCATCCATACTGTGCTGGTCCAAATGCTTAAATATTTCTTTGGCTTTTTTGTCAAATGATGCTTAAAAAAGCACACTTAGCTTACGATAAATTTTAAATGAAATAATACCACTTTTAATACCAAATAAAATAATAAAACCAAATAAAATAATACCAAATTTTACATGAAATAAAGATAGCACTTTATCTACAGTAAACACACAATTACAAGGATGAAGTACAAGCACTCATTCACGTTTTGTTAGTAACTTAAAAATAGGGGAGGATCCAGAGCTCTAGTGGGCCTCCAGATGCCTTTTGTCCCTCCTCCAGGTAAGGGCAACATACCTTTCCTGTCAGGACACTGTCCCAGGAGGTGACATAGCTTCCTGGACAGGGAGAGCAGGGGCTTGGAAGGGCCATCTGACTTGTCAAAGGCTAAGTCCCTGTGTCAACATGACTTGTTTGCCTCTACCCCAAACAAGAAGCTTTCCCAGCTATTCTGCAAGGCAGTCAGCCTGTGCATCTCCTAGTCTTAACGGAATTAATTCCATTAGCAATGTGTTTCTAGAAGCTGTAGAAGGAGCAAGAGTGGCCCTGCACATGGTGTTGAAGCTGTAAGCCTTTCTGGTACATTCTCCATCCCCTTTAGTTTTCCTGGACCTGAGCCTCCGCCCAGTAATCCCCTGCAAGGCTCTCAACCACGGCAAACTGTTGGGCTCTCCCACCACACCCCTCAGGGAGGGCTCTGGCCAGGATCTAGACCAAATTCAGCTGGTAATTACACTACAAATTGCTGTGAGTATTGAAACTCCCGGAGACTGACTGGATGGCTTACCACCCTTGCCCCTGCTGGGCTGGTCAGAATCCGTGGTCAGAATCCGCCTGGCAGGCGGCTGGAAGGGAGGCTGGAGGTGCTGGGCTAGGCGGTGGGTGTTTAAAAAGAAAAAAAAAACCAACAGTCCTACGTGTTATTTGGAAATCTGTGATTCATGCTCATAAACAGGTGTGAGTACAAGGGAGTGCCAGAGGCGGTAAGTGGCTGTGACTTTACCTGCAGGGATGGAGGAGGGGCGGTAAGCCCAGCTCCCGAGGCAGAGATCCACTGTCACAGCCACTGTGAGTGGAACCCAGGGACTCCTGGCCTTTTGCAATACACAAAGGTCTTCCTCTAGAAGAGGAGGCTTCTTCTAGAGCTTTGCAAGAGGAGTTAACAACGACACTGTCTTTGCCTTGACTGTTAGGTAACAACAGGGTCGCGCAAATGCCAGCTGAGCAAAGCAGCCTCCTGGTTCTTGAAACAGCAGGTCTGAGACTCTGGCCAGCCAGGATGCCCGCCTGGGGATCCACATGGACTCAAAAAAGCACAGAGAGATAGTCTCTCTGTCCCAGAACTACAATCTGGAACGCCCAAGGATTCCATCCCAGAAGGAAATGAGTAATATCTCCGATTTAGGGATTAGCGTATTATTGAAATAGCTGCCACGAAGAAGCAGTGGCTCTAGGGTCAGACTAGAGAGCATGGGCCCAGCACCCAGCGTGGCTGCTAACTTGCCAGTGAGGCTTTTGAGCCTCAGTTTCCCTCTCTGTACCAGAGGAATTATAATAACCTCCTCACAAGGTTATCATAAAAATTCATGACATCTCTTTTTTTTAGTTGCTTAGCTAAGAGTCTGGCTCTTCTAGGCACTCAATAAGTGGCAGCTACTTATGAAGCATCCATGATGTTTACGGATTTTCCAAACAGCAATTCAAACACTCTCATTTATTTTTTCCAGCGATTGCCTTCAACAGTGCTCTTCTATCTCTTTGTAAAGCCGCAGCGCCATATTATTCAGACCATGGAACTTGCTTTCACCTGCAGTTATCACTATGGTGCCAACCCAGGACACAAGGCCTCATCTTGTCCTGGGTGACGTTGCTGGTTCCTACCCTCCCCGCCTATGTGGTTTGCTTCTCCCTCACTGAAGAGATGGGATCTATTTCCTATTTCCCTCAGCGTCCCCTGCCTCTTCAGGGCCTAACAGCTCTGGAAGGAGATGTTTTCCCCGAAATTTCCTGGAACAGTGTTAGCATCAGGTGAGCCTACAATCTTCTCCAACCACACAAGCACCTGGCCAGGAGGTACCTAGTTCCCTAGTCTTTCAAATACCTCTACTTTTTTTTTTTAAAGACTTTATTTATTTATTTATTTATTCATTCATTCATTCATTCATTCATTCATGAGGCATGCAGAGACATAGGCAGAGGGAGAAGCAAGCTCCCTGTGAGGAGCCCAATGCAGGACTCGATCCCAGAACCCCAGGATCATAACCTGAGCTACCTAGGCATCCCAATACCTCTACTTTTTTTTATCCCCATTTGATTTGGGGTGGAGAAAGCCCACTTCTCATCAGGAAAACTATGACTCCTTAGGACCTGAAGAACTCTGGCCTCCAGAGGTGTCCTGTCCAGTGTGTTGCAAAGACTGCCATGGAGAGGGTGGTAGCTGGGGCAGGACAGGGGAAGGGGTCAGGCCCAAAGTGCCCTCAGCCAGGACTCTGTAGTCCACCACTGAAAGCCCTTGGAGGATCCCTTGAGTGCTCCAGAGCAGAAGTTCTCAAACTGTAGCAGGCCCCTGGTGGTGGGCTCATGCAAATAGGGATCACTGGGCTCCACCCCCAGAATGCAGTCAAGGAAAGAGTGAGAATCTGCACTTCTAACAAATTCTAGGTGTGGCTGATGCTGATAGTACCAAGACTCACTCTGAGAACCACTATTCAAGAAAACATGAATTTCTTGTGATAATGAAAAATGTGAATTTTGGAGAGGTTAATTTACTGGTTAATTAAACAACTAATAAGTGGAAAGTGAAGTCTACATGCAGATTTGCCTGGCTCAAAACCCCTGACCTTTCTACTCTAGTGCGTGCTGTCATGGTTGAAGAGGGATTCCAGTAAGAGGCAAAATATAGCTCACTTTTTCAGGCTGTAGCGACCTCAGCTGGATGAATCAGAATCCTTCCCCAAACTCTGTGACCTTCCCACAATCAAGGGTGGCACCTGACCACACTGAGGGATGTCTGTTTCTCCCTTGGGAAGTTTGTAGATGAGGATGGAAAGACCTCCTTTGTGCCTGGACTGGACCATGGACAATTCAGGGACTCTTGGCCATCGTTTATTGTCCCATGAATCTATGTGCAGAGGCCTCTACTGAAGTTAGAGAACCATGGCCTGGCACTGTGGAATGCCAAAACCTGCCCACCCACTTCCTGAGATCCAACCCTGACTCTAGTCATAGGCCTGACAGCCTTTCTGCTCCTGGTTACTATGAAATGGCCTAACGACCTTCCAGTAACCTCTTTGCCCCACACAGCCCCCTAATGTGCCTTTACTCTTTCTCTTAAGCTCCTTGAATTAGATCTTTTATTACTTGCAACCAATAGCTTCTTTATAATATATAGTGCACATATTCTACACATTTTTATTGACTGACGTTCTGTTCAAAGGATCTAGCATCTCATAGCAAAATTATTATGACCACTTCATTGGTCATTTTTGGCAGGGAGGATCATGGTGGCCATGATGTGTGCTAACACCTCTATTTTTATTTGTTTTTGGCCTCTCATCCTTAGAAGGAATGATAAGCATGTGTAAGTGTATATGTGGGAGAGAGGGGGAGGGTTCTCAGTGTTGTGCACACAGACATGAACCAATCTTAGATCCGTGACCTCCTCAGAGCCTGGCCTTACTTGTTGCCAGAACCCCTGAATCACGGTCTCCCAGATGGTACATCCTTTCCATGTGCCCCTGACGACTGCGCACACACCATTCTGCCCTTGGGAATCCTCCCTGGATTTGCAAGCACAGAACACCATGAGGAGAGTCTGTTTCCCTATACTCCCAAAGTGAGTTTCTCCCCATGAAAGGCCAAAATAACACCATCAATCAACCAGGCTTGTTGTTCTTTTTCAAAAGCTCATGTCCATGGAGCTGGGATTAGCACTGGGTTACTGCCCCATACAGAGCCACCCACATAGTGTTCATCAGGCCCCCTGGCTGCTCAGGAAGCCATGACTCAGCTGGAGAAGCCAACTGAGTTGTGAGGTCTTTTAAGGGTAATTTAGCTGCACGTAGAAGTGCTGATTTATTCTTTTTTCCTCCTCCAGATAATGGACACTGTGCCTCAATGTTCCTGGATTAGTGACAGGGCTGTAGGCACTCTGAGATTCCTCACCCCTCCCTCCCGAGCTGTGTCCTGAAACATCTTTGCACACAGCTTCTGAACTCAGTTTTCAGAGTGCTCCTTTCCTTTTCTCTTAATTCCCTTCCAGTGTTGCTCATGCCACCTATGAGGAGAACCAGGAAGACCCAAGCCCAAGCAGAAGCGGGTCAAGTTTAGATTGGAGCAGGGGAATGGACCAGGAGAGCCACTTCTCCCAGAGCAGGAGATATGATGTAAAGCTTCATGAGTTTCTGAGTGTGGGAGGAAGTGAAGTTGAGCAGATGGAGCTGGAACACCAAATATGGCTGTGCAAAAACTGTCTTGCACAACTCTAGGGGGCATTCTGGACTATGACGTGAAAGACACTCCACACGTTATACAACACGCCACTTCTGATCTAACTAGTTCAATCGAATTTATTCCTATGTCCCTCTTACGAAAGAAAATGGAAGTTTTAAAAGGAATGATTAATCACAAATGTTTCCATTTTATGGTAAACCAACAAGGATTAAGGCAAAGATGGGCCAGTATTACTGAAAGGGCCAGTGGTGTGTTGGGACATGCTTATACCAGTTTCAAGGGCCAATTCTTAGTATTTCTAGCCACCTATGTGTTCATGACTTCATATCGCTAGCTTGAAACCAACCATAGTGGATTATTTACAGAAACTGGCAAGCACTGAAAATCAGGATCCTCTTACTACCCCCTCCGAGAACCAGCTGTTTAGCATTTAACAGCACACCACTGGGCATTAGCCACCTCTTGCCCTAGGTTCTCAATTTCTATCAGGACTAGGATCACTTAAAAATGTCTTTATTAATGGAATATTACTCAGCCATTAGAAACGACAAATACCCACCATTTGCTTCAACGTGGATGGAACTGGAGGGTATTATGCTGAGTGAAGTAAGTCAATCGGAAAAGGACAGTGTATGTTCTCATTCATTTGGGGAATATAAATAATAGTGAAAGGGAATAGAAGGGAAGGGAGAAGAAATGTGTGGGAAATATCAGAAAGGGAGACAGAACATAAAGACTCCTAACTCTGGGAAACGAACTAGGGGTGGTGGAAGGGGAGGAGGGCGGGGGGTGGGGGTGAATGGGTGATGGGCACTGGGGGGGGGGCACTTGACGGGATGAGCACTGGGTGTTATTCTGTATGTTGGTAAATTGAACACCAATAAAAAATTAATTTATTAAAAATAAAAAATGTCTTTATTTTCATATTTGCTCTCTTAAATGGAATTGTTGCTTGGTCCACCCCATAAAAGCTGTCCTCCTCCTACCTCACCTGAGACCCAGCCCTCTACATCTTTAATTCTTAGTTGATGAGTGGCTAAGGCAGCAACCTAAATTCTCTGTCTACATTAAACACATTATTACCAAGTGAATTTGACAGGCTATATTCCTGAACTGTTTTCAGGGGAGGGGTTCTTGCACAATCCTTTAAGTTTTTATAATTGACTGAAACTTTGTAAATCTGAAAAAGTTGATTCATAAAGATTTCAACTCAGTGTTTCTAAAATTAGCTAATTCTCTGAAGAAGAGAGTGTGATACCTATGTTTTGGAATAGCTACAGAGCCACTGATTCTGGTAATATTTGGTCCACATCAGCTCTAAGAAAGTACATTGATTTTTTTTTTTTTTTGTCTTTAAACTGTGATCTCTATTTAGTAAGAGTTCCCCCAGAGGCATCCAGAAAAGACTCTGATCCCTGCTACTGGATTTAGAAGTTATGTTTGTCTAACTTCATTGTCTGTTTGGTAAGCCATAATTCCATCGGTAATAAGCATTTACAAAGCACTTTAAAATTATTAATGAGTAAATTTACACAACTCGCCTTTCAGATGCTTTACAAAAAAGGAAATAGTTTAAAATTTTTTCTTAACACCAAGGACAGGAAAAATAAGGAGGAATTTCCAATGATCTGTGCCAATATCATTCAGCAGTTGGTTAAAAATGTGTGTAGTTCACAAGATGAAGAGAGAAATTTCCAGACCAGTGTATTTGGTCCAACTTTTCTCCTCCACTTACAAATGTTTTTAAGTTAGATTATAAGATACTGTTCAAAAATGGTTAATATGATTCAGACAATACAGTCAACTAGATATTTCTCCAGGTCAAAAAAATCATTTCGTTTGTTGTGTGTATTATTTGCCAGGCACTGTTATACAGATTCACACACATTCCTTCACCTCATTTCTGCAGGAATATTGGGAAGACAGCAGTGGCTGAGTTCACAGTAAGTGGCCCTCTTTGCTACTTGCGCTATTTCCATAATGTATGTATAATTTATATAAGTCATATCATGACCCCGTGCAACTGGAAAATTATAAATGGTACTAGATCAATATAATCCCTAAGTGGAAGAGGAATAGAAACATGTTCTTGATATCAAAAGCAAAACAAAGTTTGATCTTCAGTGATGAATGTTTCACTTGAGGGACCAGTAACATCCAGTTCCGTTTCAGTTTTGCAAGAGCTAAGCCATCTATTGGCTGCCTTTTCTAGCAACTGTCTTCAAGAATGAAAAGAAAAATTGAGCACACGATGTTGATTTTATTCTATAGGAACTTCCTGGGGAAGAGCAGGATTGGCCTATGTGGACCTGTGGAAGAAAAAAAAAGAAACTCATTCTTCCAGGAGGCAGTAATCGTTGGGGGCTCTTAAGGTACTGGAAATACAACAAACACCACAATCAATGAAAATGTGTTTGGATTTAACTGTCAAACTTGCCAAAGATAGAAAAAAATTGTATGTCTTCAAGAATAACAATATCTGAATCATAGAGTGCACATCTGTCAGATGTTCTTTCCCAAATGACCCAACTAATCCAAGTGCATCTCTGCTTACAAGTACAAAGCAAAGCCAAGTAAAGGGCCTATTAGGAAAAGAGAATAATTTTGCTGTCAAAAATTCATACTCTGCAAATCTCTTGGATTCAAGGCAAAGGGTAATAAAAGTGAGATTCTGCTTCTACTACCTTTGAAGGGATTATGAAACAAGCAAGACCTTTCAGGATTTGATGTCGTGAAAGTTACTTTCAAAGGTGAGCAAGTATCAGGCACTCCTTGGGTCTCCCCAGGAATGCAGTTGGCCCACAGTGGCAAGGAGTTAGCATCATACAGTCTCAGATACCTTTTCTGCTTTCCTTCTGACAACTCCAGCTTCTGTTTCATGGACAATTTTTATCTCAGTTTGCAAATGTACAAAATTAAGAAATAGCAAACATAGGAAAAAGCATAGAATTAGAAAGTGTTAGAGCAAGAGACACTGTTTCAGCAGATTCAGTTTTAGCCCTTCCATCCAAACATAAGGAGAATATGCATGAGGCTCATGATGAGCCCAGGTCACAGAACTCAGTGGTAGTAGTAACACTAGTTTCTAGGCTCTGCCTCTTGTGGAAACTCTCCCCTGTGCCTTGTCTCTCACAAATAAAACACTGCACATTTGAAATTGATAAAAATTCTAAAAGTGCATTAGAAAAGAAACTTTGGCAGCAATAGCCAAAGAAGCAAGCTGATTGACAAAAGTCGAGTTTATTTTTTTCTTCTTTTCAAACTTTCTTCTGCTATTCATAAGGTGCGCTGTACCCATTTATTTAACACTGAAGAGAGAAGGTCAAAATTCAGAGTAATTTACTGAGTGAAGTTTAGAGGCCTGGGGTACATTCTGCAATTCAGTTTGATCCTCAGAATAGGACTAAAGGTTTACCTATAACAAACATGAAATCTAATGAAAAGTAAATTCAACTGGAAAACCTACCCTATCATAAACATCTCTAAATATAATCATGCTTCCAAATGTAATATACCAAATATGATAAGAGAGGCAAAGTTCACAGCTCTTACATTCCTAACTAGCAAACAACATTTTTTAGGACCTTTTTGTAAGTTCTCACACCTCCCATGATTGAAAAGACAGATTTGCTGTGCCCTGATGACTGGAACATTTCTGCATGTTTTAGGCCCTTAGTGGAAAGTACTGAGGTGTACCTTTATAATGGAAAACACAGCATCACGATGCAGCAAACCTTTATAGCTAATTTGTCCTGCTACAGGTTTAAACCAAGAAGTTCTATAAAAACTGGTCACAAAAGAGGCTCCTGGCTAAAAAGAAAAGAAGTACAGATAAATCTTGCAGATGAGATGTCTTGGAACCCAGATTGCTATATAGCTTAAAGGGAATGCTTCCATCCTAAGAGCTCAAAAGCAATGAATATAAATAGCAGTGCATTTTTCTCTTCTACACCTTTTACCAAATGTCCAGTGAAGTTGCAGCTGGATAAGATGGCCATAAATCTGCTCCATTCCTGCTCTAAAATTAATAATGTATTTGTTTATTTTTCAACATGCTTCCTCATAAAAGTCCAGTATGGGAGGACAGAATTACTGAGGGCAAATTCTAACAATTCTACTTTCCTATCTTCCATTGCATAAATTCAGGTCACCAGAACACTTGAAGTAAGCTTGTTTTTCCTTAAGGTGAGAATCTGGAGCTGGCAGGCCAGAGAAAAACCCTGAACTCCACATGCCTCAAAGACCCTGTGTTCCTTCCATATATTCTGGATTTTATTGCTATTGCATTAACTCTTACGTGTAAAGTTTGCAGTGACCAACTAGACATGGATCATGTGGCTTATACAGACTAATGTCCATGTCCAAAGGAGGGGATAAGTGTGGGGTGATGAGCCTCCAGAACCCCAGGCCTGTGTTCCAGTTTTGACTCCAGATGATCACCAGGCCCTGAGTGATCACATCAGATGGTAGAGTGCCCCCCTAAAGGCTTCAAGGATTGGGAGGGAACAGGCCCAACCTGATCTGGCCCCTTTGGCAGCTGTTGCCCATGACATTTGGGAAAACAGAGAGTAAACATTCCAGGATCGCTTGTGAAGAATACATCAGCTTTGCCAATAGAGGGAAAACTGCAAACAATGCCAACCTTCCCCAAACTTAGGAAGGAACCCTGATGCTCTAGGGTGCAAAGCAACGCACTGCCACTTAGACTAAAAGTTGGTTACCTTTGGATGGGGCTTTGGAGTTTGCAAAGCGCCTTTACATTAGTTACGTGATGTTCCCTATGAGGATGCACACTGGAGCATCCCTCTAAGTCTCCCTCCTCCTCCCACCCGCTCCCCATACTCCTCATACACAGCCTTAGCTGATGCTGGGTGCAGAGCCACTCCCCTTCAGGCTAGCTCCAGTCTCTGTCTTCTAATCTGATTTTCAGCAACCCACTCAATCCTGATGATTGTTTTGGGGCCTCTTGAGTTTTTGCTCTTGGTCCCTGTCTCAGGTGGGGTTCTCCAGGCAGACACAAAGACAGGCATGAGATAGGTTCATTAGGGAAGGACGGCAGTGACAGGGAAAGGGGTAGACACAGGATGGAGTGGTGGGCGAGGTCACGGCATGACATGGGCATGTCCAAGTAAAGAATGCCCATGCGGAGTGTCATGTGTGGGGAAGAAATGCCCAGCCCCTCACACTGTGGCTTGCTTACTCACTGACTGAGAGCCACCCTCGTGGGGTCTGGCCCTCTGTCACATCCCTGACCAGCTCCACCAGGGGCCAGGTCACTGGCTGGAGCCACCCTGAGAATAGCAAGTCTTCAGTGGTCAGGCAATCACACTCCTCACAGCCAGGGGGCTTCCATAGGGCGGGCAGCATACCTGCACATCCGCCTCAGCTCTCAGACTCTGGATAAGGGCTCTTCTTTCTTGAAAGTCACTTTCACTGAGATTTGACAGAATCTTACAGGTAAGTAAACACAGATACAGAGCAGGGAAGCTCAGGCTTGAGGTAGCTGCACTTACCCAATAAAAAATTGAAGATCGGAAATGTGAAGTGATCGGTCCCCAGCCATACGACTGGTAGGGGACAGAGGCAGGATAAAGCAAGATGAAGCAGCAGAACGACTGCACACTTCCCTTCATAAAACAATATTTGCTGACCCTGCTTAAGGCTGTGGAGAACCAGCCCGGCTCCAGGCCACAGGCAATCTATGTGGCATGTCACTCCTCACAGTCTCAGCGAGACAGTATTGTACTCCTCATTTGAGTGACTGGAAAACTGGGTCTTGGAGAAGTTCAGAGATTTGATCCAGGGCACACAGCCAGTACTGGCGGAAGCTGGACTGAACTGGGTCGACGCCAGCGCCTGCGCTCGGTACCGCCATGTTGCCCTTCCTCACCATGGCCGTCGCAGTGGCACCCGATTCCTCTGACAGTGTTTCCCAAGCGTATACTTTTGGCTTCTGTCAAATGTGACATTTGGAGGACTATCAACTCAAGAAACTGTGCATAGCCTACAAGCACTACATGAGAAAGGAAAAGGCCATTTTCTGTGGTTAGGAAGATAACTCTGGCAAACACCCCTCGCGGGTCCAGAAGAGGCACACTTTGCCATTTTTCTACAGGCAAACCAAAAATGATGAAAATAAGCAAAAGATGTTAGAGATTTTTAAGCACCAAACGCTGCTTGATGGACTTTGCCAGTTTCCTAGAATATTTTATCCTGGAACAATTACAAAACACTCTTAGCTCTAAATACATGGGATTTTCCCTCAACTTTTGCAACCAAGATTGACTTCTTAAGTTGAAAGCTTGATGTGTCTGAGACCTTAATCAACACGTATTGATTGGACATTAACAGTTTTCAACAGTGTTATTTTTCATATCAACTGGGAATCATCAAATTTATTAAAAACTTTTAATAAGATCGACATGAGGCTGGAAATGATTGAGTAATTGTACAGGTGCTGAGCCTGTATCAGCCATTTTTATAGCAAGATCTGCCTTTTTTTTCAAGCTTGGTTTCACAGAAAAACAAACAACAATAATGGAGCATTTGCTAAACATTTCTAAGAAATCAACTCAAACCATGAAAAATAGAGTGGACATTTCCGGGATTCATTTTATTAGCCTGATCAGAAGATTAAAGACTGGAAAGACATAACAACTGTGGGAAAATATAAATTTGTGGCATTATCAAAAAGCAACATCACGGCTTACTTTTAATTAAACTTAAAACACAGACTCCACTATATCTCATAAGATTTTAAAGGATTAAATATGTGTTGTAGGCTTCAAGAAATAATCGTGGGTGTTTAAAATGAAAAGATTTCCCTTCTTTGTTGTTTTTACAAACTTTATAATACAAAGTATTTATTTCTAAAAGTAAGAATTCACAAATCCCCTTCAGGGATCATTTCTATCCACACACTTAATTCTCTTTAATTTGAGACTAGATGTGATGAAGACAGCCCCTCCTCCCCCCAAAAAGACAAAAATCAGACAGACCACACACCAAAACTACAGTAACGCCCGGCGACATTAAGATGCTATTCAGGCAAAGAATTCAACCATGCTAAAGCGATAAAAGCATTCCTGTGAGGTGCATGCATAGATCTTCACTGTCCCTATCCTGGCCTCAGATGACCTGAGCACATGTTCCTTTCTGTTTTAGACACAGTTCTAATAAACTAAGTCATCTGATCCCTACTTCATGACACTCGGCCAACCCTTCCCTTGTCAAAGCCTCGGGTCCATCCCTGAGCACTTGGCAATGGAGAGCTGGATAACTACTAATCTGTGCTGTGCAGTGAGGTGTGAGCCCATTGAGGCTTGGACTTATGTCAGATTTATCTCTACACAACTCGCACATAATTCTATCTCTTGCATGCGTAGATTATCAAGTGTTCAATGTGCATTTGCTGAGTGAGGGAGCTGATGAGAGAGTACATACAAATTTGCTTCAAAAGCTGGAGGGAAGGAGATCATGAAGTCGCTGGTGAATGAAAAAGGAAGAGAAAAACCGTTGAAAACACACACAGAAACTGCCAACAGGGAGGCGTGGGCGAGACAGCAAGAGGCTGGCAGTGCTAGGACTCACCATCTACTTGTCTGAGACAATCACAAAGTTTCTGGGGGACTCTTTTTTCTCACCTATAGAGTTAGAATGCTAATGTCTACATTGCTGAGTCATCATAGGAATTGGAAATATCTTGAATAAAACAATCAGTGTATTTCCTCATGCATATGTACTTGGCTGGCTCTAATTTTTTTAAGTGTAACTTTTGTCTTTTCTTTAAAAAGAAACATGTCTATTTAGAGAGTTCAAAAGTAAATAATTTTAAGCTGAAAAGCAAACCCATCCATAACTCAATCATAATCCCAATACAGAGAGGTCAGTGAGCATTTCAGCATTTCTTCTTCTAGTCCCACATTCCTTCCTTGTCTCTTATCTGTTTATAATCATCCAAATAGGGATATGATGTACCCTAACACTTTCTGACCCAGCAGCATACAAACACCTTTTCACATTATTACATGATCTATATCATTATTGTTTAAGGATGCACTCCATTACATTGTTGTGATATGGCTTAGCTAAATAACTTCCTGTTTGGGGACACCAGTGTAGGTCATTTTTACTTTTCAATTATTATAAATAAAGCTGAGGTAACTACTCTTATACATGTAAGTGTTATTTTTAATCATCATTGGCTGAGTTCATTTTGTTTTACATAGATAGCAATGTCACTGAAGGCAACCCAATTATATATTTAGTATAAAGCTCATGTACCTAATAATAACCTGGATTATTACATTTATTTGGTCTTTTGTCCTTTGCTAGGCGCTAGAGATCCAAAGATGAATAATTTAGCCCATCCACACATTGCACTCCTTTGTCATTTGAGGGAAAGCATACACTTCAAAGAGCTTTCTACCTAAAATATGTAAATGAGGAAAATCACGTATTCTTTGATCCTGACAGGACAAAAGGAGACAAAGTACCCATGAACATTCAACATGGTAGGAGATGGTACAGGAGTTAAAAGAAATCATCATGACCTAATGCAATGGAGAGTAAAAATACTGAGTATTCTATTTTGAACAAATTATTATCACTCACTGCAATTTGATTTGCACTTTCATTGTATCTAGTTGATAGCTTTGTTCTGTCTTCCCGTACCAAACTTCCCACAATCAGGTCATCTTAACTTTCTGTAATGTCAATACCTGAGTTTCATGCCTCCATGATTAACATTTTTCACTTTCATCTTTTAAGAATAATTTTAGCTATTTATTTGCATATAAAAAAACAGTTGAAAGGAGTATTTCAGACACTCCACATGTTTTCTGTAAAAAGAACCTTTTTTCTTCAAGACTCAACAAAACAAAGTGCCAATCTGTGCTCACCAGACATGCATAACTTTATTCAGGAGAGAATTTGCACATGGCATAATTTGTGCCTACGTGAAACCAAGATCTGTGGTACGTAGTATAGACTGTAAGGGTACAAACAATAGCAGACATCACTTGACTCATTCACTCTGAAATATCTTTCCCTGTGCTTTTTAATGCTGTAAGAGACTAAGATTGTATTCCTTTTGAGACCCTAACTAAGAGTTATAGGAGAGGCCATATTCTTGAAAGGAGAATGTGAGTATATGGAAATCATGTTCGAGTAGATTTTTAGAATATTAAAGTTTGATACAGCCAATGGATGTTTCCTTAAATTCGGGTGAAATGGTATGCATGTAGAGCTTTGATACAAGTTTGAGAACATTTCTCCACCATAACCCCCATCAGATTATCATTCCAGAGAGTCTTAAATAGACAGCAGCTGAGCGAAGAAATAATCAGCAAAATTGAAAGTAGGTTAATAGAGATTATCCAATAATCTCTATAGAAAGAATAGAAGAGAAAGTCAAAAGGAGAGAAAGAAAAAGAGTGATACAGTAATCTAGTGTGAAGCTCAAGAGTCACCATTTCTAACAAGCTCCCAGAGGAGATTGATGCTACTGGCCACCAGCCACTCTGAGCAGTCAGGTTCTAAGTTCAACTTACTTTTGGACTGTTTGTTTTAAAAAAAAAAAAAAAGAAAGAAAGAAAGAAATGTGCAAGCAAACAAATAATGCAAAACATGGTTTATTTTTTTTTCTAAATCTTAGCTGTTTGATAGCATTTCTTGGGAGATGTTGTGACGTAGGGTATTATAACAAGTTTAAAGAAAAACAAGGATATATAGTTTTAAACATCTGTCTCTTGTTTAAGTTGTTATGGACAAGCAATCAAGCAGAAAGTTGTGTAAGGGGAGTGTATAAAAACTGATTACTATGATAACTGTGATTATCGTCTTACAGATGAGAAAACTAAAATTTAGTGACATTAATAATAATTATTTAGGGGCCCCTGGGCAGCCCAGTCAACTGAGCATCCAACTCTTTATTTTGGCTTAGTGTTGAGGCAATTTCTAAACAATTTTTAAAAATATGTGTAGTGGAATCACTTTTTGGCCAAAGGGACAAATAGACTCCATTCTCCAGTAACAGTAATTTTTTCTTTCAATATGTTTGTAATTGACATCTTTACTAATTCAGCCTAACTTTCCCATCTTAATCTGAACAGCGGATGTCTTATAGTGCTTCTAATTGGATTCATCTTAGCTTCCTTTTCTTACAAGGTGAATTAATCAGCCCCATTGAGATAACAGTGATCAAAATTCCATGACACCTGCAAATGAGCATTCAGCACCAGTCAAAGGATGTCATAAATATAATGGATCATTACCCATAAACAAGAGCCCATTTAGTCACTTTGACCAATGCCATGTGCTCACTTAGACTTGTCTAATGCAGAGAGGCATAAGGCAAGCATGAAGGAGGTCACCCACAAAGATTACTATCAGCAGTATGCCTGCCAAGAAATAAACTCTCTGAAAATTAACTAACTCTCTCCTTCATATTTATTGCCTATTCTACTAATGCACAATGCATTAGCCCCAAGGCTCTAGGATCAATAGTTCAATTGTATAGATTATAAAACATTTTATGTATTCTTTTTCTGGTCAACATTAAATTTCTAGGATTGCAGTTAGAGTAACTTCAACTTAGAAATGATTTGGCCTTTGAATCAAAAACATTTGTCCAAAATGTAGCACATAGAACTTGACATCAAATATTATCTTAGATTGATTTGCCTTGGGCAATAGCAGATTGTGCAGAATGTGTTAATATGGTTTCTACCTCCCTTGAAAAGGCTTTAGAGATGAATCTATGCACAACCAAAGAAGGCCTTGGTTTTTCCTCCTTTAATAATTCATATATCAAAATACTCAAGCCAAATTGTGTGGGAGAATAAAAATAGAACAACATGAAAACAGAGAGTGCTTTCTACTCCTTGTCATTAAGTCTAGTTGAAAGTTTGTAGAACGAAAAAGAATGAAATTTCATGTCTATACCATGGAAATAAGAAAATTAACATTTCCTAGTATCTTTGTAATCATTTTGATATGACATTTCTTTTGTATTATTAAGATAATGAACTACCCTGCCTATTTTGGAATGTCATGGAGGTCAAATGCAATAATAGATGGAAAGGTGCTTTGTAAATTCTAAGTGTACACATTAAGAATATTATTATTAGAGTATAGTAGAATATTAACAGGGAAATCTAAAGTAAAACACTTTAATCATTCTTGGTAATTCAAGATTAGTATATGAAAACCAACGTCAAAGAGAATAGAAAGCCCTCATCTTTCAAAGTGTTTATTTTAATGTTTTAATTGATTTAATTAAATTAATTAAATTTAATTAGATTTAAGGCATATTTCAAATATACACACAATATACCTTCTAAAGATGAAAGTGGGTTATATTTCAATGGAATGAATGTTGGGATGATATTCAGAAAATAGTAGATTGGTATAGCCAAAGTGGGCCTCATTTGAATTCTAAGAATTTTCAATCAATTAAAAAAAATAACAAAATACCATGTGTAATCAGTACTGTGATTCACAGGATCTGTGTAACAAAAATGAATTAGAAGCCCAAGAGAAATCTAATTATTCCTGGAATTGAGATAGAAAGGCATTTCTATGTTCTATTTAAAACATGGGTTTTAAAGAATCTTTTATGAGCAATTTCTTCCACAATATCTTTATAGTAAATCCAACAAAGTTTTTCATAGAGCTATTTCCTACAATGTCCCTCAAATATCAAAACACAATGTAATAAAAGCAATTATTTTTTTTCTCTTTGTGGTGGGGAGAAGTGATGAGCAGGAAATGGAAGGAAGAGGAGATATCCAAAATACTGCATCCATAAACAGATCTCTGTTATGGACAGATTTAATCCAAGTATAATATGTTAGAAGGTTCAAATCAGTAATTCTTAATTGAGGTATGTATCAGAAGTGTCCTAAGACACTCAAACTCCATATGTCTAGGATCTACACCAGAGGTTCTGATTGAATAGATCTGGAGTGGAGATTTGATAAAGCTCACCATGGGATTTCAACGTGCATACGTAAATAAGGACTGCTGATTTAAAGGAATGAATGACCTGTCTTCTTTTCAACAAATCTCTATGTTTAGACAGGTATTTAGCAGCAAAAAGTTCAAAGTCCCAGAAAAAAATATTATGTCCCTGATCTTCTCGATACCCCCCCCCCTTTTTTTTTAAATGTTCCTAAAATACTCTTCACCCCACACCAACCTGTGATATGACCTGGGAGGCTGACCACTATGGATTGTGTCAGATTTGGCTCACCATTGAATTTGCCAATGAGAAGCACTAGCTGGTGACTAGAAAGGACAAGGAGAATGAAGACTAGCATCTATTCATTTGGTTTTTTGAGTTACATGGACTTGCTGAGGCTCTTGACAATACAGCTCACCCCTTGCACACTTTCTCTCTTCCATGACTACATGCCCCACTTGTCACTTCATATCCAGAGCAGTAATGGCTCCCAAAAAGTATCTGCTCTAGGATACTGCTCTTTTGAAATTTCCCAACACTTTGACTGTATCTTCACCAGATACAGTGAGACACCAGTCTCTTTATTAAGCTCCATGAAAAGTCCTCAAGTTGAATGTGCCATCTGTTTTCTATGGGATCTGACAAACTTTAGATAAATCTTAGACTCTAACCTTTTGTATATTGATGATATTTTTAGAGTTTAGGTATACAAACCACAAAGAATAGGGTAAAATAATGGGGAAATGGGGAGAGCATGTAAAGTATAGTATAGAATATGATATGTAAAATATAGTAAAAGCTATGACATTTAAAGTATGTATATTTTTAAAATGTTCATTGAAAATAAATAAATCATGTACATTAACCAAAAATGTATTAAAGGCTTTTTATGATTGTAATTAATTGATATTTCTGAAAATTTAAAGATATCATATTGCATAAATCTTAAGTATTTAGCAGTGTAAACACACTAATATAAAGCTAACAACTGGGACACCTGGGTGGCTTAGTCAGTTAAGTATCTGCCTTCAGCTTAGGTCATGATCCCAGGGTCTTGGAATCAAGCCCCCAGTCAGGGTCCCTGCTCAGTGGTGAGTCTACTACTCCCTCTCTGACACCTCCAACTGTGCTCTCTCTCTCTCTAAAATTGATAAATAAATGAATAAAACAAAGCTAGCAATTTTCAGTTGGAATATTTGAATTTAGAAAATAAATACATTTTCTTAGGTATGACCAATGGATCACTTTTCAGTTAAAAAAGAAAGGATCTTTCTTGATGCATAAGAAAGGTGGCAGTTTCACCAGCAGAAACCAAGGTGGTAAGTGATCTCTTTTGAAAAGTTTTCTCAGACATCTGTCTGCTTTTGCTATATCTTTGTTTGTAACACAAAACTTATGAAATATTTACAACATGAAGTAGCCCTAAATCTCCCAGTTGATATGATGATGATGAAGAGATTTGGACATCAGACGGCTGTTGGATTCTACTATCTTCGAGCTTCTTCTGTATAAATGGTTCTAATATTTAGATCCCCAGCAAAGTCATCTTCTATTTGTACAGCGTAGGTCTCTTGTTGTGAGTTGAATTTACATACTTGAAGAATCAACTGAGTAATATTTATATTTCAGCCATTTCTATGAAAAATCCAACAAAGACACTGGCTAAAATGAACCAGAACCAATACTACTAACTAGTGGCAAATGCCAAGTCCATCCACACAAGTAGAACTAAGAATTTCACTGGTCTGAATCCAGTAAGGACAGCACCCAAACCCACACTCCACCCTAGGAATCTGTGGGCGACATTTTCAACACAGTTGAATGAGACCTATTTAGAAGGTCCCAGTCTGGGTCACTGGTCTCTCCCTCTAACATCTTGGATATTGTTCATTTGTGGTACTCTAAAAAAATAAAGCAAAAACAAAGTTTCAAAATTTTCATTCCAGCACTGTTTTTGTTGCAATAGAATTAACTGAATAAAATTCTTCTTTCCCATTATTTTTATTCTGGGAACACATTTTATTTTTATCTAGACTCCTTTTGACTAGCCAGGATTTCTTCCTTGAATTCCTTTCTACTACTTTTCTATGCTGGGTCTTTTGGGTTTCATGATTGTCTCCCATTGAGTGTATTTCACTGCAAGGTTTTTACCTAACCTGTTAGTGTGGGGTATGAGGACTCTCAGCCTGATTGCTGACACTCAGAGTGAGCACATTTCCCATTTGGTGCATAATAGCTAGAGCCATAGGATCAGGAACAGCAATGAATACTCCAGTAACCACTTCCAGAAAATCAATAAGTTTTTTTTTTCTCAACTACCCATAACATCTTAAGGAGCCCCTTTCCCAACATATTACTTAAAATAAAGATTCGAGCAATCTTTCATGGTGCCTTGACAATGTGACACTGACCAAACAGAAATAGCCAATTACAACTTTCCAAGAATGCACACTACACATTGATCATACATACATTTCAAACAAGAAAAAATATATATTGTGGATATGCACGCATTCAACACTGTCCCTACTTACAGTATCAACTTGGAAATGTGTGAGGGGATCCTTGGAAATGATAAAGACAAGTCAATTCAGCTAAAGAAATTTTGAGGACAAACAGGGATCAAAGGAAATGAGGAATGAAAGATTGGTGAGCAGAGAACTTCCAACTTTGATAGTGCAGACATGGAGTGTCATTTTTTTACCCTTTGCAAAGGCCGTGAAGGTTAACTTTAGGAGGTATTTCCACTGGAGATGGAGGAGGGAAAAAGAATGGATAGAGTATATAAAGGTATGAAAACGAAACAATTGTAGAGGAGTGGGCTTCTCCCAGACACATGGTGCCTTGGTCCCAGAGCAACACCTTAATGGAGGATTCACCTTCCATGGTTGGGGAAGTGAAAGCCAAGAACATGTGCCATAAATGGAGGCAGTTGCCCCCTAACAGGAAAACAGGGTTCTAATAGTTCCTCAAGCCCTGTCATGATTCACCACCCCTATGGGGGGAGGTGAGCCATGCTGACTTGAGGTAAAATAGTTTTTAGCTAGGAAGAGTCAGCAAGGTCAGGCTGGACTGGGGAAAGATTGCAGTTTGGTTTTCCAAATGGGCACCTGGGTGACTCAGTTGGTTAATCATCTGCCTTCACCACAGGTCATGATCTCAGGGTTCTAAGATCAAGTCCTGTATCAGGCTCCCTGCTCAGCAGGGGGGGAAAAAAAAGACTGCAGTTTGGTATTCCAGATGCTGTGTGTGTCTATGTGTGTGTTTGTGTGTCTAGATTGTGTTTGTCTGTGATTGTGTGTGTGTCTCCTGCTGTGTGCATGTGTGTGTTTATGCACACCGCAGAATATGAACTGAAAAGACTATCACATAACAGCTGTTAATATTAGCTTGTTCTTGATGCTGTTAGTTAAGGATAACACCTCTCCCTTTTATTTTGATTTCCTCTGTTCAGGAAATGTTTGACTACCTACTGGTTGCAGTAGGAATGTGATGGTATGGCTTTTTGCGTCAGCCCAGAATCCTCTCCCTGGTGAGCCTGTGCCACAGCCCACAGCTTAGAGGCAGGTGGGGGTGAGCAGGAGGCCAGTGGGGGGCCTGGGGAGCACAGTTTAGGGAGGCACTCACTCTCAGGTGTACAAGTGTTGATGTCTTATTTGCCTCACCTTCATCATCCTAATTAGTTAGCATTTCCCAAGTGAACAATAATCCTTTGAGGCACTTCAAGGAAAAAAAAAAAAAGTGGATCTTCTCAGAGAATAAATGTAAGAAATTTTGCATAGTTAACACAGCTAAGAAACTTACTCGGCAAATGTGTGAATTAAAAACTTTAAAGTCTAGCAATAGAAAAATAAATCAACCTCACTTGGCCTTAAGTCAAGTTTTCCAAACTTTTTTGCTACCTTTTTTTGTTCTTTTTCAAGGAATTTGTGTCGGCATCTTGTAAATACTCACTGGGAAGTAATAGGTTTGGGTTAAGTTAATGTGGTTCCAGGACTCTTCAGACAGATGCTTCCTAGAGTCTAGTTGCTATTGATCTTGAATAATTCCTCAATTCAATCTTCTTTGAAATAATAGAATTTCCTCCAAAAGTCTGAGGTCAGAAATCCCAACATCCTACAGGCTTCCACCCCACTATGATTAGCATGTTTCTGTAACTCTCATAGTAGACATCTGTGTGTAATTACCATTTATCCCCACCAGTCCCAGCAATCCTGAAGAACTCCAGATCTACCCTAAACTCAGTTCTTAGACTTGCTCTCATCAGCATTTTTATCTACAACAAAACAAAGAAGTTGACTTCAAGTCAAACAAACTTGCAAATGACTTGGGGTAAGGAGAAATAAAAATGCTCACTTATTTGATGGTTGGTTATACTCTTATTAGATGCAAGAACAGCTGGATCTTATGGACAGAATTCAACTATAATAAACACAGGTCGTGCAATTGGTTCCAAACCAACCAACCAACCAGCCTACAAAACAAATAGGACAGGTTAAGAAGCAGTATGTAAAAGGTCTAGGGAGGCCTCAGTTTAGCTCAACATAAGAGAGTGTTTCTAAAATTACAATGAAAAGACACTATAAGGAGCTAATGAATTTTCTACCACCAGAGTCATTTAAGCAAAATATTGTACCTGGGACAAATAGCATAGTGCAAGTGGAGATACTGAAGTAGAGCCTAAAGAGTAAACTATAATAAGAAAAGTAACTCGGTATCACACGTGACATAGGAATTGGGGAGGTGGATGCTCATGGTAGGAGATCAGCCTTGACAGAGCTCCTTTAATCACACATGAACAGCTTTGAGAAAGGGAGAATCAAGAAAACCAACCGAACCAAAAAAGAGCTATGATTACTGACGGTGTTTGAGGGGGGTTGCCCTTACTCAACTTAATTGCATCATTGATTTCTGCTAGCAGGCATGCATGCAAGGGGTTGGAAGCAGAAGGAGTGCAGTTCTCTGGGAAGCCTCTTCTGTAAACTGGAGAGGACTCACTGAATCACTCACCAGAAGAGCCTTTTTCTGGAAATGGTCCAGTAGTTCCTATTGAAATCCTGTGTCCCTTGACTAGGAATCAAACCTAATGGTCTCAGTGGAGAACGTTGTTTAGTGACAAACGCCCCTCACTGATTCCAGAAGCACTTGCAATCCTTGATGCGTGCACCCAGATGCTGAATATCAGGTGTGGAGCTCACCCAGCCTGCAAAGAAGAAAGGGAATTGCACAAGGAGATAGAAAAGATTCCACTTCCCAAGTTCAATGACTTCGCAGAAGAAAGAACAGGCCAATTTTCCTCTATGGTCAGTCTCAGCAATGATGGGCGTAGAATGAAGAAAATGGGGCTAAGTGACAGCAGAGGACATTGGATTAAGCTGGGTGCCTTAGACATAACCCTCGGGTTATATGCATAGAATGGCAGCCTCTGCCTTAGGGATAAAATTTTTTGGAGATTGAACATTCTTCCCACATTGTTTTAGATGCTAGTCCTCCGGCTCTCTGATAAAGTAGATACCTCTAACATAATCCACTTTCTTTTGAGGGACTTCTAGAGATGATGCTGTGTTCCCTTAAATCATAGGAGATGTAGCTTAAACGATTCCTCATATGAAAGGAGAGGAATAAATTTACCCATAGCTGTTTGTATTCCTTTCCAAACAGATGATTCCATAAAACCATGCATGGGAGGTTTTAACCAGGAGGTGTGAGGGAGAGAAGCCGTAAATCACAAGCCAAATCTATCCACAAGGGTCCTGAATAACTTCAGCTACATCCTCAGAAATGCCTGGAATTCAATAATGTGTGTGTGTGTGTGTGTGTGTGTAGGGGAAAAGTGGGAGAGTGAGAGCTTTTACAACTACATGCATCAAAATTCTAATCCATCTCCTTGTGAAGGGGGGCAGGTGGCAGAAAGAAAGGAGCTGGGGTAAGCTTCCACACACACCAAGAGATAACCCTGATGGGATAGTGTTACAACTGGAAACAGAAAAGATGCATTTTTTAGAACTGTGGCCCTATGGAGTATTGCCAGCTCCTTGAGAATTAAGAATGGCTAAGGCCAATTGAGACCTGGTGATAATTTCAGAGGATCCAGTCTCAATAGGAGAGTCTGCAGTTCCAGGAGAACTGCATGGCTGCTCTGTGTAACCTCTCAAGGATCACACTGCCCTGCTTTTCCCAAGAACCTATCAGATGCAAAAGAACATGGGTACCATTGAGAAGCAAGCAAAATGTTCCTCAACGAACTTAGTTACGGCTACCCTGGGAGACCCTAAATTGTTCATTGGACTGTTTTCCAGGCTAACAACATCTATTGAGCTTCCCTTTTGTAAAAAGGGAGGCAGCAGGAAGGTTTTACAGACTATATAACTGTGACATTCTTCTTGAGAAAAGAATGAACAATACTATAGGGAAGAAAAGTCACATGTAGGCAGAATAGAATTAGTACCACATACAAAACATAACTACTTTTTCTTTCCATGGAACATCCTAGCTTAGCAAAAGATGTATTTTGAGGCATCTGTGGCCATACCCAAACATCATCTACAATCCTCAACTTTATGGATATTAAACATTCTTATCCCTTAGAGAGCCAGAGGAGACAGAGCATATAAATGTGTGCTCTTGTTCAAAAATATGTTTGAAAGGGGAGAAGAAATTCCAAAACTAATGGTCATCTGCATGATTTTACTTTTGGGTTCAAAAGCCTGAATTACGGCCTGTTCTCAAGACCATGGCTGAAGTGTTTATTAGTCTGGGCCGGCACACGGGGGCCCTGACTAAGATGTTTCTTGAATGCCAAGGAGTACAGCCGCCTGTGCACAATCCAATCCTCACTCATTATTCCTAGAAAATTCTTGCAATCACCTTAAGAGCCCTTGGTTTTCTCAGCCTCGCAGCTCTGATTCTCTCGTCAGATCTTCTGAGTGCAACCTGCTGCCCATGGCTGAGAGACAGGGTGGGCGCAGGCCATGAGTCATGCTGATAAAAGTGCACGTCCCTACTTGAGCAGACCAGACGAAGGCAGTGAAATAGAAAGGCAGCCAGTCTCCTGGTCTGAATACCAAACAGTTCCTCAGAAAGGATAAAAGACAAATGCAGCCCATAGGATTTATGGCAGAGGTGCTCAGGAGAATAGGAAAACAGGAGCCTTCTCATTCGGGGCAGCGATGGTGGCAGTGGTGACAGCATTGGGGTCAGCCATGAAACACTGCTAAGATGGGAAAATGGGGGCGAGACATGCCTTCACAAGCAAAAAAAAAATGACTTTAAAAGAATTCCATTTGAAGGCATGTGAGAATGAATTCTTGGTGGAATGAGAGAAAGGAGAAATAAACATAGATGCACTCTACAGAAATATAGTTAAGGATAACAGTGCTGTGGGTATGAAAGGAGAGTAGTGGTACCAGCTCCTAATTTTCCATTTGAAACAGAAAATCTTGGAAATAGTACCAAGCACTTGGCATGGATCGATTTCGAGCTTGGTTCATGACCTAAGTGTTGGAATGAACTAGAAAATGTGCTAATTTCTCATGTAATCTGTGGGCTTTTTGAGGATTGAAATTTGCTCTTTTTCTCTCTCTCTCTTTCTGCCTCTGTGTGTGTGTGTGTGTGTAGGTAGGTGTTTCACTCCTTTAGAAAACATTTTTTCAGGAAAAGCATTATTTTGTGAACCACTTTTCAAATAGTTAACACCACAGCATCTGCTTATGAATCTGAATCCCTGCTTTTTAGGCCCTCACTTTCATTAATTGTGAAGGAAGGGTCCAGGATTTTATCTTACAAGAGAGCAAGTTAGCTTGATGCTGGCAGAAAACACAATGCTTATGGGTCAGAGACAAAAGACTTTATTGCTTACAGCACAGCGGTCATAAGATCATCAGCACATTTGTGAGTTTCTCTTGCTCCCCAAAATCCCAGGGGGCAATGCAAATGGGTCCAAGTGGCTGCGTGCACACAAGGAGAGAATTATGTTACAGGAGAGGAGCCCTGAGCTGAGGGAATCTGAATCTCTCATCATCGGGAGTAAGGATGTCTGCCCTTTGCCCCAGAGAGAGATACTGTCTCATTCCTCCAAGGCCGTTGGCTGTACAAACATCATTGAAACCGTAGTACAAAATGAAAATAGTCAAAGTTTCTCCTCACAGATGTGTAGAAATGTGACAGATCCATGGAGAAAAGTCTCCTGACAGCTGTCATCTCAAGTTTTACAGAAATCCCTTCCCCTTTCTGGATCACATATTTTCATATTTTTAAACAAAGGGGTTACACTGGATCAAATCTAAGGTCATCTCAAGGCAATATAATTAAGACGATTATTTCTTACTTTTTTCTTGGAAGAGTTTCAAAAAGATTCTGCTATTTCAAGGTCTTATAATCTCAGGAAGTCATGCTTGCTTCCAAATGATTGCTGCTGGCATTTAAACACATTCACACACATACACATACATACAGAGAGTGTTCATACCTGAGAGAGAATGATGTTGCTTTTCTCATTTTATTTTTTTGTAAAAGCCAAGTGAAGTGGAAGCTAATAGTAAAAGGAAAATTGAGCCATAATTATATATATATATATATATATATATATATATCATGTCTTTTCCTACCACTTCAGATTCATTGGCAACACATTTTCCTTAATCTGAAGTCATATAAAATAGTCTGTGAGTTGATCTTTGTTGATTTTATTACTTTTTATCTTTCTTCCCCCCTCACCCTCAATAGGAACTTGTTCTGGGAGTGGAATAATTTGTTGAAATATGAGCTTTGCAAGAAGAGCCCTGCTGATCCCTACAAAAGAAGCCAGGTTACCAAGCAAAGACCTAATGCATCTGCTACAAGTCGCCTGGTATCTTGCCAGTGTCAACCACAAAGTGCTCATGATGGTAGCAGATCTGATACCTCTGAGCTAGGTGGCTATTCTAACCTGCTGACATTGGGCTCTCAAGGGTCACCTTCAAAGTCTGTATTTTCCTCTGCAGACCAATGTACCTCTGTCCCAGCTTCCATTTCTATAGAACTCTTATCTATTAGAGTTTGAGAACTCCATAGGAATCATCAGTCTCTGCCAGAGTTTTCCTCAAGTGAATATTAGCAGAAGGTTCCCTAGGGGTAGGCACTGGAGACTTTCAATATTCAGGACCACTGGGAACACTCTGTCCTACTCTATTCTTGAGCTGGTCTTCATTGCATCAGCCAGTGAGGACTGGATTGTATCACACTGCTTCATCTCAATATTGGTGTGGCTGGATTTTGTCCTGGATACCTTTATGCTCCCTATCCCCATCCCAAATTGCTGCAAACTTCTGTCTCTTCCACAGTGCTTATTCTACTTTCGTAACAAGGTTTTTTGCCTCAACACAATGGTTATCATTATTACCCTCTTGCTACATGTCTGCCAGAGCTGATATGTATAGTCATACAAATTTTGAACTTTATCACTCCGCAGGGCACCATCAGATAGGCCCCTGCCCAGATTTGTGCAGCACCCAATCTACACAACCATACATGGTGAGCTTTCTGGCATTTGCTCATCACTGTACATGCTGTTGCTCATATAATCCTCCTAATAGCCCTATAAAGTAGATGCTATACTTTAGATTCTCACAGAACACTGACTCCAGAGAGGCTAACTTCCCCAGGGATTAATAGTTACTAGATGACCAGATCAAGATGCCTACCTTGACAATTAGATGGCAGGTTATCAAACTTTTTAAAGGCTAAATAAGCCTTAGTTCAAGTGAATCATGAGCAGAAACAAAGAAAACCTAGAAGAGAACAATGTTAAGCAGTGTCTCTTTGGCCAGTCCTTTCTCTCTCCATCCCAGGCCTTCCCTTGGAAGCCCTTCAGATATTATCTAGGTTTCATAAACAATCTTTGTCGGCTGGCTTTTTCCTGGTCTAGACTGAGGAATCCACTGGAATCCCAGGAGGGTTACCTATTAGAGTGGCCATTTGCATGGCTCTTGATAGTCTCCTCTCTATGCATCTAGAAATTTCTGCCTCCTCCTTGCAGTAAGCCCTTCCCATCTCCCAGATGCTGAGTATATCACACTAACAGGCCTTACCACTTGTTGAATTTCACTGAAACCAAGACAAATCCACCTCCCTGTCCACAGCATTAGATCACCAATCAGCCTGAATGAGACTAAATTCCCCAAATCCTTTGGACACAGACACCTGAATGACAACCTATTTTCCAGCCCCGTGTAGAGCCTCAGAGGATACAGACAACTACAGGCATTTTGGTACCTGGCTACCTCGCGTCGTGCCATCTCCTCTCGCTGGAGCCTGAACTTCCCCTTGACCTAAAGCAGGGCCATGGTATATCAGGGCCAACCTTCTAAGAGGAAGTCTCTTCATTAATTCATATAAATTAATGATGAAATTGATGTCAGCCTCTCCGGAGAAGGAAATAAAGTACAGAAACACTTTCCCCTTCATTTGACTACCACCTGACAACCCATAGTCTGGGTTCCCCACTAGTATCCCAGCTCTCTGATTCCACAGGATGGACTGTGTGCCCTGTGGAGAACCCTTCCCTCTCTCATCATAGTGTTTACTCTCTGTGTTATGGTCCTCTGCTTATTGATTACTTCTCAACTCCATGGGAAAAAGGACTTTGCCTATCCAGTATTACCAATCCCTGCTCTTTACTGGACGTATAGTAGGTGCCCATTAAAACTCTGTTGAGTGAATGAACTATTGTGAATTATCGAGTTACAAATACTACTTTATGGCTTATATCTCTAGTCACAATATGAATAACTACATATTCAAGAGAGTTTTACTTTGCATTTTTAAACGTGTATTAAATTTGGAAGAATCGCTTTTGATTCTGTTTTTAAAGATGTGACTGGCATTTGGTTCTTCACAGACAGGAAAATGATAAAAATGGGTTTGAGTTTACTTAACCCTTCAAAGGAAGGAATTGGTCACCTGTCTGTATCCGGGTATATTCTTGAAACTATCAACCCCTCAAGGACTTTAATAAGATGTTTTTCAAATATTTTATTTTTTAAGTCATGCTACACCCAATGTCATGCTCAAACTCACATCCCTGAGATCAAGAGTTGCATACTCTACCAACTGAGCCAGCCAGATGCCCCAAAGACTTCAATAATATTTTTATTTTTATTTTTTTTAATTTTTTTATTTATTTATGATAGGCACACAGTGAGAGAGAGAGAGAGGCAGAGACACAGGCAGAGGGAGAAGCAGGCTCCATGCACCGGAAGCCCGACGTGGGATTCGATCCCGGGTCTCCAGGATCGCGCCCTGGGCCAAAGGCAGGCGCCAAACCGCTGCGCCACCCAGGGATCCCAGTATTTTTAAACAAATCTTTTAAATTTGCTTCAAAGAATGTGTTTTGTTGACTTAGCTTATCATCCATTTTTAAAAGTTTTTAGAAATTTGATGTAAATGTAAAGTTTATGTTTCATTTAACCCTAACCTCCAGCAATCAACATTTCATTTACCAAAAATAAAAACCCCAAACCACACATACACAAAACCCAAATCTGATAGCAAGGATTTGTTTTTAACGCCACCTAAGATTTTTTTTTAACTTTAAAAATATTGAGTTTGAAACCCTCAAGTTGAAAATAGCTTTAAATTTGGCAATGTGTGTCCTTGTCTTGGTGCTACATAATTGTTTTTTTATCCCAAATAATTTTTAAAATTCCCTGAAATGAGGCCCTACATTGTCTTCCTCCCAAGTGTGACCTAGGCATAGAGTTTGAAACTCAAATTACAGACTTTCTTATTACAAAACAAGCACAGGTGATGTAGATACTCGCTTTGATCTGTCCAAGGCTCAGACACAGAGAGTGGGAAACATTTGAGTATTGAGTTTTGTCCACTTTGACTTCCCCTTGACAAACTCGTTCTCACATTATTTCCAGAGACAAATATTTTGAAAGTGAAGAACACAAGAGGTTGCTAAATATTAGCTTTCAAAGGCTTGGAGTCACATGATATTTGCTTGGGTGACCTCTTCTTCAAGCCTGTATAAAGAATCATGTTTACTCTTGAACACTCTTCAGAGCTGAGGCGCTGCTGGGTAAAGAAATATGCAGAAAAGAATGTAAACATCGTTGGGACTTGCTTGGTTCTGTGGATGTAGAAATCTCTGCTTGGTTTGGGAAAATCAGAAAAATGGAGAAGTAGAGAATGTGAAACATAAGATTTCAGGGCAAAGATGAAGTCTTACATGAAATTCAAAAGTAATATCTAACAAATACCTTCCTTAGCCTTGATTTTCTGCGAGATCTGAGATTACCATTCACTACAATTTAAGAGCACATTTTCTAGTGGTCTAAAATAACTGTGAATTATCAAGTTTACCTTAATCTACAAGCATGAAATTATAGGTGTAGAGAATCATAGTCTTAGTTTCATTTAGGTTAACTCAAGTATAATTTGTCAATTGCCAGCATTTTAAAGTTGACCATTCAGGCCCTCTCCCTAAAAATTTACTGAGTAAAATTCAAGAGTTTTGGGGAACTGAATCATCTCAGATTATTTCAGTCAGCACTACCAGTGCTAAGTGCTTATGAATTTTTACCTAAAGTCTTTCTAAGATGCCATGCGCATTTTGCTTCCTTCCTTATACACAGCATTTGGAACATAAATTTAACTTTTCATGACTATTTAAATCTAAACAGGCCTTATTCTATTGAAGGCAATGGGTTAAAATTATGAAATAAAGAGGATTAGGAGTGCACTTACCATGATGAGTACCGAGTAATGTAGGGAATTGCTGAATCACTATATTGTACACTTGAAACTAATATAACACTGTGTGTTGATTGTATTTCAATTAAAAAATATTAAATGGAATCCAGGCTCAGCGATTTACCAACTATGTGACAGTTGACAAATTATTTCATTTCTCTGATCATTTACTTCCTCCTTAGTAAAATGAGAATGACCTTTACTTACCTGACTCTGTGAATGCTCATGAGGACAGTGAAGTTAAGGTGAAAGGAATTTACAAGCCAGAAGGTACCATGCAGTTATGACAACTGGGTGTTACAGGGACAAACTGGCAGGCTAAAAACTTTATTCCAGATAAAATTTTGACAAATTTTTCACCTATTTTTCACATTTCATTGCTCTATTTAGGTTTTATTATCTTGATAATGTCATGCTGATTTTGCCTACATTTTCAGAAACAAATGTGCATTTAAAATTTTTTGAAAATATTACAGTTGGCCATCATGTGATCTTGATGCTTAAAAACTATTCTTTGTGCCATTTTACTTTCCCTCCTTTGTCAATAAAGCATTTGAGTTTTCTTGCTTTTATTAGCTAATAGGAAAGATAATTTATTATTCCTCAAAAGATTTCTATGAGATAGGTATGATTTTTATCCCTGTATTATCATGTTGAAGGGTTTAGGATGATTACATAGTTCATCTAATTCATTTCTGTCATGATAATAATGAAAACATCTTTAGAAAGGGACTTCTTAGAAAGATATCTCATTGCTGTTATTTTCTAAGTAATGTTGATAAAGACTCATTTCAGGAAAAAAAAACACCTTGTTTTGAGTAAACATATTATTTTATTTTTTTTAAGATTGATTTATGTATTGAGGGTAGGGGAGACAGAGAGGGGTAGAGAGAGATGGAGAGTCTTACTCTGTGCTGAACACAGAGCCCAGCACAGGGCTCCATCTCATGACCCTGAGATCATGACCTGGGCTGAAACCAAGACTCAGATGCTTAACCGACTGTGCCACCCGGATGCCACTCAATTAAACATTATACTGAAGCACAGCATACCTACAGGGAAGTGCAGAGGTGAACACTTTTTGTATTGGTGAGTAGCCTCAATGCTTTATGCCTCCTGCTGTTCACACCCTTGAGTACTCCTTTCTATTGAATCGTATCTGGTATGTGACCAATAGGATACTTCGCAAGGGATATTGTGTGACTTCCAAGACTAAGTCATAAAAGATATGGCAGCTTCCTCCTTGGCCTCTGGATCTTTCTCTCTGGGAGAAGTCAGCAGAAGTCTTCAAGGGCACTCAAGCAGCCCTATGTAGAGAGAATTCACCAGCAACAACCTGCCACCTCTCTGAGGGTACCACCCTGGGAGGGAATCTGCTTGCTGCTTATCAAGCCTTCAGGTGATTCAGACCTCAGCTTTTAGGCCTCCCATCTAAGGCCCCAGACATCATAAGGTGGAACCACATCACTCATCTGTTTCAGCTCTGAATTCCTGATCAACAGAAACTATGAATTAACAAATTATAATTATTTTAAGCCACTAAGTTTTGGGGAGACATTATACACCATAATCAATAAAATATCCATGTATTTATAACCCAAATTAAGAAACAGAATGTGAATCCCCCACCAAGCCCCTCTCATGCTTCCTCTTAGACCTCTTATGCCCACTACCTTGATTTCTAGCACTAATTAGTCTTGCCAGCTTTTGAACTTTATTTTAAAGAATGCTACAGTAAATATTTTTGGTTCTTTTTTTTTTTTTTTTTTGTGGAACACTCTGCTTGTGAGATGTGGGATTCATTCCAGTTTTTGCATTTGGATGTAGTTCATCTGTTTTCACTAATGTGCAGTATGCATAGTCTATACCAATATTTCATTATTCTACTGTTGATGGATATTTGAATTATTTCCAGTTTGAGGCTATTATGAATATTGATGCTATGAACTTCTCAGATATGTCTTTGGTGACAAATAATGCATTTCTATAGGGATTGTACATAGTAGTAAATGCTGGGTCATGGGATATGTCTATGTTCAATTTTAGAAGGTGCTAATTTCCATTCCAAACAGAGGGAAATGAAAGTTCTCATTGCTCCCTGTTTCTGCAAATATGTGGCACTGATGGTCTTTGAATTTTAACTCTTCTGATGTATTGGTACTGGCATTTCCTCTGTGTTTTTTTTTTTTTAATTGGAGCTCAATTTGCTAACATATAGTATAACACCCAGTGCTCATCCCGTCAAGTGCCCCCCTCAGTGCCCGTCGCCCAGTCACCCCAACCCCCCACCCACTTCCCTTCCCAGAGTTAGGTGTCTCTCATGTTCTGTCACCCTCACTGATATTCCCCACTCATTTTCTCTCCTTTCCCCTTTATTCCCTTTCACTATTTTTTATGTTCCCCAAATGAATGAGACCATATAATGTTTGTCCTTCTCTGATTGACTTATTTCACTCAGCATAATACCCTCCACTTCCATCCATGTTGAAGCAAAAGGTGGGTATTTGTCGTTTCTAATGGCTGAGTAATATTCCATTGTATATATACACCACATCTTCTTTATCCATTCATCTTTTGATGGACTTAATCAAGATAATCCTCTGTGGTTTTATTCCATTATGGGACTGAGCTTTCTTACACATGCCTATCAACCATATGGATGTTGTCTTTTGAGAAGTGCCCATTCAAGTTTCTTGTACATTTTTCTGTCAGTTCCTCTTTTTTTTATCAATTAGTAATAATCCTTTAAAAAAGTAATAATCCTTTAAAAAATCTGGCTATGAATTCCAATTATTCTGTGGCCTTTGTTCCTTCCTCTCTTGCTTTTTTTTTTTTTTTTGGATTATTTTTGATTATGTTATTTTCCTCTCAGCTGGCTTATTTTCCTATTATTTGGTGTTAAAACTAGTGGCTATAATATGTCCTTGACTTACAGTATAATACAAAATGAGTACTTTTTCCATTCATTGGATAACAAGTGAATTAAAAGTGTGAAATATAATGACAATATTTTAAGTGGTGACAATGTTAAATAATATACTTCATAAATATTGGGAGGTAGAAGAAATAAAAAGAAACAGGAAGAAAGGGCCATATGGTAATTTCTTCATCTTTCATAATAGACCATCTGTAAGTACAGTTTAAAGACAATAAAACAAGAAATAGAGGCTTAGATATATTCTTTTTTAATTATAAAGGTAAACATTAAAAGAATAGCAATGCACATATGTCTCATTTTCTGCTTTCTAGAATCTGAGCTGCTTTGTATATGTAAAAATTTCTCTACTCTCTGAGTCCGAATGGGTAGGAAAGCCCTCCCAAGTATAAAGAATGGAAATAAATATTCCCTTTCCCCCTTGCAACTTGGGTACTGGCCTATGATTTAGGCTATGCCAGCAGATGCTCCCTTGCTGTGCTTTAATTCAAGAACTACTGACCCAAGAAAAAGAAGCAAGGAAGCTCTTCTCTATTTCTCTCTATCTGGGGAGTGGGCAGGAATAGGGTAAATGCCAATGTTAGTAATGATTTCCTTAGTAGAATTAATGCTCAGGTGTATAGGGGGCATTTTTATTAGCCATTTAATCCTGAACCTCATTTCCTTGTTTCATTAATGAATATATACTTACCCAATATTGTTTTATTTAGATCAAAAGTATTTATTACATTACTAAATAAAAGACTGGTGAACACTTTTTTTAAAAAAAATCTTCAGATTGTATCTACAATGAAAACTGAAATATTTAAGTTATACAGGAGACACAGGCCAATTGAAATGAATAAGAAATGTTGAAAACGTAACAACAAGCAGACACTCCAAGTAAAGATTTTAAAAATTAAAACTAAAAGGAAGAAACAATCTCAATTTATTATCAGATGAGTAATAGTAAGCATTCAAATTATATTTTACTATGGTAAAATATACAATATATCATGCAGGTATATTGAGCATAGATCTTTATGTATCAAGTCATGAAATACCACAATACTGAAGCAAAGTCTGGAGGATATAATTTAAAAAAAGAAATAAGCAAAAAAATCAATGGCTGCATATAAACAACATAATAAAGTAGTACAGAAAATATATCTTCTTTTCAACACATCCATAAAAAGTTTATAAAAATTAACCATCTTAGGCAATAAAAATTCCAAAATGTAGCAATAAAAATTCCAAAATGTAGAATCACAGACCAAATGATTTAAGTAATAAAAAGTCACAATAAAAATCTTTAAAAATCTAACACACTATTTTGAACCAACAATTTTAAAAATTGATCTTTATCTCAGATTTTTAAAAAGCAAGGATAGTGGGCATCAAATTCCAAAATATTAAGAAAATAAAAATGGCAACACAAGAATTTGCCTAAAACTATGTATAAAGACAAATTTATACTACATATGTACACTACTAAATATGAAAGTGAAAAAAGTAAATGAACTCCAAAAGCAAATTTCCAACTAAATAGGAAAAAGGCAAAAATTAACTAAGGAAATAAGAAAGAGAGATTTAATATGACCAATGAGAAAGTGATAAATTAGAAAATTTTAAAAATGGGGATGACCTGGGTGGCTCAGTGGTTGAGTGTCTGCCTTTGGCTCAGGGCATGATCTTGGGGTTCTGGGATTGAGTTCTGCATGGGGCTCCTCACAGGGAGCCTGCTTCTCCCTCTGCCTATGTCTCTGCCTCTCTCTGTGTGTCTCTCATGAATAAATAAATAAAATCTTTTTTAAAAAAGAAAATGTAAAAAATGATAAATCAAGCCCAGAGCTGGTTCTATACTTAGAACCAGAGTACTCTGGACAAATCTGATATGGAAAACAAACAAACAAACAAACAAAAGTATACGCATATAGAGTCAGTAATATGCAAAAAAGTAGCTAAATTAAACATAGATACATATATAGACATAACATACACATATCAACAGATAATATGTTTTAAATACAAATATACATTATTAAAACTGACCCAAGAAGAGATAGAGAACTCAACCCCTGCCACATAGTAGAATTATGGGAGTGAAAAGGGGGTTGGCTTCAAAATGAACCTAACCTAAGAAAGTTGTCAGAGAGCTTCATCCTAGAAAACACTAATCTCAACAACATAAACTCCTATCATGTTATCAAATAAAAGAATATGTTGACACTATTTTAAATATTCCAGAGAAAAATGAAAAACACATTCAAAATCATTTTTGTAAGACCAGCATAACAATAAAACCAAATCTTAGGAAGCCTGATTTAAAACTGAAGGAGGAAAAAAAAAGCACAGGTCAGTTCTACAAAAGAGAACTATTTAGAACATTATAAGAAAAATATGCTACAGTAAGTAGTTTGCACCAAGGTACAGGGACAGGTCATTAAAAGAAAATCTTTTAAAATCATTAACCATATCATAAAGTCAAAAAAGTAAGCATCTCAGTAGATATCAAAATAGCATTTTAATAAGAGCTGATATCCAGCCATAATTTAAAATAAAATCAATTCCTTTTGAAAAAAATAAAAATAGGTGAATACTTTCCCAATGTATTAAAAATATTACATATACTAAACCAAATTCAGCCTTACATTCAGTTCTAAAAAAAACAGAAATGTTTCCATTAAAGACAGAAACAAGATTAGGATGTCATCTGTCACTACCATAAACAGTGGGGCTGTAATTTGAACACGGGTTTGTTATGTCTGTTACGGATGGCGATTTCTTTTTTTTTTATTTTTATTTTTTTATTTTTTTTTATTTTTTATTTATTTATGATAGTCACACAGAGAGAGAGAGAGAGAGGCAGAGACACAGGCAGAGGGAGAAGCAGGCTCCATGCACCGGGAGCCTGACGTGGGATTCGATCCTGGGTCTCCAGGATCGTGCCCTGGGCCAAAGGCAGGCGCTAAACCGCTGCGCCACCCAGGGATCCCCGGATGGCGATTTCTAAGAACAATCCAGTCAATATATTAATCCACTCTTCAAATGGTATTATTGTGTGAAAAAGTGGACTTCAAACCAGTATCATATATTTGTTGTAACACAAACTATAAATACTTAGATTCACATATTTATCCCCTATTGACATTTTGATGCATTGAAAAAGTCTGTAAAAGCTCACAAAATGCTGTTACCATATTAGGGGGAGGGGAGCCTTGGGAGGAGACATTGATTTTTCTATTTTTCATGGCTTATAAAGCGTTTATATAGTGTTTGAGGTCCCCCCACTTCCTGCTCCCAAAGGGCATGTATGACTTTCATAATCAGTAAAAATAACAAATAAATGTCCAACATAGACAAAAAATTAAATGTCACATAGAAATATTATGGCAATTATTATTTATGAAAATATTTCTATGGCACAAGTAGAAGCATGATTTCCCTGCCAATAAAGCCAGCAAAAATAACCTAAGGGAGCAGTTTTAACACTATTTAAAAATTCAAATAGTAACAACTTCTTCTGGGGACTCTCTTTAAAGAGAATGTTACTTTCAGAGAAATCTGCATTCTCTGTTTGTGACAAACGTTCTGAAGATTATTTAAACATGCTTCTCCTGGGCAAAAACTCAAAGTGAGATGTTGTGGTGGGCCTGGCCCCCAGCATCCCTTTCTGACACCTTGGAGTCTCACTCCTAATTTTTTAACCCTTCCAGGAACATAGGAGCTGTCGGCTGGCAGGCAAAGGTTAACTTGGTTTATGGTTGTGTTTTGTTTGTTCTGCTGTAGATTATTCGAATTAGTTGCCACTATTGGAGAATTGAGAGACTGCACATTAAAAAATCATCAAAGAGATCTTGGAAACTGGAGGTTCGGGTAGGGCTGGGCCCGCAGTGGTGCCTGAGAGTCTTGGGACCCGGCTGAGAGCTACCAGCCTGCTTTACTGGAGGTCTGCAACTCTTGAGGTCTTAGACCTCTGCATGTGGCAACCCCTTGGGGAATGGATTTTGCCACACCCGTTTTGCCATACAAAGACCTCACAAAACCTTTCAAAACCTGCCTCTGGCCTTCACCTTAAGTCAGTAATGATTGATGAAGATGTACTGTGCCATTCTATCCATGGAAATCGGTCATTCTGTGAGAAAGCAAAACGATCAAGAGTTTCTGTCCACATTCCAGGTATTAGCCGATCAAAGATAAACCATTTTATCTGAAACAATGCAAATCACACAGTGGTGCAGCCTTGAGACCATCACTTTTAGCATCCTAGGAAGGTATGGCGGTGAAAAGTCCAAGTAGGATTTCCTGCTTTAGGTTAAATCAGAACACCGTGCAATGCTGCCACCTTGTGGTCACTCAAAGTGACCACGAATCATCCGCCCCACTCAGTCGTTTCCTGAGGTCATATTGCCATCTGCTGGGCTGTCCCTAAGAAGGCATGACACGTCCGAAAGCTCACAAGGCCAGAAAGTGAATGCACTCCTGGAATACCCATCCAAATTGTGGATATGTGAGCGCTACCAGGGGCTAATTGTGGATAGTTCCAGTATTGCCAGTTCAATGTCTGTGATGTCAACAACCCATCTTGGTGCTAGAAACGAAAGATGTTTACCTGAGGAAGCTGAGAACCCAGTTATCTTCCAGAGGCAGAGAAGAACATTTATGTATCTAAGATGGTTGGGATTAGTGACTCCCAAATGTCTACTGTGGTTGCATTAGAATTCACTGGGGAGCTTCTTAGAAATCTGTGTCTTGGGTTCTAACTCAGAAATACCTGGAATCTATTTTTGAGTTCCCCCAGTGACCTGGGGAGCCCATGATTTTTTAACTGGGTGATAGTCTAGTCAGCAGGCACCAGATTGCATTCATTTGCCCACTCAAATTTTATTGAGATGTGGTGTACTGAGCTAGGTTTGATTTCAAACTAAAGAGCCCTACCTACGTCAGCATATATGTACACTGTTAAATGAGGTAATTTATGCATGCATTTAACATAAGTAAGGCAATTTAGGGGTGCCTGGGTGGCTCAGTTGGTTAAGCATCTGACTCTTGATTTTGATCAAGTCATGATCTCAGGGTCATGACCTCAAGCCCCACGTGGGGCTCTGCACTCATCATGGAGTCTTCTTGGGATTCTCTCTCTCTCTCCCTCTGCCCCTGCCACTCATGCTCTCTCTCTCTCTCTCAAATAAATAAATAAATCTTAAAAAATAAGTAAGGTAATTTATTTCTTTCAAGAATGTCTACAATATAGCAGAAAGAAGAGGGATAATCATGTTTTCTTCATGAGAACACAGGAGCTTTGCAGAAAAGTATATAACGACCCAGGTACTTGCCAGGGGACCTGTGGGAATGGAAGGTAAATACCATCCTGGGGAATGTAAATCAATGCATGAAAGTCCAGAGATTTTCAGGAGCACACTATCTCTAAGAATTTATAAAACTACCTTAGTCTTGAACTATAGCATTTTCCTCCAGGGGACAAAAATTAAAACTGCCTGAGAGGGCAAGAATCACATTAAAAGGCTTGCACACCCTGCCAAGGAACAGACATTTCATCCATGTAGGTGAGCCATAGGGAGCTACAGGGGGATTTGCACAGGGAGGGATAGGACCCAACTTAGGTTTGCAAAGAGTATGTGGGAAGAGAGTAAAGGTGAGTTATTGAAGCCACAGAAGAGGAAAGAGATGGGCAAAACACCTGTTAGAGGGATCTCTGAGTGGTGCAGTGTTTTGGCGCCTGCCTTTGGCCCAGGTCGCGATCCTGGAGACCCGGGATCGAATCCCACATCGGGCTCCCAGTGTATGGAGCCTGCTTCTCCCTCTGCCTGTGTCTCTGCCTCTCTCTCTCTCAATCCCTCTGACTATCATAAATAAATAAAAATTAAAAAAAAAACACCTGTTAGAGGAGAGCAGCTTGTGGATGAGGACCTCATGGTGAGGTTGGAAGGAGGGGTGGAAGAGAAGACACTCCCAAGTTGGACAAGCAGGAGCATGAGTGGATGTGGAATGTAAAGCAGAAGAAAGAAGCTAAAATAATCCCAAGGCTTATGATTTCCTCTGACTGAGCACCTGGGTAGACTGAGGTATCATTCCCCAGAGAAGAACATAAAGGGAGGTGACATGATGTAAAGTTCTGAAAGAAATATGGCTTTGAGCCACTCACATGGCAACATTTCAGCACCAATGTTATAAGGCCCAGGGAATTCCAAGAGTTTAGCAAAAGCCACCATTGGTGGCAGAATGAATAAGATGCAGGGAATTGGGTACTGATCGAAGATTTTCATGTTACCAAATCCAACAGTTGCTATTTAGATTTCAAGCCCTCACCCCTGCATTGACCCTGTGTTTACTTCTTCCCTTGATGGAAAAAAGCAGAGAAGCTGGGAAGGAGGGCAGGGAGGCCAAGTGAGAAGAGGTGAAGAGTATAGCCAACACAGAGTGGTTTACAGAAAGGGCATAAAGTGAAAATATCCATGGCTTGAGTGACTGTTTTCTGTGAAATAGATGCTGGAAGCACAATTGTCTGCACAGGGTGGTGGTGGGGGTAAGATGTGAAAGTCTGAAGATAGACACTGATGAGAAGCTGAAAAGGAAAAAAGCCAGGAGTTATGAGTTTTTAGGGTTTCAATCTGCTCTGTCATGATTTGTACTGTAGCGCTCAGAAACCCTCTAAAGATGAATGAAGAAACCAAAGGAAATATTTAGAAGATCTTTTAAGAATCTGAGAGTTTCAGGGGTGCCTGGGTGGTTCAGTTGATTAAGCAGCCTATTCTTGGTTTTGGCTCAGGTGGTGATCTCACAATTGTGGGACTGAGTCCCACGCTGGGCTCTATGCTCAGTGTGGAGTCTGCTTAAGGTTATTTCTCTCTGTTTCTCTCTCTCTCTCTCAAATGGATGTATAAATATTTTTTTAAAAAAAGAATTTGAGAATTTCAACCAGTCTGAGAGTTGTTCTTCTGCTAAATCTTATACTTCATATCTTGGTCTCAACGTAGATCCAAGCTGAAATTCCCAAATCTCTTAGGAATTGAACCAGAGGAATTCAGTGAACAACTTGGTGCTTTCCCTAAATTGACACAAACCTCCCCAGATCTATCATCACAACCGTCATCCTATAGTTGGAAATACAATAAGCAGTTCACATCTGACTCTGCCACTGGTTAAAGTCATCCTTGGTCTAGCTCCTTCCTGGGCTGTGGCTGCAAGTTCCTTAATGAATCCGTTCGAGTTACATATTTCTTAGTTTCTAGTAGACACTGCTTTTCTGTTCTCCCCAGACTACAGACTACAGACTGCTTTGAGGAGTGGCCAAGGAAAGATACAGATATTCAGAAAGGCCCCTGGACAACATTCATGATTAAACCAGTAGCCCTCAAGCAGAAGACTTCCCCACTCCTCCAGAACATCATACATCATTGACCAAACAACCATGGTACCTAACCAAGCACTAGTTCTCTCTGCAAATGGAATATCAGAGCCCAACTGTTCCTTCTGCCTGGACATGGACCCACTCCCTCTTTGCCTGTAGAAAAATGCTGTATCATTTTAGGTACATCTCAAATGGCAGCTTCTACATTCAGCTTTGCAGACACTGAGAACCAATTGAAACTTCTCCTCTGTTGAGCCCCTGTATCACTTACTTGTAAACATCCATTATGATGCTTATCACTATTTGTGTCTGTGTCTTCCTTCTTTTTATGAACAGGGTTTCATTTTCACAGAAGCACGAGACAGGGCTGGGACATTACCAGTCTGCCGGCGGGCTGCCAAGTTGCCTTCCACCCCCGCACACTCAGCCAGAGCAGCGCAGCCTAGAATCTGGTCCACAGCCTAGGAACTAGGAAATAATTTTCTTTCCTTTTTTTTTTTTTTAAGATTTTATATTTATTTGAGAGAGAGAGAAAAAAATGTGATGGGTGGGGGAGGGGCAGAGGGAGAGAGAGAAGCAGACTCCTCGCTGAGCAGGGAGCCAGATGTGGGGCTCAATCCCAGGACACTGAGATCATGACCTTAGCTGAAGGCAGACCCTTAACCAACTGAGCCACCCAGGCACCTCGGAACTCAATTTTTTAAGTACTATGAAAAATACATTTCCTTAGGGAGACTTTCTCATATTAACTAATATCATTTAGTTTTTAAATATGCACAGAATGATGAGTTATTAACTTACAATAAATAGTATACTGGTATGCTCAGGTATGGGTATGGTGAGCATTCATCACGAATTGAGAGGAGGGATAGGAAATATTCATTTATTGAACAAAAATAATTACTGGCATCAGCCTATGCTTCTCAAATGCATCCAATGCCACTATAGAGCTTTATCTGTCAGAGGCAGAGAAGAGCCTTCTGTGGGCAGAGTTAGGGAATCCATGTCACTGCACATTTATATGTGTGCCAACCTTTTATTTTCTGCCCAAACATTCTTTCTCTAAGCGGGATAATACAATTCATTAGGCTTCATTTTCTGTATTATAATCTGTCCCCTTTACTACCATATCATAATGAGACAGTGCCAACTATTCTCAGTCTCTTCGGCCTCATGATAATTAGTTATCTCTTGATTTCTTCCATAGCTGGTTTGAATCCCATGCATTGTGTGAAGATTTTACCAGCGGGAATCTCAGAAGAAGCCCTAAGGTAGAGTCTATACAAGTTTTCCTAAGAGCACCCCGTCCGTTGCTTCTTCTTAGGTTGATAACACAGTGCCTGGCTTGAAGTAAATTCTCAATGCAGACTTGCATCCACTTGAACTTGACTATTCAGCGGTTTACTTCACTCATGAGGCAACATTGGCAGAAAGTACATGAACTTGGAGAATGCCCATGCCCCTACTAAATTGGCAGTATGTGAAATAATAAGTTCAATTTGTCAGTTAGTTTGCTCTCTGTAAAAATAATGATGACTGCCAACATTTTCAAAATGAGGAAAGAAGTTGCAGTGATGGTACTGGGTAAGTTACATCAGCATCAAGTCAGTAATTGTACGACAGTGGTTCTCAAAGTGTGGTCTCTGGAATAGTGCATCAGGGTCCCATGGAAACTTGCAAGAAATGTACAGCCTTCTGCCCCTCTTTAGACTTAAACTGAATCAGAAACTCTGAGGACAGGGCTCAGCCATTTGTGTTTTAACAAGATCTCCAGGAGATATGGGTGCTCACTCCCATTGGAGAGCCACTCTCCTGGTTCGTTCACAACCTCCCATATGATTTCAATGGTTCTCACCCATAGATAAGCAGGCACCTTAAATCTCCAGCAGCCTGAGACTAACAGTGTATTAGGTGTATAGACAGGGCAGCCCCTGGGGTATGCCAGGCAGCTGGCACACAGTTCCTACAATGCAGTATGCAAGGGACACATTCATTCACAACTACATCTCAGGTTGAGATCAAGCCCCGCATTGAGCTCATGCTCAGTATGGAGACTCCTTGAGTTTCTCCCTGTTCCCCTGTCCCTCCACTCATACTTGCTCTCTCTCGCTCTCTCTCTGTCTCTCTCTCCCTCAAATAAATAAATAAGTCTTTAAAAAAAATACCACTTTGGTAATCACATATGGGAGGGGTGTCTGGGTGGCTCAGTCAGTTAAGCATCTGCCTATGGCTTAGGTCATGAATCTGGGGTGCTAGGATCAAGCCCCACATCAGGCTCCCTGCTCAGTGGGGAGCCTGCTTCTCCTTCTGCCTGCTGTTCTCCCTGCTTATGCTCTCTCACTCTCACTCTCTCTCTCTCTTATAAATAAATATCTTTTTAAAGATCACATACGGGAAAGTATGGCCAGCCCAAAGAACATTTAAATGATTAAGTCATTAAGAGCAAACCTGTTTACCACTTATAAAGCCTAGTTACTAATGTTAGGAAAGAGGAGAAAAGGCAAAATAACACCAACACTTCCTAATAAGATTGTTTATTCCAGGGAATCCATTTGCAGTTGAGTCTCAGCAGGCGAATTAAGAAAGCATTCTGGGCGTTGGGCTTTGAGTAGACCTGCTGCATTGCCAGTGAGCCGAAAGTCTGGAGCTGGATTCCTAAGTCCCTGTAATGCTTTGCAGACACCCTTTGCTGCCTCTGTGAGCACCAATCCATAGACCTCTGTGGCTTCAAGCAGCAAAAAGAATATCTTTTGGGCCTAAATTAAGCCCAGAAAAGTATTCCCTGTTCCTGGTGTGAACCTATGATTACTATTTGTCCAGCTTTAATGTTGCTTTTTTGTAGTTATAACAGTTTCCCTTATCCTTTCAAAAGTATCCCAGTTTGGGGGCACATGCTGGCTCAGGTAGTAGAGCATGAGACTCTTGATCTCAGGGTCATGGGCTCAAGCCCCACATTGGGCATGGAGCCCATGTAAAATATATATAGATATAAAAAAAAAAGCATCCCAGTTTTGACACTAAACTATGTGGTCACTGTACCTATTACTCAAGTGTTCTCCCTTCTTCTCCTTCTCCTCCTTCTTCTTTCTTTCTCTCTCTCTGACTCTCTTCCTTCTTCCCTCTCTCAGTCTTCCATTCCTTCTGCCTCTCTTCATATTTCCTGCCATCACTAAAGAAATTTCACAAACCTTCTCAGGTTCTTGAAATCCAGTTATAGAAACAGTGGAATAGGGGATCCCTGGGTGGCGCAGCGGTTTGGCGCCTGCCTTTGGCCCAGGGCACGATCCTGGAGACCCGGGATCGAATCCCACATCAGGCTCCCGGTGCATGGAGCCTGCTTCTCCCTCTGCCTATGTCTCTGCCTCTCTCTCTCTCTCTCTCTCTCTGTGACTATCATAAATAAAAAAAAATTAAAAAAAATAAAATATATATTAAAAAAAAAAAAAAGAAACAGTGGAATATTGTACAACTGATCGCAGCACTCCAGGGCTGTCACTCATATAGACATGGTGTGAATGGATCCATTGGAATTGTGCAGCTTCCAATCTGCACAGATATCTGGTACTGTCCTAAAAAGGGACTTTAGTGTGAGATCTTAAACTCCAGCCTAGGTCCATGTGTCTAGTCCCTGATCTTTAAGTGATTGGCTTCCTCCAAGCTGCTAAAATTTGGGACTATGTAATGACTTGGAGTTCTAAGAATTGGAACTTTATCTGCAAAACTAATCAAGACCATGGCACATACTAATTTCTCACTGCTCCTCACACTTGACTTGTTTTATTATTCAACCTAATTTTTGATCGCGAGCCCTTTGACTAAAGATATAGTTAAGCTTTGACATCTCCATTCTCTGTAAAATACAATTTGTTTCTCACCTCCTTTTTCCATGTTTCAATCTGGGAAGCATCTGCCCTATGCATTTTTAGGTGGTCTCCTAGAAAATAAATGGAGAACAGAACATGATGAAGGAAATCAACTAATCCAGAGAACATTCTCTGCCCCCAGGAGATCAGATATGCCCATACTTGATGGTCTTGGAAAGGTCATCTCAACTCCATTTCTCTGGTATAATCTGCTGTAGCTTAGGATCCTTCAGAAAGTTCCTGGGACAGGCATGGCTACTGTCCAGATAACAGAAGGCAGGAGCTTCAAGAACAATTTTAGCCACTGCAAAATTGAGAGCAAAGGGCATCAAAATACTCCAAATGGCTCAGTGAAGAGAACCCCGAAATAAGAGTCGTGGGCCTTGGGGAGACTATATAAGGGTGCATCCCTGCAGAGTACAGCTACCCCCCAGCACAGTAGCCCGTCTTATGGTCCCCCCAAGTCACTGCAGATCAGACTCCTAGGAGAGGTTAGGAGAGACAGTGTACTATAGGCACAGGATGAATTCTTCTGGATGTCTCTGCCATGGGCAGCATCCCCAGTTTACCCAGGTCTCACACTGGACCTGCTCCTCTTTAGCAGGAGGAATTTACCTGCTGCATTCTGCATTCAGCCTTATCAGGAATGTTGGCTTATGTCTCTGCTTATCCTCTATGGCATCCCTAACGGAGCAAGAGTCTAGGACAATACCAGGCACTGTCCTTAATTTGAACTCACCAGGCATCCTACAGAACTGATTCATCCTTGCCTCTCTTATAACTCTCACTGAAAACCCTTCTGCCAAGATCACCCCGACTGGTAAGTCAAAATATTCTTTTCCACGTATACCATACTTGCTTTTGTTTTGTTTGATTTCATCTCTTCAATTTTTAAAATTATGTACTCTACTGACTATATTTAGCAATAATATATTTATTATGTATTTATTATTTACACATGCACAGATCAGCATTTCTCAGTAAATACAGGACAATTCCAACACCCCTAAAGAATACCCTTGTTCTGTGTCTTTGTGTTAGGACTCTCCCCATATTTTTCACTTTTCCAGAATGTTATATAAATGCAATCATACAATATGTAATCCTTTAAGACTACATTCTTTCATTCAGTGAAAAGAGTGAATATTGTTCTCAAGTAGGACATTTGGCCATGTCTGCAGACATTTTTAGTTGTTATGATTTGGGAAGGGAAAGTACTACTGTCTCCTACGCATAGGGGTGGCATCTCCAGGATGAGGGTAAATACAATGCACAGAGTAGACCCACAACAAATTATCCAGCCTGAAAAAGGGCAGGAGCCATACTTTTGAGAATGGCACATTTCTCCCTAAGATTTATTTATATTGTTGCACATATTAAAAGTCCATTCTTTTTTTTAAGTGCTGAATCATAGTCCATTGTGTGGATGTCACACAGATTGCTTATATTTTCATCCTCTGAAAGACATTTGGGTTGTTTCCAGGGATGGGCAACTATGACTAGTGCCCCTACAATTATTCATGGAGGGTTTTTTTTTGTTGTTGTGTTGTTGTTTTTTGGATTTTTTATTTAAATTACACTTAGTTAACATACATGGATAGTTTTTTGTTTAAACTAAGTTTCATTTTTCTAGAATGCATACCCAGAAGTGAGATGTCTGGGTCACCTGGTAAGGGCATAAGTGTATGGTAACTTTTTAGAAACTGACTAAAGTTTTCCAGAATGACTAAACCAGTTTGCATTTCCCTCAGCGATGCTTGTGCATTACTGTTGCTCTGCTTTTTCAATAGTATATTAACTGTATTTTGCTTTATGCCAGCATTTGACACTGAAGATTAAGAAATAGAGAGTTATTGACACGCCAGATCTCTCTTTGGGCTTCCTTCCCTACCACTCACCACTCAAAGATAAACACCATTCTAACATATAACAGCAGAGATTTGATTTCAATGTTTTGGACTTTAGATAACTGAATTTATAAAATGCACACTCTTCAGTGTCTGGCTTTTCTCTCTCAATATTTTGTTTATGAGACTTATCCCCATTATTGTATGTAGTTGTGATTGATGATACTCTTGGTCACATGATACACCCTTGTGTGATTTACATTTTATTCCAGATGAATGTTTGCTTTCTTTTTTACTGAGGTTTAATTTATATTCAACAAAATGTACCAATTTTCAGTGTGCAGTATTTTCGAAAAATATATATACTCATGTGAACACCAACATTACCTAAATACAGGACATTTCAGCACACCAAAAATATTTTCTCATTCCCCTTTGCCTGCATTCTCCTGCAGTACCCCCATGCCCAGTTGCACATTGATCCATTTCTGTCACAATTGCTGATCTTTTCCAGACTTTCATGTAAATAGAAATATAGAGTATGTAATCTTATGTGTCTGTTTCCTCTGGCTCAGCATAACATTTTTGAAATCCATCTACGTTGTTGTATGTATCAGTACCCTGCCCTATTTTATGGTCAAAGCACACTCCAATGCATATGCCATATTTTTAAAAAATTTATTCATTTGCTGTTGGACATCTTTGGTATTCCAGCTTTGGGTTATTTTGAATAAATCTGCTGTGAAAAACCATATACAAGTCTTTATGTGGAAACCCATTTTTTCCCCTTGGGTAAAGAAAGAAGTGTGAGATGGCTGTGTCATATGTTACATCTACATTTAACTTTATAAGAATAACGTGCCAAAATGATTTCCAAATTGATTGTGCCACTTTGCATTCCCAGTGGGAAATAGGAGTTTTAACTGCTTCAACATCCTCACCAACAACTTTTGGCAAGACTGCTTCGTTTTCATTCTTAATTTAGCCATTCTAGTTGGTGCATAGTTGTATCTCATTGCGGTTTTAGTGTCCTATGTATGTCAAGTTTTTCAAGTCTTCCTTATCTTTATTGATTTTTTAATGCTTATTCTATATATTACTGGGAAAGGAGCTAAAATCTCTAATGATAGTTGTAGACAATACTTGTTTCTCCTTTCAATTGTATAAGGCTATAGGCTTTAATTCATGTATTTTGAAGCTCTCTATTAGGTACTTACACAGTTACGATTATTAAGTTCTCTTGATATCTTGGCTTCTTTATATTATATAATGTTTGTCTTTATTCCTGGCCATAAACTTTTCCTGAAGTCTTTGTCTGATTTTATATAGTCACTTCAACTTTCTTTTTATCCCCTTTGCATTCAATTTACTTTAATTCAGCATGTGTTCAACAAATATTGGTTGAGTTTCTGTGCACCAGACCCTATTGTAAGCATGGGAATAACATTAATGAACCAAGCAAAGACTTTTGCCATTATGCAGCTTCCATCCTGTGGGGAGAGACAAACAATAAACAATCATCATAATAAATGAGCAGATAGTATATTAGATGGTAATTAGCTCTATGGAAAATAATAGAATAGGATAAGTGAATTGAGAATATAACTGTGGAGAAATGAGACGGTAATTAGGTCTCACTTTTTAACAAAGGGATGTCCAGAGTCACCCTCCCTGATATGATATCTGGGAAAAGATTTCAGAGAGATGATATGGTTGGTCATAGGGATGGATTTTCATGATGAGACTTCTAGGCAGGGGACACAACCAGTGCAAAGGCCCTATGGCAGAAACCTGCAATGTTCTCTTGATTAGTGTTTGCATGGTAAATGGTATATTACTGCATTCCTTGACTTCTAAGACATGTCTGTCTTTACATGTAAGGTGTATTTATGTTAGAGAGGATATAGTTAAATCATGCTTTTTAATTCAGTCTGACAATATCTACCTTTTATTTGAAGTATTTGACATTTCCATTGAAGGCAATTATAAAGTGCTTGAGTTCAATCTACCATCTTGCTACCTGGTTTATATTTCTTACAGCTGTTCTTTGATCTCTTTCTATTTTTTTTTCACGTATTCCTTTGAGTAATTTACTATTTGTCATGTCTCTATTTTACTTTCATTATTGGTTCATTAGTAATTCCTCTTTGTTTTATATTTTAATGGTTATCTAAAGTTTAAAATTTGCATATTTATCATATAAACTATCTTCTAATAATAATATATAACATCTCTTATAATGTAAAAACTCACATTAAGATATTTCCATTTACTGGGGGGGAGGAGCAAGATGGCGGAAGAGTAGGGTCTCCAAATCACCTGTCTCCACCAAATTACCTAGAAAACCTTCAAATTATCCTGAAAATCTATCAATTCGGCCTGAGATTTATAGAGAGACCAGCTGGAATGCTACAGTGAGAAGAGTTCGCGCATCTATCAAGGTAGGAAGACGGGGAAAAAGAAGTAAAGGAACAAAGGCCTCCAAGGGGGAGGGGCCCGCGAGGAGCCGGGCTGAGGCCGGGGCGAGTGTCCCCAGGACAGGAGAGCCCCGTCCCGGAGACGCAGGAGCTGCACCGACCTTCCCGGGCGGAAAGGGGTTCCAGGGAGTTGGAGCAGGACCCAGGAGGGCGAGGATGCCCTCGGGTTCCCTGGGACAGTAACAGACCAACTGCGCGCCAGGAGAGTGCGCCGAGCTCCCTAAGGGCTGCAGCGCGCATGGCGGGACCTGGAGCAGCTCGGAGGGGCTCGGGCGACGGCTCCGCGGAGGGGGCTGCGCGGCCCCGGGAGCAGCTCGGAGGGGCTCGGGCAGAGAAAGGCTCCGTGCGGAGGGGGCTGCGCGGTTCCAGGAGCAGCTCGGAGGGGCTCGGGCGGCAGCTCCGCGGAGAGGGCTGCGCGGCCCCGGGAGCAGCTCGGGGGGCTCGGGAGGAGGAAGAGGCTCCGTGCGGAGGGGGCTGCGCGGTTCCAGGAGCAGCTCGGAGGGGCTCGGGCGGCGGCTCCGCGGAGGGGGCTGCGCGGCCCCGGGAGCAGCTCGGAGGGGCTCGGGCAGAGGAAGAGGCTCCGTGCGGAGGGGGCTGCGCGGTTCCAGGAGCAGCTCGGGGTGCTCGGGCGGCAGCTCCGCGGAGGGGGTTGCGCGGCGGCGGCCCGGGAGCGCGAATCCACCAGCGCAGGCCCCGGAGCACAGGGCGCCGGGACACAGCCCAGGATCCCACCTCCCCCGGGACAGGCAGAGGCCGGGAGGGCCCAGGACAGCAAGGACGCTCCTGCCCCGAGCTGAGCAGATCAGCGGCCCCGCCCCGGAGCCTCCAGGCCCTGCAGACGGAGTTCCTGCCGGAGCTGAATCCAGGTTTCCAGAGCTGCCCCGCCACTGGGGCTGTTCCTCCTGCGGCCTCACGGGGTAAACAACCCCCACTGAGCCCTGCACCAGGCAGGGGCACAGCAGCTCCCCCAACTGCTAACACCTGAAAATCAGCACAACAGGCCCCTCCCCGAGAACACCAGCTAGACTGACAACTTCCAGGAGAAGCCAAGGGACTTAAAGTACACAGAATCAGAAGATACTCCCCGGTGGTTCTTTTTTTTGTTTTGTTTTGTTTTGCTTTTTGATTTGTTTCCTTCCCCCACCCCCTTTTTTTTTCTCCTTTCTTTTTCTTTCTCTTTTTCTTCTCTCTTTTTTTTTTCGTTTTTTTCTTCCCTTTTTTTTCTCTTTCTCTTTTCTTTCCTTCTTTCTCTCCTCTCTTTTTCTCTTTTTCCCAATACAACTTGCTTTTGGCCACTCTGCACTGAGCAAAATGACTAGAAGGAAAACCTCACCTCAAAAGAAAGAATCAGAAACAGTCCTCTCTCCCACAGAGTTACAAAATCTGGATTACAATTCAATGTCAGAAAGCCAATTCAGAAGCACTATTATACAGCTACTGGTGGCTCTAGAAAAAAGTATAAAGGACTCAAGAGACTTCATGACTGCAGAATTTAGAGCTAATCAGGCAGAAATTAAAAATCAATTGAATGAGATGCAATCCAAACTAGAAGTCCTAACGACGAGGGTTAACGAGGTGGAAGAACGAGTGAGTGACCTAGAAGACAAGTTGATAACAAAGAGGGAAACTGAGGAAAAAAGAGACAAACAATTAAAAGACCATGTAGATAGATTAAGGGAAATAAACGACAGCCTGAGGAAGAAAAACCTACGTTTAATTGGGGTTCCCGAGGGCGCCGAAAGGGACAGAGGGCCAGAATATGTATTTGAACAAATTCTAGCTGAAAACTTTCCTAATCTGGGAAGGGAAACAGGCATTCAGATCCAGGAAATAGAGAGATCCCCCCCTAAAATCAATAAAACCGTTCAACACCTCGACATTTAATAGTGAAGCTTGCAAATTCCAAAGATAAAGAGAAGATCCTTAAAGCAGTAAGACACAAGAAATCCCTGACTTTTATGGGGAGGAGTATTAGGGTAACAGCAGACCTCTCCACAGAGACCTGGCAGGCCAGAAAGGGCTGGCAGGATATATTCAGGGTCCTAAATGAGAAGAACATGCAACCAAGAATACTTTATCCAGCAAGGCTCTCATTCAAAATGGAAGGAGAGATAAAGAGCTTCCAAGACAGGCAGCAACTAAAAGAATATGTGACCTCCAAACCAGCTCTGCAAGAAATTTTAAGGGGGACTCTTAAAATTCCCCTTTAAGAAGAAGTTCAGTGGAACAGTCCACAAAAACAAGGACTGAATAGATATCATGATGACACTAAACTCATATCTCTCAATAGTAACTCTGAATGTGAACGGGCTTAATGACCCCATCAAAAGGCGCAGGGTTTCAGACTGGATAAAAAAGCAGGACCCATCTATTTGCTGTCTACAAGAGACTCATTTTAGACAGAAGGACACCTACAGCCTGAAAATAAAAGGTTGGAGAACCATTTACCATTCGAATGGTCCTCAAAAGAAAGCAGGGGTAGCCATCCTTATATCAGATAAACTAAAATTTACCCCAAAGACTGTAGTGAGAGATGAAGAGGGACACTATCTCATACTTAAAGGATCTATTCAACAAGAGGACTTAACAATCCTCAATATATATGCCCCGAATGTGGGAGCTGCCAAATATATCAATCAATTATTAACCAAAGTGAAGAAATACTTAGATAATAATACACTTATACTTGGTGACTTCAATCTAGCTCTTTCTATGCTCGATAGGTCTTCTAAGCACAACATCTCCAAAGAAACGAGAGCTTTAAATGATACACTGGACCAGATGGATTTCACAGATATCTACAGAACTTTACATCCAAACTCAACTGAATACACATTCTTCTCAAGCGCACATGGAACTTTCTCCAGAATAGACCACATATTGGGTCACAAATCGGGTCTGAACCGATCCCAAAAGATTGCGATTGTCCCCTGCATATTCTCAGACCATAATGCCTTGAAATTAGAACTAAATCACAACAAGAAGTTTGGAAGGACCTCAAACACGTGGAGGTTAAGGACCATCCTGCTAAAAGATAAAAGGGTCAACCAGGAAATTAAGGAAGAATTAAAACGATTCATGGAAACTAATGAGAATGAAGATACAACCGTTCAAAATCTTTGGGATGCAGCAAAAGCAGTCCTAAGGGGGAAATACATCGCAATACAAGCATCCATTCAAAAACTGGAAAGAACTCAAATACAAAAGCTAACCTTACACATAAAGGAGCTAGAGAAAAAAACAGCAAATAGATCCTACACCGAGGAGAAGACGGGAGTTAATAAAGATTCGAGCAGAACTCAACGAAATCGAGACCAGAAGAACTGTGGAACAGATCAACAGAACCAGGAGTTGGTTCTTTGAAAGAATTAACAAGATAGATAAACCATTAGCCAGCCTTATTAAAAAGAAGAGAGAGAAGACTCAAATTAATAAAATCATGAATGAGAAAGGAGAGATCACTACCAACACCAAGGAAATACAAACGATTTTAAAAACATATTATGAACAGCTATACGCCAATAAATTAGGCAATCTAGAAGAAATGGACGCATTCCTGGAAAGCCACAAACTACCAAAACTGGAACAGGAAGAAATAGAAAACCTGAACAGGCCAATAACCAGGGAGGAAATTGAAGCAGTCATCAAAAACCTCCCAAGACACAAGAGTCCAGGGCCAGATGGCTTCCCAGGGGAATTTTATCAAACGTTTAAAGAAGAAACCATACCTATTCTCCTAAAGCTGTTTGGAAAGATAGAAAGAGATGGAGTACTTCCAAATTCGTTCTATGAGGCCAGCATCACCTTAATTCCAAAACCAGACAAAGACCCCACCAAAAAGGAGAATTACAGACCAATATCCCTGATGAACATGGATGCAAAAATTCTCAACAAGATACTGGCCAATAGGATCCAACAGTACATTAAGAAAATTATTCACCATGACCAAGTAGGATTTATCCCTGGGACACAAGGCTGGCTCAACACCCGTAAAACAATCAATGTGATTCATCATATCAGCAAGAGAAAAACCAAGAACCATATGATCCTCTCATTGGATGCAGAGAAAGCATTTGACAAAATACAGCATCCATTCCTGATCAAAACTCTTCAGAGTGTAGGGATAGAGGGAACATTCCTCGACATCTTAAAAGCCATCTATGAAAAGCCCACAGCAAATATCATTCTCAATGGGGAAGCACTGGGAGCCTTTCCCCTAAGATCAGGAACAAGATAGGGATGTCCACTCTCACCACTGCTGTTCAACATAGTACTGGAAGTCCTAGCCTCAGCAATCAGACAACAAAAAGACATTAAAGGCATTCAAATTGGCAAAGAAGAAGTCAAACTCTCCCTCTTCGCCGATGACATGATACTCTACATAGAAAACCCAAAAGTCTCCACCCCAAGATTGCTAGAACTCATACAGCAATTCGGTAGCCTGGCAGGATACAAAATCAATGCCCAGAAGTCAGTGGCATTTCTATACACTAACAATAAGACTGAAGAAAGAGAAATTAAGGAGTCAATCCCATTTACAATTGCACCCAAAAGCATAAGATACCTAGGAATAAACCTAACCAAAGATGTAAAGGATCTATACCCTCAAAACTATAGAACACTTCTGAAAGAAATTGAGGAAGACACAAAGAGATGGAAAAATATTCCATGCTCATGGATTGGCAGAATTAATATTGTGAAAATGTCAATGTTACCCAGGGCAATATACACGTTTAATGCAATCCCTATCAAAATACCATGGACTTTCTTCAGAGAGTTAGAACAAATTATTTTAAGATTTGTGTGGAATCAGAAAAGATCCCGAATAGCCAGGGGAATTTTAAAAAAGAAAACCATATCTGGGGGCATCACAATGCCAGATTTCAGGTTGTACTACAAAGCTGTGGTCATCAAGACAGTGTGGAACTGGCACAAAAACAGACACATAGATCAGTGGAACAGAATAGAGAATCCAGAAGTGGACCCTGAACTTTATGGGCAACTAATATTCGATAAAGGAGGAAAGACTATCCATTGGAAGAAAGACAGTCTCTTCAATAAATGGTGCTGGGAAAATTGGACATCCACATGCAGAAGAATGAAACTAGACCACTCTCTTTCACCATACACAAAGATAAACTCAAAATGGATGAAAGATCTAAATGTGAGACAAGATTCCATCAAAATCCTAGAGAAGAACACAGGCAACACCCTTTTTGAACTCGGCCATAGTAACTTCTTGCAAGATACATCCACGAAGGCAAAAGAAACAAAAGCAAAAATGAACTATTGGGACTTCATCAAGATAAGAAGCTTTTGCACAGCAAAGGATACAGTCAACAAAACTCAAAGACAACCTACAGAATGGGAGAAGATATTTGCAAATGACATATCAGATAAAGGGCTAGTTTCCAAGATCTATAAAGAACTTATTAAACTCAACACCAAAGAATCCAATCATGAAATGGGCAAAAGACATGAACAGAAATCTCACAGAGGAAGACATAGACATGGCCAACATGCACATGAGAAAATGCTCTGCATCACTTGCCATCAGGGAAATACAAATCAAAACCACAATGAGATACCACCTCACACCAGTGAGAATGGGGAAAATTAACAAGGCAGGAAACAACAAATGTTGGAGAGGATGTGGAGAAAAGGGAACCCTCATACACTGTTGGTGGGAATGTGAACTGGTGCAGCCACTCTGGAAAACTGTGTGGAGGTTCCTCAAAGAGTTCAAAATAGACCTGCCCTACGACCCAGCAATTGCACTGCTGGGGATTTACCCCAAAGATACAGATGCAGTGAAACGCCAGGACACCTGCACCCCGATGTTTATAGCAGCAATGGCCACGATAGCCAAACTGTGGAAGGAGCCTCGGTGTCCAACGAAAGATGAATGGATAAAGAAGATGTGGTTTATGTATACAATGGAATATTACTCAGCTATTAGAAATGACAAATACCCACCATTTGCTTCAACGTGGATGGAACTGGAAGGTATTATGCTGAGTGAAGTAAGCCAGTCGGAGAAGGACAAACATTATATGTTCTCATTCATTTGGGGAATATAAATAATAGTGAAAGGGAATATAAGGGAAGGGGGAAGAAATGTGTGGGAAATATCAGAAAGGGAGACAGAACGTAAAGACTGCTAACTCTGGGAAACGAACTAGGGGTGTTGGAAGGGGAGGAGGGCGGGGGGTGGGAGTGAATGGGTGACGGGCACTGGGGGTTATTCTGTATGTTAGTAAATTGAACACCAATAAAAAATAAAAAATAATAAAAAATAAAAAAATATAAACAAACAAACAAACAAAAAAGATATTTCCATTTACTCTCATCCTTTGTGGGTATTGTTGTCATGCATCTTACTTTTGCATATGTTAAAAATGAAACATACATTAATATTATTTTAGTTTTAGACAATCAATTACTTACTAGAGATATGCTGTTGGCCCAGCACCACTTATTGACGAGATCATCCTTTCTAGCCTGGGAAAGATGCATAAGTATGGTGCTGCAAGAATAGGCATAAAGTGTGAGAATCTATGTATCACAGATTCAGGTCCACCAGAGACCATCCATCTACAGAAGAGATTTTAAATAGCTAGGTTCACAGGATGATTTATTCAATACCTATAAACCAACCTCTATCCTCAGATGCTTAATGTGCGCAAATTGGGGCCTTGAATTGAGTCATCATAAAGACAGAGAGAGACTATGCATGAATCCAGAGGTGTGGGTTTCATCTTACCAAGACTGATCTGGCTATTGTTGAATGTCCAGCCTGGTGGCAGCAGCAACAAACATTAGCCCTCAATGTAGCACTATCCCTGAAAGAGACCATGTATCTTCTTAGTAGGAAGATGATTACATCAGTCTCTTTACATCCTGAAAAAAAGAATTTTCCTGATTAGAACTGCCTTGTACATTGGATATGGGTTTGCTTTGCTTGTTCATATGTCTCACTGTCCAGAGGCTCACAGAATATTTATTGAACCACCACCATGGGATCCTGCAATGACATTATCTCAGACCAAGTGGCCCACTTTATAGCACAGAGACCCACAAGGAACATGTAACCATAGGGTCCACTGGTCATATTATATAACACATCACTCAGAAGCTATTAGCCTGAATATTGACAGATAATGTACAGCAAGGTCATGGTGCTATCAGTCATCAACAGCTTAAACCAGTGACTGAAGCATAGTAGTTATTTTTCCTCCCCAACAATTTTAGGTTCTACAGATCTAGGGGTCTGTCTCCCAGAGAAGGAATGATTTAATAGTGAGAATTCCACTAATATAGAACTACAATTGCTGTGTGGTCATATTGGGCTTCTCACACCAGTAGAGTAGGCAAAGAAATAAGTTACTATACTGATGGGGTAATATCCTAATTGTCATGAAGAAGGGGCTTACTTCTACATAATATAGGAAGTGAGGAATGCAGTTGGAGCCCAAGAGATCTTGAGGCCTCCATGACCAGGTTTGACTACAAAAACCAGTTACCATACCTGCAATCTGATAAAATCACAAAGCCAGAGCCTAGACCCCCTCAAGTATAATCCTGGGTCATCTCACCCGATAAGCCACCTAAAAGCAGAAGTGGTAATAGTGAGTAGAATCTAGAAGAATTAGTAAAGGACTGTAAGTTATGATTTTCTGATCAACTTCAGCAGTGGGAAGCTACAGCTCATTTTGCAAACCCTCCTATTTTAATGCTTTCCTTTTTCTCTTCCCAACATTTTTAGGAAGCTAGAATAGGATGGAGTGAAATTAATATGATGTAAGTGGATCAGACTGGTTAAGGAGTAGACTCCATGGATATGTCCATACTCCACCAAGATCTCCGTAATTCTCTTTTATGATTTATGTATCCCCCTCCTTGGCTTTGTTACTGTTTTGTTTCTAAGAGCCCATTCTTGCAATTCTCTTGAGAAGACTACCTTCAAACTGCTACATCTGGGCAGACTGGGTGGCTCAGCGGTTTAGCACCACCTTCAGCCCAGGTCATGATCCTGGAGACCCGGGATCGAGTCCCATGTGGGGCTCTTTGCATGGAGCCTGCTTCCCCCTTTGCCTGTGTCTCTGCCTCTCTCTCTCTCTATGTCTCATGAATAAATAAATAAAATCTTAAAAAAGAAAACTGCTACATCTCCTCTGTCCAGTAAGTGGAGAGCCAAAAGTGCCTGGGAGTTTATATCCTCAAAGTAGCCCTTAGCTAAAAACTGATTAAAAACTGGGACTTTGGAAGCCCAGTTCCCTTTCCACAACCAGTAATAAATGCCATGGCATAATTTCCACTCCTTGCAAGATTTGAACTGAGACTGGAACTTTGTCTGAAAGTTACCCTGCTTGATTTCTTTCCCGTCTGCTTTCTTTACATTTTTACTGCTGGGAGCACTAAATCAGGAGTGTTCCTTAAACCAGTTCATCCCAGGAAGCAGCAAGTCACATAAGACAATTGTTAAATTGTCAGTAAGTTTGTAGGCCGGCTTGGAAATCCAAACAATAAAAAATCTAGAAGGCTACATACATAATGATCAGAGATGGACACATGCTCAGAAAAGAAATGAGAAGACTCCAAACTTTCAACTCTGGCTGACTGGCTCTATGTAAGCAGGAAGTAAAGGCTAAGGTAGAATTGTAAATAGCCAGATTTAGCATTGTGAAAAAGTGCCCTAATACAAAGATAATCTACAAAGACCAAAATAGTATTCTTGTTGCTTATTTATTTGGACTAGGCGATGGCTCCATGTTTTTAAGAAAATCCTTATAAATCACTAGCTCACCATTAAGAGACTTGAGTGGCCACACATAACAAATAATCCAGTTACAAAACATAGTTTAGAAAAGCCACTAAGCAGTTACAACTCACAAGAAGCAGGAACAAAAATACCTGGGGAAGGAGGAGGATCTGGTTTCCAGAATTACCATATTATGAGACTCAAAATGTCCAATCTTCAACAAAAAAGCAAGAGGCATGTAAAGAAATAAACTATGGCCGTTTAAAAGAAAAATATTCATAGAACTATCCCTGACAAAAGCTGGCTATTGGACTTACTAGACCAGACCTAAGGAAATAAGAGATACCATAAAATGTTACATACTTTATATAACTTTACTTTAAGGGAGTCTTAGAAGAAAAGAGAGAGAAATAGAAAATATATTTGAAGAAATAGTAGCCCCAAATTTCCCCAGGATAATGAATGACATGAATCTACACATCCAGGAATCTCAATAAACTCTAAGTAAGATAAATTAAAAGCGAATCACACTGAGACACATTATAATCAAACTGTCAGAAATCAAAGACAGATAGAATCTTGAAAAAAACAAAATAGATAAAATTACCCATATACAAGAGATCTTCAATACAATTAACAGCGAATTTCTCATTGAAAACCATGAGAGTCAGATGGCATGCAATGACATATTTAAAGTGATGAAAGAAAAAAAAGAAAAAAAAACACCTCTCAGTGAAGAATTGTATACACAGCAAAGCCATTCTTCAAAAAAGAAGATGTTGATAAATTTTCAGATAAACGAAAGTTGAAAGGAGTTCATTACTTTTATAGATATACTATACAAGAAATGCTAAAGGCAATTCTTTAGGCTAAAATGAAAGGACACTAGACAGTAACACGAAGCCATATGAAAAAAATTTTAAAACTAGGTAAAGGTAACTACATAGCTAAACATAAAACCTAGCACTATATTTGACTTGTCACTCATTTCTATGCCTATATTATTCAAACTAAACATGTGTGAAACAATAATAAATCTATGTTAATGGGCACACAATACATAGCAACATAATTTGTTAAAGAAATAAAATAACAATATAAGGGGGCAGAGTTGTATAGGTGTAGAGTTTTTGTACATCATTTAAATTGGTATTCATCCAAACTAGATTGCTATAAATTTAAGATGTTAATTGTAATGCCCAGGATAAGCACTAAAATAACTGAAATATATACAGAAAAGGAATGAGAAAGGAATAAAAAGATACAATAGGAAAAAAAATCAATCAAACATACCAGGAGGCAGTAATAGTGAAAATGAGGAACAAAAAAGATATGGCATAATTAGTATAATGACAGAAGTAAGTCCTTTCTTATCAGTAACTACTTTAAATGTACACATATGGAACTCACCAATTAAAAGACAGATTGGCAGAAAGAACTTTGAAAAAACACATAATCAAACTGTATGTCGTCTATAAGAGATGCAAATAAGCTTAAAGTAAAATTGTTAAAAATATATTCCATATAGGGGTGCCTGGGTGGCTCAGTTAGTTAAGTGGCTGCCTTTGACTCAGGTCATGGTCTCCAGGTCCTGGGATGGGGCCCCACACTGGAGTCCCTGCTCAGTGGGGAGTCTGCTTCTCCCTCTCCCTCCACTCTTCGCTCCTGCTCATGCACTCTCTCTCTCTCAATAAATAAATAAAATATTATATATATATATAAATATTTCATGCAAAGAGTAAATGAGACCTGAGATAGATATATTAATATCAAAAAAAAGATATATTAATATCAGACAAAGAGACTTTGTAAAAATGTTATTACAGGTAACAAAGGACATGAGTCTCCTGGGTGGTTCAGTTGTTTAAGCATCCGACTCATTTTTTGTTGTTGTTGTTAACATTTTGTTTGTTTGTTTATTTATTTATTTATTTATTTATTTATTTATTTATTTATTTATATTTTTATTGAAGTTCGATTTGCCAACATATAGTATAACACCCAGTGCTCATCCTGTCAAGTGCCCCCTTCAGTGCCCTTCACCCAGTCACCCCATCCCCCTACCTGCCTCCCCTTCCACTACCCCTTTTTTGTTTCCCAGATTTAGGAGTCTCTCATGGTTTGTCATCCTCTGTAATTTTTCCCACACTTTTTCTCTCTTTTCCTTTATAATCCCTTTCACTATTTTTTTTTTATATTCCCTGTATGAGTGAAACCATATAATGATTGTCCTCCGACTGACTTACTTCACTCAGCATAATACCCTCAAGTTCTATCCACGTTGAAGCAAATGGTGGGTATTCTCTTTTCTAATGGCTGAGGAATATTCCATTGTATATATAATCCCTATCAAAACACCATGGGCTTTCTTCAGAGAGTTGGAACAAGTAATCTTAAGATTTGAGTGGAATCAGAAAAGACCTTGATTAGCCAGGGGAATATTGAAAAAGAAAACCAGAGCCGGGGGCATCACAATGCCGGATTTCAAGTTGTACTACAAAGCTGTGATCATCAAGACAGTGTGGAACTGGCACAAAAATAGACACATAGATCAGTGGAACAGAATAAGGAACCCGGAAATGGGCCCTCAACTCTATGGTCAACTAATATTCAACAAAGCAGGAAAAACCCACTGGAAAAACGACAGTCTCTTCATTAAATAGTGCTGGGAAAATTGGACAGCCACGTGCAGAAGAAGGAAACTAGACCATTCTCTTACACCATACACAAAGATAAACTCAAAATGGATGAAAGATCTAAATGTGAGACAAGAATCCATCAAAATCCTAGAGGAGAACGCAGGCAACACCCTTTTTGAACTTGGCCACAGCAACTTCTTTCAAGATAGATCTATGACTTGGGATCCCTGGGTGGTGCAGCGGTTTGGCGCCTGCCTTTGGCCCAGGGCGCGATCCTGGAGACCCAGGATCGAATCCCACGTCGGGCTCCCGGTGCATGGAGCCTGCTTCTCCCTCTGCCTGTGTCTCTGCCCCTCTCTCTCTTTCTCTCTCTGTGTGACTATCATAAATAAATAAAAATTAAAAAAAAAAGATACATCTCTGACTTAATGAAGATTAAAAGCTTCTGCATAGCAAAAGAAACAGTCAACAAAACTATAAGCATCCGACTCTTGATTTTGGCTCAGATTATGATCTCAAGGTTGTGAAGCTGAGCCCCACATCAGGCTCCATGCTGGGCATGGAACCTTCTTAGAATTATCTCTCTCTCCCTCTCTTTCTTCCCCTCCCCCTCTGCTCTCATTCTCTAAAATCAATCAATCAATCTTAAAAAAAAGACAGAAACAAGAGACAGTATTTATTGACAAATGGATCATTCCATCAGGAATATATAATGATTATAAACATATGAGGGGCAGCCCGGTGGCTCAGTGGTTTAGCGCCGCCTTCAGCCCAGGGCCCCATCCTGGAGACCCCGGATCGAGTCCCACATCGGGCTCCCTGTGTGGAGCCTGCTTCTCCCTCTGCCTGTGTCTCTGCCCCTCTCTCTCCCTGTGTGTCTCATGAATAAATAAATAAAATATTAAAAAAATATATATACATCTTTCTACAGAGCATCCAAGTTATGTATAGGAATATTGTGTTTTCCAATCCATGACCAGAAAATATCTCTCCATTTGATTAGATACTGATTTCTTCCATCAGAGCTTTGTAGTTTTCCACATGTAGATCCTGTATATATTTGTTTAGATTTATACCTAAGTATTTCATTTTTTGATGCTACTTTAAATTATATTTTTAAATTTTTAAATTCCAAATGTTCATTATCAGCATGCAGGAAAGCAACTGAGTTTTGTATATTAACCTTATTATGTGCTATGGTTGCTTATTATCACCAAGACTTATTTTATATATTCCTTGGGATTTTTTACATAAACTATTAGGTCATCTATGAATAAATATTGTATTTCTTCCTTTTAAATCTACATATCTTTTTTTGTTCTTGTCTTATTGCACCAGTTGAGATCACTAATATACAATGTTTTTATATATATATATAAAGACCGTCACTGCATTGATTCCAATCTCAAGGGGAAAGCATCCATTTTTTTTAACCATTTAATATAATATTAGCTTGCAGGTGTTTTGTAGACAGTCTTCATCAGGTTAATAAAGTTTCCCTCTACTTCTAATTTCGTAGAGTTATTGTCAAAAATAGGTGTTGGGTTTTGTCAAATACTCTTTCTACATAAGTTGACAGGATCACATGGTTTCTCTTCTTTAGGCTGTTGATATGATGGATTACATTTATTGTTTTTTTTATTGTGAAATTAGCCTTTCATACCTGAAATAAACCCTACTTGTTTGTAGAGTGCAATTATTTTTATGCATTGCTGGATTTGATTTGCTAATGATGAGTTTAGAATTTTGCATTTATGCTCATGAGAGGTATCAGTCTGAATTCTTCCTTTCTTTTAATATCTATCTGGTTTTATTAGATAAAATAATCTATCCCTTTTTTCCCTTCTCCCTCTCTCCCTTCTTTGCTTCCTTCCCTAAGGACTCCTTCTCAGAGAAGTATACATCTGGCTGCTATTTCAGCTGTACTGTATTGTTATACTTCAGTTCCATCAGGGTAGTACATACAGGGTATGGGTGAGGGGAAGCATTTTATAACCTTATGAGTTCTTTTCAGTCTTTTAGTGGACCTGTTTCTCTGGGCTATGATGTTCACAAGTGTTTCTTCAGAGGGATCATTTCCCCTTCCCCTTCCACATTGCTTTGGTGAGACAGAAAAGCAAGAGATACATATTTATATTTTTTTGTCATTTGCTCCCATGTTTTAATTCTCCTAGTAATTTTTAATGGATATCTGACACTGTAGATAACACAATACAGAGGCTCTGGATTATGTCATTTTCCTTTAGCAATAATTAGGTTTTCTTCTGGGGAGCTTATAGGAACTCTGGGTTACCATAATCTAGTTTAATTTTAGAGCTGGGTTTGGTGTTTTTCAGTTTTGAGATTATTCCTAGGCCATGGTTCATCTTCTAAATTGTGGTCTTTATTCCAAGTTTGTGGCCCTTATTCCTACTTCATGGCTCTTTGGGAATCTCAGCTGAAAGTTTGGGCTATATTCTAAAGCTCCCCCAACTTGTTAGGAATTGAATTCCAACCGTAGTCTCCCCAGCAACATGCAGCTGCTGAAATTTCTGCTGTTCTATTTGCCTTCCTAGATGCTATAGTCTGCTGGACTTTTGGACTCTTGCCCTGATATATTTAGCATAGGAATTAACCAAAGACTCAGTGGGAATTAGAGATTTGGGGGACTTCTCTGTATTTCCCTATTCTCCAGGATTTTGTCCCTCAGATCCCCACCATTGTGGCACTGTGGCAGTCTCACTACTCTATCTTTACTCCAATTAGAAAAAAAAACAGGATAAATGTGGAGCCTTCAATGTGCTTCTCTTTTCTAAAGGATCACAATCATCCAAGTCTCATCTCTGTTAGTTGTTCTTCAATGAGTTCCAAGAGTCGTCTCATATGTAGTTGACAGTGGGAGGTTTAGTTCTATTTAATCTAATCTTCCCATCCCAAAACCAGAAATTTGCAATGCTAATTTTGTTATACCTAGTGATTTGAAGTGTCCTATATTGGAAACTGTTTCTCTGAAATTCTGTGTTGCCATATTTCCTCTCAAAGTCCTAAATCTGTAATAAACCATGGTACCTTAAGAGATCCATTTATAAAAATTAATGTGCAATCATCTCTTCTTAAATTTCAAAACTATATTTAATCTCCACTGCCAGGTACTTGATCTATTAGATGACTTAGAGTCATGCATGTTTTCATTTAATAGCCTATAGTTTTTAGGAAATCAGAACAAGGACAAAAGAGTGTCATGTGGCTCAGGGGAACCTGTGAGATCAGAATCAAACTATATCAACGGTGTGGCCATTTGCACTTTTTTTGCTAAAATTTCCTCATTTGTAGTGGTGCCTGGCTGGCCCAGTGAATATAGCATGTGACTCTTGATCTCAGGGTCCTGAGTTCAAGTTCCACATTGAGGCTAGAGCTTACTTCAAAAAATACAATAAAATAAGGGGCACCTAGGTGGCTCAGTCTGTTAAGCATCCAACTCTTGGTTTCAGCTCAGGTCATGATCTCAGGATCCTGGGACAGAGCTCCACATTGAGCTCTGTTCTCAGTTCAGAGTCTGCTTATCCCTCTCCCTTGGCTCCTTCCCCCACCCATGCTTTTTATATTTCCCTATCTCTTCCTCAAATAAATAGTATTTTTAAACAACAATAATAAAATAAAATAAAACGTGTAAGAGTTTTAACTTTCCTTAGCTATTGTTTTCTCATTTGTAAAATGAAAATAATACTCCCTTTATATGTTGTTGTCATGGTACATACACTAAAATGTTTACAGTAGCATTGTCCATGGGGGCACAAATATTTAAAACAGAGTAAAGGCAAAATTTTATTTTAAAACTTTAAAACCCTTTCAATACAGTTATGGCTGAATAAATTATGGTGTATCTACACCATGAATTCACGTGAAGCCATTAAAGAGAGTAGCTATGCCACTTGACTTCAGAGACTTAGTCTGAGATAGTAAATGAGAAAAGAAAGACATAGACATGTGAATGTAATTTTTAACTATGTAACTATGCATACACATACTTATATATTCCATTGAAGAAAACCACTGAAAGGCATGTATTATGTGAACATGGATTTTGGGATAGGGGAAGATGGGAAGAGGAAGTAGGGTTGGCACAGAAGAAAGAAAAAGAGAAAAAAAGTGAACATGGACAAATAAAAGTCTATTTCAAGAAATGCATGTATGCAATGATCACTTTTATACATTTTTATAAAATTTTATTTCTATTTGCTTATATGGGTAAGTTAATTTTTAAATGTTGACTTTTCCATTTTAAAGTATAAATTCAGTATAAATGGATATAAGTTCTTTAATAAAACACCTGATTTATGAAAGGCAGTTAGGGATGAAGGGGTAGATCCTTAACTTAATGATCTTCCAAGTGCAAATTATCATTTATTCACAAGACAATCTTGATGCCTGTGCTAAGATGTACTCCCAGGCCTAGTAGACATACTAGGCTTACAGAATCTGTCTTTTATTTCTGTATATGTAATATTCATTTTAGTTCTAAGGTCCTCCATATGCATTTTCATAATACGAAGGCTGATAATTCATGCTCCCTTTCTCTATATGATATATTCCTCCCCCGTAATTTATTTTTGCCAAATAAAAGGTTGGCAAAAAACTTCCCCAGAGTGGATGCTCAGTGTGTGGACATGAGTATAAATTTAGTTGAGGGATACCTGGGTGACTCAGAGGTTGAGCATCTGCCTTCAGCTTAGGGTGTGATCCCAGGGTCCCCGGATCGAGTCCCACATAGGGCTCCCTGCGAGGAGCCTGCTGCTCCCTCTGTCTGTGTCTCTGCCTCTCTCTGTGTGTCTCTCATGAAGAAATAAATAAATCTTTAAAATAAATAAATAAATTCAGTTGAATCACTCAATTGCCCTTCCATGAAATTGTACTAACATGACTTTACTTGCGTAGATCTTTAGAAAGATCTTTTCACACTCCTGCAATGTTTTACAAGTTTCAAGTCGTTCAGATGAATGATATTTACAAAAGAAGATATCTGCCACTGAACTTTTGGAAATTCTAGGTTGCCTAGTCAGCCAATGGTTTTCTGTAAAAGACCAGGTGTGAGCAGGGAATGATGTTCACGTCCTAGAGGCCAGGCTATCAGCCAGTCCTGCCAGCCTTGCGGGAGGATGCCACACAACTTACACACCTAACCCATACTACATGTTTTTGTGTGTGCTATTTATAAGTGTTGGTAGGGACCTAAGTCCATGACAAGAGAGATTTGCTAAGTGGTGTTTGATCTTTTGACTTGAAGTGAATGGTTAAAGATTAGGTATTATGCACCAATAGGCTAAAGATGTGTGACAGAATGATATGCGAGTTATTAAGGAAACTGATGAATCACAATTGTTAACACTTACCAAACACTTACTATGCATTAGTTGCTCTTGGTTAAAAGCCTTGTTCATAAGAATGTACTTAATCCTCAAAGTCCTCCTAGGAAGTAGGAAGCATTAGTCTTCTTATTTTAGATGGGGAAACTGAGGCATTACCACTGATACAATGCAGAGCTAAGATTGAACAGAGTTATCTGAGATCCACACGTCATCCTCTCAACCACTATCCTGGGTCTGTTTAAACCCGGAGAGCCCATGATGTGTGTTCACTCTTCTGCCCAGAAATTAGGTCCCTGTTTTCTTGAGCAGTGACCAGCACATGGAGAGTCTCAGCTTCTGTGGTAACAAGTCAAGAATTCAAGGATGAGATACGGATTTGAAGGTCCACCTGTTGTGATAGAACTGCTTTTGTCATTGCCTGGTTTCCATTACTTCTTTGTGTGTAAAGAGAGCTTTGGGCTGGGGCTGGGCACACAGTGAAGGGTGACAAAGGAACTGGTGGAAGAGGAATGTAGGGGGAGAGTAAGTGGCACTGCAGCTCGCTCTCACCCCCTGGCACGTCAGGGACAAGAGGGAAATAAAGAAGAACCTCTCAGGACTTAAATGTGTTAACAGTGAGGGAGACAGACACACTGCATCCTGGACAGGGTATGAGAACATCTCTGAGACAGTAGGAGTACCCCTGGGAATGTGGGGGACAACTGAAATGGTAGGTGGGGCATAACAGATAGGCAGTTGCATGGTCCTAGAAGCTCATCCCAACACCCGATAGATCTTGTTCAGATGTCTTGGCTCAGAATGTCTTCCAAGAATATCTTTCCATGAAACTTACAGAGTGGCAGCAAGGAGCTATCCTGCCGGGGAGAAATGCTGGCAACAAGAACACAGTGATTCTCTTTTCCCTGCCTTGCTGCTGTGTCTCCAATTAAGAGTCAGGAGAACAGAGGAAAAGCTTCAGATGGCAATGTTGAGCCAGACTGTGATTGATTTGATAATCCTGAATTTACCCCAGATCACTAAGTGTAATAGAGAATATTTGGAAGGTGATAGAAGAAAGTATCCAAATCACCACAGTAACCGTAAGTAACCCTATTCACAGTATCCTTCTTACAGTATTAATATCTCTTGTTTCTTCCCCACCTATCCTACCGTAAGGCTCCTTAAATATAGCTCCTATGTATTTTTAACTCCTTAAAACAATTGCTGAACTCAGATAACTTTAGCTATATTTACTACCAAATTAGGAAAGAATTCAGTAAGGTGCTTTTTTGGGACTACAATTTTGGAGTCTGAGAGGTTTTTAAAAAGCACATGCATGTATGTGTATGTGGGAGTTGGAGGGGGGTATCATAAAATGTATTGCTTTGACAACTTTCCTCTGACTATATGAATATATGAAATACTTTCAACCTCAAAGCTAGGAAAAAATATCTTAGAAACCAATAAACTTTCTCTCAATAGTCAATAGTTTATGTGAAATATTTGACATTAAATAATAAGAGGTCCTCAATTAACAAAAAATGAGGGGGATGTTCTAGAAACTGCTGGACACTCTCTCTTAGGGAATGTCTGTAATATATCTTACATTCTACAATGTGCTGATAGTGTTTAGATTTGAATAGTTGATGGCTTAGGAAGGAGTCCACCAAACAATGCCACAGGCTATAAACCACAGTTCCTGAAACCATCAATTGTACTAAGGAGAATTAATGAACTGTTTTGCTCAATGATACATCCTGTTTCATGCCAACTCATTGATCTTTGTAATCAGATACCGTTCAGGTTAGTCTGGCCTTCGTGGGAAACTTAGGAGTAAATTAACATGTCATGGACTGGGTTCTTAATAGTGATGAACTTACTAATATAGACTTCAGCTAATATCTATTTTCTAAACAGGACTTCTGACTTCCCAAGAACTTGGTTTAGAGAATGATATGAAATATATAGCATCTTCCCCCAAAGGGAGGTGTTCTGATAATTCTGGAAATAATGTTAAGAATGACATGGTAGGGGATGAAGATGAAACTGTTGGGTCTTGGTGGGAAAAACATATACCCCCTGTCAATTTAAAGGCTGATACTTATAGGATGCAGAAGGGCCTGTTATAGATATTGTGCATGGATATTTATAAAAATAAAGATAGACCAGAAACATGCATGCAAATGAAAAGCACTAATACCTAGGAAACAGTCACACACACACACACACACACACACACACACGCGCGCCCTGATGGATATAGCTTCAAACCTTTTCCCCTATGGGCATTGGGTTCAAGAAGGCCAGGCATGTAATAGTTCGTCTCTTTCTATTTCCCCCAAAACAAAAAGTCAAGCAGGCTCTCAAATCATCTACAATGTCATCTATGTGGTTTATTGGTGTTACTGGAGCAAGATCAATTGGAACATTGAAAGTATTACGGATATATTGCCAACTACATATCCATAACACTGAGGACTGCATAAAACCATGAATGCATATTTTCAATTGTGCTACCTTCCCCTTGTCTTGAAACTTCCTCCTTAGAAATTCACTGGGGCTGAATGCATGACTTTTCTGAGGCAGGTGGTATTTAAAATATGCAAAGTAAAAAAAAAAAAAAAAAGCGCTAGGAACCCCTGGGTGGCTCAGTGGTTTAGTGTCTGCCTTTGTCTCAGGGCGTGATCCTGGAGTCCTGGGATCCAGTCCCACATTGGGCTCCCTGCAGGGAGCCTGCTTCTCCCTCTGCCTATGTCTCTGCCTTTCTGTGTCTCTCATGAATAAATAAATAAAATCTTTTAAAAAAATAAGCACTAATCACTCCAATTAAGAACAAGATGAGAAGCATTCTGAGAACAATTAGAGATGAGTTTGAAAAAGGAAAACATATCCTGGTGGATGCTTCTCCCAAATCATACCTCTTGTTTCAACTCAGCACTGGGTGGAATGGCAGACAGTTTTTGAGCAGCTGCACTGGAGCCTCTGTTTTTTAAAGAATGTGTGTAGTGTAGCTCATCTTTAATGTGGGAACAGGATGAAATTGCCTACTAATCTAATTTCCAATTACAGCTTAGGATAAGCCCCCCCAAATTTGACAAAGATTACCTTTTGGCATTATCAGATGTTTCGTTAACAGATGAAAAAAAATGCCTTCCTCTGTAAATCTTAGGCAGGGAGGAGTGGTATATTCTCATTTTGTAACATTTATTTCCTCATAAAATTGGTTAAGGATTATACTTAGTTTATGTATTAAATTCAGTCAGTAAAAATTCATTGATGGTCCATTACTATTGACAAACTGCAGTGTAGGGACTTCAGCAAATCCTCCCAAACCCCTGCTTGCTGGATACTTTTCTTTGCTCCATCTTTTCAACTTCATCAGAAGTGATACGTTATAAGCAGACATATTTATCTTCCAGCTAATCCCAAATGGTTGGAATAAAGAGCTTGACACCAATTTTAAGCTTTTCTTTTTTTCCTCCTCTAATCATTCGTTGTGGAAGAAAAATAGCCCTACAAAAATGGATTTTTTTACTGCATCCTCAATAAATCCTACATGCATTTCTCTTATTCTCTGTCCACTGCAAATATACCTCCATCAAGATTAATACTAAATTCAGCCCAAGGCTGAGCACCAGATTTGAGGAATGACAAATTCCTCACATTTCCCCACAGATCTTTTACTTTTTCTGCTAAGTTGTGAATTTCAAGCTTGCCCTCGAAATAGACAGAGTGGAAAAGCATTCTTATCACTGGGTATAAGTCATTGTTTTTGAACCCTGACATACCGATACATCTCAGCTTTTGATGTGTTATTTGATCTTTCATCCAGCTAATTTTTGGGACTTCCTAAAAATTTAGATCATTCATAGTTGAAGTCCAATCTAGTGTCTTGAAAGGAGAATGGGGAAGGCTATAAATGTTTAGATCAGTTGTCCCCAGATTTTGGATTTTTATCAGCAAAATATATTTTTAAAATGAGAGGATGAAAATAAGACTCAAATTCAAATTGTGTCAAATACCGACATGCACTCACATAAAAACAACCTTCCACCAGCTACTAGTTCTCTAATTTCACGATAAAAATATCAGAATAAGAGTTTTAAAAAATGAATAGCTTGCTTTATGTTAGTTTTCTTCTCATTTTGTTGGAGATTTATCATGTATATACTACTGTCCGCAGCTTTGCTTTTTCAGGGAAAAAAAATAGAGCCTTCCGTCTACATGGTTCTAAAACAGGGACCAGCGGACCTGGCCTGTGATCCCAGCACTTTTTCTTGATAAATAAATCGCAATTGTACCAAGTCATCATGCCTCAGGATGAAGCCATGTGTGGTCAGCTGAGTGGTCAGACTATAGCCTTGGGACACTTTTCCTAATTGTGTTGGTCTAGAAACGCTACAACTCCACAGGTGCATAACTGAGGATCTAGGAAGTCAAAATTTAATCTGAGATTTTAGAACTAGCTGTAATTAATTAGTTAGAACACATGGGCCTCATTGGACCTTCTAAACAATGATCAGATATTGCACCTATTAATTTATGTTGGGGATGGAGAGGGAGACCTTCAGTGACTTCAGATACTGAGAGATCATGCAAGTACATTAAGTGGTGGAAATATGATGTAAGACCATGAAGGATGGGGGATGAGGGTGTATGCCCATTCCATTTCTAAATGGAGTGTTTTGAATATTCTGACTACTAATCTTTGATCCTAGTTAATTGCAATCTACTTCCCACTCATACACAGAGTCCCTAAATCTCCCCTTTCCTATTGCACTTAACATTTTATAATATACTATATAGTGCCTTACTTTTTGCTGTTTCTTCCTTGAATCTTCCCTCACCCGTTAGACACAGAATTAAACTACATGAAGGAAGGGGTTTTTGCTTGTTTTATTCGATTATGAATCCCCTTTTCCTATGTAAGTGTCAAACATGTAGCATGCATTCAAATATTTATGAATGGGTAGCTCTTAATTATTTCATGTATTACTATGTGGATAATCAGCTTTTAATATGAGATTTTATGTTTGTGTTTTCAGCTAGCTGGGCACTTAGCATCTCATAGGAAAATGGTCAGGTAAGGATCAAGACAGATATGGCACGTATCTGGAGGAGGATTTCCATCTAGTACTGGTGTGATACAAACAGTAATTGTGTGCTTTCCAAGTGAGATCTTTTCTCTTCACTACATGTCAGGCAGACAATACCAACACCAATGGGAGTTTGCAACAGGAGGGAACACTTTTGTCATTCCTGAGATAAGGTAACATCAGGATGGTATATAAGTAGACTATGTTGGTGCATGATGTATTTTAAATTATTTGGCATCCTAGATATAACCCACTACTACCATAGTGGCCAATTCCCCAAAATACTTGAGACTCACAAGTGTGTCCTGATGACAAAGACTGAAAACAATTGGGGAAACAGACTTGCAGAAATGGTAAAGTATTTCTCACAGATAGACTTGGTAAGTAGCCTTTGCTGAATTGCTGTTCACCTTGTCTGTTTGCTTAAGCACCAGCCTCTAGAATATACTGATAAATCAGCTCTGTATATAGCAGGCATCACAAACTCTGGGGCTTTGGATTCACCTGTACCACATATACATTAATTTGGCCAAAAAATGTTGGCCTCATAACACCCATGTCAACATGTCAAAATCTACAGAATTCATGTCAAAATCTGGGTCACTGGCAGCTCTTTAAAAATTAGGAGCCTGGAGATATTGGGCAAGCATTCCCATAATGCCTTTGGTGATAAATCTTGTGCAATTCATCCTGGCTGGGCCACTACTGAATCTTTTTTTTTTTTTTTTTTTTCATTTTGTTCACTCATTGCTATCACCTACTGCCTGGTTTATGTTTTTAGGGTATGATGATGGATCTATTAGTAATTTCTGCTGAAGCTCTAATTACATGCTTATTAAATTACTTCTAAAGATTGAGTCAGGGTATGTATGGTGAGGACAGAACAGTTGAACAAATTATTAATTTGTAGCATCATCACCCAATCACCAACTGTACGGACCAGACGGCAGGGGTAAAGGGCTATCTACCTCCTTCACTGAGAAACTGCCAAGATGTGGGGAGGAGGGTATCTCAGCTTGGAATCGTAGCTCTCCTTCTTTTACTCTGCTGTTTGGCTCTGATGATTCTCAGCTTGGGCCCCACACATTCCACACCCAATGCTGTCTGCTTCAGAGTGCTCATTTACTTCATCAGAGCCATTGATCCTAACTGTAGCAGAAAGATAGGGGACTCTACAAACGCAACCCAAGTTGTATATATTGGTACAGAGATTATGGCAGCTCCATTTCCACAGCTCTCCCTATCTGCATTGACCTTGCCCTTCATGCAGGACCTTCTGTCTTCTGGAATAAAGTTTGCAGGATGTGTGATGCAGGTACCTGTCACTCTGATAATCTTTTTGCTTTATGTTCTCCTGGCCTTGGATCTCTTTCTGTGCCATTCTGTGCAGCATCAAGGCATGGAAAAAGTAGTTTCCAGGCTGATGGCACCCCAAAAATACAAAAATCAAGGACTTTATGATAACTTTTATCTCACAAGTAAATTTTTGTCTACCTCGTCCAGAGCCCATAACATTTGGCTGTTTACCCGTGTTAGTCTGCTATGTGTAGACTGAGCTTAGGAATCTGAAAGAATATACCTGCCAAGAGCCCATTTTTTCTATGACCCAGCTAAATGCAAGGGTCCCCAATGTGGTGGTATGACCCAAACACGCCTCATCTTTCAGAGCCCTTCTGAACTCACAAGGGAAATAAATGCTTGCTGGGTGTGAGTGAACCAGCATGAGCAAAAGAAGCAGCAACCAGTTTAAAGTTGATACTTAAATCTAGGAGACCCAGACTAAAGGTAAGCCAAGTTTTGTCATCACAAGAAGGAGAGGAACTACACAGGGCAGAAAACAGATTTCAAAGGAGAGAAAGTCACCGCTTAATCCGGGCAGATTTTTGACCCAGGGCCTAGCAACATAAGTGAAATTATATTTCCCAGAGACCTTTGAAGCTACGACTGCTGAGAACAAGTCACTTGCTTTTGCAATTGGAACATTAGAAGTTTATATCAAGATGGCAGCGGGCCTTGTAACTTCCTGCAAATTTCTAAGACCCGTGAGATTCATTGGACAACTAGAGCATATGAAAACCCACTGAGCCTTTTCCTTCCCCTTCAACTGAATACTTGTGACCCCAAACAACCCAGATTTCAAAAAATATTCAAAATTGCATTTCTTTTAGACTATATTCAAGGCATAGGCTGAAGTCTTGGGAAATACAGATATGATTAAGCTCTAACTCCACATATAAAAACTATCTTTTGTGAGCACCTGGGTGGCTCTGTGAGTTGAGCGCCTGCCTTTGGCTCAGGTCATGATCCCAGGGTCCTGGGATCGAGCCTGGCATTGATCTCTCTGTTCAGTGGGAGGTTTGCATCTCCTTCTCCTTTTGTCAGCCACTCTTCCCCTGCTTGTGGACTCACTCTCTCTGTCAAATAAATAAATAAAATATTTCTCAAAATATATCTTTTATGTAAAGCTTTTATTGTTGGTTTGGGAAGAGTGGGAAGATAGGAAGAAATAAAATGGAATTGGACTGTGAGTAGTCAGTCACTAAGAATCTGGGGGACAAAAAAAGAATCTGGGGGACAAGAGAATTGGGGATGAGCACAGTGCAGTCCTTACAAATAATTTAATGTTTGCCCTGGCCATCAGGGCATAATCAACCCATTGATTTTGAAAAACCACAGGATTCCTTACCTCTCTGTCTTGGTACTCCCCATAAACAAGCACGTATTTATCTTGCAAGCCTCAGCACAAGCTCAACTTCCAACACCTTCTTCTTTTTTTTTTTTTTAAAGATTTTATTTATTTATTCATGAGAGACACAGAGAGAAGCAGAAACATAGGTAGAGAGAGCATGCTCCTGCAGGAACCTGATGCAGGACTTGATCCCAGGATCCCAGGATCAAACCTGAGCCAAAGGCAGATTTTCCAATCACTGAGCCACCGAGGTGCCCCAACCCCTTCTTGACTTCTGACTATGCACTACTGGGTTGACCACACTTCTTCCCCTGTGCTTATACTCCTTCTGTGTGGATCTCATACCACATATGCAAGGACAATGGCTAAGTCTACTCTCCAATGGCTGATTGGATTTAGTCCCCGAAACACATGTTGAATAGCGGTCAGTCCCATGAACACGTGACACTGTGGACTTCAATCAGACAGGGCTGACTTTGGTCTGGGCCTCAGCACTTACAAGTGTGTGACATCCAATTTTCTTCAACTTAGTAAACCTTTGTTTCCTCTCATGCAGGAAGAGAATACAAGATCCCTTGTGAGGACAAATGGATGGAATAAGTTGTGCAAACACCCAGCCCAATCCCTTGACATTTGTCAGGCATTTGTAAAAGTGGAAAGAAAATACAACAAACATTCATGAATCTACCAACTAGCTTGGTTGAATTTAGATTATTTTCAAGATTTGCATTGAAAATCTGTGGTCCCCAAACCGTGTGCCACAGGGAACTCACAGAAGTGCCATTGTATGTTTTCAATTTTCAAGGGACACACGGGGATATCAGACAATTGACAGCCATTACTATCAAGCTTTTTGAATACTAAATACTTAATAAAAGGAACCTTTAGGCATTTCTTTCAGCATGGGTGCCATCACAAAATAATGGAGATAATAAAGGTGCTATGAACTAGGAAAACTAGGAACCTCTGCTTTAGAATTTTTTTTTAAAATAAAATATTACAATTGGAGCTGTATCCTCTGTGGTTCTGTATCTCTCTCTTCCCATTTAGAGGAATAATAATTCTGAAATTTGATCATTGACACTTTTTTTTTTAAGATTTTATTCATCTTTTGAGAGAGAAAATGAGCTGGGGGAGGAGGACTCCTACTGAGCAGCAAGCCAGACTTGCAGCTCCACTCCAACACCCTGAGATTATGGCTTGAGCTGAAGGCAGATAGTTAACCAACTAAGCCACCAGGCACCTCTGATAATTGACATTTGCATTAATATTTGTATATTTTCTTTTTTTAAGATTTAATTTATTTACTCATGAAAGACACAGAGACAGGAGGCAGAGACACAGGCAGAAGGAGCCAGACTCCATGCAGGGATCCCAATGTAGGACTCGATCCCGGGACTCCAGGACCATGCCCTGGGCTGAAGGCAGGCGCTAAACCACTGAGCCACCTGGGCGTTCCAATATTTGTATATTTTCATTGCACATTTCTTCATGTAAATATATATTATTTTGTTTGAGGGATAATATAAATATCAGTATCAGGTACATTATCTTTCCCGAACTTGCCTTTTGCCTACCATGCACGGATATACACTCTCTTAATTGATATCACTTTATAATAAATATGCATATCTGGTAGGGTGAGTCCTCTACCCTATTCTAATTCAGAATTATGTGGTTTTAATATTTTTAATTTTAGTTTTTGTGGGTCGTTTGGCCTTATGCTTTCCACATACATTTTAGAATGAGCATTTTGAGTTCTACAAAAACTGATAGGATTTTATTAGAATTGCATGGAATTTATATATTAATTTGAAAATAATTAACATCTTTGTGAAAGCATGTCTTCAATCCAAGAACTTGCTTTATTTCTTTACTCTGCAATATTCAATAAAATCTATTTTCCCTCCAAAGGAGCTAGCTCACCGTTTGTTAGAGCTATTTCTACTTCTTGATATTGCACTGGACTCATATTTGCCTTGTTCCTGACTTGCAAAATAATGGCTCTACATTTCACTATTAAGCATAAAGTTGTTTGTAGTATTAAATAGATAATCCTTATAGGCTAAGGTTTAGCTTTCTATGCTTGGTGTGTATGTGTATAAATCTTAGATAGATAAGGGATTTTAACAAATGCTTGTTTTGTGTATATTTGGGTATTTTAGAAAGTTCTTATCCTTTAAATTAGTTTGTGTGATAAATTGCTTTTATAGTTTTTTTCTCATCTTAAACCATCCATGAATTCTCCTGAGAAGTCTACCTCAATCATAATGGTTTTAAAAATAATAAAGTGATAACTTTTGTTTGCTAATATTTATTCAGGATTTTTGAGTTTATATTAATCAGTGAGATTGCATAATAAATTTTGTGCTATTCTTTTCGGTCTGGTATTAAATTCATTATTAACTTCAGAAAGTAAGTTAAGGAGACTCACTTCATTTCTTCTGCTTTCTGAAATATTATGTATAAAATGGGAATAATGTATTTCTTCATTTTGTAAAAATTAACTCCTAAAACATCTTATCCAGGAATCAATTTAGAATAGACTTTTATTTATTGATTTTAAAAAGTTGTAATGGTTAAACATCAATTCTTGTTTCTGGTTTTTCTTAAAATACATTTTGGTTAAGTTTTTTGTGCAATTGGAAAATAAGATAAATATAATCAGAAATAAATAATTTCTAGAAAATGATCTATATATCTCAGTGTTTAATTAGTTGGTATAAATTCATTCATGATTTTCTCTTACCATTATCTACACTCTATCTCTCATTGTGACTCTCTTTAGTTCCTAATATTTATTAATGCCTTTTTCTTTCTTGCTCAACACATCTGAATTTTCAATTTTATTAGGTAATGCAAAGAAAGCAAGTAGCTGATTTTTGAGTGATTACTTTTCTGTTCTACTTTATTAATTTGTGCTTATCTATTTTTTTCTTTCTTCTGACTTCTTGGGTACAGTATCCTTAAAGAATTTCTTGGAGGGATGCCTGGTAGCTCAGCAGTTGAGCGTCTGCCTTTGGCTCAGGCGTGATCCCAGAGTCCTGGGATTGACTCCTGCATCGGGCTCCCTGCAGAGGGCCTGATTCTCTCTGCCCGTATCTCTGCCTCTCTCACTGTGTCTCTCATGAATAAATAAATAAAATCTTAAAAAAGAGAGAAGAGAAGTGGTTTACTTAGCTCATTTAACCTACTTTTCCAACATAAAGATTTTAAGGCTTTAGCTTTTGCAGCTTTCCCACTTTTTCCAGGATCCTTGAGACCATGACTGAAGCCAAAATCAAGAGTTGCAGGGTTAACCAACTGAGTCACCCAGTCACTCAGCCCATAGCTTTTGATCCGCAGTCTTATTAATGTCAATTCTTAAAATTTCTTAATTTTTGATGATGGATTCTTTGGCCCGTGAGTTATTTTGATGTGTGTTTCAGGCTCCCATGTGAATGGGTTCTTCTGGTTATTGCACAACCATTCTTTAATTTATCTGTTATCAGGTTTGTATAACATTAAAGCTAAATTAACTGCTATAATTTCTGCGCCTAATACATGTACTTAAAAGAAATGTTGCCTCTTCATATCTTATGTTATTTATTTTCAAATGGTTTGTGCATTCTCTTACCGATTTTAAGATCTCCTTGTGCAGTTTAGATGATAACATTCTCTGTGCTGAGTTGCAAACATGTTTCAAAATCTATGATTTTCTATTGCCTTTATTGAAGTCATCTTTTCCCATGCAAAAGTTTTTATTTAATACTTATAGAGTGAAATTTGCTTATCTCTCTCTCTTCTTTTTTAAGATTTTATTTATTTATTCATGACAGACACAGAGAGAAAGAGAGAGGCAGAGACACAGGCAGAGGGAGAAGCTGGCCCCATGCAGGGAGCCCAATGCAGGACTTGATCCTGGGTCTCCAGGATCATGCCCTGGGCCAAAGGCAGCGCCAAACACTGAGCCACCCAGGCTGCCCGCTTATCTCTCTTTTTTGCTGTAAGACTCTATATTGCTAAGGACCCACCACTTTAAATGTGTGTGAGTGTGTGTGTGTGTGTGTGTGTATACATATATATATATATATATATATTCCTATCTGTTCTTGTAGGATTTTTATACATTTCTTTCAAAGGAAGATCTAGGGCTAAGGAATACAATTCATATAATTTTTTTATCCAAAGATCTTTTATGAAAAATGCAAACATAGGCACAAAATTTGGTATAAGAGTGAATATTTGTCCAAAGTGTGAAAAATCATAAAAATTAATGTTAACAAATATCTCAAATATGTCCCTAATCAGAAAGATGGCATAATATTTTAATAAAATGACTGGTTAATACATGTCTGTAGTGTTTTTATTTTCCTACATTTTTGGCTTCATATTCTTTTGATCACCTCACTATCCTAGTTGCAATTATATGATATCTTCCATAGAGGAAATAAAAAGAAGGTTAACCTTTCCTTTAGTAGAGTTGATCAAACATTGTTTTATTCTTGCTAGTTAGGATGTACAACCCACATGAATTCAGACACAAACACATTCACTATAAAACCACTACACAATTGTACCTTTCACAGGAAATCTGAAAAACCACATTTTCACTGAATTCTCAGAAACAAAGAAAAAACAGATGATGCCTTTGTATGGTAAAATGACCTTTCCACACATTGAATTCTGGCCCCATATGTTGCAAACCTTGTTTCTCCCCAAGACCCCTGTTCTGGTGCCAGGAGCAGTAGGACATGGTTATAACGTGGCATGAGCCAAGGTCCTGTGTCTTGGTGAGAGAATGTTGAGTGGGTCAGTGCTAGCACCCTGGAGGCTGATGTTCTGCAACACTTACTAATAACTTAATGCAAAATTACAAATTACAAATCCCAGGCATCTATCCCACCAGGCCCAAATGAAATACATCCCTTATTCAGCCTCCCCTCTGCCAGACCCCATAGGCCCTATATTTTCCAGGGCCATCTGATGAGAGAGACGTGGGAAGAATGGAAAGTAGGATGAGCGACTTACCTCAGCTTGCCAAGGACTTTGCTGATTTTAAGTACTGAACATCCCATGGCCCAGGAGCTCTCTCAGTCCCAGGGCCTACAAGGAAGGCCGATTGCTCTAGGCAGAAGAGACATGGTCTCAGCTGTTGGTTCTTAAAATAACTTGGTTTTGCCAATTTTGAGAACTGATGACCTCATGGACACATAGCTGGGGCAATTCCTGGGGCATTAGAAGCAGCCCATGCCAGGGCTAATGATGAAGTTCTGGTAGCTTCCCGTAAATTTGCTGAGTAGATCATTTAAGTCTCTAATCTATCTTTCATTTAAGGCTTTAAGTCTTTATCTGAAATTCGTTGTCCACTTGCATTCTTTATGTATTTCCTAGTCTTCCTCCTTTTGGGTATTGGGTGCCTGGAATGGTTTGTCTCTCTGCCAGAATCCTGTGACTCAGGTACCACTTCTGGAATCCCCTTTGTCAAAAGGAGATGACACAGTCTCCCCCTGTGCTAGGAGAGAGGAAGAGTGTGGTCTCCATGTCTGCTGAGGCTCCTGGAGTGGCTAAGCCTCTCTCTGCTCTGGAAGTCCCAGCCTTGGAACTGCAAGGCCACTGTTCCACTCAGCCAGGGCTAGGCATCTCCATATCAGGGCACAGCTTCTCCAGTCTCACATCTACGCTGCTCAGGGGATCCCAGATCTCAGCACATATTCTTCAAAGAATCTGCTGCTTTGCTCATCATGTGGCAGAAATTGCTGAAGCTCCTTTCCAGGATCTCACAGTCTGTGAAAAAGAAGACTCAGAGCAATTTGGTTTGGATTTGTTTTTCTGCTATAAGTCCTATAACAAGCATCTGTGCCTAATTGTTGTCTTTTGCCTTTAAAGCATATGTGTGTATATGTGTGTGTCGTAGTAGACATGTACAGGTATATGTATGTATACATATACAGTTGGCCCTTGAATACCATAGGAGTTAGTCTGCATAGTTGGTTGAGCAATTGACTCTTGGTTTGGTTCAGGTCGTGATCTCAGGGTCCTGGGATCCAGCTCCATGATGGGCTCCTCACTCAGCAGGAGTCTGCTTGGGATTTTCTCTCTCCTGTGAAGGTGACCTAGAAGACAAGTGATAACAAAGAGGAAACTGAGGAAAAAAAGAGCTAAACAATTAAAAGACCATGATAGATAGATTACGGGAAAAACGACAGCCTGAGGAAGAAAAACCTACGTTTAATTGGTGTTCCGGGGCGCCGAAAGGAGACAGAGGGCCATAATATGTATTTGAACAAATTCTAGTCTGAAAACCACTTTCCTAATCTGGAAAGGGAGAAGCAGGCATTCAGATCCAGGAAACGAGAGATCCCCTAAACTCAATTAAAACTGTTCAACACCTCGAATTTAATGTGAAGCTTGCAAATTCAAACGATAAAGAGAAGATCCTTAAAGCAGAAGACACAAGAAGATCCATGACTTTTTTATGGGGGGAGTATTAGGGTAACAGCAGACCTCTCCACAGAGACTGCAGGCGGAAAGGGCTGGCAGGATATATTCAGGTCCTAAATAGGAGAAGAACATTGCAACCAAGAATAACTTTATCAGCAAGGATCTCATTCAAAATGGAAGGAGAGATAAGAGCTTCCAAGACAGGCAGCAACTAAAAAATATGTGACACTCCTAAACCAACTCTGCAGGAAATTTTAAGTGGGACTCTTAAGAATTCCCCTTTAAGAAGAAGTTCAGGGAACAGTCCACAAAAACAAGGACTGAATAGATATCATATGACACTAAACTCCATATCTCTCAATAGTACTCTGAATGTGAGCGGCTTAAGACCCCCATCAACAAGGGGCAGGGTTTCCGACTGGATAAAAAGCAGGACCCATCTATTTGCTGTCTACCAAGAGACTCATTTTAGACAGAAGGACACCTACAGCCCTGAAAATAAAAAGGTTGGAGAACCATTTACCATCGAATGGTCCTCAAAAGAATGCAGGTGTAGCCATCCTTCATATCAGCATAACTAAGATTTACCCCAAAGACTGTAGTGAGAGATGAAGGGACATATCTCCATACTTAAAAGGATCTATTCAACAGAGACTTAACAATCCTCAATATATTGCCCCGACATGTGGGAGCTGTCAAATATAATCCATCAATTATTAACCAAAGTGAAGAAATTACTTAGATAATACATACACTTTATATGGTGACTTCAATCTAGCTCTTTCTATAATACATTAGGTCTCTAGCAACAACATCTCCAAAGAACGAGCTTTTAAATGATAACTGGACAGCTGATTAAGGTTTCTATATCTACAGAACTTTCATCCAAAACTCAACTGAATACACTTCTTCTCAGCGCACATGGAACTTTCTCCAGAATAGCCACATATTGGGTCCAAATAGGGTCTGAACCGATCCCAAAGATTGCGTTGTCCCCTGCTATTCTCAGACCTCAATGCCTTAAATTAGAACTAAATCACAACAAGAAGTTTGGAAGACCTCAAAACACGTGAGTTAAGGACCATCCGCTAAAAGTAAAGATTCCATGAAATTCAAGGACAGAATTTAAACAGCGACTCATGGAAACTAATGAGAAAGACCTGAAGATAACCAACCGTTCAAAATCTTTGGGATGCAGCAAAAGCAGTTCTAAGGGGAAAATAACATCACGCAATCAAGCATCCATTCAAAAACTGGAAATAACTCAAATACAAAAGCTTAACCTTACACATAAAAGGAGCTAGAGAGAAAAAAAACGCACATAGATCCTACACCAAGGAAGAAAGGGGAGTTAATAAAGATGTCGAGCAGAACTCAAGCGAAATCGAGACCAGAGAAGAATCGCATGGACAGATCAACAGAACCAGGAGTTGGTTCTTTGAACATTAATTAACAGACTACGATAAACCATTTTAGCCCCTTATAAAAAGAGCGAGAGAAGAGTCAAATTAATAAAATCCATGGAATGAAATGGAGAGATCACTTACCAACACCAAGGAAATCACAAGATTTTAAAACATATTATGAACAGACTATACGCCAATAAATTGGCAATCTAGAAGAAATGGACCTCATTCCTGGAAAGCACAAACTACAAAACTGGGAACAGGAAGAAATAGAAAACCTGAACAGGCCAATAACCAGGAGGAACATTGAAGCAGTCAGTCACAAAACCCTCCCAGACACAAGAGTCCAGGGCAGATGGCCCCAGGAGAATTTTATCAAACGTTTACGAGAAAGGAAACCATACCTATTCTCCTAACAGCTGTTTGAAAGAATAGAAAGAGATGGAGTCTTCCAATTCGTTCCTATCGAAGCCAGCTCCCCCTTATTCCACGACAGACAAAGACCCCCAAAAAAGGCAAGAATTACAGACAATTCCCTGATGAACATGGATGCAAAATTCTCAACAAGCTACTGGCAATAGGATCCAACAGTACATTAGAAAATATTCCCATGACCAAAGTAGGATTTATCCTGGGACACAAGGCTGGCTCAACACCTTAGTAAAACAATCAATGTGCTTCATCATACAGCACGACAAATAACCAAGAACCATCTGGATCCTCTCATTGGATGCCCAGAGAAAGCATTTGACAAAATCGCATCCATTCCTGATCAAAACTCTTCAGAGTGTGGGATTAGAGAGGGAACATTTCCTCGACATCTTAAAAGCCATTATGAAAAGCCCACAGCAAATCTCATTCTCAATGGGGAAGCACTGGGAGCCTTTCCCCTAAGATCAGGAACAAGAAGGGATGTCCCTCTCACCACTGCGTTCACATAGTACTGGAAGTCCTAGCCTCAGCAACTCAGAAACAAAAAGACATTAACAGGCATTCAAATTGGCAAAGAGAAGTCAAACTCTCCCTCTTGCCGATGACACTGTACTCTACATAGAAAACCAAAAAGTCTCCACCCCAAGATTGCTAGAACTCATTACAGCAATTGGGTCAGCCTGCAGGTATAAAAATCAATGCCCAGAAGTCAGTGGCATTTCTAACACTAACAACTACAGCACTGAAGAAAGAGAATTAAGGAGTCAATCCCATTTTCCAATTGCACCCAAACGCATAAGATACCTAGGAATAAACCTCACCCAAAGATGTAAAGGATCTATACCTCAAAACTATAAACACTTCTGAAAGAAATTGAGGGAAGACACAAAGAGATGGACGAACAATATTCATGCTCATGGATTGGCCAGAATTAATATTGTGAAAATGTCAACTGTTACCCAGGGGCAATATACACGTTTAATGCAATCCCTATCAAAATACCCTGGTACTTTTTCAGAGAGTTAGAACAAATTATTTTAAGATTTTGTGGAATCAGAAAAGATCCCGAATATCCAGGGGAATTTTAAAAAGAAGAAAAAGAAACCATATCTGGGGGCATCAATGATCCAGATTTCAGGTTGTACTCAAAGCTAGTGGTCATAAGACAGTGTGTGAACTGGCACAAAAACAGACACATAGATCAGTGGAACAGAATAGAGAATCCAGAAGTTGGCCCTGCAACTTTGTGGGCAACTAATATTCGATAAGGAGGAAAGACTATCCATTGGAGAAAGACAGTCTTCAATAAATGGTGCTGGGAAAATTGGCACATCCACATGCAGACAAGAAGAAACTAGACCACTCTCTTTCACCATACCACAAGATAAACTCAAAAATGGATGAAAGATCTAAATGTGAGACAAGATTCCATCAAAATCTAGAGAAAGAACACAGCAAAACACCCTTTTTGACTCAGCATAGTAACTTCTTGCAAGATACATCCACGAGCAAACGAACAAAAAGCAAAATGAACTATTGGGACTTCATCAGATAAGGCTTTTGCACAGCAAATAGGGATACAGTCAACAAAACTCAAGACAACCTACTAAAGGGAGAGAGTATTTGCAAATGACATATCAGATAACGGGCTAGTTTCCAGATCTATAAGAACTTTTAAACTCAACCAAGAACCAAACAAATCCAATCCATAAAATGGGCAAAAGACATGACACAGAAATCTCACAGAGAAAGACATAGACATGGCCCAAAATGCACATGAAATGCTCTGCCATCACTGCATCAGGGGAAATACCAAATCAAAACCACAATGAGATACCACCTCACACCAGTGAGGGAATGGGGAAACTTCAACAAGGCAGGAAAAAACCCAAATGTTGGAGAGTGATGTGGAGAAAAGGAACGCCTCTACAGTGGTGGGAATGTGAACTGTGCAGCCACTCTGGAAAACTGTGTGAGGTTCCTCAAGAGTTAAAAATAGACCTGCCCTAGACCCAGCAATTGCACTTGGCGAGTTTACCCCAAAGATCAAGATGCACGCGGGACCTGTGTTTACCCCGATGTTATAGCAGCAATGGCCGATAGCAAACTGTGGAGGAGCCTCGGTGTCCAACGGAAAGATGAATGGATAAGAAGATGTGGTTCTAGTATACAATGGAATATTACTCAGCTATTAGAAAGTGACAACATACCCACCATTTGCTTCAATCCTGGATGGAACTTGGAGGGTTATTATGCTGGTAGTAAGTAAGCCGTCGGGAAGGCAAACATTATATGTTCTCATTCATTTGGGGAGAATATAAATAATAGTGCATTAGTAATATAAGGAAGGTAGAGAAATGTGTAGGAAATATCAGAAAGGGGGACAGATGGTAAAGACTGCTAACTCTGGGAAGAAGGCAGGGGGTGTCGAAGGAGGAGGAGGAGGTGGAGGTAATGGGTGACAGGCACGGGTTATTCTGTCATATGTAAATTGAACACCAAAAAAAAATAAAAATATAAAAAATAAATATAAACAAACAAACAAACAAAAAGATATTTCCATTTACTCTCATCCTTTGTGGGTATTGTTGTCATGCATCTTACTTTTGCATATGTTAAAAATGAAACATACATTAATATTATTTAGTTTTAGACAATCAATGCCACTAGAGATGCTGTTGGCCCAGCACCACTTATTGTGAGATCATCCTTTCTAGCCTGGAAAGATGCATAAGTATGGTGCTGCAAGAATAGGCATAAAGTGTGAGAATCTATGTATCACAATTCAGGTCCACCAGAACCATCCATCTACAAGAAGAGATTTTAAATAGCTAGGTTCACAGGATGATTTATTCAATACCTATAAATAACCTCTATCCTCAGATGCTTAATGTGCGCAAATTGGGGCCTTGAATTGAGTCATCATAAAGACAGAGAAGAGACTATGCATGAATCCAGAGGTGTAAGGTTTCATCTTGCAAGACTGATCTGGCTATTGTTGAATGTCCAGCCTGGTGGCAGCAGCAACAAACATTAGCCCTCAATGTAGCACTATCCCTGAAAGAGACCATGTATCTTCTTAGTAGGAAGATGATTACATCAGTCTCTTTACATCCTGAAAAAAGAATTTTCTGATTAGAACTGCCTTGTACATTGGATATGGGTTTGCTTTGCTTGTTCCTTATGTCTCACTGTCCAGAGGCTCTGGAATATTTATTGAACCACCACCATGGGATCCTGCAATGACATTATCACCTCTCAGACCAAGTAGCCCACTTTATAGCACAGAGACCACAAGGAACATGTAACCATAGGGTCCACTGGTCATATTATATAACACATCACTCAGAAGCTATTAGCCTGAATATTGACAGATAATAATGTACAGCAAGATCCTTGGTGCTATCAGTCATCAACAGCTTAAACCAGTGACTGAGCATGGTAGTTATTTTCCTCCCCAACAATTTTAGGTTCTACAGATCTAGGGGTCTGTCTCCCAGAAGAATGATTTAATAGTGAGAATTCCACTAATATAGAACTACAATTGCTGTGTGGTCATATTAGACTTCTCACACCAGTAGAGTAGGCAAAGAAATAAGTTACTATACTGATGGGGTAATATCCTAATTGTCATGAAGAAGGGGCTTACTTCTACATAATATAGGAAGTGAGGAATGCAGTTGGGCCAGAGATCTTGAGGCCTCCATGACCGGGACTGACTACAAAACCCAGTTACCATACCTGCAATCTGATAAAATCTGTGCAGAGCCTAGACCCCTCAAGTATAATCCTGGGTCATCTCACCCGATAAAGCCACCTAAAAGCAGAAGTGGTAATAGTGAGTAGAATCTAGAAGGGTGGTAAGGACTGTAAGTTATGATTTTCTGATCAACTTCAGCGGTGGAGAAGCTACAGCTCATTTTGCCAAACCCTCCTATTTTAATGCTTTCCTTTTCTCTTCCCAACATTTTTAGGGAAGCTAGAGTAGGATGGAGTGAAATTAATATGATGTAAGTGGATCAGACTGGTTAAGGGTAGACTCCATGGATATATGTCCATACTCCACCAAGATCTCCGTAATTCTCTTTTATGATTTATGTATCCCCCTCCTTGGCTTTGTTACTGTTTTGTTTCTAAAGGCCCATTCTTGCAATTCTCTTGAGAAGACTACCTTCAAACTACTACATCTGGGCAGACTGGGTGGCTCAGCGGTTTAGCACCACCTTCAGCCCAGGTCATGATCCTGGAGACCGAGGATCGAGTCCACTGTGGGGCTCTTTGCATGGAGCCTACTTCCCCCCTTTATACACTGTGTCTCTGCCTCTCTCTCTCTATGTCTCATGAATAAATAAATAAAATCTTAAAAAGAAAACTGCTACATCTCCTCTGTCAGTAAATTGGAGAGCCAAAAGTGCCTGGGAGTTTATATCCTCAAAGTAGCCCTTAGCTAAAACTGATTAAAAACTGGGACTTTGGAAGCCCAGTTCACTACAACCAGTAATAAATGCCATGGCATAATTTCCCTCCTTGCAAGATTTGAACTGAGACTGGAACTTTGTCTGAAAGTTACCCTGTAGTTCTTTCCGTCTGCTTTCTTTACATTTTTACTGCTGGAGCACTAAATCCAGGAGTGTTCCTTAAACCCAGTTCATCCCAGGAAGCAGCAAGTCACATAAGACAATTGTTAGGTGTCAGTAAGTTTGTAGGCGGCTTGAAATCAAACAATAAAAAAAATCTAGAAGGCTACATACATAATGATCAGAGAGATGAACATGCTCAGAAAGAAATGAGAAGACTCCAAACTTTCAACTCTGGCTGACTGGCTCTATGTAAGCAGGAAGTAAAGGCTAAGGTAGAATTGTAAATAGCCAGATTTAGCATTGTGAAAAAGTGCCTAATACAAAGATAATCTACAAAGACCAAAATAGTATTCTTGTTGCTTATTTATTTGGACACAGGCGATGGCTCCATGTTTTTAGAAAATCCTTGCGTCACTAGCTCACCATTAAGAGACTTGAGTGGCCACACAACAAATAATCCAGTTACAAAACATAGTTGAAAAGCCACTAAGCAGTTACAACTCACAAGAAGCAGGAATAAATACCTGGGGAAGGAGGAGGATCTGGTTTCCAGAATTACCATATTATGAGACTCAAAATGTCAATCTTCAACAAAAAAGCAAAGAGGCATGTAAAGAAATAAACTATGGCCGTTTAAAAGAAAAATATTCATAGAACTATCCTGACAAAGCTGGCTATTGGACTTACTAGACCAGACCTAAGGAAATAAAGATACCATAAAATATTACATACTTTATATAACTTTACTTTAAGGAGTCTTAGAAGAAAAGAGAAATAGAAAATATGTTTGGAGAAATAGTAGCTAGAAATTTCCCCAGGATAATGAATGACATGATCCCTACCATCCAGGAATCTCAATAAATATAAGTAAGATAAATTAAGCGAATCACACTGAGACACATTATAATCAAACTGTCAAAATCAAAGACAGATAGAATCTTGAAAAAAACAAAATAGATAAAATTGCCATATACAAGAGATCTTCAGTATTACATTTAACAGCGAATTTCTCATTGAAAACCATGAGAGTCAGATGGCATGCAATGACATATTTAAAGTGATGAAAGAAAAAAAAAGAAAAAAAAACACCTCTCAGTGAAGAATTGTATACACAGCAAGCCATTCTTCAAAAAGAAGATGTTGATAAATTTTCAGATAAGCGAAAGTTGAAAGGTTCATTACTTTTATAGATATACTATACAAAGAAATGCTAAAGGCAATTCTTAGGCTAAAATGAAAGGACCACACTAGGCAATGCTGCGAAGCCATGAAAAAATTTAAAAAACTAGGTAAAGGTAACTACATAGCTAAACATAAAACCTAGCACTATATTTGACTTGTCACTCATTTCTATGCCTATATTATTCAAACTAAGCATGTGTGAAACAATAATAAATCTATGTTAATGGGCACACAATACATAGCAACATAATTTGTTAAAGAAATAAAATAACAATATAGGGGAGCAGGTTGTATGGGTGTAAGGATTTTTGTACATCATTTAAATTGGTATTCATCCAAGCTAGTGCTATAAATTTAAGATGTTAATTGTAATGCCCAGGATAAGCACTAAAATAACTGAAATATATACAGAAAAGAATGAAAGGAATAAAAAGATACAATAGGAAAAAAATCAATCAAACATACCAGGAGGCAGTAATAGTGAAAATGAGGAACAAAAGATATGGCATAATTAGTATAATGACGATAAGTCCTTTCTTATGTCAGTAACTACTTTAAATGTACACATATGGAACTCACCAATTAAAGACAGATTATGCAGAAAGAACTTTGAAAAAACACATAATCAAACTGTATATCGTCTATAAGAATACTAAAATAAGCAAAAGTAAAATTGTTAAAGTATATTCCATATAGGGGTGCCTGGGTGGCTCAGTTAGTTAAGTGGCTGCCTTTTGACTCAGGTCATGGTCTCAGTCCTGGGATGGGGCCCCCACACTGGAGTCCCTGCTCAGTGGGAGTCTGCTTCTCCCCTCTCCCTCCACTCTTCGCTCCTGTCTCCTTACTCTCTCTCTCTCAATAAATAAATAAAATATTATATATATATATAAATATTCCCATACCACCAAAGAAGTATTAATTCTGAGATAGATATATTAATATCAAAAAAAAGATATATTAATATCAGACAAAGAGACTTTGTAAATGTTATTACAGGTAACAAAGGACATGAGTCTCCTGGGTGGTTCAGTTGTTTAAGCATCCGACTCATTTTTTGTTGTTGTATTTGTTTGTTTATTTATTTATTTATTTATTGTTATTTATTTATTTATTTATTTATATTTTTATTGATTCGATTTGCCAACATATAATGTAACACCCAGTGCTCATCCTGTCAAGTGCCCCCTTCAGTGCCCTTCACCCAGTCACCCCATCCCCCTACCTGCCTCCCCTTCCACTACCCCTTTTTGTTTCCCAGATTTAGGAGTCTCTCATGGTTTGTCATCCTCTGTAATTTTTCCCACACTTTTTCTCTCTTTTCCTTTATAATCCCTTTCCACTATTTTTATATTCCCTGTATGAGTGAAACCATATAATGATTGTTACTCCGACTGACTTACTTCCTCAGCATAATACCCTCAAGTTCTATCACGTTAGAAGCAAATGGTGGGTATTCTCTTTTCTAATGGCTGAGGAATATTCCATTGTATATATAATCCTATCAAAACACCATGGGCTTTCTTCAGAGAGTTGGAACAAGTAATCTTAAGATTTGAGTGGAATCAGAAAGGTATGCCAGTTGTGAGGGAATATTGAAAAAGAAAACCAGAGCGGGGGCATCACAATGCCGGATTTCAAGTTATTGCCTACAAGCTGTGATCATCAAGACAGTGTGGAACTGGCACAAAAATAGACACACGCGATCAGTGGAACAGAATAAGGAACCCGGAAATGGGCCTAACTCTATGGTCAACTAATATTCCAACAAAGCAGGAAAAACCCACTGGAAAAGCGACAGTCTCTTCATTAAATAGTGCTGGGAAAATTGGGCAGCCACGTGCAGAAGAAAGGAAACTAGACCATTCTCTTACACCATACACAAAGATAAACTCAAAATGGATAGGAAAGATCTAAATGTGAGACAGAATCCATCAAAATCCTAGAGGAGGCTTCTTGAGCCCAACACCCTTTTGAACTTGGCCACAGCAGCCTTGCTCTAGATAGATCTATGACTTGGGATCCCTGGGTGGTGCAGTTTGGCGCCTGCGCTGGCCCAGGGCGCGATCCCTGGAGACCCAGGATGAATCCCCGTCCCGGGCTCCGGTGCATAGAGCCTGCTTCTCCCTCTGCCTGTGTCTCTCCACCTCTCTCTTTCTCTCTCTGTGTGACTGTCATAAATAAATAAAAATTAAAAAAAAGATCATCTCTGACTTAATGAAGATTAAAAGCTTCTGCATAGCAAAAGAAACAGTCAACAAACTATAAGCATCCGACTCTTGATTTTGGCTCAGATTATGATCTCAAGGTTGTGACTAGGCCCCACATCAGGCTCCATGCGGGCATGGGACCTTCTTAGAATTATCTCTCTCTCCCTCTCTTTCTTCCCTCCCCTCTGCTCTCATTCTCTAAAATCAATCAATCAATCTTAAAATAGAAACAAGAGACAGTATTTATTGACAAATGGATTCATTCCATCAGGAATATATAATGATTATAAACATATGAGGGCAGCCGGTGGCTCAGTGGTTTATGCCCTTCCAGCCCGGGCCCCATCCTGGAGACCGGATCGAGTCACATCGGGCTCCCTGTGTGGAGCCTGCTTCTCCCTCTGCCTGTGTCTCTGCCCTCTCTCTCCCTGTGTGTCTCATGAATAAATAAATAAAATATTAAAAAATATATATACATCTTTCTACAAGAGCATCAAGTTATGTATAAGGTGCATTGTGTTTTCAATCCATGACCAGAAAATATCTCTCCATTTGATTAGATACTGATTTCTTCCATCAGAGCTTTGTAGTTTTCCACATGTAGATCCTGTATATATTTGTTTAGCAGATTTATACCTAAGTATTTCATTTTTGATGCTACTTTAAATTATATTTTTAAATTTTTAAATTCCAAATGTTCATTATCAGCATGCAGGAAAGCAACTACAGTTTGTATATTAACCTTATTATGCTATAGTTACTTATTATCACCAAGACTTATTTTATATATTCCTTAGGATTTTACATAACTATTAGGTCATCTATGAATAAATATTGTATTTCTTCCTTTTAAATCTACATATCTTTTTTGTTCTTGTCTTATTGCACCAGTTTGAGATCACTAATATACAATGTTTTTATATATATATATATAAGGAGCCGTCACTGCATTGATTCCAATCTCAAGGGGAAAGCATCCACTAGCCATTTAATATAATATTAGCTTGCAGGTGTTTTGTAGACAGTCTTCATCAGGTTAATAAAGTTTCCCTCTACTTCTAATTTCGTAGAGTTATTGTCAAAAATAGGTGTTGGGTTTTGTCAAATACTCTTTCTACATAAGTTGAGCAGGATCACATGGTTTCTCTTCTTTAGGCTGTTGATATGATGGATTACATTTATTGTTTTTTATTGTGAAATTAGCCTTTACATACCTGAAATAAACCCTACTTGTTGTAGAGTGCAATTATTTTTATGCATTGCTGGATTTGATTTGCTAATGATGAGTTTAAATTTTGCATTTATGTAAGAGTATCAGTCTGAATTCTTCCTTTCTTTTAATATCTATCTGGTTTTATTAGATAAAATAATCTATCCCTTTTTCCCTTCTCCCTCTCTCCCTTCTTTGCTTTGCTTCCTAAGTTTCCTTCTCAGAAGTATACATCTGGCTGCTATTTCAGCTGTACTGTATTGTTATACTTCCAGTTCCATCAGGAGTAGTACATACAGGGTGTGGGTGAGGAGCATTTATAACCTTGTGAGTTCTTTTCAGTCTTTTAGTGGACCTGTTTCTCTGGGCTATGATGTTCTAGAGTGTTTCTTCAGAGGGATCATTTCCCCTTCCCCTTCCACATTGCTTTGGTGAGACAGAAAAGCAAAGAATACATATTTATATTTTTTGTCATTGCTCCCATGTTTTAATTCTCCTAGTAATTTTTAATGGATATCTGACCTGTGATAACACAATGGGGCTCTGGATTATGTCATTTCCTTTAAGCAATAATTAGGTTTTCTTCTGGGAGCTTATAGGAACTCTGAGTTACCATAATCTAGTTTAATTTTAGAGCTGGGTTTGGTGTTTTTTTCAGTTTTGAGATTATTCCTAGGCCATGGTTCATCTTCTGATTGTGGTCTTTATTCCAAGTTGTGGCCCTTATTCCTACTTCATGGCTCTTTGGGAATCTCAGCTGAAAGTTTTGGGCTATATTCTAAAGCTCCCCAACTTGTTGGAATTGAATTCAGCCGTAGTCTCCCAGCAACATGCAGCTGCTGAAATTTTCTGCTGTTCTATTTGCCTTCCTAGATGCTATAGTCTGCTGGACTTTTTGGACTCTTGCCCTGATATATTTAGCATAGGAATTAGCCAAAGACTCAGTGGGAATTAGAGATTTGGGGACTTCTCTGTATTTCCTATTCTCAGGATTTTGTCCTCAGTCCCCACCATTGTGGCACTGTAGCAGTCTCACTACTCTATCTCAATTAGAAAAAAAAACAGGATAAATGTGGAGCCTTCAATGTGCTTCTCTTTTCTAAGGATCACAATCATCCAAGTCTCATCTCTGTTAGTTGTTCTTCAATGAGTTCCAAGAGTCGTCTCATATGTAGTTGACAGTGGGAGGTTTTGATTCTATTTAATCTAATCTTCCCATCCCCAAACAGAAATTTGCAATGTATTTTGTTATACCTAGTGATTTGAAGTGTCCTATATTGGAAACTGTTTCTCTGAAATTCTGTGTTGCCATATTTCCTCTCAAAGTCCTAAATCTGTAATAAACCATGGTACCTTAAGAATCCATTTACTAAAAATTAATGTGCAATCATCTCTTCTTAAATTTCAAACTATATTTAATCTCCACTGCCAGGTACTTGATCTATTAGATGACAGTCATGCATGTTTTTCATTTAATAGCCTATAGTTTTTAGGAAATCAGAACAAGGGACAAAGAGTGTCCATGTGGCTCAGGGGAACCTGTGAGATCAGAAGAGAATCCAAACTATATCAAGCAGTGTGGCCATTTGCACTTTTTGCTAAAATTTCCTCATTTGTAGTGGTGCCTGGCTGGCCCAGTGAATATAGCATGTGACTCTTGATCTCAGGGTCCTGAAGTTCAAGTTCCACATTGAGGCTAGAGCTTACTTCCAAAAATACGTAAAATAAGAGGCACCTAGGTGGCTCAGTCTGTTAAACATCCAACTCTTGGTTTCAGCTCCAGGTCATGATCTCAGGATCTGGGATGACTCCCACATTGAGCTCTGTTCTCAGTTCCAGAGTCTGCTTATCCCTCTCCTTGTCCTTCCCCACCATACTTTTTATATTTCCCTATCTCTTCCCTCAAATAAATAGTATTTTTAAACAACAATAATAAAATAAAATAAAACGTGTAAGAGTTTTAACTTTCCTTAGCTATTGTTTTCTCATTTGTAAAATGAAAATAATACTCCTTTATATGTTGTTGTCATGGTACATACACTGAAATGTTTACATTAGCATTGTCCATGGGGGCACAAATATTTAAAACAGAGTAAAGGCAAAATTTTATTTTAAAACTTTAAAACCCTTTCAATACAGTTATAGCTGAATAAATTATGGGTGTATGTCTACACCATGAATTCATGTGAAACCATTAAAAATGCTTCTGCACTTGACTTCAGACTTGATACAGAATGGTAAATGAGAAAAGAAAGACATAGACATGTGAATGTAATTTTTAACTATGTAACTATGCATACACATACTTATATATATTCCATTGAAAACCACTAAGAAAGGCATGTATTATGTGAACATGGATTTTGGGATAGGGAAGATGGGAAGAGAGTAGAGTTGGCACAGAAGAAAAAAAGAAAAAAAGTGAACATCAGTTGAAATAAAAGTCTATTTCCAAGAAATGCACATGTATCCCAATGATCACTTTTATACATTTTATAAATTTTATTTCTATTTGCTTATATGGGTAAGTTAATTTTTAAATGTTGACTTTTGCATTTTAAAGTATAAATTCGAGTATAAATGGATATAAGTTCTTTAATAAAACACCTGATTTATGAAAGGCAGTTAGGGATGAAGAGGTAGATCCTTAACCCAATGATCTTCCAAGTGCAAATTATCATTTATTCACAAGACAATCCATGATGCCTGTGCTAAGATGTACTCCCAGGCCTAGTAGACATACTAGGCTTACAGAAATCTGTCTTTTATTTCTGTATATGTAATATTCATTTAGTTCTAAGGTCACTCCATATGCATTTCATAATACGACTGATAATTCATGCTCCTTTCTCTATGATATATTCCTCCCCGTAATTTATTTTTGCCAAATAAAGGTTGGCAAACTTCCCACAGAGTGGATGCTCAGTGTGTGGACATGAGTATAAATTTAGTTGAGGGATGCCTGGGTGAAACTCAGAGGTTGAGCATCTGCCTTCAGCTTGAGGTGTGATCCCAGGGTCCCGGATCGGAGTCCCACATAGGGCTCCTGCGAGCCTGCTGCTCCCTCTGTCTGTGTCTCTGCCTCTCTCTGTCATGTCTCTCATGAAGAAATAAATAAATCTTTAAAATAAATAAATAAATTCAGTTGAATCACTCAATTGCCCTTCCATGAAATTGTACTAACATGACTTTACTTGCGTAGATCTTTAGAAAGATCTTTTCCTCCTGCAATGTTTTACAAGTTTCAAGTCGTTCAGATGAATGATATTTACAAAAAGAGATATCTGCCACTGAACTTTTGGAAATTCCTAGGTTGCCTAGTCAGCCAATGGTTTTCTGTAAAAGACCAGGTGTGAGCAGGGAATGATGTTCACGTCCTGGGAGGCCAGGCTATCAGCCAGTCCTGCCAGCCTTGCGGAGGATGCCACACAACTTACACACAACCCATACTACATGTTTTTGTGTGTGCTATTTATAAGTGTTGGTAGGGACCTAAGTCCATGACAAGAGATTTGCTAAGTGGTGTTTGATCTTTTGACAGTGAATGGTTAAAGGGTGGGGTATTATGCAATAGGCTAAAGATGTGTGACAGAATGATATGCGAGTTATTAAGGAAACTGATGAATCACAATTGTTAACTTACCAAACACTTACTATGCATTAGTTGCTCTTGGTTAAAGCCTTGTTCATAGAATGTACTTAATCCTCAAAGTCCTCCTAGGAAGTAGGAAGCATTAGTCTTCTTATTTTAGATGGAAACTGAGGCATTACCACTGATACAATGCAGAGCTAAGATTGAACAGAGAGTTATCTGAGATCCACCGTCATCCTCCTCAACCACTATCCTGGGTCTGTTTAAACCCCGGAGGCCCATGATGTGTATTCACTCTTCTGCCCAGAAATTAGGTCCCTGTTTTCTTGAGCAGTGACCTTTATGGAAGTCTCAGCTTCTGTGGTAACAAGTCAAAATTCAAAAAAGGATGAGATACGGTTTGAGTCCACCTGTTGTGATAGAACTGCTTTTGTCATTGCCTGGTTTCCATTACTTCTTTGTGTGTAAAGGCTTTGGGCAGGGCTGGGCACACAGTGAAGGGTGACAAAGGAACTGGTGGAAGAGGAATGTAGGGGAGAGTAAGTGGCACTGCAGCTCGCTCTCACCCCTGGCCACGTCAGGGACAAGAGGGAAATAAAGAAAAAGAACCTCTCCAGGACTTAAATGTGTTAACAGTGAGAGACTTCTTAGACACACTGCATCCTGGACAGTGTGAACATCTGAGACAGTAGGGTACCCTGGGAATGTGGGGGACAACTGAAATGGTAGGTGGGGCATAACAGATGAGCAGTTGCATGGTCCTAGAAGCTCATCCCAACACCCGATAGATCTTGTTCAGATGTCTTGGCTCAGAATGCTTCAAAAGAATATCTTTCCATGAAACTTACAGAGTGGCAGCAAGGAGCTATCCTGCCGGGGAGAAATGCTGGCAACAAGAACACAGTGATTCTCTTTTCCTGCCTTGCTGCTGTGTCTCAATTAGAGTCAGGAGAACAGAGGAAAAGCTTCAGATGGCAATGTTGAGCCAGACTGTGATTGATTTGATAATCTGAATTTACCCCAGATCACTAAGTGTAATGAGAATATTTGGAAGGGTGATAGAAAGTATCCAAATCACCACAGTAACCGTAAGTAACCCTATTCACAGTATCCTTCTTACAGTATTAATATCTCTTGTTTCTTCCCCACTATCTAAGTAAGGCTCCTTAAATAGCTCTATGTATTTTTAACTCATGCCAAACAATTGCTGAACTCAGATAACTAGCTATATTTACTACCAAATTAGGAAAGAATTCAGTAAGGTGCTTTTTTGGGACTACAATTTTGGAGTCTGAGAGGTTTTTAAAAGCACATGCATGTATGTGTATGTGGGAGTTGGAGAGGTATCATAAAATGTATTGCTTTGACAACTTTCCTCTGACTATATGAATATATATGAAATACTTTCAACCTCAAAAGCTAGGAAAAAATATCTTAGAAACCAATAAACTTTCTCTCAATAGTCAATAGTTTATGTGAAATATTTGACATTAAATAATAAGAGGTCCTCAATTAACAAAAAAATAGAGGGATGTTCTAGAAACTACTGGACACTCTCTCTTAGGAATGTCTGTAATATATCTTACATTCTACAATGTGCTGATAGTGTTTAGATTTGAATAGTTGATGGCTTAGGGAAGAGTCCACCAAACAATGCCACAGGCTATAAACCACAGTTCCTGAAACCATCAATTGTACTAAGGAGAATTAATGAACTGTTTTGCTCAATGATACATCCTGTTTCATGCCAACTCATTGATCTTTGTAATCAAGATACCGTTCAGGTTAGTCTGGCCTTCGTGGGAAACTTAGGAGTAAATTAACATGTCATGGACTGGGTTCTTAATAGTGATGAACTTACTAATATAGACTTCAGCTAATATCTATTTTTCTAAACAGGACTTCTGACTTCCCAGAACTTGGTTTAGAGAATGATATGAAATATATAGCATCTTCCCCCAAAGGGAGGTGTTCTGATAATTCTGGAAATAATGTTAAGAATGACATGGTAGGGGATGAAGATGAAACTGTTGGGTCTTGGTGGGAAAAACATATACCCCCTGTCAATTTAAAGGCTGATACTTATAGGATGCAGAAAGGGCCTGTTATAGATATTGTGCATGGATATTTATAAAAATAAAGATAGACCAGAAACATGCATGCAAATGAAAACACTAATACCTAGGGAAACAGTCACACACACACACACACACACACACACACACCTTGTGCCCTGATGGATATAGCTTCAAACCTTTTCCCCTATGGGCATTGGGTTCAAGAAGGCCAGGCATGTAATAGTTCGTCTTTCTATTTCCCCCAAAACAAAAAGTCAAGCAGGCTCTCCGTCATCACAATGTCATCTATGTGGTTTATTGGTATTACTGGAGCAAGATCAATTGGAACATTGAAAGTATTACGGATATATTGCCAGCTACATATCCATAACACTGAGGACTGCATAAAACCATGAATGCATATTTTCAACGTTGTGCTACCTTCCCTTGTCTTGAAACTTCTCCTTAGAAATTCACTGGGGCTGAATGCTTGACTTTTCTGAGGCAGGTGGTATTTTAAAATATGCAAAGTAAAAAAAAAAAAAAAAAAAGTATGGAACCCTGGGTGGCTCAGTGGTTTTAGTGTCTGCCTTTGTCTCCGGGCGTGATCCTGGAGTCTGGATCAGTCCCATTGGGCTCCCTGCAGGGAACCTGCTTCTCCTCTGCCTATGTCTCTGCCTTTCTGTGTCTCTCATGAATAAATAAAAATAAAATCTTTAAAAAAATAAGCACTAATCACTCCAATTAAGAACAAGATGAGAAGCATTCTGAGAACAATTAGAGATGAGTTTGAAAAAGGAAAACATATCCTGGTGGATGCTTCTCCCAAATCATACCTCTTATTTCAACTCAGCACTGGGTGGAATGGCAGACAGTTTTGAGCAGCTGCACTGGAGCCTCTGTTTTTAAAGAATGTGTGTAGTGTAGCTCATCTTTAATGTGGGAACAGGATGAAATTGCCTACTAATCTAATTTCCAATTACAGCTTAGGATAAGCCCCCAAATTGACAAAGATTACCTTTTGGCATTATCAGATTTAGGAACAACAGATGAAAAAATGCCTTCCTCTGTAAATCTTAGGCAGGGAGGAGTGGTATTCTCATTTGTAACATTTATTTCCTCATAAAATTGGTTAAGTTATCTTAGTTTATGTATTAAATTCGATCCAGTAAAAAAATTCATTGATGGTCCATTACTATTGACAAGCTGCAGTGTAGGGACAGCAAATCCTCCCAAACCCCTGCTTGCTGGATACTTTTCTTTGCTCCATCTTTTCAACTTCATCAGAGTGATACGTTATAAGCAGACATATTTATCTTCCAGCTAATCCCAAATGGTTGGAATAAAGCTTGACACCAATTTTAAGCTTTTCTTTTTTTCCTCCTCTAATCATTCGTTGTGGAAGAAAAATAGCCCCACACAAAAATGGATTTTTTTACTGCATCCTCAATAAATCCTACATGCATTTCTCTTATTCTCTGTCCACTGCAAATATACCTCCATCAAGATTAATACTAGAATTCAGCCCAAGGCTGAGCACAGGTGAGGAATGACAAATTCCTCATTTCCCCTACAGATCTTTACTTTTTCTGCTAAGTTGTGAATTTCAACTTGCCCTCGAAATAGACAGAGTGGAAAAGCATTCTTATCACTGGGTATAAGTCATTTTGAACCCTGACATACCCGATACATCTCAGCTTTTGATGTGTTATTTGATCTTTCATCCAGCTAATTTTAGGACTTCCTAAAAATTTAGATCATTCATAGTTAAGTCCAATCTAGTGTCTTGAAAGGAGAATGGGGAAGGCTATAAATGTTTTAGATCAGTTGTCCCCAGATTTTGGATTTTATCAGCAAAATATATTTTAAAAATGAGAGGATGAAAATAAGACTCAAATTCAAATTGTGTCAAATACCGACATGCACTCACATAAAAACAACCTTCCACCAACTACTAGTTCTCTAATTTCACGATAAAATATCAGAATAAGAGTTTTAAAAATGAATAGCTTGCTTTATGTTAGTTTTCTTCTCATTTGTTGGAATTTATCATGTGCTTATACTACTGTCCGCAGCTTTGCTTTCAGGGGAAAAAAAAAATAGAGCCTTCCCGTCTACATGGTTCTAAAACAGGGACCAGCGGACCTGGCCTGTGATCCCAGCACTTTTTCTTGATAAATAAATCGCAATTGTACCAAGTCATCATGCCTCAGGATGAAGCCATGTGTGGTCAGCTGGAGTGGTCAGACTATAGCCTTGGGACACTTTTCCTAATTGTGTTGGTCTAAACGCTACAACTCCACAGGTGCATGGCAGGGATCTAGGAAGTCAAAAATTTAATCTGAGATTTTAGAACTAGCTGTAATTAATTAGTTAGAACACATGGGCCTCATTGGACCTTCTAAACAATGATCAGATATTGCACCTATTGGTATGTTGGGGGATGGAGGGGAGACCTTCAGTGACTTCAGATACTGAGAGATCATGCAAGTACATTAAGTGGTGAAGTATGATGTAAGACCATGAAGGATGGGGATGAGGGTGTATGCCCATTCCATTTCTAAATGGGTGTTTTGAATATTCTGACTACTAATCTTTGATCCTAGTTAATTGCAATCTACTTCCCACTCATACACAGAGTCCTAAATCTCCCTTTCTATTACTTAACATTTTATAATATACTATATAGTGCCTTACTTTGCTGTTTCTTCCTTGAATCTTCCCTCACCCGTTAGACACAGGAATTAAACTACATGAAGAGAGGAGTTTTTGCTTGTTTTATTCGATTATGAATCCCCTTTTCCTATGTAAGTGTCAAACATGTATGCATTCAAATATTTATGAATGGGTAGCTCTTAATTATTTCATGTATTACTATGTGGATAATCAGCTTTTAATATGAGATTTTATGTTTGTGTTTTTCAGCTAGCTGGGCACTTAGCATCTCATAGGAAAATGGTCAGGTAAGGATCAAGACAGATATGGCACGTATCTGGAGGAGGATTTCCATCTGAAATATGGTGTGGTGACAGTAATTGTGTGCTTTCAAGTGAGATCTTTTCTCTTCACTACCACATGTCAGGCAGACAATACCAACACCAATGGGAGTTTGCAACGAGGAGGAGGGAACACTTTTGTCATTCCTGAGATAAGGTAACATCAGGATGGTATATAAGTAGACTATGTTGGTGCATGATGTATTTTAAATTATTTGGCATCCTAGATATAACCCACTACTACCATAGTGATGGCCAATTCCCAAAATACTTGAGACTCACAAGTGTGTCCTGATGACAAGACTACAGAAAACAATTGGGGAAACAGACTTGCAGAAATGGTAAAGTATTTCTCACAGATAGACTTGGTAAGTAGCCTTTGCTGAATTGCTGTTCACCTTGTCTGTTTTTGCTTAAGCACCAGCCTCTAGAATATACTGATAAATCAGCTCTGTATATATATGACATCACAAACTCTGGGGCTTTGGATTCACCTGTACCACATATACATTAATTTGGCCAAAAAAATGTTGGCCTCATAACACCCATGTCAACATGTCAAATCTACAGAATTCATGTCAAAATCTGGGTCACTGGCAGCTCTTTAAAATTAGGAGCCTGGAGATATTGGGCAAACATTCCCATAATGCCTTTGGTGATAAATCTTGTGCAATTCATCCTGTGAGGCCACTACTGAATCTTTTTTTTTTTTTTTCATTTTGTTCTCATTGCTATCACCTACTGCCTGGTTTATGTTTTTGGGGTATGATGATGGATCTATTATTAATTTCTGCTGAAGCTCTAATTACATGCTTATTAAATTACTTCTAAAGATTGAGTCAGGGTATGTATGGTGAGGACAGAACAGTTGAACAAATTATTATTTGTAGCATCATCACCCAATCACCAACTGTACGGACAGAGCGGCAGGGGGTAAAGGGCTATCTACCTCCTTCACTGAGAAACTGCCAGATGTGGGGAGGAGGTATCTCAACTTAGATCATAGCTCTCCTTCTTTTACTCTGCTGTTTGGCTCTTGATGATTCTCAACTTGGGCCCCCACATTCCACACCCAATGCTGTCTGCTTCAGAGTGCTCATTTACTTCATGGAGCCATTGATCCTAACTGTAGAAGATAGGGGACTACAACGCAACCCAAGTTGTATATATTGGGTACAGAGATTATGGCAGCTCCATTTCCTGACTCTCCCTATCTGCATTGACCTTGCCCTTCTGCAGAGCCTTCTGTCTTCTGGAATAAAGTTTGCAGGATGTGTGATGCAGGTACCTGTCACTCTGATAATCTTTTTTGCTTTATGTTCTCCTGGCCTTGGATCTCTTTCTGTGCCATTCTGTGCAGCATCAAGGCATGGAAAAGTAGTTTCCAGGCTGATGGCACCCCAAAATACAAAATCAAGGACTTTATGATAACTTTTATCTCACAAGTAAATTTTGTCTACCTCGTCAGAGCCCATAACATTTGGCTGTTTACCGTGTTAGTCTGCTATGTGTAGACTGAGCTTAGAATCTGAAAGAATATACCTGCAAGAGCCCATTTTTCTATGACCCAGCTAAATGCAAGGGTCCCCAATGTGGTGGTATGACCCAAACACGCCTCATCTTTCAGAGCCCTTCTACAGACTCACAAGAAATAAATGCTTGCTGGGTGTGAGTGAACCAGCATGAGCAAAAGCAGCAACCAGTTTAAAGTTGATACTTAAATCTAGGAGACCCAGACTAAAGGTAAGCCAAGTTTGCGTAAATGCAGAGGGAGAGGGGAACTACACAGGGCAGAAAGCAGATTTCAAGGAGAGAAAGTCACCGCTTAATCCGGGCAGATTTTGACCCAGGGCCTAGCAACACATAAGTGAAATTATATTTCCCAGAGACCTTTGAAGCTACGACTGCTGAGAACAAGTCACTTGCTTTGCAATTGGAACATTAGAAGTTTATATCAAGATGGCAGCGGGCCTTGTAACTTCCTGCAAATTTCTAAGACCCGTGAGATTCATTGGACAACTAGAGCATATGAAAACCCACTGAGCCTTTTCCTTCCCCTTCAACTGAATACTTGTGACCCCAAACAACCCAGATTTCAAAAATATTCAAAGGTGCATTTCTTTTGGAGCTATGTTCAAGGCATGAAGGCTGAAGTCTTGGGAAATACAGATATGATTAAGCTCTATCCCACATATAAAAACTATCTTTTGTGAGCACCTGGGTGGCTCTGTGAGTTGAGCGCCTGCCTTCTCGCTCAGGTCATGATCCCAGGGTCTGGGATCGAGCGCAACATTGATCTCTCTGTTCAGTGGGAGGTTTGTCTCCTTCTCCTTTTGTCAGCCACTCTTCCCTGCTTGTGGACTCCTCTCTCTGTCAAATAAATAAATAAAATATTTCTCAAAATATATCTTTTATGTAAAGCTTTTATTGTTGGTTTGGGAAGAGTGGGAAGATAGGAAAAATAAAATGGAATTGGACTGTAATTAGTCAGTCACTAAGAATCTGGGGACAAAAAAAGAATCTGGGGACAAGAGAATTGGGGATGAGCACAGTGCACAGTCCTTACAAATAATTTAATGTTTGCCCTGGCCATCAGGGCATAATCCAACCCATTGATTTTTGAAAAAAACCACAGGATTCCTTACCTCTCTCTGTCTTAGTACTCCCCATAAACAAGCACGTATTTATCTTACAACCTCAGCACAAGCTCAACTGGCACCTTCTTCCTTTTTTTTTTTTAAAAGATTTATTTATTTATTCATGAGAGACACAGAGAGAAGCAGAAACATGGGTAGAGAGGCATGCTTTCCTGCAGGAGCCTGATGGGACTTGATCCCAGGATCCCAGGATCAAACCTGAGCCAAAGGCAGATTTTCCAATCACTGAGCCACGAAATTTGCCCCAACCCCTTCTTGACTTCTGACTGCACTGCTGGGTTGACCACACTTCTTCCCCTGTGCTTATACTCCTTCTGTGTGGATCTCATGCCACACATATGCAAGGACAATGGCTAGAATCTACTCTCCAATGGCTGATTGGATTTGGTCCCCGAAACACATGTTGAATGCTTGGTCAGTCCCATGAACACGTGACACTGTGGACTTCAATCGAGACAGGGCTGACTTTGGTCTGGGCCTCAGCACTTACAAGTGTGTGACATCCAATTTTCTTCAGCAAGTAAGCCTTTGTTTCCTCTCATGCAGGAAGAGAATACAAGATCCCTTGTGAGGACAAATGGATGGAATAAGTTGTGCAAACACCAGCCCAATCCCTTGACATTTGTCAGGCATTTGTAAGTGGAAAGAAAATACAACAAACATTCATGAATCTACCAACTAGCTTGGTTGAATTTAGATTATTTTCAAGATTTGCATTGAAATCTATGGTCCCCAAACCGTGTACCACAGGAACTCACAGAAGTGCCATTGTATGTTTTCAATTTTCAAGGGACACACGGGATATCAGACAATTGACAGCCATTACTATCAAGCTTTTTGAATACTAAATACTTAATAAAAGGAACCTTTAGGCATTTCTTTCAGCATGGGTGCCATCACAAAATAATGGAGATAATAAAGGTGCTATGAACTAGGAAAACTAGGAACCTCTGCTTTAGAATTTTTTTAAAAATAAAATATTACAATTGAGCTGTATCCTCTGTGGTTCTGTACATCTCTCCTCTTCCCATTTAGAGGAATAATAATTCTGAAATTTGATCATTGACACTTTTTTTTTTAAGATTTTATTCATCTTTTGAGAGAAAATGAGCTGGGGAGGAGACTCCTACTGAGCAGCAAGCCAGACTTGCAGCTCCACTCCAACACCCTGAGATTATGGCTTGAGCTGAAGGCAGATAGTTAATAACTAAGCCACCAGGCACCTCTGATAATTGACATTTGCATTAATATTTGTATATTTTCTTTTTTTTTTTTTTAAGATTTAATTTATTTTACTCATGAAGACACAGAGACAGGAGGCAGAGACACAGGCAGAAGGAGCCAGACTCCATGCAGGGATCCCCAATGTAGGACTCGATCCACGGGACTCCAGGACCATGCCTGGGCTGAAGGCAGGCGCCCAAACCACTGAGCCACCTGGGCGTTCCAATATTTATGTATTTTCATTTGCACATTTCTTATGTAAATATATATTATTTTGTTTGAGGATAATATAAATATCAGTATCAGGTACATTATCTTTCCCAGACTTGCCTTTTGCCTACCATGCACGGACATACACTCTCTTGAGTAGAGTATCACTTTATAATAAATATGCATATCTGGTAGGGTGAGTCCTCTACCCTATTCCTGAATTCAGAATTATGGTTTAATATTTTTAATTTTAGTTTTGTGGGTCGTTTGGCCTTGTAACACATACATTTTAGAATGAGCATTTTGAGTTCTACCAAAAACTGATAAGTTTTATTAGAATTGCATGGAATTTATATATTAATTTGAAAATAATTAACATCTTTGTGGCTTATGTCTTCAATCCAAGAACTTGCTTTATTTCTTTACTCTGCAATATTCAATAAAATCTATTTTCCCTCCAAAGGAGCTAGCTCACCGTTTGTTAGAGCTATTTCTACTTCTTGATGTTACTGGACTCATATTTGCCTTGTTCCTGACTTGCAAAATAATGGCTCTACATTTCACTATTAAGCATAAAGTTGTTTGTAGTATTAAATAGATAATCCTTATAGGCTAAGGTTTAGCTTTCTATGCTTAGTGTGTATGTGTATAAATCTTAGATAGATAAGGATTTTAACAAATGCTTGTTTTTGTGTATATTTGGTATTTTAGAAAGTTCTTATCCTTTAAATTAGTTTGTGTGATAAATTGCTTTATAGTTTTTTTCTCATCTTAAACCATCCATGAATTACTCCTGAGAAGTCTACCTCAATCATAATGGTTTTAAAAATAATAAAGTGATAACTTTTGTTTGCTAATATTCAGGATTTTGAGTTTATATTAATCCAGTGAGATTGCATAATAAATTTTGTACTTTCTATTCTTTTCGGTCTGGTATTAAATTCATTATTAACTTCAGAAAGTAAGTTAAGGAGACTCACTTCATTTCTTCTGCTTTCAAATAATATGTATAAAATGGGAATAATGTATTTCTTCATTTTGTAAAAATTAACTCCTAAAACATCTTATCCAGGGAATAAGGTAGAATAGACTTTTATTTATTGATTTTAAAAAGTTGTAATGGTTAAACATCAATTCTTGTTTCTGGTTTTCTTAAAATACATTTTGGTTAAGTTTTTGTGCAATTGGAAAATAAAGATAAATATAATCAAAGAAATAAATAATTTCTGAAAATGATCTATATATCTCAGTGTTTAATTAGTTGGTATAAATTCATTCATGATTTTCTCTTACCATTATCTACACTCTATCTCTCATTGTGACTCTCTTTAGTTTCCTAATATTTAGTAATGCCTTTTTCTTTCTTGCTCAGCACATCTGAATTTTCAATTTTATTAGGTAATGCAAAGAAAGCAAGTAACTGATTTTGAGTGATTACTTTTCTGTTCTACTTTATTAATTTGTGCTTATCTATTTTTTTCTTTCTTCTGACTTCTTGGGTACAGTATCCTTAAAGAATTTCTTGGAGGGATGCCTGGTAGCTCAGCAGTTGAGCGTCTGCCTTTGGCTCAGGCGTGATCCCAGAGTCCTGGGATTGACTCCTGCATCGGGCTCCCTGCAGAGATGCAGTTCTCTCTGCCCGTATCTCTGCCTCTCTCACTGTGTCTCTCATGAATAAATAAACAAAATCTTAAAAAAGAGGTACAGAAGTGGTTACATGGCTCATTTTAGCCTGCTTTTCCAACATAAAAGATTTTAGGCTTTAGCTTTTGCAGCTTTCCCACTTTCCAGGATCCTTGAGACCATGACTGAAGCCAAAATCAAGAGTTGCAGGGTTAACCAGCTAGGTCACCCAGTCACTCAGCCCATAGCTTTTGTCCTTGATTTCTTATTAATGTCAATTCTTAAAATTTCTTAATTTTTGATGATGGATTCTTTGGCCCGTGAGTTATTTTGATGTGTGTTTCAGGCTCCCATGTGAATGGGTTCTTCTGGTTGTGCACAACCATTCTTTAATTTATCTGTTATCAGGTTTGTATAACATTAAAAGCTAAATTAACTGCTATAATTTCTGCGCCTAATACATGTACTTAAAAATGTTGCCTCTTCATATAACATGTTATTTATTTTCAAATGGTTTGGCTAAATTCTCTTGCAGTTTCCTGAAGTCTTTGTCTGATTTTATATAGTCACTCAACTTTCTTTTATCCCCTTTGCATTCAATTTACTTTAATTCAGCATGTGTTCAACAAATATTGGTTGAGTTTTCTGTGCACCAGACCCTATTTAAGCATGGGAATAACATTAATGAACCAAGCAAAGACTTTTGCCATTATGCAGCTTCCATCCTGTGGGGAGAGACAACATAAACAATCATCATAATAAATGAGCAGATAGTATATTAGATGGTAATTAGCTCTATGGAAAATAATAGAATAGGATAAGTGAATTGAGAATATAACTGTGGAGAAATGAGACGTAATAGGTCCACTTTTAACAAAGGGATGTCCAGAGTCACCCTCCCTGATATGATATCTGGGAAAAGATTTCAGAGAGATGATCTGGTTGGTCATAGGGATGGATTTTCATGATGAGACTTCTAGGCAGGGACACAACCAGTGCAAAGGCCCTATGGCAGAAACCTGCATGTTTCTCTTGATTAGTGTTTGCATGGTAAATGGTATATTACTGCATTCCTTGACTTCTAAGACATGTCTGTCTTTACATGTAAGGTGTATTTATGTTAGAGAGGACATAGTTAAATCATGCTTTTTAATTCAGTCTGACAATATCTACCTTTTATTTGAAGTATTTAAGACATTTCCATTGAAGGCAATTATAAAGTGCTTGAGTTCAATCTACCATCTTGCTACCTGGTTTATATTTCTTACAGCTGTTCTTTGATCTCTTTCTATTTTTTTTTCACGTATTCCTTTGAGTAATTTACTATTTTGTCATGTCTCTATTTTACTTTCATTATTGGTTCATTAGTAATTTCCTCTTTGTTTATATTTAAAAAAAGTTAGCTAAAGTTTAAAAATTTGCATATTTATCATATAAAACTATCTTCTAGATAATAATATATAACATCTCTATAAGGTAAAAACATCACATTAGATATTTCCATTTACTGGGGGAGGAGCAAGATGGCGGAAGAGTAGGGTCTCCAAATCACCTGTCTCCACCAAATACCTAGAAAACCTTCAAATTATCCTGAAAATCTATGAATTCGGCCTGAGATTTAAAGAGAGACCAGCTGGAATGCTACAGTGAGAAGAGTTCGCGCTCTATCAAGGTAGGAAGACGGGGAAAAAGAAATAAAGAAACAAAGGCCTCCAAGGGGGAGGGCCCGCGAGGAGCCGGGCTGAGGCCGGGGCGAGTGTCCCCAGGACAGGAGAGCCCCGTCCCGGAGGAGCAGGAGCTGCACCGACCTTCCCGGGCGGAAAGGGGCTCAGGGAGGTGGAGCAGGACCCAGGAGGGCGGGGATGCCTTCGGGCTCCCGGGGACAGTAACAGAACCTGCGCCCCGGGAGAGTGCGCCGAGCTCCTAAGGGCTGCAGCGCCACGGCGGGACCCCGGAGCAGCTCGGAGGGGCTCGGGGGGCGGCTCCGCGGAGGGGGCTGCGCGGCCCCGGGAGCAGCTCGGGGGGCTCGGGCAGAGGAAGAGGCTCCGTGCGGAGGGGGCTGCGCGGTTCCAGGAGCAGCTCGGGGGGCTCGGGCGGCGGCTCCGCGGAGGGGGCTGCGCGGCCCGGGAGCGCGAATCCACCAGCGCAGGCCCGGAGCACAGGGCGCCGGGACACAGCCCAGGATCCGGCCTCCCCCGGGACAGGCAGAGGCCGGGAGGGCCCAGGACAGCAAGGACGCTCCTGCCCCAGCTGAGCAGATCAGCGGCCCCGCCCCGGAGCCTCCAGGCCCTGCAGACGGAGTTCCTGCCGGAGCTGAATCCAGGTTTCCAGAGCTGCCCCGCCACTGGGGCTGTTCCTCCTGCGGCCTCACGGGGTAAACAACCCCCACTGAGCCCTGCACCAGGCAGGGGCACAGCAGCTCCCCCAACTGCTAACACCTGAAAATCAGCACAACAGGCCCCTCCCCAGAAGACCAGCTAGACTGACAACTTCCAGGAGAAGCCAAGGGACTTAAAGTACACAGAATCAGAAGATACTCCCCGGTGGGTTTTTTTGTTTTTTTTTTTTGTTTTGTTTTGCTTTTTGATTTGTTCCCCCACCCCCTTTTTTTTCTCCTTTCTTTTTTTCTCTTTTTCTTCTTTTTTTTTTCTTTTTTTTCTTCCCTTTTTTTCTCTTTCTCTTTTCTTTCCTTCTTTCTCTCCTCTCTTTTTCTCTTTTTCCCAATACAACTTGCTTTTGGCCACTCTGCACTGAGCAAAATGACTAGAAGGAAAACCTCACCTCAAAAGAAAGAATCAGAAACAGTCCTCTCTCCCACAGAGTTACAAAAATCTGGATTACAATTCAATGTCAGAAAGCCAATTCAGAAGCACTATTATACAGCTACTGGTGGCTCTAGAAAAAGTATAAAGACTCAAGAGACTTCATGACTGCAGAATTTAGAGCTAATCAGGCAGAAATTAAAAATCAATTGAATGAGATGCAATCCAAACTAGAAGTCCTAACGACGAGGGTTAACGAGGTGGAAGAACGAGTGAGTGACATAGAAGACAAGTTGATAGGAAAGAGGGAAACTGAGGAAAAAAGAGACAAACAATTAAAAGACCATGAGGATAGATTAAGGGAAATAAACGACAGCCTGAGAAAGAAAAACCTACGTTTAATTGGGGTTCCGAGGGCGCCGAAAGGGACAGAGGGCCAGAATATGTATTTGAACAAATTCTAGCTGAAAACTTTCCTAATCTGGGAAGGGAAACAGGCATTCAGATCCAGGAAATAGAGAGATCCCCCCCTAAAATCAATAAAAACCGTTCAACACCTCGACATTTAATAGTGAAGCTTGCAAATTCCAAAGATAAAGAGAAGATCCTTAAAGCAGCAAGAGACAAGAAATCCCTGACTTTTATGGGGAGGAGTATTAGGGTAACAGCAGACCTCTCCACAGAGACCTGGCAGGCCCAGAAAGGGCTGGCAGGATATATTCAGGGTCCTAAATAAAAAGAACGTGCAACCAAGAATACTTTATCCAGCAAGGCTCTCATTCAAAATGGAAGGAGAGATAAAGAGCTTCCAAGACAGGCAGCAACTAAAAGAATATGTGACCTCCAAACCAGCTCTGCAAGAAATTTTAAGGGGGACTCTTAAAATTCCCCTTTAAGAAGAAGTTCAGTGGAACAGTCCACAAAAACAAGGACTGAATAGATAACATGATGACACTAAACTCATATCTCTCAATAGTAACTCTGAATGTGAACGGGCTTAATGACCCCATCAAAAGGCGCAGGGTTTCAGACTGGATAAAAAAGCAGGACCCATCTATTTGCTGTCTACAAGAGACTCATTTTAGACAGAAGGACACCTACAGCCTGAAAATAAAAGGTTGGAGAACCATTTACCATTCGAATGGTCCTCAAAAGAAAGCAGGGGTAGCCATCCTTATATCAGATAAACTAAAATTTACCCAAAGACTGTAGTGAGAGATGAAGAGGGACACTATCTCATACTTAAAGGATCTATTCAACAAGAGGACTTAACAATCCTCAATATATATGCCCCGAATGTGGGAGCTGCCAAATATATAAATCAATTATTAACCAAAGTGAAGAAATACTTAGATAATAATACACTTATACTTGGTGACTTCAATCTAGCTCTTTCTATACTCGATAGGTCTTCTAAGCACAACATCTCCAAAGAAACGAGAGCTTTAAATGATACACTGGACCAGATGGATTTCACAGATATCTACAGAACTTTACATCCAAACTCAACTGAATACACATTCTTCTCAAGCGCACATGGAACTTTCTCCAGAATAGACCACATATTGGGTCACAAATCGGGTCTGAACCGATACCAAAAGATTGGGATTGTCCCCTGCATATTCTCAGACCATAATGCCTTGAAATTAGAACTAAATCACAACAAGAAGTTTGGAAGGACCTCAAACACGTGGACGTTAAGGACCATCCTGCTAAAAGATAAAAGGGTCAACCAGGAAATTAAGGAAGAATTAAAAAGATTCATGGAAACTAATGAGAATGAAGATACAACCGTTCAAAATCTTTGGGATGCAGCAAAAGCAGTCCTAAGGGGGAAATACATCGCAATACAAGCATCCATTCAAAAACTGGAAAGAACTCAAATACAAAAGCTAACCTTACACATAAAGGAGCTAGAGAAAAACAGCAAATAGATCCTACACCAAGAGAAGAAGGGAGTTAATAAAGATTCGAGCAGAACTCAACGAAATCGAGACCAGAAGAACTGTGGAACAGATCAACAGAACCAGGAGTTGGTTCTTTGAAAGAATTAACAAGATAGATAAACCATTAGCCAGCCTTATTAAAAAGAAGAGAGAGAAGACTCAAATTAATAAAATCATGAATGAGAAAGGAGAGATCACTACCAACACCAAGGAAATACAAACGATTTTAAAAACCTATTATGAACAGCTATACGCCAATAAATAGGCAATCTAGAAGAAATGGACGCATTCCTGGAAAGCCACAAACTACCAAAACTGGAACAGGAAGAAATAGAAAACCTGAACAGGCCAATAACCAGGGAGGAAATTGAAGCAGTCATCAAAAACCTCCCAAGACACAAGAGTCCAGGGCCAGATGGCTTCCCAGGGGAATTTTATCAAACGTTTAAAGAAGAAACCATACCTATTCTCCTAAAGCTGTTTGGAAAGATAGAAAGAGATGGAGTCCTTCCAAATTCGTTCTATGAAGCCAGCATCACCTTAATTCCAAAGCCAGACAAAGACCCCGCCAAAAAGGAGAATTACAGACCAATATCCCTGATGAACATGGATGCAAAAATTCTCAACAAGATACTGGCCAATAGGATCCAACAGTACATTAATAAAATTATTCACCATGACCAAGTAGGATTTATCCCTGGGACACAAGGCTGGTTCAACACCCGTAAAACAATCAATGTGATTCATCATATCAGCAAGAGCAAAACCAAGAACCATATGATCCTCTCATTGGATGCAGAGAAAGCATTTGACAAAATACAGCATCCATTCCTGATCAAAACTCTTCAGAGTGTAGGGATAAAGGGAGCATTCCTCGACATCTTAAAAGCCATCTATGAAAAGCCCACAGCAAATATCATTCTCAATGGGGAAGCACTGGGAGCCTTTCCCCTAAGATCAGGAACAAGACAGGGATGTCCACTCTCACCACTGCTGTTCAACATAGTACTGGAAGTCCTAGCCTCAGCAATCAGACAACAAAAAGACATTAAAGGCATTCAAATTGGCAAAGAAGAAGTCAAACTCTCCCTCTTCGCCGATGACATGATACTCTACATAGAAAACCCAAAAGTCTCCACCCCAAGATTGCTAGAGCTCATACAGCAATTCGGTAGCGTGGCAGGATACAAAATCAATGCCCAGAAGTCAGTGGCATTTCTATACACTAACAATGAGACTGAAGAAAGAGAAATTAAGGAGTCAATCCCATTTACAATTGCACCCAAAAGCATAAGATACCTAGGAATAAACCTCACCAAAGATGTAAAGGATCTATACCCTCAAAACTATAGAACACTTCTGAAAGAAATTGAGGAAGACACAAAGAGATGGAAAAATATTCCATGCTCATGGATTGGCAGAATTAATATTGTGAAAATGTCAATGTTACCCAGGGCAATATACACGTTTAATGCAATCCCTATCAAAATACCATGGACTTTCTTCAGAGAGTTAGAACAAATAATTATTTTAAGATTTGTGTGGAATCAGAAAAGACCCCGAATAGCCAGGGGAATTTTAAAAAAGAAAACCATATCTGGGGGCATCACAATGCCAGATTTCAGGTTGTACTACAAAGCTGTGGTCATCAAGACAGTGTGGTACTGGCACAAAAACAGACACATAGATCAGTGGAACAGAATAGAGAATCCAGAAGTGGACCCTGAACTTTATGGGCAACTAATATTCGATAAAGGAGGAAAGACTATCCATTGGAAGAAAGAGTCTCTTCAATAAATGGTGCTGGGAAAATTGGACATCCACATGCAGAAGAATGAAACTAGACCACTCTCTTTCACCATACACAAAAATAAACTCAAAATGGATGAAAGATCTAAATGTGAGACAAGATTCCATCAAAATCCTAGAGAAGAACACAGGCAACACCCTTTTTGAACTCGGCCATAGTAACTTCTTGCAAGATACATCCACGAAGGCAAAAGAAACAAAAGCAAAAATGAACTATTGGGACTTCATCAAGATAAGAAGCTTTTGCACAGCAAAGGATACAGTCAACAAAACTCAAAGACAACCTACAGAATGGGAGAAGATATTTGCAAATGACATATCAGATAAAGGGCTAGTTTCCAAGATCTATAAAGAACTTATTAAACTCAACACCAAAGAAACAAACAATCCAATCATGAAATGGGCAAAAGACATGAACAGAAATCTCACAGAGGAAGACATAGACATGGCCAACATGCACATGAGAAAATGCTCTGCCTCACTTGCCATCAGGGAAATACAAATCAAAACCACAATGAGTGCTCGCTTCGGCAGCACATATACTAAAAATTGGAACGATACAGAGAAGATTAGCATGGCCCCTGCGCAAAACCACAATGAGATACCACCTCACACCAGTGAGAATGGGGAAAATTAACAAGGCAGGAAACAACAAATGTTGGAGAGGATGTGGAGAAAAGGGAACCCTCATACACTGTTGGTGGGAATGTGAACTGGTGCAGCCACTCTGGAAAACTGTGTGGAGGTTCCTCAAAGAGTTAAAAATAGACCTGCCCTACGACCCAGCAATTGCACTGCTGGGGATTTACCCCAAAGATACAGATGCAGTGAAACGCCGGGACACCTGCACCCCGATGTTTATAGCAGCAATGGCCACGATAGCCAAACTGTGGAAGGAGCCTCGGTATCCAACGAAAGATGAATGGTTAAAGAAGATGTGGTTTATGTATACAATGGAATATTACTCAGCTATTAGAAATGACAAATACCCACCATTTGCTTCAACGTGGATGGAACTGGAAGGTATTATGCTGAGTGAAGTAAGCCAGTCGGAGAAGGACAAACATTATATGTTCTCATTCATTTGGGGAATATAAATAATAGTGAAAGGGAATATAAGGGAAGGGGGAAGAAATGTGTGGGAAATATCAGAAAGGGAGACAGAACGTAAAGACTGCTAACTCTGGGAAACGAACTAGGGGTGTTGGAAGGGGAGGAGGGCGGGGGGTGTGAGTTAATGGGTGACGGGCACTGGGGGTTATTCTGTATGTTAGTAAATTGAACACCAATAAAAAATAAAAAAAATAATAAAAAATAAAAAAATAAAAACAAACAAGCAAACAAAAAAAAAGATATTTCCATTTACTCTCATCCTTTGTGGGTATTGTTGTCATGCATCTTACTTTTGCATATGTTAAAAATGAAACATACATTAATATTATTTTAGTTTTAGACAATCAATTACTTACTAGAGATATGCTGTTGGCCCAGCACCACTTATTGACGAGATCATCCTTTCTAGCTTGGGAAAGATGCATAAGTATGGTGCTGCAAGAATAGGCATAAAGTGTGAGAATCTATGTATCACAGATTCAGGTCCACCAGAGACCATCCATCTACAGAAGAGATTTTAAATAGCTAGGTTCACAGGATGATTTATTCAATACCTATAAACCAACCTCTATCCTCAGTTGCTTAATGTGCGCAAATTGGGGCCTTGAATTGAGTCATCATAAAGACAGAGAGAGACTATGCATGAATCCAGAGGTGTGGGTTTCATCTTACCAAGACTGATCTAGCTATTGTTGAATGTCCAGCCTGGTGGCAGCAGCAACAAACATTAGCCCTCAATGTAGCACTATCCCTGAAAGAGACCATGTATCTTCTTAGTAGGAAGATGATTACATCAGTCTCTTTACATCCTGAAAAAAAGAATTTTCCTGATTAGAACTGCCTTGTACATTGGATATGGGTTTGCTTTGCTTGTTCATATGTCTCACTGTCCAGAGGCTCACAGAATATTTATTGAACCACCACCATGGGATCCTGCAATGACATTATCTCAGACCAAGTGGCCCACTTTATAGCACAGAGACCCACAAGGAACATATAACCATAGGGTCCACTGGTCATATTATATAACACATCACTCAGAAGCTATTAGCCTGAATATTGACAGATAATGTACAGCAAGGTCATGGTGCTATCAGTCATCAACAGCTTAAATCAGTGACTGAAGCATAGTAGTTATTTTTCCTCCCCAACAATTTTAGGTTCTACAGATCTAGGGGTCTGTCTCCCAGAGAAGGAATGATTTAATAGTGAGAATTCCACTAATATAGAACTACAATTGCTGTGTGGTCATATTGGGCTTCTCACACCAGTAGAGTAGGCAAAGAAATAAGTTACTATACTGATGGGGTAATATCCTAATTGTCATGAAGAAGGGGCTTACTTCTACATAATATAGGAAGTGAGGAATGCAGTTGGAGCCCAAGAGATCTTGAGGCCTCCATGACCAGGTTTGACTACAAAAACCAGTTACCATACCTGCAATCTGATAAAATCACAAAGCCAGAGCCTAGACCCCCTCAAGTATAATCCTGGGTCATCTCACCCGATAAGCCACCTAAAAGCAGAAGTGGTAATAGTGAGTAGAATCTAGAAGAATTAGTAAAGGACTATAAGTTATGATTTTCTGATCAACTTCAGCAGTGGGAAGCTACAGCTCATTTTGCAAACCCTCCTATTTTAATGCTTTCCTTTTTCTCTTCCCAACATTTTTAGGAAGCTAGAATAGGATGGAGTGAAATTAATATGATGTAAGTGGATCAGACTGGTTAAGGAGTAGACTCCATGGATATGTCCATACTCCACCAAGATCTCCGTAATTCTCTTTTATGATTTATGTATCCCCCTCCTTGGCTTTGTTACTGTTTTGTTTCTAAGAGCCCATTCTTGCAATTCTCTTGAGAAGACTACCTTCAAACTGCTACATCTGGGCAGACTGGGTGGCTCAGCGGTTTAGCACCACCTTCAGCCCAGGTCATGATCCTGGAGACCCGGGATCGAGTCCCATGTGGGGCTCTTTGCATGGAGCCTGCTTCCCCCTTTGCCTGTGTCTCTGCCTCTCTCTCTCTCTATGTCTCATGAATAAAGAAATAAAATCTTAAAAAGAAAACTGCTACATCTCCTCTGTCCAGTAAGTGGAGAGCCAAAAGTGCCTGGGAGTTTATATCCTCAAAGTAGCCCTTAGCTAAAAACTGATTAAAAACTGGGACTTTGGAAGCCCAGTTCCCTTTCCACAACCAGTAATAAATGCCATGGCATAATTTCCACTCCTTGCAAGATTTGAGCTGAGACTGGAACTTTGTCTGAAAGTTACCCTGCTTGATTTCTTTCCTGTCTGCTTTCTTTACATTTTTACTGCTGGGAGCACTAAATCAGGAGTGTTCCTTAAACCAGTTCATCCCAGGAAGCAGCAAGTCACATAAGACAATTGTTAAATTGTCAGTAAGTTTGTAGGCCGGCTTGGAAATCCAAACAATAAAAAATCTAGAAGGCTACATACATAATGATCAGAGATGGACACATGCTCAGAAAAGAAATGAGAAGACTCCAAACTTTCAACTCTGGCTGACTGGCTCTACGTAAGCAGGAAGTAAAGGCTAAGGTAGAATTGTAAATAGCCAGATTTAGCATTGTGAAAAAGTGCCCTAATACAAACATAATCTACAAAGACCAAAATAGTATTCTTGTTGCTTATTTATTTGGACTAGGCGATGGCTCCATGTTTTTAAGAAAATCCTTATAAATCACTAGCTCACCATTAAGAGACTTGAGTGGCCACACATAACAAATAATCCAGTTACAAAACATAGTTTAGAAAAGCCACTAAGCAGTTACAACTCACAAGAAGCAGGAACAAAAATACCTGGGGAAGGAGGAGGATCTGGTTTCCAGAATTACCATATTATGAGACTCAAAATGTCCAATCTTCAACAAAAAAGCAAGAGGCATGTAAAGAAATAAACTATGGCCATTTAAAAGAAAAATATTCATAGAACTATCCCTGACAAAAGCTGGCTATTGGACTTACTAGACCAGACCTAAGGAAATAAGAGATACCATAAAATGTTACATACTTTATATAACTTTACTTTAAGGGAGTCTTAGAAGAAAAGAGAGAGAAATAGAAAATATATTTGAAGAAATAGTAGCCCCAAATTTCCCCAGGATAATGAATGACATGAATCTACACATCCAGGAATCTCAATAAACTCTAAGTAAGATAAATTAAAAGCGAATCACACTGAGACACATTATAATCAAACTGTCAGAAATCAAAGACAGATAGAATCTTGAAAAAAACAAAATAGATAAAATTACCCATATACAAGAGATCTTCAATACAATTAACAGCGAATTTCTCATTGAAAACCATGAGAGTCAGATGGCATGCAATGACATATTTAAAGTGATGAAAGAAAAAAAAGAAAAAAAAAACACCTCTCAGTGAAGAATTGTATACACAGCAAAGCCATTCTTCAAAAAAGAAGATGTTGATAAATTTTCAGATAAACGAAAGTTGAAAGGAGTTCATTACTTTTATAGATATACTATACAAGAAATGCTAAAGGCAATTCTTTAGGCTAAAATGAAAGGACACTAGACAGTAACACGAAGCCATATGAAAAAATTTTTAAAACTAGGTAAAGGTAACTACATAGCTAAACATAAAACCTAGCACTATATTTGACTTGTCACTCATTTCTATGCCTATATTATTCAAACTAAACATGTGTGAAACAATAATAAATCTATGTGAATGGGCACACAATACATAGCAACATAATTTGTTAAAGAAATAAAATAACAATATAAGGGGGCAGAGTTGTATAGGTGTAGAGTTTTTGTACATCATTTAAATTGGTATTCATCCAAACTAGATTGTTATAAATTTAAGATGTTAATTGTAATGCCCAGGATAAGCACTAAAATAACTGAAATATATACAGAAAAGGAATGAGAAAGGAATAAAAAGATACAATAGGAAAAAAAATCAATCAAACATACCAGGAGGCAGTAATAGTGAAAATGAGGAACAAAAAGATATGGCATAATTAGTATAATGACAGAAGTAAGTCCTTTCTTATCAGTAACTACTTTAAATGTACACATATGGAACTCACCAATTAAAAGACAGATTGGCAGAAAGAACTTTGAAAAAACACATAATCAAACTGTATGTCGTCTATAAGAGATGCAAATAAGCTTAAAGTAAAATTGTTAAAAATATATTCCATATAGGGGTGCCTGAGTGGCTCAGTTAGTTAAGTGGCTGCCTTTGACTCAGGTCATGGTCTCCAGGTCCTGGGATGGAGCCCCACACTGGAGTCCCTGCTCAGTGGGGAGTCTGCTTCTCCCTCTCCCTCCACTCTTCGCTCCTGCTCATGCACTCTCTCTCTCTCAATAAATAAATAAAATATTATATATATATATAAATATTTCATGCAAAGAGTAAATGAGACCTGAGATAGATATATTAATATCAGACAAAGAGACTTTGTAAAAATGTTATTACAGGTAACAAAGGACATGAGTCTCCTGGGTGGTTCAGTTGTTTAAGCATCCGACTCATTTTTTGTTGTTGTTGTTAACATTTTGTTTGTTTATTTATTTATTTATTTATTTATTTATTTATTTATTTATTTATATTTTTATTGAAGTTCGATTTGCCAACATATAGTATAACACCCAGTGCTCATCCTGTCAAGTGCCCCCTTCAGTGCCCTTCACCCAGTCACCCCATCCCCCTACCTGCCTCCCCTTCCACTACCCCTTTTTTGTTTCCCAGATTTAGGAGTCTCTCATGGTTTGTCATCCTCTCTAATTTTTCCCACACTTTTTCTCTCTTTTCCTTTATAATCCCTTTCACTATTTTTTTTATATTCCCTTTATGAGTGAAACCATATAATGATTGTCCTCCGACTGACTTACTTCACTCAGCATAATACCCTCAAGTTCTATCCACGTTGAAGCGAATGGTGGGTATTCTCTTTTCTAATGGCTGAGTAATATTCCATTGTATATATAATCCCTATCAAAATACCATGGGCTTTCTTCAGAGAGTTGGAACAAGTAATCTTAAGATTTGAGTGGAATCAGAAAAGACCTTGATTAGCCAGGGGAATATTGAAAAAGAAAACCAGAGCCGGGGGCATCACAATGCCGGATTTCAAGTTGTACTACAAAGCTGTGATCATCAAGACAGTGTGGAACTGGCACAAAAATAGACACATAGATCAGTGGAACAGAATAAGGAACCCGGAAATGGGCCCTCAACTCTATGGTCAACTAATATTCAACAAAGCAGGAAAAACCCACTGGAAAAACGACAGTCTCTTCATTAAATAGTGCTGGGAAAATTGGACAGCCACGTGCAGAAGAAGGAAACTAGACCATTCTCTTGCACCATACACAAAGATAAACTCAAAATGGATGAAAGATCTAAATGTGAGACAAGAATCCATCAAAATCCTAGAGGAGAACGCAGGCAACACCCTTTTTGAACTTGGCCACAGCAACTTCTTTCAAGATAGATCTATGACTTGGGATCCCTGGGTGGTGCAGCGGTTTGGCGCCTGCCTTTGGCCCAGGGCGCGATCCTGGAGACCCAGGATCGAATCCCACGTCGGGCTCCCGGTGCATGGAGCCTGCTTCTCCCTCTGCCTGTGTCTCTGCCCCTCTCTCTCTTTCTCTCTCTGTGTGACTATCATAAATAAATAAAAATTAAAAAAAAAAGATACATCTCTGACTTAATGAAGATTAAAAGCTTCTGCATAGCAAAAGAAACAGTCAACAAAACTATAAGCATCCGACTCTTGATTTTGGCTCAGATTATGATCTCAAGGTTGTGAAGCTGAGCCCCACATCAGGCTCCATGCTGGGCATGGAACCTTCTTAGAATTATCTCTCTCTCCCTCTCTTTCTTCCCCTCCCCCTCTGCTCTCATTCTCTAAAATCAATCAATCAATCTTAAAAAAAAGACAGAAACAAGAGACAGTATTTATTGACAAATGGATCATTCCATCAAGAATATATAATGATTATAAACATATGAGGGGCAGCCCGGTGGCTCAGTGGTTTAGCGCCGCCTTCAGCCCAGGGCCCCATCCTGGAGACCCCGGATCGAGTCCCACATCGGGCTCCCTGTGTGGAGCCTGCTTCTCCCTCTGCCTGTGTCTCTGCCCCTCTCTCTCCCTATGTGTCTCATGAATAAATAAATAAAATATTAAAAATATATATATGCATCTTTCTACAGAGCATCCAAGTTATGTATAGGAATATTGTGTTTTCCAATCCATGACCAGAAAATATCTCTCCATTTGATTAGATACTGATTTCTTCCATCAGAGCTTTGTAGTTTTCCACATGTAGATCCTGTATATATTTGTTTAGATTTATACCTAAGTATTTCATTTTTTGATGCTACTTTAAATTATATTTTTAAATTTTTAAATTCCAAATGTTCATTATCAGCATGCAGGAAAGCAACTGAGTTTTGTATATTAACCTTATTATGTGCTATGGTTGCTTATTATCACCAAGACTTATTTTATATATTCCTTGGGACTTTTTACATAAACTATTAGGTCATCTATGAATAAATATTGTATTTCTTCCTTTTAAATCTACATATCTTTTTTTGTTCTTGTCTTATTGCACCAGTTGAGATCACTAATATACAATGTTTTTATATATATATATAAAGACCGTCACTGCATTGATTCCAATCTCAAGGGGAAAGCATCCATTTTTTTTAACCATTTAATATAATATTAGCTTGCAGGTGTTTTGTAGACAGTCTTCATCAGGTTAATAAAGTTTCCCTCTACTTCTAATTTCGTAGAGTTATTGTCAAAAATAGGTGTTGGGTTTTGTCAAATACTCTTTCTACATAAGTTGACAGGATCACATGGTTTCTCTTCTTTAGGCTGTTGATATGATGGATTACATTTATTGTTTTTTTTATTGTGAAATTAGCCTTTCATACCTGAAATAAACCCTACTTGTTTGTAGAGTGCAATTATTTTTATGCATTGTTGGATTTGATTTGCTAATGATGAGTTTAGAATTTTGCATTTATGCTCATGAGAGGTATCAGTCTGAATTCTTCCTTTCTTTTAATATCTATCTGGTTTTATTAGATAAAATAATCTATCCCTTTTTTCCCTTCTCCCTCTCTCCCTTCTTTGCTTCCTTCCCTAAGGACTCCTTCTCAGAGAAGTATACATCTGGCTGCTATTTCAGCTGTACTGTATTGTTATACTTCAGTTCCATCAGGGTAGTACATACAGGGTATGGGTGAGGGGAAGCATTTTATAACCTTATGAGTTCTTTTCAGTCTTTTAGTGGACCTGTTTCTCTGGGCTATGATGTTCACAAGTGTTTCTTCAGAGGGATCATTTCCCCTTCCCCTTCCACATTGCTTTGGTGAGACAGAAAAGCAAGAGATACATATTTATATTTTTTTGTCATTTGCTCCCATGTTTTAATTCTCCTAGTAATTTTTAATGGATATCTGACACTGTAGATAACACAATACAGAGGCTCTGGATTATGTCATTTTCCTTTAGCAATAATTAGGTTTTCTTCTGGGGAGCTTATAGGAACTCTGGGTTACCATAATCTAGTTTAATTTTAGAGCTGGGTTTGGTGTTTTTCAGTTTTGAGATTATTCCTAGGCCATGGTTCATCTTCTAAATTGTGGTCTTTATTCCAAGTTTGTGGCCCTTATTCCTACTTCATGGCTCTTTGGGAATCTCAGCTGAAAGTTTGGGCTATATTCTAAAGCTCCCCCAACTTGTTAGGAATTGAATTCCAACCGTAGTCTCCCCAGCAACATGCAGCTGCTGAAATTTCTGCTGTTCTATTTGCCTTCCTAGATGCTATAGTCTGCTGGACTTTTGGACTCTTGCCCTGATATATTTAGCATAGGAATTAACCAAAGACTCAGTGGGAATTAGAGATTTGGGGGACTTCTCTGTATTTCCCTATTCTCCAGGATTTTGTCCCTCAGATCCCCACCATTGTGGCACTGTGGCAGTCTCACTACTCTATCTTTACTCCAATTAGAAAAAAAAACAGGATAAATGTGGAGCCTTCAATGTGCTTCTCTTTTCTAAAGGATCACAATCATCCAAGTCTCATCTCTGTTAGTTGTTCTTCAATGAGTTCCAAGAGTCGTCTCATATGTAGTTGACAGTGGGAGGTTTAGTTCTATTTAATCTAATCTTCCCATCCCAAAACCAGAAATTTGCAATGCTAATTTTGTTATACCTAGTGATTTGAAGTGTCCTATATTGGAAACTGTTTCTCTGAAATTCTGTGTTGCCATATTTCCTCTCAAAGTCCTAAATCTGTAATAAACCATGGTACCTTAAGAGATCCATTTATAAAAATTAATGTGCAATCATCTCTTCTTAAATTTCAAAACTATATTTAATCTCCACTGCCAGGTACTTGATCTATTAGATGACTTAGAGTCATGCATGTTTTCATTTAATAGCCTATAGTTTTTAGGAAATCAGAACAAGGACAAAAGAGTGTCATGTGGCTCAGGGGAACCTGTGAGATCAGAATCAAACTATATCAACGGTGTGGCCATTTGCACTTTTTTTGCTAAAATTTCCTCATTTGTAGTGGTGCCTGGCTGGCCCAGTGAATATAGCATGTGACTCTTGATCTCAGGGTCCTGAGTTCAAGTTCCACATTGAGGCTAGAGCTTACTTCAAAAAATACAATAAAATAAGGGGCACCTAGGTGGCTCAGTCTGTTAAGCATCCAACTCTTGGTTTCAGCTCAGGTCATGATCTCAGGATCCTGGGACAGAGCTCCACATTGAGCTCTGTTCTCAGTTCAGAGTCTGCTTATCCCTCTCCCTTGGCTCCTTCCCCCACCCATGCTTTTTATATTTCCCTATCTCTTCCTCAAATAAATAGTATTTTTAAACAACAATAATAAAATAAAATAAAACGTGTAAGAGTTTTAACTTTCCTTAGCTATTGTTTTCTCATTTGTAAAATGAAAATAATACTCCCTTTATATGTTGTTGTCATGGTACATACACTAAAATGTTTACAGTAGCATTGTCCATGGGGGCACAAATATTTAAAACAGAGTAAAGGCAAAATTTTATTTTAAAACTTTAAAACCCTTTCAATACAGTTATGGCTGAATAAATTATGGTGTATCTACACCATGAATTCACGTGAAGCCATTAAAGAGAGTAGCTATGCCACTTGACTTCAGAGACTTAGTCTGAGATAGTAAATGAGAAAAGAAAGACATAGACATGTGAATGTAATTTTTAACTATGTAACTATGCATACACATACTTATATATTCCATTGAAGAAAACCACTGAAAGGCATGTATTATGTGAACATGGATTTTGGGATAGGGGAAGATGGGAAGAGGAAGTAGGGTTGGCACAGAAGAAAGAAAAAGAGAAAAAAAGTGAACATGGACAAATAAAAGTCTATTTCAAGAAATGCATGTATGCAATGATCACTTTTATACATTTTTATAAAATTTTATTTCTATTTGCTTATATGGGTAAGTTAATTTTTAAATGTTGACTTTTCCATTTTAAAGTATAAATTCAGTATAAATGGATATAAGTTCTTTAATAAAACACCTGATTTATGAAAGGCAGTTAGGGATGAAGGGGTAGATCCTTAACTTAATGATCTTCCAAGTGCAAATTATCATTTATTCACAAGACAATCTTGATGCCTGTGCTAAGATGTACTCCCAGGCCTAGTAGACATACTAGGCTTACAGAATCTGTCTTTTATTTCTGTATATGTAATATTCATTTTAGTTCTAAGGTCCTCCATATGCATTTTCATAATACGAAGGCTGATAATTCATGCTCCCTTTCTCTATATGATATATTCCTCCCCCGTAATTTATTTTTGCCAAATAAAAGGTTGGCAAAAAACTTCCCCAGAGTGGATGCTCAGTGTGTGGACATGAGTATAAATTTAGTTGAGGGATACCTGGGTGACTCAGAGGTTGAGCATCTGCCTTCAGCTTAGGGTGTGATCCCAGGGTCCCCGGATCGAGTCCCACATAGGGCTCCCTGCGAGGAGCCTGCTGCTCCCTCTGTCTGTGTCTCTGCCTCTCTCTGTGTGTCTCTCATGAAGAAATAAATAAATCTTTAAAATAAATAAATAAATTCAGTTGAATCACTCAATTGCCCTTCCATGAAATTGTACTAACATGACTTTACTTGCGTAGATCTTTAGAAAGATCTTTTCACACTCCTGCAATGTTTTACAAGTTTCAAGTCGTTCAGATGAATGATATTTACAAAAGAAGATATCTGCCACTGAACTTTTGGAAATTCTAGGTTGCCTAGTCAGCCAATGGTTTTCTGTAAAAGACCAGGTGTGAGCAGGGAATGATGTTCACGTCCTAGAGGCCAGGCTATCAGCCAGTCCTGCCAGCCTTGCGGGAGGATGCCACACAACTTACACACCTAACCCATACTACATGTTTTTGTGTGTGCTATTTATAAGTGTTGGTAGGGACCTAAGTCCATGACAAGAGAGATTTGCTAAGTGGTGTTTGATCTTTTGACTTGAAGTGAATGGTTAAAGATTAGGTATTATGCACCAATAGGCTAAAGATGTGTGACAGAATGATATGCGAGTTATTAAGGAAACTGATGAATCACAATTGTTAACACTTACCAAACACTTACTATGCATTAGTTGCTCTTGGTTAAAAGCCTTGTTCATAAGAATGTACTTAATCCTCAAAGTCCTCCTAGGAAGTAGGAAGCATTAGTCTTCTTATTTTAGATGGGGAAACTGAGGCATTACCACTGATACAATGCAGAGCTAAGATTGAACAGAGTTATCTGAGATCCACACGTCATCCTCTCAACCACTATCCTGGGTCTGTTTAAACCCGGAGAGCCCATGATGTGTGTTCACTCTTCTGCCCAGAAATTAGGTCCCTGTTTTCTTGAGCAGTGACCAGCACATGGAGAGTCTCAGCTTCTGTGGTAACAAGTCAAGAATTCAAGGATGAGATACGGATTTGAAGGTCCACCTGTTGTGATAGAACTGCTTTTGTCATTGCCTGGTTTCCATTACTTCTTTGTGTGTAAAGAGAGCTTTGGGCTGGGGCTGGGCACACAGTGAAGGGTGACAAAGGAACTGGTGGAAGAGGAATGTAGGGGGAGAGTAAGTGGCACTGCAGCTCGCTCTCACCCCCTGGCACGTCAGGGACAAGAGGGAAATAAAGAAGAACCTCTCAGGACTTAAATGTGTTAACAGTGAGGGAGACAGACACACTGCATCCTGGACAGGGTATGAGAACATCTCTGAGACAGTAGGAGTACCCCTGGGAATGTGGGGGACAACTGAAATGGTAGGTGGGGCATAACAGATAGGCAGTTGCATGGTCCTAGAAGCTCATCCCAACACCCGATAGATCTTGTTCAGATGTCTTGGCTCAGAATGTCTTCCAAGAATATCTTTCCATGAAACTTACAGAGTGGCAGCAAGGAGCTATCCTGCCGGGGAGATGCTGGCAACAAGAACACAGTGATTCTCTTTTCCCTGCCTTGCTGCTGTGTCTCCAATTAAGAGTCAGGAGGAGAACAGAGGAAAAGCTTCAGATGGCAATGTTGAGCCAGACTGTGATTGATTTGATAATCCTGAATTTACCCCAGATCACTAAGTGTAATAGAGAATATTTGGAAGGTGATAGAAGAAAGTATCCAAATCACCACAGTAACCGTAAGTAACCCTATTCACAGTATCCTTCTTACAGTATTAATATCTCTTGTTTCTTCCCCACCTATCCTACCGTAAGGCTCCTTAAATATAGCTCCTATGTATTTTTAACTCCTTAAAACAATTGCTGAACTCAGATAACTTTAGCTATATTTACTACCAAATTAGGAAAGAATTCAGTAAGGTGCTTTTTTGGGACTACAATTTTGGAGTCTGAGAGGTTTTTAAAAAGCACATGCATGTATGTGTATGTGGGAGTTGGAGGGGGGTATCATAAAATGTATTGCTTTGACAACTTTCCTCTGACTATATGAACATATGAAATACTTTTCAACCTCAAAGCTAGGAAAAAATATCTTAGAAACCAATAAACTTTCTCTCAATAGTCAATAGTTTATGTGAAATATTTGACATTAAATAATAAGAGGTCCTCAATTAACAAAAATGAGGGGGATGTTCTAGAAACTGCTGGACACTCTCTCTTAGGGAATGTCTGTAATATATCTTACATTCTACAATGTGCTGATAGTGTTTAGATTTGAATAGTTGATGGCTTAGGAAGGAGTCCACCAAACAATGCCACAGGCTATAAACCACAGTTCCTGAAACCATCAATTGTACTAAGGAGAATTAATGAACTGTTTTGCTCAATGATACATCCTGTTTCATGCCAACTCATTGATCTTTGTAATCAGATACCGTTCAGGTTAGTCTGGCCTTCGTGGGAAACTTAGGAGTAAATTAACATGTCATGGACTGGGTTCTTAATAGTGATGAACTTACTAATATAGACTTCAGCTAATATCTATTTTCTAAACAGGACTTCTGACTTCCCAAGAACTTGGTTTAGAGAATGATATGAAATATATAGCATCTTCCCCCAAAGGGAGGTGTTCTGATAATTCTGGAAATAATGTTAAGAATGACATGGTAGGGGATGAAGATGAAACTGTTGGGTCTTGGTGGGAAAAACATATACCCCCTGTCAATTTAAAGGCTGATACTTATAGGATGCAGAAGGGCCTGTTATAGATATTGTGCATGGATATTTATAAAAATAAAGATAGACCAGAAACATGCATGCAAATGAAAAGCACTAATACCTAGGAAACAGTCACACACACACACACACACACACACACACACACACACGCGCCCTGATGGATATAGCTTCAAACCTTTTCCCCTATGGGCATTGGGTTCAAGAAGGCCAGGCATGTAATAGTTCGTCTCTTTCTATTTTCCCCAAAACAAAAAGTCAAGCAGGCTCTCAAATCATCTACAATGTCATCTATGTGGTTTATTGGTGTTACTGGAGCAAGATCAATTGGAACATTGAAAGTATTACGGATATATTGCCAACTACATATCCATAACACTGAGGACTGCATAAAACCATGAATGCATATTTTCAATTGTGCTACCTTCCCCTTGTCTTGAAACTTCCTCCTTAGAAATTCACTGGGGCTGAATGCATGACTTTTCTGAGGCAGGTGGTATTTAAAATATGCAAAGTAAAAAAAAAAAAAAGCGCTAGGAACCCCTGGATGGCTCAGTGGTTGAGTGTCTGCCTTTGTCTCAGGGCGTGATCCTGGAGTCCTGGGATCCAGTCCCACATTGGGCTCCCTGCAGGGAGCCTGCTTCTCCCTCTGCCTATGTCTCTGCCTTTCTGTGTCTCTCATGAATAAATAAATAAAATCTTTTTAAAAATTAGCAAAAAAAATTAAAAATTTAATTTTTATTAAAAAAATAAAAATTATTAATTAAAAATTAATTAAAATTAATTTTAAAAAAATTAATCACTCCAATTAAGAACAAGATGAGAAGCATTCTGAGAACAATTAGAGATGAGTTTGAAAAAGGAAAACATATCCTGGTGGATGCTTCTCCCAAATCATACCTCTTGTTTCAACTCAGCACTGGGTGGAATGGCAGACAGTTTTTGAGCAGCTGCACTGGAGCCTCTGTTTTTTAAAGAATGTGTGTAGTGTAGCTCATCTTTAATGTGGGAACAGGATGAAATTGCCTACTAATCTAATTTCCAATTACAGCTTAGGATAAGCCCCCCCAAATTTGACAAAGATTACCTTTTGGCATTATCAGATGTTTCGTTAACAGATGAAAAAAATGCCTTCCTCTGTAAATCTTAGGCAGGGAGGAGTGGTATATTCTCATTTTGTAACATTTATTTCCTCATAAAATTGGTTAAGGATTATACTTAGTTTATGTATTAAATTCAGTCAGTAAAAATTCATTGATGGTCCATTACTATTGACAAACTGCAGTGTAGGGACTTCAGCAAATCCTCCCAAACCCCTGCTTGCTGGATACTTTTCTTTGCTCCATCTTTTCAACTTCATCAGAAGTGATACGTTATAAGCAGACATATTTATCTTCCAGCTAATCCCAAATGGTTGGAATAAAGAGCTTGACACCAATTTTAAGCTTTTCTTTTTTTCCTCCTCTAATCATTCGTTGTGGAAGAAAAATAGCCCTACAAAAATGGATTTTTTTACTGCATCCTCAATAAATCCTACATGCATTTCTCTTATTCTCTGTCCACTGCAAATATACCTCCATCAAGATTAATACTAAATTCAGCCCAAGGCTGAGCACCAGATTTGAGGAATGACAAATTCCTCACATTTCCCCACAGATCTTTTACTTTTTCTGCTAAGTTGTGAATTTCAAGCTTGCCCTCGAAATAGACAGAGTGGAAAAGCATTCTTATCACTGGGTATAAGTCATTGTTTTTGAACCCTGACATACCGATACATCTCAGCTTTTGATGTGTTATTTGATCTTTCATCCAGCTAATTTTTGGGACTTCCTAAAAATTTAGATCATTCATAGTTGAAGTCCAATCTAGTGTCTTGAAAGGAGAATGGGGAAGGCTATAAATGTTTTAGATCAGTTGTCCCCAGATTTTGGATTTTTATCAGCAAAATATATTTTTAAAAATGAGAGGATGAAAATAAGACTCAAATTCAAATTGTGTCAAATACCGACATGCACTCACATAAAAACAACCTTCCACCAGCTACTAGTTCTCTAATTTCACGATAAAAATATCAGAATAAGAGTTTTAAAAAATGAATAGCTTGCTTTATGTTAGTTTTCTTCTCATTTTGTTGGAGATTTATCATGTATATACTACTGTCCGCAGCTTTGCTTTTTCAGGGAAAAAAAATAGAGCCTTCCGTCTACATGGTTCTAAAACAGGGACCAGCGGACCTGGCCTGTGATCCCAGCACTTTTTCTTGATAAATAAATCGCAATTGTACCAAGTCATCATGCCTCAGGATGAAGCCATGTGTGGTCAGCTGAGTGGTCAGACTATAGCCTTGGGACACTTTTCCTAATTGTGTTGGTCTAGAAACGCTACAACTCCACAGGTGCATAACTGAGGATCTAGGAAGTCAAAATTTAATCTGAGATTTTAGAACTAGCTGTAATTAATTAGTTAGAACACATGGGCCTCATTGGACCTTCTAAACAATGATCAGATATTGCACCTATTAATTTATGTTGGGGATGGAGAGGGAGACCTTCAGTGACTTCAGATACTGAGAGATCATGCAAGTACATTAAGTGGTGGAAATATGATGTAAGACCATGAAGGATGGGGGATGAGGGTGTATGCCCATTCCATTTCTAAATGGAGTGTTTTGAATATTCTGACTACTAATCTTTGATCCTAGTTAATTGCAATCTACTTCCCACTCATACACAGAGTCCCTAAATCTCCCCTTTCCTATTGCACTTAACATTTTATAATATACTATATAGTGCCTTACTTTTTGCTGTTTCTTCCTTGAATCTTCCCTCACCCGTTAGACACAGAATTAAACTACATGAAGGAAGGGATTTTTGCTTGTTTTATTCGATTATGAATCCCCTTTTCCTATGTAAGTGTCAAACATGTAGCATGCATTCAAATATTTATGAATGGGTAGCTCTTAATTATTTCATGTATTACTATGTGGATAATCAGCTTTTAATATGAGATTTTATGTTTGTGTTTTCAGCTAGCTGGGCACTTAGCATCTCATAGGAAAATGGTCAGGTAAGGATCAAGACAGATATGGCACGTATCTGGAGGAGGATTTCCATCTAGTACTGGTGTGATACAAACAGTAATTGTGTGCTTTCCAAGTGAGATCTTTTCTCTTCACTACATGTCAGGCAGACGATACCAACACCAATGGGAGTTTGCAACAGGAGGGAACACTTTTGTCATTCCTGAGATAAGGTAACATCAGGATGGTATATAAGTAGACTATGTTGGTGCATGATGTATTTTAAATTATTTGGCATCCTAGATATAACCCACTACTACCATAGTGGCCAATTCCCCAAAATACTTGAGACTCACAAGTGTGTCCTGATGACAAAAGACTGAAAACAATTGGGGAAACAGACTTGCAGAAATGGTAAAGTATTTCTCACAGATAGACTTGGTAAGTAGCTTTTGCTGAATTGCTGTTCACCTTGTCTGTTTGCTTAAGCACCAGCCTCTAGAATATACTGATAAATCAGCTCTGTATATAGCAGGCATCACAAACTCTGGGGCTTTGGATTCACCTGTACCACATATACATTAATTTGGCCAAAAAATGTTGGCCTCATAACACCCATGTCAACATGTCAAAATCTACAGAATTCATGTCAAAATCTGGGTTACTGGCAGCTCTTTAAAAATTAGGAGCCTGGAGATATTGGGCAAGCATTCCCATAATGCCTTTGGTGATAAATCTTGTGCAATTCATCCTGGCTGGGCCACTACTGAATCTTTTTTTTTTTTTTCATTTTGTTCACTCATTGCTATCACCTACTGCCTGGTTTATGTTTTTAGGGTATGATGATGGATCTATTAGTAATTTCTGCTGAAGCTCTAATTACATGCTTATTAAATTACTTCTAAAGATTGAGTCAGGGTATGTATGGTGAGGACAGAACAGTTGAACAAATTATTAATTTGTAGCATCATCACCCAATCACCAACTGTACGGACCAGACGGCAGGGGTAAAGGGCTATCTACCTCCTTCACTGAGAAACTGCCAAGATGTGGGGAGGAGGGTATCTCAGCTTGGAATCGTAGCTCTCCTTCTTTTACTCTGCTGTTTGGCTCTGATGATTCTCAGCTTGGGCCCCACACATTCCACACCCAATGCTGTCTGCTTCAGAGTGCTCATTTACTTCATCAGAGCCATTGATCCTAACTGTAGCAGAAAGATAGGGGACTCTACAAACGCAACCCAAGTTGTATATATTGGTACAGAGATTATGGCAGCTCCATTTCCACAGCTCTCCCTATCTGCATTGACCTTGCCCTTCATGCAGGACCTTCTGTCTTCTGGAATAAAGTTTGCAGGATGTGTGATGCAGGTACCTGTCACTCTGATAATCTTTTTGCTTTATGTTCTCCTGGCCTTGGATCTCTTTCTGTGCCATTCTGTGCAGCATCAAGGCATGGAAAAAGTAGTTTCCAGGCTGATGGCACCCCAAAAATACAAAAATCAAGGACTTTATGATAACTTTTATCTCACAAGTAAATTTTTGTCTACCTCGTCCAGAGCCCATAACATTTGGCTGTTTACCCGTGTTAGTCTGCTATGTGTAGACTGAGCTTAGGAATCTGAAAGAATATACCTGCCAAGAGCCCATTTTTTCTATGACCCAGCTAAATGCAAGGGTCCCCAATGTGGTGGTATGACCCAAACACGCCTCATCTTTCAGAGCCCTTCTGAACTCACAAGGGAAATAAATGCTTGCTGGGTGTGAGTGAACCAGCATGAGCAAAAGAAGCAGCAACCAGTTTAAAGTTGATACTTAAATCTAGGAGACCCAGACTAAAGGTAAGCCAAGTTTTGTCATCACAAGAAGGAGAGGAACTACACAGGGCAGAAAACAGATTTCAAAGGAGAGAAAGTCACCGCTTAATCCGGGCAGATTTTTGACCCAGGGCCTAGCAACATAAGTGAAATTATATTTCCCAGAGACCTTTGAAGCTACGACTGCTGAGAACAAGTCACTTGCTTTTGCAATTGGAACATTAGAAGTTTATATCAAGATGGCAGCGGGCCTTGTAACTTCCTGCAAATTTCTAAGACCCGTGAGATTCATTGGACAACTAGAGCATATGAAAACCCACTGAGCCTTTTCCTTCCCCTTCAACTGAATACTTGTGACCCCAAACAACCCAGATTTCAAAAAATATTCAAAATTGCATTTCTTTTAGACTATATTCAAGGCATAGGCTGAAGTCTTGGGAAATACAGATATGATTAAGCTCTAACTCCACATATAAAAACTATCTTTTGTGAGCACCTGGGTGGCTCTGTGAGTTGAGCGCCTGCCTTTGGCTCAGGTCATGATCCCAGGGTCCTGGGATCGAGCCTGGCATTGATCTCTCTGTTCAGTGGGAGGTTTGCATCTCCTTCTCCTTTTGTCAGCCACTCTTCCCTGCTTGTGGACTCACTCTCTCTGTCAAATAAATAAATAAAATATTTCTCAAAATATATCTTTTATGTAAAGCTTTTATTGTTGGTTTGGGAAGAGTGGGAAGATAGGAAGAAATAAAATGGAATTGGACTGTGAGTAGTCAGTCACTAAGAATCTGGGGGACAAAAAAAAGAATCTGGGGGACAAGAGAATTGGGGATGAGCATAGTGCAGTCCTTACAAATAATTTAATGTTTGCCCTGGCCATCAGGGCATAATCAACCCATTGATTTTGAAAAAAACCACAGGATTCCTTACCTCTCTGTCTTGGTACTCCCCATAAACAAGCACGTATTTATCTTGCAAGCCTCAGCACAAGCTCAACTTCCAACACCTTCTTCTTTTTTTTTTTTTTTAAAGATTTTATTTATTTATTCATGAGAGACACAGAGAGAAGCAGAAACATAGGTAGAGAGAGAAGCATGCTCCCTGCAGGGAACCTGATGCAGGACTTGATCCCAGGATCCCAGGATCAAAACCTGAGCCAAAGGCAGATTTTCCAATCACTGAGCCACCGAGGTGCCCCCAACCCCTTCTTGACTTCTGACTATGCACTACTGGGTTGACCACACTTCTTCCCCTGTGCTTATACTCCTTCTGTGTGGATCTCATACCACATATGCAAGGACAATGGCTAAGTCTACTCTCCAATGGCTGATTGGATTTAGTCCCCGAAACACATGTTGAATAGCGGTCAGTCCCATGAACACGTGACACTGTGGACTTCAATCAGACAGGGCTGACTTTGGTCTGGGCCTCAGCACTTACAAGTGTGTGACATCCAATTTTCTTCAACTTAGTAAACCTTTGTTTCCTCTCATGCAGGAAGAGAATACAAGATCCCTTGTGAGGACAAAATGGATGGAATAAGTTGTGCAAAGCACCCAGCCCAATCCCTTGACATTTGTCAGGCATTTGTAAAAGTGGAAAGAAAATACAACAAACATTCATGAATCTACCAACTAGCTTGGTTGAATTTAGATTATTTTCAAGATTTGCATTGAAAATCTGTGGTCCCCAAACCGTGTGCCACAGGGAACTCACAGAAGTGCCATTGTATGTTTTCAATTTTCAAGGGACACACGGGGATATCAGACAATTGACAGCCATTACTATCAAGCTTTTTGAATACTAAATACTTAATAAAAGGAACCTTTAGGCATTTCTTTCAGCATGGGTGCCATCACAAAATAATGGAGATAATAAAGGTGCTATGAACTAGGAAAACTAGGAACCTCTGCTTTAGAATTTTTTTTTAAAATAAAATATTACAATTGGAGCTGTATCCTCTGTGGTTCTGTATCTCTCTCTTCCCATTTAGAGGAATAATAATTCTGAAATTTGATCATTGACACTTTTTTTTTTAAGATTTTATTCATCTTTTGAGAGAGAGAAAATGAGCTGGGGGAGGGAGGAGACTCCCTACTGAGCAGCAAGCCAGACTTGCAGCTCCACTCCAACACCCTGAGATTATGGCTTGAGCTGAAGGCAGATAGTTAACCAACTAAGCCACCAGGCACCTCTGATAATTGACATTTGCATTAATATTTGTATATTTTCTTTTTTTTAAGATTTAATTTATTTACTCATGAAAGACACAGAGACAGGAGGCAGAGACACAGGCAGAAGGAGAAGCAGACTCCATGCAGGGATCCCAATGTAGGACTCGATCCCGGGACTCCAGGACCATGCCCTGGGCTGAAGGCAGGCGCTAAACCACTGAGCCACCTGGGCGTTCCAATATTTGTATATTTTCATTGCACATTTTCTTCCATGTAAATATATAATATTATTTTTGTTTGAGGGATAATATAAATATCAGTATCAGGTACATTATCTTTCCCGAACTTGCCTTTTGCCTACCATGCACGGATATACACTCTCTTAATTGATATCACTTTATAATAAATATGCATATCTGGTAGGGTGAGTCCCTCTACCCTATTCTAATTCAGAATTATGTGGTTTTAATATTTTTTAATTTTTAGTTTTTGTGGGTCGTTTGGCCTTATGCTTTCCACATACATTTTAGAATGAGCATTTTGAGTTCTACCAAAAACTGATAGGATTTTTATTAGAATTGCATGGAATTTATATATTAATTTGAAAATAATTAACATCTTTGTGAAAGCATGTCTTCCAATCCAAGAACTTGCTTTATTTCTTTACTCTGCAATATTCAATAAAATCTATTTTCCCTCCAAAGGAGCTAGCTCACCGTTTGTTAGAGCTATTTCTACTTCTTGATATTGCACTGGACTCATATTTGCCTTGTTCCTGACTTGCAAAATAATGGCTCTACATTTCACTATTAAGCATAAAGTTGTTTGTAGTATTAAATAGATAATCCTTATAGGCTAAGGTTTAGCTTTCTATGCTTGGTGTGTATGTGTATATGCAAATCTTAGATAGATAAGGGATTTTAACAAATGCTTGTTTTGTGTATATTTGGGTATTTTAGAAAGTTCTTATCCTTTAAATTAGTTTGTGTGATAAATTGCTTTTATAGTTTTTTTTCTCATCTTAAACCATCCATGAATTCTCCTGAGAAGTCTACCTCAATCATAATGGTTTTAAAAATAATAAAGTGATAACTTTTGTTTGCTAATATTTATTCAGGATTTTTGAGTTTATATTAATCAGTGAGATTGCATAATAAATTTTGTGCTATTCTTTTCCGGTCTGGTATTAAATTCATTATTAACTTCAGAAAGTAAGTTAAGGAGACTCACTTCATTTCTTCTGCTTTCTGAAATATTATGTATAAAATGGGAATAATGTATTTCTTCATTTTTGTAAAAATTAACTCCTAAAACATCTTATCCAGGAGTCAATTTAGGGAATAGACTTTTATTTATTGATTTTAAAAAGTTGTAATGGTTAAACATCAATTCTTGTTTCTGGTTTTTCTTAAAATACATTTTTGGTTAAGTTTTTTGTGCAATTGGAAAATAAGATAAATATAATCAGAAATAAATAATTTCTAGAAAATGATCTATATATCTCAGTTTTTAATTAGTTGGTATAAATTCATTCATGATTTTCTCTTACCATTATCTACACTCTATCTCTCATTGTGACTCTCTTTAGTTCCTAATATTTATTAATGCCTTTTTCTTTCTTGCTCAACCACATCTGAATTTTCAATTTTATTAGGTAATGCAAAGAAAGCAAGTAGCTTTGATTTTTGAGTGATTACTTTTCTGTTCTACTTTATTAATTTGTGCTTATCTATTTTTTTCTTTCTTCTGACTTCTTCGGGTACAGTATCCTTAAAGAATTTCTTGGAGGGATGCCTGGTAGCTCAGCAGTTGAGCGTCTGCCTTTGGCTCAGAGCGTGATCCCAGAGTCCTGGGATTGACTCCTGCATCGGGCTCCCTGCAGAGGGCCTGATTCTCTCTGCCCGTATCTCTGCCTCTCTCACTGTGTCTCTCATGAATAAATAAATAAAATCTTAAAAAAAAGAGAGAGAATTTTGTTGGAGGTGGTTACTTAGCTCATTTAACCTACTTTTCCAACATAAAGATTTTAAGGCTTTAGCTTTTGCAGCTTTCCCACTTTTTCCAGGATCCTTGAGACCATGACTGAAGCCAAAATCAAGAGTTGCAGGGTTAACCAACTGAGTCACCCAGTCACTCAGCCCATAGCTTTTGATACGCAGTTCTTATTAATGTCCAATTCTTAAAAATTTCTTAATTTTTGATGATGGATTCTTTGGCCCGTGAGTTATTTTGATGTGTGTTTCAGGCTCCCATGTGAATGGGTTCTTCTGGTTATTGCACAACCATTCTTTAATTTATCTGTTATCAGGTTTGTATAACATTAAAGCTAAATTAACTGCTATAATTTCTCGCCTAATACATGTACTTAAAAGAAATGTTGCCTCTTCATATCTTATGTTATTTATTTTCAAATGGTTTGTGCATTCTCTTACCGATTTTAAGATCTCCTTGTGCAGTTTAGATGATAACATTCTCTGTGCTGAGTTGCAAACATGTTTCAAAATCTATGATTTTCTATTGCCTTTATTGAAGTCATCTTTTCCCATGCAAAAGTTTTTATTTAATACTTATAGAGTGAAATTTGCTTATCTCTCTCTCTTCTTTTTTTAAAGATTTTATTTATTTATTCATGACAGACACAGAGAGAAAGAGAGAGAGGCAGAGACACAGGCAGAGGGAGAAGCTGGCCCCATGCAGGGAGCCCAATGCAGGACTTGATCCTGGGTCTCCAGGATCATGCCCTGGGCCAAAGGCAGGCGCCAAACCACTGAGCCACCCAGGCTGCCCGCTTATCTCTCTTTTTTTAATGCTTTGTAAGACTCTATATTGCCTAAGGACCCCACCACTTTAAATGTGTGTGAGTGTGTGTGTGTGTGTGTGTGTGTGTATACATATATATATATATATATATTCCTATCTGTTCTTGTAGGATTTTTATACATTTCTTTCAAAGGAAGATCTAGGGCTAAGGAATACAATTCATATAATTTTTTTTATCCAAAGATCTTTTATGAAAAATGCAAACATAGGCACAAAATTTGGTATAAGAGTGAATATTTGTCCAAAGTGTGAAAAATCATAAAAAATTAATGTTAACAAATATCTCAAATATGTCCCTAATCAGAAAGATGGCATAATATTTTTAATAAAATGACTGGTTAATACATGTCTGTAGTGTTTTTATTTTCCTACATTTTTTGGCTTCATATTCTTTTGATCACCTCACTATCCTAGTTGCAATTATATGATATCTTCCATAGAGGAAATAAAAAGAAAGGTTAACCTTTCCTTTAGTAGAGTTGATCAAACATTGTTTTATTCTTGCTAGTTAGGATGTACAACCCACATGAATTCAGACACAAACACATTCACTATAAAACCACTACACAATTGTACCTTTCACACAGGAAATCTGAAAAACCACATTTCACTGAATTCTCAGAAACAAAGAAAAAACAGATGATGCCTTTGTATTGGTAAAATGACCTTTCCACACATTGAATTCTGGCCCCATATGTTGCAAACCTTGTTTCTCCCCCAAGACCCCTGTTCTGGTGCCAGGAGCAGTAGGACATGGTTATAACGTGGCATGAGCCAAGGTCCTGTGTCTTGGTGAGAGAATGTTGAGTGGGTCAGTGCTAGCACCCTGGAGGCTGATGTTCTGCAACACTTACTAATAACTTAATGCAAAATTACAAATTACAAATCCCAGGCATCTATCCCACCAGGCCAAAATGAAATACATCCCTTATTCAGCCTCCCCTCTGCCAGACCCCATAGGCCCTATATTTTTTCCAGGGCCATCTGATGAGAGAGACGTGGGAAGAATGGAAAGTAGGATGAGCGACTTACCTCAGCTTGCCAAGGACTTTGCTGATTTTAAGTACTGAACATCCCATGGCCCAGGAGCTCTCTCAGTCCCAGGGCCTACAAGGAAGGCCGATTGCTCTAGGCAAGAAGAGACAGCGGTCTCAGCTGTTGGTTCTTAAAATAACTTGGTTTTGCCAATTTTTGAGAACTGATGACCTCATGGACACATAGCTGGGGCAATTCCTGGGGCATTAGAAGCAGCCCATGCCAGGGCTAATGATGAAGTTCTGGTAGCTTCCCAGTAAATTTGCTGAGTAGATCATTTAAGTCTCTAATCTATCTTTCATTTAAGGCTTTAAGTCTTTATCTGAAATTCGTTGTCCACTTGCATTCTTTATGTATTTCCTAGTCTTCCTCCTTTTGGGTATTGGGTGCCTGGAATGGTTTGTCTCTCTGCCAGAATCCTGTGACTCAGGTACCACTTCTGGAATCCCCCTTTGTCAAAAAGGAGATGACACAGTCTCCCCCTGTGCTAGGAGAGGAGAAGCAGAGTGGTCTCCATGTCTGCTGAGGCTCCTGGAGTGAGCTAAGCCTCTCTGCTCCTGGAAGTCCCAGCCTTGGAACTGCAAGGCCACTGTTCCACTCAGCCAGGGCTAGGCATCTCCATATCAGGGAGCACAGCTTCTCCAGTCTCACATCTACGCTGCTCAGGGGGATCCCAGATCTCAGCACATATTCTTCAAAGAATCTGCTGCTTTGCTCATCATTGTGGCAGAAATTGCTGAAGCTCCTTTCCAGGATCTCACAGTCTGTGAAAAAAGAAGACTCAGAGCAATTTGGTTTGGATTTGTTTTTCTGCTATAAGTCCTATAACAAGCATCTGTGCCTAATTGTTGTCTTTTGCCTTTAAAGCATATGTGTGTATATGTGTGTACGTAGTAGACATGTACAGGTATATGTATGTATACATATACAGTTGGCCCTTGAATACCATAGGAGTTAGTCTGCATAGTTGGTTGAGCAATTGACTCTTGGTTTGGTTCAGGTCGTGATCTCAGGGTCCTGGGATCCAGCTCCATGATGGGCTCCTCACTCAGCAGGGAGTCTGCTTGAGATTTTCTCTCTCCCTCTGCCCCTCCCTCCCTGCCCTATCTCTCTCTCAAATAAATAAATAAACCTTTCTTTAAAAAAAATCTGCATATAACTTTTGACTCCCTGGAAATTTAACTACAAATAGACTACTATTAACCAGAAGACTTACTGATAATATAAATAGTTGACTCACACATATTTTTGTATATAAAGTATATACATTATATACTGTATTCTTACAATAAAATAAGCTATAGAGAATGTCACTTAAACCTTATAAGGAAGGGAAAATATATTTACAGTATATTTATAGTACTATATTTATTGAAAAAGATCCACATGTAAGTGGACCCTCACAATTCAAATCTGTATTGTTCAAGGGTTCACTGCATATAAAATATTATGATACTAGACAAACATACATAAAATATATGTGTACCCATCACTTGATCAATGACATGATGCTGGACAACAGAAATTATTACCTAAATATATTTATATTATTTATATATGGTTACATTGCCTTCTTCAACAAAAGATTTGTATAGCTTGCCTTAATTTTAGTTCAGATTTAAGAATATTCATCTAATCTAATGCTAACAAAAGACTATTTCTCAAACAAAAAGAAATAGTAATCTCCTGCCATGGTCTCTAACTCATTTCTGTTTGTTAAACGCTGGTGATGACTGTGGATATACAAAATGCTGTTGTCATTTCTGACATCTAAAACATACAGGGGAGAGCTCAGTGTGGGTTCCCTCAGAATAATCTTCCATTTTTTGGTTCAAGCATAGGATATTATAAGACTTATTGGAAATATTATAAGACTTATTGGACATCCCTGCTAGGGATGTCTTTCACACTTGCCATTCTCAAGAAAGGCTGAAACATAAACTCAAAAGCCAATGTACTCACTTGCAATGGGCAGTGTACCTGGTGATATGACCAGCATTGGCCATCAGCCACATCCCCAGGGACAGTCTGCTCAGAAAACCTCATTATATGGGCACCCGGATGGCTCAGTGGTTGAGTGTGTGCCTTTGGCTCAGGTCATGATCCTGGGGTCCTGGGATTGAGTCCTGTATCAGGCTCCTCACAGGGAGTCTGCTTCTCCCTCTGCCTATGTCTCTGCCTCTCTCTGTGTCTCTCATGAATAAGTAAATAAAATCTTTAAGAAAAAAAAAATAAAACCTTTTTTTAAGAATGTTCCAGGATAGGGAGGCCTGTCGGTTAGGCATCCAGCACTTGATTTTGACTCAGATCAGGATCTTAGGGTCATGAGATCGAGCCCCACTTTGGGCTCCGTACTCAATGTGGTTTGCTTGGGATTCTCTCTCTCCTTCTCTCTCCCTCTGCCCCTCCCCCACCTGCTCACAGGCATGCGTGCTCTCTAAATCAACCAATAAATAAAGTCTTAAAACAAAAAAGAAAAGAATGTTCCAGGAGAGCGAAGACAATCAAATGATCAATGGGGTATTTCAAATAGGAACAGAGCAGGGGAAAGGGTATGAACATTAGGCCACCCACATGAGGATCTAATTTTGGCTCCAATGCTCAGGGGTTGTGTGGCCTCCTGCAGAGACCTCTCACTCTCTATGGGCCTCTGTTTCTCCTTCTCCATAGTAGGGATGATAAATAGGATTTTTCTGAAGAAGATCTGCTCTGGCTTGCTCAGGTATTAACTCACTTTACTCTCATAACTGACCTATAAGGTTGGAACTATTAGCTTGGTTTCATCCATGAGCAGAAAGAGATACAGAAGACATTGTGCCCAATGCCTTGATTTCCAATGAGAGGCAGCGCTGGCTGCCCAGCCTCCTTTCAGACCTTCCCACAGCACTGGGCCTCTCCCCTGAAGCATCAGGTAGTAGGAGATCATCTGGTGCCATTTCATTCTGCACATGTCCGCATCTCAAACAGGGTGAGTCCGTGATTTGCCCTTGTCATAAACACCTCAGAAAAACTGCCATGACATACCTCTCTTCCCCCTTGTGATGACATAGCAGCCTTGGCCAAGGCCAGCTCATTGCATACATTTCCTGCTGTTTCTATGATTTCATTGTCATAGCAGGTGGAACAAGAGAATTACACAAGACCATGGAGACCCATCAGATGTCCCCTTAAAAGCTCACCAAGTGCTTAATTAAACTTTCTATAACTTTTTATACAGGTGAAGAAAACTTTTAGAGAGATGTAATTAAATCGCTAACAAACATGCATACAAGTAGGTGGAAAGGGACCCCAGAGTTCAATAAATAATTGTCACCATCTGTCCCCAACTCACCAATCCACCCTTGTTTTATTACGGAATCTAGGGAAGCCTCAAAACATGAGCCATTTTGGCTACCAAAATACGATATTCCTAGAAAGTATATGTCTTCATCTCCTTTTTTAAAGTATGAAAATTAGGATATGGTCCTTTATTGGCAACACATGAGGCTTGTCACTGTAAAATCTGGGCTAGGATGTGAGCTTCCCTTTGCACAAGCTGTCTCTAACCTTGGACCAGTCATTTCACTTCTTTGGGGTCTAGTTTCTCATTTATAAATGGGCCCAATGATTTCCTCTCAATAGGCTGTTGTGAGGCATAAATAAATGAGCAGATGCTAACAGAATTAATATATGAGTAATATAAACACTCTATCAGCAAAAATGCCTACTGAGAGGGATGCCTGGGTGGCTTAGCAGTTGAGCGTTTCCCTTTGGCTCAGGGTATGATCTCAGGGTCCTGGGATCCAGTCCCACATTGGGCTCCCTGCAGGGAACCTGCTTCTCCTTCTGTCTATGTCTCTGCCTCTCTGTGTATTTCATGAATAAATAAATAAAATCTTAAGAAAAAAATGCTTACTGGATGGGTGGGTATAGATGCATGTGTGGTTTCTACCTGGGGTGGGGAATGTAGTGAGGCAGGGCGATCTCAAACAAAAACAAAACCCACAGGTAGGTGTCACACTAAACTGGATTCAAACCATGACTTTATCACATACCTGCAGGATTCTTAATCCATCTGGGACCCCAAGGTATCAGTTGAATTGACTACCTGTGGAGGACGGATGTGAATATAAAATTCAGCAATAGCCAGGAATAGAGAAAGAGGGAGGAGGGCCCAGGGAAGGAGGAGTATCTTTGGATTCCCATCTAGGGGCACCTGGGTGGCTCAGTCGGTTAAGTGTCCCTCTCTTGGTTTCAGCTCAGGTTATGATGTCAGGGTCCTGGGATGGAGCCCCACATCAGGCTCAGTGCTCAGTGGAGGATTCTCTCTCCCTCTGTCCCTTCCCCTGCGCTCTCTCTCTCTCTCTCTGTCTTTCTAAAATAAATAAATAGATCCGGTGGTGGGAGCAGATCTCAATCTTTCCCCCTTCAGGTCCTCCTCCTAATGCAACGCCCAGAAACCCAATGGTGTTACCAGGACGAGGAAGCACAGGACAGCCACCATGAAAAGCTTTGATTTCTTCCCCTTTTATTGCTGCTTCTCTGTCCTTGGGATTTGTGCTAAGAACTGGGACTGTACAATTTCATATCATTTAAGAATGAAGGGATATCAGGGAGCTTAAGAAGCAGCCACTTGGCAAACATGAAAGCCTGTTCCAAGACATCTTTCTAAGCTCTATCCCCATCGGGGTGCTCCTCAGAGCTGCCTCCCCGCAGTGCTAACTGAAGCTTCAAGACCCAGCTGCTTATGCCCTGCCCTCCAACACGGGGCTTTATTTCATCCTGTGATTGCTAGGGAGAGCTACAAACGGCATCCAGCGGGCAGTGACAGATAGCATTACCTGTTTTCATTGTCATTTTCGGCTTCATTTAGGTTCAGCTGCCTTAAGCACTGGGAACACTTTACTTAAAAGGCTGGGCTCTGCACTTCCAGGTTTATCAAAATAAAGCAGAAGTCGAGCTGGCTAGTTTTAAGGGCGCAAAGGAAAACACGGTTTGGTGACAGGAGGTTGTGAATTCCAGTGGGCAGGGATAGCTGGGTTCTGCTTAAGACTTAAACATCCAAATAGATGCATTTAAAATAACTGCCCCCACGGCCTCCATCTGAATTCTCGAATTCTCGTGCCTTTGTTATCAACACAAAGCAAGCGGCTCAGCAGCAGGTCCTCATAAATTCCAAGGATTAAACTCGCACAGATTGCATTTGGGATTCAATGGCACATTCTAGAATGAGGAGTGGTTTTTGTCCTAATGCTTTTCACTTGGGTATTAGCAGAGTTGTTATCAGTTTCCTGAGACTTTAGTTTGGAAATGATAATAGTTATTTACTGAGTGCTTTAATGCCCTAGGCAGGAACCATTCAAGGACTTTATATGTAATATCATTTAACTCTCACAAAACCGTGTAAGATACACAGGATGAAGAAATCGAGACCCAGAAAATTAACTTGCCAAAAACCAAATAACTAGTAAATAGTGAAGATCCAGAATATAAGAAAGAAAGAGTATTAGAGGTTCAAGGTGACAGTAGATCCCTCACATTCCTAAAGTCACGCCTTTTCCATCTGGCCACATCTCGGATGTATGCAAAATAAATATTGCCATATTTCTCCAAGAATAAGATGACGCGAACTGTAAGATGCTCCTTTGTGTATCACAAAGGGGAAAACAATCTGCCTATTAAACTGAGGATGAATTCCAAGACGTGTTCAGACTTCAGAGATGTAAAATCATAGGAGGAAAAAAAAAGTACTTTTTACTATTCATGAAGAATGATCCTTTAAAAACCAGCCAGTCTGAAATGTAAAGAACAGAACAGTAAACTGCCCGCCTGGCTTGAGGGCAGCATGATGGTAGCCAAGGCATTTTCTGGTGAAATCTTGCTCTCTCCAAAGCTCCGGAGAAAATTCAGGGAATGATTCGGCTGTGGCTGTTTCAGAATTTCCACCTGCAGGTGGCAGTGTAGGCCATGGGATGTGGCCTTTGGCCTTCCAGGCCTTGCTTTCAGAGGCCGCAGGTGAGAAGAAACATATTTTCACAGCTTTAATTTTTATTCACGCTTCTGCACTGTTCCAAACCACAGGGTCCTGTCCATTACCTTTTCCTCTTGTCTGGTCTCTTCTTTCTCCACATTAACTCCTTTTAGGCCCAGATTTCCAAAGACCAAAACAGGTAGACTTGCAATGAAAACAAATGACACCCCCCACCCTCCCCCGCCTCCACCAAAAATCAAATCAGAAGTTTGGGAGTTAGCTAAAGAGAAGGAAGCTGGTATCTTGATTTTCCTATTATTCTATGAGGTTTGAGTGTCTTGAATATATATATCTGGAGAATATCTCAGATATAACCTCAAGGTAGAGATTATTCTAGGGGCACCTGCATGGCTCAGTGGGTTAAGCATCAGGCTCTTGGTTTCCACTCAGGTTATGATATTAGGATCTGGGATTGAGCCCTATGTCTGAGCTTGTTTTTTCTCTCCCCCATCCTCTGTACCTCCCCTATTCTCTCTCTCTCTCTCTCTCATTCTCTCTCTCTCTATATATATATTATATATATATATATAATATATATGTATATATGTAAAATAAATAAATAAGATACTTTTAGAAAGGGATTATTCTGTCTAGAGAACATTTCTCAGGTAGATCTTCCCACCTCTGGACGTAGCTGGTGATCAAACCTCACTCTCCTCCGGGTATCTTCAAACACTTCCCTGGTGCTAGACAACTTCTCCTGCCTCCTTGTGTACCACTTACCCAGGCTCCAGCTGCCTGTGAACACATCCCCTGGCCACTCCCAACTCCAGGCCTCTCCCTGAAATGTTCTTCCCTCTACTCTTTGCCCATAAAAAAAATAAAAATAATTTTAAAAAATCGTTCTTCAAAACTAAGTTCAATTTCTTTAAGGAAGGCTTTGCTCACTTAAACCTCATTGCCCTTCACCTACAGCTCTTTTTTTTTTAATTTTTTAATTTTTTAATTTTTATTTTTATTTTTAAAGATTTTATTTATTTATTCATGAGAGACACAGAGTGAAAGAGAGGCAGAGAGACAGGCAGAGGGAGAAGCAGGCTCCATGCAGGGAGCCCGATGTGGGACTTGATCCCGGGTCTCCAGGATCATGCCCCAGGCCAAAGGCAGGCACTAAACCGCTGAGCCACCAAGGGATCCCTCTTTTTTTTTTTAAAAAAAAAAAAGATTTTATTTATTTGACAGAGAGCAAGAGAGAGAGAGAGAGAGAGAGCACAAGCAGGGAGGTGGCAGAGGGAGGAGCAGGCTCTCCACTGAGCAGGAAACCTGATGTGAGGCTGGATCCCAGGACCCCTGAGTGGAAGGCAGATGTTTAACAGACTGAGCCACCCATGCACCCCCACCTACAGCTCTTAACAGCTCTCTGTAAATATGTTCATTGGCATGCCAGTCACCTCATTAGTTATCAACATGCCAATCTTCCTCTCTCTGTCTGATTTATACCTATATACCTAGCACCTAACACAGGGCTTGGGTTACAGTAGATACTCACTTGATATTTACTGAATGAATGAATGTATAACTGAATGCCTCTTTTCCAAACTATGCCAGAACTGATAGGGAAAAAAACATTAACGTTTGCACATTAAAAGTACCTGAAAAACTTTTAAAACTCCTGATATCCAGACCCCACCCAGAAATCAGAACTTCAGGGGTTGAACCCAGGCAGCAGTATTTTGTAAAGCTTCCCAGGTGATCTCAAGGTACAGCCAAGGTCGAAAATTACCACCACAGCCCTGGTTCTCAAAGTGTGGTCCTAGGGGCCAGTATTAGAGCATCACTATCATCTTATTTGAAATGAAAATTCCTAGGACCCATTTTAAACTGTAGAATCAGAAATGGCAGGGGTGGGTATATGAGGGGAGTTGACAACAATCTTGTTTTAACAAGGCCTTTGATGATACAAGTCAAGTTTGAGAAACACTGTCTTAGAAGTTTACTTTAGATAAGTCTATACATGCCGTATATGAATGAATTCCTCCCCCCTTTTTTTTTTCCTGACTTGATTCTGGCCCCTATTTCTTCCATATGGCTGTGCTTACAGATGAAAAAACAAACAAACAAACCCATCTTAGTTGAAGATTTTTTTTTTCCAATACACTTTGGTCTTATGATCATCATCAATCATAGTAAAATAGCTTAAGAAGATAATTTATATTTTTTCCCCAATCCTTAAAACAACCAGGGAAGTATTCTTGTGGCAATTTTTCAAATCACAGAAGAGAAACAGACAAAACCCAATGTATATGGAACTTGTGCCACAAACCAGGCATGATGCTAAGTGGCCCCTCATCTTATAATAAATCTAAGACAGTTGTTCTACAGATGAAGAAAAAAGGGCTGTAGAAAAATATGGTGAGTCCATGGGGGAACAGCTGAGATTTGAACCCAGATCTGTCCTAACATCTGATTGTTAGGATTTTCAGATCCCCATTTTGTTATTATTATTTTTTTTAATTTATTTATTTTTTTTAATTTATTTTTTTTATTGGTGTTCAATTTACTAACATACAGAATAACACCCAGTGCCTGTCACCCATTCACTCCCACCCCCCGCCCTCCTCCCCTTCTACCACCCCTAGTTCGTTTCCCAGAGTTAGCAGTCTTTACGTTCTGTCTCCCTTTCTGATATTTCCCACACATTTCTTCTCCCTTCCCTTATTTACCCTTTCACTATTATTTATATTCCCCAAATGAATGAGAACATATAATGTTTGTCCTTCTCCGACTGACTTACTTCACTCAGCATAATACCCTCCAGTTCCATCCACGTTGAAGCAAATGGTGGGTATTTGTCATTTCTAATAGCTGAGTAATATTCCATTGTATACATAAACCACATCTTCTTTATCCATTCATCTTTCGTTGGACACCGAGGCTCCTTCCACAGTTTGGCTATCGTGGCCATTGCTGCTAGAAACATCGGGGTGCAGGTGTCCCGGCGTTTCATTGCATTTGTATCTTTGGGGTAAATCCCCAACAGTGCAATTGCTGGGTCATAGGGCAGGTCTATTTTTAACTCTTTGAGGAACCTCCACACAGTTTTCCAGAGTGGCTGCACCAGTTCACATTCCCACCAACAGTGTAAGAGGGTTCCCTTTTCTCCGCATCCTCTCCAACATTTGTTGTTTCCTGCCTTGTTAATTTTCCCCATTCTCACTGGTGTGAGGTGGTATCTCATTGTAGTTTTGATTTGTATTTCCCTGATGGCAAGTGAGGCAGAGCATTTTCTCATATGCATGTTGTCCATGTCTATGTCTTCCTCTGTGAGATTTCTGTTCATGTCTTTTGCCCATTTCATGATTGGATTGTTTGTTTCTTTGGTGTTGAGTTTAATAAGTTCTTTATAGATCTTGGAAACTAGCCCTTTATCTGATATGTCATTTGCAAATATCTTCTCCCATTCTGTAGGTTGTCTTTGAGTTTTGTTGACTGTATCCTTTGCTGTGCAAAAGCTTCTTATCTTGATGAAGTCCCAATAGTTCATTTTTGCTTTTGTTTCTTTTGCCTTCGTGGATGTATCTTGCAAGAAGTTACTATGGCCGAGTTCAAAAAGGGTGTTGCCTGTGTTCTTCTCTAGGATTTTGATGGAATCTTGTCTCACATTTAGATCTTTCATCCATTTTGAGTTTATCTTTGTGTATGGTGCAAGAGAGTGGTCTAGTTTCATTCTTCTGCATGTGGATGTCCAATTTTCCCAGCACCATTTATTGAAGAGACTGTCTTTCTTCCAATGGATCGTCTTTCCTCCTTTATCGAATATTAGTTGCCCATAAAGTTCAGGGTCCACTTCTGGATTCTCTATTCTGTTCCACTGATCTATGTGTCTGTTTTTGTGCCAGTACCACACTGTCTTGATGACCACAGCTTTGTAGTACAACCTGAAATCTGGCATTGTGATGCCCCCAGATATGGTTTTCTTTTTTAAAATTCCCCTGGCTATTCGGGGTCTTTTCTGATTCCACACAAATCTTAAAATAATTATTTGTTCTAACTCTCTGAAGAAAGTCCATGGTATTTTGATAGGGATTGCATTAAACGTGTATATTGCCCTGGGTAACATTGACATTTTCACAATATTAATTCTGCCAATCCATGAGCATGGAATATTTTTCCATCTCTTTGTGTCTTCCTCAATTTCTTTCAGAAGTGTTCTATAGTTTTGAGGGTATAGATCCTTTACATCTTTGGTGAGGTTTATTCCTAGGTATCTTATGCTTTTGGGTGCAATTGTAAATGGGATTGACTCCTTAATTTCTCTTTCTTCAGTCTCATTGTTAGTGTATAGAAATGCCACTGACTTCTGGGCATTGATTTTGTATCCTGCCACGCTACCAAATTGCTGTATGAGTTCTAGCAATCTTGGGGTGGAGACTTTTGGGTTTTCTATGTAGAGTATCATGTCATCGGCGAAGAGGGAGAGTTTGACTTCTTCTTTGCCAATTTGAATGCCTTTAATGTCTTTTTGTTGTCTGATTGCTGAGGCTAGGACTTCCAGTACTATGTTGAACTAGCAGTGGTGAGAGTGGACATCCCTGTCTTGTTCCTGATCTTAGGGGAAAGGCTCCCAGTGCTTCCCCATTGAGAATGATATTTGCTGTGGGCTTTTCATAGATGGCTTTTAAGATGTCGAGGAATGTTCCCTCTATCCCTACACTCTGAAGAGTTTTGATCAGGAATGGATGCTGTATTTTGTCAAATGCTTTCTCTGCATCCAGTGAGAGGATCATATGGTTCTTGGTTTTTCTCTTGCTGATATGATGAATCACATGGATTGTTTTACGGGTGTTGAACCAGCCTTGTGTCCCAGGGATAAATCCTACTTGGTCATGGTGAATAATTTTATTAATGTACTGTTGGATCCTATTGGCCAGTATCTTGTTGAGAATTTTTGCATCCATGTTCATCAGGGATATTGGTCTGTAATTCTCCTTTTTGGCGGGGTCTTTGTCTGGCTTTGGAATTAAGGTGATGCTGGCTTCATAGAACGAATTTGGAAGTACTCCATCTCTTTCTATCTTTCCAAACAGCTTTAGGAGAATAGGTATGATTTCTTCTTTAAACGTTTGATAAAATTCTCCTGGGAAGCCATCTGGCCCTGGACTCTTGTGTCTTGGGAGGTTTTTGATGACTGCTTCAATTTCCTCCCTGGTTATTGGCCTGTTCAGATTTTCTATTTCTTCCTGTTCCAGTTTTGGTAGTTTGTGGCTTTCCAGGAATGCGTCCATTTCTTCTAGATTGCCTAATTTATTGGCGTATAGCTGTTCATAATATGTTTTTAAAATCGTTTGTATTTCCTTGGTGTTGGTAGTGATCTCTCCTTTCTCATTCATGATTTTATTAATTTGAGCTCTTCTCTCTCTTCTTTTTAATAAGGCTGGCTAATGGTTTATGTGTCTTATTAATTCTTTCAAAGAACCAACTCCTGGTTCTGTTGATCTGTTCCACAGTTCTTCTGGTCTCGATTTCGTTGAGTTCTGCTCGCATCTTTATTAACTCCCTTCTTCTCTTGGGTGTAGGATCTATTTGCTGTTTTTTCTCTAGCTCCTTTATGTGTAAGGTTAGCTTTTGTATTTGAGTTCTTTCCAGTTTTTGAATGGATGCTTGTATTGCGATGTATTTCCCCCTTAGGACTGCTTTTGCTGCATCCCAAAGATTTTGAACGGTTGTATCTTCATTCTCATTAGTTTCCATGAATCGTTTTAATTCTTCCTTAATTTCCTGGTTGACCCTTTTATCTTTTAGCAGGATGGTCCTTAACCTCCACGTGTTTGAGGTCCTTCCAAACTTCTTGTTGTGATTTAGTTCTAATTTCAAGGCATTATGGTCTGAGAATATGCAGGGGACAATCGCAATCTTTTGGGATCGGTTCAGACCCGATTTGTGACCCAATATGTGGTCTATTCTGGAGAAAGTTCCATGTGCGCTTGAGAAGAATGTGTATTCAGTTGAGTTTGGATGTAAAGTTCTGTAGATATCTGTGAAATCCATCTGGTCCAGTGTATCATTTAAAGCTCTCGTTTCTTTGGAGATGTTTTGCTTAGAAGACCTATCGAGTATAGAAAGAGCTAGATTGAAGTCACCAAGTATAAGTGTATTATTATCTAAGTATTTCTTCACTTTGGTTAATAATTGATTTATATATTGGCAGCTCCCACATTCGGGGCATATATATTGAGGATTGTTAAGTCCTCTTGTTGAATAGATCCTTTAAGTATGAGATAGTGTCCCTCTTCATCTCTCACTACAGTCTTTGGGGTAAATTTTAGTTTATCTGATATAAGGATGGCTACCCCTGCTTTCTTTTGAGGACCATTCGAATGGTAAATGGTTCTCCAACCTTTTATTTTCAGGCTGTAGGTGTCCTTCTGTCTAAAATGAGTCTCTTGTAGACAGCAAATAGATGGGTCCTGCTTTTTTATCCAGTCTGAAACCCTGCGCCTTTTGATGGGGTCATTAAGCCCGTTCACATTCAGAGTTACTATTGAGAGATATGAGTTTAGTGTCATCATGATATCTATTCAGTCTTTGTTTTTGTGGACTGTTCCACTGAACTTCTTCTTAAAGGGGAATTTTAAGAGTCCCCCTTAAAATTTCCTGCAGAGCTGGTTTGGAGGTCACATATTCTTTTAGTTGCTGCCTGTCTTGGAAGCTCTTTATCTCTCCTTCCATTTTGAATGAGAGCCTTGCTGGATATATTATTCTTGGTTGCATGTTCTTCTCATTTAGGACCCTGAATATATCCTGCCAGCCCTTTCCGGCCTGCCAGGTCTCTGTGGAGAGGTCTGCTGTTACCCTAATACTCCTCCCCATAAAAGTCAGGGACTTCTTGTCTCTTGCTGCTTTAAGGATCTCTCTTTATCTTTGGAATTGCAAGCTTCACAATTAAATGTCGAGGTGTTGAACAGTTTTTATTGATTTTAGGGGGGGATCTCTCTATTTCCTGGATCTGAATGCCTGTTTCCCTTCCCAGATTAGGAAAAGTTTCAGCTAGAATTGTTCAAATACATATTCTGGCCCTCTGTCCCTTTCGGCGCCCTCGGGAACCCCAATTAAACGTAGGTTTTCTTCCTCAGGCTGTCGTTTATTTCCCTTAATCTATCTTCATGGTCCTTTTAATTGTTTGTCTCTTTTTTCCTCAGTTTCCCTCTTTGCTATCAACTTGTTCTTCTATGTCACTCACTCGTTCTTCCACCTCGTTAACCCTCATCGTTAGGACTTCTAGTTTGGATTGCATCTCATTCAATTGATTTTAATTTCTGCCTGATTAGCTCTAAATTCTGCAGTCATGAAGTCTCTTGAGTCCTTTATACTTTTTTCTAGAGCCACCAGTAGCTGTATAATAGTGCTTCTGAATTGGCTTTCTGACATTGAATTGTAATCCAGATTTTGTAACTCTGTGGGAGAGAGGACTGTTTCTGATTCTTTCTTTTGAGGTGAGGTTTTCCTTCTAGTCATTTTGCTCAGTGCAGAGTGGCCAAAAGCAAGTTGTATTGGGAAAAGAGAAAAAGAGAGGAGAGAAAGAAGGAAAGAAAAGAGAAAGAAAAAAAAAAGGAAGAAAAAAAACGAAAAAAAAGAAGAAAAAGAGAAAGAAAAAGAAAGGAGAAAAAAAAGGGGGTGGGGAAGGAAACAAATCAAAAAGCAAAACAAAACAAAAAAAAAAAAAAAAAAAAAGAACCACGGGGAGTATCTTCTGATTCTGTGTACTTTAAGTCCCTTGGCTTCTCCTGGAAGTTGTCCGTCTAGCTGGTGTTCTGGGGGAGGGGCCTGTTGTGCTGATTTTCAGGTGTTAGCAGTTGGGGAGCTGCTGTGCCCCTGCCTGGTGCAGGGCTCAGTGGGGGTTGTTTACCCCGTGAGGCCGCAGGAGGAACAGCCCCAGTGGCGGGGCAGCTCTGGAAACCTGGATTCAGCTCCGGCAGGAACTCCGTCTGCAGGGCCTGGAGGCTCCGGGGCGGGGCCGCTGATCTGCTCAGCTGGGGCAGGAGCGTCCTCGCTGTCCTGGGCCCTCCCGGCCTCTGCCTGTCCCGGGGAGGCGGATCCTGGGCTGTGTCCCGGCGCTGTGTGCCTGCGCTGGTGGAGCTCGGGCCGCGCCCCTCCGCGGAGCCGCCCGAGCCCCTCTCCTGGGCAGCCGCAGCCTCCCTCTGCCCGAGCGAGCTGCCCGGGCGCGCAGCCCCTCCGCGAGCCGCCGCCCGGCCTCCGAGCTGCCGGGCCGGGTCCCCCGTGCGCGCTGCAGCCCTTAGGGAGCTCGGCGCACTCTCCGGGCGCGCAGGTGCTGTTAGTGTCCCGGGAGCCCGAGGGCATCCCCGCCCTCCTGGGTCCTGCTCCAACTCCCGCGAGCCCCTTTCCGCCCGGGAAGGTCGGTGCAGCTGCTCCTCCGGGACGGGGCTCTCCTGTCCTGGGGACACTCGCCCCCCTCAGCCCGGCTCCTCGCGGGCCCCTCCCCCTGGAGGCCTTTGTTTCTTTATTTCTTTTCCCCGTCTTACCTTGATAGAAGCGAACTCTTCTCACTGTAGCATTCCAGCTGGTCTCTCTTTAAATCTCAGGCCGAATTCATAGATTTTCAGGATAATTTGAAGGTTTTCTAGGTAATTTGGTGGAGACAGGTGATTTGGTGACCCTACTCTTCCGCCATCTTGCTCCTCCCCCAAACCCAGGTTTAGATTTCCTTCTGACAGCCTGATGGAGCAAGGGGATAAAATGATAGGCTTGCAAGGGTTTGTTTTGTTGTTGTTGTTGTTGTTTTTAGTAATGAAACAGTTCTAAAATGACTCATTGAGATGCCTGTATAATTCTCTTTATGCTTAAATTTGGAATTGCATAAGATGGATGGGTTGTATGATATGTAAATTGTATCTCAATAAAGGTCGGGGCAGAGGTGGACTCAATTGCTGGGTTTGACACCAGGACACAGGTAAGTTTCAGAAATTTTAGTACAACATGTGTACTTTCTATACTTTTGCTCAATTTCTCTGTAACCCCTAAAACTGCCTAAGAAAGCATCTAGTTAAAAAGAAAGAAAACCATTCTCTCTATGAGCATTTGGCTGCCTCCTCCCCACACCACCACCTGGTCAGAGCCTCTGTCCTTTCCACCCATGGAGTCTCCGTAGTCTGAACGTTGGCAGCCCTCAGGACCCCAGACTGGGCTCAGGCATGGTTTCTTGTTTTCTCTCTCAGGTAAAGGGACTGAGAGACAAGTCGCTCATGATGGAGGACCAGTCATTTCACTTCTTTTGGGTCTAGTTTCTCATTTTAAATGGGCCCAATGATTTCCTCTCAATAGCTGTTGTGAGCATAAATAAATGAGAGACTAACAGAATAATAATGAGTAATATAAACACTCTATCAGCAAAAATGCCTACTGAGAGGGATGCCTGGTGGCTTAGCAGTTGAGCGTTTCCCTTTGGCTCAGTAGATCTCAGGGTCCTGGGATCCAGTCCCACATTGGCCCTGCAGGGAACCTGCTTCTCCTTCTGTCTATGTCTCTGCCTCTCTGTGTATTTCATGAATAAATAAATAAAATCTTAAGAAAAAATGCTTACGGGATGGGTGGGTATAGATGCATGTGTGGTTTCTACCTGGGGTGGGGAATGTATGGAGGCAGGGGCGATCTCAAACAAAACAACAACCCACAGGTAGGTGTCACACTAAACTGGATTCAAACCATGACTTATCACATACCTGCAGGATTCTTAATCCATCTGGGACCCAAAGGTATCAGTTGAATTGACTACCTGTGGAGGACGGATGTAAATATAAAATCAGCAATAGCCAGGAATAGAGAAAGAGGGAGGAGGGCCCAGGGAAGGAGGATTATCTTTGGATTCCCATCTAGGGGCACCTGGGTGGCTCAGTCGGTTAAGTGTCCCTCCTTGTTTTCAGCTCAGGTTATGATGTCAGGGTCCTGGGATGGAGCCCCACATCAGGCTCAGTGCTCAGTGGAGGATTCTCTCTCCCTCTGTCCCTTCCCCTGCGCCCTCTCTCTCTCTCTCTGTCTTTCTAAAATAAATAAATAGCCGGGGTGGGGAGCAGATCTCAATCTTTCCCCCTTCAGGTCCTCCTCCTAATGCAACCCCAGAACCCAATGGTGTTACCAGGACGAGAAGCACAGGACAGCCACCATGAAAAGCTTTGATTTCTTCCCCTTTTATTGCTGCTTCTCTGTCCTTGGATTTGTGCTAAGAACTGGGACTGTACAATTTCATATCATTTAAGAATGAAGGGATATCAGGGAGCTTAAGAAGCAGCCACTTGGCAAACATGAAAGCCGTTCCAAGACATCTTTCTAAGCTCTATCCCCATCGGGGTGCTCCTCAGAGCTGCCTCCCCGCAGTGCTAACTGAAGCTTCAACCCAGCTGCTTAGCCCTGCCCCCAACACGGGGCTTTATTTATCCTGTATTGCTAGGGAGAGCTACAAACGGCATCACGGGCAGTGACAGAAGCATACCTGTTTTCATTGTCATTTTCGGCTTCATTTAGGTTCAGCTGCCTTAAGCACTGGAAACACTTTACTTAAAAGGCTGGGCCTGCACTTCCAGGTTTATCAAAATAAAGCAGAAGTCGAGCTGGCTAGTTTTAAGGGCGCAAAGGAAAACACGGTTTGGTGACAGGAGGTTGTGAATTCCAGTGGGCAGGGATAGCTGGGTTCTGCTTAAGACTTAAACATCCAAATAGAGGCATTAAAATAACTGCCCCCACAGCCTCCATCTGAATTCTCGAATTCTCGTGCCTTTGTTATCAACACAAAGCAAGCGCTCAGCAGCAGGTCCTCATAAATTCCAAGGATTAAACTCGCACAGATTGCATTTGGGATTCAATGGCACATTCTAGAATGAGTGGTTTTTTGTCCTAATGCTTTTCACTTGGTATTAGCAGAGTTGTTATCATTTCCTGAGACTTTAGTTTGGAAATGATAATAGTTATTTACTGAGTGCTTAATGCCCTAGGCAGGAACCATTAAGGACTTTAATGTAATATCATTTAACTCTCACAAACCGTGTAAGATACACAGGATGAAGAAATCGAGACCAGAAAATTAACTTGCCAAAAACCAAATAACTAGTAAATAGTGAGAGCCAGAATATAAGAAAGAAAGAGTATTAGAGGTTCAAGGTGACAGTAGATCCCTGCATTCCTAAAGTCACGCCTTTTCCATCTGGCCACATCTCGGATGTATGCAAAATAAATATTGCACATATTCTCCAAGAATAAGATGACGCGAACTGTAAGATGCTCCTTTGTGTATCACAAAGGGGAAAACAATCTGCCTATTAAACGGAGGATGAATTCCAAGACGTGTTCAGACTTCAGAGATGTAAAATCATAGGAGGAAAAAAAAGTACTTTTTACTATTCATGAAGAAGATCCTTTAAAAACCAGCCAGTCGAAATGTAAAGAACAGAACAGTAAACTGCCCGCCTGGCTTGAGGCAGCATGAGGGTAGCCAAGGCATTTTCTGGTGAAATCTTGCTCTCTCCAAAGCTCCAGAGAAAATTCAGGGAATGATTCGGCTGGGCTGTTTCAGAATTTCCACCTGCAGGTGGCAGTGTAGGCCATGGGATGTGGCCTTTGGCCTTCCAGGCTTGCTTTCAGAGGCCGCAGGTGAGAAGAAACATATTTTCACAGCTTTAATTTTTATTCACGCTTCTGCACGTCCAAACCACAGGGTCCTGTCCATTACCTTTTCCTCTTGTCGGGTCTCTTCTTTCTCCACATTAACTCCTTTTAGGCCCAGATTTCCAAAGACCAAAACAGGTAGACTTGCAATGAAAACAAATGACACCCCCCACTCTCCCCCGCCTCCACCAAAAACAAATCAGAAGTTTGGGAGTTAGCTAAAGAGAAGGAAGCTGGTATCTTGATTTTCTATTATTCTATGAGGTTTGAGTGTCTTGAATATATATATCTGGAGAATATCTCAGAATAACCTCAAGTAGAGATTATTCTAGGGGCACCTGCATGGCTCAGTGGGTTAAGCATCAGGCCTTGGTTTCCACTCAGGTTATGATATTAGGATCTGGGATTGAGCCCTATGTCTGAGCTGTTTTTTCTCTCCCCCATCCTCTGTACCTCCCCATTCTCTCTCTCTCTTCTCTCATTCTCTCTCTCTCTATATATATATATATTATATATTATAATATATATGTATATATGTAAATAAATAAATAAGATACTTTTAGAAAGGGTTATTCTGTCTAGAGAACATTTCTCAGGTAGATCTTCCCACCTCTGGACGTAGTTGGTGATCAACCTCACTCTCCTCCGGGTATCTTCAAACACTTCCCTGGTGCTAGACAACTTCTCCTGCCTCCTTGTGTACTTACCCAGGCTCCAGCTGCCTGTGAACACATCCCCTGGCCACTCCCAACTCCAGGCCTCTCCTGAAATGTCTTCCCTCTATCTTTGCCCATAAAAAAATAAAAATAATTTAAAAAATCGTTCTTCAAAACTAAGTTCAATTTCTTTAAGGAAGGCTTGCTCACTTAAACCTCATTGCCCTTCACCACAGCTCTTTTTTTTTTAATTTTTAATTTTTTAATTTTTATTTTTATTTTAAAGATTTTATTTATTTATTCAGTGAAGACCCAGAGTGAAAGAGAGGCGAGAGACAGGCAGAGGGAGAACAGGCTCCATGCAGGGAGCCCGATGTGGGACTTGATCCCGGGTCTCCAGGATCATGCCCCAGGCCAAAGGCAGGCACTAAACCGCTGAGCCACCAGGGATCCCTCTTTTTTTTTTTAAAAAAAGATTTTATTTATTTGACAGAGAGCAAGAGAGGAGAGAGAGCACAAGCAGGGAGGTGGCAGAGGGAGGAGCAGGCTCTCCACGGAGCAGGAAACCTGATGTGAGGCTGGATCCCAGGACCCCTGAGTGGAAGGCAGATGTTAACAGACTGAGCCACCCATCACCCCCACCTACAGCTCTTAACAGCTCTCTGTAAATATGTTCATTGGCATGCCAGTCACCTCATTAGTTATCAACATGCCAATCTTCCTCTCTCTGTCTGATTTATACCTATATACCTAGCACCTAACACAGGGCTTGGGTTACAGTAGATACTCACTTGATATTTACGGAATGAATGAATGTATAACTGAATGCCTCTTTTCCAAACTATGCCAGAACTGATAGGGAAAAAAACATTAACGTTTGCACATTAAAAGTACCTGAAAAACTTTTAAAACTCCTGAATCCAGACCCCACCGAAATCGAACTTCAGGGGTTGAACCCAGGCAGCAGTATTTTGTAAAGCTTCCCAGGTGATCTCAAGGTACAACCAAGGTCGAAAATTACCACCACAGCCGGTGTTCTCAAAGTGTGGTCCTAGGGGCCAGTATTAGAGCATCACTATCATCTTATTTGAAATGAAAATTCCTAGGACCCATTTTAAACTGTAGAATCAGAAATGGCAGGGGTGGGTATATGAGGGGAGTTGACAACAATCTTGTTTTAACAAGGCCTTTGATGATACAAGTCAAGTTTGAGAAACACTGTCTTAGAAGTTTACTTTAGATAAGTCATACATGCCGTATATGAATGAATTCCTCCCCCTTTTTTTTTTTCCGGACTTGATTCTGGCCCCTATTTCTTCCATATGGCTGTGCTACAGATGAAAAAACAAACAAACAAACCCATCTTAGTTGAAGATTTTTTTTTTCCAATACACTTGGTCTTATGATCATCATCAATCATAGTAAAATAGCTTAAGAAGATAATTTATATTTTTTTCCCCAACCTTAAAACAACCAGGGAAGTATTCTTGTGGCAATTTTTCAAATCACAGAAGAGAAACAGACAAACCCAATGTATATGGAACTTGTGCCACAAACCAGGCATGATGCTAAGTGGCCCCTCATCATAAATATAAGACAGTTCGTTCTACAGATGAAAAAAAAGGGCTGTAGAAAAATATGGTGAGTCCATGGGGGAACAGCTGAGATTTGAACCCAGATCTGTCCTAACATCTGATGTGTTAGATTTCAGATCCCCATTTTGTTATTATTTTTTTTAATTATATTTTTTTTAATTTTTTTTTATTGGTGTTCAATTTACTAACATACAGAATAACACCCAGTGCCCGTCACCCATTCACTCCCACCCCCCGCCCTCCTCCCCTTCTACCACCCTAGTTCGTTTCCCAGAGTTAGCAGTCTTTACGTTCTGTCTCCCTTTCTGATATTTCCCACACATTTCTTCTCCCTTCCCTTATTTTCCCTTTCACTATTATTTATATTCCCCAAATGAATGAGAACATATAATGTTTGTCCTTCTCCGACTGACTTACTTCACTCAGCATAATACCCTCCAGTTCCATCCACGTTGAAGCAAATGGTGGGTATTTGTCATTTCTAATAGCTGAGTAATATTCCATTGTATACATAAACCACATCTTCTTTATCCATTCATCTTTCGTTGGACACCGAGGCTCCTTCCACAGTTTGGCTATCGTGGCCATTGCTGCTAGAAACATCGGGGTGCAGGTGTCCCAGCGTTTCATTGCATTTGTATCTTTGGGGTAAATCCCCAACAGTGCAATTGCTGGGTCGTAGGGCAGGTATATTTTTAACTGTTGAGGAACCTCCACACAGTTTTCCAAAGTGGCTGCACCAGTTCACATTCCCACCAACAGTGTAGAGGGTTCCCTTTTCTCCGCATCCTCTCCAACATTTGTTGTTTCCTGCCTTGTTAATTTTCCCCATTCTCACTGGTGTGAGGTGGTATCTCATTGTAGTTTTGATTTGTATTTCCCTGATGGCAAGTGATGCAGAGCATTTTCTCATATGCATGTTGCCATGTCTATGTCTTCCTCTGTGAGATTTCTGTTCATGTCTTTTGCCCATTTCATGATTGGATTGTTTGTTTCTTTGGTGTTGAGTTTAATAAGTTCTTTATAGATCTTGGAAACTAGCCCTTTATCTGATATGTCATTTGCAAATATCTTCTCCCATTCTGTAGGTTGTCTTTGAGTTTTGTTGACTGTATCCTTTGCTGTGCAAAGCTTCTTATCTTGATGAAGTCCCAATAGTTCATTTTTGCTTTTGTTTCTTTGCCTTCGTGGATGTATCTTGCAAGAAGTTACTATGGCCGAGTTCAAAAAGGGTGTTGCCTGTGTTCTTCTCTAGGATTTTGATGGAATCTTGTCTCACATTTAGATCTTTCATCCATTTTGAGTTTATCTTTGTGTATGGTGCAAGAGAGTGGTCTAGTTTCATTCTTCTGCATGTGGATGTCCAATTTCCCAGCACCATTTATTGAAGAGACTGTCTTTCTTCCAGTGGATAGTCTTTCCTCCTTTATCGAATATTAGTTGCCCATAAAGTTCAGGGTCCACTTCTGGATTCTCTATTCTGTTCCACTGATCTATGTGTCTGTTTTTGTGCCAGTACCACACTGTCTTGATGACCACAGCTTTGTAGTACAACCTGAAATCTGGCATTGTGATGCCCCAGATATGGTTTTCTTTTTAAATTCCCCTGGCTATTCGGGGTCTTTTCTGATTCTCCACACAAATCTTAAAATAATTTGTTCTAACTCTCTGAAGACAAGTCCATGGTATTTTGATAGGGCTTGCATTAAACGTGTATATTGCCCTGGGTAACATTGACATTTTCACAATATTAATTCTGCCATCCATGAGCATGGAATATTTTCCATCTCTTTGTGTCTTCCTCAATTTCTTTCAGAAGTGTTCTATAGTTTTTGAGGGTATAGATCCTTTACATCTTTGGTGAGGTTTAGTTTCTAGGTATCTTATGCTTTGGGTGCAATTGTAATGGGATTGACTCCTTAATTTCTCTTTCTTCAGTCTCATTGTAGTGTATAGAAATGCCACTGACTTCTGGGCATTGATTTTGTATCCTGCCACGCTACCAATTGCTGTAGGAGTTGTCTGAGCAAATCCTTGGGGTGGAGGACTTTTTGGGTTTCATAGTAGAGTATCATGGTCATCGGCGACAGAGGTGAGAGTTGTGACTTTCTTCTGCCATTTGAATTGCCTTTAATGTCTTTTGTTGTCCTGATTGCTGAGGGCTAGGACTTCCAAGTACTATGTTGCGTAAGCAGGGTGAGCGCTCGCGCCATCCCTGTCGTGTTCCCTGATCGTAGGGGCAAAGGCTCCCAGGGCTTCCCCATTGAGAATGATATTTGCTGTGGGCTTTCAGTAGATGGCTTAATTGTAAGATGTCGAGGAATGTTCCCTCTATCCCTACACTCTAAGAGTTTGATCAGGACTGGAGGCGGGTATTTTGTCAAATGCTTTCTCGTGCAGCTGCATCCAACTGAGAGGATCATATGGTTCTTGGTTTGTCTCTTAGCTGAGATGATCGAATCACATGGATTGTTTGACGGGTGTTGAACCAGCCTTGTGTCCCAGGGATAAATCCTACTTGGTCATGTGAATAATTTTCTTACTGTACTGTTGGATCCTATTGGCCAGTATCCTTGTTGAGAATTTTTGCATCCATGTTCATCAGGGATATTGGTCTGTAATTCTCCTTTTTGGCGGGGTCTTTGTCTGGCTTTGGAATTAAGGTGATGCTGGCTTCATAGAACGATTTGGAAGTACTCCATCTCTTTCTATCTTTCCAAACAGCTTTAGGAGAATAGGTATGATTTCTTCTTTAAACGTTTGATAAAATTCCTCCTGGGAAGCCATCGGCCCTGGACTCTTGTGTCTTGGGAGGTTTTTGATGACTGCTTCAATTTCCTCCCTGGTTATTGGCCTGTTCAGGTTTTCTATTTCTTCCTGTTCCAGTTTTGGTAGTTTGTGGCTTTCCAGGAATGCGTCCATTTCTTTCTAGATTGCCTAATTTATTGGCGTATAGCTGTTCATAATATGTTTTTAAAATCGTTTGTATTTCCTTGGTTGTGGTAGTGATCTCTCCTTTCTCATTCATGATTTTATTTAATTTGAGTCTTCTCTCTCTTCTTTTTAATAAGGCTGGCTAATGGTTTATCTATATTATTAATTCTTTCAAAGAACAACTCCTGGTTCTGTTGATCTGTTCCACAGTTCTTCTGGTCTCAATTTCGTTGAGTTCTGCTCGCATCTTTATTAACCCCTTCTCTCTTGGGTGTAGGATCATTTGCTGTTTTTTCTCTAGCTCCTTTATGTGTAAGGTTAGCTTTTGTATTTGAGTTCTTTCCATTTCTTTTGAATGGATGCTTGTTTGCGATGTATTTCCCCCTTAGGACTGCTTTGCTGCATCCCAAAGATTTTGAACGGTTGTTATCTTCATCTCATTAGTTTCCATGAATCGTTTTAATCTTCCTTAATTCCTTTCTGGTTACCCTTTTATCTTTTAGCAGGATGGTCCTTAACCTCATGGTTTTGAGGTCCTTCCAAACTTCTTGTTGTGATTTAGTTCTAATTTCAAGGCATTATGGTCCGAGAATAGGCAGGGGACAATCCCAATCTTTTGATCAGGTTCAGACCCGATTTGTGACCCAATATGTGGTCTATTCTGGAGAAAGTTCCATGTGCGCTTGAGAAGAATGTGTATTCAGTTGAGTTTGGATGTAAAGTTCTGTAGATATCTGTGAAATCCATCTGGTCCAGTGTATCATTTAAAGCTCTCTTTTCTTTGGAGATGTTGTGCTAGAAGACCTATCGAGTATAGAAAGAGCTAGATTGAGTGCACCAAGTATAAGTGTATTATTATCTAAGTATTTCTTCACTTTGGTTAATAATTGATTTATATATTTGGCAGCTCCCACATTCGGAGCATATATATTGAGGATTGTTAAGTCTCTTGTTGAATAGATCCTTTAAGTATGAGATAGTGTCCCTCTTCATCTCTCACTACAGTCTTTGGGGTAAATTTTAGTTTATCTGATAATAAGGATGGCTACCCCTGCTTTCTTTTGAGGACCATTCGAATGGTAAATGGTTCCCAACCTTTTATTTTCAGGCTGTAGGTGTCCTTCTGTCTAAAATGAGTCTCTTGTAGACAGCAAATAGATGGGTCCTGCTTTTTATCCAGTCTGAAACCCTGCGCCTTCGGATGGGGTCATAAGCCCTTCACATTCAGAGTTACTATTGAGAGATAGGAGTTTAGTGTCATCATGATATCTATTCAGTCTTTGTTTTTGTGGACTGTTCCACTGAACTTCCTTAAGGGGAATTTTAAGAGTCCCCTTAAAATTTCCTGCAGAGCTGGTTTGGAGGTCACATATTCTTTTAGTTGCTGCCTGTCTTGGAAGCTCTTTATCTCTCCTTCCATTTTGAATGAGAGCCTTGCTGGATATATTATTCTTGGTTGCATGTTTCTTCACTCAGCAGGGAGTCTGCTTGAGATTTTCTCTCTCCCTCTGCCCCTCCCTCCCTGCCCTATCTCTCTCTCAAATAAATAATAAACCTTTCTTTAAAAAAAATCTGCATATAACTTTTGACTCCCTGGAAATTTAACTACAAATAGACTACTATTAACCAGAAGACTTACTGATAATATAAATAGTTGACTCACACATATTTTGTATATAAAGTATATACATTATATACTGTATTCTTACAATAAAATAAGCTATAGAGAATGTCACTTAAACCTTATAAGGAAGGGAAAATATATTTACAGTATATTTATAGTACTATATTTATTGAAAAAGATCCACATGTAAGTGGACCCTCACAATTCAAATCTGTATTGTTCAAGGGTTCACTGCATATAAAATATTATGATACTAGACAAACATACATAAAATATATGTGTACCCATCACTTGATCAATGACATGATGCTGGACAACAGAAATTATTACCTAATATATTTATATTATTTATATATGGTTACATTGCCTTCTTCAACAAAAGATTTGTATAGCTTGCCTTAATTTTAGTTCAGATTTAAGAATATTCATCTAATCTAATGCTAACAAAAGACTATTTCTCAAACAAAAAGAAATAGTAATCTCCTGCCATGGTCTCTAACTCATTTCTGTTTGTTAAACGCTGGTGATGACTGTGGATATACAAAATGCTGTTGTCATTTCTGACATCTAAAACATACAGGGGAGAGCTCAGTGTGGGTTCCCTCAGAATAATCTTCCATTTTTTGTTCAAGCATAGGATATTATAAGACTTATTGGAAATATTATAAGACTTATTGGACATCCCTGCTAGGGATGTCTTTCACACTTGCCATTCTCAAGAAAGGCTGAAACATAAACTCAAAAGCCAATGTACTCACTTGCAATGGGCAGTGTACCTGGTGATATGACCAGCATTGGCCATCAGCCACATCCCCAGGGACAGTCTGCTCAGAAAACCTCATTATATGGGCACCCGGATGGCTCAGTGGTTGAGTGTGTGCCTTTGGCTCAGGTCATGATCCTGGGGTCCTGGGATTGAGTCCTGTATCAGGCTCCTCACAGGGAGTCTGCTTCTCCCTCTGCCTATGTCTCTGCCTCTCTCTGTGTCTCTCATGAATAAGTAAATAAAATCTTTAAGAAAAAAAAAATAAAACCTTTTTTTAAGAATGTTCCAGGATAGGGAGGCCTGTCGGTTAGGCATCCAGCACTTGATTTTGACTCAGATCAGGATCTTAGGGTCATGAGATCGAGCCCCACTTTGGGCTCCGTACTCAATGTGGTTTGCTTGGGATTCTCTCTCTCCTTCTCTCTCCCTCTGCCCCTCCCCCACCTGCTCACAGGCATGCGTGCTCTCTAAATCAACCAATAATAAAGTCTTAAAACAAAAAAGAAAAGAATGTTCCAGGAGAGCGAAGACAATCAAATGATCAATGGGGTATTTCAAATAGGAACAGAGCAGGGGAAAGGGTATGAACATTAGGCCACCCACATGAGGATCTAATTTTGGCTCCAATGCTCAGGGGTTGTGTGGCCTCCTGCAGAGACCTCTCACTCTCTATGGGCCTCTGTTTCTCCTTCTCCATAGTAGGGATGATAAATAGGATTTTTCTGAAGAAGATCTGCTCTGGCTTGCTCAGGTATTAACTCACTTTACTCTCATAACTGACCTATAAGGTTGGAACTATTAGCTTGGTTTCATCCATGAGCAGAAAGAGATACAGAAGACATTGTGCCCAATGCCTTGATTTCCAATGAGAGGCAGCGCTGGCTGCCCAGCCTCCTTTCAGACCTTCCCACAGCACTGGGCCTCTCCCCTGAAGCATCAGGTAGTAGGAGATCATCTGGTGCCATTTCATTCTGCACATGTCCGCATCTCAAACAGGGTGAGTCCGTGATTTGCCCTTGTCATAAACACCTCAGAAAAACTGCCATGACATACCTCTCTTCCCCCTTGTGATGACATAGCAGCCTTGGCCAAGGCCAGCTCATTGCATACATTTCCTGCTGTTTCTATGATTTCATTGTCATAGCAGGTGGAACAAGAGAATTACACAAGACCATGGAGACCCATCAGATGTCCCCTTAAAAGCTCACCAAGTGCTTAATTAAACTTTCTATAACTTTTTATACAGGTGAAGAAAACTTTTAGAGAGATGTAATTAAATCGCTAACAAACATGCATACAAGTAGGTGGAAAGGGACCCCAGAGTTCAATAAATAATTGTCACCATCTGTCCCCAACTCACCAATCCACCCTTGTTTTATTACGGAATCTAGGGAAGCCTCAAAACATGAGCCATTTTGGCTACCAAAATACGATATTCCTAGAAAGTATATGTCTTCATCTCCTTTTTTAAAGTATGAAAATTAGGATATGGTCCTTTATTGGCAACACATGAGGCTTGTCACTGTAAAATCTGGGCTAGGATGTGAGCTTCCCTTTGCACAAGCTGTCTCTAACCTTGGACCAGTCATTTCACTTCTTTTGGGTCTAGTTTCTCATTTATAAATGGGCCCAATGATTTCCTCTCAATAGGCTGTTGTGAGGCATAAATAAATGAGCAGATGCTAACAGAATTAATATATGAGTAATATAAACACTCTATCAGCAAAAATGCCTACTGAGAGGGATGCCTGGGTGGCTTAGCAGTTGAGCGTTTCCCTTTGGCTCAGGGTATGATCTCAGGGTCCTGGGATCCAGTCCCACATTGGGCTCCCTGCAGGGAACCTGCTTCTCCTTCTGTCTATGTCTCTGCCTCTCTGTGTATTTCATGAATAAATAAATAAAATCTTAAGAAAAAAATGCTTACTGGATGGGTGGGTATAGATGCATGTGTGGTTTCTACCTGGGGTGGGGAATGTAGTGAGGCAGGGCGATCTCAAACAAAACAAAACCCACAGGTAGGTGTCACACTAAACTGGATTCAAACCATGACTTTATCACATACCTGCAGGATTCTTAATCCATCTGGGACCCCAAGGTATCAGTTGAATTGACTACCTGTGGAGGACGGATGTGAATATAAAATTCAGCAATAGCCAGGAATAGAGAAAGAGGGAGGAGGGCCCAGGGAAGGAGGAGTATCTTTGGATTCCCATCTAGGGGCACCTGGGTGGCTCAGTCGGTTAAGTGTCCCTCTCTTGGTTTCAGCTCAGGTTATGATGTCAGGGTCCTGGGATGGAGCCCCACATCAGGCTCAGTGCTCAGTGGAGGATTCTCTCTCCCTCTGTCCCTTCCCCTGCGCGCTCTCTCTCTCTCTCTCTGTCTTTCTAAAATAAATAAATAGATCCGGTGGTGGGGCAGATCTCAATCTTTCCCCCTTCAGGTCCTCCTCCTAATGCAACCCCCAGAAACCCAATGGTGTTACCAGGACGAGGAAGCACAGGACAGCCACCATGAAAAGCTTTGATTTCTTCCCCTTTTATTGCTGCTTCTCTGTCCTTGGGATTTGTGCTAAGAACTGGGACTGTACAATTTCATATCATTTAAGAATGAAGGGATATCAGGGAGCTTAAGAAGCAGCCACTTGGCAAACATGAAAGCCTGTTCCAAGACATCTTTCTAAGCTCTATCCCCATCGGGGTGCTCCTCAGAGCTGCCTCCCCGCAGTGCTAACTGAAGCTTCAAGACCCAGCTGCTTATGCCCTGCCCTCCAACACGGGGCTTTATTTCATCCTGTGATTGCTAGGGAGAGCTACAAACGGCATCCAGCGGGCAGTGACAGATAGCATTACCTGTTTTCATTGTCATTTTCGGCTTCATTTAGGTTCAGCTGCCTTAAGCACTGGGAACACTTTACTTAAAAGGCTGGGCTCTGCACTTCCAGGTTTATCAAAATAAAGCAGAAGTCGAGCTGGCTAGTTTTAAGGGCGCAAAGGAAAACACGGTTTGGTGACAGGAGGTTGTGAATTCCAGTGGGCAGGGATAGCTGGGTTCTGCTTAAGACTTAAACATCCAAATAGATGCATTTAAAATAACTGCCCCCACGGCCTCCATCTGAATTCTCGAATTCTCGTGCCTTTGTTATCAACACAAAGCAAGCGGCTCAGCAGCAGGTCCTCATAAATTCCAAGGATTAAACTCGCACAGATTGCATTTGGGATTCAATGGCACATTCTAGAATGAGGAGTGGTTTTTGTCCTAATGCTTTTCACTCGGGTATTAGCAGAGTTGTTATCAGTTTCCTGAGACTTTAGTTTGGAAATGATAATAGTTATTTACTGAGTGCTTTAATGCCCTAGGCAGGAACCATTCAAGGACTTTATATGTAATATCATTTAACTCTCACAAAACCGTGTAAGATACACAGGATGAAGAAATCGAGACCCAGAAAATTAACTTGCCAAAAACCAAATAACTAGTAAATAGTGAAGATCCAGAATATAAGAAAGAAAGAGTATTAGAGGTTCAAGGTGACAGTAGATCCCTCACATTCCTAAAGTCACGCCTTTCCCATCCGGCCACATCTCGGATGTATGCAAAATAAATATTGCCATATTTCTCCAAGAATAAGATGACGCGAACTGTAAGATGCTCCTTTGTGTATCACAAAGGGGAAAACAATCTGCCTATTAAACTGAGGATGAATTCCAAGACGTGTTCAGACTTCAGAGATGTAAAATCATAGGAGGAAAAAAAAGTACTTTTTACTATTCATGAAGAATGATCCTTTAAAAACCAGCCAGTCTGAAATGTAAAGAACAGAACAGTAAACTGCCCGCCTGGCTTGAGGGCAGCATGATGGTAGCCAAGGCATTTTCTGGTGAAATCTTGCTCTCTCCAAAGCTCCGGAGAAAATTCAGGGAATGATTCGGCTGTGGCTGTTTCAGAATTTCCACCTGCAGGTGGCAGTGTAGGCCATGGGATGTGGCCTTTGGCCTTCCAGGCCTTGCTTTCAGAGGCCGCAGGTGAGAAGAAACATATTTTCACAGCTTTAATTTTTATTCACGCTTCTGCACTGTTCCAAACCACAGGGTCCTGTCCATTACCTTTTCCTCTTGTCTGGTCTCTTCTTTCTCCACATTAACTCCTTTTAGGCCCAGATTTCCAAAGACCAAAACAGGTAGACTTGCAATGAAAACAAATGACACCCCCCACCCTCCCCCGCCTCCACCAAAAATCAAATCAGAAGTTTGGGAGTTAGCTAAAGAGAAGGAAGCTGGTATCTTGATTTTCCTATTATTCTATGAGGTTTGAGTGTCTTGAATATATATATCTGGAGAATATCTCAGATATAACCTCAAGGTAGAGATTATTCTAGGGGCACCTGCATGGCTCAGTGGGTTAAGCATCAGGCTCTTGGTTTCCACTCAGGTTATGATATTAGGATCTGGGATTGAGCCCTATGTCTGAGCTTGTTTTTTCTCTCCCCCATCCTCTGTACCTCCCCTATTCTCTCTCTCTCTCTCTCTCATTCTCTCTCTCTCTATATATATATTATATATATATATATAATATATATGTATATATGTAAAATAAATAAATAAGATACTTTTAGAAAGGGATTATTCTGTCTAGAGAACATTTCTCAGGTAGATCTTCCCACCTCTGGACGTAGCTGGTGATCAAACCTCACTCTCCTCCGGGTATCTTCAAACACTTCCCTGGTGCTAGACAACTTCTCCTGCCTCCTTGTGTACCACTTACCCAGGCTCCAGCTGCCTGTGAACACATCCCCTGGCCACTCCCAACTCCAGGCCTCTCCCTGAAATGTTCTTCCCTCTACTCTTTGCCCATAAAAAAAATAAAAATAATTTTAAAAAATCGTTCTTCAAAACTAAGTTCAATTTCTTTAAGGAAGGCTTTGCTCACTTAAACCTCATTGCCCTTCACCTACAGCTCTTTTTTTTTTAATTTTTTAATTTTTTAATTTTTATTTTTATTTTTAAAGATTTTATTTATTTATTCATGAGAGACACAGAGTGAAAGAGAGGCAGAGAGACAGGCAGAGGGAGAAGCAGGCTCCATGCAGGGAGCCCGATGTGGGACTTGATCCCGGGTCTCCAGGATCATGCCCCAGGCCAAAGGCAGGCACTAAACCGCTGAGCCACCAAGGGATCCCTCTTTTTTTTTTTAAAAAAAAAAGATTTTATTTATTTGACAGAGAGCAAGAGAGAGAGAGAGAGAGAGAGCACAAGCAGGGAGGTGGCAGAGGGAGGAGCAGGCTCTCCACTGAGCAGGAAACCTGATGTGAGGCTGGATCCCAGGACCCCTGAGTGGAAGGCAGATGTTTAACAGACTGAGCCACCCATGCACCCCCACCTACAGCTCTTAACAGCTCTCTGTAAATATGTTCATTGGCATGCCAGTCACCTCATTAGTTATCAACATGCCAATCTTCCTCTCTCTGTCTGATTTATACCTATATACCTAGCACCTAACACAGGGCTTGGGTTACAGTAGATACTCACTTGATATTTACTGAATGAATGAATGTATAACTGAATGCCTCTTTTCCAAACTATGCCAGAACTGATAGGGAAAAAAACATTAACGTTTGCACATTAAAAGTACCTGAAAAACTTTTAAAACTCCTGATATCCAGACCCCACCCAGAAATCAGAACTTCAGGGGTTGAACCCAGGCAGCAGTATTTTGTAAAGCTTCCCAGGTGATCTCAAGGTACAGCCAAGGTCGAAAATTACCACCACAGCCCTGGTTCTCAAAGTGTGGTCCTAGGGGCCAGTATTAGAGCATCACTATCATCTTATTTGAAATGAAAATTCCTAGGACCCATTTTAAACTGTAGAATCAGAAATGGCAGGGGTGGGTATATGAGGGGAGTTGACAACAATCTTGTTTTAACAAGGCCTTTGATGATACAAGTCAAGTTTGAGAAACACTGTCTTAGAAGTTTACTTTAGATAAGTCTATACATGCCGTATATGAATGAATTCCTCCCCCTTTTTTTTTTCCTGACTTGATTCTGGCCCCTATTTCTTCCATATGGCTGTGCTTACAGATGAAAAAACAAACAAACAAACCCATCTTAGTTGAAGATTTTTTTTTTCCAATACACTTTGGTCTTATGATCATCATCAATCATAGTAAAATAGCTTAAGAAGATAATTTATATTTTTTTCCCCAATCCTTAAAACAACCAGGGAAGTATTCTTGTGGCAATTTTTCAAATCACAGAAGAGAAACAGACAAAACCCAATGTATATGGAACTTGTGCCACAAACCAGGCATGATGCTAAGTGCCCCCTCATCTTATAATAAATCTAAGACAGTTGTTCTACAGATGAAGAAAGAAGGGCTGTAGAAAAATATGGTGAGTCCATGGGGGAACAGCTGAGATTTGAACCCAGATCTGTCCTAACATCTGATTGTTCTTAGCATTTTCAGATCCCCATTTTGTTATTTATTTTTTTTTAATTTATTTATTTTTTTTAATTTATTTTTTTTATTGGTGTTCAATTTACTAACATACAGAATAACACCCAGTGCCTGTCACCCATTCACTCCCACCCCCCGCCCTCCTCCCCTTCTACCACCCCTAGTTCGTTTCCCAGAGTTAGCAGTCTTTACGTTCTGTCTCCCTTTCTGATATTTCCCACACATTTCTTCTCCCTTCCCTTATTTACCCTTTCACTATTATTTATATTCCCCAAATGAATGAGAACATATAATGTTTGTCCTTCTCCGACTGACTTACTTCACTCAGCATAATACCCTCCAGTTCCATCCACGTTGAAGCAAATGGTGGGTATTTGTCATTTCTAATAGCTGAGTAATATTCCATTGTATACATAAACCACATCTTCTTTATCCATTCATCTTTCGTTGGACACCGAGGCTCCTTCCACAGTTTGGCTATCGTGGCCATTGCTGCTAGAAACATCGGGGTGCAGGTGTCCCGGCGTTTCATTGCATTTGTATCTTTGGGGTAAATCCCCAACAGTGCAATTGCTGGGTCATAGGGCAGGTCTATTTTTAACTCTTTGAGGAACCTCCACACAGTTTTCCAGAGTGGCTGCACCAGTTCACATTCCCACCAACAGTGTAAGAGCGTTCCCTTTTCTCCGCATCCTCTCCAACATTTGTTGTTTCCTGCCTTGTTAATTTTCCCCATTCTCACTGGTGTGAGGTGGTATCTCATTGTAGTTTTGATTTGTATTTCCCTGATGGCAAGTGAGGCAGAGCATTTTCTCATGTGCATGTTGGCCATGTCTATGTCTTCCTCTGTGAGATTTCTGTTCATGTCTTTTGCCCATTTCATGATTGGATTGTTTGTTTCTTTGGTGTTGAGTTTAATAAGTTCTTTATAGATCTTGGAAACTAGCCCTTTATCTGATATGTCATTTGCAAATATCTTCTCCCATTCTGTAGGTTGTCTTTGAGTTTTGTTGACTGTATCCTTTGCTGTGCAAAAGCTTCTTATCTTGATGAAGTCCCAATAGTTCATTTTTGCTTTTGTTTCTTTTGCCTTCGTGGATGTATCTTGCAAGAAGTTACTATGGCCGAGTTCAAAAAGGGTGTTGCCTGTGTTCTTCTCTAGGATTTTGATGGAATCTTGTCTCACATTTAGATCTTTCATCCATTTTGAGTTTATCTTTGTGTATGGTGAAAGAGAGTGGTCTAGTTTCATTCTTCTGCATGTGGATGTCCAATTTTCCCAGCACCATTTATTGAAGAGACTGTCTTTCTTCCAATGGATAGTCTTTCCTCCTTTATCGAATATTAGTTGCCCATAAAGTTCAGGGTCCACTTCTGGATTCTCTATTCTGTTCCACTGATCTATGTGTCTGTTTTTGTGCCAGTACCACACTGTCTTGATGACCACAGCTTTGTAGTACAACCTGAAATCTGGCATTGTGATGCCCCCAGATATGGTTTTCTTTTTTAAAATTCCCCTGGCTATTCGGGGTCTTTTCTGATTCCACACAAATCTTAAAATAATTTGTTCTAACTCTCTGAAGAAAGTCCATGGTATTTTGATAGGGATTGCATTAAACGTGTATATTGCCCTGGGTAACATTGACATTTTCACAATATTAATTCTGCCAATCCATGAGCATGGAATATTTTTCCATCTCTTTGTGTCTTCCTCAATTTCTTTCAGAAGTGTTCTATAGTTTTGAGGGTATAGATCCTTTACATCTTTGGTGAGGTTTATTCCTAGGTATCTTATGCTTTTGGGTGCAATTGTAAATGGGATTGACTCCTTAATTTCTCTTTCTTCAGTCTCATTGTTAGTGTATAGAAATGCCACTGACTTCTGGGCATTGATTTTGTATCCTGCCACGCTACCGAATTGCTGTATGAGTTCTAGCAATCTTGGGGTGGAGACTTTTGGGTTTTCTATGTAGAGTATCATGTCATCGGCGAAGAGGGAGAGTTTGACTTCTTCTTTGCCAATTTGAATGCCTTTAATGTCTTTTTGTTGTCTGATTGCTGAGGCTAGGACTTCCAGTACTATGTTGAACAGCAGTGGTGAGAGTGGACATCCCTGTCTTGTTCCTGATCTTAGGGGAAAGGCTCCCAGTGCTTCCCCATTGAGAATGATATTTGCTGTGGGCTTTTCATAGATGGCTTTTAAGATGTCGAGGAATGTTCCCTCTATCCCTACACTCTGAAGAGTTTTGATCAGGAATGGATGCTGTATTTTGTCAAATGCTTTCTCTGCATCCAGTGAGAGGATCATATGGTTCTTGGTTTTGCTCTTGCTGATATGATGAATCACATTGATTGTTTTACGGGTGTTGAACCAGCCTTGTGTCCCAGGGATAAATCCTACTTGGTCATGGTGAATAATTTTATTAATGTACTGTTGGATCCTATTGGCCAGTATCTTGTTGAGAATTTTTGCATCCATGTTCATCAGGGATATTGGTCTGTAATTCTCCTTTTTGGCGGGGTCTTTGTCTGGCTTTGGAATTAAGGTGATGCTGGCTTCATAGAACGAATTTGGAAGGACTCCATCTCTTTCTATCTTTCCAAACAGCTTTAGGAGAATAGGTATGATTTCTTCTTTAAACGTTTGATAAAATTCTCCTGGGAAGCCATCTGGCCCTGGACTCTTGTGTCTTGGGAGGTTTTTGATGACTGCTTCAATTTCCTCCCTGGTTATTGGCCTGTTCAGGTTTTCTATTTCTTCCTGTTCCAGTTTTGGTAGTTTGTGGCTTTCCAGGAATGCGTCCATTTCTTCTAGATTGCCTAATTTATTGGCGTATAGCTGTTCATAATATGTTTTTAAAATCGTTTGTATTTCCTTGGTGTTGGTAGTGATCTCTCCTTTCTCATTCATGATTTTATTAATTTGACTCTTCTCTCTCTTCTTTTTAATAAGGCTGGCTAATGGTTTATGTGTCTTATTAATTCTTTCAAAGAACCAACTCCTGGTTCTGTTGATCTGTTCCACAGTTCTTCTGGTCTCGATTTCGTTGAGTTCTGCTCGCATCTTTATTAACTCCCTTCTTCTCTTGGGTGTAGGATCTATTTGCTGTTTTTTCTCTAGCTCCTTTATGTGTAAGGTTAGCTTTTGTATTTGAGTTCTTTCCAGTTTTTGAATGGATGCTTGTATTGCGATGTATTTCCCCCTTAGGACTGCTTTTGCTGCATCCCAAAGATTTTGAACGGTTGTATCTTCATTCTCATTAGTTTCCATGAATCGTTTTAATTCTTCCTTAATTTCCTGGTTGACCCTTTTATCTTTTAGCAGGATGGTCCTTAACCTCACGTGTTTGAGGTCCTTCCAAACTTCTTGTTGTGATTTAGTTCTAATTTCAAGGCATTATGGTCTGAGAATATGCAGGGGACAATCGCAATCTTTTGGGATCGGTTCAGACCCGATTTGTGACCCAATATGTGGTCTATTCTGGAGAAAGTTCCATGTGCGCTTGAGAAGAATGTGTATTCAGTTGAGTTTGGATGTAAAGTTCTGTAGATATCTGTGAAATCCATCTGGTCCAGTGTATCATTTAAAGCTCTCGTTTCTTTGGAGATGTTTTGCTTAGAAGACCTATCGAGTATAGAAAGAGCTAGATTGAAGTCACCAAGTATAAGTGTATTATTATCTAAGTATTTCTTCACTTTGGTTAATAATTGATTTATATATTTGGCAGCTCCCACATTCGGAGCATATATATTGAGGATTGTTAAGTCCTCTTGTTGAATAGATCCTTTAAGTATGAGATAGTGTCCCTCTTCATCTCTCACTACAGTCTTTGGGGTAAATTTTAGTTTATCTGATATAAGGATGGCTACCCCTGCTTTCTTTTGAGGACCATTCGAATGGTAAATGGTTCTCCAACCTTTTATTTTCAGGCTGTAGGTGTCCTTCTGTCTAAAATGAGTCTCTTGTAGACAGCAAATAGATGGGTCCTGCTTTTTTATCCAGTCTGAAACCCTGCGCCTTTTGATGGGGTCATTAAGCCCGTTCACATTCAGAGTTACTATTGAGAGATATGAGTTTAGTGTCATCATGATATCTATTCAGTCTTTGTTTTTGTGGACTGTTCCACTGAACTTCTTCTTAAAGGGGAATTTTAAGAGTCCCCCTTAAAATTTCCTGCAGAGCTGGTTTGGAGGTCACATATTCTTTTAGTTGCTGCCTGTCTTGGAAGCTCTTTATCTCTCCTTCCATTTTGAATGAGAGCCTTGCTGGATATATTATTCTTGGTTGCATGTTCTTCTCATTTAGGACCCTGAATATATCCTGCCAGCCCTTTCTGGCCTGCCAGGTCTCTGTGGAGAGGTCTGCTGTTACCCTAATACTCCTCCCCATAAAAGTCAGGGACTTCTTGTCTCTTGCTGCTTTAAGGATCTTCTCTTTATCTTTGGAATTTGCAAGCTTCACAATTAAATGTCGAGGTGTTGAACGGTTTTTATTGATTTTAGGGGGGGATCTCTCTATTTCCTGGATCTGAATGCCTGTTTCCCTTCCCAGATTAGGAAAGTTTTCAGCTAGAATTTGTTCAAATACATATTCTGGCCCTCTGTCCCTTTCGGCGCCCTCGGGAACCCCAATTAAACGTAGGTTTTTCTTCCTCAGGCTGTCGTTTATTTCCCTTAATCTATCTTCATGGTCTTTTAATTGTTTGTCTCTTTTTTCCTCAGTTTCCCTCTTTGCTATCAACTTGTCTTCTATGTCACTCACTCGTTCTTCCACCTCGTTAACCCTCGTCGTTAGGACTTCTAGTTTGGATTGCATCTCATTCAATTGATTTTTAATTTCTGCCTGATTAGCTCTAAATTCTGCAGTCATGAAGTCTCTTGAGTCCTTTATACTTTTTTCTAGAGCCACCAGTAGCTGTATAATAGTGCTTCTGAATTGGCTTTCTGACATTGAATTGTAATCCAGATTTTGTAACTCTGTGGGAGAGAGGACTGTTTCTGATTCTTCTTTGAGGTGAGGTTTTCCTTCTAGTCATTTTGCTCAGTGCAGAGTGGCCAAAAGCAAGTTGTATTGGAAAAAGAGAAAAAGAGAGGAGAGAAAGAAGGAAAGAAAAGAGAAAGAGAAAAAAACAGGAAGAAAAAAACGAAAAAAAAAAGAAGAAAAAGAGAAAGAAAAAGAAAGGAGAAAAAAAAGGGGGTGGGGGAAGGAAACAAATCAAAAAGCAAAACAAAACAAACAAACAAAAAAAAAAAAAAAAAGAACCACCGGGGAGTATCTTCTGATTCTGTGTACTTTAAGTCCCTTGGCTTCTCCTGGAAGTTGTCCGTCTAGCTGGTGTTCTGGGGGAGGGGCCTGTTGTGCTGATTTTCAGGTGTTAGCAGTTGGGGGAGCTGCTGTGCCCCTGCCTGGTGCAGGGCTCAGTGGGGGTTGTTTACCCCGTGAGGCCGCAGGAGGAACAGCCCCAGTGGCGGGGCAGCTCTGGAAACCTGGATTCAGCTCCGGCAGGAACTCCGTCTGCAGGGCCTGGAGGCTCCGGGGCGGGGCCGCTGATCTGCTCAGCTGGGGCAGGAGCGTCCTCGCTGTCCTGGGCCCTCCCGGCCTCTGCCTGTCCCGGGGGAGGCGGGATCCTGGGCTGTGTCCCGGCGCCCTGTGTCCCGGCGCCTGCGCTGGTGGATTCGCGCTCCCGGGCCGCGCAGCCCCCTCCGCGGAGCCGCCGCCCGAGCCCCTCCGAGCTGCTCCTGGAACCGCGCAGCCCCCTCCGCACGGAGCCTCTTCCTCTGCCCGAGCCCCTCCGAGCTGCTCCCGGGGCCGCGCAGCCCCCTCCGCGGAGCCGCCGCCCGAGCCTCTCCGAGCTGCTCCGGGTCCCGCCGGGTCCCGCCGTGCGCGCTGCAGCCCTTGGGAGCTCGGCGCACTCTCCGGGCGCGCAGGTGTCTGTTAGTGTCCCAGGGAACCCGAGGACATCCTCGCCCTCCTGGGTCCTGCTCCAACTCCCCAGGAGCCCCTTTCCGCCCGGGAAGGTCGGTGCAGCTCCTGCTCCTCCGGGACGGGGCTCTCCTGTCCTGGGGACACTCGCCCCTGGCCTCAGCCCGGCTCCTCGCGGGGCCCCTCCCCCTTGGAGGCCTTTGTTTCTTTACTTCTTTTTCCCCGTCTTCCTACCTTGATAGAATGCGCGAACTCTTCTCACTGTAGCATTCCAGCTGGTCTCTCTATAAATCTCAGGCCGAATTGATAGATTTTCAGGATAATTTGAAGGTTTTCTAGGTAATTTGGTGGAGACAGGTGATTTGGTGACCCTACTCCTCCGCCATCTTGCTCCTCCCCCCAAGCCCAGAAGATTTTAGATTTCCTTCTGACAGCCTGATGGAGCAAGGGGGATAAAAATGATAGGCTTGGCAAGGGTTTGTTTTGTTGTTGTTGTTGTTGTTTTTACAGTAATGAAACAGTTCTAAAATGAGCTCATTGAGATGCCTGTATAATTCTCTTTACATGCTAAATTTGTGGAATTGTACACTTAAGATGGATGGGTTGTATGATATGTAAATTGTATCTCAATAAAGGTGTCAGGGCAGAGGTGGACTCAATTGCTGGGTTTGACACCAATAGGACACAGGTAAGTTTCAGAGAAATTTTAGTACAACATGTGTACTTTCTATACTTTTTGCTCAATTTCTCTGTAACCCTAAAACTGCCTAAGAAAGCATCTAGTTAAAAGAAGAAAAGAAACTACTCTCTCTATGAGCATTTGGCTGCCTCCTCCCCACACCACCAGCCTGGTCAGAGCCTCTGTCCTTTCCACCCATGGAGTCTCCGTAGTCTGAACGTTGGCAGCCCTCAGGACCCCCAGACTGGGCTCAGGCTATGGTTTCTTGTTTTTCTCTCTCAGGTAAAGGGACTGAGGACAAGTCGCTCATGATGGAGACCCAGGGAATGAACAAGGAGGCTCTGAGCTAGGTCCAGAGAGATGCCAGGAGACTAAAATGTGGTTTCATGAAATAAAAGGTGATAAACTGAGCCCAAAGAAGGACCCAGCCTCTCCATAGAAGCCTACTTCTGACAATGATTTTGTGGACCAGAGACCCTCCTGAGGGCCATCTTGGGGATACAGACTGAAGATGGAGGGCCACATGAGGAAGGAGCCTGAGTCCACTGTGTCACTCTTGGAGCAGTGTCACTTACTTTCTGGAACACTCAGATTGAACCAGGTCATATTGGTTCCACAGAAAATCCGTGGAAATATATGACTCTGTCAGTTCCAGCTAATTTCTCCTGACTTCTTAGGATTGGAATCCAGTTCTCTTAGTTAATACTTCACTCCCAGGCCCCTGTCTGTTCAAGGTGACCTCACACAAAGGAGAGGAAGCCTCAGTGGAGACAAAATGCCCTGGGACCTTTGTGGGCAGTGCCAGGCTTCCGGCAGCAGAAGGAAACTAAATCAGGAGAATGAGTGTCAGTGGAAGATGGGGGCCTACCACTCTGCCCTGACAGAAAGGATCAAGACCCAGGCATTCTTTGACCTTCTAGGTTTTCTGTAGGGCCATGTGGGCCTGGGGTGGCTGGGCACCTGGCTGCAATCAATCCTCTCCACCCTCCCTGAGTGCTTTTATAAGTGAGATCATTTTCTATTGCAGAGCAAAGTCAGGGAGAAACTGTCTTCTGGAAGCTGGTTGGCTTCCCCCTCCCCCAGCCCAACTGATCTGCTCTGGTTGCCAGGCACCTGTTTACCTCAGAAATAGAGCATTCCCCAAGGTTCTGAGGTGTCAGTTGGGACTACCAGAACACTGGTACTTGGAGGCAGAGCTGTGGAGCCCTACAGAGCCATGGAGGGCCTACTGCCTGTCATCAGTTCCACTTTCCAGTTCGTCCAAGAGCACCTGTGGGGTGCTCTGCTGGTGATTTCCGAAAGCTGGAGATATGTTTCAGGTCTCTGTGAGTTTCCCTGGGAGATCCTGCTATATAGTACTGTATTGGTTTTGATAGTGAAGAAACTACACATTTTAAGAAGTGTGAAGGCACTGGGCAAAAGATGTTCTGTCCCTGCTGAAGTCTGTGGAAAACGTAGTGAGAATATGGGACCGATGACACAAGCTGGTAACACTCTGGGGGTGCCTGAGGTAAAGGCCAGTCTACTCACAATACAGACTACGTGCTTATCACCCATAAATACAAACCACTGCAGGTTGTCACTTCAGAACTCTGTTGACTTTCTGAAAAAGTCACAGGAGAGACAGTCTCCTAAACTTCCTCAAGTGACTAATGACAGACCCATATTAAAAACATCAAAGAAAAAAGAACAACTACTTTGGAAGAAATTAATGGATGATTTGAATGAAAACATTCATTTTCTAGAGAGTCCGGAACTGCTCACTCAAGAAATTATGATATGGAAGCAGAGACTCCAGGCAAAGGAGCAGGAGAAAGAAAGGCTGGAGCAGTCGAATGCACAAATGCAGCAGGCCCTGAAAGATAAAGTCAACCATTTAATACCAATCGGTGAAAGCCTGCTGAAGACCATCCCCTGGCCTGGTCTCCTTGGCGATCACTTGGGTCATGGCAACTCAGAAGCAGAAAACGACAATCACCCTAACCACCAGTCAGAAGGTGTCAATGATGATGCTGATTCCAACGTGTCCCTTCAAAGTGCTGAAGAGAAAAAGCAGGAACTAGCCAGACAACTGTGGGAAGAAAAGCAAAGGAATGAAGAGCTGACAGGACTAATCACAGGTCTTCAAGCCAAGGAAGCCTCTTTGCAGTGTGAAAATTCACAGCTTGAAAGTGAGATTCAGCAGCTGAAGCTGAACCTTCAAATTCTGCCGGAATTATATCAAGAATACATCATGCAACTTGAGACACAATCATCTGAGAAGGAAGCACAGTGTTCAGAAATTGAGAAGAAGATTTCCAATGCATGTATCAACATCCAGTCCACGTATGAGATTCGCAACTTATACAAGGAGATGGCCAGAAACATGGAAAGGGAATTGAAGAAAAATACCTCATTCTATCTGAAGGAGATCTTTTTCCATGCAAACAAAGTTCAAGAAAGCTGGATGGCAGCTGTACTGAACGAGAAAAACTTCAAGGAACTAAAGAAAGAAAATGATCACAACAGACAGATGCTGGCCAAAGCTGAAGCTAACTTCCAGCCTTTCCCAACTGGCTCTTTGGCTTCTGCTATTCCACTGGCTGCCCACACAGGCCCAGAAGTGTCAGGGGGCTCCCTGCATCATCAGCACCCCCAGGAAACAGAAAAGCCAGGCTGCAGGGGCCCAGGCATCCAGGGACACCTGCAGGTTTGACTGAGCTCGCCATATCCAGGATCTGAACTCCCCACAACTACGCACAACATCTACATATGTTTTCTGTCGTTAAATTTGACTTCTCTTTTTTTTGGTTTAGATACTGTCATTTAATTGCTATTACAATTGCTTTTATTTGAGTAGGTTTAGTATTATAGTTTTCAGATAGTATTTTTCCAATAAAGTTTCATTTCCTATAATGAAACTTGTAAGCAAATATGTCATTTGTAAGCAAATATGTCATTTTCACATCATCAGACCCTTCAGAATTAGATAATGTTAAGTATTGTAGTTTGATTTAAATTAAAGATCTGCAATTACTGTAACAATTATTGGAGTTTGGTGTGGATACAAACATTATTTACTTACTTTTTAAAATATTTTATTTATTTATTCATGAGAGACACAAAGAGGCAGAGACACAGGCAGAGGGAGAAGCAGGCTCCTGGCGGGGACCCCAATGAGGGACTAAATCCCAGGACCCCAGGATCACAACCTGAGCCAAAGGCAAATGAAGGCAGATGTTCTGGTGCCCCAGATACAAACATTTAAAACATGAATATTTTTATGTAGCAAGAGCATTTTTGTATGCCATGAGCATATATTAGAAGTCTGTATGAGTAATTGAATATTACCTGAATAAATTTTGATTTTTTTTAAGTTGGAAAAAAAAAAAAACCCTAAACGACAATCCTCTATTTCAACTTCATAATATTATTCTTAGACGAGCCCTAAATTCATGAATTTAGAGGAGTTTAAATTTTAGAATTTTTTTTCTCCTTTTGTTAACTTTCTTAAGCTTTTTCTCTTATTTAAGATGATGTTTATTGTTTAGACATTTCTAAATTTTATGCAGTGAAAATAAAAATTATCCGTTGATGGCAACCTACCACACACACACACACACACACACACTATACACACTCCATAATGCATATTACACAGTACTTTAAGTCGGTATGTCAGTAACAGAGGATAATATAACAGTAAAGAAAGCTGCAAATTTTTTTTAAATTTTTAAAAAATTTTTAAAAATTTGTAAAGAAACAAATCATCATCACACAACTTATATAATACGCAAACTAAACCTAATGTATCCACAAAAAAGAGATTTGCCGAATGTATCAGATGCTCTAGGAAGGCAAAGCAGGGAAGGAGCAGGAAAAACTGCCCCTCTTCTTCACTCCTGTCCTCCCATCTGCTGCAGGTACAGGTGGCTGTCACCAGAAGGTCTGGGAACACAGGCCAGGGCAGGGCACAGAAATAACTTGCAAAATGACCAGTGCACTTGGGGTCTATTCAGTCAAAAAGTGTGTGTGTATGTGTGTTACTGCATTCATTCATATCCACTTACCTACACAGGCAGACCTCAGAATCTTGCAAGTTTAGTTCCAGGCCACCACAATAAGGCAGATGCCACAATAAAGCAAGTGAAATATTTTTTTTCTAGTTTCCAGGGCATATAAAAGTTACATTTATACTATACTATAGTCTATTAAGTGTGCAAAAGCATTCTCTCTCTAAAAAAAAAAGTAAAAAGTAAACATGTTTGATTAAAAAATATTTTCTTGCTACAAAAAGCTGTCATCTGAGCTTTTAGCAAATCTTTTTGCTGGTGAAAGGCTCTTGCTTCAGTATTGATGGCTATTGATTGATCATGTGGTAGTTGATAGAAGGCTGTGGCAATTTCTTAAAATAAGACGACTATGAAGGTTGCTGCACCAACTGACCCTCCTTTCCACAAAAGATTTCACTATAGCAGGCGGTGCTGGTGTAGGGATGTGAAGAAATTGGAGCCCTGTTGGTGGGAATGTAAAATAGTCTGTCCGCTGTGGCAAACAGTATGGAGGTTCCTCCCAAACTTGAAAATACAATTACTCTATGACACAGTAATCCCACTTCGGAGTATATATCCCCCCAAACTGAAATCAGGATCTGAAAGAGGTATCTGCACTTCTAGGTTCATAGCAACACTATTCACAGTAGCCCACAGGAGAAAGCAATCCAAATGTCCACCAATGGATGAGTGGATGGGTTCCAAAAATGTGGTATGAATGAGGAAAGAAAATGGAATATTATTCTTAAGAAGGAAATTCTGTTATATGCTATAATATGGATGAACCTTATATATGCTTATATTATATATTATGCTATGTAAAATAAGCCAGTCTCTCTCTCTCTCTCTCTCTCACACACACACACACACACACACACACACACACCAGATATTGTCTGATTCCTCTTATATGAAATATCTAAAGTAGTTGGAAAATTGAAAAAAATAAAAAAAGGAAACAAAAGATAAACCAGTCAAACTCCTACAAATAGAAAGTAGAACTCTGGCTACCAGGGGTTGAGAGGTGAGAATAATGAATTGTTATTCCCTGGGTATAGAGTTTCAGATTTGCAAGATTAAAATTCCTGTGATCTCTTGCTCAACTATGTGAATCGTTAATAATATGAAACTGTAACCTTAAAAATAACTAAAATGGTAAATCTCATGTCATGTGATTTTTACTACAATTAAAAAAAAAAAAGAATATGAGTTTTGGGATTTGAGTGGTGGGAAATTAAACTTGAACTGTCTCCAATCCATGACTTTACCTTTCTACATTCCAGTTGAAGGAGTTGAGAATTTTTAAAGGTTCTATCTAAATAATTTTTAAAGGTTCTATCCAGCTCTAAAATCTAATTTCATTGTAATTATAAAGAGAATATCTTAGCCATTGGCTCAAAAACAAAGTCCTTCATAGTACAAAATGTTGACCTCCTTATCTTCCAAAAAATCCTTCCACTACACCTACTCAATCATATCAGAGACCATCAATTCACATTTGATGTTCAGTGATCAGCATCTTACTAAACTAATTCATGCTGAAAAAACAACATGATGATGACTTGAAAAGGAAAATGTTTACCTCAAGCCAAAGGAGTACCTAATGATTAAATATTCATATTATGCTCATTATATTTTTTTATCTTGAATCTTGATTGTATTTGTATAAGAAAGAGTAGAGCAAAGGTCACTAGAAGAAAGATCATGATCTCAGGAATGACCCTGATGTCAGGTGAAGAAGGTCTGAATGCAGGAAGTGATAGAGGAATAGAAAGAAAAAAATAGAAATAAGACAGGATGAGGATAGAACTTGGTGGGTGTTAGACATAGAAAAGTATCAAAGGTGTTGCTAAGGCTTCAGGATGGAGGGATCATTGTAACAATGATACAAGCAGTTTTTGTAGAACAGATGGCTGCCTATGTTGAAACATACAGGAGAGATATTGGGTCCAGGGAGGAAAAGGCATCTTGGTGAGGCTGAATGGGTCCTTTCACACAGCGTTTTAAGAGAGAGAAGCACCGCAAGCCTTGGGATGATCTTTGGGGCACAGTCCAAGTTAGCCAAAATCCTCACACTTGGATCAGGTACATTAGGTGTTACACAGTGTAATGATACATAAGTTTATGAATGAGGATGAAGAGGCCCAGACAGGGCAGAGGAAGTAGCCACCATGGAGAAATGAAGCCAAAGAGGCAGAAAGTGAGACAAAAGAGTGCCCTGGACCAAAAGGCAGATAGAGTGGCTAGTAGGGAGGTATGGGTTAGTGGTATCTTTGCTTATAGAAAGGTATGGGAAGGAGGACATCCAAAGTGAGAAAATTCTAGAAAAGCCAGGAAGGGATATATTTTTAGGCTCTGATGAGAGAATTAAGTTTGAAATCTAGGAGGGAAAAGTGAAAGGGTGAGTGCAGAAAGAAAGGTTATTCACTGGAATTTATTGTTACAAGCCACAGCAAAATAACCTGGCTGATGAAAAAAAAAGGGGGGATTTAGTTGGAAGGCTTTGGAGCAACTCTGAAGATTCTAAGAAGATCAGATAAACAGACTTAGCCAAAGGGCTGAACCAAAGGAGACTGGGTCTAAAGATAGCAGCTCAGTTTAAACCCCAGGATGGACTCAGGTTAGGTCACTACCACTACTACTGCTGCTGCTGGACACAAACTGAGAACACAGGTGTCATCTGGCCATAGCTATTGTCACCCCAAAGCTGTGAAACCCCCAACTGTTCTCCCAAGATTCAAAGGACTGGTGTGACTTCTAAGAGTACCTGACTATTTTGCTTTGTGAAGCATATTTGATGTCCCAGGGCAGACATTGTCTCCAAAAATATGGCTCTTACTGAAAAAAAAAAAAAAAAAAAAAAAAGGCTCTTACAGTCAAGAGAAGTCAAAACAAGAGACACATGTCTACCACATTCCACTTCACCATTTCCCAGACCTATATTTCAAAAGCAAAACCAAACAACACATATGATGCAAAAGGCATCTGCCTCTGTACAACTGAAAACACGCTACTTCCCAAACCAAGCCATTAAAATCTCTCTCCTCTATCCAAACTCCAGCCCTAAGATCCATGAACAACATCTATTCCTTTGTTTTTCATTCTATAGCAAGCTTGTTCTGATATTTTGCAAACCACAAAATGATTACAAAGTCAGATAACACTAATACATATAAAAACTTGGTGGAAAGAGATTTTAAAAAAAGGAAGCTAAAACCTTTACATGACACAATAAGGAAGGAAACTGAGTAATTGGCTCTAGTCATCTTCTCTGTGGCAGGTCTCTGCTATGGGTAATTATTGATGGCTTACCTATACCACAGCCGGCTCCCTGTCTACTTTGCCTTCTAGGGCACTTTGGCACCTGGGGGCACTTAATCATTGGGGAGACCCTCAATGTCACATATAAATAGCTCAGGTCATCCTACATGTGTAGGGTTACAACAGTCTTTCAAAACTGCCTTTCACTAACTTTTTCTCTCTTTTTCAAAAATGCTTTAGTTATATCTTGGACAAGAGCAGAAATAAGATTACTTGATACTAAATAAATTCTACTATGCAATTACAAAATGGTGCTCTTTACCACATTGTAAGATTTTAATTATCAGCCAGCCTGTTTCTGATTTCTTCATGGGGACTAAAGTAATATAATAATAAAGATGACTGTATCCCCACCGAGTAATTCAAATCCCCACTTGAATCCTACACAAGTGGTCCCAACTTTCCAATCATCAAAATAAAGACTTTAAGACACAAGATGGTTTAAGAACAAATGAAGACTCCATAGCCTTAAACCAAACTCTAGCTGTATATCTGTAAATACTAAGCAGCATTTTTCTCTTATTAAACCATCTTTCATTCAAAGAGATGTTCCACACTTGAAATTCTTATTCCGTATCCAACTGTTATAGGATAAACTATGTCCCTCCAAAATTTATACATTGAGACCCTAACCCCAGGTAATTCCAAACGTGAATGTATTTGAAGATAAGGCCTTTAAGGAGTGATTAAGCTTAAATGAGACAATTAGGGTTGGCCTAACCCAGTTAGGGTCCCAATAAGAAAAGAAGTATGGACACAAAAAGAGACACCAGGGACGAACACACAGAGAGAAGGTGGCCATTTGCTAGCCAAGAAGCAAAGCCTCAGAAGAAACCAAACCTACCTCCACCTTGATCCTGGATTTCCAGGCTCCAGAACTATGGCAAATTAAATTTCTGTTAACCCCCCTACTCTGGTGCTTTGTTATGGCAGTCCTAGCAAACTCATATAGCAACCCATTCAAAGGACCAACTGAATCATTAGTTAAAAAAAAAAAAAAAAAAGTGTCAATTACCTTCTGTTTTCACTGGTGTTTTAAATATTTTTCATGTGTCACAAGTGTAAGAATTTTGTGATTCCCAGTAGGAAAACATAACTGAAAAGCCTAATGGCAAATCAGTTGTAAAATGTTTCTGCTGCATTGGGGCAGGCAGTCAGGATCATCTTCAAAGTCCCCCAACTTACTTTACTAGAAGGCCAGATGTTAGCTGCTTGCATTACTGTGTCCCTCATTAAGTGATCTGTTTCGTTTTTCTTTCAGCAAAGGCTCTATTTGTTTAAAAGACATGAGGCTTGACTTCCAAATTCAAGTGACCATTTACTGATGAGATTCATAAGTGTTTTAGGTCAACTGCCCCTATCTCAGAGTCTAAGACAGGGAGTGTTGTACAGGGGATTTATGAGTGAAGTAATCCCAAGTGCAAACTTCTGAGAAAGTCAGAAAATCAGGAAAAAAGAAAAAGGAGGAAGTCAAATAAGGGCATGTCTTTAGGCAAAGTTTTATAGATAATCGCTTCAGGTTTATCCTACGATGGGGATCACTGGATCACTGGAGTATAATTTGCACCTCAGCCCTTGTCCTGACTCGGTAAGAGGCATAGGGCTTTCAAACTCCCAAATCTATCAGTTAGAGGAGAGGAAATTATCAGACTCTGCCAGGCCAATCATTTTTTTTTTTTTTAAGAGCTTCGGATGCTGGCTGTTGGGAGCAAAAGCTCCTCAAAGTCCTAGGGCCCCAAAAGTAGAATAATAGGGAGCCAAGGAGATCTGGTGGGAGCACCAACATCATACACCACATTAAACAGTGAATTATTCTATTTTTTCAACTCATCTGTAAGATTCAGGGCCATATTCTGGAAGGTCACCATAACATTCTGGAGTCTGCATAGCTTCAAGAACTTCAGCATCACTCAGAATTTTATTAGGCCCAGATATTCCTGTCATTTCTACCATGTTCCCCCCCCCTCTCCTTCTAGCATTCCTTCAGAAATTCATTCCTCAGGGAAACCAGCTGGAATGAGCTAACTGAGCTATAGAGTCTCTAGTCTCTGTATTCTCTTTTCCTCTGGGCCCTCCCATCTTTTTCTCAAACCTTCATGTGGCCCATCCTCCTTCTGATCTCTTTCTCTTTCTCTCATCAAATCTTCACTTCTACTGTTTGATATTCTACATTTTTCTGGACTTTTGGTTGGATTTCTTTCAGCACTGTGCTGGCACCCTCACTGTAATCTAATTGACAAACAAGAACAGCATCATGGGCTGCTTTTCCTCAGTGTCTCAGAAGCATGTGAGCTTTCTCCTGCTACCTTGGTGGAATTAGGAATTATATTCATATCTCTGTCATGGCCTCCAGTGGGAGCATTTAGCTTTTGCAGTCTGGAAAGTCCCTTGCTTTCCTGCCAATACATTGATGAATTGAGAATTTGGCCTAATACAATATGGCAGAAGCAGGCTTAAGAGAAATGTGATGCTGATACATCTTCTCTATGTCTGTAGGGTCTACTCGGACCTCATCTTTACCTACTAGCACACAGTGATGCTTTGCTGAATGGAATAAATACCAAATCATAAGGAATAACTCAGAGCCTAGAGTTACTGGGTTTTCCATAACCAAGAGTCCGTTTTTATCAAGGCCCAATATAAACCCCAAAGCTCTTTCTGTGAAAGTGAATGAATTCCTGCTAAAGATTAACTTGTCTAAAACCTGAGTGGTCTGAGATTCTCTTCTTGGGGTGTGTCATAATGTCATACAATATCTCGATCTACCTCTAAAACTTTAAGTGCCATTTATTGGATCTGCTTAGACTGTAATCAGGACCATCTACGGAAGGTTGTTCTGGATCCCATTCCAGTTGGGACGTTGTATAAATTTCCTAGGGCTGTTGTAACAAATGACCACAAATTAAGATGGCTTGAAACAACAGGAATTTATTTATTCTTTCATTGTTTTGGAGGCCAAAAGTTAAACATCAAAGAGTTGGCAGGGTTGTTTCCTGCAGAGGCTCTGAGGGAGAATCGCTCCATGCCCCTCCTAGATGCTGGTGCCCGAGGCAATCTTTGGTGTTCCTTGTCTTGTAGATGAATCACTCCAATCTCTGCCTCTGTCTTCGCATTGGCTTCTCCTCTGTATCTGCTTGTATCTTTCCCTTCTTTTATAAGCATATTTATTATTGGATTTAGGCTACATGTTTTTATAAGGATGATCTAAATCTAGGATGGTTTCATCTCAAGATCTTTGACTTAATTATATCTGCAAAGATTCTTTTTCCAAATAAGATGACAATTTACAGGTCCCAGGGTTTGGGACATGGACATATATTTCAACCCACCACAGAAATATTTCTGATTACTCAGTGATTAGCTTTAAATATCCATCCCAATATAACATATATTCTTAATAGTACATAGTACAAGGTGGAGTAGACAAAGAAAATTTGTCCAAAGTAATTGGAAAAAAAAATCCCAAAATTTCTTAGACTGTGAAGTGGTAGGGTTTTCACAGAATCTATGCCCCATTCTATGACATACACCGTTTTATTAAGGTCAAAGAAATGTCTTGTCTTCTTATTCCAACTTTCATGTCACCAGTATATTTGGCCTATGTAGCATATGTTATGAGTAGGTAAAGAGAATCATGCCTCTGTAGACTAAATTGTGGCATAGAGCCAAACAATTGAATTAATTCTGAGGTAGAATGGTTACGACATATCGCTAGATATATACCTAGGTAATTTAAAGTATTCCAGTGAATCAATAGGAAGAATTTTATTACTTTGCTCCTCAAAAAAGATCACATCCAAATAATAAATGCAATTGGAGTCACCACTTGCTAATCTTAGAATAATTCACTTTCATTCTCCAAGACCAATCCAAGATCTGTTGACCTGACCAAATCTGAGAGTTAAGTGAAAAGAAAATAGAAATCACCATCCTTATATTTTCCCAGATTTTTTTTTTTTTGGTAGTATTAACTTTAGAAATTTTTCCACAGAAATTGTAGTATCTTCACATTATTAGTTTGATAGCTAAAGGGAGTTCCATGAGCCTCATTTTGGTTTTTCTTACCTTAACAGTTCTTGTATCAAAATCCAGAAGGCATGTTCTTCCAGGATGGAGGGTATACATAATAGCTCCATGCACACTAACCAGATAATTACTAACAAAAAGTGCTTGTGAGCTACTAGAACTATGAACAGTATTTGTGAATCAAAACTGCATTTATTTCTTGAAACTTGTAAGGCTCTATTGTGACCAGTGCAAAGCAATGATACACTGAGATCCCAAGAATTGATGTTACATATAGCCAGTGTCTAATGACCCTTGGAAGACTTGAGTAGCTCATTTTCCTTAGGGAAAAATAACCCTGATAAATAGCTGAAAAGAAGTTAAATAAAAGATTCAATATGTGTATTTCTGACTTTTCTTCTCCCCAAACCTCAAAGGTACTCAGCCTGAGAATCAGGCAGTGAGTTAATGACATTTTAATCTGAATTAGGCTTCTATACTCTCCAGACCAGGAGTTATTTTTCAATTATAAGAATCATGGGAACAGGATTTCCACTTTTGGGAAGATGGACTCTTCCCAATAATTTTCAATATGGACTCTTCTCAATATTTTTCTCTGTTCCTCTAAGTACAAGTAAAGATCCCAACATCCTCTACTTAAAGGAGAAACAGACAAATCCACAAATACAGTTGGAGACTTCAACACCCCTGTCAACAGTTGATGATGAAACAACTAAACAGAAAATCAGCCAGTTTATAGAATACAAAATACCCTCAACCAATAGCGTCTAACTGACATTTATAAAACAATCCCCCAATAATAGCAGAATACACAAATTTTTTTAATTACCCATGAGACACATATCAAGATGGACCATATCCTGGGCCATAAAACAAACCTCCACAAGTTTAGAAGAACTGCAATGATACAGAGTGTGTTGTCTAACCACAACAGAATTAAACTAGAAATCACTAATGGAAAGATAACAGGAACATCTTCAAACACTTAGAAACTAAAAAAAAAAAAAAAAAAAAAAGCACACTTCTAAATAATACAGGGATCAAAGAGAATATCTCAAGGGAAAAAATACACTATTCTGTATGAAATTATGTAAACCTATCATTCCTTCTTTTAAACTTCCAGAGTATGAGAGGCAGCTGTCTCATTCTATGTTTCTGGAAGGTTCCATGCTCAATAAACCTTCTAATGTTAGAGACACCATGGTCCGAGTACTGACCTCAGTGGGGCCTTTTTGTCATATGACCACATGCAATAATTACATCAATTATTTAAACGATTATTTAAATGTGGCTTCCAGAAATTTTATTATCGTCAACCCCACCTCAGCAAGATAGGCAATCCCAGGTTGTCACTGCTATTCTATCCCCCTCGGTTATATTGCCTTTAAGACACTCCTGGATTCCACATTGTAGGTCTTTGGGTGTTGAGATGCTTGGTTGGATCCAGTGGAGTCCAATTCTGCCTAAGGAGACTTGGTAACTCCCAGAACGGATGGGAAATTGGGTAACCAGGGTTTGTAACTCAGTTAGGACTAGGAGAAACCAGGCAACAGGAAGTATAGTCCAGGCAGATTCTTCCACAGAACTGTTCATTTAGGATATCTCCACCAGCAACACTATCACTAGACCTCAACATCATCATTGTAGGACTCCTGATGCTGCCCAGAGCCTGCCTCCTCTTCCTGGCCTGAATAATGTTCCAACTGTCCCTCCAGGACAGGACCACTCTTGCAGTAATAAATATCCCACGGAAGAACGTCCATCTGGATGTTCCATGCCACCAAGTCAGGATTCACAACTGGATTTAATTGACTTCACTCTAATAATTATACTATCTTGCCTCCCAAGGATGGCCTTTAAGATCTTGGTAAATTAGAAAATTGGTGTGGAGGTAGAGAAGATGGGTAGATAGAGGAGATGAAATTAATGAGTTAAAAAAGGTAGATTAAAAATAATCTATTATTAAATTCTTCATTTGCCTCTACCCATTGATTGACAGAAGGGAGGGAATGCCCAGGTCAAACTGATGTATCTTATGGTGGAATTTAGTATATTACCTTACTGAAAAGACCAAGAGTAGATCTGACTGTAATTGCTAATTAATCAAGAGGTCAATGGCCCAACACAGGTTTTTATCTACTTCTCAAATTCTATCCCTGCACCTACTCCTCAGATTCAGTCTTCTAGTGCACATGATGACAAGAAGGCTACTGCTGTTCTGGGGTCCTTGTCTTCTCAGCTTCAAGTCCAATAATAAGAGGAGGGGTCTCTTTCATATGAATTCAGCAAACCCTCAGTGTTTCTTACTATGTTATCCTGTGACAACTTCCCTAAACCCTAACCTGTCACCACAGTCAATACGATGTTCTGCATTGATTGGCCAAGCTGGTCCAACTCCTAACTTTTGGATGGAGCGGAGCAAGATTATAAATATAGGTTTATATAGTGTATGCTAAATTATTTTAAAAGTATAAATCAAGTTATATGTTAAATAAAATATATTCTATCCTCTTAACATTTAGATTCCTAAATGTTAACATCTCAGATTCCTAAAAGGCCTGCTCTTGAATAAAGGGAAGGGTAGCTCAAGGCCTGATGAATTATTTTTCCTTTCTTGGCTCTGGCCTGCAGCCTAAGAAGTCACATATGCACACATGTGGGCACTCTGGCATGTACATCCATACTTGATCTGCAACCTTACAAACAGCCAGCTATAACCCACTCCTTGAGGCCAGGTGAAAGCATAAAAGCTGCATAGTCTGCCCTCAGGAGAGGGAAGAGACCACCATGTGACTTGGAAGCAAGTAGATGTTAGGCAGCTAAATTTGGGATCTTGGATACTTAAATCTAGAACATGAAAAATGGGAAGTGTGGTGTCCTGTTGGGCATATCCACTTGGCTCAGTGTATTCCCCACACTATGCAGATGAATATGATCCTGCCTTGGATGCAGGATCCAAGATGGGGTCCTACTTGCTCAGATCTTGGGGCAGTGCTAAGCAAAGTAGAAGCTACTTGTCCTCCCCTATAGCCAGGGGTGGAATCAATACCATTGGAAACACAGTGCCATTGAATGCAGATGTAACAGTGATCCTCCAGAAATAACTAGAGACAGTTCTCAGACTTTGGATACCTGGATATCAGGCGGCTAGGAAATAGCAAACGCCAACTGTATGCATGACATTAAATATGCTTTAAAATTAGATTTTGTTTTTGTTTTTGTTTTTGGTCTCATACTTTGTTGTTCTTCTGTGTCCACAGGAGTCAGTGTGATTCCCTTCCAATTTAAATCTCACTGCTTCCTTTCATCAGCCTAGTGCTTTTTTCCTGGTGCTTTAGTGACTGGGCTCTGACCCAGGCAGAGATTCCATTTGATTCTTTTATGGAACATTATCCCAGCCACATCCCACCCATTGCCTCTCATCTGCACAACTCTGACTGCCTCCTTATGGGTCCAGTTCCCAGAATCCAGTTTTGTTCCCTCACCCTTAGCACTCGACACTCAACTCCTCACTGCTGCTGTCTCCTATGAGCAGACATTTTCCATTCTGTAGTCAGAGCAAGAATCTTTTAAAAATAACTTTAAAACCCAAATGTTGCTATGAAGACCCCTAGCCTTCAGGAAAACACTGCCCCTCAGCGAGTGTGGTTTGCAAACCTGCATGGTTTGGGCCACATTAGCCTCTCCTCACACACCTCCTCTCTCTCTCTCACTCCTTGTCTTGACTCTCTTATCTCCATAGTTTCACAAAGAATTTTCCCTTTCCCAAATCCATTTACATCTCTCTCTTTCCTTTCACTTTAATTAAATAACTATTCAGCATCCTTGAGCTTTTAACATAAAAGTAATAACCTCTGGGATACCATCCGTGACTCATTGATACAGGGTGAGTTCCCCAAATGCAGTTCCCCACAAAGGCTGCAGCCTTATGACAAGTCAGATCATGTGTATAATGACACATTCCTTAAATTAAGCAAATTCACAAAGAATGTCATCTTCAGTTCTCACCAGGACTCTCTGAGGTGCTTGGTTATATTACTGCTTGGAAGATAGGGACATTGAAGCCTGAGGACTTAGGGACTTCCCCAAAGCCAAGGCTACATGGGTAGCAACAGGAGGTGTCAATTTCCTCCTCCAAATACCGTGAACATCAGCCTATTATTTGCATCCCTGATGTGTCCGAGCCTTCCAGACAGTAGAGAGATCATGGTTTTGGTAATTCCTAACACATCATCTTAAGAGCCCAGGCTGGAGCTGACTGAAGCTGCCAAGAAAACAGTCAATTAGTGCTCTGTATGGGGTTGCTTTTCCTCTGTATTACTTCACTCCCTGAAGACCCTCTTCTTTGTTTATCCACTGAAGTTCAGCAGACCCCCTGGGGCTCGCTCTAACATGGAATGATAATAATTAGTCCAACAATGACAATTCTATTATAACTTCACTTTCATCTCCGGAGATGCCCAGACACTTTGCCAACACTCTGTTTGTAGCATTGTCTGAAGATGGGACCAACTGTGGGAGGAAGTAGGAAGTCCCGTATGGAAGCAAATGTAGGAAAAGAAAACTGGTATCTGGTTTCTGTCCCTTGTGCATGCAAAATATGCAGAAGTTAACAGAATGTACTTGTAATTTATAATTTTATGCTGACAGATAGAAGCTTGGCAAAGGCAGTTTTAAGGGGAGAGCGATGATTGTTATCACATTCAGAGTGTTCTATGTCTCAGAATTTGATTGTAAATCAACTTGTTCATGGCAATCAACTTGGAATAAAGGATTTTGTGGGATGTAGGACTTCCAGTGTTAAACCTGGGACAGTCCAGAGCAAAATGGGGTTCACTGGTCACTTTACCTAATGCAGACACCAGCTACATACCAAGGTTTGGCAAATGACCCATCACCTATTTTTGTAAATGAAGTTCTATTGGAATATAGCCATGCCCATTTATTTATGAATGGTCTATGGTTGATGTCACAATACAGTAGCTGAGCCCACTAGTTGTGAAGGAGATCCTATGGCCCATAAAGCTGAACCTACTTGCTACCTGGCCCTTCACAGAAAATGTTTGTCAAACCCTGATCTATAATTCATTTGGAAAACATCTTGAAGACGATGTATGCAAAAATTTCTAAGGATTCTGGGGTAGTTGGCTTAGTGGGTTGGCTCAGTGGGTTGAATATCCAACTCTCCTGATTTCAGCTCAGGTCATGATCTCAGGATAGTGAGATTGAGGCTTGTGTCAGGCTCTGCGCTCAGAGGGGAGTTGGCTTCTCTCAGTATCCCTCTTCTTTTCCCTCTGCCTCTCACCCCATTTGCACTCTCTTGGTCTCTCTCTCTCAAATAAATAAATAAATCTTGAAAAAAAAAGATGCCTAAGTATTCATCAGAGATGACCAAACCCAGTCTGAATTAAGAGCCATATATATTTCACTACACAATCAACTACCATTAAATGGTTTTATAAGTGAAGCTCTGATAGACATGCATTTACTCCTTAATAAGAAGGGAGTATTAACCTTCCACCAGAAAGACCAAGGGAATAGTTGCTATTTTACTTAAAATTTTCTTTCTTTCTTTCTTTCTTTCTTTCTTTCTTTCTTTCTTTCTTTCTTTCTTTCTTTCTTTCTTTCTTTCTTTCTTTCTTTTTTTTTGTCTAGGTTCTCTTTGTCCTGGGATTTATCTTCTCACTGCCCAGGATAGTTTGTAGAACCATAGAGTCTCTCAATGCACAATGTTATTTTAACAATTTTATTAAGTTTTCAAATTTTAATTCCAGTATAATCAGCAGTGTTTTATTAGTTTCAGATGTACAACATCATGATTCAACAATTATGTACATTACTCAGTACTCATCATGATAAGTGCCCTCCTTAATCCCCATCACCTATTTCCCCCACTCCCTTTCCCACCTCCCCTCTGGTAACCAACAGTGTGTTCTCTATAGTTAAGAGTCTGTTTCTTGGTTTATCTCTCTCTCTCTCTTTCCTTTGTTCACTTGTTTTGTTTCTTAAATTCCACATGAGTGAAATCACATGATATATGTCTTTTTCTGACTCTTTTGCTTAGCATAATACTCTCTAGCTTCATCTATGTCATTAAAAATGGCAAGATTTTATTCTTTGATGGTGCATATTATTCCATTATATATGTATAATCCATTCACCTCTTGATAGACAACTGGGCTGCTTCCATAACTGGGCTACTGTAGTTAATGCTGAATTAACACATAGGGGTACATATATCCTTTCAAATTAGTGTTTTTGTATTCTTTGGGTAAATACCCAGTAGTGGGATGACTGGATCGTAGGATAGTTCTGTTTTTAAATTTTTGAGGAAAGTCCATACTGTTTTTCACAGTGGTTGCACCAGTTTGGATTCCCACCAACAGTGCACAGTTTCCTTTTTCTCCACATCCTTGTCAACACTTGTTGTTTCTTGTGGTTTTGATCTCTTAATGCTCAAAACTGTAAGACTTTTTTTTTAAGTAGGTTCCATGCCCAGCCTAGAGCCCAATGTGGGGCTCAAACTCATGACTCTGAGATCAAGACCTGAGCTGAGATGAAGAATAAGATGCTTAACCAACTGTGCCACCCAGGTCCCCCCAAATTTTAAATATCAAATTTTTAACCTATAACTTTCTATAGATTGTCTCCCATAGTTATTCCTGCTATGATGTTGGCTGCTTGCTTTATAAGAATCGGACTGTGGTTCAAAACATAGCTTTGGCACTGACTGGGGAGTGGTCTTGAGTAGGTTCAATTCCTTTGCACCTCAATTTTCTCATCTGCTCAGTGCAAATACTATTATGATATGTTACAAGAATTAATGTAGTCAGTGTATTAAGCACCAAAGTATACATTATAAGCATCCAAACATTTAACCTATTGTAATTAACACCATTATTAATAACTCCTTAAATCATTATTTGGTCTATTATTCTGAATTTATGAACTTTTACTTCCTTCTTGGTGCCTGTATTATTCAACTCTCCAGAGAAACAGAAACAAAAGGAGAGAGAGAGAGAGAGAGAGAGAGAGAGAGAAAGAAAGAGAATGATTTATTATAAGGAAGTGGCTCATGGAATTAAGGAGGTGGAGAAGGGCCATAAATGTCATCTGCAAGCTGAAGACTCAGAAAAGCCAGTAGTGCAGTTCAAAGGCCTGAGTCCTGTTGGTATAGATTCTGGGTCAGGTGTGAAGGTCTGAGAACCAGGAGCATTGAGGGCAGGAGGAAGTCTCAGCCTCAGCTGTCAGCCAGGGAGAGAGTCAGGCCTCTGAGAGATTGGATCGGATGATGTCTTACCCACACTGCACAGGGCCATTTACTTTAGTCAGTTCACCTTCCCTGATGCTAATCTCTTCTGGAAACATCATCACAGGCACACCCATATATAATGTTTTGTTTTGTTTTTTAATTTTTTTAATTTTTTTAATTTTTTTATTTTTTATGATAGTCACAAAGAGAGAGAGAGAGGCAGAGATACAGGCAGAGGGAGAAGCAGGCTCCATGCACCGGGAGCCCGACATGGGACTCGATCCCGGGTCTCCAGGATCGCGCCCTGGGCCAAAGGCAGGCCCCCGTATATAATGTTTAATATATTAACATTATTAATATATTAATATCCCATATATAATGGGATCCCATATATAATGTTTAATCGGACATCAGGCACACCCAGAAATAATGTTTTATCCTGTGTGCCATCAAGGTCATATATAAACTGCAACATTATAGTATCCAAACTAAAACACTCCACCTACTATGCAAACAACTAAACATACTGGTAAATACCTTGCCTCACAGGTCTTCCAAGTAGCACTTGATCAGAGACGTTTGTCTTGAATCTCTCGGGAACCATTCAGTGGGCTGAACATACACAGGAGTCCCGCATGTTCTTCATCTCCACAGCTCAGAGAGAAGCAAAACCATCCCTTCTCCTGACTTCTCCAGAGCATGTCCATGTCACATGTCACACAGTTAGGGAGCACCCAAGGTCTCTTCTTTTTTGCCACTCCAATGCTTTCTAAGCTGTATTTACTGTCTCTTGGGTCTTTTGAGATAATCCCTAGTGCAACCGTTTAACATTTTAAAAGCATTAGGCAGTCTTAAATATTGAAACATTGCTCAAAACCTCCTTAGCAGGGCCAAAATAATTTATTCCCGAAGGAAGAAAGATGAAACTCAATGTATTGAAGTTGAACTTGCGGCATCCTAGAATATTAAGCTTCTGGGTGCTCCTGGGTGGCTCATTCAGTTAATCATTGACCCTTAATTTTCAGGTCATGATTTCAGGATGTGAGATGGAGCCCCTGTCAGGCTCTGTGTTCAGCAGAGTCTGCTTGTCCTTCTACTTCTGCTCCTCCCCTCTGCTCATGTGATTCCTCTCCTTTTCTCAAATAAAAAATAATAAATATTTTTTTTAAAAAGAACATTAAAAAATAAAAATAAAAAATAAAAAAGAACATTAAGCTTCTGGCATTGTTATCTCAGACTCTCTGAAACATCACGGAGATTAGAGGACATTTTAAGATTAAGCATAAGTGTCAGAGAATGAGGATAAGAAGGCCTCTTAAAACTCCACTACAAATATTGACTTTAAGCCCAATAGTCCCTTAAGGAGAATGTTCAACTGACAACGTGGTCTTTTTTTTTTTTTCTTTCTTCAGATACCTCTGGTGAAATCTATTTTGATTCAGAATGTTTATTTTGGATGATCAGTGAATTTTTGCATTGAAGGGAATTTCGGGGGTAACTTTGAACAACCCTATTTTTGTTGTCAGTGACAATTGAGAGGGAAGCTACGTGACACGCCCAATGTTATACCCCAGTGTCACATCCCAAGGAAGTAGAATCACCATGGATGGGATCTAGATCTCTGGACTCTTAGCTGAGGGTCTCTTCGGTTCTGAGTCTTTTCCCATATATCCCTTGTTATATTTTTTGATGAGCTACAAATAGCCTCCTGAATGTAGCTTTTTTGGTGAGCTATGAGCCTGGGGCATTAAGGACATGCCAGAGGGTCAGTCAAATCTTAAACCCCTTTCTCTGGCCTGCCTGGTCATAACCTTGTTTGACACCTGAGCTCTAGCTTCCATTTTGACTCTCTGTTTTCCCTTCTCTCCTCTGCTCTTTTTTGTTTTTTTTTTTTTCAACTATAAGTAGGATTGATAAAGTTTGCTTTTGTCTGCATTCAGGATATTACTTAATACAATACAAGGTCACTTGTGTGAATGAGAGTCAACATATGGTAGTGATTACATGGTAAAGGAACAAAAGCCCAGCGAGGGAACACAAGAGCACATTTTCTGCTGCCAACTAGCAGCACTAACTGAGGGAAGCAAATAGTCTGTGTGTAATTCTGTCAATAAGCCCGAGGCACAGACTCCTGAAAATCCCAGAAGTGAATCTGTGAGTGAGGAGGGAAAAGCACTAATGAAAGAAAATAGACAAATGAGCTTTAAGCAGAGCAGAGTCACTTCCTGTGGCATTGTGTTTGGGGCATGGGCATCCATCCACATACACTTGGGTTGAAGTCCTGTCTTTAAATCTTGTAAACTTTATGTTGTTGGTCACATGGTGCAACCTCTGAGACTTAGTTTATTTTTGACAAAAACATAAAAGGGAATACTAATAATAAGTACTTTTGCTGAGTAAATAGTGTCTGATGCTGGGCATGAGAACTCAAGAATTATTATTATTATTATTATTATTATTATTATTATTATTACTAGCACCTTCATCATCATTATCCTACCTGGAAGAGATCAGTAGTTCATAAAAACTTCCAGACAAGTTATACATACAAACTACTTATATTTTACCCTATGTGCTTTGGTAGATACAGTTACACGATCTTTTATCCAAAATCACAGGTCATATATGCTTTAGGATTCAGAACTTTGGAAATATTAGGTAAATTATACAGGGCATATAGCACATGCTAAGTAACAATCCCAGTAAGTTCTGGGGCAGTGCCCTATAATCAATCACATTCACTTCTGTGTCAGGAGTTCCCAAGACCACCTCCAGAGCTGGTAATTTGCTAGAAGGACTTGCAGAACTCAGTATACAGTCATGCTCATGACTATGATTTATTATAACAAAAGGACACAAAGTAAAATCAGCAAAGATAAAAAACTCAAGGGGCAAAGTCCAGAGCCAGGCATAAGCTTCCAGAGTCTTCTCTGAGTGGAGTCACACAGGATACACTTGATTCCTCCAGCTACAGATTGTGACAACACATGTGAAATGTTGCCTGCCATGGAAGCTCATTAGAGATTCAGCTCCCAGGGTTTTTATTGGGGACTCAGCACATAAACACCCTCTGCCTCTCACACACCAAAATTCAAGACTCCCAGAAGGAAAAACAGGTTTTCAGCATAAGCCACATTGTTTCTATGAACAGCTTAGCATAGTAAGCCACTCTTATGAGTCAGGGATGGTGGAAACCTTCCCAAAATGCAAGTTCCCAGATGCCAGTCAAGAGCCAATCATGCAAACAGGCCTTTTTAAAAAGGGGGAGCCAGGCTCAGGCCTGCTGTGCTAATTCCTTCCACACAGCTTTCTGTAGCAAAAACTGTGAATAGAGTCATAAAGAGCTAGCCTCATGCTACTTTGGGTCTGGCTTTGCCACTGAATCAACTCAGATTAGGTCAGGTATTTTTTTTTTTTTTTTTTTTTTTTTTTTAGGTCAGGTATTGATGTAAAACATGTCTTGAAAATCTCTGGTTTTCAGAACTTCTTGGGTTTTGGAATTGCCATTAAGGGATCAGAGCTCTGTTTTGTTCTCTCTTTCTCTCTTTCTGCTTTTTTTTTCTTTCTTCCATTTTTTTTTATTCCCTCCTCCCTTTCTTTCTCTCTTTTCTTCTTCTTTTAAGATTTTATTTATTTATTCATGAAAGACACAGAAAGAAAGGCAGAGACATAGGCAGAGGGAGAAGCAGTTTCCCCATGGTAAGCTTGATGTGGGGCTCAATTATCAGGACCCTGAGATTATGACCTGAGCCAAGGGTAGAGGTTCAATGACTGAGCCACCAAGGTATCTCACTCTTTCCTTCTTCTTAACTTTACCTTTGCTCAGCCTTACCATTAAGTAAAATGGATAACAGTTTCACAAAAGTCAGGAGGTGAGAGATGCAAGTGTTTTCTACCATTACAGGTTTTATAACCATACATGGTGGTATGACATCACTTGAAGGGAGATGGTTATAAATTTAAGGCAAACCCTAAAGCAATGACTAAAATAACCAAATATAGTACACCTAATGAGCCAAAATAGATTCATAAAATTATACTCAATTAATTCCAAACAAGATAAAAAAAAAATAAAGGGAACAAAAACCAAACGGGACAAATAGGGAAGAAACCACAAGATAAAAGACTTAAACCTAATGATAACAATAATTATGTTAATGGTAAATAGCCCAAACATTCCAACGAAAAAGCAAAATGTCAGATGGGATTAAAAAAGCAAGACCCACCTTTATGTTGCCTAGGAAAAATGAACTATAATGATACAAATAGATTAAAAATAAGGATGAAAAAATATACTGTTAGCACTAAAAATACCCACCACCAACAACAAGGAAAATGGGTATATCAGTATCCCACAAAGTAAATTTCAAAGAATTTTAGTAGAAATAAATAAGGCAAAAAATTTTTTAATTTTTATTTATCTATGATAGTCACAGAGAGAGAGAGAGAGAGAGGCAGAGACATAGGGAGAGGGAGAAGCAGGCTCCATGCACCGGGAGCCCGACGTGGGATTCGATCCCAGGTCTCCAGGATTGCGCCCTGGGCCAAAGGCAGGCGCTAAACCGCTGCGCCACCCAGGGATCCCAAAAAGGCAAATTTTTGATGATAAAAATGTCCATCAAGAAGCCAAAGCAACCAAAAATGTTCATGAACTTAAGAGATCTTTGAAATTCACAAAGCAGAATCCACTGAAACTGCAAAAACAAATTCACAATGAAAATTAGATATTTTCACCCCTTCCCTCAATAATTGATGGAATGAGCAGACTTAAAATCAGCCAGGATATAGAAAAATTGAACAAAATTATTAACAAACCTGACTTATTTTACATATATAGAACAATCCACTCCAAAACATCAAAATACACATTATTCTCAACCACATATGGGACATTTTATAAAGATGTAATTTGGGCCAGAAACTAAATCTCAATCAATTTTAAGCCAGAAAACAAATCTCAGTAAATTTTGAAAGATATAATTCATGGAAAATATGTTCTATGACAAATTTAGAATTAAATTACAATTCAAAACCAGGAAGATTTCTTGAAAACTTGTAAAATACAGAAACTAAGTAACATACATTTAAGTAATCATTTATCAAAGAAGCAGTCAAAAAGGAGAATTAGAAAATATGTTGAATGGAAAAAGAAAATAAAAACACAGCATGTTAAAATGTGATCAATACTATAAAATAACACTAGGGTGATATTTATACCACCGAATAATTATATTAAACAGAACAAATGTCCTAAGTTAATGGCCATGTTTCTACCTTAAGAATCTAGACCAAAAAAAAAAGAGAGAGAGACATATTTGATCCAAAGGAAGTAAAAGAAAACAAACATAAATGGAAATCAGTGAAACTAAAACAGAAAAAAAATTAATAGAGATAATAAGTGAAACTAAAATTATTTGAAAAAGATCAAAGACCGATAATATATAATATTGAAAAACTAACCAGGCTGAATGTGGAGAAAAGAAAAGAAGACTCAAATTACTATACACAGCTGATTCTACAGATACTATTGAATATTAAGGGAAATTGGTGGGTCTTTCTTTCTTTCTTTCTTTCTTTCTTTCTTTCTTTCTTTCTTTTTTTAGATTTTACTTATTTATTTTAGAGAGGGTAGAGAGAGGCTGTGGGAGAGAGATAATCCCAAGCAGACTGTGTCGAGCATGGAACCTGATGCAGGGCTTGATCTCATGACCCTGAGATCATGACCTGAGATGAAATGAAGAGTCAGAGGCTTGACAGACTGAGCCACCCAGGTGCAACCAAGGGAATTTTATAAAGACTCTGTCAATAAATTTAACAATATAGACTTTGGATTAAGCAAAGATATTTTTAGATGCAACTTCAAAGCATGGTTATAATCAAATAATTTTTTAAATGTACTTCATCAATATTTTTTAAATGCCTGCTCTTCAGCAACACTGTTAGATAGATGAAATATAAGCCATAGACTAGGAAAATATTTGCAAAGCTTAACTCTGATAAAGGATTTGAATCGAAGATGAATAAAGAATATTCAAAACTCAACAAGAAACAGCACAATTTTAAAAATAGACAAAAAATCTTATCAAACATTTTATCATACTGATATATTGACTGCAAATTACATGTAAAGATGCTAGACTTCAACAAGTCTAGCATTAAAAAATGCAAATTAAAACCACAAGGAGTTATCACTACATACCTATTAGAATGGCTAAAATTAAAAACAATACAAAATACTGGCAAGTGGGTGCATTTACCGCAATTAGAAATGTAAAATGGTATATCACTTTGGAAAGTCATTGGCGGTTACTTTAAAAATTAAACATCCATGTATCATATGATTCATTCTACTCCTAGCTATTTACTCAAGAGAAAAGAAAGCATATGTTCTTTCAAACACTTGTATACAAATAGTCACAGCAGCCTTATTTATAATTGCTATAAATTGGAAAGAATCCAAATGTTGGCCACCAAGTGAATGTATAAACAAATTATGGTATATCCATACAATGGAAACAATTCAGCAATACAACTGAATGAGCTGTTGGTATACATGACAACATGGATGAATTGGGAAATAATTATCCTGAATGAAAGGAGCCAGATAAACATAAATGCCTTCTGTAAGCTTCATTTATATAAACTTTAGAAAATAGGAGTTAATCTACCGTCGCAAGGAAGACATTGCCAAGGGGGACATGGGAACTATAGAGGATATGTTCACTGTCTTGATGGTGGTGTTGGTTTCATGGATGTATAAATAATTCAAAATTTTATTAACTGTATACCTTAACATGTACATTTTATTATAGGTCAACAATTAAACAATAATGTTGTGTAAGTATGTCAAAACTTGTTAAATTGCAAACTTTAATATGTACAAGTTATTAAAGGTCACCTATACCTCAATATTTTCTAAGTAAGAGTTACAATGAGCACTAGTGTAAGATCTGTTTCTAATAATAACATATTCAATAATGCATTGATCCCAATGAAATTGATTTTAAAGTTTATAACCTTCTGTGAAAAAGTGCTTTAACAATTTTTTGTAAGTTAGCCCTAGCTTAAAACACAGTTCAATTGGTTAATAAATTTGCTAAACATTTTTGATTTTTAAGATTTAAATGATTCTATTTGCATAAGTCTTCCTACACACCAGTTACAACCACAAACACAGCAAATGCCCATCTATGGATAGTGCTGGGAAATGTGTCCTGTAGTGAAGCTGTAATTCCTGGCAGTAAATCCTATCCATTTTTATATCCCGGGGCCACCCTTCTCTGGAGCTCCGGCCTGTGAGAGGCAGGTACAAGAGCCAGCAGCCCAGTGCCAAGCTTAATTATTTATTCAAGTATATTCCTTTAATATGGGACATTTAGTTCCCTTTACTATTTCTCCTGAAAGCAAGTAAGAATGGCCCATTTTAAACCACTCATAAAATAAGCAAAAAAACAACAAAAAAAACCAAAAAACAAAACAAAAAAAGCAACTATGTTCGCTTTTCCTTTGTTCTTTATTCCCTCCAAAACTCACCTAAAAATGAAAGAGCTCTGTTTGATATTAAAAGGTCGATGCACACAGATTTATTTTCTTAAAATCTGGCATCTTGATGAAAAACTGCCAATGTACAGACTGTATAAGTGAAGGACAAAAAAATACACCTTAAAAAGATTAATTTTCATTCGTGGTATGTACAAGTATTTTAAAAAGGATCTTTGCCACATGAATTCATGGGAGAAAGTTTTATCTGAGATGTGATCCTTTTAATCTTAAAAAGAGGATGACAGAGACTTTTGTAAAAATCTATCAATAACTACTGAATGAATTTGAAAGGACTGGGAGAGTCTAGGTCTCCTTAATTTTGAAACTTACCTAGGCCTTTATGTCATCGCAGTAGGGCCATGCATCTGCCGGAGAAATGCTCTCACACACTACTGGGCTTGCTGTAGGAGGAGCCAAGCATGATTTAGCAGAACTTCTTTGCAGATTACTGGAAGCCTGTGTGTTTCTCCTGCTCTGGCTTGTGCCAGGATAAACCAAGCACCATTTAATAGAGCTGGTGGTTTTCTTGTCCTTTCCTGTTTGGAGAAGGATATTGACAGTAGCGCACACCAGGTCACTGACTCATGGTGGGTGGAAACTGCCGCAGTGCAGAGCAAAGGACCTAACCCACTCTGTACACTTCATGTTCCCCATAGTTGTGATGAAATACCCCCACAACATCCAAAATTATTCTTAAAATTTCTGAGAAATCACAGTAGGGTGAAGGTAAACATCACCAGTGATTGTGAATATCATGGACCCCATCCATACCCTATCCCCCAACAGGATGTGAAAATAAAAGTACTTTATTTAGGTGTTATCTTTCCAAAAATTAGACACCAGTCTAGTCAAAAGAAAAACCAGACCAACCTAGATGGCAGGATATTCTACAGTGCACCTCAGGCCGGTATTCCTCAAGACTGTTAAGGTTGTGAATAATAAGGAAATTGTCATAGACCAAAGGAAATGGGAGACATGAGAGTGAGGTGTAATGTGGCCCCTGGAACAAATCCGGGAAGAGAAAGAGCCTGTTAATTAAAACAAAACAAACAAACCAACAACAACAACAACAACAACAAAAAAAACTCTGATGAAATCTAAATAAAGTCTGGAGTTTAAATGATAGTAAATACCAATGGCAGGTTCTTAACTGTGAAAAATGTACCAAGGTATTTTAAGACATTATCAATGGGGGAACCTGGATGGAGGTTGTAAAAGAACTCTGTAGTATCTTTGCCATTTTTCTGTCAATCTAGCATTACACTACAACAAAAAGGTTATCTAAAAAGCTCAAAAATAATTCTGAGGAAGGATGTTTGTAGCTTGCTGAAATTGAATTGTTTACAAAGAGAATTTATAGCTGACAAAGATGATGGTTGAATAAATGAAATAAAGTTATCTAAGCAATGATGTTCTTAAATCTTTGCTTTTTTGCTCTGAATTTCATTGTTCCCTTCCAAAAAAAGTCAGAAAAGCATGTAAAATTAACAAGTAATTCAAGTTAAAAATATCTTTAGAAAAATAAAAGTCTCTTGCATCTATGTAGGGCTGGACAATGGAAAAGATACCATTTGAGAGTTTTTTTTCTGTGCTCTTGTGCAAACATACATACAGTGTAACACACAGCATATAATTACTGTTTATACATATGTCCCTACCATTACACCTTAATTTCCTTGTGCAGAAGTATTCTATAGGTTGAAAAATAGTTTGGGGAATCATTAGATTTAAATATAAATAAATCCAGGGGCACCTGGGTGTCTCAGTGGTTAAGCTTCTGCCTTTGGCTCAGGGTGTGATCCCAGAGTCCAGGGATCAAGTACCGCATTGGGTTCCCTTCTGGGACCCTGCTTCTCCCTCTATGTCTCTCATAAATAAATAAATAAAATATTAAAAATTAATAATAAATAAATATTCATAAAAAAGAATTGACACTGGGTTTCAAATATGTGGGCAGTTAGAAAGAAGAAGTCTTGCAATCTGAGATGAAATTAGAGACATTGGTCTACCTATTGTATATCTTAAGAGAGCTGTAGAGAAGAGTTCCAGTGTAAAGTCAGCAGTATTTTGCCTGCGGGAGGCAGCTGTGTGGCCTTATCCATTAAGACCCAGAACTCAGCTGGGTTTTTGCTTAGGAGGAAATGCAGCTACTTTGTGGCTACACAGACACAACATTCTTTACCATTTAAAGGATGCTCAGGAGGCTTTCAGCGGAGGTGGTTTATCATTAGCATTAGTAATCCTTAATGCATGCCTGCTAACTCCCCGAAATAGTTGAAGAGCTCATACTATCTCCAAAGGCCTATGTGAAATGTTTAAGACCACATTTTAGATTCAGACCAATCTAGGTTCAAATTTCAGTATGTACTGGCTACATGACCTTGGGGCTGGGAGGGTTATTTGCACGGGAAGCTGGGTCTAGCATACAGTGGTACTCAATAAAAATAACACTTCCATGGCAATCACTGGAGAATTAGGGCAAAGTTCTCAATTTTTGATGACTCAGAAATCCCAAGGAAATTTGAAAAAGAAGACAAGATAGGTGTAATTATTTTATTTGAATGATTATTCTAAAATTACTTTCATTGGTCACCGTAATAGTGTAATGATCATTCAGCCCCCTGCCTTCATTTCCCCACTGGAAAGCTGATACCATGAGGGGTCACTGAGAGGCTTTCCCAGCATGGCATGGTGACTGCATGTAAGAGGAGGCATTAGGACTTAGTCTCCCAGCCTCTGTTGTAGAACTCCTGATACATGGCACCAACTCCCAAAGCCCGGATAGATGGTAGCAGAGCAGCTTTCTACTTTAAACAGTCCATTAGAACACAGAACCCTTAAAAAAAGATTAAAAATACAATCTTTTTAATCTATGGGCCACTATCAGTGTACCTGAGAGCAGCATTCTGGACCTGAAGTGCCTAAAATTTTGTACAGGGCCACTGACTGTAATGGCCTCAAGAGGCTGATCTCTTGACTTTGTCTATCTAGGCCAACTATTTTTATAAAATTTATTAGTGAGCAATGATTCTGCATCATCATATTCAGTAAAGTGGGGGAAAAATGTTCACCCAGTTCATTCCAAGATTAAGACTGCATTCCCTCCTCCCCAGACGGAAAAAAAAATCTGATATCTGTATACTTGTTAGTTTATGAAAGGTCTTCTCTGGGGGAGGGAGCAAAATAACTGGCCAACTTTTATTCTCTTCTTTTAATGCCTTTCCTACTAAGTGTGTGTATGTGTGTATATGTGTGCATGTGTGTTCATTCACATGCATGTCAAGATTCTCTTTTCAACATTGCAGTAGGTATTTGGGGACTAAAATAGAAGGGAAAAATCTCCAACCCCTATGAACTAAAAACCTCATAAAGAAACACATATGTCCACAAAAAGTTTTGTTCAAACATGTTTATAGCACTTTATTGATAATAGCCTTGAATTGGAAATTTTCAGGTGTCTGTCAATAGACTATATAAACTGTGACATATCATATTCTTATAACAGAATATTACTCAGCAACAAAAGGACAAATCACTGGTATACAGAGAAGAATAGATGAATCTTAAAAACTGTGAGGAGAGGGCAGCCCAGGTGGCTCAGTGGTTTAGCGCCGCCTTCAGTCCAGGGCATGATCCTGGAGACCCAGCATCAAGTCCCACGTCGGGCTCCCTGCATGGAGCCTGCTTCTCCTTCTGCCTGTGTCTCTGCCTCTCTCTCTCTCTCTCTCTCTCTCTCTGTGTCTCTCATGAATTAAAACAAAACAAAACAAAAAACTGTGAGGAGAAAAAAAAAAAACCTTTACACAACAGAGTACAAATATGATGCCTCTTTATTTGAAGTTCTAGAATAAGTAGAATGAATCTGTGATGAACAAACTGTCAGAACTGAGTAGCCTGTGTGTGTGTGTGTGTGTGTGTGCAAAACAGGGAAGCATTGACTGGGGAGAGACAGGAAGTAAGTATGGAAGGTAAAGAAAGTGTCCTATATCTTGGTTGCCCAGATGTACTTATTAATCAAACCTCAGTGAATTTACACTTGAGATTTGTATACTTGAATGTACATAAAATTTATATTGAAAGAAAAGAATCTAGTTAAAGTGAAAAGAACTCTAATTAAAAGTTGCATGGTGGGGTGGGGGAGTGTAGGGGAAGAGTAAAAATACCTGCAGTTTATTTTGAAATGCGTCCAAACTTTAACATATTGGTAGATATATAGAGACACAAAGTTGTATAGATAACTAAGAGAATGTCTAGTGGTAGGTATACAGATTTTCATGGTAAGTTTTACAGGTTTGTTGTATGTTTGAAATTTTTCATAATAAAATGTTGCAAAAACCCAATGAATTTAAGGAATTTACATGGAATGAGCCTTATCATCATCATCACTATCATCACTATTATATCCAAATATTCAATTCATAGGGATTCTACTTTGGCTCAGGCACATTCAAAATATTTATGACCCAAAAATGAATCTCGGGGTGTAGAGAGTATTTCTTCTTTTAAAAAAATTATTTATTTATTCATGAGAGACACAGAGAGACGGAGAGCCAGAGACAGAGGCAGAGGGAGAAGCAGGTTCCATGCAGGGAGCCCAATGTGGGATTCAATCCCAGGACCCCGGGATTACACCCTGAGCCAAAGGCAGACACTTTAACCGCTGAGCCACTCAGGTGTCCCAATATCTCTAATTCACATAGAAGGGAAATTGATCTGCTTCAAGTCACCAGCTAATAAATGGCTGACCTAGAGCTTATATCTTATGCCAGATTTGTTGTATTTGTTTCTTTGCTTATTGCTTTTGCTCTCAATAGGACTGTCCTACTTCCCCAGCATGGGTCAAAAAACAACTGAAATATAGTGCATGCTTCTACAGACTCAAGTTTGGAGTCTTGTTGTTCTGATTATAGGTTACATTGGGTAAATAGAAAAAGAAATAATCAACTTGAATAATAATTCCATGGAGACATATGGATAATTTAGGACACAGAGCTAATTTGAAGTGGAAATTCACATGACTGATGTTGTTTATTCTGCAAATTGCTCTCAAAGTATGAAGTCAACCATAGGACAGGAGCTACTGGGCTAAGTTTGAGATGGACAGGAAGACTGTTCGTCAAAGATAATTAGGATATCTTGGAATTACCCACCTGACTACAGGAATAGAGACCCTGCCACTTTTATAGAAACCTTTGATGATACATTTGCCCCTTTGTTAGGCTGGCAGATAAAAGATGTGTAAGGGTGCTTTGGATCATGAGTCATATCTTTGATTGCTTGCCAGTTATCTTGGAAGGCAAATTTGCTCAGTGACTTCATGCTTGGTGGCTTCATTTCCCAATTGCTTTAGGTTCTATGAACCTAGAATGCAATGAGTTATTGTCCAAGTGTCTTGAGGAAAAATCAGCATATACCTGGGATAGCTCAAAGAGAATGAGGAGCAGTGTCCTGACCTAGAAATTTTGCTAAGTGTCACTGGGACCTGGAAATTTGCTCAGTTAATATTAAAAAGGCCAATACTCAGAGTGGTGAGTACTGTGAAGTCTTAAATATCATTCCTACTTGTGCAAAGACACTATTTGGTACTGAGGCAGAGACTGATTAAGACTCAAGCACTGGGACACCTGGGTGGCTCAGCAGTTGAGCATCTGCCTTTGGTTCAACGTGTGATCCCAGGGTCCGGGATCAAGTCCCACATCGGGCTCCTTGTGAGGAGCCTGCTTCTCCCTCTGCCTGTGTCTCTGCCTCTCTCTGTGTGTCTCTCCTGAATAAATAAATAAAATCTTAAAAAAAAAAAAGACTCAGGCACTGGACTCATAACGGTTATACTTAATGCAAGTAGACTATTCCCCAGAATAAGATGGCATAGGTGGTCTCAGATGCTGCTTCTTTGCATTCAGCTAGAATTGGATCAACTCAGTGAATCAACACTGTTGATGTCATGGTCTTGAGCCCTCTGCCTGCATGCTGATGACATTGTAAGAGGGCCAGACCTCCTTATCAGAGCTGCCAGCAAGATATTTATTGTAACCAAATTGAAAATAATAGCAGTAATACAGTGAATTTTTTGGGTAGAAATACTCAGAACCTTTGATCTGGTCCAATCTCTTTTCAGGAAATTGACAGCCTGAAAAATGACACTATAATTTGATGAAGAATGAAGTTATGAACTCAGATATCCTGAGTCCTAGTATATTTCTCTATAATTAAGATATTTTTTAGGGGTGACTGGGTGGCTCAGTCAGTTAAGCACCTGCCTTCAGCTCAGGTCATGATATCAGGGTCCTGGGATAGAGCCCCATGTGTGGGGGGGGGTTCCTCACTCAGCGGGGAGTCTGCTACTCCCTCATCCTCTACTCCTCCCACTGCTTGTGCTTTCTTTCTCTCTCTCTCAAATAAATAAGATCTTTAAAATAATATTTTTTATTTATGTTTCTTTTTTCATATGGAATACATGCTATGCAAGTCACCAAGGGGTTTTGTTTGAGATTGAATCATTTTATCTATAGGATGTGACATCAGCTTCTGGTCATGATGAAACAAAAGAAACTATATTTACCCTCCCCCAGCTAAAAAAACAAAACAAAAAATAACCTATATATATAAAACAGTGTTTTTTGGGTATTAGACAACAGTGCCACACTACAATCCCAGAGAAAAGGGGTATAAATGTGTAGGATTTGTGATGGTTCCAGCTTACTCTCTGGAGAATTTCCAGTCCATGGCCTGGGGATGGGGAGACCCAGCAAAGCCTGATGACTTCTCTTATTCAAGGAAAGATTAAGGAAGCCAAGGTAGCCATAATTTGTGTGTGCTGAAGGGGCAGTATACAGAGGAAAGACCTATAGAGAGAGATAGAAGGAGAGGAGAGTGTACCAGGAAACTGACAAGATCAGGAAAGAACCACCAGAAGAAGCAGGTGGAATGAAGTTCATACAGAGCCAGAAATAGTTCAAGTTTCCACAAGACAATAAGGAAAGATTTCCTAATACAAGGGTTAGAATCCTTGGAGGGTTTAATCCCAGATGAGCGATCATTCTGTATCAACCCAACAAAGCTTAAGAACAACCCTCAAGAGAATCAAACTATTTCCAAGCAAACTTAAATGCATTGCAGAAAAAAGCCCCTAGATATTTAAAGGAATAATCATTTTAAAAAATTCAACATAGAATTTACTTTATATGGCATTTAATCAAGATTTACAAGGCAGGCAGGGAAGTAGGAAAAAAGATCCATGATAGATAGAAAAATTAATAAATAGAAAAAAAACAGAAGCAAAACAAATGATAAGACTTAGTAGACAAGGAAGATAAATAATATTATCAATATACTCTCTACATTTAACAAAGAAGAGAGAATGAGTAGATAAGAAAAATAAAAGATATTCAAAGAACCAATATGAAGATTTTCAAAACGAAAAATGTCTGTTAAAAAACATATTGGATAGAATTAACAGCAGATAAATATTGCAGGGAAAAATTAATTAACCTGACCATATAGAAATAGAAACTCTTCAAAATGAAAAACAAACACAATAGAAGCCTAGAGAGAGAAAAAATGAGCAGAGCATTTGTGAGCTCTGGGACATTACGTGGTGCCACACACACACACACACACGCACACACACATTGTGTGTCTATTATTATATATGTATCCTATATACGAGTATATTAGGTATAAACATCCATAGTGTTCAAAAATGAGGGGTGCCTGGGTGACTCAGTGATTGAGCATCTGCCTTCAGCCCAGGGCGTGATCCTGGGATCCTGGAATCAAATCCCACATCGGGCTCCCTGCATGGAGCCTGCTTCTCCCTCTGCCTATGTCTCTGCCTCTCTCTCATGAATAAATAAATAAAATCTTTTTTTTTTAATGAAAAAGTGGGGTCATAATATTAGAAGAAATGATGATTGAAATTTTTTTTTATCATAGCCAAATTCAATGAGAACCATAAACTTGCAGGTTCAAGAATCCTAAACATATTTTCGTCACACATTTATTGTGTGTGGCAACTAGGCACAGTAGGCAGTCTCTAAATTTATACTCCTGGTCTCACGGTGTTCATGTTCTTGTGTGATCCCCTCGCCCTGCGTATGTGATGAATTTGTTGGTTATCTAATAAATAGAATATGGAAGAAATGAGAAGATGTCATTTCCAAGATTGAGTTACAAAAAGATCGTGGCTCCATCTTGGTCTCTTTCTTTCTCTCTTTGGTCACCAGTAGCCATAATAACATGGGGACACATAGGCCACCTGTGGAGTAGCCTATATGGTGAGGAAATATGGTCTTCCAATAACTGTTTGAGTGAGTTCTGAAGCACATTCACCAGCCCATTTAAGCCTTGAGATGACTACAACCTCATGAGGGATGCTGAGCCAGAAACATCCATCCTAGCCACAACTGGGTTCCTGCCCCATAGAAACTCTGAGATCATAAATTCTTGTTGCTTTGAACCATTTGGTTTTTAAATAATTTGTTACATATCAATAGGTAATTAACACATTGAGTATATGTATGAATCTAAAATCAAATTTTAGTATTCCATAGTTTATCCTTGAATTGAGGTTTTCCAGAAATATTCACAAAACAAATGAATGTATGAAAGATAAGGCAGGTACCCAAATCACTGTGCCCTAAAGACAAAAGCAAAGTTCTTGATTAAAGAACATAAGATTGGTAAGGATATTACTGTGAGAGTTCTTAGGAGGAGGGATTGTTTCTGGTTGAGAAAAGAGAGCATTCTTTCAGTAAGACTTGGACCCTAAGGGGACAGAATTTGATTACATTTTGCTGACAACAAATCTAGGCACTTGGAGTAAGAGATTCAGTTGGAAGGGAAACCAAGAGACATGTATGGGAAACCATGAACAGAATGGAGCATGAGGAAACAAGAGAAAAATATTGATGGAATAAAAGCTACTCTTTGTAAGTAGATCATCATAACTTCTCTTTTGGGCTCATGTTATAGAGATACTGCATATTAACACAAAATATTAATTCTTGCAATTAACCTCTACCTTAATACCTTCCTAAATCACATTGAGTGTATGGTATCTACCTGAGTTGAATTTCCAAGCATGAGCTAATGAGCTTTTTTATTCTCAGAGAATAATAGTCAGATAAGGCACAATGGTAAACTACTAATCTCATCATGAAGCAGAGCTTTTCTGTGTTTCAAAAAGCTGCAGTAACAGCTACACCTTGAGAGAGGTGTGATCACAAGGAAGAAAAATCCATTTTCTTTTCTAACTTACACCTACACGTAGAATGAACTTTGATTATATTGGGCCCGTTTGACTTATTGTCTATGTTATTTATCGTCACACTTTTTCTTGTCCTGATGGTTTATAGCAGTTTTTCCTCACCAATTTAAATTCTAGCTTGCTTCTTCATACTGTTCATTGATCACCTGCTTTCTCATTATTAATTTCTGCCCTTTAGAGTCCAGGCACATTTTTCATGGTGTTAATTCCATCCTTTATTCTTCTACCATGTTTCATCGTTAAGTGACCATGGAAGCTTTTAGTTTGTTGGGGACGCAAGCTTCCTTGAGCATACCTTGCTAAAATGTGTGCTTCAGAGCTCTACATTGAGCAGGAAACAGCACAATGACCCCACAGGCATTTTAAAGATTTTATGTATGTATGTATGTATGTATGTATGTATGTATGTATGTATGTATTTGACAGAGAGAGAGTGCATGTACAGGTAGTGGGGAGTAAGAGAGGGAAAAAGTCTCAAGCAGACTGCCACTGAACTGGAAGCCTGACTTGGGGCAAGATCTCCCAACACTGAGACCAGGAAATAGCAGAAACCAAGAATTGTATGCTTAACTGACTGGGCCACCCAGGTGCCCTCCACCCCCAACCTCACACAGGCATTTTAAATGCTGGTCCTCTGAGCCTACTCCTTCTGACTTTAACTTAACAAAATTGACATTTATGCTATATACCAAATTATAGTTTGTTCAGGTGAAATCACATGATGTTAGGACTGGCTTGGTTCTTAAGAGAAGTGATTAGTTTTTGAGGAAGAAAGATAGAGCCTATAAGCAATGAGGCATTATAGACACAAAACTTAACAAAGGCCCAGAATGTTGTAATCTCTTCATACTGTTCATTGTATAGGCATATAGCTTGGATTCCTGCCTTAGTTTTACAGAATTCCTGAGCATGTCTTACAATGAATGTGTGTGGTAAATATCATACTCAGTTTGATATATAAGGCTGGGATTTTCACATGAGAGTTACTGAAGTGGATCCCCTTTGCAAATTCATCCAGCAGGGTCCAGTTTCACCAAAACCCACCAGGAATAAGGAGATAGGTCACAAACTCATTTGGAGGGTAGGTGCAAAGATCATTGTAAAAAGTTCAAAAGTATAGCCAATTTCTCTGACATTGAGAGAATTAGCTTGGAGACTCTCTTTCCTTTATGTTCTAAAATACAGTTTGGGGGCAGCCCCGGTGGCGCAGCGGTTTAGTGCTGTCTGCAGCCCAGGGCGTGATCCTGGAGATCCTGGATAGAGTCCCACGTCAGGCTCTCTGCATGGAGCCTGCTTCTCCCTCTGCCTGTGTCTCTGCCTCTCTCTCTCTCTCTCTGTGTCTCTATGAGTAAATAAATAAAATATTTTTTAAAAAATATAGTTTGGGGGTACCTAGGTGGCTCAGTTGGTTAAGCATCTGTCTTCAGCTCAGGTTATGACCCCAGAGTCTTGGGAACAGCAAAGGTTTGGGCTCCCTGCTCAGTGGGGAGTCTGCTTCTCCTTCTCCCTCTACCCCTTCTCCTGTTTGTGTTCTCTTTCTCTCTCTCAATTAAATAAATAAAATCTTTATATATATATATATATATTTATTTTCATTGAAAAGATTTTTATCTTTTACATTCTTTATTTTAAAATCAGCCTAATAGGAAGTTCAAACTTAGAAGCAAAGTTATTTTTTTAAGAGTAAGCCCTTAACAGAATGTATAATTTTTGAATATAGTTAGGTGTTCCCTAATAAGAAAAAAAAGTTGAGCACATATATAATGGAACTTAAGAAATTCATTTAGTGTTAAAGTCAAATTTCTTACTATTTTATTCTTTATTTTGAGCCCAGATTTTCTCGGAACGATACAATAGTCACTATAAATATGACCTAAAAAAATCAGTAAAGCAGGTAATTGTTTACCTAGTCAGCTTGAAAATATTATTCTTATGCACTTAATAAAGTCCCATGTATTTCCTGACTACTTTTCCATCCACTAATTAGTGATTCTGTATTTTCTTTGTAGGTCATCATTACAGCCATTAACTAGAGGCTGGATAAATAAAAACCTATCCAAATTATATATCCCAGCACTCACAAACATAGCCTGGAGACTTCGAGTCCAAAATTTGTTAATGCCCTCAACGAAAAGTATTAATATTTCTTTCTATGTATCTGTATTTTATTTTTTCTGATTACTTGAGTAAACAATCGTGGAAATATTGGTAGACAGGTCTTGCTTCATTTCCTGAATGGTCTCCTGCCGGTTGAGAGTGTGTTCCATGCAGTGGTGTGTGCTAAGATTCACTCATGAGGATCTCCTCTCTCAGCTCTTGGGCCTGTCATTGTGTCTACTAATTCCCTGTGTATTTTCTCCCTGGGCTCTTGCACCTGACTCTCTACTTGGAGGACCCTATAGGTGCTGCTACTAGACTCTCATTCTTCTCACATGCTATTGTGCTTATTTGTTTCAATGGTTTTCCTCTTCAACAAACTGTGAGCCCAGGAGCATGAGCAGGAGCAATCATATCTTATTTATATAGATCCATAGTGTTTACCTTGGAGCTTGACACATCCTTAGTCAGGGGTTATGAACAGTCACGTGACCTCTAGCCACCTGCATTACCTGGCCAACACAGAGTTAATAAATGAACTTGAATCCTTTAGGTGGGCCTGACCTCTGCAGTTTGTGAAAGTCTCTATTTTTTTTTTTGGATGTGCCCAGTCACACATTTATTTCACCAGCCTGGCTCCTGTGAGCATCCTTGTTTGTGGCCCTCATGGTAGCTACTCAAACTATGTAAGTTATGTAGGCGAATGTGTCAATGAATGTACATCTAAAATTATTATTCGAATAATCTGGCCCTGAAAATTCCTTTGGTTCCATCTCAGACTTACAACAGGAAAGGTGAAAAAAATATGACTTTGTTACACAATGTACAAAAAAGCACTGCAGAGGTAGGACACTCTGAGCATTTTAGTAGTCAAATTAGAGAGGAAAACCAACTGGGTGGTGCTATTTGTAGAATTCAGGGGATGCAAATAAACCAAGTGTGTGGAAAAGCCTAGGTTTGCATTCCGGAGATGACTGACAACTTCTACCTTGGATCATCTTAAAATAAGAACCAGGATTTTTTTCTTTTTAAGATTTTATTTATCCATTCATGAGAGACACAGAGAGAGAGAGGCAGACACAAGCAGAGGGAAAAGCAGGCTCTCTGCAAGGTGCCTGATGCGAGGCTCCATCCTGGACCCAGGGATCATGCCCTGAGCTGAAGACAGATGCTCAACTGCTGAGCAACCCAGGAGTCCCAAGCACCAGGATTTTAAGAACAATTACCTTGGCCAACATTCCAAGTGCAAATTCAACAACACATTTCTCAAGACTGATTCTAAGGTCCTCCAAACTAGGGCCAATGACAGTATACTAGAGAACAATCCAACAAAGTGATTCTGTGTGGGGCCGGAGCAGTGCTGTACTGTATGAAATGATCTCTTGGTCTGATTTAAACCGGGGGAAAGCTTAAGCAATGAGCTCACTGGATGGAATTTGCATCACCAGACATAAAAATGTCGGTGTCGAGGGAGTAATCTTGAAGCAAAGATAAGCTTCACCTGAAAAAGAAAATTTGGGTCTGTTTTAATTATCTGATAAATGGGGGACTATGGCTCTAAGATTTACCCTACTATGTCTCCAATAATTTTAACTTTCTAAAAGCAACTATTACCAGATATTCATCTTGGCCATAAAAATTCTCCCCCTTGAAAACTATAATTTCTATGAAAATGTAACTTTGAGCAACTTATTACTTGTGAACATTTCCAGCTAATTAGCTTTGTTAAAAATATGTCTGGGTATTTGAAATAATTTTTTACATAGGCTTATCATTGATAAGACAATTAAATGTTGATGTCGGTTGGTTTCAAAGAAAGATTTTATAATATGTCTTCCTCTGAGTAATTAAAAAGTAAGACTCCTTTTCTGTTAGGACCACTCCTTTGTTTAAGAAACTGAAACCTGGGGATCCCTGGATGGGTCAGCAGTTCAGTGCCTGCCTTCGGCCCAGGGCGTGGTCCTGGAGTCCCGGGATCGAGTCCCACGTCGGGCTCCCTACATGGAGCCTGCCTCTCTCTGTTTCTCATGAATATATAAAAAAGTCTTTAAAAAAATAAGAAACTGAAACCCTACCAACCACTGTTTTCCCCCCCCTTTTCTTTTCTTACCAACTGCAGGAAAATATGTAGCTAGTTAAGTGGCAGAACTAAGTCTGGAGTGAGTCACCAAGTGTGGTCTCTCTACACCTGTCACTATTAAAAGGGGATATGTTTTCTATAAACTGTCATGACAATTATATGATAGGAAGAAACCAAACAGAAATACAAAAACAAAGATGATCTGAACTAACAATAAAAGGGATGCCATTTTCTCAAGGCCATGTGGCAAAGTGCATATGCTTCCTTCTGGCACAGTCTAAACACCTGCCACTTGGATAGTAGATTACATTTTGCCTTAACCATGATGTAGATTTCACCTCCTGGAAGGTCTAGGTCTAGATATTTATATTTCTATTGTTTTTCTACTTCAGCTTTTCTTTTGGCTCAGAAATGACAAGAAGCACCAATGCAGGAAAATGTGAGTGATGCTAGGTATGAAGCTTTTATGTCATTGTTAGCAGATAGTGCAAACCTTTTTCTTAGTCATTCAAGGAATTCGTACTCCTAAGATGAGCTCTGAGTCCTCCAAATAGAGCTGGACTGGACTGACCACATGGCCAGCTCTGGTGGAATGGTATAAGGAGTCCTGTTGTGATTCCCCGGGAGCAGAGAAGAGTTGGGGCTTTAGATCCTGTGCTTTTACAGACAGGATCCTCTCTTTTAGAAAAAGCTCTTTTAACTCCATGGGCAGAGATTCTCGGCAACTCTGAACTTGTCCTATTTAAATTACTGTTGCTCATCAAACAGGCACAGTGACATTGCTAACATACCTCCACTGCAGCACTTCTGAAATATGACAGGCAGCATCAGCTGTGGTGGCAAAGGAGCACATGGGATCTGTAGAAGACACATCTTCCATTCAAAATGGAAAAGAAAGGTGAAATTATTACATCACCATGCAGCCAAGCATATGCTGTCTAGCATCTAAAAGCAATTAGATGCTTTTCCCTTCCTTGCTTTGACCTTCCTGAATGGTCTCCTGCCAGTTGAGAGTGTGTTAGGCACTCTCAGGTAGGCACTCTAATCTAAATGTGGACTGTGAGAAATCCCCACCTCAAAGATCATATCCACAATCGAGTTGTTTTTTTTCAGAGGCTACGTATCTTGATGTTCATGTGAATTAAGAAGGCAAAAACAGAGTAATGGGGAGATTTTGATTTTTTTTTTTTTAAAGTAACAATTCCGGGATCCCTGGGTGGCGCAGCGGTTTAGCACTTGCCTTTGGCCCAGGGCGCGATCCTGGAGACCCGGGATCGAATCCCACGTCAGGCTCCCGGTGCATGGAGCCTGCTTCTCCCTCTGCCTATGTCTCTGCCTCTCTCTCTCTCTCACTGTGACTATCATAAATAAATAAAATAAAATAAAAAATTTAAAAAGTAACAATTCTAACAGCATGGACTGTGCCTATAAACTCGGTCCAAAACTTATTTACATCAAGAAATTCAATGTTAGGGCAGCCCTGGTGGCTCAGTGGTTTGGAGCCGCCTTCAGTCCAGGGAGTGATCCTGGGCACCCGGGATCAAGTCCCACATCGGGCTCCCTGCATGGACCCGCTTCTCCCTCTGCCTGTGTCTCTGCCTCTCTCTGTGTCTCTCGTGAATAAATAAGTAAAAACTAACTAACTAACTAACTAACTAACTAACTAACTAACTAAATAAATAAATAAATAAATAAATTCAATGTTAAAACAGCGTATTGAAAATTTAACCAGCTAAATACATGAGTCCAGCTGCTGTCCTAAGTGCTTCTAGTGGTTACATAGTGAAGTTAAGTTGGTCAAAGCAATGATGTTATTTCCTGGATGGAACATGCTAGAAAGACGCAGGTGATATATTTGGACAAGTAAAACACACACACACATACACACAAACCTTCAAGGAAGCTTTACAGAGGAAGGGATTGTGGTGAGAGATGAGGAGGTGTGACCTTAGATTTCTGTCTCTTTAGATGTTTCACTTTCTGCAGCATTTAATGATTGAAAATGCTGTTAGTCATTTTTTTTCAACTTGTGGTTGGGCTTTAGGAACCACAGAACAGGAACCCCATTGTGGCGGGAGTTGGATGTAAAAACCTTTTTTGTGTGTGGGTTCAGTTACTATTTTAATTCTGTTGTATTAAGTGGCAGTTGGCTTCCAAGATACGGTTGTTATTTCTCCTATTTACTGATCTTTCCCTCCTTCGTGTATCTTTTATTTTCCCTCTGGTTTCCTTCCTTCTCTAAGGCTAGAAATGCAGCCTGCAGGGAGACCCCAGTGGAAAAAGTCTAAATTTGCCATAGGCCTCAGGTAACTCTGCTTTGACGCTGCTTGTTTCATAATCGTCAGCCGTGTTATTTCATGGTTCTTTATTATTTTTTAAAGGTCTTATTTATTTTTTTATTCATGAGGGACCCAGAGAGGACAGAGGCAGAGACATAGGCAGAGGGAGAAGCAGGCTCCCTGCAGGGAGCCTGTTGCGGGACTTGATCCCAGGATCTTGGGATCACAGCCTGAGCCAAAGGCAGATGCTCAACCGCTGAGCCACCCTGGTGCCCCAGTTTCTTGGTTCTGAGGCTCATTTTCCTCATCTTAAACCATGGATATTATAAACTGTTTCACAGGTTTGTGAAAATTAAATGTGATCCCGTGTTATATGCTGAACCCAGAAATCAGTGAGCGGTTTTGTTCATTTACTGGAAGCTGCTACTCTAAGTATTCTTCTCATGAAAGTGGCAGCTTTGCCTCTGCCCGAGTTCTCATGTGTTCGAAATGTTTTTTTTTTTTTTTCCTGGTCCTCTCCATTTCTTACCATATCATTATTATCATTAGCCAACGTTTAATAGGTGCGGAGCATTGGCCTAGATACCGTGGTAAGTACTTTAGGAAAAGCATTTAATTACTTCTCAGAATCTATAGGATAGATAGCTATTATTTGAATCTCAATTTCTTTTTTTTTTTTTTTTATGTATGCTATTTATTGGGCCACTTGAATCTCAACACTGGAACCAAGTAAGAAATATAATTTGGGAACAAAGGATATATGAATAAAGAGGCTCTCAGATGACTAGGGCAGACAGATCTATGTTTTGGGGATATTACAGTAGGCTGTGGCTGTGGGGGATTTTTACCTTAGTGGTTTTCTTCAGCTTACAGTGGCTTTGTACATGCCATGCATATGACTGTTTTTATTTTTATTTTTTATTTTTTTTAATTTATTTTTTATTGGTGTTCAATTTACTAACATACAGAATAACCCCCAGTGCCCGTCACCCATTCACTCCCACCCCCCGCCCTCCTCCCCTTCTACCACCCCTAGTTCGTTTCCCAGAGTTAGCAGTCTTTACGTTCTGTCTCCCTTTCTGATATTTCCCACACATTTCTTCTCCCTTCCCTTATATTCCCTTTCACTATTATTTATATTCCCCAAATGAATGAGAACATATAATGTTTGTCCTTCTCCGACTGACTTACTTCACTCAGCATAATACCCTCCAGTTCCATCCACGTTGAAGCAAATGGTGGGTATTTGTCATTTCTAATGGCTGAGTAATATTCCATTGTATACATAAACCACATCTTCTTTATCCATTCATCTTTCGTTGGACACCGAGGCTCCTTCCACAGTTTGGCTATCGTGGCCATTGCTGCTAGAAACATCGGGGTGCAGGTGTCCCGGCGTTTCATTGCATTTGTATCTTTGGGGTAAATCCCCAACAGTGCAATTGCTGGGTCGTAGGGCAGGTATATTTTTAACTGTTTGAGGAACCTCCACACAGTTTTCCAGAGTGGCTGCACCAGTTCACATTCCCACCAACAGTGTAAGAGGGTTCCCTTTTCTCCGCATCCTCTCCAACATTTGTTGTTTCCTGCCTTGTTAATTTTCCCCATTCTCACTGGTGTGAGGTGGTATCTCATTGTGGTTTTGATTTGTATTTCCCTGATGGCAAGTGATGCAGAGCATTTTCTCATATGCATGTTGGCCATGTCTATGTCTTCCTCTGTGAGATTTCTGTTCATGTCTTTTGCCCATTTCATGATTGGATTGTTTGTTTCTGTGCTGTTGAGTTTAATAAGTTCTTTATAGATCTTGGAAACTAGCCCTTTATCTGCTATGTCATTTGCAAATATCTTCTCCCATTCTGTAGGTTGTCTTTGAGTTTTGTTGACTGTATCCTTTGCTGTGCAAAAGCTTCTTATCTTGATGAAGTCCCAATAGTTCATTTTTGCTTTTGTTTCTTTTGCCTTCGTGGATGTATCTTGCAAGAAGTTACTATGGCCGAGTTCAAAGAGGGTGTTGCCTGTGTTCTTCTCTAGGATTTTGATGGAATCTTGTCTCACATTTAGATCTTTCATCCATTTTGAGTTTATCTTTGTGTATGGTGAAAGAGAGTGGTCTAGTTTCATTCTTCTGCATGTGGATGTCCAATTTTCCCAGCACCATTTATTGAATCTCAATTTCTTAAAGGCAAAGTGGAAATGCAGAGGCATTAAGTGAACTCCCGGGTTTATGCAATCAGTTGCCAAGCCAGGATTTGGTGAGGTCTTCCTGACTCGGGAGCCTATGCTCTAAGCCACCGATGACTTCCATTAAACTCTCCAGCTCCGAGGCCACCCACTCCCGCAACCGTAGGCCGCCAGGTGTGTCCCACACCCAGGTTAGCCGCTCTTACTCTTGTATCGAATTTCCACTGTTTCGTGGGGGTGGAGGAGTGTGTAGTCCTGACCTCCCGGGAGGCAGGGATCAGACCCTGCACAAGCTCCTCCTAAACCACCCAGCGCCTCGCGGGGCGGACTCCGCACGCAGCAGATACCCACCCCTCCATCGAGGGTAAAAGCAACTGAGCAGGCAGAGATCCAGGGTAAATAAAGTGCGGGAAGAGAAGAGCAGGAAGAGGAGAGGGAGGGGGAAGACAGGGAAGGCAAAAGGGCAAGTATCTGCGAACGCCTCAGTACCGGCCATCGGCCATCGGCCATCGGCGCCAGGCATCTCTGAGGGTCCCCGAGGGCGAGTGGAAATCCGGCCTCATCTTCCCAGACCAGGACCAAGGCTCCCAAACGAGGAGCTCAGCGCGGGGGGAGGGTGGGGGCGCCTGCACCCACAGTCGCGCGCACGGGGCACGGGCTTAGAGCGGGGCCTGATGCGGTGGCTGAGACGCGGGCTGCGCTCTCCCCGCCGAGCCGCCCCCCGAGTGTCGGGTCCGGCGAAGGCACAGCCCTCGGCGGCGGTCAGTGGGCAAGCCGCACGCGCCCTCCTCGCCCACTCTGAACTCCGCTCCCAGGGCCCCCGCCCGCCGGGGCACGTCCTCCACCGCCCTCTCCTCGGGAGCCGGGCACGGCCGCCGCGGAAGGCGCTCAGGGCGAGGCGGCTCTTAGGTGACGCGCGGCCGCCCCCGCCCCCGCCCCCGGGAGGCGGGGCTGGGAGCGGGGCCCCAGGGAGCCGGCGGCCGCGGCCCCGCCCCCGCCCCCGTCCCCGCCCCCGCCCCGCCGCGTCCCGGCGGCTCCTGCGCGTGCGAGCGGCGGCCGCGGCGGGCCGGCAGGGGAGGGCGGCGCGCCGGACCCTCGGCAGCCCCGCGGGGCGCACGCCGGACAGGTGAGGGCGGCGCCGGGCTCACCTGGCAGGTGCGCGCGGGAGGGGCGCGGGGGTCGCCGCCGGCCCCCCCCAGGACGGGCGTCTGCTCACCCTCGAGGTGAGGACTTTGGGGGACCCTGAGGGTTCAGGATGGGAATTCGGTGAAGCCCCTTCCCGGGAGCCGCGGGTTCAGGGATGCACAAAGGTGTGCGGGAGCCGGGTGTCCTGGAGAGCGCACGGAGGGCTGGCAGCCCGCCCCAGGAATTCTTGGCTCCTTTAGAGACACACCGTTGGTGTCCTCGGGGCGCAGTGCGGTCACCGCCACCGCCACCGCCACCGCCGGGACGTCCTCCGTAGAAGTTAGACCCTCATTTGGAATGTGATGCGCTCCCCTCGTGGAGACCTGGAGGTTCAGCTTGGGTTCCTCGCGCAGACCTGGGCGCAGCGGCACAGGAGCAGAAAGCCTTGGGATGATTGTGTAGGTGACAGAGTGTCTTGCACATTAAAGAAGAAAAACAAAAAACAAAAAAATAAACCCAAAACACCAAAACCCAATACGGGGTGATAGTGGTGGTGAACTTGAAAGGCGATTGCTTCCGCATTTGTCCATTTGTCAAGCAGATGGGGCGCTGATGGCTTTTAGAGATGGTTGGGTTTCCGGAAAGGGGTGAGAATACCTGAAGGAACTTCTGTGCGACGTCTGAGGGTGTCAGCGGTGCAGGCACTTACGTAAGTGTGGACTGGAGGTTACCTTGGCAGGGGCCACTCAGAGTTACCCAACGGCTTCCAGGTGAACCTTGGAACTTTACAAAACCTGCTTCCCAACCCACTGAATGGGCAAACAGGTCTGTGGATTATGATTTACATTAGCGTTCATTTTTCTCTTGGGTCAGCAGCATTTCAATTCAATAAATATTTGTTGTATGCCTTTTGAGGAGGAACCTCTGCGAGAGCCGGATTGGTGTGCTTGTTTGGTAGCACAGGTGTTGATACAAAGGGGGCATTCAGGGCACTCGTTCTCCACACAGGTGGGTGCTCCAAGAGAACAGTGGCACGGCGGCATCTCTTTAATCTAGGGTAAAATGCATTTAAATGCAGGGAGAATGTGTGTCTTTGAAGAGTAGCCTTCATTAGCCTAGTCTGCCATCCAAACTGACTAGGACTACAAAATCATCTTTAAAATAAAGTTATTAGGAATCCATCCTGTACCACCCACTTTATGCTGGGCACTTTATCTTGTTACATAAAATATACAAGATAGATGGCATTCCCCGTGCACAGGTGAAAATCCAGACAGGGAGGAACCCAGCAGTTTGCTCAAGGTAATTAGTAAACCTGAGAGCTAAAGCTGGATATTTCTGAGTGCAAAACCCACGTTTTTTTCACTATTCCATGGTGCTGTGAGACATACAGTGTAAATCTGGCATATTTAATGAAAAATAATTCAAATTTATATTCATAAAGCAATCCATGTCAGTACAAGTGACCGTTATGAATAAAATGAGTATTGCTTTCATTCTGTATGTGTGGCTAAACGATGAACTTGTCTGGGACAAGAAGATGAACAGCTGGTTCCAAATATAAAATTTATTGTCTTTCTTCACTTTTTTTTAAGGACCCAGTTTATCCAAGTGGGATAAATCAGTAAAACTCTCTAAGTACACATTCCTTGTGTGTAACACATTGAAGTAACAGTTAATTTTCATATTGTTCATATCCTTTAACATATTTCAGCTTGATTCCATTTCTTCCAGATGAATAGAAGCCCCTGTTGTTGCCTAGAAAGGACTTTGTGTATGTGTGTGTGAATCTATAATCATGCATGAATGTATATAACACTTATTTTAAAAGATATATCTATTTTTCCTTATATCTATCTCTAGAAGTGTAGGGTACTGCAGTACACTTATTTGGGAAGGAATCCTAATATTCTTAATTTAGCCTTTGAGTGAATGATTCATGACAACTGATTACTTCTTTAGAGTCCTGTAAACTGCAAAAGTGATTTTCAAACTATAATTATCATACTGTGAAGAGTGAGAATGAAAATAGTCCTTAGAATTTTAAATAATATTTCCTGACATGGAGAGCACTTGTTTTCTTAAACCCTTCCTTATAATTGTTAGTAATTATGAATTGAAGGGTTTCATAATTAAATTATTTTAAGATATTGAAAAAAAAAAGTGTCTTCTTTGGAGGAAGAGAGGCTTTTTGCCTGTGTTGGGAAGATCAGGTAAGATACATTCTGCGTGGGTTGTGTCTGGCACAATTTTTATCTTCTCTGTCTTCATTTGACAGTGCAATCAACAATACACCTTGAACTCCTCTAAGAGTATTTGAAATCCTGCCTAGAATGTGTTTATAGAAGCCTGCTTGGCTTGGTTAAGATTTTCTGATGAAGGGGCTGAGAGTGGTGACTTAGAGAAATTTTCAGAAAAGCCAAAGGGCCAGCGAATGTGGTATGTGTGAGATGTGAAATGGACAGATCTAGATTTTGTGACACCTGGAAGGCAAATTATTTGGGGATCCTTTTTAAGAAAAAAATAATGCAAAATTAGTGATGAAAGTGAATGCTTATTTAGAATGGAAAAAATAAATGATAATCATTTGCTAGAGGTTTCTTTCACTTTCTGCTGAGATCTTTTTTGGGCAGTTTACCAGAAATGCTTACATAAAAATGCTTCCTGATTGCAACCCTCTCTCCCTGAGAACACTCAGCATCTCCTAGCAGCTTGCGGCACTTGTACGGGCCTCTGCGAGCGAGAGACTGGAAGCTGAAGCTTCATAGCCTTCAAAGAGTAAGAGGACTGGTTGTGATTGGAGGCAAAAAACTCATGGTTCGCTGAGCAGAGTAGAGGCTGGTGGTTGGAGTGGGAGGGATACTCGGCTTATCGGGGACTCAGGACATTTCATATCTAGTGAGCAGTCCTGAGGGGAAGGCCCAGAACTGGCTTCTGGAACCTTTTACTTTGCTTGGCTCTCCAGGGATGCCTTTGGCTATTGGCTCTCCCAGTCGTCATTTGTGGAGGGTTTTCTTTTTCTTTTTCTAAGATTTTATTTATTTATTCATGAGAGGCACAGAAAGAGAGAGAGAGAGAGACACAGGCAGAGGGAAAAGCAGGCTTCTTGCAGGGAGTCTGATGAGGGACTCAATCCCAGGACTACAGGATCACGCCCTGAGCCAAAGGCAGACACCTAATCACCGAGCCACCCAGGCGTCCCATGGAGGGTTTTCTATGTCCCAGGCACTGACTATGGTGAGGTCCTATTTGCCAGGGAGCTCCTAGCCTCATGGAGCTGATTTTGTGATGGCACAATGGTGTCCTAGGTGCTGGCCTGGAGCCTGGAGAGCTCCTGATTGCTTGGGCTGAGTTTGGAATTATTGATGGAGTAACCAAGATGTAAGAATTCAGGGAGGGCCTTCTAGGCATGTGGAAGGCTCTAGAAAGCAGAGGTTTGGACCCACACACAATCTCCTCCAGGGATGCAGTGAGGCCCCTTAGTCTGTGCTTCTTCCAGACCAGCTGAATCCACACAGCTGGTTTTAAATGCAGGTTCTCAGCCCTCATCCCAGACACTCTGAATCAGAAGCTCTGTGTCTGAAGCAGAGCAGACGGGCATTTTAAGAAGCCCTCCTGCTGATTGCCATGTGTGCTAAAGTTTGAGAACCGCTGCTCTTCATTTTTCAGAGAACCGGTAGGGCCTAGAATCCCCTGTGGCAATGCTAAGAGGGGAGCAGGATTCGTACTAATGCTAATATATTATGACTGTGATATGAGTATCGTGATCACTGATATTTTTTGAGCACTCAGATTATACTCAGATGTTGTGCTAAGCAATAGGCACTCTTGGGGACGCTTGGGTGGCTCACTGGTTGAGTGTCTGCCTTTGGCTCAGGTCCTGATCTTAGGGTCCTGGGATTGAGTCCTGCATCGGGCTCCCTGCAGGGAGCCTGCTTCTCCCTCGGCCTGTATCTCTGCCTCTCTGCCTCTCTGTGTCTCTCGTGAATAAATAAATAAATAAATAAAATCTTAAAAAAAAAAAAAGGCACTCTTTTAATCACAAATGCAACCCCACAATGCTGGGCTGTTGTCACTTCCATTTAATGTGAGAAAACTGAGGTCCAGAGAGACCAGGGTATTGTTCTAGGGCACGCAACTGGGAAGCCTTTGAGTAAGGATTCTGGCAACTTCCCGCTCTTTCTGCCTGGGCAAATTTTCATCTGCATCCTTGTCATGTGTGGGTTTTGTAGGAGAGGCTGGAAGACGACTTAGAGACCCCAAGAATGGCCCTTTTTGACAGCCACAGTCATTTGCTGACCACTTGGGGTTAACAGGCTTTTCTCTAGGGGCAAATTGCCAGATGAGGAAGGTAGCATGTTGTTATTCTGTTTGAGTGTGGATTTCTAAAGTTTCATAAGCAATGGACATGATTGCATATATGTAATTGAGTAACATAGAAGTTGCCTCCTTCCCTGGCATGATTATAGGGTCACATGGATTTCTCCATGATTGTGGAAGGCAGCTGTGTTTTGTAAAGTGGGTTTCATTTGGGTGTTAGCAGGGGGCCTCCTAAAGGCCAGCTCCCTCTCTGTCTAGGACACAGAGGGCTTGAAGATGATGGTGTGTGTGTCCATGATGTCCTGGAAGGTATCTAGAAGAGCTGAGCTTTGCAGTTTCACAGTTGTGTTTTTTTTTTTTTTTTTAATAATTGTTCTCCACAATTCTACACATTTCACCATGGAATACCTCCATCATTTCAGGAAGCGTGGGAAAGAAAACATGCCTATAGATGTGAGTACACGTGTGAGTGTGTCGAATGATGTTTTGCCTTTGGGTTCTTGAATCTTCACTTCTCCTCTGGAGTTAGATGTTTAGACAAACATTAGTTTGAGTTTAGGGCAGGCAGCAGAATTTAATTCTGAGAGTGCCAGCTATCTTAGCCATGCATTCATTCATTCACGTGGTCATCGGTTGCCTGCCTCGTTGCCCCAAGGGTTAATGTCAGGCACCAGAAGGTATAGTGGTGGCCAGATAGATACGATCCGTACAGACTAGTAAGGAAAAATCTTGTTCTGCAGTGCTATGACTGAATGGAGTCAGACACCCTAATTCCTGTAGTGAGTCAGCAGGGAAAGAGTTATGAAGTTTTCTTAGCTCAGGAGAATGGTTATAGGACTTGGCTTAGGTAATAGGGAAGCAGAGGTGTGTAAGGGTGTGAGAGATTATCTGGGAGATTGCGGAAGTGACAAGGTGGACAGGGATGATAGGAGAGCCAGGTGCATTGGGGCTGAGGTTTGTGCCTTGGGCCCCTAGGTTGGTGCCAGCTCTGCAAGTCAGGACTCGATTGTTTTCAAAGAATATTAATGAGTTTTATGAACATCGTGAGTTTGAAATGTCTGGATGACTCCAAGGTAGAGATCTGGGTGCATTGAATAATGCAGCAGATAGTACAACTGAATAATTCAACGGATTGAGTAATATCAACAACTGAATAATGCTGTCTTCTGAGAGGGTAGAAGCCAGAAGCAGGTCACCAAGGAAATGTGGTGTGGACATTTCTCCTGGCGTCGGTAGCGTAGGTGCAAATTCCAGTTCCTTTGCTGTGAAAGGTGAAGAAGGCTTACTTCCACTCATTCTTGAGAGGGTGGAGATAAGTTCTCTGCTCACTCTGGCCTTGTGTGTGCTTGATTGCTTGAGATCTGGGCCTTGGGAGGAGGGCGGCATTGTGGCATAGCAAACAAGGCTGGCCAGAGCAAGACAGTGATAGGGAGCTTGTTGGAAGTTTGGTTGTGGATTTTGAACCCATATAATTATCATAGGGTGAAATGCTTGTCATCTATCCCTTTAATCAGTTACACACACACACACACACACACACACATAAATTAACCGGGCCATTCTATAGGTCATACAGATCAGCCAGCACTATTTTGTAGATGCAGCTGATACTAATATTACAAGATTAATTTTCATACAGGATATTAGGTTTCCTTAGGTGCTAAGAGTTGAGCTGAAGGCTTGTTTAAAACACGTGTTATGAAGTGGTTGAAATAAATATGTGTTCTTTTATCCAAAAGCCATTAATGGGGCATGTATTAGGCAGAGTATATGCTAGAGGTTTTGCTGTGAATCAGGCAGATAGTTCCCTGGCCCCGAAGAGCTTACAACTAAGTTGGAAAGTTGGACAACTTAACTAGTGTCAACAGAAGGTGTGCTGTTTGCTAAGGGTAAGGCACCGGGTGCCTTGGGGAAGCCTCCAGAGCTAGGGCTGCCTGCACTGGGCAGGAATGGTCAGCTGGAGTTAGCCAGGGGTGAGCAGAGATCTCTCTGGGAAGGGCCTCAGGCTTGGAACAACGTTTGGAAAGAACACAGAGGTGGTTTTCAGAAGTCGATGGATGGGTGCTTTTGAGGAACTGGAAGTTCATGATCAACTTTGTCTGTTCAGAGGCAGACATCTTTACGAGAGGCCGTGACCTCATCAGGAAACATAGAAAAGAAAGTATTAAACTTGTCTGTGTGCCTGTCACCACGTTCAGAGCTAAGAGGCAACTGAGGTGATGATACAAAAATAATACAAAACCCAAATCAGACCAGAAACAAACAAAAACAAAAGTAATGATTGTGGTGGTATGTAATAATTTGTATTTTGGGGGGTGGTGGGAGGGGGCTACTTTTAGCATTATGAAAGATGTGGGTGTTCAGTTTGCAAACTTCATATATCAGAAAAGGACACTATTTCTAAGCCACAGTAACCAACATCATTACTCCAACCGTCTTGCATAATGTAAAATAATCACTGCATATATAGGCTGCTAGTCTGAAAATGGCCTTAGGGATCAGTTCTACCACCTGTTGCTTCCTCATGAATAAGCTGGGAGCTGAGGTGCTGAGGGCTTGCTTCCCTTCACCTGGTCAGTCTGTCTGGTCAATGTGTCTGTCGCTGTTTGTCTCATAGTGACATGCTTCACTTGAGCAAGAATTCTTGTCGGTAGCTGGAAGAGACCCTATACTGAACTGTCTCCCATCTTTTCAAGTCTTCGTGTCACTCTCCCTTTTTTTTAAGATTTTTTTTTTTTTAATTTGAGATTGGAAGAGAGAGCGAGTGAGCATGAGCAGAGGGGAGGGACAGAGGGAGAGGGAAAAGCAGACTCGCCGCTGAACAGGGAGCCCCATGTGGGACTTTGATCCCAGGACCCAGAGATGATGACTTGAGACACTCAGGCACCCCTGTGTCACCTAACTTCCTTCTTCGCTGTATGGTTGTCATGCACTTTGTTCCCATATAGTTCAGTGTTTTTGGATATTGTAAGGAATCTTTGGCGGAAATTGCTTTCAGCACTTTAGGCCTGTCTAAACAGGCAGGACTTCTCTGACATTTCTTTCTCTTAAATCTGTTTGAGCTGGTATAGAGACATTTTGCTTTAGCAAGGAATGAGAAAGAGGGTTCTCAGGAAGGTTCCTTTGTTAATATTTGAACCACAAAACAGGACAGGACTGAGAAAGTACATGATAAATTGTTTCTAAACATCATGAACTATTTATGTGATTAAAAAGCAAAGTTTGAACAAGTAGGTGCTGCCCTGGTCATTAATAACAGATTGGTATTTAGTTTGCTTTGTTAACTACTTTCTTTCCAACTTTCAGCTTTTGTGCCAATTTTATGCCTTTATCACTGTGAGCTCAAGACTGTAAATCAATAATTGATTACTTAGTTTCTGTCTTCATTGCCAATGTGTGCCTTTTCATTGACGATGTTTTTAATTTTGGTAAAAGAAATTTTTTGTTTCCCCTGGTTCATAGGACTTGTGGACTCAGAAGGTGTGTTTTTCATGTGCCAGCTACCTGGCATTGCTGACCTTCTACCAGGTGGGAGCATCTCTTGTTCTTAGGAACTATGCTAGTTAGGAGTCATCCCCGTTTTATAGATGAGAACACTGACACCCAGAGAAGCCATGTAAGTTGTACAGGGTTGCCAAGTTGATTGGAATTTTATTTTTTTTCTTTCCCCTACTATTTCATCCCAAGCCAGGACTAGTTTTAACCATTCCATTCTGACTTATTTTCTGGTGAAGTTTTTTAACCCCAAAACTAAGGAGTCTCCAAAACTCATGACAACTAAGATGCCTGATATTTCTCTGCATCATGGATTTGGAAGCTGCTACTCTGTGCATTCTCAGGCTGAATGCGGAGTTGAAACACTTCACCACAGAGGCTGCTTTAAAAGCCACATCGATAAAACCTTGGAATCCTGCTAAACCTTGTTCTGCAGATGGATTTGGCAGGATCTTGATAAATATACCACATTAGACAATTTCCTGATTGTGAATACATGAAGCTAGATGCTCTGAAAAGGTCTCTTTCTCATCTGACCCAAGTGATGCCTTAAATATAATTGATAAATAAATTTGTGTTGCAAAGCAAAGCAGTCACTTAAATGTAGACTCCATGGTTAATTCCTGGTGAGAACAACTCCATGAGAACAACTTCATTGTGTTTTTTTATGTTTTTTTAAATTAATGTCAGCTTTTAAAGATATACAGAGGTTACTCTTTTAAAACCCACGTAAAATTCTTGTGGTGCTGTTGATTGGATCTAGGGACTTTTTAAAAAATTAATCATTTACTTATTTTTTGCTATTCATTCATTTATAACTACTAAGCCCAAATGAGATCTTTTAAGGGTCCATGGTATATAGATAGGGTTGATATTCTGGTTGTTGTGGTCTTGGAGAAGCTAGAGTTACTTCTGATTTCTGAGTTACCTCTTAGAAACCTTTAATCTAGATTGACAGCCTATGTTCTTTTAGAACATGGAAGGAAATTGAGAATACATATTTCAAGCTCTATCATTCCGCTTCCTCTAGGACTGTATTTTACCTTTCTGTTGAAGCTGATGTGGTGGCCATGGGAAGCAGCAGGATATAACCAAAGTGTCCTCATGGATATCCAGCAGGATACACCCAGCACCTGTCCTTATGCCCCACCCAACACAGTCTCATGTGCCTTTTTGTAGAGCACCCATCAGTGTTGTCTGTATTCATTTCGATTAGAAGTTAGGCTATTTAAGGGGCGCCTAGGTGGCTCAATCAGTTAAGTGTCTGACTCGTGGTTTCAGCTCAGGTCATGATCTCAGGGTGGTAAGACTGAGCTCCCTGTGGAGCTCCCTGGTTAGCAGGAAGTCTGTTTCAGATTCTCTTCAGATTCTCCATTACTCCAACTGTCTTGCATAATGTAAAATAATCTGCGCCACAACCTCTTCATACTCTCTCTTTCTCAAATAGATACATCTTTTTTTTTTTTCAAAAAAAGGAAGTCAGTCTGTTTCATGATATGCAATAAAGGATGAGTGTTATTGTTTGTTGTTAAACTATTTTTTAAATGTAAACTTGGCTGAGCAATTCTGGATGTCTTGTTGATATAATTTTGGTAGTGTCCCTGGTTTGAAGTAACATCCTGAATCTAGCCAGATTGGAAACCAGCCCCTGGCTATGACATTTTTTGTTGTTCTATTGTTGTTTTTTTGCTAGTGGCTGTGGGTTAGAGCTGTTTTAGTGCTTATAAGTGATTGGTTTTATGGCTGCTTTTAAAATTGAGAAAGCATTAATGGAGTAGTATAGAGCAAAACTGCTTTTACATACACACATATATTCATACTATGTGCTCATATATGAATATGTATTTTTTTCTGTTAATAAGCACCAGGAACTTACTAGTAGTTCCCTTATGGAGTTATCTAGTCTGGGCTGAGTCATTTTCATCGCGTGCCTCTCTGCACAATTACGACTTCCTAAAGGCTTACCTTGAAAAAATATTCCCAGGGTTAATTGGATGCAGGGATAACAGACCTTTTTCTGTTGTCTTTAAAATGTCATTTAAACAGACTCATCCTTGGACATGAGAATATTAAAAATGCTTTGAATTTAACTTGCCAAAACTTTAAAAAAGTCTTGGTATTTATTTTTAGATTTAGATTTTATCAGCCAAACGTCTTCTCTATTTGCAATCAGGGGAACTAGTACTCTGGTGCATGCTACTTGAAATGATTAGAGAGGAAGGTGTCCAGGTGTTTCTTTCCATTCAGTAAGCCCTCCTGGAGGCCACTGCAGATGAGGTAGGCATGGAATGGGATCACTTAAGAAACTTCTACTCCAGTAAGACAATGATAGAGACTCACATGTGGCTCCCTTGACTCACCATGACTCAGTTACTGAGAAGAGCCCCAATTTTGGACTCAGACAAACCCTGGGTTCAAATATCAGCTCTGCTATTTTCAGGACTTCAATGTCTCCAAAGCTCTGGTTTCTCATTTGTAAAATGGAGTTTGCAAATACTTACCTAGGGGTGCTGTGGATCTTAGCAATAATCCCTGCAGAGTGCCTCGTGTATGTATACTGGATACTTTATAATTTGAGATACATTTTAGGGAGCAGTAAAAAAAAGATCTAAATCCAGTCCTCTTTTCCCAACTTGAGGATCTTATTTTTAGAGTTGAGACGCTATGTCCTTTTTTCCCTTAACTTTAGGTTTTTACTTTTGCTTTTAAGGTGTTTTTCCCTTTTGCATTTTTAAGTAAGTCTTGACGTTAGAAAGCTGATATTGGACATGCACACATTGATTGTGTGCTGGATTTAGCATTTTCTTGGTGATTATAGTATAATTTGATGAAAGCCCAGTTACTCCTCGGGGAAACCAGACAATGTTTCCAAAATGTGTATGGACAGATTAATACCTTAGAAGGTTGACTTTGGAAGGTGACACCTAATGGCTTCATTGGGTTCACAGCCTACATTTCTGATTGCTCAAAAAGAGAAGTGAAAAAAAAAAGTATCGATTAGCTAAGGATTTAGTGTTTAAATGGAACAATAGAGAAAACAAAAGTGGTTTCTGCTTTCAAAAAGCATGTCTCCATGGAGAGTCAAGGTAGATCTTCTGAAAAGATGATTCAGGGCACCCTTTTGGGAGCAGAGAGTTTTAAAGACAGGCAAGTTCCGTTTGGTCTGAGTGACTTGAAAATGTGACTTGAGTTTGGAAGGATGGGAAAATGTGACTTGAGTTTGGAAGGATGGGGAGTAAGTGACTCTTCAGGTCTTAGAGAGGTCAGTGGGGAGAGACTAGGACTATATTTTGTTTTTATTGTTAAAGATTTTGTTTATGCTTAGAGAATGTGCACAAGCAAGAGCAGGGGGCAGATCTCAAGCAGACTCCGTGCTCAAGTAGGAGCCCCGCGAGGTACTTGAATCCCATAAGCCTGAGACCATGACCTGAGCCGAAACCAAGAATTGGATGCTTCCCCAACTGAGCCACCCAGGTGCCCCAAGATGGGCACTATTGATGTCTGTTCTCTCACACTGCATGGCCTCCTCTAATTTTGCTGATAGACTCTTTATAATGCTGCCCCTTTTAGGAACGGAGACCATGAGTGGGAAGTTAGGTGATGGAGACTGAGGGACAAAATGACACAAAAGAACAGGAACATACAGTTGAGCTACTAGGCCTGCATGTAGCTGTGTAGCATATTAACTGTGTGACATTGGGCAGGTAGCTTAAGCTATGCATCAGTTTGCCCATCAGTGAAATGAGGCTTCTAATAGTATCTGCATTATCAGGTTATAAGGATTAAAGGACAGCATACCTAAAGTTTCGTGCTTGACACCCCATGTAGCTGCTGCTGCTGTATTTTTTTTTTTTTTTTTGGTCAACATTGATGGCAGGAGGTTCATTTTAGCTTTAAAGAACTATGCTATGTCATGTTCACAGGTCCTAATAGAATCTAACAATTGTATCATATTTAAAAACTCATTCGCAGCATTTTAAATCAGTGGGGAGATTTGTTCTGTATGTTTCATTATTTCTTCAAGCCTTTTTCTAGCTGATATTCTATGAAATGAGTTGCAAAGTGCATGTCATGAGAGACTATAGAACATTGGGAAAGTTCATTGGGGAATTATCAATTGAAGCTGTCATAGGATGGTGTCCACTTCATCGAGCTGACACTGGCATTGATGGAATCCGAGAAGCAGGGGGGCAAATCAATATAACCTTTTTAAAAGACAGATGGTTTTAATATTGATAATAGTGTTCTTTACCTTTTCATTTGAGAGATGCGGCTGTAATAGAATGCCACATAAATACTAATGTGCACTGACTACATTCTGATAGAGAGTAACTCCTTTGCATATTGAGACAAAAAGTTCAATGATCTGGGCAAATGTCACTTTAGTGCATCACTAACAGGTAGAGAAATATAGTCTTCAAATAAACCATACTGCACACGAGTGTAGGAGATACTCTTTATGTTTTAAAAACCTTCTTAAGTGACAGGCAAGGAAAGCCTTGGTTGGGTGTGTATATGACTCGTTTTCATTCATCTGTGGCAGTTTCCCATATTTGCTTCAGACATTTGGATTAGTTCAGAGGTGAGTGAGTGTATGTCAATCAGTTCATCAGGCATGTGTCTTGGAGATCTCACCTGTTGCCTTTTCTCCTGTTGGGGACACCAGCTGTCTCAAGACCAAAAAAAAATATCTCAGCTTACTGAAATCCAAATGTTGATGTGAGGAGAGAACCATGGCTGGCCTTGTAGACTTGCAGGCATGCTCAGTTCGAGGGCCTGTCAGCTCTTGGTAGATAGTTTAGAGATTGGTTCTGTGAGCTTCTTTCTTTGCTGGAGTTCAGAGGCTTTGTTGGCAACTTGTTGACTGATTTTGTAAAGGTGATGAGAAAAGTAGATTATTTCCATTTACGAAATGATTGGGGAAATCCAGATGGGATGCACAGACAGATAAAATGTACTCCATCCTCAGAAGCATGTTACACCCAAAGATAAACTCAAAATGGATGAAAGATCTAAATGTGAGACAAGAATCAATTAAAATCCCAGAGGAGAACACAGGCAACACCCTTTTTGAACTTGGCTGTTATTTCTGATGTACTGCTCTGTAGCTGGCACATGAAGCTGCTCACACACCTTATGACAGAGCAAGAAATATATTACCCAACATTATTTACTTAATAATGAAACATTTATTGAAAAGCTTAACGATTGTGAAACTTTTTAGGTTGGTGGGATATACTGGCCTCTGTTCAGGTATGGGAGTTCTGATAAATATTCAGTCGTGATAGTGGTAGGGAGAATTTGCCCTCTGAATGAGTTCATTCATTCATTTCATTAAAACTTAGCTGCTGTGTGCCAGGTACTGTTCTAGGTGCTAACAATGCAGGGGTGAACTAGGCAAACACAGTCTCATCTCTTCAGAGGAGTTAATTATTGTGGGGGAGAGGGTGGATAGGGGAGACCAAATAAACCAACTGGTGAGACAATTTTGATCATGAAGGCCATGATGAATGTCAGGTGTGGAGAGAGATAATGGTGCAGAAGTGCAGTTTCATACCAAAGGGTCAAGGTCAGGGTGAAAGTGAGGGTTAGGATTAGAGTTAAGGTTAAGGTAAGACATTCAAGGCACATTGGTGGCTTAGTCAGTTAAGTGTCCGACTTTTGATTTTGGCTCAGGTCATGAGCTCAGGGTTGTGAAATCAAGGTCCCAGCTGGCCTTGGAGCCTGCTTAAGAGTCACTCTTTCCCCCTCCTTCTATCCCTCCCTAGCCCTGCACTCACACACACTCTTTCTTTCTCTAAAAAAATTAAAAGTAAAAATAAGGTAAGGCTTCCAAAGGAGGTGATGCTTGATCTAGACCTAAGAGAGCTACGTGTTTGATCTGTAGGGAGAACAGATTATATCACTAAGAGGACTGAACCAACAAAACAAAATCCCTAGACTTTCACCCAAATGTTTGCTGCACCCATTTTTCCCCTTGGAAAAGGGGGCTGCTCCTTTCTCCTTACTGCAGTTGTTACTGTCAGACCTGGTAGGACTGAACATCACGGAAAGGATGGCCTCACCGGGTGAGGTCCTTCCTCACTGTGGGTTCAGTGAGCCTTCTTTCCCCCTTTTTTTTTTCTGAGCCTTCTTTCTTGTACACAAACCCAAGTCAACAAAACTTGCATCCGGCAAGAGCTCCTTCTGTTTTCAATTGCTGATTACACTGGCAGGTTCCAGTGAGCCCAGAGCTGTGGCCAGGCTTGCTTTAACTTTCCTTTCTTGGCTAAAGCATATGTGATTTTGTAGGACACTTGTAGCTTTCTGTACATGACACACTGTCTTATTCTCAGTTGTGTCAAGACACCTGCTAGAAATAAGAGCTTCCTCTTCATTCAGCTTTTCTCTTTTCAACTATGGATTATTTTTAGCCTTTTTCTGTCAATTAGGAAGCTTGAATTGTATTGAGTATTTATAGAAAATGAATCAGAGCAGCCAGTGAGGCTTTGCGAAGTGGAAACTCATTTAGCATTGTAGACCCTGCTGCCATAGTGACTTGAGTTGCTTCTCTGTATTTGTTGACTAAGTACAGGACAATATTATTTGGTCCTTCAGAGTAGAAAATAATCATAATACACAATTACAACTTTATAGGAAAACAGAAATTTACCAAACAACGTATTAAACCTGTATGCTATTCAAACACTTGTGTAGATAGATATTTATATAGGTTGTTTTCCCTCTGGAAGTTTCTGTTCTGTATGGAGACCGTAAACATGAAAACCTTTAATTGCCAATAAATAAGAATTATAACAACCGACTAATAGATCAGATTAAATAAGTGTTGTAATTCTCGGACACATTTGTATCAGGTGAATGAAGTGACTACATTCAATTTTAAGAATTTATTTCTAGGGACACCTGGGTGGCTCAGTGGTTGAGCGTCTACCTTTGGCTTAAGGCGTGATCCTGGAGTCCTGGGATCGAGTCTGATATCGGGTTCCCTGCATGGAGCCTGCTTCTACCTCTGCTCATGTCTCTGCCTCTCTCTCTCTCTCTCTCTGTGTGTCTCTCATGAATAAATAAATAAAATATTTGAATAAAAGAGAATTTATTTCTAGAATATTAATTCTAAAACTGTATACTTGGACTCTTGTATCTTGGCTGTTGGACCAGAACTAATTAGCTATATCATGTTTGAGTTGTCAAGGCCTCTCAGGTTGATTGTTTTAAGGAAAATTGTAGAATACTCTTAGTCCTTAGGCAGGATCTATGTTTCTGATATTAGTGGCTACACAGAGATGGTAATTCACTGGCCTAGAGCCACTGCTCCCTTTCCTGAAGCTCGGGGCAGATTCTCATGCTGATGACATCATGTTTCCCATTGAGCCTCAGAATCATTTGCCATAATCACTCTTTAGGCAGCTACCATCCATTGATCTGAGCTGGCCATCAGAAATGTGGTTGTCATCCAAGATGAGTTTGGATTGAACTTTTCCTTTCTGTTCGAGGAATGCACACACACATATATACAAAATACCAATGCATACATCACTTTTATTTTCCTGTGTATTCATTATACAAAATGACATGTCAATACTAAAGGGGATACAATTTTTAAAATTAAGAAAAAAAAAACAAATATCTTCTGCTTTGTAAAAACTAGGCATTAAAATGTTTTCCATGTTTCTACGAGACTAGCTCATGCTTTTACATCATTATACAGTGCTGTAAATATAGCCTAGGTATAATTTTGTAGTTTGTATGTCTTCCATTTAAAATTCTGAATCATTTTCCAGGTACATAGCATCAGAGAAATAAATTTTAATGGCTGCATTAATGAAGATTAGCGGTCATTCTGTCTACATGTGTGTATATTTCTACAAAATTGTCTAAGCTTGTAGTATGTTGACATTTTATGTTACCTCTAGTTGTCATCCTCTGCAACTGTGCAAAAACTGTCTATTCTTCACCTGTGATCATGGACTAATTTAAAATTTCACATGGTGAGTGTGTATTGGGAGTTAGCATAGAAGCCTGTGAACCGGGGATCCCTGGGTGGCTCAGCGATTTAGCACATGCCTTTGGCCCAGGGTGTGATCCTGGAGTCCCGGGATTGAGTCCCACATCGGGCTCCCGGCATGGAGCCTGCTTCTCCCTCCTCCTGTGTCTCTGCCTCTCTCTCTATCTCTCTATGTCTATCATAAATAAATAGATAGATAAATCTTTTTTTTTAAAGAAGCCTGTGAACCATGTATTTTAGTATGGATTTTCTTTAATATACCCCATATCTAAAAACACATTAAGGTGACAACCTTAAATCACTGGGCTCTCCAAAGAACTAACACCATGGAATAAGCCTGAAAACAAATTTATCTAGTGAATTTTTCTTTACAACGAGGGACTGACAGTTGTATATTTTTCCTTGTATTAGCTCAGTGAGGATCTTTGTAACCCAGATGTCTTAGTTGGCATGAACTCTATAAGGTGAACTCACTCAGCAAACAGTCATAAAGTTAAGAGAAAAGCGGCTCAAAATAATACATTTTGATTTTTAAGCCTATTTATAGAATCCAACGTGAAGGGACCAAGGTAGCACAATTGACAGCTCAACAACTTTGGTACAAAAATTATTCATTCTGGGAAAAAGCTGTCTCTGTTGGGTTAATAAATGTGAATTGATGTCGAGTATTTATAGAGTGAGAGGCAGGGTTGCTTGCATCCTTGGCTATTGTAAATCATGCTGCTATGAATATGGGTGTACAAATAGCTCTTCAAGTCCCAGCTTTCACTTTTGAGTATATATACAGAAGTAGAATTGATGAAACATATGGTTATCCTATGTTTAATTTTTTTGAGGAGCCATTATCCTATTTACTCTCTAGAGGCTGTGCCATTTTATATTCCCACTAACAGTGCATAAGGATTCCAGTTTCTCTAGATCCCACCAACACTTTCTATATTCTGATTTTCTTAAGATTTTATTTATTTATTTATTTATTTGAGAAAATGAGTTGGGGGGAGGGGCAAAGAGAATGTCAAGGAGACTCCTCACTGAGTGTGGAGCCTGACACTGGGCTTGGTCTTACAACCCCAAGAACATGACCTGAGTCAAAATCAAGAGTTGGACACTTAACCAACTGAGCCACCCAGGCACCCCCTGTTTTTCTTAATAGTAGCCACCTCAGTGGATATGAGGTGGTATTTTATTGTGGTTTTGATTTGCATTTTCCTAATGATTAATGGTATTGCATATAACTTCTTTTTAAAAAGTTTACTGCTGGTGCCAGACACAACCTTTTGCATTGTCATTGAAAGAAAATTACCTGGTGAGTCAAAAGACCGGGATTTAGCCATATCTCTATCTTAATTAGCCATCTGACCTTCAGTTCTATTTAACAAATGTTAATTAGACCTCTGCCATCCAAATAAGACATGAAAGCTGTAACTTAGAGGGAAAAGTCAATTGTGAGATTTTTGAGGGGACATGTATGATGAAAATCTGAATTTTATATATTTACAATGTCTACTTAGTTTGCTTTTACATGTCTTTATTTATTTTTAAAATTTAGCCTATATTAATGAAATGACACTATTCATTCATTGTATCTTCACTGGCGTATGCTTATGGAGTATCTGTTTCCTCTTCACAGCAGAGCCTCCTGATAGGCTGTTGCTTGTCATATCTTTGTTTCCTGCCTTCCCAACTTGCTGCCTTCCAGATCCTGTCTCCAAGGTTTCTTCAGCTCTCCCAGTCACCAAAAACAATGTATACACCTCTGCCTTCCTCAGCCCACTTCTTTGAGGTATTTGTGTTGGTTGCTTACTCCTTCATTGAAACTTCGTCTGCTCTAAGCTTCCTTGGTCCTGATTCCTTTTCCTCCCTGATCCTCTTGTGTCCCTCTGGCTAGTCCTTAGTTTTCATGAAGAGTTCCTTTTTTCTGTGCTTCCACCAAGTGTGTGATCCCTATAGTTCTGTCCTTAATCCTGTTGTCTTTTCACTTTACACACTTGCTTGGGAAGGGGAGGGTTGGTCCTGTCTTCCTCATTCCTATCCCAGATCTTATTCCTAAACTCTAAACCTGAATATCTGGTTTGGCTGTAGTCTGTCTCAATTTTGGTAATTTATCAGTGTTTGAGCTGAACACATGTTCAACATGGAACTCATCTTGCCTTCTATAAATAAGTTTTGCTCTTATGTTCCTGTGTTAATTGGTAGTTCTATTGGATTCCTTGCTGCCCAAGAAACCCTAGATATTTGCTTTTGCCTCACTGCTACTCTCCCAACACATACAATAATAGATTACATAATTCAGTTTCTCCATCAGCCCCTTAATCTTCATCCTAATTGCTATTTCCTTGGTCCAAATTCTTACCATGATAGGTTGATGAGTCTCCTGTTTGTTCCATTAACATCTCATTCTTAACACCTCATAGATCATACCACTTTGTGTTGGAATTTCTTTATCTTCCTCTCTTACTGAATTCTGAGTGCCTTAGGAGAATGAATAGTGTGTATTTTATGCCTAGGAGGGAAAAACCCATACCTTCATTTCCATTGCACTCCATTTTTTTTTAACTCATAAAAGAATATGAGAAGTCTGATAGTCCCTTGTCTTTTCATGTTATAGATTTAATTCTATTGTAATATTCATGCAGTTATAACCACTAAAGTCCAAAGATGGAAAAAGAAGGTTTTCTTACCAGCTTAAAAAAAATCTGGTGATATTCTAATTCAGTGGTGGACTGAAACGAACATCTGCTTTTAACGTGGCTTTTTATGCTCTGGAGCACACTGTTTACTTTCACCTTCAGTGGCTCAGATTTTAAACTATATAAATCAAGATTGCACGTGCATGGACAGGGAGGTTGGAGCCATAGTAGGTGACATGATAGAAAACTTTGAATACCTTGATGATGGAGTAGTTTTCTTCATAGGGTTTGGATTTCTTGTAATTCTTTTCTAAATTGCTTCTATTTATTATTGCTACTTATTTCATGGATATTTAAATCTCATCCCTTTTTAATTAGCTTTTGTGATTTTCTGTACTGTTTCCCACTGTAATGCACCAATAATTACAGTGTTCATGCTGTCTCTTTGGATTTTTAAAATTATTAATATAGAATTATGACTGATTTACCCAGAAGAGAGATTTTATGATCCCAGGTAGGGGTGGCAGTATAGTCTGTAGGTATAAGTGTAGGTTTTGTGGTTAGAGAAAAACTGGTTCAAATATTCACACTGCCACATATTAGCAGACAAGCTGCTTAATATTTATAATCCTTGATTTCTTCTCATGCTTATTTTATTTTATTTACTTTATTTTATTTTAAGACGGGGACAGAGGGATGGATGGGCAGAGGGTGAAGGAGAGAGAGAAACTCTTAAGTAGGCTCCACACACTTGATCTCCAAACCCTGAGATCATGACCTGAGCCGAAATCAGGAGTCCAGTGCTTACCAACTGAACCACCCAGATGCCCCTCTTCTCATATTTAATAAATTTTACCCACCTATGTTATGGTTTGAGGATTCAGAAAATTCATAGACAAAAAGAGTTCAATGCAGTGCTTACCCATAGCCTCTACACAACAAAGGGACACAAGTTCTCATCCATAAGCAAATTACACATGTGATTTGGAAATTTAACAAATACGTCCAATGTATCATTTCTTGAAGTAATTATTTTATATGTGGGTGAAATTGAGGTTAACACCACTCAGCTACACAAATGTTAAGAAAACACAGATTTTATATTCTGATAAATACTAAGTTACAGACATATTTGTTGAATGAATGAATTTTAGCTATCATACTTGCCTCTATGAGAGTAAGCATTAATTTGCCCTTGATTACAACCTTAAATGATTGATTATTCTTTATTTAGAAGTGAATGACTTTGCCAGAGAGAATTTCCAACTCTGTTGCATTGCTTGTAACTTCAATAATGTCACTGTAGTATTTCTCTAAAGCTTGCAGTTTTCAGATGGGTTTAATCTGACATTTTTATAAAAAGTGTGTTATGCTTGGAAATGGTCAACAAATGTTATAACCACTAAAGTCGACTAACGAATGTGGTACCAGGCTTGGCAAAGTGGGATTTATTGGACATACAGCTTTTTAGGTTCCAGTTGGGACATCAGACACATTGCTCCTGTTTTTCCCCTAAAGGCAACATTCGGTAGATTATATTGATCAATACTTTCAAAAAATAGTTCCTAACATTATGGTCTTACAGCTACACTCTCATTTCTTGGTGAGATGATCAATCTAGTCAGGACTGTTAACAGAAATAAATCAAATATATCTTTAGGGGAGATAGCTAAGTTTCAGGTTTGGTCAGGCAGGTACTTTGAAGGCCAGAGAGTGAAAAAGCGGGATCTCTTTAGAATTGTTACTATTTTTAGTAGAGTTGTCTCTACAACTGAGATCTTTGGTATTAGCATCCATTTAGATACAGAGGGCTAGAGAGTTAATTTTTTTTTAGCAGTTTTGTGTTTGCCAAAGCACACCATCTGAGGCAATAAATATTTTAATGATATTTATTTTATTTGTACCTGTTTTTGCCAAATAGTGGTAAATCACATTCAGATAAAGGCCTCCAAGAATGGGGAGTGCTCCCCATGTGGAATCCTGGGGTATCTTGGTAGGAAGGAGTAGGGAAGGGCTCTGGACTTATGCAGGATAGGTTTTTTTTTTTTTTTTTTTTTTTTTAAGGTTTTATTCATTTGAAAGAGGAGAGAGAGCGCAAGCAGAGAGGAGGGTCAGAGGGAGAGGGAGAAGCAGATTCCCACTGAGCAGGAAACCCTAGGTGGGGCTCGATCCCAGGCCCCTGAGATCATGACCTGAACTGAAGGCAGATGCTTAACCAACTGAGCCACCCAGGCACCCCTTGCAGGATAGTTTTAAGTAAGGACCAGGCGAAGTCAGGACCAGCTCTGTACTGGGTGCTGTCTTGGAGCACCTGTTGGGTATCCCAGTAATCTTTGTTCAGGAGGCAGGGAGAATGCAGTGCAATTGGGGGAAACATCTGGAAGAAATCATTGCTCCAAAGTAGTTGTTTGGAAGCCATAGCATGTTCTTGAGGGAAATGTTTTCTGTTGGCCTGCAGCTGGACTTCACTCTGTGTGTTAATGGTCACAGTATTTTTGGCTAGGATGACTTTTATTTTCTCAGATGTCTCAAAAAGTCCTTTTTTTCTTCCTCTGAGCTGCACTGCCCTGTTGGGAACAGTTCCTGACATATGGCAGGAATAAAATACACACTTCCCTCCCCTATCATCCCATGTCTGAGGAATGAGTAGCAAATTTTATTGATGACATACTTGATTGTCCTTAAGCTGCTCTTCTACACAATGTGGGACTCCTTTCAGACAGAAGTGGAAATCCCAGTAAATACTTGCAAAAATTTGCATGGCGTTGTTTAGGTTGCAAGGTGAGTATTAAAATGTTGCTGGTGAGTATCAGGAAGGCTGCCTGGCTCAGGGATGAGTGTCTTTTCTGTGAGTGTGATTCTCTGTGAAGCAGAGGACCATTTGGAAGGAAGTGTAACCTTCCTGTTTTCTTATTTCCCAAATGGAGTGTAATGTAAGATGTAGTGTGTATAGGGTTTGGCATTTCCAGCAGTGCTGTGGATCCACTGTTATTGAAATCTGAATAGCCAGAAAGCTAAAAGGGAAAAAGCAAATAGCAAATGAAATACCCTTTCTTTGATCCTTTGCTTCCAGCTGGTCTCCTTCGACTCTTGCTCTGTATAGGACAGGTTCTCTATAGCAGCCATTGTGATCCTTTAGAAACATACAACAGATCAGATCTATCCTGAGATTAACCTTCACCTCTCCATCCTCTCTGCTGTCATGGCTTCCCGCTCACTTAAAATCTAAAGTCTTGGGCACCTGGGTGGCTCCGTCGGTTAAGCGCTCACCTCTTGATTTTGACTCAGGTCAGGATTTCAGGGTTGTGGGATCGAGCCCCACATCTGCAGGCTCTGTGCTCAGGGAGGAGTCTACTTCTCTCCTCTCTCTCAAAAAATTCTAAAGTCTTTGCTGGCCCCAGGTCCCTCTCTGATGTCATCTCTTCCTACTTCCTGCTAGATCATGTAGGTCTGGCTATATTAACCGTTTTGCTATTCCTAGGATACAGGGAGCTATGCTTCTGGATGTGGGGCTTTGCATGGACTTTTTCCTCTGTCTGGAATCCTCTTCCCCAAATACCCTGCTTTTTCCTTTTTGTCATTTAGGTGTCTGCTCATGTGTTACCACTTCCTCTGTGAAATGACTCCATCTGCCCCTCCACACATATATGTCCCAACAGGAACACAAGCTTCAAGGGAACAGGTTCCCTGTCTGATCTGACCACTGAATTGATGAGTAAACAAGAGGTCAAGTCTGACTTGGAAGGCTGATCCTGGGAGTTAATTCAAAAGAGGAACAAGCTTTCAGACTTTGGGATAGATCCAACCAAATTCAACCTTCTCTCCCATACATTTTGCATTGGCAGTCATGGTGTATGTTTACTACAGTGACCTGGGAGCATTATAAAGAAAAGTCGTTTTGTTTTTGGGAACATCGCCACTGAAAGGATATTGATGGTCTTTTCTGCATATGGACCTTCTTGTGCTCCAGTGTCATGAGTGTTTCTAGTTTCTGTGTGTGTTATTCACGAAATCACAGCTAAAGCAAGGCTTCAGTTCACCAGATTTCTCTAACCCTACTTTATGATAAATGGATTTATTTTAATGTTGTGAGTTTTACATTTTGCTCTAACTGTGAGTGACTTCTCTCTCAGAGGAGATGCAAATCTTTTTTCCTACCTCTGCCCCATCACTTGGGTCCACAGAAAGGCACCTGTGTCTACTTTTGAGCATGCAAATGATATGAATGGTTTGGAGGAAGCAAAAGGAAACAGTACATAATATAGTTTGTAAATGTTAGAGTAAACTTGAGACGAATGAGATCATTTGTTGAAATTAATGCTTAATGAATTTCCCTAGAGAAACTCCCTTTAACAGAGATGACAGCCATATATACGAAAACCCTATTTGTATCACACTTACTTTTTTTTTAAACAAGCATCTTGTGTATTTAACCTTGTCTGGTTTGTTTTATGTTCGTTACCTGATCTTTTTTTCTGAAAGAAGAGACACAGTTCCAAAAATAGTCATCGCCTGAAGGGGAAAAGCAAATTCTTTTCTTAGTATTGTAGGTTTTTCTTTTTTTCTTTTCTTTTTTTTTTTTCATCAGATTAAAGGATTTAATTGTTCAGGTGCTCTAGAAATGTTCTCTCTGTGTTCTTTTGATCAGAGCCTATGAGCAGATACTTTTTGAGCAAGACACCCAATAGGACTTTGCATATTACTTATAAATTATGTATATGTACTGTGTACTGATATTACATGTATTATTAAACACTCACCAAAATAGAAATTAAACAGACACGTTAGATCAATCTGAATGGATGTCCCCCCTATCTCCTTTGCATGCCCCAGGGCTGTCCTGGACACTCACTGGGGCATGCTTAGTCCACCCTGGCAGACACCCCTTCTCCTCCCATCCCCCCATAGCCTGGAGAACTTCTTGTGGGCTTTCTGTATCTCCCTAAAAATGCAGCATCAAAAGATGTCCAAAATCTTCAATAGGGAGGCTGGAAGGAGAATAATTTGCTGAAAGTTCTGAAATAAGCTCGTTGAACTCAATTCTCCATCATTGGAGACAAGGCAGTGTGGTGGGGAGGGGTGTCAGGAAGCTGAAGCTGATGTTGTATGAACACTTAGAAGCTGTTTTGTCTATCCCATTGAGTGCCAGTCATGAGATGTTCTGTATGGGGTATGACTCAAACACTATTTAGGTGGTTATATAACATACAATGCCCCCTTTCTAAAATCTTCCATTCTGAATTCCAACAAAGAAACCTGGCCTAAGATTTTCACAAAAGAGATAGTATAATTGTGCTGCTGTTATTTCTGCTTTTAAGCCTGGATGGCTCTGTCATTTAAGTTCTTGCTGGAAGATAATTTTGTAAAAGGTGCTGCTTTTGAGGTTCATGATTGCTCAGTAAAGGCTCTCTCAAGTATCTCCTATAGAAGAGTGTGTCTGCCCTGATTTCATCACTTGTACCAGTATTGCCATTTATACTTTGTGATAAGGCTGAACAATAGATGATTCCAGTCTAACCCTAATGCAGCATAGTGCCCTCTTCACTGCTACATAATTGCTCTTTCCAGGTTCCCCGCATTTGGTGAGGAGTCTTGTAACCTCTCTGTTCTTTATCTTTCTAAACCCCACTCTTCCTCTTTGGCTAGTCACCAGCTAGGTCATTTGTTTTAACACAAGAATATATGAAAAGATTCTACCTCCACCTCTAAGCCTGTTCTTCTGTGAGTGCAACTTCCATACTGATCATCCCTGTTTATTCTATTCATGGAACCTTGATGTATCCCTCCTGGGGATCCTGGCCCCTGTGCATCTCAGTGGAGAGAATACATCTGTGCAAAAATCCTCTCCAACTCTGAATCCAATGGGACTTCCTCCAGGATGGTGTATTCAATTCCAGATTGTTCCACTGCCTCTTTGCCATTTCTTCCTCAGGCCGTGGTCCACCCCCTGAGACTAGGCCCGCTCAGCATCCCTGCTGTTCAGCTGTGGTCCTATCTCTTGATCATAGGGCATATCAGTCACAGACAAGCTGGCATGCATTCCAGAGCGATGGGTCCAAGCCTCTTTTTCCTCCCGGCCTCCCACCTCTCATCACAGATGAAATGGCAAGACCTGTGGGTTATGGCCAGATAGTCAGTGGGGTTTCAAATGCTGCATTAAGGACTCTCAACTTTTGTCCTGCAAACAGTACAGGAACCATTAAAGGGGAGTGCATCTCTGCTTTGGCAGTGCCATCGCTCTGGTGGAGTGGAAGAGAGATTGCACAGGAGAAAAGGTTGAAAGAAGGGTCAGAGGCACCAACGAGTAAGCTCTCAGCATCCCCTCAGTACCCTGTATCTCATTCCAATTTCAAAATGATGCATTAAGGACTCTCAACTTTTGTCCTGCAAACAGTACAGGAACCATTAAAGGGGAGTGCATCTCTGCTTTGGCAGTGCCATCGCTCTGGTGGAGTGGAAGAGAGATTGCACAGGAGAAAAGGTTGAAAGAAGGGTCAGAGGCACCAACGAGTAAGCTCTCAGCATCCCCTCAGTACCCTGTATCTCATTCCAATTTCAAAATGATTTAATTGGCTACTTTACCACTTGAGTAGTGAAGCAGCCTGGCAGACTGGAAAGCACACAGCCCCTGAGCTAGGCAGCTGTGCATTTTATTGACAGTTCTACCAAAAACAAGCTGGTGATCTGGGCAAATTAATTTTAGTTCCTTAATCTATAAAGTGGAGATTTTTTAAAAAATTATTTCATCATCCCTGAAGGATTTGATGAGTATCGTATAAATTAAATTTGTGACCTGTAACTCAGTATGAGGAACATAGTACATGTGCAGTGAATGTGGCTATTTATTTACCCCCATCCCACCACTGTGAGATATCTGTGCTGAGGTCTGACTCTTTGACATCCTGGCATATGAAGAGGATTCTTCTGGTACTTGAAACAGTGTCTCTGTTAATGGATGTAGATAATGTCGGTTAGGTCATGTTAATAAAAGAAATAGTTTTTCTAACTGCGTATAAGGCAATCAAATAAAATCTCTGCTTGACTGGTATTTCTGTCCCTTCTGGAATGAATTCCTGCCATAGTTTAAAACTAGTGATAAGATTGTTTCCCTATTATATGCAACTTTGGATGGGACATCCTATTTAAACCAGTGTGGTCAGTGTGAGGTCGCATTTATTAGAAATGATATTTATTTCATGTCTTCTGAAATTCAAAACATTATAATGATGTTATGTTATGCACATTTCATGTATATACCAATTAATCTAACTAGGCAACTATTTAATTATTTTTTGGAAACTTTTAAGTCAGTGTTTTATTTCCTTCTCCTCTAATTATTGTCATTATACATTTTATTCCAGCAATATGATCTACTATATTCTTTTTTTTTAAGATTTTATTTATTTATTCATGATAGTCACACAGAGAGAGACAGAGAGGCAGAGACACAGGCAGAGGGAGAAGCAGGCTCCATGCAGGGAGCCCGACGTGGGATTCGATCCTGGGTCTCCAGGATCACGCCCCGGGCCAAAGGCAGGCGCCAAACCGCTGTGCCACCCAGGGATCCCCCTACTATATTCTTTTATTCAGAGTAATATTGCTTATTTTAAAAGTTAAAAAATGGAATGCCAGATGGCTCAGTGGTTGGGCTTCTTCCTTTGGCTCAGGGCATGATCCTGGAGTCCCAGGATCAAGTCTCACATTGGACTCCCTGCATGGAGCCTGCTTCTCCCTGTGCCTGTGTCTCTGTGTCTCTCATGAATACATAAATAAATAAAATTTTTTAAAAAATAAATAAAAGTTAAAAAATAAATTATACTTAAAAGACTTTTAATTTCAGTCACATAATTATAGTGTTATTAAGAACCAAAAGTGAAACTTTGTAATATTTTTATTGTACAGTCATCATTAAATACATTATTCCATGGTACCCTTTAATATGTATATTTGCTAGCTGAGCTTCATTGTTGGAATTGTTGGAAAATTGCAGTTTTAATGAGTGTGTCTCGTGTGTGTGTGTGTGTGTGTGTGTGTGTTTGTACATGGGTGCGCATGCATATGAGTGTGTGTTTCCTGATCTGTCTTTCAGCAACTTGTAACATGGACTATTCTTTTGGGGGATCACTGAGAAATTGCTGGAAGCATATTGGCCTGGCATCGCTTATTAAGGCCAGTGGTCTCTAAAATCACTCTTAATAATGAATGCAAAGCAACAATGACTGCAAGATTTATGGAAGTCATAGCTACAGTGTTTATGTGTTCAATTTAGTATTTACTTAAAATATTTACTGCAGGGCACCTGGATGGCTCAGTCAGTTAAGTGTTTGCCTTCTGCTTGGGTAATAATCTCAGGGTCCTGGGATCCAGCCTGGAGTCAGGCTCCCTGCTCAGCAGGGAGTCTGCTTCTCTATCTGCTCCTCCCCCTGCTCATGTGCTCTCTCTCCCTCTCTCTTAAATAAATAAATGAAATATTTAAAAAATTAAATAAAATATTTATTGCTCCTCAAAGCATATTATTATTAAAGATTTTATTTATTTATTTTTATTAGAGAATGGATGGGCAAGTGGAGAGGGGAGGGGCGGAAGGAGAGGGAATCTCAAGCAGACTCCTCACTGAGCATGGAGCCCAGGGCAGGGGCTAGGGACGTGAGTGGGATCTAGCTCAGCACCCTGAGATCATGACCTGAGCTGAAATCATAAGTTGGAAGCCTAACTGACTAAGCCATCCAGGTGCCCCACATATTATTATTTTAGTTGCAAAATAAATTGGGCATAAAATTATTTTACGGAAAAAAATGCTTGGATTACTATTTCATCTTTATAGTGCAAAATAGACTCTTGATGTAAATCTTTGTGACCATAAACCTGTTTCTTAAGGAGGGCAGGGCCCATGATACACTTGGATTTCTGTCTGAAATCTGACTGGACAAAATGTCTATCAAAAGAGATACAGGGGGTGCCCAGGTGGCTCAATCAGTTAAGGTCTGCTTTTGGCTCAGGTCATGATATCTGGGTCGTAGGATTGAGTCCTGCATCAGGCTCCCTGCTCAGCGAGGACTTGAGGACTCCCTGCTTCTCCCTCTGTCTGCTTCTCCGTTGCTCTTGCTCTCTCTCATTTGTTGTCCCTCTCTTTCAAGTAAATAAGCACATTTTTTTTTTAAAGGAGAGAGATACAGAATTGAGAGTTGTTATTCACAGTAGTGATGCTTTCACAAAGTCATCAGGAACATTGAATGAATGAGGCTCCTAAAGTACAGAGTTAGGTTCCCACAAACCTCTAGTCACCTTTATGTCACCCTATTGATAAATAACCTTGTTTTATATTGATTTCCATTTAAATGCGCCTTATTTAACATATATTGCTGCTTTATTAACATAGAATTCACAACCAACAGCCCTGTAGCTCACCCCTGAACAAAGCTTATCTAATATACATATTTTCTTCGTGACACACATCACAGACTTGCCTAACTATGTCACCTTTGCCACCTCTTTATGATTCTGCAGTTATCTTACCCATCCTGTCACATGCTCTGAGTTGGGAGACATTACAAGAAAGCAGTGATTAAGAAAGCAACCTGTGGATTCAGTTGGCCTGAGTTCAAAGCCTGGCTCTACTACTTAGTAGCTGTCTGCCCCGGGCACATTATTCAAACTCTTGTGCATTCTTTTCTCATCTTTTCAGTGGCTATAAAAACATTGCCTATCTTGTCATGTTAGTAATTGATGAGAAAATATGTATTTCAGATATGTCAGGTGTTTAGGACAGGTAGCACATTAGCCCTCAATTATGACTATTAATCTACTCAGTTAGCCATATTCCACTTTCCTTTCTGTTTTTCTTAAAGCTTGATTATGCATCACCAACAAAATCAAAACCAAAAATAAAATTAAGGAAAAATGTAGCCTCTGGGTATCTGGGTGGCTCAGTCAGGTAAGTGTTGGACTCTTGATTTCTGCTCGAGTCATGATCTCACAGTTGTGGGATTGAGCCCCAGATAGGGCTCCATGCTCAGCCTGGTGCCTGCTTAGGATTCTCTTCTTGTCCCTCTGCCCCTTCCCCTGTTCACACATACTATAGTTCTCTCTCTTTCAGAATAAGTAAATAATTTTTTTAAAAAATTAAGGAAAATAAGGTGGAAGATACTCAAGTATGAAAAGATGAAGCAGAGATGATGTTAGAAAAAACTATTAGGGAGAGAGAAACTCTCAAATTTGCCCTGAGTTCTGATCAGTTTCAAAAAAGAAAGACCTGAGTCTCACTATTCTTTGGATAAAAGCAATTGTTCAGGAGGTGCATGGTTAATTTTAGAATGGAGCAATATTTTTTCTCAGTTCCTCATGGGACACCTGCTATTCAGATGCCTGTTATACTAGTTTGTAACTTGTGTGTGTGTGTGTGTATGTGTGTCTCCTTCACCCTGGAATTTTGGAGATTGAATGTTAACTCCCTGAACTTTGTTAGGTCTTCAGGCCTAACTCCAGACACTGATTCTCCTGAGGATCTCTTCCTTCTAATAAAGTGATCACCAGAATACTTTCTTGCTCTTCTTCCAATTTTATGGATCACAGAGACATAAATCTAAGTGCAAAAAAAAAAAAAAAAAAAAAAAGCATTGGATGCTGTATAAAGATAGTGAAGGCATAGAGAGGCAGGTAAAGGAACCAAGTCCCACATGGCATCTACCAGGGACTACATCTACAATTGGAGGACGTTGTGACAGAGGCTCTAAAGCCATAGTCTCCATGCTTTTTGGTCATGGTCCTCTTTTATTAAATAATTTGAGACACATACCCTAGGTGTATGCATTTATTTACCTGTATATTCCATATAACTTAGTTCAGAACTACTGTGATCGCACCTTGTAATTTGCGTTTAAAGAGATGTTGAAAAGGATGGATGATTGTCCTAAAAGCAGATTGTGGTGACAGCTGCCTAACTCAGAAAGTTGACTAGGTATTATTCAATTACACACATAAAGCAGATAAATTTTATTTTATATAAATTATGCCTTTAAAGTAGTTTAAAAAGGGAAGGATGACACGAAGATGAAATTAGCAGCATAGAAACATTTAGAAACTGTTATCAGTATAAAAAAGCTGTTGCTCTCACCCAATTTATTAACAACAAAATACTCATTTTTGCTAAGAGTAATATGATCAAACATGCCATTATTAACATTTTTATTGACTTTGTTGTTTGATTTTTACAAAAAGCTCATTCTCAGAGTATAAGTACTGCTCTTTAATACTTTTGCCTCTGCTTCATTATTAGGATTATCTTCAGTTCAGAGTTTCTTTGCAAGAATCTTTTTCAGTAACCAGGTAACATCTGTAACTCTCTCTAGCCAGGTGTGCACACTGAACACACATACACACACAGTTTAGAGTCTGTCAGTATGCCACACATTGGATAATCCTGAGAGCGTGTGGCCCATGAACCACCTGTTGTACAGGGAAACTTGCATTTTTTTCCCCCCTCAGAGCAGCTCACAGTGGCTTGTGATTGGCTGATCTATGGGTTAGGTTTCTTCCTGGTTTTCTATTTCTTCATTACTACTTTTCACTATGGGAATTGCCTGAATATTTTTAAATGGATGTGTCTGTTATTATAATTTCTTCCCTGTCTCTCCTAGGATTTATGCTCTCGGATATCAGGGACATTATTTTGTTCATTGTGGCATGACCAGCACATTGACTGATTCTTGGCACAAATTCTTGGCTCAATAAATATTGCTAAACAGGCACATTAATCTATGTCCTAAATTTTAGTGACAATTCTTCTCAATTTTAAGATAAGGATAAATACATGTAGAAGTTCTCTTGTTCAGTTCCTGCCTACACTGAGGTACTGAGTTTGGATACCATGGCCTGGGGGTGGGCAGAATGTGAATGTCATGAATGGAGGCAAGGTGACAGAGCCTGTGTGTCCCCAGGAGACCAGACTCTCTTTTTTGGCCTCTGATGTTTGGAACAAACCCACCTTACCACTCATCCCTTATAAAAGGAGAGGAATGAAAAAATCAGAAAACAGAACAGGTAAAAGTCATACCTTTTCAGAATAATTTAAGGTGTTTTGGAAATACTGTGCAAAGGCAGCTGCTAGTGATGTTTGAGGGATTTGTAAGATTTGAAGGGTGTCATTGTGACATATGACTTTTCCACACTGGCAGGACTGACAAGGACTAGGAAGTACTCGGGAGAATTGCATCCATTCAATTTGTCTGAAAGAACTGCTCTGTAACTTGATTGAAGTCCAGTTTTGTCTTTTTTTTTCTAAGATCAGAATTCTTGAGGTATAATTTACATACTAGGGTTTACTGGTTTAGGTATATAGTTGTCTGAATTTGAGACACAGAGACACGGAACCACCATCATAATCATGATATAAAAGGTTTCTTTCACCACCACCCCCAAGTTTCCTTGTCTTTTCTATATCCCATCTTGCTGTCCCTACCAACTACTGATCTTATTTCTGTTCATATACTTTTCCCTTCTCCAGGATCTAATAAAAGATGATAATTATAACCCTTTGTGTTTGGCTTCTTGCACTTGGCTATTACTTTTATACTCTTCCATCATATTTTGTGTATTAGTTCATTCTTTAAATGCTGAGCAGTATGCCACTGTATGCACACATGCCATGTCTTTAAAATCCATTCACTAGTTAGTGGGAAGTTGGGATGTTATAAGTTGTTGATGAGTTTTTGTAAAGATTTTATTTGTTTATTCATGAGAGACACAGAGAGAGGCAGAGAGAAAAGCAGGATCCCTGTGGGAAGCCTGATGCAGGACTTGATCTTAGGACCCCGGGATCATGCCTGAGCCACCCAGGTGCCCCAAGTTTTTGATGATTTTGAATAAAGTTTCCATAAACATTTATGTACAGGTCATCATATGGAAATATGTTTGAATTTCTATTGAGTAGATACTGGTAATTTGGATTTCTGGGCTGCATGGTTAATTGTAATTTTAATTGTACGAGAAACCATCAAATGGTTTTCTTAAGTGTCTGTGCCACTTTGCTTTCCTGCCAGCAATTAGAGTTCTAGCTGCCCTGCATCCTGGCCAGCACTTTGTGTTGTCAGATTTTTGCATTTGCTTGTTTGTTTTTGGTCATTCTAGAAGACAGTTGGTTTAGGTGGAGTGTAATGGGATGGCTTAATTTTCTTTTGCTGTCATTACTCTTCCTTGCAGGGAACCTCCCCACCTTATGTTTCCCTCCATGGGCTCCATTTGTATAGACAGTAGGGTTGACACCTTATTAAATACTCTTACCAGTTCTGTTGCTGCCTCTTCATAGTATATGTTACACTTGCTTTGCTCTTCACTGAATTCTTATCATTAGATCATAAGCTTTTTATAGGTAGATTTATGCTACTCTGGCAAAACCAATAGGCACTCAGGTCACCCTTATTTTTTAAATTATAGATTTTATTTTATTTTATTATGGATTTATTTGAAAGAGGGAATGAGCATGAGCAGAGGAAGAGGGAGAGGCAGACTCCCTGCTGAGCAGGGAGCCTGACTTGTGGCTGTATCCCAAAACCCTGAGATTATGACCTGAGTCTGAAGGCCGATGCTTAACTGACTGAGCCACCCAGGTACCCCTAAGGTAGCCCTTTTGTCTTGATTTTTTAGAGGATAAGAAAGCATAGAGTCAGCCCTGAAAAATTCATTATTTAAAAAAAAAAAACCCTCTTCTTTTTATACCTTTTTGTATATAAGATGTTATTGGCAGATTTTTTTAGGACTCAAGAAAGTACGTTTGCCAGATTTCCAGTCCTGAATCAAGGATCAAATGGTGGAACACTGTTACTCATATCATTGTTTAAGCTAATAGTATAAGGACTTTTAAATTGTTCCAGCTACATTACTGAGTCACTTTAGCATCAAGTGCTGTTTCTAAAGCTCCCGTTGAAGTGTCTCAAAGCAATTGAAGCAATTAGGCTTGGTTGGGCTTGGTTTCAAATTCTGCCAATTTTCAAGCCCTCTTCAAGTTCAGCCTTTAAGCATAATTAATGTTTTAGACACATAATAATATAGATTTATCCCTTCAACTTTGGTTATCTTGAGACATCTTTTCACAGATTGCCTTATGAAGACTTAGGCTTGCTTTCAAATTCTGCTAATTTTTAGGCTCTGATCAAACTAATTTGTAAACATAATTGATCTCTTAGATAATAATACAGATTTATCCCTAGAACTTTGAGAATATTGAGTCCTATCTTTCAATGATGCCTTTATAAAGATGTATTAGGCACTGATGTCTCAGTATTAATTTACAGTTTTATGTAGGCAGTCTCATAGGGATATAATAACTTTAAAAGGACAGAATTGATCAGACTCACATGTATATGATTATGCATCACTATAGATGGTTTCCTAGTAGTTCTTGTTAGTTTTTTCTCAAGCACATTTTAAATACCTAGCATTCAGGGGTGCCTGGATGGCTCAGTCAGTTAAGCATCTGCCTTGGGCTCAGGTCCAGATTCTGGGGTCCTGGGATCGAGCCCCATGTTGGGCTTCCTCCTCAGTGGGGGGTTTGCTTCTCCCTCTCCCTTTGCCCCTCCCCCTGCTTATGCTCTCTCTCTTTCTGTCAAATAAATAAAATCTTTAAAAAAATATACATAGCATTTATTTTTTTTCTTTTTATATAAATTTATTTTTTATTGGTGTTATACATAGCATTTAGAAGAAAATCTTCTCACCTGAGTATTTTATAGCACAGAGCCCATTATATCCTTAGGTCTACAGGCAATTGTTTAATTACTCCAAGGTGTCTCAAGGCCCAACTCTGAGCCTGAAGAATATTGTCCTCTGGCCAGAACGATTGTGTTCTAGCTGTGATATGTGAGTTACATAGTTTTAGAATTTGAAACAGGGAGGATGTCTACAATACATGGTTTCAGTGGAGAAAATAGTCAACTTGAAAGTGTTTCACTCATCCATCCTTTAAAAAAAATTAATGCATCCATCCCTCTTAGGAATTTTGTTCCAATTGCCTATTTTTCGCAAGCAGGATAAAACGAAGGAGAGCAAGGTGGTGGAGTGGGCAGGGACTGCACTGTGGTTCCAGCTAGTGGAGGTAGGTCCTTCCTGGGGACTGTTGAAAATGTGTATGTTTTTGAGGGTCACAGTGACAAGGGGCATTGTTTGCATGTGGGAGGTAGTTGCTGGGGTTGATAACTGTCATTGTGCAATGCATGGGACAGTCCCATGCAAAAAAGTATTGACCGAATGCCAGTAGTGGCTTCTGTTGAGAAAATCTGAGATAAGCCTGGGTTTCAGTTTGCAGCTCTGTGAAATGGAAAACATTGCATTTTCCTCATCTGTAAAATTGGAGTGAAAATATGTATTTACAAGATCACTCTGAGCATTGCTGAGGTTGTATGCAAAACAGTAGACACAGGACCAGTACATAGAAGGAACTAGCAAAGAATCATTGGCATCCTTTTTAACCCTCTAGTGGCTTCTCAACCCACTCAGAGTAAAACACAGTGTCCTCACAGTGGCACACAAGGACCTCCTGCTCTCCTGTGAACTCATTTCCTGCCAGTCCCTTCTCTGGCTGTGCTCCAGTTACCCTGGCCTCCTTCCTGTTTCTCTTTCTGGGAGATCTGCCCTGCTCTGGACCTTCTGCACTTGGTCTGTCTTCTGTGTGGAAGGTCCTTCCCCTGAGTGCATCTACTAGGCTCTCTCCCTTCTTCTGTTCTCTTATCACCTTATCCAAGGGGGGTTTTCCTGATCCATAATATAAAGATAGCAGCCTGGCTGTCTGCAGCCACCCCTTCCCTTCAGATCTTGCTCTTTCCCCTTGCCATCACCCAACATATTCAATATATTTTTGCTTATTGCCTGTCTCTTCCAAGTAGAACATAAGTTTCATGAGAGCAAGGACTCAATTTTGTTCACTGATGTATCCCTAGGTGCTGTGATACCACCAATGCATAGATGCCCACAAATATTTTCTGAATAAATAAAAGTGAAAATAGCACAGGAAAAGGGCACATTGTGGTTGATCATAATTGGTGGGTACATATGCTATTTGTGTTTATAATAAAGTTATACTTTTCTGCTAGTTTAATAGTTTTTCATCCAGATGATGGAATTAATTATTCACTAGAATCTCCCTGTCTAAACATTTTGACAGACATTACAAGAGATAGTGGATATCAGGTTGTCTAAGAATCAGATTTCTCTGTTCCCCTCCTTCACTTTTAATTGAGGAAAGCATGAGACTTTTTATTTTTCTATAAGATGGCTTTAAGAGTATGATGATGTGATTTTCTCTGAGTATATGTTTTTATATTGGTTGCAAATCTGTAGAAGTCATCAATAAAATTGTCCATAGCATATTAGAATTATTGAGTTGTCCTGTATTTCTGTAGGAGGTATAATTGTTCTTTGAAAAGACAATAGGTTTCTGTTGACATAGGGTTGGCTTGAGCTTATGAATGCTTTGAAAGATTATGTTATGAAAGAAACTACTGGCTTAGTGTTTTGAAAATAGGGCAATGAGAAACTGTATTGATGTTTATTTAAAAGATAGATATTATTTTTTAAAAGATAGATATTTGTGTATAAGTTTCTTCTTACTTTTGAGAGGTACAGCCATATTTCTCAAAGATTTTGCTTTGTGGGGGCACCTGGATGGCTCAGTCACTTCAGTGTCTGCCTTCAGCTCAGTCGTATTCTCAGGGTCCTGGGATTGAGCCCCATGTCAGGCTCTCTGCTTAGCGGGGAGTTTGCTTCTCCCTCTCCCTCTTCTTCTGTGTTCTCTCTCTTCACCTCTCAAAAATAAGACCTTTAAATAAAATAAATATTTTGCTTTGTATTCTGAAATATTTATATCAGTTTGGTGGCTGACCGGTATATACAGTTTGTTAAACATGCTCTGTTTCACACCAGAAATGGTGTAGGAAGATATGTATAAGGCCTTCTTTGCTCTGAATTAATGTCCGTCTTTGGGCTTACCTTTCTGTTACATTTTTATATCCTAATATGGCTGCTGCAATATGCTGTTTACTCAAGAGAGATATGATTTTTACTGGAAATTAACATCTTCTTCTAATTCTATCCCCCATCAGTAATGTTCTAAAGATAGTTTAGATGTTCTGCTTCTGCTGGTAATTCCTAGATGAGGAAACCTTTAAATGTGAAAATAATGTTAGGCAGGACATTTGAGGTTTGGCAGTTGTTTTGCAATGTAGATACCAGGTAAGAGATCGGTGTGTGTGGTTTAATATGAGGTCATTAAACTCAAGTATGTGAAGAAGTAAATTACTTTCTCTTAACACTTGGTGTGTATTGTTTATTGGACAATGCTTGATTTAAAATTTTTTTATTCACTTGTTTATTAGACAGTGCTTGACTTTTAAAATTTGGGTCTCTAACTCCATGGCAGATTAAGAAATATTCTGATAAGGGAATCAAGACAATTGTGTGTGAGTGTGTGTAAGCACACACATATGCATGTATGCACTGGCAAATGGTGGGGAGCAATTTCGTCAAGAGATAATTATTGATTGAACACTGTAGCCAGAGAAGCATGTGCCTTTAGCAAGAAGATTACATCCATCTACCTCAAGTGTCCTCAGCTTGGCCTACATCTGTCTTCCCCTTCAGCCTAATTTTATCTGTTGCCTTTAAGTTTTCCTTTCCTACAACCTTCACGACTTACCCAGTCAGGCTTTCTTTCCCCTCCTGCCCCCACAGCAAGTCATACCAAGATTACCAATAAGCTCCATTGCGCCACAAGGATGCTTTCGGGACTAGTGTTATCTGCAAGCAGCTCTTCATGCTCTTGACCACTTCCTCTATAAAATACCCTTCCTTTATCTTCTCTGTTTTGGTGTCTAGTTGTCATAAGGTGGCACCACCCCCCCCTTTTGTTTTTCATTCTCTTTGGCTATATCTTTTTAATGTCCTTTTGCAAGTTTATCTTGCTCTAAAAGACTGTTCACTGCTGGAGTTCCTTCAGGCTCATGCCATCTTTCCATTTCATATTCTTTTTTTTTTTTTACAGTATTTAGTTTGGATTGGCCACATAACTAGTGCTTTGTGGCTTATAGTTTTATTTTATTTTTATTTTTTAAAGATTTTATTTATTTATTCATGACAGAGAGAGAGAGAGGCAGAGACACAGGCAGAGGGACAAGCAGGCTCCATGCAGGGAGCCTGATGCGGGACTCGATCTTGGGTCTCCAGGATCACAGCCCAGGCTGAAGGCAGCGCTAAACCACTGAGCCACTGGTGCTGCCCCATTTCACATTCTTCTTGACAAACTTAACCATCACTGTGCCAACAGTTGAATGCCAGTCTCTCCAAAATCTTGTCTTTAGACCTGATCTCTCAGCTTCACAGTCATCTACTCTGCTACCAATATGGCTTTTCCAGTGAACTTCTGAAACACAGAAACCAAGACTGATCGCACAATATGCACTTGTGAGTGAATAGCCCTAGTAGTTTTTAATTGGGCTGGACTCAATCCTGATATACTCCTTCCTCTCATTCCTTTTATTGAGTTCTGTTAACTCAGTGTCATTACTGTTAGTACAAGAAAGGTACTGAAAAGAAAAGAAGAAAGCTTTTCTTTACTGATAAAACAAGAAGACAGAAGAACATAGATCTAAGCAACACAGTCAATCAGCTTCAATTAATTGACATATATAGAATTCAAGAACTGCAGAATTGACTATAAATTGGGCCATAAAAAAGCCCCCATTAGCAGAAGAATGAAAACATATGGATTTTCCTTTCTGACTTAATTCTTAGGAATTAAGATAGAAATAAATAACATGAAGATAACCTGACAATCCCATTTCTTTTTTAGAATTAAGTACTATGCCTCTAAAACAAAACAAAACAAAACAAAACCCTATGTATCATATGGAAGAACTTAAGATGGAAATTAGAAAGTATTTTTAATTAAATGGCAATGAAAATATGATATACCAAAGCTTGTTTGATGTAACTCACTCAGTCCTTAGAAGGAAATTTGTAGCATTAAATGGATAAATAATGGTATAATCCAAAAATCAGTATCAAATTTTGTCAAGAATTAAAAAAAAAATCAAACACAGAGAGTATAGGAAGAATGAAGGAGTAAATATAAGAACAAGAATCAATAAATGAAATCAACAAAGAAGAGTTAGTAAACTAATAACCCCTTGTGAGACCAATAGGATGAATAATATATAATATATTACCAATATCCTGTTCCTATTGAATTAGAAGCCCTGGTCAGCACATAAAGGAAAAAAAAAATAGATGCTTTAGAAAAGATTAAATAAAATTGTCTTCATTTGAAAATAATTTAGTGGTCTACATTGAAAACCAAAATTAATTATAATTTATAAACAAATTATTAGAATTAATAAGTGACCTCAACAAAATGGTAGAAATTAGAATTCATGTATAAAAGTCAATTGTTTTCCTCTATACCAGCTACTCAAAATGAAAATATAATACAAATATCAATAGTTATAAAATGATTTGGTACCTATAAATTAATTTGACAAAATATGTCATAAGTTGCCTATTATGAAAATTTATATATACATACACACGCACACACAAATATATATGTGTATATATGTATAACATGATCAATTAAAGGCTATTAAAAGTTATAGATGCTATATGATTCAATGATCTTGCTACTTGGTATTTACCCAAATCAGCTAAAAATTTATGTTTGCTCAAAAATTTGTGCACAAACATTTATAACAACTTTATTCATAATTGCCTCAAATTTTAATTTACCGAAATGTCCTTCAAGAGGCGAATGGATAAACAAACTGGCACATCCATAAAATGAAATATTATTCAGCAATAAAAATAAATGAGCTATCTCAAGCCACAAAAAGGTATAGAGGAGATATAAATAAATATCGCTACGTGCAAGAAGCCAGTTTGAAAAATCTGTATAGTGTATATTTCCAACTATGTGACATTCTGGAAGAAACAAAACTATAGAGATAATAAAGAGATCAGTGGTTGCCAGGGGCTCAGGGGGAGGGAAGGGAGAAATGAATAGGTGGAGCAGAGGGAATTTTTAAAGGAGTGAAATTATTCTGTGTGATACTGTAATGATGGATTCATTTGTCCAAACTCAGAAATGTACAAAACAAAGTGTGAACCCTAGGGTAAATTATGGACTTTAGTTAATAATAATATATCAGTAACACTTCATCAGTTGTAACAAATATACCATATCAATGATAGATGGCAATAATTGGAGAAATTTTGTGTATTGGGGAGCAGAAGGGATATATGGGAACTCTTGTACTTTTGTATAGTTATTGTATATACCAAATACTCCTCTAAAAAATAAAGTCTGTTACAAAAAAAGACAAAGTAGTCATATTCATGGTTAGGAAGATAATGACATCTTTTTTTTTAAAAGATTTTATTTATTTATTCACAAGAGACAGAGAGAGAGAGAGGCAGAGACACAGGCAGAAGGAGAAGCAGGCTCCATGCGGGAGCCCGACGTGGGACTCGATCCTGGGTCTCCAGGATCACACCCTGGGCTGCAGGTGGTGCTTAACCGCTACGCCACCGGGGCTGCCCAATAATGACATCTTAAAGCCGTCCTCAGATTAATTTGTAAAGCAACTACCAACTAAAATTTTTAACAATTTTATTTGGAAGTTAAGAGTATTAGTCAAACAAATGAATTCTAAAATTTACACGGGAGAGCAGAGAAAAAAGAAATCAATCTGAAGAACCACAACAAGGTTGGAACCTTACCCAGCTAGATACCAAACCTATAGTAATTGATTTTGTGATTTTAGCACAAGTATCAATAATCAGATATACACCTTATATATGGAAATTATATATCTAATAGAGATGGCCTTATACATCACTAGGAGGTAGGGTAGGTTTTATCAATAAAAAGATTCCTTGAAATTTGATTATGTACGTAGATAAAAAATAAAATCTTACCCTCTTCTCAAACCATAAGTAAACAATTTAGGATAGAACAAATGACTGTGAAAAGTCAATTTTCAGAATTTTTCCAAGAAAATATATAAAAAATATATTAGTGATCCTGAGGGTTTTAAACCATACCCACTGCACACATGCCGCACAAACACAACATGTAAAAAAAATCGATGAATCGATGAATTCAACTCACCAAAATTTTTCAAATGTGAATCTTGATACCACATAAAAAAAGTTTTTAAAAGTTACATATTGGGTAGAGTTTCACAGCTGAAAGTACTAAGGAAGAATTATTATCAAAAATTTTAAAGTACTGTTTCAAATAAGAGAAAACTAAGCTGTCAACCCGATAGAATAATGGGTCCCCTATCACAATTTAAGATTGGCAAATATTAAAAAAGTCTTGCAGTGGTAGGTACAGGCAAAGACATTGCCCAGTGGAAACTCATTGGCTGATGTTGGGTATATTAATTAATATATCTACTTTGGAAAACAGTTTGGCAATACTAGCTAGTCAAGTTTAGGATACATAAAACCTGAGTCAACTATTCCACTCTGAGAAAGGGTATTTCTCAATGAGATTTATTGGTAATTTGGGCAGGACGAGTCTCTTGTAGGATAGGATACCTTTCATAACTCTGATTTGCTCCCACTCTGTATGATTTATGCCCCCGACCATGGTCATTGAAACAACCATTCTTCACATGTTTCTAACCACTTTTAGAGGGGGAGTCCAGAGCTCATGAGAAGAACTCTGAGAAAAACTAACATTAGCACCAGAAGACCAGTCTATGTATAGTTTTTAAAGTATGGTTAACTCTATTTTTAGTAGTAAAATAGAGTAAGCATCTTAAATATACATCTGCAGGAAAATAAATAAATTATAGCATCTTCTAACAATACAATAGTATTCCACCTTTAAAATAACTTTAATAAAGCTACATTTATCATTGTGGATACAGTTCCTGAAGGAAATGTTGATTGAAAAGCATGAAATAATATGCCACTTATATAAAATATGTAAGAAATCAAGTTTATAATCATGAAAAGTAGTATTCTGTTTATCCTTAAATCATATATAACAAAATACATGGATAGAATAAATACAGTTTTAGAATACTGATTACTTCCAGCAGGGCATGATGAGAGAGAGTCATCAGAGAGGAGCACACAGAAAATATAATTGTATTTAAATTTTTGTTCCATAAGGTGTGTCACTAGTATGTTCTATGACTTTCTATACACATTGAAGAAATCTGAGTATAAAAGGACAGCAGTGGGAGTGGATGTGGGAACATATAACCGAGGCTGAGAATGTTTGAATAGAGTTAACCCAGAGGTCCGAAAATTATTGTGGACTGAGTTGAATGAAAAAATCAGGTAGGGCAATAAGTAAGGTCTAAGGCCTTTACAACTATTTAGAGCAGGAAAAACCAGGAAATATTAGATTTAGGGTAAATATAGTGATATAATGTTGTAACCCCCCCCCCCCACACACACACACACTATTTATTTCATGTTTGCAGAACACTTTGACGGATATGACCTCCCTGGATCCTACCAAGGGATATGATAATACAATTAGCCATAAGTAGGAAAAGAAGTTCATGGTACTTGATATAGGAGTAAGTTACTAATTAGCTTTTTTACTTGACTTAATTTCTTTAGGGTCAGTTAAAGTGAACTATAGTGTGCTAAAGAAATTTGCATTTATGGTCTCCAAAAGCCAGTGTTTATACTCGTGTCATGACTATAGAGAATTAGAAAGTTGCTAGAATTCTAAGCTGATTTCATTTAATTAAAAGACATACGGTAGAAAGCACTGGGAAAGATAATGGCCCACGTGATCTCTGTGTTCCCTGATAATATTGAGATGTCCTGCAAGGTGTTCCAACATGAACCCGGTTCCATTTTGCTGCCAGAGCACCACTTTACCCAGAAAGTTGGGTTTCTGGTTCCTCTTGAATGTTGCTGTATGCTGTTCACAGTTAAACATGGCCCATAGAATACCACAGATTTGATCAACTGTTGTTCATCTCTCAACCTCCCTTGAAGACCCATCAACGTATTTATGTTGAGCTTCCAGTCTGTTCTTGCTTGTATTTTTAAAATTTCAATGCTGTAATAAGATTTTCCTCTTCTCCATCTCCTCCTCCTCCTCCTCCTCCTCCTCCTGCTGCTGCTGCTGCTGTACCTTTTCCTCCTTCTGCTTCTTCCCTGCTTTGTTCTCTTTCACTCTTGGTAAGGAATAAATCAGAATAATTTAGAATATTTCTACTTCTTCCAAATCTGTCCATTATGGCAACTTATGCTAAAACATTTGAAGTTCCAACTGAGGGGGTCCCTAAGATCATTCCCAGGTTTGGTGGGTCTTTAGGAGGACTCACTGGACTCAGTATTTGGTCTTATAGCTATGATTTACTCTGAGAGGATACAAAACAAAACCAGCAAAGGGAAAAGTATACACAGGAAATTTGGAGGAAACCAGGGACAAGCTTCCCATTGGGGTCAGATAGGAATTGTGATAACACATGATATGTTGTCTAGCAGTGATGCTCAATAGAGACATTTTTTTCTATTGGGTTTATATTGGGAACTGGTCACATAGACACTTTCTGCCTAGCATGTACCAAAACTCCAGTGTCTTAGAAGGAAATACATGTTTGTTTGCAAGTACAATTTAGACAGAATGAGTCACTCTTATACTCACAATGGGTCCTTGTCAGTTAGGGTGATTGGAAACCTTCCAATTCTTAGGTTCCCAGATGCCAGCCAAGGGCTAACCTTGCAAGCAGAATTAAGAAGTCAGCCATCTCAGACCTGCTTATTGTGCTTTTCTGCACAATGATTATTCTTTTGTTGAATGGAATGTTAACTTCCCAGGGCTCATTTAAAAATTATGTATACCTTTGGTTAAACTCATTCTGGTCATTTCAGAGAGAGAGAGAGAGAGAGTGTACAATTGTGATTATTCTTCAGAGCTTGGAATAAGAGTGTAAGTCCAAGGATCTGAACACTTGAGAGACCTCAGACCCTTCTCCTTCCTTTTATTCCTCTCCAAGTGGAGTATGAATTATAAATGACTGATAAAGAGAGGAGAAATTCTGGGACCTTTTTCTATAGATGAGATTTTAAAGAGACAAGTAGTTGGGCAGAGTTTGGCCTTAACCAGAGGAGACAGGAACTTCTTCTCTGTTAATGCATTTTATTTCTTTCCAAGAACATATGTAGTGGAATCAAAAAATATATCCAGTCCTTTTGGTTGATCTTAATTTCGGAGGGGTTTCTGTCTCTATGATGATATACTTAGTAATACATCTGATTTGTAGAATGATTCCTTCTCCCTCAGTTGGATTACAGATTTAGTAGCAAGTTGAATGATTGATTGGAAGCTGCATTTTAGGGGGAAGAAAAAGGCAGATTTATTTTAAAAGCAGATGCATTTTCTTTTTCTTACATGAAACTGATATGGAGAGATTTTCCTAATAAGGATAGTCTCACTTAGTTAACATTTTTGTGGTGAGGAAGTTGTTTCTACTACAAGCACAATTAAGTATAGTCAGATGTAAAGAGTCTTTTTTTTTAATTTTTTAATTTTTTTTTACGTTTTTATTTATTTATGATAGTCACAGAGAGAGAGAGAGAGAGAGAGAGGCAGAGACACAGGCAGAGGGAGAAGCAGGCTCCATGTACCGGGAGCCTGACGTGGGATTCGATCCCGGATCTCCAGGATCGCGCCCTGGGCCAAAGGCAGGCGCCAAACCGCTGCGCCACCCAGGGATCCCAGATGTAAAGAGTCTTATCCCCATACCATCAGAATGCTAAATAATCCTTCCACAGAATGTCACTTGCCTTTATGTGTTCCCATAGGATGAGTCTATGCTGTCAGACTTTCATTTTTATTGAATTCCGTCTAAATTTTTCTTTTTCTCCCCAATTTAACAGGATGTGATATGAAATTTTCTTTCTTCTGGTAATAAAAACATTTTAATGGTTAACTACAAAGATAGTAATGACACATTCTGACTAATAGTAACTACTTGCTATGTCATTTGATATTTAGATTGTAAAAACATACCCTTTTTTTAGTATTGACACCTAAAGGAGATATTTGAGAAGCAGTGTCCATCATTGCTATTGAATAATATGCATAATAATCACTTATGCTGTTGTCATTCTCAGACCTTTTTCTGAGTGCTTCTTATTCACACAGTGGTTTTGGTGCAGGTTCCATCAGATACTTTTGGGCGGGCGTGTAAAAGGTTTGCTGTGCTCTTTCCATTTGGCCAATTGCTAGCAGCCAGCGGGGGGATGTCTAGGTTAAAACCATAATAAATGAAACTTCCATTAGGCTTCTGGGCTCTGGGCCGTTTCCTGTAAAGACTTTATCCTGCCGTTAGTGGTTTGAAGAAACAGAATGCTTCTGTTCGTTCAGTAAATGAAAGCTCAATTTTATCAGGTTGGGTAGCACAGGTATCTCGTTTTGTGAAGAGATTCTGCTCCTGATGCTGATAGTTTGCAGAACACGGGTTGACTGTAACTTGTAACTCTTTGGACATTATGATAATAACCTATGAATGTAGGTAGAAAAATGGAACAAATATGTTTATTTTTTTAATATTCTTTGAGGTGGGGAAAACTGAATATCCAGATAGTTAGATTTATCTCATCAGCTTTTTCTTCAAACCTAACTGTTCCTTGAGTTTATTCTTACTTTTAGACTTTCTTTATTCAGAGAAATGCATTGTTAATTGGAGGGATAATATTTTCAAGCATCAAAGAGACCACGGGCCAACAGTGTATTAGCTTTATGCACCCCTCTAAGAACACTTTTTTTCTTCTGGGCACATATTTTAGTATTTATATGTTTGTAGTTCTGTACATCTCATTCTGTACTTACTTGCACAGTGGGGAAATTAGGGTTGGGATGATTTTGCAAAACTCACTAGGAGAGTTTGGGTTTCAGGTAAAATGGAATAAAACCACTCAAACCTTTCCTTGCCCACTGAACACAGATATTAAGCCAGGGTAAACAAAACAAAACAAAACAAAACAAAACAAAACAAAAAACCTTGGTGAAGCTAGTTTAGGTCTCTGAAAAGTAAATATAATCATGCAGATGAGGGAAAACACCAGAATTGAAATACCATTGAATTAGAGGTGAGTTTACTATTTCCACCTCCTCTGCCAATACCTCTGAATTCAATGCAGTCCACAGTCTAGGAGTCAATATCAAAGGGTTATCTGTAGAACATGTGACTTTTGATATTAGGGTTGTGAGTTCAAACCTCATGTTGGGCATGGAGCCTACTTAAAATTTAAACAGCAGGGCAACAACAAAATCTAGGAGTCAGTATTGGAAGCAGATGGAGAAACCCAAGAGACACCCTCTAGTTCTTGTTTAAGGAATAGAAAAGAAAAGTCCTAAAATTCAGAGAGAAGGGAGAAATACCCCATTTTTTCATCTCTCTTTTCTCTCATTTTGTCATGCCCTGGCAATCTTGTGGCCAAGGCAACAGCCACAGAAGCAGCTGACAGTAGAAAAGAGCAGGAGCCAAGACAATGAGTGAGGGGGATGTCCTTCCTATTTTGTGAAGCTGTAATTTTGAGGGCGGGGCTAAATCATTGTTTCTTTTTTTCTTTTCTTTTTATTTATTTATTTTGTTTGTTTTAATCTGCATCAACCCTTCCACTACGTGTGACATCACAGAAGTGGGTTGTTTCTGATTAGAGGAGTGATGAAAAGGTACTCTGGAACCAGAGAGTATCAGGGAAGACAGCTGAGAAGAGGGGCTCAGGAAACGATTCCATAATGTTTGTGAATTTTTGAACTCACTATAACCTGTACATTCATGTATCTGACCATGATTAGCATACCATCTAGTTTGGGAATGTAGTTAATGAGTAGAATTTCATGCAAGTTTCAGAGTGACCTCGAATGGGGCGTACCCAGAGCAGATTTGAATGGCCCTTCATAACTTTTGAAAACAACATTGACATCAGCTCACAGAATGTGGGTTGGAATTTATGGTGAGAAGGTAATCAAATCAAATGCCTGGCAAGACAATAATCTCAACATTCTCCATAGATTTAATAAGGCAAAGGATTTTATAAGAATGTTCAGAATGGGGCAGCCCGGGTGGCTCAGCGGTTTAGCGCCGCCTTCAGCCCAGAGCCTGATCCTGGAGACCCCAGATCGAGTCCCACGTCAGGCTCCCTGCATGGAGCCTGCTTCTCCCTCTGCTTGTGTCTCTGCCTCTCTCTCTCTCCTCTCTGTGTATTCTCATGAATAAATAAATCTTAAAAAAATGAAAATATGATTTTAAAGCAGCTATTAATAAAATGCTCCAGTGAATAATCATGAATTTTGAAATAAAAGGTAAATTGAAATATATCCATAAAGAAATAGGAAATATGTAGTAGAACCAAATGGAAATTTTAACATTGAAAAATAAGAGTCTCCTTATCTTACCCTCTCTTACCCACACCCAAATTCCTTACTACATAAATTTGATTAAAAAAATGGAGATGACAGCGGAAAAAATCAGTAAACCTGAAAGTAAATCAATAGAAGTTTTATAGTGTGAACAAAAGAGAGGAGAAATATTGAAAAATAATGAACAGAGACCCTGGGACTGTTGGGCAATAACAAAAGGCATAATGTTTATATTATTGGAGTCCCAGAAGGAAGGGAGAGTATGGCTAAGAAGTATTCCAAGAAATAATGGCTGCAAACTTTCCAAATTTGACAAAATATATAACCTTATAGATTCAAGAATCTGTTACGTCAAACAAGATAAACTGAAAGACACACACACCCAAGCATATCATAACTCCCTAAAACTCAGGACAAAATCTTGAGAGCAGTCAGAGAGAAAGTGACACCTTATCTGTAGAAAAACTGTGATTCAAATGATAGATTTTTCAGCAGAAATCATGGAGGCCAGAGGAAATGTCATACCATTTTTAAAGTGCTGAAATAAAAGTGCAGAGTCTAGGATTTAGTGAAAATATCTTTGAATGTGAAATTAAGATCTTCTCATATCATGTAAAACCAAGAGAATTTGAAGTCAACAGACTTGCTATAAAATAACTAGTTAAGGAAATTTCTTAGACAGATGGGAACTGACATAAGACATTTGTAATATCAAGAACAGACGAAGTGGTAAATATAATAGGCAGTTCTTCTTGAATTATTTAAAATATGGTTCATGATTGAAATCAAAGTAAAACCTTGTCTGATAGGAATTTTATAAAAAAGAAATATAGCCAAAATCACAATTGAATTAAAATGGAATACTAAAAAGGCAAAGGAAGGAAGGAAAAGCAAGGAATGAAAACAGAAGAATAAAAAACAGTGGAAACAAACCAAATATATTGGGAAACCTTAATATAATACAAACATCAATTATTATATTAAATGTAAATGGTCTGAAGAAACTAAAAGAGATTGTCAGATTGGATTTAAACAGCAAGAAGATAGAACACTTATAACAACAAACTTTCAAAATACAGAAGCAAAACCTAAAATAACTGAAGGATAAAAAGACAAATTCACAATTATAATTGAGAAACCTCAATATAATTGAGCATTCCTTTCTAGGTAATACTAGTAGACAGAAAATCATCAAAGATATAGAAGAATTGAACCATCAACCAGCTAGGTTTAAAAAACATTTATATAACATCAACTAAATGCTAATTGGCTAAAATATTTCTAATGAATATACAAGCAATGCTTTTTAGCATATTTTCAAGTTAAGCTGTGAAATGTGAATTAAATAATGTATTTGTGTCTTGCTAATGTGAAATACAAGTTTATGTTTAGAACAACATTTTAATTATTTTTTATTAAAGATTTTTATTTATTTGACAGAGAGACACACAGAGAGCACAACGGGGGAGCACCAAAGGGAGAGGATCTTCACTGAGCAGGGAGCCCAATGTGGGGTTTGATCTCAGGACCCCAGCATCATGATCTGAGCTAAAGGCAGATGCTTAACCAACTGAGCCACCCAGGTGCCCCCAGAACAACATATTAAAAGGCAGGAAAAAGTGGTAAAATATTTTCAAAGCTATAATGACTCAATGTGAAATAATTGAAATAATAATAACTTAAAAACCAGACAGCATTATCTTAAATATTTACTCTGTGCCAAGCACTATTCTAAGCACTTTATATAGACGAATTCATTAAATCCTCATTAGACATTGTTGAGGTAGTTATGGTTAAGCTCTGTAAAACACAGTAATGAGATACAACTTGAATAAATTGGGTTAGATATCAAAATTTGAATTATGACAACAGTATCAAAAAATAAATAATAAAAAATAGCTTTTTTTGACTGAATATTTTCTGTGCATTCAACACTGTGCCTGGCACTTTGTCTCATTTTATTTGTACACTAGATTATATAATCCCCATTAGATAAGTGAGAAAATTGAGGCTTAGTACAACGACTTGCCCATAATACTACCATCTAAGTAAAATATAGCAAAGCAAAATTCCAACCCCTGGTGTCTGTCTCTAGAATCCAAGCTCTTCATCTCTCCATTACTTTCTTTCTTTTCTTTTTTTTTTTCTCCATTACTTTCTGAAGATACTCCATTTCATCCCGGAAGCAGCCCTTGCCTGTACTGGTGGCCATTCAGCAAAGCTGTAGACACTCATAGTCCTGCTCTTCAAAAGGTAGGGACTTCCCAATGACTAAATATCCTGTCCTAGAGTAAGTTAGGGCTAGGTACAAATGCTTGGAGACCTTAATTTTAGAAAATATGTTTCCTTGTGGCTCTTGGCCTCTTTTATGCTCAGCCAAACATGTCGATGTTAAGTATAGGCCAGATCAAAATTACTTGACCCCACTGTTCTTTTTCAAGGATTTTGATCCTTTGGGATCAAAGGAATAGATCTTTTTGAAGGATCTATTCCAAAAGGATCTATTATGAGCTACTTGATACATAGAATAAGGTTTATTTCTCCAAATTTGTTCTTTTTTAAATTAAACACTAAGACCTTAGATAATTATTTTTTTAAATTTATTTATTAGTTTTCATTATGATAGGTATACTCTCTAATCATTGTCCCCTATTTACCCCATCTACTCACCCACCTCCCCTCTGGTAACCATCACTTTGTTCTTTAGTTAAGAGTCTACTTTTTGGTCTCTCTCTCTCTCTCTCTCTCCCCTTTGATCATTTGTTTCTTAAATTGTATATATGAATGAAATTATGTAGTATTGTCTTTTTTCTGACTTATTTCACTTAGCATTGTACTCTCTGGCTCTATCCATGTTGTTGCAAATGGAAAGATTTCATTCTTTTTTATGGCTGAGTAATAATACATTGTGTATGTATATCTTCTTTATCCATTCATCTCTTGATAGGTATTTGGGCTGCTTCCATAGCTTGGCTATTTTAAATAATGCTGCAATAAACATGGGATGCATGTAGCCCTTGAATTAGTGTTTTTGTATTCTTTGGGTAAATACCCTGTAGTGCAATTCCTGGATCATAGGATAGTCTATTTTTAATTTTTTGAGGAATCTCCATGCTGTTTTACGCAGTGGCTGCATTAATTTGCACTCCCACCAGCAATGCATGAGGGTTCCTTTTTGTTGACATCTTTGCCAATACTTTTTCTTGTGTTTTTGTTTTTAGCCATTCTGACAGGTGTGAAGTTATATCTCATTGTAGTTTTGATTTGCATTTCCCTGATGATGAGGGATGTTGAGCATCTTTTCATGTATCTGTTGGCCATCTAGGTATCTTTGTAGAAATGTCTGTTCATATCTTCTGCCCATTTTTAATTGGATTATTTGTTTTCTGGGTGATGAATCATGTAGGATCTTCTTATTTTTTAAAAGGATTTTATTTATTTATGAGAGACACACAGACATAGGCAGAGGGAGAAGCAGGCTTCTACCAGGGAGCTTGATGCAGGACTCCATCCCAGGACCCTGGGATCACGACCTGAGCAGAAGGCAGATGCTCAACCACTGAGCCACCCAGGTGTCCCTCATACAAGTTCTTTATATATTTTGGATACTAACCCTTTATCAAATATATCATTTTCAAATATCTGCTCCCATTCAGCATATTGCCTTTTAGTTTTATTGTTTCCTTCACTGTACAGAAAACTTTTATTTTGATATAGTCCCAATAGTTAATTTTTGCTTTTATTTCCCTTGCCTCAGGTGACATATCTAAAAAATGTAGCTTGGGCCCATGTCAGAGATTACTGCCTGTGCTGTCTTCTAGGATTTTTATGGTTTCAGGTCTCACATTCAGGTCTTTAATCCATTTTGAGTTTATTTTTGTGTTGGTGAAAGAAAGTGGTCAATTTAATTCTTTTGCATCCAGATTTGACTTTGATTTGATCCCTAATGCGTCCGATCTGTAATATGTCAAATTACCTTCTTTCCTACATAGCATTTACCACTCTGTGTAATTACATATGTATTTGTGAAACATTCCTGTCATTCACGCTTAGCTGTTTGTGGGAAACACTTCAATCTTGCATTCTCAAGCTAAAGCTCTAAAACTTGCATTTCTTGAGATTTCCATTATAGTTTTCTCAGTTTTTCTGACTTCGTACATTGGAACAAGAACAGACCTCTCACTTCTATAAATGCTTTTTTCTTTAGTCAATCTTATTTTAATATAAAGTTTTAAAATATCAGGTAGAATTTTTGTTGATATGAGTATGTATTTGTCCTTCCAGATGCATCTGTAATGCTGGAAAGAAAGATAATAAGTTCAAAGCAGAGATTGGCCAGCTACCATCTGCTGCATTTTTGTAAATAAAGTTTTTTCAGAACACAGCCACACTCTTTCATTTAGGTGTTGTCTGTGTCTTTGATGCCAAAATAGCAGAACTGCATAATTGTGATACACCATGTGGCATGTAAAGTCTAGAATATTTGCTAACTGGTCTCATACAGAAACTGTTTGCCTACCCTGGTTCAGACATTAAAAGGCCCTGGTTAATTGATCATACTGGTTAAAGATCCTGGTAGTAACTTTTGGCTCTTCTTTCCCTGAAAAGGACATAGGAAAGTAGTCTACATGGCTATTATTAACAAAAAACAAGAGATAACAAGTTTTGATGAGGACATGGAGGAAAGAGAACCCTTGTGCACTGTTGGTGGGAATGCAAACTGGTGTAGCCGCTATGGAAAACAAAATAGAGTTTCCTCAAAAAACTAAAACTAGAAATATCATATGATTCTAGGTATATACATCCCCCCAGAATGAAATCAGTATTTCTTCACTCCCTTCTTCACTATAGCATTCTTCACATTAACCACGATATTAAAACAATCTATGTGGTTATTGAGGGATGAATGGATAAAGAAAATGTTGTGTGTGTGTGTGTGTGTACATATACATATACATATATACATACACAGTGGAATATGAGTTAGCCATAAAAAGGAGGAAATCCTGCCATTTGCAACAACATGGCTGAACTGGGAAGATGTTACACTGAGTAAACTAAGTAAAAGAAAGCAATCTTATGAAATGTATTTTTTTCACATCAACCTCATAGTTACATTCATTACTAGAATTTTTCTATAACTACTCTGATAAAAATCTTAAAAAATAGTTTCTTGGGATGCTTGGGGGTGGCTCAGTGGTTGAATGTCTGCCTTCAGCTCAGGTCAAGATCCCAGGGTCCTGGGATCAAGTCCCACATGGAGCTCCCTGCAGGGATCCTGTTCCTCCCTATACCTATGTCTCTGCCTCTCTGTGTCTCTCAAGAATAAATAATTTTTTAAAAAATACAGTTTCTTAAAATGCTTTAAAAAATATTTGCAGACATTACCAATCAAATGTTTCAATCTTGATCAGTGAGAGAAAGTGTGAGACTTTCTAGTCACGTTTTACGCATTGATGTGCTTGGCCACCACCAAGAAGACTCAGTTATGTTCTCTCTCCTTATATTGTGTTTTCTAGGAGCCACTGAAGTTGTTTCCCATAGAGAAGCACTCTCTCATGGAGTGATTGGTTCGGTCTTCATGCAGTCATGGATATGGATAAACCATCGGTCTGGGGCTCTTTGAAACAGCGGACCAGGCCTTTGTTAATCAACCTAAGCAAGAAGAAGGTAAAGAAGAACCCAAACAAGCCACTAGACCTAAGGGCAAGGCGTTCTCTGGACCGCCGTCTCAGCCTCTCTGTCCCTGACCTCCTGGAGGCTGAGGCCTTAGTCCCAGAGGGGCGGCCTTACTCTGGGCCCCAATCATCCTACACCTCAGTGCCCAGCAGCCTGTCGACGGCAGGGATCTTACCCAAGAGCAGCAGTAGCTCCTTGAAACAGTCTGAAGAAGAATTGGATTGGAGCCAGGAAGAAGTGGGCCATCTCCATGTGGTGGAAACAGACTCGGAGGAGGCCTATGCTTCACCTGCTGAGGACAGGAGGCCTTCCAGCAATGGCATCTTGGATCTGCTCCAGAAAACTCCTATTGGAGAGGATGCACTGGAAGAGCCAGAGGTGAGACCAGGGCTGGGCACTTTTCTGTTCCTTGTTCTTCTTTCCTCCTTTCGAAGGGTCCTTAGTGCCCTTGGAAAATTTGGTTAGGAGTTATTTTTGTGGTTATCTTGGCTGGAGAGAATGTCATTTATACGAAATTTAAATCCAGGTGATATCGATTGCACCCACTGTTCCCATTTGTTTTAGGGTTGACCTCTGTGTATTTTAAAACTATTACAAATAACCTTTCTAGAGTACTTTAAGGCATTAAAAGCCCTATTGGATGAGTTTTCCTTTTTTCCATCTCTCTGGCAAAGAAATTAAAAGCATAACTTTTCCTCAAACGTTTTGCTTTAACTCTGTGAGTGTGTGTGTCTCTCTCTCCCAGCAGTGCTCAATGCTACTGTAGACAAAAATGCATGCTAATATTGCCAAGAAATGTATGTATATGTGTCTCCCTTTAACTGTTGGAGAGTTTCAACTTCCTCTTATTTCACATGTATGTGTGTGCATTTATATGTGCTTATGCACATGTGTGCACACTTGCCTATGGATAGCTTCACTTGCATTCTCTAAAAAACAAAAGGATAAAGACTGAAGGAATCAATGGATTCATTGATTTCACAAAGCTTTAATTTTTCAATAAGATAAAAGAGCCAAATACAATTAATTATGAGACAAATCCTGTATTTCTAGAATGAGTTTAATTCTACCAGATTACTAAATTGTGGTGATCGGTTTAATCAGTTGTTCTTTTTTTTTTTTTTTTTTTTTTTTTTTTTTTAGTTTCCCATTAAGGGCACTAAAATAGGTTGTGGTGTTGAGGGAGGAAGTTAATTTTTTTTTAATTCTGAGTTACTATTATAATCGCATACAAAGCTGGGTATTCAATTGGGATTTTTGGTTTACCTTAAGAGCCAAAACCTGTTAATTATGTCATATATTTGGGTGTTATTACGGAATGGATCATGGATATTTGGACGATGTTGTGACCAGATTCTTTTGGAAACATTACAATAAGGCACCATTAACCATTAAATGACTTAACTATCTTTTCCCATACCATTTACCTTTATGAAGTTCTTTTTGTAACAATGTTATGATTGTTACTATTTTTGATTTTTACTATTTATAAATTTGAAATGTCTTTCTACTAATAAAAGCATAAATAAGGTGAATTATTAAAAATAACTCCTAATTCACAGTTCAGTGGAAAGGGGGTAACGTGAAATTGGATAACTGAAATTTATCTTCTTGTTACATTATTAACTGATTAGAAAAAAAAATGGCTGGGTTTTGTGGCTTTGATAGACTAACACTCACAGATTAGAATATTTTTTTAGGGTTAATTTTTTTTTAATTTTATTTTTATTTAGGAGAGAGAGAGCGCAGAGGGAGGAGCAGAGGGAAAGGGGCAGTCTCCCCACTGAGCAGGGAGCCCTATGTGAGGCTTATCCCAGGACTCTGAAATCATGACCTGAGCCAAAACCCAAGAGTCAGATGCTTAACTGAGCCATCCAGGTGCCGTGAAGTTGTTTTGCTGACTATAAATATTTGAATACCTACTCTAACTCAGGCACCATGAAGGTTACGACTATGAATAGAGATGAATAGAAAAGTGACTCTGCCTTCAAGTTATGATGTATTCAGAGTCAGTTTTATATAGCTTTAAAGGTAGTATAAGAGGTCAGCAGAACTATCTATGCAAAACATCCAAGCCTTACCTCTTGGCAGCTTAGTGGATGGATGATATCACTGCGTGGGGCCTGACAGACATTCATGTGAGGCATTGTGCAAGCTGGTGTAGATTTGATAGATGTGGAAATATGGCAGACACAAGCCTGAAGTGTGGGTGGGGTATTTGGGGGTGGTGAGTATTTTGCTGCACTTGACATGGAAGTTTGGGGAACATTCTGGTGTGATGTATGCTGGGAAGGATGGGCTGTTCTGTCGGGCTGGTTAGTGATGGTGAACGGTTGGTTGGCAGATGGATGGTTGATAATAGTTACTTTCTCTTCTCTGGGCTGAATGCAAAAAATCTTGGAATACATTTATTTTAAATAATTTTCCTTTTTAACTCACCCATTTAAAAGAACACAAACTCCTTTAAAAAAATAGATTTTATTTTTAAGTAATCTCTGCCCCAAACATGGGGCTCAAACTTACAAACCTGAGATCAAGAGTCATGTGCTTGATTGACCAAACCAGCCAAGTGCCCCCAAATGCCTTTTTTTGAATAAGAATATTTTGCTTCTTTTTTTTTTAATTTATTTATTTATGATAGTCACAGAGAGAGAGAGAGGCAGAGACACAGGCAGAGGGAGAAGCAGGCTCCGTGCACCGGGAGCCCGACGTGGGATTCGATCCCGCGTCTCCAGGATCGCGCCCTGGGCCAAAGGCAGGCGCCAAACCGCTGCGCCACCCAGGGATCCCTATTTTGCTTCTTTTATCCTGTCCTAGGATGTACAAGGTAGAAACTGAGACTGATCCTTCCGTGGCCATTTGAATGCCATGTATTTGCTTGGTTGTTTGTTTGCAGAGGATGGAGGGAATGGGCTGCAGCTAATCAGACCTATAGGATCACACATGATCAAGTCCATTGCTCCGCCTCCCCCCTTTTGTGCTCTCCTCCACCATATTGAGTGGGCTTCTCCCACTACCTAAGGATCCAGTTTATTACATACTGTAGAAGTTAACTACTCTCTTGCTTATCTTTCCCACTAGGCTCCACAATTTGGTCTGTGGGTAGGTCTAGGGGAGTCATATCTAATTTATCTTTGTTTCCTTAGGGCCTTACTGTGTGCCTGACACATAGCATGTGCTCAATCACTATTTCTGTATGAGGAAATCAGTGATAACCATGTGTGCATTCAGATTAGTACAGTTTTTGTTAGTATCTTTATTGTGAGTTCTCTTCAGTTTATTTCATTAGAGTCAATTTTTTTGTTGTTGTTTATTGGATTTTTTGGGGGGTAAGGGCTAGGGGTGAGGGTTAGGGGTTAGGGTTAGAAATATACTGTAAATGAAATTTCTTTTTGTATGATTTTACCTGAAAACAGACAAATGGAGACTTCTCAGCCTAAGTCCAATACTAGCTTTAAATCTGAATGTGTTCTCTGTTTTTTCAATGAAGATGGAAGTCCTGGTGAATCCATGTCATGTGAGTTTCGGGGTTGCTTAATTTGTATCTGGGATATGGGTCATCTCTCTTCTCTCTAATGAATAGTGGACAGGTTACTATCACTTTCATGGAATGAGGAAAGCAATGAGGAGGGAAGAAAGAGTTGGCATGTGACAAGCCTGGTGTATACAAGGACAAGCAGATGTTTTCTGAGTATCCTTGGTATAGTTTGTTTTGTGTGTAGCTTTACAGAGTGAAGGTAAAGAAAGGAACATCTGTAGTCAGAGTACCCACTGGCATTTGTCTTACATGTTTTATGTCCAAGGGTAATTTCAAGGCTGAGCCTGCAGTAGTGGGATGGGATAAGACCCCAAATAATGGTGTTGTCTGAATGTTTTCCAGTTTTTTCCTAGTTCTGCCAGGGTAGCAATGAAGTAAGGAATGGGCTTATAGTTATGGGGAAATGGAATGAAGAAACAAAGAAGAAAATGAAGAGGGAAGAGGAACAAGGAATGTGAGAACATAGAAGCCATATGAAACCTTGAAATAGTCTCAATGCAGGTGCTCCAAGCAACCATAAAACCAGAGTAGAAGAAAGTAGGTTTAGAATAAAGGATACATTTGCTTGAAGAGGATTCTCCAGACTTTCTCTTGGTCCCCAGATTCACACTGCATGTTCCACAGAAACTTGATCTCAACTCATTTTGACAGAATTTTATCTTTCCGAAGGACCCTCACAGATGCAGACTGTTGTTTCTTGGTAGCATCACCGTTATTCATCTGGCCCCAGTAAAACACCTGTGAATGATGTGAATGATGACTGTTACACTTTCCTTGCTTTTCATGGTCTCTGATCTTCATTGATCCGTCTCACATCTGTCTTCTCCTCCCTTCTTCTCTTAAGGAAATCCTTTCACCCTTTTGAAATTTCACCCAGCTGAAATTCTCCTTCCTGTGTGAATTTTCCTGACTGTACAATCAATATCTTCACCCTATCTTTGTTTACACAGCATTCCACTCTTGCTGTCATTGAATGCTAACCTCATTCTGCTTTCTTTCTTTTTTTTTTTTTTTAAAGATTTTGTTTATTTATTCATAGAGACAGAGAGAGAGAGAGAGAGAGAGAGGCAGAGACACAGGCAGAGGGAAAAATGGGCCCCATACAGGAAGCCGGATGTGGGACTTGATCCCGGGTCTCCAGGATCACACCCCAGGCTGCAGGCGGCGCTAAACCACTGCGCCACCGGGGCTGCCCTCATTCTGCTTTCCGTAGAAATCTGTAGAGGGAGCAAGGGTTTGGAACAGGTAGACGGGGTAGAGAAAGGAAGGCAAATTGATAATCGGCATAGCTGTCACTGTATGTACGACCCTGAGAAGATCACCAGCCTCCAAGACCTGTATTAACTGTCCAGTGACTCTCTGGCTTGGAGGACTGACTTATGATAACCCAATACTCATGACACTAAGTTGTAAATGACAAATTGTGACTAATTTGCAATAGGAATTAAATACTCTATAGATTCTAATATTTATTTTGATGTAAACAGCTCACTGTTTCATTGTTGTCAAATTATTTGGGAAGTCAAATTGTAATCAACATCAACTTCATTGAAGTGGAATGAGCAATAATTATATCAGGGCCTGGAAATACTTTGGAGAATTTGTTGAGTATGTATTAACTCCCTGAAGTCAGACTACATGAGATGAGAAGTCACATAGAATCAGGAGATGGTTTTGTGAACACTAAATCTGTACATGGAGAACAGATAGGTTCTACACTGAATGGTGTCTGGTATGCCATCCATCTCACAATAGGGACTGAACTCCAAATGAGAGCTTGACATACTCACACTTTGTTTGCTTGGGCCAAGGACATCTGTATTCACATGCCAACCTGTCTAGGCCATGAAGCCACGATTCTTAAAGTCCTGTGGGATAGGCTCTCTCCTCCCTCCATAGGGTTCAGGGGCAAGTCCAAACTTCTACCCACGCTTCCTTGCATGACCTCTCCCTTTTTCTCATTAAAACATTATTTTTTAGATGTATATTATCACTTTTAGTCAGGCTGATGGCCTTTCATGTAGCCTGGCAACCAGATTGCCTCCTTTGGATGACTTTGTATGTCTGGCCTCAGATGGATAAAAGGTGCTCTTACAGTTTTATTATCCTTGCTGTCATCACCAGAACTTGGGCATGGGAGGTGGTAAAGGGCACCTTTTACTGCCTAAACCCTCTACCACCTTGTATTTAGTTGATTGTTTAGAAGTAGGCCTCTCTTGTTTAGATTGGAAGCTCCTGAAGAATAGACATGATGCCTTTTTCTTCCTGTCTCAGCTTTTTGCAAAACCTTGTTTATTTGATATATTGGGGGGGGGGGCAGGGCAGAAAGAGAATGAGAGAGAGAATCTCAAGCAGACTGCATGCTGAGTGAGAAGCCCTATGCATTGCTGTCTCATGACCCTGAGCCCATGACCTGAGCTAAAACCAAGAGTTGGACAGTCAACTGACTGAGCCACTCAGGTGCCCCTGTGTGAAATATATTGACTTATGTTTCTCCATAGCTAATTTTCAAGCCATAGGCCATGCTAAGTAGTTGGGCTACAAGAAGTTCAGCTGGGTTGGGGAAGGTGATGATATATGGAGATCTGGGCAAAGGGATGGGGAAATTGGATGAGCTCTAAAGGAGTTCCTAAGTGTCAGATTAAATGTGGGGAAGCTATAGTTAAGGAGACTCAGAGTAGCTTTATTCTTTTCCCTTGCATTTCCTTCTCACTTCCTTCCCCAACACTTATTTTACAAGATATTCTCTCTCACCTTATAAAATCAAGTATTTAGAAAATACAGAAAGTTACCTCTGTTTCCCATCCTCAGTGTTAATGGTGGAGTTGAGAATAGTTCCAGATACTGGAAAAAATGACCAAGGATAGGATCTGAGGTGGTCATAGCCCCTGAGCAGTGCTAGATGACCAGTTGAGGTGAGTGGTGAGGGGTCACTCAGCAGGTAGTCAGGAAAGGCTGGAAGAGAGAGGGCACATTGGCTAAGTCTCAGGTGAGTGGGGAGTAAAACTGAGTAGCTAAGTTGCACGTGAAGTAAAATTTTATGGCTAAAAAATAAAAGGCTCTCAGCCCAGAGATATGTGGCAGGCACAAGTACCTAACATGGACTCACTGCTGAGGTTATAGTTGTGTTTATTAGAGTTATCATAGTTATTTTATCATTACATTTCCCAGAATGGAATGAGGGCTGAGAAGGTTTAATGACTTATCTAATGTCATCAAGCTAGTAAGTGTTAGAGCTAAGATATAAATCCAGGACTGTCTGAATCCAAAGCCTGTGCATAAAACTCTGCACATCACGAATTTGGAAATGTGACAACTTGGAGCTGGTGATCTAAAAAAGTTGGTAACAAAGGGAGATTTTTTTCTAAGATTTATTTATTTTAGAGAGAGAAAGACCATGCATACACAGAAGTAGGGATGGGGGGTGCAGCAGAGAAAGAGGGAGAGAGAGAATCCCAGCAGACTCCCTGCTGAACTCAGGGCCAAGATGTAGGGCTCAATCCCACCACTCTGACACCAGGACCTGAGCCAAAATCAAGAGGTGGACACTCAACCGACTGAGCCACCCAGGTGCCCCCTCAAAGGAAGACAGTTATTTTTGTGTGTCCACTGTGCCCTTTTAAAGGCAAGGATAATTATAGTGGTTGAATGGCCTTATTATCACACTCAACAACTGATAATCCTGAATGGAAGGATTATTGCCCCACACCACCTCGTCATCTTTGTAATCCCCCACTGGGGATTTCCTGACATTTCATTTGGCAGTTGGGGTTTTAAAGAACTAGCTTTGGTGCTAACTTATGCAGATGAGTTGAGTGGTTTAGAGAAGTACCTTATCGGGATGTTTCCAGAAACACTACTAGGCAACCACAGAGCTTCAGTTTAGTGACCACAGAGAAGCACAATGACAGACCAGTACAGAGGAAATAGCCTCCAGCTGGCACAACTAAATAGGTACATTCGTTTTTCTCTATATTTCAATTACTTGTTCTTTACTGTTTGTGATTTATCTCAAAAACCATTACTCAACATCATGCTGTCAGTGAGCCAGGCATGTCAGCCACATTCTGGGGTCTTTCATGGGTTTGGCCTCTTTTTCTCTTCTTCCCTCCCTCTTTCCTCATCTGATGAGTGCCTACTATGTGCCGGCGCTACTCTAGGCACCCAGAACAGGGCATTCAGCAACACAGGCTTCCTCATGGAGATCCTATCCTGATCTCAACAGTGGCAGGCTGCATATATATTCAGAGAGGGCTAGGTGTAATGGAGAAACACAAAGCAGAGAAGGCTACTGGGAGTGCTTGGGCAGTGGTGGTACAGTTTTGAACAGAGTGGTCTGGAAAGACATCTTCTGGGATGGTCACATTTACCCAGAGACCCCAAGGAGGTGAGGAAGTAAGATGTGTATGTATTTGGAGAAAGAGCATCTCTAGAGGAGAGAGCAGTAAGTATATAGAGCTCCAGGGAGGCAGGAGAATGCCTGGGGAGTTTCAGGAATAGTAGGGAAGTGGGGTGAAGGGGCAGGGGTAGGAGATGGGAGACTTACTTCTGAGCCTGTGTCACGCAGGCTTTTCCGTCTTCCAGGCAACTCTGCTAGGCTGTAAGGACTATCTGGGGTACCAAAGAGTGGGATATAAAGGAGCCCTGTGAGATCAATACTGTGTTGCTCACAGGCAGGGATCAGCAGTACACAGATGGTGCTTGTAATACCTACTGTAGACATTGGGAATAGCAGTAAGTCGAAACTTTGCCTTGGAGGAGAGCCATAAAGGAAGCATTGCATAGGTTGATTAGCAGTGTGTGGCAGGGGAGGTGACACTGTCCTCAGGTTTCATTAGCCAGCTCTCTATCTCTGTCATGATATAAGTGTCAGAAGGGAAGGGATGGTTGGGATAAAGGAAGGAACCTGGGTTGCTGCCTACCTTCACTGAGGTTTTTCATCCAGTCTTCTCAAACACATCCCCTATCTTAATCATAATCACAATATAATAATACTAATAGAAAAGCAATACTGAGAAGTTACTATGGCCGAGTTCAAAAAGGGTGTTGCCTGTGTTCTTCTCATCCACGAAGGCAAAAGAAACAAAAGCAAAAATGAACTATTGGGACTTCATCAAGATAAGAAGCTTTTGCACAGCAAAGGATACAGTCAACAAAACTAAAAGACAACCTACAGAATGGGAGAAGATAGTTGCAGATGACATATCAGATAAAGGGCTAGTTTCCAAGATCTATAAAGAACTTATTAAACTCAACACCAAAGAAACAAACAATCCAATCCTGAAATGGGCAAAAGACATGAACAGAAATCTCACAGAGGAAGACATAGACATGGCCAACATGCATATGAGAAAATGCTCTGCATCACTTGCCATCAGGGAAATACAAATCAAAACCACAATGAGATACCACCTCACACCAGTGAGAATGGGGAAAATTAACAAGGCAGGAAACAACAAATGTTGGAGAGGATGCGGAGAAAAGGGAACCCTCTTACACTGTTGGTGGGAATGTGAACTAGTGCAGCCACTCTGGAAAACTGTGTGGAGGTTCCTCAAACAGTTAAAAATATACCTGCCCTACGACCCAGCAATTGCACTGTTGGGGATTTACCCCAAAGATACAAATGCAATGAAACGCCGGGACACCTGCACCCCAATGTTTATAGCAGCAATGGCCACAATAGCCAAACTGTGGAAGGAGCCTCGGTGTCCATCAAAAAGATGAGTGGATAAAGAAGATGTGGTTTATGTATACAATGGAATATTACTCAGCTATTAGAAATGACAAATACAAAAAAAAAAAAAAAAAAAAGAAATGACAAATACCCACCATTTGCTTCAACGTGGATGGAACTGGAGGGTATTATGCTGAGTGAAGTAAGTCAGTCGGAGAAGGACAAACATTATATGTTCTCATTCATTTGGGGAATATAAATAATAGTGAAAGGGAATATAAGGGAAAGGAGAAGAAATGTGTGGGAAATATCAGAAAGGGAGACAGAACATAAAGACTGCTAACTCTGGGAAACGAACTAGGGGTGGTAGAAGGGGAGAAGGGCGGGGGGTGGGAGTGAATGGGTGACGGGCACTGGGGGTTATTCTGTATGTTAGTAAATTGAACACCAATAAAAAATAAATTAAAAAAAAAAGCAATACTGAGCTCTGCTAGGTACAATATATAACTATTATCTCATATGACCACATCTGTTTGGCTCACCATCCACACAAGTAGCCTAGCATAGTGTCTGGCCCAGAGATGCTGTAGTGCTCAATAGATATCCTTCGAATGAATTGATTTTTCTCCTAACAATCTGTAAGGCAAGTATCTTTTCTAGCCCTTTTGAAGATGTTCCCATGTCTTGAATTTTAAATAAAAATTTTCAATGACATAAAGATAGGAAGTAGAACAAGTGGGATTCAAAATCAGGTCTTTCTGACTCCCAAGCTTCGTCTAACCCTGCACAGAACTAGATCTTCTAATTTTGGATTCTTGTGGTTCTGGGCACAGTCGGGGCACGCTGTGAAAGGAACAGAGGACCCAGAACACTCAAGAGAAGGCCTAACACTTTGGTTTCCCTTCAGCAATCCATTTTCCTCTTTGCTTTGGCTTCCTTATTTGTAAATTGGTGATACTGATGATAACCTGTGGGCTCTTATAAGAAGTTAATAGGAGCATGTGGGTATTTGTAAAATATACAGGTCTAAGCAAATGTAAAGGGGACCATTATTCTTTTAAACTACCTACTGATAACAAGCATGAAAACAATGTGTAGAAGGTCAGTGGACAAATATTACTGAACATGAAAAGTAAGGTTGATTATACCAGGGGTTGGCAAGCTTTTTCCATGAAAGGCCAGATAATAAATATGTCTAGCTGTATGGCCCACAGTGCCTCTTTTGCATCTTCTCGGCCTTGATATTGTATCATGCGATCAGCCATAGACAATATGTAAATGAGTAGGTGGGGATGTGCTCCAAAGTTTAAAACTAATCTATAAAAACGGGTGGTGGGTTATAATTTACTGACCACTGCTTTATACTGACATGCAACTGAGTAAGATATATATGTACACACATGCGCACACACATGACTTATATTTTGCACATCATTATTCCAGGGTAATCACTTCCAGAGAACAATCTTGGGAGTGGGGGGAAACTAAATACCTAAATTGAATGATCAATAGCCTCCTGAAAAGTTGTGGAAAAATTTAGTATGCATAAACTCAGCTATTTGCTAGACGTGAATTTTTCTGAACAGACATCTTAATTTTGTTCTCTCATTGCCATGTGGGTTGTTTTGATTCTGTCACTGTATACAGGCTCTGCTTCAGGGTCTGTCTAGCTATTCCATCCCCTTTGCTCATTTTGCTACTTCCTTTGTCCTATAGGTATCTGTGTTTATGACTATTGACATCCAGAGTGTTCTGAGTCTCAGGAACCTAGGTGTGGATACAATCATTAAGTCAATATGTATCACATGTATGGTTTGTTATACTGACATACTCTTAGGATTTTTCAGAGACTGTAGAGTGCTCTTCTCAGCTAGGTTTTGGCTCATTTAGCTTTCTTGGATGTGGGTTTATGTCTCCTTGTACTGAAGTTTAAACACCCAGTGATTGTTTACATGGTTTATAATTTGGCTTCCTGTGTATACTTCATGGTGAGAGCCTTCCGATGAGCCACATGGGAGGTGGTATTTGTACAAGATCACATTTAGTGTACACAGAAGAGAAATGTTTATTCACATCAGTGTCTTGCTCTTAAGGTCCTTGGTGACTAGGGGAGATCTTCTTTTATTATATAATTGGCCCATCCATGCTAATATTGGCCCATATCCTGCTGAATTCTAATAAATTTGCATTCTTGTAGATAGAGAGCTCTCATCTAAAGAGAATGCAAAACATATTATCGTCTCACCAATTTCTATTTAGGTAGAATAGAAATACCAATGCAAACTCTGTCATTAAAAAACAAACCAAACCAAAAGCTACTCATCCAAGAAGCAGCAGTGAGAGTTGCATGTGTGATGGCTAACCTTATACTAATTTTCATGCCAAGATGCTGGTGCTGCATTTTTTTGTTCCTGAGTATAATAAGACCATTTTTTCATATTATTTCTTTTTTTTGAGAGAGAAAGAGAGAGAGAGAGCGCGTGAGCACATGCACAAGTGGTGGGGGGAAGGAACAAAGGAAGAAGGAGAGAGAGAATCTTAAGCAGGCTCTACACCCAGTGTGGAGCCTGATTCGAGGCTTGATCTTACAACCCTGAGATCATGACCTGAGCTGAAATCGAGAGTTGGACACTTAACTGACTGAGCCACTCAGGCACCCCTGTCATATTAAACCTTTTAGCATTCAGTAATCAATTTGTTTTTAATCTTTCCTTGAGTCCTTAGAAAGAATTTGATTGAAATTTATGAAACCAGCACTTTTGGATAAACTATGGCATGTGGAATACTATTCAGCCATGAAAAAGGTTGGGGTAATTTATACAAGGGCCACTTGGCTGGATTTCAAAGGCATTGTGCTGAGTGAAAGTGATCAGTGTCAGAAATTTGCATACAGTGTTAGTGCATGTGTAGGTTATTCTGGAAAAGGTGAAACTACATAAGGAAGACAGATAACTGGTTCCTGTGTTTGGGGCTGGTTTAACCCCAGTGGGATGGCATGAATGAGTGTTATTGGGTGACAGAACTGTTATGTCTTGATTCTTGTGGTGGTCCCATAAATATATACCTGGGTTAAAAATTTGTAGTACTTTTGTATACAAAAAGTCAATATTTGTGTGTTTATTTTTCATAAGTAAAATTAAAACTCAGAGTGTTTGAATATGCTTGTTGAGAACATCAAAAATATATTCAAGTGATTGTGGGGTACCAGGGATTCCTATGAGGAAAATCGTAATTGTGCTCATTTTAAAGAAAAACCCGGGGGTGCCTGGGTGGCTCAGTGGTTGAGCATCTGTCTTTTGGTCAGATCATAATCCCGGGGTCCTGGGATCAAGTCCCCCCATCAGGTTCCCTGCATTGAGCCTGCTTCTCCCTCTGCCTATGTCTCTGCCTCTCTTTCTATGTCCCTCATGAATAAATAAATAAAATCTTTTTTTTTTTAAAGAAAAACTCATTGTTGTAGTTACTAGATTTATAAAGAAATGAAATAATGTAACTCCTATGCAGTGGATAATACCTTAGGCTCTATGCAGAATGTAGGGGAATATTCGAGGTTATGTGTCCCCCAGCAGCCATAACTTGGTCCTTGGTGCCTATGTAGCATTTCCACTCTTCTTTATGGCGATCACTTTCCTTGGTTGGTGTGTATATATGGTGTGTGACAGTTACGGTGGCTGTGGGAATCATAACTTTAAGTTCTGTGACTTTCCTGTGAGTAAAACCAGCCATAATATTGAATTAATGTCATTCTTCACATTTAATTTCCATGTTGTTGTAAGTGGAAGACTTATCGCATATATGAATAGCAGCTCTGTGTACATTTTTGATAGCGTGTAAGTGATGGTGGTTATGTGGACTAATTTTGTCTCTTAATTAACATTATCATTAAGTAGAGTGAGGCCAATTTGGGAGAGAGTGTGTTTGGTGTGCCCTCTGGAGGAGTGATGCTTTAAAGCTCCTATCCATCCACCGTTGTACTTGGCAGTAGAAGATTCTGGACCACCACAATCTGGCTCATAACCATGCATCCTGAATGGAAATTCTGAGCCCGGCACTGGTAGCTTTGTGGAATTGCCTTTGCACAGGAATGATTAAGTGGAGCCTTGGTGTATTTCCTAAAATGGGAGACATTACTGATGGGTCTTCAGGCTGCACAGGATCAGTCAGCAGATGGGACTTTGCTGACTGTGTACGTTGAAGACATGTCTGGTCTCTCTTAGTTTTGTAAATCAGGTAGGAGAGCTGCTACGCTTCCAAGAAATAATAGTGTGTGGTGTAAAATGCTGGAGGACAGATCTTTTGAAACTGGGGGAGTCAGGGCACCTGGGTGGCTCAGTAGTTGAGCATCTGCCTTCGGCTCAGGTCATGATCCTGGGGTCCTGGGATCAAGTCCCGCATCAGGATCCCCACAGGGAGCCTACTTCTCCCTCTGCCTGTGTCTCTGCCTCTGTGTATGTCTCTTATAAATGGATAAATAAAATCTTGGAAAAAAAGAAAAGAGGAACTGGGGGAATTGACTAAGGTTCTTATTGTCCTCATGAAGTGGTCTTCAGATAGTTCTGTCCAACTTACCTGGATGTGTTTTTCATAGACCAACAGAGGAGGTATGAAGAGCCAGAGGAGGAGGTGACTCGTGAAGGCTCTGCTGGTGTATCTTTTCTGGTCTAACAGGTCTCCCACATTGAGGGTTAGGGCTTGTTTCCTGGTTGGGCAGTGTTGGTATTTCCAGGGCCAGAGGCCTCTAGTGACCTCAGTGCTGGGAGCCTTAGGGAAAGATCAAAGTGTTTGAAATCACCCTTGATCCTGGTGAACTGAACCTTAAGTCAATGAATTATATTCACACTCAAGGGACATAAGGGCTGGGACCGGCATAAAAAGAGGCCTGTGTGAGAACCACAGACATAGGAGCTGTGGGGCCTCTGTCCTTCCTGGGGAAGATGTGTGAGGCCTCAGGTCATCTTGTGATCAAAGCTCATTGTTTTCTGGTTGCAGCATTTCGTGATCTCACTGCATGCAGAGGGGGTGTACCAGAGGACCCTAGCTTGTCTGCAGTCCCTCACCATCCCTCCATTCCTCCTGGGGGCTGAAGAACTGCCTTCCTGCTTGGGAACCCAAATATCTCTTGCTGCCTGAAGGTCTACTTGAGACTGATAGTGTGCATGTGTGCATGCATGTGTGTCAGTGTCTTAGAGGGCAGGATCTTTGACTTGTGTCAGGACTTCCTGGATGGATACCATGGATGGGAAAGACCAGTGACCACAGTGTCCTTGGCCCCCATGTCTACCCTCAGTAGTTCATGGTCATCCAAGCAAGTCTCTGCAGGTCTGCTGCATGCCTCAGTTTGCCCAAAACTTCAGAGTTACTAGCCTTGTTTGGAGGGAGAAATCCTGTGTTTCTCACCCAAGAAATCAGCCCTGGCTGATACCTCAGCCAGACAGGAACATATCCAAAATCCCGGTAGACCATTAGCTCATGTCCCTTCCACTCTGCCTTTCCACACAGACAGCCATCTTTATATCCAGCCCAGAAACCCTCAAAAAGTCTGAAAGCTCTCCTGGGCCCCAATTTGTGCATACAAAACTCACACGTTGTACATGTCTACTATATCCCCCACTAACTACAAACATTGCCCATTTTGTTGCCCTGTGGGATCAATTCCTATCTTAAATTAGGAAACATAGGTGCCTCCCATTCTGAGATCATTTGTTCAGAATTTGCATTTCTTACTTTTTGGTTGGTGGTTGATTGTGCAGACTCATGAAGGGTATGTTTGGAGGATCTTCCAAATCACATTTTGAAATGTTTCCTTCTGAGTGACAACCTCAGGTCTCTGGCATGTCACCCATTTCTCTATGGTGGCAGAGGGCCAGGCCAGGCCCACCCTGGGAGGAGCCTGATGGGACGGCTCTGCTCCTCCCATTGCATTCACCAGAATGAAGCTGTTTGCACACTAAGCCCTGGATGAACAAGGGATGATGGAGTAGCCCGGTGGTAGAACAGAATCAGCCTTATCCACGCTCTGATCAATAACTAAGATGGTAGAGGCTGTAGCCAGAGGGACTCCACAGAATCAAACTTTTACTGCCAAGACTTGCCACACATGTGGGAAGGCAGCCTTTGTACTTGAAACTGAGCATGCAGATAGCAGATTCAAAGAGAAAGAGCTGATACAGGGTATCCTTATAGGTTGATACCATTTTGCTTTTTTGAAAGTGGGATTTTTTTTTCTTTTTCACAGAAGCTGTGTGAAAGTGGTGATCTGAATGCTTCTCTAACATCCCAACATTTTGAAGAGCAATCTGTGAGTGAAATTCCTTAAAAACAAACACAAGATTAAATATTATAAGTATTCTTATCAGGTGTTTGGATCTGTGAGGGTTTTTTGCCTGTTTTTAAAGAATGCTAAACCGTATCCATCTACAAAGACAGGCCTTGCACCTTATAGCTGGAAAAGATTAATTCAGGGTCTATCGATTTGTCAGACTGGCACAGATTTTTCTAAAAATACAGAGCAGCTATGCATTTGAGTGGGATCATAAAGGAGACAGAGCCATTCTGAAGTGCTTTGAAACCTGGGTGGGGAAACTTTCAAAAGAAGGTTGTCAAGGGAAGACCTAGCCACAAGATCGATTAATTGAATGTCAGATAAGTGAATAGTAAATTACTTTATCTGTCCCTTATCTTTGGAAGACAAAAATTTGAACTATTGCAAAACTCTAGTTCAATACTTTCATTGGATTCATTTAATAAATATTCAAAAATAGACTTGAAGTTGACATTGTGGCTGGTAGGAGTTGATGCATTCCTGGATGAGGAAGTGAGCTGTGTTGAGGGAAGGCAAGGCTGAGGGTGAGTGGAGGAGACACCACAGTGGGGTCCAGGGAATGGAGGAAAAATATGCAAAGGGGAAAGCACTCCGAGTGTGTCACATATGGACATGGGATGGGCATGTGTCTGGCGGTCTGACGGACATGTGGGTACAGGAGGCTCACCCCTAAGTGGTCATGAACTGAAATGTTTTTTATTACACATAGAGGGGAGGTGTGCCAGGGTGAAGGGCTTGGTGGGATGGTGGAGAAAATGAAGAAGCCACTTTGTATCTGAGTGCAAACACACGTCTGGGGGCGCCAGCATCACAGACACACTTCTGCATGCTACCTCCTCCCTTGGTGCTCCACCATGAGAGTTCTAGAAGAATCCTACAGGAAATCACTAGGTTTAAGGGTGTTTTAGATACTGGCCTACCACTTGTGTGATTTTTTTTGCGGGGGGATAGAGTTTATTGCAAAGATAATTCAGGAATTCTGATAAAATCCTGCTGGTGGGAAACATAAAGGATGTGTTAATAAAGCACTGTAACCAAGCCATCTGTGTGGGTGGTGGGAGGTGAAGCTTAAAGATTTGCCTTTGTAGTTACTTTTGTTGTTGCTCTGAAATTTTCTTTCTGAGTCCCCAGACAGCATGCTTAACTTACTTCTCCATCTGTGTAGATGTTTGGGGAAGCCGGCGATGAGCTGAGTAACCTGCCCAGTCCTTTTGCGTACCTCCTCACCATACACCTGAAAGAAGGCCGGAACCTGGTCATCCGAGATCGCTGTGGTAAGCCTGGCTCTGTGGTGCCATCTGTAGCCTGCACACCCATTTCTCTATTCCTGTTTCTATGTTGTTTGTTTGCCTTTCTCATCTCTTGTAACAGAGCAGAACTCAAATCTGCACCTCTAAGGTATCAAGGCCTTTGCAGCAAATTATCTAGATCCACTGAGTCTTACTGTCGTTTACTGTTATTAAATGAATAACAAAAATGATAAGAGTAACAATCACATAAAGTTGTTTTAAATGAGGTAAAGGCCACTATAATAGCTTTGTGCCTGGAATATAGTAACTGCTCAATGTTCCCTTGATTCTACTTTGATTATACATAACAAAAGACATGAATTTATCTTTAGGTGTGAGGTCATCAAGCACACACTAGATGGAAATGCCCTTTGAACTGCATCCCTCTCCTGCCCTGAAATCCCATGGGGCTCCTCTCCCTCAGGATAATATCTGTTATCTGCATATGATTTGACTTGTTCACTTTTTCCACTAATTCTGTGCATTTACTGTACACAAACACACATGTGTATATTTTTAATTAAAATACTATAATGTCCATATTCCTCTGTAATAAGCTTTTTTGTGCTTCACTAAATATGTATTCAAGATTGACCATGTTTGGCCATGTAAATGTGTCTCCTTTCATTTAAATACTACATAATATTCCATATTCTGATGTGTTATTCCTCTGTGTCTCTACTGACAATTGCTGCTTTTTCCTACACTTCAGGAATATAAATGATACTGTAATAAACACCCTGTGTTTTTTATGCATATAAATAGATGATATCTTACCAAAAAAAATAGCACATGTTGAAGAGCTGACAGTCCAGCCAGAGTGCTGGGGCTCAAATTCTGCCCTTCTCCATTTATTGTTGTTTGATTTAAGAAATGTTCTTTGACCCCTCTCTGACTTAGTTTCCTCATCTGTAAAATGAGGATAGTAATATTAACCCTCATTATAGGCCATTAGGAGTATTGAAGGTACTAACTTCTATAAAGCACTTTAAGCTACATCTGGCTTCTAGCACTTCATGAACGCTAACTATTGTTAGCAGCCAGGAGAGAACCTGGAAATAGAAGTCAGGATCCAGGGGATGCACACTGTTTAACTTAAGAGATCCTGGCAAATTGCCCTCCAGGAGGTACAAAATATATGCTCTCCTGCAATATGTTAACAATTACCCCACCTCCTCACTATCGAGTATCCACTCTTTTGCTCTTAGTTTTTGGCACTCTCATAGGTTGGGTGTCAATTCTCCTTGTTTTAATTTATACTTTGCAGATTATTATGATAATGTATGTGGCATTTGTATTTCCTTTTTTTTAAATTTCTGTATTGTTTGTTCAGTTTTCAGTTGGGCTTTTTCTTCTCTCTTCTTAATTCTTTATAACTTTCAGCATTAATGGTTGTTTGTTACAGGTTGCAAGTATTTTTTTCCTCTCAGTCTGTTGCTTATCTTTTATTTTTATGACTGATTTTGTCCTTCAGAGACTTTACATTTCTTTACAGGCAAATATATTTGAGTTTTATTTATGGTACCTTTTAAAATTTTATTTCGTTTAGTAAGAAGGAACTTCTAATCTAGGGAATTGAATGTCTTCCTGCAGGTCTTGGGTAGTTTGTCCTGTTGCTTCCTTTCTACTCTGTTCTGGAACATGAAATGGAGAAAGTGCCTCATAGACCCTTCCGTCTGTTCTCTGTGTCTGTTAGCTTTTCTTTCTCATTCTTCCCATGACTTTTTTCTTGCAGGGAAAAAAGTCTTGGTCTTCTAGCTTTCTCATTTTATTGTCCATTGTGACCATTGTGCTATTGTATTCATGTATTGAATTGCCATTTAAAAAATTTTATATCATCTATGATTGTTTCATAAATGAGATGATGCCATCTTGTTTTTGAGAATATTAAGTGTACATTTAAAATCTCTTGTTCTGTGCTTCATCCCTTAGATATTCCAGTTTGGCATGTTTGCTGCTTATCTTTTTGTTTATTTCTGTGTCCCTGTCCTGCCATTCATGGATCCCATTTTTTCTTACTGTGTCCTATCTTTCCTGATAGTGAGGATGACTGGGACATGCGACCGGACAGGCTGAGCCAGTAGTTCAAACTGGCTTCTTCCCATTCCTCCCAATTATCACCTGTTCCTGGTTACTGCTTATCACTTAAAGCTTTCCACTCTGGCTTACTACCCATACTTACTCATGCTTGCATTCAAGGGCTCTTGCTAGTTATCACTTAGCATCAAGGGGAGAGGATGGTGCTGGCCCACCTGGCTGCTGTATGTTTGTTGTGCCAACTGGTTACCCTGATAATTTCTCAGGCTGTCTTCTAATTCCTGTATCTCCTGCCTGCAAGCTCAGAGCATCCATGGCTTACCTGCCACTCTCACATTTTCCTGCCCAACTCTGCTTCTGAAAACTTTGCTATGACTTTCTTCTGCTCATATTTTAGACTGTAGATTCATCTGTCAATCTGATCTCACCTAACTTCCATATTTCAGGCTATATAAAATATCCCCACTTAAAAAAAAGTATTTAATTATTTATTTAGAGAGAGCACAAGCAGAAGGGCAGAGGGAGAGGGAGAGAGAAAATCTGAAGTAGACTCTATGCACTGAGCACGAGCCCTACATGAGGCCTGATCTCATGACCCTGAGATCAGGGCCTGAAATCATGACCTGATGACTGAAACCAAGAGTCCGTTGCTTAACTGGCTGTGCCACCCGGGTGCCCCTCCATTTTTTTTTAAACAAAATTTCTCTCTTTTTTTATTTTCTCAGATGCAGGATTTCAAAGTAGTGAAAAAAAAAATACCATATTTTACTTGTTGGCAAATTATGTTTTCTATCAAAATCATAAAATTTCTTGCCTATCAATTGTGTGACTTTCAGTGTTTTATCACTTGTGTGCTATCATGATAAACATATTACATTTTAGTAACTCCATCTCTTATGTTGTTTTTAATTATTTGGTCACATAGCATTTCACACCTGAAATAACATCCAGGAAACAATCATAAATCAGTGTAAAGTTAACTCCCATAAACATCCCGACTCTTGCTCTGAATTTGCATGGTGTTCCCTGGGTGCCTCTGACAAGCTAAGATCATTATCGAGCTTGTTTTATGACAGCTTATCTGGAGGGTGTACCATGGAGAATGTATTTAACTTTACTAGTAAGAAGCTATTCTAAACTTCTAAAAAACATGTTTTGTTTTAAATTTTTGGAATTCCTCTAATATTTTGTAGCTTTGGAGATCAGTACAGGCCCTGGACTACTTCTACAAACCAGCTGCCCCCTTTGTAGTTTACCCATCCTCTCTGGATCTTTCTTCCAGAGTGAGTTATCTGTCTCCACCACCCTTGACATATATATCATAAGGATACACTTACAGCAGATTTTTAGTTGATGGTCAGTAAACTTAGTATATGATAAAGAAGCCATTGCACACATCAGAAAATCACTGGAGTATGTATGCTCATGCTCCATACCTTCCTTTTAGAGATAGAAGAGAAACTGTAGTCTGTGCTATAATCCCAGCCATTGTCACCTCTGAATAATTTCATCAAAGTTAAACATCATATGACTTTGGCTTTATCTTGTGTAAACTTAATATGATCCAAATATAATACCTAGTAAGGCATCGAGGTCATAAACTGTGCTGTTCCAACACCTATATCTTTTGTAACCAGTAGTGACTGTTCTTGTCTGGTTTTTGTTTGTTTGTTTGTTTGTTTATTGGGAGAGTTAATAATTATTGAGAAAATATCTCTCTCCCAGCCAATTCTTTTTCTACACTTTGAGGTATGGTATGCCTTCCTACATAGTGACTCTGTTAATTTCTGCTTAATTTTCCTAAGCCTTACGTTATGTTAGTGATCAGGGAAATGTTCCAGAGACCACTCAAGGAAAGGTGGTGTTCAAGTGGGCACTGTTGATTTAGGCAGAGCTCCTAACTATTATATAGGCTCCCACTCCTGACATCTTGCCTGGTTTCTGACATTATTTATCAGTACAATTAAATTTTCTATGGGACCCAACCCAGCATCAGAATTTTATCCAACATAGTCCTTTGGATCAGTAGTTTTAAAACTTGAATGAAGATCAGGGTAGCCTGGAGGGCTGAGGAAAGCACACATTGTCCACCCCCAGAGTTTCTGATTTAGCAAGTCTGAGGTGGGGCCTGAGGATTGGATTTCCTTTCCTTTTTTCTTTTTCTTTTCTTTCTTTTCTTTTCTTTTCTTTTCTTTTCTTTTCTTTTCTTTTCTTTTCTTTTCTTTTCTTTTCTTTTTCTTTTCTCTTTTCTTTCTTCTTCTTTCTTCTTCTTCTTCTTTCTTCTTTCTTTCTTTCTTTCTTTCTTTCTTTCTTTCTTTTCTTTCTTTCTTTCTTTCTTTCTCTTTCTTTTTTCCTCCCTCCCTCCCTCCCTCCCTCCCTCCCTTCCTTCCTTCCTTCCTTCCTTCCTTCCTTCCTCCTCCTTCCTTCCTTCCTTTTTTTTAAAAGATTTCACTTATTTGTTTAAGAGAGAGAGCATGAGAGAGAGAGAGACAGCACAAGCAGGGGGAAAAGGTAGAGGAAGAAGCAGATTCCCTAGCAAGCAGGAAGTCCAATGTAAGACTCAATCCCAGGACTCTGAGATAATGACCTGAGTTGAAAGCAGACACCTAACCAACTGAGCCACCCAGGTGCCCATGGTTTCATATTTCTAACAAGTTCCCAGGTGATCCTGGTGTAGTTGGTCCAGGAAGGACACTTGAGCACTGTTGCTGTAGGGAGCCACTGTCCATCAGTATGTGTTAGCACATGAGAAGAAACATTTGCTTCTCCTGGTAGGTAGAGTTTCAATTCTGTATTAGGCACAACATATGGGGCTTTTCCTCCTTGCATATTTTTTCTCTAGCATTCTTAATTTATATTCTTTGAACATGATGTAATTTGGTATTAGCTAGTTAACATAATTAAGTACAGAGGCTGTATAATATGACAAAATACTAAATGCAAAAGGATTTCTGAATTATCCACAAACTTACAGTATTCAAAGAAACATGACCTCTAGTTATGTGGCTATAAGCTTGATAGCTATTTGATACAATACTAAATATCCTTCGAGATTCATTCAGATGCCACTTCTTTGTCATCTTTTATGTTTATCACAGGCACAAATACTCTCCATCTCAAGCCTATAAAAATTTTACCTCTATGAAACATACACTTTTACCCTTAATTGAATAAATGACCAATTTGCCCTATTACGATATCAGCATTATATTAGCTGAGTGACCATTTTATTCATCTTTGTATATCCTACTGAACCATACTGATGGTTTACACATAGAATGCTTTTAATATATTTTAGTTCATCATTAAGGAAATCCACCTTAAGTGCCGTACTTAAAAGGAATGTTAAAGACTGTAGTAAGAGGGAAAATATCTTCCCCGAAGGGAAGAGAATTTGGTCACTCTCACTCCTTTACTCCTTCACTTAGTGAGCATGGTTGGCTCCCTTCTATGAGACTGAGCACTGTGCTGCTTCTCTCCTGAGACTGGTGGTGAAAGTCAGGGAAAAGGTTTACATGATTTTAGAAATGCAGGACCTCGTACAGATCACCTGCTAGAATGGCTGATCCAACAGAAGCTTTCATTTAGAAGACTGAAGTCCAGAGGCTAAATGACTTACCAAGGTTATGTAGGGAAACAGCAGGGAAGGCAGCATTCAGAGCAAACTGGGTGGCTCAGTGGGATCACAAAGAGGATTGGGACCTTACAGCCAACTTCCCAGCTTGGGACCTCCTACAACAACTCACTCAACCTCTCTGAAATTGAATCTACCAATTGGTAAAATAGGCATGATGTGACCTCCCTTATAATATAGTCGTTAGAATTGATGAAAAGGAAATATAGGATAGAGCCATACTGTAGAGAAAATAGTCAATAAAGACTAATGCATGTTATTATAGTTATTAATGAATAATAGTAATGAGAATAGCATATATTCCTGACTCCCAGTGTTCCACATCAACATCCCCATCAGTGACCTTGGATCTTGGTCCTTAGCCTGTGTCAATTTGTTAGTACCCCTGTACCCTCTATGCTAGACCTAAAGCACAGGAGTTTGGTTACATTTTATTTTCCTTATACTGAATCATGTATTTAATGTTTAAGCCTAAAATAGAATAGATCCAATTGATCAAATCATTGATTTTCAATTAGGACAGGTAGGTCTTTGGAGTGTTGTTGAAATGTTTTGCACCTTTGGCTCTAGAGGGACTGTTCTGGGATATTTAAGGTAATTGCACAGTCTCATTTTTGAATGTTTAAGGAGAAAAACTGTTTTTGATGAATCATCCTCTGCGGAAAGAGTTTGGTATTTTCTTTAGATTGTTACATAATCAGTACCACTTATGTAACTTTCTGTCTAGAACATGGACTGGCAACTTTTTCGGTACAGGGCCAGAAAGTAAATATTTTGGGATTTATGGGTCATCAGGGCTCAGTGACAACTACTTACCTCTGCTGGGAAAGTGCCAAAACAGCCATTATCTTTAGATCCATTTTAATGATTCATTTCCTTATATGGTCTATAATTGCATAGCTGAAGAGGAAAGGAAGAACTCTTGAAAATGTGACTCTTAGGTGCCAATAATGCATTGTACTCAACTGACATAAGTGATCCAATGTACTATATCACATCTTGTTTATTATTTACTGTTTTCTAACATGAAAAATGTTAGTGGTTTTCCAAACAGCCAGATAGAAAGAATTCTTGGTTACAATCTGCATCTAAAGATACTATGTACACTAATGGTCACGACTGTGCTTTAATACACCTTTATTTACCAAAACAAGCAGTGGGCTGGATTTGACCTATGGGCTCAAGTTTGCCAACTTCTGTCTTAGAATATTATGGTCTGATTTTGGAGTTTTGCTCTAAGAAACAGCTTTTTAGTGTAGCAAAGTAAAACTTTATTGAAAATAAACTAAATTGGGAAGTAATCAAGTTTTGAAGCTCATGCTTTTTGAGGTACCTAGGAAACATTTGACCTCAAATAATGAAAAAATATCTGGAGATACTCATTGGTAAAAAACCATTTTCCCCTTATATTTTTATCAGGCAATAAAGTGGAAAGCCATGGTATCTGTCTTAGGAAAAGTCATTTCTGACATATCAAGAAACGGCATTACAGTGAGCTTGCAAGGTTTGTGGCTGAGGATTGGAAACTTTGAGTAGTTTGGTCTATCCGGAAACAAGTGGGGAGAAGCCTTAGAAATGAGGGCACTCCTCTAAGTTATGATGCTGTCAGCCAGGCTTGGATGGTGGATGTCCTTCATGTAAAGAGTGCTGTGGATGTTTTATCTAAATGTCTCATTTCTCTGGCTCACACGCAGTGCTGGTTTGTTAAATAGACTATCAAGGTAGAATTTGGAAACTTTTCTGGGGGTTTTGGCAAAATTTGTTCAACTATAAGCTTGTTAATTGTTCTTTGGGCAGAATTAGGAGGGAGCTCTGGCTTCAGAACAATGGACAGGTTTAGCAGTGGTATCCACAGCATAGTGCTACATAGTTGCTACTCAGAGCATCACAGGGTCTTGTCAACCTGTCTATCCCCTGTATAGAATATATAGGCATGTTGTGGGTGCAGGTGTACATACATAGACTGAATAAACCCAGCAAAACTACAGGCCATTCAAAAAAACTGAAGTTAGTGGATGACTACTCACTCTCTGTCCTGGACATGACTCCTAATCCACAAGTCATCGTGGATGTAAGAATGGCACCGGGGCAGGCAGAAAGGTTTTAGTTAGGTTGTTCTAGAAGTATGGCCACATTTAGAAGATTGCCCCTTACAGGTCTTTTTTCTGGTTTTTCAAGAATTGCTTTCGATTCTCTAGCATGTGGCGTTTTAGTCTTGACTGAACTCAGTCCAGTCTTGGGGAGCTCAATACTTATTAGGAAGCCTCATTCTTTCTGCTGAACACCGTGGGGGTGATCTAGTGGTCTTTCTAGGAATGAGCCCTACTTAAATGCTGTAAGCATCCAGGCATCGTATTACGTTCATCTTGAGCAATCTTTAGGAGGGGGAGAGCACAGCACTCCCACAGTTCTGCTCTATCCCAGTTACTGCCTATAGCTTTTGGCCTGTCTTTGTTTAAACCCCGCTCCTGCCCTGTCATCTTTTTTTTTTTTTTTCCACTTTACTTCCCTTTTCCTCATCCTCACTTCCTTTTATACAACTTTATATGCTTCATTTCCTTCCCATTTTCCCCCCTCTGGGAGGATCTACAGGCTGTAATGTTTTTCACCAAATAAGACACACAGTCATTTTGGGTTCCCCATCTGAATCTAGTAACACTTTGGGAGGGCCTGATCTTTCCAGATTGGTAAAGCACAAGCAATATGATATGATCAATTTAAAGTCCTTCTACTCTATAATTAGGCTGATGCATAGAGAGAATTAAACTGGGACTCAGTTTCCCTTGCAAGGAAATGTAGTCAAGAAGATATTTTGGGGTCTTAAAGCTGGTAGCAGTCATGCCAACAGCCCTGCTTGCTAGGCCTAGAGTGAGCACCACTCTGTGACATGCATGGGAAGGCCTCTAATCCTGGGAAGAATGCTCAGCTCAAATCCCGTTAAAACTTTGAGCATTAGGGGCACCTGGGTGGCTCAATGGCTGAGAATCTGCCTTTGGCTCAGGGCGTTATCCTGGGATCCTGGGATGGAGTCCTACATTGGGAGCCTGCTTCCCCCTCTGGCTATGTCTCTGCCTCTCACTCTGTGTCTTTCATGAATAGATATATAAATAATCTAAAACAAAACAAAACAAAAAAAAAAAACCCACACACAAAAAACCTTGAGCATTAATTCCTGGAAAACAAGAGCCCTTGCGTTAAACCCTGCTTTCTCTTGATGTGAGTGAAGGCAGTTACCGCCCTGTCCAGCGGTGCCCTGGAAGAACACTGTGTTGCTGGTGCCCTCTGGTGGCCATTTTGCAGTGTTGCAAAAGGGAAAGAAAAGTCCTTGGAGGGAATTCATTGGAAGGTGATCAGTGGGGCTGTACAAATCACTTCTACGAGAGGCCTGTGGATTGAGGGTTGATGGTTCTTTTTGACGTGAGTTTTAGGTGATGAAAATTCAGGGCACATTCATCTAGCAAACTTCTCTTTATCCTTTTCCAGCACACACAGATGGTCGACCTTCGCTTTCAGAGCAGTAACAGCTTCATTTGCACACTGCAGGAAGAATAATGTTGGATAAGTCATTTTCCAATTTGGAAAAATGACTTAGAAGATTAAAGAGGTCCCACTAGTGTGAGAAGCCTGCCATGTGGTAGGTGTTTAGTAAGTTACTGATCTGCAACCAAAATGTTCAAATATCTGGTACCTCTGATTTTAGACCTCTTTTCCTTTTGCTATTTAATAGGCTAATTTTTATCATTTTAATTTTTTTATGATTATATAGGTCTTATGTAAGAAGAAAAGACACCCTAAATTAGAGCTAGAGAGAAGCCTGTAAGGGACAGGCAGGGTGTTTCTAGAACTCTGTGCTCCATCATGTTGTGTACTGAGGAGCAGCCATACAACTTCCTGGCAGGTGTGTTCTGAGTGGTACACCATCCCCTTAGCCTTTGGACAGATCTGTTGAGCCTGGGACAGACCCCAACATCTTCCATTTATCCTGCTGTGTCCAAAAAAATCCATCATTTGCTTTTGGGCCATAATGCAAAGTTTTGGTACAAGCACGAGTCCCGGACCCTGAGAGCAGACCTCCTGGGTTTGAGTGCTAACTCAGATACCATCTAGGGAAGGTTGTGGGGGTTCATCTGCTGTGCATGTTTGTGGGGATGTGGGTGGGGCTGGAGGAAATGCAATAGCACACAATAAACAGTAAGAATTATTATTAGTGTGTCTAGGTGTCTTTATCCTTATTTGTAGTTTATTTTCACATTTACCTTCTGGGAAAGGAAGGACTCGTGGCATTTCCACCATAAGAAAGGCCTTATAATTACCTTTCTTTCCAGTTTCTTGATAATTTGTTTTACCTTTTACGTGTTTTTCACTTTTGTCTCTTTTTGCAATAGATTATTTCCTCCTCTCACCCCAGCTCCCCTGTCCCCATTGGGGGCAAAGGGTGGTGGAGGTGAAGGGTGTTTTCTGAGACCAATTCCAACTTTGAGTTTGTGCAACAGCAGAAATGAAGGAGAGGCTAGATTTTAGTGATTGGAGTAAGGACTCCATTATGAATTGATGGTTTTATTTTCCCTCTTTTATATTTGATCAGAAAATGCCCCTGAGATTTCATAGTGATCAACCTGGGCAGACATGGCCTTTTTTTGTTGTTGTTTGTTTTACAGAGTGTACCATACTGATCTGGTGTTTAAAGAACCATTTTTACCTACTAATGTAAAATGGGATCTTACTTCAGCCTGCTTGCTCACTTGCTTTTTTTCACCCCCTGTATTTTTCCCCTATTCTTAAAATTCCATTTTGAGAAGAAATAAAAAGATGAATATAATATATCATTTTTTGTTTAATCCATGTTCCAATGTCTTTCAACATTTTTATTGTGAGCAATAGTGCCCCATGCAAACATTCTTGTGCCTCAATCTGGGTGTATGACTTTCTTTCTTATTTCTTTGCAGATGTTTTGTGCCCCATGATCTGAACATTTCAAGATTCTCGTTATAGAATTGCCAGCCCATCCTTGGGAAATATGTTGCTCACTCATCAGTCGCATACATGTGGTCTACTTTTTCATTTCTCACCTACACTGTGTGTAGATTATCTTTGTTAATTTGATAGAGAAAAAGTATTATATTTGTTTCAATTTGTATTAATAAATTTGGTCCCTCAGATGCAATTGGTTATGAGCTATTTGCTTTTCTTTTGTGCATGTTCCATCTGTTATTGTTGCTCATTCTTCTGTTCCCTAGATAGGTTCACATATATTTTCTAACTTGCCATTTATCTCCTAATTTTGTTTTTAAAGGTTTGTTGCAAAAAATCGTTTCAAGTCTTAAAATCCTATTCTAAAGAGTTTCTTCCTTTGTTTTTATAACAAGAAAGGCCTTTCTCTCTTAAAAGGATACACATCAACTTATATTTACTCTCTTTGCTGTTTTGTTTTATGTTTTTCCTTTATCTCTTTGATCTGTCTCAAGTTTATTTTTATTTCTGGCTCAGAGTAGGAACTTAGATTTACTTTTTGCCAAATGGCTATTTAATTAGCAAGGACTAAAGATTCCTTTCCCCAGTGACTTGATTGCCACTTATTAAGTGTATTAAAATGCAGTACCTACTAGGGTTGTTTCCTGGTTTTCTCTTTGAATCCTATGGATGTGTTTTTCTGTTCAGATGCCAGCACCACACCAGTGTTACTGTATCAAAAGATCACAATCAGTACTCTTTTTTTTTTTTCAAAAATTGGGGTTTGCTTCACATTGGAGTACCTTCTCTGAACACCAGATGGCATGAAATCCCCGGCCTGCTGTGTGGGAGCCACAGGAACAGAGCTGGTGGGTGTATGAAAATGTTATTCAAGAGCAAACTTGAGACTTTCAGAGATGCAGACACCTATCCCAAATCACAGGTAGTGGTTGGCTTTTCTCCACTTGTTGAGTTTTTATAGCCTGCCAAGCTCCCATTGCAAGTAAGTGGAGCTGATTTTTGAAAGCTGTTTCTGTTCATTCCTTTCCCACTTGGATACAGAGCATCCTTGGTTGGCCGTGTTTATCCGTATAGCTTTTATTGTTTTCCCATTATGGAGCCCTTTCCTCTAGAGATTTTTGTTGTATTTTGTTTTGGAATGCCGTGCACCCTTACCAGCTTATTAGAAAGCTTTGATACTGTCCCATTTTTATAAAGTCAGTTAAGCTGTTCTTTCAGTAGGATCCTGTCCCAATTCCTATGAAGTGCCTTGAAAGCAAGACCAGCATGTTTCCTATATCTGATGCATGGGACAAATTGCTTTACATCCAGCTGAAGATCACTGACTTGTACTTAATGTAGCATGCATTCCATTTGGTTGAATGGGGCTTCCCTATAGTGAGTGGTTATTATCAGTTCACTTCTGTATCCATAGGCTATGTGCCCCATTGCAAGGTGTGCTTTAAGTAGGTGTTTTTTTTTTTTTTTTTTTTTTTTTTACTTAGTTTCATTGTGATGTTGATCTTATGTGTTCTGCTGCAGGCAGGCGGTGTGGGTGTTTTACACAGAGAGTGAAATTCAGAGGGTATGTTGGTATATTTCTGTATGTCCTGTGATTCACTTGTGGTGTAATTGGGATTTCAGCTCCCGCATTGTGTGGGTAGTCCTATCATGCCATCAAACCCCTAAGAGTCACAATGCACTGAATTTGAGACAGAAAGCACAGCATGCAAAGGTGAAGGGTGTAATTCCAGAGACCATCATCATGTAACAAGTTATCACAAACCTTAGCAACCCTTAACCACCACAGGCTCATGAATTCAGAGGGATGGGAATTTCTACAAGGCACACTGTGAATGGTTTCTCTTTGCCATGCACTGTTTGCAGTCTCTGCTGGGAAGACTTGGTAGGTTGAGAATGACTTGCCTATTGAGAGTGATCATCCCAAGGCTCAAAAGCCTGTTTATAGCAATGTTGGGAACCTGGGATGGCATGCTAGAAGACAAGATTATTCCACAAGAGCCCGCTCTGTGAAGCATGGGGCCTCAGACTTGTCACGCTGTTTATGTTGCTGCTGAGGCTCCAGGGCACAAGGCAGGTGCTATATCACCCTGTGTAGCCGGCCTCGGAAGGAAAACTGTGTGACTTTCTCCACACTACATTGACTGGAGTAGTCACCCACATTCAGAGGGATGGGATGGGTTACGCTTTAAAATTGCTCTTGTTTTGAAGGCCTGACAATGAAATGGATCTATATTTGAGGCTTGGCTCTGGGAACTTACTTACTTTCCTCCTCTTTAAAACAATAATGTAAATAGTCCTATCCCTTACAGTTTTTGGAGGATTAAATGAGAACATGCCTGTTGTTAATGTTATTACAAAGCTTCAGTCCTTTGTCTCCTCTCCGTGGAGGCTGCTGTCTCATTAGATTTATTTATTATTATTTTTTAAAGATTTTATTTGTTTATTCTTAAGAGACACAGAGAGAGAGAGGCAGAGACATAAGCAGAGGGAGAAGCAGGCTCCCTGCAGGAAGCCTATTGCGGGACTCGATCCCAGGACCCCAGAAACACGCCCTGAGCCAAAGGTGGACACTCAACCACTGAGCCACCCGGGTGTCCCAGTTTCATTAGATTTAAATTTATGCTCCAACAATAGCCTGCACTGAGGACAGTTTTAGTATTTGTATTAATAGAAGGGAGAACTTTAGGGTATTCATAATTGTGTATGCTTTGGTAGTGTGGGTTTCTAGAACACCCAGAGCTGACAGTCCTACAGATCTGGTAGGTTGTACCCTTGGCAGAGACTGAACATTTCCATTCTATGGTTATGTAGCTAACTCTTGTCTTCTTTCTTTCCCTGATCCCCTTTATAGTCTCTTTATGTGGCTGCATCCTAGTCACTGGCTCCCCTCTCCTTTTCTTTATTCCATTAGGCCTTTTTCTAACTTTACCTGGACTCTTCCCTATTTGATGTTGCAGGGACAATCCTGCATGATACATGAAGCAGAAGTTCACACCTTTGTGTGCTTTGGATCACCTGATCAAGAAAGGGGTGCAAACATCTCTTAATGACCACCTCATCAAAAGCCAATTTGTCCAGTAATCTGTTCACCAAATGGTCTATTTATTGACTTACTGAATTCATCAGTATATTGACAATGTTTTCTTTTTCTTTCTTTTTTAAAAAATATTTATTTATTCATGAGAGACACAGAGAAAGAGGCAGAGACACAGGCAAAGGGAGAAGCAGAGCTCCTTGTGGGGACTGCAATGTGGGACTTGATCCCCAGACCCCCAAAATCATGACCCAAGCCAAAGGCAGATGCTCAACCACTGAGCCACGCAGGTGCCCCAACAATTTTTTCTTCTAATCTATATTTATAAATTTGCATGTATAAAGTTATCAGATGAGAACTTTTCAAAACAGCTGAAGGTCTCTGGGTCATATCAGTTAATCGGTTTATGAAAACAGCATTTTAAATAATTTGTCTCAGGCAAAAAAAAAAAGAAAAAAAAAGAAGGAGTGATGGGATATGCCTTGGCCTAGGCTGCAGATCCCAGAAAGGGGATGACTAAGGACAGAGAAGGAGAGGATATTAAGGGGAAGACAGATGGGGAGGGATGTGTGTGGGGTAGGTGGGGCTGAAGGAAGTTTAGGGAGGCCATGTACGAGGATGCATCTGAAGGTCCCAGGAGGACTTTACTTTCAACATCTCTGTTATGCTCCATTATTTATACAAACTATAAATAGTCAAAATAAAGAAGTTCTGGTAAAACTTTATAAGTAGTTAAAATAAACAAGTTTGGTATAACTGGTAAGTTCAGATCATTCATCCCACTGTAAGTTGGTCATTGGAAATTGTTTCAGACACTGGATTTTGGTAAATTGCTTGAAGCTGTTACACTGAAGCGTCCATCCACGGGCAGGTCTTGACCAAAGTGCCATTGAGATGTTATAGATGGCAAGTTCCCTTAGAGGAGAGGAATCAATCATATTCAGGAGAAAACTTCAGGAATAGTTCGCCCAAGATGTGCTAAGTGGTAGAACACATACAGACAAATTTGAAGATGGTTGGGTAGGAAACTGTTCTTTTGTGGTTGTTAACAAGAGAACAGCTCCAGGAAGCGTGCAGCCACCACGTACAGAATGATGTGCCAGGGTAATTCTGGGAATAAGCATGTTCCCTTAACTTAATTGTAGTGGATGAAATGTGGCTTGGAATTGTGCGAGACTTGAACATACTGCTATCTTAAGTAATATGAAGTTTGCTCTACCTAGGAAAAGTTGTTTCTTCTTTCCCATGTGACTGAGGAAAAATACTCTGCATTTTCATAATGCCCATTATAGTTTCTGAAGGTCAGTTTAGAGAGTAACATTGGGACAGGAATTGATGTAGAAACCCCAGCTTAACTGCTAGGGGGCAGCAGCAGCTGTTGAAAAATCATCACTAGCTGTTTTTCTGGAAAACATTTCTATCTCTTATTTAGCTGGCCTCAAAGAAAGTCAGAACTTATGCATCCCCTATAAAAATGGCTCAGTGTTGGTTGTTTTTCTGGTAGGGAGAAAAATTCTAAGTATGTATAATATTGAGAATATTCTAAATGTATGTTTATAAATAGTTTAAATATCGCTTCTCTTAAGCCAGAGGATAAGAAAAACATCAAATTTATACTTTTCATGTTCCCAAATACTGTTTATACAGGATGAGTTCATCGATGTGTATCTCAGTTTCTCTAAAGACTTGGGAAATAACTGTTGGCTTGAATTAACTCTTAAAAACTGACAAAAGTTATCAGATATAACAAAATGTGAACTTAATGTAAAAATGTGGAGATAATTTCTTTTCACAAACAAACAGCTACTCTGAGAAATGCATTTAATTAGAAAACTTTCTAGCCTGACAACCTTTCTTTTGAAGAAACTGTATGGCTGAAGTGTTTTAGCTTGGCAAATGAGCTTTGCTGTTAGCAAAGAAAAGGAGGTTTTTTCCTACGAATATTACTTCTGCATGGATTTGTTTTTTTTTTTTAATAAGTTTATTTTTTATTGGTGTTCAATTTTTTTAATAAGTTTATTTTTTATTGGTGTTCAATTTTTTTTAATAAGTTTATTTTTTTATTGGTGTTCAATTTGCCAACATATAGAATAACACTCAGTGCTCATCCCATCAAGTGCCCCCCTCAGTGCCTATCACCCAGTCACCCCAACCCCCCGCCTACCTCCCTTTCCACCACCCCTAGTTTGTTTCCGAGAGTTAGGAGTCTCTCATGTTCTGTCTCCCTTTCTGATATTTCCCACTCATTTTTTCTCCTTTCACCTTTATTCCCTTTCACTATTTTTTATATGCCCCAAATGAATGAGACCATATAATGTTTGTCCTTCTCCAACTGACTTATTTCACTCAGCGTAATACCCTCCAGTTCCATCCACGTCGAAGCAAATGGTGGGTATTTGTCGTTTCTAATGGCTGAGGAATATTCCAGTGTATACATAGACCACATCTTCTTTATCCATTCATCTTTCGATGGACACCGAGGCTCCTTCCACAGTTTGGCTATTGTGGACGTTGCTGCTATAAACATCGGGGTGCAGGTGTCCCGGCGTTTCATTGCATCTGTATCTTTGGGGTAAATCCCCAGCAGTGCAATTGCTGGGTCATAGGGCAGATCTATTTTTAACTCTTTGAGGAACCTCCACACAGTTCTCCACAGTGGCTGCACCAGTTCACATTCCCACCAGCAGTGCAAGAGGGTTCCCCTTTCTCCACATCCTCTCCAACATTTGTTGTTTCCTGTGTTTTTCATTTTCACCATTGTCACTGGTGTGAGGTGGTATCTCATTGTGGTTTTGATTTGTATTTCCCTGATGGCAAGTGATGCAGAGCATTTTCTCATGTGCATGTTGGCCATGTCTATGTCTTCGTCTGTGAGATTTCTGTTCATGTCTTTTGCCCATTTTATGATTGCATTGTTTGTTTCTTTGCTGTCGAGTTTAATAAGTTCTTTATAGATCTTGGATACTAGCCCTTTATCTGATATGTCATTTGCAAATATCTTCTCCCATTCTGTAGGTTGTCTTTTAGTTTTGTTGACTGTATCTTTTGTTGTGCAAAAGCTTCTTATCTTGATGAAATCCCAATAGTTCATTTTTGCTTTTGCTTCTCTTGCCTTCGTGGATGTGTCTTGCAAGAAGTTACTGTGGCCAAGTTCAAAAAAGGTGTTGCCTGTGTTCTCCTTTAGGATTTTGATGGAATCTTGTCTCACATTTAGATCTTTTATCCATTTTGAGCTTAGCTTTGTGTGTGGTGCAAGAGAGTGGTCTAGTTTCATTCTTCTGCATGTGGATGTCCAATTTTCCCAGCACCATTTATTGAAGAGACTGTCTTTTTTCCAGGGATAGTCTTTCCTCCTTTGTCGAATATTAGTTGACCATAAAGTTGAGGGTCCACTTTTGGATTCTCTATTCTGTTCCATTGATCTATGTGTCTGTTTTTGTGCCAGTACCACACTGTCTTGATGACCACAGCTTGGTAGTACAACCTGAAATCTGGCATTGTGATGCCCCCGGCTTTGGTTTCTTTTTTAATATTCCCCTGGCTATTCGGGGTCTTTTCTGATTCCACACAAATCTTAAAATAATTTCTTCCAACTCTCTGAAGAAAGTCCATGGTATTTTGATAGGGATTTCTGCATGGATTTGTATTGCAAGTTAGGAATGCTAGTTTTTAAGAACTATATTATGTATCTATGTACCAATATACACATAAATGACCATTAAGTTGATTTGTAGAAATATATTTTTGGGCACAAGGGAGACTGATATGTTATTGATTGAAGAAAGGTAAAAATATAATATGAAGGATGGTTCCTTTTTTTTTTTTTTTTTGGATGGTTCCTTTTTAAAAGGTTTTACTTAATTATCAGAGAGAGAGAAAGAAAGTGAGTAGGGGGAGGGGCAGAGGGAGAGGGAGAAAGAGAATCTCAAGCTGACTCCTCAATGAGCGAGGAGCCCAACATGGAGCTTGAACTTATGACCCCAAGATCATGATCTGAGCCAAAACCAACCAGTCAGAAGATCAACTGATGGAGCCACACAGGATCCCCAAGCCTGGTTCCTTTTTGTAAAAAGTGTGTGAGTGTGCATGTAAAGTCTAGGAACGTATCACAATATTACTAGATGGTAATAATTTTCTTTCCTTTAATGCATTTGAATATCTGCTTTTTCTCTTGTGCCCATGAGTTATATTATAAAAAGCAAAGAGAAGTTGTTTGTAATTAGAGCTTCAGTGCAGATTTATTTTATTTGCATGTTAGATTGATTCTTGAGCCAGTCAACGTGATATGGTCTATTCTACTTATCAGTTCTCCTGTTACTTCTGACCATTTTTTATAACTCTCAAAATGTGGTAGTAGATAAATAGAATGCCAAGAGAACCAATATGGTTCTTTTTTAAGAAATATGGTTCTTGATCACTCTTTCCTTATGATGGACTAGAGTTGTTTTTTGTCCATCTCACTGAGCTGTCATTTCCATTGATTATATTTGCAAAACGATCTGAAATCCTCAGTGAATAACATTAGGACTGTAGGTAGAGTGGTAGCCAATACTTATGAATACTTAGGGCTTTTTAGTTTTTTAATGCAATTCTTTCTTTCCAGGAAAGCTCAGATTGTTTTAGGGAAATGTTCTCAAACCACATTGGATCTTGTAAGAAGTATGTAAGGAATTTTCTGTTCAAGTTCTGCAGAGAAAAGGTGATATGGATTTCACAGCTTTAAAGATGGCAATAGAAGGGACATTACAGAGACAAATTGGTATTTGTTATTTTAGATAGGTAAAATAAATGTATATTTAATACATATATTGTTCTATACTCACCCTTTTTAAATTAATTGGGCAATAATACTAAAAATAATAGCAATTGCAATGAGACTTTCTTGTAAATGGCTGGAGTATATGGATTCATTCAGTTCTTGAGATAATCCTGAGGTTGGTATGTATTTTTTAAAGATTTTTCTTATTTATTTGAGAGAGAGAAAGAGAGAGAGCATGAGTGGAGGAGAGGGGCAGAGGGAGAAGCAGACTCCCCACTGAGCAGGGAGCCCCATGAGGGGCTCCATCCCAGGACCCTGAGTTCATGACCAGAGCTAAAGACAGATGCTTAACTGACTGAGCCACCCAGGCCCCTGAGGTTGAAATATTTTTTATAAACAGGTGAAACTAGCCATAAGGATACTGAGTAAAATTGCCCAAGAAAAGAAGTGGGGTTTTACAAAGAGGAAGTTATGATAAAGGAAAGTATGAAATTTTCATCCCTATGCCATCTTATTTCAAATATCATCCAGTCATTGATCACATATTTATAATACTTCTACTGTGCACATTTGACAAATATTGGGCATACATCTTACCTTCTAGAGCCTTGAATTTGAGGAATCTAATATTATGTTCACAGAGGCTCCAAGGAAAAGTTTTTTTTTTTTTTTATGTTTAAATCATTTCCTGAAATACAGAGTAGAAAAGTTTTGAGCTGTTTGTGTTGTTGTTGTCTTAACGTGGTTCATGGTTTTAGTGAAGTTCAGTATTCTGTCCACTGAAATTCCAGGGAAGGAAGTGGTAAACAGCTTCTCCCAGTGGTTTTGATGACCTAACACTTTCAGTCCACGGAGCATCCCTGCAGGTGACATTCTGCGGAGCATGCTCAGTGAAGCCCTGTATTGCCTCCTCTGATGGTCCGGGTGCAGCATTTTGCTCGGCCCCCAACTCCCTGGGGCTGCCTTATCTCGAGCACCAGGTTTTCTTGCTTTCCCTAGTTTCTTCTGCCTCCTTCATTATAAGCGGCTGCCAGATTTATATTTCTTAAGCTTGGCTCTGATCATTTTTACTTTCCTGTTCCATACCTAAACCTGACTTTCCTTCCCTCCTCACACTGAAATAATTCCAGATGGACAAAAGACTTATATACATAAATGAAAAAATACAAGATCAGAGGAAGGAAACATAGCTGAACTTATTTAAAATCTTACAGTGAGAACATTTCTTCCAAGCAAGATGTTAAACTACAAAGCCATAAATAAAACTTTGGTAAATTTGACTAAATAAAAGTGAAAAAAAATTATTGCAAGAAATAGCTTAAGCATAAACAAATTATGACAAGATTTATAACCAATAGCTGATTTCCTTGATTAAAGACTCATTCAAATCCTGAAGCAAATAACAAACTATGAGACCTTAGAAAAATGGACAAATGATATGAATGCGAATTTCCCTGACCAAGAAATACAAAGGCAGGTCACTAAAATACAAAAGATCCTAAACTTTATTCAAAATGTCAAAGTTAGAGAAAAATTGAGATACTATTTTTCCACCTGCTGTTCTTTTAAAATAAAGGCACATAATAACATCCAGTTTGAGGAGCATGCAGAGAAACAAAAACAAGTACAAAACATATACTTTTGGCGGGAATGTAAATTTGATGAACTTTGGAAGAGCCATTTGACAATGTCTATGCAAACCAGAAAGGGCACATATTTATGTGCCTGGCAGTTTTTCCAAAGTTAAAAATTTCCTCTGAATATACTCACTTATGCAGTCCAAGAGAGTCATACAAGAATGCTTATTATAGTATTGATGGTACTAGTTAAAAAAAGTGGAAGTGATGTAAATATCCATTATTTGGTGGCTAGTGATGTAAGTAATGAAAATTTAAGCAGTGGATTAAAAAAAATACCTGGTGAACCTGTATTGCTTTAATTGTGAAAGCATGAAGTCCAATGCATGTAATATGATTACACCTGCGTTAAAATCAATTTTTGTATCTTTTTTCCTATACTAAACCTATGAAACCAGCCCATTAGAGGAATGAGAATGAGGAAAGTCAGAGTCAGAATAGAGATTCTCTTTTTCATTTCATACCTTTCCAAGACCTGTGCATGTTTTATGTGTGTTAAGAAGTTTTTTAAAAAGGGCACGTGGGTGGCTCAGTGGTTGAGCATCTGCCTTTGGCTCAGGTGGTAGTCCTGGGGTCCTGAGATCGAGTTCCATATTAGGCTCCTTGCTGGGAGCCTGCTTCTCCCTCTGCTATGTCTCTGCCTCTCTGTGTGTCTCATGAATAAATACATAAAATCTTTAAAAAAAATTAAAAAAAAAGAAATTAAAGAAAAAAAACCAAGAAAGACAAAAACACCCTGTATTTCTTACCGAACAAAACTAAATTCCTTATTTTGTTATTTTAAAGCACTTTGACCCTGGAGGTGCCTGAGTGGCTCAGATGTTGAGCATCTGCTTTCCACTCAGGCCATGATCTCAGGGTCCTGGGATCAAACCCCACTTTGGGCTCCTGCTCAGTTGGGCATCTTCTCCCTCTGCCTGTCTTCCTGCTTGTGTTCTCTTTGTCTCTGTCTCTCAAATAAATAAATAAATAAATAAATAAAAATCTAAAAAAAAAAAAAAGTAAGTAAAGCACTTTGGCTTGGTTCAAATCTGCCTTTTCAATTTTATTTCTCATTGTATTTTTTCTCACTTAATGTCCAGATCAGTTGAAATGCTTACTTGGCGCCACACAGATCTTGCCATTTGGGTCTCCTTCCTGCTCCCCAGCTTCACTGCCATTTTCTCCTGCTAAAATGACCTCAGATCTTCTCCGTGTGTTCGGGTCCACCCATATTTCTACCAGCACCTTTTTTTCCAGACTCCACGGCCACCCCAGCTTGGGCTCATCTCTTCTACCTGTGAGCTGTTACCACCTCTGAGTTCAGTTCTATTTTGATACTTACCCCCTAGTTATATTTATGGTGTCCCTGCTGCCCGCCAGGTACAGGAGACTGGACTGAAGCAGGATCTGGGACTCATTTACCTTGGTGACCCCTGCCCCCCATCGTGCCGAGCCCTGGGGCAGCCTCTGAAATCAGCCTTCAGGGTTTGTAGCACGTGAGCAGTGTCAGCAGGCCTGGCAGGTAGAGTCCAGGGAGGGTTGGCCGAGCGTCATGTCACTGAGTAGGAGCAGAAGTAAGGACATCCGCACATTGTGGGCACGAGGGTCGGAGGACCCGTGAAGGGCTGTGAGCCTGTCTCGGCAAGCATCGAACCCCCATGTGTTTGGAGTGCGGCAGGAAACTCAGACCCTTGATGCTTACCATCTTGATCTTCCGAGTCCGAGGTTGTGTGACCCCCACTGGGTCCACAAGGGCAGAATCAGTGGCCCCATCAGGACGGGGGCGCCCGTCTGGCCTCCTGGCCTCATTCTCCTCCCAGAGCACCACACCACCTCTTTCTTCCAAGGAGCCTCATTGTTGGTGAAGGTCCCAGTGAAAAAAAGGTTAAAGTCCACCCATTCAGGTGTCATCTCATCATTTGTATAATCGGGGAGTTGCATTCCTGAGCAGCCGACCCCTTTTCAGAACCTGCCTAGTTGAGATGTCACTTCCCTGACAGTGAGGCACTTAGGCTCACGGAGAAAAATCACAATGTGCTCCCTCCCTTTCTCAAATTTTCCCTAACAATTAATGCCACACTAACTTGACACTCTCTTTCCTTGTTTGGCTTTGTAAACCCTGGTCCCTTTTTCTATTAATTCCAGACATTAATATTTTCTTTCACGCAACTGACGCCATTCACCCGTGAAACCGTTTGAACATTATGTAGCTGTCAAGATGCCTGGGGATTACCCAGTATGCTTTGCCTGTGAGAAAGTGACACCACCGAGGTCTGGTTTTGAGATGTTTATTTTGAGAGTACGCTGACAAGCATGAAGTCCCGATCCCAGAGTGGCAATTTCATTTAATTAAAGGCCTCTTTTTATTATAGTTTTCCCCCCACATTTTTTTTTATATATATATCAGAATGATTGTTAAAGTCTGACTTGCCAGAGGTGTTCTCTTGTACTATAAAAGGGAGTGAAGGGGGCGGGGGTGCATTGCTCACTCACTAGTGACTATTCCACTGAATGGCTGTGAATGCATTCCTTTTTACTGTCCTGTTCAGAGCTGCCAGTTGACATGGTGTGCATGTGTGTGTATGTGTCTGCGTGTGTCCAAGTTTAAAATAAAGACTGCTGGGCTTCTGTCCCTGTGTTGCCAAACTTAAAACGTGAGAGTTGAGTACATTGCGTATTTGTATATGCTTGCGATTTAATTTCTTGGTCTTGAAGTTAGAAGTCTTACCATACTGGAAGGCTACCAGCCGAATTATACCTTGGTTAATCTATTGAGGCTTTTAAAAAATGCACAGTATCTTACTTTATTGCGAAATTTCTTTCTGTTCAAATAGTTGGGGAGGGTATTGCACTTGTGTTCAGTAATTTTTAATACAGCAGCTAAATAAAAACCTGAAAAAGGAGCTAACGAAAAGAAAAGCTTAAGGTAATTAAGGAGGGCATTACTGATTTGGTAAATGTTTGCAACAGAGTGGCCTAATTAATTTTTGAGATGATACCTTAGACTATTTTGGCTTGACTTTATAGTAGGAATTCACGTCCATAAATATATGGGGGCCTGTGTTGGGCACTGTCCACGGCATGCAGATATATATATTATATTATATTATATTATATTTTATTTTATTTTATTTTATTTTATTTTATTTTATTTTATTTTATTTTATATTATATATATTATATATGCAGATTATATATAATATATATATCTTACACATATATCCATCCCAGATATATTTACCCAACAGGTAAAACAGACTGTTGGTCTTTGGACACTGAATCATGTTGTCTGTTTCACAGTTAATTACAATATCATAACTCCTGAAATTAGATTTTTTTCTTTCTTTGTGACATTATTGGCTGGCCTTCGGCTATCTCCTCACTGATTGTTCATTCCTTTGTGCCTTCTTTATTCATCATTCACTGGGTAACACTGCACTAGTATGTCCCAAGTATTCAAGTATGACGGCATGCTTGCAGGTGTGCAACAGACCTGCAAAACACAGAATTCATGGTTTCTGTTTACAGTGCTCTTCCCCACCCCCATCCTGCTGCCCCTCAGCTGATCTGAAATTGTGGAGGAGGGTTTGACATCAGCCCTTCTTTCTGCTTTGGATATAGTGGCTGGAGAGATATTATTCATTCTCTTTGGTGTCTGTTTCAAAGCTCCCCAGGAAGAGCTGGGCGGGTCAGGGGTGTTGGCCCTGAGGCCAGCGGAGGGCCTGGCTGGTGTGGCTGTTCCCCCAGCCAGGGCCAAACAATGCTCGCTGGCTTTACTGCAGGTGCAGGAGGCAGCAGAGAATGACAACTTTGTCAATTTAATCTCTATGCTCCCCGTTCTAGTCTTTCGTCCTCTTGCCCCATCTTTTGAGCCAGTGGTTCCAGAGATGGATTTATTTATTATGATTACATTCTAAAGTACAGATTTCTGTTGAGTCAGACCTCTGGCCAAGTGTTTGAAAATAGTTTCTTTCCCTTTTCACTGACTTGCTGCCATTCTTGGGAGGGGTTGGTTTCTCCTCAGGATTCCTGACACCGTTGGCTGGTGCCGGTGGATTTTGTGTCTTGAATTTTTGTGGCTAATGTAGTGATGACATAACCCAGAATGAAATGTAACAGAAAAAGCTGAAGGAGCCCATTTGTATTATGCCACTGAGGGCAAAGAAGGATCAGTCATTTACCCCAAATTGTTTCATTTTTCTCTCCTTGCCCCCTCTGGGGCCTTCAGTCCATGCACGGGGAGACATTTGTTCTGGGCGTGCTCCGTGAAATGCTTTGAGCCAGGGGAGTGTGGAAAGAATCCTTAGTTAACGGAGATCCTGGGCTTTTACGTATATTTTTAAAACCTGTCTTGCTCTCTTTTTTCTTTAAAGGCACGAGCGATCCCTATGTGAAATTTAAGCTGAATGGGAAGACGCTGTACAAAAGTAAAGTCATATATAAGAACTTGAACCCAGTTTGGGATGAGATAGTTGTACTTCCAATTCAAAGCCTTGATCAAAAGCTACGTGTGAAGGTAATCACAGATGGCTTTCAAATCTGCTCTTTTATTAAAAGCATTGATTTCTCAGCAATCTTTGCCCCCTTAAAAAGGCAACGTTCCCAAATTCCTTTATTATTATTAAGCTCTGGGTAAAACATCTTAGAGAAGAAGGGATTATTTATACCTTCCATTGAAACTATATGTTTTTCTCAGATCAGTGGTGTATACTCCACAGAAAATCAGAGTGAAAATAATATCTCCATTGATTGTATTTAAACTTACTGCACGTGGAAGAATTATTACTGCTGGTATAGTGGCGACAAGAAGGAAAGCCTTTCTCATTAGGAATAACTTTATACTTAATAGAGCTTTAAGCTACTGGTTGTAAGCATCAATTGCTCTAACATCTGGGTTAAAGCTGCATGAGTTGAATGCAGGATGGGATTGCTATAGAATATTTAGCAAATTTCTATTTAATTGGCAGATCTGCTCACCGTGGAAAATACTAAATCTTAATGAGAGACCATTTAAACTACAGGGACTGATCCATTGTGCATAACATTTTAGTGCATATGAATACTGCCTTAAGAGTATTTTCTGCTGTTGTTTTGGTGGTAGTAGGCAAAATGGGCAAGTTTGCATAATCTTTGTTCTTGCCATCGGCATGCCCTAATTCTCCATTAACTGTACTGTGCAAATTATTTTTTGGGTCTAGAAGACTGAATTCAAAATTCCCAGCCAATTGCATTTATTAATAGTTCGATAAATTTACTTGGTTTACCGTATTAATTTGTGTTCCTGGTCTCTTCCCTCTTTGTAGGTATATGATCGAGATTTAACTACATCTGATTTCATGGGTTCTGCATTTGTCATTCTCAGAGATCTTGAGCTTAACAGGTATTGTATTTTTACCTTCTAATTGTTATTTTGAATTTTAGAGGGAACTCAAGATAATGTTAAGTGACATTTGTTTAGATCAAATGACAAAAAAAAGAAATCTGAATACATGAAAGAGTGCTTTAAAATGTGAATTTTCAATGATTTTATCATTTATCTCCCAAACATTAAATCTTCCACAATGCATTCTGAAATGTGTATTGGATTTTGAACTGTTAATATTCAGGTTCATTAACCTACCTAACCTAAAAATAAAACAAATATTTAAATTTTATTTGGGCAGTAAGGGAAAAGAATCCATTAACCAACTGTTGAATTAGGCAATGCCAAGCAGTTCCCCTACTCTGAAGATGGTTGGGTTATTTTTACCAGATCTGGTGCTTTTTAAAACTCCCGTCACAGGCTTATACAGAGGTAGGAGACTTTTTCTGTAATCTCTCGATGCATTATGAGACTACCTAGTACTGCCCATAAGTGCTTATGTTATTTGTTGCTTTTTGCTTATAGAACAACTGAACATATTTTAAAATTGGAAGACCCAAACAGTTTAGAAGAGGACATGGGAGTGATTGTGTTAAATTTGAGCCTAGTAGTAAAACAGGGTGATTTCAAGAGACATGTAAGTATGACTCTTTTGTTCTTTTCAAAGTTCTTCATTGCAATTGTCCTTTGATAACTGGGTTACCAGATGGCTGGCATTTTTTGGTAATTATTTTTGGAGGGAAACAAATAATTGTGCCAAGATGTAAAGTATCTATCTGTGGTTCTATGCATCCTTTCTTTTGGAACTCTGGAAAGAAAATCCTTTAAGGAATGATCTCAGCTTTGGCTAGGGATGCGGATGGTATTCCTATTATTAAAATGTATATTTTCTTAAGTGGTACGGTTTTCTTAAGTGGTACGGTTTCCATTAACTATTTTCTTAAGTACTGGGTGACCTAGACATTATTCAGTTATGCAAAGCAGTTCCCAGGATTTAATTATTATAGTGTACATTATTAAGGTGAACAAATACATATTTGTAGCATTCCAGTTTATTTTGTTTTCTTTTAGCTTCATATTTCCTGTTGAGAGTACTTTTGGGAAGATATAAATTTTAATATCCTCTGATCTATTATTACATGGATGTTTCTAGTTAATGCATGGCCTATTGAAGATCTCTCTAACACCAACAAAGCAATGGATTTTATGATGATTTGACTGAGACTCTGTTTTTATGAGAAAATATGTGAATACAAATCATAATCTTATTTTATATTCAGGGGTCAGACCTTATAATTCCAAGAATTAAAATAAGAACAAAAAGCATCTTTGATTGTAACTTACTTGAAAGGCGTTTTTAAAGCCAACTAAAATACCTACTTGGAAAAGGACTAGAATGTGTTCAAATTTAAGCATGTTTAGAATGTGGTAGGAAAATCTGAAGCCTATTTATAAATTAGGCTCCAGTAGTACTTCTTGAATTGAGTCAGTGGGGTCGATGAGGAGAATATTCTTCATTTTGACATCACCTTTGCTTTTAGTTGTAATTTATTTTCATGGTGAAAATCAGGACTGATTTACTAGTAAACTCACAGAAAATAGCAGAAAGGAATAGCAAAGCTGCACAGTGATTTTTCAGTTGCCAGAGAGTCAACTAAATCATCGCTATTTTTAATTTGAATTCTTTACTTGAAGCATTTACTTGACAGTAACTGGGGCAAAAAACCCTCCCATTTATTAATTTTTAAATAAATAGTACTTTTGAAACTTGAAACCTCAGTAAAGCTGATATTTTGATGTTAAAAGTACCTTTAATTGGTATTGAAAATAAACTTTTTTTTTTCCTATCCAACATAGTGAAGGAGAGGTTTCTTTAGCTTCTCTTAGCCTTGACAGTATTGCTACTAGATTCGGTGTCAGTGTGTGTAGTAGGTGGCTGGTTCCTTGAGCTGGATGCCATGCTAAAATAACATGCATTGCACATAAGTATCATTTGCCACCATGGAGCGATTGCTATCTGAGATGTTCTGAAAATTTTCTTATATATTTAAGTGGGGTTTGGAAAGTTGGATACTTTCTCATGAAAAGAGCTGCATATTTATTCCTGTTGTGAGTGTTTCTGTAGTATGTTGGATTATGTTTAACAGGCACATCGGCCCTTAAAATATTTTTAAATATTGCCAAAATTCAGAGTTTTAAAGTAATGCCAGTTTAGTTAAAAATTTATTTCAAATTGCAGAGGTGTTAATAATGGATGCTGCCCGAATTTGCTTTTATAAAACATCTCAAAGAATATCTTTTCAGAGTCCTAGGAGGAGCCACACTTGTCATCTTACTGAGTTCGACCACCCCCGACTTCTTTTTAAGAGTTTGCCAGACTGTGTATCTGCTTGCTCCTGTGCTTTCTCATTTTCTTTCTTCTTTGCTTGTCTGGAAGAGGTCTATTATACAACATATTTCTTGCATATATATTTTATGGGGCATTATAATATAGGAATCCTTGCCTATTCTCATTTATTCTGATCGGTAGTTTTTTTTTCTGTTTATATACTTGATCAAAGTATACCCAAGCAAGGAATAATCTAACCTATGCAGCGTGTATGGGGCCCTTTTGGATAGAGTGGGTATCAGAAAACATTTGCTCTTTTCATCAAGTGAATATTTAAAGACATTCTTAATGTGGGATTTTTAAATGGCAATAACTAACACTCAAGACTGGAAAGATAATAGATTATTCAACTGGGAATCATTTGTAAATTTCCATCATCTAATTTTTGTTGCCTTAGAACCAGGCTAACAAAAATCTGAACACAAGCAAAATGTCTATGAACTCACCCTCACATCCAGGGGTGTAAGTGTATATGGGTGTGGTGCTGAAGGCAGGTGTATTGGAAGGCAGGTGCTGGGTAGAAGGCTGACAAACCCACCAACTGGTTCTTTTTATTGGGTTATATTTAAAATTGTGGGCTTGGTCATCAGACTGCCTGGATTTGAATCCCAGCTCCACTACTTTCATGCTTTGGGAAGTTAAGTGATCAGGTCACATTCACAGAATTATTTAACCTCTTTCAACCACAATTTCCTCACATGTGAAATGGGGATTTAAAAAAAAAAACTATTTTACAGGAATGTGAAGATGGAGATTATGAAATCTAGTGTTTGGCATGTGGTAGGCTGTCAATATATGGTAGCTCTTAGTACCGTGGTAAGCAGACAGGATATTTATTTTCCATTAATTTCCTTACCTATTTTGTTTAATTTTTATGATTGTTAAAAAAAATCAGATGAGTTATATGTTAGAGAGCCCTAAATAGACATTTGTACCTATAAGATGCTAATTCATTTTGGTGGTTGTTTTGGGTGAAAATACTTGTTGTCATGATGTTGGGAAAATAGACAAGGAACTGACTTTAATACCCAGATTGTAGCATCTATAACTGTGTGTCACATGTAAATATCGGAACTCACAGTTTAACCAGGGGAAGTGCTTTATTTTAATAAAGAATATGTCCAAGTCATTTCTGCACCAGTGTTCCTAGTTGCTGGTCACTGGAAGGTAAGTGGATTTCCTCCCAAGAGTATTTATATTCTGGTTTCTAATTGATTGGGAAGACATATTGGCAAAGTGGATAGGTCATTTGCCTAAAGGTATTTTTTCCTTAAGCATAATAGTAAATGTGGTCTGCTCGATTAGATTCATAATTGTACTGTAATCTCCCAAATTTATCCAAGCTTTAACATCCAGTTAGCTGGCTAACCAGCCAGAGTAGAGCTTCGCAGTCCTGGACAGTGACAGGGGTAATGAGAGGATTTTGCTAGGGAAGAATTTTAATTGTAGATGAAATTCAGCAGCCTTAGCATGACAAATGAGAGATCAAAAGAGAACAGTGGTGAAGTTACTTGCTGTTCAGAAAATTTGTTCCTCCCTCCCTCCGTGCTATATAGCCTATTTTTCTTAATTGTGCAGAAACAGCTTGGATTTTTTCCATTATTATGAATATTGAGAGTTGCTCATTGAGGGCAAAAGGAATGATTTTTTTAATTATTGTTTTTTTTAGTATCTAAAAGTATGGAAGCCTAAACATGCATTCATATATTGTCCATAAACTTCTTAAACATTTTTAGAATACTATTGAATATTTCAAGTAGGAGAAATCTCCCTTTCCAATTTGCTTTTAGACCTGAAATTATAGAGCTTTAAGACAGTGAAAATCATTTAAAGGATCGAGAGCCTTCTCATACTAAGAACTGGTACTCGTAAAGATTGAGCAGTATTCATATGTTGCCGTCTCCTCATTATTGAATACTAGGAGAAAATGATGTCTCACAATCACAGAAATGTGATTTTCCTGTTTCTGTTTTCTTGATCAAATGTGTTGTCTCTGGAAACTGGGAATTCAGGTGTTAGTTGTTTGAATATAATATGCATATTTGGCTGATATAATAATAGAATGCTGTTATTAATGATTCTATTTCTCTCTTTCCTTTTACCATTTTTCATCATTCAATGGGTTCAATATCCAGCGTTGGTCAAATCGGAAGCGACTGAGTGCCAGCAAGGTAAATGTACCTGTTTTTTTCTTTACATCATTTGGGGAAAAGTTCATCTTTGTACAAACACAGACATACACATGATTGGTATTATCCAACTGTCATACATAGTAACAGTATTCTCTTCCTCTCACTGTTGCTACGAATAGAAAGGAAACAACCTCCCTTTTAAATTTCATTTTAAATGAAACTTCATTTAAAATGAAATTTAAAAGCGGCATAGCCAGATGTTTGAATGTATACATGTTTTAGTGGTGACATTTTATATGTACCAGCCATGTTAGAATGTTCCACTTCATTAAGCCTGGATTATTTGGAGTGTAGTGCTGTTAGAATTAGCCCTGTAGGAAGTTATATGCCACTACATGGAAACTAGCTTTGGTGTTGTAGGGGCAATGAAAAGATTAATTGAGAGGAATATGTGGTATATTTTATAAATCTCTTTTATATTACTCTTATATTTACCATTTATTACGTTGGTTGCTGAGAGTTTCTTGAAAGATTTCTTCATGAAGTACCAGGGATTTTTTTTTTTTTACATTGCTAGTATCTTTTTAAGCAATTATAAACTGTTGTCCAATTTGTAAAAGCTCTGCGTGTATCAAGGTAGAAAAGCATGATTTATCTGGTTATTAAATTAGTACTTTGTGAGTGACTACATGTCAAAATTGGTGTGAACATACACAAAACCAGAAAAGTATTTATAACTTAATTTTGCTGCTCTGCTACTTTTAAAAGAGAAAAAAAACAACATGGCCGTGATGTGCGTGGGTATTTGGCAAATAACCTGACGATCTCTGTAGATGCATTTGCACACACTTAGGTGCACAAGTGCACGCCAGCTCTCATTTCCAACCTCACCATACAACAGCTATTTACTTCTCTGTAAAATAAGGTGATTGAAACAAAGGCTTTGTGAGTTTGTAAAAGTGCATGTGTGAAATGGGGGGGGGGGGGGGCGGAGAGAGAATTGTCCTCTGACTAACACTAGGCGTTTGAGAAGAAAGATGAACTTTCTAAACCTTCCTTTTTAAAATCTGAAGGAATCAAAGCCCGCCTTCCACTAAAACGTATATCCTTTGCATTTTGAACACTCTAAAAATAACTCCAATAAGTTGTTTTGTTCACCAGGTCACTTGGTTTGCAAGACTCTGGTTTCTTGGTTTCTTTTTGTTTTTGTTTTTGTTTTGTTTTGTTTTGTTTTAGAAATAAAATTAAGAGACAATAAATAATAATGTGCAGCTGTCTCAAACATTCCCCTAACTTTTGTCTTATTCCTTTATAGTCACTAGAGGGTAGGAGAACATCATTTCTTGCCACAGAAGGGAGCCCTTCTCTTGCTCTCCCATATTAAGAGCTTCTGTAACCATCCGAAGCAGTAAAGTTTCCCGGCATGCTTTGGAGAAGCCTGACAAAGCAGTATTTTCTCGTTTATTGATTCTGCTGTGCACTAAAACACTGGTACTGTACATCAATAACCATCTTTAGTTAGGGAGCTCCAGCCTGTGGAAGAACATAAAGGCTAGAAAGAAAAATTGTGAGCTTGGGGAATATTGGAGCCTAGGGAGGACAAGAGAGGTTATGGGAGGATGAGCGAAGGAATGAGGAGGGAGACAAGAAATGTTGACGGCCTGGATAGAGACATCACAAATGCGAAAGGCACAGAGGATCCTGGAGAGCAGTATTTATATCTGTCCTGTGGTCTGGTGTCTTACCACAGAGCTGCCGTGTTCTTTTTTTCCTTCTCTCGTTGTGGTTTCTAGAATTTTGACTTCAGTGCACTGGGCTCTGAGACTTAATAAACGCCCAGACCTGGGGCATGTGTTTAATAAAACCTCAGTGGAATAGAGCCGTGGAAGGCCACTCCTGATCTTACACGGGAGGTGTGCTTTGTAGGTTGATGAAGGATTTCAACTGATGGGTCGACTTTTTTGCTACTTAAGAGTTTGCGGTTTTTGGAGGAAGATTCTAATTTGACTTATGAAAATGAGTCCCATGGAAAATCTGTAGGCGCAGTGATTAACCCTCTGTAGATGTAGTTAAAATGCCCTGATCAACCTATCTTGGTATTTTTTTAAACTGTAAGCTTCTTTTTTTTCTCTTTTTTTTTTTTTAGGATTTCCATATTATATTTAAAAACGAGGTAACAGAAGTTTGACATAGAGAAGATTACTATGCTATGAGTATCTAAAATTTTACTAGTCCTAAGTAATATATTCTCTATAAAATGTCATTGACTTTTTCACCTCAATCTTACTCTTTTAATGGCTTAACTTTATTTGGGTAATTGCCTCTTAAACCTCATGAGTTTATAATTTTGCACCATCCAAAGGGACCCAGAATGTCAGACTCTCTTCTAAAGTGTTTTCTTACTAAGTTGACCTTGACCGTAATGTGGTAAATATGTAGAAATTGCCTCTAAAAGTGGGTTTTGGTTTCACCCAGGGCCTCTGTTTACCTTCCAACGAGCATTTTAGCTTGAGAATTGAGAATTTGACTTAACAGGGCCTGAATCAGATAACTAGTTCTTTTTAGACAGTTATTCTACATAATCTTTTCTGCTAATAGGTCTGTTTCCAAACCTTACTCTTTTTCTAATGCATGTAACACTTAGAAAATTAACAGCAGTGACTTCTCTAATATCAGATAGTTTAATGCGAGGGAAAAAAAAAACACCCATAGTGATAAAAAATGGAATTGAGAAATCACTGATCATACCCAGGAATATGTGGGCATACACTCACCCACATCCTTCCCCTGTGCTTGAATTTGAGTGTGTGTAGGTCCTGTGGCTGACCACGAGTCCCCTTCCCTAGGATTTCCTTTATTTTACATGCATTTGCCCTGCTGTAAATCTCTATATTTTACATGCCCCCCACCGACCACTGTTTTATGAGGACTATGCCAGCAATCTGAAGTAAGAGATATGACCTATACCACTTTTTATATATATATATGAAATTAGTTGACTCATGGTAATGTCGATTTTTTGGGTTTCTATCAGCTTTATATATTTTTTAAAGATTTTATTTATTCATTCATGAGAGACACACAGAGAGAGGCAGAGACTTAGGCAGAAGGAGAAGCAGGCTCCCTGCAGGGAGCCTGATGCAGGACTTGATCCCAGGATCATCCCCTGAGCCAAAGGCAGATAGATGCTCATCCACTGAGCCACCCAGGTACCCCAGCTTCATATTCTTATATCTTTGTACCTCTCTGTTATTACAGAGACTGGTAACCACAGAATATGTCTTCTAGGTTCCCCGGTCAGGTAGTCTCCCATTGGCTTTATGCAATGAGAGGAATTGTAGGATACTACAGTGTAGGAGAATTTCTAGGGTATCTCTTCCTTTTCCCACTGTTTTACATGCTGTCTAGACATGGACTGTGTTTTGCATTTCTCCTTATACTTGCCTTGGTTTCAGCTTCTACTAGGTGAGTCTGACTCTCTAGTCTTTACTCTTTTTGCCTCGCTTGCCTGGGGCTTGCAGATCCTCAATTCCAGGGCAAAAATCCAGCCCTACATCTGTGCAAGTACTGTTGTAACACAGCCGTTACATGTACGCATTGTCTCTAACTGGCAGGGGCAGAGTTGCCACTATATTGTAGTTGGCACAGAGACCTAATGGCCTGAAGCCCGAAGAGTTATTCTGTGGACCTTGGCAGGGAAAGTTTGTCCTCCCCCGCTCCAGCCTGAGAGTGCTAGCGAGGGCTTCCTCCTGTGGCCTACCTTAGCTTTTCTCGGCCCTGTCTGTTTGATCGCTCAGTCATCCTATACCTGGGACACTAGTTCTCTGCATTATATTCCCTCTAGTTTCAGTACCAGGAGTGGTTCGCTTTTCCTGTTGGATTCTGATGCAACCTATAGGAGCTAAGCCTTTGCTTTTGGCTTTTATGTATGCTATTAAAATTGTCATTTTCTTTTCTATTCTTGTTTTTTAAGATTTTATTTATTCATGAGAGATACACAGAGAGAGACAGAGACACAGGCAGAGGGATAAGCAGGCTCCCTGTAGGGACCCCAATGCAGGACTCGACCCTAGGGCCCCGGGACCATGACCTGAGCCAAAGGTAGATGCTCAACCACTGAGACACCCAGATGCCCCTAAAATTGTCATTTTCTTTGTAAGAATCATGCATCACATGATGAGGGTTCTGCATGAATTTAGGTTCCACCATCTCTGGTTTTTCTTCTCTTTAATTCCTTTTGCTCGGTCTGTCCCTCTGTTTCTATCTGACATCTAGGACTTATGGAAGGCAGTCTATTAATCTATGTAACTATCTCTATCTATCTATGAAGGCAGCCTATAAATCTATATATCTTTATCTAATCTCATCTGCCTAATTTCTTTGTCTATAGATCTGTCTGTATCTCTTTAACCTAATTTATTTGTCTGTATGTCTGCATCTGTCTACCTAGACATCATACTGCATGGGCCCAGTGCCAAATATCTGAACCCTGATGCCTCTGCTGCCTTGTTATGAAGTCTAGGTCAGCATTATCCTGGGCAGAATTACTTCTAAGGGCTTTCCTCATTTCCAGGGGCCTCAGTCCTGCTAGGTTAAGACCACAAATTTGTTGGCATTCTCCAACCTTGTGTGTGATCCGGACCAGAAAACCAGAGCCACAGCCTTCCTAAACTTTTCACCGAATGTCTCCTCGCAGTGACATAAAAGTCTACTTTGGCCCAAAGCCTATCACTGAGCACATATTATGTTGGCTGGAATACTGTCCTGAGGATTCAGAGATGAAATGGGCATGGCCATCATATGATTGCTGAGTCAGCGGGAGACAAGAGAGTAGGGAGGTAGGTAGGGGTATTCGGAGGGCCTGGTTAGACTTTGTACTAGCTTTGCAGGTGGGCTGAGTGCTGGGGACAGAGAAAGACTGCAGTGAATCTTATCAAATGAGAGGGAGGAAGAAGTGAATTGAGATATGATTATATAAAATAATGTAGTCCATGGCAAGTGCTCCAAAGCATTTATTATCAGGCTTCAGCCAATTGAGTTTTCAAAGTGGAGTCCCTGAACCAGCAGCATCAGCATCACCTGGAAATTGTTAGAAATGTGAATTCATGACCCTCCCCCCACCAACATTTCAGACCTCTTGAATGAGAACTCTGGGGATGGAGCCCAGCAATCTTTTAGCATGCTCTCCACGAGATTCTAAAGCATGTTCATGTTTGAGAACCATTGACATAGACTTGAGTCTGATATGGGGTGTTGGATGGGAAGAGGAGCAGACGAAGCTAGCAGTGTGAGAAGCATAGACCTCATAAGCCAGTAGCTAGTGCTGCTAAATCTTAGGAAGGACTAGGAATAGGGTGAGGCAAGAGCTGTGCCAGGAACACAAAACAATGGAAGGGATTTAGGGGCCAGACCTGCCTGTTGCAGAAGCCTCAGAGTGAGTGCCTTGCTTGCTTCACTAATAGGGAGGTAGGACAGTCCTAGAAAGGCATGTCCCTGAAGTATTTTCCCTGAAGGAAAGGCATAGACAACATTTAACTTCAAAAACTTCTTAGGGGTTAGGGTGAAAAAGAAAATCCTATTGAATCATGTGGCCTTCATTTTTTTTTTTTTTTCACTTTAGTTTTTAACGACAGAAAGTGCACTAGCAGCATTTTCCTGGTCCTAATCCCTGAGAAGTAGGTATTCATAGATTGTATCAAAATTTTAAAAATCTTAACCTAATTTTTATTTGTGAGTGCAAAAATTGAGCAATGGAATTTTTTTTTCACAATGAAAAAGTGTTAAGTTTCCCGTAAAACTTTTTTTTTTTTTTCCGTAAAACTTTTATAGCTAATGTGTCTATACAACCTACAGATTATTCATTATCCTTGGGACTATAATCTAGTTCTCATGTACAAATTTAAATCTCATGGTCCATGTCCATGTCCTTGTGGGAAATTTAAAAGGCTTTCTTTATATGCTTATGCAAAGATTTTTGTGTGGTTCTAGGAGAATTTATGCCTACAGGATCCTCTTCGGGTGATATAAGAAGCTGCCAAGAAGGAGCTTCTCTGGGAGCCTGTTGCATGAATATATGGATCTTCTCATGTCATGCTATAAAAGCTGTTGACAATGAACAGTTGTTTTACATGTTAAAAAAGCTTGGAAGGAATATTTCAGGGAAACCTTTTGTAGACTGAATATTCTCCCATAGCTTTTCTAAGCAATGCCGGCAGAGCTGAATCTCATATTATTGTTCATTTAGCTTACAAAGTTATTTTTTTCCATGCATTTGTTTCCATTGACACCTCCTTTCTTACAATGACTTAGGAAAACTGAATAATTAGAGTCAAAATAGGATGCACTGGTGGTGTCAGAATATACATTTTTATACTCCCATAACTGAGATCATAGAAAAAGGACCCACACAGTAATTTGGCACCTAGTAGGTAGGTCTTCCTAGAAAAGTCTTACAAAAATATTTTCTCACTGCCCCTCCTTTTCATTTCTGTTTTTAAAATTTGTTTGATATTTTGTCCCACCCAGGGGAGTGCTGTGGATAATCGTCCTGTGGTATTTGTCAGCATGGTCTGTTCTGGAGTGTGGCATGGCCAGCTGTAACATTGCTTTTGATGCCTACAGGCTGTGGCCTCAGCTCCTGGACTGCATGCTACTCCTTTCAAGATCTTTCTTCTCTCCTAACCTCTCCGCCATTCTTCCTGGCCCATGACAGAGAGGAGACACCTCACTGACATGTCTGTCATTTCTGGGTTTTCTTTTGCAGTCATGCCAAGAGACTGGAGTCCACATCACCATCTTCCCAGCATGCCACTTGGCTAGAATCCTCAAATAAAGCATCTGGCCAAGCTATAATCCATTTTATATGTCCTAGGAATGATAGCCCGTTCACTGTTTTGAAAGTCTGTTCCTAGATCACAAACTTGAAGATTCTCTACTGTTGGGAGTGAAAGTTCCACAGTACTTATCTTCACCTTTGTTCCCTTTTTACCCTGCCTGCATTCTCCTTGGGATTGTCATGACCCAGAAGTAAATTGTTAGCTGAAGCTTTTCATTTTCCTGAAAGTCAGTATGGTTTTTTTAAAGGATTTATTTATCTGAGAGAGAGAGAACGTATGAGGGGAAGAGGGAGAGAGGGAGAAGGAAACAGACTCCTCACTGAGCATGGAGCCTAACTCAGGACTAGATCCCATAACCCTGAAAGACCAGACCATGACCTGAGCCAAGAGTTGGATGCTTAATCAACTGAATCACCCAAGTGCCCCATGAAAGTCAGTACTTTTTTTGTTTTGTTTTGTTTTTGTTTTTGTTTTTAAAGATTTTATTTATTTATTCATGATATATATATAGAGAGAGAGACAGAGATACAAGTAGAGGGAGAAGCAGGCTCCACGCTGGGAGCCCAATGCGGGACTCAATCCTGGGACTCCAGGACCATGCCCTGGGCCAAAGGCAGACGCCAAACTGCTGAGCCACCCAGGGATCCTCGACTTTTTTTTTTTTTTAAGAGTTTATTTATTTATTTATTCATGAGAGACACAGAGAGAGAGGCAGAGACATAAGCAGAGGAAGAAGCAAACTCCCTGTGGGGAGCCTGATGTAGGACTTGATCCAGGATCATGCCCTGAGCCCAAGGCAGATGCTCAGGTGAGGAGCCACCCAGGTGCCTCAAAAGTCACTTATGTTTCTAAGTTAAATATCACACCTTGTATTCACTGGTAATAACTAATGTGTGTGCCTTGGATGGGAGTAACGATTTCTGTTCAGAAAAAGGGTGTGGATTTGGTGGATTGGGGGCTGAGGAAGAAAGCGCCTATGAATGAAACAACATAGGAATAGTGAAAGGTTCTGATCCTTTGGGAGGAAGGAGAAAAATAACAAAACCCTGGTGTACTATATTTTATCCTTTATGTCGGCTGAGAAATTAGGGTCAGGACCTAGAAACTTTGCTCTATCTCCTGGTGTTTGTTTCAGCTCAGGTGGGGTGGGTTTTTCCTTTGATGGGTCATTTCCTTCTCTCCTTTCACATTCCAAGCTGCATTAAGATGACAAATTTCACTTATAGGCTCAGGCACAGACATGAAAACCTGAGCTATGGAGTTAACAGAGTGAGTGCAGAGGAGTAGATTTATTGTGAGGAGACAGGGATTGTTTGAAGAGTGCAAAGGATTTGGGGAGCCCAACTCTGTATCAGAGCACACACAGGATGGCCCCAACTGTACCTGTCCCTCCCCACCAACTCTGCTCTCAAGCCCCATCTCTTGTCCAAGGCTGAAGACAAACGTTAAAGTAATTAAGACACTTCTTTAAATCACTCCCCTACCCCAGAATATGTTGCTCATGGGCGAAACTTTATTTGGACATAACCTTGTAGCGGCTTTTGCAGAAAGATGGAGGCAAAAAGAAGTAGAATAAAGGCCCTCTGTGCTTGTCTATATCTGAACTCTGCAATAAATAGTTCACTTTTCCTACTCTGCCTTTAGTAAGGGGGGAAAAAATCTTGGACAGCAAAGAGCAAGTCAGTCACATCAAACACGACTGCGTTAAATACTAAAATGTTCAAAGTCCGACTGAGATAGATAAAGGCTTTGATGGAAAGTGGATATTTCCCAGGGACATTACAAGCAATAATCCAGATGTTATGGTGTAATGCAACGAGTGTCCGTGGATAGATCAGGAGCTCCAGCCAAGCCGAGCCTGATGGAGGCTTTAGCCTTGCCCTCCCATGCTGTTCCGCCATATGGAACCTATCTCTCGGCCCCCTTAATAACCAGCTTTGGATTCCATTTTCACAGAGCTCCTAGAGCTAAGTGGGGCTGTTTTATGGACAAGTTAGATAGAAGCCTTTCCAAGATAAACATCCAATTTGAAATTAGGACATACCAAGCCACAAAATTATTTTAGGGCATATTTCATGGAAGTGCTGCCATTTTTCTTAGGCAATTGCCAGACTGTACAATGCCCTTTGATCCCATGTGGACATTACTCCCTTCTTTATAAAAAGGATTTTGAAATAGTTGCAGTGTTTAGGGAGGAATATATCTGTCGGAACTTTGAAGCATGGCCATGGGACAGGTCATGCTTTAGCTGGTTGGTTGGCAAGTCAAACTTTAAGAAGAAAGAAATTAAAAGAAAAGAAAGAATTGTAACAGGATATATGAATCAAAATCTCATTTTCCTTTTAAAAATAGAAGTTTTCAGCCAGTGTACTTAATAAGATGTATTCAGTGTATCCAGATCTATATGCTCACACAGATTTATAAACACATGTGAGTACATTTTTATATATGTGTCTATATATAGACTGTGTTATTAACATGAAATTGCTTAACTTTACTGATTTCCTTAAGTTTCATTATTGAATATATTCTATCCTCAACCAAACTGGAAACAGAAGTTAAGGAATAATTGTCCACATTGTCCCGAGGAAAGGGATTTTTTTTTTTTAAATCCCATGCACCCTCCCTGCTCTGTCTCGGCACCTCCAAAACTCCTGTGCACATGTGCCTGCATTTTAAGAGAAAGGCAGCACAGGTGTGAAGTTTGAAAATGTAGATTTCCTTAAATGTGTGTTAAGGAAGTCATAAAATGACCAACTAAATACTTGGTGTGGCATTGCTGCATCATTTATTAAAAGTGGTGGAGTGACACGTGTTGGATGAGGTAAGCTGGTATATAATTAATATGATACTGACATACCATTTGTTGTGATAGATTGTAACTAACTGGTGTCCAAGCGAATTGGTGTCGAAATGATCTCAAAGATATATTGAGTAGATGACAGGAATGAATATATAGTGTTAGAAATTCATTGCTTTACTATGGTGCTTGATGCCATTTACATTCTCCAGTCCATTTATTTCTCCTTCAAATAAAGCAGCCTAGGATCATACCATTTCACGTATTGAACAGCGAACATAAATGAACTCTGCCAACAAAATGCAGCATGTGGATCATGTGGGGATCTTCATTCAAACAAACTAACCATAAAAAAGACATGGTTGAGACCTTAAGGGAAATGTGAATATGGGCTGGATATTTAACGATATTAAGGGAATTATGGTTACTTTTGTGGAGTGTGATCATGGCATGGTGCTTATGTAAAAACAAATATGCTTTCAAATATTTCAGGTGGAGAAAAATAGTGAAGGGATACATGAAATCAGAGTGGCAAAATGTTGAATCAGATGAATAAGTATGTGGAGATGTATATACCATTCTCTCTGCCTTTGTGTGTGTTTGAAAATTTACATAATAGAAATTAAAAATAAATAAAATGTGCTTGTCCTCTTTATAATTTAATAATAGGGGATGTTTGCTTTTTTCTATATTCTATTTAAGATGTGTGTGAGTGTGCATGAGTATAATAATTTAGAAAAGGAAGAAAATAAGTTAACAGTTACTGAATCTCTACTGGATCCCAGGCACAGTGTTAAATGCTTTATACATCTTCCTCTTCCCTGCAGATCTGCAAAGCTTATTTGGCTGGCTAGCTGATTGCAGGCTGTATGTGGAGTTGTGACTCTCACAGTGGTGTTGGGCTTTTTAGTAGTAGCCCAAGGAATACAGGGAAGTGTGGACAGATTTGAGTGTGAAGGATAAATTCAAAACTATTACTTCTAAATACCCAGAGGTATTTTGCTTCCCTGCAAAGCAATGCCTTATGCTTCTCTCTCGGTTTCCCAGAATGCCTTTCTTCCCTTCCTACTATTAAAATAACTGAAGGCCCAGATGAGGAATTCCTACCAAGGAGCACATCTGGGTGGGAGTATAGTAGGCCAGTGCCAAATCCAAGTGTTTCTCCCAATCATCCTTCACTATATTGTTACAAGTCCAGTGCTTGTGGAGGAAATCATATAACTGTGCTTGCAGGTTTGCAAAATCAATGAAGACTAATAACACTTTCACCAGTCAGGGAGTGCTATTCATAATCCCATATTGAAAGCTGGAATTCCTGTGATCACCAAAGTCACACTCAAGAATTATCAGCAAGTTTATATGTCATCTTCATTCTTTGTTTTAGTCCTCTTTGATACGTAACCTGCGGCTCTCAGAGTCCTTGAAAAAGAACCAACTCTGGAACGGGATTATAAGTATAACGTTGTTGGAAGGGAAGAATGTCTCAGGAGGAAGCATGACAGAGATGTTTGTCCAGTTAAAACTGGGAGATCAGAGGTATAAAAGTAAGGTAAGTTCTGTCAATTCCTTAAGAAGAACAAGATCTTTCACAATAAAGGAACTGAAAAAAAAATGTTTTCCACTCTAAATTTCATAAAAAGAGGAGAAATTTATTTTTTGCCCTCATAACTTTATTAGGAGCATTCCAGACAACAAAATAGCTGTATAGCTGCAGTCAATTAATATACCTTTTGGGTTGCTTAGCATAATTTATTTTAATATAGTAACTGGAGCTAGAGAAGGCTTATTAAATAATAGATTTTGGATGCATGATTTATTTTCGTTTTGAAAATAAGCAAACATTGTTTCATAGATTACAGGAAAGGGATAACTAAATATTTTCAAAGTCCTACAAAAATAAAATCATGTAATATATTTGGGTGAAAACATTCGAGATAACGAAAAATATTTTCAAAATCATATACTCTTTGCTTTCCTCTTACTCGTTAGTATTAACACAAAAAATAGACATTTAATGCTGTTTTTGCTGTGATTTTTTTTTTAAACTGAAGTGTTAGAGATTTGTTTTGAATAAAAGTAATGGCATTTTTTAGCTGCCTTTAAAACTCAATCATCTTACTCTCCTGAAACAAATTCCACTTAATTTTTAATCTTAGTAATTCGGTGTGGTTTTTATTTCAAAAACCATAGTCTCCAAACCATGGTAATGAATTTGTTTTACATAACAGTCAGACAGGAATATTTTCTCGGTTTTATGGATTGGGGGAACTAGGGTACTTGAAAGTTAAGTCACTTGCCAAAAGCCACATAGAAAAAAAAAAAAACAAAAAAAACAAATATTGGTGGAAGATTTTGAAAATAGACCCAAGGATATTTGTAATTTGGGCTTGTAGTGTAGAGGACATAACACATGCAGACAGATGCAGTTGGAAAATAATTTAGAGAGCAAGAGGTGGTCTCTGCTGCATGCTCTTCAGTGCAGAATCAAACATTAAACATCACTTACTCCACCACACGAGTAAAGACTTGAAGCTCACACCGGAGAATCATTCTGGAGAAATGTGAAAAATTCTGGGCGAGTTACAGCAGAATTAGGCAGGCGATTCTTCTAATCAGGTAGTTTCAGGCTTTACCTCACAGCGAATGTACCCAGAGTGAACACATCTGCCAGGGTCAGGCTAAGGATTTATAGAAAAATTATTCATCGCTAAGTACACTTAGCCCTTTGGACTAAGGTGAAGTGCAGAATTAGTCTAGTATTTGCTACAGTCCCCCTTGGGGAATATCGCATTTAATTTGTGGTCGAATATTTTTCACCCCATGGTTTCTAAATTCTGTGATCTGATATATTAAGCTCAGTGTGAGAAAGAGCTTAAATGATACTACATGATGGTGGCTACAGCCGATGTCTGAGTTGTCCCCATTTTCCCTTGCAGGAATAGTTTGACGCTCAGATTTAATAGTTGATGCAGTCTTTTTAGAGCCTGATTGTCAGTGTCTGGCATTCTTGCTCATTTTTATTTACAAATTCAATCTCTAGGTAAATGAAACAAAAGCTAAAACATTTTTAATGGATCAAACACATAAGCGGTTCGCAGTCACTGGGAGAATATAGAAACACTTGGCAGAAAAAAAAATTAAAAAAAAAAAAAAGAAACACTTGGCAGAGTTTTCAAACGGGGCTGGTTACGTTATCAGTGTGGCAGCAGTGGGGCTTCTTAGCTTTCTTTCGCTCAAGTGACTGGATTCAGTAAACTCAGGTTTTAAAACAGGCAGCAATGCACAAGTTATGGGTTTCTCATGCAAGGCATCGGACAGATGTTAATGAACACCTCTGACTGCTAATTTATATACTTCTTAAGCCAGCACTGAATGGATGGGATGTGCTAATAAAAATGTTACTTACTTGCATTCGATTAGCCAATTAGTAGTATCTTTTGTAAGAGAGCCACTGTAAATGTCTACTGAGATATGTTTTATCTGTCTATAATATATATATATATATATATAATTTATGGTTCCTTGTGGGGTAATTCTTGTGGGGTTACTCTCTAACTTGCTGAATAAATTACTGAATCTGTGGGTGAGCTAAATGGGTTAGGGCGGTTTTGCCAATTCCTTGAAACCTCCAAACCCTTTTCGTTCCAAAACGGAAAGTTTAACTTTCTAAGGGAGAGGCATCCCATCACCATCTCCCGCAGTTTAGAAATGAAATGAATGTATGTAGCTGCTGTAGCAATGAATGGCATTTTAAGAAAATAAATATTATAACTGCATGTTTTCTAGACACTGTGTAAGAGTGCAAATCCGCAGTGGCGGGAACAGTTTGACTTTCACTACTTCTCTGACAGGATGGGCATTTTGGACATTGAAGTGTGGGGAAAGGACAGCAGAAAGCACGAGGAGCGTCTGGGCACGTGAGTCTGCTCTGCTTTCTAACTAGTGGGAAATGTGTGTGGAGCTTATTTCTGCATGTGGCAGGGCAGAGAGGATGTCTTGATCTGTTTGAGCATAGAGTGAAACCTCACACCCGCACCCCGGGAGCCATAAGTTAGCTGAACCTTAATCTAGGGAAGAATTTTTCTTTTAACCTGTTAATGTCATTTCCCATTGATTAAAACAGAAGAAAATAGTATGTGTTGGGTATCCTCCTTAAAAAGATGCTGCGTATATATGTTGGCAAAGTGAATTTAAATTAAAAAAAAATAGGGAAAAAAAAAAAGATACTGAGCCCTCTCAAGCTATTTAGGAAATAGCACTGGTTCACCTATACGCTTTTTTTTTTTTTTTATGAGAAGTACAGTACTTTAAATGAATTTTCTCTTCGTTATCATTTTTTTTAAGTAACTCTTTCTTTTCCCTAGCTAATTTTATTGTGAGAATACAGATGACCTATAAAATATGTGTTAACTGTTGATATTATTAGCAAGGCCTCTGGTCAACGGGGGCTATCCAGTAGTAGAGTTTTGGGGGAGTGATAAGTGAGATGCAGATTTTGGACTGTGCCAGGACTTCAGAACAACTGACCCCTGCATTGTTCAGTAATCAACTGTATAGATTTCCAGTGTTCCGTATAATCTTGGTTTTGCTACTTAGCAAAATACCATATAATTTAGTAAGAATATGAAGCTAGGTGTCTCAAGATGATGGGAAAATTTTCAATGTCCTTAATTGAGGGACTCACCCATAAATAACGAGCAATACCATGAATATTATAGCTTCCTTATTGTACAGTACTATTAAATGAAATTGTGCCTGCACTGTGGCTGGCCCATGGGAAGTACCATGGAGACAGTAGTGGAAAGCTCATCTCTGATCTTTCAAATAGCCCTGCAAGTTAGCAGCATTATTTCTATTTTGTGGAGTAGGGAATAGAGTGCAAGAGGCTTACAAATGACTTGGCCATGAACATCAGAGCAGCAAGTGCCAGGCGAGGATTCTGTGCTTTCCAAGACCCAGTATCTTTCCATCAAATCACTACTTTTGTTCATACCATATACATATAATTTGTACACAAATCTTAAATCTAGGATATATGCATTTAAAGGGCTCTCAACAGCTGTCTTCATCTTTTTCATACCAAGGTCTCTGGAACCCTGAGTTCAGGGAGATGCTTGAGGCTCAACCCTTGGAGAATTGGAGGTCTGCTAAAACTTCTGTCCTGAGGCCAGAGCATCTCAAATTTTACCTCTATTCTCTATTGGGATTCTAACTGAATCTAACTGATTCTCTTATTGACAAAAGCTAAAAATTGAAAATGACTCATTTAATAGAACCCCTTCGTTTCACTGACAAGGAAATGCAGAGGCCCAGAGAAGTTAATATTTTTCCATTTGTGGGGTACTTACAGGCAGACATGGGGTGAGACCCAGCTAACCCAGTATTTGTGCACTGTTTTTTTCTGGGTAAAATACTGAGCACAGTGTCTGGCACACAGAGTGCTAGCTCTTCTTGCTCTCATCACTCCATCTCTCATCAGCAGCTCTCCTGAGATGGATGAGTGTACCCATGGAACATTCCTGCTGTGTTTCTCAATGGAGACACCATGTTCCGTCAGACTGTCTAGCATGTTGCAAGATGTTTAGTAAATCTCATCCACCTTATACCCGTTGCTTTTCCCAGTTAGTGTGTGAAAAATATACACACAACACATCCACATTCCATCATACATATCCAGACACCCTCCAGGGGAACAGCATGTCACCAGTTGAGACCTCAGCTCATCAGTATATGACATAACCCTGGATGCATTGCTTTGTGCAGCCCACTTGTCCCCAGCACTGTATTCATCCCACAGGTGGCAGTCATTGCTTCATTGGCAACCTCATGGGCCAGGTTGGTGCTGTGGGGTAGCCAACTGGACCATGTCACACCCTCTGGCTCCTGCAGGAGGTCTTCCCTTGGTCATCCTGCAGATACTGCCTATCTGATTACTGTAGCCTGGTCTCATCTCTCCTTCTTGTGCCTACACAGGGTAAATGAGATAATTCAGACATTTCCCCATACCTCTGACACTTGTCACCACTGTGACATACCAGTGCCCTACCACACCCATGGCAGCAGGATTAGAAACTTTGTGCTAGCCCACAGAGCCAAGAATAAGTTGCGGAAATGCACAAATGTGCAGAGAACTCTGTGTCCCAAAGCATTATCTGAGTGATGGGGATTTGGGCTTCCAGTGATGAATGGCCAATGTATTATTTTAGTAGGTGCAAAGAATAATGCCCTTCTCATTTCACACATCACTGTGCTGTCATGTTTCCTTGACATAATAGGAAATGCTTTTCCAGATGAGTGTTAAGTTTCTACACAGCCACAAAAAATAAGATGTCCCTTTTCTTCCATGTTTTGTCATTGGAGTATTCATTTATTTTAGCTATTTCCTGTTTGTAACTTACATATGTACCTGTCCTGGAGGTCATGATGTCCTTCCTCTTCATGGATATTAAAGGATCTTGTTGGTATCCTTTTCCTTTTTCCTCTCCTGATGTATAAAAATAACAAAAGCATCTCTTGGGAGCTGGCTATACAGTATTACCCTGCAGTCAACCTCCAGGTGGGGTGAAACCTACCCTAAAAATATATACTGCTTCTCAGAGTGAAAGAGGAGATGCTGCTGGCATATTCATATCACAGGCTTATTATGTACTCTTCCTTCTCACTTTAAATTTCTCACTTATTTTCTTCTCATTTCATCTTCTTTGTTGTAATTTTAAGGCTCAGTTATTTTATCTCCCCATGGTTGGGAAATACCTTTTTGCATGAGGCAACTCTTTGACAGTGTGAATGAGTCATAACTGTCTCTTAAGACCTGTTTCATATTTTGTTTTTGGTTAACACCTTGATGCCAGTAATTTAAAGCCCTACATGGCCTCTCTGAGGAAATTCTCATCAGTGAAGCTTCCGTTTGCAGGCAGTTTGACATGAGAAAAGGAACACCAGCTTCGAGTTGCAAATTCAGGGCTTGCTGAACCAGAGAGTTTGCTAGCTATGGGACCTTGGGCAATGAATATGCTTGTGAAATTGGGTTTTCTATCCATGCAAGTGGGGTCCTGACCAACTTATAGGGTCATCATGACGGTCAGCAACAGTGTTTATCTGATACCTAGGTCTTTTCTGAACACTCAAATGTTAGATATTATTATTACTATTAATTTTGAGATTTTTCTGTGTGGCAACAATAGATCCCCATACATTTGCAACTAAAATTATACAATTCAAGAGAAAGAAATATGGCTAGTAAGATTCAGTATACATATATTTTTTCAAAACAAACTTTTTGTAAAGATTATATTTTTATTTTATTATAGAGAGAAAGTGAGTGCAAGTAGGGGAAGGGGCATAAAGAGAGAAAGAATCTCAAGCAGACTCTGTGCTGAGTGTGGAGTCCAGTGCAGGGCTCAATCCCATGACCCTGAGATAATGACCTGAGCTGAAATCAAGAGTCAGACACTGAACTGATTGAGCTGCCTAGGAGCCCTAGACTTTTTGAAATTTTTTTGCAGAAGTTTTCAATCTTCTAGGATGTGGTGCAAAAGATTTTTTGAAGGAAGATTTGTTGAAGGAAGATTTTTTGAAGGAAGATTTGTTGAAGGAAGGATTGAGCAGTGGCATTGGCACTGGTGGGTTGCTAGCTTGGTGACGGTTCAGACATGTGTCTGCCTCATGGTCCTCCAGGTTCTCCTGAGTCACCTGGAGCTTTCTGAAATCCACTTGTGTCCTGGTTCCCCTGCAATCTTCCACTGAGTCACTCCCAAGGGGGTCAAGGCAGGTGACATAAAGGTGCTTAAACAGATCCAACATTTGGTGGGCCACAGTGCCTACCAACTCCAGTGTTTATTTGTGAGCAAAAACAAATCAAAATGAAACAGAAAAATTACTAAAAAACAACAACAACAACAACAAAAAACAAACACACACACACACACACACACACACAAAAACAAGAAAACCAGTCTCTGGTTTTAAAGTCCATCAATGGTCCAGAGATAGTGAACATTTTGAGGGATTAAGAAATAAAGTTAAGTGGAACCTGCTGCAACTTTTAAACAAAATGACTAGAGTGTAAATATAGATTGTCTCATTGTAAACCTGGGCCATTTCAAAACAATTGTATTGCTTTCTTTACAGCATATTTTCCATTTCAAATTGATTATAGAGATTAATCTCTATAGAATTTATTTAAAAAAAAAGATTTTATTTATTTATTCATGAGAGACACAGAGAGGCAGAGACATAGGCAAAGGGAGCCTGATGTGGGACTTGATCCCAGGAACACGGTGTGAGCCAAAGGCAGATGGTCAACCCCTGAGCCACCCAGGTGCCCCTAGTATAGAATTTCTAGGCTTTAGTTTCAAAGTTAAAAATGAGAATGTTCGAGTCCATTTTAACCTGACTGCCTCAGAGTCAGCCCTCAGCCCCACACAGTGCCTTGGAAAGTGACTCTGACATTTTCCCAGTTTAATAGTGACTCCGAAGTGGTGGAGAAGTGGGGCTGGAGTATTTCTCTGGACAAATTGCACCACATGTCGTCGATCTGCTTTTACAGCCAGGCTTGACACATTCACCATTTTCTTCGTGTTCACCCCATTCCTTAGCCTCTGAGATTTACAGCTTTTAAAACTACAGCACTCTTTTCTGCCCCTTGCATTTAAGCTAAAAGCTGACCAGTCTGTAATATAAAACAGGGAATTATGGTAATGAATAAGAGGTTAAAAGCTATCATGGCAAGTGAAATTTGAGCAGGTTTGGGTGACTGATTTGGCAAAATTATGTGTTGAATTAAAACATGAAAATGCTGCCCAATTAATGGAGAAAGACAAGAAGGGAAGTCAGAAACAATGCTCAATCAGCATATTAATTGTCTGGAGGCTGGAGAGGATAGTCTTACTATTTGCCTGTGGCAGAGGAAGAAAACTAGTAATTAAGTCCTTGTCTTTTTCAGGTGAAGAGAACCATAGACTTTTCAATTTGGGAGGCACTCAGTAAATATATTTATTCTCATCCTTTCTTCTGTAGGGGAGGAATTAGTGCACAGTATGTAGTTGGTTAACAGAAAAAACACTGCCTCTGTCATTTGGATTTTTTGACTTTGAACTTCCTTATGCCACTGGCCTTCCTTTGTTTGTTCCTTCACTCTATTTAGCAAATACAGATCACGTCATGTGCTAGATAGCCTGCAAAGATAACTGGGGATTCAGTGGGAAGTGACAGTGATGGATGCTGTCCTCAGACACTAAAAAGTTTGGGGCTGCTACAAGTAGGCAGGCAGGAGATTGGGGGTGGCAGAAGGCAGCCTCCTGGAAGAGAAGAGGTCTAATCTGGAGTCTGTAATGATGGGTGGGTTAGCCTGACAAGGAGATTGGAGGAAGAACTTTCAGGAAGATGGAACATGGACAAAGGTCAAGAGAGGAGAGAGAAGTCTTGAAAGGAATGAGAAGCTTGAAAGGAATGAGAAGGATGGATGGTGTCACGAGATGAGTCCAGAGAGGGGAGCAGAAATGAGGCCACAAAGCCACCCAATTCCATCCTTCTACAAGGGAACAATGATGGCTCCTCTCTAGACACAAATGCATGGGGGACTCTGCTATTTTGTTTCCATAATATGAAGGTGGTTACAGTGGTGGGGCTCTTATTCCAAGATTTTGAGTGAGAATTTCCTGGTGACCTAAGGGCCAGCATGGAATACCTTCTGAATGTCCAGACACCATCACTTGCCTTGTGTGATAATGCCCCAGGAACAAACCTAATTTGCTAAGGCTCATTAATTACATAGATGTTCTGAGTGTGTGCCTTCCACATAGTTCCCAACAGAAGGAAGAACAGTTTTATAGTATCATGGGTTGTCAGTTTTTATTCAGTGCATCGTTGGCTATTTTGCCAGATTTCCTTGGGCTACAGTGAGTTAAAAGTGAGGCTTTAGGGATGCCTGGCTGGCTTAGTCGGAAGAGCATGTGACTCTTGATCGTGGGGTCATGAGTTCAAGCCCCAACGTGGGATGTAGGGCTTTCTGAAATAAATAAAAAATAATTTTTAAATGTTATGCTTTCAAAATTATTTTTAGGTCAATTTCCCTGATGCTTTTGTCAGTGTGTTTGTATTATCAGCATCCAACCTTGTAAATTTTTAAGATCCTGACATTGATGTAATTCACCAGGGCCAAATTATTAACATTCCTCTAGATCAGGGGTCAGCAAACTGGAGTCCATGGGCCGAATCCAGATGGCTGCCTGTTTTTGAATAAAGTTTTATTGGATAGCAGCCTTGTTCATTTGTTTACATTGTCTAGTGTTGCTTTCATATTACAAGGGGGCTTGAGTAGTTTCAACAAAGACCATATGCCCCATCAACTATAAATATTTATGTTATGGCCTTTCATAGAAAAAGTAGTTTAAGTGCTTATTATTTATTTATTAATTGATGTGATAATTGAAAAATTCATTATGAGAGCCATTTAGATCATATACCTGGAAACTGAGTTTATTTTTCAATGAAAATTTGCATATACACCAGTAAGCTAAGCTTTCATAAATGCTTCTAAAAGTTGCCATTTGTGTAGAGTTTAGGAAGAAATTTAGAAGATTCAAAATGGAAGAGAAATAAATATGTAACATCACTTGTAAAATTTTAGAATTGGACAGTGAGTCCACAGTTTTTATTGGAATGAGAAAGAAGGGAGGAGTAGGTGGTGGTTTAATTTGCCCATGAAGCTGGGCTGAATCTCTTCTAGTTCTCAGGGGCTCATCCTACACTGTGTCCATAATAGGTAACTAAACAGATAAAGCCTTGAGAAAGAACAACAGATTCTGTGGTGCTTCAGTAGCACCAAAAGAGAATTAAGAGACCAACTAAAACTAAATCGTTTAGTATTTTCTCAGGGAAGAATCTGATACACTTTAGAAAACAAACGAAGACACAACCTAAATTATCCTTTCAAAACTTTTGTCTTAAAAATGTCTTTGATGAATGTCTTTCATAGTATCTATTATATCTTAATGGACTGTAGAGTACTTATCTTTATTTGAATCTAAAAAAAACGATGGTTTGTTCACACAATACTTACCTTTTTGCAGGAGGTTCGGTGAGTATTATGGTGATGATACCAGAAATTTTGAAAGACAAATCCTTTATATTTTTAATTTATTTTTTTGCAGTTTTTATTTTAATTCCAGTTCGTTAATATACAGTGTTAGTGATAGGTGTACAATATTGTAATTCAAAATTTCCATACATCACCCAGTGCTCATCACAAGTGCCCTTCCTAATCCCCATCACCTATTTCCCGCATCTCCCCACTCACCTCCCTTCTGGTAACCATCAGCTTGTTCTCTACAGTTAAGAGTATGTTTCTTGAATTGTCTCTTTTTCTTCCCTTTGCTTGTTTGCTTCGTTTCTTAAATTCCACATATGAGTGAAATCATATGGTATTTGTCTTTCTCTGACTGACTTCTTTCACTTAGCATTGTAATGTGTAGCTCCATCAACGTCGTGGCAAATGGCAAGATTTCATCCTTTATGGCTGAGTAATATTCCATTGCATATAGATAACCACATCATCTTTTTCCATTCATCAGTCAATGGACACTTGGGCTGCTTCCATATCTTGGCTATCGAAAATAATGCTGCTATAAACATAGGGGTGCATGTATCCCTTTGAATTGGTGTTCTTGTATTCTCTAGATAAATACCTAGAAGTGCAGTTGCTGGATCATAAGGCAGTTCTATTTTTAATGTTTTGAGGAACCTCCACACTGTTTTTCACAGTAGCTGCACCAGTTTGCATGAGACAAATCCTCTTTAAAACTTGTTTCTTCTGCTTTTGCTGATAATGCAGTACCTCTTCCTAGCTTGGAGTTAATATAATTCGTCCAGCCTCTGAATCACCTCCAGAGCTTCTGGTTCTCCTTCAGACATGAGGATGAGCTGGAACTCTGCCGACTGAGATTGGAATAGAGTAAATTGGGAGCCTAGAGGAGAGGTTTTTGTGTGGAATTCATTCCTTTTCTTCCAGAATGTGGAAGTAAATGCGGAAGCCAGGTGGGTAGAAGAGAGGCAGAAGGTAACTCAGTTGTAGAAAGTTTATAGAAAGTCATCTTTAGAGGGGGCGCCAAGCTGGCTTTGTTGGTAAAGCATGTGACCATTGATCTCAGGGTTGTAAGTTCAAGCCCCACGTTTGGTGTGGAGCCTACTAAAAAAACAAAAACAAACAAAAAGAAACATCATTAGAAGGGAGCTAATTGTTCACCGTGTAGGAAGGGTAGCTGTAAAATAATCCCTAATTCTTAAGGTATCAATTCTCCTAGTGGGGCAGGAACCCTCAGAGGCTGGGTCATAACCCATGTGCCAAAGGATCAACATTTATGATTGACATGATGACGATATATCAGTTTAATTTGTTGTTTCAAGTCACCATGGAAGTGAAAGTATTTGGCTGAATCCACTCATTAGTTAGCTGAGCATGTAGAATCCATTAAATTTGTGCAGAGATCCCCAATCTGTTGTCTTTGGGGCTCTTTTATCTAAAATAGGCAAGGCTGTTTTCATGCAGGTGTTCTTTCTTCAACATCCAAACAATCTTTAGAAATGGAATAGGTGCAAAAGTTTCACAGGGGAGAGAAATGGCTAAAAAGTTTGTGGAAATGTGTAATTTCTGAGAAGAAACCCAGCTTTTACTTTGCATTTTGCCTGGTACATGATTCTGATGAGTTGTGCCTTGAAACAGGCACTGAGAAAGTTTACACAGTTATTATAAAAATGCTAATATTGCTCACAGTCTTTTTAGATGACTTTTTAGAGTTAATGTAAGGTTCATTTTGAATTACCCGATAAAAACTTATTGTATGAATCATTTTTAACTCCCAAATATTATTTGTTTCTTGTCTTCAAGTAACTTCTGGTTGTTCAAAAAACAAAACCACTGCTACAACAGCAAGGTAAAACTCAAAGGATGAAAATAAATTGTCATTACTAATGACAGAAGATGATTGTGCCATAAATAGGTTATTGCTAATTTGGACTAATGAAAGTGACCACCAGAAAAAAAAATTCTTACAAATTTGGATCATTTATCTTTCCATAAGAAAGAGCTTTGTTCAATGAAAGTACACATAACAATGTAAAATAATGCTTAGCAATGTATTCCTAAACTATATTTGTTAAAAATTTGTGGGTACTAATTTTTGTAGAAATGGCTTAAAGTACTTGACATTTCTTTCTTTCCAACCAAAATTCCTCACTTCCATACTTGCTTATGAAATAAAAATATTCAGGAACTCCTATTTTCATGTAGAAAACTTTAAAAGCTTCTTTATTGTTACACAATTTTTTTTTTGATTCAAAGCAGAGAGGATTATTTAAAAAGATATAGCTTTTTTTGTGACATGTCTCTGGTAGGAAATACTTGATGAATTTATTACATACAAAAGCTCTAATTGCCACCTCTTCTTATAACTGAAATCACTTTTGGTAATTAGGAAATAAATACCCACAAGTATTTAATTTTATAGGCACATATAAAGTATTAAAATATGTATTTTTTAATTTGGTAGTAAAAACTGGTATAGACTTTTAATATTATGGGTATTTTTCTCTTTAATTGGGAAGGGATTGCAAGGTTTCAATTTTATTAAACTGGAACTCATATCTAATTGTCATTGCTTTATAAATGTTGGATAAGGTTACCTACTTTTAATTATCTGCAAGCATACAAAGTCCATTGAAGATTTAGGGTAATATCAGAAAGGGAGACAGAACATGAAGACTCCTAACTCTGGGAAACGAACTAGGTAGGGGTGGTGGAAGGGGAGGAGGGTGGGGGGTGGGGGTGAATGGGTGATGGGCACTGAGGGGGGCACTTGACGGGATGAGCACTGGGTGTTATTCTGTATGTTGGCAAATTGAACACCAATAAAAAATAAATTTATTATTAAAAAAAAAGATTTAGGGTAAGAATCCATCCTTGTCCCACATTGTGAGAGGCAGTGCTTCTTTATAAAGTCTTGAATATTCATCTCATTCAATAGTATGGGGGGAAAATGGGAATTACACACACAGGCACATCCACACACAAATTGCAGCTAGGAACCACCACTTCCTGCCCTCCCTCCCTTGACTTGACCCTACCTTTTCCATCCACCTATGTGTAAACAAAGCAGGTGTGGTCCAGGCAAACCCAGAGTTTTCAGTGTTAAAGCAAATAAATGGCTTAGCACCTCAGCCCTCCTTTTTGGTGTTTGTTTCCATATATAAATGTGTTTGAGGTTTTCAACAACGCCAGAACATTGGCTGTTAAGAGACGGAAAACATGCAATTTATAGCAGATGGGTGAAGCCTTTTCCTGGCAGTGTTGCTGAAATGGGATCAATCAACAGCACTTCATGCTTCATTTGTCCAAAAGCAATCCACCTGGGGAAACCCTGTGGAACTGCGCCTATTAGGAAAACACCTTAACACGTTGCTTTAAATAAAAACCTACCAGTTGGCATTAATCTGGAAGAAAATAGTTTCTCCAATGAACCCTTTGCCACCTGAATTTCTCTTCTCTTTTTTCCTCTTTTTGAATCATGACCCTTTATTCTCTTTGCTGGCAAAAGATGCAATACAGAGAATCCATAGAGATCCCTCATCCATAGAGCTTGGATTTTGAACTTTTTTCTCCCTAATTCTTGAGCTCATGGTCTTTTTACAGACCTCATGGGGCAAATATCCGACTCTTCTCTTTGCACTCAGGGTCCCCTCTGTGCTGCCTTCTCTTTGGTTTCTTTACCACCTCCTCTCCTTAATCTTGGAGTGTGTTAGGCTGGCAGTGAAAATTAAGAGCCAGAGGGAGCCCCGCAACTTTCACTGTGCAAGTAACCACGATGAGCCGGAGTGAGGTTTGGGGGGTGAGGAAAAACAAATCAGGTGCTTTGGAGGTTCAGAAGTGGCCATGAGTTAATCCTTTTTCTTTGATTCCTCCAACTTTTCCAGGTGTAAAGTGGATATCGGGGCCCTGCCGCTCAGGCAAGCCAACTGCTTGGAGCTGCCTCTAGAGAGCTGCCTGGGGGCTCTCCTGATGTTGATCACACTTACTCCCTGTACTGGAGTCTCTGTCTCTGATCTCTGCGTGTGCCCCTTGGCAGACCCCAGCGAAAGAAAGCAGATTGCCCAGCGATATGTGAGTGCTTTTGCCTTGTTACATCACCCCCCACCACCTCCACTTTTGATTTGAAACAAGGTCTCTGAATTTAAAAGCTGCATGAAAAGAGATCTTTGTCCAGAGTTTAATGGCATGTCTCATAAAACAAGACATCAGATCTAGAGGTTAATGCACTAGCGAGAAGGTGAAAGTAGATTAGAGTTTGCGATTTTCAAAGCCCAGAACGGTATTTTGAATTTTTAGTTTTTAGAAAGTCATTGCAGAACATTGAAATCCATGAGGCAAAATTGTTTAGTATGTCTGTGTGTGTGTATATGAATTTTAACATAAGTTCACAAAAGCTTTTTTTTTTTTTAATTAGCCATAATGTTTGCAGTGTTAAAGCTACCTTTCCAGAACCTCTCAAGATCAAGTGAGAGAGTGCTTATGTCTTAGAAAACAGCTCAAAGCCCTGGACAGACACAGAAAGCCATTCTGTACCACTCTGGATAATAATAGCAGTTTCTGATTCTTGCCTAAGTAGCTGCAAGGAGCTTAAAAGTCCACTCAACATTTTTAAATCAAATGTCTTCGTGCTCTTGATTTATTTTTTGTACTCTGGCTTTCTAGGTGCCTTTATTTGCATTCTGCTTTCATCCTACCTTCTTTTAAATCAATATGTTTATTTTACGGCCACACATGAAAGGCATGTTTTAGAAAAGCGGTATGAAAACGAAGCAAAAATGAATCCCTATTTAATGGGAATATTATTCTCAGCATAAACTTTAGTGCCTCCATAATCCTTCACTTTGAGGTGTATTGATTAATTGAATAATTCTTTATCTTCAGGAGTTAAAAACTTAGCTACACATTGTCAACACAGACTATGCATGCCCAGTTGGTATGCTTTAAAAGAGTTTCTACAAAATCCACTTATTAATATTCTCTCTGATGACTGCAGTTAAGCAAATAAAAATTTGATGGTAAATATTAAGATTTCTCCCCAAACTTTCCCGTAGGTAAATTGCAAAATTTGCCAAATTTATGAGGGGTATCATATATTTATAAGGTGACTTTAGATAAGATCATAATGACTGCTTTGAATAATGCCTCAGGATGTGAGGAGTACTCCGGGAAAATAGATTTGAAAAGGCTAATCAGAATAGAAATATCAAGTGTTTTGTTTTGTTTTTTCAGCGAAAGAGCTGGCTAACATGTTAGAAGGAAAGAATGCCCTGTCATAAAACACAAGTTCCAGACCTCTTGTTTTTTAGCTTGTAAGAATAGATCATCTTGAAGGCATTTCCACATTTAAACTATAAAAGTATTTTGTTTCAAATATTTCCTGATTAGCTTAAACTAGTTTTTTTTTCTTTTTTGTTAAGTTGAAAATAAACAGCAAAAACAACTTTCAGAAGTGCCTAGAAATGGTACATATGAAGTTAAACATGAACTATTATTCAGTTATTGTTATTTTATCCTGAAATGCCTAAAGAACAAGGATTTTACTGTCTTCCCATAAATCCCCAAAGCCTGCCTATCACAGGTTTTTAGTTAACCAATGATAGCGGAAATACTATATCCTAAAGTTTGAAAGCAGAATCTTTTCAGCAGATGTGTTCTGGAGGCATGCAGAGATAGTTTATCTGCTTGTCTCATGCACCATTTCTGAAGGATTCAATGTATATGCACAGGGAATTATTCTGCATTTTTAAGAATTATCAGTAGATACATTCAAGTGTTGGCTCATGCAAACTAAAAAATAAAATAAATGTGAATACAGGGTGATACTAGATGCTCAGACTCTAATTTAATGAGCTGACTAAAACGTGGACCAGAAAATGCATCGTATTTCCATCCTCACTCTTTTTCCAGTGGTAGTAAGTATCTGTGAAAGGTCCAGATTGAGTCCTCTGGTATCCATAAAGTTTGTACTAATGAGGTCAAAAAAATGTTGCCTTTTTGAGTGACTTAAAGTTTCATTGAAGAGAAAGAAGGGGAAAAAGAGAATGAATATAGCTCCACACACATTTTCCCCATGGGATATCTATGCTATCACCAGGAGGCAGTGTTAAATGTAGATTGTGTGTGCTTTGTGATTGGTTTATTTTAAAACTAGTTCATTCTCAGTCACTTTAATCTGATTTCTGCAAAAGCCTAACTGTCCCATTGACTGATAGAATGCATTTTGGAACTTTCCTGAGCTTTGCACCAAAAAAAGTGATGGTAAATCCGGACTGTACTTCTTGTAGGACTTTATGGCAGTAAATAGTATATTAGAAAGCTATTTTCATGTATGATCTACTTTTCTCCCCTTCAGTGCTTACAGAATTCCCTGAGAGATATGAAGGACGTCGGCATTTTACAAGTGAAGGTTTTAAAGGCAGTAGATCTCTTAGCAGCAGATTTCTCAGGTATAAACATCTTTCATTCAGTTTCGTTTTTATTTATTTCCTGTTTTGAAATGATCTGATGGCAAAGCGAAATCTTTTAATAAGTGGAAGCATATACAAGCAATCATGCTCTTCCAAAGAGAGTAATAGAAGGGAAAAAATGATGTAGTCAAGCAGTTTTTTTCACTTACGAACGTTTTTCACCAGATTATTTTTTCAAATAATTTTACTCTGATTAGATAATGTACTAGTCCCATTGGCTTTCAAATATATTTGTGGATGATTAGTGCCACGACTTCTTTACTTGTTAAATTAATTTTCTGAGAAAATTTTACTGTACTACCTCAAAAGACAGGTTCAACCTCCTGCCGTCACTCCTTGGTGGTGTTCTTTGCCTAGAGCTTTCCATTCTTCACAGTGTAGGAGGAAGTGGTGGTTTGCAAATTTAAGCATGAAAGCCCATCTGGCTGGCACTTCTCTGAAACAATAACCAAAGTCTTGGCCATGGAACCACTTTGCAGTTGACATGGTCTTATACAAAATTTCTATTGTTAACTCACTAACTTGACCTTGTAGACAGAGGCAAAAGCAGACATGCTTTGTGCTGAGTTATGCTTGATTGTGAGGAGAGTAATCCAGACATCCCACTGTCTGATCAGAGGGTAACTCTTTTCTTATTGCCAAATTAACTCATTCTACTAAAAATGGAGAGACAGATGCTATTTGCCAAGCAAATTGATATAAATACAAAGAATACAGTGTAGACAAAGAAGAGTGTAGAGGTTTTATGCATGGCCAAGGTACTGCAAGACTTACTTCATCTGCTATTTTTAGAATGTGGTCTGCCCTCTTCTAGGCAGCAAGTTACACTATGTGACGATAGCCTTCGAACTTTGGAGCCTGAGAGGAAGATCAGAGTTTGGAAAAGAGAATTTTAATTTTAAGCACTTTCTAAGAAAAAAAAAAGATGAAAAAAGGGATGGAAAATATAAACTTATTTTTTTAAAAAAAAAGTTCTAATCACCTTCCATCAAAAAATGAACCAATAGAAATCACTACTGTATAAACCGTAAGAAATAAGATGATGTTGATCTTAAGGAAATGCCCAGGGAGAAGATCCAAAAATTGTATTTTGGCTGATATGAATAAAAGAATTTGGGGGATTGTTGGTGAAATACTCAGATGATTACTTCTATTCATTAATTGGTTAAAAACGTTTTCAGTCTCAGATTGATTTAGAAATTTTCCTTTCTTTTAAAACTTCTGTATAGTTTATGAAAACACTTAATTCACCCATTTCCCATCTGCCTTTGGCATGGGGAGTTTTTTTTTTTTTATCAGTACTGTACATTTAGAGTTATCTACCAGTCTTCCAGAGCCAATTATTTTTATTTCCATCTGAATGTTTACATACAGTTCTTTTTGAATCTATGATTGTTGATGTCTCAGGAAATGTCCCAAACACAAGAACTCATTCATGCCTTCGAGCTATATATTTAAAAATTCTCTCTCTAGTTGTATGTTTGGGGATCTCTAGGAACTAATTGCAATGCATTAAAGCTTTTTTTTTTTTTTTTTTTAAATCTTGCTTACAACTGCATCCATATGTGGAAATACTTTTAAGAAAACCTTTATTTTACCCATCCGGACAGGTGCCCTCTCTACAGTCCCTAAAACTAGTAATTATTGAGGTATTTCAGGCCAGTGTCAACTTTTCCAAACAGTATTCTGGCTATTAAAATAAAGTGAATAGGAGAGGAATCTGGGGGAAAAACAAAAACAAAAACAAAAAAAACCTGGAAATATTTGGAAAGACCAGAAAACAAGGCAAGAAAAAAACCTCTCTTTTCAGAAGAATAACTTTTGGGGGAAATATTGTCATTTTCTTTATATTCAAGATTCCAGTAGATAGTTTTGGGGTGGATGAAGGTGAGTACCAGAGGATTCCAGTAGCAAAGAGGAATGATTGCAAACCCAGTCATGCTGTAGGGTTTGATTGAATGCCCTAGTGTTTTACTGTCTCTGTATTGTTTATGAGAAAATTACTACTCTTCTGAATTGAAGCAAAGATCCTTATAATTAGCTAAACGTGTCTTTAGACCATATTGATCTTTATTTTTAGAACCAAATTTCACAGTCTGTGTTCTTTGTAGGTTGACAGGCTCCTGCGTGAATCTTCCAGTCTATTCTCAACCAGGATAATGCTTTAGGGCAACAAAGTGGACCTAATGCAGAGAGTTGTAAAGTAAATTTTCTATATGAAAAAAAAAAAAAAAAAGATTCAGGTGGCAGGGAAGTAGCAATAAGGGTGTAATTAATACCTCCAAGAGCTTAGTTATTGTATCATATCGTGGGGACTCAGCCTATTGCTGCTGTTACTGATCACTGTTACAATTCACTTGATATGCAGTAAAAAAAAAAAAAAATGCTGGCTGATGGGGAATCAGAAGGTATGTATATGCATGCTGTCAGTAGCAAAAACATTTAAGAAAGAAATAACTATTTATACCCCATACCCAGCCTTTTTCCAGTCTTCTGTACTTTATAAATGAGTTGTTTAGGGAGCAAAGTATTCACCCTTGCAAATAAAAAAGAAATCTATTTACTTTGAGTAACCAGAGTACAAAAGGTTTGGAACTTTCTAACCTTAATATTTCTGTTTTACATTTCTTGGTAATTCTTTGTTTCTTAAAAAAAAAAAAAAAAACAATAACCATAACAATTGATACTTTAAGTTTGTTTCACTGAAGATTCCAAGGAACCTGATAAAGCAAAGGTCCAGTGAGAGATCTTTTATGGAGGTTACTGTTACAGTTTGCAGAGTACAGGGACCTCTTGTCCTGCGGCGGAAATGAATGTACTTGGTACTTGGTATGGCAGAAATTAATGTACTTGGTAAGCCTTCTTGTCAGTGATTTGTCCATTTTCAAGTGTTTTAGCAAGGAACAATTAGAAAAAGAAAATATTTGCCACTGTGCTCATAGTAGGATATTCCTCATTAGCAGTTACTGATGTTGTGATTATGTAGTCATGAAAAGAAATGAAATTTTGGAGAAAGTGAATCCCCATTACTTTGCTAATATTTTAGAACATTAGAATAATATGTACATATTACATATATAATATATATACTATATATGTTATATATATATATACACACACACAAACATATACTAAGGTGAACTTCCCATTAAAAATGAAAATATGTTTCTTAAATAAAGAAAAAAGTGTATCTTTCAAAATGTATTAAGATATTAATTACCTAAATCTATATTACCAATATTAAGTTATTTACAAAAGATAGAGGCTTCAAAGCTCTAATGTATAAAAAGGATATATTATTTTTTAATTAATTCATTTGTTTATAAATACACTATTGTGGGATCCCTGGGTGGCGCAGCGGTTTGGCGCCTGCCTTTGGCCCAGGGCGCGATCCTGGAGACCCGGGATCGAATCCCACGTCGGGCTCCCAGTGCATGGAGCCTGCTTCTCCCTCTGCCTGTGTCTCTGCCTCTCTCTCTCTCTCTGTGTGACTATCATAAATAAATAAAAATTAAAAAAATTAAAAAAAATAAATAAATACACTATTGTGTGATTGAACCAGTTTAATACTAATACATTTGAATTTATATATAGCTTGGCATTTTTTTATGCCTGACATTTGTTTGTATATAAATGAGAAGACTTTTTTAAAAGAATCTGAATTAATCTATCTTCTCTTGCAGCCCATCCCTCTAAAATTGGTGAAAGACATTTTAATGTTCTCTACAGCCAATATTAGATGTTGATAGCCATAAGCAGTCATTCTAATAGAAGAGCCTGTCAGATATTTTTATTAAAGAGTTTGTCTCACAAACACCTTGTGTCCAGCATAACCTAAAATTTTTAAGTAATAGGTTATCCATTCTGATGCTATTACTTCTATAGTAAAACAGACTATAGCCTTGATTCACGAAACAGATGATAAATTGTACCTTGAGACTCAAGGTGAGCGTAGCTGTTTGTAATACTTAATGAGACCCCCATGCTCCGCTCAGCTGCTGCCAGTCTTAAAAGTCAGCTATTTTGAGAAGAAAGTAATCCACCTTCTAATGATTAAACGAGAGAGAGGAAGGTTTTGTTCACGACCAAGCTGAAAAATGATGTGAGCAACAGGTTCCCTCTCCACAGGAAAACCCTCAGAGAGAATGAGGGTGTATCTTCTACTTTGCCCAGAGGTATATGTCAGTTTCATGAATTAATACTGCTGGGGAAAAAAAAAAAACGACAGGGTTTAATTCATAAAAGATAATAATATAGGTGATAGATAAATAGAAAAATTGTTAGAGAACTGAAATATTTTTCTGGTCAGAATTGTATTTCAGTACAAATAGCAATTCTTATTTTACCTATTGAGAGACCAGTGATGAGTAGCCAACTATTTACTAAATATTCAGCACATATAGGGAGAATTGTTCTAGAGAGCCTTGTTAGAGTTGATAGACTATTGTGGGAAACCTGTTGGATTTTAACACGTAGGGATGGCTTCAGTGTATGAGTACTGAAGGCATCATGGCGACCATTTGCATAAGGTACGTGCCAAGTTCAACACATAGTCATGACTCTTCTCTTATATTCTCAGAATCAAGATGTAGGTTTCACACTTCCTTCTTGCTAATTAAGCCATTAAGCCTTATCTTTATTCTTTAAAATAATTCTTAAATGTTGACATCCTTTCCCCTGGGGAATCTTACAGTGTTAAGACTGGTTATTCTTTGGTCTCTCTCTGCTTTATTCTCTCACCCTATTTACCACTACTGGGGTGCCCCTAGCTGTTAAAAATTCTGGCATAAAATGAGGATACAGAAACAGAGTTTTCATTACCTCATCAAGCCAACAGCAGCAAAAGAGCAAGTAGGGCAGCATTGAAAGCCCACCTCAGTGTAGAATGATAGTACATACTATAACAATGTAACACAGGTCTCAATATTTCTGCTTTTTGTTATGCAATTCTATCTTAATTCTTTATGTTCCTAGCATTATAATGATATGCCACGATAAGAAGTTGCAGAAGTATCAGGAAACAATGAAGGAACAAAACAGGAAATACCATCGTTGCTTACAATCCGGAATTACTTGTTCTCCTTGCAACTTTTTGGCACATTTTGCCATATGAAACCTACCCATAAAACACAAAATATTCCCAAATATATCTGGATCTTTGTGACTTCTTGCCCATAAGTTTGTCGCTTAGATCTTCTCTGTTTCCAGTGTTATTATAAGACAACCCCAAATTAGTGTCAAAATATCTGTCAGAGGAGTGGAAAAGACCATGTTTGCAGACAACAACAAAATGCAGGTTATTGTGAAGTAGCTTTATTTGGTAAATAAACATGATAGGAGCCTTTATAGTGCCTGATCCAGGAAAACAAAGATACATTTAATTCCAGAATTTCCAACTTCTTTCCAGGGAGCCCAGTATAGATTCCCAATTGCTTTTAAAGCTTGTCTCAACTTAAGAAAAGCCAATTTAGTGGTAGATCTAGTGATCTTCAAGAAATATTCATTGAGTACCTACTGTACTTGAGGAAATTGGTCACTTCAGCCTTCCTCCTCTGCTGCAGAGCTGCCCATAGAGGGCAGCGAGTATCATTGAAGAGGACAAGGACCTTGCTCAAAATCTGGGTGGCATTTCCAGTTCTCAGTGCCATTAGGAGGAGCTCTTGGGCTATTCCACACACTGTTGATCTCTGCTGACTGTGGTAGAGTTCTCCAGTCATTCAGTACAGGAGGCCCTTCCTAAGTGATTGTGACTCATGCGTTAAATAAATCAATGTTTAGTTCAGTGATTTATTCATCAAAGATGAAACTCAGTCCCCATTTTTTGCCCCTCCCTTTCTTTTTTACAGTTGCTGCCTTTCACTTTAATCCTTACATATTATGATGAAAAACATATATAGAAATAGAAAACTGTTTTAAATCTTGGTTCTACCACATACTGGCAGCCTTGGGTCCACCATAAGTCTCTACTTCCTAATGGATGTTTTGAGGCTTAACTAAAATCTATGTGAACTTGTCTGACACTTCTTACATGTTCAATAAATACTGTTTCCATTGTTTATTAAATTTATTTGCTTAGAGTCTAGTTGATATGGGGAATTCCACAGGTTATTATCTTAATATTTTATTTATAATTTTTCTACTTGTAAATAATGTCAGAAATACCAGCATTTCTAATCATAATTGGCTTTTCAAGCACTTTTAGAAATCTAGTTACCAATCTAAAATGTTTTTCTTTTTGTTCTGTTTTTTACTGCCTGATAAAAGTTAAGGGTAAAAAATGCGTTTCATGGTAGGAAAATTCTCATACTCCAACCAGTTTAGTACTTGTGTTTACATTTTGATAATCTGAATAATAGTTTTATCCATATAAGATTTTTTGTGGGCTCATCAGTTTTTTTGTTACACACAAAAAATTCTGAGAAACTGTTGACCAAAGCACTTCATTCAGATCCCACATTATAGAGTAGAAATATTCCAGCCATATGCTATAATAATGGCTTTTAAGTAATTTCTATAAATTATCACACTGAAAAAAAATTATAACACTGGCTGTAAGTTTTTTTTTTCCAAAACATGACTACTGTATCAGAGGAAAAATAGTCCTATAGTTATTGTTCACTGGGGATTTTAAGTCACCTGTCCATTTTCTGGTTTGTTTTCCTTGTCTGTTTAAAGTTGTATCCATAGCAATATCTCTCCTCTTAAAGATGTGCTCTATTTTCAGAGGGATGGCTATAATTGCAATTTCTAGAAAGCTTAACAATAGTGATTGAATGCTTTTAATTTCCTTGAGAACCTCTTGGATAGCTGAGCTCAAGTCAAGACCAACTTTTTAAAAACACATCAAAAACTATATAAATCTGTCTTTGGCTCACCATCTGCTTTAATAGCCTGCCAAAGAACATGGACTCTTGTCAATGCAGAGTTTAGGAGTATATGTAAGATTTAGCAGTTTTAACTTACTGGTACCTAAAGAATAATGAACTCAGTTCATTTTTGTTCTATGAATTAACAAAGGAATCACTTCGATTGTATTATTTGGGAGCTTAGTAATTAATTATCTTAATTTATTCAGCAAGTATACTCTCTCTACCTGAGAGGCCATGGTAGGCTCTGGTGATGTCACAGGGAATAGAAATTGCTCTTTGCCCTCGTGTGAAGTGACTAATTAAACCAGTAGCATCTATAGTTGACACTTTAACAATGAGGGGCTTACTCCGTGCAGTCAAAAATTGGCATATAACTTTTAACTACTGATAGCCTACTGTTGATGTGAAATCTTGCTAATAACATAAATAGTCCAGTAACACATAGGGGAATATGTGTTATATACTATATTTTTCCAATAAAATAAACTAGAGAAAATGTTATTAAGAAAGTCATGGAAGAGAAAATTCTTTTGCAATATTGTACTGTATTATTTATTTAAAAAAAATTCACATGTAAGTGGACCAGCACCGTTCAAATGCAAGTTGTTCAAGGGTCAATTGTAATGACAGTTATACTCCTAAGGTCAAGAACTGGGTGTCAAAGTTCATTGAAGGACTACCTGACTGGTGTTCCTGCAGGAAGTGATGTTTTAGCTGAGATGTCAGAGATGAATTAACACAGAAGAGGTAAAAGAAAAGCACTTTATTCTTTTAGAATATTTTATTTATTTATTTGGCAGAGAGAGAGAGAGAGAGCACAAACAGGGGAACAGAGGGAGAAGAAGAAACAGGCTCCCTGCTGAGCTTGATCCCAGAACCCTGGGATAATAATCTAAGCTGATGGTGGCCGCTTAACCGACTAAGCCACCCAGGCACCACAAGAAAAGCATTTTAAAATGAGGGAACAGCATGTTCCAGAGCCTGCAGGGCTTTTCCAAAATCTGGAAGAAAGCATGTGCCTGGAGAAGCAAGGATTTTGAGGGAGCCTCAGTGGAATTGGGGAGATGTTGGGTAAATGCAGAGGGTGATGGTGTGTTTTTGTTGTTTGTTTCTTGTTTTTGTTTGTTTGTTTTCTGGAACTTGAGTGGTTGATGGAGGAATGCAGTTAGGAGAAAGAAAAATTATTGTGTCACTGGTTCTTGTATAGGTTCTGTGTTTGTGCTGGAATAGTAGAATATCAGAAATTTAGTTAAGTAGCATTTCAGCAAAATTAAGTCCTTCTCTTCCTTTGTGGATCTCTCAGTCCTAATATACAGATTTGTCTGCCTTTTGCTCCAGACATTGCAATAGCAACGTAAGGAAGTCCTCACTTGTGTGACTTCACTGAGGCCATGCTTTGGATTATCTGTGAAGTTTGCAACCTACATCGGAAGGCAGGACATGCTTGAAAAGCTATACCCAGAACCCATAGAGATCAGTATTTCTTTTTCTTTGAAAATCCCTCTTAGCCCCCAGCACAGTGCTTTCCCAGGGCAGGGATCATAGAGTATTTGTTGACTAAAGGAGCAGGCACATCACATGTGAGGTATTATAGTTTTCAAATTAATCATCATCAGAGATAGAGGGAGAGAGAAGGCTCTCTGGAACCTAAGGTTGCAGGAAAAGTTCTATGAAGATGATGCATCTTGAACTAGGTCTTTGAGGCTAATCGGCCTCTGTGTTTTTTGGTTAGGACCAGGGGTTAAGAGAGCATTGCAGGGAGAGGTCATTCGACACGCAGTGTAGGAAGCATGTCTGAGACCCACATCTCTGCACACTAGTCAGGAGGGGGGGAAAGACACACCAACCTTCATCAAAGGGTTTGGGAATAGGAGGTAGATCAGGATGGATTGTGTGGGGTAAACTATCAGAGAATAGATTTTCAGGATAAGCACGTAGAATTTGCTCCAATATGCCCTAGTAAGGTTGGACATCAACCATCAGCGTATGGTTGGATACAAGGTATGAAGGGAGAGTTTGTAGAAATTTAGTCTAGGACAGCTCTGTTGGCCTCCCCTCCTTCCCAGCTTGCCTGAGCTGTGATGCTCCATGCTTAGTTTCAGGAATTAGCTTCTTCTAGAAACACTTTCTTCAAATCCTGCCCCTTGTGCTGACAGTCTGCAGTGGCTCCTGGCTGCTGGCTGAGAAAAAAAGAAATGCATTTAAATGAAAAGGACTGGTCTTGGCCTTCAAAGCTTGAGGCTAATTTCAGCATTTATTCATCCATATCTTACATATTCTGATTGGTACTATTTATCAATATATATCTGCATGTCTACCTTGTTAGTAAATTTAAGGCTCTCCTCCATCCCTATCTCCTCAAGATAAACCCAGCTATTTCTACTAGCCAAATGAAGCCTCCTCCTCCTCCTCCTCCTCAACGTTGCTCTAAGATTCATTTCCATTATGAAATCTTTCTGGACTTTGATCAACCACACTAAATCCCTCTGAACTTTAGGCTCTTCTTTTGCAAAAGGATGCAAGCATTCCTCGCCTCTTGGAGTTGATGTGAGAACTGAATGAGAAGCTGGGTAAAGCATGGGTACTTGCATAGAGCAGAAGGAGTGAGGTGGCCTCCTCCAGCTGGCACCTGCCACCAGAAGCCAGAAATCTCCCTACAGGACTCTTTCACTGGATCACGGCACTCTTCACAGGGACTGGTGGGGTATGCACCCCTTGGGTATGCCTGCATTGGACCCTTAAATGAAATACAGGACTGAATATGGAATAGGAATGCTCAGATGTGAAATATGAGAAGTGAAAGGAAAACACACAGCCAGAGATCAGAAATGAGAGCAACTCAGTCTCTTGGCAGGGAGAACGAAGAAAGTTTTCACTGAAAAGGTGACATTTGCTGAAAAGCAGAGATTATTATGAGAGTCCTTTAAAAGTAATAACTTGGTGGTCTGCGTACATCAGGGCCTGGTTCAGTGCCAGGAGCAGAGTGGGTGCTTAATAAATATTTGTCAGATGAATGATATGACCTCTAAAATACATTTATTACTTCCATCCAACTTCTGTAACTGATATAAAGGTAAAATTATTTAAATGAGAAGCCTCTACTTGCCATTCAAGGAATATAAATGAATTGTAAAGTGGTGTTGAAAAGCAGCAAAGGCTATGCGGCGCAAGGTGCTAAAGCAGCTCTGTGAAACGGAATCACCAGCGGTGTAACCGTGTCAAGGTGACATGGCATCTGGGCATACAAGAGGTCATCTAGATGTTTTACCTGTAAAACTAGATGGAGCAGAGACAAAAAGTACAGACCCAGGTGTGGATAGGTCAGTCTGTCTGGTGCTGTTTGCTCAGGACCATTGGGGGAACATTTGGACATTCCATTTATTATGGGACATCATTTTTATTTCCAATAAATGTGTTCATTTTTTAAACTTTAGAAAATCCCCACATATCTAAAAACCTTTTAAGGGAAGAAAAGCAATTTGTAAAGTGTAGATAAATGACTCTATCGGTGTTTTAATGTCTTTGTTTCCTCTTCCTCCTCTCTGCCTGCTTATACCATAATATTAATAAATGCAGCATTTTAATGAGCTTTGACGGAATCACCTTCAGAGAGTTGGTGCAGTATGTTCCTTGGAGACTCATAACTGAAGTTCCCAGTTTCTGGAAGGAAGTCTGTTCCTCATTAGCTGGGACAGCTAAGAGTGTGCTGGCTTGAGAGAGAGAGAGGGGGCCACAGCTCAAGCCCACCTGTGCTTGCACAGGACCGGCCGTGTCTCTGCCCTGCTGTGGAGTAACCCCAGGGCTTTCATTAAAAGTGTCAGATGCTTTCCCCGGAGTGAGCGCTGATGGGATGTCATGTTGGTGTCTCTAGAGGACCAGTCCTGACACCTACTAACAGTCTGACAAATGGTTAAGTAGCTGCTGCTTCAGCTCAGGTTGAGGGATCCAGCGTCCTCTACCTAAGTGTGCAGCAGAGAGCACATGTTGTCTTCATGTGCCTGGTTGTTAAAGGGGTAATCTGCCATCCTCCATCGGCAGCGCCCCTACCCAGAACCTATCCCTTACCCTGCAAAGTGTACTCCCAGAGTAAAACTGTCTTTATTATTTTTTTAAGATTTTATTTAATTTTTTTTGAGAGAGAGAGAGAGCACAAATAGGAGCTGCAGAGGGAGAGGAAGAAGCAAACTCCCCAATAAGCAAGACCCCCCCCCCCGGGATCATGACCTGAGCCAAAGGCAGATGCTTCACCAACTGAGCTACCCAGGGACCCCTAAAGCTGTCTTTAAATAAGCAAGATTTCTTGTTAAGATACAGACGGATTTTTGTGTTGGTTTGATTTCGGCTGCCCAACATCCAAAAACCCTTGTAAATTTAGGGAGTTTCCCATTGTGTGTTTTCCATTGTGTGCAAGAGGTCAGAGCCTACTTGCATTGACAGAAGGTGAAAAGCCAGTACCTTTGAGCACTGGTGTTTAGGGCATGGGTACTTGTTGAGACAGGAGTGATCAGAGGTTTCCTTGGAGGCCATTACATCTATATCGAGTGCAGCAAAGAAGCAGGAGAGGACAATTCATATTAGAGGTGGCCACCACACCCAGGGGCCAGGAACTGTGAAGCTAATTTTCCTGGGAAGCAGAGGCCAGACTTTTCCTGGGGAGAGAAAGTAACTGACATTCTTGTGCCTGCATATTTCTATACCATTCTTTGGTTTTCTAGTGATTTTAAGCCTGGCTTTCAAATCTTCGCAATGATTTTGAAAGCCCTCTGATACTATTTTTAATAAGTTCCTTCTCTGCTAAATTTAGACAGGGGCCATTTCCATGTTTGTAATTGACAACCCCAACTCATTTTTGTCCATGGCTTGGTCCTTGTCTACTGACCACTGAGATCTTGGCATTCATTGATGTAAAAGCTTTGGCCTGGCATCTAAGTGTCCAGAGCACTAGTTAGTTGAATGAAATCTCCTGTTTCATACTGACCCTTGCCCATGCATCTGTTCTTCTTCTTCTTCTTTTAATTTTTTTTTTTTTTTTAAACAGAGTCTTCATGCAGGGTCCTGCATGTGTCAGTCTGTCTATTGATGTGTTGTACCTTAGAGCTCCTGGTTATTTAGTTAATTAGGTGTAGGTTCAGTGACCTAAATAGTAGGGCAGTAGGTCAAGAGGCCTAAGTGCTTTCGGCATTAGACCCTGGCCTGGGATTCCTTGGCCATGTGCTGGCAGGGCATCTGTCCTTATGCCCCCAATTAATTTAGTACGCACCGCTTTGTAAAGTGTCGCTGTGCCGCAGAGGCAGGCAATGTGTTCATGTTGTACGGACATTATAGAGCTATCCATTCTGTCCCTGACAGTTAGGATTCTAGATCCCACTGTCAAACCCAACAAAAGAAAGGTTTTTGTGTTTGTTTGTTTTTTTGGGCAGTAACTTTCTGGGTCCAGCTTTGGATTTTGGAATTTCTAACTTTTTTTTTTCTTTTGGATGGTATGTGAGGTGGGGTGGAAAAAGAAGAAGTGAGATGAGAGAAGTAAGGGTTAAGCTTCACTTTTTTTTTAAGATGAAAACTTTGAACTTGCTTTATGGAACTCTACTTTTGCATGTTTATGAGCAGCAAAAATATAGCATATGTATTCCCATACTGAATGTATAAGATCATATGAGTTCAGGGCCACACCCTGCAGAGTAGTTTTAACTCCTGAGTAGCCGTGTTTACAGTTTTCCTCCCTTCTCTCATGACCATGCAGAAGCCTATAGGTTCTCATAGGCTTGCAGTTATGGCTGAGTAATTAGCTATATTGATGCAGGGAGCACTTAGACAAGAAATAGAGAGGAGCTTCTATATTAAAACAAAACACAAAACTGGACTCCCTCACATGCCAGATTGACAGCTCCTCTGCAGCCTATGTGGTCACTGGCTCTCTGGGCTGCATCTGGGTTATTTTTTCCATCGCTATCCACTAAGTATGCTACAGTCCCAGCACTTATATAGGTTCTGTCCATTTCCTGAATTCCCACATAATACTTGCTGGAAAGACATGCTCACTTTTGCTCTTTTAGCAAACATAGTTTTATTGGTATAAAAGTGCATGGCTTTTATTCACTTGGCCTCTGTTACTTTTGAGATTCATTTGTCTCTGACCAGGGAGATTCCTTTGCCTTGACCAATGTCCTGTGTTCTTTTTCCAGGGAAGAGTGATCCTTTTTGCTTGTTGGAGTTAGGCAATGACCGACTTCAGACTCACACCATTTACAAAAACCTCAATCCCGAGTGGAACAAAGTTTTTACATTGTAAGTGATTTAGCCTCCAGAATACCAGGGAGTGGTTTTAACTTAGAGATCAATTATCCTTGATATGTTTGGGGCAGGCTGGGGCTCTTGAGTGGAACTTTCTGTCCATTTTTATGTGCAAAGAATGAATTTTATTGTTTTTTCCTTCTGAAAACCTTTTATCCTTTCATTTTATAGAGCATAGAGTTAATAATAGAAGAGGCCATTTAGAACTGCAAGGGAGTGTTAGAGGAGGCATTTGTAAAGCAGATCTTTTAGTAAGTCAATTAATCTGTGAGTGGGTGGAAGCTTCCATATACCCAGACTAATTCATTCCTGGGTTAAAGAAAATTACAAATGTAGACCTGCCATAAATTCAAGTTTATATTTTACAACATTTTTGTAATGCCTAAAGGCTTGTATTATGCCAGAGTCTTTTGGAAAATACAGATTATTTGTGATTCCCTAAAGAGTCCCAGTGTCTCTTTGTATTCCAGCTTATTGGACTGACCTGTCTTATGGCAGTGCCCTATCCACTCTTTCAAACTCAGGCATTTAGGAGGCTGGATATATTTCATAGTATGTTTCAGATTCTCAGGTACCTGGCCATCAAGTGGAGGTACCTTTTGATCTGGGTCAAATGGTGGTTTCCTGCCCTCACAACACTGAAGAAATGCTGTACTTGTAACTGAAAGAATATACTTTGAATAGAGTTGATTATTCCCAAGGATTGAAATTGAATCAGCAATCAAAAATTACCAACAAACAAAAGTCCAATACCATGTGTTTTCACAGATGAATTCTACCAAATACTTAAGAAGAGTTAATATGTATTCTTATCAGAGAAGGACAAACATTATATGGTCTCATTCATATGGGAAATATAAAAAATAATGAAAGGGAATAAAGGGGAAAGGAGAAAAAATGAGTGGGAAATATCAGAAAGGGAGACAGAACATGAAAGACTCCTAACTCTGGGAAATGAACTAGGGGTGGTAGAAGGGGAGGTGGGCAGGGGGTGGGGGTGACTGGGTGACAGGCACTGAGGTGGGCACTTGATGGGATGAGCACTGGGTGTTATTCTATATGTTGGCAAATTGAACACCAATAAAAAATAAATTTATAAAAAATAAAAATTAAAAAAATTAAAAAAATAAAAGCTTAATCAAATTTTAAAAAATGCATATTCTTCTAAAACTTTTCCAAAAAATAGAAGAGGAAAGAAAACTCCCAAATTCATTCTATGAGGCTGGCTTTACCCTGATACCAAAATCAGATCCACACCAAAAAAGAGAACTACAAGTCAATGCCTCTGATGAACATAGGTGCAAAACTCTTCAACAACATATTAGCAAATGGAATACAACAATACATTTAAAAAAAAAAAATCATTCACCACAGTCAAGTGGGGTGTACTCCCAAGATGCAAGGATGGTTCAATATTTGCAAATCAATCAATGTGATAAAAGGCATATGATCATTTCAAAAGTTGCAGAAAAAAAACATTTGACTAAATACTATATCCAGTCATGATAAAACCTTCAACAAAGCAGGTTTAGAGGAAACATACTTCAGCATAAATAAGGCCACATTTGAAAAACCCACAGCTAGCATCCTATTCAGTGGGAAAAAAAAAAGAGAGCTTTTCACCTAAGGACAGGAAAAAGACAAGGATGTCCACGCTCACCACTTTTATTCAACATAGTACCGGAAGTCCTAGCCACAGCAATCAGACAAGAAAAAGAAATAAAAGGCATCCAAATTAGTAAGGAAGAAGTAAAGCTTTCACTCTTTGCAGATGATATAATATAGAAATCCCTAAAAATTCCTCCACCAAAAAGCTACTAGAAGCAATAATGAGTTCAGTTCAGCAAGATATAAAATTATTATTCAGAAATCTGGTACATTTCTATTCATTAATAATGAAGCAGTAAAATGATATAATTAATAAAATAATCCCATTTATAATTATACCAAAATAATAAAATACCTAGGAACAAACTTAACCAAAGAGGTAAAAGACCTGCACTCTGAAACCTATAAAACACTGATGAAAGAAAGTTCCCAAAGATCTATGAGAAGTGGACTAACTCACCTAAACAAGTGTGCAAATTGCCACATGAAAGAGTTTCTTGTTTGCTCAATACATTGCTGATGACCGTGGCTCCACTTTTCATTATAGGTGATATATGGTTTCTGGTCAACATAAAAAAAAAAAAAAAGTTTCTAAATATGCATGTGATTTTTCATATTTTGTGTTTCAATGATAAGCTTTCTATGGATCTCAGCAAGTAGTGATTTTGACCACCTTTTTTTAAAAAGGGAATTCTCCATTAATTTTTTTCATTAATGTAAAGACAATTTTATTGTCTATTTGAAATCACTGTCCTTTTACCCTCCTCATTCTGTCTCTTATATTTTTATCCTCCTGTTTCTTTAATAGTCCTACCCTTGAGTGCATGTATACATGGAAAATGTCATAGTAAAAAAAGTTGACTTTTTTTCATATGGATGTCTGAATCTTCTATGATGGAAGGTTTGGGAATACAGTTCAGTTTGATTTAATTTTTGGAATTTAATTAAATGATAGTTTTATACTCTAAGGACTCTCAGGCTTAATTAGTGAAACCGTGTTTTCAGATCTTCACGGAACAGACTCCACTTGTGTGTTTTTGTATATAATACATGGTACATTTCTCATTTCAGTCCTATTAAAGATATCCATGATGTTTTGGAAGTGACAGTGTTTGATGAAGATGGAGATAAACCTCCTGATTTTCTTGGAAAAGTTGCCATTCCCTTGCTGTCCGTAAGTTACCGTAGTTAATACCCACTTCATAAGTCATTTTACAGTTGACAAGTTTCTGTGGGCCAGAGGTGTTCTTTGTCAGTCTGGGGAAAAGATCCTCCCAGCTCTAGGAGGAAATAGTTATTTTATTCTTTATACCTTTCCAGTATTTTCAGCAGTTTCAGATATAAAGTAACAGTTTGCTCTATTTAGTAGAATATTGGTTTAACCAAGGAAAACATTTTGACTAGTCTTTCAATTCATTCTCAATCTTTCCATCTTAAGATGGGAGTTTCTCTTTGGTTTCAAGGAACAGATCTATGACTGATTTTCCATTTGTTAATGAAAAACATACACATATTTCTTTACTACCTCCTTACTGCCCATTTCTTCAAAGATTAATTGCTGGTAACTACAGAGTTGTCCTCAGCTCTACTGAAGACCATTTTCTCAAAAGTTCTGTTTGTCTTTGTAGTAGGAAGGTTTGCTTTTGGTATCAAAGAATGCTTTGTGGAAGAGAGCAGAAGCTTCTCTTGGAAAGAGTGTGATTTCTGAGGTCTAGTTAAAAAAATAGCATACCCGAGTGAGCTAAGAGCTAAATGAAAAAATACTCTATAATGTCAACGGAGAAAGTACCACACCATGCCTTTACATGGATAAAGGGGGAAAACTGGGATCTGAATTCACCTATTAATTGTACATTAGTGTCTGTACCAAATGGACTCTTCTAGAGAGAGAATTTCAGTTTTTCATCTAGCCATTAATATGTTTTGTTGTAGAGATGTCATGGTTTTATCAGTCAATAAGGCTTTATTTATTTCTTCCCAAATACTTAATTCTCCAGAGCTGTTAGTGCATTTTTATAGCAGGAGAGTTCTGTGATCTAACCATGATTAGACTAGCTCATGTGATGCTTACTGTGGGAGAAACACTGCATCCTTCAGAATCTCTATGGGTTTTGATTGCCTGGTTAATGTTTGCCCAGGTTCTCCTATCCCTGATTTTCCTCTAAGAGAAGGATTAGAAGAGCTTCTCCCTTGTAGATTTGGCTCCTGCCAAATACTCATAGCCATTCACAACAGACCATGCCAACTCTTAGGGAAGAGATGGCAATTTGGGATTTTTCTCCGTTTTTTCTTGTTACAACTTTATCAGTTATTCCTGAAAGAATACATGTAAAAAAAAAGCATGGAGCACAATTTTAAGAGAGGTTTAAAGGACAAGAAGCAAAGACCCTCCTTTATAATTCAGTTTCCTTTTATCTTCAATTTTTTTTTTGAGTTGGACAGAGCCATTTCTTGTCTTGTTTTTTTGTGCCTTTAAAAAAAAAAAGATTATTTTTAAGAGAGAAAGAGAGAGTGGGGGGGTTGCATACAGAGGGAGAGGGACAGGGAGAGAGAGAGAGAGAGAATCTCAAGTAGACTCCTCGCTGAGTGCAGGGCCCAATATAGGGATACATCTGATGATCCTGAGATCATGATATAAACCAAAATCACAAGTCCAATGCTTAACCAACTGAGCCACCCAGGTGCCCCTCTTCTCCTGTTTACATAGATAAATCCGTAGTAACAAATTTTATTCCTTGCTGGGTGAACATTATTGGTGTCATTTTTAACCTCCTTCTGTTTTACAAATGAAAGTTTTTGTGTAATTGGTATTCTGTAATACCAATAAGTTGACCCACTTACTTCCCTCCCTTCTTCCCTTATAATATATAAAGACTCCATGCTGTTGAGTTAGATCTAAGAAATTACCTCTGACTAAATCAGGTGTGGGTTTCTCAACCTTACCATGATTGACATTTTTGGATGGATCACGCGTTGTTGTAGGGGGCTGTCCAGTGCATGGTAGGATATTTAGCAGCCTCCCTGACCTCTACCCACTAGATATCAGGAGGACATATCCACCCATCACTGTTGTGACAGTCAGAGATGTCTGCAGACATTGCCAAATGTTCTGAGGAGGGGCAGAATCACTTCCAGTGGAGAACCACTGACCTAAGTTAATGCAGCTTTCAAACTGTATCTTTCAAGATGCAAGGTGGAATGATTTATGAAAACCTTCGTTTAAATGCAAGGAGCTCCTTGACCTCCTTAACTTTATTCTGGTTGCTGATTAGCTACACACAATCTCTACAGTCATTTGTTTGAGGACTATTTATCAAGTGTCCAGTTTGTGCCAGGTGTTGTTTGTTGTTTAGGCAGTAATGCTCTAACAGTGACTGTGCTGAAGGTATCTTCTCTCTTGGAAATTACATTTAGGTTGTAGGAGTCAGTATACAGAACACACAGAGAAAAAAACAAAAAGCAAGACAGCCTGTTAGATGCTGAAAGATGCCATGGAGAAAGCAAAGCAGGGGAAGGGGATTCCAGGAATATGCCTGGGGAAGGTAGGCAGTTTCCCATGGGCTGGCCAAAGAGGACCTCACTTCAGGGGGCATTTGAATGAGAACTTCAGGAGGTGAGAAAGAAAACCATGTGGATATCCAGGGAAATTCTTCTAAACAGGAAGTCTTCTAAGTTCAAAGGCTCGAAGGTGGTACCCTGACTGTCCAGTTCCAGAAATATCAGGGTGGACAGTATAGATGGAAAGGAGTAGCCTGCCTGAGGGAGAATCAGGAATGCGGAACAAGAAAGGACACAGGGACAGAGTGGCACAAGAGAGGTCTAAGATTCTGACAGTCTAAAAGTTTGAAGGACTTTGGGTCTTTTTTAGTGTTGATGAGAAGCCACAAAGAAGTTTCAAGACAGAGTGCTTGATTTGGTTTATACTCTGTTTCTAACATAAAACAGCTGTGGCACACTGAGAAATAAACCCAGATCAGACAATTCTCTACCACATAGAGTGTAGAGGCAGCGTGGCCTGAGCCACATTCTCATTAGGAGCTTAGGGGGCTGGGAATGTTGAGCTGAATATATTAGAGCATCTGTTCTTCAGTGTGGCCATTTCAGTTCAGACTCATTTCCAATTGTTTGACCCACAAATTGGGCAAGTGATCCAATCTTGCAGAAGATCTATTTTGGCTCTTCCTGATATTCAGTGGTCCACCTGCTACATATACTTTCCAAATAACTTCTTTCTCTACCTAAAGTACAGATATAAATATGATAGAAAAAAATGCTATAACCCTTAGTATCTATAACAAGCAAAATTTTCAATTGTTCATTAGTTCACTAATCATTCAGCTTTTGAGTAATTCTAATTTGTGGTTTACAGAGTATGTATTCACATTTATTTAGATCTATTTTTTCTTTATTACTATCTATTGCATCATGCTTAACTAACCAGCCTGTGCTGTGCATATATCATATGTGAAATCATTAATTCTCTGAAGACTTCATGCAGCATACTTTATTATTATGGCTATTTACAAAAGAGGAAACCAAGGCACAAAAGGATCTTACTGCTGGTAAGTAGTTGAGGCTGGATTTCAAGTAGGTAGTCTCATGTCTGAGCCTGGGCTCCTAAGAGGATATTCTTTTGCCATGGTTAGCACCTGTTTGGTAGGTATCAGGGCAAAAGCAAGAACCAAGATGTGCCTCCTGCAACCACTGGTCTCAGTGCAATAGAATGTGGACAGGTAGGACATGGGGTTGAAGGCTTGCATATCTTGAGTGATGCCTGTGGAGTGAACATATACCACTGGAATGCTTTTTTTTCCCTTCTTTCTTGAAGTATAGTTGACAAAGAATGTTATATGAGTGTACAGCGTGGTGATGCAACAATTCTGTACGTTATGCTGTGCTCACAGATGTAGCTACCACCTGTCACCAGACAACAGTGTTACAATACCATTGACTATAATCTCTATGCCCTATATTTCATCACCATGATTTATTCCTTCTGTAACTGGAAGCCATGACCTCCCACGCCTCTTTACCCACTTTGACTTCCCCCTCCCCCCGGCAATCACCAGTTTGTTCTCTGTGCTTATGCACAATCTGAAATATTAAATGCTAAATTAAAGGAACAAGAAAACATAGAGCCAAGAGGAAGGGATTTAATTTTAGGAAGACTTTAGGAAGTGGCAAGTTTGAGCTGGCCTAGAAGGAACCTGGTGTTGATGATGACTAGTGGATGAGGTAAAGAGAGAAGGCCATTCCAACTAGAGAGTAGAGCAGGAGCAGAGAAGCAGAGAATAAGAAAAAGGCCACCTTCTGGAAACAAACAGGGGCCTTGGTGTCTGGTGCTCAGGGAGAGAGGTAAGGCTGGAGAGGAGGATGGAGGACCAGTCGAAGAAAGGTTGAAGGAGGTTGGATCTTACTCTGTTAGCAGGGAGAAGCTGAAGGCCTTCACCCTGGGGATGGAGATATCAGAGCAGTTGACTAAAAAGAAAGTTATGGCTCCAGTATGGAGCAAGTTAGAGAGGGAGGGAGGTTTTTCCTGGAGGAAATGGTTGAAATTCCAGAATAAGCATCCAAGGGAGAACCCTTAGATTTTTTGTTTTGTACCTCTTGCGAGAAGGCCTTATTTCTCTACTTTTTTAATATGAGAGAGAATTATAAAGATGGAATAGCGGATGCTTCATTGTTACCTTTATAGGATATGAAATAGTATTCAATAATGCCTTCTTTTCTGTCTAAAAACAAAAATTGTGTTTCTGGGAGAATATTATGAATAATTTTTGTGAGAATACATTTTCTTTAATCAAGTCATAAATGAAAACTTGATTTACACTTTCAGAGAAAATGCAAACTACATTTCAAAATGTCTCAGCATAAAGTATTGAATGCACTTCAACTTTTAATCTCTCTCAAAATGATAATGTGCTAAGTGCATTTCAGCCTGTTAAATAAAAAGCCTGTTCTGAATCCACTGTATCTTTTAATCAGGGTGAATGTGCTGGCTGACTATTGGCTCACTTAAAATCTGTGTTCTAAAATCAGTGTATCTGTTAATGCAGTGATTTGTTCAAAGCATGTACATATGCTTACATAATACAGGTCATCCTTCCATGTATTTCATTTCTGTTCAAGTTTTTTCATAAAACAATTGGCTTTTAAATGGTTATATAGATATGTAAAACTTGTTACTCATGATTAAAAACAGTAGAAATGTAACTGGCATGGATTATCATCTGAAGACTTCTAATATTTGCCCATTTTCATGTTACTCCAAATATTTTCTAATCAATAACATAGCAAATGTGCATTGGAAAACAGTAAACACATTTTAGAGTTTTAAAATATTTCCAGCATAGACACTATCTCTTAATTATTATCCAATCCCATTAGATTTATTTAAATATTTCTGTTCTCAGGTAAGGATTCTAATTTTGTCCTGAAACTCAGTCTGAGTTCTTCTCCTCCAGGATGTTTCTTTCTATTCAGACATATGTGTATCATCTCAGAAATTCTGGAATGGACCCATCTAGGAAGACTTTAAAAATCAGCTTTCTGTAAAACAGGGAAAAAATCTTTCTGTTTATTGTTGTCTCCTAATATCTAAGAAAAAAAATCATCTGTAATCTGAGGAGGTCCTACATTTTGATGCAAACTTGAGACCTCTTAAACCATGCCAACACGTGCAAGTGAATTCATGATCAGAAGCACAGGCTTTCTGTAGCCCTTAGCATTCTCTACATTTCCACATGCAGGGGAACTAGCTGTTCCAGTAACAGCTTCACTTAATTAGTTTTATGGGACAAATTTTCTATAATTGCTTGTACCAAATAAATGTCCATACACATCTTCATTTGCATTTCCAATTAAGTATTTGTTCATTTCACCTATGATAGGTTTTGTATATTGTAATGGACACAGTTACACAGTCATTTTTTTTAAGTTGATGCTGAAGGTTTTGGCCATTAAAATAAAGAATATTTATATTTTACCTTACATTAAGATTTATGGATGTATGGCCACCTAAAAATTTAAAAATGGCTAAAACATATTCAACTCTCCTTCCTGCCTAATCCTCTTCCAATATGTCCTTTGAAATACATTTTAAAAATGTAAATGAGGCAGATTTGTCAATTGGCCCTGGAAACTAGGAAAAGGTGCCTTTAACATGCTGGAATTATCACAAACCCTATGTAATATACAAGGTGGATGGGATTTGGTTAAGATGGGCAGGCAAAGGGAGAAAGAATGCCTCATGGAATTCCTCTAATGTCTTGGAACAAGAAGATAGCAAGTATTAAATCCAAGCATACCCCACATGAGGGTAAATGCTGAGTGGGTGAAACTTTTCTAGTAAACAGAAAAACCTCTTACATTGAGTAAAAGAGTAAAATCTAGCTGCTGCTTCTTCAGAATGCCTCAATTGTGGCAAAGCAGAAATGGATGGGCAAAAGTGTAATGCATAGATGTAAGTAAGTGGTAAGTCAGAAACATACAGAGGACACGTTATTTTATGGCCCCAAAATGATTTCATTACCAATAAAACTTAGAGCAGACATTAATCTTTATGTGAATACTTTCCCAGAGAAGTGTGTGTGTGTGTGTGTGTGTGTGTACACACACACACATATATATGTTAAAAATATTTGAAATACAAGAAAAATTATCAACTTAGAAACATGATTATATTATCTATGCAGCTTTGGAAATATCAGAAAAAAATAAGGCTGTAAAGTGATGTTTCTTGAAGGCCCAAATGTTTGAAAGTCCAAGTTCCATGAAGTGAATGTTCATTAAGTTTGTGCGTACTGTCCTACAGCTACTCAATTTCTGGGGATGAGACCCTGGAATGTTCCTTTTTCAACAAGTTCTTATGTGAAGTTTAGGCATATTAAAGCAGTGATTCCCAAATTTTAGAGACTAAGCAATAAGCTTGATCTAACATAGTGTGTGTGTACACACATAAATATATAAGATATTCTGTTCAAATACCTGTCTAATGTGCTTGAATACTGATCATGTGGGCTCAAAAAATGTCTCAATAGATTCCAAAAAGGCAGAAACTAAATTATGATCACAGTGTTGGGCAAACATAAATTAGTAACGAAAATGAAACAAATATCAAAACACCAGGTGGAAAAAAAAAAAAAAGTCCCAAGGAGCTAATGTAGATACCAAAACTACAGTTACAGACTTTTTAGAAATTAGCAATGAAACACTATACATAAAGCTATGGATAAGGGCCAGAAGTATTATTCAGAGGAAATCCTTACCTTGAATGCTTTTATAATTAAACAATGAAGGTTGAATATCAATTAGGCATCACAACAAAAGATAAAGTAAATAAAATTAGTAAAAGGAGTTTATGAAGATTAAAAAAAGAACAAAAATGTAGAAAATATGTAAACAGTTGATATGATAAATCCAAGTATTTGTTTCTCCAAAACCCAATAAAATGGAGAGGCCAGTTACAAGGCTAATGAAAAATAAAGTGTATATTATTAAAAATAAGGAAACAAGAAATACGGGGATCGCTATGAAGAACATAACTAAATTATACTGAAGAGTATGGAAGACAACTTGAATCACTATAGGGATATATCTTGAAAAAATTTGAGTGTTATAAAGGTATAAAATCTTCCAGATTACTATGAATATAATAAAGTTCCCCATCTGGAAAAATTAATGTGTAAAAATAGCAAGAAAAATTATGTTTAAAATATAGAGAAATGTGAATATCAGACACTGAATGCATTCTTTAATGAAATAATTATTTATGAAAATATCAGAAAAAAATCATCAAATAATTTCACCCTTTTCTCCCTACATCTTCTCTTCCAAATAAGAAAATAACAGATTCAAATTGTTTAATGAGCAAGTTTTTCAAAACCTTAATGGCACAGGCAATTTTTACATTACTGAAATGGACATAAAAGAAAATTTGTGAGTTTATTCATTCATTCATTCATTGAGCTTAGAAGAATTCTGATATCAAAAACTCAGATTTAACAAAAAAGGAAATCATATACCTTTCATGGAAGACCATTAGGAAGACCATGAAAGCACATTAAGAAATCTAATTGTGTAATTTATATTATTAATATATTAAGAGAACAAAACTTGGCAATCTCAATAGATTTGAAAGGGGCATTTGATAAAATTTAACATCTGTTCCTGATTATGGAAAAAATTAGTCTAATAAATTAGTAATTGATGAGTACTGCCTTACCATGATGGAGATCTATCAGAAGCATCACAGACATCAGACTTACTGTTGAACAATTAGAGAGATTTTGAATTTAATGAACTTCTCTGCTTACAAATTAAAATAAAGCTTTTTATGTCAGACCCAACCAATGTAAAACTATAAGAATTTATATTTTAATGAAGAAAACAATATTATCTATCTGATGTCAACTATAATTTACATATGAACAAAATTAATGAACTGCATCTTGAAATTAAAAAAGGTCAGTGAAATGTAAGCAAAGTCAAAATTAAGAAAAAAATAATCAATGGCCTTACCCAATAGGAAAACATTTTAAAAACAGAAAGCATCAAGAATTTAACAGCAGGAAACCAAAACAATTATAATGCTTACGTCCTATGTGAGGAAGTTCTAGAACCGTACTAAAAGACATGAAAAAAACCTGAAATGATTGGAAATCACTTTATATATATAATAAATTTGAAACATGAAGTCACTGAGGAAAAGGATAAATGAAGTGATGACTGTATGAGCGATTCTGGGAAAGCCAGTTGCTTACTCATCAGGGAAAAATGCATCAATGTGTTACATTGAACACAGTAACTGTTTTGCCATGAATTAAAGGTCAAACACTTGGAACAAACTTCATAAATAAAACTGTTAAAATAATGAGGAAGTCCTATGTTAACCTGAAAACAGGAATGATAAAGGAAAAAAAAATCTGAAGATGTCAATATGGTGAAAACAAAAATTGATATTGTAAGTTAAAACTTGCAATGTAGAAACAAATGGATGATATCTCTAACATAGAACGTTTTTGTTTTTTTAAGCCAAAAGGAAGAGACAAGTCAATTTAGCAAAAAAGTTAATTCCAACAGGTGGAAATTCAAATAGCTAATAAACATCTAAATGGCTCAGGCTTTATTCAGTAAGGATCATGGTCCTTAAAAGTGCAGAAGACGGAGCCAGACCACCTGGATTGGCCCCCAGTCTTGTCTCATCATTGGCTGTGTGATTTTTGACAAGTTCCTTAACCTGTCTCCATTTCTTCCTTGATGAAATGAAGATAAATATAATGTCTAACTTGGAGGCTGCGGCGAGAATTTAAATGCTTTGAGCAATGTGAAGTGAGTACAGTAGCACATGGTACCCACTTACAATGTCATCCACCATCGTCATCACCCTTGCTGTAGTAACTTAATGATCAAATTAATTGAAGCAATTGGATTAACAGATATGGTAGATTTCTTCATTACTAGTGATGATTAAAAGTAGACAAAGGACTCTCTGTGCTGTTGGAGGGAACATGACTTGATATAAGCCTCGTAGAAGGCACTTTGATAAAATGGATTAAAATTTAATCTACACATATCTCTGAGCATTTATATTCTAGGTATCTGTTTCAGAGAGGCAACTGAGCCTTGGAGAGATACAGTAATTACCCACGGCCACACAGATGCTAAATGCCAGAAATGGGAATTGAATCTAAGTCTGGCTTCCCAGTCCTACCATGGCCCACCACTAATAAACATGGGAAAGACAATGTGCAGTCTCATTAGTTGGAAAAAAGAAAAAGCACATATTAAAAAAACCTGAGGCCATTTTCTTCCCTTGAAATTGCTGTATATTAAATAAAAATGCCTGCAGTTGGCAAGGTTGCAAGGAAATGGATAGGCTTATTCACCAAGGCTAGGACTAGAAATTAATATCGCATTTTAGGAGGGCTAACTAGCAGTACTTGGCCAAAACCACAAGAACAGGCATATCCTATGACTCGGCAATTCCATCTCTAGGAATATATTTTTGGGAATGCATCATGGATGCATAGAGGTAGCTATATATAAAATCATCAGTGTTTACAGTTAAAAATTGGAGACAGTGATTTACAATGGATTGGTTAATTATAGAATCTTCATGAGGTGAAGGATTACTCTGAATTATGTACAAGAATTGATTATTACATTGGGGATGTTTCCTATGGCTTTTTTTTTTAATTTAAAAGACAAGTGATTAATAAGTATATAAATGAATATAAGACTAAGAATAGATATTATTTAATGAGCAGTTTCTACTTGTCACTCTTTACTGCTTTCTGCTGATTTTTTCATAGCAACCTCTGAGATACGTATAATTTTTTATTCACACTTCACAGATTAGGAAACTGTCAAACAGAGGGAGTTATGTAACTTGTCCAAAGTTATTCAGTCAATCTGAGGCAGAGTCAGAATTTAAACTCAGTTCATCTGCCTCTGGAGTCCCAAATTTTATCAAATACACTACAATCCTATTTTCATAAGTAAATACAAATGTACATTAAAAACTAGAGATGTGTGTTTACTTGTTTTAAAAAATATAATATTGTAAAAACTTTTTAAACCATTTTTGTAAATTTTACATAATTCTTATATATAAGAATATATATAATATATAGAATACATAGTATATATATAAAAGTAATATATATATATATATTATTTTTGTAAGATAGCTTATATTTTAGAGAGAGGAATTGATAAATGCTGGGTCCACCAAAGTTTCCTGCCATTTCCAAGGTTCTGAGCTGGGTTTTGGGTGGGATGGATGGCCTCAAAAGGGAGAAGAAGTGGATATAAATGGTAAGGGTCAGGGTAATGAGTTCAGTGTCATCTCCCCTGGCAGGTGGTTGACTTTATAGTCAGGGCAAATAATAACCTTGTGGGCATTTTCATTTCCGTTGCCATTTGGGTTTGTTTGTATGTAATTCATGCCGTTGGAAGCAGGCCTGCTTCCAAGTAGGGATATGAATGTGAATTACTACCAAGTAAAGAGTATTTATTTTCCTCTTACCCAGCCACATGTCTGTCCTCTTCTCATTTTATTAGAGAGTCATTTTGTATATATGCATCAGCTAGGACCAACTGTTGTATTGTGATGTTGTCACATTGAAGTATTTCCCCCTTTGCATGGAAAGAAAAGTGTTTGATTAGCAGCATGCTTGTTTATACCCAGATACTTTCCACTTTTTCACAGGTGGGTCAAGCTGAGGGATAAATATGACTCTTTATTTTGGATTTTGCTCTTAAATATGTATCTTCCCTCCCTAAACCAGTTGATGGATTTTATGCATATTGATTCTGATTAACTTTTCTATTGCATCAGTTGGTAACTGGTCCAGTCAAGGAAATTTATAGAAAAGCATAATAATGATAATTCTTTAAAGAGAGTTTGAGATGAGAAAACAATTTTGTTCCCTATTCCACATAATCAACTTCTGTTATATGCTGATTAAAAAAATATTTCCTAAAAAATGAATGTAGTATCTTTTTGACTAAAAACTTATTCATCCAACTTTTAAAAAGTTACTCATATTTACTATCAAAAAGCTTTTTTAAGAAGATTTAAAATTCTTTTAAGTAGAAAAAATAATTGAATAGTTAAAAGATGATTTCAGGTCAGATTCAAATCTAAACCAGACTGTCTTCTTTATAATTTGTCCTTTGGCTCCAAAATCCTGAATCATTACTCAACAAAACAAAACAAAACAAAAAAACAAAAACAAAAAAACTTCCTGTACTCTTGTATTCACTGGCTAATTTAACCAGGAATTAACTGTTATGCACTTGATAAAAGCTTTCTGATATATTGTTTATGAAAATAAAGGGATATGCAAATGCCCATTTCCTTGATTGTTGAAGTCAGTTTCTAATTAGATTAAATCTATGTTACTGTTCTGCAGAAGTGCTTTCCTCAAATGATTGCCCAGTATCTGTGCTCTTCACCTCTGAATAGATGAACATGCAAAATGTGTGTGATAAGTCAATCTGAAGAATTTTCTCATAACGGGTGAAAGACATTGTCTGTTTTTTTATTCAATGACCTTTATCTTGGAATGAAATTAAATCATCCCAGATGTCAACCCAGGAAGACTCTCCAAATGAACTTAGAGACCGCCTTTTGTCACAAATCGAAAACTGTATAGTTGTTTTTTGCCTTGGTCAACAGAGACTTAAAAATTAATTTTAGGTCTTCATTTAAGTGACTATCTCCTACCTAAAAGATGAAGGTATATATAGATTCTTTGCTCTAAATTTTCTTTTGGCTGTGTTTTAATTGTCCTATTTATTAGAGGTTTTATAAACAGTTTCATAAACTGCCAGAAATGATTTTCTGAGTTCTATGTATAAATTACAAACATAATTCTCTTGACAGGAAGAATATGGTTAGCTTTCCTTTCCTGTTGTTTAGATGCTCTCATATAGCAGTTTTGCAAGTTGAGATGCTACAGAACTTTTTATCCTATATTCTTGTGTTGGAAGTTCCTATATTATATAAAGACTGTGAAAAATGAAAATCTTTTAAAAATACTCCCTTTGATCACTTTTTCAGTGTTGAATATGCTAAATATTCAAATACATTGACCTGCTCTTAAATTAAACATATCCCAATACAAAGTAGGATATTTCCTCTTTCCCTTACTCTCCCTTTTCCCAAAAGATATTCCTATAGCAGACAGACTGAGAAATTGGTATCAACCAAATGTTCATCAATAGGAAAATTAATAAATGAGTAAGTTCATATTCTGAATATTATATAGCAGTTTAAAGAAAACCAGATCTGTGTACTATATACACATTATCAAATCATATTGATTGATAAATACAAAGTGAGGTTCAAAATACAGTTTCACACAGAAAGAATTTAAATTACTTTTTTCAAGGGGATATTTATGAATATAAATTCTCAGTACAAATTTAGGAAGGATACACGCCAAATTCTGATCTAATTTCTGTCTGGGGATGGGATTGTGAGATTTGTAGAAGTTCAAAGGGATTTTTGTGTTGTTTCTTTTCTGTAATCTTTCAAACATTTTACAAATGTGTAAACTTATAATTGATATGCTTTAAGATAATATTATATGAAAGTACCCAACATGAATAGCCTATATGATATCTCTAGCTTTAATAACTGATTTAACATCCCTGGGTGGATTCTGTGTTTTGCTGACACAATAGTAGCACATTTGAAAAAGAGGAAAAGATCATTTACAAAGAAATCACCCCCCCCCAAATTACTATAAAATATATTTTTTTCTACCGATACCTCATGTTCTTCTGTTGCCCTTTCCTAACCCTGAAGAAATCATGGAAATTTTAAGATAACAGTACAATGACTGTGGGTTGAGGCACAGCTAAATTGGACTGAATTCAGGTTGGCAAATTGTCATGCTGTTTTTGTATTTATTTCTTTCAACTTTAACACCCACAATTTATTAAGTGAGACTGTGGATAAAAGAGGAAGCTCAGAATCCTGTTTGGACACCGTTTAGGAAGGAAACCAGGTCTTTATGGGGCACCCCCTTCCTCTTAGCCACTGGCCAGGAAAACCATCTTTCTGTTTAAAACCTATTCAATCTGAGAGGTGGGGTGACTTTGGGAAGGAAGGTGACCTCTCCCTTGTAAAGTGTAATGGCTCTGTTTCCCCCATGACTTATTCAACTCATTTCCACCACTGTTTATAAGAACACTTGTGCTGAATACTTGTAGTGACAGCAATAGTCAGTTAAAATATGGCTCAAATTTCATGCCATCAAATTTCCTACATTATTTCAAATCTTTGATTATTATAATCCTAAATGGAGCTTTTGTTAGTTCAAGTTTTGCTGATGTCCTTTTGGAGTTACCAGGTATTCTTCTTACAAGCCAGAAGTTTAATCAATGCAGTATACTGCTGTGTAATCATAAAAAGCAAGGCTGGTTTTGAATCTGGAAAGTGAATGCCTTGATGGGACCCACATCATTTCTAAAATGGTACAAGAAGTATTTTTCTTGGATGCCTTACATGTTGGGGTCCACTAGCAGATTAGGGTCTGGAAGTGATGTGACCTGTTGGCTGAGAGATGATATCAGAGGCACTTGTTTATTTTGAAAACTACTCAGCATTTTGTGCATTGTAAATATTTTTGATTTTGACTTCAGCTTCAGCTCCTCGTGAATTGAATTTGCATTGCTTCATGGCTGTGAAACACTGATCATCTTATTAAAATCAGTTCCTTTATTTCTTAAAAATATTTTAAGAACCACTTTATTTGGGGATAATTTTAGATTTACAGGAAAGTTTCAAGGATAATTGGAGTTCCTATGTACCCCTTGGCTTGTTTCCCCTAATAATGTTAACTCTTCACATTGCCATGGTACATTTATCAAAACTAAAAAAAGAAAACAGACGTTGTGCATTACTGTTAACTAAACTTTGGTCTTTATTTGTATATTACCAGTTCTTCCACTAATGTCCTTTTTCTGTTCTGGGATCCAACCCAGAGTACCACATTGCATTTAATCATCTTATCTCCTTCAGTCTTCTGAATTGTGACAACTTCTGAGGCTTTCCTTTTTCCCATGACCTTGGCAATCTTGAGACATACTGGCCAGGAATTTTGTAAGATATTAATCATTTCTAATCAATGAAAATGGGTAACATCTGAGATTCTTGAAGGAAAGCCCATGTAGACCTACTAATAACTTGTATGACTAATTTTTCATTATTAACCCAGTTTCAGCCTGCTGATTGTTACTTTATCTTCTCAATTATAACAGCACCCTAGATTTTAAGGTCGATGTATGATGGATTTACTATTTGCTGAATATCTGCTTCATCTGTGTGTGCATTGTGCAGTTTCAACTTTGCCAGTTCAAACTCCACAGAAAGTTGGTATTTTACCTATTGTTTATGACAGATTCGAGATGGACAACCGAATTGCTACGTATTGAAGAATAAAGATTTAGAACAAGCTTTTAAAGGAGCTATTTACTTGGAGATGGACCTCATATATAATCCGGTAAGTCTAGCTGGGCCATCCATACCCTCCAGCTTCTCTGTACCTAAAGTAAAAGATGACCAGCTTGGCAAGACTCAAATTCATGTAAAAGTGTTTCAGAAATGTTGCAGTGAGAGAGAGAAACAGGGTTTTAAACCTCAGCTGTAAAATCAATGCCAGACAATCCAGTTTTTAACTGGTATTAACCCCTTGAGCCAGTAGAAATGATGGTGTTTAATTTCCAGTACATCTCAATGTCAAGGAAAAAAATTTTTAAAAAAGGAGAAATTAGTTTGTTAGCAGCTTTATTGCCTGTAATCTTCTCTAAGGCCACAGCTGGTGGTCAGACAGAGGTCTTTGCAAGCCCCTGACATGTTATTTAATTGTTACAGTAGCTGTCCAGCTATCCAATACTACCAAAACAAGTAATTACTCATTTAGAAACTGCAATTTAGGAGGAACTTTTCAAACATATCTTAAACCTTTAGTTTAATATAAAATATGTGAATACTCATTTGCCAATCCTTCGCTCTGGTCATTTGTTGTTTATACCATGGATTTATTGTGTTCTATAACATATTCCTTGCATAAATATGCTCATAATATATATAGTCGTATCTAGTTTCAGGTTTCTTTTAAAGTGGAGATCTACTTTATCTACTAAGATACAAAACAATCTGAATATAGAAATTTCCAGACTGTTTTTCCCCCCATAAAATTATTAACTCAAAAACTATCTTTTTAGGGATGGACCTTTATCAAGGCTTTCTAGAACAACCCACATTTAAAGTCTTCTGGCCTATGCTGGGGTTTCAATAATTTATATGATAATTGATTAAAATATGGAATTATAATACTGGGCAAAACTGGCATAAACAAGTTTGGGAGTTCGCACAGTCGATTTGATTATTGTGAGCAGAGATTCCTCGACATGCAAAGAACTAGCCTACTTACTGTGACCATGCATATGCCGTGTATCTGCAGTAGGTTCCAGAAAGGAAAAGGAGAAAGCAGGTTAATCCAGTTAGTGGTAGAAATGAATGTAGGGTAATGGAGCTTTTACAGTAATTATAAGAATGGCTGCCATTTAGTGGCCACCTGCAATGGGCCAGGCTCTGACATTATTGCATTTAATCCTCACAATAAACCTGGTAAATAGGTATCATTAATGCCATTCGACAACGAGCAAATGGAATTAAATAACGGAGCTGATTGACAAATAAATAAATGAGTCAGCAACTTTCTGATTTTGCAGTGATTCCTGTGCCACCCTGCTTCTTGTTTATTGTATTTAAGAATTACTCATAAAATCATCCTGGGATACCTGGGTGGCTCAGTGTTTGAGCATCTACCTTCGCCCAGGGTGTGATCCCAGGGTTCTGGGATCGAGTCCCACATCGAGTCCCTGCATGGAGTCTGCTTCTCCCTCTGCCTGTATCTCTGCCTCTCACTCTGTGTGTCTCTCATGAATAAATAAATAAATCTTTAAAAATATTTTAAAAAATAAAATAATCCTCTTTTTTTTTTCCCATTTAGTTCCCTTTTTCCCCCAAGGAAATCCTCTGTGCCTCTTATTCCACAGGCAACTCCTCATTTCCTGCTTCTTCCTGGCAAGCCCTTGTATATAGACTCTACACAATTCAAACCTGAGACTGAAGGAAGAACATTTACAAGGAAAAGATGTCAGTTGTGTTATTTTCCATCTGTCCATCTGATGGAAAGCAGAAGGACTTGAATTTTATTCTTTGGGCTTTTCTGAAGTATGGTGAGCGGGACAAACTACTAATGCTTTCTAAGCCTCAGCATATTCCCCATAAAATGGGTCTCAAAGGACTCACTTATGTACTTTTCCATATACTTGAGAGAAAATGCGATGCTATGTGGAAAGGTGTTTTTACAAGCCAGGAACTGATTTTCTTTCGCAGGAAAGCTATTCTTGGTGAAAATTTCCTTCAAAACCTTGATGGGAAGGTAGGTGTAGTTTTTAGACCTGATGATACATTCAGAGTGTACCCTTCTGTAGATATCACAAGCTTGTCCCATTTGTGTTTTCTTACTTTGCCACAAAGAGGTGTTTTGATTTTTAATAGACAATTCAAAATATTAGGTCTGCCTGGGAGAGACCATCATCTTTGTCATGGAAGAAATCTTTAAAAAAGATTAGTTGGGGAGCCTCATGAACCCAGGCTCTTTTTTTTTTTTTTTTTAAGATCTTATTTATTTATTCATGAGAGACCTAGAGAAGCAGAGACACAGGCAGAGGGAGAAGCAGGCTTCCCGCAGGGAGCCGGATGCAGGACTCGATCCCAGGACCCCAGGATCGGATCATGACCTGATGACCTGAGCCAAAGGCAGACACTCAACCACTGAGCCACCCAGGTGCCCCTCAACAGTGGTTTAAAATACCTCCACTGGTATGCAAAATGGATACAACACTCTGGAGTTCCCCAGTCAGATCTGGTCTGACCTGCCCAATTGTGCTGGTGAAATGAGATTCCCAGGAACACAGCGGAGTGCCCCCCTCCCCAATCCCTCTGCTCCCTGCCAAGGGCCTTAGGGTCAGAAGATAGTGGTTTCCATATTTTTCCCAGTCATTAACAAGAAAGAGAGAAGAATGAAGTCTATTTAAATGCTGCTTAAAAAAAAAACAAAACAAAACAATGATGTCTTTCTAGGTCAAAGCAAGCATTAGGACCTTTACTCCCAGAGAAAAGCGCTTTGTTGAAGATAGCCGCAAGCTGTCCAAAAAGGTAGGTGGGTACAGTCAGCTGGCTTCTGGTACACTCAGTACCGGAAGTGCTTATTCCTCCCTACTTAGCATCCCTCCCTCCCTCCCTCCCTTCCTTCCTTCCTTCCTTCCTCCCTTCCCTCCCTCCCTCCCACCCTCCCACCCTCCTTCCACCTCCACTCCTTCCTCCTCCTTATCCCCTCTGTCCCAGAATGAGGACCTCAGGCAGCAGGCTAAGAAGGAAAAGACTGGAAGCCTAGATGTTGGATGAAGTAGGTGTCAGCCCTTCATTTTGTCTCCCAGGTCATTCTATCAAGGAAGATTCCTCGACTTGGCTTGCCCAGCTGGCCTCAATCACTTCAGGCCCTTTCAGCCTCCTCCTCGCAGGAGGCCTTTACCACCTTGGCCCCACCGAGATCTTCGGGGCCTCTAGCCTCAAGCTCCCCCAAGCTGCTCCTACCAAGTTTGTATTTTCTAAATAGTTGGAATATGTTGGTGTTTTACCTCATTTTTAGTTAAGTGTCTCCTGCCTGTTTCTCTTCATTTCTCCACACACACAGTTTAAGAAAAAAGGGAGGATCAGGGCCCAGTAGGAGGAAGTTTTGCATTTTTTTTTTAAGCATGACCTTTATGTTTCTTTTCAGAGTCCCTCCCTGTCTTATTCAGACGCAGTTCAGGATTTCACTCTGTACCTATTGTCCCTCTTCAGTTGTGTAACAAAGAACAAAGTGTCCCCTTTTTCAAGTGTTTATTACTTCCACCACTTCCTGTGGGGTGAGCAGCTGTGGATGACATAAAGCAGTTAAATATAAATGCATCTCCTCATCCCTTTGTTTCCCGTGAACTTCTGGGCACACTTGGGAAAGGCCTGGAATGTCTTCTGAAGGGAGCATCCCAATGTTTTGTTTTGGTCTGCCATAACATGGAGTGTAATATTTATTTGGTGTAATCTGAGTAAACGGCTTTTACTATTATTATTATTACTGCCTTGTGCCCTCTTTACTTGAAAGTTAAAACCTAAGTAGGGGTAGGTGGGGGTAGAGCAGCTTTGCAAACAAGTTGAAATGAATCTGCCTGCAAAGGGGAGAAAAGACGTTTCTTTTGCCAAACAGGACCTCCCTCCACATGGGGTGGCTTTGGGCTCTGAGAGCTCCAGGGGATTTGGGGCTGCAATCCTGGGACCTGTAGGGATCCTCCCTGTGTGCCTCTCACCACTGTGGGTGTCCAGATTTTTACCCGGTTGAAGCTTGTGCTTTTGATGCAGGTACTTGAGACCACTTACCATGTGGCAAGCACTTTTCAAAGGCCCTTAACTTTCTTCACTGTCTACAAGGTGAATACTAAGATCCACCCCATCCTAGAAGACAAGAGAGGTTAGGAAACTGGTCTTAGGTTGCACAGCTAGGAGGTAGAAGAGCTGGATTCTCCTCCCAGAATTATGCTTTCCTGTAGACCTTTTCTTCTGGATGACATGAGCTAGAATACTTACACATCTAATTTCTACAATAAATCCATCCATTTCCTTCTAAACTAAACAGTATAGATTCTCTCTCTCTCTCTCTCTCTCTCTCTCTCTCTCTCTCACACACACACACACACCAAATGCCCTGCTGCTATAGCTTTTACCAGCTCAGTTTTGTCCTGAATATTATTGAAACAGGCTATTCTCCATCAAAGAGTCATAAAGTACATTGTATTTTTCCCCGCTATGGATGATGGTGTCTTAAAAAGAATTTTAGAGGAAGCTTTAGGACTTTTCCGTCGTATTCTATTTTTTAATTGGCAACTATACAAAATATAATTTAAATGAGCTGCCTGTTCTAAAGAGAATATTTGGAGTATTTAAATCTAGGTCCTTGTTTTCCATTTTTTTATTAGATCTTATCAAGAGATGTAGACCGTGTGAAAAGAATCACCATGGCAATGTGGAATACAATACAGTTCCTTAAAAGCTGCTTCCAGTGGGAATCCACATTGAGAAGTACAGTGGCATTCGTGGTAAGCTTCTTTTTTTATGTTCAAATTATTTGCTTCTGAGTAAGTCCCAAATCCAAATGCAGATGGGCTTTATTTTACTGACATGAAGCAGAATAATACACATTCAACATAGCTGAAGTTCACTATAAAGAAACTTTAAAACATAAATGGTATCCATTCATCTTTCTGAAATACATTGCAGCATAGATGAATATATTGATGTCTAAGACTATACTTACATCAGATTTACCCTTGGAAATCCCTTAAATTACCCAAATCTTACCCAAGTACTATCTCTCAGTAAGTTTAAGAGACTTAATGTTTTATATATGTTTAAATGTTTTTTTTTCCACTCAGAAATGTGTCTTTATGTATGATGATGATGATTATTATTATTATTTTAAGATTTTATTTGTTTATTCATGCGATACACAGAGAGAGGCAGAGACAGAGGGAGAAGCAGGCTCCCCACAAGGAGCCTGATGTGGGACTCGATTCCGGGATCAGGTCATGAGCTGAAGGCAGACGCTCAACCACTGAGCTATCCAGGCGTCCCTGGTGATTATTATTATATTAACCTTGTCCCTTTAGTCCCTCCATTGTGCCTGTTTCTCTTCCTGTGTCCCAGTGAATGCTGCTGCTTTTTGGAAAATGACTATTGAAAAATCACCTGACTAAACTTGTCTAATTTATGTTTTAAGTAAATATTCCCAAACTTTGATGTAAAAACATTTATTCATATCAAACCACTTGAGTTACTTGACAAGGTAACCCAGTACCACCTAAGAGAGTGACCAATGCACATGGCATGCACTCTTTCTTCTCCCTGATAATGCTGGCCATCCTTATGAGCTTAATAAAAATCACAAAATCTTAGAAGAGCGACAAGAGATCTCAGGCCCACTGAAGTTAACCGCTGAGAGTCCAAGAATCTTGTAAGGACTCGAAGTGCCTTCACCTGACATCTTGGGGCACTCTCCGCCATCTGTAAAAGGACTTGTTCTTGATGGGATTGGTAGTGTCAGACATGGGAGGAGAAATCCAATCTCTCAATTGCAAATCTTGTACCTTTTTATCACGCTTAATCTCTGCACTGTGCAGAGATCACAATAAAGCCTAATAGGATGTGTGAGTGGTTCTGAGTCATGCATGATCTTCGGTAAATGATGATTCTTCTGTCTGTTTTGTTTTGTTTTTTATTGGCAGTGCTCTCTCCTACTTCACAGGCATATCCTCATTAAAAACAGAATTAAAAAAAAATCAGCCTAAGATGGCAGTGGATTCAAGGTCACTCCCATCCTTATCACACAAACAAGTATATCAACTCTGCAAGAGTCTTTTTCTTTGCCATCGAGAATGTTCTGTTTGGTTTAATTAATTTTGGATTTTCATTACTCCAAGATGTAGTGGGTCTATGATGGCTGTAACCTGGGCCTTTAATATTCTCTGGTCTGAAGTTGCTAAAAACAATTAGCCTTAGTAAAAACATTAATAAGATTGTTATTAATCCATATCTGTCTTGTCTTGGCATGTATTCATCTCCTTTCCTTTCTTACATTCTCCTCAGCTGGGGGCTTCATGTGTTGGCTTCCTCTTCAGCCTCCCCACCTCCACTTCCCACCTGAATTCTCTTTAAAAAACTTTCCATGGAATGTTCTCTTGTGATTCTGGGCAAAAGAGGAAAGTCAACACAATTGGTGGCTTCTTCCAGTCAGCACCCCAGCCAGCCCCTGTGAAGAGGAGAGGATTTCCTCTTTCTTGAGCTTAATTTCTGGCACTGTGATTTTTAGAAAAACAGAGCTCCGTTGCACTGGCTTATGTAGGGGACTGACAGAAATGATTAATGGGCTGCCGGCCTGATCTGAAGAAAGATTAGAACAAATGAATAGAAATAAGTTGTCTACTAAAGGGACTTCTAAAAGGGAAGGGAGCTTTCGCAGTGGGGCCACTTGTGCACCGTCCGGTCCACTATACCGGGAAGCACTCTACCAGGCTGGCAGACACAGGCTGCCACTTCATCCTTTCAAGTCACTGTAGCCCACAAAATGGAAGATAAACGCGGGGCTCTTGTTGCTGGTCCTCCATGGTGGGATTTTGCAAGGAGACATGGGTTTGTGAGACTAGGGGAGTGGCCAGTGTGTGTGTGTGTGTGTGTGTGTGTGTGTGTGTGTGTGTGTGTTTTGGGAGACATTTCCCAACCAACATCATTGAGAAAATGCAGTCAGTTAGGAATGACATGACACCTGCACAAACCTTTTCTCTGCAGGTACTAGAATGAGGAGTGCTCCCTTAAAAGCATTTAGTTTTCCATTTTAATTTGCAATTCTGTGTTTGAATGTTCATATTATGTCTACTTTGACTAGCTGTGGCAGATCTCTGAGATACTAGAGATACAGAGAGGTGGTATCTTCCCTCCCTAAGCCGATAAAGTGTCATCTTCTTAGAGAATGTTTTTGTTGCCATTATCATCATCATCATTCCAAAACTATTTCTGCTCCTAAAGCAAGAGCACATAAAGAAAATGTACTTTTAGGATAAAATAAGAATACATATATATTGGTCTCCCATATTATTTTTTAAGATTATGGGTATCTAAGCCTTCAGTTTTGGGGATAACATTTTGATTTTATGCATCTTGTCTGATACTTATGTTAGCCTCCTGTAGAGTGTCTGGATGATGGTTTTACACGTTGGGTCCACAACTAGCTATGGTCCTGTATCCCTGACTCTGTGGGACCCTGTTAAGGGTTGTCTTTCTGCAAAGTGTTGGATGCTCAGGTGACCTGCGCCAGGGAGAGGAAGGGCTCCAGTGGTGCCAAAGCCCTGCTTCTTCTCTTCCTTGCTCCACTGTGTAGTGGCCAGGTTTGTCGTGGTACACGCCAATTGTCTCCTGCAATCTACTGACAACAGGATGCTGTTACTGGTCCTTATTCATTGGTATCACAGTGTGTTCATGGTTCGTCCACTTGCCTTGGCATTACAGGGACAGAACAGTTTCATATTGCTCTGAAGTGAGGTCTCAGGCCAAGGTTTCACTAAACAATAGGACTGCATTTGAAGGCCATTCTGTATTACAGAGTAGATAAGGTGCATCTGAGGGTTCGCTTCTTAGGTGTAAAGAATCATTTCTGGGGAGCCAGTTCCCAGTGGGGCTTTGCCTTCTAGAGGGGGAAGCTTGCACCGCCAGCTAAGGGCAAAACTATAGGAATATTTTTTTCTTTTCTTATGTTTTGTCAGATAACATAAAATCGCCTATTAACATGATGTCAGTGTCTCTATTTTCAGATGATACAAAGCATGAACACTGCAGGATCATGTTTAGTATATTCTGGCTGTTAATTTTAAGACTTTAGGAAAGCAAAGCATATATTTTCTAAGGATTCCGATGGGTGTGTATACGAGTATGTCATATCTTGTTGAAAGCAGGGTTCAAGACAAGCGGCCTATAAAGATATAAGTCCACATGGTGTCTGGTCAGAAGTGGGTGGACAGACCTGTGAGGATTTATCTTACTAGACTGTCCAGGAGTAAACCTCTCCACCCTGGGATTGATTAATCCCCTCTCCACTTACACGGGTGGCTGTATTCCCAATACTCAGAGAAGAAAGTTGTCTTTACTTCACAGACATGTGCTACTTGAATGTTCCCTATACAGCTTAATTTGTCATAAGAACATAAATTTGGACTTCTGCAGAGTGGTCAAGCCATTCCAAATCATGCTTCTACAGGCTCAATTACCTTTTTGTTAGGATGACTTTTGAAAGTTTTGCTCATTTTGTCTTTTGAATCTTTCATCCAGGTTTTCTAGATATTCTACTGTGTTGCATTTTCGAGCTTTCCTTCTTATAAATTAAATGTGTATATATTTTCTCTTTTCTGCCCCCCAAAATCATCTTGTTAACTTTTCCAATGGAAAAACAAATTAATATGAGATGTCAGTTTACTGACCGAGGCCAAGGGTAACTAGAAATCATGCCTAGAAGAAGCACATCTGGGTATTTGTCTGTGAATGGATTTGTAATTGCACATGGTGTTTCATAGACCTGCACATGGCCATTCTCAGACCCAGACTTTCACCTCTAGGGGTCTTTAACAGCTCATATTTCAGTGCTTACTGTGTGTCAGGCGCTGTCCGAAGCATCTTGCAAATGTTAACTCATCTAATTCTCACCAATACCTGCTGATGTAGGTACTGGTTATTACCTTCTTTGTGCAGATGAGAAAAATGAACCCGTAGAGGTTAAATAGAGTGTCAGAGCTCATATGCTTTTAAGAGCCACAGCTGGGATATTAACCCAGACCATCAGGCTTCAGAGTCCATGTGTTTAACCATTGAACTGTACTACCTCTCACTGATATTCAGAATGCAGTGACTGTGGTCCTAGTATTTAAATAGATGATAATGACTCTGGGGATGACATTGGTCATTTCAGATATGTATTTGGATGTAATTAATGGGACTTAAGCCTTTTCTAAGATGTTTTGAGCGGGGGGAACCCTCATCATTGGAGTAGGAATAATTCTCAGTCATGGTCATTATATTCACAAGAGATGGAGCCAGATTTAAAGAGGCGAAACGTGGAAATGTCTGTACCATCTCTGGGGAACAGCCCAGACCCTGGGAATCACATGCACATGACATCCTTGGATTCTGGCTTGATGGTCTGGAAAATCTCAGTGGCTGGTTCCAGGCTGAGCCCCCAAATTCGAGACTGAGTTATTTTTACCCACTTTGCAAGGAAAGCTCTTATATGATGGAAAAGGGCTTTCAAGGAGAGTATGAAGGCTGAAAACAACTACATGAAAGGGCCATGGATGGAATCTATACTTTTGCCAGATTTTTTTTTTTTTTGAGAATTCCAGGTTGTTCAAAATAAGGGATATGAGTAGAGACAAGCACATTTATCTACATTAATGCATTCCTTCAAAATGTCTTAAGACAACAGTTATCCAGAGAGATAGACTTGTATTTCTAGTGTGTATGGAGGAGTAGGGGTTCTCTACTGTCTATCTCCCTGTTTTGGTACAAATACATTATTTAATATTAGGATGAATTGAATTTGTTCTCAAAAGGTAATTCTGCTTTGTGATGTTTCTGCTGTGGAACCAATCATTTATATGGGGTTTTTATTTGTTTGTTTTGTTTTCCTGTTGGGTACATGTATTTTACAAACCCCAATATTGTCTATGAAAAGACCTAAGGTTACATTATGGCATAAGTGCATTATTTTTTTTTTCTTATGACAAAAAAGCATTTACTTGACAGATGGCATCATCAGAAGATTATTTTAAATAGCAAAGGTCTCCTAATGCTGTAAAAAAGGGTTGCATTTTTTTTTTTCAATTTCCCACCAGTCTTTCAGGCACACACCTATTGCTTCAAGGGAGGCAAGTCTGTGGGGCATTGATGGATTCCTTATTTTATTAAATTTTTACTTGGACATTTGATGTTAAAAAGTAATCTAAATCTACCGTATATCAATGGGTATCTTCATAAAGCTATGATTTTAACATCTGTGACTTTTTTCCTCAATTTTTTGAGTGTCAGAAAATGAAGAATTTCTTCTTCAGAGTCGACTGGGCCTGCAATATGATACATAATTTAAAACATCAATCAACCTCCCCTTCTCCAATAAGGTTAAGAATACAGTTCCCTACTTTCTTAGTGATATCCCATATTTAACATACATGAAATTCTTAGCTTGTAGAGATCCTGGAATGTTGAGCAATGTGAAACAATTTCACATCAAATGTAAAAACAACAGTAACAGTAATAGGATGGACCCTTCCAACCCACATGCCACATATGTGCTTAAACACAGACACACACAGACAGACAGACGCACACACACACACACACACACACACACACATAGATCAAGAAGCAAAGATATTTGGGAAATAGGAAGCTTCTCCCTGGAACATTTTGTGAGAACAGCCTAGTTAGCATTTCATACGAGATCTTGAGGATTGCTCTGCCCATGATCCATTCTGTGGTCTAAAGAATGTTCAGATTGAATTTACTTTGCTACAAATAACAGCTATAATGGGAATTTTGTTTTAAAATAAGACTATTAAAATAGTGCTGGTCCATGTCTTTTTGATGCTTTTGATATTTATGTATTAACTGTGTCAAAAAGATTTACTACTTTAAGTTCTATCATCAATTTATTCACAACTAGATGCACCTGCATTTGATTAAACATTTGGTGGCTGTTTCCATATCCAGCAGAAGTTCGTTGTATGTGCGAAACAGACATCACTGCCTATTCAGTAGGTGTTTGCACAGTTGGAGTTCAAGATTAACGGTATTTCTCTAAAGCTGAAAAAAAATCCAGTTCCAATAACCATTTTATCTGTAGGAGGTGATATTTTTTGACATTTTAAGTGCATCCATATATACCTGTGTGCACAACGTGTAAATATATTATATAAAATGCTTAAAATATTTGCCAATTCATTGTTTTATTTATCATTTAGAAGATGAATCCCCAAATCTTCCTTTTCCCAGAGGACTACATAATACTCTTTCAAAAATATTTTTAAGGGTTTTCTCGGCATTTTTTTTCATCAGAACAATCCATCATTGCACATTGTGATTATAATTTTTACAACATAATTGCACCTTCTATTGACAACTTCTCAGGCATTAACTAATTATGCCATTTAATAAAATTACAGTAATTGCATTAAAAGATTATCTGTTGAAAATTTGAAAGGACACTCTTAACGATTCTAGCATATTTTCATATTTATATTTTCAACTTTATAATTGAATCGCACTTTCAGAATTGTAGCTAAGCTGACTGAAAGTGGTTGGTATTTTGTAGCATCTGAATTTTGACTAGTAAGCATTAGATCTTCATTTTTTTCTTAATTCCTGAAACAGCATACATTACCAACCTTCACATGGCCCCCTTAGATAACAAGTGAATGGTTAGCTCTAGATTTTGTATGATAGGTGCCAGCTCTATATGGGAACACTTTTGTCACTATCTACTGTCTCCCCTACACTTTCTGTTGGGAAGTACTCACACACACACACACATCTTCTGCCTTCTGTGAGTTTGCTGGTGGTGAGCCATTGTCTTTTGCAAATTCCAGTGAATTCAGTCTAGTTCTCTCTACTGTCCAGAGATACCCTACTGTTAATTTGAACTTGGTCCCTGAGTTTAGGATCTTAAATCTTAGAGAAGAGATCTGGAGATTGGAAACCCCTGTCACCCCTTGACCCAGCCAATACTCTCTTCAAGCTTGCCCCATTCTTTTTACACTCACTTTCTACAACCATTGTCTGTCCAGTGTCTTATGCACTATTAGATAATGAAGTGCAGAGATGAATCTGTCATGCTAAACTCTCACCAGTCTCCTATCTACCCCCCACTCTTTTCCCATCTCCCTTCTCTCATCCCTCTTTCCCTCTTTCTCCTCCTCCTCCTCCTTATTTATATACCACTTCTCCTAGCCTCTCCCCAGCATTCCTCCCCATTTCTCTTGTTGCCCACCCCCTGCTTCTCTCCTCTGCTCTCCTCTTATATTTGAAATCAAAGCAGTGCCATTAAATGATTAGCATCCACCCTAAGGAAAATTAAATTTGTCCTTTGGAGATCAAATTAGATAATATGCATGGGAATATTTTAAAAATGTGAAATAGGCTACAAATGTGGGTAGGGATTATTATGTGATATGACTATTGGTAGGTATGCTGTTCTTCTAACTCAGAGAGAGGCCTCACTAGAGCAGGTGCAGACACATACATGCACATAGTTGCTGCTTCATCACAGAGAATGTTGTATGAGGACTTGTGGAAGACTTGTTCCAGGACAGGGTAGAAATGCAAATCATTGTATCATATGCCACATCATTTGTGTTCACTAGTCAACTATTTCTAGGGCTGATTCATGTGCCTAGCACCACCAAATGCCAAAGCGTGTGGTTCTGCCTTTAAAGCTATGAAAGTACTCTTCATGTTTGACCTAATAAATTAATTCTTCACATCAAAAATGGAGGAATTTTATTTCTGTGGCCTATTAATTTATGTTAATGTGAAAAACTAAAGAATTATTCAGTGTAGCATAGCCATATGTTGGAAGGATTGTTTTAGGACATTGTGGGCTACAGAATGGCAAAGACCTCATCTTTGACCTTTGCCTATATCCTTATGGCTTATGTGTTGGGTACACAACAGGCTTCTAATTGATGCTTCTTGGAAGAATGCTAAAACTAGTACAAATCATCTGTTATCAGATACTGCTTTCCTTTTATTCTAACTCCTCCTCTGACTGTGACAGCCTATGGCCCCATCAGAGGATAAAATCCATAGACAGCCTAATAGTTTCATCATAATCTTGTCTAACATACATTTTTCTAGCTTTCTCTTGATGCTGTCCATCCAGCGAGTGGTGCTAATCTCCAGCAAGAGGGCAAATGCAGCCAGCAGTTGGAGAAGAGGGGGGAAGAGGAAGGAAGCTGGCAAATCTTTAACCCAGATCAACAGCCCCTGAATTAGGGGGATTTTATTTTTGATTCTTACAGAGATGAGTGCTTACCCCCCCTCCCATCTGTTTCTATATGTGACACCTGGTTGTGCAAACATTTTGTCTGATGCAAAAATGAAACAGACTATCTAGAAATAAAAGAGAAGAAGGAGAAAAATCACCTGTGTGTGTGAAAACAGTTATAACTGGTTCCCTGCTTTGATCCAGACCTGTTGAAGAAGCCATGCTCAGCACTTGTATTTCTGGCTAATTTCATACTGCCATTTGTGTGTGCGTGTGTGCGTGTGTGTGTGTGTGTGTGTGTGTGTATGTGTGGTTCAAGCTTTGTCATTTGTTTTTAAGCTGTCATTTTTATTAGTCTCTCTGGCTGATCTTTGGGGCTCCTCATCAGGTGGCGTGTGCTCTCTGTTGTCTGGCTGGGCTTGGCGAACTGATGGCCCTTTTATTGCAACATGTAGTATGGGCATGGTTGCCTTAGCCTGTAGCCTGTAATTAGACCCACCACAGGTGACAGTTACAGGAAAGCCTGGTAATCATTCTAGCTGCCTGATCTGATGTTTATGGAGAGAAACCTTCTTTGTGGTCTGGTTAGAGTTTACTGTGCTGTATTGTACTTTTCACCATCTGATTTATGATTTAGGAGGGTGTGTTTTGCTTTCTCTTGGTGTTGTGTCATTGGCTTTTTAAATAACAGCTAATTTGGTGGGAGTAGATTGGATTTTCAGTGGCCTGATATTCTAGCTCTCACTTTTATTACGAAAGATGTGAAGACAATTAAAATACAATTCAATAGGTCGTCATTGAAGTGGTGGTTTCTGTATAATGTTTACTGACTTTTAATATCACTGGGATTTTCTTATAGCCCAAATCCACAATTTTTTTTTGGGGGGGGTGGTCCTTTAAAGTGACTTTTTCTGAGCAAGCTTTTTTAAGTTCTTGTTTCAAGTCACTGTTAAAGATGTTTCATTTTGTCAAGAGAAAAAAAAATGAAGAAAGAAATACACTTCTTAGCTTACTTGGTGTTGAAAACAAGACCCTCATGGCTACTGTTCTAAGTCTGGAAAACTATGGAGCTATAGAATGTTAAATCAGAAGGTCTTTCAGTAAAGTGATTTTCACAGGCCTCCTGGCTTTTTAGAACAGAGGATGCTGCTCAACCCCTATACCACTTGTCTAATATGTGATGTTTGTGGTCATAAGCTTTGCAATTATGGTTTTGGTTTGTGAGTATGAACTATATCTACACAGTAGCCATGAATTATGTTATTAAAAATTAAAAAAACATTTTCCCCAAAAGTCTTATATCTGAAAAATACTGTGTATGTCTGCAGACCAGCTACTCAGAAGAGTAATATGCCCTGAAGGAGCAAAAGTCTGTATAGTTACTTCATATGCATCTGGCTGATCCTTCTCTTACAGGTGATGAATCCTTCTCTTCTTTTTCTTTTCTCTTCTCTTCTCTTCTCTTCTCTTCTCTTCTCTTCTCTTCTCTTCTCTTCTCTTCTCTTCTCTTCTCTTCTCTGATTTATCCGAGAGAGAGAGAGAGAGAGAGAGAGAGAGAGAGAGAACATACTTATGGTGGAGGGGGAGGAGTAGAGACAGAGGGAGAGAGAGAATACCAAACAGACTCACTCCAGCAGCACAGGGGCAGAGGAAGGGCCTTGCGGTGGATTCCAAGACCCTGAGATCTTGACTTAAACTGATATCAAGAGTTGGTCACTTAACCAACTGAGCCAGCCAGGCGCCCCAAGTAATGTCTCTTTCTAATGCAGATTATATGGTGATAGTGACAAAGACATTAACATGATGATGATGGTGGTGATGATGACCTGTGCTTTTGTTTTAAGCTTTAACTTCTTCTCTTAAAACCTGTTCTTTATTGGGTTATAGTAACACTTAGTAAAATACTATCTAAAGCTTGTCTTTTGTTTAAAGAGCAACAGAATCCTAAGTAGGAATTTGCTGATATTTTCTTCTCTGGTATATTTCTTCTCTGCTATAAGCCAGGTACATGCAATTATAAACTTTTTTGTAAACTGTTCCTTAGTGAAGACTGCTTTCCTTGGATATCATTGAAGTCCTCACCATTCTGGTAAGGAAATTACTAGGGGCTAGCTTCCCATCAGAGCTTTACTTTGGAAAATTGGAGAATGTGATGTGTGCTTTGCTTTTTTTTTTTTTTTGAATAACGGATGAATTTTATTTTACATGTTTATTAATTTTTTTCAAAATTTTCTACAGCGGATATACATTGATTTTTAATCATAAAACAATGTTACTTTCTATGTTTATATAGATTTTATTTCTTACCCCAATTTTTAAAATTATAGTGAAATATACATAACATAAAATATGCCATATTTTGCCATTTTTAAGTATATGAGTCAGTGGCAGTAAGTACGCTTATTATGCTGTACAACTATTGTGTGCTTTGCACACATTGTTAAAAAAAATTGGCTGCCTGGGGACACCTGTGTGGCTCAGCAATTGAGCATCTGCTTTCAGCACAGGGCATGATCCCACAGTCACAGGATTGAGTCCCACATGGGCCTCCCTGCATGGAGCTTGCTTCTCCCTCTGCCTCTGCCTCTGTCTCTGCCTCTCTTAGTGTCTTTCATGAATAAATAAATAAAATCTTAAAAAAAATTGGTTACCTATAGCCACTGTCCCCTACACCTCTTTCAGAACATTTAATTTTGTATTTCATTGGTGATTTTTACATGTTTAGTGATGTATATGTTTTCAAAAGATAAATAATTGATATCTTGGAAACTTAGTGCACACACATGGGTGTACACAGATAACCACACAATAAGAGAGGAAGAGGAGAAGGAAGAAGAGAAGAAAGGAAAAGAGGAAAAGAAAGAAAGAATGCCCAAAAGCCTGACCATAGTTTGGGTTTACTTAAAGATAGACCTGCAGGTGGCGATAGAAACTCATAAATGAAAAAAGTCCAAGGTAAATTTCTGTGGATTGCTTCTTGGGATTTTAATTTCAGCAATTTATTTTTAATTTAATACAATCATCTACAAGCAGAAATTATTATATTAGTTTAAAAAAACTCAAGTTTTGGCATTGTGTAATCTCTTTTTATGATAATTTACTCAGATATCCTATGGCATGTTCATCTTTACACACAAAGAATGAGATCTGGATTGTTGTGAAGCTGGTACAGATTTCAAAGGACAACCATTTTAAGCCTGTCCCCCCCCCCTTTTATTTTTGCTTTTATTAACTTAGATTTTATGCCTATACCATTGGTCAGGTTCATAAAGTCCTTTGCTATTGAGTAGTAAATTGTTTAGACTGATGCTGTGTGTATATCTGTACATAGATACACCTTTTCATCAGAGTGTTAAATCCAGTTTGTTCAGGAGGGCATTTCATTCCTTAGCTAATTGTTCATGGTTAGGTGTAATCCTAGTGGAATCACAAAATCCTTGGAAGTTATTTTACTTGTGGATTAAAAACATAACCTAAACAATTCCTTTTAAAATAGTAGAAGATACGTAGGTAGATATGGTAACATTTTTTCCAGCTACTTTCATTATTCCATTTTGGATTTTAGGCTTTGTTGGAGCAAAGTTAAAGCATTCAGTAGATCTGTCTGTATTGCTAGTTAAGGTTCAAAAGTTCTGAAATTGCTTCTGTGGGTGGGTATATATTTTCATCTGCTATTTTTTTTTCTTAAGTTTGAGTTTAAAAATGCTAACTCCAAAGTGATTTGCTGAAACATAAAACTAATATGCAGCTCTCCTCTTTCCGTGCAGTCTCATTTGAAAAACCTTTGCAGTACACATTTTCAAGGGAGAACTGCCTTGATTCTAAGAAAATGTAATTATTTTTGCTTTAAATGCTATAGGCTTTAGATGGTGAGTGTCATCAATAGACAGCTGTGGTAGTCTTGAGCAAATTATGAGAATTTTGGCCTTTGTCTCTCCTCTGACCGTTTCACTAAGTCTTGTGATAAAGTTCAAAACCAATAAGGTCTTGTATACCATAAGCTTGGATACAGAATTTCTTATAATGGAAGAGGGAGCTAAAGAAAAAAAGAACAGAAAAGAAACCTAGCCTTCTTATATTCTGTTTCAATTGCTATTCCAATTACTCATGAGGGAGAAAAGTGGAAAGTAAGTCAGACTCTCAGAAAACCTATTTTGCTGTCTTCGTATAAAGAATATTCAGTTCTCTGCTCTGTTAGCAGCAGACCAAAATCTAATCCATTAAAAAATATATCGTGGTAAGCAGTTCTTGAAAATGTTTATAATAAATGGTAAAAGCCAAGCTTCCACTGTGAGATTAGCAGTTGGAACAGGATGTGTTCATCAGGAAATAGGTTATTGCCTGACCAGTGTGCCCTGACATGTAACCTGTAGGACAGATGAAGATTTAAAAGCTTGAAGCACAAGGAGTTTATTTGATCCCACCCCAAGCTTTCTTTTGCATATTACAGTACTGTTTATCACACAGAGTGTCTTTCTCAGTGAGTCTATTATGACGTTCATTTTATAGACAAAAAGAATCAAATGTTTTAGAGATTGTCTCCCTTCCCGCAGCCCATCCTCATCTAATGACCTATCCATATTAATGCAACTACTGTAGTCTCCCCTTATCCGCAACTTTGCTTTCCTTGGTTTTAGTTAACCCAATGTCAACCGCAGTCCAGGAGCAGATGATCCTCTGTGTGATATATCGTAGCCTAGCACTACGTCACAGTGCCACATCATTCACCTCCCTTCATCTCACCACGTAGGTGTTTTATCATCTTCCATCAGCACAAGAGCAAGGGTGAGGACCTATAAAAAGACATTTTGAGAGAGAGGCCACATTCACATAACTTCTCTTATAGCGTGTTGTTATAATTGTTCTGTTTCGCTACTAGTTATTAGTCTCTGTCGTAATCTCTTGCTGTGCCTCACTTATCAATTAAATTTTATCATGGGTATGTATGCATGGGGAAAACATTATGTGTGTGTATGTACGGGGAAAACATTGAGAGTGTGTGTGTGTGTGTGTATACATTGTGTATGTGTGTGTGTATATATATATATACACACACATATATGGCTCTGTACAATGTGTGGGTTCAGTATCCACAGGGGGTCTTAGAAGGTATCCCCCACAGATAAGGGGGGACTACTGTCACTCACTTTTACAGAACAGACTCTGTAGCTTTAAAAAATAATAGAATTGTGAAAGACTATTTCTAGAAGTCCAGACTCCCTCCCTCCCCTCTTCTCCATCTTAAAGATACAGGAAATACACAGAGGATTAAGGTGATTTTCCTGCTTTTGCTTGATCACAGTCCGATGTCAGACCTAGTGGACAGTAGTACTCATGAATAATGCCTTCTATGTGGATGATACCTATAGTAACACATAGAGTAACTAAGAGATCAAATATGCTGGCTAAAAAGCCTTAGGGAAGCATTATGTGTCTGAGGTCTGATCTATTGTCTGGGAGGTCGGAGAGTGTTAATGCACTCTGCAAAGATTACACTCCCTCTCTAATTGCTCCGACACTTCCTTAAAGGATTTAAACAGTCAGAAAAGGTGACGCTCCTTGTCAATTTTTGTCTTCTGCCTGCAGTTGAAGTTTATCTGGCTTTCCACTGAGACCACTAGATCAAGTAACCTAGCCATTGTCAAAGGCATAAACTCTGAATTAAGAGTGAAAGCAATGAGAGATGTTATTTACAGCTCCATTATTACTTGCTCTCTAAATGCTTTGCATTCCATTTCTGGTGTTTACATTATGAAAATGACAGCATATCTCTGTTCAAAATGGGGGCTGAAAAGAGTCTAAGGCTTCACGTTGATTTTTTGATCAGAGTTGTTTTTGTAATCTTTTCTCAGCGCCATAAGGCCTGGTGTTGACGTCTTGCATTTGGGTTATTTCAGTTAAAAACGTGGAAGATAGTGAACTTTAGCATTTCCTCTGTGCTGCACCCAACCCCCAACACACACACACACACACACACACACACACACACACACACACACACTATTCTGAAATGTTTATCCTGAACTAGGCATTTACAAGATTGACCCATCTGAAGGACCTGATGACTTTGTCCAGACCATCACTGTAAATTTCAAATGTAGTGCAAACACATTTTTAAAAAGCTCTCTTCTGCATTAGAGAATGCTGCTTCCATCCTGTGTGTCCAGGAGCTGATATAGGAATTTTCTCAGACTCTATATCTGTTCTGTTGCTTTGATTATAACTCCATGTTTTCAAAATGACACTGAAAAGCTTAAAGGAAGCTTTTGCCAGTTCTTTCATGACTAGTTTAGGAAATACTGGGGATATTTGAGTAAGCATATTGAATCCTTAAATTTGTAGAGTTTATTGTTGTGAGGTGAAGAGGACATGCTTGCATTTCATCCTGAGCATTTTCTACCCCCATGCACGGTTGCATCGAGAGTTAAGAATTCCTCTTAGATCAGTTCAAATCACTAATATATGTGGCTTAGAGCCTACAATATAATATTTATGTAGCTTCTGAAAGAGACTTGGGAGGATTCCCTGTAATTCAAGATGGTAGTCTGAATGATGGGTGTAGAAAGATTTTTTTTTTTTAAGAAATCCTTGTTTGTCCCATGGGATTTTCACACTTTTCGGCTGACGGCACTGTATTTTACTCATACTGTATAAAGCTGTCAGTGTCTTCGTTATATGTGTCTCCTGAAGACTCTGAGCAGATGACAAGAACAATTGCTAGAGGGGAAAAAACACATTTGAATCACCATCTTCAGAGCAGAATTTCTCTAGTGTCTCCTGTTCTGTTCCTACGTGGACTGTCCCTCGCACTTTTTTCTTATTGCATGTTCTCTCACACTGTTGGTAGATTACACTGAATGTTTCATCTGTATATAAAAATTAAAAATTCAAACAAAAATCTGGCCCACATGAAGAACAGGCCCTTTGGGCATATGGTTCATTATGCATATTCGTTTAATTACTAAAACACTTGGGATGGCTTTCCTGCCCTTGCTTTCAACTTGCAAAGTTGGATCTCTTCTGTTGCACAGAAAATGTAGCACAGAATTCTGTAGGAGAAAAAAAAGAAAAGAGGGGAAAAAAAGCCTTTGAAGAAATTACTGGAATTCACCAAAAGAAGAAGTATGATTCTCAGGATGAAGCCAGTAGAAATAAGGATTTCTCTCATTCTCTCTTTCTCTCTCTCTCTCTCTTTGGTCTCTTTCTTCCTCTCATTTCTACCATTACCCCTGAAGGCTAGATTTACTGTGGTTAGTTTCTACGAATGCAAGCAGGGCAGGAATGTGAGACTGAGGATTCAGGTTTCAAGTACATTCCCTCTGAGAGACTCAATTCTCTCGATGAAGCTGGCTAAGTTTTATTGGTTAGAAGGGGAGTACTCTGAAAGTGTGACTTTAATTGATTTTTCAGGGCAAACAGGTGGTGATGGTTTAGACATACCCTAGCCTCTATGCCACTCCTGATTTGGGGCTGCACATATAATAGCTTTATTAAAATATACAATCTCCTGGCTTTGCTTTTACCTGAACATCTGCCTCTTGGTTTTTAAAGCGCCTTTCAACTATTTTCATTCTGTGCTTTAACGGGTCATATCCTAGAAGGGCTTGAGGAAGGCTTTATTTTCTATTCATGTCATCAAACTTACTATTTTTGGTTTGAAATGAAAGACATTAAAATTCAAGCAGCATCTTTAAATAGGATCATTGTTGTTTCAGGAATTTGTGTTGTGGTGGTGGTTGTTTTGGGCACATTTATTTACATGATGCAACAGATTTTGAACATAACAGGCCAAAAGCTGAATTTGTCAGTGCTGGGTTTTGATTTGAACTTTTATTTTGGTGAGCAGAAGATTGTTTGAGTGAGTGACTGGGTGTGAGTGGATAGCAGTGTGTGTGTGTGTGTGTGTGTGTGTGTGTGTGTGTGTACATACTTCAAGACCCTAATTTTGGGTTTCTTCCTGGTTTATAGTAATATCTCAGTGTTGTAGGAAAGCTTCTTAGACTCTTGCTGATCAAAATAATTTCAGGACTCCTAACAGCATATTTAAGTGAGAGGAGGATCCAAACCTGGCTTCATGTTTGTGTCTCATGGCTGGTACGTATGGCTCTGATGTAAACAGTCTTCTTTTTGATAAAGAAAATAGGTGGTCTCTCAGAGTAATGGGAGACCTTCTTAGGCATTCTTTTTTTTTTTTTCTGTTTTTAAGATTTTCTCCATTTACTCATGAGAGACACACAGAGAGAGGCAGAGACATAGGCAGAGGAAGAAGCAGGCTCCCTGCAGGGAGCCCAATGTGAGACTTGATCCCAAGACCCTTGAGATCATGACCTGAGCCAAAGGCAGATGCTCAACTACTGAGCCTCCCATCTAAGGCATTCTCAATAGGATTCCTAAAGGGGTTGTACTTTTCTGTAAAGAGCATTACTCCCTAATCGCTAATGAAGGGTTCCTGAATTAAAGCACCTTAGTCTGTTTTAAGCACAGAGAATACGTACAGAGCTATCGCAGGCTTAATGTGAAGGGATTTCAAGCCTACTTCTTTTAGCACCAGAAATGAAGCTACAAGCAGAGTAACTTAATACAGTGAACTGCTTTACTTGATCACCACACTAATGCTAATTAGATACACTTGCTTTATTACCCCGAGCCATTTTTTTTTTTCTGTATTCATTCTGATCTAATCTTTCCATGAACATGAAGGAGTCTGTCGTAAGTGTGAAGTTTAGGCTTTTAGTCACAATTAGAGCCTGATGTTCATGTGACTAAAGTCAGAGAATGCCTTTTGAGAAGGAGAAGGCTTTGTCCCTGAGAGTACAATTAGAGCCCCATCGGACTTCTGCTGTGGTTGGGCCCAAGATACTAACAGTTACTCCTGTGAAATCACATTCATCCATGTAGGTAAGGGGATTTTACCCTGATCCCTTCAAGATACCTAGCTTATGGAGAGTAAATAAATGTGTGAGGGTTTGTCTTCCCTTCCTTCAATCAGACCAGAGAATTTGCTGATGATTTTGAAAGATATATTTACCAAAATCAGACTTTCAACTGCTCAATTACCAGGTTCTGCAAAAATGCATAATGAAAAATTTATTGCTTGATTGTAGACATGAGATTATGATGATTCCAGGAAAAAGCTGATAGTCACCGCCCATTAGTTGCTTTCTCTCATTTAGTTCAGTGCTCTTCTACTTTATAAACTAGTTGTTCTGGCTTTATGAGTGGTGTGGGGACTTTTAGTGGACCATAGGTGATCCTTTGACAATTTTCCATTTATATAATATCATTGAAAAATGTATAGAGTGGCCAGTACTATGATACAAATGTGAAAGTGATGGGTTTTAATAAATACTTCATATTTAAAGGGGGGAAAGGATTATGTATTTAGTATTTATGTATATGTTACTATGTATAAATACAGAAGTATTATTTTCTGTTGTTAAAAAATCCTATAGGCTCAGTCAGTTAAGCATCTGGTTCTTGATTTCAGCTCAGGTTGTGATCTCAGAGTCCTGGGACTGAGCCCCATGTTGGCCTCTGTACTCAGCATGGAGTCTGCAGGAGATTCTTTTTCTCTCCCTCTGCCCCTCCCTCAGCACTTGGTCGCCTGTGTGTGCATTCTCTCTCTCTCTTTCTCTCTTTCTCTCTCTCTCTCTCTCTCTCTCGTAAGTAAATCTTTAAAAAAAAAAAAAAAAAAGTTCCATAGAGGAACTTGTGTGGCTCAGTGGTTGAGCATCTGCCTTCGGCTCAGGTCATGATCCCGGGGTCCTGGGATCAAGTCCCACATCGGGCTCCCTGCAAGGCATCTGTTTCTCCCTCTGCCTATGTCTCTGACTCTCTCTCTGTGTCTCTCATGAATGAATGGATAAGAATCTGTAAATTTAAAAAAGGTCTCGTAATACATTCAAAAGGGAAAATAAAAATCAACAAAAATTCCATGTCTAGAAGAATACAGCCTAAAAGTCTCCAGTTTATAGTTAATTTTAGGATTATATGGATTTATGTATAGACTTCTGAAATAAGAATGGAATTAGCTACATACATCCATGGAAGTATCCATATGTTCTTTTATATAGAAAAATATTACTATAAAATTGAAAGTTTGAAAATTATATACATTGTTTATTCCAACAGTCATGGAGGGTAATAAAAGTAGGAAACATGTAATTCAGGTGTCCTTCTGCAAAAGTACTGGGAGCAAATTATCAGGTAGTGTCATTCCCACACAAAACTGGGACTATCTGATAGAGTTTTGTCTTTAAGAGATATGGCAAGATGCCCAGTTTGGTGTTTCCCCCCACAATGAACTGACCAGACCATTTTATATCATGTAGAAATAGCCAAAGGCAATGCTGATGAACACCAGAAATGGCATATTTCAATGCTCAAGAAATGAGATGGCTAACAAGGCTTGATTCTGTAACTATAAATATGTGTGTGTGTGTGTGTGTGTGTGTGTGTGTGTGTGTGTATATATATAGGACTTTTTAACAACAGAAAATAATACTTCTGTATTTATACATAGAAACATATACATAAATACTATATATATCTCAACCAACCAGAGCATGATGTAGAGGAACAGGTTGAGATAAGAAGTTTTTATTGGAGGACTGAGAAAAAGGAGGGTCAGGGCGGGGAAGGGCATTTCAGTTCTGGGCCCAATCTGAGTTGATGTTTGCCAGACTCTCTCTTCCATGATGGGTTTCTCTAGTCCCCTTACCTCTTTCAAGGTGGAGATTAGATCAGTAGGAACAAATCCCTTCCTAGACCCTGGTTCCTTCCAAAGGTGTAGAATTTGCTTTCCAATTTCCCTAGGTATGTTCCCTATTTCACATTATGCAATTTTATTAGTTTTCTGTTGCTGATATAACAAACTACCAAAACAAACAAACAAACAAACAAACTACCATACATGTTAAGTGGCTTGAGACAGCACAGATTTATTATCTTACATTTCTGGAGGACATGAGTCTACTACAGGTCTCATTGGCCTAAAATTAAGATGCTGAAAGGGCTATGTTCTATTCTGGGGTCTCCAGGGGAGCATCTGTTTCCTTTCCATTTCCAACTTATAGAGGCTGCCCATGTTCCCTGGCTCATGGTCCTTTCTTCCATCTTCATATCCAGGAAGGGCACATTGTTGTGTTCCTCACATGCCATCACTGTAGCCTTGATCTGCCCTCACATCTTTTCCTGGCTTTTTTCTTCTGCCTCCACCTTCCACTTGTAAGGACTGGCCCTTGTAATTACACAGGACTGAATCAGGTGGCCCATGATGATCGCCTTATGTTAAGGTTAGGTGGTTAGCAACCTTAACTCCCATCTGTAACCTTAGTTTCCTTTTGCACTGAAACATACTCATAGGTTCTGGGGAGTAGGACATGGTCATCTTTTGAGGTACCATACTTCTGCCTACCACAACGAGGCCCATCATTTCAGTCCTTCATTCATGTTGCTTATCTGATGGATGAGGATTAATGAAGTAAGCATCCGCTCCTTGCATAGGAAGTAATTTAGTGAGGCATACATTTGGGAGGAGGAAAGAGGTTATGGACTGTGGACATTTCAGAGAGTGGCTGAGAGAACTGCAGTTACAAATGTACAAAAGTCACATGTTATCAGCAACTTGAAACATTTATTTTATTTGATTAGCTCAGTCAGCTTCCCTCATAGCTGCTGGTATATGACAGAGGGCTTTACATCTAGGAGGAAGCTGTGTGCCTATCCACAGAGCAGATCTTGGGCATAAGAACCCCAACAGGGAGAGGAATGGGTGGAATAGTTTCAGAGGCCAACCCAAAGGGATGAGGAGACCAAGAATGACTCCAAGCGTTGTTCAGAACTCAGAAGTAATTCCCGGTGAGTGGATGAGTGGAACTGGGCCTCAAATCCATACTGTTTCCCCACATGGCTTCCTACAATTCATCAAAATCCAAACCACAACTAGCGAACCAATACAAATCTAGATTCTTATTTGCAAAATTATTTATTTGAGAGAGAGAGAGAGAGAGAGAAAATGTGAGTGGAGGGAGTGGGAGAGAGAGATTCTTAAGCAGATTCCTGCTAAGCATGGAGCCCAACATGGGGTGATCCCAGGGCACCAGTATCATGACCTGAGCCAGAATCAAGAGTCAGACATTTTACTGAGCCACCCAGGCACCACAAAAGCCTGGTATCTTTGTAAAACATCCCTTAGCATCCTAGACAAAACTGATCTTATCTTGCCCTTTCTCCTGGGCTATTGCAGTTCCTTCCTAGAAGTTTCTACTATTTTTCATTTCATAACTCCGTTCCCATAATTAAGGGTACTCTGCTACCAAAATTAGCTGGTTAAATATACAATCCTCTTATTTTTGTGTTTAGCTTACAATCACACCTTCAGCCTATTAGTATGGCATATGGGTCTTTCTGGACACCCCCCCCCCCTCAGTATCCACCCTTATCTCCAGCCTCAATTCTCTGTGATCCAGCTCAATTGGTGTCTTTCCATCTCTAGGCATGAGAAGCCTTTAAAATTTTACCACTATCCTGTCTTTTGCTTGTGCTTTCTTTTACTAAAGAGAAAGTCTAAACTAAGCACTATCACTCTCTAGCATCGGGCAAACACAAAGGAGTAATTGAGTAAATGTCTTCTCACTGAACCAATGAATGGCCTGAGTGCTTTTCCACAGAAATAATTAGTGACATAAAGACCAACAAACCTTTTCTTCCAACTGGCTTTCTTCATGCTTTTATTACTGTTCTTTAACTTGGATTCAGTCATTCATCTGCTTTAAGAAGCATGGCAGTGATGATGACTCCTCCCTTCCATCATTGACCTTGAGTCCTCTCAACAGTACTTGAGGCAGATACTACCATTTTCATTTTAGAGATGAAAAAAGGTTATGCAATATTTCCAAGAGCACACTGCTAGGATAGAGAGAGCCATGATTTAGAGCTAATCAAAATGAGTATGTCCCAAGCACCATTAAATAAATGCTTAATGTCAGATAATGTAATTGCCTCAGGACACTTGGGTGACTCAGCAGTTGGGCACCTGCCTTTGGCTCAGGTTGTGATCCTGGGATCTGGGATCGAGTCCCACATCAGGGTCCCTGTGAGGAGCCTGCTTCTCCCTCTGCCTATGTCTCCATGTGCCTCTCTCTTTCTCTCTCTCTTTCTCTCTCTCTCTCTCTGTCTCTAATGAATAAATAAATCTTAAAAAAAAAAAAAGAAAATGTAATTGCCTCAGAACTGTTAGAAATAACACAACAGGAAAGAGTATGGCATGGTAATTAAGAGCACTCAGCTTCATGGTCAAACTCAACCACAAATTTAATTATTAACAATTTTATTTTCTCATTTAAAATATTATTTTGATTACTGTGTGATCATGTATAATGATATACTCTGATATTTTTATTTACAATCATATGTAAATAAGACATGATGAGCATCTCTAGGTGTGTGTGTGTGTGTGTGTGCATGTGTATGTGTTTGAGATAGTTTATGCTAGTAGCTGCTTGATGACAGAAAGCATCTTATTCCTTTTTTAAAAATAGCAACAAGTACCCCATACACAATAAACACTCCATGAATGTTGATTGAATGGATGTTTGAATTGATTAATCAGTTCAGCAGTTTTAATTGATTTGGAGCCTAGAGTATATTTGACCACCTTGGCTTTCTTGGAATTGGTATAGAATGGATATAAACCATTAGCCAGAACTTTCTCCTGCTCACCCTTTTCAAGCCACATGCAAATGTTCACATGAGGGATACTGCACCGGGGGATATTTGTGATTCATGCATCTGGAGTATATCAGGTTCTATCATTCTGCCTTTGTATAAAGCCATAGTTTGGATTCTGATTTAGGGCTTCCTGGTCTGCCCTCTTAGACCACTACAAGCTGACTTATGTTGTGACATCACACAACTGCAGTGCTGGGTGACAGGTTGTTCAAATGCAAAGGATTCAGTTAGACTTTGAAGACTCATTTTAATTCTTGTTTCAATTCAATACATCTTTGAGTATCTATTACATACAAGACATTATCCTATGTTTTATAAGAAATACAGATAATAAATTATATATGCTTTAGGATTTTAAAGAGTAAAACTTGAACAAAATGACCATGGTGCCAGGCAGAATACATTTACTTGGGATTTATAGAACCAATTATCAGGCATTATGAAACACTGGGTAACATAATGGCTTGTTCCAAACAGGGCAACCAGTGAGAAAGAAAAAAAAAGAACATTTGTAGGGGCACTTGGATTAAAGCACTGAGAAGGAAAACAGGCAGTTTTTAAAAATAGTAAAATTTTGTGTCTGGAGTATAGAAAACATGGTAGGAGAAAGAAAGAATAGTAAATATAAGTTTGGGCCATATTTTGATTTGATGCCTTTGAATAGCATATTAAGAGTTTGAGACTCTGTCTCTACAGAGTGGGCAGACATAAAGCTTTGAGCAGGAATGTACCACAATGAGAACTAAGCTTTGGGTTATTACTTTGACCTTGATATGAAGAACTAGGAAGTAGAGAAAAATACTATGATAATATATGAGTTAGTGTATTAATCGGGGGCAGAGGTTGTAAACTGGCAAACAATAATGGCCACATTAGGTCCTGTGTGTGTGTATGTATGTGTTTGTGTGTGTGTGTGTTATTTGGTTGCTGTCTTTTCTTTTTTCCTTCTTTATTCCCCACCCTGGCCTTTCTCATTTCCAAAATCAGTTCTTTGTTGGCAGGAATTGTAACCAAAAAGAGTGGTTTTTTGGGAGCCTTCAACTGCATGGCTTCAAATGCATAGCATTTCTAAAATCATACCTGTTGTTTCTAGTGGTAAGTTACCTGCCATTTAAAAAAATTATAAAGTATATTTTATATACAAGGGAGTTTATAAAACTATGTGTCTATGTGTACAATTTAAAGAATAATAGGAAGAAACACCTGGGTGCCTATCACCCAACTTAAAAATTTAATATTCCCATTATTATAAAAGTCCTTTCTTTGCCCCTTTATTATCAAATCCTTCTTCATCCCTCATCACCAGAAGTAATGGTGACACTGAATGTTGTGTCATTCACTCACTATCCATTGTAGTTTTGTATATCTGTCTTAGCAGTGTAATTCAGTTTTGTCTGTTTTTTGGAGATTTTACCAAAGCAATCACATGATACTTTAGTGTCTTTACTCTGCGGCCTGAAAATTCATTTAATATCATTTTTGGTGTTCATCCTTGTGGTTCATCTCCATTATGTATGACATTTAACTTTATGAGTAAATTATTATTATTATTATCATTATTATTATTTAGAGAGAGAGAACACACAGGAGAGAGAAGAGCAGAGAGTGAGGGAGAGCATCTTTTAAGATTTTATTTATTTTTAAAAGATTTTATTTATCTAACAGAGACTGAGAGAGCCAGAGAGCACAAGCAGGGGTAACAGCAGAGGGAGAAGGAGAAGCAGGCTCTCCACAGAGCAAGGAGCCTGATGTGGGACTTGATCCCAGAACCCTGGAATCATGACTGGGGCCGAAGGCAGATGCTTAACCTACTGAGCCACCCAGACTCCCGTTACGATTTTATTTTTATTTTTTAAGAGAGAGAGAGAGAGAGCAAGACTGGGGGGGGGGGGGGTAGATGGGCAGAGAGAGAGAGAGAGAGAGAGAGAGAGAGAATCCCAAGCAGGATCCACAGCCAGCACAGAGCCCACCACAGGACTTGATCTCATGAGCCTGAGATCATGACCTGAGCTGAAATCATGAGTCAGATGCTTAAACAAATGAGCAACCCAGGTGACCCTATGAGTAAATTATTTTATTCATACTTTTGGTAGACATTTGGATTAATTCCTGGTTTGGGTTGTTTTTGTTTTTATTTTTTGGCCATTATGAAGAGTGTTCTTGAAGATACATTTCATCTGGTAGACACATGCTAGAGTTTAGAGTCATGGCTCTGAATGTGTGGTGCCTAGATAGCAGTAGCAACATCACCCGGGAACTTTGTAGAAATGTAATGTCCTGAGCCCCACCTAAACCTGGAACCAGAAATTCTGGGGGATAAATCCAGCAACCTGATTTAAACCAGCTCTCTAGTACTTCTCATGCATGCTGATGTTGAAACCCACTGCTCCTAGGAGTGGAGTTACTAGGTTATCTGATCTACACCTTGTGTTTAGTTAATGCCAACCATTTCCCAAGTAATTGAACCATCAGACGTCAAATAAAAGTTTATCATTGTTCTGCATCTTGGAAAACTCTTGGGATTCTCTGACTTTTTAAATTTTATCCATCTGATGTATAAAGTCGTACCTTGGTGGTGTTTTAATCTGCATTCTCTTCATTACAAATGAAGAGTCATATGTTTGGGGTCTTTGTGCTCTTTTTTGTTCTTCATTACTCACTACTTTCATATTGATTTGTAGAAATGTTTTATATAACCTAGATAGAAATTCTTTGTGATAGAAATATCTTCTCTAAGTTTATGGCTTTTTTTTTTTTTTTGCTCTATATGAACTTGTGATGCAAAAAATTCTTATACTTCATGTCAGATTTATCAATTATTTCTTTTGTGGTTTGTGCATTTTGTGTCATTATTGAGGATTGTTCCCTATCCCAAAGTCATAAAGATATTTAATTTTTTATGGTTTTACTTTTTATATTAAAGTTTTAAAGTGACTTTTGATTTTATTTCATTGTTGTGTTCTGGCTACCCGGTTAATCTAGTACCAGTTCTTGAATCATCTTCAATCCCAGTGATCTGCAATTTTCACAGAGTCATAGATCAAATTTCCATATGTGGGTGGGCTTGCCCTTTGGTCTCTTGTCTGTATTCATACCAGTGTTACACAAACATCATTTGGCTTTAACATGATTCTAATTTGTTTTTAATTTTCATGAATGGCTTGGCTATTCTTGGTTTTTTGCTCTTGCACATAAGAGTTGGAATTGATATGTTGTATTCCACAAAAACAAAACAAGATGAAACCAATATTGAAAAATAAGATGCAAAATTAATGAGTTAACTGTCAAAATCGAGACATTGAAAAATTACAGCAAAATGAAGCCAAATGAATTAGAAATAAAAATAAGAGCAAAATCAATGAAGTAGACTCCATGTGTAAAATAAAAGGGGAAATAAAATTAAAAATTGTCTATTAAAAAAACTAATAAAATTGATTATTTTCTGAGAATTTTCAGTGTACAGAGTAAAGGCAAAAGTAAACAATATCAGGCATTAAAGGGAGACATAATCTGGATTAAGCAGAGATTAAACATAAGAGGATACTATGAAATCTTATGCTTAAAGTGTTAAAGTATGAAATAGATAAAACTTGTAGAACAACATATCAAAGTGACTGAAAAAGAATGAGAATTGAATCACCCTGAAACCATTAAATAATTGAGTAGTTTAATATCTTTCTAGAAAACAAAGCACAAAGCCAAGGCAACTTTATAGGTAAATTTCACCAAACTTTTAAGGAGCATGTAAATCCTATCTTATATAAATTCTTTCCAATTGTCTTCTGGTTCTTATCTTTTTTTTTTTTTTTTTTTTAAGAGTATTTGTCAAGTTTGATTGTTGTTCACTGGGAGGAAATGCTTTTGTTTTTACTCCCCACCCCCACCCAGTGTCTACTTTTAAAATTTATTTTGGTTATTAGTTATGTGCAGTTTTGCTCTGAAAAAAACCTACATGTGTTTATTTTTTCTATTCATTATAGTTGAGTGTCTTTAAATCTGTGACTTTACATCTTTTATAACTTTTGAGAAATTCTCATCTAGTATCATTTATAGCTTTTTTTCTATTCTCTCTTTGCTCTCTCTCCCTGGATTCCAAATTTAGTTTTAAACTTTTCTCAGTGTGCCATACGGCTTTTTTACTGTATTTTCTTAGTATATTTACCTCTGCTTAAAGTATGTATAGATGTTTTCTACCAATACACCAACTCATGAATCTTCTTTTTTTCTGTTTTGCTATTAAATTCAGTTAGTGAGTTCTGCATTTCACTTATACTTTTTTTTTTTAAAAGATTTTATTTATTTATTCATGAGAAACAGAGAGAGAGAGACAGAGACACAGGCAGAGAGAGGAGAAACCGGCTCCATGCAGGGAGCCGGATGCAGGACTCGGTCCTGGGACTCTGGGATCACGCCCTGAGCCAAAGGCAGACGCTCAACCACTGAGCCACCCAGGCGACCCTCACTTACCCTGTTTTAAAAATATTTCTAGCTTTTGATTACATTTTGTTATAGAGATTCCAGTTCTTTGCTGATATTCTGCATGCTTTTATCCATTTTCATGTATATATTAATCATAACTATTTAAAAATGTATATCCAATAACTCTAACATCTAAATCACCTCATGTTCTCATTATCTGTTTTTCTCTTGATTTTTGGTCATTCTTTTTTTATCCTAACCATGACTAGTTATTTTTATTAAATACTAGATAAGATTTATTAAAATATTATAGGGGCTGTGGAACTGTGTTGTAGTCCACCAGAGAGGATATAGAGGAAGCAATAAGAGTCTAACAAGTCCATATGATACAATTAATGTTGAAATGATCAGAGGTAGGATTTCAAAAATTTTGAGGATACATCTATTTCTAGTTACTCCTATGCTTAGTGCATAGCCCTTCAGGTTTCTTAATACAAGCCTGTAATGTTTACAAGAGCCCTTCTTTCCTAGTATTTCCTTCACAATCAGTGAGATTACCAAAAGCTTTTAGTTCTCACTTTCTGCCTGGTCTCAACCTTTCACCTGAAGCATGCATGTCTTAGAAAGTAGTAAATTTCTCAGGAGAAATACATGGAGAATGTTGGGCTTGAATCTCTACTATTCCTTTTGTCTCTTACATCTTGGCTGTCATAGTTTCTATAAAGTATTCTAAATTTTGGCTCCCTAGATTATTAAAATAGAAGAAAACTCTAATATGCTATTCAATTCACTATGCCATCCCACATAATGAATTGGCAAAAACAAAACAAAAGAAAAGAAAACAAAAAGATCCTTGAAGGAGATAAAGTGGTAGCAAACCAAGTTTCATCTCTTTGCATTTGTCTTCCATTCTTGATCTTGTCTCCATGGACCCTGGGTGTATTTATTACTCAGATGTCTTCAAGAAGAGTTTGTTTATTTGGGTATATTTTCCAGTCTTCATAGTTGTTTTGGGGCTTTTATTTGTTTTTGTGTGTTTCATTCTTTTGTAGAAAGATTGAGGTAAAGCTTCAGCTTCATAATGAAAAACTGAAATTTATGTTCCTACTTAACATATGAGCTTAACACGAGGATATCCTAGAATTCTTTAAATCAAACTATACCACTCCCAATTAATGGGTTTTACTGACCCCTATTTTAGGTCTAGATTGTCTCATTACACACATATTAGCCTTTTTTTTTTTTTTTGGTAAGTCGATGTTTATTTAAATTGATGTACACATTTATCATTGCTTTTGAGCACATACATTCTTGCATTCACAGCCTTTGCACCGAGACAGCTTTCCTTCTCTTTGTTTTTTTTTTTTTTTAGATTTATTTATTTATTCAGAGAGAGAGAGAGAGAGGCAGAGACATAGGCAGAGGGAGAAGCAGACTCCATGCAGGAAGCCCGACGTGGGACTCGATCCCGGGTCTCCAGGATCACACCCCAGGCTGCAGGCAGTGCTAAACCGCTGCGCCACCGGGGCTGCCCACTTTCCTTCTCTTTGGAATAAATCTCTTTATCTGTACTTTCATGAGGGTCTTTTGGTGATAAGCAGTATTGCTCATGTATTTCTGAAAATATCTTCATTTGACTCTTAAGATAATTTGCTAGATACACTATTCTAAATTGAAAGACTGAAATTTTATGTTATACTGTCTTCTTGCTTTCCTTGTTGCACTAAGATACAAAGTCACTCAAATTGCTTTTTCTTTGCAATTTAGCTATTTTTTTTTCTGTTTAGCTGCTTTTAAGTGTTTCTTTTATGTTCCCAGGTGTTTTTCAGTTCTAATATGGCATTTTTAGGCCTAAATTCTTCATCTGTCCTGGTAAGGATTTTCTTTTCTCTCCCTCTCTCTCTCTCTCTCTCTCTCTCTCTGATTTCCTATTATGAGTATCTTTCAATAATTTTGGAAAATTCTCAGGCATTTTATCTTAATATATTGCTTCTTTCCCATTCTATCAGTAACTCTTTCTCCCCTACCCTGAACATCTCCTTTCTATCATCCATATCTCTTAACTTCTATATCTGTATCTTTGTCTTTCTTGTCTACATTCTGGATAATTTCTTTGGAAACATTTCTCAGTTCACTAAGTTTCTCTTCAACTGCTTCTTCGTTTGTTTGTTTTTAAGATTTTATTTACTTATTTAGACAGAGAGAGAGAGAGAGAGAGTCAGAGACACAGGCAGAGGGAGTTAGCAGGCTCCATGCAGGGAACCGGACGTGGGACTCGATCCCGGATCTCCAGGATCACACCCCGGGCTGCAGGCGGTGCTAAACCGCTGCTCCACAGGGGCTGCCCTCTTCAGCTGCTTCTAATCTGTTAGTCAGTCCACCCATTGTATTTAAATGGCATCCTTACTGCCTTATATTGTTCCTTACCAATAATCCAGCTCAAATTCCATGATCATTCTTTAAAAAATTTTCCTTTCTTCCTTACTTTCATTATATTCAACTAGCAAAACCTTAGGTAAGCACAGCTATTGAAAAACACATTTAGTGCCTCTTCACCAATGTAGTACATTTCTATAATCTGTTCTCCTTTCCTCTCTTCTAAATTATGTTACAATGTCTGTCCTCAAGCTCTAATGCCTTCTCCCTGTCCTTAGATCATGATTTTGGTTGACATAAGTGCCCTATGCCCACTGCCCTCCAACAAACAGCTCAGCCACTCCACTCCCTTAGAATAAACATCAGAGACTTTCCAGCCATACTCTAGGCCCCTTAAGACTGACTCCTGTTCCTTTCTCACTTCTATTCTCTTTTTTTTTTTTATTTTTTTAATTTATTTTTTATTGGTGTTCAATTTACTAGCATACAGAATAACCCCCAGTGCCCGTAACCCATTCATTCCCACCCCACGCCCTCCTCCCCTTCTACCACCCCTAGTTTGTTTCCCAGAGTTAGCAGTCTTTACGTTCTGTCTCCCTTTCTGATATTTCCCACACATTTCTTCTCCCTTCCCTTATATTCCCTTTCACTATTATTTATATTCCCCAAATGAATGAGAACATATAATGTTTGTCCTTCTCCGACTGACTTACTTCACTCAGCATAATACCCTCCAGTTCCATCCACATTGATGCAAATGGTGGGTATTTGTCATTTCTAATAGCTGAGTAATATTCCATTGTATACATAAACCACATCTTCTTTATCCATTCATCTTTCGTTGGACACCGAGGCTCCTTCCACAGTTTGGCTATCGTGGCCATTGCTGCTAGAAACATCGGGGTGCAGGTGTCCCGGCGTTTCACTGCATCTGTATCTTTGGGGTAAATCCCCAACAGTGCAATTGCTGGGTCGTAGGGCAGGTCTATTTTTAACTCTTTGAGGAACCTCCACACAGTTTTCCAGAGTGGCTGCACCAGTTCACATTCCCACCAACAGTGTAAGAGGGTTCCCTTTTCTCCGCATCCCCTCCAACATTTGTTTTTTTTATTTTTTTTATTTTTTTTTATTTTTTATTGGTGTTCAATTTACTAACATACAGAATAACACCCAGTGCCCATCACCCATTCACTCCCACCCCCCGCCCTCCTCCCCTTCTACCACCCCTAGTTCGTTTCCCAGAGTTAGCAGTCTTTACGTTCTGTCTCCCTTTCTGATATTTCCCACACATTTCTTCTCCCTTCCCTTATTTTCCCTTTCACTATTATTTATATTCCCCAAATGAATGAGAACATATAATGTTTGTCCTTCTCCGACTGACTTACTTCACTCAGCATAATACCCTCCAGTTCCATCCACGTTGAAGCAAATGGTGGGTATTTGTCATTTCTAATAGCTGAGTAATATTCCATTGTATACATAAACCACATCTTCTTTATCCATTCATCTTTCGTTGGACACCGAGGCTCCTTCCACAGTTTGGCTATCGTGGCCATTGCTGCTAGAAACATCGGGGTGCAGGTGTCCCGGCGTTTCATTGCATTTGTATCTTTGGGGTAAATCCCCAACAGTGCAATTGCTGGGTCGTAGGGCAGGTATATTTTTAACTGTTTGAGGAACCTCCACACAGTTTTCCAGAGTGGCTGCAACAGTTCACATTCCCACCAACAGTGTAAGAGGGTTCCCTTTTCTCCGCATCCTCTCCAACATTTGTTGTTTCCTGCCTTGTTAATTTTCCCCATTCTCACTGGTGTGAGGTGGTATCTCATTGTAGTTTTGATTTGTATTTCCCTGATGGCAAGTGATGCAGAGCATTTTCTCATATGCATGTTGGCCATGTCTATGTCTTCCTCTGTGAGATTTCTGTTCATGTCTTTTGCCCATTTCATGATTGGATTGTTTGTTTCTGTGGTGTTGAGTTTAATAAGTTCTTTATAGATCTTGGAAACTAGCCCTTTATCTGATATGTCATTTGCAACTATCTTCTCCCATTCTGTAGGTTGTCTTTGAGTTTTGTTGACTGTATCCTTTGCTGTGCAAAAGCTTCTTATCTTGATGAAGTCCCAATAGTTCATTTTTGCTTTTGTTTCTTTTGCCTTCGTGGATGTATCTTGCAAGAAGTTACTATGGCCGAGTTCAAAAAGGGTGTTGCCTGTGTTCTTCTCTAGGATTTTGATGGAATCTTGTCTCACATATAGATCTTTCATCCATTTTGAGTTTATCTTTGTGTATGGTGAAAGAGAGTGGTCTAGTTTCATTCTTCTGCATGTGGATGTCCAATTTTCCCAGCACCATTTATTGAAGAGACTGTCTTTCTTCCAATGGATAGTCTTTCCTCCTTTATCGAATATTAGTTGACCATAAAGTTCTGGGTCCACTTTTGGGTTCTCTATTCTGTTCCACTGATCTATGTGTCTTTTTTTGTGCCAGTACCACACTGTCTTGATGACCACAGCTTTGTAGTACAACCTAAAATCTGGCATTGTGATGCCCCCAGATATGGTTTTCTTTTTTAAAATTCCCCTGGCTATTCGGGGTCTTTTCTGATTCCACACAAATCTTAAAATAATTTGTTCTAACTCTCTGAAGAAAGTCCATGGTATTTTGATAGGGATTGCATTAAACGTGTATATTGCCCTGGGTAACATTGACATTTTCACAATATTAATTCTGCCAATCCATGAGCATGGAATATTTTTCCATCTCTTTGTGTCTTCCTCAATTTCTTTCAGAAGTGTTCTATAGTTTTGAGGGTATAGATCCTTTACATCTTTGGTTAGGCTTATTCCTAGGTATCTTATGCTTTTGGGTGCAATTGTAAATGGGATTGACTCCTTAATTTCTCTTTCTTCAGTCTCATTGTTAGTGTATAGAAATGCCACTGATTCTCTTTCTAAATGTCTTACTCACTCTGCTTCAGCCAGAGTGAAGGGTGAAGGAATAGCAAGGGTGAAGGGTCCTTGCTATTCCTGGCACATACCAGGTGTACTCCCACTTTTGGACTTTTTATTCTACTATTCCTTTTGACCAGAAGCATGACAGACTTGGATTTCCATACTTCCTCCAAGGACTTTGCTCATATGTTGCCCTTTCCACAAGGTCTTTCCTGGCAATCCCCACTTATAATTGCCACCCTCTGCCCCCCGTTGCCTCATATTCCTTCTTTTCATCCCCATTTGTTGTGGTTTTGTTTGTTTTCACATGCCAGTTTTTAATCATCTGATATATAATGTATAGTTTGTGTATTTGCTTTATTTACCTCATTCCTAATCCCCAGATACCATGTAGGTTCTATTAAGGCTATTTTGTTATTGTTGATGTTGTTAGGGGTGGTGGTTGGTTTGCTAATTTTGTTCACTCTTGTGTTTAAATTGACATGGTTCAGCTCTTGGAACCACAGAGGGTAAAGAAGAGAAGTAAAGGAAGGTTCCTGCTATTCCAGAAACTCTTAAGGGGAAATACAAGAATTTCACAGAGTTGAAGATCAAGTATCTGAGTAAGAAATTTGCCCAAAAGATGTTTTGAAGGGTAAGGAGGAAGCCTATGTATGAGAAAGCTAAGCATTACCACAAGGGATATAGGCAGATGTACAGAATTGAGATCATATTGCTAGGATGGCAAGAAAAGCTGGCAACTTGTATGTACCTGCAGAACCCAAATTGGTATTTTTCATCAGGATCAGAGGTATTGGTGGTGTGAGCCCAAAGGTGCAAGGATTGTGGAACCATATATGGCATGGGGGTATCCAAATCTGAAGTTGGTGAATGAATTAATCTACAGGCCTGGTTATAGCAAAATCAACAAGTGAGTTGCTCTGGTAGGTAACATATAGATTCCTCAATCTCTTGGTAAATATGGCATGATTTGCATGGAGGATCTGACTCATGAGATCTATACTGTTGGAAAATGTTTCAAAGAAGCAAATAACTTCTTATGGCCCTTCAAATTTTCTTCTCCATGAGAGGGAATGAAAAAAAGATCACCCACTTTATAGAAGGTGGAGATGTTGGCAACAGGGAAGACCAGATCAATAAGCTTATTAAAAGGACGAACAAAGGTATCTACCATGATTATTTTTGTAATCTAGTCATTTAATAAATTGACTACTTTGAATCAGAAAAAAACTTAGAAATCAACATAATTCATAGCAAGTGTTCAACAAATGTTTAATGAAGGGAAAATGAACAATGAGTTTACACATAAGTAAAGCAATGATAGTAAGTTAAGGTTAGTATGTAGTGCTCTGGGATGAGTTAAAGAGTAAACACTTCCAAGGTGAGGAAGTGGTCAAGGAGTAGCTTTATAAATGAGAGGAAGGGTATGTTTTTTCAGAAGCAAAATCCTGAACACCATGTCTTATTTGGGGTCTGTAAATAGTGTATCTTGATTGGGAATCTAGAATGTGTAGTGAAACATTTAGAAAGAATTTGTAGCTTATGAATTCTAGTGAAGTATGAGTCAGTTCAAGGAAGGTCTTAAATATTAAAACTATCATGTCTAACTGTCATAATGTAGGCTAGGAAGAAATAGAGAATTTTAATCAGATGAATGAACATGAGAAGACCTGGAGGTGTTTCTTGCTGTATACTCTGATTTTGCTTTATTATAATGCTACATACTTTTTTTCTCTTTTCACAGCAATAAAAGCAGTTACACTTTCTTGACAAGAAGTTGCTTACTGATTTGTTAGAACAATGAATGTGTACTTGGTCAAATTAAAAACAGATTCTTCTATTACTTTCTCTTTGTTTAACCTTGGAGTTCTTTCGAATAGAAGTAGCATAGCTTTGTTTCGTCTTTACCCAGTGCCTTAATTCTAAAATAATCATGTGTATGAGAATCTCTTCTCAAATTATGCCTTGTGCTGACAGGATGGTTATTCATAAAAACTGGATGATAATTTCAGGAGACACTTTTAAAATATTTTAATTGTAATTTTAACGAATGAACTGATTTTTGCCATATTGAGAAAGAAGTGTGTGTGTGCGCACGCGCACGTGTGCACGTGTGTGTTTTTTTGTTGGTCATAGGCAAAGACCATTCCAGTGGTTTTCACTGAAAATTAGTCTCCTCTTCATCATTTTGCAGATGAAACACCTTCAAACTCCTTTAAATATTCAATCAAAGTTACTGAGACTTGAAGCAATAGTGCCTTAACCAAAATAAATCAACTAGCTCTTCCTTCGTGCTTCTTTAGATGTTGCTTGTCAGTATGATTTTAGCTCAGTGGTCTGATAATGTTGGAGTTTGTACTGGTAGCAAGGAAGGTGAATGTTGGGTTGGTTTTCATCTGTTTTCCTTCTAAGATACCTGTTCATTTTTACTCTGAATTTAATCCTTAACTGTATTTATGACATAAATCTTGACCTCTTTATTCTCCTTTAAAAACTCAGTGTTGGGCAGCCCAGGTGGCTCAGTGGTTTAGCACCGCCTTCGGCCCAGTGAGTGATCTGGGGGACCCAGGATCGAGTCCCACATCAGGCTCCCTGCATGGAGCCTGCTTCTCCCTCTGCCTGTGTCTCTGCCTCTCTCTCTTGCCTCTCTGTGTATTCTCATGAATAAATAAATAAAATCTTTAAAAAATAAAAATAAAAATAAAAACTCAGTGTTTAGTTTGGGATGTAGGAATGAGTAACTTAGAAAGTAGAGTGTTCATTGCTGAAACCTGATATAAAAGTTTTCCGGTAATTTTCTATCAGAAATGAACATTTTTAAATTACATGTTTAATGTATTTATGCCATCTTAAGTCATCCTGTGTTGTTCTACTACACAGAATAGCAATTTAAGATTATCTAGTTAATCTGACCAACACTGGGTCAAGGTGAAACTCTCTAAACATTAATCATATTAACCTGACCCTAATCTCAGTGGTGGATCTAGGGATTTATGAGAACAAACATTAAAAAAAAAGAATCCACCATTTTGTATGAGCAACCCTACCAAAATAAATATATTGAAATGAGGATCTTGATTCCATTTTTTAATTTCTGTTTTTCTTAATATTTTATGTATTTATTCATGAGAGACACAGAGAGGCAGAGACACAGGCAGAGGGAGAAGCAGGCTCCATGCAGGGAGCCCGAAGTGGGACTCAATCCCAGGAACCCGGGATCACAGCCTGAGCCAAATGCAGATGCTCAACCACTGAGCCAGGTGTCCTTTTATTTATTTATTTTTTTTTCAATTTCTTTTAACATTACATTCATGGGCAATGTGTAGTTCACAAAAGTCAAACACTAATCTTGGTAATCATACTTTGCGTGTGTTTTTTTTTTTTTTGTCTTAACAAATATAGCATTTTTAGGAGTTATTCAGAGACTTGGCTTCATGAAATCTGGCTATTTCCTAGTCTTAAATCTACTCTCCAGGGACAGGATAGCATCCTAATATTATTTTAAATGATAATATCCCAGAGTATTTGGAAAAAGAGCAGTGTCATCGTATTTGGTATCCCAAGGTAAATAGTTGGAAGTGAGGGGGCACCTGGGTGGCTCAGTGGTTGAGCCTTTGGCTCAGGTCATGGTCCCAGAGTCCTGGGGTCGAGTCCTACATTAGGTTCCCCACAGGAAGCCTGCTTCTTCCTCTGTCTTTGTCTCTGCCTTTCTCTGTGTGTGTCTCATAATAAATAAATAACATCTATAAAAAAAAAAAGAAACTTTAATTTAAAAAAAAAAAAAGGACACTTGAGTGGCTCAGTGGTTGAGCATCTATCTGCCTTTGGCTCAGGTTGTGATCCCAGGGAATTCTGGGATCAAGTCCCACATTGGATTCCCCCCAGGGAGCCTGCCTCTCCCTCTGCCTGTGTATCTCATGAATAAATAAATAAAATCTTAAAAAGAATATTTGAAAGTGAGGCATCTTCTTCGATGTATAGAGGATAATTTAATGGCCATTGTATTGGTCGATTACTTAATTATTTACAGATCACTTCATAATGGAACCTGCAGAAAACACAATTTGTTCTTTAAAACTTTGTGTGATGTACGATAACATTCTTCTCCTGTCATAGCTAACTAAACAATATCTAGAGGATTTGTACAAGTGTCTATGAAGTACTGGCTAAGTTCTTCAATCACAGGCTCCCTTGGAATCATGAACTCTTTCTAACAAATTTCTATCTTTAGCATTTTCCCTAGAAAAACAAAGAGTCTTTTTATGAATCACTTTTTCCTCATCTGATATTTGACATGAATATATTTTTGCATCTGTTTTTATAAAAATTTTGACAAATTTTGAGGGAAAAAATTAAGAAATATTTGCAGCTGAAGATTTAAGGCAATTTCTTAAAGTTACGTTTTGGGAGAAGATATAGCCTGGGTCACCTTTGCATCTGCATTATGGAGTGTAAGAAGGAAGCTGACATGATGGAGTAAGAAGCTTTTTTTTTTTTGGTATCAAAGAAATAGAGCTTCATGTACTCATTCTGACATTTTGTAGATGTTTTAATTCTAAGCAGTGTTCCATTGAATGAGTATATTACATTCATTTATTGCTGGGTATTTGGGCTGATGCCAGTGTTGCTGTTATTTGGGATTAAGCTGCTATGCTCTGAACATTTGTGAACAAGTCTTTGTGGGACATGCATTAAAAGTTATATGTTAAATTTCCACATTTCAGAGTAGAAAGGCTGTGGATTATAGTAGGAGTATGCTCAAGGTTTTGAGAAACTTCCAAATGGTTTTCTGAATCAGTTATATCATTTTGTATTTCTGTCTGAAGTCTTTGGAAGATCTAGTTGATCCACATTCTGCCAATATTTTCTCTCTTGTCAGTGTTTTCAATTGTAGCCTTTCTAATAATTGTGCATTGCTACTCCCAGGGGTCCTTATTTGCATTTACTTGATGGATAATCATGTTGCCTATCTTTCTATATGCTTTGAGGTATTCATATACATTTCTGTATGTGTGAGGGGCCTGGCCAAATCTTTTCTCGTTTTTATTGGATTATCTTCTTGTTAAGTTGTAAGAATTTTTTTGTATATTAGGATACAAGTTATATTTCAGTATTTGTACACGTAATATTGTTCCCCTTTTTTGTGGCTTGTTTTTCCATTTTGTAGCTGTGTCTTTCAAAGAGCAAATGAAGATTACTGCCAATAAACTCCATTTTTTCTTTTATTTACATTATTCTTTGTACTTTTTGTATCTTAAGAAATGTCACATAAGATAGCAAAGGTTTTTCCTCATATGTTTTCTTAGAAGTTTTAAAGTTTGAGCATTTATATTTAAGTATTATAATCTACTTAGAGTTATTCCTTATATATGATAAGTTGTAAGGATTAGTTATATTCTTTTTTCTCACACATGTATCCAATTGTTCCAGTGCCATTTGTTGAAAAGACTCATTTCTCTGATAGAGTTACCTTGGCAACTTTCTTAATTAACTGAATATATGTAGATCTATTTCTGGACCTGTTTTCTGTTCCATTGATCTCTATGCCTATCTTTTTGCCAGCACCACACTGTCTTCATTACTATATATTTATAGTAAGTTGTGAAATTAGGCAGTGCAAGCTTTATTTGTTAAAATTGCTTTAATGATTCTGTCACTTGTACTTCCAGATAATATTTAAAATCAGCTTGTCAATTTCCAAAAAAAATGGGATTGCTTGCATCTGTAGATCAGTTTGTAGACAACTGCCATCTTAACAATGTTAAGTCTTCCAACCATGAACTAGTGGCATATCTATCCACTTATTTTGATATTTTATAATGCAATCTTTTATAATTTCTGGTGAAGAGATCTTGCTCATGTTTTGTAAATTATATGCCTATATATTTTATAGGTTCTGATGCTACTATAAATGAAAATTTTAAAAAGTCATAATCCAGGAGGGTTTTTTTTTTTTTTTTGCTACTAGTATAGAAAAATTGAATTTACTTTAAAAAATAACTTTATATTCTGTGACTTTGCTAATTTCTAGGATTTGCTTTGTAGATTCTTTAGAATTTTGTATGTAAAAAGATCATGTCATCTATACAAAGAGATAGTTTTGCTTTTCTCCTTTTTGATACTTGTGCTTATTTCATTTCTCTTACCTTATTGAAGTGGTTAGAATATTTAGTCTAATGCTGAAAACAGTTGGCAAGACTAGACATCCTTACCTTTTCCCTGATTTTAGAAGGAAATCATGCATTTATTATTCTCATCTCTACTTTTTATGCTTATGATATTTATTCCATTAAGATTTAATATAACTATTGATATCATTGGCTTTAGATAACCATTTTATTATTTTCCATTTGTCTACTACGTTCCTTATTCCTGTTTCTCTTCTTGCACCTTTTAGCATTCCATTTTAACTCATGCATCTTTCTTTATTCCTCACTGCAATATTCCTTCAGTGGATGGCTCTAGGGATGAAGGTGCATGTGTGAATGTATTATCTCCCTTAACTTTTGATAGTAAATATTATTATTGAATCAACCCCTCTAAAGTATAGAAACATTGCAGTTCATCTAAGTCCATTTATCTACTCGTTACCTCTTTTATATTTTAGTTTTCATATATATTACATGTAAGTACATTATATAGCCCACCAGAACGATGCTATAAGCATAGCTTTAAACAATCATATGGATTATAAAGAAAATAAAATTTGAAAATAATCTTTAATATTGTCCTGTGTATCCACCATTTCTTGTTTACTGTTTCTTTCTAAAGTTTGAGTTTCCATCTAGTATCTTTTCCCTTCATTCTGAATAAGTCATTTAGCATTTATTGATATGAAGTTATACTGATGACAAATTCTTTAAATTTTCTCTTATCTAAATCTTTACTTCACCTTCATTCATGAGGGATATTTTCATTGGGTATAGAATTCTAGGTTGACAGTTTTTGTTTCTGTTTTTGTTTTTCACTTTAGCACCTTAAAATTGTTGCAATGTCTCCTTGCCTCCATGGTTTCTAACGTGAAATCCATGTCCATTCAAATAGTTATGCTCAGAAACATAAGGTATCATTTTATTAATTTATTTCCAAATTCTTTGGTTATCTTTGTTATTCACAAGTGTGGTTACAACGTAGATGCCTAAGCCAGGTTGCTTAAATGTATTCAGTTTGGGTTTCTCCAAAAAAGTGTTTAGCTATTAGTTCTTCACATAATTTTTAACTTCATTCTTTCTCTATGATTCTAAAGACCTATGTTAGAACTTCTGAAATTATCTCACGGACCACAGATACTCCATTCACTTTTTCCGAACATTTTTCTCTTTCAGATAAGATTTCATTGGTTTTCTTTTAAGATTTTATTTATTTATCTATGTGAGAGAGGCAGGAGTCTGGGAGAGGAGCAGAAGAAGACAGACAAGCAGACCCCACATTGAGTTCAGAGCCTGACTTGGGGCTCGAACCCAGGACTCTGAGATCATGACCCAAGGTCAAAATAAAAGTTGGATGCTTAACTGACTGAACCACTCAGGTGCCCCAGATAAGATTTCTTTTGATATATCTTTGTGTTCACTGACTTTTTCTTCTTAATTCTGCTACTGAGCATATCCACTAAATTTTTGGAAAATTTTAGATATTGTATTTTTTAGATAGGCAGTTTTTCACTTACATTATTTTTTTATATTTTCATCTTATATTTACTAATTATCATTCGTTGTATGTGTTTATTTTCCTTCACCTCATTGAGCATACTTTTAATAGGTGGTTTAAAGTTCTTGTAATTTCATCATATAATTCATCCTTCAACAATAGCCAAATTTTGGAAGAAGCCCAAATGTCTATAAAACAAGGAATGAATAAGGAAAATGTGAGTTGTATACAAACATACTCACACACACAATGGAATATTACTCAGCCATCAAAAAGAATGAAATTGGGCAGCCCAGGTGGCTCAGCAGTTTAGCACCACCTTCAGCCCAGGGCATGATCCTGGAGTCCTGGGATTGAGTCCCACGTCGGGCTCCCTGCATGGAGCCTGCTTATCCCTCTGCCTGTGTCGCTGCCTCTCTTTCTCTCTGTGTCTCTCATGAATAAATAAATAAAAACTTAAAAAAAAATGAAATCTTGTCATTTGCAATAATGTGGATGGAGCTAAAGAGTATTATACTAAGAGAGTATTATACTAAGTCAGAGAAAGACAAATACCATGTGATTTCATTCATATTCAGAATTTAAGAAATAATATAGGGAAGGAGGAAAGAGGAAAACCAGGAAGAAGACCTTTAACTTGAGAGAATGAACTGATGGTCACCAGAAGGGAAGTGAGCAGGGGTGGTGGATGAAAGGAGGGCACTTCTTGTGATGAGCACCAGATATTGTATGGAAGTGTTGAATCACTAAGTCCAACACCTGAAACTAATGTTATACTGTATGTCAACTAACTGGAATTCAAATAAAAACTTGGAAGAAAAAAAAATACATAATTCACCTTGAAGTTGGCATCTGTGATTGCCTCTTCCTTGAAAATGGACTACGTTTTCCAGACTTCTTGTATTTAAAGTGATTTTTAATTTAATCTCATATATTAGTAATGTTATGCAGTGGAGACCCTAGATTCTCCTATGTTCTTTCAAATAAGGTTGATTTTCTTTTTTAAGAAGACATTTAACTTCAGGGCGCCTGGATGGCTCAGTCAGTTAAGTGTCTGCCTTTGGCTCAGGTCATGATTTCAGGGTCTTGGGATCAGGTCCTCTATTGGGCTCCCTGCTCAGGGGGGAGCCTGCTTCTCCCTCTCCCTCTGCCACTCCCCCTGATTGTGCTTTCTCTGTCTCTGTTTCTCTCTCTCTGTCAAATAAATAAATAAAATCTTTAATAAAAGTAAAAAGGGAACATTTAACTTCATTGAACTCAACCTGCAAATTCTGTCTTACCTCCTGTGGGTGTCAGCTCTGATCCCAGATAAGACTACTTGGAGTCAGCTCCACATCTATGGCAGAGACTGCAGCAGAATTCACATACAGAATTTGGGCTTTTCCTTTGCTTGCTCTCTCCTTCCAGTGTACCTCTATACCGTCTCCTGGCCCTGATTATCCCCAACTTCTCTGTTTCATCCATTCAGAAAGATGGCGAATTTTTCTTCTGGGCTTAACCAACTGGTAATACCATTGTGACTGTAGCTGCTCTTGAGAAAAATATGCAAGAACATTACAGTGACACCATGCAGACCTGATTTCTTCTTCTAAGATTTGAACTCTCTTGCAAAGTTTAATGACCTTGGATCAGAATCTCAGGCCTACCTACCAACTATCAGGGTCTACCAATTATCATTGGTCTTTAAAAAAAAAAAAAAAAAAACTGTTTTCAGGGTACTGATATTACTAATATCATTATTATTTTATACAAAGGTATTTATTATAAAATTAATTCTTCAAACAATCATGCATTGTTTTTTAATTTTTGTTTTAAAGTGAGCTCCACAACTAACATGGGGCTTGAACTCCAACTCTGAGATAAAAAGTCCCATGCTTTACCCCCTGAGCCAGCCAAGTACCCCTTAAAAATATTTCTAAAGGCACTAGTGTCTCACTCTGGAAGTTTTGAGTCCTTTGAATGTGATATTTAAATGTGGCTCAATTTTTGTTATAAAGCACTTTCTGGTGCTAATTACTTGGTAGAGATGAGTGTTATGGTAAATGAGGTGTTTATCTAGCACAACAGCCTTCTAATATTAATTGATGAACAACTAATCTTGTTAGATATATTTTATAAATAGCTTTATGATGAAGAAAATAAAAAATATGGTTTCCTAATTTTTTCCCAATAGTTTCCTATCAGACTTTTTTTTCACTTGAAGTTATATTTAGCAAAATTAAAAAAAAACAATAAAATTTTACTTATCTACTAGATAGACATTCAGAAATAGTAACCATTTAGAATATAGTTAAAACTCCTAATCCTAAAAGAACTTTAAGAATAAGGTAAGAGCGTGGGCACCTGGGTGTCTCAGTTGATTAAGCATCTGTCTTCAGCTCAGGTCATGATTCCAGGGTCCTGAGAGTGAGCCTCACATCAGGCTCCATGCAGGGAGCCTGTTTCTCTGTCACCTGCTCTCTCTGCTTGTGCTCTTTCCCTATCTCTCTCTGTCAAATAAATAAAATCTTAAAAAGAAAAAAAGGAGAGAGAAATAGGTAACAATTAGGAAAATCTCTAGCTTTATCTAGTGGAGAAATCACTACTATTTTCTCTGCTTTTCTCTATTCAGATTAAAGCAAAGCATGACATCAAAGAAACTTTTAAAAAGAAAAGTATAGGAAAATATAAATTTATATAAAACAATAAAGCTGGTAAAGCACATCAGCTTAACATCCTGGAGGAAATCAACAACATAATATTATGCATTGATTCAAAAAGCATTTTTAAAATTTTATGCTTATAAAAAAGAGTATAGAGATTTAACACTAAAAGAACATAAGTAACACCAAGATTTGAAGGCAAAAAAAATTGTCATGACTTGCAGTTTATATGATTTTCCACATCAGATCTCCAAAAGGATAAGATTTGAAATCCCCTACAGCTTATAAAAGAGGTCAGAAATAATGTGAACAACATATAAAAATCAGTGCTCCTGTGCCCAGAAGTCACCAATGAAGTATATAACTTTAAAATATCCTCATTAATAATAGTATCAAAACTCAAATTTTAGAGAAAGATAATAATAAGCATATGCAAGATCAGTGTGATCAAAGGAAGAAAATATTTTGAGATACATAAAGGTCCTGAATATATGAGGAAATAAATAATCCTTAAGATTCTGAAAGTCAGTGTCAAGATATCAGTTCTCTCCAAATTAATACATACATTCAAGACTATCCCACTGAAAATTTTACCAAGAATTTTATGGAATGTTATAAATCGGTTCTATAATACATGTGAAAGAGTAAAAAGCAAAGAACTACCCAGGATAATTTTGAAGGTGAAATAATACAGACTTGCTCACTCAGATGTCATCTGTTTATTTAACTACAGTTAAAGATGTGGGCTTGGTAAAAATATTTTTCAATGCACAGGATTAGAGTGTTCATAAACAACAAACATACCCATGTGGGAATTTGATATGTAGCAGAAGTAGTGATGGAAACCGTGAACAAAATAGGTATTGGTACCACAATCTATTTGTAAAAGTTGGCTGTCTGTAAGGGAAAAGTTCAAATTGGGTGCTTGTTTCCAACTGTAAACCAAAAGAACACTTGAGACCAAAAAAAAAAAAAAAAAAAGGGAACATACACATACATTTATTTTTGGGGAGAAAACTTGATGAAATAACTTTATCATCTCAGAGTAGAATATGATTCCTTAAATAGAACATTGAACATTGAAAGCACAAATTCTAAGGTTGAAGATGAGTATGTTTGACTACATTAAAAAGTAAAACCACTGTTTCATCCTATGTTTTCAATAAGAAGGTATAATGGAGGGCAGCCCAGGTGGATCAGCGTTTTAGTGCCACCTTCAGCCCAGGGCATGATCCTCGAGACCCAGGATCGAGTCCCACGTCTGGGTCCCTGAATGGAGTCTGCTCCTCCCTCTGCCTGTGTCTCTGCCTCTCTCTCTGTCCTCTCTGTGTTTCTCATGAATAAATAAAATCTTTTAAAAAAAGTATAATGGGTAAATTACTGAACATTCATTTGAATGGAGTGTTCAAAATGAATAAACTTTTTTGAAAAAGATTTAATTATTTATTTGAGAGAGAAAGAGCATGGGTAGGGAGGAGAGGCAGAGGAAGAAGGAGAAGCAGACTCCCTGCTGAGCAGGGAGCCTGCTGCCAGGATAGATCCCAGAACCCTGAAATCATGACCTGAGCCTAAGGCAGATGCTTAACCAACTGAGCCACCCAGGAGTCCCTAAAGTGAATATACTTGATTTAAATTTACACCATCAACAAATCTGTGGAACATATTATTGAATAAAAAAAAATAGAATGATGGGAAGATTTTGATGCTATTTATGTTTTTTTTCTAAAATAAACCTTAGATATCCTCAGATGGCAAGGATTCACATCCATTTTCAGACATGGTGGCCTCTGGGAATGGGAGGAATAGGTTGCAGGTAGTTGGTGAAAGTTGACAATGGGAAAAAAAAAAAAAAAAAAGTTGACAATGGGAACAAATGATCTGAAAGATTCTATTTTTAAAAAAGACTAATACATACATTGGAAAGAAAACTGACAACACATCGACAATTCTTAATGCATGCAGGTGCATGGGCATTTGTTAAATTAGTCTATAATTTTTTTCATTCTTGGAATATTTAGTGATATGACATGAAAATATTACCCTGGCAATAGAGAAGGAAAGAATGGAATGGTACCAAAATAATGGCACCAAAATACTCCTGATATCAGAACCTGAAATTAATATAAAAAGGAAACAACACCGATAAAAAATAAATTTATAAAAAAATAAAAAATAAAATAAAAAAATAAAAAGGAAACAATAGGACATGGATATCTATACAAAACATCATCAGTTAGCAAATAAAGTACAAAAGTACATTAAAAGACCATTAGAGTCCAGTGAAGGGGAGGGGAGGTTTCTTCCAGAAATACAAATTCACTTCAGTATTAGGAAATTATAAATACAATATACCATGTTGAGGTTCTAAAATGAGAAGTAAAAAACCCTCATTTCAGAAAATAGTGAAAGAACACTTAATCATTCACCCTCCTCCATTCCTGATTTTAAAAATAATAAGAATGAAATTTTGTTAAAATTGATGTTAGTGTTCTTATTTAAAAAGATTTTCCTTTTTCAAATATTTTCATAAAGGTTCATAAATATTTTTTAAATATTAAGAATTATGAATGCTGTATATAAACTTCCTAGTGTTGTAAGGTTTATTTGCACATTCTTAACATGAAATAATTTATATAGCTCAAACTAACACTTAATGTCATGCTTAATTGTAAAAAAGTGTTTTTGTACAATTCAGGAGTTAGACAATATCCTTCTCAACAGTTTTATTTAAAATTGTTCAATTAGTAGTAATGAAACTAAGTATGCATGTTAGAAAGTAAATCATAGATATTAGACAAGGAAAAACAGTTGTAGTTCTTTATTTATAGATTGTGTGACTATATTCTTAGAAACCCCCCAAGAGTGAAATGAAAGGCTATTTGAAACAGTAAAAAAAATCAGTAAAGTTACTAATTAAAAATAATATGTACAAATTATTAGCTTTTATTAATTATCTCCTTAAAATATATAATGGGAGAAATGATTAAATTTAAAATAGCAAAAATAAGCAGGAATAATATATAATATCTACAAAAATAGAACTTTAACAAGGCATAAAATGTTTTTAGTAATAGGTAAACAAGGAAAAGGAAGTTTCAGTATTTAAGATGCAATAATTTGCCTCTTCTGAGTTGAGGTAAGAGTGACTTTTTCAAGCACTTACGTGCCAACAGCTGATAATCACAAATTATCTTATTTCATCTTCTGGATCACTTGTGATTTAGAAAAGAAAGTGAGGCTCAAGTTTTGAAATAATTTTCCCATGATTTCACTCGTGCTTCATGTTGTAATTATTGTGGGTTGTTTTCTTATTTGTCCTAATTTGCTTGTTGCTTGGAGGCAGAGCCGTGTCTTCTTTGCATTCATGTCTCCCATGACCACTGTCACATAGATACTGGGCTTCAAACCCAAGCTCTGGCTTGTCATTCTCTAGGACAGGGTCACAAATCCAAAGGCCGATGGCAATTCAGCAGCAGGCAAAGCACAGACCTGCTTGAATGTAGGAAGTTCTAGCCCATCATTTCCTGGTGATGAAAAATTTGAAAATTTTAAGATTTAGATTTTTTTTTTAAGATTTAGATTTTTAAACATTTTCAGCCTATTTATTTATTTATGCTTTTATTTATTTATTCATGAGAGACACAAAGAGAAAGAGGCAGAGACATAGGCAGAGGGAGAAGCAGGCTCCATGCAGCAGGGAGCCCGATCCAGGACTCGATCCCAGGACCCCAGGATCACGCCCTGAGCTGAAGGCAGATGTTCATCCACTGAGCCACCCAGGTTTCCTCACTGGCAGCCAATTTAAAAAGTAATTACTCTCCACAGTTCCAGTAAACCTTACTGTTGGCAAAATTTGGTCTGTGGCTTGACTCTAAGACTTTGGATTAATAATACTACCTGACTAAATTCTGGTTAATCTTGGAGCAAAAAACTGAATACAGTTGATGGGATAATGGGATTTCCAGGTATGAAGCTACTGTGTTGTCTATTTCAGAGTGTGACTGGCCTATTCATTTCTAGATCTCCTTCATTCTATAATTGTTCCTAAAAGCTACTGTAAATAGAAGGTCCTGGGCTTAATTTCCTTAAGTCAAGGCAAAGGCTTTTAAGATTACTCCCATTCTGATTTTTCAAATAATCATTTTTGTCTTGTCTTTCCATCAGGTATTTGTAGTCACTGTCTGGAATTTTGAACTGTACATGATCCCCCTGGCATTGTTGCTACTCTTCATCTACAACTTCATCACACCCACAAAAGGGAAGGTTGGCAGCATCCAGGACAGCCAGGTGAGCAAAGATTCCAGTAATTGTGACTATTGATTAGAGAAACAGGTGGATAACAACAACAAACTACTACCACATCATGACCCAGCTCAACTAGGTGTGAGACTGGAGGAGCAACATTGCACATACATTTATGTTACAATGGGGGTCTTTTATTGGGTATAACCTGGAGTCCTTCTATGTTATGTTCCTGAGTTCTGGCCTACATTCTTAGCATGAGTAGAGCCCTCTGGTGTTTGGTCATCTTTACCATTCCAGCAGTATATTTTAATATGTGCCCATCTGGTTATCTGTAAGGTTCCTATGAATGGCATTCTCAACCACAAAAAAGCCTTTGGCATCTCCTTGAGCCCTTTCAGGGCACAGAAAGCATCGGAGAGGCTACCATAGCCTCCAGACAGCCTTTGCAGTGTTCACCTCTGGCCTGAAGCCTTCAGAGGCTTGCCAACTCCCAGGGAGATCAGAGAGTGGGCAGGCATGGGCACCTCAACTTTTGGGCTCCCAGGTCCTGAAAACCTAAAGCTTCCCATGGTACTGAAGGAAGTACCAAGAAGACATCTTCTAACATCTATTTATCATACTTCTTCTCTGACCCAGCATCCTATCTTTCATTTATCCCACCCAGAGGATCTTTTCCTGCTCTAGGTGAGCAGGAACTTGTATTCCTAGACTTGCTTTATGGCATTATCTTGGCATTCCAGATTTAAGAAACAAATTTTTAAAACAGAAATCTAAAATTTTGAGACTTGATAATAGACCTCCACATTGTTTTTTCAAGACTCAAGAGCTGACCATCTTCACCCATTTTTCTATACAGTGCTATTATTTTTAAGTGAAAAATATATATGAAATAATGGATATTAAAGGGATGATCTGATTTCTTTTGGGGTAAAAGGGAAGTAGAGAAAATGAGTTTTTGGCAGGGAGTGAAAACCTCAAACAAATTCAAACTTCTATTCTGTTTGATATTTGATTGTTTAATGCGGTAGGCATGGGCATATATCACTAATGCCTTAAAGACCTAAAGATGCTAGAATCAACTTTAAATAATTTTAAAGTACAGGATTGTATAGGGACTAAGTTTCACATAGATATGAATAGTGGGAAATTTTCACAACAAAACATCTTTAGGAAGAAATACTGTTAACTAATGTTTTACCTTTTTATGGTCAGATTTTGTTTTTCAGCTATATACATGATCTGTATGTTTATAGCATATATATGTGCATATGTGCAGATATATATACATACATACATATATATGTATGCTTAGTGTGCTTAGGTAAGCTCACGAATGGGATGTTAATATGCATATACATATTTATGCATACATAAGAACACTTAAGTGCATGTGCTTATAAATGTGTGTATAAAATCTTTTAAATTTACAGAACATTTTCAAATTTATTACTTATTTTAATATTGATAGCACCACCATGAAGGAGACAAGAATTACTATTTTTATTTTATGCTTGATGAAAGTAAGGTCCAGAAGGGCAAAGTGATTTGCCCAAGGTCATATAGTATAAAGTCCTTGAACAGTGTCCCAAGCTGAAGACTTTGCCCCAAGCTGGACTTCTAACTCCAATGTTTTTCCTCCCATCACATGTTTCTATTACATGTGTTTTTACCCAATTGCTTTCATGAAACATGTGTGCTGCCAACAGTGAATAGGTGAGTTCTCCAACATCAGTGGAGTGTCACAGAAAGTACTAACTGAAACTCATGGAATTCTGGGAGGTAATGGAGTACCAGTCCTGGAGAAATTGCTTGGTAACTGCTCAGTGATTTTATGGAGTATAGTAGAGTACTCTCTGGATACTTCAGAATTACTCTTTTTTTTTTTTTTTTTTTTTTTAAGAACATGCTATTGACAATTATGCTTACTACTGGCACAATGGCATCTTAACAGATGCCTGACCTTTGCAAGGTGGTTGAGCAGAAAGGTAAGCATTCAGGCTGTAAACAGACTCTGGTGTTCTAGTACCTAGCATGCTGTCTGAGCTAGTGAACCCCCTGTGTACCAACATGTGTTGGCTTTAAAATATTGCAGCAATATGATTAAAAGTTACCTGGTAAACATTCAAGATTTCTAAACCCATCCAAAAAATCCTATTCACAGCACCTGGTGTTTTGGCACCCCCAAACTAAAGCCAGGTGCCTGTTAGTGGCCATCAGAGCCTGAGGGTGCTTCACCTGCCCTCACCCAAATCCCCAAATCCCAGGGAAAACAATAATAACTCACAGAAACCTGTAACTTATTCTTGAGATTGATTATATTCAGACTAATGCATTTCCTACTGTCTAATGTTGCAGTAATGGCCCCAGAGGAAAAGAGCAGTCATTATAACAATGAGCCTAGCACAAACCGAGTATGGTGTTCTCAGCCTTAACATAGCAGTTGGCTCATTTGTCAGAATAAGAACAAACTGTTTACAGAAAGTACAGCCCAGCAATGCATTTTTAAAGCTGGATGCCTTCAAAGGGCACTCGCCTAATAGCTTTATTTATAGTTAAGTTTTATGTAGATTATACATATTGTTCATGGTCTTACCACAGTGTCCCTGAACTTTAAAAGCATTATTTTTTAAGAGGCTATCATGTACTTTAAAAACACTAGTATTGCCGTTATGTAGGAAAACGCAAAAAGTGTGTATGGATTTGATATGCATTTTGTCATTGCAGTGGATGTTATATTAACCAGTTGTGGTTTTTTTCCTTGCAGGAGAGCACAGACATAGAGGAAGAGGAGGTTGAAGATGACAAGGTAAGTGTGCTTAGGCAAGCTCATGAATGGGGATGTTGTTAATATTGTCAGAAGAGAGCATTTTTCTCGTTGAGTCAAACCATATATATATATTTTAGTACTATGGAGTGTCTGGTATAGTCACATTTTTGTATTTTATAAAAGATATCACTTTGTAGAAATCTTATTAAGGGAGGATTAAAAAGGGTAAAAGATAAGGAATTACTGGAATATGATAAAAAGTGTACCTACAGGAGGCCTGTCATTTGATGCGAGTGAAGATCGCAAAAGCCTGCCCCTTTGGTGTAGAAAAGGTAGATAAGAGGTAGTCTAGGAAGTCAAAAGTAAATCAGGTAAAATTGCTGTTCCTTTAGGTTCCCGTCTGCACTCTGTGGGGTGGTCACCCACTTCAGAGCCTGTCAGTTTCCCAGCTGTTGCTGGCAATGGTTTCAGCTATATGTCTGCGTACATCTGTCCTTTTTCTTCTCCTGGGAGAATCTCTTCAAATCTGCTGCTTTTGTTGTCATTACGCTTTCAGACAAACCTTCTGGAATAAAATGAAACAAGTGAAAATGCCAAATGAGATGCTACCGGCTTAATGGACTTCCAGCCCCATAGAATCTGCCGGTGTATGGGGTTTGTGATGGCCATGCCTGGGAGGCTTGCAGGACTGGGGGGAAGGGCAAAACAGGGAATCATAAGAGTTAAGTATCCAATATAAAATACCCAGAAAATAGCCATGAATTAAAAAACACTGGCTCCATGACACAAACAGCCTTAAAATTAATTGGGTGAGCCAGATGGTTTTGGCCATTTGAAGCAAATTGGGTGAATTACAAAGTGAATCTTATTTGTTGTGCTAAAATGATCATTAATAGCAAAACAATAAAATAAAATATATTTTTTAAACAAAATTGACTCGTTTCAGAATAAGGTCGCACAGATGCAACTTTCTTCTGGATGAATCAATGTGAGTTGCTTCTGACTAACATTTAACTCCTTGAGCAGGAAAGATAAGCATAGCTAAGCTAACATGCATGATGATGGGATGTTTTACCAAAAGAAGCACAAGTATTAATGGAATTATTTTAAACCTTTTATGAGGCAAAATTCTAAATTTTATTTACCAAGGCTTGGAAGTGAGGGAGGTTTTCTTCTGTTTGGCTATGTCTGGTAAAACAAGCCCTCTGTAGAAGAGGGTGTCATCTGCCCTTCAGAGATCATTGTGACTGTGTGTCTTTGGCCCATCTGATAAAGGAGAGCATCCAACAAAAAGGAAATGAATGAACAAGTGGTATGTACTGGCAAGCAACAAATTCAGGCCATGGATCAGTGGTTGTCACAAGCCAACTTTCTAGTGGGGTGCCTCAAGGATTGTCTGGGGGGGTTGGGAGTCTGGAAGTAGAGCCAATTGGGCTATGTTTCAAGCCTTACTGGGCAAGGTTGACTGAGTTGGAACCATACCATTACATGGAGGAGCCTTGGAGCTCTTGTGTTTATGCAAGCATGGCCCTCCCTAAGGGTAGGTGTACCAAACCTGCTACACACAGGGCATTGGCATTAGGACATTCCCCATTTCCCTCAGGGCAATTCCGTTCTTGAAATACTTTGATTGTAGTATTTTCATAGAGCCTTTAACGGCCACAGCATGGCCGTATTTGTTTGCTTCCTCAATTTTATATGTCTATGAAATCATCCAAAGGAATAAATCTAAAATGAAATTTTGACTTTTATTTATATGTCTTTCTGCCTAACACAACCCATCTGCTGTTAGAGACTGGTGAACTTTGCAGTCCTTATCCATATCTTTTCAATCTCACATCTCCAGGAGATTTGTAAAGTATAGAGGGATTTTCAAGTTTAAGACTTCTGGAGCCCACATCATCCACATATATATTACAAGCCCATCATTTCTTCTCCACATAGAGCAGATGCCATGACTGAGATGCACTTGCCATAGACCAGCACATCCGGGCACTGGACCCTCCATAGTGTGCTCTATTGAAGAGCTTACCCACAGAACCTTTCTGGCTTCTGTTGCATGTTAGACATGACAGACCATGCCTCTGGGAACTGTAACACACCCAGTGAGTAATGAGCTGTTTACAAATGATAAACACACAGCCACTTCCTTCCAAACCAGAAGAAGAGAGGAAACTCCTTTCTATCCAAACTATCCATCTTGAAAGTGACATTCCTTAATTGCCAGCACCCCTTCCCACCAAATACAATCCCAGGCAACTGCAGAAGATGAAAGCATTTCGGGGCCCCACGGCACAGCTTCCTCGGGAGATGGACGTGTTCTGTATTCTGCCTGTCTCTGATGCACAGACCAGGACTCGGTCTGTGGTCTGTCATACTTTTATTGTCCTGAAGGGCGGTTGTTGTAAAATGACATCATTGTGGCCTCTTGTTCCTTCTCATTGTCCAAAGTCCATGGTGGTGACCTGTATGAAAAGGCAAATTGGAGTGCACAATTTTGTGTGTGTGTGTACTTTCAGATATAACATAGAATCTTCAGGTAACTACTATTTTGGCTTTTATGAAACTAACTGTACAAACCAAACTTTGAAGAGAGAGGAAATCTCTTTTTCTTATTCTTGATGGCCCACGCAAGAAATTGCTTGTTACAAGCGTAGTTTGCTGGGGAGCCCTGAATAAACAGATAATGGCCAAGTTCAGTCAACAGCAATCAGCTGACATTTCCTATTTGTATTAGATTCCAAATGTGGAATTCTTCTATATGGACCTTATTTGTACGGATGGATTACAATGAAAATTGCATTAATTTTCTGCACAGTAAAGGTCAGTAATTGAAGCATGAACCAAGAAACTATTGTGTAAAATGCTGTATCCCGTGCTTAGGAAAGGTCACGCAAAGCAATAATATCTTGTTTTCATTGCAGAAGGTATAAATACTTGCATTAGAGTTTCTTTTTCCAGCCCAACAAGTGCTTACATAGAATATTTCAGTATTTACTATTAACATCAGCAAGCAGAAATCATAAGGGCACATATTAAAAAAAAGATCCTGTCTAATGCTATAATATAAAGAAACTGCTCTGTAAGGCCTGCATTGTGAATTGGTGTGTCTTTAACTCAGCTGTCAGAAATAGGACTTGAATGATCTGTTCTAGGATGATCAATGAGTGCACAATTGTCTTACAGTGTTTGGGGGGAAAATTGCCCTTCTCTATCAGTTGTGGGTGAAAAACAGATATGGATGTTTTTCTTTGAGAAAATAAACATCTAATGCATTTTTGTGAATTAATTGTGGAGCATTTTATAATGAAAGGGTACAAATGAATATTATATCTCTGTGTTCTTTTCACAAATTAGGATGTCATCATTAAAAGTTAGTACATTTTAAACCAACAATTTCAGTTTAACATAGTTTCCATTCTCCAAATGGATTGTCCCCTGATCCCAGGCAGAACCTTCTTAGGGAAAGAGGCATGTGGCATATGTATTTAGAAGGAGTTTTTGCTGTAATATAATCTGCAGAGTCCTTTGAATGTACTAGACCCATGATGCGGCCCATGATGCCTCATTCCCTGTGTCTTCTTATTCCAGAGAGAGAAGATGATCTATAGTGTCCCAACCAGGGGAGACCTTCATGTTTGGAGGAAGTTTTCTTACAGTCTCATAGTGACAGTAGTTTGGTTTATGATTCCTTTGCACCATCTTAAGAATGCTCTCAAACACAGCAAATTGGTTTGATTAGTGATTTTTTAACCTATTAATGGAGCAGTGGTACTTTAAAATGATAAAGTGTGGTATTTTTAAGAAAATACAAAGTTGGACAATATCTTTGAAAGGTTAGCAATAGTTGAATATACATACACAGGGCATAGGCAATCTATATACAGGGCATATTTTAGAGGACATGTTTAAGGATAATTTTCAGAGAGAGAAAGTAAATGGTTGCTCTGATTTAACTCCTTTTAATTTGATTTAATGTTATTTTTAGTGATGAAGTGATTTAATTGCTATAATTTCTACCATGCCATCTTACTTTCAAGACTTTAATATTAAAATGGATTCTAGCCAACTCTTAATCATCAGTTTATGCATGTTTTGAATGAGAAGGGATTGGCTTCTCTATTTCATGCAGTCTTTTCTCTGACACATTGACTTGCTTAAATTTTTCTTTTAAATACAAACCCCCATTCTTAAAAAAAAAATGTATTGGCTTCATTATCTTTTAAAGTCATCCAGAAATGTCATTAACCTGACCCTTTGAACCATTATTCATCCCACTAGTATCAGGCTCACTAATATTCCTAATACTTGTGTATTTTCTTTTTTATTTCTATGGTAAGGATTATACTTACTGTGTTATTCCCAAATATTGTGAAATATTATATACCAGGCTATAAATTAGATGGATTATCTATCCTTCTATTAGTTTATGTACAGTCTAACAGGCAGAGGCTCTGGTTTTATGGACTATACTGTGTCTAGATATTTCTCATTGCCTAAAATGTTTATATCATGCTAATGTAGAATACTTTGGATATTGTATTTCTATTATCCACAGGTCATTGTTTTTCTGAGGATAGTAGCTGTTCTTCTTACCTTCTGTAATGAAATCCTCTCTGTTCCCTTGTGGTTTGCCCTAAATCCGGATTACCCAGTGAGTTTGCAATGTAATTGATAGGTAAAGACCCTTCTCTTTTCTCAAGGGAAAAGTAATAATTTAAAATAAGTAATAAAGGAAGCAAAGATAATAATATAAAACAAGATTGCTTTGAGTATTAGCTAAATAATTCCATTTATAAAATAATTAATATTGGTGGAGGGTTTATTATTTGAAGACTATTTCTGTATACTTTAGCTCATCCAGTATTCAAGATAACCATTAAATTTGATATTATTTTCCCCATCTACAAATTAAGGGAAACTAACTAGATAGGATAGTAGCAAAACTCAAATCCAGTTCTAACCTAAATCAGATTTATTTTTCACCATGCCACCCTGTCCTGGAAACGTGCCATTAATTTATCAGTTCATTTTTCTGCATTGTATATTTGTGGAACATTTTATAATGAAAGGGACTGTTTTCTCCATCTCCAAGCCTCTGTAGGTAAAAAGATTAAAACTGTAAACATGATCCTCTAAGTAAATAATCAGAGTATAGCATAGTTGCTACTTTCATTAAAGTCTGTACACTAGGTTGGGCAGAGAAGAGGAAGTGTGTGTGTGAATCAGGAATGCTGACAGAGGTGATGTTGCTGCTGAATCTTAAGGTAATAAGAATTACTTGTTGCACTGCTTGACTGCACTAATGTTCTATCTCCTGCCCTTCTCACTCCCTACCTCAAAGAAAACTACAAGACACACATAGAAACGTCAGCAACTGCAGCTCATTGTGTGTTTAGCCACAGTAGTTACAGAGAACTACCTCCATATTTATAGAAAACCACTAACCCTGTTTGCTCTGGGGTGGCATGCATGCATCTGTCAATTGGCCTAGAGAAACCAATCTTCCTAGGGCTAAATACCAAATAATTATTTTAGACAGTTTCCAATTTTTCATTTGTGTTTTATCAACATCATCTTCTTGATGTTGTTCGTTCTTTTACTTTTTTCAGCCCTTCTACATAATACCAGATGAGATTCTTGTTGCAAGCCAAAAAGAAAGACAAACATGTTGGTAAATACCAGTAACTGTGGAAATGCTTTCTGTAATGAATAGAGTTTAAAAACCACTTAGAAATGATATTGATTTAAAATCTGATCTGTTTTATATTCATTTCCATAAGCAAAAGTATACTTGAGAAAGAAGTAGTCTCCCGAGAAAATACAGAATTTTACCCCTATTGAAAGAGCATACACCATAGAGTAGACGCTGTGTGTGTGTATACACACGAGTGTGCACATGCACATGTGCCAGCGTGCTTGCACACAGACCCACCCCATATCTCATGGGAAGAAGTCCTAAAGGAGGTTCCCAGTACAGGCATCCAGGCTTCACAAGGAACACTTTTTAATCTCATCTATCAGAAATATTGCTTCTTATGCTTTGCTATGACAGATACTACTGAGGTTTGGGGTTTTCTGTTGTGTGTGTGTTTTTTTTCCCATGCTAAATTCCACTGAATCTATTTCTGGTGTTTATAACTTTAAGTTTTCAAATTATTGGCTTTTTTTTTTAATACTCTGTAGGATAAAACAGACCAAACATTCCCATTGAAAGCCCAAAAGTTATATTTTTGTGTCTTTCTTCTAGATGGCTGAAATTATTGGAAAGGTCTTGAGACAGAATTTTGTGTTGATCCCTTTTTTTTTTTTTTAAATTTTATTTATTTATTTATGATAGTCTAACAGAGAGAGAGAGAGAGAGGTAGAGACACAGGCAGAGACACAGGCAGAGGGAGAAGCAGGCTCCATGCACCGGGAGCCCGATGTGGGATTCGATCCCGGGTCTCCAGGATCGCGCCCTGGGGCAAAGGCAGGCGCCAAACCGCTGCGCCACCCAGGGATCCCAATGTGTTGATCCCTTTTGGGGACACTTCCCATTCTGTGACAAATATTACTCAATTTTTAAACATGTCAAAAAGGATTTTTTCTGACATGGTCAATTTTGGGGACTGTCTCCTGGCTTTGCTTAGGTAATTAATAGAGGAATGAGGATTTTTTCCTAAATCAGAACATGTAGGAAAGATTTAAAGTAACATACTGATTATATAATTAATTCCAAGTTGTAAATTCATTTTGATGGTGTGAATTCTCTCCCAGAGGCTCCAAGCTGGTTTATTGCACCTACAGTGCTATAGTCATTGGAGCCTTGGGGGGAGTGGGGGTGGGAACAAGGCCTGGAGAAGGATGGATTTGCCTCCTGATTTATTTTTGGTTTTGCTTATAAAGAAAGCACATGATATGTGCTTAATTTGACTGCATACAGACTTAGCCAAAAACTCAAGTTTATTTTTCTCACATTTTATAAACAAATGGGCAATGAAGTAAAAGGTGATCTTACACCCATCTCTGGTATGATAATATGCATCTTTAGGTTTCAGAGATGGAGTTTGTTATCATTTTTCTTACAGTGAGTGCCAGTCTTTCTTTCTGTATGTCAGAAAACAAAGGATTCTTATGAAATTGGAATTCTATCTCTGATAAGTTCATGCTCTCATCTCTCTTCCATTATGTTGTGATGCATGCTTTATCACAAAGTAGACCCTAAATCATGTGAATTGACTTACACCTCGTTGGTTTTTCAAGTTTGTAATACGAAGTAAAATCCATTCTTTCTCAAATGCAGGGCTCTAAAAGTGCAGTGCATATAGTTGTTCACATTTTTTTTGTGCATTTGTTTAATCACACCAGTGGCCCCCACTCTTTTTTATTACACATTTCCCTCTATAAATCAGAAGCCTCCTATGTTAAGGAAACACATGAGCACATGTGATAACAGTTCTGTCTTTCTGAATGGATCTCTGTTACTCTTCCCAGGCAATTTGGTAGCAGCAGCAGATGTAATGTTGTGTTTGCTAAACTGTTATCACCACATTCCATGGTTCAATCTGAGACGTGTAAATAAAGCCAGCATGATGCAGATAAAACTGCCAGATGATCTTTCATACAACGCAGGGCAACATGAGTAGACTTGTCTTGGAAGATCATTGCTTTCAAAACTTAAATTAACCCCAGTATTCTTTAAACTAGACCAAAGGTTATTCATTCTTTTATCTTTTTGCATTCTCAAAAGGAAGGGACTTATATTTATGAAGTGCCCAAAGTGTACCAAGTCCTTTACATATCTTATGATACGAATGATATTTAATTCTTCAAACACTCAATTGGGAAAAGATTAGGCTCTCCCTTTTTCCAGATAGTAAAATGGGGATTCAGAATGGGTAAGGAATTTGCCATGATCACAGAACTGATTAATGGCAAGTTAGAGTTGAACCCAGTTCTCTCCGACCCCTAGCTGGTTATTTACAAAATGGGTAGGCCTGGTGAGAGCTGATAAGTCCTATGGATGGTTGGTCTGTTTGTGTTTCTTGTAACTTTTCACCTTTTGGTGCAAATAATCCCTGATTACCCCAGCTCTTAAATATAAAAATGGAAAGAAATATTTTTGAAATATTTTCAAATGACATCATTTAACATCTCCTCTCATGAGTATTGGGCAAAATAATGCTGGAAAGAAAAAGTAAGTATCAATATGTAACTGAATGTGGTATCTCAAAATTATATATTCTGTGGTACAGAAAGAAAACAGAAACACACGGACATCAAAGAAGCAAATGCCAAAAAAGAACAAGTGTGAACTGAATCCCTACCTTGTGAAATGGTCACTAGACACTAGAGCTTGCCTTTTTTTTTTTTTTTTTTTTTTTTTTTTTTTTTTTTTTTTAAGGGACTTCTTGTAATGGAGACACACTTGCTCTGGAATCCTATGCCACATGTCCCTATTTGCCCAGAAAATTTCCATTCACTGTTTTCTCCCCATTTTGTTTAAGTACTAAATATTGTACTTAATATTTACATTCAAATACACTGGAATAAATTACTTAGACTTGTATTCTGCTTCTGCCATGGTTTTTACTAAAAGCCCAGGGGTTACATGTGCAGTGACCAGAGATCTCATTGTCACCAGGTTAAATCCAGCAAGCAATCAGGGATAACCCATTAATTTTCCTGATACTTTTCAGGGGCAAAGTCACTAAAGCCTAGCTTTAAAGGAAAGCTTGTGGATGGTTGTTGAAAAAGTACTTTCAGATGAGTTCACCCCTTCTTGCAAGTGGTGGAGAAGCATCTGATACTCCCACCCCAATCAGCCATGTGGCATGCCAGCCTATTGGGGCATAGCAATTACCAAATCTATAGGATGCATAATGTTTCCAAACTGTCAATTCTGGTGGAGTTAGTGGGAAAGATGAAAAATTACAGGGTAAATGTATGTTAAATATATGCAGAATTTAAAAAGTCTATGGATAATAGAATAAGTAGTAGTCTGAACACTTTTAATATGTTTTGCTTCACTCATTCCATTGAGTAAATCTTCACTTTTTTCCTTACTGTTTGATAAAACTTTTTCAGTGAGTAAATCATAAAGTAGAGTTCATGTTTAAGAATAATCAAGTAAAAAAAAAAAAAAGAATAATCAAGTAAAAAAAAAAGAATAATCAAGTAATAATATTCTATTTCTCAAGATAATTATTGATGAGCTAACTGATAGATATGTGTTTACATTTCTTGTCCATCCCCTGGGGCTATGATCATATCACCTGTGTGTGTAAACTTAAGTTACAAATTTGCTTAAAGAGTCTTCAATAGCTAGCAGTTACTTTAAGAAAACTATTTCTGGAAACATGCTTTTATTTGTGTAGCCGAAACATTTTGTTTACATATCTCTCTGTAGAGTATGGCTTTTCTTTGAAATAAAATGACTGTTCTACATTTATCTGATTTTTCATTCCAAGGTTTCATTGTACACGTATGAAAAATAGCAAGATGGCTCTTATTATGTTGACTCCAATAGTGCCAACATGTAAAAAAAAAAAAAAATCATGGGTGGAGTCAAATGGTGGCAGTCTTACCTGGGTGCCATCAAATGATTCAAACAGAATATCAAATAAATTAATTGTAAAATTGTTCTGAGTTTTTTCAACCAATATATGGAACTAAAATAAAGCTTCTGCTAGTTTTACAAATGGTAACATTCTGACATAGGAATGCCATTGTAAATTTAGTTGAAACATTTAGCATTAATTAAGAATTATTTAATTTCGTAGGAATAGTATCAATGCAAACTTGGATGGGGGACAGCATCATGACTAATAAGACATTCTTACAAAACAAAGGAATCTATGAGGCAGAAGTGTACTTGGGATTGGCCACAGTGCCCTGATTATCCATGATTGTGTACAAATGATAATGCTTCACTGATTGACTAGAAGCTGAAGTGTCTACACTTACAAACATTTTATGTATACAGTGTTGGGTAGCAACAACAAATTTTTTGTGGCAAAGGTGTCAAATATAAAAAATACACTTCAGTGTGACAATGTATGCTGTTTTTGCTGCTGGTCACCAATTTGAGTTTAGGAATGTTTGAACCTTTGAAGAGCTCTTAGTCAACTTAAACATTTCCCAAAGCTATTGAACTCCTGTGAAAAAAGAAATCTATTTTTGTTGCATTTGGGTCATAATCAGTTGGAAATGTTTATTTGTTTGTTTATTTATTTATTTATTTATTTACTTAGATTTGAGAGAGACAGAACATGAGCATGAGCAGGGGGGAGGGGGAGAGGGAGAAGCAGACCCCCACACTGAGAAGGGAGCCTGATGCCAGCTCCATCCCAGGACCCTGAGATCATGACCTGAGCCAAAGGTAGATGCTTAACTGACTCAGCTACCCAGGTGTGCCTCAGTTGGAAATTTGTAATCAAAATCTTTGACGACTGAAATACTAAGTAACTTCATTTCTAAAAGCTTTTGTGAGTGGAAGTGAATTTTAAAAGAACTGGCAAAAAAAGACACTGCATTTTTTTCTCTCAGAAAAGCAAGGAATATTCATCACAAAGTAAACTATGATATTAAATGCTGTGCCCGGTCCAGTGTTTAATTCTGAAGCTATCCTTTGGGATAACTCAATTTGGGGGGAGGGGGGGGACTTTTGATTTTTAACAGAATAAATACCTGTTTTATGCAAGAATGAAAGGTAATTGAAAAACCATTTATTTACAAGCATTAATTTTGTGTAACACCAAATGAATTAAGGATACAACTTACTTGAAGCTTTGTCCTGAAAAAATGTTTAACAGAATAAGTTCATATGAATGATTACAAAGATATACAGTGCCCTTGAAAATATTTGGGCTGAGATATATATATATGGATATCAATATTTAAAAATTAAAATTGATAATTTTCTCCATGTAACACATTTTTTGGTGTGAGGTTTCAAGGTACCTCAGTGCCTGTAGAGATAGTATTTTCATAATTAAAATTATGATCCACAGTAGAGTCAATTAAAGGTGTCAATTTAATGACTACTAAGTGCAATTCTGAAGATGATTAAGAACAATTTTATGAAATATGTAAAAAGATGGTTTTAAAAAGTACATTCTTTTGAAAAGTACCCTCACCTGGGATTATAAACATATATAACTAGGAAACCAGTTAAATATGTGAATCTGTAGTACAAATAATAATCCTTTATGTACCATTTAAAAATGTTCACAGAACATGAATGTTTCATTTTAATATACATAAAACATGCCTTTTAAAATTTTTGAAGTAACGTACTTGTAAAAATAAAATGAAATAATTATGTGGATCTGCCAATATGATTAAATCAAGTTGAGAGTTCATAAATATTTTTAAAATTATGTGATTCTGATTACGTTCACTCTTCAAATTACTATCCTGTTAGCCTAGATATGGTGGGACCCTTAGCCTTGTTTTTGAATATTAAATATGCAAATTAAAACATCAAGTACATCAAAAAGTAAAAGGACATTGTGACAATAATTTATTATTTTGATATACTAAACTTATACTTTCTTCATGACCAGAACCTCAGCATTTGGGTGTTTCATTAGGGGGGTGGGGGGAATACACACACACACACACACACACACACACACACACACGGTCAATGGATATTTTTATGAAGTGGAGCCACGTGGAAATTTGAGTCATCTTCCAAGAAATTGTTTTGACCTAAAGTCTATGCTGCTGAAAAGAAGAAGCTACTTTTGCCCTTTGGGTCAAACTCCCTGGTGCTTTCAAATCCTCCGTTATAAACATGAATACTTATGTAGCAGACAGAGATGGGTTTTCACCATTGTGCCCATTAATAGATGTTGCTGAGTATGAATTAGGTTGCTCTGGCAGCATATCTAATTTTTAATGCAAGCTGCTTGAGGAATTACAGAGTAAGGGAAATAAGGAATTTTAAATTGCAGTGAAAATCTAAAAATGCCTTGCTAGTTTGAGGTAGCAAGAAGACACAAAAAGCCTGCCTTCTCCTTCTATACGGAATGCTTAGATTAAGGAGTTCAGCGCTTAATGGTAAGGGGTCTTCAAACCATCCCTGCACCCTTTACTAAGGAGGGGGTGGCGGTGGTACATTCTAACCTTTGCGCTCTCTGTGGTCTGTTTCTGCCAAGTAGCTTCATAAACAAGGACAGGTGTGAGAAGGGAAGTTTGTGGTTTCCTGACATCTCTGCCATATTGATTATTCTTAAAATGATCTCTCTCTCTCTCTTTTTTTTTAAAGATTTTATTTATTTGAGAGAGAGAGACAGAGATAGCAGCAGAGAGCACAAGCAGAGAGGAGAGGGAAAACCTCCCTCAGCAGGGAGCATGACTCAGAGCTTGATCCCAAGACCCTGAGATCATGACCCAAGGTAAAGGCAGTTGCATAACCAACTGAGCCACCCAGGTGCCCCAAATGTTCTCTTCAGTTTAGAAGGTTTTGCTCCATAATTTAGTGCAATTCTAACTCAAGTAAAATTCTAGATAGAGAAAAATTTGAGGTTTTAGGTATTATATATTAGATGTTGTGGCTATAATGACCCAGACAGGCAAGAGCTGAGAAGATACTAGCTAAATCCCAGTTACAGTAGAGTTCCCAGGGAGGTAAAATATGGTATCAGAATATAAGAAATTGTGTAAAAATACCAGTCATTAGAGAATCATCTTTTCTCCAACATTTGAGTAATTTCTAAATTATTTTTATAAGCATTAGCTGCCTAGCATGCTAAAACACACTTGACATATTTTTATAAGCAAAGTAAGGACAATATTCTTAGAAGGCTGAATTCTGTTACACATGACAAATTGTAGACTGAGGAAGATGAACTTGTATTTGCTTCTACCTCATGAAGGAAAAGCCAGTCAATCATTGGACATCCTCCCAGGGAATAACCTGTGTAGGATGCAATCTCCAGAAGTGACTATGGAGTCTGCCTACAGGTGCCTACTCTGTTTCTGAGGTGGTTGCCAAAGGATAACTGAAATGTTCCTCAGACTTGCAGTGGGTTTAAAACATGACTAGAAATGCAGCAGAGTTTGACAAAGAAGCCACAGTACTAGGAAACATATCACCTGGATTTCCAACATACCATGTTGTCACCTGCTTGAAACATTTCTGAAGGACTGTGAGGGACCGGGGTAAGGTGAGCTGGCAGGTAACTGTGTGAAGCCAGACAGAAAATCAGGGTCAGCCAGATGGATGGGGTTGCCAAGTCCTCTGAGAGAAGCCGTAGCTTTCGTAGAGAAGAATGGTTGTGTCTGAATGAGTGGGCAACACAGTTCTTTGGAGTCAATAAATACTTTAAATTGTGAAAAAATGTGATTTGTCTCTTGGAGTCATTCTGTTGATAATAACTGTTATAACGATATATGAATTTCTATAGCAAGATGATACAAATGAAGTGATTGAGCTAAATCTTGCTTTTATGTTTCCTAGGAATCTGAAAAAAAAGGGTTAATTGAAAGAATCTATATGGTACAGGATATTGTTTCAACTGTTCAAAACATCTTGGAGGAAATGGCTTCTTTTGGAGAAAGAATTAAAAAGTAAGTTCTACATTTGTGTTGTATTTGAAGCAGAGCTGGTATCATCGAGGACAGTGGAGGTTAGAGGGTGGGGAGGGCAGGGATCAGTAAATGCAAAAACAAAACAAAACAAAAAAACAAAAGCTACAGTGTTGGAGAAACCGTATTTATATTTGTTGGTTTGTTCTTTGGGCTTGTCAGCTTCACAGTTGGGTAGTGCTTTGGAACCGGGGTGACCATATGGTCAATTCACACCAATTGCCCCAGCATAATTATTTCACTCTCAAAAGTATCCTGGTTTGGGTGATAAATTATAGATTAAGAAAAAAGGAGTATCCTATTCAGAAATAAATAGGGTAGCAAATATGCTCTCAAGTTGCCGTTTTCAACTGAAACATAGAACACAGTAAATGCTTTCTTTCTCAACTTACCAATGAGTAATATATAGCTAGTAGCATCGTGGATGCAAAGATGTGAAGTTAATTCATCACATTCTTGGGTGTCTGAGGGGTCAACAGACTTCTTTTATGAGAGGCAGTGAATAAATATTTTCATTTGTGGATCACAACTACTCAACTCTGTTAAGTATAAAAGCAGGCATCATTCATTTAGGTATCAAATGAATGACTGTGATATGTGTTCTAACAAAGGTTTATTTACAAAAACAGGTGGAAGGCTAGAGTTGACTAAAATCCAACCCATAGCTTCTCACTTCCCACCTTAGGTCACAAGGACTAAATCTCTGATGTAGTCTCAGTTGAAAAAGACCCTATGATTCATATTTACTTTGTTTTAGACATCATGAACTCTGTGTAACTTGTTCTTCACTTGGTACCAATGAACAGAGCAATTTTTAATATTTTTTCTTTTAATTTTAAACTTATTTCCTCTTTTGAATCTAAAATATGTCAAGTTGTTCTTTCTAAAGATTAATACTTTTTTTCTTATTTTATTGTCCATGATAGTTTCTTTTTTTTTTTTTTAAGATTTTATTTATTTATTCATGAGAGACAGAGAGAGAGAGAGAGAGAGAGAGGCAGGCTCCATGAAGGGAGCCCATTGTGGGACTCGATCCCAGGTCTCCAGATCACACCCTGGGCTGAAGGCAGCACTAAACCAATGAGCCACCCGGGCTGCCCTCCATGATAGTGTCTTTAAGTAAAGAAGATAATATTTAGAAATTGCATGGGTAGGGGTGCCTAGGTGGTACCGTCAGTTAAGCATCTGACTCTTGATTTCAGCTCAGATCATGATCTAAGGGTCCTGAGATCAAGCCCCAATTTGGGCTTTGGGCTCAATGCTGAGCCTACTTGCTATTCTCTCTCACCCTTTCACCCTTTCTCTTTGCTCTTCTCACTTGTGTGCACATGCTTGTGCTCTCTCTTTCTCTCTCTCTCAAATGAATAAATCTTAAAAAAAAAAAAGGAAAGAAAGAAATTGCATGGGTAAAGAGGAAATTAAAATTAGTACTAACAGCCAAGGGAAAGTTTTCTATATTAAGATGCAGGGGAATCAGTAAATTATAACATCAGGAAATACAAATAGCTAATATGGAACTTTGTATGGATACTGATCTTTCTCAGATTATCAAATCCAGTTGCTCTGGAGTGACCATTTATTATTGGCATGCTAAATGTATTTTGTTTATAAAATAAGCTATTAATAATCTTTAAAAGATTGTAAATTTTACTGAATTTACATGCTACTATTCCTGTTATTAATGTCTTAGAAGAAAAACTAAAGAGCAGGAGGATTTTTGCTTACGTATATTAATGCCTACTTGCTTTTTCTAGATTTCACAGAAACCGACAAATGATTTCTGAAGTTACCTTCAAAATTGTTTAATAAAGACCTAAATGACAATAGGAAACAGTCAAATAATGAAGAGGGCGTTACACTTCTTCCTTCATTAACTCTTTATCTCTCTGAGTGTCAGGCACTGATCTGGTCTAAGAATGAGAAATATTCCATAGAGCCATGATAATAGTAACATCAGCTTGTGTTATATGCCAGCCAGACACTGTTGTAAACCCTTCACACATAGTAATTTCTTTAAGAAGTTGCTGGCTGGAATCAGAGTAAATGATTCCCACAGGCGTATGGATTAAGGATTTTAATGTACCCATTTTACAGATTAGGAAATGGAATCACAGGTCAAGGTCACACAACTAGTGAGCAAAGAAGCCTAGCATGTCGTTTTCCTCTAGGGATCTATTTTCCAGTGAGGGAGAACAGCAATAAGAATTAGAATTCAGTTGCATTGATGCAAGATAGAGAGAAGACAGGGTGTCAGGAGTGGTCTGACCAGCCCAGAAAAGGGATATGGGGGAGAGAAAGCCAGGGGACAGTTCTGAAGGAGGGACATCTTATCAGCGTGTCTGATCATGGGAAGAGATAGTTGAGCAAAGAGTTAATGAATGGGGACTGCAGTAAGTGGGACTTTGTGCAAAGGTTCAAAGCCCAAGTCTGTGCTAGATACTGGGAGATGTAAGGGTTTCAGTATGTCTATGAGGCAGTGGAGGGTAGTGGCAGTGCTTAGAGATGAGGCCAGTCATACAGGACCTTGAGTGGATGGAAAAAGGCCATGAAAAAAAAAATTGGATGAGGGACATTCTGGCAGCAAGAAGGATAAGAGGATGTGGAGTGGGGGCAAGAACTGAGGAAGGAAGGTCGTGTTGTTTGGTAAAACTGTCTCCACACTTGAAGGTCTCTAACAGACAAATGGGGCTGTTGTGCCATTGATAATGGTCAAGGAAACATGTCTGATGACAGCAGAAGGCAGGGAGATTGAAACAGGCCCCCATCTCTCCAGTGCATCTGAGGGACAGCTGTGTTGGGCACAGCTGTGGTGGCCATGTCTGAGACGTATTTTCAGCCATGAACAGAGTACTGTTCTGCCCAGCTGCAGCACAGGAAGGAAGGCCCATAAGGCTCCACTCCTATTAATTCTTTGGCCATTCATTACTGCAGTGATCTGAAAGTTCCTGCTGGGTATTCAAGTGGGGTGGCATGTGTAACTCTGTTGGAATTCCATTGTAATTCAGTGGTGAAGGACCAGGAAAACTTTTCCCCAACTTCTGGCAACTAGTAAATGAGTAAGCTTTCATGAAACACTCAGAGCAAGGCTTTCCAGTTACTGACCCAGAAGACCCCAATTGTATTGCATTTACATGGCACAAGCTAAATCTTCTTTTTCTCCTCTTTACTTTCTCTAGTTACCTTCTCTCATATTATACAAATTTCAAATGTGTGTATATAACAGACCCAAGCATTAATTGAATGTGTAGCATCTATATTATCTCAGACAGCAGGCTGGATGGTCAGAGGGTGCTATATTTCATATGTCCTCTCATTATGGAGTGTTGGCCTCAACACTTGTATCTTTGAGTGGTTAGGGAAGTCTCACAGAGGAGGAGATAATCAGAAACCTAAGACAGGGAAATCATTCCTGCAAATGTTCCAGAGTAAGGTCTGGAAGGCACATTCATCAGAAGTAGAACTTCTCTGGATGGGAAAGACGTTGAAAAATACTAGGCAGTAAAGATGAAGAGGGAGGTGAGTGCATCTTGAATCACAGTGAGGACATGAGGAGTGACAGACTGACACACCTGGTGTTTACTCTGAGAGTAATATGTCAAAAGGAACAAAGAATGAAGGCAGAAAGACCAAGGAAAAGGCCAGACACAAGGTGTGAGGAACAGGTTCACCAGCTGGTGTAGAAACCATGCTTCATGAACAAAAGCATCACGTGGGGTTCATTACAAAAGAATAATCTGTAAGATTATATGATCAGTCATTTCTGTTTCCATGAGTAGAAGAGTCAGAAGATTTTATTTGTCCTACCTTGGGAAGTGAGGAAAATCAAAGCTCCATGGGCATAAAGGTCAACTAGCAGGACACCCATTTGGGGGAAGATCTATAGGATGGAGCCCTTTACCTTTACTGGTTGTGGTCACAATAATTTTTGTTTAGTGCTTTGGAACTTTGAAAATGATATTCTTAGGACATGTCAGTAAGCCTGAATGGTTGAATGAAGGAAGGGGATTCGTTGAATTTTTTTCCACTAATTAAAGGTTTGGCTCATTTGTCTCATTACTGTTCATGTCAGGTATTCCTTTCTTAGGAACTCAGGGAACTCTTAAATCAAGAAAACTAGGGAAGCCTGTGCAAATGTATAACAAAGTGTTTGATTTTGAGATGGAAAGCTTAGATTTACCAGGGTTTTTAAACTTTGGATGTTCTGTGGAAACCAGCCCAAGATATTCCATGTTAATGGAGAGAAGGTCTAGTAAGTTCTTGAGTATTAGGGGAATTACAGTGTAATGTCTTTGAACTAAGCCCTCAGTATAAAAAGGAGTATTGAATAAATTAAATGAACAAAAATGCACCTTTTTACATTTTCTAAAGTGCCTACTATAGAGGTAGTGAGAGTGGGCTCTTGAACTGACTTTCTGAATTCATGTCCCAATTCTGTCACATACTGAGAGTATTGGTGCCAGTTATTTAACTTTTATGAGTCAGAGTCCTCATTTGTAGAATGGGAGTAATAATTATTCCTACTTCATCATATTTTGGAAAGAATTAAATGAATTAGTGTATATGAAGAGCTCAGACTAGTGGATGGCATGTATTACTCACTTAAGAATATTGACTATTATGAATATTATTTTTGGCAAACTGCCTTGGCTTTCTGTGTCTTAAATTAAAAAAAAATTAAAAAGCAAGTGTCTTCCTTTTTGTAAAAAAAAAAAGAGCCGTTTAAACACTTTCCACTAAAATTGTGGGTTGCTGAGAGGAAAACACAAGAGGTAGCTGACTTGGCTGTTGGAGAGCAAAACTGACAGGGTGTTTGTGACAGTATCTATACACATCTTCATTTCTAGCACTCAGCACTAATACACATGACACATCCCACACTTGTACACACAAACAACTGTTGAGATCTTTATAAAGATTGCATTAATTGGAAAGTAATTGGTATCTTGATAATATTTTAAGTTTACTAATCTAGTCTGTCTAGGTCATTTTGAATTTATTTCAATATTGTATTAGAGTTTTATGTATGAAAGTTTGACACATTTTTGTGAGGTATATTCCTAAATATTTGATTTGTTTCATGATATTTCAAATAGCCTCTTTTTTAAATATTTAATTTTCTACGTGTTCGTTACTAGAGTATAAAAGTGAATACATTTTTCCTGCATTCACTTTGTATCTATAAATTTTGGGAAATTTAGTTATCTTAATTTTTATCTGAAGATTATTGTTCTAGATTTTCTATTGCATAACCATTTTATCTAGGAATAATTTTTTCTTCCTTATTTTCTAATCCTTATACATTTTTCTATGTTTTCTTGCTTCATTATACTGGCTAGCAGCTCCATACCATGTCGAACAGAATTGGTATTGGTGAACATTTAGATATCAGAGAAAAAAACTTTTAACTTTTTACCCTAGGAATGATATTTGCAATAGTCATTTGTAAAGACGCTTTGTCAGATTAAAGAAGTTCCCCTTTATTCTTAGTTTACTAAGAATTTTTATCGTGCATGTGAGTTTTGTCAAACGTTTTTCCTGATTTCATTGGGATGATATTTTTTTTTCTCCTTTATTTTTGCTAATGTGGTCTATTATTCTTTTTCATTTTTAGATTTTAAGGCAATCTTGTACCTATTGAATAAACCCAACTTTGCCATGCTACACACTCTCTTCACATATTGCTATATTTTATTTACTATTACTTTGCATAGGATTTTTGGAGCTTTGGGTGTGATCATCAGTGAGAGTTGAGCTATAATTTTCTGTTCTTAAATTCTTAATGGAAAGAAGATTATTCTAGCCTCATACAACAGATGGGAGTGTTCTCTCTTTATCACTATCTGGAAGAGTTTACATAAGCCTGGTGTCATTACTTCCTTTAAGATTAGATAAAATCTTAGTAGTCCATTTAAATTTAGTGTGGTTATTAATATATTTAGATTTAAATTTGTGGCTTTTATTGTTTTCTTTGTCCTTGTTCTGTTTTGTTTTCTTGTCTGTATTTTTTATCAGAGTGTAAGCACTCTTTTTTTTTTTTTTTTTTAAGATTTTATGTATTTATTCATGAGAGACACAGAGAGAGAGAGGCAGAGGGAGAAGCAGGCTCCATGCAGGGAGCTGGACGTGGGACTCTATCCCAGGTCTCCAGGATCAGGCCCTGGGCCGAAGATGGCACTAAACCGCTGAGCCATCCGGGCTGCCCAACTCTTTTGCTATTCTTTTAGTTGTTACCCTAGAGTTTACAGCCTAATATAAAGTGTTAACTTATTTTGTCTTCCCAGTCAGGAACCTTCTTAATTTTGGTACCTAGCCATTGATTTGTACCCAGGATCTGCTACTATGTCTCTGTTTTCCAAAAACACAAAAACCAAAAAATTAGAGCATAAAAGTTGATATTTGGTTTTACTTATTTATTTTAATTTTAATTGGTTGATTTCATGATATCTTAATTTTGTTTTTATTTTTATTGTAAATATGGTGCACATCCATGATAAAAGTAACCAAACAGAAAGCTCTCCTTTATTCTCTCTACTTCCTTTTCTTCCCCTTCTGTCCATCCTATTGAATTACCATTAACATTTTAGAGTATATCCATCAGAGGGTTTTTTCAGTTTAAAAACCTCTATGTGTGGTTTTTGTACATGTGTAAATTTATTAATAAAGACATATATATGCATATATGTGACACATACCCACATTTATTTATGCAATTTATTTTTTCACTGTCTTTCACTTACCTAGCTTTGAGCCTGTGTGTTGAGGGGTAAGGGAGTTTGTGTGGGTGCCCTTTTTATTATTTCATTGTTTTTTTTAAAGATATATACACTTGCAACTGTATGCTCAGAAAAAGAGAGAATAAAGGTTACCTAGCTCTGTGTATATAGTAGATGCTTAATAAATGCTGAATTGAACAAAACAAAAATCTGCATGATACTACGAAGTAGACATCTATTTAGATTTTTCCCTTTATTTAGATATTGTGCTATTAAGGAAATTGATGCTATTTCCTTTTGTAAGTACTAGCAACCATTACTGTGACATTCATGCATTGCCCCTGCATCCCTGTGCAAAGAGATCTGTAGATTAAACTTCCTGCCATGACATAATTTGGAGCATTCAGGGAGTCTGAATAACATTTCTACAAGCATGAAATTGCCCTCCAAAACATTCAACTAAAAGTTTTACTACAGAAGAAAGTAGTAAGAAATGGACCTATATACATATATATATATATATATATATATATATATATATATATATATATATGTAAATTTAGAATAGCCTAGAAAAAGGCATGAGGAAGGAGTAGGGAGAATATCAATTATTCAGTTTGTTGGTATCAAGTTACTAGACTAGGGAAGTCTTTGGTAAGTGCTACCAAATCTAGAAATCAGCAAGGGAAAACATTGATAAAGTTGGTCATGTAAAATATATAATTTTATATTTAAAAATTTATAAACCAGATTAAAAAAAGACAAAGCAACACATTAGAAAAACACTGTGACAAATATGACAAAGGACTGATTTCTTTGGTATCCAAAGAGGTATTTTAAATCACTGAGGAAAAAGTCGAGCAAAACAGCTTAAGGCACAATAGACAAATCATAACTGCTTTCTGTTTTTTCAGTTTTTATAATGTGCTAAAACCAGAATGTGCTAGCTACCTTAAATGCAAGTTCTTATTTAACTTTGGCAGAACTCTATGACAGGGGTATTCTTCTTCTCCACATTTTGCAGAGCAGAAGTTGGTGCAGGTTGATTAAATCGCTTTCTTGTAGCTTATTAGAGATGGAGCTTGAACTCAAACCGATGTCAGTATGCTTAAACATCCGTTTTCTTAAGCACTTTCCCAAATTCTGGCACCTAACGAAGAAATCAGCTGGAAATCGCTTACGAAACAATTAAAATGATGAGCATACATGTTAAAAGGTGTTTAAATTTGCTTATAGTTTTAAAAAGCGAGAAATTCACATGTACCTTTCTATGGGCAAAGATTAAAAATGTTTATAGTCTATAATAAGAGGGTGAGGTGACTGGGTTTTTCTAAGACTCTTTGTGGAATTGTGGTTATTTACAAAACAAAATAAATTTCTCTCAGCCTCAATTTGCTCATGTGTAAAATGAGGATAATCTTTACTCAGGAGAATTGTGGTGACCATCATGACATGAAAAATATTAGCGCAAAGGGACACCTGGGTGGCTCAATGGTTGAGCATCTGCCTTCAACTCAGGGTGTGATCCCAAGATCTGGGATCAAGTCCTGCATCAGGCTCCCTGCGAGGAGCCTGCTTCTCCCTCAGCCGATGTCTCTGCCTTTCTCTCTCTCTCTCTCTCTCTGTGTGTGTCTGTCTCTTTTTTTTTTTTTTTTAAATTATTTATTTATTTATTTACTTTATTTATTTATGATAGTCACAGAGAGAGAAAGAGAGAGAGGCAGAGACATAGGCAGAGGGAGAAGCAGGCTCCATGCACCGGGAGCCCGATGTGGGATTCGATCCTGGGTCTCCAGGATCGCGCCCTGGGCCAAAGGCAGGCGCCAAACCGCTGCACCACCCAGGGATCCCTCTTATGAATAAATAAATAAATCTTAAAAAAAGATATTAGCACAATGGCACAATAAAGTGTCCAGTAGCTATTATATGTTAGCCTCCCCACCCCTACCACACATTCACACAAACAACACACAAAAAACAAAGAGACAAATCTTTTACCCCTTTATATCCTTAGCACAAGGCCCAGGGTCAATAGATAATCATGTAAGTGAAGCTAAAGACCAGGAAGAAGAAGGGCCAGAGTCTCTCATGGGCTCTCCAAAGGACATGGGATTTACAGATCATTTTCTAGGACCATGAAAGTGTTTCCACTGTTTGTTCAAATCTACATCCCATGTTCTGGATCTCCATTTGCACATAAGTCAAGGAGGCAATGCATATACTGAAAGGATCCAGGGGCCTCATGAAAATAACATGTGGTCGTATAACCTGCATTATCTATGGGTTGGTGGCATAATGGTTTGTAGTCAAATGTCCTCAGCCCATTTCAGGGTAACCTTCTGGAGTCAGTGAGTCTGAAAGTTCTAAAGATAAGTTATTAGAAAACACAAAAGTTGAGATACCTGGATGGCTTAGTCAGTTAAGCGTCAGATTCTCGATTTCAGGTCAGGTTGTCATCACAGGGCCCTGAGATGGAACCCCGCATGGAGCTCTGCATTGAGCATGGAGCCTATTTGAGATTCTTTTTCTCTCTCCCTCTGCTGCTCTACACGCCGCCCCCCCCCCCCCAACTTGCATACTCTCTGTCTCAAAAAGGAAAAAAAAAGCATCAGAGCACCTTAATAATATCCTCCATTTTCTAAATATTTACTGGCAACCATGTCTTCATTGAGAGAATAATGTTGACTTTGAAGTGACCTCACTAACCTTTCATTTTGAAGATCTCCATGCATGGAGCCATCATGACAACACTATGGTCTTTCATTGCTTGTGAGAGCCAGAGTCTTCCCTTAAACACTATCAGTTCCAGGAAGGCAAAGTCACCACGACCTTGAGAAGTTGGCTGGCAGTTGGTCTTGGGACCTAACCCTCAGGACCTCAGTGAAGGTTTTGCAGTCCCCAGTTTGGCAGATATCTCTCTCCAGGTTTTTAGAGAGACTTTTCCAGTAGACCTTTTTCATTTGTGTAACTAAGAAATAAACACAGCAAGAGAATGTGTAGAGCATCAGAGAAAATGACATTTATGTGCTTTGTCTGCAGCACATTTAATTGGACGGTCCCATTCCTTTCGTTCCTGGCCTGTCTGATCCTGGCAGTGGCCACCATCACTTTGTATTTTATTCCACTCCGGTACATCATTTTAATCTGGGGTAAGTCTGGCATGATCCTTTTGCTGGCAGTCAGTTTCAGGTAAGAACCAATTACTCATTTGTAAAGTGCGACTATAAACTTTAAATGTGCTCTTGTAGGCAATTAAACATGAGATTAAGGGAGGCATTTTGGGAAAAAAACTTCCAAGACCTCCCTGAAAAGGCCAGTTGCGTGAACGATCAGTGTAGATATTTATAGGCCTCTTGCATAATTGCAATCAAATAAAAATGTGATCGTGCATGAGATTTCCCTTTGGGCTTCCATAGTCATAAATACCCTTGGATAATATATTGCCGTGGCCCGGTAATTTTCAGGAAACACTGTTATTCAAACAGTGAGCCAACACCTGCATCTCACCCTTTATATTATGTAAAAGTAGATCTGGCCACAGCCAGGTTGCTTCTGACACTTCATCTCTCCTGGAGGAAAAATAACCTAACCCAATTCTTAAATCCAGAAGCAGTAGAAAGGAAGGGAGGTGGTTACTCCCTAACCAGTGCCTGAAAGAAGAGGAAGCTATAATTTAGCAGGGTAAATGGTGTGCTATATAAAGTTTAGCTGCTTTAAAAAAGTAGAAACAAAAATCTCAAACTTGAAATAAGTGCCATGACTTGATTTACTACTCAAGCTAGCAGTTGGATAGAAGACAAGCAGCTTTGTGAATATTTGTGTCTGTTGCTGGGTGGGCTCTGGGTTGATAGAAGGAGCATACATTGCAGTAAATTAATTGCGGGAGAAACAAACAACCCTTTTCCATAAGAGTCTGCCAGTCACAGTTTTCCATTCCTTGGCTCCTATGACTACTGCTGAGTTCTCAACCATAGCTATTCCTTTCTAGGGATCCTCAGGTGTTGAGGTGTTCAGAGAAGTTATCCATACAAGTGACTGCAATAAGGTGCATTTACCTTTAAGCAAAAGCCTGAGAGCTTTATGTCAGATAAAAGCTACAACCTTTCTAAAACCATTAAGTGTAGACCTTTTCAAAGAGAATCCACAGGAGTAGAATCCTGCTGACAAGGAAAGCCAAATGTAGACATCTAAAAAATAGAATAACTCATTAAACTTCAGAAGTGGAGTGATTTTGAGAGAACATAAGCCACTGGTTGTCTGTTTTGTCCAAGAAGTGAAAATCCCATATAAAGAAGTATCTCTCTTTCATAGCAAGCCCAAGAAGAAAAAGGTATTCTGATTTCCCTCTGTAGGGGTCTATTTTAAGCCTCAATGACACTCAGTCTTGGGCAAAGTCTTCTATCCATATTTAACCTTTGTTTGTTTCTCTATTTTTCAACAATGCTAGCACATTGGTCCATAGACCCTTAGAAAGAGAACATAAAGCTCTTCAGGATCCATTGATCAGGAAGGAACATTTTGTAAAAGTATCTCCCTGAATACCTTACGTACTAAACATTATCCATATAGACTGAATAATCTCACTCTTTCTTAATGGTCTTTCATTAAGAATTAGTTTCCAAATCCATTTACTGATCATATTTAAAAAACAGATCTTTAAAGCTGTTGTCTGATCCTAATCAGAACATGATTCAAAATTACTGTAATCATTTGGCCAACATTGTGTTCATTTTTAAGCTGGTATAAGTTGAATGCATGGTCAGCTTGTCAAACACTGTTTCTCATGATTTCCTCCTCATTTCTGGTGCATACTTGACTTGCTTTTCTGCATCTTTCCCTCCACAAAGAAGACTGTACTGTTTCCTTATTTGATCATCAGTGTTGGAATTCCAATTCCTCTTTCTGTTTATCCAAAATTGCTTTGACTTCTGATCTTATCCTCCAAGATCTTGGCAGCTTTCCAACACCAACTTTTAGCATCTAATTAATGAGAGATAGCTCTATTTATTTCAGTTTATAGGTGAAATTATTAAATAGCATGGAGTCTCTTATGTTCTCCCGAGCTGACAGTAATCCTTCAAGCTTTGTTTTCTGTGTCTAGTTCTTTGGTTTTCTGCTCTGGACAGGGGCTTATAGATTATTGTTGAGTTCACTATATATAATGTAGTCAAAATCCTTGACAATAAACACATGATCTATTGCCTCATCGAGTAAAACCTGCCATGCCATCATGGAATATACTCGGCAGTTCTATCAGGACTTCTTCTTTTCTGATACAAATTAGTTATTAGCTAGCATGAACCCAGGACATTCCTTTGCATATCTCCTATATGATTGTATCCTTGGCAGAGACTTTCTCATGTAAAGTCTTCTGACTTCATATGTCTTCAATTTCTAGTGTTCCTTTCAACTTTATTAAGGATCAGAAGATCATTTCTTATTCTGAGTTACTCATTTTCATTGAGTTAAGATCCTAAGATTTTTTTTTTGGTCCACTATTTTTAACCCTTTGGAACAAAATTACTTAACTGTATGTTCTATATTTCCATATTCTATATACCCAAATAATATTTTTATAGGAATACTTATTAAGTACCAGAATTATTTACCATAAGCCTCTGAAAAGCAGCCTAATTTCAAAATGGCCATAAGGAATATTCCTTAACTCACCGACTTCATTGTAAGCTTTTGAAGGGTGAGACATTTTTCTTTCTTCTTTAATGTATAATTCCTAGAGAAGCTACATATAGGTAGTAGTTCTTTAATAAGTACTTGTCAAATATTTAATGAGTCTGCATGTTTCATACCTGTGGTCTATAGGGATGGCATTTCTTTTGAGCCTACCACCCACCTCTCTTGTGTGGGAGTGTAGATTTTGAAAAAGATGTGAGAAGTAGTTTAAGAGGGATATTTAACATTTTCTGAAGGAAACCATATCTACTGAATTTTGATCACCTATTTGATGTATTTCTAGAAAGCAAGGTACATTTTAGGATTAAATCCCATGTGGGTTTTCTGCCCCTTTTGAAAGGTTTCCCATATTCCTTTCATTCTGTTCTTCACTATAGATGCTTCTGTTATGATATGAGGTACTTCTGTTGTTCCAAGGTAGATGTGAGCTCCCTAAGCTAGATTTTGGGCTACTTGAAAAGAAGACCCATGACTTATTTAACTTTGTATTTCCATTTGATGACACTGTGTCTTTTATGTGGTGAGCTGTAGTGTTTGATACATGGGCAAGCAAGGACCCTCTGCCCCACCTCACCCATCCCCACCAGTGTACTGAGGTCAGGGCTGCATTCCAGGCACTCATATAAGTATCTGAAAAATACTGTTTTAATTCTGTTTCAAGTGTGTATTCACCTGTGACCATACATGCAAAAAAGTCATGCAATTTTTCCAACTTTCTCCAAGAGATAGATAGATAGATAGATTGATTGATTGATTCTACTAGATTGCTCATTCCACTCCACTGATCCATTCAGTCTGGATCTGGGACTATTAAATGGTAGTATCTTTCTCAAATATTATCCTTTGGTGTTTGGATCCCATTTCTTTGTGTGTGCTAAAAAATTAAAATTCACAGCAAATAGGCCCTCTGCCTTTCTGTATTTGGGTTAAAAATACCTAAAGGTATATCCATCGTGCTACTAATAAAGTACAACTTCCAGATTTGGGTGTGTGCTCACATGCCTCACACTATAAGGATTCTTCTCTCACCACACCCCTTTGTTTTTTGGCTTGTTAACATCTAGAGTAATGATGGTAGCCCTTCATCATTTTGGAACTTCAGATTACGGAATCCTTGCGCTTACATTGTCCAATGTGATTCTCTCATCAACCTGGGAAACTACATAGGATAGGTCTTTATTATTCAGATTTTGATGTAAGAAATCTGAGGCACGGGAAGGTCAAGTGGTTTGCCTGAAACTACAAAGATAATACATGGGTGATGCTGCAGCTGGGGCCCAGCTATTTGTGATCCATAACCCTCGTTCCTTGCCCCATGGCCCCATAGTGATGACCCAGGAGTTCATGAACCCCTGTTGACACTTGGTTTCACACAAAAGATCATAATGCAGAATTACTGACATTTAACAACGTTAAAAAAAAAAAAAAAAGATAAGGTGTGCTTTTGAAGCATGCAATCTGAGTGCCTTATAATTTTTATTCTAAGTTTTTCAAACAGACAATCTCAGTGCATTGTGGGCTACTTCTGCCCTTATTCGTGCATTTGAGCTACTGTGCAGGTTTATAATCTTCTCAGTGACTAAGAATGCCGTGTTTTGATCGGCTGTGAGATTATCCCTGCCTTGCTGTTCATTGTAAAGACTCCAGATGCGCACACTATATATAATTAACAATAGAAGATATATCTTTCCTCAATAAGTCTTTGTCTCCCTTCATCATTTTGCCTTGTCTGTTTTCTTTTGCCAAAAAGCCCATGCTACAATTAAGTGTCTTTAGAATAACACAGTGAGAGTATTTTAGTTTAAAGGAATGCCGGGGGAAATTTTAGCTAGAAACATGAAGCTTGCTGTGGGGGGTAGAGGGAAGAAAGGCACAGTGCAGCTTTGACTTGAGAGATAAAGAATCATTTGGGAGGAGGCTTCCCCAGCCCAAACACCAGGCCACCATTTTACTCATAAACAATGGCCGGCTCCCATTTGCAAAGCTGATGTAAATCTGACCCTCTGCAGAAATGACTAGAGGCTGGCCTTGTGTTGGGTATAATGTCACACAGGAACTTCTGTCCTTAGACCAAAGCAAAAGACTATTTAATGAAGAAAAACATCAAAGCTTTTATGGGCTGGGGGCTGTCAAACCGTTAACTGTTACCCTGGCCTTGAGGTAAGAGTCAGGGTTCATCTGAGGTGAGGATTCATTCAGCATCATTGGGATGGACCCAGCCTTCAGACATAATCCTCACTAAGCATGCGCTCTGTGGCAAGACTTCAGAAGCCCACCACTTTTAGTCTTTCTGCTTGGAAAACTCAGCAGGAAGAAGAGTTGACCCTTGGGGAAAGACAACAGCTCACGAGCTCTTGCCAGCAGCTCTGAGGAACAGAGGAGGAGGCAAGAGTGGCTGAGAGGTACATCCCTCTGGAGAGAAAACCACAGGCAGAGCTCGCCCAGGGCATGCCCGCACCCCCAAGGTGCAGCCGTCACAGATGCCCTAAACACTGAACCCCCTCTAATTACCACTGTCCCTGGCCTAAATTAGCAGGGACTCCAATGACGACGAGACAAACCCACGCACCAGCGTCACGGTCCATAAATTAAGTTAGCAGCCATAGTAAGATAATTTCCAATAATAACTTTTCACAGTTTCCTGCAGCATCAAAGTACAATCAACATGTCAAGTACTGTTCTGCAGCGAGAGAAGAGAAACCTGTGAAAATAAGCTGGAGTCAGGCAGAGAGATTTCTGCAGTTTCTTTTTAACAACAAAAAAGCAACTCCCGCCCTCCACCTCCCACGGCTCCATTTGGTCCAGGGCCCCCAAGCAGAGACTTGTTGGGACTAATGAAGGCCTTTTCCCATCTGGGACGTTTGTTTTCCTAGCAGAGGAGGCTGTTAATCAGTGTAGTCCAGAGAAGCCAGTGCGCACCACGGTTTTAGTGTGTGTTTCTGCTGCCCTGCTGCTGGGATTGTAATGGGATTTTCACAGTTGAAGAAGGCAGAGCTCCTGTCCGACAGAACCACCCCCCCTTTCCTTCCAGAAAAGGCATTTGTGAATGGTTCCGCATGACAGCGACATGTGTGTGACTTGAGGTCTAGTAATTGTTTTACGCTAATTTTTACTTCTGAACCTCCCCCATTCCCCAGTCAGGAGAGTTTTTAAAGATACAGACAGACAGACAGACAAAGAGATTTCTCAGTGCTTCTATTTTTCAGGCATAAATAAATTTACGAAGAAACTTCGAAATCCCTATGCCATCGACAATAATGAGCTGCTAGACTTCCTCTCCAGGGTACCATCTGATGTTCAAAAGGTACGTAATGAATGGTCACCACCAGCGGGGACCCCGGCGCTGAAGTTTGGCCAGCCCCAGAGCCAGAGGAGCACAGGGCAGTGTGTGGGTAATTGAGATAACGAATCAGAAAATCTTTAAAGCGGCCTGGCTTGCAGGGAGGTGACAGGAAAACCTTTGTCCAGAGCATGAGATGATTATGGAAAATTACCCCAAGAAAGGGCTACTTAAGAATGATCTGGAACCCATACTGTGTGGGTATAGTGCAATGGCGTTTGTCTGTTTTCTGATCACTTGCCTCCCCGAAGAGGATAAGATGGGCCCAGTGAGTGGGAGAGTGGGAGAGCCCAAGCTAGGGGAGGGTTGCTTCTTTTCCTCCTCTTCCGGCTGGCAGGCATTTTAGGGGAAGTAGGGGACAAGAGGATTATTCTTTTTATTCTTGCTTGCCCCAATTATGTCGCAGGCTTCCCTTCTGTCCTTTCCCTCTGATGATTTAGGGATGCTGGGGGCAAGGCTCCTACCTACTCTCATACACATAGAGGCAGAGATGGCAGGAAATAAATGGAGATCGATCAGAAGTATTATCACAGGTAATGGTCATTCGGTCCAGCGGCATCTGGTTTCTGTGGACGCATAGAGATTAAACCAGGCAACAATACCAGAAAGTCCTGTAGAGTAGCCTGAGCCAGGCCCCTGCAGATCAGGCTGCTATAAATCCAAAGGAAGGAGGGCAGGCAATGATTTCTCGAAAGGAGAATAGAGATCATAGAAAAGGGAGATGGGGAGACCGTGGTGTGAGATATCAACATGATGATCAAAGGCACAGCCCTTTATTATCTGAGAGAATCCAAATCAAGTATCGATTTTCATCTTTGGGCCACTGACACAGAAGTGGTTCCCCAGTGGCTCTGTGCAGATTGCAGTGACTCGGGCCTGAAAAGACCTAGGGTTTTTTTCCCCTTCACTCTGAGTTCTAGAGGTTAAGATAGAGTCCATGATGTTGTTTTTCTTTAACCTCCATTTTATGATATAATTAGCTATGAAATGCATTCTGTGCATTAGAAGTTACTCGTTAACATTTGCATTCCATGATTATAAAATAGTAACCTGGCCCCTGTTTGTTTTGCATTGAAGATTGACAGGTATGTCATCCCCTGCTCCCCTAGGGGACCTTTACCAAACACTCTAAGGAAAGGGTGCCTTTTGCATGTATCTGCTTTTGACAAAAGTATAGCTCAACATATGTGATGGGGCATGGTGTCCTTGGGGAGTTTGGCACAAATGCTAAAAGACAGTCAGCATGTGGTCTGTAATACAATACTTTAAATGAAGCCATTCCACGGTCAGCCAATGAAAACCCACACACCAGAGCAATGAGCGTGCGATGTACCATCATTCGAGTTGCAATCTGAGTTCGTCCCTGCGTCCTCAAAGAAAGGAAATCACCACTGAGCACACCCCACCACAAGGTTTGTCTCTACAGAGTCCAGGCACCAGCCCTCAGAGCGGCCAGTTGACATGAATAGAGAGGGATGCGACCAAAGAGCATTCAAGGAAGATACACAGTCCGCCAGCAAAATTCTCGGTGTACCAGCAAGAGCACTTCCAAATAACACAATAGACAGTTTGCCACTGGGGACTTCCCGAGTGCTCATATTTATCACAGATGTTTTAGCCATTACATTGTAAATGAAATTCATTTTTAAGCGAAATCTATTTAACTCTGTGGTTAGTATCAGTTTCAACATTTTTTTTTCTCTCCCTGGCAAAATAAATGTATATGATTTGCAGGGATTTTTTCCCCCAAATTTTAGAGACTTTTAAATGAATATTTCTTAGTGAGTTGCTGTATCATATACTAAGATAAACATTCCCAAGAGGCCACTATTAAGCATACTTGTGGTGGGAAATGGGCACGCACACAACTAAAATTATCTGGCGGTGCTGAGAGCAGGTACAAAACCCATGCATCTCATTAGAAAAATCTGCTTTTAATATTTTGGTTTCAAGAAATGATGCATGACTTCTCAAATCCTTCCTGCAATTAATCCCTCCATGTTCCTGTGTTTAGAAAATGATTCATTACCTTTGAACCTTCCTTCCTTTGCCTCCGTCTGTCCTTGGGGAGCCATTAACACACACGATGGTGAGCTAGGGTTACCTCACCGCCAGCGGCCCGTCTGTTTGTTTTCACAGGTGCAGTACGCAGAACTGAAACTGTGCAGCAGCCAGAGCCCCCTTCGGAAGAAGCGCAGCGCTCTCTAGGACATGCACCAACCGTGGACACCAGCACCCGATTCCCTATTTGGTTGATAAGACCAACACTATCTCTGTTCAAGTGGTGGTACCCATGGTGTCATTCTGAAATGGGTGCTGTACGGAGCCCTCCATGTACCCTCCCCGCTTCTCCACATGCGCCGATGCACACACGCATGTGTGCACATCCACACGCATGGGTGTGCTAGTTGCTTAGCTAGCGGGCCAGCCAGTCAAAAGGAAACAATCTCGTGACTGCGGAAGACTGAGGTCCCTTCTCAAATAAGAGGTAAAGCCAGGCTGCTGGGGTTCTGAACGGCCTCCTCGAGAGTGGCCAGGAGACCACCTGGATTCAAGAGTGACTTTGAACTTGTCTTCGTACCCCCAACAGATTCTCCTTAAGATGCAGTTATTTCCATTACTGTTTGCACACTCCTTTCAGATTATTGTTCATGTGAGTCAGTTCGTTTCTCTGAGTTAATGAGTCTCTGGTAGCCATCACCTCCCCAACTAGTGTCTTTTATAAATAGATTTTTAAAAATATTTACCAGGATTAGCCCAGGTCTTTGGGAGCCCTTCCGCTATGATTATTGAAAATGTGTATGGACAATTGCAGTCAGCTCCCCCGGTGCTGGATACCAGCCCATATCATGGTCTATTGCTGGCAGTGGAAGCCCCAAGAAGGTCCTGAAGGGACCACTCATCCAAAAAGTGAAGGTTTCATGAGAATATTTGGTTGCCTTAAAAATGCCATTTCTTCTGACTTGACTTTGCTTATTTCCAAAATAAAATGTCAATGTTACAGTTTCAGAAAGAGGGGGATGAGTGAATGAATTCTGAGAGTACTTAGATAAATGAAGGGGCACCTTAGTGGCTCAGTGGTTGAGTGTCTGCCTTTGGCTCAGGGCGTGATCCTGGGATCGAGTCCAGCGTCGGGCTCCCCACAGGGAGCCTGCTTCTCCCTCTGCCTATGTCTCTGCCTTTCTCTCTGTGTCTTTCACGAATAATAAAATCTTGAAAAAAAAAAAAAAGACAAATGAAGGCTGAGGAGCAAGGGACTAACTAATGAATATGGCTACTTTACCTGATTGTCATAATCACTTTATTCGCCTGCATTTTTGAGCAGAAAGTAAAAATAACTCAGCAATCCAAATTAATCTTTTGTTCTTGAGCAAGATAAGCTACACAGAATGCATATATATCTCAGAACCCCATTCCTAGAAAAGCACCACCCCAAGTCATCTTGAAGAATATCTGATTCCTGCCAACCTCACCATTTCATAGTACCCCCCCCAAGTAAAAACCTGGTTTTATGCATATATAAAATGCATGCAAATATCTTTCTGTTCGGATGATATTTAAGTTGTAAAGACTGTATTTTATTGACACATACTTTGTGCAGTTTTATATATTTAATATATATGTATATGTATTGTAAAGAAAAGTTGAGGTAAAGACCTGATTTAATAGCAAGTTTTACTATTTTTTTCTCTCCGAGTTGTAATTTAATAATCTTCAAACAAAATGTTTATGAAAAATGCCAAAGATTCTAAACCTTATCATCCCGTGTCTGTTTTTCTTCATATTATATCTTCCTGGGTTTCTTTCTGGCTGAGCCAGATTTCTGCATGATTTGATTTGCTTCAAGTTAATGAAGCTGGCTGGAAAAGAGCCTTGCAGAAATTATAAAAGCTCCAGTAAATCTCTTAGTTGTACATACAATAGATATCCAAGAATCTCTTTTGTTAAACCAGTTACTCAATCTTCTGTGTAAACAATGCCTCATTGTCTCACTCCCAACTATCATGTAGTTTATCACAGTCTGTCATTTTGTAACGACCTAAGTCAGACATTTTTAAACAGACATGTGAGATCTGATCAGTCATTTGAATGAAAACTTTCAGCAGCAAAATAACCCCTTATTTATTTAAGAGTGGAACCGATACGCTATTGTTGTTCTTTTGCTATACAATTTCAAAATGAAATAATTTGTCCAACAAGAAGGCATCAGTAGTTAGACTTATTCCCTCTGTAGCCCAATGAGAATTCTCAGCATTAAGTTTTGGACAGCAGCCGGGCTGCAAGGGCAAGACTGAATAAACCTTTAAGAAACTGTTAATGGAAAACAATTGTTAATTGATTCAGTAGACTTTGAACATTAGAAAGGTTAGTTGTAAGAGAAATGTGAAGATTTATACGAGTAATCCAACTTATACCAAGATCCCAGAATGCTCTTTAGATAAAATTTATGGATGGTGAACTCAAAGTTTGATAACGCAAGATAATTTGGTAGGAATGTTGAAGTTTAGCCAAGCTCTCCTGATTGTCTTCTCAAACCTCACCCTCCCGTTTCCAGCTCTGCCTGGATGTCTTATAGACACCTGTACTTCACTGGGTTAGAAACTCTGCTCTCTCTTCCTCCTTGTGTTCAGGACCCCTAAACCCATAGTCTCCTGCTTGCTTCCTTGTTTCCCTTACTAGTGCTGGCATCTTCTGGGCTGGGAGACACTGAGCATCCCGTTTTTTTGTTCCTCGTGGTTTTTTTCCCCACCTCCCAGCCCATAAACTTGTAGCTCCAGTGTTTCCATGTTATCTTGGCCATTTCTATCTTGGCCATTTCTGATCACCATCCCCTAAACCAAGGCCTCCGACACCTCTAAGGAGTCATGGCAACAGTGCCGATTACATTATGCCAGATTAATCCTCATTCCGACTATTCTTTTCACTAGAAATACTTTCTCACAAGTTTCTGTCCAAATAAATTCTGCCCTCCTTTAAAATTTTCAGAAGCTTCCCACCCCAAATAGGATTTCTTTCATTTCCTTGGCTAAATTAGACTCTACTCTTCTCTCTTACACCCCTGCCCCCTACGTCTTACATACCTTTCTGCATTTGCCATATTCTGCTATAGCTCATAGTTACCAGAGGCTTTGACTTTCATTGTCCTCCACTGGATAGACCATCCTGTCTGGCACCTAGTAGACACTCAGGAAATACATGATTAATGGACTGGGTCATAGTCAACTTTTCTTCTCTGCCCTTTTATGTATACAGAGAGTTGAGCCAGGTAGATTAGTATGGTCTATCAGAGGAAATAATTTCTTGTATTTAGCACACAACTTATACTGTGTGATATTATTTATAAGCTCTGGCCATGTCAACTATAAACTTCTCAATGATGTCTTATATTGGCGAAGTCATTACCTACATGTCACAGAAAAATAAATTTGTGCACGGTAAAAAATAATCAACTTTGATTTTTCGTCTTGTCATTTATCATTTAATGAACACATACAGAACACTGATGATATGCCTGAACAAAACAGACTACATTCCATTGGTAGAGCAAGACATAAAACAGATACTTTCAAAAAGTGGCATGACATTTGCAGATTCAAGTTTTAAAAACAGTATTCTGGCTGCAGTGGTGGACCAGCACTTATGAGTGTTCAAAGGAGAGCTAATTTGAAGAATCTTTATAAATTGATGGTAGCCTGGACCTTCCAATAGCATCCATGGAAAAAATACAGGTGAAATCGTTAGATGGGGAGGAGGAAAAATGAGTGGGACTTCTCAGTTGCTTGACTATGGGGTGAGGGAGAGAATAGAGATGCCACTCAGTGTTCTCATCTTTGGGTCCAGGAAGATGGTATGGTTTTCCTAAGACAGAATTATAGGAGCAGCCATGAGAGGAACAGCATGAGCCCAGTTTTAGATGATGTTGAATTTGAGTTACCTGACAAGCCTCTAAATGGGGCTCTTAAAGAGGTAACAGTATATGGATATGGAGCTGAGAAAAGAAATGCACTATACTTGAGAGAAATATACTAAAGGCCAACAGTCATAGAAATGATTGAAGCCACATACATCAAGAAATTGACTCCATACTCAAGAAATTGACTGTTAAGTCTTATCAATTTATAAGGCTTATCAATTTATAAGACTATAAGACTTAGTCAACTAAGGCTAAATAGAAATATTAAACAAGAGAAAAGTAAGCATGCACTGTCATAGAATTCAGTTGGTAGAGTTTGTTTTAAGAAGGCAGGTGTGGTCTATAGTGCTAAATACCACTAAGATCACACCAGTTGAGGACAGAATAATGACCTTTATTTAATGACATGGCAACTCATGGAGAACTTGGCAATAAGTCATTTCCATGGAGTGGTAGGAAAGTAAGCCAGATTTTGGTTGAAAAATGAGTGGACCTAAGAAAATGGAGACCACGTGGAGGTACCTCTTGAAAAATTCCACTAGAAGGAGAGGAGAGGGAGCACAGGAACTCAGAAAGGAAGAAAGTGCATGAGATTATTGAGGAAAAAGAACAGGGATGCCTGGGTGACTCAGCGGTTAAAGCATCTGCCTTCAGCTCAGGGCGTGATCTTGGAGTTCCAGGATAGAGTCCCACACTTAGTTCCCTGCATGGAACCTGTTTCTCCTTCTGCCTATGTCTCTGCCTCTCTCTGTCTCTCATGAATAAATAAATAAAATCTTTTAAAAAAGAAAAAAGTAGATGTTTCATGAGCTCAGTGCACACCTACTAGCAACAAAAAATACGTAAGTATGAGATGGAGTGGTTGGTATCATCACTTATTTTTTTTAATGTTATTTATTTATTCATGAGAGAGAGGCAGAGACATAGGAGAAGGGAGAAGGAGGTTCCCTGTGGGGAACCCGATGTGGGCCTTGATCCCAAGATTCTGGGATCACAACCTGAGCAAAAGGCAGACACTCACTGGGCCACCCAGGTACCCCTGTATTGTCATTTAAAACTCTGTGAAAACACCCCTCTCTAGTGTAGTAGTAATCTAACTTTTATGGTAATAAAGTGGTTGGGAAATCAAAATAGAATATCTTTTGAAAATATTATGAGTAGTCAACTGATCATTGGATGAGTTTTGAAAGGTGAGTTCTAAAGAATAGCTTAAAGCACATGACCTCTTTATGTACGTCTCCTTGTAGAAAGCCTGCCCTTCTGTTCTGGTATGTTAATGTAGTGATTTACATGTGGAAAATGGATAGACAAGCTCAGAAGAATAGATAGCATTTTAGAGCATTTATTAAATGTCAGCTACTTCCTTTTTTTTTTTTTTATTGGTGTTCAATTTACTAACATACAGAATAACACCCAGTGCCCGTCACCCATTCACTCCCACCCCCCGCCCTCCTCCCCTTCTACCACCCCTAGTTCGTTTCCCAGAGTTAGCAGTCTTTACGTTCTGTCTCCCTTTCTGATATTTCCCACACATTTCTTCTCCCTTCCCTTATTTTCCCTTTCACTATTATTTATATTCCCCAAATGAATGAGAACATATAATGTTTGTCCTTCTCCGACTGTCAGCTACTTCCTAAGTACTTTAGATGTAATAGCTTATTTAATTAACAACAACAACAAAACTACAAAATTTATCTAAATACCTATAGAAAAATTACCAGTTTCATTCAAACTGTCCCCAAAAATAGTAAAAAACAAACAAAAACAAGCAATCCCACCTTTCTACATATTTTATGAAGCCTGTATTATCCTCATTCCAAAACCCAACAAGGTGATACAAGGATGGAAAATTACTTCCCAAAATCCCTTATGAATATAGATACAAAATTATGAACGATATGTAAGCTTCTACACTGAAAACATGATTTAGAGAAAGAAAATAAATAAATGTAGGGTTTCATGGATTAGAAGATTCAATATATTAAGATGTCAAGAGATTAAATGTAAGTCCAATAAAAATTATAAGGTTTATTTTTTGCATAAATTAATCAGCTGATTCTAAAATGTATATGGAAATGCAAGAATCCCACAGTAGTCCAAGCAATCTTGTACAAGATTAACACTGGCAAATAACAAGATGTATTATAAAGTTATTGTAACTAGACAATGTGCTATGGGCACAGTGTAGACAGATTAAAGAAATAGAAAAGACAGGAAGGACACTCATATTTGGTAACCTATGACCTAATTTATGTCAAAGGTAACATATTTTCAGTGTGGGGACAGTATGCAGTGTAGAGAAAAAAACCTTTTTGAAAAATGACACTGGGTCACTTTAGTATCCACATGGATAAAATAAATATTGACTCCTTCCTTATATTCCCCAAAATCAATTCTGTATGAATTGCAGATCCAAAAGTGGAAGGCAAAGTAAAAGATTTCAGAAAAAGACATAGAAAATATCTGCACATCTATGGATAAACAAAGATTTCTTAAAACAAGATGCTGATCATAATGAGAAAATGATAAATTGAAGATCACTAAAATTAATTTTGTTCTCAAAAAGTTTGATAGAGTGAAATGATAAATGACAAAATGAAAAAAAATATGTAATCTCCATATATAATCTGAAGAATTCTATCCAGAATACATAAATATGTTCTACAATGTAAAGGCAGAAAACCCAGTAGAAAAGGGTCAAAACACTTGAACAGACACTACAGAAAAGAGCCTACCCAAATGGTCAGCAAATATAAAAAGTACTCAGCATCACTAGTCATCAGGTACATGCAAATTGAAACCACAATGATATAATTGCACATGGCCAAAATGGCCAAAATGAAAAAGTCAGTATTAAGTGTTTTTAAGGATATGGAAAAACAAATTTCTACATACTGTTACTGGGTGAGCACATAAATTGGTACAACCGCTTTGAAAAACCTTTGGAAAAATATCTATTAAAGCAAACTATAAGGGGCATCTGGATGGCTCAGCAGTTGAGCATCTGCCTTTGGTACAGGGCATAATCCTAGGTTTCTGGGATTGAGTCCTGCATCAGGTTCCCCACGAGAAGACTGCTTCTCCCTCTGCCCATGTCTCTGCCTCTCTTTTTGTGTCTTTCATGAGTAATAAATAAAATCTAAAAAATAAATGATAAAGCTAACCATATGCATGCCCTATGAACCTTCCCCAGTTTCAATTCTATAACCCACAGAGTTGGGCTTACATTCTATAAAAGACATGCCCAAGAATAATTTTAGCAGCACTGCTTGTATAATTCCAAAAACAGCAACAGTATATATTCATCGGTATCTGAGGTGATCAGTTACTTGGGCCTCTGCAATGGAATACCATATAGAAAGGAAAGGAAAAACTAAGTTTGCATGCAACAATATGGAAATTTCACAAATAATATTCAACAAAAGAAACAACACACAGCAGAGATACATGCAATGCAAGATTTCATTTACATCAAGTTCAAAAATGGAGAAAGATGGTCTATTATATTAAAAGGAGGCTGGGGATACAGTGGCAAAAAGGAGCCTGGGATGATGTCAAGGTTCTGTCCTTTTGGTCTGGATTCTAGTTTCATCAACTTATTAACTTTGTGAAAATCACTGAGCTGTAAACTTGGGACTTGTATAATTTTCTGCATGTTTACTCCAAGGAAAAGAAAGAAAAATTATGAAGCATGGCCATTTTATTCCTAATTTACAATGAAAGAAACTGAGGCTGATCACTGTTAGTATTTTAAACATGAAAGAAGAGCCCTAATCCAAATAAACATGTTGAGTTGTGCTAAGAGTTGGGAGTCGTTTTAAACAAACCCAAAGCAGACAGTTCCTAAATAGGCTCATTGCATTTGAATATTCCATTATGTCTTAACAGAAAGCAATCATCATTTTTAAAAGATATTCATTATTAGGAGTACACACACACACAAAGCTGGCTTCCTCTCACTGATCACTTACTGAAGCATTAAAAAACTGCTTTACATGAGCCAATTGGCCCTTGAAACCTCAAGATCTGAAGTGTTCCAGAAAGTTTTTTTTGGGGGGTGCCTGGGTGGCTCAGTCAATTCAGCGTTTTTGGAAGGTTGTGATCTCAGGGTTCTGAGATGGAGCCCTATTTTGGGTTCTGTGCTTAATGCAGTTGGCTTGAGATTCTTTCCTCCTCCTTCCTCTCCCTCTGCTCCTTACCCCCTCATTCTCTCTCTTCCCTTCCTCTCTCTCTCAATAAATAAATAGATAAATAAAATCTTTTAAAAAAAGTTTTACCTTTGTACATGTTACATTTATGTTCATTGAGCCTGGCAGTGCAAGTAGTTAAGTTTTGGGGGAGTCAAGAGCACCCGGGTGGCTCAGTGGTTGAGCGTCTGCCTTCAGCTCAGGGTGAGGTCCCGGGTCCTGGGATCAAGTCCTGCATTGGGCTCCCTGCAGGGAGCCTGCTTCTCCCTCTGCCTATGTCTCTGCCTCTCTCTGTGTGTCTTGAATGAATCAATGAATGAATGATTGATAAATAAATAAATAAATAAATAAATAAATAAATAAATAAATAAAATCTAAAAAGGTTTTGGGGGAGTCAAAAGGTCAAAAATTGTACCAGGCTTTCCGCCTGAACAGAGAGGGTTGGTGCTCCTAACCACCCCCTCCCCCACATTGTTCGAAGCTCAATTCTACACACATACACATATATTCCTAAATTTTTATGAAATCTCACTTATTTCCAAAAATTGATCTGTAGATTCCAATTAAGAACCCAAAAACCTATGTTTTCAGGCAAAACATTGAGTTTGCCTCTTGCTGCATTTGACTCCTTAGGGGGGGAGGATGTGTTTTTCTAGACGCCCAATGTCAGTAGTCTGCTCAATGCCAGAATTCAATTCATTCATTATTCAATCCGGCTTTTTTCTGGGAAATGTTTTATTAGGCTCGTCTTTACAGCTGAGAAATCCTGAGATTTCAATTTGCTTTCCGTTCCTTTAATTCATTATAGTAATACAGACAAGCTTCTCTTCTCCATGTATTTTCATTATCAGATCAAAATAACTGGTTGGAAAAGCAAAAACACATGGAATCATTTTTTAACTGCATAATGAATAGCTGGCATATCTGATTTAGTATGCATCTACCAGATAAATTGTGATCTGCATAGTGGTAAATGCCATGATTTTGTTTTTGTTTTTCTATTTTGTTTTGTTTTGTTTTTACCACAAAAGTTCTGCACAAACTGGAGATGTGGTCCAGCAAAGAAAAGTTAACAGGAATGAGTAGAATGTTCCTTATACAATGAAAGGAGATGGCAGATTTTTTTTTTCCTGAGACATGAAATCACCTGCATATGCCTACTGCACGCTGGGCAGGTTCCAGGTAGAGAATGGGGTTTGCTGAAGGAAAATCTGAAGAAGTGGGAGACAGAAGCTCTCTGACTTTGTGAAAGGGTTGGACAGCAGTTGCAAGTTTTGGGGTTGTACAAATGGAAGCATGCTGGAAGCACAGTGCCCCCTGAATGGCAGCATTGTTGGCTTTACTCTATGACCAATGATCCTCCAACAGCAAAACTACCTTTTGCTCGTAAATTCATCTGAACAAACCATATGTTCAATGTGGCACTCCAGAACAATATGTACCTTATTCTACCATAAGAAAGATCCAAGAGTGGGTCCCCACCTGCAACACCTTACAATAAAGACAATGAAAACAGTTTGAACATGTGAAATACGGAGCTCTTTGGGCAATTGCACTTTTACTGCTTCCTATTAACTTAATTAAAATTGATTTTAAAAAATTGATTTAAAAAAATGTACAGATGGAGCCATAATCCTGGGCAGAACTGAGCTCACATGGGGAGAGACACGGGCATGTGTTATCTCCAACTCTGAAAGTTTTGCCCTGGACTATGTTTATTCTCACCCTCAGATTCAGCAACTTGTGCCCCAGGGAATTTGGAAAAGTGATGCAGCATGTGACTCTGATTAGAAAAGAAACCCCTTATCATGTAAGAATAGCATTTCTTCTTTTCATAATACAGTATATTCCATTTTAAAATTACCTAAAATGTTTTTGTTGTGTATTTTTCTCCCTTCCAAATCATTAATAAAGATGCTAAAACAGAACGTGACCTTGATTCCTTCGATCCACTGACCAGATACCCCTCTTGAACTCGATCCAGTAGCATTTATCAGTCTGACCACCTTGAAAATTAAAATTGTCAACCTGCACTTTTCTCAGCATATTAAAGTTAAAATTGGAGCTTTGTGAGATCCTACTGGATCTTCTCCTACTTATTTTAAAGAGTGAACAGATCTAAGATTATTTCTCAGTAACCACCCCCACTCACTATAATCAGGTTTAAGCTTCATAATTTATAGCAGTGTATTTGCTTGTAAGACTCTGGACCCAGTTAGAACCATCCCAGTTGCAACCACTTATGAATTGTCACTTACAGTCAAGGCACTTAAAAATCATAGTTTTTTTTGTCAATTATGAAGATATTTTGCATAATTAACATGGTATGTCTGGGCGAAAGGTTTTGATCTGTGCTCTCATTCTTGATTTTACATGAACCACTTCAAAAGCATCATGGTTGGAGAGGCTTGCAGAGTGGTGAATTCTCTGGGGTCCGAGCAATTTTAGAACTATTGACTTTTGAATGATGAGGTTTCCTGACATTCTTTTCCCTTGCTTCTTATAAATGGTTACTTGGTCAGGCTGTCCATTTCTTTTGAGTATTCATATTGGCTGTTCCTGTGAAAGATTTCCAAATGAATATAGTGTCACGTTCATTTAATAATTAATGCCTCCTTTTCTCCTAACCCTTAGTTTTTAGCCTGGATTTCGATTATTCATAGTCCTGTGGGAGTGTGCATGAATTCAATTCATGTGTGGTCCTAAAACTTCCCATTACCTGTTAAACTCTAGTAGTTTAAAACTTCTCTCCTAATGCCCTGATAATCTATAAAATTGCTACGTATTGGATCTGTTTCACCCATTTTCCCTTTTTTTATAGCTGTCCATTCTCTAATTCAGAGGCAACAAAAATTTTACATGTCCTAAAACAGGCAATTTAAAAGGGGAGAAAACTCAGAAGACTATGTGACCCCAAATTTCAACTATACTATTTTTCCCCACCTGCCTTTTGTTAGCATTTAATTGCTGCTGGCTTGAAGTTGAGTGAGCTCAATGACCCAGAGCTGGGAAGATAGGGGTTTAAATCCAAGATTTGGTACTATGGTACCAACTTACTATTTGTCTTTAGGTATCCCACTTATCTCCCTGGAACCTCAATTTCCTCATTGCTACAATAGAAATAACAGTCTCCAAATTATGAGGCTTTGGGATAAAAATATATATACTCAGCACATACTGTTCACTTTTATCGAATTAGGATATACACAGAAACAGTGAACAAAACATAAGTATGCAGCTTCATGAATTTTCACAAATTGAATATTCTCATGAAACTGACATCCAGATCAAGAAACTTAACAATACTAGCATCCCAGAAGCCTTTATGTGCCCCTTTGAATTACTATCCCTCAGGGGTACGTATAAAATTTCTCAACCTCATCACTGTTGACCTTTGGAGCCAGATAATTATTCATCATGGAGGGGTGGGATACTTAAGTCTGTAAGGATGTTTAGCAGCATCCCTGACTTCTACCAATTAGATGCCGGTTGTACCTCCCCCCGATCTGGGAAGATATGACAATAAAAACATGTCCAGATATTTCTAAATGCTCAGGGGTGGGGCATATGAGGAGGCAAAAATCTCCCTTAGCTGAGAACCATGAGTATATACTGTTCATTATGCTGCCAGACCCTATGGCCAGGAGGCATCCCTCCTCTGTGAGCTGTCTTCTGTTCTCCAGTCTTCACCACTCCATGGAACTCACCGGGACCAGCGCAGTTGACAGAAACCTCTGAGTAACTGTCAGGTAGGTTCACTATCAGTTCTGTAAGGAGGTTGTCCCTGGTTCTGGGGCCTGAAACGTTTTGCTTCGGTTCCCATTTTTTCCATCACCCACTTTTCCAGCTTCTATTACCACTGCCAGTGGAAGTTTTATTTGGTTCAACCACTTTGGAAAACTGTTGGCAGTATTTATTAAATATTTACTAAACTAAGAGTATGCTTAACCCTTATGATTCCCTTTTGAGTATCTATTCAACCAACCACTTATAACTAAACTTTCCCCTGAAAGAACTGAAGCACTCCCAACTACAACATTAATGTGTTCATTAACTTTCCTATTTCAGGGGAACCTCACAGCTGAAAATAAGATACATTATTTCCTTCCTATGTACCATAAGCAAATTGAGGAGCTCAGGATTAGTATTGATTTTTTGTAATAAATTATATTATAATTGGAATTAAATTCTGAATGAATCTACATATTATGACTGATATATCTCTGAAATCTCTTTTAAGTTATTATGCTTCTACTCTGTTTTTGTTGTTGTTGTTTTGTATTTTTTTCTTTACAATTTATTAGTTGAAGGAACCGGTGTTTTGTCCTGTAGAGCTTCTGACCATCTGAATTTTGATGATTGCAATCCCATGGTGTGGTTTAATATTTTCGTCTGTTTTTCCTGATCTCTGCAAATGATAGTTAGAAAGAGTTGTCCTCAGATGCAGCTTGGATACTTTTGGAAATATTTTCTGTAATGCTGGCATACTCTGCCACCAAGAGGTATATAATTGGAGCAATTGTTAAAATTTAGATCCATTAATTCATTAGAGCTGCATTTCCCCTGCATTTATTAGTTTATACCACAAAAAAGAGAATGCCTCATTCTACCACTTGTTTAACCAATTGTAATTTTTTTAAGTTTTTACTCAAATTTCAGCTACTTAACATACAGTATAATATCAGTTTCAGATGTACAATATAGTGATTCAACACTTCCATACAACACCCAGTGCTCATTACGACAAGTGCCCTCCTTTATCCGCATCACCTATTTAACCTACTCTCTCCCCACCTCCCCTCTGGAAACGATCAGTTTGTTCTTTATAGTTGACTGTGTTTCTTGGTTTACCTCTCTATCACTTTTTCCCCTTTGCTCATTTCTTTTGTTTCTTAAGATGTGGTATATATAAAGAATGGAATATTATTCAGCCATCAAAGAGAATGAAATCTTGCCATTTGCAATGACATGGATGGAGCTAGAGAGTATTATGCTAAGCAAAATAAGGCAGTCAGAGAAAGACAAATACCAATAGAAAAATTCTTATAGGAAATTGAGGATTCTTTCCCTCTATTTACCTTAAAAAAAAGATTTATTCACCAGCATCTAATGTTGATTAATTACATCTTTTGTCTCTTTATAAACCAACAGATTTAAATTTTTTAATATGTTTCCAATCATATATATATCATCCCATACTTGGCCAATGAAGGTCTCTTCAAGTTCCTTTTGACACGATCTTAGTAGTTTTTGGTAGTTACCTTGCTATTTGACATAATGAGATGTTCAAAACTCATACTGTACCTATCTTACTGTGGACCTAGACTCAGTCATTTCTCCCAAAAGCTCTGGTTCTTTTTAGTGGGAAATTATATTTCAAGACCACAATCTGGGTGCATTAGTCAGGATTCTCCAGAGGAAAAGAACCAGCAGAATGTGTGTGTCTATATGTGTGTGTGCTACATGTGTGTACTTATAAAGGGATTAATTATAGAGAATCGGCTCATGCAAATCAGCAGTGAGTCTTTAAGCTAGATACCTAGAATAGCCAATGATGTAGCCCCAGCCTGGAAACCTTGAGAATGCTGGCTAATGTTACAGTTTCAGTCTGAAGGCAGGAAAAAAGCTAATATCTTAGTCTGAAGACACTGAGGCAGAAAGAAACCTCTCCCACTTACAGAAAGTGAGATTTTTTGTTCTATGCAGGTTTTCAACAAATTAAGTGAGGCCCACACACATTAGGAAGGGCAGTCTGCTTTAGACAGCCTACCAATATAAATGTTAATCTCATCCCAAAACCTCTTCACAGGAAAAAACATGAAAATGTATGATCAAATATCTAGACACTGTGTGGCCCAGTCAAGTTGATGCTGAAAATTAATCATGGCACTGGGTGCTAGGAGTGCTCAGTACTGCTGAATTTCTAATTGTTTCTAGACATTTTCAATGGACAGACTGAATTGTCTGATTACATATCTAGGTCATTTTCTTGTATAGGAAATTTGGTATTTTTAATTTCTTATAAACTAATTATATAGAAATATTAATCACATGTGATATGTTACAAATATTTTTTCCAAGATTGTCATTTTTTTAACTCTAATTATGACGTCTTTTGTAGAAAAATTTATTATTATGTATGTTTATGGTCATTCTATAAAATTATTTAATCTATATCTTTCCATATTGTTCCTGGATTTTGATGAAACATTAGGAAGTTTTCCTCATTCACAGGTGACAGAAGAACCCACCCTTGTTTTTTTATTTGATTGTTTTGTTTCACTGTTTTATTTTTAAATACTTGAGCAATTTTTGTTCATACATTTAAATCTTTTTTATTTTCTTCTGGCATAAAGGTTGCTGTCAAAAACCCTAATGTCAAGTCTGATTTTCTATTACTTATAAGTGACTTAGTATTTTTACTTGGAAGTTCAGTAGTTTTACTAGAAAAAAAATCACAATTCTAATCTTTGTTATCCAGTGTTGTTCAGTTATCCCAAGTACATGGTGTGCCTCTTCAAAATGGAATCTCCATTATGTTCAAGTTCTGCGGAGTATATCCTTGTAGTAGTAGACTTAACTGAGTCATAGGGTATATAAGCTTTAGTAAATACACTCAAACAGTTTTCCAAAGTGGTTGTACATATTTGCATTTCATCCACCACTGTAAGAGAGTTCTGATGCCTCCACATCCTTCCCAACACTCAACATCTCCACCCATTTCATTTTAACTCTTTGAACATGTGTGCAGTAGTATCTCATTACAGTTTTCCACTTTTATTTTTTTAAGATTTCATTTATTTATGAGAGACACAGAGAGAGAGGCATAGACATAGGCAGAGGGAGAAATGGCTCCCCATGGGGAAGCCCAATGAGGGATTTGATCCCAGGACCTCAGGATCACAACCTGAGCCAAAGGCAGACGCTCAACCACTGAGCTACCGAGGTGTCCCTCATTACAGTTTTTTAAATTTAAATTCACTTAGCCAGCATATAGTACATCATCCGTTTCAGATGTAGTTTTCAATAATTCATCGGTTACGTATAACACCCAGTGCTCATCTCATCATGTGCCCTCCTTAATGCCCATCACCCAGTTACCCCATCCCTCCATCAACCTCCCCTTCAGTGACCCTCAATTTCATTCCCAGAATTAAGAGTCTCTCTTGGTTTGTCTCCCTCTCTTATTTTTCCCCATTCAGTTTTCCCACCTTTCCCTTATGGTCCTCTGCACTATTTCTTATATTCTACATATGAGTGAAATAATATAATTGTCTTTCTCCTGTTACCTTATTTCTCTTAACATAATACCCTCCAGTTCCATCCATGTCACTGTAAATGGTAGATATTCATCCTTCCTGAGGGCTGAATAATATTCCACTGTGTAAATAAACTCATTACAGTTTTAATCTGCAGTTTTCTGATGGCTAAAGAAGTTGGACACATTGTCATATCTTTCCTTCACCATTTAGATACAGTAGTTTCCCCTAACCACCTGTGATATAAATTGCAAATGTTTTTCCAAATTTGGCACTTTTAAACTCTAATTATGATGTATTTTATTTTTAAAAGTTTTGGTTTTTATATATATTTTTGCTTTTTACTTATTTTTGGGTGGTTTTGTTTTCCATGGTTTCATGGTTAACCTGTGGTTAATCGTGATTCAGACACAGATGATCCTCTTTCTGGTGAATGGTCAGAAAGTCAATAGTAGCCTAATGCTATGTCATAGTGCCTATATAATTTACCTCCCTTCATTTTATCACCTCACGTCATTACATGAAGGGTGAAAACAGCACAATAAGAAATTTTGAGAGAAAGACCACATTCATTCAACTTTTATTGCAGTATATTGTTATAATTGTTCTATTGTATTATTAGGTGTTTTTGTTAATATCTTACTATGCCTAATTTATAAATTATCATAGGTATGTATGTATAAGATAAACATGGTATACATAGAGTTCAGTGCTATCTGAGGTTTTGGACATCCACTAGGGATCTTGGAACTTATACCCTATGGAGAAAGAGGACTTCTGTAATTCTCCTTTGTGAAGTGCTTATTTAACCCTTTTACCTTTTTTAAAATGAATTATCTTGTTTTTGTCATCAGCTTAATAGAACTTCTTTCCATGTAATCTGCATATGAGCCAGTTGTCAGAATTATGGATGACAAGAATCCTTCCCATTTTATTACTTGCCTTTTCACTTCTATGACCTGCTAATGATGTCTTTCAATGAAAAGAAGTTCTAAATTTTAACACAGTGCAATTTATTATGACTTTTACTGGTTTTAGGATGGAGGTGTGGGTCAGAATAGCTTTACAGCTATTGTTCTTGCAAAGTGACTGAAAAACATGGCTTTACACTTTGAATTCTTTCTCCTCTTTTTATCACTGGTATCTCAAACTTCTCCCTCCTTTGCCCCATTGTTCATGTTGTATTCAATTTCATCTCCACTCATAGCTGTTCTTAACTTTCAGGGGGACTTTGTCCCAAAAGGAAGCTTTGGTCTTATTGGCTTTGAGATGTGAGCATTTATAGTGCTCAGATAGCTCCAGTTCCATCAGACTCTACAAGGTACTCATCTAAAAATTGGAAGGTGCAGATGTCCTTCCTAGTCTCAGCTGCTGTCTGTATATTGCCTGCCTTACCTCTCTGAGTACTTTTTGGAAATTTGGAGGGTTTTTGTTTGTTTTAAACTCAGATCCATTAGATGCCCCATTCTTCCTCTGTGGATACCTTGTAGGTCTTGAAACTATCAAGTTTGTCCTCACCCACTTATATTTTGGGGCTTATGGAGATGCCATGTCACCTAGTTTGGGTGACCTATGTCATATATAAGTTTTGGTATCTATCATAATTTCTCTGCTTGTCTTCATGAAATGATTTGGAAAGATTATATATGTATATAATATATATAGTCTTCATCATATTCCCTGAATTTCTCTCACTATACTTATTATTCTCATCTTGCAGAAGGGGAGCCAAGCTCTTAGAGAATCTTCGTCAAAGCCAGATAAGATAACATGTGGAATGGGAATCAAGTCTATTTCCATGAACTCCAAGGTTTAATACTGTTTTACTTCCACTATTCTATGGCCTATTTTATTTATTTGTTTGTTTGGTTGTTTGTTCATTCATTCATTCATTCATTCATTCATTCATTCAAGTAATCTCTGTCACCAAAATGGGGCTTAAACTCACAACCCCCCCACAAGATCAAGAGTCCCATGCTCCACCAACTGAACTATCTAGGCACCTCATTTATACTTACTTTTATCTAATCAAAAAAATCTTTGTCTGGCATGTTTCATAAAGTATATAATATTTTAATCATCTTATACAGACATAATTTATAAATAAATAAAACTATAATTATTGGGGGTGTTCAAAATATTTTGCTCAGTATTCTCAATTTTTTTTTTAAAAAAATTGTGAAGATCTAGGGGCACCTGAGTGGCTCAGTAAGTTAAGCATTCAACTCTTGGTTTCCACTCAGATCTTAGGGTCCTTGATCAAACCCCATATTGGACTCCACACTCAGTGGGTAGTCTGCTTGAGATTCTCTCTCTCTCTCCCTCTGCCTCTCCTCCTGCTCTCTTTCTTTCTCAGATAAGTAAATAAAATCCTTTAAAAAATTTAAAAATGTAAAAATCTAGTAACTTAATCAGTGTGCATTAAACTATGTAACAGGAAGTTTGAGTACTTGGTATAATGAAGAAAATAAGAATCCATGAAAACAAAGATTCATTTCATCTTCTTTATAATAGCCAGTTGTTATAATGGGATGAAAGACAATGAAAATACATGAGAAATTATAAACAGTGGTTTTCATATTGTGGATTCCGATGCTGTAGATACCCAAATTTCATATGCAACTGAAAATACAAATTACTGAAGTTTCATATCACATTAGCTGAATTGGGAAAACAACATCTATTTGGAGAGATAAACATTTGATGGAAATTGGCTAAACACTACACACCAGGCTATTTTTTTTGCCTTCCTTCATTGTTGCTTAAAAGTATAATAAAGAGAAGTACAGTGAGAATGTCTGGAAGAATAATGTCTCCCAGAATTATTAAACAGCACAAGTCAAATTATAAACAGAAATATTCAGTGAGGTTTAATTTTGAGGCAGTGTCTCCTTTGCAGGTCAAAAATGATAGGATGTATTAAAGAGAGTCCTTTGTGTTGGTTTCTATGGCTGCTATAACAAATTGCTAGAAATTTAGCGGCTTAGAAAAAGACAAATTTGCTTTACAGTTCTAGAAATCAGAAATCCTACAAGATCTCATTTGGCTAAAATCAAGGCATCAACAGGACTTCATTCCTTCCTGAAGCTTTAGGGGAGAGGTGATTTTCCTGTTTTTAGAAGGTGCTCCCACACCCTGGCTCCTTCCCACCCTTGCCACTCCATCTTCAAAACCATCAATGATGAGCAAAAATCTCATTCTGCCATTCTTCTGGTTGTCTTTTCCAATTCCTTTTTTCATGTGTAAGGACTATAAAACACTATAAAATGCTATATCATCTATATCTATATCTATACACTATATATATATATATATATATATATATATATATATATATAGACTAAAAAATAAATTGATCAGTTTTGGGCAGTGAGCACATTTCTCTCCTGTTTTCTTAGGAGAGTCTGTTATCCATATTTATTTTCTTTTTTTTTTTTTAAGATTTTATTTATTTATTAATGAGAGACACAGAGGGAGAGGCAGAGACATAGGTAGAGGGAGAAGCAGGCTCCCTGCAGGGACCCTGACTCAGGACTTGATCTCATGACCCGGGGATCATGACCTGAGCCAAAGGCAGATGTTCAACCAATGAACCACCCAGGTGCTCCTCATATTTATTTTCAAAGCAGAGCTTCTCATACTACTGTGGTTTATACCCACACATTCACATGAGCATGGGCATGTACACATATGCACACATATACATTGCTAATTTTCTCAGAACATCACTGAGAAAACAATGGTATGTGAAGAAACATCTTATTTGTAATGAGAAAGGCTCCAATGCAGTATGGGATGATATAAAGAGCATCAAACTAAGAATCAGAAAATCCATGTTCTCCACCTGAATCTGTCCTTTTATGAACTCTAATGTAAAACAGTATTAGTAGTACTTGAACGAGCTGTGTAGAGAGTCATGAGTATTTCTTTATCTCAGAGGTATTCCCCATCAAAATTCCATTAAGGAGCCTCACAGCCAACTAATGGTCAGCTCCAGAGGTGAAGAATGAGGAAGATAATCCTAGTGTAAATTTATCGGAGAAGGAAATGCTTTTATATAGTAGAGCCAGGAGAGGAGACTCATCTCAGGTAGCCAAATATAAGCCAGACCCCAGAGCTTTAATTCTTGATGTCATCACTAACACTAATTCTTGAACCCTTGAGCACAAAATTGCAGTACACCCTATCTCATTTTCTCCACTAAAGTAATTGGATGAGATATCTAGGGATAGAACTCTAAATACTGGCGTCTTGCATAAAATGTTTCCATTTTTGAAGATCTTGGCATTAGATTAGTCCATTTTGTTGTGTAACAATACTGCCTCAATGCTCAGCAAAAGTGGATGTTGAAACTCATCATTAGATACAGTTTGGGCTTCTTTTCCCCCAATTCTCAGTTTCAATTATCCGTGTTATACTTGTCTCCTATCATTTCAGAAAATCACAAGTTGGCAATCATAATTACATAATTCTTTCTGAACAAGCTGTCAAAAATAGAGGCTTAACACTAAAAAATGCAAGTCCTTTAAATTGATTGGTTTGGGGAATTTTGTCTCTGGATTTGGCCCAAGATTGGATTGAAGTAGTTGATTATCTTAATAGTATACTTAAATTTTAACCACGCAGTTACATTACTTTTGACTCACGCTAGGAAATGATTATGTCAGAACTGGAAACCGTAAAGCTAGAAATTGTATAATAATAGAAATACCAATTAAGCTGTGAGTTGCAGAGGCAGACTGGAATCTGCTGGAACCGAAAACCAACAACAACTGAAGCATTTCTTTTGTCTCTAAATCTGTTTCCTGTTAATATCGGTGAGCTGAGTGGCACTCAGCCTGCCAAAGAGATATTAGGTGCACACATTTGGAAATGCACATATGCTTTTCAGCAAACAGACAACAGGTCAGGCTAATGAGAAGTGTTCGCCTGAGGAATTCATCACGTTTTAATAGGTTTGTCATATTGACACCAGGGACTGTGTGAGTCATCATTTCCCACAAAGGTGAATCTCTGCAGTGGACAGCAATTTTGCATTTTAAGACTTGATGAATAAAAATTCCACTGCTGGCATCTACTCCTGCCACCTACGATCCTTTAGGACATGAATTTAGCTGGGCTTGACTTTGTAGAGAATTTAATGCTGGGACCAGGAGAAAAGTTAACTTCCTAGCTGAGCGAACTTCAGTCTGTTCGTGCCACTGTGTCTTAGTTTTCCGATTTGTCAAATGGGGGGTTTGTGTGGAGGAAATCTAGCAATTTCATGCAGATAAAAAGAGATCAGAGAGAGAGAGAGAGAGCTAGACCAGCTGTGTAAGCAATTTGGCAAAGTGCAAGGTATTTTTATCATTATTGAAAATGATACATTTTTGCGTGATTTTAGGATAATCTATGTTGTTGAATGTATAGATTTCTGTGTTGTGAAGTAATGCCAGGTCACATTTAAACTTTCTTTTTCTTTCTGCCTTTAAACTATGTGCCTTTATTATTTATTTATTGTTCTGTTAACTGTAGCCAGTGCTTTTAACTCCTTCATCTTTGGGCTCAGAATGTCACTGTCCACCCTTGCCATCATGTCTCATCCCCCTCGTACCTGCCACCTCCTTATACTGGGGATGCACCTTCCTTTCTCTCTTGGGTCGCATCTATGGCTTCCTGGGCCACATGCCCTCCTTTTTCTGGATTTTATCTCTGCTTATGCTGAAGGACACCTAGAAACAACTTCCTTATTTTTAATCTTTTAAAAGATTTGTATTTATTTATTCGAGGGGGGGCAGGAGCAGGAGGAAGGGAGAGAGGGGGGTGGAAAGCAGACTCCCCACTGAGCAGAGTGGGGTGGGGGTGGGGATGTGAAACTCGATCCCAGGAACCCAAGATCTTAACTTGAGCCAAAGTCAGATGCTTAGCTGCCTGAGCCACCCAGGTGCCCCTAGAAACAACTTACTAAGACAGAATATATAGAAAGTTAAGTATTTGAGCCCTTTACTGTCTGAAAATGTATTTATTTGCTGCTCGTACTTGTCTATAGTTCAAAGGTCATGGATCAGTGCTGATTTGACAATAACGTTCCTTCCTTTGAGCATTCGTATCTGAAGCTGTTGCATCTAGTGGCTGACAAGAGGTTAGTGCCCATCTGATTCTACTCCGTCAGCAAGAGTAGCTTTTTCAGTAGTCTATTCTTTTGCAGTAGCTTTTTTTGCTGTTTTCTAAAGAATTTTTAGTTTATCTTTGCTTACAAATTTCACAAGGAGTCACTTAGATTTATATCATGTTCCAATTCATTCCTCTTGGCACTCAGGCTGGAATGAAGTCTTTCAAGCTAAACCTTCTTACCTAGTTCAGGCCTAAAAAAGGTGTTCCCTATTATCTTTTTTTTTAAAGATTTTATTTATTTATTCATGAGAGAAACAGAGAGATTGACAGAGACACAGGCAGAGGGTGAAGCAGGCTCCCTGTGAGGAGCCTGAAACAGGACTCAATCCTAGGACCATGGGATCACGACCTGAGCCAAGGGCAGACTCTCAACCACTGACCACCCAGATGTCCCAGTGTCCCCTATTATTTATTTATACATTTTTTTAATTAAAAAAAATTTTTTTTTATTTATGATAGTCACACAGAGAGAGAGAGAGGCAGAGACACAGGCAGAGGGAGAAGCAGGCTCCATGCCCCGGGAGCCCGACGTGGGATTCGATTCCGGGTCTCCAGGATCGCACCCTGGGCCAAAGGCAGGCACTAAACCGCTGTGCCACCCAGGGATCCCCCCTGTTATTTATTTATAAAGTAACTTATCTTCCTCCTTATTGAGACAACTGTATACAGAGAAGTAAGACTTTGAATAATCTTCCTCTCTCTTTTTTCCTCTATTTTCTCTTTTGCTCTACACTCTGGGAAACTTCTTTGACTTTCTGTTTTGATCTTGCAATTAATTATTTAATTTGACCAATCATGTTTTAAATTCTGTTATCTTTTCCATAGCAGTCTCTTCTTTTTTTTTTTTTTTTTTTTCACTGTATTCCCAACTCTGAAGCTAAGAGAGTGTTTTCTATTTTTGTTTTTATCTGTCTTCCTGAATCATCCATTTCTTCCATGTCGGTTCCTCTTTTATGTTACTTGTTTTCTTCCCAGGTCTGTGGATCCATTGTTGATTCTTCTTATTTTGGACCAAAGAACTGGCTTGGCTGTTTTAGGCAAGAGCGGCAGGTTTTCTCTCCTCATGAGTAAGTAGGTCCTTCTCCTGCTAAATCCGTTTTTGGAAGATCTCTACCAGTCTGGGAAGAGTATGCCCACTAGCAGTAGGTACTCAAGTAGGCAGAGTCTGTTCCAGGATGTGAGTCCTTCCAAATGCCAGAATAAGAAAGGCTTTGTTCTGAACCTGCCAACACCACACATAATGAGTGTTGATATTATTCATAGCTGACACTTAGGCACTGTTCTAAGTATTTTAAACATAGTAATTATTTAATCCTCAAAACAACTATATGAAGTAGGACTATTATGAACCCCCATTTTACAGAAGAGGAAAGTGAGGCCCAGATAGTTAAGGAAATTGCTCATCACACAATTGTAAGAAACAGACCAGAGCTTTGAATCCAACCAAGCTAGCTCTGGAGCCTGTGCCCTTGACTGTTACATATTATGTATTAAGAAAATCCATTGATATTCTCTAAAGAAGAAATCTTGACTTTTATCAATTGAGACCATGCTGGGTTCCTGTGAGTCTACCTTGTCCCAGAACCTCTTCTTATTTGTGCCTCTTTTAGACCCCGCCAACTTAAAGATGAGCTGTCTGAGGGTTGCCAAGGACAAAGTTGTGGCCTTCTCCACTATACTGATGTGGAGACTCTACTGACACCATCCCCCATTTGGCACTACCTCTCCCCCTGCTATCAACATGTTCCATTCACCCCCACACTGCTTCATATCTCTCATCTGTGAGGACTCCTCCTTTATACTCTCAGCTCTTGTGCATTTATTCTCTTTTGTACGATGCTCTAATTTTATTAGCTTCTCATTAAAGAAAAGCCATTCTACTATGTTCAGTTAACAAGATTTTATGAAACCAAATTAAACACAATTTTTGGCCCCTACTTACATATTTATCCATTCAAATGGTTTAAAACAACCTGTGCCAATTAACTCTATGACATTATCATTCTAAACTAGTAATTAGTTTTGGTTAATCCAAGTTAGTCTAGTGATAAAGATGAGAATGTATTTTATTGTTTTCAATACACCTAGACTTACATATGTGCTTTGATATATCTTAAAGCCTAGGTGTAATAACACATCTGAGGACATTTGAAATTTTATTCTGAAAGAGTTGTATTGTAAAAACGTATTCAACTTCCACTAGTTCCTTCCATAATTTTTGAATATTGTCTATGGATTACATTCTGAACAAGTCTTAAAGATCTCAGATAAGAGAAATTCTCTGCCTTTTAAAGCCTCATAATTTTTGTTGGAAAGCTTAACTATAGGTCTATTTCTCAGGTTTTAGAAATAAGTTCTACTAATATAATAAAAACGAATATTTTAAAGTTTAAACTTTCTTATTATTATTTAAAAATAAACCAATGAGGTCCATTCTAAGACATTTCAAGTCAATGAGTATTATTTTTTTCCTGTGAGAGAAGTATTAATAGAATTTTAACCAGAAACTTTACTGAAAGTCAATGCCACCTCTTTGCATTTATCACTGCCAGTCTTGCTCTGCGTATTTTTTTTTTTTTTTTTTTGGTATTTGCCATGCATTGTTAACGGTGATTGTCATGTAATTAAATCACTGCTCATCACAAGAGCCTGTTTTTATGCTGAGATAAGCATCAGAAGCCTGCTGCAAGACCCCCAGATCAATAAAGATGTTCCCAGTAGGATTACAAAGAGGCTGGGGTTGAGCAGGGCACCAGAATTAATTAGAAATGATTTCTCTTTTTCTTTCTACTTTCAATATATTTTTTAATTGTTTTTTTCCATTTTCAATGAGCTATACCTCCCTCTTTTTATTTTTTTTATTTTTTTTTTTTATTTTTATTTTTTTTTACCTCCCTCTTTTTAAAAAAATTCTACACTGGTACTCAGACACTTCTGTCCAGAGATATGTAGAGGCTGAGCTCTTAATTTCACCCATTTTTCAGTTATATCCTCAACTTACTTTAGTCTTCGTTATCTCTGAGTTTTCAAAGAAACTTTGGAAGCAGAAGTGGCCATCCAATTTCAGAAAGCTACTTGAATATTAAAATACAAGCTTTGAACTGCAGGTGGATTTCTTGTTTTAGTTGGCATGCTCTTCAGAAAATGTGATATCCAGTTTTTGGAATATTAGTGTATTCTAAAATGAAACCAAATCCAAATCAAATGTGAATTTTAAAAAAAGAAGAGGAAAATTTCTTGGTCTTCCATAACTGGGTATGACATCCTCTTGGAGAGTGATATATGAGAGAACCAGGAATACTAAGGCTCATTTTTGAGACCGAAAACATTGTATTCTAATTAAGAAGTGTGTTCTGGTGCAGATAGGGATGCCATAACAACAGGGCCTCCTATATTTCTAACTTCAAGGACTATTAAAATTCTTGACTATAGAAATGGAGACCAGAAATGAATGAGGCAGCAGCTGCAGGAGGTGGTATCAGTAGGGAAAGGAAGATGAGGATATTCAAACAGTAAAAGATGACCGGAATATTTCCAGGAATTGAGACACATACTTCACATAAAAGGAGAGAAGAAAGAAATAATCAAATATTTCAGAACAGGAGAGAGAAAGTGATCTATTAATGGTGACCCAAAATGACCTCATGGTAAGATTCTATTATCAGGTGCCCATGGTCACAGATGGGCCTTGACAGAGCAATAGAGTGATGGGGTAGGGGCTTTGATGCATTTTGCCCCCACTGGTCTTCAATAATTAAATCACATATACATTCATTCTTGTAATCAACACACCCATACTTATGGAGTGCCTACTCTTAGGGTTTGATAGCATTTAAGGGGCTATAATACTCCTTTTACCATCTGAGGTCAGACCAAGAGATAGATGCAGGAGTCAAACAAATGGAGATGAAAATACATCTTTATTGCTACTACTAAACAATGAGGACAAGTGGGTTCCCTAATACTGAACCCTAGGATTAAATAGTCATAGTCAGACAGAGACTGTTGGATACCAGAGGAAACTGTTGCATTACCTGATCCTGTAAGACTCCTCAGAGAGGAGTAGAGAGAAATGTCCATGCTGTGCAGATAGATGGACTCCAAAGAGGAAGGAGGGAATGGGTCTGATGTCCTTCCTTCTCCCTGGGCAGGTGTGTTGATAGAGGCACTGGAGGGAAGTCAGGTGTGTTACTCCAACATAGATGGCAGTCCCTTAACTAGTGGACTAGGGCAAAGGACCCTTCCTGTAGACTGGGAAAAGCACATTTCTGCCAGGTGGGAACCGGACATAGCCCATGCCTAAAGGAGCATGTATAGTCCAGTATGGCAATCAGAGCAATAAATAAGCATTAATAACACATGTGAACAATTTTCTTTTCCAGGAAGTGGGGCATGTTGGACAACTTAGAAGGTAGCTGGACCATGGGACGCCTGGGTGGCTCATTCAGTTAAGCATCTGACTCTTGATCTCAGCTCAAGTCATGCTCTCAGGGTCATGAGATGAGATTGAGTCCCACACTGGGCTTCAGGCTCAGTGGGGAATCTGCTCGAGAATCTGTCTCTTCTTCTCCCTCTGCCCTCAATGCCTCCAGTTCATGCATGGGCACCTGCACGCTCTCAAATAGATAATAAATAAATCTTTAAAAAAATTAGAAAGTAGTTGGTCAGTCTCAACCTAGTTTTCGAATCCTATATGACAATACTGTCCCGGAAATACAGTTGATTGCACTCAAAATGTACCACTCTGCCATCCTTAATACACATGCCTGCTTTGATATGGAATAGCCTTCCCCCCCCCCAATCCCTGTCCCCTCTCTCCCAGTAACATTCATTTTCAGTGCCTTTCCCATATTATACCCCTTTAAGGACCATTTCTTGACCTCCAAAACTATGCATCACCTTTTCAGCTTTTGACCATATATGCCACTTTGTTCCTTCCCCATGGCCATTGCATGACTCTACATTGTATCACAAGAATGCATATGCTTGGCTTAGCCCTTCTCGAATGGTGCCATCCCCATATCTAAATGTCTTCAAACATCTGACTTCGAGGCTTTGCAGGTGGACATCCAGAAGAGATGTTAAGTGAACTGGAAAGAAGCTAAGCTCCCCTCCTTTTATGACTGATCAGGCTTTTACTGGCTTCTCAATTCGCTCTGTGTGCCAAGATCCCCCCACATCCAGAGGAGGGAGTATAGAACCCACATGGCTTGCGCAACCTCCCTAAACCCTGTAGCTAGCTAGAGTGGCTTCACTTCTCTGTGCAGAACTGCAAGGGCCATTTACCATTTGATGGTATTTAAATCCAGAAGGTGGCAGACGTGTGGTCAAGGAGAATTCAGGTTTTCTGAAAAGTTCCAGGGGAAGAAGGAATTTCATTATTTGCTCCCTACAGTCTTCATGCTATCCCCTGCATTTTGTATTTTTCATAAAACAAAACATTTTGCCTTCACAGTAGAAGCTCTGAGTGACCTTCGTGCTGTTTATTGCCTCTCCGGCTGTATTAAAACTCCAAGCTGTGCAGCGGGATTTCTAAAGGACACGGGCCTCAAACCTGCCAACCTATCAATTTAGTGGGGAGAAAAAATAAAAGTTAGCGTGCCTCTCAGACGCCTGAGATTGTATTTGTAACTAACCTTCAGCACAGACCGAACTGTTCACTAAGAGAGACCTATTCTCATGGTTTAGAACACCTTCCCCTCCCCCTCCCCATCCTAGACCTTTCTGCTGCTCGCTTTTGTCGGAGGCAGAATTGTTCCTTCTCTTTCTGAAAGCAACTCTTCTCTCCAAGGACAGTGATATAATGTCTAAAGTAAACCACTCAGCCCACTGGTCCCCACTGTGGCTTGGGAGGTGACTTGCAGGGTAATGAGGTCTTGCTGCCGCTAGGGCCCTAAAGACAATTATGAGATGGAGTCTCTCCTTGGCAACTTTCCAAACTCATGTGTGACCCTCTCCACAGGCAATTGGTCTTGGTTTTTGTTTTGTTTGTTTGTTTGTTTCTAAGGATTTGTGGTTTTTAAAATCTGAGGAACCAAAGAAGAATACCCCACCCAGTTTCCTTCTGCCTATGGAGTGTCACCGTGTTTAGCATAGACAAGTGACCCAACCAGGGCCAAAATCTTTCCTTGGTTCCGTACATAAGTATCGAAGAGAGCTGTTAGATTTTTATTTCAATTTGCCGGGCTGGAAGGAGCTCCTGGCAGCTATCTCGTCTGCCAAGTGGGCAAAATCCGCTTGCAGAATAATATCCAGTAGCTGTGACTCTAGGAGATGAGGAGCAGCTATTAGGTCCCCCTGGAACAGAAGCAAGCCTCATTCCCAGAGGTCCCAGTTAACTGATCTAATAATTTCATTCTCTGCATAATTTACATTGTGTTGGGATTGTGTCATTCTGGCATGAATCTTGACTAATGTGGATGATAATGCAAAGTGCTTTCTTCTGTTAATTTGCAGATCTTTGATTACATATAAGACTGAGCATTAATTCATGTTTGCTGGATATTTCTGTTTCTTCTCTAATTATTTCTTCATGGTCTCTGTCCATATTTGACAATTTTCTTTTTATTTTGTAATAGCTTTTAATATAGTTAGAGCATTAGTTTTTTTTCTGTCATATGTGTAGCAAGTATTTTTTTCCCAAATTGTCATATATTTTTTCAATAGGTTTTTCTTGGCAAGTAAATGTTTTTTCTTATGCATCTGGCCCTCGGCATGCTTCAAGAAGCCCTCCCTAATTCAACATTGTTTTTCAAGTGAGCAGACAAAATAAAATTTGAAAATCAATAAGCATTTGTCCATCCTGGGAATAATCATTCAGAAAAGGAAATAAAAACTACAATACCTTTTAAAATAGCAACAGAAGCTCTAAAGTGCCTGGGTTTAACCTAACAAAGAATAAGCAAGCATGTATGGAGAAAATCCTGAAAGAACTAGAGGACATTAAAAAAAAAAGATTTGATTAAAGGAAGAAGTATTCTTTGATAGGAAAATTTGATAATAAGCTTCAGATGAGTTAATATCTGTTGAAGGGGCACAACATGATAGGTGTTTTCTAAAGGTTTTCTCTTGTGTTAGCGTTTAAACTGCTCACTAACCATACTACTAATACTTTTAAGAACATCAAAGTGGATGCTCAGAGGGGTCGGAGAATATGGAGCCAGAGAAGTACAAGGGGAACGATGATGGCGAGAAAGTAAGATACCAAGATGGGAGAATATGTTTTATAGACCAATGGTTGATAGTGAGCCATGAATTGAGGGGTATTTTTAAATCATGTTTATTCCTGAGATCCAAAAGCAGAGAAAGAACAAAATGAAGTAAAACAAGATGAAAATATAAACCTATATTAGCTTCTAGTACTTTTAATATTTTATTTTTATTTGCATCTATTGTGAGAAAAGTATCCACCTTATCCAATTCTCTCCTCCTCTCCCTAAAAAATATTTAGCCAATTGCTGAAATATATTTCATAGATAATTTTTTCTTTCCCACTATTTTAAAATGCCATCTTTATTTAATAATAATATACATATGAATCTGTTTCTGTTTTCTCCTTTATTTGGTTGTAATGACTAGCCTGTCTTTTATTTTTTTTTAAAGATCTTATTTATTTATTTGTGAGAGACATAGAGAAAGAGAGAGGCAGAGACATAGGCAGAGGGAGAAGCAAGCTCCCTGCAGGTAGCTCGATGCGAGACTCGATCCCAGGACCCCAGGACCCCTTGAGCAGAAGGCAGACGCTCAACCACTGAGCCACCCAGGTGCCCCAGCCTGTCTTTTCTTACACTAGTGAAAAACTTTAAAACAGATCAGTGTTATATAGGTCTCTTGACTTTCCAGTCCATCAATCACTAATTCTCATTACTTCTACTTTCTAAATACTTGTCAAACTCTTCAATTCCCCATTTCTAGCATCCCTACCCTGGTTAGTTACATTACTATTTTTATCCTGGAACACTGCATAGTCCACCATGTAGTCATCCTGTGTGCATTCTTAATTATATCCAGAACATTCTTTGCAGAACAGAAAAGAATAAACTTCTTAAACCATTATTTTCATTATGTCACCTCCCTGCCCAGGACCCTTACGGATATTTTCACTACACTTGAATAAAAACTATTCCATGTTGTATGGTCTTCATGGACCCCAACTATTTCTCTCCTCCCCTCCCCCCAGATCTCTGGAATTCTATCTTTTGGTTGATGCCAGACTTCTTTTGTTTCTTGACTGCCAAGATCTGCTCATCACAGGGACTTCAAACCTGCTTTCTTTCTCCTGGGAATTCTTGTTTCCTTTCCATCCTTGAGTGCGGTTAAAAGTCACTCCCCATGAAAACCAACACTTATGGCTTTGGATGTGCTGCATGCCAGTGACACCACTTCTATGTCTTACATATAGAAGAACTGCAGCACCAAACACTGCTCTCCACAACTTGTAGCTTTCTTTTAAAGCACTTGTTATTGCTTGTAATTAGATATTTGCAATATCAGATTCATTTTTAAAAAAGATTTTATTTACTTATTCATGAGAGACACACAGAGAGAGGCAGAGACATAGACAGAGAAGCAGGAAGCCTGATGCGGGACTCGATTCGAGGACCCAGGATCACGACCTGAGCCGAAGGCAGATGCTCACTGCTGAGCGACCCAGATGCCCCAGTCATTTTTTTAGTCTCTCTCTCCTTTGCTAGATTGTAAGCTTTTGAAGGCAGGACCATGTCTGTTCTCTCTCCCTCTCCCACAAGCAAATTGCACACAATGGGTCCTCAAGTATTTACTTAATGAATGAGTGACATCTGGTTGATCATGTTATTCCCTATCCCTCTTCATTTAAAAAAGTCCCACTATTTTTCTTCCACAAAAATTTTCAGAAGGTTTTTTTTTTCATGCTCTAAAATATCCTATTGAAATTTCATTATATTTATACATTATTTTTGGATGATTCACAATCTTCACGATATTAATCTCTCAATGTGTGAATGTGACATAATATTTCATAGTTTTTTTTCTCATATGAGCTCTACTCATTTCCTATAAGGACTATTTACACTTTATTTTATATTTATGGTTGCAATTGGGTGCAATTTTTTTGGAGAAGAGGAATCCTTTTCTTATTCTATTTTCAAAGGAGTTGTGTTTTTGATATAGGAAATTACTGGTATTTTATATATAGTTTTTAATTGGCAAATGTATTTAAATCAATTATTACTATGTTTTTAGAGGGGGCAAGGAGAGGGAAAGGGAGAGAGAATCTTAAGCAGGCTCCATGCTCAGAGCAGAGCCCAAAGTGGGACTCGATTTCACAACTCTGAGATCATGACCTGAGCCAAAATCAAGAGTTGGACACTTAACCAACTGAGCCACCCAGGAACCCCTTAAATTAATTGTTTTAATAAAGTTAATAGATTGTAATAAATTTCCTAGATAGGCAGTCATTCAACCTACAGAAAACTTTTTCTTTATGCCCTTCATTACTAGAGCTATTATTCCATTTTTGTATTTTATCCCATCAGTTATTTACACAATAATTTTAAATGATAATAATAAAATGAAGTAACTTCATCATGTTTCTAATCCCAAAGAGAGTTTATTTGTTAACCGTTAAGTGTATTGCAGTTACTCCTCTGGCATAGAGTTAGTTTTGTATTAAAAAGCAATTTCGATCTTCTTTTACAAAGAATTTTGGTATAAAAAATGATATTCAAGTATATTAAATGCATTTGAATCCTCAGTGAGGGGCAGCCCCTGTGGCGCAGCAGTTTAGTGCCTGCTTTCAGCCCCGGGGTGTGATCCTGGAGGCCCCGGGATCGAGTCCCACATCAGGCTCCCTTCATGGAGCCTGCTTCTCCCTCTGCCTGTGTCTCTGCATCTCTGTGTGTGTGTGTGTGTCTCTCATGAATAAATAAAATCTTAAAAAAATAATAATTAAAGAAAAGAATCCTCAGTGAGAATTATAAAAAAGAAACATGACTTGGGAACCACAGGAGTGAGAACTCCAGTTTCAGCATCCTCACGGGCACATTTTTCTCTGAGGAAAAGTGATGTTGGAATCCACACAAAGTACCACTATATAAGCTTCACTGACTTTTCATGGTCTACAATGCAGGTTCACTGGTTCATTGGATGGTTTGCCACATGCTGATCTCTTCATTATGAATTTTCTCTGATTTGGCTGCAATTTAGGAAGGGCCATTCCTTAGACATTCACTTTGCAAGTATGATGGTTGAAGAAAAAAGTGATGTTGGAGGTCTCACATATAAAGGATACTTGGGCTTATTAACACTGAGCAAGAAATGTGCTCAGTCTTCTAAGCTACTGCAAAATTAAACATGAATATTTCCATGAAAAGTGATTTTCGGTGTCTTGGTATTACTCTTTGTTAATCTGCTCATTTTGGCCAAAAATTAGCTGGAAAATTATTTAGAGAGTTACAGCTCTTCAGTCATTTACAGGGAATGGATTCTCATCTCTCCTTTATTATGAAAAGAATTTTGATGGTGTGTGTGTGTATGTTCCTGTGTGTGTAGATGTATTTGGAAGGAAAAAAATAAAACACAAGAGCCGTCCTACAAAGGCAGCAAGATCCTCTTCTTAGGTGCCTAAATTAAATCACCAGAGGTGTGGACACCCACCTCCTGTCATGGTCCACGGTTGTGTGGACTCAGCCCTTTCCTCTTGCCCACTCCCCACCACCCTTCCCTGAGTTGCTGGCAGTGCTCTTCTCCTCCTCCTCCTCTTCCTCCTTGGGCATCTGTCATCCCAGTGGCCACCAAAAGTTATTCCTCACTTTCACCCAACTGATTTCTGTTTGTGGAGCAGCAGGAACATTCCAAGGCCAGGCTCTGCCTGAGAGGCAAGCCTGCTTCTTTCCACTGTCAGGGAGCTTTTAGAAATAACACCCTCCTCTGAGGAAGTCAGAATAGCAACAGGAAAATAAGTAAAACCTATTATAAAACAGTTGTCCAAGAACGTGGGCATGGTGCGGGGTGGAGATCGATACACTGTGAAGGTTAAATCTATTTTCACACTGTGTTCTATTTCACAGTTTAATGGTGTTTTAATGTGTCTGTCACTGAGCCCCTTCATGTTATGCAGGTAGAGCCTTTACAAAGGAGAAAGAACCCGGCTTTTCAAGTTTCACTGTAACGTCTTATTCACCAGCTGCGTTCTGACATTTTCTTTTCCCATCCAGAGTAATGGCAGACCTGGCTCTCCCACTCAAGCCCTCTACCTCTTCTTCTCGTTCTCTTTCATACTTCTGATTTTGCAGAAGGCAAAGTTGAGACCCTTGGAGACTCTTGGATATCTCTCTGAAAAGCTCTCCAGGATAGTTACCTGTATCTAAGAAGTAGGTGACTAAGGAGACATTTCTAACTCTTCCTCCCCATCTTCTCAATTGACCTCATTCCTTTTGCATGGGACCCCAGCTGGTTCTGGCCAATCTCCCCGCCTTCCCTCTTCTGCCTTGGTTTTCTACTCAGCCCCCAGCCTTGTCTCTCTCTCCACCCTACAGATCAGTGAGCATGTGGTCAGGGGTCTTGCTCTTGCTTCCTCGCCTTGATTATTTATTCTTACTCATGAAGAGATTTTTGCTTCTGCCTTGATATGCTTAAGCCATGTGGTAGTGTAGTCATTGTATTAGTTTCTTAGGGCTGCTGGAGCACGGGGCCATAAACTTGGTGGCTTGAAACAACAGAAATGTGTTCCCTCAGATCTGGAGGCCAGAAATCTGAAATCAAGAGCTGGCAGGCCATGACCTCTCTGAAGGCACTAGGACAGCCTTCGAATGAACTTGTGGTTTACCAGAAACCCTTGGCTTTCCTTGATTTGTGGATATATCACTCCAATCTCCACCTTTGTGATTACATGGTGTCTCCAAATTCAATCTCTTTCTTTTTTTAAAAAAGATTTTATTTATTTATTCATGAAAGACATACAGAGAGAGAGAGAGAGAGAGAGAGAGGCAGAGACACAGGCAGAGGGAGAAGCAGGCTCCATGCAGGGAGCCCCATGTGATACTTGATCCCGGGACTCCAGAATCATGCCCTGGACCAAAGGCAAGCGCTAAACCACTGAGCTACCCAGGGATCCCATGCAATCTCTTTCTATGAGGACACCAGTCGTATTGTATTAAGGCCCCACCCTACTCCACCATGACCTCATCTGAACTAATTGCATCTGCAATGGCCCTATTTCCAAAATGTGATCATAATCTGAGATTCTGGGAAGGAAATGAACTTGGCGAGTACTTTGTATGATGGTTAATTTTATGTGTCCAACTTGACTGGGCTGTGGTGCCAACCTAAGCAGTCAAATATTATTCTGAATGTTTCTGCAAGAGTGTTTTTGATGGGGTGGCAGTTAAATCAGTGAGCTTTGAGTAAAACAGTTTGCCATCCATAATGTGGGTGGGCCACATCTAATCATTTGAAGGCCCAAATGGAACAAAAGACTCACCTCCCCCAAGTAAGAGAAAATTCTGTCAGATGACTGACTTTAGACTTAAACTGCATCATTGCCTCCTTCAGAGTCTCCAGCCTGCCAAACCACTTTGTAGATTTGGGACTTGACAACCTCTATAACTTCATGAGCTAATTCCCTAAATCTTTCTCTCTGTGAATGTACACACACACACACACACACACACACACACACACACTGGTTCATTTCTCTGGAGAATCATGGCTAATACACTATCTAACCCAGTGCCGCCATGTAGATGAAGCATATAGTAGGTGCGCCATGGAAGAACACTTATTATTTAGTTATGCTCAGTAATGAAGAGACAGAATTTGGGTACTCAGATTTCTGTAAGTTAGAGTAAGGGAACCAGCACAGCATGTTCCTGCTTGTCATGAATTCCGAATGGCTTGCTTTTCAGGGGAATTCAAATTATAGGGAGGGGAGGGCACTATCACTAGATATAGCACATAGCAGAAATTCTAAGTATGGTCCTTAGTAATATCTGAGACTCTTGCAGATGATCCACAAAATCAAAATTATCGTCATAATGATATTAACTTTTTTTGCTTATTATAATTGTGTTGATCTTTCCTTTTAAGATTTATTTATTTATTTTAGAGAGAGAGAATGGGAGTGGTAGAGGGGCAGAGGGAGAGGAAGACAATCCTTAAGCAGACTCCCAGCTGAGAGCAGAGCCTGAAGTGGGGCTTGATCCCAGGACTTTGAGACCATGACCTGAGCCAAAATTGAGTGGGCTCCATAACCCACTGTGCCACCCAGGTGCTCCAACTGTTGGCTGACCTTTAAACTGATGAAATCAAAGGAATGTTGGGTAAAATGAATATGCCTAAGCATGAATCAGTGCAACCCCACCAAATATTGCTTCTTTACCAGAGTGCACTTCCAGGACAATAAAAGCCAATTTTACCTAAGAATGTCATTAGGAAACAATACAAATTAATTGCATTAGGGACACTTGGATGGCTCAGTGGTTGAGCATCTGCCTTTGGCTCAGGGCGTGATCCTGGGGTCTTGGGCAGGGAAACTGCTTCTCCCTCTGCCTATGTCTCTGCCTCTCTCTGTGTGTCTTTAATGAATAAATAAATAAAATCTTAAAGAAAAGGAAATTAATTGCACTAATTTTGACATTTTTGTTGTGGCAAAATGGGAAGTTCCCTAGAAGCAGTTCTGTTCCATATCAAGTATGATGGCTACCTGGAGGAAAAAGATTTGTGTGATTGAGTTGCTAGCTGAACTAGCCAGTTTTTCACAGAATAGTATTTTTACTTGAAAGGACAACTGACAAAGTGTAATTATTCAGACCTGGGCATTTGGCAAACATTTTCTTGAAAGTGAATGAAGTAAGCCTGTCACTTAAAGGTAAATGATGGTATTTATTACAAATGATGAAAGGTAGCTTTTCAAAATAGAATCAGAAATTTAGAGAACTTGAATCTGCCATTATGAGCTTAATGGCTCTCTGATGAGATTCATGGTGATGTAGATGAACGTGATTGTTACTGTATGTGAAATATAACAAGATTTAGAATGTTTGTCTAACTCAGTGTACTATTGTTTTCCAAATGACAAAAGCAAGATGTTACAAAATTGCACGTAATATATCCACTCAAACAAAAAGACAAACTAGTGGATTTTAATGTTCATTCATATAATTTCAGGTTCCATATTGCAACTCACCTGTAAAAATTATTACTTGTCAAGTTTTGGTGTAATAGGATAAAAGAATACCTATAATTATCAAACAGGCTTAAAATACTCTTCCCTTTTCTAACCAGACAGATGGTAAAACCAAACATTTTTCATACTCTTGAACCAAAACAATATATTGTAATATGCTGAATACAGATGCAGATAGAAGACTCCAGCTGTCTTCTATTAAACCAGACATTAAAGAGTTAGGCAAAAAATGTAAAACAATGCTACTCTTCTCACTAATTATTTTAAATACAGTTATCTTCAACAAATACACTGTATATTTCAATATGTAGGAGATTTGCTATTTAGACAAATTAATACATTGCTACATTTTAAAAATTCTCAATCTTAACTTCTAATACAGTAAATATTGACATCACCAATATAAAAAAAGCTCTTTGGAATTCTCAAAAAAATTTTAAGAGTGAAATTCTGATCTTGAGACCAGAATTTTGTTCTAGAATCACTGTTTTAGACAATGACAAGGAGTTTGGATTTTACTCAAAGTGCAGTGAGAAGCCATTTAAAAGTTTTAGATAGCAGATTGGCCTAGTTTGTACCAGATGATTATGGCAGAGATGTTGAGAAATGGTACAGTTCAGTGTATGCTTTGGAACAAGGCTGGCAGATAAATTATATGGGGAAAGAAGAGATGGAAAGAAAGGATTCAGAGTGGCTACAATGTAGGGTTATTATATTTAGTGTATTATTTAGGGTTTAGTTAGAGAATGAGAATTAGTAGGAAATTTATATTAAGCAATTTATTGCAAGGACTGTGTTTACACGATTGTGGGGACTTGCTAGAAAAGTCCCAAATCCATAGGGTAGGCTGTTAGGCAGGGCAGGCTGGTACCCTCTGTACTGAGCTGATAGAGTTTGAACCCTTAGAGAAGCCTCAGCTCAGCTTTTAAGACTCTTCAAATAATTGAATCAGGGCCACCAAAATTATCTATTACAGGAGACAGATTTTCCAGGATCATCTTCCCTTGCTTCAAGTAAACTGATTATGGACTCTGATCACATCTACAAAATATGATGGGCATTCATACTCATCTCTTTAAACCATACTTAAAACCCAAACATTGAACGCCTGGGCAGCTCAGTAGGTGAAGTGTCTGACTCTTGGTTTCAGCTCAGGCCATGATCTCAGGGTCCTGAAATCAATCCAGCATCATGGGGCTCTGAGCTGGGGGAGGGGAGCTGCGTGGAAGAGTCTATTTGAAGTTTTCTCCCTTTGCCCCCCCCCACCACTTGCATGCACCTGTGCTCTCTCTAAACTAAATATATAAAATAATAAATAAATAAATAAATAAATAAATAAATAAATAAATAAATCCCAAACATTTATTCCTGAAAGACTTGTGCTGTTAGTAGTCCTGCCTCCTTTGGTGGTAGTTGTCCATTGACTTTGATCATAGAATGTACTGGTAAATAAGAGATAACCCTAAGGGATCTCCTGTATTCCAGACACCGTCTTATACCCATTGTGTAGTAGCAGCTCACTTTACACTTGTAATCACGATCAAGCCCCCTAGCCAGTACAGTGACCTCCTTATTTGTCTATTGATTCAAAGACTTGAATTGCTCAAAGTGCCTGGGTGACAGATTGATTATACTGGACTGTGTATATCATTGATAGAAGAGCACTCTGTTCTTACTGGAAATAAACGATTAATTTTGGATATGGATCGGCCTGCCCTGCATGCAGCACTCTTGCCAAACTACCATCTGTGAACTTGGAATACATATTGTCCTTTGTTTTACTTGAGCAACCTTACTCCTGGGCGTAAGACCCAAGTAATGGTCACTCACCGAGACAGCAAATACTAGGAGGGGAGTATGTAACAGTCAGTTGTTGGATAAATAAGTTGCATAATATTTGGACAGGTCAGGGTTGAAGATGAGGATGTGCAAATCATCAATATGTAGAGTGTGTTTGAATCACCGGACTGGATAAAAGGAGAGAAAAAAGAGAATAGACATGGCCGCCATTGAAGGAAGATATAACAGAAAGAAAAGAAGGAGCCAGAAAGAGTAAGAGGGAATTACCACTGATGTAAGAGGGTAAAAAAACATATCTGTCTGACGACTGAATGACGTTGAATATTTTGAATTCTGTAGTGTTTTACAGAGTCATGCCTTCTACTGATCTGCCGTGTAAATAAAAAGTGGGACTCATGGTTGAAAATTTTGTGCTACAGACCAAATATTTATTGATCTCTGCTTCAAAGGAAAGAGAGAATAATGAAGGGCTAGGATAACTCTTTAATTCATTCATTCACTCATTTATTCATTCAATAAGAGGTTTTTCAGAAATTAATATATAAGTGACATTAATTTAGGCATGATGAATACACAATTTAGTAAGATTTGCTTCTAATCTCTGATAATTAAGAAAGGTTTTGGTGAAGATAGAGGACCTGAATCAGCATCTGATTTTGATGGGGATACAGGAGAAGAGTGAGAAATGCCAGAGAAATCACAGATTTGTATTTAAACATTTATCATAGGGTTTAACAAGGCTCAGTGACTATGAATTTGGGAGAATTAAGGGGAAAAATGATCAATGCAGTTAACTCCTGAGATATTCTGAAACATTTCATTTCTCCTAGAATCGAGACACTTTTTATCACCATTTTGCACTTTTCCAGTGAGGTTATGAACCAGCTGCCTATTGAGCAAAAAATATTACCATCCAATTAATATTTTGGAAGCAATGACAGACTCTTCTAACCTCCTGGCTTAGCAGTCTGTTCAGAGAGTCTGATCATACAGGAAGTGGAATAAACGTGGGGCCAGTCAGTTCATCAGGCCCTCACCACAAAGAGCAGAGGCCACTTACTAAAGCCTGTGAACCACAGAAGGCTGCAGCAGGGGATTTTTTCATTTGAATTATGAATATTTAAATAGGCTTATTAAAACTGTGTCCACAGAGAGCAAAAATGCATTTGCTTTTAAAACAATTAAAAATATAAAAGGCGGTACAGAATAGCCCCTAACTCCTGGAATTTGGAGACATAAGACACAGAGAGAATCCTTAGCCTCAGCACTGCCCAGCTCTGTGACATGGGGAAATGAATTTGACCTCCATAAATTTTATCCAACACCCCACTCCTTCACTTATTCTTACTCATTTAATAAAAAAAATTGAAAGCATGGTCTTTAGAACCACTGTCTGAATTTGAATCCATCACTTAATAACTGTACATGTTACCTAACCTCACTCTGTCTCAGTTTACCTATCTGTAAACGGAAATGATACCAGTAACTATGTTGAAGGTCTTGTCATGAGATTAAATAAGTTAGTTCATATAATGCATTCAGAAGAATGTCCAGCACATAATAAGCACAAAACAAATGTCAGCTCTGACATGAAATACTATGTCATTAGTGTGCACTAGAAACTGTGCTTGGTGATCAGATGAAATCATGAGCAAGATGGACAGGCTGTGTCCAGATAGAGACAATAGACACATGATAACAACAGAAGTGTTATGAAAGTTTAGTATGGAGACTGAAATATTAAGCTGAGCTATGACGGATGAATAGGAATTATTCAAGACAAAGAAGGGAAGAATATTAGAGATAAAGAATATATGAATATGGGTAAAAAGGATGGAAAATGGAGAGAGAGAGAGGAGAGAAAGAAGAAAGAAAGGAAGAAAGAAGAAAGAAAGAAAGAAAGAAAGAAAGAAAGAAAGAAAGAAAGGAAGAAAGAAAAGAAAGAAAGAAAGAAAGAAAGAAAGAAAGAAAGAAAGAAAGAAAGAAAGAAGAAGAAAGAAGGAAGGAAGGAAGGAAGGAAGAAGAAGAAAGAAAGAAAGAAAGAAAGAAAGAAAGAAAGAAAGAAAGAAAGAAAGAAAGAGGAAGGAAGCAGGGACAGATAGAGGAAAGGAAGGAAGAAAATGGAGAAAAAAGGAAAGAAAGAAGGAAGGGAAGAAAAGAAAGGGAAAAAGAGAAAAGATAATTTTCTGTTAAACTGGAATGGGGAAAGACTCAGAATGAAGTTTGAAAGGCCAGGTCACAACTGACTTTGCCAAACATATTGAGGAATTTGGACTTTATTTTATGGGCATTAGAGAGCCCAGGACAGGATGATGATATTTCCATTTTTGATTAGTGACAAGCATGACTTGGGGAGGACAAGCAAAAGCAGAGATACCACTAACATGGTTATTATAGCAAATCAGTTTCACACCCCAGTCAAGAGATGATAGAGTCTTGAGGTATGATGATTCAGAGATCATGTATCTGAAACATTTTTAAGAAATAGAAACACAAGGCTTTGGTGGTTGACTGGATACGAGGAATAAGCTAGGCTCCAGGCTGGCCCCAGACTGATGTTTGTGCAATATGTGCATGGTGATGACTTTCACTGGCATAGAGGGCATCAAATGTAGGCCAGGTTTGGGGGGGATATGATGAGAAAAGAAAATGAGTTTAATTTTGGATCTATCAATTAAGGGTGTCAAGGGCAACAATCAAGTAGAACTCTCCAGTGAGCAAAGAAAAAGTCTTGGCTGGAGACACAAGGATCTATTCACACACACAGAAGCGAAGTCTCTGATGAATAATACAGAAAATGAGATAATAAGTCCTTTCTGGTGGGGAACCCTGGAAAATACCATCCTCAGGGGTGATTCTGCAGAGAATTAGAATATTATTGAAGAGAAGTAGGAATAAAAGTGAGAATGTCAAATACCATCTAAGTCAAGAGTTGGAAGTGCTTCTTAAAGTGGGGAGGAGGAAGAGGAATCAAGAATGAAGGAGTAGGAAGAAGATTCTATAACTTGTAGGTCATTGACAACTTTGAGCAGGACCATAGGAGTGAGGTGAAGAGGGTGGAAGCCAGAGAGCTGTGGGGTGAGTGAGAATAAGAATGTTGAGTCATAAGATGTGGCCAACTCTTCAAGTGCTTTGTGAAGGGGAGTTCAAAAATAGAGGAAATCTGCAGGGAGGATGAGGTCAAGAATGAATATTTTAAAGATATGGGGTGCGTCTTGAGTGTGTTTAAAAATCATGGATGGGGCCAGAAGAGAGGACAAAGCTGAAGATTCCCACAATAGGAGGAGGTGATAGTATCTTGAGGGCAGTGGAAGAGAGGAGTCTTCCACTAATCAGTAAAAGAACAGCATGGGGTGGGAGAGGTTCTAAATTGAAAGGACACACTCTCTCCTTTGGAGGATCTGTCTTTACTGGTATATGTTGGTTTAATTCATAAAGTCAGCTTGTGGCTTATAGACCAATTCTTTTCCGACTATAATGTGCATACGAATCACCTCAAAATATTGTTTAAATACAGGTTCTGACTCAACAAATCTGGGATGAGGTGTGAGATTCTGAATTTCTGATGAACAGGGCTTCAGTACAGACACTTTGAATAGTCTGTCATAGCCCTAGAGTATCTCACTGTAGCACATAGTTGCAGAATTTTCCATTATGGTACTGCTCCTGGCCCTTCAACCATCTGAGTTCATTCTCTGCTACAGAAGCAGATTTCTCTCAGAACAAAACTCTTCCTGGGATGTGATTCCAAATTATATTTATGGTCTAGGGTGTTTTCTGTCTTTATCTGCCACAATTTAGGAGTAGCATCTCTGGTTGCATATTCAAGTAATCTAGGGAGCTATGAAAACCCTGATGCCACGATTAATTATAGACCAGTTAAATCAAAATATTAATAAGTGTTTATGTCCTGAGAATGTAGCCATGAAAAATAGTAATGCACACATTTTGAAAGAAAAAGGAATATTTGTGTTTGATTTTTAATCACTTGCCAATGGGATATGTGTGCCTATTGGACATTGTGCTTCTCAATCCTTGAAATCATGTTGGATGCCACCATCTCATTTATTGCTCCACACTGATTATATATTGTACTTCCTTTAAAAAAAAAAAGATTTTGTGCATTTATTTTGAAGAGAGAGTGTGTAAGAGCATGAGTCAGGGGAGATGTAGAGCAAGAAGAAGGGAGACAAGCAGACTCTGTGCTGAGCAAGGAGCCCTATGTGAGGCTTGATCCCAAGACCCTAAGATCATGACCTGAGCCAAAACCAAGAGCCAGTGGCTTAACTGACTGAACCACCCAGGTGTCCCTGCACCTGCTTTTTATCACTACTGTTGAAAACCCAACTTTACAAAGATATGACGTCACTAAAAGGGACATAGCTCAAATTAATTTTGAAATGTTTGAACTACCGGCACTAGTAACTTACATAGTGTCCAACTATATATTGACTATAGCCATATTTTCATTGAAATTTTGATATATCTTATTTAATTTTGATATATCTGATATATCTTATACCCTGTGCGTTTTCTAACTCCCCCCATTCCCTCACCACCACCCAAAGTACATTAGCACATAGTTTGGGAATTAAGAATTTAGATTCAATAAAGATGCTATTTTCTGTCAAATGTAAAGTTTCTAAATTCTTGCTTATAATTTCTGTAGCTATTTTATCATGGATCGGTAACAAGCATTTGAAACGTCAGCAATCCAGGGACCAGACTTTGAGTAGCACTGGTCTAGGGTTCTTCATGATCTTCTTTATCACTGACATTCCTTCATTATTCATTATACTTCAGATATAGAGTTCTTTCTGATGTTCTTAGAAGGCATTAAGCTCCGTGATGCTCTTTCTTTTCTCCTTGCTCTACCTTCTGCCTATAAAATGCCTGTTCCCAGAGCTTCAGATGATTGACTTCTATCCATTCAGTTCTTAGTTCAAGAACTGTCTCTTCATTAGGCTTTTCCTAATGACTCAGTTTAAATTACCAATACCCCAGGATGCCTGGAAACCTCAGTTGGTTAAGCATCCGACTCTTGGATATGGTTCAGATCATGATTTCAGGGTCTTGGGATGGAGCCCTGCACTGGGATTTGCACTCAGTGGGGAGTCTGCTTGAGGACTTCTCTCCCCCTTCCTCAGCCCCTTCCTCTGCTCTCTTTCTCTCTCTCAAATAAATTAATAAAATCTTTAAAAAATATACCAACACCCCTAAGCCATTCTCTGTAATATTGCCTCAATTCATTTTTTTCACAGCAGTTGCTATTTAACACAGTCTTGCCCATGTATTAGCTTTCATATTTAATATTTTGTCTCATACCAGTATCATAAATACTTTACAGGTAGGGACCTTATCTGTTTTGTTCACCACTATAGGTCAGTGTCTTAAACAGTGATTAATGTGTAACCAGTGCTGTAAAATAGTTGTTAGATGAATGAAAAAATGGTAAATAAGAATCTTTGCTGTACTTAAGTCTTGAACGGGCAAGTGGTCGTAAGTGGCAAAGGTTTTAGAAAAAAATAAATGAGGAAACATAACCTAAAAATAAGAAAATCCTATCCAATAGCATCAACTTTTCTGTAATTTAGTGAAAATAAGAAAATATTGAATTTAACATTTGGAATTCTTTGCCATCTTGAGGAATATGAGAGATCTGTGGGAATACATCTAAGAGCCACAGAGATAGTAGGTACTCCACAGCACGTTCTTTGTATGCTGTCCATTCATTTTTATCTTGCCTCTTAGATTTCTGGCTCACTAAAGATAGAGATCACGCATTATACTTTTAAAAATATATCTCCCATAAGGCTTGCCATTTGTCTTAGTTGTTTGGACTGCTCAAACAACGTAACATAATTGGGTGACTTAACAACAAATACCTGTTTCATACAGTTCTGGAGACTGGGAAGACCAGATAAAGACACTGGGGGATTTGGAGTCTGGTGAGAACCTACGTTCTGGTTTGTAAACAGTATCTTTTAGTACCCTCACATAACAGAGTTGAGGAAGGAATCTCTTTTTAAGGGTGATAATACTACTCATGAAGGCTCTACCTTCATGACCTTATCACCTTCCAAAGGCCCCACCTTCTAATACCATCACTTGCAGGGTAATATTTCAACATATGTATTTGTTAGAGGTGGAGCATGGGGGACACAAGACATTTGATCTATAGCGCAAGTTCTTTTAACACAAAAGTTATATACTTACCATATTTTGGTGTCCATGAAGGTTTCCCTGTACTTTTTAGCCGTTAACTAACCTTCACTGGAAAACAAAACAAAATAAATCAATACAGGAGGAGGGTAAGAGGGCAAATGTGATTTTATGATTCTTCCATCACTATAGAACCATTTGTAGTGTTGCATATATGGACTCAAAAGCTGGCTAAGAGAGCTGATGGTGGGAGAAGTCAACTCAACCTGTGACCATCCCTTCAAAGCTATGCAGAGTCTCATTGTGGTTCTAATTTGCATTTCCCTAATGATTAATGACATTGAGCATCTTTTCATGTACCTTTTGGCCCTTCATATGCATTCTTTGGAAAAGTGTCCATTCAGATTCTCTGCCCATTTTTTATTTGGATTATTATTGGTAATTATTAATACTTTGCTATTGACTTGTATGAGTTCTTTATATATTTTGAATATTAACGTCTTATCAGATACAAGTTTGGAAATATTTTTCCCATTTCATAGGCTATCTTTTCATTTTGTTGGTGGTCTCTTTGGCTGTGCAGAAGCTTTTAGTTTGATGTAGTTCCAAAGGATTTTTATATATTTTTTTTATTGTATTGCTTATGCTTTGGGCATCATATTCAAAAAGTCATTACCAAGACCCATGTCAAGTTTCTTTATTCCTGTTTACTTCTAGGAGTTTCATGGCTTCAGATCTTACATTTGAGACTATAACACATTTTGAGTTAATATTTGTGACTGGTGTAGGACATGGGTCCAATTTCATTCTTTTAAATGTGAATAATCAATTATCACAGCACCATTTGTTGCAAAAACTGTCTTTTCTCCATTAAGTATTCTTGGCTCCCTTACCAAATTCTAGCTGACCATGTATGCTTGAGCTTATTTCTGGGCTCCCAGTTCTATTCCATTGGTCTATTTTCCTGTTTTTTTTACACCATTGCAGTACTGTTTTCGATGATCATAGCTTAGAACTGGAGTGTGATGCCTCCTGCTTTGTTCTTTTTTCCTCAGGATTACTTTGTCTACTTGGAGTCTTTTGCAGTTTCATATCAATTTTAGGAGTTTTTTTCTCTAGTTCTCTAAAAAATCCCATTGGAATCTTGGTAGAAATTGTATTGGATCTCTTGGAATATTGACAATGTTAATTCTTCCAATTCATGAATGTGCAAAACTTTCCATTTATCTGTGTCTTCTTTGATTTCTTTCACTAGTGTTTTCAGATTTGAGATCTTTGACCTCCTTTGTTAAATTTATTCCAAAATATTTTTTGATGCTACTATAAGTGAGAACATTTTAAATTTATTTTTCAAAAAAATGTATTGTTGCTATATAAAAAAACTACTGAGTTTTGTATATATACTTTGCATCCTGAATCTTTATTGAACTTATTGATTATATTTAACAGGTTTTTTTTTTATTGAGTCCAGGATTTTCTCCATATAAAATCATGTCATCTGCAAATAAAGACAATTTTCAATCTTCCTTTCCAATTCTAATACTTTATTTCTTTTCCTTGCCTGCTTGCTCTAGTTTAAAACTTCTAGAACTATGTTGAATCGGAGTGATGACAGTGGACATCCTTGTCTTATTCCTGATCTTAGAGAAAACTTTCTTTCTTTGGAAAGTTATGTTTATATGTATATTTTTTTTTATTGGAGTTCGATTTGCCAACATATAGAATGACACCCAGTGCTTATCCCGTCAAGTGTCCCCCCTCAGTGCCCAAGAAAACTTTCAACCTTTTCACCACTCAGTATGATATTAGCTGTGGGCTTGTCATACATGGTCTTTATGATCTTGAGATATGTTTTATTCCTAATCATTAAGAATTTTTTATCATGAATGAATGTCAAATTTTGTCAAATGCTTTTTATGCGTCTATTGGGATAATCATGATTCTTTTCTTTCATTCGATTAAATATGAATGAATCACACTGATTGATTTGCATATGTTGAAGCATCACTGCATGCCAGGGATAAATCTCACTTGATCATAGTGAATGATTCTTTTAACATACTGCCAAATTTGGTTTGCTACTGTTTTTTATTAAGAGTTTTTGCAATTACATTCATCAGGGTTACTGACTTTTAGTTTTCTTTTATAGTAGTGTCCTTTCCCGGTTTTGGTATTGGGATAATGTGGAAGGTTTCCTCCTCTCAATGTTTTGGAAGAATTCGAGAAAGATTGGTGTTAGTTTTTCTTTAAATGTTTGGTAAAATTCACCTTTGAAGCCATCTGGTCCTGGACTTTTCTTTCTTGGGAGATTTTTGATTAGTGATTCAATCTCATTACTAGTAATTGTTCTTTACAGCTTTTCTATTTCTCTCTGATTCAGTCCTCATAAATCGTATGTTTCTAAGAATCCTTTCATTTCTTCTTGGTTATTTGGTTTATTGGCATGTAATTGTTTATAGTAAGTAATCTCTTAGGATCCTGTGACTTTCTGTGGTATCCATTGTGATATTTCTTTTTTCTAACTTATAATTTTATTGATTTTGATTTTTTTTCTCCCTTTAGTTAGTCCAGCTAAGGGTTTGTCAATTTTAGTTCTATATTCAAATAACTAGCTCTTAGTTGGCTGATCTTGTTTGACTGTTCTTATTTATTTGGGATGATTAGACTTTCCCAAACAAACTAAAGCTGAGGTATTTTATTACAAGAAACTAAGAATTTTTGTACAAAAAATGGTAAAAGGATTTCTTTTGAGTGGAAGTAAAAAATATTAACACCATGAAAAATAAAAAGGTATATAAATTTTATTGGTGATAGTAAATATATAGCCATGGTTAACTACAATATGGTGATAGTGGTAAAAATGTTTTGTTTGAGAAAGTCTAAATCTAATCTTAGTTTGGCTATTCTTATTTATTTGGAGTCTTTTAATGTAGGCATTTATTGCTATAAATAATTGCTATGAATTCTTAGAACTGCTTTTTCTGCATTTCACAAGCTCTGGCATGTTGTATTTCCATCTTCATTTGTTTCAAGAAATTTGTTTATTTCCCCTTTATTTTTTTCCTTTGCTCCCTTGCTTGTTTAGAATAGTGTTGTCTAATTTCCTTGCATTTATAAATTTTCCAGTTCTTCTCTTGCTACTGATTTCTAATTGCATGCTATTATGGTCAGAGAAGATACTTGGTATGATTTTAAACTTCTTAATTTACTGAGACATGTTTTGTGATCTAACATATGTTCTATCCTAGAACATATTCCATCTGTACTGGAGAAGAACGTGTATTCTATTGTTGTTCAATAGAAAGTTGTGCATATATGTGTTAGGTCCATCTGTTCTATAGTGTTATTCAAATGTACTGTTTTCCTATTGATTCTCTGTCTGGATGATCTATCCATTATTGATAGTAGGGTGTTAAAGTCCTCAAGTATTATTGTATTGGTGTTTATTTCTCCTTTTAGCTCTTAGTTTTTGCCTTATATATTGGATGCTTTAATGTTAGACACATAAATATTTATAATTGCTATATCTTTTTGATATATTGATCTCTTATCATAATATAATAACCTTCTTGGTCTCTTTTTATCATTTTTAGTTTAAAATCTCTTTTGTCTGATATAAGTGTAGCTGGCCCCGCATATTTTTGGTTCCCATTTGTTTGAATTTTATTTTCTCCATATTTTCACTCACAGTCTATATGTGCCTATTAAGGCTAACATGGGTCTCTAGTAGGCAGCATATTTTTGGATCTTAAGAAAAAAATAAAAACTATTCAGCCATTTTATATCTTTTAATTGGAAAATTTAATCCTTTTATGTTTAAAGTAATTATTGACAGGTAAAGCCTTACTATTGCCATTTTATTAATTGTTTTCTGATTGTTTTGTAAGTTCATTGTTTCCTGTTTCTTATCCTGTCATCTTTCTTTATGTTTTCATGTATTTTGATATAAGTCTACTTTGACTTCTTTATCATATTCTTTTGTGTAATTATTACAGGATTTTCCCTTGTGGCTATGGTGAAGTTTACATAAAATATCTTAAACTTATAATCCTATTTTAACTGATAACAACTTATCTTAAATAGAATTTGTAAACTTTACACTTTCTTCTCCCCTCTCACATTTTTGGTTATTGCTGTTATAATTTACATTATTTTTAAAATCATGTAACAAATGACAGATTATAGAAGTTATGGTTATATTTACTACATACAAATTTTTAAAATGGAGTTGTAATTGAATTATGCATGATTATCATCAGATTGCAGAATCTACCAATGACTATATTTACCATTACCAGTGAAATTTACACAATCTTTTTATATTTTTATGATGTTAATTAGCATTCTTTTACCCCACTCAGAGAATTCCTTTTAGCATTTCTTGTAAGGAAATTCCTCTGGTTTCTGGAAATAAACTCCTTCAGTTTATGCTTGTTTGGGAAAGTCTTTATCCTTTTTTTTCTGAAGGACAGCTTCACCAGTTATAGAATTCTTGGTTGATTTTTTTTTCAACATTTGAGTATATTACTCTATTCTCTCCTGATCTAAAAAGTTTCTGTTGAGAAATCTGTCATCAATCTTCTGGGAGACTTTCTGAATGTAATTTCTCTCTTTTTTCTTGCTGCTTTTTAAAGTGTTTATCATTGAGGTTTGCCTATTTAATTTTACTGTGTCTTGATGTGGCCCTATTCAGGTTCAATTTAATTTGGCAGTTTTGAAGCCTCATAGGTCTAGGTGTCCATTTATCTCCCCAGGTTTGGGAAGTTCTCAGCCATTATTGTTTTAAATATGCTTTCTACTTGTTTATTTATTTCCTTCCCTTCTCTCTTCCTTCCTTCTTTCCTTCTTTCTTTTTTTCCTCACTTCTTCCTCCTGGAATTCCTGTAATGTGACTATTCTTTCTTCTCTGTGTGTCCTATATCCTACAATTCCCATAGGTTTTCTTCAGTCTTCTCATTATTTTTTTTATTTTTGCTTCTCTGACTGGGTAATTTCCAATACCTTTTCTTCCAGATATCTTCCAGATATCTACCTTATCTGGTTCTTTCTTTTCCATGGTTACTTGAAATTCTCAATTAAATTCTTATTGTATTTTTCAACTCTAGGATTTTTTTTTTCTGGTTGCTATTTTTTTTTTTTTTTTGCCAAACTTCTCCTTTTGTTCATGCATTGTACTCCTGATTAAGGTTAGTTGTCTTTCTGTGTGTGTGTGTGTGTGTGTGTATGTGTACATATGTGTGTGTTTGTAGTTCACTAAAATTCCTTAAGAAAATTATTCTGAATTCTTTGTCTGATGGTTCATAGATCTCCCATTTATTTAGAGTCAGTTATTGGAGCTTTCTTAGTTTTTTGTGGTAATGTCCCCTTTACCTGATTTTTTTTTTTTTTTTTTATGATTCTTGACTTCTTACATTGTTTTCAATGCATTTGAGTAATTAGGCTCCTTTTCTAAACTTTACAGTTTTACTTTAGCAGAGACAATTCTTAACCAGTCAGCTCAGTTTGGGTTTTTGGATGTGTCTGCTGGTCATGTCTTTGGGCAGACGGGGCATACTATTATGGTCTATTTTAAGGTGAAGTGACTATTTGAGCTCTGAGGATAGGGATGAGCAGGGTATGCCACTGGCTGAAAACAGTTGGCTAGAACTCTTGGCTTCATTCCATACCCAAATAAGGCTATAGGATAGTCTCTGCATTTGTCTGGATTCTTGGTCAGGCTTACTAGATGGTTGACACTGGGTGCTATATTCAGTATTTGATGTGGCCATAAATTAGCTTCCCTACCCTGGCAAAACAGCAGGACAGGATCCAGTGCCTTTACAGGTCTTCTTTGGGGATCCAAATCAGGCCAGAGTATGCACTGAATTCCCTGGCCAGGTAAGGCCACTGTTTTTTCTCTTCAGATGGGTAAGCTATAAACTGTGCTCTGTGTTTAAGTACTTTCCCATTTGCTCTAGTTAGATTCCCTGGTTGGACAGGCTGAAGGCTGTATTTAGTGATGAGTGGGGCTATAAGTTAGATTTCTTGCCCAGGTATAGCAGAAGCAGCTCTAAAGCTGGTAAAGCTCTTTGTTGTCTTAATTTAAGCCAACCCACACCCAAATTCCCTGACTGAACAGGGCCACTCACTTTTTTCTGCAAACTATTGGCTCTGTCCTTCTGTCTCTCAGTTCTACTGACTCTAGGCTGTATGGCTTCCAGGAGTTGTTGCCAGCATTTCTGGTCAGATGGGGTTGAAAGACATTCTTCACAGCAGGTGGGCTATGTATATAGCAGCTTCCTTGTCTGGGTGGGAGTGGGAGGGGCTGGTCCTGACTCCTCTTAATTTCCCAAACAGGCTTTCTGGTTGGGAGGAGCTAGGAACTCCTCTCTACCTTGGCTAGAACTAATGTACCACAGGAATGCTCCATGCCGGTACTGGCTTTGTTCTGGGGGCAATCTGCTCAGCCCACCTGCCTCTTGGCTCAAGTGCCATGGAACCTCACTGTTTCCAATAGTTTTTTTTTTTTTTTTTTTTTTTTTTTTTTACCAGCCTTTCTGGTCAAATGGAACTAGAAGACATGCTCCATGGTAAGTGGGGCTATTAGCTCCTTGCCTGCTTGTGGGTAAAGCAGGCTCTGTGGCCACAAAACTCCTCATTTGAGGATCTGAATTAGGCAGATTAGTACCCCTTTGAGTTCCCTGGTGAGAGTGCACCCCGACTTGGTTCTGTCACTGAGCAAAATCACAGGTTGGGATTACTACTTAAGTACTAAGGTATGAACTTGCTGCTAAGATCTTGTGTGCTGGTTGCTCCAAGCCCCCCTGCCTTTTGGGTCACAGATTCCCACCAGTGGAGTTGGAGGCTCTGGGCAGACCTATCTGCCTAGTGCTGCTCTGGTCTGGGGGAGAGGCAGTGTGGTCCATGTGTAGCCTTCTAATGCAGCCTGTTGGGGTGTCTATAGTACTGAGGGTCTTCAGCCTTACCCCTGCAAGATTCTCTTGGTGCTAGATTTGTTTTTGAATGGTTGGTAGTTGTTCTTGTGAGAGGGATTCTAGTCTGGAGCAGTTTATGTCACCATCTTGATGACCACCCCTCCTTTTTAAATATATTTGATTTTGTCTTACATCCTCTGCCCCATTTCCCTTTTAAGACTACTGGCAAGGATGAACAGAAGTAACTGTTGTTTAATAGTAGGTGCTTCAATGGAGAATGGGTTCCATCACATCATTTCAGGCACAGAACTGAAATTTGCTTTGTGAAAAATAGAATAAGAACCGAAAATTGAAGATAGTTGAAAATTGCAATTATGAATGTTATTTTTAAAACTGTGAGACAATTAGATATGATGAGATGTGGATGTTCTCTGATGTATTATAAACCTCAAAATATTAGCATTGTAGCACTGGCAAAATATTAGCTAACATGAGTTTTGAAAATGTTTCCCAGAGACAATATTTTATCCAGAAATACAAACTGCACTGACCAAATTTCACTGATTAGATTCATTGAGCCTTTCTACCCAAAAGCAACAAAGACCATGTTAGCATGAGGGTCAGAGGAACATTTGAAAAAGCGTTTGATGTTGACAGTGAAAATATCCTATTTGCTAAAGCCCATCAAGTGGCATAGTTATCAGTGACAGATCAGTTCAGTTCTTATGTGTGTTCTTGGCCAAGGGAGGGATTAAAGACTTGGGCAAGCAGATTTCAGTTTTGCTTTACTAGATTGCTCTATTTTTTTTGGAACAGAACTCATAGGTCAATGGTAAGTAAACAATTATCTTTGCTTCAACACCAATCTTGGCCAGGAAGTTAACGAAATTGGAGGAGGTAGAGCCTCTTTCTACCCATGTTTTAGGGAGATTATTTAGTATGGTTCTTCAACAATGTGTTTGTATAGTGGCCTGAGTAATAACCCATCTTTTTTGCACCTTTCCACTGAAAGAAGAAACCATAGGAGCCTACAGCCCCTGGGACCAGTGTCTGTCCCTAATGTTGGATGCCTGTCCAATCTAAGAAGCGATCATATGATTAAGTATAGGACTAGAGAAAACACACTAACTTCTTAATACTTTATAGGTTCTAGGTAAGTTTGTATATCGGGGGGGGGGAGTGCTATTATTAATGAGATTCTTTGCTTTTAACATAAGATTAGGCGGCTTTCCCTTCTTGAGATTTAATTTTCCTACATCAAATTTAGCAGCCACCTTGTTTTTTGTGGTCTCCACCCACCCACCAAATAGTACTGAGTTCTCTTCAATGCCAAGGTCTGGTGTTACATATAGAATGCTTTTTTTTCCTTCATGGACTTTATGTCTAATTTTAAATGGAAACAAGTAAAAACATAAATGATATGGGTGTGATGCAAGAGAGGGAAAGAAATGGAGGAACCAAAGAATCATATGCAAACCCACTGGGTTCAAAGCATCTACAGATGTTTCTCTAATGATTCTCTTCCCCTCTGTTTAGGGTTACCTACCATGAATGGACCAGAGCAGATCAGGGTTCTGAAGTCCCCTGACATGAACATCCACATCTGAATTCTTTTCTCCCCAAACTGATAGGAAGTAGGATCCAAGCTCTGCCCACCCTACACCCACTGTGTTTCTTCTGTTTTCCCCAGCCATCACTACTGTTATGAAAACTCACCTTTAATACTTGTTTCCAATGCTCATTTCCCTCCTTGATAATTATTACACAGAGGTAACAACTAATCAATATATTAAGACCTTGGAAACTTTTATTGTTCAACACAAGAGCAAGACTACCAAAGTACGTTGGTAACATGGAAATGGAAATAATAATAATAATAAAAAAAGGAAATGGAAATAATAGTGACTTTTCAAAGACATTTGTAAGGGTAGTCCTAAAATGCAGTGTCACCCACATATTTTGGTTCATCCAAGGAAGTCCATCAATAGAAGATCCTCAGACATTGTCTCTATAAGACAATTTTGCCCATTTAACTGCATGACAAACTTGTTGCTCAGGAAATGATCATGCATTTCCTTTTATCCCTGAAGAATTGATATAAATCATTAGTCATTCAAGTGTGAAGTGGTTCTAAATGAAGAGAACATTTGTCATCTGAGATGTAGAGAATATGGTAAAGAACAAGACAGATCTGTTTCTTCTATAATGGAGCCTATGTTTTGATGAGAAACATAGACATAGTAGACAAACTTTATTAATAACGAATTACAAAGCTACTAGGAAAAAGTACTAAGATTTGTAGGGAATTCCAAATGACTATCTAAGATACTGGCAACCCAATATTTTTCATCCAACTAGTAAATATTGCCTGTCCTTGCTTTTTAAATTACTGCCTCTGGAATCATAGCGTACTTATGTGGTTCCTCTTCTAAGGTCTTTTGAATCTCTCTCTTTTTTTTTTTTTAAATTGAATCTCTTTTTTAAAAAATGATTATTTTCTTCCCTTCAGAAATTAAAGCAAGATAAATTATTAGTAAATTTTGGAAGTAGAAAAAAGACACAGGAGAAGCTTGTGCTAATTAGAGTTCATTTTCTCAGTTAGACTTTCAAGTCTGCCTGGTATTCTGATGAATTGAGGTTATACTTTCCAAGCCCACAAAAGAGCCCGCTGCCCAGTGACTTCTGGTCCAGGATAATCTTCAATTCTAATTAAGGTGCTTTGCAAGCCCACTTATCTGACAAGAGCATACAGCAAACAATAAGTGAAGATGCATACCTCAGCACTCTGGAATGAGACCTTTGTCTTGAAATCCAGTCTTTTACCTCATCCTTATTTAAATTCCAGTTGCTTTGAGCACAAAAGAAGCAGTGACAATCCTATCCTTGGATCCAGCAGATCTCAAGGTAGGTGTTGCTCAGATTGCTTCTTCTCCCCAGTCTATTTTGCTAAACACACGAGGGAAACCAGTCCAAGGAGTGACTCATGCAGCCGTTACATTGACACAACCACATTTACTCTGATGAATGGCATTTCCAGTGTTTTGCTATCACCCAACAGTTGCTTGATACTTGTTTGACAATACACGGACAGACAACCACATTTGAAAAGTTGCAGTTTGCAAATATTCTCCCTTTACTGCATGGCCTTTTTTCTTTTTTCTTTCTTCCAGAAGAGCAGTCTCTTTGAGGAGAGAGGGCTAATGAAGTGTTTATATATTTTCCTTTTTCAAGAAATACCTAGAAGTGTGATGACATAGAGTGAGGGTAAATGGCTTAAAAGCATAGGGTTTTGGTGATGAAAAGAATTATAGGGGGTTTTATGTCTCTCCACCAACTTTTCTGAAGAGAATATTAAGGGATAGAGACATGAAGTGACTTAGGATCACATGGGCAATTAAAGGCTTATTGGGCCGAGAAACTCAGACCTTCCATTTAATTCTGACAATGCAATACTCCATACGTAAGCACTGACTTTAAAAAGCAAAACAAAAATGCAGTAATGAGTTGTTAAGTAAATATTGGACACACATTCAATAATCACACTATTTTGACAAGCAATGAAATGGAATAAACATCAAATGTGAAGTGGTTGAGAAATTTTAGGGAGAAAGTCAATAAGATGAATATCACAAGCATATTAATAGCTTATAAAAATTGAAACAACAAAGAGCATATCCTATAACCACTTGGAGAAAAGGGTGATTGGAAAGGAGGGGTACTGTGAAGGTCTGTTTTATTTCTTCTTTCTTTCTTTCTTTCTTTCATTCTTTCTTTCTTTCTTTCTTCTTTCTTTCTTTCTTCTTTCCTTTCTTTCTGGAGACAGAGCATGAGTGCAAGTGGGAAGAGGTGGGGCAGAGGGAGAGGGAGAGAGAGAATCTTTTTTTTTTTTTTTTGTATATTTTTTTATTGGAGTTCAATTTGCCAACATACAGTATAATACCCAGTTCTCATCCGGTCAAGTGCCCCCCTCAGTGCCTGTCACCCAGTCACCCCATCCCCCTGCCCATTTCCCCTTCCACTACTCCTTGTTAGTTTCCCAGAGTTAGGAGTGAGAGAGAGAATCTTAAGCAGGCTCCACACACAGCAAGGAGCTGGAGTAGGGCTCTATCTCATGACCCTGAGATCATGCATGGTCTGTTTCTTGATGAGAGTACTGGTTACAAGTCTGTATTCACTGTGAAAAATGCCAGTAAACTGTTCACTTAGGATTTGGGCCTGCTCCTAGATCACAATTAAAGTTTACAGTTTTGTCTTTTTTCTTAACCTTAGAAACTTCGCCTTACCTAAATTTCACAAGTAATGAGGTTGAATCCTGATTTGTATTTTTTAAACTATAGGAGCACGGGGAGAAGTGGCCTTGGAAAGTCAGGTTAATGGCTTGAATTCAGAACAGGGGTAGGGGCGGGTGGGTGGAATGTCCAGATCTTATTACATGCTACTTAACTCACTTGCTGGTTTTTGTCTGTAAAAGGGTGATCGTAAGACATGTACCTCCCTGAAAACTAGGGGCCATGTGGGAGGGTTGTTGACATCCTTTTCATTAAAATGGGTGATGGCAGGGGCACCTGGGTGACTCACCTGGTGGCTTGGTTAGGCATCTCCCTTTGGCTCAGGTCATGATCCCAGGGTCCTGGGATTAAGCCCCATGTAGGGCTCCTCCTCAGCAGGGAATTTGCTTCTCCTTCTCCCTCTGTCCCTCCCCCTGCTTTTGCTCTCTCTCTCTCTCTTAAATACATAAAATCTTTTTCATTTCTTTTAAATGGATGATGGCATAGTGGTGAATAAATGTTTCTGGCTTGGAGTGAGCAGAACCCTTTACTCACCCTCAGCCCTATGTGTCTGTAGAAATACTACCTCATCTGTTCTATGATTCACCTGCGTAATTTCATCCTTCAAAAATCATTCTTCTTGTGCCAGAAGCAAGTGTAAACATCTTTAGCTACCATAAACCATACAATCTTTGGGTTATTTAAAGTTCATTAGTTTGGATTTCTCTTTGGGATTTTTGTCAAAGCACATATCCAAAGATAAGGAAATGGATTTTGGTTGGAAGCTGTAGTGGTTTTAAAACATAGTTGCAAAATGCTTCAACATTTCCTCTCATTGAGAAAATGTCATTTGGGCCATCCCTTGAATACAAATAGGCTGTGACCCTCAGGCCAACTGAGTGGGAGTTCTGAGGCTAAGTCATAAATGTAGATATAGCTTCTGCTTTGTGGGGATGCTTGGACTTAGCTCTGAGCAGCCATGTATAGAAAGACTAACTACCTTGAGACTGCCATGTTGTTAGGAAGCCAAACCACATGGAGATGCCATGGGGAGGCACTTCAGTATATGAGTCTTCCCAGCCCAAATGACAGACAAGTGTAGGAACTTTCAGATGATTCTAGCCCTCAGCCATTAAGTCACCTCCCTCCACCCCAGCCTTTAAGTTATCCCAGCTAAGGCCCCAGACATGGAGGCACAAGTCGACCCCACTGTACCTCATTGCGTTCTTAGCCCATGGAATCCCTGAGCATAATAAAATGGTTATTTGAAGACAGTAAGTTTTGGGGGTAGTTATATAGCAACAGAAGGAAGGAACTCTAAAAGTTCACTGATGTTCAGCCAATGTCATTCTGCTAGAGAGACTGGACTCTGTAGATACAAGGATGAGTCAGGCCATTTGAGATGTGAAATGGAGTCTGTGGGACAATATCAGAAGGACATGGGTCCCAATGCCACACACAGTATTGCCACACATGAGCTATAGTTGTACCATTCAACCAGGGGAGGAATTCCAAAGGCTTCCTTAACATAGTCCCAAAATTGTCCCAAGAATCATGGTAATACATAGGAAAACAGTATCTTTCTAAACTGTAAATCATCAAAGGAATAGATGCTACTCCTAAGAATTATGTTTGCTCCTTGGTGAAAATTATTTCATACTGATCCTCTTGGCAATTTCTTGTCTTTTAGCCCAGGTGAGAGGCCACAGGTATATCTAGAATGACTAGACCATTGAGAAAAGCCATCATTTTGGTCATTGAAAGATAAAGCATGACTCACAGTCATGTTTTTTGTTTTTGTTTGTTTGTTTGTTTGTTTGTTTGTTTTTTTCACAGTCAGTTTTGAAACTGGTTCTTATGATTGTAGGTGGGCTGAGAAATGAGCACAAGTTTTAGTTAGAACAAGTAGCCAGCTGAGTGTATAAAAGTAGTAGAATGTGCGTTTGTGCCAAGTCACATCTCCTCTACTGCATTTTTTTCACTCAAAAGAAAATGGTATTTAAAGAGTGCCAAATGGAGAGTTGGTTTTCATGATTGTTAGATCCTATATCTTCTCTCACCAACATTTTAAAACTGGGAGTTTTGGGCTATCCAGGTTGTGAGGGAGAATTCTCCTTCACTGGAAACTAAAGACATCCCTAACCTCTTTTGACCACAGAAGACTTCAGGATGAGATATTAACAATAATCTAGCCATCATTGCCTCACTTATTTCTACTGTAAAATGGGTATATCATTTCTCAGTAGGAAAACTTTTAATTAATAGAAATATCCAGAGCTTCTGGTGCAAGGAAAGGATCAGGCCATTGCTTAATACTATAGCAGGGGGGTAGGGGTGGGTTTATAACCTCAATAAAGTATAAGGGAACTAATTCTGAATATCAGATTAAATTTGCTCTTGTACATTCTGTTTTTTTTTTTTTTTCTTCTCCAAACAGTATTGAATTTCATACATCGTGTTGAAGTCCCCTCCCTGCGTGGATGCTGGATTACATCCCCCACCCTGTATCTTTTAACAAGCTCCTTGGTGCAGCTGGAATTAATGCTTCCTGTCGTTTTAAATAATGTGACATTGAAATACAATTTTTTAATGTGCTGGCATTTAACATGCCACAATATTTCAGTTATTTTACATTCATTTGGGTGCTCTAGTGTTATTACAGCTGTTATGAAATTCTGACAAAGAGGTGCGTTTCTTTCTTCTGTTCCACCATAATTGCTTTTTGCCGCATCTCTGAAGCGTAACCATGGCGATCTGCAACATTCATCAGAGGACCTCTTGTTATTTCCCTCGTGTGAATGAAAAACAAAGTGGTATAAATACTCAGAGAAGTTTTTTAAAGGCAGCTTTATCTCTCTTTCTTTTTCTCTTTCTTTCTCTCCCTTCCCGTTATTTTTTCCTTCCTTTTTAGTTTCTTTTTTCTTTTTTTCTTTTCTTTTCTTTTCTTTCTTTTTCTTTTCTTTTCTTTTTCTTTTTCTTTTCTCTTTTCTTTTCTTTTCTTTCTTTTCTCTTCTTTTCTTCTTTTCTTCTTTTTTTTCTTTCTTTCTTTCTTTCTTTCTTTCTTTCTTTCTTTCTTTCTTTCTTTCTTTCTTTCCTTCCTTCCTTCCTTCTTCTTTCTCCTTCAGTTTCCAAATGTGGAGGGTCAATTGAGAGGAAATTAAGTTGCATGGCTAGAGATTTTTCATTTAAGTATTTGCTTTTAATGAGAAATCTTCTATACAGGGTCGTTCTGTGGCAAGCACAGAGAGAAAATGAAAATTTTGCTAATGCCTTCAGGAAGAAGGAACTGCTGTCATCAAGAATAAAAAAGGCAATGAAAAGTTAAGTCTTTTCTAAATCTGACTTATTACAAACAAGTCCTTGTTTGAGCTGCTTACTGTGGGATATCATTACCATATTGGGACTACTTTGTTGATGTTTTGACTTGTTCTTCCTTTTTATGGGGGAGAGGGATGACTGAAATTACCATGTTCTGGTTGTGCTTTAAATTGCCATCTTTCTGACAATTTGGAAAAGGTTGGGAGGTCAACCCTGCCCCATTTATCTGTACTCTTCTTATCTCTTTAGTCCTTTATTCCCCAGGATTATCAGGGATGACAAAGATTCAGGTAAAATTGGTATAGAAGTGCTATCAGATACTGTCTGTGAGATGGTTGTGCAGGTAGACCAGAGGGGCTCTGCTCCATGGGTAAGTCAGTTCCAGCAATAAATCTGAGACTCAGCATCTGTTAATTCCCAATGGTGCTGCTATTTCAATGATGTGAGAGTAAGGAGATGGGGATCCTTCTTAACTTTATTTCCCTAGAGCCAGCTTCAAAAAACTTGCCTCATATATTTTTTCATAGTTTCTCCAGAATTTCCTTTTGGGCTCATAAAAACACTAAATATTTAGCCTTTTCTATTAAGTAGGAGATTTACAAGAAGGAATCTAGTTTTCGGTGCTATCTAAAGCTAAAAGAAATAGTTCTGCCAAGTCTTAAGTATTCTACTATACAATTTTACCATTGTGTCTGTTGTGATCTACTTGGGTTCTTATGGCCAAATATATGAATAACAGTAATATATTTTCAAGGCACGATTGTTGCAAAAACACGTGACTGTGAATAAGAAATAACTGTGCAATGGCTTGTTCCAAACCTTCAGCATTTGAGGAAGAGAATTATTTTTATGGAAATTCAATATAATTCTGGAATTGCCTACTTAAAGTGATTTTGGTTTGAACTGTGGTCCCATTATGTTCACCTCTCCCCTAAAACTTTCAGCCATCCCAACAGACTAATTCTGCTGGCCCATAGCAATAACGTGTCCATAGAAACTTTTAGTAATTGTGATAGCCTGAGAATGTGCTTTCCAATCCCCAAATTCATGGAGTGTAAGGAGTAAAGACTTCCAGCTTCTATGCTTTGAAAACTCTTGCCCTATTTGCATCCAGGCCACAGTTTCCATGAACTACAAGATTGAGCCAATGATTGAGTGTACATAAAGTTAATATTCTACAAACAACTCCTCTTTCTATACCACTATATACAGAGTATCTCAATTTTTCACCTGAGTATGTCATTACCTCCAACAATAATTCCATTGGTTGGTTAGGGAAGCTACTATTATCCTTATTTTGCTGATATGGACTCTAGAGCTCTCAAGCAATATGACTTAACACTTAAGGTACCTCATTCCAAGTTTTCTAGATTTGACTCCTCTTCTACATGAGCAAAATTTCATTTACTCATCCATTCATGTATTTAACAAATATTTGGTGAGTATCTACTAGGGCAGACACTCTATTAGTGATGGCAGTAAATCACCAATAATATTTGTTAATGAGGAATATCTGTTGCTGTTAATGATCTGTGAGCCCAGGAGTAGATGCCCAGATGATTCACTCCACCTTAAAGGGTTGGGAAGTGTGGTATATTCTCAGGGGAGATGACACAGATTCTGCAAGATAGTATTTTGAGATGCCAAACACAATTTGAGTGTTTGTCAGACTGTCCAAAACTATCTCTTGCTTCTCTGCATTCTATTCTAAGTGGGCTCAGATAAAAGAATCTCCAGAGTTGGGTCATAAATAGACAAGCCACTTACATGCCATAAAAATAGAAGGAAATTCATAGGTAGAGCCAAAAGGGCTTTAAACTTCATTTCGGAAGGAGAATTATCTTAGGAAACAGAAAAAACAAAACTGGTACATAATTAAACATGAAAGTCAACTACAAAAACACAGGGAAAGTATGAAACATAATAATAAAGCCAATACACACACATTAGAAGTAACTATAAGTGTATGGGTAGGTGCTTCTGAGAATGGAAGCCAAATTTGAACTAGAACAGGCAAAATTAAAAGAAGAAAGAAAGAAAGAAAGAAAGAAAGAAAGAAAGAAAGAAAGAAGAAAGAAAGAAAGAAAGAAAGAGAAAGAAGAAAGAAAGAAAGAAAGAAGAAAGAAAGAAAGGAAAAAGAAAGAAAGAAAGAAAGAAAGAAAGAAAGAAAGAAAGAAAGAAAGAAAGAAAGAAAGAAAGAAAGAAAGGAGAAAGAGAACTAAAAATAATTGGCTCATGGAGTCAAGAAAAGTTTGAGTAGCAAGTAGACTCAGGAAGTCCTCTAACAGTAGACCATCCACATTTCTGCTACTGGGCACGTTAGATTTATACTTTCTCACCATGGACTTACTTTCTTCATGCATCCATCGATGACTCCATCATCTCCATTGTGAAAATTTGCACCCACAAATAGGGAATTAGGTTTCATAGTTTCAGTTAGAAAAATTCCATGGAAGCATTCTAAATGAGACACTTCTTGACTGATTAACTGTAGCTGGGGAAGGGCAGGGCCATGGACAGGAAGGTCCTCAGTGAAGGGGTAGCATATGCCAGGCAAAACCTGGAAGATGTACACCATACAAAAGTGATTGGAAAACATGTCAGATCCTGACAGCATGCCGTTATCAAAATAAATTCCTGATTGAATAACATAAAATGTAAAAGAAAATATGTTAATGATTAAACAAAGGAGAAAAGGTAGTTTTTAAAAATACATATCTTTAGATGGAGACAAGTGATCTAAAAAGAGGAATTAAAAGAGAAAAGTATCACATCGATTGTATAAATTTCTATGTTCTCTTTGAAAAAATAAGAAAATAAAAAGGCAAATATAAAAGAGAAAAATATTTTGCAACAGTTATTACATAGCATTGATACCCATAATAATATGTAAATCGATTTTTTCAATTAGTGAAGAAAACACTAAAATACTAAGGAAAAATTATGGGCAAGGGCATAGACCATATGCAGAAAAATATATATATATTAAAAAACTATTATAAATGTATCAGCATCATGAGTAATCAAAGAAATGCAAAGTAGAAAAATTAAATGTCATTTTTGTTAATCGAAATGGTGAAAACTTAAAGCACTCAATGCTGGTGAACTTCTAGTGAGCTAAGTACACCCAAACAAAGCATTAAGGTGGAGTGCTTGTGTGGCTTGGTAGGTTAAGCATCTGCCTTCCACTCAGGTCATGATCCCAGGGTCCTGGGATTAAGCCCTGTGTTGGGCTCCTGGCTCAAAGGGGAGCCTGATTCTCTTTCTCACTCTGCCCTGTCCCCCTCCTTGTACTCTCTCTCTTTCAAATAAATAAATATTTACTCTTATTAAAAGCTTTTAAAAACCCAAGTCCTCTCTCTTCCAAAAAAAACCCCCACAATGTGTAAGACAAAATTAATATAACTTCTATGGGGGCAACACAGCAGCACATTCACAATCTTGAGAATATCTATGTGATTTGATTAATTAATTCCATTTTGAGAAATGCACCTTAAGAAATAATTGAGAAATGTAAGATTTCTATATAAGGATGTTCACTGCAGTATGAGTAAGTGAAACCACTCAAGGATCTGACAATAAGGAATTAGCTTTCTCTCTGTCTTCAGTCCTCTTATCATTTCCATTAAAGTGCAAGGCTCACTATTTTAATGGGTTTTTATCATTACTCTAAACTGTCTTGTCTTCTGGGTTTTCATCAGTCCTGTGTCTGACAAATCCCCAATCCCAGCTGATTCTGTCCACCACTGTCTAGTTAGTTCCAAGTCACTCTTATGAGCCATTACAGATACAAGTCTATTTTTTGAATCCCTGAAATTGACTTCTAACTGATCCTCTTGCCCCCACTTATATTCCCACCCATTTTATCCAGTATAATCAGAATGATCTTTCTGTAACTCAGACCTGCTAATTCTAATCTGCATCCCTCCTCACATGGCTGCCTTTAACAACTTAAAGCACTCCAGAGGATGAAAAGAGATTCTTCTCAGGGTCTACAATCCCTCATTGATATGAATCCCACCTCTCTCTCCAGCCTTATTATTTACTTCTAAACATTGAGTTTTAGTTACATTCTCCTACAGTTCCTCAGATATGCCAAGATCTTTCTGGTCAATTGGCTTTGCACATGCCATTCCCTTCACCTGGAACAGTCTTTCTCACTTGGTTCCATATATATTTTTTCAACCCTCATCATTTCAACCATTCTTTCAGATTTCAGCTCAATAATCATTTTCTCATCCTCTAACCTCCCTAGCAAGGTCAATTCCTACATTATGAACTTTGCTATTTTAATGTAACTTTACTCTATGATACCTTTTAATAATAAATACATGTTTACATGCCTGGGTCATGGATTAATGTACACCTCCTTTACTACTGTTTAGTGAGGATCTTTAGGCATAAAATCTATATATGCACACACTTCTCCCACTGCACCTCATGCCTCTGGCAACCACTGATCTGTACTCTCTTTCCATGAGGTCCTTTTCATTTCTTGAGATTACTCATATAAGTGAAATCATATGGCATTTGTCTTTCTCCGATTTATTTCACTTCGTATAATGCCCTTAATGTTCATCCATGTTGTTACACATGGTAAGATTTCCTTCTTTTGGGGATGTAATGGACAGCATGATGACTGTAGTTAATGGTACTGGATTATATATTAGAAAGTTGCAAAGAGCGTAGATCTTAAAAGTTGTCAGGGCAAGAAAAAAATTGTAACTATATGAGGTAATGGATGTTAACTAAACTTAGTGTAGTAATCCTTGCACAACATGTACATGTATCGACATACAACCTAAACTTAAACAATGTTATTTATTAATGAAAGCTCAATAAAACAGGAATAAAAAAGATCAATGTAGGCAGATTTGCAAATTGCCATGTTTCCAGGATGTAGCACACATCCAGGCACATAGTAATATTCAACATGTGTTTATTGAGAATGAAGGATTGAATTATGCTATGTCCTTGTAAAGAAAAATTATGTGTCTTTATAATTGAAGACTTTTTTAAAAACATGGAAACATATTTACACAAATACTCAAAAACTTTTAATACAAATACAATAATATTTAATACAAAAATGTAAAACTGTATGTAGAGTATGATCACATGTTTATATAGTTAGATAGCTATGTATGCAAAAAATGCTTTAAATTAATTGTCTCTGATATACCTCTAGATTTCTAAATGGTGAGCTTTATTTACTTATTTCTCATTATGTTGTCATTTGAAAAGTTTTTACAATGAGTTTATATGAGTTTCATTTTCAGAAAAAATATTTTAATTGATATGGCCTATAGCTACTTCAACATAGGAGTGTTGTTGTTTCAATAACTGGTCACCTCTTCAACCTCCTCTGTCTTGTATTGTGGAACTACTGGTAAATAGATTTCTCCTCTTGGCCTACATTGGACCCCCAGAGAGGCCTGATTTGTGGGCTTAAGAATTCAGTATGTACCTTAGTGGGATGATTAGAGCATCTTGCACTGAAATGCCCTGATTATTTTGGGCCTCTTGTCCTCATTGGGAGTATTGACCCACACTACTCACTGCCTTGGGGTCTTTGAGTCATATGAATAAGATAGGTTGACTAGCTCTTAAAACAACTCAAAGCAATAAATTTAAAAATATATACATATATGCAGGTGATAGATAAACAGATGGATAAAGGGATAGATTTTAGGGAAAAGAAGACCTCACCTCAGAAGAATTCACTTTGTTCTTATTTATATCTTAAGGAAATGTAGTTAATTCTCTTTTTCACAATTTTAAATCCTCAGGGTCCCAGCTTCCTTCCTCAGTAAAACTAACCCTCTAGACAAAGAATGGCAAATGCATTCTGACATAGTTGCAAATTCTGATCAGCTATTAGTGGCTACTGGAGTATAGTTCTGAGAGTACTAAGGTCATGTCTGGGCTCAGGGGAAAAGTATGTTTTGGTCAAGAATGGAAGCTACTATGAATTTCCACACTTCTTGTTCTTTTTTACAAACACCTCCCTCTGAATGAGGTTGACAACCCCATGCTTGACAGTTCCCTGGGCTCATGACCCAGGGTCTAAATTTCCTGATTCCTTCTTTCTTTTTCTTTCCTTTTTCCCCTTGACTCCTTATTTCTTAAAGGCAACAGAGACAGCATGTGAAACTTCTGTCATTTTAAAGAACACAATCTCATTTTCTGGCCCAGACAACTTTGAAACCCATACAGGGCATCTAGAGTTTAATTTTAATTTAATTTCCCCTTCTTTGGTTTCTGGCAACACAAAGCAGATGAAGGGCAGAGAGTGAAGCATATGCCATTGAAAACTGCCCTGGCTTTTCCCTTCACAGTACACTGGGAGACACCATGTGGTGTGAGGCATTCATTTGCAGGTATAGAGTCTGTAAAATTGTATTCGAAAATTAAAAAATTTTAATTAGAAGGCAACATCTGTGAACCCTTTGCTGGAAGCCACTGGTTTTTTTTTTTTTCCCCTAATAAGTGATCCCAGCTCTGTGGCCCCTTATACCCCTCCCATCATGTCAGAGATTGTAAAACTGGCCATTCCTCTTATTGTGATACTGCATAATGGTCAGATGAGATTCCTCTGCTTAATATTAAACAAGCTATTGGTGCTGCCCTGAAAACTTTAAAAAATATTTAATTTAGAGTCACTTCTTTCTTCACAGATTCTCTTTGCTGTTCTGTTTTCCTATCAGTCCCTTACTTCCAGAAACTGTGAGAATCAAAGCTTCTAAGGAGTGTATCAGCTCCTTAATCCCTACCTGATGCCACCCTCTACTGTTTCAGGCAATATAATCCACTCCAGCAGCCAATACAGGGAGCCATGGGTAAAGAAACTTTTATTTCAAGTGGGAGTTTTTAATCAGGTGTGAAAAAAAAATCCTTTAAACAACAATGTTGTTATGTTCTCTTTCTCTGAGCTGAGATGGGCAGGTGTTGACAAGGGCAGCTGTGAGGCAGCACTACAGACAACAGTGCCAGCAGGCCAGAGGTGTCTGTGGATGTTGACAGTCTGAGCAATCAGAGTTCATGGGCAAGTAAGTTGGAGACAGAGGGCTAATACATACAGGTAGGTTGTTGGGGGTCTTAGACCCTCTGGTGTGTTGAAGCAGAAAGAAGCAGGTGAGGAGTGAGATATGAAGACCAGCTGGGTCTGAATCCATGAAATGAACACACAGGGACAGGGGGTGGGTACTGAGAGTCTAGTTTCCAGGGCCAAGAATCAGGTATGATAAACCAGCTGTGATGAAAGTCATAGAAATAGACTGAAAGTAAACCAAGGAGCAGAGTAGAGAATGTAGATTGGAGAGGCTGGGTGGCAGGGCTTTGTGAACCTTACTAAGTAGGTGCAATGCATTGAATTGTGTCCTTGTAAGAGACTTTGAAGTCCTAACACTCAGTACCTATTTAAAAAATAGAGTGTGCAGATGATCAAGTTAAGATAACATCAATAGGATGGGCCCCAATCCAATAGGACTGTATCTTTATGAAAATGGGAAATTTGGACATTGAGGCAGAATAAAGTCAGAGATTGGGGTGATGGATCCATATATGAGTCAAGGAATGTCAAAAATTGCCAGCAAGTCATCCAAATCTGGGAGAGAATCACAAAGATACTCCCTTAGAGCCTTCAGAAGGAACCAAGCACCCAGACACCTGACCTTGGACTTCTAGCCCTCAGAATTGTGAGACAATATATTTCTGTTGTTTGAGCCAGCCAATTTGTGATATTTTGTTGCAGCAACCCTAGGAAAGTAGTACAGTAGGTGTCACATTCACCAAACAGATAGGGCTAGTCTCCCAATATCTAGCCTCCATTCTTTTTTTAGTTAAAGAGTCTTGATTTTTTTACTGGTTCCATTGCCAACTGAAATAACACCTATATTTCCCATTCTTTTTTGCAGGTAGCTGTGTCAGTAAAATATACTATGATGGGTTGTGGGAAACTTTAGGAAGACTTATTTTTTTTAAAGATTTTATTTATTTATTTATGAGAGAGACAGAGAGAGAGGTAGAGACACAGGAAGATGGAGAAGCAGACTCCCTGCAGAAAGCCTAATGTAGTACTCAATCCCAGGACCCCAGGATCATGACCTGAATAGAAGGCGGACACTCAACCACTGAGCAACCCAGGTGCCCTTTAGGAAGGCTTCTTTAAAGAAAGGGAGCAGTAAGGATTTTTTTCCCTTCCTTTCTTCCTTCCTTCCTTCCTTCCTTCCTTCCTTCCTTCCTTCCTTCCTTCCATCCTTCCTTCCTTCTTTCTCCCCATTTCCTCCTCTTCCCCCCTTCCATCATTCTGTCCTTCTATTCCTTCTATTTTTAAAATTGCAATTTTATTGAGGTATAATGGGCAATTTCTTTCTTTTTTCTTGTTTAATAGACAAGAAATGAATATGACTCATCCTGGTTCCCTGTTGCTGCTTTTACATGATTGTTTTCCTTCCTTTCCCTGAGAACCTCTGATTCTTTGAGTCTACATCTGCTTAGTCTCTTTAGTCATAAAAAACTTTGTAACTGATGTATTGTAGTCTCCCTTTCCATCTCAACCCAGTCTACTTTGCTTTCTAATTCTGGGATCCAAATCAGGTATGAGGACTGAAGCTTCAGGAGCCATGCAAATCAGTGCTAGAATGGTAGTACAGAATGATGGGAGGCACTAGGTTCTCTGCTGCTCATGCAGCAACTCCGCACTGCCTCCCTATATCCCTTTGTTTCCCCCTCCACTCTTCCTTGATGTGAAAGAGAAATAAAGCTCTATACAATTTAAAAATGGCTGTTTGGAGCTTATTCTCTTAAGAAGTGTAGCCTATCTCTTACCAACATATAGCAGCTGTACCCATGAGGAGATGGATTCAGGGAGAGAATGTGGTTCACCCAGGACTGTGTAGCCTTAGTGCTTGGCAGAATTTCGAATGAAAGTCCGTGTTTCCTTCCATACTCCAGCCTTTACCAAATTCATTCCCATTTAGAATCATTGAGAGTGCTGGTTAAAAATAGCAGGTTATGTCTGTGTTCAGCCCTTCTAAATTTCAGCCTCTGGAATTAGAGCCTGGTGATTTACATTTTAGTCAGCAACTAAGCTGATTCTTTTTTTTTTTTTTTAATCAATCAATCAATATTTTTTAAGAGAAGGAGAGAAAGAGAGAAGGGGCAGAAGGAAAGAGAGAATCTTAAGCAGGCACCACACCCAGCGTGGAGCCCAACTCAAGGCTTGATCTCATGACCCTGAGATCATGACCTGAGCTAAAATCTAGAGTCAGATGCTTTACCAGCTGAGCCACCCAGGCACCCCAACCACTAAATTGATTCTTGAGCACACAGAAGATTGAGAACCTCTCCCAATTCAAGCCACTTCATACTCAGGTACTGAATCTGGGAAGCAGAGTTGGGGACCTGCAGACATTATTCCTCATTCCTGGTTTTATAGTCCACTGACCTGAGGACACTATGGGGTGATCTCTTCAGTAGTGAGTGAACATAAAGCATAAGCATCTGTCACATTTGCCCTAGTAGAGGATGGTATATTAGGGGACTCCCACTTTTCCTTGGGTATGTGGGAAGGAGCAAAGAAAAATTGTGGTCATAGCAACTCCTGGGCACTCTTCCATACTCCATAGTGTTAGGTGAATATGACTCATCCTGGTTCCCTGTTGCTGCTTTTACATGATTGTTTTCCTTCCTTTCCCTGAGAACCTCTGATTCTTTGAGTCTCCATCTGCTTACCCATCCTTCCCTTTCTTCCTCCCCTTCTCAAACAATATCCTTTTCACTTCTCTTTAGTCATAAAAAACTTTGTAACTGATGTATAGTCTCCCTTTCCATCTCAACCCAAAATCCTAACCCCTTGCCCTTGAACTTCTCTTTTCCAATGCTCTCCTCTCCACCTCAAACACCCACTTATTAACAGAGGCTGTACCATTTCTGAAATCACCAATCAAATAAGCTAATTCTCCCAAGGTGACCCATTATTCTCCTAGCTCCCCTGTTCAAGCACCTCTACTTCAATACCTTATCAAACCTGAATTTCAATCTTTATCCCTCTTCGTTCTTTCCTTCAATTAGCCTCTCTTTTATTCAGTTTGTGTGCATTCAGTTTAGAGGGCCTGCTCCATTGAGGCTTGCATTCTTTTGCAAATATACATACCTCCCTTGCCTCTGTGTCCCTTCTACATGAACAAAATCCCAATCCTGGGCGGACCCAATCGCTTTCATTCTCCAGCTCATATCCATCCCCAAAATTAAGCCCTACTGGGGGGAAAATCACACAATTAGGCAGATTAGAATCATTATGAATTCATAATCTTTTAATCACCTGCATCAGCTGGGCTCTCATTAAAGTCTAGCAAACACTCTATTTATCTAATCAGCTTGTACTTCACTGTCCCATCAAAGGAAGATCCATCTGCCCCTGCACTGGTTCCCAGAGATTACACTGCCTTATTATTTCCTTTCTACCCAATATCTTAATCATCATTCCCACTTCTGCATCGTTCCCATCAGCATAGAAGATTGCTTGACACTCTCTCTTTAAAAACAAAACAAGTGTGAAAGCCAGAACTTTTTCTTGGAACCTATATCATTCCAGCTACCACTGTTTCACTTTGCTCACCTTCATGGCCACATTTCTTTTTTTTTTTTTTTTTCATGGCCACATTTCTTAAGAGTTTTTAGAAATGCTCCCTCACATCAGTACCTCCCAATCACTTTCTAATCTATAAAGTTATGCCTGCTGCTACACCAAAACTGTTCTTACTAAACTCCTTAGTACTCTTCCCATCCTTGGATCAAATCATAGGAAAATGGAATGGTCCTCATTTTATGTAGGTCATGGGTTTCTGTGATTCTATTTCCTGTCTCATTCTAAGGTCCACACTGATAGGCAGCATCTCCCTGGATTATGCCCTGGGACATACTATTCTCATCACAGAGGGAAAAAGGCAAGGGTCAGTTGAGCAAAGGCTTTTATGTCTTCTAATGGGATATAACCAAGGTTAAGTCTGCTTACTTTATATTGGCCAAATTAAGTCACATGCAATACCAGGCCCAACATCAATGGAGTGAGTGAGATTGTACCCTTCTCAAGGGTGGGGTCAGTTAGTATAACAACAGGTTCATGCATGTGTAGTATGTACAGCAAAGGCAAGAGTGTATAATTATCTTACAGGGAAAGGGTGGGCAGATATGTGGGACAGTGTTACAATCTGCCACAATGATTTGAACAACTTGATTCTTTCCTATTCTCTTATTCCATCATGAATGTCAGTCTCACTCACCTCTATATCTTCTTGAACTTCGTGTCAAGGCATTCAGAGTAATTTGCTAATTCCTACCCACTTGACCGTCTGCCATTTCTATCTTGCATATTAACTCCCTTTACACTCTTTCTTTTCTTTCTTTCTTCTTTCTTTCTTTCTTTCTTTCTTTCTTTCTTTCTTTCTTCTTTCTTTCCTTTCTTTCTTTCTTTCTTTCTTTCTTTCTTTCTTTCTTTCTTTTCTTTTCTTTCTTTTTCTTTTTTCACCCTATTGTTTTTGTGCATTGATAAATAAAGGGAAAGAGAAGACACAGTTGTTGATTGACTCTACTATGTGGCTATAACATTGTGGGGCTCTCACAACTATAATATTTCTCCCATTTGTTATTGACTTCATAGTGCATATATTAGAATGGCCATTAAAATAACTTCCACCTTCCCTGTCTCTGTGTCTCTCCCACTGTAAATGTCATCATTTTGGTGCATAAACAGGTCTTCTGTTATACAAAGATATTTGGAGCCACAGGATTTGACTCCACCAATTATCTTCCTTGCTAACTCCAAATATTATTGTGTATTCTCCCTCTTACTCTCCTTCATCGTTCACAACACAAGGAGTGATTCTGTCTCTGGAAACATCCAATTCTTCTCTCTTTGTGCATACTTGTGACAACATTACAACCTTATCTTATTCCACTTAACACTCTTTACCGAGAATGCCTTAATGACTGGTATATGGAAAATACGAATAAATAATGTTACTTTATTTTCCCAAAGACAACTGGGGTTACATATGTGTCAAATAAAACATAATAGATAGGGATTTATTTCTCCATTAGCTTTTTAGGTTTGCTTATCTTTCAGAGTAATTTAAATTGAAATGGAAGACAAATCCTTATTTGATTGTTAGGCAATTCAGTTCTATTTATATTGTGTGAGTTGGTGTGGGATCTAAGTGCACTGTTGTTAAAAGGCTATTTAATGTCACATAGAGGACCTATTAATTTTTTCGATAAATTGCTGGCATGTCCAGCCAATTGCATACATTTAATAGGGAGAGTCCGTTCTTCTAAAAGTCTCTCTGTACTTTGTGGTAATGGTGCTATAGTTTATGTGCTATTAGACATACTAAGGCACTGCCTTTGTTATCAAAAGTCTGGAGATAAATCTCAAAGTAAATATGTAATTCTGTTGGAAGAGGGTCAAAAGAATGATAGTGCTTTGTAGACCAACTTAGAGTCACCAGGCCTAGAATGGTGGGGCTTTAAAAAAATTTCTGGATAATTTGCTTTGTATCAATAATGAAACATGATCATTAATGTTGAATTTTAACATAATGTTGGTAAAGAATTATACTTGTATAGGCTTGAAAATAAGACCTTGTCATGAATATTACTTTTTTACTTGATCTGAAAGACCAGAACATGGGGACCCCACGTAGCTCAGTTGGTTAAGCATCTGCCTTCTGCTCAAGTCATGATCCTGGGGTCCTGGGATCAAGCCTCACATTGTGATCCCCACTCAGGGAGGAGTCTGCTTCTCCCTCTCTCCACCCCTCACTTGTACTCTCTCCCACTATATCTCTTTCTCTTTCAAATAAATAAATAAAATCTTTTTTAAAAAAATGAAAGACTGGAACTCACAAAGTTGTTTTCCTTTTCTTGTGTATACTTGTTTTATAATGCTAATTAGCTAGTGCTTATTTCAGGTGTATGAATTGTCTGTTGAGAACAGAAAGAACAGGGAGGACAGGGACCAGATTATCATAAATTTCAAGTATAATCATATATCTAAGAGACACTACTTTTATTTTTTATATAAATTTTGGATAAACAATGTAACATAGAACAGAAGGTTGATCAATCATGAGTCTTCCCTGTTTTGTTTGTTAGTATTTCCCTAAAACCATAATGCCTAGTACAGAGTACAGGCAATAAATATTTACAAATAAATTAATAGATAAAGATATGATAAAGTAAAAATGGCACTTAGGGTTTTAAAATGACAAAGTAAAAGTACTATCTTCTTTTCTTTCTAAATGTCAGAACACTCACCAGAAGAATGTCACCACAAAGCAGATGAAAATTTCGACAAAATATATTGCTATAAAATAACAACAGTAATAGTAATATAAACTTGTGGTTAGTAATAAGTAATAATAAAGTTGTGGCCTTTAATTTTTCAAAAAAGCATATTAAGATAGGGGGTAAATATTCAGGGAAGATAGAGCATGGCAACCGGAAGAGATAAAACATTGAACTGACAAACCCTAAGGGTGGTATGAAAAAAGAAAAATAAAATCATCATGAAAACAGGGGCTATACTGCCAAGAGCATGAAGTAAAATGGTCTTGTTGAAAATGTAGCAAGAAAGATAGGGACAGATTAAAACACACAAGCAGAAAAAAAGAGAAAGGAACAAAAATCTAAAAAGACTACAATAAACAAAGAATAAAAGGAGATCCAGGGGTGCCTGGGTGGCTTAGTTAGTTAAGCAATTGACTCTTGATTTTGGCTAAGGTCACAATCTCAGGGTTGTGAGATTGAGCCCTGCATCAGGCTTTACGCTCAGTGCCAAGTCTGCTTGAGATTCTCTCTCTCCTTTTCCCTCTGCCCCTCCTCCACTGCACCCTCTCCTCTCTCTTTCTCTAAAATAAATAAAAAAATAATAAAATCTTTTAAAGAAGAAGATTCAGCCTACATATTATTAGAGTTTCCAAAAAAAGAAGGCTGAATTAATGAGACGAAAAAAATCATCCAACTAAATAATTTTTATTTTTTAATTTGTTTTTTAAAGATTTAATTTTTAAGTAATATCTACACCTAACATGAGGCTTGAACTTACAACTCAAAGATCAAGACTCCACATGCTCTACTGGCTGAATTAGCCAGGTGTCCCTAAATAAATCATTAAAAAAAGATTTCACAAGTGGGGATCTCTGGGTGGCTCAACAGTTTAGCGCATGCCTTCAGCCCAGGGCATGATCCTGGAGACCCGGGATGGAGTCCCACATCGGGCTCCCTGCATGGAGCCTGCTTCTCCCTCTGCCTGTGTCTCTGCCTCTCTCTCTCTCTGCATCTCTCTCATGAATAAATAAATAAAATCTTATTTTTTTTCACAAGTAAAATAACATTTGAATCTGTACCACCATCGTCCCCAAGGGGGAAAAAAATAACACAGAGTAATCCAATGAAAGTCCGAGACAAATAAAGTTATTAAACTTTAAAGATAAGAAAATTTTTTTTTGGAAATCCAGATAAAAATACCCAATCCATCCCTAAAAAGGGAGAGTTGGCCTATGTGTTCTTGTTCTCTCTTCATCTTTCTCTTGATCCTCCCATCCCTCATAAACAAGAGTCTATACCATGAATTACATATATGTATATATATAATGTGTATAAATATATACAAATATATTCATATTAAATTACACATATTTATGGTAAAAGAGATTGGAGTATTAAATTACACATATTTATGGTAAAAGAGATTGGAGTAGCAGGGTATAGTAAAAGAGATTGATGATAATATCATCAAGGAAAAAGAGGTGACTTCAGAATTTTATACCCAGCCAAACCACTATTATTATATAAATGCAACACATACTTTCAAACATGCAAGAATTTAGGAAATAGAGTTACCATGAGTTCATCTTTAAAACCAATCTAGATGACCACAGCTTTGTAGTACAATCTGAAATCTGGCATTGTGATGCCCCCAGCTATGAGTTTCTTTTTAAAAATTCCCCTCGCTATTCGGGGTCTTTTCTGATTCCACACAAATCATAGTACTTCTAGTACTATGTTGAATAGCAGTGGTGAGAGTGGACATCCCTTTCTTGTTCCTGATCTTAGGGGAAAGGCTCCCAGTGCTTCACCATTGAGAATGATATTTGCTGTGGGCTTTTTGTGGATGGCTTTTAAGATGTTGAGGAATGTTCCCTCTATCCCTACACTCTGAAGAGTTTTGATCAGGAATGGATGCTGTATTTTGTCAAATGCTTTCTCTGCATCTATTGAGAGGATAATATGGGTATTGGTTTTTCTCTTGCTGATATGATGAATCACATTGATTGTTTTATGAGTGTTGAACCACCCTTGTGTCCCGGGAATAAATCCTACTTGGTCATGGTGAATAATTTTCTTAATGTACTGTTGGATCCTATTGGCTAGTATCTTGTTGAGAATTTTTGCATCCATGTTCATCAGGGATATTGGTCTATAATTCTCCTTTTTGGTGGGGTCTTTGTCTGGTTTTGGAATTAAGGTGATGCTGGCCTCATAGAACGAATTTGGAAGTACTCCATCTCTTTCTATCTTTCCAAACAGCTTTAGTAGAATAGGTATGGTTTCTTCTTTAAACTTTTGATAGAATTCCCCAGGGAAGCCATCTGGCCCTGGACTTTTGTGGTACTGGCACAAAAACAGACACATAGATCAGTGGAACAGAATAGAGAATCCAGAAGTGGACCCTCAACTTTATGGTCAACTAATGTTCGATAAAGGAGGAAAGACTATCGATTGGAAGAAAGACAGTCTCTTCAATAGATGGTGCTGGGAAAATTGGACATCCACATGCAGAAGAATGAAACTAGACCACTCTCTTTCACCATACACAAAGATAAACTCAAAATGGATGAAAGATCTAAATGTGAGACAAGATTCCATCAAAATCCTAGAGGAGAACACAGGCAACACCCTTTTCGAACACGGCCACAGTAACTTCTTGCAAGATACATCCACGAAGGCAAAAGAAACAAAAGCAAAAATGAACTATTGGGACTTCAACAAGATAAGAAGCTTTTGCACAGCAAAGGATACAGTCAACAAAACTAAAAGACAACCTACAGAATGGGAGAAGATATTTGCAAATGACGTATCAGCTAAAGGGCTAGTTTCCAAGATCTATAATGAACTTATTAAACTCAACAGCAAAGAAACAAACAATCCAATCATGAAATGGGCAAAAGACATGAAGAGAAATCTCACAGAGGAAGGCATACACATGGCCAACATGCACATGAGAAAATGCTCTGCATCACTTACCATCAGGGAAATACAAATCAAAACCACAATGAGATACCACCTCACACCAGTGAGAATGAGGAAAATTAACAAGGCAGGAAACCACAAATGTTGGAGAGGATGTGGAGAAAAGGGAACCCTCTTACACTGTTGGTGGGAATGTAAACTGGTGCAGCCACTCTGGAAAACTGTGTGGAGGTTCCTCAAAGAGTTAAAAATAGATCTGCCCTACGACCCAGCAATTGCACTGCTGGGGATTTACCCCAAAGATACAGATGCAATGAAACGCTGGGACACCTGCACCCAGAGGTTTATAGCAGCAATGTCCACAATAGCCAAACTGTGGAAGGAGCCTCGGTGTCCATCGAAAGATGAATGGATAAAGAAGATGTGGTTTATGTATACAATGGAATATTATTCAGCCATTAGAAATGACAAATAGCCACCATTTGCTTCGACGTCGATGGAACTGGAGAGTATTATGCGGAGTGAAGTAAGTCAATCGGAGAAGGACAAACATTATATGGTCTCATTCTTTTGGGGAATATAAATAATAGTGAAAGGGAATAGAGGGGAAAGGAGAAGAAATGAGTAGGAAATATCAGAAAGGGAGACAGAACATGGAAGACTCCTAACTCTGGGAAAGGAACTAGGGGTGGTGGAAGGGGAGGTGGGCAGGGGGTGGGGGTGACTGGGTGCCGGGCACTGAGGTGGGCACTTGATGGGTTGAGCACTGGGTGTTATTATGTAAGTTGGCAAATTGAACACCAATAAAAAATAAATTTATTATTAAAAAAAAATTAAAAAAACAATCTACAGTTTTAAGTATAAACAAAATAAACAGACTTTCTAGGAAAAAATATAAAAGAAAATAATGAAAGAGAATTAGCAATATTAGATGTCACACTTATTAAAAAAACAAAATAATTCTAACTGTACACAAAAGAAAGTCTAAGCATAGCTCAAATCTATATAGACCTTTTATATATAATGAAAGGTGTGGCAGTGAGCAAAATCTGAATTACTGAATGATGAGTATATACTGATTGGAAATTAAAAGGAAAAGCTGTTTTCTATTCATACTTTATACCAAAATAAATGCTAGATTCATAAGAGTTTTACAAGTTAGTGCTAAATCCATAGAATACTATAAACGGTATGGGATAATTTATATTTATGATGGTATAACATGGAAGGCTTTTCTAAGAATGATGAAATCTCAAAACTCAGAAAAAGTAGGTAAGTTTAAATAGATAAAAAATTTTTTGCATGACAAAAAATAAAAGGCCTGAAAGTAAAATAAATAAATAAATAAATAAATATAAAACCCCACAATATTGGAAAATAAATAATAGCAACACATATAGTAGGCCCCAAACTACTTTCCTGAATATGCTAAGCAACAGTGAAAGACTAAGTACCTAAGAGTCAAAAAGCAAGCATTGGACAGCTAACAGAAAATAAAATGTGCAGGGCTATTAAATCTGTGAAGTATCACTCTAGCAATAATTCTTACCATAGGGTAAATATAAATTAAAACTATAGCAAAACTTTTATTATGTATAATATTGGCAATAAAACATTTTGAAGTTCAAGATAGTCAAATAAGATACAAACTTTTGTATTTTGCTATTGGAAATGAAAATTAGGATGCCTCCAAGAGACAAATTGAGTAAAATCTATTAAATTTTAAATTTGTACATACACGTTGACCTGGGAAATTTTACTTCTAAGAATTTATACTATTGACAGACTATACAAAAGACCATGCACATACAAGATATTTATGTTTTTTAAAAATATTTTATTTATTTATTCATGAGAGATATAGAGAAAGAGGCAGTGACATAGGCAGAGGGAGAAGAAGACTTCCTGTTGGGAGCCCGATGTGGGATTTGATCCCTGGACCCCAAATCATGACCTGAGCTGAAGGCAGACACTCAAACACTGAGTTACCCAGGCATCCTGATATTTATGGTTTAATAGTAAAAGTTTGTAATAATCCAAAATGTCTATAAATGGAGAGCTGTAAATAAATTTTGACACAGTCATACAATTGAATACTAGAAAATAAAAGAAAAAAGGCAATTTTATATAAAATGACACGGAAGGAGTTCCAAGTGGTATCAATAAATGAGAAAAGAGGGGAGCTAGAAAAGTATAACATGTACTGTCATTTTTTTTCTTTTTACGGAATATCCACATATGGATATTCTAGAGACATCTGCAAAATTTAAACAAGAAACCAGTAATAGCCTCCAGGTGAGAAGAATGAGGGAATCAGGAAAAGGGTTTGAGAACATCTTAGACATCTTTGATTCTGTCTTTTTCTAAAATAATTACTGAAAAACATATCTAAGTGCATTTAGATTCTTTTCGAACTCATCTACAAAAGTTTGGATCATAGCTCTTTTTTTTTTTTTTTTAATTAATTTCAAGTACACATGTTTAACTCCCTCTCTGGTCGCAAAGCTCACTGGGTTTGCACATAGCTTGGCAACCCTTGGTTAGGAGCCTACTGCTTTCCTTGCATGTGAGGATGTTTATTCTGGTAGTATTTCTCTCCTTAGGGCAAGAAAGAACTGGCTTTAGTGGGGGGCACCAAGGAGTGGGGTTCAGCATTTCAGTTCTTGACTCTCCATGAGATCCTACTGCTTGCTTAATTTCCCAGATGGAGCAACACATTTTTCTTTGGCTGCCCTTTACCCCATTTCATTTGGAACCTCCTCAACTTAAGACTAGCGACTTAAGAAGGTAATGTTCATATACGTTTCCTCTACATTTGTTAGTGAGGAAACAGTTTTTTCTTTTTTTTTAATTTTTTTTATGCAAAGTCCATACACTCCAAAAGCTCCTTCCTATCTCATTAAACGGGGGGGAAAAACAAACTTCAAAAGAAAACATCATTGGACTGTAGAAGTTCAGTTTAATCATTAAGCCTTGTTTTAGCAATGCTGTGTCTTCCCAACAGTCAAGCCTTACTCATGGAAGTTGTTGATGGAATGTTTAGAATTAACAAGGGAAATTCCAGGAGGGGGCCCCCAGTAAATTGTTACTTGATCATTTGCAGATTAATGATGTTCTTCTTTCACACCCATGCCAGACTTATTTTGGTATTGTAAATTCCTATCCTAGGGTGGAGGGCACCCAGAGGAAGGGTGTGACTTTTCCTACACCTAGAACCTCCTCTGTGCTGCTAGCCTCCTTAGAAGCCTGGCATCCCTATCCCTACCACCTTCATAGTTTTTTTTTTTTTTTTTTATTTAAAAGACAGAATGAGCAGGAAAGAGAGGCAGAGGTAGAGAGAATCTTAAGCAGATTCCACACCCAGTACAAAACCCAACATGGAGCTCAATTTCAGGACCATGAGATCATGACCTGAGCTGAAATCAAGAGCCAGATGTTTAACTGAGTGAGCTACCCAGGCACCTCCATAGATACCTATTTTGAACACATTTTCTCAGAAGCATTTTCACAGACAGCTTTGTCCTTGTAGTCTCAGCCTGAGGAGACTTGCTGCTGGACAGTGCAATTTCTGATTTAGTCCTTTGAGTTAGGCAAGTGATATAAGCTTTTGTAAATAAAGTTTGCTGGAAACAGCCATGTTTATGTATTGACTGTGGGTCCCTTCATTCTACAATGGTGCACCAGCTGGTTGCAACAGAGGCCATATGGCTTTCCAAGGCTTAGACACTTCCTAACTGGCCTTTTACAGATAAAGTCTGTTGACCTCTGCTCTAGATCATTCAAAATCTATAATTGTGTAGCTCCAGTGTAGTTGGAGACATCTATTTTTCTGAATACCAGCCACATCCTTAGCCACTTTCAGAGGGCCACTCTCTTACAGCCTGCTTCTTCTCCTCCTCTCTTGAGATAAATAACCCTCAGGAAGAAAGGAATCCCCCCGAGGCAGGGAGGAGAAAAATACAAAGCTTCTAGGCTGGTCTTTGGAGACTGGGTATCATCTGGATTCCATCACTTTCCATCTGAATGATCTTGCACAAATTATAAAGCCTCTCATTAAAAGAGAGAAATAAACATGTACTTCATAAAGTTGGTATGAGGTTTAAATGAGAGCTCACACTTAAAACACTTAGCTTACTGGCACATGGACCATTTATTAATGGTCATTTAATGTTACTTATTATTGTTGTTTCTCAGCCCCTAAAACCTATGTTATTTACTATATTGTCACAACATCTTGGTCAACCTCTTTGGACCAAAGAAAAGTCTTTAATCAAGGAGCAAGTAGATCCAATCTATGGGCTGCAAAGAGTGAATGAAGTGGCCAGGAGCAAAATGTTTGTCCACTGTAGCTTATTCTTGGGGAGAATATATAGATCCCAGTTTATCCAGGAGAGTCCCACTATATGCATGTTGGCTTTGAATAATTATTAATAGCTTCTCTTTTTATTCTTAGAGTGTCCCAGTTTGAACAATAAATTATGTGGTACCTATATCCTTACTGAATGGCGACTGCCTAAGGCAGATAACTTCAGGAATGAGTTAATATTGGGAGAAATGAGAGGCACCTAGGTAGCTCAGACAGTTAAGCATCTGCCTTCTGCTCAGGTCATGATCCCAGGGGTCCTGGGAGAGAGAGAGAGAGAGAAGTGAGGGACCCAGAGGAAAGTCAATAAGCAAGGGCTCCTAGACCACCAAAGATTCCATGGGTAAGCAGACACTGTGAGAAGCTCTGTGATAGAACAGTTGGGAGAGATTCTAGCATGACATCTAACTCTAACTTCTGAGATAAAACTTGTATTACATGTGTGGATGTGGTTTGACACACAGCAACAAAATGAGGCTTGTCAAATTCAAGTAGAGAGATAGGGGAATTGCAAGGCTGTGGGTTGGTCTGAGGTCAAAGTTTCCTGGAGTTAATGAGGACCTGAGGGGACCTAGACCAAGATGGGCTTATCAAAATGACTCACAAAGATGGTGGCTCATTGTATCAGGGCTGTTGAGACTCTTGGGATGGGGCTCTCCCTCAGTGAACTTCCATCTTTTCTCAAAGTGTCAATCCTAAGATACCCTTGACTATAAATGAACCAACTTGATAACAGCTTTTTGTAGGGGGTGGGAGTGGATGTGTAGAAACAAGAGGATTTAAAAAAAAAGCAATTAAAAAATAGGACAAAAACCATGAAACATACTCATTTATAAGATAGATCTTGACACCAATAATGTAAAACTATAAAAATACATTTGTCTGAGATTTATAGAAATATAGTCTTTGGACTGAGGCTCTATGGCTCTAAAACCTCAGGCTGGCTCTTTGGAATGGGCTATGGGATGAGGCCTTGGGCTTGTGCCCAGGGTGGGGAGATTTGAGAGGATGGATCCATTTGTACGTACTGGCTCTCAGGACTCCACTGGACCAGTGTCTACTTCTGTGCACTAATCCCAATCATGTAGATGTAGCACTAGAGGGATCACAAGGGGAGGCCTAACAAGTGTGATCCAGATAGTGGTCCCCAGGACATCTGCCACATTCAGCATGACCCTTGGATCCAGGCAGAGGCTCAGGGGATAGATCCTGTCCTTTAAGGGTGAGGCGATCTTGTGAAGGATGAGAAAATTTCAGTCTGATTTTCTTGTGAACTTGGGCAAAGAAAGGTCTGTATTAACACTGACTCTTTTGGGTGAATTACATTGTGAGATCACACAAAGTTATAGGCAGCTATGGAAAGACCTCTACTTGTGATGAGCTGGGGATAGCCTCTGGCAAAGAGTTAGTACAGTGAAACTTCTAGATTGTTCCATGTAATTTAATGAAGAGATTCCTTCAGAATCAGAAGAGAATATTGCCCTGCTGCTCAGGAGTTAATGTTCTATAATGTCAAAGATAGAAGAGAGAGAGGAGGAGGAGGAAGAAGAAGAGGAGAGGAAGGAAGAGGAAAAGGAAGAGAAGAAGGAAAGTGGAGGAAAGAAAGGAGGAAGAAGACAGAAGGAAGAAGGAAGGGAGAAAAAAATGGCATTGAATTACACAAAAATGCAATATCACAATGTAATGTTACAATCAAGTTAGTTTGATGCATAATGTTATAATGTTATCAGTGAGGGTTGCATAAGAGAAAAAGAACCAGTATGATACACATATATAAAGATATTTATTGCAAATAATTGGCTTATATTTTTATCAGGGCTGGCTAGACTAGTCTAAAATCCAACGGGCAGACAAGTAGGGCTGACAGCAAGCTACTGGCTGACTTTTTTCTTCCCGATCTTTAGGTCAGGCCCACCTACACTATCTATGATAAGCTCCTTTGTGTATATATATATATATACACACACACACACACACACACTGTCTATGTGTGTGTATATATACACACTATCTATATATATACATTATATATAATCTAATATATATTATCTATCTATCTATATCTATCTATCTATCTATCTAATCATCTATCATCTCACATCTACAAAATAACTTCACAGCAACATTTAGATTCCCATTTGATTGAATAGCTAGGACTGTAGCTTAGTTGATACAGAAAACTGACCATCGCAATGTATCTAATGATTTCTAGAATTCTATCTGTTGTACTTAAAAAATTACAAGTAAGTGCTTCTCAGATATGAACTGATCAAAGCTCTTGTACAGAGTCAAACCAAACCTTTACAATTTAAAACATTGTGTTGACAGGACAATATCAGGATTAGGCATTCTTCTAGACTAGGCATTTTCCAAAATCCTCAGTGATTCCTTGTTTTCCCCAAATGAGCCTATCCAGTCCCAACCTACCATTCCCAATCATATCTTTACTTCATACTTCCTCACTTCAGCTGCTCAAATATCTTATCATTGTTTCTCGAGGGTGCCAAATTCCTTCATTGCACATCTGGTGAAGCTCTTGTGTTAGCCTAGAATGGGGGGGAAGTATCCAAATGAATGAGTGAGAGAGAAAAAGAGAGAGAGGAGAGTGAGTGAGAGAGCAGGGATAGATAAACAAAAGCACAGACATGCAAGATATCATGGCCAGGGGCTCAAGAATTCAAGAGCACATGAATGCTATAATCCTCAGGTGAGCACAATCATGCTTACTCTCCTAGTCATCGATCCTGAGTCAGGACCCTGGATCCTAATGACTTACACAACATGCTGTTGCCCCACACCCACAGAACTCTTGCCTGAAACCCAAGTGCTCTGCACAGTCCCTGGGAAGGGATCATATTAGGTTTCCTGGTTGCAGCAGAGGTACAAGAGCCCTAATCTGGTTGGTTACCTAGAAAATGGTGAGAGTGGGGGGTGGGGGAGTGGCAGTCAAATACCTCTTAAACATTCCTGATGTGAAGAAGGCAGTGGGGAGTTATGTCATTCTTACCACAGGCTCTGTGGTCTAAGCCTAGGAAGTGCTAAAGACATCTCTGAGTTCTCTGTCCCTGAGCTACAGGGAGGTCTGCCCCCAGCCTACTCTTTAGGGATCAGGGGAGTTTTTGATGGCAGGAGAAACAGTGCCTCCTCTCTTCTGTAAGATGTCAAATTGAGCTGAATACTTTTTTTACTCTTGGAACTAGAGTTTGGTAAGATTAGTTAAGATGTTTGAAATAGCATTAACTGGGATTCAGAATTAAGCAATTTTAATTAGATGTTAACTCTTCAAGTGGTTAAATGACTTTAAATATCAATTTTATTGGATATCTGAGTTCAAGGAAAGGGCCCATAAGTGGGAGCCAGTGAATCTTTAAATTAGGGCCAAAGATAAACTATTTCCACTGGCAGTCAAATGAGCCCAAATGAGGCCCACCCAACTGACTCTTATACCTGTGGCCGTTAAAATTTTTCCTGGGGCAGCATTTCTGATAGGTTGAGGCCATTCTCAGCTTAGAGAAAACCTCATAGACAAGAAAATAAGGAAAATGCCTTGCAGCTCTGGCCATTTTGGCTCCTTTTCTGCAGGATTCCAATTTTACAACTTGGGCAAATTCACATTTTTGTTCCTTATGCATTATGGGGACTTCTGTGTGCTTCCAATGGATTGTTCCTCAAGTAGATGAAAAATATGGGTGCACCAGAGAGCAAAGACAAAAGTGAGAACCTTCTAGTTCTTGAAGGCTTGACTATTTTACTGAGGAGGTTGTTAAGAGTCATGGTTAAGAACCAGGCTACAGAAGTTCAAATCCCAGCCCAGCCACCAGCTAGCTACATGGCTGGCTCTCCATGCCTCAACTTAGTCATCCATAGAAAGGATCTTGTAGTGATATTTTATTTTGTTTTTAAAATAAATTTAATCTTAATCCAAGCTGTCACGCACCTAGATGTGAGATATCTGAATGTATGTGAGCCTTGAGGTATTTCCCCTTTCTAGGGGGGCACAAGAAAAATGCAGGGGTGAGGACTGGTATAACCATGCTTCACAGGGAAAGCACCTCTTGACTCATGGTCCAGGTCCATTGATCTGTTGCTCTATTCTCCAAGCCAATATTAGAGTTTACTCCCCTCTCCATTTCAGGTCACCCCCATCTGAAGTCCTGATAGTCATCCAGCTTCTAGAGCTGGATTTGAGCTCTCTCATAAGAAAACAGGGAAAAATTTTTTTTAATGTCATATTTGAAAAGATTTCAGGCAAGGGTGATATAACATGGTAGAATTGTTTAGGAGAGATTCTTTTTTTAGGGAGGGGAGCAGAAACTAATCCACTCTTGAGCCACTAGTTGTTGTCCAGTCAGGGAAAAGCCATTCCCCCATCTCTGTAGAATGCTGTGATGTTTGGCAACCAAGGGCTGAAAGCTTCCAGAGCATCTGGCATCCTGTTTCGAGTTCCCATGATGAGCAGTAATAATCAGGCTGAGGCCTCATGGACAGCAGGTGTGGACAGGTGGGAGAGAAGTGGGGAGAAAGCCCAGTGTGGTACCGAGACCATGGAATACAGAGTGGTTTAAGGAGCTCACAGAAATTACTGGAGGGCACTTGAATGTATAATAACTTTTAGCAGTCAGGCCCACAGGGGATCAAATGCCGTAATGAGGTCATTAAAAGTAAATGGGATAGAATTTTATATTGAACCAAATGCTGACCCAAAAAGAGCTATGGAGTAAAAAATATTTTCAGATATTAAGATGGAGATGTAAAACTTCACTTTATGCACAGAGAGGTAAGGTTTGGACAGTACATCCGTCTTCATATTTATAGATAAGTCCACGTTGGAATGGTACCAAGTCTCAAGATCTGGTGCTAGTTACTCCCTGGTCCAAAGCTGGGTCCTTTATCACCTAAAGTCAAATTTCTAAAGTAGGCACATGGGCATGAGCTTGAGGACCATACTGTCCACATGCTGGACATGCCTGGACAGAAGCAGCTCAGTCTGGCTGTTCTGGGAGTCTCGGACAGGGTGAAAGAATGAAGATTTTCTGGAGAATTTGACATGCAGGCCTGGATCCTGTGCTGTCTGATTCAAGTGAAAGAAAAATCTCAAGGGTGTGTTGAGTCTGTCTATTATGGCTAGGGCAGCCATGTGGAGACCTGAGGAGATGCATGCATTCCAACAGACAGCAGGGAGTGTGGACCCCATGAAAGTGGGGACATTACCTGGGGGCAGGTGTGGCAATGGGAATCTCATCAGTAAGGGGCTGGGGTGAACCTCCAAATGTCTACACAGAAGACGGGCAGTCATAATACGACAGAACTGTGGGTAAGGGATCCCAGCTAATGTTGGGGAGAAACATGTCTGTAAGTGCCAGAAAAAAGTCATCAGTTGGTGCCTCAGTGGATGAAAGAAACCAAAACTAACTTGGTGGTGACAAAATGAAGCCTTTCCTGTCCCTTTCTTCTTGCCTCTGCCTTCCTCACCACTCAGCTCTGTGCCCCCACCCCAAAAGAAACAAGACCAACCAAACAAAAACTCCTCAAAACTCAAACAACAATGGAATGACTGTTGGAATCAGAGACCTTATCAAGCAAGGCAGACAGGCACAAGTAGAGAGAAGTCGACCACACACCACCTTCTTGATTGCCAGTTGGTTGGTAGAATGGGCTAAATAATATTTTTTTGTTTTTGCACCATACAATCTTTAGTGTTAGTCACAGCCACCCACAGACACATCCCTTATGCTCATTAGCTTCAGCCCCTACATCACTTTCCCCATCTCTATCTTGCTCAGCTTCCCAAAATTGAAATGGCATTCTCCCTATCTCCTCTGCCTAACCCTGCTGCACATACATGTACTCCCATAGCCCTCCAGGCCCTTGGGCACAACGTTAAACCCCACCTCGCTTAGTTGGGGCCCTGAAATGCCAGCTAGAAATCAGGAGCCCCCTCCCTAATAAATTAGATGATGCCTAACATAGCCCAGCTCCTGGCTGAGGTCCAACCAAGGAGAAGCTTACCTTTCCCTCCTTTTCTTCCTCCACCTCCTCTCTCTCTTCTTCCTTGTTCTTAGCCCTACACTACTGCCAGACTTTCATAGGTCCTGTCCCAGCCTCTCCATAATGACCCTTGGAAATACACGTGGCTTTTGGCTATTCTGATTTGGGAATTTCTTTTAGTGCCTGTGCTATGGAATTTCTTTCCTTTTGTTTTTTTCCCCTTTTCTCTGTCTCCCCCTTGAAAAGTCTTGTTCACTGTGCATATGTACGTGTAAAAAAAAAAATGAGTCTTGCTCATTATGATATGCAGCACCTCTTTAAAATGCATCATTTACTTCTGGTGTCATAACTGAAGTCCCTTTGATAGTTCCATCCATTATATTAGCATCTATTCCACTTCACTTAGAAGGACTATCTTAAAAAGAAGTGATAGTTTAGTTGACAGAATATATACTATGTTGAGTTGAACCTGAAGTGAAGATGGGAGAGAAACAGAAAAACTCTCATACTTTAAATTCAAATTTAAAAATATATGTATTTAAAATGATAAAAAAAAAAGAGGGGAACGATAATTATTGTGAGTTCCAGTTGAGTTGCAAAGGTGTGGGTGGTCAGAATCTTTCAATATTCCTGTCTCTTTGGTCACCCTTACAGCTAAATCATTAGTAAGTATGATGAGAATGTGCTTTATAGCCAAGAAGGTGAATGTCTTAAGAAATAGCCTAATATTCAGGTTAAATCTGTAATAAACACTTTCTTAATTTCCTCATGATTAGCCCCGACCTCTGGGAATAAAAACAATTGTGTGGTTTTTTTTTTTAATGTTGTTATTTCCATACTACCTATATCATCTGGTTGGTAAAAGATATGCTTTTATACCTCATAATTATTCTTTTTCATTTAAAGAAATGTTGGGCTTGTTTTTGGTTCTTTTCTTCTTTTACTTCCTTATAAATATTCAAATTATGGACACTGGCTTAAAGGACTTTCTATTAGGTTAACAGATGAGATTGCCAATATATGATTCCTGAATTATTTTTTTAAAGTAATGTCATGTGGTTCAATTGAATATGTAGGTCTTGAGGTTGGTACTGGCCAAAAGGTGAGATTAAACCTCCTTTTGTAGACAATATCATATATTCTTTAATTATTATAGATTCCCTCCATGGCTTACTGCATTAGTGATGATTTGAACTCAAAGTATATACACTTCAAGCAGTGGACATAGTAACAAATCAAGAGCATGACTTGTATGGTGGAAAATATAATATTCAAAATCACCAGTTGAACATCTTGTTTAAAATTATATTGAGCTGACTACATCCCTGATGAGACCATTCATGTTGAAACTGGTGACTGAGGGGATGAGGAAACCAACTCATCCAAAAGCAGTCTGTTCAGTGGTTAGCAATAAATCTACTCAATATGGCTGTGAAATTTGTTGGCATGAGAATGGAAACCCCTTATTGTTTCCATGAGAGAGAATACTGAGAGAAAAAGGAAAAATGTGCTGAAGTAGCTAGAGATTCTTATTACCTCCATATTATTATCACCAGAGGAAATTGGGAAAACCTTAACTGAGAGTTTCCCATTATCCTACTTGTTGGAAATAATCATGTATGCTAAGACATTACTGCTTTTGGTATTAACACATGGCCTTACGGCTAGAAATGGGTGGTATTCAAAGAACCAGGTAGTCTGCAAGGATGTAGAACTTGGCTAACAATGGCCACCTCCTCCTGATGCATGGTGGAAACCTATTTGTCAATGCTCTGGGGGCAGAGAGGAAATGGATCCAGAGTTATAACTGAGGCTTATTTCACAGTTAACAGCAAATATGTGAAAGAGGCCCAGATAATCAAACACCCTTAGACTGCAGAAGCCAATATTTCATCCTAGAGTTAAAGTACAGCTGATCAAAGACAATTAATTAGAAAATAGAATGGGAAAGCATACAATCAGGGTTCAACTGGAGGAGTAGAATCACTCTGATAGGTAGGTAAATATATATAGATACATAGCTTTAGAGACATCATAATGATCCAACCTTATACAGCTGTGGTCTCTGTGTGGTTATAGTCCTCATGTTTGCTGATGGAGCTTAGAGACCATGCAGCAGGCAGGAAGAGAAGATGGGCAGGTGTATATAAGGCGAAACGGAGCAAAACCAAGCAGAAACCCACAGCCATAAGCTGCAACCAATGAAGATGGACTAAACCTGATCAGTTCTTGTTGCCTCTACCCTTGTTGTGGGCATTAATGCAGGCATCCTACAGAAGATGGGTCTTTAATCATGGACCAAAACATGCACCTGGCCCAGGAGTCAGAGAAGCTCCCAGGGGGTCCACGAGAAAGGTGACAGTGTAGCAGAACTGCCTTGCACTGAATGAGGAGTCAGCAGTCAGAAACAATGTGTGCAGGCTACAAAATGGCAGCTGCTTCATTTCTGCCCTCTGAATCTTACAGGGGAAACTCTCTGTGGCCCACTCGCTCGAGAAGGAAGCATACAAGTCATGAAATTCTGGGAAATATGGCTCAGCCTAGGCAAACTGACATATTACAAAACATTACAAAAGAGTTAATGAATTTTGAGGGAAGCCTGATTTCCATGTATTTTCCAAATTTTTTCTACTTATAGGCACTCCCTGCCTACAAAGTGCTGGCAGCTGGATAAAATAAAGGGAAGGAGAAAGAGCAAAGAAAGGGTCAGGGACTGGCTAGCTCTGCTTCCTCTGCAAAAATGCGATGTTTTACATTGCTTTGAGACACAAGCCATGAAGGAAGTCAGTAAGACCCAGAATAGCAGAATGGGCATAGTATCAAATCAGTTGCTAAGAGACAAGTGTGCAAAGGTGGGCTTCTTATTCCAGAAACAGGATTCAGCAAGATTTTTGGTGTTATCAGAACAGACTCCAGAAATCAGGCATAGGCAGTGTGTTTGCAGAGCAAGTCCAAGCCTTCCAGACAGCGGCCTGGGATTGCTCCATTTCTAAAGCCATTTCCTTGTTCTTGTAACCTAAATCAAAGTGGCTGTTCCCCAAAAGAAGACTGGTCTCTCTCATCCTTCTCAGGTGTGGCCATGGAGGGAGATGGATAAGAGGGATCCTCCTGGTGACCTAGCTATAACCAATTGCCTGATGTAGGGTATCATCCACAGGTCTCAGGAGTAAACCTTTGCAAACGGTCTCCAACAATACTGTCCTACATGCTAATAATAATGGGATATGTTTCCTTTTCTCTAAATTGGGATATTATTTGTAATTATCCCAATCCCTGGACTTGAGGTCTCCCCATTGGACCTAAAAAAGAACGCGTGTCACCTATAGAGCCTGGACTTTGAGCAAGATGAAACAAGGTGAAGACATGCTTTTGTGAAGTCTCCCTTTGGAAAGGAAATAAGTGGCTTGCAGTTCTTTATATCAGGCAAGACAATTACTTTAATTAATTAACTAAACTAATTAGAGGAATGGGGTAGAGAGAGAGGGAGAAGGAAAGAGAGAACCTTAAGCAAGCTCCATGCCCAGTGTGGAACCCAATGCTGGGCTCAATCTCATGGCCCTGAGATCACAACCTAAACTGAACTAAAAGTCAGACACTTAACCAACTAAGCCACCTAGGTGCCCCAAGATAAACATAAAGTAAATATAAATATAAAGTAAAATGGCAGGAACATGGATGCTGTATTGCCATAAGTGAAGCTGGTGGATATGTATTATTTTTGTTTGCTCAAGATCCCTTTCTCTTGTATACATAAACCACATCATCTTTATGTATACAATGGAATATTCCTCAGCCATTAGAAATGACAAATACCCACCATTTGCTTCAACGTGGATGGAACTGGAGGGTATTATGCTGAGTGAAGTAAGTCAGTCGGAGAAGGACAAACATTATATGTTCTCATTCATTCGGGGAATATAAATAATAGTGAAAGGGAATAGAAGGGAAGGGAGAATAAATGGGTAGGAAATATCAGAAAGGGAGACAGAACATGAAAGACTCCTAACTCTGGGAAACGAACTAGGGGTGGTGGAAAGGGAGGAGGGCAGGGGTGGGGGTGAGTGGGTGACGGGCACTGAGGGGGCCACTTGATGGGATGAGCACTGGGTGTTATTCTGTATGTTGGCAAATTGAACACCAATAAAAAATAATTTATTATTAAAAAAAAGATCCCTTTCTCAAAGAAAAGAAAAGAAAAGAAAAGAGAAAAGAAAAGAAAAGAACTCCTCTTCTTCCAATCTAGGATTTAATGGGAACTTCAGTTACAGCCTTTAGCCCACTTCCAGGTCAAAACCATGACATGGGATCCAAAAATTTTTCCCTTTCTCCTTCCTTCCTTCCTTCCTTCCTTCCTTCCTTCCTTCCTTCCTTCCTTCCTTCCTTCCTTCCTTCCTTCCTTCTTCCTTCCTTCCTTTCCTCCTTCCCTTTCTTCCTTCTGCTTGCCTGTCTTCTTTCTTTCCTTCCTTCTCCTTCTTTCCTTCCTTCTCCTTCCTTCCTTCCTTCCTTCCTTCCTTCCTTCCTTCCTTCCTTCCTTCCATTATGTATCATCTGTATCTATCTATCTTTCTATCTATCTATCTCTGGATATCTATAGACAGATATAGATAAAAAGTGCCTGTGTTTATGTATATATGAAAACAATATTCACTTTCTGATAAGTGTGCTACTAAGTGTGCATGCAGGACTCTTCCCTTTCAATCTGCCTCTGGCCTTGAGGAAGAAGCCATCTACAGTCAGAAAAAGTGAGACCACAGCCCAAGGAGAATCAGAGCTCAGAGACCAGGATGGACTGCTGATAGAGCTTGAGATGTGGAGGGAGCTGTGTCCAAACTTGTACTTCCAAATTACTTGAGGCAACAAGTGCCTTTGAGCCAGCTTGAGTTTGGTCTCTGATACTTTATTTATATGGCTCTTGACCAATGCTAAATGTCTCTTTTCCCCAGTTTTTGCTTATATCACATGCAATCCCCCAAATTAAGCAGTGGGTAGCAGTTCCCTTCCTTCGTTTTTGAGTTAACAGACACACTTGGAGTGTACATAAAATATCCAAGATCACATAGTATGTCAGTGACTGAGCTCAGGCCTGTAGTACAAGCTCATTCCTTGTGTCCCACTAAATTTTTTGCTGTCCCAATAAAGAAGGCAATGCCTAGATTCCTAGGCCAAAACAACCAGTTGCACACATGGAAAGAAAGCCACGTGCAGGCCATATGCAAAAACAAGAATATTTGAATATGCTACTAATTTTTAAAAAGAAAATAAAAAGCAAATTTATCTATAATTATGTTAATAAACATAGTTATTCATTAATAGCACCTTACATGTGTGGATCTTTATATTTTACAGAACACTAAGATATACACTGTTTTCTCAATAAATCATCTGAGTAATTTTGAGAAGCTGGTATTCTAATCATCATGATAGTGCAGAGGCCATTTTAAAGGCTCCTAGAGGCACTGTTCCTTGCCTCTGTTTCATAGCCAGGAAGTGATAAAAATGAGATGTGAACCCAAATATTCTGACTTTAAGCCACAGATCTCCAATTAACAGGAAAAATGGCATTTCCAGTGCAGTGCCCATTGTCAATTCTTCTATGTGTGACATTTTAAACTCTGTTAGGTAACTTAAGTAAAAACTGTTCTCTCTCTTCATATTCCTATACCCTCTACTCTGACCCCCTTCTTACCACAATAACCACTGATCCAGTTCTTAAGCCTGGTCACAATAAATGCATGAATATAGTGATGCCTATGCTTCTGACTTAAGTGTACATTAAGTGAAAACACCGTCACATTGGTGAATGATCATTGCTTAAATTCACATCTCCTTTTCTCTTTTGCTTATAGAGTCTTGATGTAGTTCTTTTCACGTGATTCTTTTTTTTTTTTTAAAGATTTTATTTATTTCTTTAAGAGAGAGCACACAAATGAGGAGGGGGACAGAGTGAGATGGAGCAGCAGACCGCCTCCACATCTTGCCACTGAACAAGGAGTTGGACATGGGGCTTGATCCCAGGACCCCAGGATCATGACCTGAGCCCGAAGGCAGACGCTTAACAGATTGAACCCCCCAGGTCCCCTAAGAGTCCCTGTTTTGAAAGTCACACTCTGATTTATATCAGATGCCACCCATCACCCAGCGTGCACCTGAAGTTTGGTGGGAATGGGTTTCTGGTCCAGGGAGGGCTCCAGTGAGTGGCAGAAGTGTTCTGGAATGTGTGTCTCTGAGATGTGAGTTGTGAAGTGAGAGGGAAATAGCAGAGCAGGCCCTTGCCAGCAGGCAGAGGATAACAGGCCAATGTGTAAACATTGCTAACAGGGTTCTGGGAATGCAAGTGGTGGGTACATAAGGAAAAAGAAAGGAAACAGCTAGAAGAAAGCATGCCACGCACCAGAGGCCTGAGGCTTTTGTAGCTTCCCAGTTTGGTTTCCATGCATCTAACTTGGTTTGCAAGAAGGGAAATGCTCTTAAGTAAATAACATGCTATGAAAGCATGTGATTTTTGCTTTAAAAATATCCATGGAAAAGAAAACATCTTAAAATGTGCTTTTTAATAACCCCAAAATTAATATTAGGGAAAAATGGTAATGTGCAAATAGTCTGAATTTTAGCATTAATAAAATTAAATGGGAATTTGATTATGCTGTGTTACAGCTACACATAATGTTCTTAAGCATAACTTTTGCAAATCTGTTAATTCCACTGGTGATTATATATGTGCATTTCAACACATCTTGCTGCCCTTTGAAATCTAGTACAATCAAGATGTTAGATTGTAAGTTATTTTCTGGTTATTAAGATGCATTTCAATCCTCATCTTTAATCAACTGAAGATTTTCAGGGTGGCTTAGATACCCACACTCGTGTGTGTGCATGTGTGTATGTGTGTGTGTGTGCTGCACACCCCAAATTTATCTGCCATCACTCTTATCTCTGGCAACTCAGGATGTACCCTTTAGGATATATTATTAATAAAGAATCTGTGTTGAGTGTTATTCATTTAAAAATGGGGGGAGCGTTGGAATGGTTCTTTGTATCTAAATCTAGCGGGGAGCCCCACAGCCTGGCCCCTACTGTCAGAGGCTACATGGGCAGGTGGAACTCAGTGAGGTGGAGGGAAAGCAGCCAGTTGGTAGATAACGCCTGGCTGCCCTCTGACCCTCGGGTTAAACTGCTGTCTGGGCTGCTCCGTCTGGAAAGCTGAATTCCAGGCAGGGAGAGCTGCCAGTTATCTGTCAGTGTGCCAATGCATGGACTTCATCACAGGGAGGCAAAGAGATGGAATCTTACTAATGGCTGTCTCCTTCAGGTCCCCAGTGCCTGAAGCCCCCCAGGCCGCTCCAGTGTACACAATTTAGGGAGTTTCCAAATTATTAAAGAACTGATCACATCTCTGGACATTCCGGGGAAAGTAAATGAGGATGCTGGTTTCCAGAACATTGTATTGCAGGCCTTCATGCAATGATCTAAGCTGAGAAGATGGGGATATGTGTTCCCCAGAAAGTGTTGCTGTCACTTGAAGAGCGCTTCAATGCCAGGATTTTTTTTAAAGGATTTTATTTATTTATTTGAGAGAGAGAGAGAGAGAGAGAGAATGAACAGGGGGGTGGGCTGCAGAGGGAGAAGCAGGCTCCTCACGGAGCTGGGATCCCAATTTAGGGCTCAATCCCAGGACTCTGGGATCATGACCTGAGCAGAAGGCAGATGCCCAACTCACTGAGCCATCCGGGCCCCCTAATCATTGAATTTAAAGAAATGGAAGAGAAAGTATTGAGCAGATGATCTTAGGGGTGAGAGGAGGGATGGGAAGGAAAGACACAGGGTTTATGTGTTCGATGCCAGGAGGGCATGCATGAAGAGAAGGCAATTTGGCAGAGAGTAACAGGGGACAAAGATAGGGAGAGACAGAGAGAAAGAGACACACTCACACAAAGGGAATGAGAGAGACCAAGAGATACGAAGAGAGAAAGACAGGCAGACAGAGAAAGACACAGAGAAACTAACCCAGAGAGACAGAGAGGGACAAAGAGACAGAGGGATATGTGGATAGAGACACATACACAGATGGATAGAGGACAGAAGAGATACAGACACAGGAAGAGAGTGGGGCACACAGGAAGGGATGCAGACAGAGAGAGAGAGAGAGAGAGAGAGAGAGAGAGAAACAAACACACATGCAGAGTGAGGGAGACACAGAAAGAGGCAAAGACCTAGAGAGAGACCACAGGGAGAGGAAAGCAGACAAAGGACAAGAGGTCCTGTCTTTTCCCTGCCAGATGGAAAGGAAGAGGCCACAGAGCTTGTTCCTGGAAAGACCTTTAGGGCTAAGAGGTACAGGGAGCATGTGGCCATCTGGAAAGTGGGGTCCTAGGCTAGGGTGGGTGGCCAGAGGGAACGCAGCAGGGGCCTGCTGTGCTGGGGTGTCCCCCAAGGATGGAAATCCTCTGCAGGCCTGGGGAAGGAGCCACCAGGTGGCAAGGCTTGCAGGGAAGCAGGGGCGGTAGAGATGAGATTTCCTCCTGGTGGAGCTTTAGGGGCAGACACCTGCTTTGGCTCTTTTTCCTATCAACTCTTCCATCCTCCCCTCAGTGGCTGCCCCTTCTTCCATCTCCTCTCCTCCTCCCCTTCAGCCCTCTGCTCCTTTCTTTTCATTGTCCTTCCTCCCTGGATGGGTCTCCTTGTTAGTATTTCCATCCATCCATCCATCCATCCATCCATCCATCCATCCTTCCATCCATGCATTCTATAAATATTTATTGAGAACTCGCTATGTTCTTTTTCTGAACACTGGGAATAAATCGATGAGGTGAACCTAGTCAGGCCTCTCCTTAATTAAGAGTTTTGCTATTTGGGTCTCCAAGCAGCAGGGATGCTAAGTCACCAGGATCATGATTCATAGACTGTAGGGGCAGGAAAGTAGAACCAGGGACTGATGTACTGGAAGAAGAAGGATCCTCGTGGTGTTTGCAATGTGAGGGATCAGGAAAGGGAGAAAACCACCTCCCACTTCCAGGCCAGAATGTCAGTGTGTTTCGGACATCCATATAGCGGGCATTTATTAAGCACCTACTATATACACCAGGCCCCGAGTCAGATGGCTTGTTAGGTGATTCAGAGTTAGCAAGTCCGACATAAATGGATCTTAAATCTGAGTTTCTTCACTACTGCCTTCAACGAATGGTGTGCTGGTAAATGTGCTGATGCAGAAGAGAAGCGCAGATAAACTCAGTTGAAACCAAATGTTGTTTGCCTGTGACTCACTGAGGAGGGGCAGGTGTCCAAGCAATGACGACCTTGTCCTTGTATGCAAGGTCAGTCTGCTGTTGAACGTTTTGGCTCAATGCCTACACAACTCAGAAAGGACTCCGTGACCCCCATCAGCGTCTGTACAGAAGTTACACTCCTTAGAGACGTACAGCCGAATTCTGCAGAAAACGAGCCCCGGGGGAGCTCCAGTGTGGTCCCCCCAGGGACGGCTGGGGTCAGCGCCCCCTTCCCCCTCCAGCACTCCCAGGCCGCCTACCTCCGGAGCCACAGAAACACTCCCGCAGCGGCTCCGCAGAGGATGGAAGTCAGAGGAAGCAAAATAAACTCTGCTTCCTGGACACATTGTCTTCTTCACAATCATGGAGCTTTCACTTAAGCTGCCATTAAATTGGAATTAAGTGCTGCGGTGTGGCCTTGAACTAGCTGACGCTGTGGCCTCCTTCTGGAATGTGGAAAAAAGTACAGGGCAGTAGGTGGTGCTGTTTGCCTTTGAGTCAACCTCCGACCCACCCAGGCCTTGAACTAGGGCAGCTGCGGGGGTTGGAGTAATGGCTTATTATATTAAGAGAAACTCTGAAGGTTACTTCAACATAAGAGAATGTGTGTTGTTTTCTTAATAAGGTTTTTAGGTACAGCCAGCCTAATATGACCATTTGCCATGTTCTTCTAGAACTATTTGCTTATATCACACAGGTGGAGTTTATTCATACATTCACTTACTCGGGCCATAAGTATCTATTGAGTTGTTCTGTGCAAAGGATTAGGTAGGATTCTTCTGAGATCATGTGATGAGGAACAAAGAAAATATATAAAATATAATTTTTGCTACCACAGCAGAACGTATCCATAAAATATATTAGTTGAGTACCTACCATATAGTGGGTACTAATTTGGTATATATTGTTTCTAATCTTTTAGGAATTTTCATATTCCATGTGCAAATGGAAATTTGAAATATAAAGTGACTTGCCCAAGCTCACACAGCTATGGAGTGGCTGAGATGGAGGTCAAAGCCCAAGTCTGTGACTTCAATTCTATTTCCTATTAGCCTATAAGGTTATAAGGCCAAGGCTAGTGAGAGACAAGGGAGATGCCTGGTACCCTCACTCTCACCCTGCTAAGACAGAAGCAGAGAGGAGAGAGCACATGTCAACTAAAGTAGAGGCCCTAGAGCCTGCCTTACTGACGTTGAATTCAGGTGTCACCATGAAATGGCCGTGTAACCTTGGACACATGACTTGAGCTTGCTGTATCTCAGTTTTCTCATCTGTAACATGGGAATAATAATAGCACAAGGCTCGCAGAGCTATTGCAGGAGGTGAGATCATGCATATAAAGTGCTTGGGGTCATGGTTGACACATATATAAGTGCTAGAAATTTTTATCACTACACTGAAATAATTACATCATGAATCTATATATGAGAAATCTCCTCTAATATTACAGTTTAAGTCTTTAGGATTTCAGAGGGGAGAGAGATTGCTTCCAACTGGAGTGACCTTGGAGGATGCACTTAGGTCTTGATAGGATGGCAGGATTTTGACAACCATAGGTTATAATATTTGCAGTAACAATGACAACAGCCTTGCTTTATTCACTCCTCACTTTTTACCAAATGTTATGCTAAATTCTTTGTGTTTATTTGCTCATTGAATTCTTGCAAGAATTCTATGGGGTCAATAGTCTTATCTTATGATCATTTTGAACTGAATCAGTCTCTCTATCCAAAGTCGCCTCATTGATAAGTGGCAAGGAAGAGATTCAGGTCCAAGTCTGCTTGATCCTGCAAATCATGCCCTCAGCCCATGGGCAGCACCAGGGGAGAGAGAGTGTGGTGGAGGCAGAGGTCACGGTGCATGTGGCTCCACCCTGAGCACACACCCTAGGCCCAATCAGAGCATAGTGTGAAATCCACATTAGCTCATGTGACTTGCCCATTTGGGAGAGGACTTGGGAGCGAGGAGGGGCCAGCGCTTGAACTTGAAAGGTCTTCAAGGACAGACTGAAAAAGCTTGGATAGGACTTGGTCCTGAGTGGGGAACAATTGTGATTTGGAGATTTGGAATAATGAGTGTGTTTGCCAGATACATTTATATGATAATTGAGAAAGAGCCTGAATGACCTATAGTTTGGTCAGACTTCCATTTGAGAAATAGCCAATTTAGGATTAAATCCTCCTATAATCTTGTATTGTTGAAATTATAGGGTTATTTGTATCTATCCTAGAAGAGGCTGTTTGGAATTTTAGATGAGTGAAGAAAAAAAGGTGCTGGACAAGTGGGGAATTTTAAAGTGCCAGTTTGTTACATTGAATTACCTGCTTGGGCTCTTCATTTCAGCCTCTTTCATTAATTCAAATGCAGGTACCACCCAGGGAAGCATTTTGAAAATGCAGGCAGGCATTCTTCGGTGATAGCATGGGCTAGGACATTTCTATAGAGCCTAGAGAAAATTGCACTCAGAACATGAAATGTAACTTTACATCGAGACCTCATTATTATCCAGAAAGATCCAACTACCGTCCTCTTTACTGGGCACTTAAATACCTGCACCTCTCTCTTCTCCCTCTCCTGTTCACTATCCAAGTGTGAGGGGTTTCTGCTCTTCTCTGCCTTTTTAAATTAACCTTGCCATATACCGGGAGCGGTGCTTGTGAATGGCAGGAGATGGGGACCCAGCCTCCCCGCCCGTCCTTGAAGCAAAGCAGGCTGGAAAAGAGAACTCCTAGTCATAGTGGTTGTGGCTTATTTATTGTTTTAATGAGCCTTTGCTGTGTAACCACAACACCATTATGACCGGACCACACCACAAGAAGAGGAAGTTACCGTAATCCTCCTCCTCATTGTCTTTTCATGTTGCTGGAATTCAGCTCCTCTTGGCCGCCCCTTGCTCCGTGGGCTTCCGGAGTTTGCTGGGCCTTTGTTCTTATCAGTGATGCCCTCCTGTCCCCCATCCCTCCCTCTCCCTCTTCCTTCTTCCTCCAGACTGTGAGGCCTCAAGTATCAAGCGTAGAAGGCGAAGGGGAGCACAATGAATAACGTTTTTTGGACCTGAACCTTTGTGGAAAGAAATGCCAGCCAGGAAAAGGAGGCAAGCAACGGGAATGACAGGGTCCTGCTTTCTCCTCCTGCCTTTGTCAGTCCTAAATAGAAGCTGATACAGTTCATGTAATAGCCCCAGGAGACCACAGTTATTAAGAAAGTGCCGATGGTATATTTAAGAGGAATAGCACTGAACAAGGAAGTGTGTGTGTGTGTGTGTGTGTGTGTGTGTGTGTGTGTATGAATTGGCATGAAATTGTACACTGGGATTCTGTGCACTTTGGGAGATATCTGTTCTTTGAATTTGGAAGGTAAGATGGGGTATCCCCAAATAGAGAACAGGTATCCCAGTGATGAAGCTTTGGAATATAGGTGAGGTCCGGAGCCGACGACCAAGAAAGAGTTCTTGAGACATCTTTGGTGCAAAATGGTGGTTTTATTAAAGCACAGGGATAGGACCTGTGGGCAGGAAGAGCTGCTGCCCCAGGCCTGTGAGGGGTGGCTAGTTATATACCCAAGAGTTGGAAGGGGCTTGAGGATAGCGTACTCTCTCAGGAATTTTGGAAGCAAGGTTTCCAGGACCTTGAAGGACTAGCTATTGTTGGGAAAAGATCACTTATTACCATCTAATAAAACCTGAGTCATGAGACCCTACAGATATATATCGGTGGGCCATCTGCTTGGGGGATGATTGCCAACACGTATTTTGGGGGTTTGGAGATAAAGGGAAATTTCTAAAGGAATTTTTATATGTTAAAGTAGGCTTATAGGATCCAGGGGGTTGGGCTAGGATTGCCTTTTGCCCTTAGCAAAGTATGAACATCCAGGCAGTTGAGTCTGTAGAGGAATGTCCCTTTACCTGTTTTGAGGACTTGTCAATGTGCTGCCCCAGGCTTGTGCCTTGTCCTCAGCTAACCCTGTGTTCCCCCATCCCCAGTGTTCCAGCATTTCCATCGCTTTTGCTACCTCCCCCAGGTGACTTTTAATGACTCCTTATCAGTTGCTTTCCTGGGATCAGCTCACATGAGCACAGCGCTCTTCGGTGGCCATCCACTGGTCCATCCACTTTCCTCTGGGCCCATCCACTTTGCTCAGGAAGCTCAGTGGGCGTAGGGGTGAAGAACACAGCTTCTAAGTTGTATGAACCTGAACTTGGATCTCAATCTCACTGTTTTCTATCTAGTGTGTGTTTTGGGAACAAGGCTTGTAACTCCTCTGAGCCTCAGCTTGATCAGACGTAGGACAAGGAGAATAATATCTACAGCATAGGTACTTTGGACTGATTCAATAAAGAAATATATGTAAAATATCAGCTAGATAGTAGGTTCTAAATTAATAATAACCGATCCTCCACTCCCATTTTTTCTCCTCTTCCTCTTCCTCCTACTTCATCTTCTTTTTAAAAATTATTATCTCCCCCGCCCTGCCCCCACTGCCCCCAGGAACTGTGGAGCATAAGGATCAGTTTCCAAGTTCCACCATGAGGAGATCTCAGCCAAAGGTGATCCTGTTTGGTGTTGTCATATGCACAGAAGGGTTTCTTTCCAATCAGAGCTTCTCAAATGCTTGCAGAGGCTCCCCATTGCCACTAACAGGAAGGGAAACTAGAAATACAGTGCCAGTCAGATTCTTTGAAGGTTTAATAATCCTTAGAGCTTCCATCAGGCCCCTTCCTTATACATCCCCTGAGGGCTCAGAGGATGGAGGGTCAGAAATTTCTTTGCATTCTTTAGGATGCAGAAGTGAAGCAGATACCACTGATCACCCTGGTACCATTTTGTCTGTTTACTATGTTGTGCCCAAGATTACGAATCTGAGAAACCACCAAGGAGCCGACACCGATGCAAGTACATGAGGGTTTATTAACAAGCTCGAGCTTGGGTCCAAGTCTACCCGACACAGCGGAGCAGGGACTTGGACCCCGAGATTAAGAGGCATACCCGTTTTATAGGGGCCAGTGGCCAATGAGATTGTAACACACACAGAAAGTTGCATAGTCATGTCAGTCCACACGCAGGTGGCCAATTGAATTACAATTTACCCTATAGTGACCGTTTGAACTAGCCTATCATTCTGGTCAGAATTGGCGCGAAGGTTTGGGGAGCAAAAGGCAGGGTTTACATTCTTTGGCAGTTAGGGGTTCCGCATTCCTATATGAGCCAGTTTCTGGTAAGGGAGTGCTCAGCGGCTTGACTAGGGTGGGGGAGTGCCTTAAGCAATAAGCAGGTCATGTGGGGGTTATAGAGGAGATGGTGGGTGTAGCACAAAATGAAGTTAGTCCTGCTCTGCTTGTCCAGGGGTAGGGATTTTTGTTAAATTCCTTGGGTCCCGCAACTAAAAGCTAGGATTTTCTTCAGAAAGTATTGTTACTCAAGAAGGAAAGCTTCCAATCAATTTGAATCTGAATAACAGATGAAACAGGGAACTTTTTTTGGCTTTATTTCTTTCAAAAAATACCTATTGTCTGCCACTTATGTCTTAGGCACTGGTAAAACAGTGGAAAAACAAGACAGCCATAGTCTCTACCTTAAAATCTGTGACTTCATGATGACCATGAATTCTTTGACACTCCTGAGATTTCTTTGGAATCTGGGCTGGCTCTGTGACTGGCTTCGTTGGCCAATAGTGATGCTATGCCAGTGCTTTAGTTTCCTGGGGCTGCTGTACCAAAGTGCCACAAACTGGTCCACCTCACATATTCCATCACACTTCTGGAGATTAGAAGTCCTAGGTAGGCATTGACCGGGTTGGTTCCTTCTCAGAACTCTGGGGATGAATCTAGTTCTTGCCTCTCCCCTGATATCTGGTCATTTGCTACCAACCTTTAGTTTGTAGATGCATCATCCCAGCCTCTGCCTTTACATTTACAGGACATTTTCCCTGTGTCTTCACATTGTTTTCTCATTGTTCTTGTCTATGTCTATGTCTAATTTCCCCTTTTCATAAGGATGCCAGTCCTATTGGATTAGAGCCTACCCGCACTTGACTTGACAATATTTGCAGAGTTTATTTCCAAAGAAGGTCACTTTCTGAGGTATTGGTGGCTTGGACGCTAATACATCTTTTATTTCAAATAGAACATCCATAAAATTTGACTCATGACAGTGTTTGGGCCCATATTTTAAGAGATGGACAACCTTCTCTCTATTGGAACATTGCTTTTGGAAACCAGCTGCCATATCATGGGGAAATCCTAATGGCCTAGTTGAGAGGCCTATCTGGAGAGGAAGTGGGTTCTCCTAGGTAACAGCCCCAACTTGACCCCCCTGCACCAACTTACCAGCTGTGCCTGAGCCATCTTGGATGTGGACCCTCCAGAACCTCCAGTAGAGCTAACGCAACTGACCCTGTGGGGGGTGCTGACATGTGTGGTTGCCAATAAGCCTGACCTCAAATTGAATATTTGTGAGCAAAATTAATAACTTATTTCTGTTGTAAGCTACACGTTATGTGAGGGGAGGTAACCATAATGATGTCCAGGAAAGTAGACATTAAACAAGTAGTTTTTTGTGATAAGTGTTAAAAAGGAGAAGTCCAAGTCCCCCGGGGAGTGTAAACAAGACAGCCAACTTGGTCTTCTACTGGTCTGTTTGTTACTAAGTAAATGTTTTTGTCTGTATGGGTCAGTTGTTGATTGTAGGGGCTTTACCAGTTTGGCATTCCCAGCAAAACACATCTGTTCCTGCCTACTTGACTTTCTGAAATACATTTAATTTGAAAACATCTTTACTCTCTGTGTTTCCCTTTTGGGAAGTGAAGGTTGGGGGTGGGAAAGCACATCAGCAGGTGATGGCAGTGCCCATACAAAGTGAACTCCATTTGCTTTCATCTCCTTCATAACGGCACAGAAAATGGAGCATAAAAATATCCCGTGGAAGGTTAAGTGCTCCCTACTAGATGCGGAGGATACACAGGAGGCAATGAAGCAAGAGTCAGAATGAACAGGGAGGGGTGAGTTCAGATGCAGGGTTTTTTTTTTTTTTCTCTTTTACTACCATTCAAGTGAAGCTATGTGATACAATAATTAATCCTAATGAGAGACTGTAGGGCAGATAGGCAAGTGTCACCTGCTCTGACAGGAGACCCTATTGAGTCAGATGATCCGGGGAAGGATGCTACAATCAGCAGACTAGAACAGAGCCATCTTGTCTACTAAGAAAACCTGAGGCCAAGCTATGTGTATGTTGAGCCTGGGGTGAGGGATAGGGAGAAGTGGATGGAGCCTGGTCCAGGAGGCCATTTTGATCCACATCCCTATGGCTGGGCTGGGTTGGGAGCCTGGGGTATGTTTTCAAGGAACTCAGGTGATCCAGGCTCAGGGTGGCACTGGAACTTTACACCTGCTGTTCGCAGTTCATTCATTCAATATATTAAGTGTTTTATATATGCCAGACCTCATTGTAGGCTTTGAGGATGGGTCCTCGAGAACTATTCTTGTGACAAATTCATTATAGTAAAGGAAGAGGCATGATATGTTAATAACAGAGCATACATACATATAATTTTTTATAGTAATCAATGAAGTGGAGGATTAAAGCTATCGTTCCCTTCGTTCAAAGATCTCTCATTGAAACCCCGATATCTCCTTATGATTTGCAGAATAAAGTTCAGATGACTTCTAGTGACATGTAAGGGCTAGCATGACCTAGCTCTTGTCACATCTCCCAAATTACTTCTATTTCTCCTTCTCTCATTCCCCAAGACACACACATAGGATTCAGACTTGTGAGAAGGTTAAGAGTATAGTCTCTGGAATCAGACCCACCTGCGCTCAAACCTTGGCCCCAGCACTCACTAGCTGTGTGACTTTAGGGGAGTTACTTAACCTCTCTGAGCTATAGCTTTGATGCCTATAAAATGACTAGAATGTGACATATATCTTCCAGCATCGAATGAGATCGTGGCCTTTAGAAAGAATGCAGCACTTTACACAATATATAACTTATTACTCATAATAATGACCATATTATATCTGTGTATGTGTATATACACCTGCATTTACATGTATACATAATTTAACCATGGCCCTACTCTAAGTCAGAATATATCCATCTAAATGCCACACGGTACGGTAAGACTTGGGCTGAGCCTTGTTTTACCCTTCATACACAGTTGATAGATGCTAAATAAAATATACTCAACTCACTGGTGTGTCTTGCAACGGATGGTAGAGATCTTTAAGTAGGAAGAATGCCATTTCACGGGGCTCAGAACGGGTAATTAGGAGACTGTCGGTACGAAGCAGTGAAGAATTGCACTCTTTAGCTTTCAGAACTGTAGTTGAGGGGCCACGTTATGAGAATCTGTGCGTGCCACTTGGCAACATTAGAATTCCAAGACAGAGCCATCTTAAAAGTATTTCTCCCCTTGCAGCCGGATGGCGAGGTGGCCTGGGCTGCTCTAGGAACAGTGGTGAGCCTTTTATCATTTATATATCATTCCGGCAGGGGCAGAAAAAAAGGACAAAATACTGAAAATAAAAGTTAATTAAAAAATAAAATCAAGAGAAATGTCTCTCAGAGGCCACCTCTGTTACAGAGACCACCTGTCATTAAGCATTTTCCTGTCTATAAACCCGAGATTGGAAGCCGGTCGACTCTCCTGTTGTTTAATTTTTAATGCCTCCTGTCTGGTCTCCGAGGTAGCTGTTCTAGTCAGAGGCTGTCGCGCAGATACGTACCTTGCCCAGAGAAAAAGTGAGCAGTGAGCCTTCCCTCTGCCAGATCTGGCATCCACTGGGAGAAACCTGCTGTGGGACAGATTCCTCCCTCCCCAACCCAGGGAATTTGCTCTTGTAATGATGCTAGCCTGTTTCCTCATTGCTGGTGAATTAGTGTGAGAAGACAGGGATGGAATGTCCTTGGGGGAAGGGACCTAACTGGCAACTCCTTGGCAAAGAACATCTTCTAAGTTAATTCCCTCCATTTTTCTGGGTCCTCGGGTCACGCATTCAATATGAATTTATGGAGCATCTACTATGAGCCATGCACTGTGGAAGGTGTGGAGGTTGAAGCAATGAGGAGGTCAGAGTAAAAACTCTGTTCTCGAGATCCATGTCTCATGATGTTTTACTGAGGGGAAGGGGAAGAATAAACACTGTGACAAAGCAGGATGCTGGGTCATTTGAGATGATGATGGTGCAGAGAAGCAAAAAGTTGGTAAAGTGATGCCTTGGGAATGAAGGCTTCCTGAGCAGGGTATAGTCGAGCAATAAGTTGAATGGTGAGAAAGAGCCACTGATGCCAAAATCACGGCAACAGTGTTCCAAGCAGAGGGTACAGCAAATTGTAAACTGATTTGGAGATGAGCTAGCTTTTTTGAGAAACAGAAACACGTCACTGTGTGAAGAGAAGGAACAGCAGGCAAATGATGGATGGTCAGGCAATTGAAGGCAACTGAGGACTTTTGGGAACCCATGAAAAGGGGAAGATTTGGTCTATGGATTACGTTTCTAACCTGGGATCAAAATATTCAGGAACAGTCTCATCCTGGAAGAAGTGAAAGGCATATGAATAAGGTCATGAATTCATCTTCAGTGAGTGGACATGCTGAGCTGTATTTCCTAGAGGGAAGGAATGACACCCTATGGGCCTGCAGCCTGAATCTCTGCTTAGTCCCACCCACTCCTGCCTGCATGGATGTGCGGTTTCTCTACTGGAAGCCCTTCCTTCACTCTGGGCCCCATCATTCTGTTCTCTGCTTCACTGTCACCTTCCTAAAATGCACCAATGATGCCTCCCTTCTGCTCAGTAGTGTCCTTTAGTTTTCCACATGAAGCCCCAGCCCCAGCTCATAAGATAAATACAATCTGCCCTCCACCAGCCCCAAGGCCACATGTCTGTGCATCACTTCATCTCGAGTGTGAGTGCTAACATGGTACCTGCATGCCTGGTGCACCTCCAGAGCCTTCACCTGGGCCCTTCTTTGCCTCAACCACTCACCATCTCCCTCAACATCTGGAAGGTACTTTCTTATTCCTCACATGCCACCCCAACTTGCCATCCGGTCTGCTTGGAAAACTTTCCACATCTCCCAGTCTGACTTGAATATCTTTCCTCTTCCAGGAGGAAAACCAGTTCAGGTTTGAATGTTAGACTGGAGAGGAGATGGAAACCAGGCAAATTTCGGAGGGCAGAGTATTCCAATACAGACGATGACGAGCAAAGGCCTGAGTTGGAAGTGAATTTCGTTGAGTGATTCCAAGTTCACCTCTCTGTGTTCTGGGTTTTGGGTTCCCAGGGACAGGGTGGCATTGAGGGCTGGGCATGTCTCTAGCTTCTCCAACTTTCTGCCTCCCCTCACCTTATTTTTGTACTGGTATTTTGAAGCTCTTCGAAATAATTTAGAGGGAGAAAACCCTGCAGTACATTTATTAAGTGACAAGGTTAAAATGAATTCTACTGTAGCTTCTATCATGAGAGTCATAAATAGCATTTAGTGTTTATAATCTCATTTTTGGAAGACTTTAATTTTGTTGTTCCAGGAATGTTTATAAAGTAAAAAGGAACTCCTGGTTGCATCAGCAAGGGAAGCTCTTTCAGAGGGACCCTGAGAGATGTACACTATTCCCTGTTCCTGCCCTAATTAAGGCATTTGTTGCTGTGTTTTAATAGCTCCAAGTGCATTGTGTACACACACAGTAGCTGGGTTTATAAACAGCTTTTCCTCAAGCGGACAGGCGAAACCTTTTACAAGTTATGAATTATAATTTCTCCAGGGCAGGACGGTGGCATATCCTCCTCATTTACCATCCTCAGAGTGTCTGGGCCCCATCTCAGACCTGCCAAGTTGCAAAGTCCAGACTGAGAGAACCAGCTAGGCTCACTGTGACACAGCTGACATGTGCTTGTGTTGGCCGCTCAAGTGCGAGGACCACTTAGGTAAGGGGACGGTTTTCATTGAGTCTCCATATGCCAGGCACTTTGCTCTGTCCTTGCTACTCAAAGTGTGGTCTTCAGACCCTGGAAGCATGCAGGTCACCCAGGAGCTTGGTAAGGGACTCCAAGTGACCAGTGACACCTGCTCCGTCAGGTCATTTGCATCATCTCACGCAGCTCTCGGGCTGACCTGTGACAAAGATAGGATTATCACCACGGAAATCTTGGTAATATTTTTTTTCCTAAATCACTCTTTTGCTTTTAATTGTCCTTTCTTCTGCAGCCGTGCTATTTCTAGTACCTTAGAAGCAATTTCCCTGTTCATTGTAAAGCTTGCGCTTAACCCCATGTGTTCCACTTGCAGAGCAAACTTTCATTGACTGCACTTCTCTTTCTCCCTACAAATGTCCTCTGTCATTCTCCCTTCTGTCACCAAAATGCTGTGCACCAAATTTCCTTGACTCCACCATTCATTAAGTGTTCTGTTTAATTACTTAACTCATACTTTGGGCAGTTAGAATTGTCTTTTTTCCCTGATCTCTCTGGTAGGTGGCCCCTAAACCAGCTCTCAGTAATCCCCATTTGCAGATATGCATGTTTGTATAATTCCCTCCCCTTGAGTTTGGCTGGGCCTAGTGACTTGCTTTCCATGAACAGATTATGATAAAAGTGATGGGATGTCCTTGTGAGATTAGGACATAAATGGCTGTGACTTTTGTCTTGCTCACTTTCTCCCCCAGGCTTATTTTGGGTGGCTCACTCTGATGAGCTAAACTGCCACTTTGTGAGCTGCCCTGGGGAGAGACATCTCAAAGAACTGGGGACAGCCTCCAGCCGACAGCTAATAAGGAAATGAGGCCACAGTGTAAGAACTCACAAGGAGCTGAACCCTACCAATAGCCACTGTGTGAGATTGGAAGCCGATCGATTCCTAGAGTCGCCTTCAGCCTGGGCTGACACCTTGGTTGCAGCCTGGGAGACACTCAGAGCCAGAGAACCCAGTGAGGTCACACCACACAGAGATGCCTGACTCATAGACACTGTGGAATAATGAATGTTGTTGTATAAAGCCACCATGTTCTGTGGTAACTTGATATGTAGTCATTGATAACTAATATAATCTTCCTTCAGTTGAGATTATCTAAAGCTAGCTTGTAAAATTGATGGAGCTGCTCTTTGCCAGCTCTAAAACTACACAGAAAAGTCTAGTGCAGGAGGGAATGCAAGTATTTGCCAGATCTGGTTACCCCCACCCCCTTCTTATGTACAAGGTAAGCCGTGTGTACCAAGTCCTCTTTGAATCCATATGGATTCACAAGATGAGCCTGATAAAGTATGTTAGGGAGTGATGCACGCCAGGCAGATGTACCTAGCTTTGTTCTGAAAGTTCTGATATCTTAGTCTCATCTCATTTTAGAAGATCCCTTCATGTTCTTTGCTTGTAAACTGGTTGGATGCGGAGGGCACAGGAGAGGACTTTAAGGAAGACTGAAAAGACTAATGAACCGATGGAAGGAATCCAGTCTCAGGTAACTCTCAGGAGAGTCTTCTAGGAAACTGCCAATCTGGAGCATTCATAGTGAACTTTGTGGAAATAAGAATCGAGCTTTGTTGAATTAAGCCTTTGAGATGCTGGGGCTCCTTGTTATGCAGTTAACTTAGCCTGTCCTGACCAAATCACCTACTTTATATGTTTTATTTATTTAATTTGCTCTTACAGTTTTCAGACCAACTGAAATTTTCAGTCCTTTAAAGAGAGTTGATCTCTGTTAAACTTTAGGCAACATTTATTTATTTACTTTGTGAGTATTTATTGGTTGCCAGGTACGAGGGCTTACATTCATAAAAGGGCACAGATATTTTCCTTAACAAATCCTCAATGAATTAGGAAAATAGACACACAAAGGAGCAATTGAATTGAAATATAATAGAACTATACTCATGGACCTATTTGAAATACCCTTTATACCTAAAACACTACCTCTCTTCACTAATCTCTTAACATCATGAACACTTAAACCTTCTTCATCATATTTGTCAAATAATCTGCTGGGTGAGGAGGTAGGAAGTGTGGCTGTTTTGTATTACAACAAATTTGGTTCAAATAGAGATATTTTGTATGTAGGAGACAAGAAATGAAGTCACAGAAGGAAAACATGCTTAGATGTTTTAGAACTTTATTCAGTAGATGCTAGGGAGCCATTTATGATTGTAGAAGAAAGATGTGAGATCAACTTTTATTTTATGAATATTGATTAGGCAAAGGTATGCAGAGTGGCTTAGAAGAAGGGAGAGAATATACATTTTGGAAGACTAAATTGGAGGCTCACTGTGTAGCAGGTCAGGCATGAATCTAAGGAGTTGTGCTTGAGGGCCAAAGGAGAGGAAATTAATTAATGGAAGTTAGCTTTGAGAGAAAAATCTATAAATCTGGCTGAGAGAAATTGCCTTCACATGATCTGAGACTATTGCTCGGTGTTTCACTTTTTATTTCTTCTGCCTGAATTTAGCTCTGGGGTATGTGTGAGTGTGTGTGTGTGTGTGTGTGTGTGTGTGTATCACTTTCACTAAGTAAGATGTCACACTATAATTAGGAAAGGTACTATTTCTACAATGCTATATCAAATTGTGTTTATTTTTATCTGATATTTTATGCTTAAAACAAACAATCCAACCATCTACAAATTTTCTGGCATTTCCTAGGGAGAATTAAAAATACATCTTTTCTATATATTACTCCTTGGCATGATGTTATGGGAACGACTCTAGATCATGTCAGAAGAGGCTAAGAGCTAATTGAGAAGCTGAAAGAGTTTTTCAGAGGTGGTGTCTGCCCCTGTGACTCCCACTCTTCCTCCTATAGACGGGAGAATGCTCTTCCCTTTCTCTTGTGCTAAGTGGCAGGTACCTTAGTGGAACCTCCTGGAAAGTTGGACCTGTGCCAATTGTGATACAGGTGGGTAGGTGTTGGGGGCAGGGCAGATGTTAACTCATAAATGAATGCAAGAGGTGATGGGGCCTTTGGGGAGCACTGGGGTTATTAGCAGTTGCCTGCATTCTGAGGTTGACTCTGAGTTCCTCAGGGACTGGCAATGGGCTCCGAGGGAAGCAGGATTGAGTCCTTTTGGGAAAGATCCACCCAGGAAGACCACGGGAAGGGCCTTAGGAGTGGAGCCCCTGGAAACAGTGTCGCGGGTGCCTTACATGGCCGTCTTTGTCTGCATGGAGGTAAAGCAGGATAAGGACCGTGAACAGTAAGAGGCATATAAAGACTCACCCCAAGGGGTGCTTTTCCATGAGGAAAAGCTTCAGGATATGCCTTCTGCCATCCCAGAAGCCATCCCTGCCAGATTTAAGTTCCCACCATAGAAGCCTTTTCCTGGGCCTCACCTTTTCTATCCACCATGCATCACCCTTTGTCCTAAGCAGCAAAGAACAAGTGGTGGAGAGCGTTGCTGGGGAAAGAGGAGAATCCATCTCTGGCTTCCTTTTCTGATTTTTGAAAAAAATATTTATTTCAGGGAGAAAGAGAGACAGAGAACAAGAGAGAGGGGGAGAGAGTGTGTGCAGCGTGGAAGGAGAGAGAGAGAGAATCCCAAGCATGCAGAGAGAGAAGCCCAATGATGGGCTCGATATCAGGACCCTGAGATCATGACCTGAACCCAAATCAAGAGTTAAAGGCTTAACCCACTGAAGCACCCAAGCACCCTTTCGGCTTCTTTATCTACAAAGATTTCTTGGCCGACAGATTGACTCCTGAGCCAGAGAGAAGAGAGGTTTTCAACTGACTAGCGGCTTGGAAATTTGATGTGGTACTGGGCTAGATATTTTGTTACTCAAAAGTTACCAGAAAATTTTACTCACTGAGGAGTAATAACTAGGAAGACTTTGGTTTTGCCTAGGACTTGAGGCAGGGGGTGAGGTTTGGAACCCAGAGTGGCTATGCCAGGGCTGGTGAAAGAAAGGTCCAATTGCTGCTTCTTTATAACCACTGAGTCTAGTCCGTCAAGAGAACAAAAAAACAAAAAGTAAAAAACCCAACACACAAACACAACACACCAAAAACACCCCGGATAACTTCATTGTCCACCTTCTCTTAGTATAATTGCAATAATGTTTCTGTTTGGGTCTGACTCAGAAAGGGATTCGTTAGTAAGGATTTTATAAGCCCCCCAATTTAAATTCCCTTCTCTAATTCCATCTCCACCTACTGCCTTGCTGAGCCATCGTAAAGCCTAAGGCAAGAGGAAAAAATCAGAACACTGATACTGAGCTTATTTAAAATTTTGAAATTTGGGTCATCATGCGTTTTTGGTTTAATTGTGATTTTTAAAAATATTATATTAAAGTATGATCTTGGTTCCTGAGTTTTTGTTTGTTTGGTTTTGTTCTTTTGGGGCATCTTTCAAATGTTGTGCCCAAGGCAGACACCTTACTTACCTCCCTCTAGTCCCAGCCTTGATTCTACCTCATGCCCCTTGAGTCCAACACCATCACCACCCACTTTGGTTCTGCAGGAGAAGAGGAAATTGGGATGGTTTCCTGGAAAAACCCTGTGCCCTGGGGGGTGGGGGGTCTCATACCCCAAAAAGGCAATGTCTGCACTCAGTGCCCCAGACCAGACTATTAAATCTTGAGGTTATGTGTTTGCTATTGGGAAGCATATATTATTCTTATTTTCTGTCTAGACCACTGTTTACAGAGAACTAGAACTTTCTGCAGAGCCTCAGTGTGCTTGTATAATGGAAGTCTTCATAGACAGCCATTACATACAAATTCATTCCTTCAAAGCCTTTCTGCTTTGAATATGCTCTTTCCTGGCATTTGGGAAATGTAGAAATGTAGAAAAACTTTTTTCTCTAGTATAATTTAGTAGCCAAAAGCAATGGTTTGGGTAAAAGTTAGTCTTTAATCTCTAGTTCTGCCATATGATTATGCAATCTTGCTTCCCATTCCAAACCTCAGTTTGCTCACCTGTAAAATAGCACCTCATGTAGGACATGGGGCGCCTCAGTCGGTTAAGCATCTGCCTTTGCCTCAGGTCATGATCTCAGGGTCCTGGGATTGAGCCCCAAGTCAGTCCTCTTGATCAGCAGGGAGTCTGCTTCTCCCTTTCTCTCTGCCCCTCCTGCCCATTCATGCTTTCTGTCCAATAAATAAAATATTTTAAAAGGTGAAATAAAATAGCACCTCATAAGATACATGTAAACACGCAAGAGTTTGTTTAGCTCAGAATAACTAGAAAATATGGTTCAAGGGCACTAAACTAAGGGCTGAATCCACAAAGGTAAGCAGGGTATGTGGTAAACTACTTTTAGTTTTGTTTAATGTCCAGGACGATAAGCCCTGCACAATGCTCTGCTGTATACAGAGAATGCATGCACTAAACAAGAGTTGTCATTATTAGACTTTTACATGAGAGACAATTTTTCTAATGCTGAATCTGGGTAAAAGCATGCATAGCAGAAGCATCCCTTCCTTGGGGTGTTCCTCTTTAAAAAAAAAAAAAAAGATTTATTTATTTATTCATGAGAGACACAGAGAGAGGCAGAGACATAGGCAGAGAGAGAAGTAGGCTTCTCACAGGGAGCCCGATGTGGGACTTGATCCCGGATCCTGGGATCATGCCCTTTGCCGAAGGCAGACACTCAACCGCTGAGCCACCCAGATGCCCCTGGGGTGTCCCTCTTTATTTAGTTATTTTAGCTACATGGCCTAAACTGGGCAGATTGGCCTGAAAGTCATGCTGGATCCTCAGTGATGTGGAAGAGGGTAAAAAGGAGGACTTCAGGCTTGGGTGTGTACAAAACCCCAACCTGGCCTGAGAAGACCAGCATGGGTCTACAGGATGAGGGGAAAGCAGCTGTGGTTTGGGTAGGCATGGGAGTTAAAGTCACACACGATTACAGGTCTCCCAGTAGTGAAGGATCCTCAGCGTCGCATGGGCAGGCTCTGAGAGCAAAGCTGGGTGCCCAGGGTAAAGGATGGACTTTGCAGAGACATTCCAGCTCCAACACACTTGGACAAATTGCCAGGCATAGTGTTTTGAAGAGGGTACTGAGTCTATGTCCAGCTCAGTGGGCAAAGTGCCCTGATTAATTAGTGATACTATCTTATGGATCCATCAGTTTCCAAGCTGAATTTCTGTGATGTACCATTTCAGACTATTCTTAGAAAGCCCAGGTAGTGGCTAGGAATAAATATAGAGGTGTCCAATTTCCCTAGAGAAGAGGATCATGCAGATTTGCAGCAGAATTAGAAACAGAAAACAGTGCATCTCTCTGTACCCTTCTTGCTCCCACTTAGGGAATAGCATTCGCAAGATGTAGATATACCAGGCCAGAACTCAGAGTTCCAGCCCTAGTGGGCAAATGGGTAATAGGGAAACAGAGGTCTTGCAACCTTGTTGGATTAAACAGGACTACCAGTAGGGGAGGCTGTGACTCATGGGGTCCCCAAGTACACAGAGACCCCTTGGTCTAAGCTCACAAACTGATCCATAGCTGCATCTGCCTGATAAAGGAGGCTGTGTGGGAAAAAGAGCAATGAGAGAGAAAGGCCTAGGGAGATGAAGTAGGCTAAGTCTTGGACATCCAGGCCAAAATGGACTAGTGGTAAAGCAAGGACACATTTCTCTGACCAACATAGCTAAACTACATGTCCATCCTGTAGACACAAGAGAGATGAGTACATGGAGTCCCAAAGTAAGGTTAGGAGCCAACTTTCCAAATCTTTTGACTAGGTTGGCAAATGCATAAAATTTATGCATGAATCATTAGTGAAGATATTTTCTTTATTATTTTACATTAAACTACTTCAAGCAAAGGCTCTTCTATTTGGGCATCCTGCCACAATATGACAGGACAGGGGAAATTTTTCTCTGTAAAATTTATCTCTCATTATGCCATTTATCAGTCAAATCCTTGTTTGACCTTTGTAGAGATAAAGAATAGGACATTATCCATGTACAATGATCAGTGGGCTTTGGGCAAAGAACACTAACTTATTGCTTCCTTGGTTCCTCCATCTCTTCCATGGGGTATGGTCATTGTTTGTATAGGGTGGATATAAGGATGAATTGAGTCAACACATGGGAAATGCTCCTAGCAGTTCCTATGTGACTCAGTAAAAGTCCTCTTACTACTATTACTGATCCATTCCTGAACCAAAAGACAATTATAGAATAATCTTACAAACAAAAAGGCAAGATTGATAGAAATGGTTGATTCAATTAATTTTGGAAAATAAAAGTCACTAGCAAAAAGTAAAAACATACTAGCCAAATTGTGATTGGGTCTTGTGGAAGGAAAAAGAACCCCAAATTTAATGCATTTTTCTTACTTATCCGGATTTCTTGGCTTCATATAATCAAGGACAAAACAAATCTCTAGATTTATTTGACTCAGAAAAGTATAAACCTAGAAAAGCTTGACAGGTTATATTACCTATCTTCATCATTTATCTATCTGTCTACCTGTCTACCTATCAATCCATCCATCAGTCTATCTATGTATCTATCTATCTAGTCTCCCAAATAATATTTCTCCAAATAATATTTCCAATATTTATTTGAACTCTTACTATGTATGTGTCAGGCACTGGGTTGGACATATAAGATGTATTATCTCTTTGGGATCCCTGGGTGGCGCAGCGGTTTGGCACCTGCCTTTGGCCCAGGGCGCGATCCTGGAGACCCAGGATCGAATCCAACGTTGGGCTCCCGGTGCATGGAGCCTGCTTCTCCCTCTGCCTATGTCTCTGCCTCTCTCTCTCTCTCTCTCTGTGTGTGTGTGTGACTATCATAAAAAAAAAAAAGAAAAGATTTAAAAAAAATCTTGTATAAAAAAAAGATGTATTATCTCTTTAATAGATTTCAATCTAGTAAATCTGACAGCAATGGAAAAATTAGTAAGTACAGCAACAAAAGTTGCATGTATGCTTAGCAAGAAAGATGCCCCCAGGTCTTAGGGTGCCCAAGAGAGAAGAAGTATTCAGAAAAGATTACACAGAACACAGCGGTTGTCCCAACTGACAGGAAGCAGGTCAGTCTTGGCAGAGCAATGCAAAGGAAGACATGGAGGCCTGGAGGAGTCTGGAGAACTCTGCTGGTGAGCTTGTCGCTTTCAAAGTATGGTTCAGACCAGCGACATCAGGCTTACCTAGGAGCTTGGTTAGAAAAGCAGCATCTGGACTCCACTCCCATGGGATGAAATGGGCCGCAGGGCTGGAAGCAGGCAACCCCTGGAGAGCCTTCACACACAACCACATTGTTTGGAAGTTACTGCCAGGAGCTCGCTCACTGCCTCCCCCACAGCACAGTGTGCATGGGCACCCATTTGTTTGTCCAGTGAACCCTGTACTAAGTAACATGAAGATGAGATCTTTATTAACTGACCAATCCCAGTTGATCACCTGACCTCTCCATCTACTTTATAAAGTTAGAGTCACATCTTGCTCTTAGAACAAAGGGAACTGAGGGGTATTTTGTCTATCTTTAAGAACAGCTCATCACTGTGATGAAAGATATGGGGAAAAATAGATTCTTCTGCCCACAAGTTCTGCTTCTCTGGTTCCCAGTCTCCAGGGCTGAGGACCTGCCCTTCTGTTTCAATGGCAGGCATAGCAAGAGCTGGTTATTGTTGGTATCATTTCTAAAGTACTTGAAGGTCACCTGAGATTAAAACAGGAGCAGCCTGAATGTAGCTGCTGCTAGATTAATTATGAAAGACACAATGAATAAAGGGAAGCCCCTGGAAAGAAGAGAAGAAAAATCTAGCCACAGATCAACAGGTGAAGAGGCTTTCTCTGGAGCCTGGGGCTTGGGCTCAGGGTTCCCAGGGCCTCTGATCAAAGAGGAGGCCCAGCAGAGCCTGAAGTCATGTGGATCTCATCTCCCTGACAGTGTGATTTTAGTGATTTTATGAATCCATTTCCCTCTGTGCCCAGCAGCGCTGTCTTGAAGAGGACAGAGATTGCAGATAAGTCCCCATGTCTATATCTCTCTTGCTCTTCACAAAATATGTTTATAACTATGAAATCATACTCAACTCTTCCCTGGAAGGAATCAGTGATTTGCTCCACGGAGCGGCACGTGTTCACTCTAGCTGATGGTGTTGGAGGTGATCCTTTCTCTTGGTAGCAGACTGAGCGGGTGTGTATGTGAGAATCCACAGAAGCTCCAATGCTGTGCTGCCTTGGGAGGAGGTTGTGCTGTTAGGCTGTGTAATTTTTCGATTTTGTGGCACTCATGTCTCAGAAGAGGGGTATGTCTTTTCTAACAACCATCATTTCTATATAAAATGGAAGGTATTCACATTACATCTTCATCTTCTCGATCTCAACTAGTAACAATATCAGAACTACTCCCTCCTGACAACTATATTCATTTCTCATTAAAGATATTTCATGTTTTATTCAGGAATTTAAATGAAGCTATCAGAGCCTGGAATGGCATCCGTTTGGTATAATTGTATCTCACTGATGCCAGCCCCAAGAGTTCTAATTAATATATATTTAGCTCCCTGACTGTCTTTAGACCAAACGGTTGAGCACAGAAGACAGGAAGAAAAAAAATACACACATACACACACATTGAGATTTGAACAGGAAAGACTTTTTTAAAAGAGGGGATTTTTGGTAATTGTGCATTTCAAGTGCTTTGCTCCTATATCTATGTCAGAAATTACTTTCAGGCCATGGAGTGCTTTATGAAAAATGGGCTGCATGATGATAATTATTTTTATTGATCACACATTCAAGTTATTAATTTTTTAATCTCCTTTCTTTCTTTCTTTCTTTCTTTTTTTTTTTGGTTGCAAAAATGTTCCTGCCCAGGGAATTACTATGTGCATTCACAATCCTCCTTAGGATTGCTCTCCTCTTTCCTCCCTCTGCCCTTTTTCCCTCTGACCTCACACTATTAAAAAGAGATATTGTTCCTCTTTGCCAATGTGAAAATGACTGGAGCCATCTTGGGATTACTTGGCCTCCCTAAACCCATAATATGAAAAGAAGCTAATTGGGTACCAACCTCATTCCTTATGGGGTTTGCCATTCCCCCGAATTCCCTCCAACCACATCCCCATTCTCACTTGCAGGAAATGAGTTTAGGGACATTGCTTGTGCTGGTCTAACATTGGAATTCATAGCACTTGTGTTCACTTAGAAGCCTCAATTCACTCCCAGTCCTGGGATGCTCTGGGATTATGGTTTATAAATCACTCCTGTGGTGTACCGTGTGCAGAGATCAAGACCCCTGTGAGCTCTAGTCATATTGAATTGTGCCGGGCAATGGAGTGTCCTTAAGAGTTTACAGTAAGAAAAAACAAAGGCCTTATAAATAGAACAATTCATCTAACACTTACAACATTTACAAGGCACTATTGAAAAGAGAGAGGATGCTATTCTCTTTTGTTCTCAATCTTGGTCTCATTCACTGAGGAGGGTAGATCTTCAATAGGACATAAATTGGGGTTTAGAAATAGCCTGGATCAAAGCTTAAGTTGTTATTTAAACAACTGGTAGGGGTCATTTAGTGGTTTATTAGCCTGCCATAAACCTCCCGTGAATCTGGTTTACACTACAAAGATTTGTGCTCATCCCTGGCCCTCTGTAGCAAAGATTTCCATTGCTGCTTCTCATTAGAATGGGAGAGGTGGCAGGTTCTTCTATTTACTGGATGTGTGATGTGGGTGAGGCAAGTCACTTGGTCCCCATGAGCAAGTGTGAACTGAGGATCTAAGAATATGTTTATTTCACTGGGGCATTGTTAGACTCACAGTGATGACAACAAAAAGAACATTTGGTGTATTGAATGCTTGCCGCGTCCAGGCATGGTACTCAGTGCTAAACTCCATTCTCACCCTCGGTAACAAAGAAAGGTATATTGTAAATTGTCAAAAGAAACATCAGAAAGGGAGACAGAACATGGAAGACTCCTAACTCTGGGAAACGAACTAGGGGTAGTGGAAGGGGAGGAGGGCAGGGGGTGGGGGTGACTGGGTGGTGGGCACTGAGGGGGGCACTTGATGGGATGAGCACTGGGTGTTATTCTGTATGCTGGCAAATTGAACACCAATAAAAAATAAATTTATTATTAAAAAAATAAATAAATTGATTTCAGCCCCCCTCCCCAAAAAAAGTTATACTCTTATACCAATGGGAATAGTATTTTAAAATCTGTATTTAACCAGGTTAAATTTTTTTTTTCCCCTTGAAAATCAGACTGGATATTCAAGGGAATGAAGGCTTGATAAATATTTCTGGTGGAAGGCCGGTCCAGTCTATTTTCCCCTCTGTCCCAAGACAGCATCTTCCTAAGTGAAAACAATCCTTCCAAAATGGGGGCTGGGGAGTGCCCACAAGTGCTCAGGCACTCATGCTCAGTTGATTCCCAGATACATTAGTACACTGCCTTATTGACTGCCACGTCCATTTGACCAGGCTCAGAGGGGTTTTTATTATCTGAAACGCCTCACTATGTGGGCACGGTGACAGGTGTGTCATGAGGAGAACAATAACCAGAAACAGATGCATGGAATATTCACTAATATGTCAGCAACGAGGTGCATGTCAGCAGTGCGCATCCTCACCAGGAAAAAAAAAATAGGAAAAGAAAGAACATTTATTTCCATGAAGCCAATTTCCATGCCAAACTGAGCATCTGTCTGGCTTTTGTGTTTGGTATAAACAGGACTCACACACACTCAAAAATAATGTCAAAAGTTCAAAGGGTGGAGAGTAGAGAATTCTCACATGGGCAAATAAATGAGGTCTGCGGATTGGCTGGCCTTCACTCGGCTTTACATGAAGTGTCTCCTTGGGGCTGGGGTGATGTGTGGCTTTGATTCTCTGCCCTGTCCTTCCATAACCTGCTTTGGAATGTAGCCCAGTCCTAAGAGATTGGGGGTCACTCCGGCTTGATAGTGTAAGGTCAGAAAATGGAATGAAGCTCGGATATCTCAATTGAGATTTGAGTGTATAAAAGTATAAATCAAAAAAGCAAAATCCTTGAAGGGACACCTTGCAGCTGTCGCTACAAATGAAAGGTTTCAAAATAAGTAGATACAAGAACAGCGAGGCTGGTGCAACTAATAATTCCCTTGCAGTCCTACTTGAAGGAGACGGGAGTACAGCTGAACACTCAGAAGTAAAGAATACACATTATTCCAAGCAAGGATGCTGGCCTGAGTTCTTCAATAAATTTGTGTCACTTCAGGGACAATATTTAGAGTGTTTTGAAAAAAGAAACAAAACCCCTCTTTCACGTGTTTCTTGCAGGATGCAAATTAGAAACTGTACCAAGTGATAGATAAACAACAGGATCTTGAGATTATTTGCTCTTTGTTCTCAGAAAATATCGATATTCTGAAAGTTGAGTCATTCATTCAGGAAGGGAAAAAAGTAAATGGATTTTACCCGCCTTTACTCCTAAATGCCACTGTCTTATTTGGCTGTAGGATGTTTACAATTTTATGTTTATTTAAACAGACATATTTCTAGTTTATGGGCATATTCCAGAATAGAACTGCATGTTGCTTGGAGTGTAATTCGTATGGGCAAACACCTGATCCCCTTTAATACAAGATAAAAGAGAAACAATTCCTTTGCCATTCAAATACCTTACTGTGCCTAGCTCATAGACACAACCTTGTTACTTGACCTTTCTAATCAGTACAAGAATCCCAGATACTGAACTCCTGATACAGTGATTATAAATGACTCTTCCAGCTGCTACTTGAATTCTACTGTAGCAGAACTTGTTTGAATACAGGAGTTCTCTAAGATTACGATTACAAAGTAAGAGTTAGGAGCTGCAGAGGTACATGTGATGGGTGTTGAGAATTGTCACTAAATTATGTCACATACACTCCCCTCTAAATTATTTTTAAGGCAAAGTTTTCTAAGAACCCTGCTTTAAAGCTACAATTTTTCTCATATGGTTGAAAAAGGCATTTTGCTATTCCAAACACTCAGGCTGAGTGTTTATTTTTCAAGTTATTTTTTTAAAGATTTTACTTATTTATTTAACAGAGAAAGAGAGAGAGAGAGAGAAAGAGAGAGAGAGAGATTTAGAGGGAGAGTGAGTAGAAGCAGGGAGAGCAGAAGAGAAAGAAGCAGGCCCCCACTGTTGCAAGGAGCCTGACACAATCCCTGAATCCCAGGACCCTGGGATCCTGACCTGAGCCAAAAGCAGATGCTTAAAGGACTGAACCCCCCAGCCGCCCACCAAGTTATTTTTTCTCGTTTGGAGGAAGACCGTGGATCATAGTTATACAGTGACTTTATGTACATATCAGCTAAGCCAACATTTCCCAAAATGTTTCCTGTGGACCATGGATCCTGAAGAATGTTAGTACATTTTAGGGGGGAAAAGGAGATCCTGACTAAAATAAGTTGGATTGAAACTGAATGAAATGTAGTCAAAGAGTTGTACTAAATGTAGAACTTCCCAGAACCTTTAATATGCAAAATAGCTTGAGATTTCTCAGTGTAGTATGCATTTATTCTTGTTTCTTCATTTTGTTTAAGTCATATATCTCTTTTTCTGAGATCATCTTTACTGATCTAATGCTCCAAGGACCTTACTTTAGGGAATGCAGAGCTGTGTGCAATGACACATAGCTTGGGCTACTTGACCAAAAATTTAAAAGAAAAGAAAAAACAACTTTTTAAGATGGCTAACATCCAGGGAAAGTAACATTGGATCTTAAATTAGCTTAACTGGCCCATAATTCTATCTAAACCAAACTGAAAATGAAAAAAAGAAAAAAAAATCCCAGACTGTTATGTACAGGAGATGGAAACAAATAATAAAGAAAGGGCTTTAAAATGTGTTAAGTAACCTCTTCAATAGACACCCACATATAACTTTATAAATCTTTTAAAATGTGACAAGGAAAAGACAACCTGATCAAATGACTGTCCAAATAATAGTTTATTCTTCAATTTTTTTCCCATTGAAATCACATTGTTATTTGAGTAGTCATCTTGACACAACTGATTATTACTATCCAAGGCAAAGGGGGAAAAAAAGAACACCTCAAAATGTAGTTTTGTAGGAAAAAGAGTAGATAACGTAAATGCAAATATTTCTCTGTCTCATCCTTCCACTCTGGCTCTGGCTGTGCTCCATAGGTCTCCCTACAGCTCTCCTGACTCTTTTCCCTTTGCCTCTACACTCTCCTGCTCACCTTCATTTGTCTCCCTGGATGACAGTTTTAACTTTTGGTCTCATCTAAGAGAACCTACATGGATAAAACCGATTGAAAAAGGCACTTGTGCCATAGTGAAGGCTCATGGGTCATATAGGTCCTGCCTGGTGCTACCACTCAGGGCTGGAAGCTTGACCAGGTCCTCAGTCTTCCCTGGCTCCATTTCTTTTTCTGTGAGATGCCACTGTTGGGCCACATGGCATCTCGGGTTCTGCATTTGTTATCGTCCTTATTATCATTTTGGTCTTCATGTCCAGTGTCTTATAGGAAGCAAAGAAGAGAAATCTGCTTGTTGACTTTGAGGTAACATCAGAGTTATCAATAAATAGCCAAGTATGGTCAGCCTTGCCTCTAAAAGAAATGACATTTAATAAAAGAGGGGAGGAGGATCAAATCCACCCATGAGAAATGAGATGGCTTTCTGAATGTGCGTGATCTTGACTTTTTAAAAAAATGTTTTATTTATTTATTTGAGAGAGAGAAAGCATGAGCAGGGAGGGGGCAGAGGGAGAAGCAGACTCTCCACTGAGCAGACAGTCCAATGTGGGGCTTGATCCCAGGACCCTGGAATCATGACCTGAGCCAAAGGCAGACTCTTAACCGACTGAGCCACCCAAGTGCCCCATGAGTTCTTAACTTCTGTTCAGTGCCTGGAAGCCAATAGGAATTTCCATTCTGGGGCTCTGTCATGGACAGCTCTGAATCAAGCCACCTACATTAATCACTCTCATGATGATAGTTGAGGAACTAACTTGCATACCTGCCTGGGTTTCTTTGCAGTAGGGTGGTGGACGGATGGGTCTTGTCACTATACTCTCACAGGGAAAGGAAGTTGTATGCTGTACTTGCTCACATTCCAGGAGACAGGTCTTCACTCACACCTGAAATGGAACCATTCGACCCTGTTTGTTGCTTTTCTCCACACTCATTTCTTAAACAGAGCCTCTGTTTACCTGTAAACCCCTACCCGGGAAGGTGAGAGCACCTCACTAAAAGTAAAATTGCCAGATTATTTTGACACAAGCACAGTGTGCTTTTGCCTGAATTCTGGGCGGCTTCCCTGTCCTGGCTGGTCATGAGCTTCTTCCAGGGAGTGTGTTTCAGAGGATGAGAACGAGGCCAGTGGCTGCTGATGTTAAAAGGACATGGCATCTGCACAAGTCCTGAGAGGGGGCTGGTTGCACAGATTAAAGTCAAACACATCACAGCCTGATTAGCAGACATGGACTTGTGAGTGTTGTCTAGGCTTTTTTTTTTTTTTTTCCCTTCCAAGTTATGGGGAGACAATTTAAAAAAAGAAAAAAGCAAAGGAAAAGAAAAAAGAAAGGTAACTCCATTTGTTTCCTATCACTGTTTCTTCTCCCTTCCCGTAGTCTTGGTTTCTCACTCTATTTATCAGAGAACCCAAATTACAATGGAATACAAGAAATAAATTTAAACATAAGTAGCTACTTAATCTCTCTCTGTCTTGTTCTGGTCAATGGAAATTCTCCCCCAAATGTAGCTTGGATATATAAAGCCACTAAGAAAAAAAAAAAAAAAAAGCATGCATATTGTACTGGAACAAAATTAGTTCTTTTACTGCCAAAAATAAAAAAAAAATAATATGTTGTGTGTGTTTTTTCCAAGCAGATTTAGAATTTGATGGAGACACCTTTTCATACATAAAGGATTCCTCTCAATGGGTGAGCTCACCCATGAAGAGCTTTAATTACTTGATATTTTAAAAGAATTCTTTATTATATTAAGAAAGAGAGCAAGAAGGCAAGCACAAGTAAGGAAGAGACATTTATGTAGGAGAAATCTCAAGCTGTATGTGGGAGGCAGAGAATTTAAAACGCAGTGTCTTTCATGAACAAAAATTCATTCCCACAGTGTGGAGCTCTTTTGAAATGTTTCATGGCCTGCTACTAGGGCAGGGGGTGGAGGGTGGATGATTCCAGGAGGCAGAAGTGTTGTGAATTGAGCTTGAAAAACCACTAACCACAGTTTAAACTGAGCCAAAGGACAAACCCAATAAAATTTTGTTTGTTGTCTTATTTATTTATTTATTTATTGTCTTCACATTAATCTGTCTCCAGGAACATTGAGTGAAGGCCTCACAGGCCTGGTATGAAAAGCACTTACAACAGACACTCAGAGGAACTAAAGTGACTTCCTGCACTCCTTCCGGACTCAAACTTCCTTTGTTCCTATAATCTCAAAACAGCTGTTTCCTCTGGAATCCCAAATCCCAGTGGGCAGAGAGTCTCTACCTCCTGGATCCTGCTGCACATAATGTACATCAAATCTGAATGTTGATATGACATGTTCTTCTTTTTCCCATCCTCCTCCCCTACCTCCACCCCCACCCTCAGCCCTGTATTCACTTTGACCTTTACAGGAGAAGCAGTTAGAAAAAAAAGTGATAGAGGCATTTCAGATCCAGACCTTCCAAATGGCAAAGCAAATCCTTGAAAATATTTGGAATCTCAGAATATTGAGTTTGGAAACATGTCCAGAAACCTTTGTGAGACAGACATTGATAGCTGGCATCATTTTCCTAGCTTGCTTTGAGAAATCACTACGTTTTAACAAACATTAATGTGTTAGCTGTTCTTTGATAGAAACTGGTATATGAGTTGGTTCAATGTAGAAGAAATGAACAGTAGGCAGTAGCCCTTCCTTAATAAATTTTCAGTTTTATTGATAGATACCTTCATTGAGACTTCTAGGGTATAATAATAAGGAAAAGGCCATAGCCTATAGTGGGACATATCCCACTCATGGAAGAATTTGCTAATAAGTTTGGAAGAAAAGACACATGGATAAAAAGAAATAGAGAAAATTACAAAGCCATATTTGAATCATTGCAAAATAATAGAGTGTTTCTCCTGTGCCTTTATGTGTTGGGGGAATGCAGGGTAAGGAAGTGTGTTCAGTGCCAGTGTGTTGGGGAAGGATGGTGGGAAGTTGGAATCAAGGAAAGCCCATGGCTGAAGGTGTTCTGCCTGAGTTGGGAAGGAGTCAAGACAATGGGAGCTGACGTCAATAAAAACCCAGGAGGGGAGGCGCAAGTGTTGACTTGGGATAGACCTTAGAACTCATAGACTGTTGCCTCATTAACCACAGGACACAGTGAATTCCAGAGAAGGATGAGCCTGGCTTCAAGTCACAGGGCCCAGGAGTCAGAAAGGCTGCGAGCAGAACCTTTGCTCTCTTTCTCTTGCACAACCCTGCTCTGCACACAGTGTTTGCCTCTCTGAAGTCTGTGTGGGTGATTCTTATGCAGTAGAAGGGTGAGAGTCTTGCTCCTTTGAGTCAGAAGAGAGGATGGGATCAGACCTTAGCTCTGCCACTTATTAGCCATATGATCTCAGGCAAGTCCTTCTAAACTCTAAAAGCCTCCGATTTTGACCATCCATAAACTGGAAATGAATTACATCTTCATCCGTGGGCTATGGTGACCATTAATCAAGGGATTCACCTAATAGCTGTGCAATTCAATAAGTGTTTGCTTTATTATAATAATACACATCATTCTAATTATTATTAGGGAAGAAGATATAATAAGTTGGTGGGAAAGTGGCTTAGTTAGAGTCAATGTGTTCTCTGAAAAAATGCAAAGAAATTAAGCTAGGCAGATAAAGCCATCAAAGTGCTATTAAAGAGCAATCGATTACAGATAATGTTTAATAAGAACAGGAGAACTTCTTGGATATTGTTTCATTTTATAAAATGGTCTCTCCAAGTTTGAATTTTCTTAACAATTCTTAAACAAAAACTAATGCCAACTGAATAATTAATTGATGCTTACACACTTTTACTACGATTTATTGAATTATCATATGACCATGGAGTATGATGGTCATCAGGAGCATGGACAGCTGAGCCAGACTGCCTGGTGTTGCAACCCAACTCTGTCACTTAGGAGTGAGGAGTCCTTAAGGCAAATCACTTAATCTTTCTGAGACTCAGAAACAGAGGTACAGTTGTGGAGAGGACTGTATAGAATAAGTTAATACATTTAACTATCTGAACAATGATTGACGCATGGGTGTCCAATAGTATGATTAGTACTCCTTCGATTATATAGTAATAACACAGTAGTAAACAATAAATATAATAGTAAACTAATATAATACAAAATAAAAATAATACAAGTAATAAAAACAATAAGTAATAATTACCAAATATATAATAAATAATATGCGTATCACAGAATTCTTTTTGATACAAGCATAATTGATTAATTTATGGCTATAAATTGTGACTATTAATTTGGACTATTAATTCTACTATTTATACTGGGTAATGCCAATATCAGGATTTTACTACATACCAGGTGGTGGCAATCACAGTGATAGGCTCAGTGCTTGGGATGAAATAATTAGCCTAATAGAAGTTGAAATTGACATTATAAGTCTGCAAACACTTCACATTTTATAGGACTTGTTGTTACTTTTGTGTTTGATTTATTTCAATTCTCTTGCTTAGGGTATTAGTTGTGGTTGGGAAGGGGATTTCATTTAAACTCTGAAAGTAAATATTTATGGTCAGTTTCTCTGTGAAACATTCGTGAAACATCCACCTAAGCCAGCGGTTCTCAAAATGCCTCTCCAGACCAGCAGCATCAGCATCAGCTGGGAGCTTATTAGGAATGCAGGGGTCTTGGGCATCCCTCAAAATGCTGGAGGGGAAACTCTGTGGTGAGCCCAGCAATCTATGCTTTAACAAACCCTCCCAAGGATTCTGATGCCTGCTCAATCTGAGGACCGCCATGGTGAATCAGTATAGATATCAGAGTTGGCATAAATCAAGCCTTAAGCATAATAATTCTAGACACTGGACATACTGTTGACCCTACTGGATACTGCTCCATTCTACTCCATTTTCTATTTGTACTTCCCTCTGCTGACACATTCTTCCTTTCAGATGTGTTAATATTACTAACCAGGCTGTGGTGAAGAGACTTCCCCTGAGCCTCAAATTCATGTTTGTTTTTCCCTATTATATGTTGATTTAATTAATTTAATCCTTGGAAGGCAACTTTATCTTCAGAACTTAAATTGGAAGTCCGCCTGTCCATAATTTATCCCCCAGATGACTGCCACTGATCATAAAACCCATATGAAGAAGACCACACTCTTATGGGTGTTTTGGCAAGGATTAGTTTAGTCCTTGGAGTAGTTTAATGAGATTGTGTTTAACTAAAATGTGGATGCCATGATCTTCCTGTTTAAAGAATATCCACTATTAGAGGAGCTCTGAATGTCCTGGAAAAGGGAGTAGACAGGAAATTAGAGAAATAAGTGGGAAAAAAAAAAAAACAAACAAACTTGGACAAAGGTTTTCAAGTGGGCTAGAATTCTGGATCAGAAATGAAATCTAGGGGCCAACAGACCTCTGAGGATATGGTAATGGCAATCAATTATGGACAAATTTCAGATGTTCTGTACTACTTCTGTCTATGTTAGTCGTTAGTTGAGGGTAGGAATAGTTATATTTATCCATCCATCCATCCACCATCCAACAAGTATCTATTAAGTTTCTACTATATGCCAAATAGTGGTATAACAGTGGACAAACAGAAAAATATCTGCCCTCATGAAACTTTCCTTCTAGTTGAGGACACAGATTTAAAGAACAAAAGTGAAATGTTTGGTGGTGACATTTTTAATGAAGCAAACTAAAGCAAGAAAGGGAGGTCACTGGAGCCTGAGCAGAAGGGACTCAATTTTCAATCAGATGTCAGGGAAGGTCTCCTTGAGAGTATGACATTTGGGAGAACACCCAGGAGGAGAGAGGCAAGTGTCAGTTCTCAGAAGTGAGGGTGTTTCTGGTGCATTCAAGCTCAGAATGAAGTCTGATTCTGCCAGAGTGGAGTGATCCAGGGAGCGTAGCAGAAGGTGAGATCAGAGGACAAAAGATGCCCAGATCTCATGGAGCCTTGCTGACTACTCGGGGAGTTTTGCCTTTACTTTAAGAGATCTAATGTACATAGTCTGATAAGCCAGTGAGTTTTCCCTCCCAGAGAAGGGTTGATGTCATAAGAAAGTCCCAGGGAGCTAGTGGACTCACTGGGAAAGATTCTCTGCTTGAAGCCCACCAAAAAGGGCACAAGAAATGGTCAGTGGCAAAAAGAAGAGAATGGTCACTCAGAGAACAAGTAACTTAATCCTTCTTTCCCTTCACAAAGACTGAGCATTGAATATGGGGTGTAAGGATCTCAGAGTGTTCAACTAGGCTAGATGTACCTGGTGACCACCGAAGGTAGGGAGGTGGCCATTTCCCACCACCTGGGCCCTGGAGGGTAGGGTGACAGACATGCCCAAGCTGGAAAATATGTCAACAGGGGAGAAACGAGGCCCCCTGACTTCACCCATCACTCCCTAAACTGGTAAGAATTGGACAGAATTGCTGCTGAGAGCTCTGTGTTCCTCTCCATACTGGAGACAGCCTGGAGCTCTAGAAGGGGATAACATAGCAGTAAGAGCTATGGTAGCAACCAGTCATGTTCTAGGACAGGCTTGAATATGAGTGTATCCAAGAAGCACACAGGTGCTATATATCCAGCTAACTTGGCTGTGGGCACTTATGGAAAACACTGAGTGGGACAAAATATTTCAGGATCACAGAAGATAGATGATCAGCTGGCTGGAGAATCTAGGAAGGTTTCTAAAAAAAAAGGTGACACTGGGCTCAGGTGGCCTTGAAAGAACTCAAAAATGTTAGCAGGTAGTACAGATGGAATTGATGTGCCACATTTTCTAGAATAATCCTGGGGAAAAGATGCTTCTTTTGGCTTTTGTCCTTTCTTCATATGAACATGTCACTGCTGAGGACAGCATTCAGGGTGGATCAGGAGCCCTATCACATCCCATTACCATTTTTTTTTTCATTATCCTGTTCTCTAGTCTTTCTGAGCATCCCATCTCAGGTGGCAGCACAGTGTGGTCTGGGTATGGCACCTTGTGCCCTTCTGGCTGGCTGGGAATGATGTTGGGCTGAGCATGGTGAGGCTGCCTCCTGGCATGGAGATGAAGAGGTTTACCAGTGACTAATGCTATCTGCCTGCCGAGTAAAGTTTTCAGGAGGGACAGGACCCTCCTATTGTGCTCAGAGCTGTGTCCCTTCTGGCACAAGGCCCCAACCACAGTCAGAACCCTATGAGTTTGCAGAATGTTGGATGACCTGAGCTGAGACACATGTGTTATGCAGGGGTCAACCATGGAGTCATGGGTGGAGCTTGGTTTAAAGTCAAGCCCTCCTGGGTTCTGGGCTTCTCCATTGCAAAGGGTGCTTGCTTATTCAACATCATGTCCTTGTCTGTGAAATGATGTTGTGCCTCACAGATGCTCCTGGAGGAGTTGCGTGCTGGTGGAAGTGGATTTTGATGCAAACCTCAGGAGGACAGTTCCTGATACTATCCCAGCACTTGTAGCTCCATTTTGAAGAGACCACTAGAATTAAACTACAACCTGTAGTTAGAGCGATTTAGTAAAGATGAGGTCATTAAACATAGGACTTTTTTTTTTTTTTTTGCAAAATGAAATTGTTTTTTTTTTCTAGTAGCTGTACAGCAATCGAAAGATTGAAAGATGTATGCTTCACCCAGACAGTTAAGTTAGAATAATAAACTCTCATTTTATTTCTATAGGCTTCCTTTGGAATTTTTAATGGCTTATACAATATGGGAGAGGGGACCCAAATTGACATAGTTGTTATATCTTATATTTCTTAGTTTGTATGGATTTTTTATAAAAAAAATAGGTAGTATTTTATTGTGTCATACTGGCATTACTAGAAATGGGACATAAATTTTAACATGTGTAATTATAATTGAGTGCAAATACTTGGATATTTTTTCTTAGGGTTGCCACCATGTGATTTAGATGCAGTTAAGGATTTTATTTAAGGTCTCATTAAGATAACATTTCTTCTGGAGCTAGCAGTGAACCAGTCTTGCCACGCGTGGCTGGTGTAAAAATGGTATATAAACTCAGAATCACCCATTCTTCCTCACTCCGGTTCTGCCTTTCTCAATTTTTTTTCCCTACAATTCTCAAGATGCTCAACTTCATCACTTAGAAGAATATAGAGATTATTGCATGCAATTCCATAACTTCCCCATGGGGAAAACCAGGCCACTTTGAAGTCCTTTTTATTTTCAACATTCATTAAGTTTATGCCAGTGGTTATCTCAAATTAGGTTTATAGAGAGAGGCATTTTGTAAATTTGTCATTTATATATTGCATTAAACTGACCTGATTTAGCTGTTTAGAGAAATGATATAATGTGTATTTATTCCCAACTATTAGATAGTAAATATATAGCAATTACTATAAGCATGCAGAAGGGCAAGAAATCCCATAAGTAAGTGGTATATCTGTTTTGTCTTTTATCTAGCAGCTTAAATGCTTTCAGATTCACTTACTTATTAAGAAAAATTTACTAAGCACCTATTTTATTTTAGCAACATTGTGCTAAACATTGACACCTTGAAGACCCATAAGCTTGGAGGGGGAGTGAAGAGCTCAAACATGTCTATATGACCTGATGAAGGGACCCTGCTGTACTAAAGGGCCCACAGCCAGGCTGGAGGAGAAAAGAAGGCAGAATGCTCTGCTAGGAGAAGTCATGGAAACTCCACAGAGAGACAGCCCTCCCGAAAGGACAAGAAGTGAGTAGGAATGTGCTGGAGGGCAGGGGAAGAAACTTGTAAAGCGATGGGATATTGCAAAGGTTGTCCATTCTTGGAGAAAGTGGAGCAGTCCTGAGCAATGGGAACAGATCGCTGTTCAAGAAGAGCCAGCAATGAGAAGCAGAGACAGATCATGGATGTCACACTGACCTTCATTTGGAGCCTGACTGCTGGGAAGGTTTTTAAGCAGAAGAGAGACCTGGTTGGATTCGTGTTTTAGAAAGTTTACAATGAAAACAATTGTGCAAAGAGGACTAGAATATTGGTGGGTGAGGCTGAAGGAGGGACAAATTATCCCCTAAGTGTGTGCAAGGATCCAGAAGAGAAAGACAAGATTGCTCTAAGGCAATGGCAGAGAATGGTGAAGAGAGGAAGTAGAGAATTATTTAAAAGGTTTGGTTAACTGCTGAGATCCTCTGTCCCCCATGAATCCTATGACCATGATGACATGGTCTTAGAGCAGTCTGAACTGAAGCAGAGATGGGGAAAAGTTTGTTTTCTTTGGGCTGATTGACACGTCATAGGCTTTGTTCCCACCACAAATCAAGGGGTCAAGGAGGCAGCACACTGTCTTCTGTTCAGGATGGTATCTATGGATAAATCACTCCTGCCTCATTATTTCTCTGAAATGATAGGCTACCCTCCCCATTCATCCTTCTCCCTTTCTATTTGCTGCCCTAATGGTAGAGTCTTGAACCTGGTGCCCTTTTTTAGTCAGTCAGGGTCAAAGAACCAACGGTACAGAGTTCATCCCAGAAAATCACTATGGCAGCTACAACTCCAGTCATGGAAAAGAAAGATAACAAGAATACTCAGGGACTTCTGGGTTGTGATTGCCTTTTGTGCACCTGAATATTCAACTGGAGGCTGTTGGGTGAGTTCACAATGATGCCATGGTTTTGGCTACTCTAGCCCTGCTCTTACAGAGGCATTGCTAGAAACATAGCATACAGGAAATAACACTGATTTAGGAATCCTACAGATAGGGTTTGCAAAATTATACATGACAGCTCTGTTATCTCAGACAACTTACTTGACTTGTATGAGCCTCATGTTCTTATCAAGAAGTGGGAATCATAACCCATTTTGCTTTGTTCCTATGAAGGTTGAATGCCATAAAAAATACTAAGTCCCTGATATAGCATAATACCCTTATTCTTGTCTTACCTTCCACAGGGGAAGGAAACTCCACAATTAGATTATCCACCTGGGGGCACGATTGGGTGTTCCACAGATCCTAATACAACTCAACCTTCTCTGATCTTCTGCTAAACTTTTCCACAGGTGTATTACTTTCTTGGATTACTGGCATTTTGAAGATGGGCTATTCAAAGATACATTTCCCTTTCCTGTACTTGAAGTGGTCCTAATCAATGTAGAAGTGGTTCTAATCCAAGTAAGTGGTCCTCCATTACTTAAATATGAAGCCCTCCCAAAAATATGAAACCATGCTGCATCTCGCCTTTTCAAATATTTAGACCAATAAGTTTTCAGAAGTTTGGATAGTTTGAGAAAGTTTAGAATCCATTGTTGTAGGTAATGGCATAGCTAGGGATGTGGGAGGAAGACAGGGAAGGGAATGGCATTCGTTGAATATGAGGCAGAGCATTCTTCCATAAATTTTCCATTTGACCTCATCAATTCTTTGAGGTAGGTGCACCCATTAGTATTAGATGTGCTTACACACAATAGACTCTTCCTCACCCAAATATCAATGGCTGAAACAAGATGAAAGTTGGTTTTTTCCTCATGTAAAAGAATTCAGAAAGGCAGTAAATAGGCTCCATAGGTGTCCTTCTATCTTGATATTCCATCATCCTTAGCACATCTCCTCATGGTTTAAAATGGCCACTTGAGCTCCAGCTATCATACCTGTATTCTAAGGCAGAAGCATGAGAAAAAAATAAAGGTTACATCCTTTCTTTCAAGAGTGTTGTCCAGCTGTGTGGTCTCTGGCTTTCACTTCTATCACTTTTGCCAGAACTTAGTCTTGTAGACTTCTCTAGCTGTAAGAGACTCTGACAAAAAATAGTTTTTTAGATAGGCAACATGTGCTCAAATGGATAGGGAAAAAAGGATGTCATGAGTAGCTATAAGTGCCTGCTTCAGTAGGTTCCTCACTTCTCAGAGGAGAGGGAACAGAGGCTCCATGAGTTTATGTGTTCTGGTTATATATTGGCGATTGCCTGTGTATACTGCTTGTGTCTCTATTACTTAGTGACTTAAAACAACAAACATTTTATTATGTTCAGGATTTTGTGGGTTAGGAGTTTGGGTAGGATTTTATGGAGATGGCTCCACTCTGGACCACAATGACTATGGCCTCATCCAGAGTGTCTTCAAGAGGGAGAGATGGTTGGGATGAATTGACTGGGACAAATATCTGTGGTCTTGGTATCAGTTGTATCCCTCTGTTCTTTCTTTATATTGTGACAAAGATGGTTATTCACTCTCTTGCCTGGCTGGGGTGGCTGGAGCAGCTGGGGCTGGCCAGCCATCAGGCTTTCTCCACAGAGTTTTTCCACATGGCTAGCTTGGGCTTCCTCATAGCGTGGCAGTCTTTGAGAGTTGTATTTTTTTTCATTGCTGACTGGCTTCTTCAGAGAGAATGTTCCAAGAGACCAAGATGGAAAGCTTCCTACAATTAGCTTGGGAAGTCATACTCTTTCCACAACTCGCTAAGGTCAATCTAGATTTGCAGGATGGGTAGCTAAACTCCATATCTCACTGGGATAGGTAGCAAAAGGTTCATAGACATCTTTAACCTACCACAAAGTGACTTCTAAATTTTTTTTTAAATTTATTTATGATAGGCACACAGTGAGAGAGAGAGAGGCAGAGACACAGGGGGAGGAAGAAGCAGGCTCCATGCACCGGGAGCCCAATGTTGGATTCTATTCCGGGTCTCCAGGATCGCGCCCTGGGCCAAAGGCAGGCGCTAAACCGCTGCACCACCCAGGGATCCCTTTTATTTTTTTTTATTTTTTTTTTTATTTATTTATGATAGGCACACAGCACAAAGTGACTTCTTAAGATAATAGTTAGGGAGCCAATTGGCCATGCCTGGAACATAGACTTTCCTTTATACCATGTGGGTGCAAGTCACATGTCTTAGTACTTTTAAAGAGCCAATTAAAGGAGTTGATTTTTTTTAAGCATGGAAATAGAATGGTAATAGAATAGCAGTAGGTAGTAAGAATTTGTGGCAATAATGTCTTTGCTCTGTGCGCAGACTCCACCCCTCAGTGGAGCTTGCCTGGGGGTTTGCACTCAGCTCTATGCTGAGTCTTCTACTAAGTGTAGCTGATATTATTTTTTTATCTCTTCCCTCAAGCCCCTTCCCCCCACCTCCTTCAGGCTGAACAACTGGGCTGCTGCTTCACTGTCCCTTTCATATTGTGAATACTCTCTCAGGTCTGGAAAATCAGATTGTCTCATTTAAATTTAATTTGAATTTCTGTTTGAAGAATCAACCTGAGACATCAAAGAGAATCCAAAAAATGCACTACAAAATAAATGATCAAATGACTTCTGAAAACATTGCACTTTTATATCTGGAAATATTGGATCAAAACTCCAATTTCTTTTATTGTTAAAATTAAAGAGAGACTTAAAAGAAACTGCTATGTAAGTTCGACATTGCATTTAACCAACAGACAAATTGTTATAACCTGGTAGGGTTAGAACCATCCATGCATGTCTTCTCTCTCTGATTTAGAATGAGTCAGATTCTCCCAGTCACTAGGCTTCAACTTGGTTTCCCGTCAGTTTTCTTGAAGTCATAAAAATATCATTTAGAGTATAGGTCACAGAAGCCTGATTTAAAAAATGGGAAGAGCAAAGTTGTCAGTTTATCTGCTCAAAACAGACTGAATTTTGTACTGAAATGCAACCTTTTCAAACAATAACTTTACCTTAATCATTTGTGCATTTAATTTTTGAAGATCTGAAGCCTCTTTCCCCTATTTTAGTATATTTAGAGATGGATTTAGAAGGTTCAATGCCATAATGAGTTAGCATTTCCTGCAGGTCCTGGCAGGTGATTGAGAAAACAGAAGACATGAAAAGGGCATGTAGTTCCCCCTCAAGGGTGCAAACACACTCTGCCAAGAGGAATTGAAAAGAGTACCTGGTAAATGAATGAGTGATCATAGCTTGTCCCATTAAGACTCCGATGGGTGATTAAACACTTGAGTGAATGATACTTTAGCTTATCAAGAAAAAAAAAAAAAAAAGAAGAATTAACAGCCCAAGCTAAAGGTAGAGAAGTCCTGGGTCCTAGAGACAAAAAGTTTCAGCCAAAGATTATTGTTCAGAGAAAATACTGCCCTTTCCAGCTGGGATGGTCAGAGATGATTTGTTTGTTTTCTGTTGACCAATAGGACTGGGTTGGAAGAATCAATATTGAAGAATTAAAATTAAGAAGTAGTATTTTTAGAGATTTTATTTATTTATTTGAGAGAGAGAGAGACAGAGCACGAGCAGGGGGAGGGGTAAGAGGAGCGGGAGAAGCAGAAACACCTTCTGAGTAGGGATCCCACCTGGGGACTCAATTCCAGGACCCCAAGATCATGACATGACATGAGCCGAAGGCAGATGCTTGACTGACTGAGGCACTCAGGAGCCTCAAGAATTATTTTTTTTTAAAGAAGGAAATAACTATAGCATTCCAGGAGAAGATAACATTCTTTCCAGGTGTTTGGGAAGTTGGCTTTTTTATAATTAGGAAAATCAGCTGATGGACATTTTGCCAGTTCTGACTTCCCTCTCTGTCTCCTGCTAAGGAATTAAAGGAGAGGATTCTAACAGACAATTAAATTTGTCTGTTTAATATAATTCTACCAATGTGAAATCTGTCCCTTGGCAATATGGCTGGGCTTTCAGAATGACTAGAGAGAGACAAGAGTGACAAAAGGAAAGACTCCTAGTGGGACAGTAAGCCTCTCCAACAAAGCAGCAAGTTGCACTTCGAAAGATAGCAAAAGCTAGAGAAGCTTTGGTAGATCTAATATTTAAGCTCACAATGATTCCCATTGTGATATGTGCTGATTCCCCCCTGCCTTATGGCATTGCCCTCATTAGGTCACACAGATACCCTAGTAATCATGCTGTTTGAGGAGGAGGGGAGAAGGGGCCAGGAGGAGGGAGTCCCTTAGGGCAGCAAGCACAGAAGGTAAGATGCTGGTTATTAACTAGGCTACAGCAGCTAAGCACATTGCAGCCAAATATGCATCCCACCCCTGCCCCCGATTACCAGAGCAGGTTCACCCTTCAAGTGCATTTATCTATGTTGGTATGTGTGTGAAAGAGCTTCCGGGAGGGGAGCCAGCCCTGCATTTGCATGGATATGAGTTAGTCAGGATTCCCATGCTCAGAATGTGTGTGTATATATTTTAGAGAAGGCAGCAGTGTTCAAGTGGATACCAGAATGGTTATAATCAGCTTTCCTCGGAAAGGAAATGTCTCCATGCCTCTCTGGCAGCTATCACTCTACATCAAAAAGCCCCTCGTGTGCTCCTCCTTCAGCACTGGCCTGGTCCCTGCAGGATACTGCCAAGGATTTGTATGGTCCTTTTTTTAATAAGTCCAGTAATAGGAGTTTCTACCAATCCTCTTGGGATTTTTTTTTCTATTTCTGTGTTATGAACTCACTGTATGGATTTTGGAAGTTGTTATTTTAATTGAGCAGTCAAGCAACAGAGAACTATCTGCCAGCCCTGACTCAGTAGAATCTGATATACTTCTGAAATGAGAAAAAATTTTCAACTGGAAGAGGTGATGGAAGAAGTGGGGCTAAGGGTGAAAGGACCCCAAATCTCCACATAGCCACAGTCTCCTTTATCCTTGAAACTTATCCACTAGATTTCAAAAATACCACGTAACATAAGTGCATTTTCTTCCTAAAGACCAAGATTAATGGAGTATTTTTTTCTTACTGAAAGGCAAGAATTGCAGTTTACTAAAATCTATTGATTCTGATATACTCAGTCAACATGGCTCAACTCTGGCCCCTGCCTCCATCCCCTTGGCCTCTGCCTCAGATAACATCCTCATCATCCAGCTTCCTTAGGTTCTAATTCTCCATGCTGCTGCCAAGGCTATTTTTCTAACACAGAGATCATCATATCATGAAATCTCCTTGCTAGAAATGCCACAATGGCCATCTATTGCCCTCCAGAATCTGGCAGCCCTACCCTCCCCACCCCCACCCCGACCCACCTTCCACCATTAAGCAGGTTAACCCTGTAAAAACCTTCAAGAGTGAAATGGTTACCCCTCTCCACTTACTTTTTCATTCTACCATGTCTCTTGCACCCCATTCCCCCAATCCTGCCTTCCACCACTATTTGGCTTTCAATTTTGGGACAAAATCTCACTTCTTTTATTCTTTTATCAAAACATTCAGTAAACAAATTATTAATGAGTATTTCCTATGAGCTTTATACTGTATACACTTTTTAAAAAAGATAATACCACCATACTTAATGATTATTAAAGGAGCATTAAAAAAAATACCCTGTCTTCAAAGGTTTGCATTATAAAACAGAAAAGGGAATAGACAAGTATTTTCATAAATATTATATCGTTCTTACGATGTTGATTTGAGGGAAATAAGCAAAGACACAGTGTCCGGCCCTTAGTATGAAAAAATGAAAGGATAAACCCAAAGGGATAAACAAAGCAAAAATACTTAGTTCTCTGAGGTTATGGTTTCAAAGAATTTCAATAAATTACATAATTATAATATAATAAATTATAATTTTATTTTATTATTTGCTCTATGTACTACTATATAATTATTTATAATTAATTTTAATGCAAAGAGTATCTATAGTTGAATAGGTTGATGCATTGAAGCCCTATGGTCCTTATGTGTCAAATAACTAGCTAATGTGGAAACAGATTATAAAATATATTGTGAATTATTACAACATTGAATTTTGTAGAAAAATACATTCTAAGTCATGGAATATTTATTATTTCAACAAAGAAGCTTGATAATGAAATTTTTGAGCAACCAAGCATTATAATAATGAGCTAACATCAAGAATAAAGAAAAACATTATTGGAATGCAGGGGGCACAGTGAGAATATGAAGATCAGAGAGAGGGACAAGGCAGAGGGTGTCAGAACGAAAAGAGGAGTGGGGACGAGTCTATCTGTGTAGCATTTATAGAATGGAAGGGAGAGGAGATTGGGATATGAGAAAGGAGCAAAGAAAAGACAGAGAAGGGAAGTAGGAAAAAAGAATCATCAATTTTAACTTGTATAAAGATCATCTTCTCATGGAGGTCTAAAATGAACCTTGTGAATATTCATTAAATCTTTTGGAGCTCGCTAGTGATATATAATTAACCAGGAAATAACTCCTTTCTAGTCAGTTGTGCAAACCAAAATTCAGAATCTACTTACCTGCTCTCACTGTATATAGTTTTATGGACACAAGCAAAGCTATATTCCAGAGCAAAAATAAGTCGACTCAGACCACACCAAAAGATGGCTCTAAAAATAATTCAAGGTCATTTAAGTCTAGGCTATTAATGACATATTCATTACACCTGGTACTAGTTGGAGACGTTTTAAAAACACACTAATTCTATCAAATCTGATCAGAAAGAATGTAAATAAAAAGATGTAATCATAATTAGTAGAGATGATTAAAGAAATTGAAAATGATGAAAGACATGACAGATACATTGCATTTGGAATGAATTATTGAGATGAATTATTTCATGATAAGAATTTTTTAAAGGACAGAGACCCATCTTACAACATGTAAAAGTTAGTAACCAAAAAGGCAAATGGAAAAATAATTGATTTAATTGTTTATAAACTAGAAGCAAAGCATGAAAACCACATCTCTAGAGCATGTGATTAGAACCTCTATTTTGTGTTGATATCTATTACCTGAATAGTTACTCAAGTGCAGACTGAGAGTTTGCTAATGCTCATACTATAAAACAAAGATTCAAGACCCTTTGCATTGTGTGTGATATCCAAAGATCAGGGCAAAGTAGATGAGTGCACAATTTTGAGAAAAAAACACCAATGTCCTTTTCCTTGGAGAATTTACAAAGTAGTGAGGGAGAAAAAAAATAAATATCTAATAAGCAAGGAATTGCAAATTAAGAAGTACCATATAAGAAATATGTAGGTTGCTGAGATAGAGCATAAGCAGGAGACCTGGCTGTATTGGAGGTGATCTCAAAAACACTGACTGAAGAATGATGGGAATGCAAAAACCGAGGAATAAGATCCTTTGAAGAGAGTTACTGGGAGGCTGGTAGATGGTAGTAACAAAGAAGATTCAGGAATGGTAAACCAGATGGTGCAGATTTGAGAGTAGGGTATTACAAGCTGGTTTTTAGAGGCATCATGGTATGAGAATGGCAGTAGGGCTCAAGAAGCTGAGAGACAAAAAAAAAAAAAAAAAAAAAAAAAAAAAAGAAGCTGAGAGACCTCTCAGGTCCAGCATTTGAAAGAACAGTTCAAGGAGACAATGGAGAAGATCCTTTTCCCAGAGAAAATTATGGCAGAGGGTCCAGAGGAGGACTTGGGGAAGGAGCTGAATAAAGTAGATGAGGCTGATACATCAAGGGTTTGTGTTCAGGCAATCACTGGCCTAAAGTGTGTGGCATAATCATTATTATTATTATTTTTTGCTTCCTTTATTTTAATTAGTTTTACCACCTGTTAATGAATTTCTAAATCTAATTGTTTATCTCTGTCTGGTTTAAGTTTTATACAAGTGGAATAATACTATATGCATTCTATTGTTATGTCTTATTTCTCCCAGCTTTATGTTTTAGAGACATGTTCATGTTAATGTATAGACCTATAATTTATTGCTTTTGTTGCTGTGTAGTTTCTATTCCATGAATGTGTCCTCTTTTATTCATCCAAATCTACTGTTGATGGACATTTTTGTTCCTTTTATTTTTTGCTGTAGGAAACAATGCTGCTATCAACATTTGTTACACATTTCATAATGCAAATATGAAGGAATCTCTTTAGTTTATATGCCCACTAATAGAACTGCTGGTTCATAGTCTATATACAAGTCCAATTTTTTAATTTGATGCCAGATTATTGTCAAAAGTGGTTGGTCCAATTTGCACACTGCCATTCCACATCCTTACTAATATTTGCAGTGTCTGATTTCTAAGTTTTGTTATTTTGTTGGATTTAAAGTATATTTTGGGATTTTAATTTATCTGTTGTCAATAATGTTTTCATATGTTTATTGGCCAAACAGGTCCAGCATGTCTTTTTATTAGTTTGAGAATTTGGGTGAATGCTTTAATTCTGGATCTTTTTCTTCATCAGTAGAAGGAGAATTATATACAACACACAAGATATTGCCCTTTAGAAAGAAGGACTTACCATTGTTAAAATGACATTAATTTAGCTTACTTTTGGATATCATTTGAACCAGTGTTGCTCTTGGGGATAGGTCACTGGAGAGAATATGGAAGTACCCTGAGAGAATTCTGAGAAAAAAAGAGGGCTGAATCAGCTGATAAAAACAAACATAAAACCAAACAAACACAAAACAACAATAAACAGCAAACAAAACCCCTAAATTTCATTGTTCTAGTTAAGGTAAGTCTGAGAACTTTAAAAAACAAACCTCAAATTGCAATGGCTTAGCAAAATACAGTTTCTTATTCCTGCATTTTCAGTTAGGAAGTTGCTTTTGTCCGCCTGCTGATTTAGGAAACCTGGCTCCTACCACATGGGTCTACTGTGCCCTAGGGCCATGGGGTCTCATGCTTCCTACTTGCAACAGAGAAAATAGAGCATTAGGAGGTTCTAAAACCCACCCACCTCTTAAAAGTTCCTGCTTTGAAAGGAAATTTCTCTTCTGATCACAGCCCTTCAGTTAGATCTAGTCACACGGATACATCTATATGCAAGGGGACATCAGATATATAATCCAGGCTTGGGCTGCCATCTGCCAGCAATAACAGCACATTATGAAAGGGAAACCACGTTTATACACCATGTTAACTGATCTTTTCATCCCTCTCCACCATTGTGAAGATAAAGTCAAAATGGGATTGTGATGCCACCCTCTCATCTCCACGTAGGTAATACGATTAATGTTAATGTTAATGTTGATTCTCATCTTAGTGTCTATTTTATTTTTTTATTTTATTTTATCACTTTTATTGAGATATAATTAACATACAACGTTGTATAAGTTTAAGGTGTACAATATGTTGATTTAATATACTTACATATCACAAGATGTTAACATCGTAGCTTTAGCTAATGTCTCTATCACCTCAAGTATTTCCAATTCAGTTCTGTGATAAGAATCAAATCTACTCTCTTGGCAACTTTCAAGTATATGATACAGAATTGTTAACTATAATCACTATGCTGTACATCAGAGCCCTCAAATTTACTCATCTTATAATCGGAAATTTGTACTCTTTGACCAACGTCTCCATATTTTCCCTGTTCCTTAGCCCACAGTTCTACTCTGTTTCTAGGATTTTGGCTTTTTTAGATTCCACATTATTAGTGATAAAATATAAGTATTTGTTTTTCTCTATCTAGCTTATCTCACGTAGCCCTCAAGTTCTTTCTATGTTGTAGCCAATAGTAGGATTTTCTTCTCATTGCCAAATAATATTTTGACATATATACATATGATATCTTCTTTATCCATTCATCTATCGATAGCTGCTTAGGTTGTTTCCATACCTTGGCTATAGTGAATACTGCTTCGGTAAACATGGGAGTGCGGATGTTTCCAACATCCTGTGTTCAATTCCCTTGAATAGGTGTCCAGAAGTGGGATTGCTGGATCATATGGTAGTTAATTTTTAACTTTTAAAAAAAATTTTTAACTTTTTGAGGAAACTGCATACCATTATCCATAGTAGATGAATCAATTTACATTTCCGCCAACAGTGAACAACTGTTTCCTTTTATTCACAACCTCCCAACATTTGTTACCTCTTGTCTTCTTGGTGCTAGCCATTCCAACAGGTGTGAAATGATATCTTATTGTAGTTTGGATTTGCATTTCCCTGATGATTAGTTGAACATTCTTTCATGTACCTGTTGGCCATCTGGATGCCTTCTTTGGAAAAATGTGTATTCAGTTCCTCTAATTTTTTTTTTAAGTAGGATTTTTTTTTCTTTATAAGTTTTTTGTTTTGGGTATTAACATCTTATCACATAGGCACTTTGCAAATAGTTTTTCACATTCCACAGGTTGCCTCTTAATTTTGTTTATTGTTTCTTTTGATGTTCAGAAGCTTTTTAAGCTTGATATAGTCCCACTTATGAATTTTTGCTTTTTTTGCTCATGCACTATCTAGAAAATCATTGCTAAGATCAATGTTTACTGTTTCAGGTCTTATGTTTAAGTCTTTAATTCATTTTGAGTTATTTTTTATGAGTAGTGTAAGATAGGGAATCTAATTTCATTCTTCCACATGTGGTTATCCAGTTTTCCCAACAACGTCTATTGAAGAGATATAATTTTTTCCCTGTTGAGTATTCTTGGTTACCTTGTAAAATATTCATTGACCATGTATGTGAGGATTTATTTCTAGGCCTTGTATTCTATTCCATAACTCTATGTGCTTATTTTGATGCTATATTGTTTTGATGTACTATATTGTTTTGATGACTCTAGATTAGTAGTATAGTTTGAAATCAGAGAGTGTGATGCCCTCGTTGTTATTTTTTTCTCAGGAATGCTTTGGCTACTTGGGGTGTTTTGTGATTTCATGTGAATTTTAGAATGATTTTTCTCTATTTCTGTGAAAAAAATGCCATTGAAATTTCAGTAGGGATTATGCTGAATTTATAGATGGCTTTGGGTAATGTGGACATTTTAAAAATATTAATTCTTCTGATTCATGCACATGAGACTTATTTCATTTATTTGTGTCTACTTCAAATTATTTCATCAAAGTTATATGTTTTTCAATGTACAGATCTTTCACTTCTTTGGTTTAAATAATTCCTATGTACTTTATTGATTTTGATGCCATAGTAAATGGGATACTTTTTTTTACAGAAGTTTAATTTTTTGTACATAGACGTGCAATTGATTCTGTATATTGATTTTGCATCCTGCAACTTTACTGCATTTATCAACTAGTTCTAATGGCTTTTTGGTGGAGTCTTTAGGTGTGTGTGTGTGTGTGTATATACACAAATATATATATATATATAATATTTGTTTGCATATATATATCCATAACATATATAAACAAAGAAAATTTTATTTCTTCCCTTTTGATTTGGATGCCTTTTGCTTCTTTTTCTTGCCTGATTGCTCTGGCTAGGACTTTCAGTACTATACCAAATAGGAGTGGTTACAGTGGGCACCCTTGTTTTGTTCTCCATCTTAGAGGAAAAGCTTGCTACCTTACACTGTTGAGTACAATGTTAGTCATGGGCTTGTTATAGATAGGTTTTATTGTTTTGAGGTGTGTTCTTTGTATACCCAATTTGCTGAGCATTCTCAAGGAAGGATGCTATGGTTTGTCAAATGCTTTTTCTGCATCGATTGAGAAAATCATATGATTTTTATCTTTAATCTATTAATGTGTATTACATTTATTGATATGTATATATTGAACCATTCTTGCATTCTAGGAGTAAATCTCACTTGATTATGATGTATGATCCTTTTAATGTGCTGTTGAATTCAGTTTCCTAATACATGGTTGAGAATTTTTACATCTATATTCATCAAGGAAATTAGTTTGTAGTTTTCTTGTAGTCGTCCTTAATCTGGTTTTGGAATTAGGGTAATGGTGGCCTTGTAGAATGAATTTGAGAGTATTTCCTGCTCTTCAATTTCTTGGAAGAGTTGAGAAGAATTGGTTTTAATTCTTCTTCATGTGTTTGGTGAAACAGTGAAACCATCTGGTCCTGGGATTTTCTTTGTTGGGAGGTTTTGGCTTACTGATTCAACCTCCCTACTCATTATTGGTCTATTCGGATATTTTATTTCTTCATGATTCAGTCTTGGTAGGCTATCTGTTTCTAAGAATTTATCCATTTCTTCTATACTATCTAATTTGTTGGCATATAATTTGTTCAAATAGATTCTTGTGTCCTTTGGATTTTTGTGGTGTCAGTTGTAATATCACCTTCTTCACTTATGACTTTATTTATCTGAGTGTTCTTTTTATATTTTTTTAATAGTCTGGTTAAAGGGTTTTCATTTGTAAAAATCTTTTCAAAAATATAGCTCTTAGTTTTGTTGATCTTTCTTTCTTTCTTCCCTTCTTTCCTCCCTTCTCTTCCTTTTCCTGTTTCTATTTCATTTATTTACTCTCTGACCTGCATTATTTCCTTCTTCTTTTAACTTTAAGTTTAGTTCATTTTTCTTTTCTAATTCCCAAGGTGTTAGATTTAGATTAGGTTAGGTTGCTTATTTGAGATCTTTTTGTTTGAGATTTATTTTTCATTAATATAAGCATTTATTGCTATAAGCATCCCACTGAGCACTGCTTTTGTTACATCCCATAGGTTTTGATATGTTGAGTTTCCATTTTTGTTTGCATTAAGATATTTTTTATTTCCCTTTTTATTTCTATTTCGATCTGTTGGTTGTTTCAGAGTGTGTTATTTCATTTCCATATATTTGTGAACTTTCCAGATTTCTGCCTGTTCCTGATTTCTAGTTTCATATCATTACAGTCAAAAAAAGATACTTGGTATAATTTCACTTTTTAAACATTTTCTGAGATTTGTTTTGCAACCCAGCATATGATACATCCTTGGTTATGTTTCATGTATACCTGAGAAGAACATGGATTCTACATGTGTTGAACAATGTGTTCTCTAAAAGTCTTTGAGGTCCATTTGGTCTAAAGTACAGTTCAAGCCCATTTCCTTATTGATTTTACGTACAGATGATCTATTTATTGTTAAAAAGTGAGGTATTAATGCTCTGTATTATTATTATATTGTTGTCTATTTATACCGTCATATATTAGTATTTGCTTAATATGTTTAGATGCTCTGATGTTGCCATGATTTATAATTGTTATATCTTGTTGATGGATTGATCCCTTTATCATTATATATGACTTTCTTTATCTCGTTATTATTTGTTGTTGTCGTTTGTCTTAAAATCTGTTTTATCTGACATAGGTATAGTTATTAGTGCTTTGTTTTGGTTTTCACTTGCATGGCATATCTTTTTCTATTCCTTCACTTTGAACCTATGTGTTTCTTTACAATTAACATGAGTCTTTTATGGGCAACATAGAGTTGGGTCTGGTTTTTGCCCATCCAGCTACTTTGGCACAATTATTATTGAGTCCTATATTCTCTGGTCATAGCTCACAAACTTCAAATTTATGGTATAGCATTGGAGACTTCTATTGCAGTCCAGCAGAAGAGAGCATTGTGGAAATCTTGCCCTGCTGTTTGCTTGCTTCAGGGTCCATCTAACAAGCCATTTCGAGCTCTGAGGTCTGTTGTATATGGCTACTTCAGTAGACACATGAAGGAGGAATGGCAAAACTTGAAAACAGGTGTGGAAGTGGTAAGAAGAGAGGGAGAACTACTGCTGGGGCAAGGACTACCTCATTTGGTGGGGTGAGGCCTGATTAGGGGGCCACCATCATGTACATGCTCTGCCTGGCCTTCAGGATTGGAGTCAGCTGTAAACTATAGGGTGAAGAATAGGCCCAAGAGGTATGAGGGTAAGAATCTTGGGGAAGGATCAAATACTTATCTATAGGCTTTAGTGAAGCATTTTCATGTCCCCCATGGAATTGATTGTTATGTTCTCTGAGCCCAGATGGTACTTTTCTCACACTTCTATAATGGGATTACTGCATTGCCCTCGAATTATTTGGGGCCCCAGACCCTTATATTACTCATTTTTCAATGATGAGGACAGTGCAATTTCATCCTTGAGACTCACTTTTCTCTATACCACCTTTTACTGTCTCCCCTATCCCAAACTTAGGGATTGGTGTATCATGGATCTTAAATAAAAATCCATTGAGGAAATGAATGGATGAATGAATAGCTCATATCACTTTTGAATAAGGAGAAACAACTGGTCTGCATTTTTTGACCTGAGTCCCCAATTTCTTTTCTGTGGACACCTTTTCAGAATTCACTTCGCTTGAGATTTGTTCCAGTTTAGAAAATGCAAAAGTGAGGACCCTGGGAATTTGTACTTCCTTAGGGTTTCAAGCAAAGAGGTTTTAATCTTTTTTCTTTGAATGCGTTCTTTTTGGTATTGGATAGCAGTAGATGATGTACTGGCTTTGAAAGGCGAGAAAAAAATCACATCCTTTCTTATTCAGACATTAACTTTTTTTTTTTTTTTTTTTTTTTTTTACTTTTTCAGGAGAGAGTTATAAACATGGCATCTCCAGAAGAGAAGGCAGCTATGGAGGTTGGGACAAACTATTCAAAATGGAAATAGTTAGCAGAAATCTTGATGGAGAACGACACCGTCTCTGCATCTGTTTGTGAACGTGCAGGGCAATGTGCTGTGAGGTGGGCGATTTGCACTAACAGGAGTGCTAATATGATGTATTAAATGTCAGACCAGCATTGCTGGGTGTGTGTATCTCTCCTGTGGTACTGCCTGTTTATGCTTATTCAGCCCTTTGAATAATTTAACACATTTCATACTCTAAATTACTCTCAGCAATTTGATGGGGCTTCTGGCAGTTTACTTGAAACGCTCAGTGTTAGGTCAACATAGGGTCCCAGCTTCTGCTAAATAGAAGTACTCTGCCTACTTAGGAAAGCATAATTAGTTTTCTCCATGGATCTCCTGGAGGTTGGGGTGAGGTGGAAGAATAGGTGGGGGGAGCCAGGAGGTAGACACTGCATGTGTTCATTCGATTGTCAGTCCAGAAAATGCCAAGGATCCAAAGGTTAAAAATTTAATGGGGCAGGAAGCTGGCCTTCAGGAGAAGGAAAAGTTGAAGGGCATGGGAAAACAGTGTGAGTGTGCTGTGCAAATGGGTGTGCATGATAAATTACCCTCATTTAGTCTATCTTGACAGCAGCTGGAGTCCCTTTTCCATTTAATCCTGATGTAAAAGTGGCCTGTCCCAGTGAAGACTGGCCACAGTGTGTGGAGAAAGTGCTATAGGGTGCAGTAATTTGTGCAAGTGAAACAGTGCACCTCTATCTGATCAGGAGCCTCTCATCACTGCTATTTCCAGTTTTCGATATAATCTGCAGCGATGATGCAAAATTCCTGAAAATCTTATTTTTTCCTTCTCCCCATGGAACCACTATTTCTATGCATATAAAGAATTAAACTTGGCTCAGAGCTGGAGGGACACCAGTTTCTTTAATATCCTAAGAGTGTGGTTTTAAGAAGTATCTTTCCCTTCACCCTTTTCTCCCTCTCTCTTCTGTGACATCCAGGATGGAAAGGGCATGGACCTTATGAGAGGTGAGCATTTTCAATTAGGACTTAAAATCTTACCTTTGATGATGCATCACCTTGAGTGAAATCCCAAGTATTCTAATGACCTCGGCCAGCCAATGTGTCAGCAAAATGATGATGCAAGAGACCAGGGGCTCAGCTCTTTGTTATGTGACAGCAGGACTCTGATTGACTGTACCCTCTGGCTTTGAACTCCTCCACCACTCTCTGGATATGCTGAAAAATCTTCTTGGGGATTTGAACAGTCTTACACATACTGAGACTCCAGAATGAAGTGTTTGCTTATCATCCATTTTTACCCCTTTTGAAATAGTCTGAGCTTGCATTGTAACCTTAGGTCAAAACTATTTGGGGTGGTGGAAACTCATGATAAACACATGCTTTTGAAGGTTAGAATGCCATCAGTTTAAGAACATCAGATTAACCTTTTTATTTAAAATTTAAAAAAAAAACACTCCAAAGTGGTAGGAAGACCACATGTGTATCTCTACCTACATGCATGCATTAAAAATACTTGGAGACAAAAAGAGAAATGTTTGCACACCAAAATATATAGTCATCTATTAAAACTATTTTGGTTAAGAAATTAATGATATTTTGAACAACTAGCAGTCTTTTAAAAAATCTGTGTATTTGTCATCCTTTGCTATAAAAAAAAGAGACATTCCATCCTTTATCTGAAAGTGTGTTTTATTTCTAACAAGAAAGGGAACAATTATATTTTCTTAGAACTAAAGTCATTGAACAGTGCCATTTCATGGAGCCAGCCTCTTGAATAAACATCACTACACATATTTATGGAATATCTTGAAAATGTAAAAACACTTCCTTTGCCTATATGATTACTTTATCTTTCCATGAAAGTTTTATGCTTTTGTTCCCCTTTTTGGGCAAAGAGGTACATTGGATGTACAATATTCACTTGTTCCATTAACTCTATTTGGAAAGAACACACGTTTTTCTCAATAAATACACTACACCCATTAGAAAAATTATATCTATATGGGGTGCCTGGGTTCTGGGATGGAGCCCCAAATCAGTCTTCTTGCTCAGCAGGGAGTCTGCTTCTCCCTTTCCCTCACTCCCTGGTTCATTCTCTCTTTCTCTCTCTCTTAAATAAATAAATAACTAAAAATCATTAAAAAATTATATCAATAGTGTAATGTTCATTTGGGGTATTTTTCTTCTCAATTGGAAGAAAGTTGCCATAGTAAGTCTATCCTCAAAAAGAACACTTTTAAATTCCCCCTTTGGATGAACACCTACCATTCATTTCCACGCAGATGGGACTGGAGGGTATTAGGCTGAGTGAAACTAGTCAATCAGAGAAAGGCAATGGTATCACTCATATGTGGAATATAAGCAATTGTGCAAGGGACCATAAGGGAAGGAGGGGAAACTGAGTGGGGAAAAATTCAAGAGGCAGACAAACCGTAAGCGGGTCATAGCTCTGGGAAATAAACTGAGGGTTGCTGGAGGGGAGGTGGGTGGGAGGATGTGGTAACTGGGTGATAGACATTAAGGAGGGCATATGATGTGATGAGCACTGGGTGTTATACTATCTGTTGGCAAATTGAATTTAAATTATAACAAATAGATTCCTCCTTTAGGTATCTACAAAACCATTGTTTAGAGGACATATGGCAAGCTAGTTTATCAGCTGCCTGAACTACAAGGGGCCTCTTCCTTCAGCCCAGTGCTGGAAAAATCCAGTTATGATCAAGCTAACATTTTCCCCATTGGTTGGCAGTAACTGGTGGCATCGTCAGCAGGGGATTGACAAGTCTGCAGCTGTGTTTAATGCACAAAGTATTCTGGGACCTCTAGTCCATGAAGATGGTGCATCCGCAACATTTCTTCTACAGGGAAACTGAAAGTCTGGACCTCAAACACCCAGGTGGTAGATCCACAAAATCTGAAGGTGGCACTTCCCAGGACCCATAATCCCACTTGAACGCACAAGTGCATTTGGTCTGTGGCATTTGGGTAACAGATATTAGTGTCCTTAACTTTTAGCTCATTCTCTCAAAGATTATTTTTCACCAAGAGTCAAGGTGTCCATTCACGTGGATGTGCTGTTTTTATACCTTTTGCCTGTAAACAATAGGTTTTCCACATGGAAGGAAAGGGCAAATACAATTTGCTGTCAATTTTGACTCAATGGAAAGATGCAGCACGTCATCTCTATTATTTTTCCTGCAGTTTGTGGGTGACCGTTGCTAGGTAATGCCTTTTCCGCCAAGCATCAGGGATCTAATGGGAGGGTTTGGAAAGGGGGCTCCATTATATCATTAGCCCTTGATGTGCTCCTGAAGCTCACCTATCCCTGTGCAGGTGAGAGACAAATGTCCGAGGCCAATGCCTAGGAACCGTTGTGCTAGGAGCAGGCAATGATTGCACAGAATAAGAAGGAGCCTATTCCTGATAACTCATTCCCTGGTATTTTACTGCAAATACCAACTGAAGTCAGTTTCTTGAGGATTTTCAGCTGGAATAAAACACAGTGCTGTCAGAAACACCTGTAGCTTTGTGGTCAAGCTTTGTGGCACCCTCATTCTATGAATTCTTAGTTCTGGGAAAGTGTAGATTTCAGGAAGACAAGCAGACCACCCATGACCTCAGGGAATCCCAGAGCAGGTCTGGTGTTGTACCAAGAATGTGATTGTGCATACAGGAGAACCTGAATAGAGCAGTGGCACCTACCACCCTCTATTTTTTTAGGGGTATCCTGAGGGAGTAGAGGGAGAACGGGGACTCCTTATTTTTATCCCCCAGAGATGCTCAAAAGGGTTTTTTTTTTTTTCCCCCTGATGAGTTTGTATTAGAGCCAATCTTCTGACCCACAGTTGGAGATTTGGTACACAAGTGGTTCTTAGTAGCAGGATGTTTGATATGATGCTACTTCCCATCTTTTATTTGGCCTGAGGATAATGGGTGGGTTGAGTGCTTACCTTGCATGATACAAAAGGAAAACAAAATATGCTCATATGATAGAACATCTTGGTCATTAATCTCATTTGGCAGGGATGGATAAGATTATTGAGATTAATTGAATTTACTCCATCTCCCAAGATCTGAAGAGTGAAATTGGTTAGTTGCACAGAGTCACCAGAGTTATTGGCTAGGAGCCGTTGCCTACAATAAGCAAAAGATCAACTGTGTGAGGTGTTGTTGGAGGCCTGTCGCCTTCACCTATGCTTCTAATGATTTCACTTGATTTAGAGGTCCTATGTAAACACCGTTTCTGTGGAAGAATTATTCCACATGAAGTTATCAAAGCAGCACATTATTTTTTGTTCTACTAACAAATATGTAAATTCACCTCTTTGAACCACTTAAGGAGGGCAGAGAGTATTAGCAAATCTGTCCTAGCTGAAGCATAAATTGAAGGAAGAGCCAAGATAAAGCCTAGAGGAAATGTACATGTGCTAAATGGAATGCATTTTTTAGAATAAAGAGAAGGTGGGCAAGGATGAAAGCAGGGAGTGCCATTCTGGGTGGAGGGACCGAGATTGGGACCTATGCTTTAAATTTTTTTAGCGATGTCAAACCTCACAGCTATTCCCCAAAGCATGGATACATACAACCTCAGGATAGTCCCACTCAACTGGAGTAGCACCCTGGGATAATTTTCACCTTAGGGCCCATTGGGGGTAACTTGATGGCTTCTCTCCCAGAGAATCTCCCATTCGCCTTTTGCCAGCACTCGGCACAAGAGCACCACATGGTTGCTTTTTGATTCCTATATATTTCCCATGTTCTCTATTTTGTATTTGTTGGTTCTTTGAATAAGAAAGAACTTTTTTCAAAGGCACAAAAAATGCTTTAAGACATTTTGGACAGTATGTGCCCCTGCCTTTGTCTACCCTCACCTAAATAGGCTGAGCACTGAAGTTGGCTTCATAACCACATACCTATGTCTTTCTTGCATGGGTTGGCCCAGGATGACCACATGACAAAATCACAGCCAATGAAATGCAGGTGGAAGTCCCAGAGTACTGTGTCTTTCCCCACATATTAAAGTCAATGTCTACTAAGATAAAGCCATCTAACCCAGAAATGCAGCAGTCATCTTGCCATCTGGAGTGTCAAGCATAATAACAAAGTACTGCTTTCCAAGGAGCAGAACTCAGTGATGGGAAGAATCTGTGAGTCTTCTAGGTTATTGAGTTAACATATCAGGCCTATACTCAGACTTCTTGAGTATGAGATAAATATGCCTCTGCCTTTAATGTTTCCTCTCAGTTTTAGTAAATATCCTTACTCTTATTTAATCGAATGGTTTTCAAGCATTAGTATGCATCAGAATCCTTTGGAGACTGGGAAAATGAGAAAGCTCTGGGTTCAGGATTTCTGATTCACTAGGTCTGGGTGGGGCTGCAAATCTGTATTTCTAACAAGTTCCCAGGCACTACTTATACTGTCCTAGAACCACAGTTTAAGAACTATTGGCTTAGGCTACTGATTCTATCCTTTTCCTGAACCATTGTGCATGGCAATGGCCTGTGTCAGAATCATGAATTGTTAGTGACAGGAAGTGCAAAGCATCCAGTCCAGGGATTTCCAGTGTGTGGAGTCCTGAAGGCTACCCTGTGCTGAAGGTAGACAGGAAACCAGCTGGGCAGAGCTTGGCACACCCATCCACATGTCCAATGAGAATCATTCTGATTTGTTTTACATGTTTCACTCAAACATTTGAAAGTCATTGACTGAATTCAACCCCCTTGATTTCCTTGAAAGGCAAAATCTGCCACTGTGTCCTCCTTGGACTACTGTCTCCTCCCCACTAGATTTCCTTCTGGTATGGTACACTGATGGCCTATCACGATAGCACTACCTCTATCCTCTGTCAGTCTCAGTGGTCATATTTGTTATAAAAAGACTTAACAACAATGATGGTGATTTTTGGATAACACAGAATAGATGTGAAATACCTAAATGTCATTGATGCCTAAAACTTTACCTCCTATTTGATAGAGCTATGTTCGTTAAGATTGGATCACAATGCCTCATTCACAAGAACAGATCTGGAACAGATTCTAGAATTGTCACAAATTTGCTGTGTGAACAAATTGTTTGGACAAGTTGTTTTCCCTCTCTGAGCTTCAGTATCTTTACTTGAAAGGGAAGAATTGCATTAGACAAGGTAAACTTTCTCTACTCTCTCATTTTAGAGTTCCCTCTAAAGATAATGGAAAATAGGATTGAGTTATGAGGCTGAGACTGGCATTAAAACCAGCAAATGCACATTTTCCTGGTGTAGGGAATTGGTTGTGACTCATGAGAATTCCCAACTGACCTAAGCGTGATAGCTTTCTGTTTGCATCACAGGGGCTTTGAGTAGGATTCCCCTTCAGTCCCCATCCATAAAGCGTTCTGTAAAATTTTGTTCAACCATTGAAAAAGATGCTAACAGAAAAAAAGATACTCCATTAGTCAACATTCATAATTATCCCTACTGTTAATCAACAAATCTTAATATGTATTGAAAAACAGCATTTCATAAATATCAGATGTTCTGTTGCCTCTATTCAGCATGTGCTGGGTGAATGGAGACATTTAAGCAATCGTTAAAACTGTTGCTATTTTAAAGCCAGCAACAGCAAATTGGGATGCTATTTATTTGTTAAAAATCCCAAATAAATTAAACCCCTCTTTCTTCATTATCCCTCTGCTAAATGTGTCTGGGCACCCACCACTGGCACAAAGTCTGATGCAGTGTATGCAGAAACTTCCAGCAAATATTGACAAATATTTCGAGAACTAAGTATATAAAATCCTAGTCACATCATGTATGCTTCATTAATTTAAATCCAAACCATTAGCTCTATTAGATCCCTACTTACAGTGGTAGAGAAATATTGCTGCATATAAATGAACATTTTTCATAGCAATGGGACATATATTATAGCTGTAATTCATTAAACAACTTCTCCAGTATCTAATAACATGAACCCTACTCTCTATCATGTGTATTCCAACAATCCAAGAGCACTTGGCATTTTGTGAACATGGTGTTTATCTTTGAGGTTAACCACAGATGCAAAGTCTAAGGAGATTTAAGAGCCTGTGCAAAGCCCACTCTATCTCTTTCAATACCACATGTGAAGTAGACTTTTCCTTTTTGGCATCCTTCACGGGTAAGATGAAATATAAACATAGCATTTGTCGCATGCATGAATTGTGAAATCAAATAAAAGTACAAGAGTGCTTTAAGATTCCATGAGATCTTAATGCATTTTTGTGTTGGAAAACATCTAAAATAAGAGTAAAAGAGAAGCCACAGTAGATACTTAGAGATATGATTGAATTCTTAACAGGATGGTTAGATTTGTGAACTCTTAAGCCAGATGATTTGAAATCCAGTTAAATCACATGTTACTTAGGTCATGGTGGGCAGGTTGACTTTTTTGAGCCTCGGTTCCTCATAAATAAAATGGAAAGACAAAAACAGTTTTTACCTAACGATAACTATGTGGATTAAACAAGATAACACATGTAATGCATTTAGAAGAATCCCTGGTGTGTAGGAAGTGAACAATAAGTATTGCTGATCATTATTTACTATTTCAGCAGACACTAAAAGCATTACTGTGATTAAATGGATTTTATAAAATTTTTGAAAGTAAAAAAAAAAGTTATCAAAAGAATTGAGGACTAAGCTAAAAGCTATGATAATTACAAAAGAAAAGAAGAGAAAAAAATTTAATGGCATATTTGATAAATTCCAGAGCTGATTCTGGATACATTTCTAAGCTGATTATGCACACACAATAAGAGACACACTTCTGCCCAATTTAATCTAGAATAAAAGCCGTAAGTTACAGTATTAGGAGTAAGAAATGGAGTGCAATAATAACTATGCAAGAGATTAAGAAAATTAAGAATCCTACATACAGTTTCATAAAATGGATGATTATTGGGGAAAATAAAAATGGCCAAAATTGATTCTGGAAAAAAATGTATAAACTTGTTCAGGTAATATTTATTTATCAAAGAATAAGACAGTAAGCCCAGATGGTTTGTTAAGTGAATCCAGAAAACCTTCAAGGAGCAAAGAATCCCTGTTCTATATAAAATATTTGGGTGAGAGGCACCTGGGTGTCAGACTTTTGATTTCAGCTGAGGTCATGATCTCAGGGTCTTGAGGTCCTGTATCTGGCTATGTGCTTAGTGTAGAGTCTGCTCTCTCTCTCTCTCTCTCCCTCTCTCAAATAAATAAATAAATAAATAAATAAATAAATAAATAAATACAAAATATTTGGGTGAGAAAAATAGAGGATATATCCTGAAATTCATTTTATTATATCAGCATAACTTTGTAGCTAAAAACAAAAACAAAACCCCAAATCACTGCCTACTTTTCTATATTACCATCAATATAGTTGCAAGTATTCTAAACTCTAACAAGTTTAAGTTGAGACAAGGGTGTTTTAACATAGAAAGTTATTAAAATAATTTATTACATGAAAAGGTCAAAGGAGAAAAACATGATTATCACAATGTATTCTTAAATTCATTTGAAATCCAACATTCATTCTTCATAAAGTTTCTCAAACTGATTCTAAAAATGTCTCTTCTAACTATGATTAAAAAAAATAAATAAATAAACTAAAACCAACCACGAACATTACCAATGTTGAAGAAAACTTGTATATATTCCCATTAAAGTAAGGGGAAAACATTTTATCTTGAGACTTCTAGAGAATATGTACAAAATAAAAAAAAATGCATAAAGATAAATATCTTACATACCAAGGAAGAAACACAACAACTGAGAAAAATTTATTTTGGGGTTACTTTATATAATAACATAAAATACTTCTAAACTACTTTTGAAATTCCTTCATATTATGTCCTCCAAATAAATTATACATGGCCTCAAATTGAAGGTTATTAGAGGACAGTCAAACATCACGTCACCATTTGAGTCAGGAATTGTGCTTGCAGGCACGTACCCAAGAGAAATGAAAACATGTTCCCACAGAATCTTTTAGGTGAATATTTAAAACCATATTATCCTGAATAGCTGAAGGGTAACAACCCAAGTGCCCACCACGTGATGGATGTATAAACAAAATGTGATATAATCATACAATGGAATAGTATTTGATCATAAAAGGAATGAAGTTCTGATGTCGCTGCAAAATGAATGAATCATAGAATCATTGTGGTAAGTAAAAAAAGCCAATCACAAAACAATACATATTGTATGATTCCATTTGTGTGAAATGTCCAGAATAGGTAAATATATGAGTGCAAAAACTAACAATAATAATTGCCAGGGACACCTGGGTGGCTCAGTGGTTGAGCAGTCTGCCTTTGGCACAGGGGGTGATCCTGGGGTCATGGAATCAAGTCCTGCATTGGGCTCCCTGCAGCAAGGCTGCTTCTTCCTCTGCCTATGTCTCTGCCTCTGTCTGTGTCTTTCATGAATAAATAAATAAAATCTTTTAAAAAATTGCCAGATCCTCAAGGTTGGGGTCAAAGGTGGGGGTGGTTGGGAGATGGTTAAAGGATATGAGGTTTATTTTGAGGCTAACAAAAATGTGAGGATTGTTTCACAATTCTGGGAATATGCTAAAACCATTAGATTGTATGATTTACATATCTTTTTAAAATTAACATTCAAACTGTACGATTTATGTTTATATTATATAATAGGTAAACAAATCTGTTATAGAATAAAATGCTACAAAATAAATTTAAAAGGTAAAATAGGGGCACCTGGGTAGTGCAGTCAGTTAAGCATCCAACTCTTGGTTTTGGTTCAGGTCATGATCTCATGGGTCATGAGATGGAGCCCCATGTCAGGCTCTGTGCTCAGCACAGAGTCTGCTTGAGATTCTCCCTCTGCTCCTCCTTCTGCTCTTTCTCTCTATCTCTCAAATAGATAAACAAATCTTAAAAAAAAATTATGAACAAGCCTGAAAAAAAAACCAAATGGAATATTCATAAATTAGAAAGAAAGAAAAACAGTATTAATTATGTAAGAGTTACAGTTAAAAATTAGGGTCAATACAAATAAAATTAAAAAAGGGGAGATAAAGAAGATAGTAGTAGAAAATAATGATATAAGAAACCAAATAATAGTAACAACAAAGTCAACACACACACACACACACACACACACTGGCATGCTTGAATTATCATAATGAACTTCAGAAAAGAGAACACCTGTATAGATCTGGATGCATTGCAGAAATTCAAGTAGTTTTATTTATTTTCTTTAAAGATTTATTTATTTATTTTGGTGGGAGAGTGGCAGAGGGAGAGGGAGAGTGTAACTCAAGCAAACTCCTGATGAACACAGAGTCTGACCGGGGCTCAATCTCATGACCCTGAGATCATGATCTGAGCCGAAATCAAGAGACAAACACTCAACCAACTGAACCACACTGGTGCCCCAAGAAATTCAACTAGTTTTCAGTGCCCTCCCTACAAAATATTAATAGCCAAATATTTCAATGGTAAGTTCTGCTAACCCAAACCTTACCTTATGCAAATTGTTTAGAGTAGAAAAGAGAAAGATCTCCAACTCATTTTATGAAGCTGGTATAATCTTGATGCCAATCTGGATAGGGAATATATGAGAGAGAAAATTGATAGGTTAATCTCATATCTGTATTAGCATCTCATTTCCAAAATTGTATTAAAAAATACATCATATTAAAGTTTTATCCAGGAATGCAAATACACAAGAATGTTAGAGAATTCACTGATGGAATTTATTTCCTTGATAGATAAAGGAGAACATGCTTATTATCATTTCAATAGATGTTTAAACAACATTTGATGAAGTTCAATGCCTATTCATGATTTATTGGAAATAAAACTTTGAGAAGGTTGGAATAGAAGATATCTTCTTTGCCTCATGAAGGATATCTCTCAAGGATCTATAGCAAGCATTACAACTGATGAAACATTAGAAGCATTTACTCTAAAGTTAAGAACAAGTCAAAGATAGTTGTTCTTATTGACTTGGTGCTGTTTCTTTGTTGTTTTTTTTTTTTTTTTTTTTTTTTTACGTATTATATTGGGTGTTTCAGACACTATAATAAAATTAGAAAATGAAATAAAGATTATAAATTTTAGCAAGAAAGATGTTTACATACGCTGATTGTCAACTTAGAAGATCCAAGAGCATGTGTGTATAAAATATTATACCTCAAAAGAGAATTCAGCAAGTTTACTGAATATGTTGCCAATACACAAAAGCCAATAGTGTGAATTTTGCATTAATCTAATAAAAAATAAGATTGTTTAAAATGTAACATTTATGACATCATTAAAAGCCATAAATGCCAACACATAAAACTAACAAAATGTATACTTCTGAAGTCTCAATAAATTATATAGCTTATTGAAAATGAGTATAATACCTAAATAAATAGATATACCATGGTTATGGATGGGCATACTCTCTGTGGTTAACAGTGACAATTCTCTGCAATCTAATACCAAGTGATCCCATTCAATATGCCAACAGAGATTTATAACATTGGACAAGCCGATTCTAAAATGTATATGGAAGAATAAAAAGGCAAGAATAACAGGAACATTTTGAAAAATTTGAAGAATACTATAAAGAAACTCCCAGAATCGAATATTCAAGACTCTTTATAAAGCTATTGGGGGGTACTTGTACAAGCAGGGCCATTAGGTTAGTAGAATAAAATGGAGAATATAAAACCAATATACGTTTGTATATCGACAATATATTTCACAAATATTAAAGCTTGGTATATGGCAGTGATGGAGTAAATTGGCAAAAAAAGAATGAACTTGTCCCAGCATGAGAATGGAGATATAAATGTACGTAATAACATCTGCAGAAAAGTAAATCAGGGAAGTCAAGTGAAGTTTAAGATGACCCACAACCAAAAAAAAAAAAAAAAAAAAGATGACCCACAACCTGTAAGCCAGCAGTTCTAAGGTAGGTACTTGTGATAGAGAAACTATCATATAGGGGATCAGAAACATACGCAGTATGGAGGTATTTATTAAAAAGCATGATTTCAAATAGTAACTTATCTGCCCATTAATAATGAAAGGAATAAGCTCTGAGTTGTGATTCATTCATAAAATGGAATATTTCAAACATTTAAGGATTTAATGATTTGTTCTTTTGCAACCTATTTTATGACACCAGCAGTTGAATAAAATAGAGATGGCTCTAAAAGTTTAACAGTGATGTTGTACACTTGGTGTCACTATGGTTAATTAAATCTTATTCTTTTTGTGTCTGTGCACATATTGAATGTACTCTAGAGCCTGCGGAAGATGCATGGCCCTGCAGATATCTTGGTTTCAGACTTGAGGCCTTCCAGAGTGGGAGAGAAGAAATTTTTATTGTGAGAAACCACCCAGTTTGTGCTAATTCATATATTAGCTACAGAAATTAATACATTGGCCAAACAAGCAGAAACTCATCCCTGAATATGCACTTAGAGAATGGTGTCTGAGCTCTAAATGGTGGAAATTAAGTCAAGGAAGGAGTTGCTTCAGTCTTTGTCCCATTAGCATTGTCTTTGGGAAGAAATAAGCCAATGTGGGAATGCTCTGCACAACTGGCTGAAATCTGGCCATGAAGAGACAGGCAACCCCAAGCCAAAGACGGCTTGGAGCAGCCTCCTCTGCCAAACTGAGAATGCTCCCAACTTTACAAAACCTGTGTGTGTGCACAGAAATTTCTAGAAGGAAACAAATCTTACATAGGAAAATGGTTGTTGATGGATTCTAAAATTTGCAAATGAAGGTGATTCTTATATCCCTGTGATTTACAAGACATAGAACTTTGACTTACTTTTTCCCTCTGGTTTCACATCTTTATTTTTACACAACTTGGCCAGTGTAGCCATTAGGTTGTTCAGCGGGAAGTTTTGCCTTTGATTCTGAAGTGTGTGTGTGTGTGTGTGTGTGTGTGTGTGTGTGTAGGCAGTGATCATTACAGTCAAGGAACATTCCAACCACCTAATGATCACAGATTAGTGCAATGGATTACCGGTCTCAGTCCACAAATCACAATTTGCCAGATAGAGTAAATTTTTTTTTTTTTTTGCACAAATCAACTTTATTTCAACAATAAGCTCCCATTGCTCTGGACTGTGAGATATCTAATGTCAGTCACTCCCTCTTATATATAGAACTGAAATAGGGACAAGCTTCCAGAATCTTCTGTAATGTCACATGTCAGAGGTGCTCATTTATCAGTGATGGGCTCCAGCCATCCTGCTGTTGCCAACAACCTTCTTGCTGCAGCCAAAATGATATCTTCAGGTTCTCTGGCTCCCTGATGCTTTCATGTCTCGTTCAGGACACCAGACTCCTAGGTGAGGGTAAGAAATGCACCACCACTCTATTTGAGGTATGCACAGGGCACAGATCTCCATTCTCCAGAACCCACAGGCCTTTTTTTTTTTTTTTAATATTATTTCCGCAATCTTTGGGAGACTCTTTTCAGTAATTAAAATCTTTCCTTGGAGCTACACCCTCCATGCCTGTCTTTCTCAGATACTTATAATATATTTTATTCTGTGGCTTAGACTTTCAGAAAGAAAATGCAGGAATGCTTTCTGCCCCATTTCACACTTCAGCTGAGACAAGGTACCCCAGAGCCAGTGGACTGCTTGAACCAGCCAAGCAAGAGAGAAAATATAGGGAGAAAAAAGCATTTGCTAAACATCCTGGGCACAGTGTCACTATGGACCTCAAAGTACAAACTGATTTTTTCTATGGTCTTTTAATGACTGTATAAAGTCAGAAAGAGGAGGAAGTGAAGATAAAGGACTTCAAAAAACTTAGGAATTTGTTCTTAACACTGAAACTTTGAAATACAGATCCAAGTTAACATCCTCAGCTTCCCAGCTGTCTTGTCTCCCCTCTCAGACACACTCATGTTTGTACAATTTATCCTCAGTAGCACAGTGGGCCTGTGTGTGAGCAGAAAGGCAATGGAAATGCATCTGTATGGTGCCACTCGTCCCCTATTAAGAGGACATCTGTGAATGCCAGGGAGTCTCAATGTAGCTTGTCTTCCACTGATCTGGAGAGAGTTTTCCTTAGGTAAAGTTGCTAGGATCGTTTAGCTTCCAAGGGGAAAGTGCACTCTGTGACAATGACATTTCTAAAGCTTCGTGCTTTGCAGAACTTGACAGCTTCACTTTACATTCATGCATTCAATGACATAATCAATGATAAAAACTCAGAAATGTGCTGATGCTGCAGGGATGCAAAGAAAATGTCCCCTTCTCTGTTTTAGCCCCTGTGCTGGGCAAGCACACCTGGATGGAATGCTGTGGAAATCTAGAGTGGCACCATTTCAATTTCCTTTATGGGTCTTTGAGGAGAGTCATCCAAAGGAACTGACCAAACGTGACATTTTTCATTAGCTAATATCTTGTCTGGGAAACTAGTTTCATTTTCTTCAACTTTCTTTAACATTGGGAGAAATAATGGGTAGCCCTAATCAAAGATTAAGCTTTAACTACTTTTTTTCTCTCATATATCTTCCAAATTTATGTTTTTGGGTAACACTTCATTCCTCAGGGTCAGGAGTCTACTTGAAATGCCCACCTCCAGTCAATATGGTGTCTCAGCGCAATGTATCATAAACTTCCTTCATAAGCTGATTTCTCCCCAAATGTCTTATTACTACTCTTGTTTTCTTCTTCATTTTGCTTAATACGATATGATCCACCCCACCAGATCACTCAAAGTAGAGAATAGGCTGCAAACTTCCATTCCATATTCATTTTCCTCTACCCACTTTTTGTTAGGTTTGTGTTTCTCTTAGATTTTTTTAAGGCTATTTGCTCAGCAACATACAGTAAGAAGTCTAGTTCACATCCATTACATCCACACACATCTCTGAAATAAAAATTTCACAAAATAATAATAACTCCCACTTTGTGTAGTACACATTAATAATTGACCATTCTATTCTCCTCTCTCTTATTTCACTTCTTTTTCAAAAGTTGGTTGTGCTCCACTAAATTGATTTCACAAGGCATTAACACATTGCAACCTACAGTTTTGAAAACTCAGATGCAGCCACAGAACACGAGCTTTATAAGAAAATAAATGTAAAATCTTTGCTAAAATATGTAACACCTGGTAGATCCTAGACTACTGTTCATTGAACTTTTAATAACATTTTTACCCCCAATTTTATTTATATTATTAATATGCCTCCATGATTAGCCTTCCTCCATTTCTGAATGTTCATATTCTATTTTTTAAAGATTTTATTTATTTATTCATGAGAGACACATAGAAGCAGAGACACAAGCAGAGGGAGAAGCAGGCTCCCTGTGGGGAGCCTGATGTGAGACTTGTGAGCCTGGGATCACACCCTGAGATGAAAGCAGACGGTCAACTGCTGAGTCACCCAGGCATCCCTGAAAATATTCTAGATATATTTCCAGACATGAATGCCATCTCTTCCATAAGGCTCCAATCATGTGTTGAAATGGAAATGATCAGAAAGAAATTGTGTCCCCATAGGAAATCCATATGACTCTGCTCCCATCTCTCCATCTACAGAGCACTCTCCACAGCCTGAGGGGTCCATGGGCAGGGCCCACAGGCAGAGCTAGGTTGGGTTCCTCTGTATGTCCTCAATAGCTCCTAGGCAAATTTCTTTACAAGACTCAGTGCTTAAGAAAAGACACTTGAAGGGTGTGGTGCCAGGTGGTTTAAGTGTCCAACTCTTGATTTCAGCTCAGGTCATGATCTCAGGGCTGTGAGACTGAACCCCAGGTCAGGCTCTGTGCTCAGTGTAGAGTCTGCTTGAGATTTCCTCTCTCCTTTTCCCTCTGCCCCCGCCCCACTCATGCTCTCTCTTTCTAAATAAATAAATAAATAAATAAATAAATAAATAAATAAATCCTTTTTTAAAAAGGCACTTGAAAAAAAGTATTAATAAGATTGGCAAACTAATCATACCCACTTCCAATGGGGCAAGGTAAGGCAATATGACTGGTTCAAACTTGTTTGATCACAAACTCTTAACTCTAAGAGGACTAACTTTCCAAATTAGGGTCACACATGATACTAAGTATAAGTCAGACTAGTATAAGTCTTTTGCTTTTAACGGGCAAAATCCAGAGATAAATTAGAAAGATCACTCAAAACATTGCCTTTGAATTCATTCATCATATGGTAAGCCATGCTAAAAGAGAAAAGAAAAAAAAAAAACAACAGAAGAGGACATAGCAATAAAATCAAATAGCCGAGTTACATACATACATATGTATGTATAATTCTATATAATTGTGTAATAGAATATATAATATACATATAGTATATACCATATATATGTAATTTGAGTTACTCCTGTTATTAGCATTATGTTTGCCACATATTGAATCATAATTGAAAGCACTGATTTTTAGAAATCTTTATTTGCATAGCTTCTGAAATAATTTGATAAAACTATGTGGTTTCTGACTCAGTACAAACACGGTCATCTAAAACTTTTCATCATAAGTTTAAGTGGTTTCAAAGGATAGAATTCTGCAGACTTTTACAAACAAAGTGGTTATGCCATACTTTTAAATATATCAAATAGGAGCGCCTGGGGTGGATCAGTTGGTTAAGCCTCTGACTTTGGCTCAGGTCCTGATCCCAGCCACAAGATCCCTGCTCAGTAGGGAATCTGATTATCTCTCTCTCTCTCTCTTTCCCTCTGCCTCTCCCCCTGCTCATGTTCTCATTCTTTCTCTCTCAAATAAATAAATAAAATATTTTAAAAAGTATATCAAACAAAATCTATATATCATAATAACATGAAACTCAATAACACAAAAACATACACAAATATACTTTTTAATTAATTAATTAATTAATTATTTTTGGAGAGAAAGAGAGGGAGGGAGGGAGCATATGGGGTAGGGGTAAAAGGAGAGAGAGGATCTTAAGCGGGTTGCACCTCCAGAGTGCAACCTACCTTGAGGATTGATCTCAAGACCCTGGGATCATGACCTGAGCTGAAATCAAGAGTCAGATACTTAGCCCACTTAGGCATCCCAATATTGAATTATTTTTAGGTCTTTCTTTTTCTTTCTTGAACTCCCATTTTTATTCTTGCTCCACAGTGTTACCTAATGCATTATAATTACATATTTGAAAATTCTTTATTAGTCACTTTATCATATATATCTACAACAAAATATGCATATATGGTATGTATGCATATGTAAAAACATTTTAATATGCTTTGTTTCCTGTGGATGTAACTATTAAAAATATTTTTTTCTGGATTGAGATATTACATGACTGTTAATGCTCAATTAATCTATAAACAGTATAAATCAATTATAAATTCTGACAATTATTAAATATAAATGAAATTTTATTGGAATTCCATTTCTTATTAAGGCAAATCATGCCCAGATTCTTTCTAGGCATTAATGAAAGAAAGGGGGGGTACTGGCAAGAACTATAGTCTATCTGGAGCTAGCATATTATTTTTTTTAAATATGAAGTAGAGATTATTAAACCTTTTATAGGATGAAATAAAATGACAATTGTCTGTAGTTCATATAAATATTTAATGATAATTGTTAAAAATTAGGTTTTAATAACTCCTTGAGTAACGCAAAGAATATGAAATATATCACATGAAATTTTTATCTGAGATTTTATCCAGGGGCTTTTGAAAATTCGGTAGTTCCATAAAATATTTCAGTGACTGTTAAAAGTTTCAATCCCTTACCTACTCTGCTGATGCTGTTTGGAAGGAGCTTTGTGTTTTTAGCTCTTCACTTGCCCTATCGAGCATAGCTGGGGTGAATTGCATACATTCGGATATGCGAAAAATAAAAACAATAATTCTTAACATTCTATTTTTCTTGCTGATGCTCTCTTTAATTTGCTTTCTTGCCCTACTTTGACAAATGACAAGGAATAGAAGAATCCAAATCCTTGCAGTAGGTTTATGGGCTTATGGTAGCTTGATTATAATCATTATAAGAAGTTTTCCTTTTCTTGACACTTAAAGATTTTTATTCCACAGGACACTGAGACACACTAAGTTTGGGGATGGTTGAAGTGGATGCCTTTCTTTTATAAAGTAGAGGAGCTAATAGGCATTCAAGAGAGTTCTCAGGCAAATTATTTTTTTTCTAAAGAGGCTACATGGAAGATGATTTCTTCAAAACTGATTTCCTTGAACTGATCCATAGTCGTATACCTGGTATGAACCCTTCATATTCTCCATGAGTAACCAGGGAATGTGACTCAAACCAAACTTCAAGACAAATGATTCTTCTTAAGGAATAAAGAATTGGCTTTGAGTAATTCCTCCTTTACTATTTTGGGGAGTAGGGGACAATTCTAAAAATTTCTAGTGATGTCCTAGATAAATAGTCCTTAATATATTTTTTCTGTAGCTCCAAGAAAATGTACGAACCCCTATAACTATGTTTGTATGTGTGTAGATCTGCTTTTTGTGGGGTCTAGTGATTATAGCTTTTATCAGATTCCAAAGTAATGTATGACTTCAGGAGAGTTTAAGAGTCACTGCCTCAGAATTCTCTTCCTTGATTACTATGGAATCTCTAAAACTACATTACAAAAAAGATTTGTTTTCAAGTAAAATTAAAAAGAATAGCAGATCAGTATATAAATATTTAAAAAGTAAATGTGTGCCCAGTAGGAGAAGCAAAATATTAACCAAGTAGTTACATGTTAGAGTCTAAATCTGAAAATCCTTACCAAAGGAAGAGGATGCTAGGTTTCACATGGAGAAATTCAAGCAGAAATATGCCTTAAAGGATGCATATGTGTCTATGGCATTTAAATATTTTTCTTCAAGCCAACTTCCTGGCTTCTTCTTTGAAAAAAAAAAAAAACCCTCTTTGTAGAATTAATAATGATGATGCCAACAGCTATGTTTAATGATCAATTACTATGTTTCATACACTTTACAGACAAACTAAAACTCTCCTCCCAGACAGCTGCTGCTTTTTAAGGGATGGTTAATATATGGTTCAAAGACTTTGTGTGAGTTGCAGAAGGTCATACAGCCAGGCAAGTGACAAACCTTAGAGCCTGAATACCTGTGATCCTCTGCTCTATCTCATCTTATTTTGGTGGGTGACCGCTGGACACAACAACTAGCAGTTCCAGAGATGACAGCCATAAATACTGTTCCAACCTTTCAAATATCTCTGGAAAAACATGGAGACCTAGACTAAAAGGACCAAGAAGTCAGAGCTAGGGATCCCTGGGTGGCGCAGCGGTTTGGCGCCTGCCTTTGGCCCAGGGCGCGATCCTGGAGAACCCGGGATCGAATCCCACGTCGGGCTCCCGGTGCATGGAGCCTGCTTCTCCCTCTGCCTGTGTCTCTGCCTCTCTCTCTCTCTCTCTCTCTCTCTGTGACTATCATAAATAAATAAACATTTAAAAAAAAAAAAAAAAAAAAAGAAGTCAGAGCTAGTGTCCACTGTGACCCACCTTTGTCTGAGTGGGGTTGTTCTTTCCCTGTGTACTTATCATTAGGTTTTGCTGTCCCTCTATATTTTCTTGGCTTCTTGTACCTGTCAAGTATCTTCCAAATCAAAGGGGCTTTCTTGCATTGACTGCCTTATTTCAGTATGACTGCCGAGTCTCTAAAGAAGATATATTCGACACGAATGAGATTTTTTTCTTTCTCAGGTCTTTCTCCCACATTGAGTTATGTCTCACATTCATTTCTCCCTCTGCTGCAGTATATTATGTCTCCCAAATTCTCATTTGTTTTTTAGACATCTCTACCTGGAATGTCCAGTCTCTTAAGCTTGTCGTCTTGTTTGTATTTGACTTGTCTTAAAGCTCTGAGGGATTTTACCTCTTAAAAGCTCAGTCCATCGGCTCACGGGATCCTAACAGCATGTCTGATCAAAGCACTTGGCATTCAAATGATTCTAGAAACTTCCTAACCTTTCCTCCTCTGAAGTTAAAATAATGAGTGGAAATCAGTTAGAAACAGATGTTTTATTTGCATTTTCATTTGTAGAAGCTTAAACTAGTTTGTCTGGGTCATCCATTTAAATAGGAATTATCCTTAATGAAAGCAAATTTGACTTTGATAAGGTAAGCAGTACCCAACGTGCTATCGGGTGGGTATCCTCGGAGTTCCCAGTTCATGTTTTTAAGTTTGAAAATTTGGCCACAAAGCAATGGCTAAAACCTCTTTTAAATAGTGCAATTGGGCTTCAGTCATAGTAGCTTCACGTTAGGTATTTTGTCTTATACTGATTTGGGGGCTGCACGTCACATGCTTAGAGACTTAAAATGTTAATCAAAGACTTTACTACTTATACAGATCACACAGTTGCTATTTGGTGCAAGTGGTGAAGATCTTCTCTGAGACTTGGTACATCCTATATAAACGCTCAGCTACTTGAGGAGAGGAGTCACACCTGATTCTTATCCATCTCTGTTACACTTAGCCTAATGCTTGGTATTATTATAGTAGACATGCTTACAGGTTGAGTGAATGGATTCAGGTTACCCCTCAAAAAACTGGAATAATATTCTTGGCATCCTGTCCACAAGACATGCACTTTTATTGTACTGGAGACTCATGTATACCTGCCCCAACCCCCTTCATGGATATTTCATTGGCTGGCCCAGACTCTGGGTCATTTGGTCACCAGGAAATGGACATCATGTGTCTGGCATGTACAGGAAAGTAGTTGCAGATGCCCATATTTCCTAAAACCAAGCCTTCCCTCTTGGATAATTGAATCCTCAGAGCTCTCATCTGGACTGGGGTCCTTGGAAGGTGACATATAGAGGAAGGCCGCCAAGAATGCAGCTGGGCAGACATCGCTGGAAGCTGGTTGCCATCTTCATAAAGGTAGATTCAAGAAGCTGAGGTGATTATAAGCAGCAGCTCCAGGGAGACCAGGAAGAGGGAAAAAGAATTTCTGAGTGAAGGTTTACATAGGAGGACCAGAAAAATGGAGCAAGCTGCTCCAGAGGCCAACTTGGAGACTGTCACAGAAATGAGGAGACACAGAGAGGCTGCCCTTTCTGGTGAGAACTGAGACTTCCAAGGGAGTCAAGGTGATCAAGCCACTCAGAGAGATGAGGGCTGACACTGAATCTCAATCCCATGGGTTTTAAAGACCTGTTGGGCAAAAGATGAAGAAAACAACTATCGCTCAAAAGCAATTTCTCTTTCTTTAGATGTGGATACTTGAGTTTACCACTGGAGAGACCTGTCTCTTTTAAAAACCACCTAAGTGACCTATTTAGTTATAGGGACACTGTGATAAAGATGTGACTCAAAGGGGGAAAATAACAGAAACAACAACAACAAAATATTCAGAGCAGAAAAGGGCCAGGGTCATCCAGAGGCCAGGTAGCTGCCTCTGGAAAACAGTGTGGAGGGCATGGAGGTGTGGGGGGGGGGGTAGGCTTTGTCTTCCATCTCCTCTTCCACTGCTTTTGGAGGCCCTTGGTGTAAGGGTACAGAGAGAGCTGGCAGCTGTTGGCCTGACTGACACTTTAACACCATGTTTTAGAGGAACTACATCCTGTCCTATAACAAAATATGGTGGAGGCTCAGTGAGAGGGCCACTCACCCGCCTGGTCCCCAAACTCCTTTGGATCTGCCACCTCAAGGGCTCTCCGCTTTGTGAGTGTTCTGCTCTCAGCACAAAGACTGGGTTTGGAAGTCTTGGTAGCACCATTAGCAGAAGCAGGGGTGATCTGCTTTCAAGCAGACTTGGGTAATGGATGGTGATACCTGGGGACCCATTCAGGAAAAAAAAGTACAGCATGAAGTCTGTGAGTGCACCTAACAGGCATGTGCGTGTTGGTGTGAGGCACCCTTTGGGGGGCTTCAGGACCCTCTGAAGGGGACTGAAATGCGGGTAAAAATAACCATGCAGTACGATAATACTAACACAAGAATGAAACAGTCATGAGCAAGGAATGAGCATGCTTAAATCAATGTTAGTTCTTGTTAATAACCTTGTGCTTCTAGGGAAATTTAAAATGTTAGAAACAGAAGCTAAGGACTGCTAGAATGTTACAAAGATTCCACTCAGCTCCTTCGCTGAAAAATGTGCTGTTGTCAACACAGCAACTGTGAAGAGTAGGCCTGTATTGAATAGATACAGGGAAGCAAGTTTCTAATTTGCCAGTAAAAATCATATGCAACTATGAGGCACAACATTTGAGATGAAACTTCCAGCTCTTTGGGAATCTGCTGTGTGGGACCAGGGAGTCCATTCCTCCTGCCTGCTCTCAATAGCTCACTTACCTGGCATGTTCTCCCCACTGCTGGGACCCATCTCAATGTTTTTTGGTAAGTGTCCCCAGAGTCATCCTTCTTCTGACCTGATTTCAAGGGCAAAGAATGCCTCTGATTCCAATTTTATGGGTCCTTGGTTCTCAAAATAACCTCTGTAGCTCTGTAGTTAAGAGATGATTAATCTTCTTACACCTTCTAGATCTTTTTGTTTGCTCCCTTTTTTCCTCTCCTTATTGCACCTCTAATGAAAAGTAACCCATAGTACCTGCATTCTTTTAGTATACTATTTGTTTTTACTAGTACTCCTAGTACTACTACTACCACCATCACTAGTGCCATTGTATGCTTCCTTAGATGACCACTCTAAGCAGACCAAATCGTGCCTTAGCCTGGGTTCTTTTCTGACGTCTTTTTGTCGTGAACCTGTGTCTGCTGCTGAGACATATGAAGGGAAGTCTGCACGCCTGCCCAGCTATTAAAAGGATAGCAGGAAAGATACCTTTAAGAAAAGGTAAAGAAGGCAGGCATACACAGTGAAGGTCAGATGTATATACACTTTTGTTCTGGCTTTTTCTCTGAAATATGTGTCATGACTATTTCCAAACATGAGTGGATATTCTTGGATATCACAGTTTTAATGCCCGTGTAGTATTCCACTGCCTGGATTGACCAGAAGTTCTTTTACTTTTGGTTTTGGTGGTTAACTCCTTTATATTACCACAGTATCTTTCACTTTGTGTTTTGCATTCTGTGTTCCTTTACAAAAGAGCATGCAAAAACTGTAATAATGTGTTCAATTAATTGCACAAACACCACCTATACTGATGGCAATATTGTTCAGATTGAGTTGTTAGGCAAGGAGACATGTATGTTAATGAGGTTATATCTGAAAGTCTAAGTAGGCATAGCAAATGTGGCTTGGAGTGCTGTTGATTTATGCATGAAAGTGCATGGTTTTAGGAAGATGCATGCACAAAATTTGAAGAATGTCTGAATGTGAGTAACAATCAATTAGAATAATGAGGTATATGTATTAAGAAATCAGACCTCTTTTTCAACAATAAAATTGGCCCCTTGGAATTCTGAATATTATTTCAAATAAGTGGACAAACATAATTTTGGGTAAAAATTACTTTGAAAATTGATTTTTTTTTACTACTGATTAAATGTCAAACTGTTGTAGAATTTAAAGCAATAATGACACATTCCAGGACATTCATGCCTATATATTACTTTATATAATTTAAATTATCTTAATTTAAATTAATTTTTAAAATTGTAAGCTCTCTTGGAATTGAATAATCTTTAGAACATGTAAATCAATTGTTTAACTTTCATACAGACATATTTTTAGGAACTTAATTATAAAAAAAAAGTAGGAGGTAGGTCGTTATTCTTTTGATCTGGCCATCATTTTAGCTTTGTGAGTGTATAATTGTATCACTCAAAAACAGTTTAAAATATTTTCTTATAGCGTTGCTTCATGCTAAGAAGTTAATGCTGAGTAATATTGGAATCAACAATCATCTTTGGTTTGATTTAAAATTTTATGAAGATGTTGACTTTTGACTTGAAATAAGTCTTCATTTTGTCGGAGAATACTTTTTTCTGTGGGTTATATTATGGAATTTTGTTAATCCATGGGGTTGTATTTTTTCAGATTATGTGCTTCTTAATAACATAGTTGCATAGTTTCTGCTTAGTTCTGTTTAGAATTCATTTGGTTTTCATTTCCAGAATTCTAACAGAGCCACCAGACAGTCAACCTCAGGCCCTTCTGTCAAAGCAGAGGGTATGTTTTCTCTCAGAGTATAGACTCACTGAGAGAAAAACATGTACAGAATATGTTTACTCAAGGAGTTACAGCCTCATGGTATGACGGGTCTCCTGAGGGTTCATGTGATGTCCCACCACAGCCCATGCTTTTTGAGAGAGCCAGACTGGACTTTACTGGTTTTGTTTGCCACTTCGGGTGTTATCATGAGTCTACTCTTTCTCTATTCAACAAGAGCCTCTTGAGAGTCCTGGTGTGTTCTGTGCAAGCAGGAGCCACAGGCAGAGTCAGACAACACAGGGAGAGGGTATTCGAGAAGCACCAGAGAGTCAAACAGCGTGTTCAGGGTAGTGTAATACTTTTCCTAAAATGTGTGGCAGAGATGGGACTGAAAGGAGTTCAGAGGAGTGAAGCTTGGGTCAAGGAAAAGCAATTAGGGGAGCCTTAGCTTGGGAGAGAGGCTTTGGTAAAAGTTTTGGGGAATGGACCCTGTGGAGAACATTGGTAATTTGGGGTCTCTTCGGCATCCAGTCTCTCTTCCTATCTACTATTGCCTTGGTGGACTCTGTTCCTGAGCATTCTCTTTTGTTGGGAAGCTAAGTCTAGATCTCTCTTCTCTTTGTTTTCTCCACTGCTAGGGACAAAGGATCTTCTCCCCCCTTACCCAGACTGGGTGCAGCCAGGGGCCAGCACACAACTTAAGTGTCCCCAAATACATGTGTGGTCTGAGGTCTCTGCCTGTGGAGTTAATGCCCCTAAACGCGTCACTTGGTGCTCAGACGGATTGCAGCAGAGGTGGTGGTGTGTACACCAGATGGCTCCTTTGGTGTGACCCTGGGCTCTCTGGAGATCCCTGGGTTCCATCTCATTGTCTACAATTAGCTTTCCAGGCCTCCATTCCTATGAGATCCCCTTGTAACCTTTGTCTTTCAGCTCAAAAGAGTCAGAGTAGAGTTTTGTTACTTGCAACTGAAAACCTTTACTGGACACAAACTGGATTTGGATGAACACAGACAGGGGAAGAATATTCCAGGTGGGAGAAACAGCATAGCAAGGACTAAAAGAGTGGCATCTACATGGCTCAGTGGAGAGACACTAGAGTGAAGGGCTGCCTGGGGAGGAGGTTCAGTGTCACAGGAAGAAAAGGAAGACAATCTAATGTTTATTGATAGACTGTTGTCTGCCAGTCACATTTCCATAAATTTTCTTAGTTAATCCTCACAATCCTGTGAGGCTCAGAGAGTGAAGAAAAAGATAAGGAGTTTAGGATTTACCTTTAATCCCCAAGAAACCATGGCAGGGATTCATGAGACAGTAGGAGAGATTCTTTTGGCCAGGGGGATCTTTCATTCCTGTTTCTCAGTCCAGGGAGCTACCTCTTTGACACACATGTCTGCTTTCCCCATGCATGATGTCCCAGGTGGACTGAACAGCATATGATTTTAACATGCTTGCTCCTATAAGCCTGGTCATTATTTATTTAGTATAAACAGACAAATAGCTTTAAGCACTTTACCCAGGTATTAAGCACATGAATTTGACTGAAATTTATTTTTGCCCCAAGGCAGGTAATTTATTACATACCATCTATTGTCTTAAACTGGGTTTCTCAAAAAGAACAAAATGTTCTAAGTCATCATTTTCATAGATCAACACATATGATTAGAACACCAATCTCAGAATCATCTTAGGACAGGATCACAGCCTCTTGCAACTAGTGGGAAACCCAATTCCATTCCTTCCTTCTATAAATGAGGACATGGAGACACAGGTGTGATTTGCCAGAGATACAGGGATGCTTAGTGACAGAACTGGCAAAGGCATATCATGAATCCTGACTTCTGATCCAGTTCTCTTACCACTCGACTGCATTAAGTTCAACATAGATTTTATGAGTACAGTAAAATTTTATATCTGACTGGGGCTCCTTGGGATCACCTTCTTCGACAGCCAAAGTAATCACAGACTCAAATACATCTTCTGCGAGCCTTGTTCATAGTAGTCGCAAAGATCAGAACATTAATCATATTTTCATTTTACATAGATCAGTTAACGTGAGCCTTGTATATCATATTATGCCTCTGATAATATCCTATTAAATATTATCACTTTGAAAGGATAGAAAATCCATTTCTCAAACCACTCACTGTTCCATGGAGGCACCAGGCCCTCCCACAATAAGGCCACTACACATGCAAAGCTCTCAGTTTGTTCTTAATTTTTCTGGAAAGCTGTCCCTGATGGAGTCTCTTCCCAAGACTCAATAGAGGACTATCCCACATACTGTCACACTGTAGTGAAACCACCTGTTATTTAATTTTAATTTTAGTTTTCTTTAATCTCTTCTTCCAACCTGGAAACACCAGTAGGGCAGGGAACATGCATGCCTTGTACCCTCATGGTTCCCTTGGCATTAAGGACAGTGTAGGGTACATAATAGTATTCAATGAATACTTTCTGCATAAAGGCACTGTGCATACTGAAAGCCAAATACAACTGAGAACAAACTATAAAGAGAGTTGAACATTTGCTCTGAAATGAAAAATATGGGCTGATTGTAGTAAATATCTTTTTTGTTGTTGTTTAAACTGTAAAAGATGTTTCTGTCCCATGTTACTCAAGAAGGAGCCAGTGGCTAAAGAGGATTCTGACATTTTAAGAAGAGTGCTTACTTGGTAGTTGGTAGAGAGGCTTCTGATAACTCGTGCACAGCCCAGTGTAGACCCTAGCAAAGTTAGGTCCACAGGATTCCTCCAACTTTGCTTGTGCTCTCTATGACAATGAAATTGTCACCTTACAAGTTCAGCATCACTCTCACTCCTGAATAAATCCTCATATGTGGGAGTGGGTGTTGAAGTGATTCCAGGGTCATGTCTTTACCGTCACTACTCCTTACACACACAGGCACACAGTGTGGTATGCCCTACATTTCTTGATGGCCGGATCTCACCTTCGGGGCCATCACACAGTTCTGTCCGTACAGTGCCCTACCCTGACCACTGGCTCCCTTGGACAGCCCTCAGGTGAACTTTCCTCTCCCAGGTCTTTGATGTGCCACTCGGACACAGGCATCCTTTTATGGTTGCTGGGCTCCCATGGTTCCCCCTCAACTGTTTCATATTGTAAGTCTTGTTTCCTATGATGGGAAAAGCCCTTCTCCAGGGCAGAATCCACTGATGTATCTACTTTCAAATATCTCTTTTTAAACCTTTGTTTCTTTCTTTGGTTTTTATAATCCTTCTCTCTAATTTTAGGACCTGCTTCCTGACCCTGGGCTTGCTAGTTTAGGGTCTGACAGACCTGTCAAAGATCATGTGCCTACGTGCCTAATCTTCAGTGAGTATTGTCCCTCCATGGCTCTAATGGCCTCAGTGGTGTGCTATCACAGGTCTGCACCCCTCATCTCCTGCCCTGTCCTCCTGGACAGGTCTGGTTATATGCCTCAGTTTTCCATACCCCCACCTCTAGCTGCCTGACATCCTGCTGTATCTAACTGTGCATAGTCCGTTCAACCATGCACACAGTAATCCTGATATGAGTAGAGTGAAATTCGAGAGAAAAGCTCACATGAGATATTGTAAACAATTTCTAAAAGGAGTCCTTAAAGGACCCTATTACAGTAATGTAAATATAATAGAAAGTGACCTGGTTTGTCATGAACTTTCAATGCTTTCTGGCTGGATCTCCTCATTTGATCTGTCAGGGCATGGTAATGTTAACTTGCACGTAATACTTCCCCTAGAAGAGGTTAGGAAGCACTGGATTGGAAATGCCGTTTGACCAAATGGAACATGATGTTGATACGGTTGTATAAGATGCTGTGATGAGAGAGCCCCTAGGAAAACATATGGAAACAAAGAGAAACTAGCTTGTGGCATTAGTACTAGGCTTGCTTCATGGAGACCAGGAGATGGTATGTGGCAGGGTCTAGACCCTGACTCCACGAGAAGGGGCTCTGAAGGACAGGTAGCTGAGCTGACCTTTTATGGGTTGTTGGGAAAACATAAGCAAAAAGTTTTATTTGACTAACAAATTATGATCATTCTCAAATCAGAGCTCTCATTTAGGAATGAACATGTTTCCTTCTGGAGTTTCTAAGCCAGCAGAGAGTGTGTGTAGTAAACTCACTCTCCCCTGTACCAGTTATGTGACCTGGCACCAAGCAGGTTCCTAGCTATTTGATGGAAGATGATAGAGCAGGTACCAGCATATCCTTGGCCATGCCCTGTGGCTTCCATGGGACTTTCTTGTGAAACTTTTCATGTGTGGTTTCCAGTTCCTCAGGTCTTTACTTGGCAAAGTATTCTGGGTTAACACAAAGCTCAGTATTTTGTACACACGCTGTTCTATTCAACCATTCTTCTGAAATTTCACATTAAATTAAAACTGTTCAAGTGATGGTATAAAGGAATAATGTAAGTAAGCATAATTTTTCTTCTTATTGAAGTTTCTCTGGCTCCCCTCTTTGTTAATCCCATGAGCCCTTGATAACTATAATCTCCAATAGCAAAGATTTTGTATGTGATTTTTATGACAGCTGATTGTCAGTGCTCATTTTTCCAAATTTCTGCAACAATGTAGAAATATAAATGCCTTCCCAGTGCTTTGGCCATGTGGAACAGCTCTCCTGGCTTTAAAAATCTTCCCTGGTAGGTCAGCCCTTGATCCCTGACATTGCCTAACCCTTCTGGTTCTTTTCAATGCTCTTGTCTTTCCTTGCTCCACATATGAAGAGAGTTGGTCTTTTGTGTTCACTTCTCCAGCAATTTTAGTCTAAACTTCATTACTCATTCCATTTGCTCCTATTTTACAAATAGCAATAATAACAATATAAATACTATTGTAAAGATGACAAGAAATAACATTTATAGACTATTTATTTCATCCCTGATATGGAGCCAGGAATCCAATGAAGTTCATAGATTAAAAAGCAAAGACAAGACAAGACAGGCAATGAAATCCCCAACCAGGGATCCCTGGGTGGTGCAGCGGTTTGGCGCCTGCCTTTGGCCCAGGGCGCGATCCTGGAGACCCGGGATCGAATCCCACGTCGGGCTCCCGGTGCATGGAGCCCGCTTCTCCCTCCTCCTGTGTCTCTGCCTCTCTCTCTCTCTCTGTGACTATCATAAATAAATAAAAAAAAAATTAAAAAAAAAAAAAATAAATAAAAAAAAAAAAAAAAAAAAAAAAAAAAAAGAAATCCCCAACCACCCTACATCAACCCACCTGAAGAATCAATTCCCAGTACCTCATCTTCTTTCCTCTCTTTGCACCCCAGCCCTCATCCCCAGTTGTCTTTACCAATGATTCTACCATCTTGATTCCTTCCCTCAGGCTCCCAGTTCACACCACCTTGTTGATCTCAAGGCTTTAAGGAAATGAAAAGTAGCTGGTCAACTTGAGAGGGGCTTCTCCCCATGCTGTATGGTAGGCATAATTAGGTATGGTGCAATTATTTCCTTCCCCTTACTATCTGGTCCCTTATAGATATCTAGATCTACTGTTTCCTCTCCATTAAAAACAACAACAACAACAACAACAACTTCAAGTTCTATTATTGTGTCTATTGACATCAATAACAGAGGGCTTCCTGGGTGCCCTTGAGTGTCCTTGTGATAGTTCTGTCCTCTCCAAGTACCATTTTTTAATGACTCTTGAGTTCAGAGCCCTCATTTCATAGCTTTGAGAACTAAGGCAAACAAGGAGCCATCTCACATATTCATGGTGTCCCTCTGGCACCCAAATATATGTTCAGATCCATATATTTAGAAAATGTTAAAGCACATGAGTGTCTTCCATGGTGAATGCCTAGTTCTTAACAAGATATGTATTTGGATCCTTTTTGCTAATTTCTATGGTACTTCCATAGTCTCTCTCTATATGTGGCACCAAAGAATATGGCTTCAGGGGTACATCAGACCCTCCACAAGCACTGCTACCACCAACCACCCAAATAACGTGCCTCTAAACAACAAGAGTATATGCCTCCTGAGCAAATGAAACTTTCATCAAGGCATCTACCAGCCTTCAGCCACCTCGACAGCCAACCATCAGATAGTAGAAACCACCAACCCTCCCCCACCCTGTGCTGAAATTCCAAAGTCTCAGTAGGTGTCTTTTGGCTCTTAGGCACCAGAAGGATTTATATTTCTTTCCAGGACACGCAGTTGTATTCTATGATCAGAGAAACAGTTCTCACTTGGTCTTTCAATATTTACTTATTTTTCTTGTAAGTTCCTATCATTCTAGGTAATAGGTACTGTTTTTAGGTAATAGGTACTGTTTGCCATCTCATACTGTTAGGTGGAAAAGAAAGATTATTTTCCTTGATGCTGTGGCATCTCCATGCTAGATTCACATATCAGCTATGTCCTCAAATATTGCATAGGCAGTGACTGAGGACAGGCATGGGAACATGATTCCCTAGAGCCAGGCATGCTGGGGCAGGAACATGCCCCGATGCCAAGGGGATACCATGAAGAGGCACTCTGCTTGCATGAGGGGAGAAAAGAGAGGGTGCCCCAGTGGAAGTCTTCAAAAGGAGTGAAAGGAAAACAAAGTTTCAAAGGATGGATTTTGAAGGATGGTTTTAAAGGGGTTCATGAAGGGATTTTAAAGAATGAAGATTCTCTAGGAAAAGAAAGGAGTGAGGGATAAAGAGAAAGATGGCTGAAAAGCATGGAATGGTGTCACAGATTTATGGAAGGGTCCATGGAGGTTAGGCTGAGTGGATCAGGCTCCCAAGAGGGATTAGGTCAGAGAAGAGACTGGTGGGGATGGGGTGCTGCCATGGTTTGAGCAGGGTTTTAGCCCATTGTAACTGGGGAGCCCCTAGGAGATTTCAAAGAAAGACTTGAATTAATTAGGTTTGGTTGTTGGACTTCTCCAACAGAGCTCCCACCTGATTTGAACCTTGCAGTGAGGGTACTCAGACAATGAGGAGATAACTCAATGATGGTTGAGTTAAAGTAGAACCAGCAGCTGGCTTGAGAGCCTTAGGGAGGGGAGGGTCCTGAGGCTTCAAAGGTAGGGGCAGTGCTTTTGGGAATTCAAACTTGCAAAACAACAATGGGGATTTGTTGGCTTTCCTAATTAAAAGTGAATTCCTCCTCTGTAGGCTCAGCTGGAAGCAGGGACTCAAGCTGCCTTATGGAGAATTTTGTCATACCAGAGATCTCCAGTTCTGGTATATTTCTTTAAGCTACTTGCTCCAGTGACAATAAAACCCATTTTAGGAAATCTTCATAGTCCATAGTGGCCATGGCAACACTGCCACCTCCTTCAACCTCCACCCCCACCACTTCTACCTCATCTCTACCACCACCTCCAATTTCATTTCTACCACCAATACTTCTACCATAAATGTCCCCCATTCCAACTAAGCGTGCCAAGCATTATTCTAGCTACTGCTGGTACAACGAACAAAGCAGACAAAAATATCTGCCCTCGAAGATCTTATATTCTAAAGGATTATAGTACATTTTCCAGGAAGTCCAGTAGGGAAGTCACAATAGATTTAAGTGGATCAGGGCAAGTATATTAAATGGTGATATGTGTGTTACTTTGAAATCAAGGCAGACATGACAATTTAATGTGCATTATCTTTTATCTGTACTGATCCCCTTCTTTCTCTGCTTCTCTAGATCTGGCCAGCAGCTGTCATTGGTCTGGGAGTTTTCACCGCCACAAGACAGCTAGCACCTGAGCATGCAGCCCCTATAATTACAATTCTTTGCCTGGCAAAACTGGAGGAAACCAAAGGATCCCTCCAAAGGATTCAGCATCAATCCCACTCAGCCTCCCTCCAGACTAGAGGACCACATATCTATGCTGCATTATAAACATTAAACCTGAAAATGCTGTTGAATTTCTTTTTTTTTTTTTTAAAGATTTTACTTATTTATTCATGAGAGACACACAGAGAGAGGCAGAGACACAGGCAGAGGGAGAAGCAGGCTCCCTGCGGGGAGCCTGATGCAGGACTCGATCCCAGGACCCCAGGATCATGACTTGAACCTAAGGCAGATGCTCAGCCACTGAGCCCCCCAAGCATCCTGCTCTTGGATTTCTCAATTTCTCTCCTGAAGCCTTGGACCACAATGACTTTACTTTTCTCCTGCTTTTGGACAGAAGTGGTTTTCTGTGAAAAAAGAAACCACTGACTTATTATCTTGAAAAAGAGAGAGAGAGAGAGATTCAGGTCATTCCAGAATTATTACATTAAGTGAGTAAGTCATAAAATCTAATGATTTGCCATCGTTTTGTTCAATCTAGTATCTACGGGGAAGAATTAATATAAAAATTTTCATAACTCTTTAGGTATTTGACACAATTAATTAGTGTCCTTTGTTCATGGAGATACTGACCTGGTCTCATAGAAATGACAAGTGACTAAATAAGAATATTTGGATTTCGAACCGGGAAGGGACCTTAGGAAGCACTGGGTCAGTGTCCCCCATTTTACAGATGAGTAAACTGAAGTAGAGAGGAAGTGGTTCCATGGTGGAAACAGTTTTCACAAGATGGCAGAGCTTGGGAAGAAGTTGACTTCCAATCCAGTGCTCTTCCATTAAAACAGTGAGGTGCCTGAGCTCAATTGGCCAAATGTGACCTTGGGATTTTCTCCTGGGTTGCCTGGAAAACAAGCTAGCTGAAGGCAGGGGCTCCTATCCTCCCAATAGGGGAAGGAGACTCTTAACTTTCAGCAGACAGCAGCAGTGTCCTTCTGGCCATTCTTCATGAGAGACAGTCCACCTTCCCTGAAAACTGCCAGGTGTGTGTCCTCTACTGCCAGCCTGCTTGGGGATGAACAGTCCACTTCACTTTCCTCAAGCACTTCTTATACTTGTCCTATCAAAAGAGACCCACGAGAGGGAAGCGTCCCTCCATTGGAGCACAGAGCCCCACTACAGGCCCAGTAGCATCTCTAGAGGAAAATGAGACAATCAGAGGAACCTGTTTTCTCTTCTTCTGTTAACAGTGACTCAGGCAAGCTTTGCCCAATTATGTGTATATACTGAGCCCATTCTAGGCGATGTTTTGGAATTTGTCCCTGGCTCTGGTGCCTGACAGGTGGAGAACCAGCTGAGGCCTACCTGGCAAGACACATACTTAACCTCTGACCTTTAATTTTCCAACTGCAGACTAGAATTATATCTGCTCCTAACTACTTAATAGGTCTCTAGAGAAAAATACAATGGAATCAGCATGTGCTTTACTTATGGGCGAGGCCCTTGAAATGAAAGCATTTTATAAGTTGGAGTGTTCGGGTTTTGCTCCTTCGTATAAGAAGCTCACTTGGTGAAAAAGTATCGCCTCGTTCTCTTGTTAATTCTAGGCTTATTGCACATTCAGTGTTCCATAAAGGTTGACTTGAAAGCTTTCATTTAAAACCCAATTCATATGAATTAGTGTACTACTCAAAATGTCAGGCTGCTAATAGGACATACATAGCTACTGGAAATTGAAATAAGTGCATTTTAATAGAGCTCAGAATTAGGATTTCCTCTATCTGTTTGACGTAGTATCACTATTATAATTGAGGGTGAATTTTTTTTCTGTTGGCATTTAATGACTCTCTATCTAGAATTATCAATCATCTTGAATTTGTTATACCATTTTTCAGATGTAAAATGGCAAAAAAGAAAGAAACCCAAAGCTCTTTAATTATGATACGGATACATAAGATTGTATCGCCTAAGACAGAAAAAGGGGGAAAAATTGATGAATCTAAGACTATCCCATTGAGAATTCTATGAAATACCAAGTAAGGTCCCACTGAATTATGGAATTACATAATGGTTACTTTCTCATGTTTTATTTTATTTGAGAATCATTTCATTTCACTTTTTATCTCTAAAATATGGTCTAGCTAATTATTGACAACCTAATTTAAGAGCCTTCAATAGATGTGAGTCCCTTCTGTAAACTACATGCAAGGTTTATAATTGCTTGGCTCACTTTGTATCAGTTTTTCCCAAAGTTGTGGAAATATCAAAGTCATTCTTTTTCCTCATCCTGGCTTTATTTGAATTCCTGGGTTTCACGTGAGAGTCTAAAATATATAAGAAAATAGTACAAAAGCCAAAAATACTGTCGAAAAAAAGTTAAATTCTCAGATTGGAGGAAAGTCAAGTTACTTAGTTTGTGATTATGATTCTCAGTTTCCAACATGCAAATGTAAATGTCTGTATCATTATAGATTTTCTAGCCATAAACTTATAATCAGAGAATAATCAACATCTTGTAGAGGTCTCTGAAATTTTTCAGGCTGTTACCATTTCACTTTATATCCAGAAGAGGGCAGTCGGGTTACATGATTCAGAAACAATCACCATTACCCCAGGAGAAAATAAGATTTTTCAATAAAATGCAGTGATTCAAATGAAGTTTTTCCTTTAATGGTGTTTAAGGGCATTTAAAATTACCTGAAGATTTTTATCTTTTTACTAAAAAGCCTACAACCTTTGTGACATGGATACTTTTCACAAAAGGGTTGAAATGATGGTGTATTTGTGTGTACATTTCACTCATTCCTTTTTTTCCTTCTGTGGACCCTTCCTGCCCATTTGACTAGCTCCTGGGGGAGGGGGCAAATCTTACCAGAGGATCCTCCTCCTTTATAACTTTGTGACATTTTGTAGGTAAAAAGAAACATATTACATAAAGCAAACAGCACCCTGAGCACTTCAGCTTCAGATCAAGGAAAGAGAGAGAATCAGCCGAAAAAGCAAATTCACAGCAATTGAAAAACAGATATCTGCCAGAGGGACTTACAATCCAAAACACTTCCAGCAACGCTCACTTGCTCTGAGAAGAAAAATTGCACTTTTAAACTGGAACTTCGAGTGAAACAACATTAGACGAACACGACACTTTTTGCCGCTGAAATACCTTCTGTAAGATTCTAAGTGAAAATAAGCATAGAGCTAAACGCAATATATTATAAATATTTCTGCCACCTTTTTCTGTTCTTCCTTAGCAATGAAGCCAGAGACTAGAGACCACTAATTTTACAGGCCGTAGAAAACTGGATGTATTTGTGAAGGAAGCTTAAATATTTAGGTTTTCTTATGTTGTTGTTATTGTTGTTCGGGAAGAATTTTTTGGAAAGGGCCAGGTTTAATTTAAACATATAGGAAAAGAGTTGGTATTAGGGAACTAGTTTTAACAGAGAGCTGCAAGAGTTGTCTATAACTCAGGGTATTTAATTTGTTTGTATTTTACATATTCCCTTTGTATTAATAGTGCTTCTACTGTTATTTTTAGATAATTATATATGTAACCAATGGTACTATCTGATGCAGATAATGCATGTTTATGTGTGCATCTACGTGTGTGCGCGCATAAGCATATGCACACGTATATATGTACATATATACACATTTATAGTATTGCTATTTGAGTTTCTATCAGCTACTTGCCTATCAAATAGCTTTCTCAGTGGTTGCAAAATTCGCCAGTCCTGCACACTCTCCTCTTGAGGCCTGTGGATTAACTAGGAATCCAGGTGCTTTTTGCCCTGATCCACCTCGGACTCCCTCTCCCGCTATTGCTGGAGAGGCTGCCTTCAGAAGGAGCTACGTCTGAAAGTGACCTTGCTCAGCAAATGCCGATTGGCTTATGCAGAAATCCTTTCCCAGAAGAGGTGCTGTACCATGCCAAGTTGTGCTGTTGCAACGATGGGTACGGGATCAGGGTGGAAAGAGGAGAGAGGGGGGGAGCGTAGCCTGCCAAGTCGCTGGGGCTACTTATAAACAAACTCTGGCATTGTTTCTCAAGCCCTTTAATGGTGGAGGGGGAGGCTGGACACATACTGAGAACCGGACTGCATTTATGTTCTGTGTAAACCTTGGGGACACTGCTTTTAAGAGACTGATTTGGTTTAGAAGACGATTTCCATCAGCTACTTTTAAAAGATACGTACTATTTCAGCACAAAGCTGAAGCCCGTTAGAGCTGCACCAGGGATTAAGAAACGGCATGTATTTTAATGCCTTATGAATAGGAGTAGCTGATAAAAGAGGCTCTTGTTACTCCTGCTACATTTAAATGTGAAAAGCAGCTGCTTCTAGTGGGGAGGGGGTGGGAGGGAGTGGAGAAGAGATATATTATTTTCATAGGGATTTAATCTTCAGACTACACTGAAATCATAGAATACCATTGGCCGTTCGCTTATCGGGCGGCTCTCTAATCGCACCGAGATCTGTAAGATCGCGGAGAGGGAAGGAGAGGGGACAGGGAGGCAGAGAAAGGAATTGTGTGTAGCGATGAGGCTGGCCATTTTCATCTGGATGTATGTTTTGAACCTCAGATCAAAACGCATGCACTGTAGAGTATTTTCTCTTTCCCCTTATAAGCATTAACCCCTTAAACTTTTTAAATGCCAGCCAATTAAAGAGTTTGATGCAACTAAGCTATCTTCAGAGCATGGGCTCAGCAATGGCCCCTGAGAGTAAGATGACCACTGAGACCTCATTAGAAATATGGACCATGACCGTGTGTGTGTGTGTGTGTGTGTGTGTGTGTGTGTGTGTGTGTGGCTGGGGGTACGTGTGTAGAGCATGAAAGAGACTTTCTTTCCACATTTCAGGTAGGATCCAAGAGATGTCATGAATGTAGCAGAGGAGGCACTTTCTGTGAGTTCTATTGCCACGGGAAGCTGATAATATCAGTGAGTTTAAGATTATTAAACTAACAGGTCTTTGCCAAATGCTATCAGGGTTTGGAGAAGTATGACTGAAGGGTGTAGATCCTTTGGATGAGTGAATGAATCCGTGAACGAGTGAATGAATGAATGAATCTGGGCATGGTTTTCTCCCTCCTTCCCCAGGTTTATCACCTTATAACCTGGTTTCATTTATTTCCTACGTCTGGTTTATTGAAATTGATCACTAATTAGTTTTCCCTATTTGTTTGCTGAGATTTCTAAAGAACTTTTGGAAAAAACCAGGATTTTTGCTCAAGGAGATGGTAGAAGAAATCTCTTTGATAAGAATTAGTCCCGTTTCCTATATCCACTTTTTTTTTTTTTTTGCATTTTTTCTTTATATTACCACTCTCAAGAAGTTAAAGGATTAAAAAGAAAAAAAAAAGTCTGGTAGTGATAAATCGGTACCTCTTACCTAGCTTATAATTAAGGGTAATTCACATATAGAGGAAGATTTGACAGCTCTAGCCCACATGCTTAGAAACTTGCATCAAAATGAAACCAATGACTCATTTGAAGCCAAAGTGTAGTCTCACTGTCTTTGCACATGCTCTGCAGGTGGATGGACTGCCATCGGCTCCTCCACCGACCAAGAGAGAGGAGTGAAGAGAAAGAAGGGCAAATCTCCAGCTGCCCTACCAGGCATCAGAAAGCCAGAAATGGGCAGCAAGCTGCTTACAGCCCCCAGGCATGACCAGCCCTGCTTCCCAGAGTCTCACTGCACCCCTCTCCCACTTGTCCAACCTGTGCTTTCAATCAGACAAGAGGCATCCTGGCCTGGGTGGTCTGCTCTCAAGGCTCTGAGCCGGCTCTCCGCAGCTTGGCGGAGTAGTCCAGGTTGCTGGAGAAAGTCACTTCAGCATATTAATCACAGCAAACGAATGTGCCCTGCTGGCTCTTGCATGGGGCACCTGGCTAATAATGGGTTGCACCACTGCTAATGGGTTCAATCAATATTTTGATTTTCTGACCCAACTTGCCTGCACATGAAAAATAAAAGCCCACAGACCTGCCACACCAGGTATCTCCACCAAGCAAGCGGAGAGGGCAGGCAGCAAGAAACTGCTGAAAGGAGCACCCGGGATCAGCACAGGTTGTAGGAAGCATGAGAGCAGCCACCTTAAGCGGGGGTGGGGGGGGTGGGGGTGGGGAGGGTGGATGTTGTGAGGCATGGGTGGCCTGAGGGTGGTGATGCCTCAGAGACCTCTCACTTGCTTCCTTCCTCGCCGTCTCCTTTCTTTCTTTCTTTCTTTCTTTCTTTCTTTCTTTCTTTCTTTCTTTCTTTCTTTCTTTCTTTCTTTCTTTTTTTCTTCTTTCTTTTTTTCTTTCTTTTTTTCTTTTTTTTAAACTTGGTTATGGAACATTAGGTCTGAGGAAGGGAAGGCGATTTAACATCTTTTAACTGAGGGAGGTTGATTTTCATTTGAGACCAAATGGCTCATTTTTACCTTTTTAGCTCCTGGAAGAGTAAAAAGTGAGAGGTCAGCCCTGCGTCACCATGGCAACATGCACAGCGCTGGCGGGGAGCAGATGAAGGGGGAGTGATAGTGGGGGGAAAGTTCCTCCCCCTTCCTGGCATTTCCTCCCCATTCAGGGGATGAGTCTGGATGTAAGAAGACAATGATGTCTTTTTCTAAAAAAATATTATTTGAAAATATTGCTTCTAAATTGTCCCACCTTAGACAATTGTCCCACCTTCTACAGATGGGTGGGGATTTTTGTTTGTTTGGGACTGAGACCATCGCTCACCCTCAGCGGTATCCACAGAGTCTTAGATTACACCAGCAAGGTCTTGTGTGCTGGCCCTAGATGACCCTATCCTTCCATCAGAGTCCAACCATGGGTGTCCTAATAGCCGAAAGACTTAATGAAGACAGAATCTGGCTTCCTTGTTGGTGGCCCCAATTCTCAGCCATGACACCTTATTGTAGCCTGTCTGCACAGAACTTCTTGATCCCATTCCAGTTCATGGACATTGAAGAGGAAAGAGGAAAAGAGAAATCAAAATGACAAATGTGCTAGAAAGGCCAGGTTAAACCCTGCAGAGGTAGCCTGGGCCAGGCAGGAAGGAATTTCCATGACCTTGGAGCACCGGGACTCAAATGTCCGGCACATTTTTCCCATGGCTTCTTACCCCACTGCTAAGTGGGAGAAATGACCAACATGCCTTGAAAACCCATGGGTGTCCAGCACTGGGTAAGGTACTGTCTCATCTTCTCGTCCTGATCCTCACAGTGATCTGATGAGGGGAGTGGTTGGATCTCTGTTTTACAGATTAAGAAAATAAAGCTCAGGAGGGTTATGCAATGTGCCCAGGGTCACAGATTCTGACGCTGGCTTCGTCCGGGCCCCAAATGGACTCTGTCTTCAGACTTGTTAATATCATCCAGCTGCATTAATGACAACTGCGAGTCGGAAGTCAGGAGTTTAGCTTTCGATCATGAGTTTATTCCTTTTGGTACAATGAAACTATCAATGGCCTGCTCCATTTTCAGTGCAATTCTAGACGCTTGAGAAACATTGACAGAGAGAGGCTGATGCCTATCAGGAGGAATGGTTTGAACCTCAGTGCAGTGAACTTGGACAAAACGTTCAGCGGGACTGAGCTTCAACTTTCTCACCTGTGACAGGAGGGGATTAATATTTATCTCAAGAGCTGTGGTGGGCATCCAAAGAAAGGACGTTTCAGCTGCCTGACAGAGTGCCAGGTTCATGCAAGTAGATGCTTAATAAATATCAACTTCTATTCTCTTCATCCTCCTTGCCCTCTACCTCGCCTTGCCATGCCATTCAGCTTCTCTGCTCCTGGGGCAGCTGTGTTCCTTGTAAGACGCGCCTGGCTTCCCCTGCAGTCTGGTGGCCCTGTGAAAGCTCCCATCCTTCCCGCAGGATTGGGGCAGGGACCAGAATGAAGAAAGGAGGCCACTCTACTATTTATAGTCCATAGGGAGGTGTCCAAGAAGAGGACATTGCCTCACCCCCTTTGCTCTCTCTGCCTTCCCTGTCATCGGTCCTCCATGTCAGCTATGAGTCCAGGGTGGTCCCTCTGCTCACCATCTGCGTGGGATTGGAGATCTTCCATGCTCCCCCACACAGGCAGGGTTCAAAGCTAGCTCTGACTTAACTTGGCTTTCTAAATCCAGATCAGAGCTGGCCTTGAAGGACCTGACAAGGTTGTATCTACTATATGGCAACCAGTTCATTTTCAGAATGAAAAAGCCAGATAGATCACTGGGCCATCCTTTTGCTGTAAATACAGTGTATATAGTTATGGGAACAGAGAATACACAAATCATTGGCCTGACCCAGTGCTAAGGCTTTGCCAAGGGTGACTGACATCAGTACAACGATGCATTGCGCTGGCAATCAGATCCTTGTTGTTTCAAGCCCACCGGTTAGCTAATTGCCACCTTAGTGTTATAGTGTTCAAATTCTCCGTGGCAAGCGCCCAACATGAAAGGTGTCATCCCGTCTCCTCTTCTTTCCTTCCTTGGATCCCTCTCTACTCCCCTCCACTCCCCTGCCACCCTCCTTCTCCTGCCTTCCTTCTATCTACCCCTGACCCCCACCTCCTCTTCCTGCCTCCCCTCCTTCTTATACGGAGATGTGTGCAGTGCGTATGGGTTGTGAATCAGACAGGAAATCAGCCCTCAGGCAGCTTAGAAACTAAGAGGAAAGATAAAACTGGCACCTAATATGATAAAGAAAAGAGCATATGACAAGTAGCATGGAAAAGTAAAAGTTAAATATAGTGATAGCTTACTTTCAGGTCTCTGCTCCAATTTTCAAAGATGCCTTCCTTGTTCTGTCACTACACCTTAGCTTTGCATGTCATTATCTACATTGTGTTGCTGTGTTTTTATTCCAATTATTTGTTTACTGTCTGTCCATCTCACTAGGCTATAAGTTCCCTGAGGCCAGGTGCTATTTCTATCTTATGTCCTATAATATCACTGCTGGGTTTCCCCCAGGAAGAGAGGGAAGCCTGGAACTAGACCACTGGGAAAAATGAGTGTTCAAAGCAGAGAGCAACCCCTGAACATATCCAGGAATGGGAAGAGTGAGGTATCTGTCTACCTGGCAGGGGAGACAACATGAAGGGGACCCTCCAGCTGTGCCCAGGGGAGGCCCTGTGTGCTCAAATCCTGAAGATCCATCCATGGGGGTCTGCAGAGAGTACAGTGGGTGAGGATGGGTGCCAGAGGAATCACACTACAAGACCATGTCAATGTTGTTTGAAACCAGAGGAATGTATTGAGCAGATAAATGCTTTAAAATTGAAAGATGGATAAAACAATTTGCCATGGAATATTATTCATCCATTTTACAAATGCTGGTTGAATGCCAGCCATATGCCAGGCACCACAGAAGGCTGAGCATATATGCCATGGAGAGACAGGTACAGGCATGAGGCAGGGCTTATAATCTAGTGGAGAGAAATAGGCAATAAACACACAAATAAGGACATGGTAACAAATGACAAACAATATGATCACTTCAGATAAGGGGAGGAGGGAGAGTTTGTAGGAGATGGGCAGAATGACAGTCAGGCACAGAGACTAGAGGGGCTCATCAGCTATGGGGAGGAACAGGGTTTTATTCCAAATGCAAAGGGTAGAGGTTGGAGGGTGTCAAACAGAAGAGGGACATTGTCCGATGTATAGAAAGATCTACGGCTTGCTCTGTGGAGAACGGGATTTGGAGAGGTCAACGTGAAAGATAAGGCAGGAAGACCAGCTGAGGGCATGGTATTGTCTAGGACAGAGATGAGATGGGTGGAGAGACGTGGGCTATGCAGGAAGAGGTCTAGAGCTACGGATTACAGGTTTCTCACGTGGGATATAAGGAAAAGAATCACTGAAGCCTCAGTTGGGAGCAAACCTTATTGAGTGGATTTTTGGTATTACTTTGTTAGATTGGTAGACTTAAGGAGAAGTATGGTTTCAGGGGAGAACTTTGAAACTTCTGTCTGAGTATCAAAAAACATACTTACAAAGACTTGATACTATGAAATCTAGTATGACATGTGGTAATGTTTCTGTTAGTGACACACAGTTAATGTTTTTGTTAAAATAGGATATAAGGACCCCTGGGTGACTCAGCAGTTTAGCGCCTGCCTTTGGCCCAGGGTGTGGTCCTGGAGTCCCGGGATCGAGTCCCACGTCAGGCTCTCTGCATGGAGCCTGCTACTCCCTCTGCTTGTGTCTCTGCCTCTCTCTGTGTGTCTCTCATTAATAAGTAAATAAAACCTTAAAAAAATAAAATAGGATGTAAAAATGTAGAAAACAAAATTACATATAAAGTGTTCCTTCAATAATTTTATATATGGGGATGCCTGGGTGGCCCAGTGGTTGAACATCTGCCTTCAGCTCAGGGTGTGATCCTGGAGTTCCAGGATAGAGTCCCACATCAGGTTCCCTGCATGGAACCTATGGAACCTGCTTCTCTCTCTGCCTCTGTCTCTGATTCTTTCTCTCTGTGTCTCTCATGAATAAATAAATAAAATCTTTAAAAAATTATATATAAATAGAAAAAAAAATAAAGAGCACACTAGAGGATATTGCTAATGCTTATTTTTGTGGATAAAGATTATAGTAAATACTTCACTATACTTTCTGCCTTCTCCAATTTTTGTTTTACATTAAGTAATATTACTTATAGCCAAAAAAAAAAAAAAAGGTTAAGTCATCACATAAAAAAAAAAAAAAAGTCATCACATAAAATAATGTAGCCTCCATATCCCTGCTTTATTTTACTTTGGTTTTGGATCTTCTTAAAATAAATTTGTAGAAAAAAAAGAAATCTATAAAATATAAAGATAAAGAGTGAGTAGAGGCATGAAAGTATATAATGAACGAGCCACATATATATAAAGAAAAAAAGTACCAAATGGCAGCCCTGAAGTCAGGTTAATGCCCTAGAGGAGAACAGGAATGAAAGTTCATCAGCCTCTATAAATGTGCCACCCAACAGTGAAGTCCTGAGTGAGACATAATCAAGATTCTGGAGAGGGAACCCAGACACCCCAGGCCTATTGCTGCCATCATGAACTGACACAACATCTGTAATGCTGGCTCAGCAGTCTTCTTAATGTTGCTCACAGGCAGCCATGTATTATGGACTATAAGATGGAGCCTATCTCTCACATATCATGGGCAACCTCCGTTTTCGTTAACAAGCCTTAGTCTTGTTACATCTTGGATGAGAGTTCCACTATTAAAATGTTCTTACCTGTCTTGTTTCCTTCAGGAGCTAATGTAGCCTATTCTAGTATTTCTGATCTCACAGACTTCATTCCTTCTAACACAAAACCCTTGTTTTCCATATGGAAATGGAAAAAACAAAAATAAAAATAAAAAAAAAAAAAACCAGAAACTTAAAGAACAGCGCTCTGCGAATGACCTCACATGAGGGTAAGAAGAAAGCAAGGGAGGTCAATTTTGGCAAACAGAGAATTGAATTTGATGCTTTTTCTTTTTATAGGACAAAGTAGTTTCAGGGAAGCTTTCACAATTATTTTTATTAAAGCAAATCTGGCTGAAGACATTTTTAAAACTCTATGAGAAACAGCAGAATGACATTGAGGAAGCTGGAAGATGAGAGTGAGAAACTTGGTTCTCCTTTTCTAAGTTTTTGAAGAAACCTGGAAGAGGAGACTTGCTGAGCTCCAGCATTTTGTGAAATAAGCTTGGGGCTGCTACCACCTGGGTTATTTATCTGTTATTAGGAGAATTGAATGAAACAGGATATAGTAAAGGACTTTGTAAACCCTAAATAAATGCACAGGTGTAAATGTGGCATGCATTCAGAGCTTTAGACACCAATGACTTTTTTTTTTTTAAAGATTTATTTATTTTTTTGAGAGATATAAGGGGGATAGGCAGACAGAGACAGAAAGAGAGAATCTCCAGAAGACTCCCTGCTGAGCATTGAGCCCAACGTGGGACTTGATCTCAGGACCCTGAGATCGTGATGTGAGCCAAAACCAAGAGTCAGATGCTGAATGGATTGAGCCACCCAGGTAACTAGAAACCAAGGACTTTTAATAGGAATCCCTATAATGGTGATAACGGAATGGTGGGCTGTGAAGGAATAAATCTGCTGATAAGTTTTTGGTTTTTTTTTCCTTTCCTCTGGTCCTCCTTCTTTTTTTTTAAATTTTAATTTCCAATTTCAATGGTGGCATAGCATACGTTGTTGTTGGGCATAGCACTAATTTTTACATCGTATTAAAGCATTTTGTAAAGTGATGAGTAAGAAATGTTTAATCCTAAATCTAGCTCAGGAAAGCCAATGATCCTCCAATTCTCCCTTCTCTTTGAAGCTCTTCCTGATTGTACTCAAAAAAAATGTAATTTGTCCCTTTTCTGAATTTGCATAGCAATTTGTTTGTAGGTGTACTTATTATGTTCTTATTTTACTTTCTCCCAAGCTTCCTTCCCACTGAATTCTTGGTTCTTTGAAGAGGGAACCTCAATCTACCTCAGTTTTTTAGGCCTGCAGTGCCAAACACGAATGGAAACTAAATATACAATTATTCAGTTGGATTCATTTTTAAAACATTTATCAGGAGCCTACTCTCTCCTCAGCTCTGTGCAAGCAAAGTAGAAACAAGTGTCTTTGAGATCACACTCAAGTGTTTTCAGAAAGAGAGCCTTTGTCAGAAAGAGTTAAAAACTTTAGAAATTCCCATGTGATCAAGGTTTTACTTTTCAAAAATAAAAAAGTCTACGGTCGATTGCCTCTTTCAAATAAATAGCAACACCCAGTGAAAACTTGCTCTGAAGGGAAGATGCTACCTTATCTCTTTACCAAGTCTGTATCAATAGTTTGAGGCTTGGAATGGCCTTTCAGGTAGATTTTAGGGTTTGATGTGATCCTCCCTGATCCTAGGTACTGGGGCACTTTGAGGACATTTGGTTTGGGGCCAGTCTTCTCTTGTTAGTTTGGCCTTTCTGGTTCCTTCTCAGAGCCCTCAATATCCTGGTATCCACTGTTTGAGTGACTGCCTCAGGGTCCAGGATGCAACAGTAATAGTAAGAGTTACTGTCCTAGGATTTCTCATAAGACTGGTGAAGAGACTCCCAAGCTAAGCATTACAGTGTTCTTCCTCTCTTGTCCGGGTAGCGTTGGCCCATCATTCACAGCATAGTTACATTTCAGGCCCATCTCTACATGTCCACCCACTCCCAACCCCCTCCCTCCTCCCAACTCCCAGCAGATTTTGGCACTGTGGCTCTGTTTCCATAGTACCCAGTGCTATCTCTGTCATCCTCCTTGCAATAGTCTGTGCTTCTGCTAAGGCCATGAGCTTTTGAAATCCTAGGAGTCCAATCTCTTTCCTCTTCCTAGAGCCCAGCATATGCCATGCTTACACTAAATGTGCAATACTAATTTGTTGAATAAATAAATCATTGCAACCGGAAGTAACCTCTACCTCTTCTCCTCCATTTGTGCTTCAATTTAATTCCTCCTTCTGAAATTTCAGCACTTTTTAAATGATATAAGACTTTGGTCTACCTGATATCAGTGTCCTGCTTTTATGGCCAAGGGAAGAGAAAATTGCCTGTGAATAGATTCCAAGTTTACTTACTATTTTGGCATTTAAAAAAAAAAAAAAAAACTTAATCTCTCTTCAACAAATCATTTTTGAACTTTCCCCACATGCCAGAAATAGAAGCTTGAGATAGTGGAAGATAGACACAGCATTGCTACCCTCAAAGTCTCTTAGGAGAGACGAGCCATGAAAACATAACACAGAGAGTCTGAGGATGAGATACAGATGGAATTCCACATCATGTTGCATTCATTCCTTTAACACTTCTACTTAACCTCAATGTTGCCAATCATGGCATCAAACTGTTATTGGGAGAAACATTTGGCATAGTCTCTGCCTTTAAGGTGTGTAAAAGAGAGTAGCAGAGATGTTAATGGTTATCTTATAACACATAAAGTATGTTAGTGCTAAATGCTTGCACCCATTGTGGTGGAATGCCAAAGAAAGAATGAGAGAAGTTAGGAGAGTTGAAGTCTTTAAAGAGAAGGATGGATTTGCCAGGGAGAGCTGGTGGGCCAGATCGTGAAAGCGGTGAGTCTTATAAAAGGTTTAAGATATTATCTCTTGAGCAATGGGCAGGCACTGATGGTTTGTAAGAGGGGAAGTGACATGATCGGATTTGGGTTTTAGATAGATGTCTCTGGTAGCAGATAAGATGGATGGGACGAGGGCAGAGAATGTCACAGCAGTAATAGCAGTTAGAAGGTGGTGGCAACTATCCAGCATTCCCCAAAATATTTGTTGTTAAGGAGGCAAATATCAGAAGACCCTACTGTGCATTCAGACCCTCAAGGGAGTAGTCATGCATGTTGGGGTGCCACAGGTTAGGCAAAGGAGGTACTTCTTTGGCCTGGTTGCCTCTTTGTGCCTTGCGTCCTGCAGAGGAAGTCCCTGTAGACTAGCAAACTCTGTGCCCAGGAGGCAAATTATTGATGTCCCTTTCCAAAGATAAAATGTAGTCCAACATTCCAGAATGATGAGATAAATTTGTAAATATAATCAAAACATGTTTTTCTTTGGTTTCCAGGATGGAATCAGAAAAATAATGCTTAAAGGGAAAAAAAGAAATACATCTGTTCTTTTTTCTGCCTCTTTTTTTTTTTTTTCCTGATTCTGGGCCAATCAACTTAGAATCAGAAACTCTCAAAGCTATGTTGTGCAGCCACTTTTGATCCTTGAGATCTTGGGCCATACAAAAAATCACAGACATTGGACTAGACTAGCCCCACAGCTTATAACTAGGTCATCCTTGGCTGTTAGAAACAGAGGATGATTTTCTTCCAATTTGAAATCTAGAATAAATCTGGAGGGGACTTGATGGTTTAGATATCTGGGATGGTTTAGATTTCTGGAGAATTATGTTATTTTTCACGGTAAGGCTAGTTCTGAACTATCAGAACCATCCCAAGTCCACCTTTGATGCAGGTCAGAGCCCTTGGGATGAGGTTTCATGACACCAGAAGTCAAAGAAGTCATGGATGTCATCCTAATACCTGGAGGCCAACACATTTACATCGAAAGACCTGATATTATATGAGAAGCTGGCAAGATGAACTGATCTGAATGCTGAAAGCAAAACAGATAAAAAGCCAATGCTCTGCTGGGGACAACAGCTCTGCCATATGCTTTTCGTGGATGATTGTTTTGTTTTTCACAACAATCCACCAGCCCCTTTTTTTACAGAGAATCATACTGAGGATTAGAAAGAGGGGTGATTTTCCCAAGGATGAGATGAACAGCCAATCATTTATTGAAGGAGCTAGGCTTGGAAAAAGTGATTTAGCTACATAACAGCAAGATCTGTACTAATAAATCACCAACTACACTTTAGGGAAGAGTTAGAATATTGGGGTTGTAATCAACTGAGCTTGTTTTAGGAGATGAGGTTTTAGGGACAGAAGCAAGAAGACACTGGATATGGCAGCTTCCACTCTTTATTAAGCATTGTTATACTAACACATCAATAGAAGGGCTGTGGCTGAGTTCAAAGAGCCATGCTGGGCCCAGCCACAGAGCCCAGACATTTTCATAAGAGCCATGAAAGACTATACTAATTGTAAGGGTTATGCCCTGCTTTGGTGAGGTATCCTTGGGCAAGATTCATGAAATTAAAAAAAAAAAAAAAATTAGGAATGCGCAGAGCCCTATGAGCTTCTGGCAGCTGCTTTGACCTTGGAGTGGGGGAGGGGATCTCTCACTGGAGCTGAACACTTCACATATAATGGCACTGAAGTTCCTTAGATTGTGCTTTATTTTTAAGGTCTAGAACTGGGGTCAGTAGGCTTTATGTATAAATGACCAGGTAGTGAATATTTTAGCTTTTCAGGCCATGAGGTCTCCCTTGTAACCACTCAGCTCTGTCTGCTGTTGTAATGTGAAAGCAACCACAGGTAATAAATGATGAAGCATGCCCCTATTCCAACAATACTTTGAACAAAAGTTGGATTTGGCCTGAAGAAAGGCTGTAGTTGTTGGCCAAACACTGCTCTAGAACCACATCAATGTGGAATCAGAAAAGAACAAGAAGTCATTCAACAAAGATTTAATAAGTGTCCCTTGTCTATTTCATGTCCTAGAGATGCTCATGATCTAATGTAAGAGACAGATACACAAGGAACTAATTACAGAGACTCTAGATGGTGTGAATAGAAAAGCTTAAGATACTGTAGGAACTCAAAGGAGTGAGCTGATAAATCCTTCTGGGGGAGTTGGAGAAGGTAGTGTGGAGGGAGTACCTTTCAAGCCCTTTCCTTTCTTCACCTTTGGAAGGCACTGCTTATCTCCTTCTGTGTTACTCTTGCCAACCCCAGACACAGCATCAGAATCCTGCTGAACACAGAGGCTCAGGAATCAACACAACCCCATAGCACTAGATTCACCATGTGAAATGTCACCCATTTCTGCTCCTCTTAAGAGATGAGAAGGAGTTCCCCAGGGAGGAAGCAAGGCATTGCCTAGAACAAGCATCTGAAGGAAGGTTCCTTATCCAAAGGCAAAGACTGGCCCAATGCTCACAGAGCAGCAGAGCTCCACTGAAAAAGGAGCAAGATCTCTGAGTGGAGATGGTGCTGGAGGTGAGGATGGACAGGGGCAACAGTCAGATCATGTGGAGTCTCAAAGGCACAGGGGGAATTCAGACTTCTTTTTTCTTATGTTTAGAAAAATCTTTGTGGTAAGCAATTTGAATGCTAGATTAAAAGGAAGAGGTGGGGGTGGTGCACAGAGTGGGGAATACGCAGAGACTGTTTAAAGGCTGCTGACAAATCTGTGTGAAATAGCGAGTATCTATCCTCAGACACTAGTGGTAGGGATGAAACAGACAAGGAGGAAATAGATCTGATATAAAGGCACAAAATTTGTAGTTCGTGGCTATCAAATTGGATGTGTAATTAAGAGGAAGGAGACCTCATAACAATGGGTGGCTTCTGCCCTCTGATGACTAGAGAGGCATAAGAGAGAAGTGTAATCAAGCCAAATGCCTAATGTCCTGATTTGAATAAAATCTTGAAAATCTGTGCAAAGAATGGAAGTTTGGAAAGAGGGGCATATCAGCCTTGGACGTTGGGGAAAACCTCAGCTGATTCTAATTCTTAATTCCCACCACTTCATACTGCAAGCCACGGAATCAAATACGACATTGCATGCTTCCCGTGAGCTCATTAGCAATGACGGGTCTGATGTATACAAGAGAAATTGAGAAATTTCACCACAGATGGGAATGCCTTGATTGCTTGGTGAGGCTGTGACTGCTATAGTCAGCAACAGGTGTTTCAAAAGACAAGCTGAGATGCCAAAATGTTTGGTGAATAACAATTTACGCTGATTGCAAAACCCTGATCTTGTTTTCTTTCTATTTCCCTCTACTACTGAGCCTGTGGAGGTACCATTTCCCGTCCCACCTATTTGAAACATGCACTTAGGGATTTTTTTTTCCTATTCTAAAAGTCCTAACTTCTACCATACATTTTTAGTCCCTTCCCATCTCATGGGCCTCGGAAAACATGCAGATCTCCTCACAACAACAGGGAAAGACTATTTTTTCCTAAGAAACACTGGTAACTTGGGATGGTCATGTTTAATAGTCTGGAAGTGTCCAATCTTCCCCTTTGGGGGAAAAAAAAAAAAACCTGATAGAAATCTCCATTTTTTTTTTTTTTTTTTTACTTGTGGGAAATTAATGACACATTCAGAGAGTGTGAACAGATGGAGTGACAAGTGCCAGCCCATCTTGTATATATGAATGTGTGTATTGAGGGCATTTCAAGCCTTAAAAACATGGAGAGAGGTTAGAGTCACATGAACTGATTACAGAAGGTTCTAGGCAGATTAAAGAGATATTATAAGTCTCTCTTGGTTTATAGGGCAGCTATCAAATTAGTAATATTCTTCTTCTTTTGTGAAGAATACACATGGCACACAATAGCCCCCAAGAATGACCATTTCTCTTGGGTTAGTGGCGGAAGGAGAATTCATTTGTAACACATTTTTAATAGTCTTAACCGATATGTGCCTTTCTCATGTATAAGACGTAGTTCTTATGTTTATTTTTAGAAGGACTTAATGGCCATATTAACTTAAGCTCTGAAAGTCTATATTGTTCATAAAAACTTGGCCAAAAATTTTTAAGCTATCTTAGAGTCAGCTTTCAGCTAAGATTATCAACAAACAGCCCAATGTACTTTGTTCAATCTTCCCAAACTGACTTATCTTTTTTTTTCTTTAAACTATGGTGTGGTACTGACAAAGTGATCTGGGAGAAATTACTTAATCTGTCCTTAATTGAATTTCTCATCTATAAATTTGGGATTATTTTAACATATGCTTCATGCAACTTTCGGAAGGAGAGAAAAATATTTTTTAAAGGAAACACAGGACCAGATCTATAAGGAGCAAACAATAAACAGTAGCTACGAGGTTGTTCATGGTGACTGTGATTTCAACAACAATGGAATTAATAGTATTTATAAACCTTCCTAGGCCTGGTGAGCTCTACTTTACTACTATCTTGTGGAAGCACATATGTTTTTGGAGGATACGGAGCTAAATAGTCAATGAGCACTTTAAAAAAAAAAGTATAATGTTATAATGTTCTTTTCTTTGCTGCTGACCTTTTTTTCAATGACCTCTTTACCTCCCCATTTTCCATTTAGACCCATTAGCAGGATGTGCTGCAATATGCTGCTTGTCATCTGTTTCAAAGACACAGTGATCGGATGCAGGTACACCAGATGGATAAACCTAGTGTGACTAATTATTGTGTATTTGCCTTTAATTATTATCATTTATTACCAGAGGAAAGACAATAGAGGTTCTTTGACTTAGAAGAAACTGTTGGCACCAGGAAGTTTTTTTTTGGAACACTATTGAGTATAGCTAAAGTTTTCATTGTTGGTGAAAAGAATGAAAAAGAAACAAAAAGGAAAAAAAAGAAAAAGGAAAGTATACACATACAATACATAGATGGATAGATAGAGAGGTACAGACATACATAGTAGATAGATGAAAAATAATTTGCTTTAACATTTCATTGAATTGGTTTCAATAGATATCTCACTTTAATTTTTTAAGACTTTTCCAGGATATTTTGAATATCGACCACAGAGTACTTTTTCTGAGTTTCACATAAATAATTAGGCCAACAAGTATGTGATGATGATTGAGATTTAGGAGAGGAATTTGAACCTAGAACATCATCTCCAGTTTTTTTTTTTTAAATATATATTTGCATTAGAGTCATCATTTCTTTTCTAATTTTTCTTTCATTATGAAGTAGTAATTAAAAGAAAATTTTTACTCGTTACTAGGCTCCAATCATGATAGAGATCATTTTAAAAGCAATAAACTGAGGGGTTTAACCCTACAGTTAACTGAGTAATTTTATGGGAAATGTCTAAGGGAAAAGTTTGTACTTGAATTTCTTATTTAGACGACCAGATGTATTACAACGGAGTTTAAGATCAGAGTAAGTGGTTTGACATATTGACATGCCAAAACCCCATGATAGCTGTGACACCTCTGCTATAGAAAAATGAATTAGAAAAACATCTAAATGATAGGAAAATGCTCTGTGATACCAGGGAACTTGGCTTTTGTGAAGAGTTTCTTTCTTCTGAACTTCATAAAAAGCTCTGTTTTAGAGAAGCATCTGTAAAGTAGAATTTTATCTTGCAAAATAAGGACAGAAACAGTAACAGTGAAGTCTTTTCTAATAATAAATGACAGATAGGGTTAATCCTTCAAAAGACTTTTGAGTCTGTATGCCTCCCCTTCTCTAGACTCCAGGATTATATGGCTATAATTATGAAAATAACAATTTAGAGTTTTGCGAGAGGAAAACTTTTTTTTGCAATAGGAGCTATTGTAAGAGGTTTGCATTAGGAAAAGAAACGTCGATGGTGAAGCTGAAGTAGCTGCTTTTGAAATGAAAGTATAAGAGTGGAACTAGAAGTTGAGATGAAATGTAGTCTAGCCATGGAATAACCCAATCTATCTGCTGAGTAAAATGGATGTGAACTCAATCCTAAGGAGGGTGGGTGTGTGCCTTTGGATGCGTTGGTGCATTTTTTCCTAGCTATGTGTGGCCAACATTTATTGCTTTGGGGGCATCGCAATATCATTGTCCACTTCTTAAGGACTCTTATTTCCTCTTCTTCCTCTATAGAAAGTCTTCTCTTTGTCAAAGGGCATAATTAGAATAACTGGAAGCTCTTACCATAGATTGTGAATCTTGACTAGAGGAAGAACGACTGAACATAGTTGGGTTTCACTCTTTTCTGGCCCTGACCATATTGTTCAAACTTCACAACTGACTTGGGTTCCTGCTTCCTGACCTCTGAGATTGCCTGGGTCACAACACTGTGTGCATAATTTTATACTAGGAGTAATATCTGACATCTACTTGCCTGGTTAACCTTCCTTCAAATCCCTGAGAGCCTTTCAGTAAACTCTTTTCCTTAAGTTAGTTAGAATCACTTTCTCTTCCTTACAATGAAAGCAATCTTACTGCTAACACTGTGCAATTGTGCATAGATTTGGAAAATAAGTTGTCCATTATATTTTTCCCATATGAATGATCCAAGTTATACTGTCCCTCTGGGACCCAACAAGCTAGAGTCCACAGAGACTTTCCAGTTAATTTGGACATCAGATGCGGCTACTACTATAAGATGCATATGTAACTCTACACTTGTCATGATGCAACTGTGCTTAAAATATTTTTTCTATTCTAATAGTATTATGTGAAGCTTTAATAAAATTGATTCTAAATCAGTTTTATAATATAAAATTAAAAGAAAAGACATAAATAATCAGCGACTGCAGCAGAAGTGTCTACAGTTCTGTTTTTTTTTTTTCTTTTTCCTCCAGGATTATACTTTCCTATCTGCTCATATTGAGATGTGCCCCTTGACTTGCTTTGACCAATGACATGCGGGGGAAGAGATGTGTATCATTTTTGTGTGAAAGCATCTAATTGTTAGTGTTTAGCTCTCCAACGCTTTCTTACCTTGACATAACAATGGGAGATTCCCAAAGATGGAGCCTCCATCAGCCTGGGTTCTCTAAGGCAGGATATTGTAAAGAAGAGCCCCTCACTAATGCAAAACATGTTACATGAGTGAACAATAAATCATATATTTAAGCCACTATAATGTGTTGTTCTTATTGGAGCAAAACTTAGGCTAGCCTGACTAATTTGGTATGCCATGATTGAATGAGTGCCTGATCAGTAGCTAGGAGAACGGAGTTTATTTCCTATTTTTCAAGGAATTAATGAAGTGGCCTTGGGCAAGTCATTTGGGTCCACTTGAATCATTTACCTACCCTCAAAACTTATTGGTGGCAGGGTAGGGGAGATAGCAGATCACATTGCAAGAGTAGAAGACGTAGAGTGGTTCTCAGTGCTTGAAGGCTCCATGGAGGAGCTTCCTGGACTGGTGAGCAAGCAGAGTGGTTCCTGGACAAGCTCAGAGGTTGGCTGCTATCACTGAAGCTCCATTTCTGATGTGACGTTATGCACAATGTCTAATATTTTATTTAAACAAATATATTTTTTGTTAATGTCTTTGAAAACCCTTGGACTTGACAATCTCTAAATTTCTAATTCTCTAATTCTCCTTCTACTTGATCCTTTTTAAAATGTACAGCTATGTCACTTTATTCATCTATCAAAAAATTTCAAGAAACCTTTTATCAAAATGGTTCTTTTCTTCCAAAGGGAAGAGTGGTAACATAAACCTGTGCCAGGCATTCACAGAGATATTTTCATTCTTGACCCACTCAATAATCTTACTAAATGGTCAGTTACTTCATCTAATGATGAAGAAAGTGAAGCTCAGCACAGCAAATTTTTTTCTTCTTGGAAGATGCAGAACTAAGAATTTAAGCCAGCTCATTATGCTCCCCAAATCTATCCACCCTTGATTATACCATACCTTTATAGCACATCTTATGAATCTGAGTCCATTTCCAAATAATGGCACGTTTTTACAAAAAACAAATAAACAAACAAAAACTTGTGCTGGAGTTAATTTTCCTTTTGTATAAAAACACAAGACAATCCCTGCTATTCTCCTTTATAAATAGAGATTTTCTTTGAGCAATGGTTTGATGGAGTTACATGCTTTTCCCCATGTCCTCTGTACTATGAATGGAAATACAGATATACTGGTTCTTGATTATATATTTCCAAATAACATTGCTTGTGCCTGAGATAGAGCTGTGATTAAAAGAATGCATTAGCATACAGACTCATCTGATAAACTGAGACTCAACTCAGCTTCTGTATCTGATCCTCACTTTCCTATGATTAAATTGTCTGCCCCCCAAAAAGGATGATTTTTTTAAACTTTGTTAATAGTCTATTAATAACACTCATGAGAAGGAAGCAGCAAAGTCTATGTCATTCTTCAACTCAAATATTCTCATAGAAGGGAAAATAGAGATGAATTGAGATGAATGGGGGGGATTCTTTGACAGTGGCATAGCAAAAGTTACTATGAACAGGTGGTGCTGGGATACAAGATCATGACCTTTCACATAGGCTGGAGAAATGGAAGACAATAGACTACTGAAACCCCAGTACTTTCAGAGCACTCATTCATTCATGCAGCAGATATTGATTGAGAACCTCTATGTTACAAACACTATTTTGGACCCTAGACCAAATACTTTTTGTTTTATGTCTCTCTGGACACTTCATTAGATCTAAAACAGAAATGACTTTGGATGACCATTATGTGTCAATGTAGGTTCATCAACCGTCAAATTTATACCACTCTGGTGGTGGCGTAGGTAATAGGGGAGGGTATGCCTATATGAGGGCAGGGATATTTGGAAAATCTCTAAGTCTTCCTCTCAATTTTGCTATGAACCTAAAGCTGTTCTAAAAAAACGGGCACTGAAGGGGGCACTTAATGGGATGAGCACTGGATGTTATGCCATATGTTGGCAAATTGAATTACAACAACAACAAAAAAAGTTCAAAACAAAAAATAAAAAATAAATAAACAAAAAAGCTAAGTCTTAAGACTAAAAAAAAAAGAAAAAGAAAAGAATATGAAATTCAAAAACCATCAATGTTTCTGACAGCTGCTCCCACCAAATTAATCTGTAGTAGTTTGTATCTTCAGATAGTGGGAAGAAACCCCTAGAGACCTCTTATTCCCAAGGGGGGCCTTCTACAAGATCAGTGACCATTGGGTAACATTAATAATACTGAAGCTGTTTACCTGCTTTCTGATTTATTTTTTCATTCAATAAACATTTATTGAGCACCTGCCATGCATTAGCATCAGAGGTTCAGAAGTGTAACCCCAACTAGGTATAGTCCCTATATCACTGACTGGACATTTCAGTAGGATAGTCAATAATAAAGTAAAATTAGAAAGTATTTAATTTTTTTGTCAATGCTATATCATGTAAATTTCAGAGATCTGGTATTTGACATTATATATGGTAGATGTCCAAAGAAGGAATGAGCCTTAAAAAAAATTTCTACTATGTGATAAACATTGTTGAGAATTGGACCCATCATGGTGAGTAAGGCTCTGCCCCTGCCTATGAGGTTACTCATATTCTCATGGAAGACAAAAACATCCAAAAAAAAAAAAAAAAAAAAAAAGAAAGAACGAAAGAATCACAAAATCATCTTAGAAATATTTTAGAAGTCCTGGGCACAAGGTGCTTTCAATGCACAGAGGAAAAGAAGCTAACCATTCAGGTGAAACTGTGAAAGACTCACAGCAGCAGTGACTTTGCAATTGGCTTTGATACATATTGAAACCCAAAGTACTAATTGGGTCATTTTATTCCTGAGATGGGCAAAAGGGCCAGGCAAGAAAGAAGAAGAAAAATGAACTAGCTTCTTTTCACACTCCCCAACCCTGGATGACTAGGATTGAGCCTATCTGCAACACTGAGAATGAACATCTGACCCCACCTTTTCTTCTCAATGGAAACATTCTTTCCTGTTGACACATGAGAATAGAGCATGATATTTGATGATCCTAAAATCATCACAGATGTTCCGACAGTTCAACAAAGACAAAAGATTGATGTCACTCTCAGGTATTTTTTGCTCCTAAATAAACTAACCCCAGGAGTTTCTGAAACAAGAAGACTGGTATGCCAAAATGCAGAGACAGAATTGACTTATGCTACTCCATGTCTAACAAATGGTAAACCAGAAAGATAATGCTAAATGTCTACTCTTGTACTGCTCCAAGTCATACTAATAGTGGGTAGTTTATCATTTCCCCCCACCTAACTGTATCTTCTTTTGATGTTAAATGCTTGGTTTCTCCATCATTCCCAAAATAAGATGAGTTCTTTCTAGAAAAAGTACCTGTCATAGAGATTCTGCTCTCTCTTGGAATCAAAGATAAACATGATCCTATACCCATCACACCTTACATAACTTCTACTGCAGATGAACTTCTCCTACATAACTCCTGAGGCTTCTCTATCATATACTCTCCAGAGTAGTTCTTTCTAGTTGGAGGAACATATTCTTCAGGGAGACCCATGGAAGCTACTTGAGGAAAGGTACTTCTCAGAAATGCTGCCTTTTTTGCTGTGGTGAGATAATATAACTCTGAAAAAAATGTTTATAACTCTTGGCATCAATAAAGCTGTATGTTCTCTTGGACTGTTGAAGCTCGTGGCTTGAAAGCATGGGATCTATACAGGGCAAGTGCTGTAAATTTTCCCCATAGACTTCACTTATATCTAGCGCCAGATGGCATGGATTTGTGCCCTTTAAAATTCCTAAATCCCTCCTCTGTGAATCCTGTCAAAGAGAAAGCCTTTGGTTTCAGAATAAAAGCCCAGAATCACAATCAACTTATTATGAGATAGCTAAAATGCATGAAATCCAGGTCTCTAACACGCAGACTCCATCAACTTTTACATTTTAGTTGTGCTTTCTATAGCAAGGATAAAATCTCATCATAGACTTTTAGACATCAGAGATCAGGTGCTGGTTGGCTCCACGTATGTACTGTATAATGGAGAATCTTTCTCTCTGTAAAGGAAAAGACTTTTAACATGAGGAGAGTGCTATCTTCCTGTGCACTGACACTATGTGCACACAAGGTTGTTGCTAACATATTAATGTGTGCATTGATTAGTCCTTTAATTCTTTGAAATGCTTTAGTTGGTATCTTTTCTTTTCAAATGAGGCTGAGCTACTGATGATAAGTCTAGGTTATGCAATCAGACTTTACTTCAAAGTTCGGATCTGTTATTTTCAAGCGGTGTCATTCATGGCAAACTGTTACCTCACAATCCCCTAAGTTCATCTGCAAAATGGGTGTGATCATATCTACTTTTGGAAAAATGACAGGAGGAAGACAGAAATGAAACAAAAGCACATGGCAGTCTTCAGCTTATGGTAAGTGTTCAGACATGTTAACTAGTATTTTTACCTGCACACAGCTCCATGAAGAGGCTGGAGTGGGAAGATGACTTCATCCTCCAGCAGAGAACATGGAAGTTTGGAAAGACCACAGAGTCACCGTCAATGCCAAGGGTGGAATTAAGATCCAGGTGCTTTTAAGCTGGTCCAAGTACATTTTCTGTAACTGTTGCTATTTGTCTCCAGAAAAACTATCTATGTATTTAGAAGAAAGATTTTATATATTTGAGAAAGGGAGGGAAGTTGCATGTGCATGTGCATGAGTTGGGAGGGGGCAGGGCAGAGGGAGAGGGAGAAGAGGACTCTCCAATGAGTAGGGAACCCAACGACTGAGGACTTGATCTCAGGACCCTGAGATCATAACCTGAGCCAAAGGTGGATGCTTAATCTACTGAGCCACCCAGGCGCCCCTCCAGGAAACTTATTTAAATAAACTATTATTTATAATGCAGTCTCCTAAGTAGAATGAATCTAGTATCTATCTATCTATCTATCTATCTATCTATCTATCTATCTATCTATCATATGCTATTGTGTATATAATGTATAATAAATATGTATTATTGTGTATCTAATGCATAATACATATTTTATGTATTTATATATAAATAGCTATAAAGTGTGTTCTTTTTAGGGACTTGTATAAAATGTATTATAGAAAATTAAATGGCAGTAGGTAAAATTCCAGTTTTTGAATATTTGAATTTCAATGTGTACATATTATACATACTCATGTACAATAAACTTCTTTATAAAATAATATCATTGCTTAAAATAACGTATATATTAAGAAGTATTAGGAAAATGAAATAAGTTACTTCATGACTTAGTGGGATCTTTATAGTCAGTGTATCTTTTTAAAAGCTTTTAATGCAATTTGACAAAAGCATCAAATTCTACTGTGGCTTGGAGTTATATATTAATTTGTATATATTAATGTGTGTGTGAGTATATGAGTATATGTATGTTTACTGTGTATATATATAAGCTTATATGTATGTATATATTACACGCATGCACATGCACATACACACACTTTTTGTCCTCTCCTTATCTTCCATATATTTCCCTTGAATTTCCAACAATGATTACTGACTCTAAATGAAAAAGAATTTCTCAGTTGTTCCTATAATCAAAATAAGCTTGTTTCTTTCTTAATCTAATTTAGATGGAATTTCCTTTGTCTAAGTGGGACTGTCATTTTGTACCATATTATCCAGACTTTATGCAATTAGCATATAGAATCAAACAAATAAACCAACATTGGCCTCATATTTCCAATAAGAAGGGGAAAAACCCAATGATTAATTTTTTTTTGAACTAAGAGAGAAAGATGTGTATTGTTTGCTTGTTTACTTTAATCAAAGCTTTTCCTTTGAGGATGGCTGGAATCTCTATGAACATTTTCATCTCAGTGGCAAGTCAGTTTGGAGTCTGAATAGAAGCTTCCTAAAAATATTATTTTTGGAAAACTGACACTAATTGAAAGTCAACACTAATAATGTAAGGCCATCAGCAGCAGAGCAGAATGATAGGAGTGAGCAGAGTTTATAAAATGAGCCAAAGCATCTGGAACCTTTCTATGTGTGTGTGACCTGTCCTCTCAATCAGAGACTCAGTACTCACTCCTGAGAAGAGAGTCTGAGATAATCAGTGTCCCAGCCAATTCCTTCAACCTTATTGTTCATCATCTTGCTAATAAATTACATTCCTTTTTATTAATTCAAGATAAGCCTTCTCTTCTCTATCTCAACATTATAGATTTAAAGAAAAAATTAATTTAACAAACCTTTATTGAATGTTATGCCAGGTACAGAAGTATGGCACTGAATCAAGCATGGTTTGGGGTCATGCAGTGCCCAATGTGCCCTATGAATATAGAAGTGAATATAAATAACTTTAATTTGATGCAGTGTGATCTATTTTTTGTTAAGAGAGAGAGCAGGGGAGGGGCAGAAAGAGAGAGAGAGAGAGAATCTTAAACAGACTCCACACCCAGTGTGGAGCCTGATGCGGGGCTGAGTCTCATGACCCTATTATCATGACCTGAGCTGAAATCAAGAGTGTTACACTTAACTTACTGAGCCACCCAGATTCTCCTGATGTTGTATGATTCAAATAAAATGTCAGGATGGAAGGAAGAGAGTAGCTTGGGTGACTGCAGTTTCTGTGAGAATAAGAGTCACATCTTTCTGCTAACCACTGTAGTCAGTAGCCAGCACTATGCCTGGATCATAATAAATATGCTCAATAAATATTGTGGGAGAAAGGAAATGAGGATAGGAGGCAGGCGGCCATAACTCAAAAGGCCATGGCATCTTAAAGTTTCTTTATGGATAACTTGGGTTTCTCCACTTATATAAGGAACAGAAGGAAAGGGACGTTCCAGAGAAAGCAACCCTGTCCTAAGAAATAAAACATAGACAGATCATAGCAATTGTCAAAGAAGAAGTTCACAATGATCAGAGGGTGGAGTTGGTCATTAATGTCCTTAAGAGCAATGCTAGTGATACTAGGACATTCACTTATAGGAAATAGAAAATAGGAAGAGCAACTCAGCAATGAGCTTGAAGTCTGGATACCTAGTGAGAAGGCCATTCTGATCAACTCTCATCTGCCAGAGTGAATATTTTTACTTGCTGTGCTAAGTTCTCTCTCTCTCTCTCTCTCTCTCTTTTTGAGAGAGCATGCACACACACAAGAGCAGGGGCAGTGGGGGCTGGGGGAGGATGGTAGAGGGAGAGGGACAGAAAGTCTTTTTTTTTTAAGATTTTATTTATCTATTCATGAGAGACAGAGAGAGAGAGAGAGAGAGAGAGAGAGAGAGAGAGGCAGAGACACAGGCAGAGGGAGAAACAGGCCCCATGTGGGGAGCCTGACATGGGACTTGATCCTGGGTCTCCAGCATTAGGCCCTGCGCTGAAGGTAGGCTAAATTGCTGAGCCACCCGGGCTCCCTGGGACAGAGAATCTTAAGCAAACTCCATGCCCAACACAGAGCTCGACATGAGGTTCAAACCTACATCCCCAACACCAGGACCTGAGCCAAAACCACAAGTCGGACACCTAACCAACTGAGCCACCCAGGTGCCCCTGGACTAAGTTCTCATTAAAGTGTGAGAGGAAAGTTTTATGGGGCCAATGATTAAGTGGGTAGAATTTGGATTGGCCTTATATTTGGGTATTAATGTTGGCAATGCACAAGGCAGGATTGGAGCTACGAAGTAGATTTAAAAAGAAAAAAATAAATACAAAAGGAAGCCTTTTCTTTTCTTTTTTCTTTTCTTTTCTTTTTTTCTCTTCTCTCTTTTTTTAATGGATGCTCTTCACTCAGAGTAGATGACATTCAAGTCATGACCATTTGAGCACTGCTCTTGGTGAATCCCCCTTACTCCTCCTCTTTCAGACAATGCATACACATGTCAGTAATATCAGGCTTTCTAAATTATTGTAAGGTAGGGCTGCTCATGGAGGTAATTTTAAATTGGAGTTTGATTGCAAATATGTCATTTAAAAACACTCTAGTAGCAATTACCCTAGTCATTTACTAAAGAAAGTATGCCCTCCCAAGGCATTTGCTTTCCTGAAAGATTGGATCTGAGATTCTAGATGTTGAATACTGAGTTGCTCCCAGCAATGAGATGGGACACATACACCATATGAATAAGAATTATGATTTGGAGTCTACTGTTTATGTATCAACAATATTTAGGTAGCTTAGTGTCGTGATACTGGAAAAGAAAGGACTTAACACTTGAAATACGGTGAAATGGCACGTTCACCTGATGGAGGAAAGGATGATTTCCCTCTCCACAAGGATGCAAGAGCAGCTCTCTAACATTGTTGATTAGGTCTCCATCTTTAATGTTTGAGACCTTGACTCTCCCAAGAAGAATGTGCCGCGATAGTTGATAGTTGCAGTTAACACTTGGCTCAGCTGCCAGCTCAAAATGATCAGGTCTTTTCTGAAAACAACCCTGAGGCACAGCAGAGGGCCCTCCTGCTCATGTGCCTGCCATGGAATGACTGGCCACAGCTATATGATGCAGGGCAGGCCCTCACTGGCATTTTTCATTTTCCATCTCCCAGAGTTCCTAAAGAAGTAGCACCCTGGCAGTAGAGGGTGGAAAGTGTTTGTTGACTGCTTCAAACCTGGTTCTACATATCTTGCAAACTAGTTTGATCCACTTCATGACTGTCATGAAGATTTATTAAAAACCAAACCAAGCCAAACGTAAAGCTCCTTCGCTGTTACCTGGCCCACATAACTCAGAGTGAGACTTGATGAATCCCCCTTTAGTAAATCAATAAAGAACTGTCAGTGAGCTTTATAATATCTGCAAGGACTGCTGCAAGAGAGGCAAAGAGGAGACCATCAGTGGAATAGTGGTGACACCAACTACCATAGAAGCAGTTGAAAGCTATTTCCTGCTTCACCTGGAGAAGCAGACTATCTTCCTTCATTCTCTTCCGATCTGCAAAGCAGAATGGAGGGGGTTTGTTGGAGGAAATAACCCACCTGCTGGCCCATGAAGCAATTTTTTTCTGTGCAATTCAGGGAGTGCCACCTCTCCTCCCAACTCAAAGGATTGTAACATCTAAGTTCATCAGGTGCCCATGCTCCCCTTTGAAGCTTTTCCTTAAATGCATAATTAAGGAAAATGCATAGGCATCCCTTAAATGCATAATTCCCTTTCCTTTTGCTTTTGTTATTCCTGCAGCATTGTTTTGGGGAAAGGAGTTAAAAAATTGAAACTATTGGGATGCCTGGGTGGCTCAGCAGTTGAGCATCTGCCTTTGGCTCAGGGCGTGATCCCATGTCCGAGGATCAAGTCCCGCATCAGGCTCCCTGTGAGGAGCTTGCTTCTCTCTCTGCCTATGTCTCTGCCTTTCTCTCTCTCTCTCTCTCTCTCTCTCTCTCTCTGTCATGAATAAATAAATAAATCTTTTAAAAAAATTGAAACTATTATTGCCTGGTGATCTGGTACTGGGTCCAAGGGGAACTGGGTTTTATGTTTAATTGAGATGTTATATAGAAGTTAATGCCACTTCTGGTGCCATGTTGGTAGAAAAAGCACTGAACCAAGGACCCCAGTTTACTGGATTCTAACCACAGTTTTGACACTAATTTGAGCCCCAGACAATCTCCCTGGAGTTCATTCTCAAATACTTAAAGTGGAAGACCTATCAATATTTTCTCTGGTGGCCAGCAGTCTACACTCAATGGTGGTTCAGATAGGTGGTCTTTCATTAGTTAATGGCTGCAGGCAACATGCCACTGCACAGAACTCTGGGAAGGCTGCCTCGTTTTTTGAGTGGTCCCTCTTTATTTTCTTTTCAATTAGTTTTATGTCTCTATTTATTTTCCTCAACAAGTTCATAATTTCTTTTCTTTTTTTCTGTTTATATTCCCTCTCTGTTTCTACCCAAACCCTGCCGTGCTCCACACTCTGAAAATCTGCTTGCTTTTAAAATCCATCTGCATTGAATTATTTATAGTTTTGATAAAGTCCTGTTTTGTCTGATGTTTATTTTCTTTAATAACAAGAAACCTGGGTGAACTTTTCCAAAAGACCAAAAAAGGATTCTAGTTTTCAAAGATGCTAGGCAACCATGGCCAAGATGCACAAAACAAGCCTTGGATGCCCTTTCTTTTGTAATCTGGGTTTTTTCCCCTCTATTAAACATCCTTTCATCTGAATGTGTAGTGGGGAGGGGGAAAGTAAATAAATCCCTTCAGCATGGACTCTCTCCAGAACAAAATTATGTGCCTCTTTTCACTAGCCAATCCCTTTGGTTCAGTCACTTCTAGACCAATAATGATACTTTTAGTCCACAAGGGAAATTTGGGATTGTGATTGGCAGACATGGTCACATGATAAAGATGCTCAATTATCCTACCTATTGTTTGTAACTATTTATTCTACAGGAAAACAACTTCACTTGTTACATTTTGTTATCCCAATTTTCATTTGCTTGTGTGGGTTTTTCCATTGTCATCTCTCTATCTAGTTTTTCATGGCACACATATCACTGATTAATTGGAGCCTTTGTAGCTAACCAGTTCTCAGATTCATATTCCCTTCCTACAACATCCTCTCCCCCTCCTCTTTGCTTTCTATCATCCTATCCAGTGTTTCCTGCATTAAATTAATTAGTGTAGGTGTTGGAGGTGTGTCAATAAGGGATGAGTGGATGAGAGAGGTTTTCAGCCATTAGCTCTAGATAAACACACCACACAGACATACTCACACATATCACATGTGCATCACACATAGGATGCAAAAGCAAAATGGAGAGCCAGTGATGTCAGGATGACCAAAGGTGAGAATAAAAGATCAGAGCAAATGTACCAACCAGAGAGTCTGAGTTAGCTATGCCGATCAAAGTAATTTGGAACACTGCATGAGGGGAAAACAAACAGAAGTCTTCTATCTTGGATAGTTTTCAGAGGATGCTTTTTTATTCAGTTAGGTGAAAAAGAGAAAGTTTTATTTCTTCACTTGGCCTATTATTTCCTCCTCTCCTCCTTTTATGCATTTTTTATTGTATACATACATACACACACATTGTGTGTGTATACACACACACACACACACACACACACCAGCCCCACCCCCATTCTTCTTTCCAATCCTTCCTTTAAGGTTTAATTTAACAATAACATTTGCGATCGGGGTCCTGAGCATCTCAAGGGCATTGCGCTTGAAATTGCACACACTCTGCACCATTTATCATAGGCTGACATGTGTCATGTTCCAGACTGCAGCTCCAAGAGGTTACAGCTCACGACTGCCTCTTTGTTGATCAGCTGCCGAGACAACTAAGGCACCTTTCTTCCCTTCTCCTTTCATTTTTTTTTCTCATTATTAAAGCTGCCTCATCCCCTTTTTGAAGGCCTAACTCACCCCTTCACAGAAGAAGAAACACAAAAGAATTTGTATTGTGTTGGATGCTGTGTCCCTCATTTCCTGAAATTTCTGATGGGGGGCCACTCGGTGTTTAATAAGATCGGAATGCACCACTATAAACTTTAATCTTTGTCGGGAGAGAAACGGAAAAGGCCATTAAAGTCAGCACCGACCTGGCTTTGTTTCCAAGCAGACAGAGTCCTGTGCAGGATGGGAACATTTGGAACCCTACCCGGATGCCAGCCACACTGACAGAAGCCACCCAAGTCCTGTTTTCAAAGCATGCTCCTCCATGGTATGGTCCTTGTTTTGTGCCATCTTCTAAGCCAGCTGGGCTTTGAACTGCCCTCTGAAAGCCACCCCCCCCCCTTTTTTTTTTTTTTGCAAATTAATGTACTCAAGTCAGACACAGGACTATCAGATTCCAGGGTGAGGTCTCTTGTGGGCCTTGCCCACCAAAGGTTCAACTCGTATCCAACCTTTCACGGATGCTGAGACTGAGACAGCTGCTGAGAAAGTTTTAAGAACAGGCTCACTACAATAAATACTTGTCTCCCACGTGGCCAGTTTTGTCCTGAGGTATTTTAGAGCAAGTATCTCTGATTGTAGAGCTCTTTCTGCTGAAGAGCAGAGGCTCAGAGTTGAGTTGTAATCATGGTTTTCAGAGTAGATTGCTCACATATTCTCATTTTCCCAACCTCTCTCCTGACATGTTCACCTCTGACCTCCCCTGGCTGCCCTCCCTTTTTCTCTGTGACAAAATAGGGCAGCCACTCTTTTACCACTGTGAATTCCTTCCCAGCTGTGGTCCTCTCTCAAACACCCCTTATTCAGGGCCACTCAGACTCTCCTGCCCTCATCCCTCATCTTGCATCCTTACCCTTTTCCTACCGGGCTTGCGAGGTTTGTACAGCAGGATGTATGTAATTTATTACACATTACATACCAAGACTGTACTCTTTCTGTTCGGCTCATCACTGTTGTCTCAGCACCCTGTAAGCCCTCAACTTGTGGATTGAATGGATGAATGAAAGACATAGATACAACTCTTCCATGGGGATTCTGAAAAGGGTTGTTAGATCTGTAGTTCTGTGAGAGCATTCCTTAAACGACTTCAGCCTCTTTGCCACTGATTGCCTTCCCCTTCCCCATGGATCCAGCTATTTTAGGTGAACTCTTACCTCAAACCTTATGGAGCTCAGGACTGGGCCAGAACATACAGAGGCCTGGCTGGAGTGTTTATAATATACAGAAACATATATACACAGGATTTGCCATATATCCAAGTTTACCCTCAAAGGAAGTACACCGGCTTAGGGAAAAGGAAACATTTTGTGAGGTGGCATTCACTAAGATTGACTAGTTGTCAGGCCCTTGGATAGTTTTCTGAACTATGAAAATGGTAAGATGTAACCTCTGGCCACAAAGAGCTCACAGTCTGGGATGGGCAATAGTGAATCCAAAGCAACACAGGTGTGGCAGAGAGTGATGGACAAGAGAAAGGGACCCTCCCATCCACACAGGGACAGGTTCTGTGGTTTCACAGAAACATTAAGGCTGAATCTTCAGGGAGGACTTGAAGCCTTAGGCAGGTGGATCAGGCTAAAGGGTCTCCCTAAAAGATGGTACTGCCTGGATAAAGGTCCAAGATAGTGTGAGTGCAGAGTGACTCTTCTTTCCCCATTGCCATTGGTATCTCCGATAAGACTTAATTTTTTTTTTATTTCCTTTGGGATCTGCAAAATATAACTATTAAGTGAACAGGGCTTATCCAACCCATAATGGCAGATGATGCTCTCCTAAGCTGTCTATCTTTATCATCTAAGGAATCTGCCCTACAATGGGTCCCTCAACCCTGAAACCAGATAATAATGGCTGCTTCCCCTAAGTAAGGGTTAGATAGAAACTGAATGGGATGGCTTCTGTGTATGTATACGCTTGTGAGTGCATGTGTGTGTCTGTGGGAGAGAAAGGGAGAGAGAGAGAGAGGAATAGACCCTAGAGCTAGTGAGATTAGAATAATTTGAGGAAAAGTGTGAGTCCCAGAAAAGGTGTGCTGCTACTGGACTTCTAAGGTGTGCCTTCTCATTCAAACAGAGTCCTGGCTTTGCAAACATCCTGAGGTTGATCTGAAAAATAATTGAGAATTGAAATCACAACTCAAAGCCACTGGAGAAAAAGGTGATTTGAGACCCATCCTTGTGTTGCCAAAACACTCCATTGAAAGATGAACAATTCAAATGTCAACTGATTGTTTTGTTTCTATGACATCAAATATCAGGGTATTTCCAACCATTTTTGTGTTTCGTATCACTTAGACAATACATTGAGATGATTCACTTTTCATCCAGATACCTTAACATCCTGAAAGATATATCCTAATTGTCATTTAATTTGGGGTCAATGTGTTAGCATAATGATGAATGAGAAAATAGTGTGCTGGCAGCCCTGGGGAAAGAGATTCAAGTATAAAATCTGAAAAATTAAGTAAATAAAACCAATAGAATCTCTTTTTTTTTTTCTGCCATAGATGTAGCCCTTTTCATATTTGCAAAGCAGAATTATTATTCTTACTACCCTCAAAGAGTATAATGTCACACATCTATGACTTAACTTCCCAAACTATGGATTTAGAAATGGATGAATGACCACGGAATCACTAAATCAAATGTGTGACCAGTATCAAGTCAGCATTTTTGTATATTATTATTGGTTCCTTGATTTTCATTAAAACCATTAAAAGCAGCCTATAACCAATTCACATTCTACTTTTACTAAAAAAGGATCTTTGTTGAGCTGTTGGTTAATAAGAGGGAGGTGACTGACTCAAGAGGTCAAATGACTTCTGAAAGGAGAGGTGCCAACAAACCAAACAAGTGAAATTAAAAAAAAAACAAAACAACAACCCAGATAAGACATAATAATAAGCTGAAGACTATTTAAAAGCAATCAAATGAAGATGTTGAGAATATTATACAAAAGAATAATGATATTTGTACAGTAGGTAAAATATAGATTACAATTTATAACAGGATACAGGAAGGAGACAGGAATTGTTTATGGGACCTTGTGACAGAATTTCAACAAATCTCTTTTAAAAGCTTTCTCTTTGCCTTGGCATTGAGTCCTAGGCAGCTCTGGCAGCCACGTGAGCTGAAACAAAATGCCCAGACATTAGAAGGTCTGAGAATAGAACCTGATCTGAACTCCAGATTCAGCTACATCCTATCTCATGTCCAGTTCATGTATTGTCTGAAGCCTAATCGCCTCTCTGTCTGAGAACATTAATCTAGGAGAGGTTCGGAAACTTTTCTAGTAGTTTCTTTAATATCCTATTGTTTATGAGAACTTTAAGTTAGCCCTTTGGGCCTCTATCTCAAGGTGATTATTTCCTTGAAGATTCTGGCTTAAAGGTATATGTATAATGAAGATAAAAATTGGAGGGCTATTCTCACAGAAGCCTCCCTTGTATATGATGGTCCTTTAACTGGAGTTTGAATGAATGGCAGCCCTACTCCGTATGGTTGTTGTGAGGATGAAATGCATTAATATATGTGAAGTGCTAAGAACAGTGCTTAGCACATAGTGAAGGCTATACTATGATAGCTGTTCTCTTGTTATCATTGTTATTCTTGCAAGTCAACTGGATGGGTACATTTGACTGCCATGTGCATTTCCATTCAATTCCAAACAATTGCTAGTTTCCCTTGCTTTCACCTACTCTTTCTTTATTCTCTCTGTTTCTTTCCTATTCCCATTTTTTTTTTAAGAGAGAAAGAGTGCCCATGAGTGAAGTGAGGGAGGGGTAGAGAGAGAGGGAAAGAGAGAATCTTAAGCAGGCTCCATGCTGGGTGGGGCAGGATGATCTCATGACCCTGAGATCATGATCTGAACCAAAATCAAGAGTCAGATGCATAACGACCTGAGCCATCCAGGCACCATTGTTGGTCCCATTTATGAATAGTAATCATTAACATGTATCGTGCATTCACTGTGTGCTGGACATGGCACTACATATCTTGCATGTTTCATCTCATTTGATCTTCCTCCTAAAGCCTGTGAGGTAGGCACTGTTCTTTTTCTCATATCTCAGGAGAGGAAAAAGCTCTATAAAGATTTAGATATTTGGACAAAGTAGTTCCACTGGTGTGAGCTGATCTGGGATCTGACAGGCAGTCCAGTGTAGGAGCTGAGTTCTCAGTCCCACTCATTTCTGTCCCCATTTCATTCCTCATGATCGCTGCTGGATTCAGTGGTTGAATCGCTGCTGGATTCAGTGGTTGAACTGTGCATCTGATATTCTGCCTCTGTCTTCCTTCTGGCTAGATGTAAACCCAGTGCCACCCAGCCTCACCAACGTCCCAGCCTGATCATCCACAAGGCCCTCATTTTGCATTTTTCTAAATCGAAGAGTTTTTCTCTATAGCTCTGAGGAACATCTTTCTATCATAGGCCTTTAGGACACAGGAGTTTACAGACTGAGACAGAAAATAATAGTCAAACTCACCTCATAAAATTCACATTTGATTAAGTAGATGAATATAGTTTTTCCCAGTCCTTACTTACCAATCATTTTGTAATTTCCATATAGTGGAAAATGTCAATTCAGCAAAATGTTTAGAAAATGGGGGTCTCCAGGTAAACTGGCACTTTTATTTATTTATTTTTTTTGCTATTAATAGATGATCGAAAAAACCTCAAACCCTTTGTTCCCATTCCCATTATTATCAAATGGGTAAATGGGTAAAACCCACTTCCCTCCTTCAGCAATCACTTGCCTGGTTCTTTCTTTGATGTTTTAGATTCTTAGTTTCAGAGTCCATTTTATGACTACAAATTGTTGGTATTTATTGCCATAAACATAGACTGTGTAGGCAATTAGAAAATGAGAGGGGGATCCCTAGGTGGTTCAGCGGTTTGGTGCCTGCCTTTGGCCCGGGGCGCCATCCTGGGGTCCCGGGATCGAGTCCCGTGTTGGGCTCCCGGCGTGGGGCCTGCTTCTCCCTCTGTCTGTGTCTCTGCCTGTCTCTTTCTCTCTCTCTCTCTCTCTCTCTCTCTCTGTGTCTATCATGAATAAATAAATAAAATTAAAAAAAAAAAGAACAGAGAGGAATTTTTTTTCCCTGATTTGTTTTTCCATGTGCTCAAGTCTATAGTACTTTTTCTCTATTAGAAGTGACTTTTCTCTTGAATGTGAATCAATGCATAAAAGGAAAAGTTCACACATGACTGTTGGTTATCCTTGTATTAGTCATTTCATTATTTTATTTTATTTCAACTATGCCTTTCCCTTCCATCAGGTAGGGTGACACTGCTCAATTATTTTTTCCCCTCCCTTGCTCTTTTGGTTTTCCTCCCCCTCATGCTCAGGACAGAACTATCTCCCCCTCTCTGTGTTCCTCTAAGCCATATATAGCATTTATAACCTTGTCTCATTGTTACTGGTCTATAACCTACTTCCCTGTCTTCCTCTTTCATCTTCACTCCCTCCTCTGCCCTGACATCTCTGATGCTTTTAATCCCTCAATAACTGTAAATACTACTGCATGTGGTATAGATATACCCCATACTGATCTTAATAATATGGTCTGGTGTACTAAGGGTGAACACTAAGAATGAGAACATCAGAGTTCTCAGGGGGGCTCTGCCAATCCTTGGTGACATGACCTCAAGGAAGAGTAGAAAAGCCTTTACTCTGAATGCAGTATTAAGAAGTTGGAGGCACCTGGGTGGCTCAGTGTTGAGTGTCTGCCTTTGGCTTAGGTTGTGATCCCAGGGTCCTGGGATTGAGTTCCTCATCGGGCTCCCTGCGGGAAGCCTACTTCTCCCTCTGCCTGTGTCTCTGCATCTCTTTCTGTGTCTTTCATGAATAAATAATAAATAAATATGTGTATATATATATATATATATATATATATATATATATATATTTTTTTTTTTTTTTTAAAGAACTTGATCTGAGATGGAAGCCCACCTAAGTCAAATTTCTTGTCCACTACCACTTAACCATTGTTTGAATTCAGGATTTCTAGTTTGGAGTCAATCATTCTTTCTATTTCATCTGTCATATGAGGACCTCCTTACTGAGATGTATGTTGACTTTGGGCATGAAAATAAGACAGGATTAAAGCTGTGAAGTTACTTTTGAAAATATTAACTGTGAAACATCTAAGTACTGGTACCTCATACGTAAACAACACCAGTAGGTCTACTCAAAGGTGCTACCCCTGACTCAAATATGTGCTGAGAACCCAACAAAGGATAATCTACTCTTAACGCTTTTATGGATTCTACCAGAATAATGGAGTTCTTGTCATGTTTCCATAATACAACTTAGCAAACTTCTTTATTGGTCCTAAGGCAAACAAGAGGGATGAAGTGTGCTGATACTAACCTAAGGACTGATCCCATTTCCTTTCTACCATTACAATATGAAAGAAAGAGAAAGAAGATGCCAAAGCTGGAGCAAAATAAACATAAAAGTGCAGACTGATAAATAATCTTTCATGTAGTATATCTGTTCGTTAATTAGTTTAAGAGAAACAGCAGTAGTATTTCAAATACATATGCTGTTCAAAAACAAAGAAAATAAAAACAAATTAAAATAGGCAGTAACCAGCATTAGGTATTTCAAGAAGATCCAATGGGATTTTCCAGTCCAGACAAATGACAAGATCAGCATAAGGATGTTGGGGCCTTCCTGAATCATCTGAAAGGCACAGAAAAGAGTTAAAATGTGAGTGCAAAGTAGTGTCTGGTAAGTAAGACTGAGGTATAAACAGAATAAGCCAGCTCTGTCTTCATATCATAGGGACTACCATGATAGAACCACGGGCATCATGCAGAAATGAAATCAGGATGAGAGAAGAGTTGCCTTTGGAAAGACTAAGCTGTCCAGCAGCAGAGCAGCAGAGCAGCAGAGCATGTGGCCTGCGGGAGAGGTGGTCACATTAAAAATTATAAGGTGGTATGCAAATTCCCAAATACTTATTTTGCTTAGAACTCAGAGACTCATAAGCTTTAGCAGATTTCCATGGTATCTAAATGAAGTATAAACTATATTAACTAAAAATGTTTGTTGCTTTTTATGTTTGCTATACAAAGGGCAAAAGGACAGAAATCCACCCCCAAAATCTCTAGGAGAAAAATACTTATAAAAAAATAAAATCCAATGACATTATTGGACACAAACCAAGGCTCTTAGTAAGAATCTTACATCATTAGTGAAAAATCAGTTACCTATTAATATTGTCATTTTTAAAATATAAAATATGCTACAATAAGCTATATAGGAAGATATCCTTAATTTGCTTCCCTGGTTGGTGGTCGCCTGAAGAAGGGACGTGGAACTGCTGGTCCCAGGAAATTAAGAGAAGCAGTGTCAGGGAGCCCAGCAGGAAGCTGATTTGAGACTAGAGTAATTGCCAAGATGATTAATTATTCTTTTGAGTTGTACACAAGTGTTCTTTCTCCCCTCTTCACCAGCATGCTGACTTCAGAAGAGGAGCTAGCCCACACTGGCGGGTCCAGCTGCCCAGACACAGCCAGTTCTCTGGCCTCATTCTCCCCCGCAGAACAGCCACCAGGGGATGGGGAGGGGGGCTTTTTTTTTTTCACTGGAGAACTGCTTGAGGTGTCACCTTGTCACTGCTCACACCCTCGGTCTTCAAGAGAGTACTGTACATTCTTCCATGTTTCTCAGGCCATTGAGAGAGTATTCTTATTCAGGGCTTTTCTTTTGCTATTTGGAAGGAGACAGTCAGGTTATGAACTTCTACTAGAGTGCCTGCTCTTAGTTAAGGGTTTTACCATTGTGATTGTGTGTGATCCTCCCCAAAGCCCCATCAGGTTGGTATCATTTTCTGTACTGTACAAATAAAAGGGACTGAAATCAGCATAGTAAAGAGCTGAGGCTGCAAAATCAAGCATTATAGGACCAGAACTCAAGTGTCTCCCACCCCAGAGCACATTATTGTTGTATTCTACAAGACCCCCTCTCCAACTGAGCACCTAGTTCAACACAGGAGTGTCTCGTCTTACACTGGAACCCACATGCATCATCCTTCCCCGAAAAAGCCTATAGAATAGGAAGAGATCGAATAACAAAGGTATGTTAGAAAAATATTTATCAGTGTCTTGACTGAACAAACTGAAGGTACGTGGCAGCCATTTTGATTCCGTTAACTACAAAGAACTATTCAAGAGGAGAGATGGATCAGGAAGTGATATAGTGTGTAGTGCTTAATTAAGCATCCTGTCTTTGGAACCGTCTTGCCTGGGATTGTATCCCACATCTACCAGTTGCTATTTTATAGACTTAAATACAGTTTGGTTCAGTTTTCTCAGCTGAGAAATGGGTATGTTAAATGGTACTTACCTCACAAAATTGTTCTGAGGATTAAATTATGCATGGACACTGCTTAGAGCTCTTCCTTGTTCCTAGTGACTACTCAGTAGACATCAGCTATTATTATCATCGTAGTAGTGGTATATACCCAACTAATGCCACTGATGAACTGAAATAAACACAAACTTTTGGCTAAAAATCAGTAGCAAGAGAAAAATAAAACTAGCAAAACAGGGCAGGAAATAAAAAGAATTGGTTTGTATTAGTTCAGGTAAAGACAAACTGGAAATTTGGGCTGGCCATGAGCTAAATATGAGCTGAAAGTCTGATGGCATTATTTTAAGAAGGTAGGTGAGGGCTTTATATAAATATGAAGCAGAGTGTCCTGAGAGTCTTCCACCTCCTGCTCTAGTGGATCAGATCTGAGCTAAATCAAGTCCATTTCTGAGTGAGGTCCTTTAAGGGGAAAATTAATAACCCCAAAGTAGAATGTGTCTAGAAAAGAAATAACAAAAGCAGGAGGGGTCTGGTAACTTCTCCAATTAAGGAGGTTGAACTGTGAGACACAACTGTGAGAGTCTTGATTCACTATTTAAGAGAATGTAATTATGACAACTGTCCAAGTATGAAATGGGGTGATTTGTAGCTCATGAGCCCCCTGCCTCCAAAAGAAAAAAACAAAAACAAAACAAACAAAAAACAAAAAACAAAACAAAACAAAAACAAAAACAAAAAAAAACCTTGCCATGGATTTTGCTAAGAAACTTGTCGATGGAAATCTGAATTACATACACTGTTGGAAGACTTTTTACTCTCTTTGACAGTTCCTGGTTCTGTGACAGAAAAAGATAAATCTGCCCATAGCCACCTGCCTCTAGTAACCAGCCTCCACATTTATGACTTGCCATACTTACTGGTGACCATCCCCTCTGGTTTCCATGGTGGGTGGAGTGCTCCCCACCAGGGGTGGGTAGGTTGCTCAGTAGGACACCCACAGACTTGTGCTTATTGCCTTTGAGCTGGATGCTTCCCAAAAACCAGGTGTATTTGTCCCCATTTCTATTTAAACTAGTTGCATCTGTTACTGTAATTGCTTAGTTTCATTAAACATTATGTAAACTGGTGAAATATTACTGTTAGAAGACAGCAAGATGTTGTGTCTATGAGAACGAAGTTGAATGCCTTGGAAAGATTTGATGAAGGCTATTTGCTAAAAAGTAATTGCTGTTAAATTAGGTGTGAGTTAGACAAATGTATAAGATTGGGAAAGATCATTAAAATTTAGATGGATTCTCTTCTGAGATTGCTCTGCAAGTTTTTAAGTTCTGGCTCCTCTTTGTAGACACTGAAAAATCATGGAAGCTGCTTAATAAGTGTGATTTATGCAAAATGACGATGCGGAACTCTGATGGGCAGGCCCGTGTGCAGAAAGAAGGCCTTGACCCTCTATCCAAAGGTTGACAAATTATAGATACATTTTAAGTTTAAAAAGTTTAATATATGATGTTTCTTTCTTATGATTCTCTGATGACTGGTATTTTAAATTTTTCACCGAGTTTCCAGCAGCCATAACTGCTGGAATGACTGTCATGTTCCTTGTATGACTTGTTATTGTTCAGAGAGGTGGCTTCTTCTATAACCATTAGCATGAGTGGCATGAAAGAATGTTACCCTCGAATTCAACAATGGGCAAAGGCTGGCATGAGGCATTCTGGACAGGGAGATATGCAGTGTGATGAGCATTGCCAAGCAAGAGGGAAGGAGGCAACTGGGAAGGCCGGTGGGTCTGTGTCAGAGAAATAGCTTTAGGATTCAAGCCCTGATCCAAGGGGGAGTAGGTTAGGTCACTGCCAAATACTGGGTATTCCCGTCACAAGATGAGAGGTGCAAATGTCTAGAGATGTAGCCAAAAAACAAAAGCCAACCATCAGAACCTGAGCCAGGTGGCAGAGAGAGAACAGAGGGGTGTAGGAGGAAGATACACAGTGTCTTGCTTTAGTCAGAAGGCATAATCTGGCCCTATGACTCCAAATGGCCTCATATCAATGTTGGTGTCTCAGAAGTTCCACCAAGCACCTGTCAGTAGGATCGTTTTTTTTGTTTATTTGTTTGTTTTGTTTTGTTTTGATCTACAAAGAGTGTTTGATAAGAGGCAATAGAACTGGACTCCGTGGTCTGGCATTGCCACAATCTTAGGCAGATCCTGAGGTCTTACCCTTGGCTGTACTTCCTCTCCATGGTCTTATCTATCAAGAGACATTTTCATCATCCTTAAGGTAAAGTCTGAGGAATTGATAAGTTAGTATATGTAAAAAACTTTGACAGCAGTAAATAAATGTAAGCTTTTGTACATTTTGCAAAGATTTGGGCAATGGGATCATTGTTTTTGCAATTTTTTTCAAATAGGATTGGCTTCTTGGTATGGAAAATATGAACTTAGGTAGAGGTAGAAATTGGTAGAACTGCCAAAAATGAAGGGATTCCAAATAACTTATTTGTTTAATTATTGATATCATGGAGGCACCTGGGTGGCTCAGTTGGTTAAGCGTCCTACTCTTAATTTTGGCCCAGATTTGAGATGAGCCTAGCATGGATCCTACTTTAAGAAATATACTGATGTTATGGCCACTGTTATTTTAGAACTAGCATATATATATATATAATTTTATTTATTAGGTATTATTGATTTACTGGGGGAAGAGCAGAGGGAGAAGGACAAGCAGACTCTGCACTGAGCGTGGAACCTGATGCAGGATTCAGTCTCAGGAACTAAGATCATGACCTGAGTCAAAACCAAGAGTCAAATGCTTACCTGACTGAGCCACCCAGGTGCCCCACTAAACATATATGTAATGCTTCTAAAGTACAGGGTTGGATTTTAGATTTTATTTTCTCAAATGTTCTTTTGTCAGTTCTTTGGATTTAATTAAAATATTTCTATATTGTCACAGGGACAAATATATTGGAAGATGTACTGCAAAGTGATGAAATGGAATTATAAGATAAATCTGGGATCCCAATCTCAACTTCAGCATTATTAGCTGTGAGCTGGTACAGCCTCAAGTAAATTCCCACCTACACGATCCTGGGTTCTTTCCCTCTAAAAGAGGTGATAACAAAGCTAACCTCATTGGATTCTATGAGGATTAGATAGGTTCATGATAATGCATGGAATTTGCCTAGTTTGATAGTGGGTACTAAAGAAGTAGGCATCAAAATTAGTTTACATTGATATTCAATTGACAAATGAAATTTGTATACACTCAGCATTAGATAGCTGGATTATCTTTCAAAAGTTAAATGTTGAGTTCATTTGTCACTTTACAAAAAGTATTATATTCTGTAGGGATTCACAATCAGGCTTGTTTCAATGCATAACTCTTCTATATAACTTCAAATATCATTTAACATATAATTATCAGACAAATACAATACCAATTATATGCAATGGAGTTTAGTGGGACCATTTGAAGAAGGGTGATACAAACACCAACATGGTCTGTTTATTTCAGCCTTCTGCTGTGTCCCGTAAGACTAGAGAACTTAGAAGGCAAGCATCGCTATTCAAAAAGGCGGAAGGAACTAAGATGAACATTGAAAATACAAACAGCTTTCCTTGTAAGATAGTCTTGAAGTAATGGCCATACAGTGCGATGCAGATAATAAAGGATTTATTCAATCATCCACACATCCACATATTGTTACTTATTAGCACCTGCTACATGTCAGGCACTATTCTAGGCAATGGGATGTGAATGAAGAATGAAACAATTATGGAATCTGCCTTTAGAGTGTTTACTTCCAGTTGTGGGAAGACATACAGCAATGGTGTAAGTACATGTATAAGATGAGTGCAGGTGATGGTAAGTGCCACGAAGAAAATAAAATAGGGCATTAAGAGAGTGACTTGGAGGGCAGCACCTAAGTGGCTCACTCAGTTACGGTATTTGCCTTCAGCCCAAGTCATGATCTCAGGGTCCTGGGATTGAGCCCCATATTGGGCTCCCTGCTCAGCAGGGAGCCTGCTTCTCCCTCTCCTCCCCACTTGTGCTATCTTGGTCACTCTCTCTCTCTCTCTAAATAAATAAATAAATAAATAAAATATTAAAAGAGAGAGAGACAGAGAGAGAGAGAGAGACAGAGAGAGAGAGAGAGAGACTTAAGGCATATGGAGTGGGAGGCCAGAAATACCATCCTCTCCTAGGAGGTGACATATGAGTTGAGGTCTGAATGATGAGAAGGAGCCAGATACATAAGAATTTGCAGAAAGGCTATTCCAAGTAGGGGGGAGGGAGTAACTGCAAGAGCTCACAGCAGCAAAAAGTTAGGTGTCTAGGAAGGCCAGTGTGGCTTGAGCAGAACAGTGAGGGGAAGTGGTAGGAATTAAGGTTGGAGAGATAGGCTGGACCTGAGTTCATTACTAGGAATTCTTGATGGTGGCACCTAATGAGACATGAATGGAAGAGGTGAACTCTGAGCTGGTTTGGGAAGGAAATTAAGGATAAGGAAGAGCAACATAATCAAAGGCACAAATGTGGTGAGCCTGTGGCCATTTTATGGGAAAGTGGGCAGCCTGATTTGACTGGCCTGAAGGGCAGAGTAATGTCAGGCTTAGAGTAGATGTCTAATGTCACAGGAACCCTGAATGGACAGGAATCTGGCTTTCACAAAGCAAGAATGAAGACTGACTCCAGGTTTCTGAGAAGGAAGGGATGTAATGGAAATGATATTCATAAAAGGAGATCCTGGCAAAGCTCAGACAGGTAGAGGGTAGGAGAAAGAATCCTACCCTCTCAGGTCAGCTGAGATGAGCCAAAGTCCAGTGTTCTCAAACTTGAGTGGGCATATGAACCACCCAAGGGGCTTGTTAAAACTCAACACCCTTTGCCCATCCACAGAGCTGCTGAGTCACTGGATCTAGGGTGAGGTGTGAGGGTCCACATTTCTATAAGGTTCCAGGTGGTGCTGATTCAACTGGTCTGAGCACCACCTACAGAGGGCCACTGTCCAAAGCAACCCTGACGGGCATTGGATCCAAGGTTAGGGGGCCAGGCTTCTGAGGCTGACACAGTGACAAGAGGCTGCGAGGACTTGGGCCAGTCACTTCACTGCCTTGAACTTCTGTGTTCTTATCAGGAAAGGAAGAAAATAGTAATTGTAATCAAGTTCCCATGATGCTTAACTAAGGATGTATTTACGAACCTAGCAGAATATCCGACATAGTTGTTGCTTCTTAGTTGAGTTGAATCTTAAATGATGAGGATTTAGACCCTGTAAGAAATGGAGAGGAAAGGATATATTTAAGAGAAAAGGAAGGTGTTTTTTTTTTTATTTTGTTTTGTTTGTTTATTAAAGCAAATGGCCTCATTCCGTGTGATCTATACCAGCTGGAGTGCATCAGTGTGTTCTCAAATTAATGCTGCCCTTACATCCTGAGTGGAAATTGGGTCATGAAAACAGTTAGTAATTTTATAAATAATGGCAAAATTCTCTAGTTAGTCATAAAGAATAGTTCTGAAATATTCTGAATTTATTGGTGAGAAGACATGCATTATATGTTTAAAAGACATTTAAAAGCATTCTGGGCATTTCATGGTGATGAAATATTTTAATCAGAGGGTAGATCTCAGAATTCTGTGGAAGGTTACTTATTCAGTAAATAATTCTGCAGTGAGAAGTTCAACTTTGCATTTTGTATCTGCTTCTCTTGACCATACCCCCCCCCCAAAAAAAGAAATATTTCACTATATTTTGGAAGTCTTTATATAACACTCCCCTACTGGATTCTTTTCTAAACACATTCAAACATTAACCCTCTGTATGACTTAGAGACTATTACCATCTCCATGAAACAGATGGGGAAACTGAGGCACAAGCATTAACAGTGTGCCAGGATTACAGAATATCTAAGAATTGGAGCCAAGGTTTGAACCTGTGCTGTCCAGCTCCAAAATCTGTGTCCTCTATGCCAGCCTGCCTTCTACTCTATTGCTGTGACCTTCAATGTAGAAACTCATAGTGCCTAGGTCTCTTTATTTTATTTTTAAAAATTTTTCTTCTGCAAGGAGACAGCTAGCCTAGGTCTCTTTAGATGGAAGTTTAAAACTGTAGAGGCCAGAAGATAGGAATGTACAAAAGTAGCATACATTTGTGAGGGAAATGCCAAGAAAACAGAAGTAAAGAGGCTAAGAGTAATGGGAGAAAAAGTGACCCATCTACATAGGAAACTGTTTTTTTGCTTTGTTTTGTTTTGTTTTTTTTTTTCAAGTAAATACCCACTAGAAAAGAAGTGCAATGAAGACAGAAACTTTTGGTTTGCAATTGTTTCCCTCACTGAGTTATGCCTAACACCTAAGTAGTATACCTGCAAAACGACATGTGCTGAAGAAAAATGTGTTGAATAAGTAAATATAGAATGCAAGAATGTCATCCAAGTATAACTAGGCTTTCTTTTTTTTTTTTTTGAAAAAAGAAAAGGCAGATATCCAAAATATATATGCATTTTCTACATTTATATGGCACTTTATGAAAAAAAAAAAAAGCTGTGTGGGCAAATGGCAATATCTTTTCAGGCTGGGTTTGGCCAGTGAGGAGGGTTTGGCCCCTGGGTAGCTAATTTGAGACAATAATCCTGTAGTAAAAAGCCATTGACTGTGTGTGAATGGTAGATATTTAGAATAGTAGTGATCTTGGTTTGAGCTTTGTTCCAGAATTAGATTTAGCATTTGAGAAAAACTAGATACAAAAAGAAAGAAAGAAGAAAGAAAGAAAGAAAGAAAGAAAGAAAGAAAGAAAGAAAGAAAAAAGAAAGAAAGAAAGAAAGAAAGAAAGAAAGAAAGAAAGAAAGAAAGAAAAGAAAAAAAGAGAAAATCCATACAAAGTGATGATTGGGTAGAACAGAATTTCTAAGTTGTAATTCCAGTTATTGTATGGCTCTGTTTAACTTTAATTTGTTTGAAAAAAAAAAGCTTTATAAGTTTTTGGCAGAGAAAAGAATTTCCATGCCTTTGATTATATAAAGTAGTTCAGGAGATACATGTAAGAAGTACTAATATGCCTTGAGCTGTATCATCCTCTTTTTAATTTCAAATGCCAGTGGCGAGGGAAGGAAGCCAGTTTCTAAAACACTAAGTCCTAGAAGCAAAACAAGACTGTTTGGTGCAATTTATCACCCCAATCCAAGCAGCAGGATAGTGTGTTGCCTTGACTATTTTTCTAGGTCAAGCATTTCGACAATGTCCACAGCCTTGAACTCTAGAGTTGTACAGGAACAAAAGAAAAATCTACCTAGAAGCGGTGGTTCCACTCCTTATAAATGTTACATGAATTGACTAATCAACTAAATTTAGCATGAAGGGGACAAAAGAACACCTGACTTCAGATGAATGCCTAAGAGAGCAGGGAGGAGATTTTTCTTAGTCATATTCATAACTTGAGTTGAAATATATGCAAAATAAACAAGAGAGGCAGGGCATGGCAAAGACTGGGAGTTCTGTCAAGGAGAAGTCAGTGAGAAACTTTTGCAGGTATCTGGAGGTGAATCTTTTTCAGCTGAGCAAAGTCCTTGTTTGACCTGACGATTTCACACGTTGTTGAGAGCTTGGTTCATAGATACAAAACTTTTTCCTCTGCTTTATTGGTTTTGGCTCTTGATGACCTCTTCTAGCAGAACAGCCTCTAACGTCCTGGAAGCCTCATCATCATCACTCACTTTGGGATGAGATTTTTTTTTTTCCTACAGAGTGCAACACAGAGAAAGGAGGCTGTTCCTAGCAACTCCTCCAATGCAGCCTGGGGGAATAACTCAAGCAATCCGAGAAAATGCATAAAGAAAAAATGAATGTCAGGAAGAATTATAGGAACCATATTAACTTTCATGCCCGATTACTTGAAATCTGTATGTTAGGGCCTAGAATTCAAATGCAAGAGAAGTACCTGGTGCATAATGTTCACTCATTAAAATTGATGTATCATTGTTATTATACTATCAAATGAGGAAATGGAGCAAAAAAGCCATGCAGATTTAAAAAGAAGACACCTTTGAGAATTCCTATCTGTTACCCAGGGCCACCATGTTGAATGCTGTCCAGGTTGAATATGATGTCACTTCTTGCATCATCCATATAAACTAAGATTTAAATGGTGACCCCCTGGAGCTGTGCATCATGGGGGGCTTACCATCTATTCTGATTAAGAACACAGAAAAGGATATGGAAGCCTTCAATACCCAGAGAGCATTAATAACTAGTCTATTGCTATAGGTACAATTAAAGGATTTGTGGAAAGAATAGTAATATGAATCTTTGCTAGAATCGAAGGTTGCTTTGAATTGTTAATATGACTTTGCCCTGAAGACAAATCATTGTTTTGATTCCACTAATAGAGAACATTTAGCTATTTGGGGGAAAAGAAACTCGAGAAGGAAAGAGAAGCCAAATGAACTCTTCTTCATAGGGCTGTTGTGAAGACTGAATCCTTAGTACAGATCTCCACTCATGATGTGTGCTCATAGTTCATAGCTAAGTTTGTATTAGCATGATCTTGGCCTGTGTCAGATATTAAAGAGAGGGAACTGGATATGATTCTAGTATCAAAATCAAATAGGCATACAGATGTGGGTTTTTTTTTTTTTAGTTTAATAAAATGTTCCTCCGTTGTCATCTAAATAAATACTGTACCTCATCCTCTTCCTCCTTCTTGTGCCTTCTTGCTAACTCTGTCTTTCTACCTTTGCAATCTCTACATTACATATACAGATGAATAGATATCAGCATTTTTTTTAAAAAGAAAAGGTAAAGCTTATTGCATCTCAGTAACAAGGGGTGTGTATGCACAATGTTGAGTTTTATTTTTCATGGGTAGGTCATGTGAGTCAGTTGACATATGCATTCACTCAATTACTCATCCATTTGACAAATATCTTTAAGTGGCTTCTATATGTCATGACAGACTCTGAGGATGTGATGACAAATAAGATTTAGTCCTTAAGGAGCCCCTATTAAATGAATAGGTTTACATTAAACCTTTGTATTTTCTGTATGGAGATGCATCAGTATCATTTTTAAAAAGATGCAGTGTGGGGGATCCCTGGGTGGCACAGCAGTTTAGCGCCTGCCTTTGGCCCAGGGCGTGATCCTGGAGAGCCGGGATCGAATCCCACCCACATCGGGCTCCTGGTGCATGGAGCCTGCTTCTCCCTCTGCCCGTGTCTCTGCCTCTCTCTCTCTCTCTCTCTCTGTGTGACTATCATAAAAAAAAAAAAAAAGATGCAGTGTGTCTTCACAATGGGATGCCTTCTCCTGATAAAACCTCTTGATATATGTATCAAAATCAAAATCTATTAATCAGTATTTTAGTGTTTGGTACGTAGGCACACACATTACTTCTCTCTCATGTTCTCTGCATAGAATCACAAGGCATAAAGCTCACAGACTTCAGGTGACTCTTCTCCTCCCCTCATTTTTGCTTGACTCTGCTTTATTTGTTGTGTAGAGTTTATCTTTCCTAGGAGGTCATTTAGCCCAAACTCCTGTTTAGAAGAACGCCCCCCCCCCAACCGCAAAAGAAAAAGCTAGCACCTCAGTAACTTAAATGTAGTGATTTTTTAAGCTAGAGAGTTACATAAGAGTAAAGATTTGGTTTGAGGGTGAAAGGTGAACAATTGCAGAACACAGCCATCTCAATGTAGCATGCATTGATGGTACCCTATTCTGTGCAAGGTGCACATACATATATTGATGTATGGGTAGGGAAGTGGCTAGAGCCTGCCATTCCAGCATGGGGGCTCATTAACTCACTGACATAAGGGCAAATGCACTCACAATATTTTAAGAAAGTCAGGTAGGTGTTAGTAAAGAGGGATGACCATCGTTCAGTCATCTGGAGAACTGATTAAGGAGAGGTTAAGCTTAACATAGATTAATGTATGTATTCTGATTTAGGTAAATATAAGGAGTATCCCCTATCCCTAATTTCCTCGTATGCTTTCTTTGAAATGAGATTTACTTCTTAAAATTTTAATTAATAACATAAGAAAGAATTGGTAAGACTTGATAAATATATACAGTTGTATAATTATCATCACAAACATTTTATGGGATAGCTTTCTTACCCCCAAATGTTCCCATGTGCCTATTGGAAGTTAATACTTCTCTCATCCTCTGGCTCTTGATTTTCACTTTCTATCACTACAGCTTTACCTTTTCTAGGATTTGAAATAAATGTAATCACAGGTGGACTTTCATTTTTTTTTTTCAGTTAGCAAAATGCTTTTAACATTCATTCATATTGTGATTATCAGTAGTTGGGATCTTTTTATTGGTGACTTTTGCTGTACGGGCACACAATTTGTTGATACAATTAACAGATGATGGATATTTGGGTGCCTTCTACTTTTAGGCTACTATGCATAAGTTGATGTACATTTTTATTTTATTTTTTAAAAGATTTATTTATTTTTATTTTGAGAGAGAATGGGAGAGGGGCAGAGGGAGATGAAAAGATCCTCAAGCAGACTCCTCAAAGCATGGAACCCCTCATGGGGCTCAATCCCAGGACCCTGAGATCATGACCTGAGTTGAAATTAAGGGCTGGACACTTACCTGACTGAGCCACCAAGGCACCTCAGTTCATCTTTATATGGTCATATGTTTTCATTACTACAGTAAATGTCTAGGACTGATATTGCTAGGTCATGTGGTAAGTGCTCATTTAACCCTTTGAGAAACACACAAACTGTTTCAAAAGTGGCTATATCATTTTGCATTCCCACCAGCAATGTGTGGGAGTTCCAGCTGTTGCACATCCTCCACAACACTTTATATTGGCAGTCTTTATTTTAGCCATTTTGTTGCATGTATAATAGTAACTTACTGTGTTTTTAACTTTCATTTTCCTAATATGATGATGTTGGTGTTCTTTCATGGGCTTATTTGCAACCTGTATATAGTCTCTGTTGAAGTATCTGTTGGATCTTTTCTTCATTTATTTAAACTGGATTGTTTCTTTATAGTTCAGTTTTATATGTTCTAGAAACAAGATCTTTATTTTCAGATATGTATTTTCCAAACATCTTCTTATGGGGCAATTTTAATGAAGGTATGCGTGTGGAGAATAATGGGTCTTTGGTATGCATGGAAGCAATTCCTTTGTTTTTTGTTTGTTTTTTTGTTTTTGTTTTTGAAGCAATTCCTTTGAGTTCACTTAATGTCTCTCTCTCCTGGTCAAATGTGCTCCATGTGGGGAGAAACATCTGCATTATTCACTGCTGGATGTTCAAAGTGTAGCACACTCTTTAGCACATTAGTAACACTTAATAAATACTTATTCAGTAAATGAGTAAGTGAAAAAGCAAACAAATAGTTAGTAGGACACCTGGTTTAAATTATATTAATGGGAAGAAAAATAGCTTTATAAAGACGAGATGGAATTTGGAAAGGGAACCTGGGACCTGACAGTGGGAGGCAATGAGTGCCAGTCAAATGGATTTGGGGCATATATGTTAAGCAAGTGAATGATTTTCAGACATGGACTGAGAGAGACTGACCTGGGCCATGGTTGTCTGATGGATGGATTTGAGAAGATGAAGACTGGAAGCTCGGATTTATTAGCAATTTTCATAATATTTAAAGGAGGAGTTGATGAAGGTCTGATCTAAGGATATATAATAACGTGACAAACGATATGAAAAGATTATCTGTAGAATTTTAAAACTCACTGCTTTGGGAAAAGGAAGGAGAGTATCTGAGGTAGAGCAGAGGATAGTCTCAAAACAAATATATAACAGAGGCACCTGGGTAACTCAGTAGGTTAAGCGTCTGACTCTTGGTTTCAGCTCAGGTCACGATCTTCACAGTCCTAGGATTGAGCCCCAAGTTGGGCTCTGTGTTCAGTGAGGAGTCCGCCAAAGGATTCTCTCTCTCTCCTTCTTCCTCTGTCCCTCCTCCAGCTCACATGTATTCTCTCTCTCTCTCTCTCTCTCTCTCTCTCTCCCTCAAATAAATCTTTAAAAACCAAAAAAGCAAATATCTTACATACAAATTTATGCAAGATACTTGCCAAAGACTGATTGTGTTCTCCCAAATTCTTACGATAAAGTCCCAACTTCCAATGTAACTGGATATAGGGCTTATAATGAAGTAATAAGTAATTAAGGTTAAATGAAGTGAGAAGGGTGGAGCTTGGTGATATGATATGATAGGACTGGTGTCCTTAGGAGGAGAAACACCAGAGAGGTCTCTCTCTCTCTCTGAGTCATGTGAAGACACAGTGAGTAGGCAACCATCTGTAATCCAGGAAAAGAACTCTCACCAGAAATTGAATCAGTCGGTACCTTGATCATAGATTTCCCAGATTCTAGAAGAGTGAACAAATACATTTCTGTTTTTGAAGTCACCCAGTCTATGGTATTTTGTTATGGTAGCCAGAACTCACGAATACTACCCTAGGGAAACTTTGCACTGTGACTCCTATAGAAACCCTTAAGATACTTGGATAAAATTTAGAGTTAAAATGAAAAAGATCCAGATATAAATCCTCATTCTTAAACTTATAAGATGTATAAATTTGAACAAGGTACATAATTTGTCAGAGTCTCAATTTCCTTATCTGTACAAATGCAAATATTACATCTGTTCCATCGAGTTGTTGGAGAGAATCAAACAAAATTGTGATACGAGTTGGTATTCAGTGGGAAATATGAAGTTCCCTCCTTGTCCTAATACAACAAGGCACTTATATGAATTCTGTCTCACTGCTTCTTAAATGTCCTTAGAATGATGAGGCAGAGAAAGGTTGTGGGCACCTTCATGAGTATTTTAGATAATATTCCCCAGAGGTAATACTGTCTGGGTAGGAGTATTAGTTAAACCTTTGGACTCCTTTCACATTCAACAGCCAAATTAGCATGGCTCACTCAGTATTTTGAACTTAAAACTTTCAGAGGAATGATAGCCATCGTTCCTGTCCCACACGGGAGCAAAGTAAAATAACTTCACTGATTTCATCTTCCAAAAAATCCGTGAGATGGTTTATGTCTCCTACAATGTACAAAAGGGGAAGCTGAGGCTGAGAGAGGTTAAGGGAACTTCTCAAAGTCACAGAATTAGCAAATGGCCTTGTAGGGAATAAAGTCAGAGTCTGCTTGATAGTGGAGCCCTCATTCCTTCCCCAACATGAGTCTATTGGAAAGCATGAAGGTTGCTTTTGGACATAGCTGGGGAAGGAGGGAATGTTTCCATGAGACAGACCCATAATTGTGTCCAGCATGTTTCCTAGGGTAGATTTTTCTGCTCTGTCCCTGTCTTTCCTTCAGCAGGATGCTGTAAAACAGCCACAATTTAGACCCAGGTGCTCTTGGCTGAGAATGAGTTCTTAGAAAGCTGGCATGGATGTTTTTCCTTTGTCCCACACTTAAAGTAATTATAAATAAGGGTTACTCTGTGTGGTTGCTCCTACCCTATAATTTTGTTTTCAGTTGCCAAGATTAGCGAATTTGAGGTACGATCACTGGTTTGGATTGCAAGACTAGAGTTATTTTTGCTGTAACGTCTCTGAGGTTAAAAGTAAATTTTAAAGTATTTTTTGTTGCCATAAATCAGTTTCAGAATTTGCTAGCCTAAATTCAACTTTTTTCTTCCATTTCTCTTAGGGTACTTTTGGAGACCATTGTAGTGAAGTTCTTTGAGTCTCTTTTTCTTTGTGTCTGGAAGGTAGTCCAGATTTATTGAATTTTATAGTACAGTAAGACGTAAGTTATTTTGTGAGGACTCTGAAGGAAACTTGGAAAATATTAAAAAAAAAAGAAGCAAACAAAAATTTAACTGTAACCGAGAAGTAATCACTATAATTATTTGGCATGAGTGCTTCTAATTAAAAATGTATGCTTACATATGCAAATAAAATAACATATGTAATGTATGTATACATATGTATAAACATATGTTTATATAATATAATTAGGATCATGGCATAATTTATATCTGTTTATATTACATAATTAGGATCAAGGTTTATATACATTTTTGGTGCTACCTTTTCACTTCATATTATATATATAGGCATTTTCCTGATTCACTAGTAATTCTTCTAAAATAATTTCTAATTGTTGAATTACATAATCTTTAGAATATAAGAAGGAGACAGAATAAGAGATGCAAAGAAAAATTAGGGCATTCCCATGGGATATTAAATAGTTTTGCAGAGCAAGATATAATTTGGTGTGAGATTAAATTCTCAAGTGAGGCAAAATGATAAAGTGGGTTTTTGAAAATCAACTAGAGAAGTTCAAATCTGATACTGTAGGAAAAGAAAAATCTTCAAAGTTTTTTCTTCAGAAGTTATAATGATTTGAGTTAAACCAGTAGAAGGTTTATCAGCCAGAATTATTTAGGATAGATTTGAGATCAGAAAGAAGTTTTTCCACTGTGTGCCAGGCACCACACTAGATGTCTTATGTAAGGAAAACAAAGTGTGAGATCTGGAGAATTGAGTATGTTCAAATCCCCCTTCTCCCACATGTTGTGTGACCTAGGGTGTAGGACTTAACCTTTGTGAGCCTAAATCCCCTCCATTGAAAAAGAAAGATAGGAGTCCCTGGGTAGCTCAGCCAGTTAAGCATCTGACTCTTGATTTCGGTTCAGGTCATGATCTCAGGGTCCTGGGACCGAGCCCTGAGTCAGTCTCCATATGAAGTGAGGAGTCTGCTTGGATCCTCTCTCTCCCTCTGCCTCTCTCTCACCTCTCTCAAATAAATAAATAAATAAATAAATAAATAAATAAATAAATAAATCTTTAAAAGAGAGGAATGACAAAGCTTACAACACAGAAGTGTGGTGCATTCTGAACAACATATGTAAAATTCTTCGTACAGTATATCCAAAAAATAATGCCCATTTTCCTTTCCTTTTCTTCCACAAATGATGATGGGATATGACAGGGATGATGGTTCTCAACCTTTGCTTCACCATGGGTTTTGGCTTGGCTGCTTTAAAACCCACTCGTGTCCAGAGAACTGTCGGGAGCGTGGGAAATTTCAAAATCTTCCCAGGGGATTCTCATGTGCATCCAATATTGAGAACCTCTGAACTTGACGCTCAAGGACAGAGAAAGTTCTGTGTGGTTTAAACAGGAATTTGGTGAGATGTCAGAGGAAAAATTTACAGAATGGAGTGTTACTACAGAATGGCTAAGGCATTCAGAGGTAAATTTCCTGTAAGAGATGCACAGACAACTCTCAGAACTTCTCCTGGCAGTACACCCTGACCAAGGAGAAAGATGACAGATCCAAATGATGGAAGTACTCTCTATCTGGGAATGCCATGGAAAGTCTGACCATTTTTTATCCTGGGGTATCATTATTTATCTAACTGGGCAGCAATTTGAAGACGGGTGTGTTATGAGGCAGAAGTCACCCAGTGAAGAATACCTAATAAATTAACCAAGAACAGAATTGCATTGGACTCAGATGAATAATATGACCAACATTTCCAATGAAAGACTTGAACTTCTGGAGGAACTTTCCCTGGAGCTCAGCATGTCCCATAGCCTTCACTCACCAAGGAGTCTTCCTCAGAGACACCATGATCATCACCAAGGAGTTGTGTGAATAGTGAGGTAGAAAGGCCAATGATTCCCCAAACTCCTAGGGAAGTGGAGTCAGTCTTAGCAACCAAAGAGGTGGTAAAATCCGTGCTAAAATGCCTCAGAACCAGGACACCTGGGAGGCTCAGTGGTTGAGCATCTGTCTTCTGCTCAGGTCATGACCCAGGGGTCCTGGGATCGTGTCCCACATCCGGCTCCCCACAGGGAGCCTGCTTCTCCCTCTGCCTGTGTCTCTGCATCTCTTTATGTCTCTCATGATTAAATAAATAAAATCTATAAAAAATAAAAATAAAATGCCTCAGAAGCAAGAGCATCAAAGCATCTAGAAGGCTTAGATATTAATCCCAATTTATTTATATCACCCTGAAAAAGTCACTTCATTTCTGGGGCCCTCAATCTCCTCAACCACAATACAAGGGAGTGGAATACCTGACCCAAGTGGGCTTCCACTGGCTTTTAAAAATGAAAAATGGAGCACCTAGGTGGCTGGGTTGGTTAAGCGTCTGCCTTTGGCTCAGGTCATGATCCCAGGGTCCTGGGATCGAGTCCTACGTTGGACCTCTGCTCATTCTCTTTCTCTCTCTCTTTCCCTCTCTCTCAAATAAATAAAATCTTTTAAAAAATGAAAAACAGGTGAATATAGGTATTCAGTCCAGGCCCCTCACAGAGAAGTATCCCTGAATATTACAGATCCTTAATAAATAATTGTTTGTGGATGAGTCTTCAGTGCCTTTATTTTCAGGCCAGTCTTCCTGTCTCTGCTCTTGGACAGGGGCATCTATTTGTGAGCCAGCCAGGAACTGTGACATCACAGCTTGGGTGGAAATTCTGGCTTTCCCTTGGTGAGCTGTGGGACTTTCAGCAAAGTGGTCACTTTTCCTGAGCTTCTGTTTCCCCCTTGGTGATATGGACACTGTAACATCCCCACTGCCTCTCAGAGGCATTGTGAAGCCACGTGAGTCAAAGTATATAGAACAGCTCACCAGTGAGGAGCATAAAAGTCTTAGCCCCTCGATCATTCAAATCCTTTCCCTCTGTGCATGTGTCTCCAACATAACAAAATTGCATCACAGCATGCTAGTTACCCGTATCACAACACATTTTGTTCTTCCTGGAAAATATTTCTTTCCTAGTGCCGAGGAGAAAAGTAGACAGGTAGTGAAAGTACATTAATGCAGATCAATAGCAATGATATGGCTGGAAAGGCCAAGTTTTCTGCCTCGCAGAGAACAGGATCTAGACACAGTCCTGCAGGAGTTCTGCTCCAGACTTACCGCAAGACTTTGAAGAGTCATTGCACTACCTCAGTATTTTAGAACACCAATGTTCAAATAGGACAAGACTTTTGAGGCGTAATGTTAATGAAAAGCACTGTTTCTCACATAGGTACAAATGCAGAAGTATAAATGATTAATGCATTTTGTAAAGATTTCTTAAAAGATTAGACTCCAAGTCTTTTTCCCACTGAGTCTTTAAAACCTGTTTTTCAGGGGATTCCTGGGTGCCTCAGCAGTTTAGCGCCTGCCTTTGGCGCAGAGCATGATCCTGGAGTCCGGAGCGGGGATCGAGTCCCACGTTGGGCTCCCTGCAGGGAGCCTGCTTCTCCCTCTGCCTGTGTCTCTGCCTCTCTCTCTCTCTCTGTCTCTCATGAATAAATAAATAAAATCTAAAACAAAACAAAACAAAACAAAACAAAAAAACAAAATGCAAACACCTTTTTTTTCTGCTCTCAGGGATTTTCCGCTCATGCCGGCAAGTCCTCAAGGTGATTTGAGACAGGCATCTTGCAGACTGGGAGGCGGAGAAGTCTGCCTTGGCCCCATCAGCCCTGTGAGCTGCGACTTCACACACACACACACACACACACACACACACACTCCTTCGAGAAAATAAATGACTGAGCATGAAGCTCACATGTGCCTTTGCAGGTACCATGCTAGTGACCCCCAGAGCCTTCTCAAGCCAAAGCCATATGCAGAAAGGAGGATGAAAGAAGGTTGTCGGAAGGCTTCCAGCAGGTGTGGAGGAGGGTCTCTCACACTCTGCGTCCCAAGCCTTGTCTCCCTTCCATTTATTTCCGTGGCACTGACTGTGTGTGCAGCCAGCCGTGCTGCAGCGGAGATACCCCAGAGAAAGAGGAAACCCGTTGAGCTATTTTTCACCATTACATACTTCACTTCCTAATAAATGAGATCCAGAGCATGCAAACAGCCAGTCTTGTAGATCATCATCTTAGGGAAAGTCACAGACCTAATGCAGCACAAAGTAAAAAAGTAATAATAAATGAACCCAGAGGAGAGTTATTCTGGTGAAATTTGATACCATAACTATCCTAGCATTCTATCCCTCTCTGGAAGTTTTTGTGCCTCTGAGATGTATCCCAACTCTAATGGTGATTGAAAAAATTATATATATGTGCCAGATCTTTCTCTGTCTTCATGCCAGCTGATTTTTACCAGCAAAGAGAGATTTATCCGTATGTAAGAGTACAGAAGAACTCAGTTGAGACCAAGTCATATTTCACCTGATTCAATTCCTATGAGCACTGATTGGTAAATGGCATGAATTATGAGGGTTTTTATCAGCTACCTATGCCAAGCAGCCCATCAGACTGTGTGTTTCAGACTGTAACAGCACTCAAGCAAGTAGACACACGATGTGCCCATCCCTGCCCCTCAGAGCTCACAGACTCTCTAGTATCTTGGCTTTCCATGGCCTCTTCCAGTCTCTGAGCTTTTCCTTGTTTCTCCATCAGAAAAGCTCCACATTTGGATGCAGCTCTGAGTGTTGAGGTCACAGAGCACGGCTCGCCGTGTCAACTCGGAGAATCAGTGGGCAGTAATACAATCTCCCCATGTCCACCAGGGAATATAATATTTTACACAGATGATAACAAAATACTCCCATAGCCCTGGGGCAATATCCTGAAGTTGTTTGAGGTGAAATAAAATAACTGTCTTTTGGGCAAAAGAATTTAGACTCTTCAGCGGTAAACTTCTATTACCTTTTGTCTTGCACCCTCTGAATGTTGATTCAGACTAGTTCCAGGTGAAAAAGGGGAACGGGTCTGGTTCACAATCTGGTGAGAATTCTCCACCCATTTTTTTTGTTGGTCCTAAAGCCATGTGAGATGAGAAATTGGGCATGTCTGGCCAAAGGCTTGCAGTTTCCTAGTACATTTTAAAATGACACCTGGTGGATCTTTAAAATGACACCTGGTGGATCTTCAAGCTTCTTGAAAACTCACAGTGCTCTGTCCATTTTATCCGGACAGTTCTGGGGGGAAGGGAACAGAACAAGCTGGGCCTGAACTTCTAAGTATCATTCCTTTGTGGATCCTAATATTCAGAAAAATGAAAGCAGCTGCTTTCCTGGACAAGAACGTTAATAAAGGAGGGCTCACTACCTCAGCTATGTTCCCAGTTCTTTGTTGTGAGTAGAACTTTGTCCTCTACTGGCGATGAAGCTTCCTCTACGATCTAGTTGAATACAAGTGCTAGAGGGATTCGTAAGACAGAAACTCCTTAAAAATGTCACGTCCTTTTCCTCCCTGGCTGAAGTGACCCAGATAGCTTGAGGGTGGGAGGGAAGAGTGCAAAGGAAACACTTCTAAAGACATAGACAGTCGTTTATCTTTCAAGCCGTCTTGGTACTGGCTGCGACCCTGAGGGATCTAGAAGCAAAATCAATGTGTTGCGATGTGGATGGGGTCCAAGTCTTTTAGGAGTTTTCAGAAGCCATTCTCACTTCTACTCTTACATATAAAATAGGGAAATCAAGTTTACTCTGGGTAGATCTTGAACTTATCAAGGGAGAGGATTTAGACAGAGACTGTTTCCCTGCTCATGGGCATGGACTCCCAGGACAGTTTCCAATCTTCTCTTTGGTTCACTGGGGCCACATGGCTTCTCACTGATGGATGGAATCTAAATAGAAGGATGTGTTTGGAAAAAAAAGCTTTCATGACTGTCCATACTCATCCCCCAAATGCCAACAATGCCAACAGTACATAGAGGCTTTTAAGGCCCAAGAGGAAGGTAGAATCACGTGAGAGGTGTCTGATTCCCTGCGTTACCAGGAAGGAGATTGTGTCCCAACCAAGAAGACCTGTGCTGGACTTTCACAAGAGTAATAATAACGTTTTTTTATATGTTACATCACTAAAGTTTCAGGATTTGTTTGTTAGAGCAGCTAGTATTGGGGTAATCAACACAAAGATCAAACAGATGAATAAGGATGTGGAAAATCATGAAAATTCTAAAATACATGGATTTAAGGGTTTCTAATGGCTTGGCTGCATAAAGCATTGGGAGTGATGGTTAAAGTTATATTAAAATAACATACCATCAGCTGACATCTATTACATTCTTACTATAGGATGCAAATCTTCTATACCTTATCTAATTTATTCCATCCAGCGACTTTGAAGGAGATGTTTTCCCTTTTTTCTTATTTTTACAGTTGAAGAAACTGAGCTTTAGAGAGATCAATTCACTTGCCTAAAATTATAAAACTTACCAAGGGCTGAGGGCTTTCATTAGAGTTCTATTTTTTTTTCCCTCCAAATCTGCATTTACACTCTATTATACTGTTCAAAATCTTAACCTTCTTCTAGAAGAAAGTTAAACTGTGTACTTCTTCTGTCTCAGAGGAATAGAAGATAGATGTTCACATAGAACATTCTGCTCATTCCAACTGGTCTTAAAATCTTGATGTTGAAAGTGACATTCTGTGAAGTTATTCTCCAAGTGTGGGCAGCTACTTCTTACTTAAAACTATAGCGTTCAAGCAATTGCGTTCTCCATCTTTTTTCTTTTCTTTTTTCTTTTCTTTTCTTTTCTTTTCTTTTCTTTTCTTTTCTTTTCTTTTCTTTTCTTTTCTTTTCTTTTCTTTTCTTTTCATTAAAAGTAACCCAGGACAGCCAAAGACTTGAGTGAATGATGAAGGGTTTTGTTGTGTTTTGTTCTTCCCATTCTGTTTTCCTCAAGCCCCAAAAGTGCACTTGCCAAAATAGTGTGATTTGAGCCATTCTTTAAATATTTTTGCCAGGCGAAGAATTGCTGGTACTTTCCATTTTGTCAGTAATGATTTTACATTTGTCACTCCTAGCAGGTAGACTGTCCATGGACTGCATACCATTTTCACATTCATTTTGGATACTATTCAGGGGTATTATTTTCATTCAAGGGCAGGCATTGGAACCAAGCAGATTCACACACACTGAAGCTCTTTGGGGCTGCAGTGGATGGTAACCTTGGCATAGGCCATTTCAGGTGCAAGTCTCCTCTAACAAAAATCTACTCGTTAGATAACTAAAGAGTAAGAGGACTTAAGCATTTTTGTCTGGATCAGAGACCCAAGTCTCATCCCTTTGTCCACAGGTAGCTGTAGATGCCTTCTGCAGATTTGAGAATTCTGGTTTGGTTAAACTTTCTGCCGTTCAGATAAAAAACAGCAGCAATTTTCTGCTTGAATTTCTCTGTGACTAAATCCATTGATCATCCTTTCTCTCTGTGAGTGAGAAGTGTGTTTTCTCCTTAATAACTCCTATCCTTCTCCCTGGATTTTTTTTTCCCCTTCGCTTGTTTGTGTTGTGTTGGTCAGTCCTACGTGCTATTCCTCTGAGAGACAGAGAGAGCGCAAAATTGAAGTTATTTTATGCTTGGGCTCCCTCGGTCCCAATTTTCAAATCTTCATGTCAATTTTCACACATCAGTGTCATGTGGTGAATGTTATGGAAATTTCAGTGGGGTCCTTGGGAGGCAATTTATACATGAGTCCCTCCCCACCCCAGCCCCCGCCCGGACCACCACCCTGCTGCAATTCCTGTCTTTTCTAAGAATAAGTGGATCTATAATTAATGTGGATTTTAAAATATAACGGCATTCAGAATTCTCATAGCAGGGTTTTCGATGCCATGTCTTCTTTGCAGTATAAACACAAAAGCACAAATGCGTGCTAGCTCTCTCTCCTAATAAATGGGCTTGTATAAAAGGAATAAAAATTACAGTTTGTTGGCGGTAAAGAGCAACTAATTACTCAGGAAGAAGCATGTTTTTATTTTTCAAAACTGCACTGAAAATGGTTTATCATGCAATAAATTTGCTAATCACCAGTTAGGAAACACAGTGCCATCACCACCTACCCACAGCAGCTTCCTTTGAAAGTTGGTATGTTACAGTTTGGATAGGAAATTATATCCTTTTGAAAATGAACATGACAGAAGACGTTCACTGAATAGCTTAAAACTTCTCAGCAGTCAGAATTCAAACCGCATAAACTAGAGTGTGGTTAATGGTGCCAAAAGACAGCCACCACTGACCTTGGCTTTGCTTGGTAAGCAGACCACATCTGACCCCTTCTCATGAAGATAATTTTTCATTTCCTTTTGCTTGTTTCCTTTTAACAATCAAAGTGGAAGACTTCTAATTGATACAAGGTCAGCCTTAATTTTTTCACTCTCTTCCAAAACTCCATTTTCCTCAGCCCCTTGGCATCTAATAAATGTTGATTTCAAACAAATTTGCATGGAGTTTTTCCAGAAGAAACTAAAGAATCATGTATGACCCAGAATTGTAGGAATCCAAATCGATGGGCTTGAGCCCAGACAAACTAATAAAAGGTCCAGCTTATCTTTGCTACTGGCCTACTCTTTTGTTTTGAAGGTCCTAGGCTGTATCTTTTGCATGGTCCTCCCCAGAGAGGACTTCCATAATCATCCTCATCAATGATGCTTGTTGTTCCTTTGACCTTCAACAGAAACTCTTCCCCATTATTGTCAAATTTGCTTCTTAGACTTCTTAATATCAAAAATAATCTAATTTGTGATTATTGATGTATTATCTGGCTCCCCAGTGGTGGAAGAGGAAACTTTCTGTTTTGATTCTCTCTGTATCACCAGTTCTTGGAAGGACATCTGGCACAGGGTAGTTTTCAATTTGTAGTGAAGAAATCAATGATTGGATGAATGGGTGGATATATGGTTGGATGAACATTTTGGTTTTTATCTCTACCTCACAGAACAAGGCATTCATTAACAATGACTTAGCTACCTGCTACCCCTCAACCATATGGTTATCTAGAGGTAATGTAACTTTAGGTGTGAAAGTCTAGAGGGGGCATTTGTTTGAGATTTACTTTTGACTTGAAGGTAGAAACAGTCAATCATGTGGTCAACTTTCTGTTCTTTAGAGAGAATGCATTCTTGGGAAATTGTAAGTAGGGCATGATATGCAGGCCAGGTGACTAGGTCACCAGTCTTGGTTCCCAGTGGCCTGATGTCAAAGAAGAAGACACTTGCAGGTCAAGAGACCCCAAGGGTGGCTCTTCTGCCCCTGGCTTCACTCCATGATGTCACAGATCACCATCTTTCTTACCAGCTGGGCAACTTTGAGTAACTGTTTCTTGGAAGCACAGCTGTCTCATCAGAATCACCATCATACTCCCTACCTCACCTAGTTATTAGAATTAAATGAAAACAGGTGTGTTAACAACATTTTGTAAACTATTGAGAGCCATACAAATATTTTGAACAACCTGATACAAAAGAAAAGGACAAGAACAAATTAAAAATTGAAAGACTATGTTTTTGTGTAGCAATTTGTTGTCCCCCTCTGTGCTGTAAGAAAGTCACCATCTTATAGACCAATAAAGTAAGGACTAGAGAAACTATGTCATGCTGAGTGTTATAGATAATGCCATCTATCTATGCATCCAGAGTAGGCTCCAGATCTGTAGATGATCAGTGCCAGGATTTTGTTTCCAGATTGGGGCAGTGATTTCTGATTCTCCTTCAAGAAGAGCAATCTTTAGGGGAAACGGGTTGCGAAAGCCATGCTGTGATTGAGTTTTGGATCTGAATTGTTTTTTTTGTTTTGTTTTGTTCTGTTTTGTTTTCAGGAGATTTTATTTATTGATTTGAGAGAGAGAAAGAGAGAGAAGTTGTCAGAAGAGAATGGCAGAGAGAATCTCAGGCAATTTCTGAGCTATGCACAGAGCCTAATGGGGGCTCAATATCACGACCCTGAGATCATGACCTGAGCTGAAACCAAGAGTTGGATGTTTAACTGACTAAGCCATCCAGGAAATTACCTGGTGTGACCTGACATGGCTAGTTCTGATGGTAAGCACAAATTCTAGGTCCAAAACAAAAGCATCATGAATAAAGCTAAGTTCAAGGGGGAACGTGTATTAAGGATGGCAAATCAAGCCAAAAGACCAGGATCTGGGAAAAGACATTTCTGGAAAGAGAGGCAGAGAGTATTGTAGGATCAAAGGAAGAGTGTCCAGAATTTGATAAATCCCTGAGATCCTCAAATATTGAGGTTGGGATATGGTGGTCTGTATATTGAATAAGTGGCCCAGGCTGATCTGAAGATAAATGAGCAGCAATACAAACCATGCTTTTCCATGGGTTCTTCTATAAAGACAGGAGTCTTTTATGAGCTTGATGGGTTTCTCACAGTAAACAGCTATGGAAGGGGAAATAGCAAAGACATACTCTTTTACCTCAATGTTGCTCAAACCCAAGTGAAGACTTTCCCAGAGTGGATGTGATGTCTATGGACATAAACTACAAAAGACAAATAATTTGGGGAAACACTACTTTCAGGAAAGTTAGGAAGTTTCTTTACAGCAGGACTCCTCAGAGCCTTTAATAGTTATTTAATGCTATTTTAATAATCATTAAGTGGATGTTAAACAAGCTGTTTGAACTTGGAAAAGTAATTCACAATGGATTCCAAGAAGAGTGTGTGGTATTTCCTAAATGGGCTTCAACATAGAACACATCTATTCTGGAACATTTCAATGGAAGAAGATATAGTTCACTCACATTGGTTTTGGTAACCAGTGACATTGATGTAGGTAACTTGTTTTGTATATAGTAAATTAAATAGTGCTGTTTTATTTTACTTTTTCCTTCTTAACTAATTTTGCATTACTGTCAGCAGGTTGTAGGCCATTTAACTTTTCGATTCATTGTCTCTCTGTGACATGCAGGCAGGTTTACAGTGTCAGGAAAAAGCAGGGCAGTGAGAGAACCATGTCTCAGAGTGAAAGCAGATGTATTGATCTACTTAGAGTCATTCTGGAATATTTCTCTTTCCTGTTCACTTGTAGAGCCAGAGACGTTTTTACCGCCCAATGATTGAAACTTCCTAGAATGTGATTGATCCCTAATCCAGAATGCCCTTTTATTTTATTTAAGATTTTAAAAATTTATTTATCCATGAGAGACACAGAGAGAGAAGCAGAGATATAGGCGAGGGAGAAGCAGCTCCCTGGGGAACCTGATGCGGGACTCAAACCCAGGACCCTGGGATTATGATCTGAGCCAAAGGCAGACACTCAACCACTTAGCCACCCAGGTGCCCCCAGAATGCCCCTGTCTTGACTGCATAATAGTCTGTCTGGTTTGTCATGAAAGTTTTTTTATTTGTAAAATGGTGTCCATGCCTCTTACCTACAGCCTGGATAAAATGAACCATAAAAATGAACAAAATGTGTGCTTCCATTTAGACTTGTCTTTTAATAATCTGCAAAACCAATGGAGGCTTCAAATGAGAATTTACCTAGATCAGTTATCAGTAAACATGATGGGGCACAGAATAGTGTGAGATTTAAGCGGAATAGGCACTGGAGCCTAATTTCCTGGGTTGATTTTTAGCCCCCATGAGATTGTGCATATACCCATGAATCTCTCTGTGCCTCAGTTTCCTTTTTATATGATGAAGTTAAAGTCATAATTCCTAGATCCTAAAGTGATTGTAAGGTTTAAAGATAATCCATGTAAAGCAGTTAGGGACACTTAAATCACTCAATGATATTAGTTAATATTAGGACTACTTTTGCTTGTAAGTTTCACCTACTATTTTTTTCTAACAGAAACTTATGAAATCCAAATATGTAGAAATATGTTCATAGCCTCCTCAAACATTAAACCATTCATGCTGTTGTTGTTATTGTTAGAGAACAGATGTACAGATAATTTTTTTCTCTAACCTAAATGTCAATTAACTCAATAAATGGATTCATTAATTCAACTTCTAATTTTTTAAGTCCTTTGCAAACAAGTAGAATATCTTGTGACTGTGACCTATTCATTCTTATTTCTTTCTTTCTTTTTTTCCTCTTCTTTTGTTTTTCTTGATGGGTTACAAATCAGGACAAATGTAGTAAGTGTCAGAAATAATTTACCTCCGTGGGTGTAATTGAGTTGGACAAACGTATGAGAAACCTATCTCTTTTTTCCACATGGAAGGACCACCACCAGGTCTTACTTCTTTCCAGCTGGAAGGGCTCATGAACTGCTAGCTTTGTAAGCTCAGCTTGACATCTCTACTTCCAGGCCAGCTAGTAGTCACTGAAGATAAACCTAATGAGAGGAAGAGGTGGAATGTGGAGGAAAGAGGCCAGTATGGGCAATGTCGAAGAAGAGATTGGACCAGAGGAAGCAAAGAAAATAATGAGCCTTAATACCCTTGACATTGAAGTGCCTGCTAAAGGCACAGTGCAGGGGAGTGATGACCCCTTTTCCAGAGGCAGGACATGTCATTCTCCTTGCCCTGAATCTAAGCAGCTTCCAGCTACCCAATAAACCACGGACTCTGATGTGTACCTTCAGGGCTCTGCAGAATTCTTCATATCACAGAAGGCCACAAGGCAGGATTTCATTCTGAAAGAATCAACTGGGGAACTTAAATATCCCTGATTATGTAAAAGTGGGGTCTATGTGCTCACTGCTTGAGTCAGTGTACCTCAAGCATGGCTACATCTGCAAGAAGAGAGAAAGTTACAGGTACGGATATAATTATACAAGTGTAATTGTAGACCAAATATTTATCTATCTTTTTTCAATCTGTTCATGCATCCGTGCATCCATCCACCCACCCCTTTATTTATACATCCATCTATCCATACATCCATCCTTCCTTCCCTCCCTCCATCCATACCTCACTCCACCCATCCACCCACTCTCCATTTATCCATCCATCCATCCATCCATCCATCCATCCATCCATCCATTCATCCATCATCTATCTTCCCTTTTTTTTGCACCACTTTTAAGTAGAGCTTTTTTTTTTTTTTTTAGTTTCTGCAATAAAGGACTCAGGTGTGGCTGAACACAACCAGCTAGTTTGGCCCACCCACCCAAGTTGGATGCTTGCTTTAATGTTGTTTCAGTGCTCTCTTTTCTGTGCAGCATTAGGTCTCTATAAAAGAGTATTTTCCTGTCTTTTTGCCTGTTCAGTGAGTACGGGAGAAAGGGCTGGCATGACAACCCCTTGAGGCTGAGTCCTGTTGATTAGAGGATGGATTTTGAGCAAGCAGCTGTACTTGCACGCCCCGCTCCGTGACCCTTGCCAGTATCCCTCACCCACGACCTGGAGGGATTGTCTCCTGGGGAAGCAAGGTCAGGCTCTGTGTCCATCAGGCAGTGCTTCTACTAGCTGTGTGATGGAGCATTTTCTGATGTTGACACCCATGCGGTGGGAGTAGGATAGAAGCTAGTTTCTTGTTTCACATTAAGCTGTCATCCAAAAGGGCCTGCTGCTTATCCTGGGCTTCACAGTCTTTCCAGGCCATGTTGACATTCTCAGCCTGCTGCTCTGGCCTCCACATCTGCTGCCATAACTTGTGAACTTGAGGCACTTTCATCTGAGCTAAAGTCTGGAGAATATTATTTTCTGAACTAAGAATATAGGTCCATGAGCATTTCCTTTCCTTTTTTTTTTTTGTAATAATAAATTTATTTTTTATTGGTGTTCAGTTTGCCAACATATAGAATAACACCCAGTGCTCATCCTGTCAAGTGCTCCCCTCAGTGCCTGGCACCCAGTCACCCCCAACTCCCTCACTCCTCCCCTTCCACCACCCCTAGTTTGTTTCCCAGAATTAGGAGTCTTCCATGTTCTGTCTCCCTTTCTCATATTTCCTACCCATTTCTTCTCCCTTCCCCTCTATTCCCTTTCACTATTATTTATATTCCCCAAATAGCATTTTCTTTCCTAATGCATATTTTTCCCAAAGAGTCACATGTGTTCCTTTCCCTGCTCCTTGTACTCTCTTTGACATTAAAATAAAACATAATAATTAAATGGACTGGAACACTTCTAATGGTTTGATTGGCAGGCACAATGACTTTACAGAAGCAACTTGGAAAACTTAACTTTCTCTTTAAATTGTACTCAACTGTCTTTGCCTTGTAGCCTGTCATGTGAATTTCTATATTGGCAGATGGTCCAAATAATTCCACTCCTAAGTGAATAGCACCAGAGGACATGGCATATCCATTAACACTTACATTTCAAGTGCAAATGTTGGTGGTCTTTTGAGTAACTAGATATGTTTTCAAACATTAATTCTTTCATGAGAATCTTTTGTAACATACGTATACTTTTTACTGTAATGCCTTCTGGAATGACTAATCTAATCAGAATGTACATGAGTTTGGGAATTCCCCAGTTACCTTGATGGTTCATGGGGCCAAAATAATACTGCATGTGAAATTGGCATTATTCTAAAAAAAGAAAAGTCCATGTAACATAGTTACTCTTAATGGCAAAGTATTAGTGAAAACACGCTCAGCTCAGTGTTTTTGAGCCCAGAGTGACAAACATGTGGACATTTAGCCGATAACTAATTGCATTACGCAGAAAAATTATATGCCTATAGACTAAGTACAGGGTCTAGTTTGGTCAGCTAAGAAATTAGAGCTAACAAAGGATTTTACTTAGTTCCATAACGCTCTGCTCAGTGATCTGAGACCAACCAGACTCTTGGCTTCAGTGACCCCTTTGTAGCTGTGAAGAATGTGAGCCCCTGTTCTGCTTAGTTGGACCAATGTCACCTTTGTTCAAGTTCCCTACACTAGCCTGATTACCTTGAAGCAGGAGGGTCCTGGACTCCCAGTCCCCAGTGTTCTTTGTAAATGTTCGATCTATAAATCCTACACAGTAATTGTGATTTTGTTCCTTTTTTTCCTATCTTTTCACTGCTTCTGATTATCTCCAGAGCCAATCATTACCTCTTTCAACCTTTGTTCATATTCTCACAAGACATCTCTGTCGTCTCTCTCTCATAATTACTTGCCAATTACCCATTAAAGTATGAATTTATATTGGTTTCTAAAGAAGACTTCACAAGAGTAACCTGTTTGCTGCAAGAGGGTTTACTGAAGGGATGGAGATGAGGGAGTATGTATGGCTTGGCCTTCCCTACACTGTCTACCCAGCCTGTTACTCATCATAAGAATGAGCATTTCATATGATGTAAATTAATTACTTTCGCTTATTTATTAAAAAGCCTTTAACTTTAAGTTGCTATGTGTGAATACACTTCTCACATGCACTTGAGATTTACAACTCTAGGAGATGATGCAATTATTATTACTGTTTTGCTGATTAAAAAAAATAACTGAAGCAGACAAAATGACCCACTTTTCAAAAAATGTGTTGAAAGTTAGTGCTTAAGTTTGAGGTGGAGCCCAAGAACAAAAATTTATGTGTTTTTTTTTTTTAAATAATCTAAATTACCAGGGCAGCTTGGCAATATCTAAACATTAACCATGGTAAATAGAAAGCATAAAAAAGTAAATAACTAAAAGTCCTTTAGGGGGGCAGCTGGCTGGCTCAGTTGGTGGAGCATCAGACTCTTGATCTCAGGGTTGTAAGTTCAAGCCCCACATTGGGAGTAGAGATAAAAAATAAATTAATTAAAAATAAATGAACAAAGGGCGGAGAAAAAGAGAGGCAAAGCAAAAATCAGACTCTTAATTATACAGAACAGACTGAAGTTTGCTAGAGGGGAGGTGGGTGGGGATGGTTAAAGGAGGGCACTTGTGATGAGCACTGGGTCTTGTGTGTTAGTGATGAATCACTAAATTCTACACCTGAGACTAATATTACACAATGTTAACTACTGGAATTTAAATAAAAATTTGGAGAAAAAAAGAACTTTAAAAAATAAAATTAGGGTTGCCTGGGTGGCACAGTTAAGTATCTGACTTTTAGTTTCAGCTCAGGTCATGGTTTCAGAGTTGTGAGATCGAGCCTCCTGTCAAGGGCCACACTCAGCTGGGGGTCTGCTTGAGATTCTCTGTCTCCTTCTTCCTCTGCCCCTGCCCCCCCTCTTTAAAATGAATAAATTAAACTAAATTAAAGACCTTTTCTTCTTGAGTGTAGCAGCAAAATCAAACAGTTGTATGTCTACTGCTGTACTGTAACTGCACCATCTCATCTAATGCTCTCATCATAAGCAAAGGGAATATTTTCCTTTAGTTTATCAATGCATTAAGTCTCAGAGGTTAAGTAAGTAACTGAAGATCACATAGCTAGTGAGCTGGTGGATGGAGCTGGACTTTGCAGTTAGAACAAAATATTTAATCTCCTTTGTTTCCTCTGCTGCTATACTGAACAAACACAGCTTTAAACTCAGTTCAACAGCACAAGTGATGAACTAACCTGCCCATTTCGTTCTGGTCCAGTGTTGCTTATGGCACCTCTTTATCGATGATAGGCTGTCCCAAAGCATGAAAAGGGACATCTGTCACCAAGGACACAGGGAGAGGGTATGGATGTTCAAGTTCGTTCTTCCTTTCTGAAAAATACATCCAAGATTAGGCTGTGTGCATCACAGACAATCATGTGTTAGTTCTTTATATTTCATCTCTTATATTTTTACATTTTCTGCTCCTTTAAATATTTATGTATTTAAGTACAGAATTCAAAACATGAAGTCTCCCACCACTCTCAAACCCTCTCCAGAGGGAAGCAGTGCCGTCAGTTTATGGTGTGGTATTCCAGAGATATCCCATGCATATCTGGGCATACAGAAATAAATACAGCATTTCATACTGATGATTGTCTACTTGGAGATCGTCCTGCGACAATTCATGAATGAGCTGCCTCATTCATTTTAGCAGCTGCTTTATATTACACTGCTTCCCTCTACTGCGACTTATTGAACTAGATCCATTTTGATAGGCATTTAAGTTGTTTCCAATAATTTGCTCTATCACAATCTGCTGCAGTGAACATTCTCATACATACTTCTTTGCACACAAGTGTCACAACATCTGTATGATGGATTGCCAAAAGTGGAATTGTTGGGTCATGGAGGCTGCAAGTTTAAATTTTTAACAAATATTGCTAAAACTATCCCTCCGCCTGCCCCATATCCAACATGGAGTGGTTTTAACTTTGACTCTTTTGACTTTGATAATCTAAACGGTAGAACATAGTAACTCATTGCAGTTTTAATTTGTACTTATTTTAACGTGAGTGAGATCAAGCATATTTCCTTCTGAAATACTGGGTATTTAAGAACCTTTTGTGTTTCCTTTTCTGTGAACTCTGACTACACCTTTTTCCATTCTTCTACAGGTTTCATGTATTTTTTCCTTATGGTTCTGTAGGAATATTTTCTATATTAATGAAGTTATTGCTTTGCCAAATGTGTTTCAAATGCTTTTTCCCAGTGTGTAATTTGGCTTTGCTTTTGCTCTTGTGTTATGTGTCAGAGTTTTAAACACATTATTACTAATCCCCAAGAACCCTGCGGGTAGGTTTTATCATTCTTTTGGATGGCTGGGGTAACTGCAGATCAGAAAAGGTTAAAGACTTTCTCAATCCTACCTCATTAGCTAGTATGTAGGGGCTGGAGAGAACTGAGTAGAGATTTCCGTGACTTGAAAGCCAACATTCTTCCAGCCATATCATACCATTTCTCTGGAGGACATCCTCCTCCTCACTGTACCACAAAGCTAAGCAAATCCTCTAGGTTGATGTTACTTAGCTGGTATGAATGGTTTAAGCTTCAGTGATTAAATGAGTTGTAGATAGCAATTTCATTGACTTGGCTGGTGGAAGCTAAGTGCCTAGTCTTAAAGTGTATTTGTCTGACCCCTTCTCCAAATGTGATCTCACTTCCGGGCCTTTGCACATGCTTTTTCCATCCCTTGGTTCACATTCCTCTGTCCCCATCTTGTCACCACTCAGTCCAAGTTCTTGTCCTCTGGAAGCCTTCTCTAACTGCACCAGAAGAAGCAAATCAATGTTCTTCTTCCATTATGGCACTAGCTGGACCATGTTCTATTACCCAGGATGGTATCCTGCTAGCCTTTAGGCTTCAGAGACAGGGACCGTGTCATGAACATCACTGTGTTCCCATCTTCTAAAGGCCTGGGAGATCATGGACCTTCAGTGCCTCCTCATAAAATAAATGAAGAGATGAATGTACCACATGATGATTAAGACCGTAGGTTCTAGAGCTGAAGACCTTGACTTTGAATGCTGCTCCCCCAGGAAAGTGACCACAGGTCAAGTTACCAAGTCCTTCAACTTCAAATTCTCTGTTGCCAAAATGACTAAAGAAAAATACACTGCCTGCTTCATAGACTGAGCTTGAGGAATATGTTAGATAATCCTTGCTAAAGATCTGTAATGACAATAGGTAGAGTGATTATTTCACTAGCCTGAAACTCGCATCAGGAAGGAAAGTCAGAAGAGCAAAAGTTTAATCACAGCTTCTTCCTAAACTGACTTTACTTCTCTGAGTCCCCTTTGAAACTCAGAGATGTTTGACTCTCTGGCAAAAATTCTCAAGTCTGTGAACTATCTGCCAAGTGACCTGACACATGCTGAGCCCAAGTCTGCTCTGCTTCATGAGTCAATTTTTCCTGAGCCATTGGACCACATCAAAGCCTGATTCATAGTACAAGTTCACTTTGTGGTAAAAGTAGTCAATGACTAAAATATACGTATAGCTATATGATTATTAACCTAATGATATTATTGAATAATGGATCAAATAACAAATAAATGTTGATGTCGGTAATACCCTATCAATACCCATAATCATAGCTGTAATGGTGTGAGAATTTGCTTATCAGATGTGCAGAGAGCCAAGCCCTATTTCGGGCCAGATGACTTGGCTTATGTGGAGTGTAGGCTCAGGAATCTGCTTTTTGAACTAGCCCCCTACCTGTTCCTCTGCATTCATGAAGTTTGAGGACCACTGTTTTAGTTAGAATGCTTCTCCATGCTTTTGATGCATGGGTAACTTTCTCTTACATTTAGCAATTCCATAGAAAACTAATGCTTTTGAGTTATCAAGGGTTTCTGCATTCCGAGGGAACAGCCAGCAGGAAATTGCAACATTCTGCATGATCTTTTACCCCTGCAGACCCGGCAAGACTCACTTTATGGGATGGGGCGGGCGAACGGGGAAGACAGCTCCTCTTCATCCAATCCGAACAGCTAGGTCATGTCAAACTAAGCTAATATAAATGTCAGTGTGCAGCTTTCACTTGGGACTCTGAGTTCGTTGTAATGCAGTTCATTTTCCTTCTTCCAGCTCTGTGGATGCTATCAGCTGATGTGTCTGACAAGCATTTCCTATGCCAAAATAAAAGCTATCTCAGCAGTTTTGAGCAAGTCTCCCTGCGTGTGTGTGCACGTGTGCTGCTGGAACTCACGTCACATTCTCCTTACAGCCACGATGAGCAAGTCTCCATGGGCCTCCCCAAACACCAAGCCAGAAGCCCTGGAGCTGTCTCCAGGAGCCATCACACCAGTTCGTAATGACCACTAGAGTATGGCATTATATAGACATCCAGTGAAGGAATTAATTATGGGGAACATGAAGTCCCTTTAGGAAAAGACTGAAGATTTAACACCTCCCAGGTGAATTCCCTGCCATTAGAGGGAAGAAGCAGTTCTGTTGGCTCAATACAGCAGGAGCCTGTTCTACATAACAATGGTCCACACGGTAAACCTGGTTAAGTCAGCTGGGCTCAGGGAATGCCCTTGTCAGCCATGGGTTATCTTTCACTGGAGAGGAGCCAAATTGCAGGGCAGGCCAAACTTTGGCTGATTTTTCTTTTCATTTTTCACTTGTTTTATTGTTTCTTCTTCTTTTATTTTTTTTATTTTATGCCTTTAACCTTATCTTGGTGGTTTCCCAGAAAAAATAAGTGCCTGAGTCTGTCCGTCTCAGTGGTGAATTACAATGATTCCCCAGACACTCTTCACCGGAGTCAGGGAATACACACAACTTGGCCTGTCAGATCCCCATCTAAATATTTTCAATCAATGGCAACTAGGAGTGATTTAGGAGAGCATCCTTCCAACCTGCCATATTGCTTGTATTTAGAATACAACTGCTTTCATCCGGCCCAAAGGTTGAGCCATTCTGTGGGAAGTTAGGGCAGTTCTCCAGGCCTTCCAGGTCAACCCATTATGTGCTTTAAGTTCCTATGTTATGAATGGTGTCATTTAAACATGTCTTACTCTGCATCTTCCTACTGATAGACACATACAGGAGCGAGAAAAGCAGATGGAATATCATTCAAGGGGAAAAAGAAGGAAGGACAAATACAAGGAAGACGAGAAAGCCAAATAACAACAATAGAAATCCTACAATATGCAAATTGTGGCAATATTCCTGCTGAGATTTGAAATTAGGTCGGTTGTTACCTTTTAATAAAAACATCAGAAATGTCTTCTGGAGAAAAAAAAATCTCTGTGATATTAACATGGTTAAAGTCAGAGGTGCTTGGGATCAAAATCTGGGTAAGTTTGACAACGAACTTATCACTTACCTGTATGACTTCCCTGAAGGCAAAGTCTGCACCTGGGGATAAACATGCACACATGCATGCTCGCATGTGCACACTTGCACCCAAGTGCACACCCACACCCACACAAATAGATTTTTCTCCCCTTGCCTGCAATGCATCACCAGTCTCCCTCCTGCCAACATGAACCTTCAACACCTCCCCGAAATCAAATCCTGGTGATTGAACATGATGACAGTCAGGTGGTGGGGTGGGAGCCATGCATGTTATTGATGGTTTATGTCGAGCTGCCAAGCAGCAGGAAGAACAGAAAGGTCTAAGCGTCCTATTCACAGACCTTGCACACCCCAAAGGTACTGGGAAAGCACACTTCTCTCATTGTTTGATTCGGTCCTTCTAAAATCGCAATGCATTCCAACTAGCTAGCTTAGGCACGTGGAAAGTTCTCGTGGCTTGGTGGGTTGATCAAGGGAGGGAGGAACTCGAGACCTCTTTGGCTGCTGTCCAGAAGAAGGGATTGGAGACAGCAGGAGGCATCCTCAAGCAGGTGGATGAGGTCCCTGCTTGCATGCACGGCAGCTCACCAAAGATTCCTGGTTCTGATTCACGCAATCACACTCAAGTTCTACCCGAAGTTTTGACCGCCCCTCCTGTTCTACCCACTGGCGTCTCTCTCTGCTCTAAATCTACCAATTATTTCCTTTGAGTGTCAGCAGTACGGCAGACACACCGAGATATAACCTTTCCTCGAGTTGATGCTGTTAAACCATTACTTGAAACTGAAGTCACAGTTGACAACTGTGACTTCAGTCACTAATAACTACTTCAGAAGTGCTAGTGGTGTCTGGGCTCTTAATGCTGTGGCCCAGGGCTCCGGGAATGTCTTTACAGGTCATTTAGAACCATCCATCTGATCTGTAGCAAGATCAGTCAATCTTTCAGCCGAGCGCTTTCCTCTCTCTCCCCTTAGCGCCAGGTCCTTTATTAGTTCTCTCAGGGCCATATTGGGGGATGATCTTAGGCAGCTACATCGACCACTTAGCTTGTAAAGACTTTGGGTTTAGGGCATCACTGCATGCTTGGGTTCTGAATTCTGTCACTTGCCTGGGAGGAATTTTTTTCCCCCTTTCTGTCTTTTTCTCTTCTGTGGTTTCACTGGGCTCTTGTTTAAAAAGCCTTTTAACCAGCCCTGCATGCATGACATAGCAAATCTAAAAAATGGACCTGGCTGTCAGTTGATATGGACAATGTAACTCGTCTTGGTTTGGGAAGTTTTATGGTCTTATTGGGGACGTGGTTTTAGAGAGCTCTCATCCCATGCCTGTTGGCTTTAGGGGCATTTGGGAAGTTGAAATAGGCTTTGTCGTTTACATTGAATTTGATTTTTATTTTGGAGTGTAATGAATAATGATAGTATGAGCTAACAGTTATCACATACTGCTTTACAACTGTTGCACTGCTGAATGCACGCACCAAGTTTAGTTCTATCATTGCCCATTTTACAGATGAAGTAATAGAGTGTTTAAGTGACCTGCCCAGCACCACCAGTTAGGAACTGGACCCAGGTGCTTGACCCACCCTCATTCACACCCCAGTACAGATCTCTCCCAATTAAAAGCAATCATCAATACTATATGAGCTGAAATATTATCACGATTGTATACCAAATCGTTGCTGAAAAGTGATTGCCACTCTAAGAAATACGTAAGCCTGTCCTTTGAGTGTCTATCAGCACCACCTTGCCATCTAGCGCAAATGCAGAGATAATATATTAGAATCACAGGATGCATTTTTAATGTGATACGGGTGCCTGCCAAAAAGTAAGTGGATTAGAGAAGCAGACAGTGAGGCCAAGAGTATTGATATAGAAAGGTGCCCTTATGTCTGTCTGTCTGATTTCCTCTTTCTATCTTCTCACCTTCTCGAAAGGCTCCCTGCCTCCACTGCCCTCCATAGGATTGCTGGTATCTAAGGGCAAAGGTCTGATTGTATTTAGGGTAAAATCTTCTCCTCTTAATGTAAGAGTAATGATGTTAGCGTCAGTGCTTAGGCTCTATTCCAATGCAGGTAATTATGCTCTGCCTTTCTCAATTCCCTCTGCAATTCCTGTTGAATCTATTTTTTTTTTTTCTCGACTTCCTGTCCTAAACTGTTGTACCAGGTTGCTGGGCTGCTGTTCAACATCTGCTTTCCCAAAGAACTACATTTTAGGCGCGAGTAAAATTATTTCTCTTTCATGCTACTCTGCTGAAAGGAACCTGATGAATGGCAGGTGTTGGAGGGCTCCTTTGATTTGGGTCAGGGGACGGCTTGCAGTTAGTCTGGGGTCACTTGAGTTCCTTGTCTGGAACAAAGCACACAAACGTCCTTTTAAAGAAAATGAGGCTTTATATTGGACAGGATGATTGACTGGCTACCCGCTGGTGTGGGTCAAGGCAGGCGCTGACCTCCTCAGCTGATGGGCTTGTCCCAAATGCCTTCAGAGGACATCCAGGGCCCCTCTTGCAGACAGCCTTTCTGAAACCACTGGGATCCCAGGCCCACTGCTGGTCTTACTGACTTCACGTGGGTCAGCCTTGGCCTTCTGGCTTGGTTTCCTAAGCTTTATTCTCATGTGCTCTTCCCTCTCTTGGCAGAATCATGCAAAGAAGAGAGGATCATTTCCGATTTCCATTACATACTCAGTTCTTACTATTCCCTTGAGAGACAGGCTTCTAGAACAGCAACATGCTCAGCCTGCTTCCTGAATATCCTTGTCGAACCCTCTCATTTCTAGGGGTCCTAAATCACACCAGTCTTCCCCACCTCCAGCATTTCCAGCATGTTCTTCTTCCTATGCACCCTTCCCAGCTTTCTTTTTTTTTATTTTTTTATTTTTTATTTATGATAGTCACGGAGAGAGAGAGAGAGCGAGAGAGAGACAGAGACAGAGACACAGGCAGAGGGAGAAGCAGGCTCCATGCACCGGGAGCCTGATGTGGGACTCGATCCCGGGTCTCCAGGATCACGCCCTGGGCCAAAGGCAGGCTCCAAACCGCTGCGCCACCCAGGGATCCCCGCTTCCCAGCTTTCTAGCATTTCCAGATTTTGATCTTGATACACTTACTTTTAATTAACCAAAATAAAAATTGGCAAATAAGCTGGTCCTCGCCTTAACTATGATTGATAGGCCAAACAATCTATGATAAGGTATCTTGGAATAAAAAACCAGGCAACTTATACAGGGGCACTCATTACCTAGTTCTGAAAAACAAAACAAAACAAAACACAGAGTGAAGGAAAAAGAAAAAGAAAGAACAAAACAATTTAAAAACAAAACAGTTGGAGATAAAAAAAAATCCAGCAAAATGCAATTATTTCATTTGATATATAAAGAAAAAAAGAGCCTAATTACAATATTTAAACATTTTATAATACACCCACCGAAATTTCTTCAGCATCAGACTAGACATCTCTGGGAAACAGGTGATTCTCTAATTATTGGAATTTGGGGAGGATCCTTTACAAGTGTACCTTCCAGGTATGTCTTAGATCTAAAACAAAGCAAAACAAAAACATCACAAAAACCAAAACAAGTCACAGGAAGACCTCTAAAACAATTTGCTATGTGGAATAACAATCTTTAGTACTAGTCATTTGTCTGGTAGATTTTCTGAAATTACCAGTTGCTGACTCAAAAGAGGAAAAATGACCTTAGAATATTAATAATAGGAGATATCTCAGGTTAAAGCTGTATAACTCATGAGGGAATAAAACTGAGCATCTTGCCTGGCACCAGTTTCGACAGAGTAGAGAACGACTGTCAAAGGAATGGCCCAGCCACCTTTGTGGCTATGGGGTCAAGGTAAAAGTGTATCATCCCTAGGATTTAAGTCAGGGATGCTGGCTCCTAAAAAGGAGGAATGGGATAGATCAATGCTTTCTTTTTAAGAACACATAGAGAGACAATCCTCGTCCACTCAAAAAAACAAAAACAAAAACAAAAAACCACCAAAAAACAAACAACAGCAACAACAACAACAACAACAAAAAAAACCCAAGACTTCAGAACTTTCATGTTTTGAAGTTGTGCTTCCATGAAGTAGAGAGTTTGGTAAAGGCAATTGCAAAACCATACTCTTGTGTCCACTTCATTTTGTCTTCGCAGCTCTTTTAAACTGCTAGATATGGTTTTAAAGTATGATGATTTCGTTTTCTGATGGTGTTAAACAGCTGCTGCTGTTCTGAGTAGAAGCCCATTTTCCATTTTATATCTGCAAGATGTTGGGTACATCAAGCTCCACCACGTAGGCAGCTGAGAAGCGTCTAGCTACCGCAAGCAGGGAAGAATGGACAAGGGGCCTTTCTCAAAGGCAGCTGCTTCTTAAATTGGTCTAGAGAAGGGGCCAGGGCAGTGCAAGCCCGGCTCCTGCTGTCAAGGCCATCAATTTGCCTTTACCATTGAGAGTGGAGGGGTCCTCCCCAGGGAGGCCAGATTACCCATGAACTTCGAAGTCCACATGGATTGTTGGTCCTTGCATAGAGAGAAAGAATAATCCACCTGGAGAAAATCCAATCTCGGCTCATCCTGGGAGGACGTCAGACTTTGTACTCCCATGCAGGTTTTTGGCAAGCATGAAGTTGCAAATGCATCCTTCCAGCATTGGCCTGCATAGGGTTCAAAACTAGTAACTCTTCAGTTTCTGACTTGAAGGCAACCTGAACCTGCATGTCCGTGAGCCTGGGGCTGAGGTGAAGCTAGGGTCTCTGGGAGGAATGTGCTTTTCAGCTCTCCACAGTTCCTATCTGAGCTGCCTCATCCCTGGACAGCCATGGCCTGATGGTGTCACCTCAGAAATAATGGGAATCAACCTCAGACAGGACTTGCTCATGTGCATGGCCTCACCCTCTGCTCTCTGAGAATTCTTCTCCTAGAGCTTTGAACTCTGCCCTGTCAGGATGTCTTTTTAGCAACCATGAAAGAATGGACAGGTAGGGCAAAGGAAGAAGGAGAAAAGTATGAAGGGCACACAAATAACTCAGTGGGTAGGCATGAGAATTGCTTCTGTGGTTCCAAAACTTCCCTCCTTCCAGCACTACGCCTGCCCCCCACTACTGGCAAATAGTTGCTGCTTTGAACCCTGGGAATCCCTACCCACTTCTACCCACCCTGGCAGCCCTGGCGCCACCCCTGGGGACACAGCAGAACTCTGCTCTAAATCTTAGCCAGCATCAGTTCAGATTATTTGGAGGCTGTACCTTACTAGTTCCTAAATCTTTCGAGTGTCACCCCTGGGAGAAGCTGACAAAGTCACCTGTTATCTGAAATATTGAGGAGGTCTAAATGCTTCTGCCTGCATCTTTTCTCCTATCTCTGAGAGTCTCTTGCCACACACTCCCTCCCACCGTGTGCTTTCCTAGGACATCTTCCTTTCCAGAAGTTACAGGCAGTTGAACAGCAGTGGGCTAGACTATTATGAAGATCTTAAGCGGCTGGATCATTACAAGCTCAAATTGATTACATCTGAGCTGGAGAATTTCAGGATGGGAGAAGATGGTGCTTGAACATGGCTAGAGACTGTTGTGTTCAACACGTGCAGGGCTTCTGTTTGCTCTGTTGCCTTGTGAGTCCTGCTTTGTTCCCTTTTCTCCAGCACCATTCGTTGCATCCAAAGTAATGCAGGCCCCAGTTATTACTTATTTTTCTTCCTCTTTTAGGCCATTAAAGACTTTTTTTTTTTCTTGGCCATTTTATAAAGCTCTCTAAGAAGCATTTGTTTTCCTTTCCACTAACTGCAATTGTATTTTCCTGGTGATAAAACAATGCATTTGAAATGATGTGACAGAAATGAACTAATTTGACTCAGAATATATGAATCTTTTCTCAATATATGCTAGCCTCCTCTTCTTGTTCTTTTAATCATCATGTGTGTGCCTCAGGTTGCATGTTGCTCCCAGTGGTTGCCCTTTTAATCATCGTCAGCTCAAGGATGTGGGTGTGCACTAGCACAACGAAAGGTGCTGGGTTTGGAGTCAGTAGATGCTAGATTAATTTTTGCCACGAATTAAACTGAGTAACCTAAGAAGAGTCACTTTATTTTTGCCTAAAGTTGCTCATCTAAGAATGAATGGGGTTGGACTAAATTATAATCTCAGCTGCCTGCCAGCTCTGTGGTTCTAGGATTCATTCCTAGAACTTTCCTGTTCTCAGAGTGGCAATAATTGGTGTATGCAGAGTGTTTCATATACATTGTCCCACTTGAACCTTACAGCTACTGTAACAGGTAAAGCAAAAATTAATACAGGATCCCCACCAGGTTTGAGCTAGAAAGGGAAGAAGAAACAACTAGGGAATTCATGAATTACCCTTCTGAATTACCCACTCCAATTTCAAAAGTTAAACGTTGGTTTATGGAACTCATTCTTTCTGCCTCTGTCACAGGTGTTAGCATCTGAATATGTTGGCTGAGCTCGGCATCCTGGTGTGAAATGATAGTCACGCAGCTAGTTGTTAAACATATGTTTGTGTGTAAACATAAATATGTATATAAACACAGTGGGAGGTGGTGGGGTGTAGTCAAGCAGGAGGATGAATAGGAGATGGAATAGAATTACCCATCAGCTTTGGGAAAGAGGAAAACATCTCACATTTATTCATTGCCCAACATGTGCTGTTCATGCCACCTTAATAAATCTTCACATCGATCTTATGTGACGTACACATCAACTTACCCATTCTACAGATGTAGAAACCTAATTTAGGGAGGTTAATTGGAAGGATAAAGTTTTTATGAGTTAGAGTCAATATTCACACCCCAATATATCTTTGCCCTGTGTCCTTCAAGCGATTCATTCATCAATTCACCCATTCATTCAACACATTTTAAAAATGATGCTTTTGACTCTTTTTAAAGAAAATTCTATTTATTCATTTATTTTGAGAAAGAAGAGCATGAGCAGGGGAGGGACACAGAGAGAGAGAGAGATAGAAAGAGAATCTTAAGCAGGCTCCACACTCAGTATGGAGCCCAACATGGGTTCAATTCAAGCTCATGACTCTGAGATCATTACCTGAGCAGAAATCAAGAGTCAGATGCTTCACCTACTGAGTCACCCAGGAGCCCGTCATTCAATACATTTTTATTGAACAGTTAGTATGTGTCAGGCTCTGTGCTAGACAGTGAACAAAACTTCACACCAAAAAGGTCTCTCCCCTCTAGGGTTTACAAATCCAACATCCTGGGAATTTGTGGCTTCCATGGATATAGAAGGTGGGAGGGATTAGAAATTAGGGAAGGGATCAGAAGCATGCTGGTAAATGTTTCTCAACAAGCCCTTGGTGGGATGCAGAGAAGTCTTGATTTGTAGCACTTGACAATTTCTGTGTATGAATACTCCCAATAAAGCCTTATATGAGTGACCCACTTTGAATTACCAAATGCAGGGAAGAAATGCAGATGGTCTCCTGACCCAGCTAAGCCAGCCTCCAGTATGCTAGCTGGTAGAGTAGGAAGTCAAATGATAGAAAGATTCTTCTGATAACTAAAAAGCTGACTCTCACAGGGACAATAATATCTAACATTTGCAGACTGCATTATGATTAACAAGATACTTTTCTCTGCCCATTTATCTTTTGTAAGCCTCAGAACCCATGAAAAAGACATTTTGAAGATGAGGTAACTAAGCCACACGGAGAATGAATATCTCATCCAATAGTATATGGTGGAACCACAGTCCAAAAACCATGCCCTTTGTGACAGCACAGGTGGACTCAGAAGGTATTGGGCTAAGTGAAATAAGTCGGACAGGAAAAGGTAAATACTGCATGATTTCACCTACATGTGGCATCTAAAAAAAAACAAAACAAATGAACAGTCAAATAAAAATAGAAGCAGACTTGTAAATACAGAGGACATCTGGTGGTTGCCAGAGGGGAGGTAGGTGAGGGGATGGGCAAAATCGGTGATGGAAATTAGGAGGTACAAACTTTCAGTTATGATTTACTGATGTCACAGAGATGAAAAGCACAACATTGGGAATACAGTCAATAATATTGTAATAACTGTATGGTGATCGATGCTAACCACGCTTAGTGTAGCATACCCTTAACATAATGGTAAACATTGGATAACACATAGATTTGTGAAACACTATGTTGTACAACTGAAATTATTATAACATTGCATGTCAATTAATACTTCAGTTAACAAAGTCCTTGACTATACTACAGTGGCTCAAAAAGAGAGATAGTTTACTATTTCATGAGAGCCTATCTTGTGTCTATTTAAATTCACTTGATTGGAGCATAATAATGAGACCAGTGCTACAGTCTTCTTCCAATTTCTGTTATTCACCATCCACAGTCAATACATGCACCTCAAAGACTAGCATATGCCTTCGGTTATAAGGATGAGGGCAAAAGATGGTGAACATTACAGGATGAACCCAGCAGTGGTACCTGCCAGAGACATCCATGGATGAGTAACTACCATCATTTCCATATTCCAAAGCCTATACTCATCATACACAAGTGGTGCTCATCCTTAGGGGAAAAAAGGAATACCCCACAGTCATTAAAAAATGATGCCATTAAAACAACTTAGCACAAGGCTGGAAGCCAGTGAACAATCAACTTCTCATGCACCTATTGGTGAAGTGATGACAGTTAGAGTTCAAATGGACATTGTGAGAAACTGGTACTTTCATACAGGCTTTTAATTTGGTGGTATGGGCTGTCTCAACTGAGCAGGCTGAAGTTTGAGTGAACATAGAGTGTAAGCAGAGATACTTCATATCACAAATGAGATTGTTCTCAAATTACATGACACAAAGTAGGTGTGGCTAGAAGTAGTCAATCACTTAAGGGCAGCCAACATGTTTTAGATATTTGTTCACTACATGGTAAGCATTCAGCTAGCTAGGAACTATGTGGGAGGTGAAAAATGTAGAAGTCTTGATTTTTTTTCTCCCTCAAAGAAAAAGGTCTAGAAAATTCAGCAGTGTACTAGGTTTTTTAGGCTCTGGGCAGATACTAACAGAAGAGTTCACTGTTTGGGTAGACTCTGAATTCTAGCCCTACAAATCACCACCTTGCGATCCTGGAGAAACCATTCGACATTCCTTGAACTCTAACCACTCAACTGTGTTGTCTACTTTGAAGATGCATAGTATGTGTCTGCCACATGGCAGCAATTCAACTAATGGTAATCTTTTTGTTATCATCATCATTCAGGAATGGTCATGGTGGGGAAGCACTGATGGAGCTCCATCAAACTAGAAGCAAAGATAAAAAACAAACCATCAGTTTGTCCAGGCACTCTCTTCACTGAAATTCCATTCTTTTGCTGGGCCAGATCTGTAGTCCTGGAGTCAGCCTTCCTGTGTCAGCCAAGAGGCCATGCACTAAGAGCTGGGTTTGAAGAAGCTATGGCCTTGGGTCTCCTAACCTCTCACATCTAAAAATATGCAGGAAAGATAGCATGTTGAGTTTTTCAGAATCAAAGACAAATGAGATTGGACGATTTCTCTTTTGAAAAAAATAAAATATAGGCTATCTTCTTCATGATCTCTTGCTTTCCTATGAAGCAAATTTTTAATTTTCCGAATAATTTTTTCTCTACATTTACTCAGTTGACCCTCATAGCATCTTTGTGAAGTAAGCATGGCAGATAGATATTCATGTTTCCATTTCACAGATTATAAAACTGAGATTAGGCCAAGTATGGGTTCAACCATATATTTTGAGGTTGAATCTGTAGCATCATTTATGTTTCATGATTAGATTGACATATTTCCTCCAGCAAACCGGGTCTACATGTTATTATTACTTTATGCAATTCTTTTTTAAAAAGATTTATTTACTTATTTTAGAGAGAGAAAGAGAGATCGTGAGGGTGGGGAGGGGCAGTGGGAGACGGAGAGAAAGAATACTCAGCAGACTCCCCACTGAGCACAGAGCCAAACACAGGGCTCCATCTTAGGACTCTGAGATCATGACATGAGTCAAAATCAAGAATCAGACACTTAACTGACTAAGCCACCCAGGTGCCTGTATATTATGCAATTCTTAACATATCTTGACAAATACTGGTATTAAAAATATGTTTTTTTCATTAAAATAATTACAAAATGTATTAAATATTTATCTGCTTTTTAAAAAAAGTATCTAATACATCCAATACTCCCTTCTTAAAATTCTTATGATTTCTAAAATTGAAACACTTCCACAGCAGTAAGGGAACATAGTTGTATTTTCTGATATTCACTTGGCATTAAATAAACATATTCTTGCTGAGTGAAAGAATAAAGATGTGGTAAAATCTAAATAGAGTCATTAAATAGATTTCAGAACACTTAATATTTTGCCTCTTGGTATATAGTTGAGTTAATATGAGCATTTGTCAATTGCACCACATTTTCAAATGACTTGGTATCTTGTTTCCCACATGGGAGCAGAATTTCTAGGTCAATAGGCCCTTAAATGTCATAAATTGCAATATATATGGCAGATGACACTTGTCAAAGGCTCAGTGATCAATTCAGATACTGACTTGAGGACTGAAAAGAATCTGAATCAAATCAATGTATGAGATAAAGTCCAGTTTTAGTATGGTGACATGGTTAGCAGCACCTTTCATGGGATAATGCCTCAGGACATCCTCTGGGGTCTCATCACTTCTTAGGAAGCCTGCAGTTGGATCATGTCTGTCTTCCTAGCACTATGTTCATTAGGCTTTCAATTAGGCAGTGGGGCAGAGCAAAAGGAAGAGGAAATAGCTAACATAATCTGCTTCCTTTACATTTCTGTGACTTTTGCCTTATGATGCAATTTTTCACACAAAGGGATATCAGATGCCAGTGGAGACCTCGCAGTGAGTAACCTACAGAAACAAATCTCTAGTGCATTTATGAGCAAAACAAGTCCAAAGGCAGATGAAGAGAAGCAATTCTGGTGAGCCCCTAATCCACTGAAATCACCTTTGTATGTGATATTTTAGGTCATGAAAGAGGAGCTTGCTAAAATGGTGGGAGCCTCTGCAACACAGGGCCATATTTTCAAAGTGATGATAACTATCTTCAGGGAGTGTTTGCTGTCACACGCTTAACCATATCTGTATTCATTATCTCAAAGAATGTTCACATAAGGCTCTCTCCTTTTAGGTGTTATTATTTCCTCCTTAAAAATTAAGAAAGCGAAGCCTGAGGCCACATGACTTGGAAAGCTGTGGTGTGAAAGCAGGGCCATCTGAGTCCACACTTCTAACTATGGCACCCTCTCTTTTAATCAACTGGTATACATTCTACAGTACTTTACACAGTGAAATACAGAGGATGTGATTGGGTACCAATTAATGATATTCAAAAGTTTCATCTGTCACCAGAATTTAACAAGACCACAAGGTCATTCTCAGCAGGGAGAAATTCCAGGGAAATATATTTGATCTACATGTCTTAGGCTTGAAGAGTAGTTCTGATCTTTAATTTACTGATGAATTTAGAATGAAGTATTTGGTGCCTTCTCTGTACCAAATCTGCTCAAGTGTCTGAGCATAACAGTAACAAACGAGACAGGCAAGGTCTCTGTTTTTATGTTGTTAAATGTGAGTGGGGAAGATAGCATTTGGTGTGTTATAAAGTGCTATAAAGGAAATAATCAGAGCTTTGAAAGAGAGATTTACTTGGGGAGGTGTTTCTAGATAGAATATTCAAGGAAGACTTCTTTGAGGTGACTCCAGAGTTGAGGCCAAAGTAACAAAGGACCAGGCATGAGAAGAGCTGAGAAAAGCTTTCCAAATATAGGGAAAACAGTGAAAAGGTCCTGAGGCAGAAATGACGGGTATGATCCAAGACTATAAAAATCCAAGTGTTTGACATGACCCAAGAGAGGAAGCATGAAATACACAGAGAACTGGAGGGGGAGTAGGCCCTCCTGGGTCAGGAGTCCAGAGTATATTCTGACTGTAATGAAAACCTTTGAAAGATTTTAAGCAAGAAAATGATAGGATCACATCTGTAGGTTATTGACAGAGTTGTGATCACCTATGGAGAAGACAATCCCAGGACACAGCTCTAGGGGCCCACCAAAATATAGACATTTGCAGAGATAGTAATGTAAACAATAAAAGGGGGAAATGTTGGCCAATGAAGAAAGAGGACCCTGAATAGAGCCTAGTGACTTTCTTGGAGAGGACATTGGAGAAGATAAGCCATGATCAGAAATGAAGAGGCATACTCTGTGAAGGAATTTTCTAGAAGTCTGAGCAACGTAAGCCTGCACTTTACGGGGAAGAAGGTAATCAGTAAATTCAATGTCTGTGAAAATTCTGTAACAGAGGACACAAGATTGTCCTGAAAAGCAATTTTATCATTTTTCAGGGCCTCTTACAGTCCATCAAAATGTGAATTTTATTTGGACTCATGGCTTATTCAGTTCCTATATAAACAGATTGTTAAGCTTTTGCATTGCTCTGGTTGTTATGCATCATCTCTTGGTTCAATGGGGGAAGATATGACATATCATTATTAATTAGATCCCTAGTGTTCCTAAACAAGTCTTCCTTTCTTTTTTTTTTTTTTTTTTTTTTTTTTTTTTAACAAGTCTTCCTTTCATCTGTATACTTGGTCTGCAGACTCTCTGCATCTCCCTGGAATGGTCTCTGAGTATGGGCTGCTGGTTCACAGTGGCCCAAACTCTGGACCAATCAACATGCATTTGCCCTGGGAAGATGTAGCAGCACATTGCCATAGGGCTTCACCAGGAAGGGCCCCGGCCGGGGTGGGGCGGGGTGGGGCATTGGGGTCTAGGTTGCCTCATGGAAGGCTCCACAACAATGCCAAGGGAAAGTGGATGCAGTGATAATGGGATGAGGGTGGGAGTGGAGGAGGGGGTTCTTGGATGACAGGTTGCTGAATCCGGAACCCTGACACTTGTGAAGTACTCTGTCAGGAACATTAACTATCCAAAAGTGATAAAGCTTCAATTTGCTAGTCCATTAGACTAATTACTGCAATAATTAAGTAACTACTTGATTAGAACTAATGGGTACCTAATTATCCAGGAGAAAAGTATCAGGTGGCAATTATCAGGTGGCAATTAATAGACTGGAGTTAATGTCTTAGCACTGTCTTTGTATGAATTCATAAGCAAGGTAAAGAAAACAAACAATAACTTATTAATATTTATTGGTGCCACAGTGTTTTTCAGCTTGTTTCATTTACACAGAACCAATTAGTGGAAAGACCATTAGTGTAGCAGGATATAAAGGAACTAAAGCAGAGTTAGCTTTTTAAAGGTACAGGATCTCATTAGCAATAACGACTAACATTTAACCAGAATCAACCTATGATTTTTTTAGCTTGGTTGCTGTAAATCTATTGAAAGGGGATCACAGGTGAAAAATCAAAAGTCATGATAAAATCTGTGGGAAATTGGCTAATATATTGAACTCACGGGCCTTATTAAAGATTTTTCCTGGTTCACTGGAAACCTCTCATCTATTTTTCCCCCCTGGTACTCTTAAATGGCTGCAGAGAGAGATGGATGAGAAGAGATGTAACTTATTACAAAATAAACTTCTCTTATGAACACATATCACTCAGACACTTTGGATTTCTCACGGTATGAAAGGTTATCTCTCCAACCCAGTGGTTGTTGAGCATTGATGAAGACCCGCTGCTAATATCAGGAAAAGATCTGTTATAAAAATAAGATGTTAGAGCAAGACTTCCAGCCACAGCCGTGTTGTTCTAGGGGGCTGACTCGGCCTTGTGCAAAACCACTTTGCTGGAAAGCATCAAGCACAGTTTGAAATGCATCACTCAAGTTTAGAGGAGAAACACAGGTCAGCTATTTATTTATTTATTCTTTAATTCAGGAAAACACATGCTACAAGGTTGTAAGGCTTCTGGGCAAACACAGAAACTGAACCGCATTATCACGAGAGTGAAAAAAACGCTCTCCTCCCAAACATTCTGAATCAAACATTTCAACTGTGTAATGAAAATAAGAGCTGCATGCTCATTACTTCTCTTTTCTTAGTTCAATGAAGTCCTTTTTCAAGACAACTATTTTTAAAAATTCAGGAGAGGTTTGGACCTGTGTTAAATTTATTAACATTTTAAAAGTCACATAATTAACCCTGCCGTAGAAGAAAATCCCATCTACTTTTATTTTATTTCCCTGCCTGGTATAAATAATTGAAATGGGTTTTAATCATATTTTAGGGGAAAAATAACAATCACCTTATATTAGAATACATACAATGACAAATGGAGATAAATCTAAAATTTATAGAAAGGGAGAGTATTTGCATAAACTGCAGAATCCAAACATATAGGGCAGTAAGAGTAACAATTGTTGCAAAGGGCATGAAAAATTCAACTTTGGTTTCATGATAGGAGCCTGGATTCCTAACATGATTAAGATAATACATCACAAGGCCCTCTCTTATTAAAGGCATAATTGTTGGTAGAACCAGAAGTGGCGTTAATGCTAGTCTAGTTTTATATACGTACAAATATGAAGAGAAGGGAACTTAGAAACGCTCGCTTGTGGTGATCCATAGGCATTTTATTAATGTTTGAATAATAACCGCCTAGAGGGCCTGTTATAAATTAAAGGGAAGGATTGAGATATAAATTTTTATGAGGACTAGTTATACATTTCCATTATGTGTTTAAAAATGAAGGAATTACTGTGAGCACCGCAGTACTCACATTTATTTGAGGTGATTTGCACGGGAGGGCCGGCGGATGAGAGCTGCTGCGTGGCGGCAGTAAGAAAGATGTATCTGTCCCTTTGAACAGATACATCATATGTCATGCATGAACTCTGTTCTACCAGAGACGCTCCTCTGCTGCCGAATCTGCATGATTATTTCTGTGACAATAGCAAGTGATGATATAGCGCGAAGTTCAGGCCACTTAAGGGGGTGTCTTATGGTTCAATCCCAGCAGACTTGGCTATGATCTACCTGCTAATGCAATACAAGGAGTCAGTGATTACTGGGAAGCAATTCTGATTGCTCCTAAGGTCCCTGTCTAGGATTTTACAAGTGGCCCAAAAGCCTTTGGAGAAGCAGATCCAATGGAATAACAATCATCCTCACTGCACTTCTTCCAATAAGTCCTCCCACATTGTCCTCAGTGTTGTAGATCTAATGGATCTGTTGATCTCCACGGATTATGAATTATAACCCCAAAGGATACAGGAAGACTACTGGCAAACTTGTTCCTGTGCCAATATTCTTACACACTCATTTATATATACACATACAGATAATACACATTTATAGTCTTATGGGCATAACCCAAGCCCTAAGAATGTGAATGTATAGCCTAAAATACTGTTTTTCTTGTCACCTATAGCTGCACACAAACTCTGAAGTCAGGCAGGTCCAAGGTGGCACCCCAGCCAGAATGCTCACCAGATGGTGATTTGAACAAGCTATTTAATGGGCAATTCTCAGTTCCTCATGTGGAGAATAAAAAGCTTATAGAGTTATTTGGTAAGATTAAATATCATTTAATGTAAGGTCCTTGGTACACAAGTGGAATGCTAATAATTGGCTATCAGTTTTTTAGGACTGCCATAATATAGTACTACAGACTAGGTGAGCTAATAGAAATGTATTATCTCAAGTCCTGGAAGCTAGGAGTCCAACATGGAAGTGTCCGTAGGGTTTATTTCTTCAGAGGCCATTGGGGGAGAATCTGTTCTAGGTCTTTCTCTTGGCTTGGAGATGATTGGCTTCTCCCATCATCTTGGGAGACGCCATCGATGATTGGTGTCTCTTCCCATCATTTTCCTTGTAGGTATATCTCTAATGTCCAAATTTCCTTTTTTGTAAAGATGTCTGTCATTTTGGATTAGGATCTGTCTGAATGATGTCGTTTTAACTTGATTATCTCTGTGAAGATCCAATCTCCAAATAAGGTCAGATTCTGAGGTACTGGGAGTTAGGATTTCTTTCTTTTTTTTTTTTTTTAAGATTTTATTTATTTATTCATGAGAGAGAGAGAGAGAGAAAAGCAGAGACAGAGGCAGAGGGAGAAGCAGGCTCCATGCAGGGAACCCGATGTGGGACTCAATCCTGGGTCTCCAGGATCATGCCCCAGGCTGAAGACAGGCGCTAAACCGCTGAGCCACCGGGGATGCCCTAGGATTTCAATATACACATTTGGGTGGGGACACAAGTTTTGACGAGCAGCAATAAAAATCAATGAATATAGAAGAATGTAATTACAATGATGTTATGATGATAGTGTGCTTTCAAATATATGTTCTCAAGTCACCATGTTCCACGTCCCCAGCCTCATTTTGCAATCGAGATAAGATGCTCAAACTTTCTGCATTGCTTAAGGTCACCCACTTCCTCTGGCAATATGACAAGAATATTGTGATTTTTTTTTCTCGTTGCAAATTGACAGGAACCAAACCCAGGTGTATGAGGTGATTACAGGCTGATGCCTCCAGGTGCTGGGCAATCCAATACCTTCCACCAGTGTTTGCTTCCAGTTCATCTGTGGGAGTCCCCAGTGAAAACGATCATCGCCTGGATGATTATAATGATGACCAAATAAAAGAAGCATGTAGAAGAAAATCAGAGCTCTTGTTGTGCTGATTTTAAAATAGACTTCAAATGCATCTTTTCAAAACCCAAAAAACTCCCTAATGATAGGGCTATTTGAATTTAAATTCCAGAGCACTGGCTCTTCCTCAGCATGCTGCTATTTACCAATTTTAGCAATAATGTTAAAATGGCTGCATGAAGCTCTTCTTTTCCCATCATTGTGCAATGGTGTCAGATGAAGCTTGGGGAGCAGTGATGTGTCTAAGTGTGCATTTCCCAGCTGTCCCTTTTCAAGGATAATCAACAGCTCGAGCACTCTTTCCTCTGACATCAGTGTCTTCATCTGTAGGTGGTTCTTATGAAGATACAATATGGGAAGTCCTTCACATATCGCAGTTCTTGGAGTTATGATGGTGGGGGGATTATTTTCATATTCACAGCTGAAGAGATGAGGGGCTTACAGGAACTGATGTTCCTTCAGCCCTCCTTCTCGTCTCATCTCAAACTTTAGGTTTTAATCAGGGGAGAGCTGAGTGGCAGCAGCCACAAATAGACTGTAACATGGCATGACTACCAGGCTTCTTGGAATTGTGTCTTTGACAGCATATGTAGTGGTGTTTGCTTGTGGGGCAAGTGCAGAAAGATGAGTTTGAGGGTCAAACATGCCTCCCTACAGCTTTGCCTGTTCCACACCTGAAGTTCTTGGGTTGTGGCTGCCAGTCTCAAGGGGGAAGTTGGAGCTTCTGAAGTTTCATAGTTTGGGCTAGCTAGTAGGACTAGGGACAGGAACTGCCTGGGCAGAGGCCACCACTTCTGAAATGTCAGTGCCTAATCACCACACACACACACACACACACACACACACACACACACGGTTGTACCACCCCAGCCATGCCATGATAAAGGAGGGGAAAGCCCATTGTTAGCTGACATGTGGTAGCTGGGCTCTTCAATGGCTATAGATCAAAAGCAGTGCCTATTCGCCAGCCCTCTGACACATATTACTTTAGGATAGTCTCATAAACCAAGGGCTCTGGCACCACAGATAGGAGAGTGAGGTGCTGGAGTGTATTATCTGCCAAAGTTTGTGTGTAGAGATGATTGAGAGCTCAGAAGATGGGAAGATGAGAGTTTGAGCATGGGTGTGATTGAGTGCATTTAACCTCCTGGCTGCTGGAATTTGCATAAATATAGCTATATCTACAGTCTCTCTACCCATCCATATATCCCATATATACATACCCATATCTCTATCGTCTATGCATATATATTTGGGCTTTGGTGATATTTCTTGCAGCAATGGGTTTCTTTTTTCTTGTCTGGAAATAACACCAGAAGAGGTCTTGCCATTCCTTCATCCTCTCATCTTCTCATATTGCTAGGATTTTCTAGATGTCAAAGGGGGCAAAAATAAAACATAATGTGATGAGAAAAGAAATGATATAACGTTCAGATTTTTTTTTTCTTAAAAGAGTTTGATTTTGCTTCAGCTGGGGTGAGAGTTCAGTTTGGTTCTTATTTTATCCACACCATTTGCCCATCCCTCCTGAGAATCTCTGCTCTCCAAGTCCCTCTATCATTCTGTTTGCGTTCAGTTCTATCTTTCTCATTCCTGTATAATGCAGCTGTATTATGAAGTGGCCTGGCCCTGGCCCAGCATTTAAAACATGGCCTGTCTCATATTCTGTGCCCTAGAAGAACAAATCCATTTGGTTCCTTCTTGTTCAATACTTCCAAATCCACTGCCCAAATTCTGAGCTTTGCTCTTTTATTCTTGCTGCAGCAGAGAGTAAAGCTAATTTTTTTAAAGCCAAGTTTTCTAATCCCATCAACATTTTTCTCCTCTTTTCAGCTTAGTTATCCATTATTTTAATCATCAACCTAAGGAGAGGAAGGAACTCTGTAGCAAGGTTAGAGAGAGGTTAGAGTTAAAATGGATATGAAATAAAAGGTTAATTCCCCTATGGTTCTCCACAGTTTGAATGAATAGTTGAAAATTTTATAGAAAATAAAAAGAACACTATTATCAGCCTAAAAAATGAGACCTAAAATACCTCAAATTCAGGAATCAGGCTTTCTTTCATCTATGAAAATAATACAAAAAAAAAAGAAATTTATTTGACATGTTTTTTTTCCAACTGTGATGCTATGGATGTATCCCAGAGCCCTGCTTCCCATTGTGAATGAGGTCATGTGTTGATGTGTGTCTGAGATAAGGAAGTACCTGTAACCATTTGACCTCATTGGTGCTCTCCCATTAACTGAAAGACCCAGACAGGAAAAGTGGGGGAAAAGAGGCGAAGAATCATGGAGTTATTGCGCTTATTTGCTTTGACAAGTCTAGCTGTTGACTTAAAAAGTTTAATCCTCCACCACCATGTCTATACAGCATTCTAGCACTTAACTTACTTTCAGGGAGTGAACTGGGCCCTGGGGAAAGAACCAAGCTCAGTATTTCCTCTATGCCCTCCATGGAAGCTCAAAAGCATTTTCCCCTAAATAGATCACTTAATCTCCTTGTACCACAGCATCCTCTCTTGTGAGATGGAGGTCATACTACTAGCATATTTCAAAGGGTTATTGAGAAAAACTATCTGGTTAGCCATTATAAAGCATTTTACAAATATGAAGTGCTTTATACAGTCTAAATAATTCGTGAAAGCATAAAGTTTTATACTGTTACCAAGTTTAATCATTTGGCCTTTTTATTTCTCTGGGCATTTATCTTTTTATTTTTCCTTTTCTACTTTTTCCTTTTATGTTATTATGTAGAGAAATACAATTGTGCTCCTTTCTTCATAACTAAAGGGTTTGAGAGTCTTCAGGGCAAGAGAAGAAATTCTTAGATTACTTGTTAATTCAAGTGCAAAAGTTTTCAACTAAAGAATTGTCAGCAACATGTGAATCCGAATGGCTTCTAGAGATATAGGATATTGAAGTAAGAAGTTAGATTTTTAAAAGACCCAAAAAAGTATACTTTTCAGAAACAAAAGCATCTGATAAGGAGAGTCTGTTATTGTTGCCATATAAGGCCAAGATATAAATATTTACTTATCCATACCAACTGGTTCTCAAGGACCTATGATATGCCACATGCAATATGCATGTTTTTTAAATCATTCTTGGCAACAACACTGAGGACTCTCATTTCATAGATGATGAACCTCCCCAAAATCCCACAGTGAAGGGAAGAAAATGCTAATATTTCTGAATGAAAAGCCTGTGTTCTATTTTCCACACACACTTCTTTTCTGTTATCTCCTCACTACTGAGTAATACAGACAAACTAGTATGACCCTAACCATCTATATGGTTTTCGAGTTTCTATTTTGCACTATGGGGGCATGTGTCCACTCACTGACTTGTCGACCCCTGCTCAGATAACCAGTCTTTGTATAAGGACACATAGCACTGAAGGTAGATATTCTCACTACATTTGATAATCATTCAAAGTATGACCTCAAAGCCCCCTCAGCAGTAGTAATTGTTGGCTCTGTGAAAGATGACCAAAAAGAGGGGCACGTGGGTGGCTCAGTGGCTAAGCATCTGCCTTTGGCTCAGGTTGTGATCCCAGGGCCCTGAGGATAGAGTACCGCATTGGGCTCCCCAAAGGGAGCCTGCTTCTCCTCTGCCTATGTCTCTGTGTGTCTCTCATGAATAAATAAATAAAATCTCTAAAAAACAAAAAACAAAAACAGAAGATGACCAAAAAGAGAGGACTATAGATGGAAGCATGTTCATCAAGGAATTGACATAACTCCTCTTGTTTTGATACAGAAAGATAAGAACCAATTTTACTAGATAGAATCATAATATTTTTATAATTGGGATGAGTTTGGCTGAGGGCCCTGGTGGGACTGATAAGCTAAAAGAGATATTTGTTGAAGGATATGGTGATCTTTAAAAGCATTATAAACCTTTGTAAACCTTTCTGCTTGTTACAGCTAATGTGAATTCATTGTATGGGGAAAAAGAATGTTTAGATACTGGAAGAAAGAAAGCTATTTAGAAGTTTCAGCTTTAAAGCCATATCATTAGAATATGTACATATTCATAAACATGTAATGGAGAATCTAGAGAAGAATGTCCACGAGTAGGATATTTTACTTATTCCAACATGTTGAAATTTGCACTAAATTTCTAATTATTTGAAGAAGATCTTAAATTTATTTATTTATTTATTTATTTATTTATTTATTTATTTATTTATATATTTCATCCTATTGAAGCCTCAGCTGCTCTGTATTAAACAACTATAAGATGCAGTATCTGGAATTATTTTCATATCATTAAGAACTTATCTATTGGTAAGGATATTTCTTAAAATATCAAATAACCTTTGGAAATCGATCCTATTTCTTTTATTAGAAAATATCACCAATGGTCTATGAAATGATGGCTGAACCTGGATGTCTGCTATGGAAATCCAAGGTTTTCAATTTCTAATGGTCCCTAATAGCATTAATCAAGGCAACACAACTTACTTAAAAGGGACATATGATTAATCTTGACAATAGTAATATAAACTGAACTCTAACTCATGAATTGGCGATTACCCCCTCCCCACCACCACCACCAACACTAGGGTATTAGCTCTTTGTTTGAGATTTACCCTGTGCCATGCACATATTATAAGAACAAAAGAGAGTTCTTTATCTTTAAAAATATCCATTCAGTTCAGCTTACAGAACAGGGGAAAAATTGCTATATTTATCAAGGTTGATTTTGTTTTCCAAGTCTCTAATTCGAAACTGAAGAATGCAAGACTACATACATCAGGTGTTTCTAGCAAAATAGCAGCAGCAGCAGCAAATCATAGACATTTGTCATTCCTTAGAGCTGTCTGACAGTTCTGACAATTCATTAGGCTGAGCTGCAAAGAGGTTTAGAAAGCAAAGAAGGGATCGCAGGTAGGAGAGTTGCTTTTGCATGATCCAGTAATGGCTGATTTGTATCATTTTGGGTGATGGATACACTGTTCAGATTAAACTCAGCAGGGTTTTCTCTTCTCTCTCTCTTTCCATGATTTCTCACTACCCCCAGCTTCCTTCCTCTGGAACCCTTCCTCCCCCCAACCCCACCCTGGGACACTGAACATAGGCTGTATGTACTCTCTGTATTAAACAACTATAAGATGCAGTATCTGGAATTATTTTCATATCATTAAGAACTTATCTATTGGTAAGGATAAGTAGCATTTCATCCTTAATGGTATGTTCATACATATATCAAGGAAATGCTCCTTTCCAAAAGAAGCTGCTTTGGAGGTAGAGGGAGCCAGCAAGATATAGGATGATAAAACCATGCCTTGCTTCCCAGTATCTACCTGCCCTATGAGTCTTCCTCCTCCTCAACCTGTGTCGATCAAAGAGTCTATGCATCCAGAGTCCTTGTCCCTAACACATGACCCTCTAACTTGTGAGCAGCTGATTCTGCCCCAACCTGCCATAATGGAAACACACTTCTTTATAAATGGCCACAAAATATCCTAATTGTGTGCTCATCCCTTGGAGTAGCATTGGCAACTCATTCCAGGCATTATTTTTCTTGGGACCCTTTGCGTACCCAAGCTAGAAAACTTCTCCTTTTTAATTTTGACAAACAGAAGCTGTCTTGAATAAGGTTTATATGACTCACTCCTTCTACTTGAGGTTTGCATCATAGTATATCAAAACACTTCTGGACTTCTGTTACTAGTAGCTGAAATGTGGACTACCCAACTAAGGAAAGTGAATGCTATTAATAAAAATTGGTACCTATTATGGTCAATTGTGTGTGCAATGCCTTGAAGGATATAAAATGATTAGAGATGCATGCTTGTACCATTAATATTGACACATCAAAATTTAAGCTTATCAAAATAAAAAGGGAAAAAAAACAAACACATCCAAACTACACATTAGACTACATTCTTTAACTTAGATGCTTATTTTCAAACATTTCTCAATCACCTAGAAATGCTTTTCTAAGCACCTAGAAATTTCCCAGTAGCTACAGATTATTCTAGGGAAAGAGAGCCAAGGTGCTTGTTCTTTCAGAGCTAACATGGAGCAGCATGGAGACAGTCATTAATAAGTAAAACTATAATTAAATAAAAATTATACACTGAGATTCTTGTGACAACGGTAATCAACTAATACAAAGTATCTAAAACAAACAAACAAAACAAATAAAAAAAACCAAAGTGGTGTTATGAACTAAATATTTGTGTCCCTCCAAAATTCATTTGAAGCCTTAATCTCCAGAGTAATGGTACTTGAAGTCAGGTCTTTGAGAGGTACTTGGGTTTAGATGAAGTCACGAGAGTGGTACCTTCATGATGAGATTAGTGTCCTTAGAACAGGAAAAAATAGGAAGCCAAGCAAGGCCATGTGAGAACCCAGGAAGAAGATGATGGTCTGCAAATCAGGAAGAATGTTCTTGTTAGAATTGAATTCGAGAATCTAAACCTCAATCTTAGAACTCCCCAGCCTCCAGAATTTTGAGAAATAAATGTCTGTTTTTTAAGCCACCCAGCCTGTGGTATCTTGCAATAGCATCCAGAGTGGAGTAAGGCAGGTGGGGTTGCTGGATTAGAACAGGTCAATGGGAGGTCTTCTTTGAGGAGATAATCACTGAGATGAGAATAGGAGTGAGTCTACTATGACAAACCAGGGAGTTGATTTTCAATTTATCATGTTTTTTGAGAAAAAAAAAAAAGGAGGTATGCTCAAATGAGGTGAGTGAAAAGACTGGAGAAGCAGCTTTCTGACTGTGGGAATTTTGCTTTGTTCACAGCTGCATTCCTCATGCCAGAAAAGTGCATGTACAAAGCACATCCTCAATGAAGATTTTTTGCTAAGAAAATAAATGAAGGTAAAAATGGTACTAGATGACATTTGAGAGGTAGATGGGAGCCAGATCACATAAGGCATTGTGGGGAGAAACCGTGTAAGAAATTTGTTTTATTCTAAACAGGAAGGCTTTAGGCAGAGGACGGACATAGTTTAATTTATATATATATTTTTAATAATAAATTTATTTTTTATTGGTGTTCAATTTGCCAACATACAGAATAACACCCAGTGCTCATCCCATCAAGTGCCCCCCTCAGTGTAATTTATATTTTTATAGGTTCACAGGTTAGACTCTGGGTGTCCTGCCACCTGCCATGACTGTTGGCTACCAAAGGCCCATAGTTATCTGCCTCTCCACAGAATTTCTCTCAGTTGACTGGAGCGGCCTCCTTGGGAAGTTTTACAACCCTCTCCAGAGTGTCCCAAAGACAGTGACTGAGTGGTAATAGACACAAAAGCCCAGCCTTCTTGCCTTAAGGGATACAACTCTATAGTGGAGTTTATATTCCAGAGAACCCAGGGAATTAAACCAAGGCAAGACATTATTCAAGACCATGTTCTTGCTTAGTTCTTTGCCTTTCTCCATCTTGCTTCATTCTCTACTTTGTAGTTTTTTCTTTTATCTAAAGAGTATTCCCTCAGCCAATTATGTGCATCTAAATCCCTACCTCAGGCTCTGAGTCTAGGGAGCCTGACCTAAGGTAACTCATGTGGGGAAAACAAATCATAAGAGAAAGATAGCTCCAAGGACGCTGTCTGCAATATAAAGCCAAAACAGAATTCAAGAAGGTTATAATGGACTTCGAGATAAGGAAACTGTCAGTCTAGGGTAGGCTTAATCAAAGGCAAGTTTTATTATTAGAAATTAAGTAGGAAAGATTTTGAGTACCAACATACTATTCAGCTATATTTTTTTTAAAAAGAAATTCAATCATTCTTTCACCTTAACTCACTCAGGAGAGGGAAAAGAAGAGGAAGAGCGAGAAGAAGTGAAAGTACATGTGCGTGTGTGTGTGTGTGTGTGTGTGTGTGTGGAAAATGGAAGCTGTTAGGCAAATATGATGCTTAAGGCATCCAGGCTGCAGAAAAATCCTCTTTATGAAAAGGATTTCCCAACGCTCCATTTGGAAATATGTTTAATGAATATTTGTTTTGACTCTCAAAATAAGTAAAAGAAATAAATTCTCATTAAGTAACCAAGACTGTGACCCTTTAAAGTCACAGTTGCTATTAGAAAAAAATGGAAAGACTAAGTATGATACCAACTATAGAACATGTCATCCCTCTATCAACCTAATTGAAGTCATTCTGTCATAAATGACAATCCATCATGTAGTCAGCCAGTCAGTATGTCATGACATTATATGTAATGAGAGGTCTTCCAAAACCCAAAGGGAAATTCTACTTATTTTTCATGACTTTACTTTTTGTTTATTGAATTATCTTGGTAATAGTATAATATGTGTGCAGTTTTATTAAATCTGTGAAAAGTGGTCAGCTCAGAACTCAAAATACTGGTATGTGTTTACCTAAGATTTTTAAAAATTTTTGTATATGTGCAAAATTCCTATTATTCACTTTTGTATCCTCACTGATATGTTATGTTCCATTAGATATCTGTTTCTTGCATAATTTAAGAAACAAAGACATCACAGTTCAAAAGTATTTTTGGTGGGGAGAAAGTTGGTAAAATTTTAAAATGAAATATTTCATAATTTAAAAGTGAAATCTTTGACAGTTTCTGCTTCTAGCTATGGTGCTGTAGCTTGAGGCAGACCATAACTCCCATTAATAACAACTAGTACATCTATATAAAATACTAAAAATATTGTGTTTAAGGAATCAAAGAGTTCCAAACCAGCTAAGCTGAGATTTGGAGAAATGCATTATAATGAGCCCAATGTTATACAACATAATTTTTGCTCAGGGCATTTGTTGACTTGTAAGCCATGCAAAAGCAGTTGAGAGGTCAAGTAGTAAGCCACTGCTAAAGTGAACCAGTAGAACTTGCAACAATCTCACAGAGTTGAAGACAAAAAGTCAAATCTGTGCTTGCCAGGGCAGCCAGGACTTAAGGGCCTGTTATTTCAGAAGAAAGTGAGAAACAGTGAAGTGAGTTTAAATTTTGTGTCAATTTTCCCCATGAAAAATTTCAAATTCTAAAATTATGCAAGGCAAGATGCTAAGAATCTCTGCAACAAGTGTTTAAAAATCTGCCTAGAACTTTCACAGTACTAAGGAGATAAAAAATGAAGTTCAGGACCCAGCAAGTCTCTGAAAAACAGTTTCAGGCTCTTAATCAAAGCATCTGAGGACTATGCAGTAGCAATTTACCAGGAGTGGGTCAAGTCTTACGAAGTCTTCAAACTTGACTTAACACAGCTTATTAGAATATGACATGCTCCTCTGATATGCCTTCTAGGAAATAGAATGAACTATCAATAGAAAAATAGAAAAAAAATCGATAATTTCTTAAGTTTTGTGTGTAGAGGACTAGAATGTAATAAATATTTACCAGGGCAGCCTAGGTGGCTCAGCAGTTTAGCGCCGCCTGCAGCCCAGGGCGTGATCCTGGAGACCCGGAATCGAGTCCCATGTCAGGCTCCCTGCATGGAGCCTGTTTCTCCCTCTGCCTGTGTCTCTGCCTCTTTCTGTCTCTGTCTCTGTCTCTGTCTCTAATGAATAAATAAATAAATAAATAAATAAATAAATAAATAAATAAATAAATAAAATCTTTCAAAAATTATTTACCAGGCATACCAAGAAATAGAACCAAGAATAAAAACTGACAATATGAATAGATATAAATGATACACATATCAGAATAGCAATTATAGACTGTAAAATAACTGAAAATAATGTGCTCAGCAAGATGGATAATAAACTGAGAAACTGAAAAATTAAAAATCTATTTAAAAAATAAATGGAAATTTTGGACTTAAGAAATATGGATTTTCTGAATGTAAGAACTTAGATGGGTTTAACAGCAGATTGGATACCTATAAAAAGAGAATAAGTATTCACATTTGTAGAACATGTCCATACTGAGCCCTAGAGAGAAAAAAGAATGAAAAGGGATAGGAATTAGGGCCTAAGTTTAAGAGATAACTTGAGATTGCAAAAGTTGCAAACTATTTATAATTAAAATTTCCATAAGGAAAAGAGAAAAAAAGTGGGGAAGAAGCAATATCTGAACAATAATTGCAATGGATACCCCAAAAATGATGAAGGACATCTAGCCATAAATATGAGAACAGAGATTGCCAATCTCTGGAAGATCATGACCTAGGAACAGAAATGAATCAAAAGTAGACTAAATATTAACAAAATTCCAACCTAATATCAACCCAATCCAGTCTATTTTAACTAAAGTGATCAATGATGAAGTACTTATCCTCTCTGACTAAAAGGGAAAAATATTAAAGTCTCTAATAAAAAAAGCACCATCCAGGGCCTGTGTGTGTGTGTGTGTGTGTGTGTGTGTGTTTTCAAAAAACCTAAGGCTAAAAATCAATGATTTAAGTATGTATCTTAAAAATTCAGAAATCAAACCCAAACAAGTAAAGGAAATTATACCCAAACAAGTAAAAGAAAAAAAAAAAAAAACATAATAAAATTTTTAAAAGAAAACAGTATCTCTAAGTCAAATGCTAGTAAATTATGCCCAAACAAGTAAAGGAAAAAAACATAATAAAATTTGTAAAAGAAAACAGTATCTCTAAGTCAAATGCTAGTTCTTTGAAAATATTTCAAAAAACAAAGAACCATTAGAAAGACATTAAAAATGAAAGAGACAGAATACCATTTACCAATTTCAGAAAAGATGAAATGGAAAACACTACAGATCTTACAGACATAATTAAGATAATAAAACAATATTCCATCCAACTACATGTCAGTTTATTTGGGAATTTAGATAAAATATATAAATTGCTAGAAAACACAACTGCCTTAAACTAACACAAAAACAAAATAGAAAATTTCAATGGTCCTATATCTTTATCTAAATTAAAATTATAATTAAAGATCTTTCAAAAAGAATAATCCAGGGCCAGGTGCTTTTTCTAGTGAATTCTCTAGAGAGGTATAAATAGCATAATTCTTATAAAAATTCTTAAAGATAAAAGAAAAAAAAGGAGAATTTCTAAATTTGTTTTATTAGGGCAGCATAGTTTTGGTAACCAAACATGACACAGGCATTACAAGAAAGAAAAATGACAGATGCATTACCTACCTAAAAATAGATGCAAAATTCTAAATGAAATATTATCAAATTAAACCCATCCATACATAAAAAAGATGATATATCACAGCATGTTGGTTTTATTGCAAAAATGCAAGTTACTTTAAGTAAGGTGTCAATCAATGGAATTCTCCACAGTAATATAAATAAAATGGTAATATGAACATCTCATATTTGATTTAATTCTGCATTTGAAAAAACTCAATACCCATTCTGTATTTTTAGTAACTAGATGGAAATGAGACCGCCAAGGCAAGGGAGGGTCCAAGAACAGATTTTATTGCAGGCACCCTCGGGCGAGGTTCCACGACTCACGGGGGAAAGAAAGTGAGTCGAAGAAGTCGCGCCAAGACAAGGTGGTAGGGGGTTTACATAACGTTGTAAGGCAGAACGGTTTCCTATTGGTTGGCTCATATGCAAAGGAAGGATTGCAATCCAACCAGTCAGAGTGACCCTCACTATGCAAAGGAAGGATTGCAATTCGACCAGTCAAAGGTGACTTCCTCCTCTGGGGTTTGAAGGGCATTGGGTTCGGTTGGGGAAGTCCAAAGGAGAGGTGTAAGGGTCTGCTCAAGCTGTCGTCCCAAGTGGAGGTGGTGACAGGAACCTCAGCCATTTTGGCGTATCCGCCATCTTGAGGAGTTTCCCTTCCCGCCTGGCCCCAACACATTCATAATTAAAAATGTTAATTAGACATAAGGCCTAGGGTTATAAGAAAACTTGGTCTATTTGAAAAAGAGTGTCCATAGAAATCTATAGCAAATTTCATACTTTATAGTGAAACATTGAAAGCAGTTCCCCTGAGGTCCTAAGGTTGCAAAAGTTATGTCTATTATGGATATTTGTATTCAACACTGTTTTTTTTTCAGTACTGGAAAGTACAACCAGTGCAATAGGCAAGGATAGAAGGTACAAAGATTTATAACAAAAGACATGTGTATAATGTATATAGAAAACCCATAATATGTATACAAAATAAAACTACTAAGTCAAATCAGCAATGTCATTAGTAAATGAGTCAATATGCAAAAATTAATTGTATTTCTTTCTTAGCAAAAATAATTTGAAAATGAAATTTAAAAATATTATTTACAATAACAACATAAAAAAATCAAATACCCAGGAATAAATGTAACAAAAGATATGTAAAATTTCTAAAATGTTTTACCAAAATCAAAAGACATTAAAAAAGCACTAACATTGGAGTTATATATCAAGCTAATAGATGGAAATCTCTATACTATAATAATGTCAATTTTTCCCAAACTGATCTATAGATTCAAGAAGACTCTTTTGAAAATTGAGAAGTTTTTTTTCTTCCACAAATATATATGATAAGGTGGAGAATTGCAATGGCAATCAAAAAATGGATTAAGTTGAGATATTAACACTATTTAACATTACAGTATTATAGACTTCCAATAGCTTATAAAGAAAATGTATTTTCCTGAGGATGGACAAATAACTAATGAAACAAAATAAAGAACCAAAAGGAGATCAATACATATATGCTGACTTGAGTTATACCAAGTCTAACACTGCAATATAATGGGAGGCAAGATGGCCTTTTTAACAAATAGTGCTGGCTCAAATGGCTATTCTTAGAGAAAAACGAACCTAACCCGTATTTCACAATTCTTGATAAACTGAAGATCTAAAGGTAAAAACTAAAATAATGAAGTTTCTAGAAGATAACATGGTGGAATATCATCAAATCTTGAAGTAGGCAAGGATTCCTTAAGCAGGACAGAAGACACACTAAACAAATAGAAGACTATTGAAAAAAAAAAATAAACTACAACACACAATGCAACAGGAAAATGGAAAAATATTTAAGTAGACACTTGACAAAGAAGCCTAGAGAAGTGTCCATAAACAAAACCAAGGAGTCACAACACATCAGTCAAATAGTAAGTATAAATAAATAAAATTTTTAAAAAAACAAATACTAAGTATAAAAAGAACCATATTGAGATACCAATGGACATCCATTGAAATGGTTAAATTAAAAAGGTTGATCATGCCAGGTGCTGGCAAGGATGTGGAATAACAGGCATGCTTATGAACTGGGAGTGCAAATTTATGAGAGCATTTCAGTAACCTATTAAACACAACCTATTAAGTTGAACGTATTTATGCTCTGTGTCACAGGGATTCCACTCTAGGTATATTCCTAACAAGTACTAATGTGCACTAAAAAAATGGGCAAGTATGATTAAAACATTACTATTTACAAGTAAATTTTTTAAAACATTCCATCAACTATAGATCATTTAAATAAATGGTGGTCTAACCAATCAATGGAATACTATACAGCAACAAGAATGAAACTATGCTAAATACAGCTGCATGGATATATTTCACAAACATAATACTGAATGAAAGAAACCAAACACAAAGAAAGGACAGACTGTGGGATCCTATATACAATATATACATATACATATATATGTATTATATATAATTATATATTATATATGTAATATATACATATTATATATGTGTGTATATATATATATATACACGCATAGTTTGAAGTAGGAACACTACCTGATAGCCATAGATGTGAGGCTACTGATTAGGAAGAGGGGATGATAGGGACTCTGATGGGGCAATATTCTGGATCTTCATCAGTGTAGTGTTTCTACAAGTGTGTTGACTATAAACATTAATCCAACTTTACCCTAATGATTTGTGCACTTTCTCTATTTTTATAATTTGGTAAAAAAGATTAAAAATTAAGGGCTTTAAAAAATAGAAATTGTTTTTAGACTTACATGCATGTTTTCAGAGCAATTTCTCACAGATGGGGAAACTGTTGTGCTCTAGCTATGCACGATTTTTTTCTTTCCCTGTGAAATGTGAAAAATTTAAGTGAAGATAAAAACAAATTAGTTTGCCTCAGGCAAATATACGAAAATTCTTGGGGCAGAATTGCTGAAAGTGAAGTATATAGTTTCACCATAAAAATCACAATGGAAAGAAGGGCTTTATTTCTTCTCTAAGATGGCTAAAATTTTATTTTTATTAACACAATGACAACAACTCTATGATATGACTACTCACGCAATGCAATATCAGAATTGTTTCAAGAAATAAAAGACCTGTCTCAACGATCCTATTCCCTCCACCTCATTCCTGAAAAATACATAGACACACAGATACACAAATACATATATTATACACAGCTTCTTTTTCTTGCTTATAATATAAAAATACATGGTCCCTCATTTGGCTTATCTCTAATTTTTAAGTGGATACACGGATATTTGGGACTGTGGAGTTTTCGTGAGTTATGCAACTCCAACTCAGCAAATATTGATTAGCTTCTTTGAAATACATAGCATTATGGAATTCTAATAAATGGAAGATAGGCTAATTTAATTTCTCCATCTCTGTCCACATATGTGTAGACAGAAGCAAATATATGCATATTACACACATGCTTCAGTAAAACTGGGCAGTTTATCTTGAATAATTCATTGTTTGTGGAACTGGTAATTGGAATTAAATTTAAGCTCCATCTTAGCAGCACTGAATAGTATTTGAAAATAGAAAACTGAACACATGAATCTGTTGTTTCCTCTCCAGGATGTCATCAGGCATGTCCATTGGCAAGCTGCATAAGCAATAGTGTCACAGCATAGGACAACTGAAATGCTGACAGGTACTTGCAGGCACAGCCCTGATGAGGTCAAATACCCCTAAACCTGCCTTGTTTGCTGATCTTTTAATCGAATTCAACTCGACTGTGGCCACAGCACAAGGCTTTCTGACAGTATGTGACAGCATATGACAGCAAAATATTTTGATTTTTCATCATTTGATGATATTTCAGATCTCTTGAAGTCCTTCATAAACTAGCACACTGTTTTATAGAAGAATGATACAGGCAGTTAATTGTCTTGGAAGCTCTGTCTCTTTTGGTTTTTAGCTGAATCCTATTAGAAAATGAGTCTTACATTTTGAGAGTAACAGGCCGTGTAGACCATCAGTGACTTCAAGGACTTTGCTTAGAAGAGAGAGAGAAAGAAAAAAAACAAACAAACAAACAAAAAACCCTGAAAAACAAAACAAAAAACAAACATATGAACTCATAGCCCGAAACCCAGAGTTGTCAGAGGCTCCAAGGAAACGTAAACATCTTTTCATTTTTCTGAGCTTCTTCTGAACAATTAAAAGTGACTTCTTGGGTATGAAAGAAAAATAAAGGGTGTGACTACTAATCTTTTACTTAAAACGTAAAATACATTTAAAAATTCATTTTATTTTATTAGTCTCTTCACAAATCCTTGGGGGGCACAACTAACAATGATTTGGTGTAGGGAGGAGAAAAATCCACTGGAAAACTATTTTTACTAAGCTCACCATAAGCCCCTCCACATCTCAACCCAGTCCTTTCCCATCAGCTATTCACAAGATTTGAAACCTAAACAAAACAAAATTAAAATTGCATTAAACTTTCATTATCATGGAAATTATTTTCTAATTTAAATTCATGTTCTTTTGATGCTGATTTTTTAATTGTTGTGAAGTAAAATAGATGTATCCTCTGTGGCTTCCCATCAAGCTCAGAATGATGTCCAAAAGTCCACCTCGGATGTCTTGTGCTTCTCTTCCTGCTCACTCAGGTCCAGCCATGCTGCCTTCTTTGCCTTGAATACATCAAACTCCTTTTCGCTGAAGGGCTCTGTATGTGCCTTTTCTTCTGCCTTGAATGACTCCTCTCAACCCGTATCTTGGCACACCTTGCCTCTTTGCATCTACTCTGTCCTCCTGATCACCCTGACTAAAGTTCTTTGGCTTCCCTTAGGAAGGGAAAGAACTTATATCGTATCTTTTCACTGTCTCATGTTATTCTTCTGGATGTTACCTGCTCTACCAGTAGGATGTCAACTCTCTGGCATCAAGGGCCTTACCACCGGCCTTCTTCACTCCTCTAACAGCACTGTCTAGGCATAGTAAGTGTTCAGTAGTTCCTCTTCATTGGAGTCAACACTGAAAGATTCATCATCAAAGAAAGACCCAAGAATGTATTGTACAAATGAGACAAAATGGGAGGATGTGATGTGTACTGACCCAGACTGATATGATCACCAGCTACAGATGCAGCTTTTAGGTAAACAGTTTTAGGTGCAGTTTTAGGTGGACATAACCATGTAGCTTATTGCTAAATTCATACTTGGTGCTATTTTCAGCCAGATTCCTGAAGCATCAGAAGATAGATATCAGATCTCGTTTCATTCACATACTAAAATAAAGCTACTTCCAAGTACTATAGACTAGACAATAGGTGATAATTTTGGACTTTGTGTGATGAATTTACATCACTAAGAATTCAAGAGGAAAGAAAAAGAGCAGAATATAATTATCGAGTTTAGAAATAGACTATTTAAATCTATTGCCATGACCCCTATGAAGAGGACTTAATGGTCCTGGGTATCATGACCTTGGTTGTATTTTTCACATCCCATGTGGTCTCCTAATTGGCCTTTGTCCTACCTCCCTGGATGCAAGCAGCTTTTTCAAAAGTACTCTCTCTGAAGCTCCATAAAAATGTAAAATAGAATTATTGAAATAGTAGCAATAGAACAGAAAATGACTTTTATGGCCTGATATTTGGAACACATAGGGCATTTGGCCGAAGAAAATAGAAATTGGTAAGATTGGTATGTGCACACTGCAAAGTTCAGGTCGTGTTATACAAGGACCAATTCAAGAGCTCCTGTTTCAGGGATAGAGAAGATCGTTTCTTCTCTTTTTTTGTCTCATGCTTTCCTCCATAATAGGAGAAGAGTAGTGCTAGTCTGGTGAAAGAAATGATATGAGGGTGTTTTAGCATGATACACTTCTTACCACTCAGAGGTGTCAGCAGGTATGAGTGTTAAAAAAAAGTCCAAAACAGTCAATTTGTTGTGTAAGGGCTTACCTAAAAAGGCTTCCAATGGATTAATACAGTTTTTGAACTGACATGGCTGTTAAATGCCTTGGAGTCATCTTGTATGAGTGAGATCATGGTTCTGCAACTTCTTGATTATAGGACATTGAGCAGGAATCAAAACTCTCTGTGCTTTGATTTCTTATTCTATGAAGCAAGAATCATAGTGCCTATCTTATGAAGTAGACATGATTAGAAGATTTAACCACAGTAAAGCTCCCAGAACAGGCCTGGCATGTAGTAAGTATTCAATAAATATTGGCTATTATTATTATACTTCTTGAGGTAAGTCAAAATCAAAGCAGTACTTGATCTAGTTCTCCATCTGCACCAATATGAGCAACATGACTATATGTTAATATAATTGGTGTAGGTTTCTAATATGATGAATAACCCATATCAAACTAGAAAGAACATTAGCCTCCAGTTAAGCTGATACACATTCAAATCTCAGCTCAGCACGAGTGTTTAAGGTGGCTTGTTGAACTCATGAAAGTTTTGTTTCCTTTTATTTATTTATTTATTCATGAGAGACACACAGAGAGAGGCAGAGACACCGGCAGAGGGAGAAGCAGGCTCCATGCAGGGAGCCCCATGTGGGACTTGATCCTGGAACCGCAGGATTATGCCCTGAGCTGAAGGCAGATGTTCAATCACTGAGCCACCCAGGCATTCCGAAAGTTTTTGTTTTCTAAGTCTCAGCGTTTTCTACCTGTAAAGCATTCATAATAAAGGTCACTTTGTACTGTGTACATTTGAAACAATGCGTGTGTAGTACCTAGTGTGATGTTTGATACCTGGATAAACACACTATTGATGTTATTATTCTCTAAGTGGCAATATATGAACAGAATTATACTTCCCTCTTGAGTACCTACTTAGACAAAATGTGGTAAATGGTATCCTGATAGTTTTAGAAATAATTCTTTATAACAGTATAGATCTTATCAGAGTCTACTGATTTTTAAATTTCTTTTTTCTGAAGGTATTAATCCTCACTCATCACCTATTTCCTGAGCATCATATGATGATACTCCAGATTAATTTGTTTTGGCACAGACAAGCATAGCATGCTGTTCTGTGCTTCATCAGCATTTAATGAGCAACATGTCCATGATATGAGAAAAATAAATACATGGAAACATAAGGACTTACAATCTTATTGGAGAAATATGGCACAAATAGGTAAAAGGTTGAATGATACATGAGGAGAAAAAAATATTCACTCAAAAACAACAGCACAAGAACAGTCCAAGGTCAGGGCAGAAGCAGAAGTCAGAAGTGCTGAGGAAGGAGTGAGAATTTGGGTGAGGAGAGGCCCCTGAGTGAGCTGGACAAGAACACACTGGGAGGATACTGAACTGAGCGCTAAGCATGAAGTCTCAATTCGTGGATTGAGGGATTCGGAGTTTTAGCAAATGACAATAAAATAATCAGTAATTAGGAATTTAGTGGATAAAGGAGTAGCTGGAGAGAAAGAAAGAGCAATGGAAAAGCAGGAAAAGCTGCTTTTTTTTTTTCCTGCAGGAAAAGCAGGAAAAGCTGGGTAAGTTGGAGAGTAAAACCAGCCCTAATATAGGAATAGAGCATTGGAAGGCTGGCTGGTTCAGAAGGAAGGAATGTTTGTTGCTTAGAGACCTTTTTCACTCTCCTCATGTTTATATTTTCCTTTCCTGATTCAAATTCTTGGAGGAACAGAATTTTTCCCCTGTGTGAATCCACAAGCATTATTTCTTGTGCAGAATAGGGATTATTTTTTTTTTAATGGATTGGTAGAAAGGAAGGAGGAAAAACTTGAGTTTCAACAAAGAAAGGTGAGTTTTCCATGAAAGTTCCCCCCAAAAAAACTAGGCTTAAGAATTGGGATTGCAGGACTAGGATGATTATGATGGAAATAATGACTTTCCGTAATCCTATGTCAATGGTGAGATATTTGAGAGACATTGCAGAGGGAGTCTGTGATAGGTCAGAGAGAAAAACAGGGTGTAGAGGTCCAGATGACTTAAGAATTCTACCACTGAAAACAAGAAAAGTGAAATGGCAATGAGAAGAACTCATAGGGGAAAACTGCAATTTTCTTCTCCTTTCTTTTTTCCTCAGTAAAAAGGGAAAAGTGGCTGTGATTAATGACAAAAATCTGGGGGCAAAAGAAAAAAAAGATGCTTCGGAAAGAAAGTGTGAGTAGGCAATTCCATGCCACAGATAGTTTTAGAAAAGAGGAGAATCACCAATTTCTGTATGACAGAAAAGAATGAATAAAGGATAGATCTGGAGAGGTGGTGTTTACAGAAAGGGGAGATTCATTAAATGTAATCTCTAATACAGTTAATAATGAATTATGTGATGATGATGGTTCTTTGAAACTCATTAAAGTGTTTTGGATTAACCTAAGTAGAAGCTACCAATTAACGGAGGTCCATGCTGTGGCTATTACTTGAAAGCAGTGCCAACACAGGTCTCTGAAGCTCAGCCTAAAACATGCAGCATGCATCAAGAAGACCAGCTCCATGCATTTACCTTGACTGACCATTGCTCAGCAAAACATTATCAAACCAATAAGGGTCATGACTCTGGACTATGATTTCAATAGAAGTAGCAGTAACTTTGAGGAATGAAAGGCAATGTGAGCTAGGTCAGTAGTAGGAGTAATAAGGAAGACACTATTCAGGATGGTTTTGGTTAAATGGTGGTAAAAATAACCAAGACTCATAGCCCCTAGTTGTTTGGCAAAATACAATTTGCCAGAGGCTATTCATTTCATATTGACTCTGAATATGTATTTTATGCAAACCATCACTCCAGAACCTGGGTAGAATAGTTCCCAGGCTGGTTCCATATGGTCACACTCCAAGATGGCAGCAGAGATAGGCTAAGGAAAGGTAATAAGGCCAGAATTAAACCGAAGAAAGTCAGGTCAGTGGACAGGGGAGGTGCCATTTTATAAGACCTCTTGAAATCAGGACCTCAGGTTGGGAACCTGAGAAAAAGGCTTGGGGGTCTCTGAAAAAAAAGATCTGTGGACTAACAGTCAGACTTTTAGATTTATTTATTTATTTATTTATTTATTTATTTATTTATTTATTTATTTATTTTAGAGATAGAGTGGGAGCCCCAGTGTGAGTGTGTGAACAGCAGAGGGGAGAGACAGAGGGAGAGAATCCTCAGACTCTCTGCTGAGCACAGAGCCCTACGGGGGGCTTCATCCCAGGACCCAGAGCCAGTTAACCAACTGAACCACTCAGGACTGTTAGAAGTCAGACTTTTAAAGCACGAACCCACAGTAACAGGCATCAGGAGCCCTGCAAACACCTCTATAAGAAGCACAGACCTGAACAACAATAATGCCAAAAAAATAATATCTTATGTGAATGTCTGTCATTTATGTTGGATCCTTTGATAACTCTCATACCAAAGCCAGAGTGTTAGATAACTCACTGACACAGAATTTGGGCAGATAAAATCAGGATCTGGGGCTCCTAATTTATTCATTCATTAATTCATTGATCCAATCAACTTAATTGTGTCCAACCTAGTATCTAAGGGCTTGGTGAGGCTGGGTTGCTGTATGAGTACTGGCTGAGTTCTTAGGTAAGGAGCACCTGAGTACACTTGGCTGGTGAGAGCAGGCAACATTAGGTTGCTAGGTATAAGGCCATCCCTGGTATGTTTCTAACCCTACTTCATTTATTCTTTTTTTTTTTTTTTTCCTAAAGAGTAATTTTCTTAAGATGTTGTAAATCCCACATCTGGACAATGAACTTGAGTAGATCAGTATACAATTTGAATTATCTTTAACGTCAGAGTAAACAGATTAGGTATTTTAGAAATTCAGAAGAGAAAAAAAGATGGAATGAATTTCTCCCTTTTCTATAAAACCACTTAAAATGAAAAGGGCTGTCCACTAATTTTCTGTAAGTTACATAAAATTGTCTGTTGTTGTTATAATTCTGTAGGCATCACGCTCCTCTAGTAAAATGATGTATGGAGCAATTGTCTAGTAGGGGCTGATGGGATGTAAATGAAACTAATTAAGGAAATGTCAAACATAATTAATAAAACAGGTTTAAGTTGCAAAAGCCCTGTCAGCGGAATGAATGGAGAAGAGCATCCTCGGCCCATTGTTAGGTGCACTTTTTCCCCTCTCCCCTCTCCTCTCCAGGCTTTATTTAGCACCGTTCAATTAGATCCTGGAAAGCTACTTGAAGCTCACTTTTCTACCTCACCTTCTCTTAGCTTGATCCCATGGAGAGGGAGGAATATAAATTCGCCTGTCGGCCTACAGCTTGGAAAAAATTAATTGCCAATGTCTCATCTTTTCCAAGTACTACAGGACATTAACATAACCAATTTGCTCCAACTCCTCACTGGCTGCCTAATAGAGCATCTGATCAGCTGATAAAACCAGGGTGTTGCTGACGCTACCTTATTATTATTAGCATTTTAATAATACCTAAATATTACAGCGGTGTGATTCACGGGCTCCATTTATTATTGATAAGAACAAAAAAACAGGGGTGGTGGTGGTGGGGGGTGTTGGAAATAACAAAGCGGGTGAGTGACCTATAATTATGGCAAGCAAATTAGGGTATGCAGTAGAGTCAGTTACATTTGCCTAGGAGTAATGATGCCTGAGACCTTTTCTCTCCCCAGGGACCAGAAAAATAATGGATTCCCTTGCAGCTGCAGATGGGGTAGGAGAATTCTGTCAACAGGACAGTGTTTACATAAGTTAGGCCGAGCGTGTGGCTCTGAGGACTGCCTGTAGTGTTCCAGTCAGCTCCAATCACTTCAGCCACCGAAGCAGAAGTCACTCAAAAGCCCACTGGTTTCTGGGAGAGGTGGATAATGGGAGCGGGGGGCCAGGGAGAAGGTTCTGGCTTGAAAGTCAACAACCGCATTTATGAGGAGCATTTCAAACCTCTTCAGTTCTCAGGCAAGGGTGATAACCTTGAAAAACAGAGGCCAATCAGCTTTTAAGTAGAGAGATAAAGATGAAATGTGGTTTCTGTTAACTTACAGACTGCGGCCCGGTCTCCTTCCAGGTTATTTCAATTTAGTTCATGTGCGCTCACACACACACATCACACACAGCTGCCTGGTATTTAATGCAATGCAACAAATATTAATTAAACATCTATATTTGCCCGATTCAAGAGGAGGAAGAAGAGAGGAAGACACAGTTCACACACTCAGGAAGATTAAAAAGTCAAGTCTGAGTTCAAATTCGTTAAAACAAACACACACAGATTTTATTTATAAACAAATTTCTCCAGAAAAAAAAAAAAAAACTATTTGGGATAGATACATTGAGGCTTGATTTGTATCTACTGAATCTGAAGACAATTTCAGAAGGATAACAATAAATGAGCAAACACTGATAATAACATCAAAGATGTATGCTTTCTGTCAATGAAAAATTAACAGTCAAAATTTGTCCCACTGGGCTCAAATACTAATGGTCGCAGGCTAAAAGAACCCAAAAGCTAGCTTTGGAATGGCTTCAACTGGCCCAATTTGAGATGATAATGGATTAAAAAATATTAAACTTAATATACTATTATAAAAACCTAAAGTGAGATGAGAGAGGAAGCAAGAGAAAGATTATCAACAAATGTTATTTATGTGGCAGTTAAACATGCTTGCTCTATTATTCTTTCAACTTTTCTCGATGCTTGGAGTTTTCTAAAATAAAAAGTCTGTGGGAAAAGTTTCCATTACTTATACAAGGAACTGAATTATGCAAGGAACTAATCATGTGACTTGGTAATAATTACATCATAGGCTCATTATACAAGATCTGTTTTGATTTAATATATCGATTGGCCTACACTTTGGTGCTAAGAATTAGGACAATTAATTTTTTAAAAACATTGAACGTTTTTTTTCAAAATAGGTTCATGACAGGAGTCCCCGAGTGGCTCAGTTGGTTGAACCTCTGACTATTGATCTCAGGTCTGGATCTCAGGGTTGTGAGTCTGAGCCCCATGGGGCTCCATGTGGGCTCCTACTTAAAAAAATAGGTACATGATATAAGATATAATGATATCTTGCAAGAAATCAAACATTAGAACAGTGCAAGAAATCAAACATTAGAACATTGTCATTACCCTTGGAGCCTTTTAATCGCCTCTACTTAATTGCATCCTTTTGCATTCCCTTCAGAAGTAAATGCTATTCTGAATATTGAATTTTATTGGTATAGTTATATACCAAGTTACATAATAGTTACATATATAATATATATAGTTATTATATATATATTATATACCTGCTTGGTTTTTATTATTTTACTTCTATCCTTTCCATATTCTGATGTTTAAATATTTCCTTTATTAACAGCATGAAGTTTGTATTAAAAAACACTTCGGCAGTGTTTGCATTTTAAATAAAGCATTAAATCCATTTGCAAATTTTCTGATTGCTAATATATTTGGATTTATTTCTAAATATTATTTATTTTCTATTATTTCTATTTCTACTTTCATATTTTGAGTCTATTTCTTATCCTGTCCTGTCATTTTTTGCCCTCTTTTGTCTTGATTCAGTTTTTTTTCACTATCAGACAAAAAAAATACATATCAATATATATTTGTAATGGATTGTCTTAGAAGTTTTACAATCCATATACAAATCATCAAAGTATAAATTCATCAATATATTTAACGTTTTCACAAACAAGTAAAAAATGTTTAAATAGTTTAACTTAGATCACTTTCAAGTTCTATTTTGAACCAGTAATATTTTTAATCTTGTCTTTTAACTCCACAAATTATATGTAATATATGTAATATGTAGTTTATGTGGGAATAACAGAGAAATTGTAATCTGGGACAAGCAAATGATGGTGAATTATAGAAAAGTCTGGAAAATAAAGGAGGAGAGCATACTTTTACAGGGGAAAGAAGGAAGTGGGGAGGGATTGCTTTGAACAAAAGCGCATTGGAAGAAAATGAGAGTTTGAAGTGGTGGCAGCCTCTCATCAGCTACAGGTGAGGGCAGCATGCTGTTGTCAGGTGCCTCCAGCTTGTTGTAGCTGAGTTACAAGGAAGACTCTCTCCCTTCTGCTGGATTGTGTAAGCTTCAACAAGTGGTAGATGCATGAGAGCCCTCACTTACGATTTTTCCACTCATTAAGGTTTCCTCAACTCATTTTCACACTTCCCTGTTCTGATCAGGGTCTTTCTTTGATCAGGAGTTGGCTCATCTGTTTCTTTTTAGAAGCATTTTTGTCCCTCAGTGCCAGGCTTGGGTGTCACATCCCATATTGGAGGGAAGTGCACAGATTAGAAACTGTGGAGGCCACATTTGAGTATAAAGGAAGGGCAGAAGGGGGGTAATTTCAGACATTTCCCATCTAAACTCTGTATTTTATCAAGATTGTAAACATTGGAGGGATTACCTGGGTGGCTCAGTCTCTTAAGTGACCAACTCGTGGTTTCCAGCTCAGGTCATGATATAGTAGCTGTGGGATCAAGCTCTACATGGGGCTCTGTGCTCAGTGTGGAGTCTGCTTCAGATTCTCTCTCCCTTTCTTTCCCACTCACTCTCTCTTAAATAAATAAATAAATAAATAAATAAATAAATAAATAAATAAATCTTGAAAAAAAAGAGTGTAAACATTGGAAATCATCTTAAAATCTTGAGCCTGTATTACCCTATTGGGTATATCTTTTCTACAAAAGTTTAAGAGGTAATAGGTACACATCTTAAAAATGATTATACAGGGACAGCTGGTGGCTCAGTCAGTTAAGTGACAGACTTGATTTTGGCTCAGGTCTTGGTCTTGGGATCCTGTGATAAAGCCCTGTATTGGGCTCCTCAGCACTCTGCAGGAAGTCTGCTTAAGGATTCTTTCTCTCCCTTTCCCCATGCTCTTCCCTCTACTTGTGCTCTCTCTCTCTCTTTCTAAAATAAATAAATAAATCTTGAAAAAATAAAATGGATATACAAAATAAGGATAAGACATATGACCCTAGTTTGTAAATTGTTCTAAACCAGGAGCCCAAACTTGAAGACAACCAGCTAAAGAGATCAACAGACCATTGATCATCAGGTGGAGTTTGTAGCCAATGTGCTTTGTTTCTAATTTTATGTAATCAGGTTTCTATTTCTCTGGAGGAATTTATCCATATGCAACAGATGGCATTTGCTATCACACAAATGCCTCCTTGTTCAGCAAATTGGTAATAGAGGGCTATGTGATTGCCTAAAATTACTTAGGCCAACAAATCCCATGACATTGTTGGACTGCTAGACACTCAGTGGTGGGATCATCAAGTTTCCCAGTTCTAGAAAGAGATTCCTATTCATTTCTTCATTAAAATGAATTCCCACAAAAGGGATAAGGGCCTTTCTGATGGAGGCAAATCCAGAGCCACATATACCTCCTGAAAGTTCCTGTTTAAGTGATGATGAGGTGTAATGGGGAAGATCAATGACAGGACCAATGGAAAACCTCAGATTTAGTGTGAATGTCCAAAGAGACAGTTAGAAATCCTAGTAAGCATTGGCCTCCAATCCACTGCCAGCTGTCTAAACACTCATAGACTCACTAAGGCTCATTCACCACAGACAAAGATAAAACTAAGTGGTGCACATAAGACTCTTATCAGAGTTTGATTATTAATAGTGCCATTAGTTGAGATTATTTGATTAACCCTTTCAAGCCAAGGGTCAGTGGTGTTTGGGAAACTACTGGGGAGAAGCCATCCTGTTGTGTGGACTTTTTTCTTGAAAGCAGAACAGAGGGGAAGTATTTTGCTACAGCAAATAGACCTAAGGTAGTGGTGAGAATGGGGAACCACATAGATGGAATAGGTATGATTAGTTGCAGTGAGAGTTATGACAGAGGAGAGGTCAAAGAGAGACACAGGGACCTCTGATTGTAAAAGTTTGACTCCGTAAAGAAATATCTATAGAGGTTCAGGAATAGTTAACAGTTGCATTGAAGATGAAGGAAAAGCTTGCTATGGGGAAGGCTAAAGGGTCACAGTTTTTAAGAACATATCCAACAGTCTGAAAGGTTCCCTCGTTGTGCAAGGGTTTGGGAAATTTGAACAAGAGCCTTTCCTCTCCAGGATAGAGAATGAGAAAACGAGGTGAGAAACAGCAGAAAGAAAAGAATATACAACCCAAGCCTGTCATTTTGGGAAAGCTGTCTGCTTCAGTGGTTCTCTGCATCAATTCCTTGGAAATATGAATTTGAGATCACCAGTTGGTGTTCAGGTCCAGTCAGGAACTTTGATTAGATAAGACACGTGGATCCAGAAATCAACACCTTGGAGTTTGGTGGCACAAGGATTGGCCAGTAACACTTGATAAGGGCTTTTCCAACATGGTCAAAGAGAGATATCTCATCTTATGAACACCCATTTGAGTGTTGATGTTGTCTTTCCTTTTCTGGTGCTGAATGTTGAGTGTCTCTAGTCAATTTCTCTGAATTATCATGTGGAGGTGAGTTCCTTTGGACCATGACAGAAATTTGACTTTTGAACCCTTTGAGGACAGCAGTTTTTGCAGAAATATCAGTGAGGTAATTTCCTTTAGCTTCTAGAGAGTCAAGCTTAGAATGCCCTAGGCCTTTAATAATAGCCAAAGCAGCAGGTAAGAATATGGCATCCAATAATTCTTGAATGTCAGGGCCATTTTTAATTTTATCTCTGCTGGAAGTAAGGAAGCCATCTTGTTTCCATAACATTCCCAAATCATGAGCCACTCCAAAGACATATATGCTGTCAGTGTAAATGTTGGCAGTTTTGCCCTTGGTTAGGATACAGTCCCATGTGAGTGCAAATAGTTTAGCTTGTTGGGCTGAGGTAGCCAAAGGCAAAGGTGCCACTTCAATTACTTTAAAAGGACTTGATGTTGCAAATCCAGGCAATATTTACCATTTTCATCTTTCAAATAAGAACCATCAGTGAACCATGAAAAGTCAGCATTATCCAAAGGAGTTTTCTGTAAGTCATCACAGGGGGTCAGAGGAGATCTGTCAGTATTAAGCAGTTATAAAGGGGGTTGTAGGTACAAGAGTGAGGAAGAGTAACAAGGTTAAGGTTATTACAGTAAGCAAGAATGATATAGGGGCAGTTAACAGGACAATTTCATAGGAAGCAGAACAGCTTGCTGAATGATACTGAGTATGATAAGAGTTAAGAAGAGCTTTGACAGCCATATGGCACAAAGATGGTCAAACAGATTCCATGACTATTTCTTCAGTGGCCCTTATAAGAAAGGAAGCAGCAGGGATAGCTCTGAAGCATGGTCTGTATTCCTGGGCCACAGAATCTAGTTGTTGGCTATTACAGCCTATGGATTGGTGATCTTTATGCTTTCAGGTGAATATTCTAAGGGCATTCCCTTTTTGTTCATGTTTAAAAAGGAAGAAAGAGAGTTGATAATTGGGGTGTCCCAGGGGGAGGATTAAGCTTTCCTCTAATATTTGAAAAGTCACATCATCTAAATAGTTCCAGATGATAGAGTTAAGTCTAGTAGTTTTTAACAGATCATTTAAAAGTTGAGCCATAAGAAAAACTTTGGAATCTCACTATGGCAACAGTGTGCCAATCTGAGAAAACTTCACAGTTGATGTTTGGTTTTGGACTTTGGGAAGTTCAGGATGCCACAGAGTCTATCTGGATCTGTCCTGAATATTGAACTTGAGATTGAACAAATTGTAATTTTTCCTTAGAGACTTTACATCCCTTTTTGGCTGGGAGTAGTGGCAAATTGATGGTATCTTCTTGGGAGGAGGCTTGGGAAAGGGAATGGAGAGGTAAGTCACCCATATATTTTATTAAAGTGGAGCCTAAAAAAAAATAAAGTGGAGCCTATAGGAACAAGATATCAGCTAGGTCAGCCTTAAAATTTTGTGAGAAATAAAAAAGGGGTTTCAGTTAATCTCTGGGGCATTACATTCCAGGTGTATTCCTGTCCTTCCCAAGTAAAGGTAAAGAGGTATTGACCAGCCTTAAACACTGGCATGCTAAAGAAACCACTACATAAATCAATCATGGAAAAAAAATTGCTCTTAGTAGGGATGAAAGCTAATAACATGTGAGAGTTGGGGACAACAGAATGACAAAGAATGACAATATTATTTATGGATCAGAAGTCCTCAACATGCCTCCATCCATAAGCATTTGACTCCTTCACAGGTAAAATAGGAATGTTGCAGGATTGGTACAAGGGAAAATGAGGCTTTGGGCATTATAGTCTTCTATTATTAGCTTAATTCCGTCACTTCCTTTTTATTTATAAGGTATTGACTAATTCTGAGGAGAGATTTTGAGGAATCTATTTGAGACCTAATGGGAGGTTCATGGTAGGGTCTGCCAATATCAGTTGAAGATTTTCTCCATAAGACACATGGTATTTGATCTAATAAGCACAAATGAGTGGTGTTTTTGGAATTAGGTCTAGTGTACTCAGAGAAAGAGCAAATAAAAAAATATCAAAAGATCATTTAATTCATCTAGTTTTTTATTTTGGTTGCTGCTGTCAAATTTTAGAATTATTTCCCTGCTTTCAGGAGAAAGAAATGCAAGCAAGTTTCCATGCTAACGACTTAGTGAGATATCTTTATTGCAATTTTATTTTTTATTTAGTCTAGTACTGAAATGTAGGACACTAGAGTGCCAGCTTTATATGTGGGTTTCCTATTAGATGCTTCTCCTTGGTTGGACTCTAGGATCTGTCTTTTGTTTCCCAGACCCAATAAATCCCTGTAATCTTTAATTCAAATTTACCTGGTTTTGCACACACTCTGTTTTAGGCCAGACCGAACTTTACTTCTTTGGACTTAAGTTAGATTTTAGTTTCTGAATAGTCTTTATTTTATTTTCAGTTCATAAATCAATTAAAAGGATTAAATTAATTATTTCTGTGTGTGCAATATTGCATATACACTTTACACCTTCTATGTGTTAGAATAGCAAAACCATGTTTTATGTATTATATAAGATTTAAAATCAAATAATTTTAGTTTTCTTCAATATTGCCAAAAATCTCTCTCAATGAGATTTCAATCCCTTATAAAGTTCTGGTTTCTAAAAAGTGAAGAGGAGAGAAATGTCTGATTAAGTATTCCAAATAGCGCTCATAAAAGTGAGGCAATTCTAACAATGGTTAATTTAAAAAAATAGAATACATAAATAAGCTGATATTTATAATGGCTTACTACATAAAATAATAGCTATCATCATCATCATCATCATCTACATTTCATTGCCTTCTCTCCTGATGTCCCAGCTTATTTTTTGAGCTCAAGAAAGAAATTGTCTGTATGAGAAAGTTTCAATATCTATTGTGCATCTAAGAGACATTTGAAGAGACATTTTATTTTTTTGCTAAACAAGAGAATGCACCTCATACACTGGTACTATATCTACTGGGAAAAAAAGAAATGTCTCTAATGGGATCAAGAGACCTTGGGTTAGCACTAAGTATGTCCTATGTTTTGCTGTCAACATGTACTATTCTCCAGTGGAGTTTTATGGAGTAGAATTGCAGTTTAATAAGAAGCTCATTTGCAGGTACACTTCCCACCCACTGAATAGCAGCTTTAGTTATATAATAGTCTGATTGGAGTCCTGTGGAGGTGCAGTCCTCTGTTAGCAACTTATCTTAATGGAAACGAATTGCATCCATTTCAACCCTCTTACTACACTTTGCCATGTTATAGCAAGCCAGATAAGAGACTTCTACCACTTGCAGAAGCTTGTTTAGTTCTTTGAGCTAATGTATAAATTGCATCATTTGGAGGCTTTACTTATTTTTCTAATATATACATATTGGAGTAGTGCTGGAAATAACCTCTAAGTTAACCTTTTATTTTGTCTTTGGCCTGAAATAAACCTTGGAAAAGAAATTGAGGCACATATCACTCGTTTTTACTTTTTATCCTCAGCCTTGTCTCACAAGGATTATAAAAGCTAAAATACTTACTGAATATTTAATGTGAGTGGAATCAAAGTCAATTAAAAAAAAGGCTAACCCTGGGTCTTTGGGGTCTAGTTTAGTGATTTAAAAGATGATATACTATTAGACAACATCTCAACTTTTGAAATTATACCAATTACTAAATTGTTGATATTACTAAATTTTAATTGCTTAAAATTAAATAATGTGTACATGATTGGCTATTGTATATGGAGAAACTTTCCATTTTTCCTTATTTTCCTTTAAATCCAATATAGCAATTGTTAAGTGTCCCTCATTTAGAAAGAATATTATTCTTAAAATTATACTCGGGCTTCTGTACAATGCTCTCATCTAATCCTTTATTTCAAATTATTTATTATTTATTTCTAGCATCAAAATGTCACGGTCAATTGGTGGGTTGAATTACAAAATGCATCCGTTTTATAGAAGTGTCAAATATTAATCTTCAGTATTAGAATTGTTGCCAGAGAAGATGTCTTTAAAAATAGTGAATTTTAGACGTTTTTAAGTGTCATTGGCTTTTGTGAATATATATCTCTTCTCTCTTCTCCCTTGTAATCTTTATGGGAGTAAAAATACTCAAAGAATGATATGAAAACTCAAGAGCTTTGGACATGATCTAATATTTCAAAGACCTCATCTGCTTTCAACACAATTTACTTGCACACATAATGCTTTGAGTTCTGTGTCCTCCAAAATTGGTGAAGCAGATACTTTTGTGGACAAGTCAGTACTCCAGGCAGCTCGATTTGTAGAGTGGAGCTAACATTGACTGATAACTACCTCCAATACGTTAGTCTTTATGTTTAGAACTTACTATGGCAACCTATTAGATGGATCCCATTCTCTATTTCTCCTTCGTCTATCAATCAATCTATTGACCTATCTGCCTATCTATCATCTACCTGCCTATCATTTGTCTATTTGAATTTATGTCCCTTTTGAGTCAGCTGAACTTCAGAGATGTTGGAAATTACATTAGATCACATAGCCAATAAGTAGAAGAACCAGAAATTTAAATTTTTTTTTGTCATATTCTAAAGATAACACTTTTCTACATCAGCACATTCATTGTCTCTCCCTTGCAATCATGATATCATATTTTTCTAAGGACAGGGATTTGTTTGGGAAATAAAAATGGAGAATAAAATAACCTATTAATTACATAGGAAAATCAAATTTAGAGCAGTACCTGGGAGTAGATTTGAGAAAACCTGAAATTCAGACCAAGCCTAATTCCTGTGCCTTCTATTTTTTCTTTAGGCTCTTTATCTTTTCTTTTCTTTTTTTAATGTATTTATTTATTTGGAGAGAATGACAGAAATAGTGAGAGTATGAGCAAGGAGGAGAGGAAGAAGCAGACCTCCTACTGAGCAGGGTACCTGATGCAGGGCCTGATCACAGGACCCTGAGATCATGACCTGAGCCAAAGGCAGATGCTTAACCAATTGAGTCACTCAGGCACTCCTCCTTTAGGCTCTAATTCTACATTTTCTTCTGAACTTTACTGTTTTTCTTCTCTTTCTCCTCTTAACTCCCATAACTTTTTTCTATTTATGTCACTAATATTTGGTGGAAGATTTCAAACAATGTTTTCTGCCTTCTTTTCTGAGTGATTATGTTAAACAGCCTTGTATAACTTCAAACCACACACACACGCACACACACACGCACACAAACGTGCACACACATTCTTTAGTCTGAATTTAATCCAGTGTTTGTGTTGCCTTGATGTGAATTTAACATTTAGTTTTAATTTTGAACTAAAGTTATTCTTGGGGTCTGGAGCAACTTTTACTGCCATAAAGTAAGGAAGTTCTTCAAAAAATTAAAAATCTGCAATGATATAGATATGTCTAAAAGACATGATACCAAATGAAAAAGCTCCCAGTAACTAGAGCTGGAATAATTTGAGTGACAAAATAGTGTTGGATTATAGACTAAAGTATAAAATGAATAATCATAAATCCATATGGATATAAGTAAATATTTGATTAAATAAATGTGAGGGAACAGAAGCTCTCCCATGCAAAAGAATTCTAAATAATTTATGTAGATGCTCTATCTTCAAGGAAGTATAACTCTTCATCCCTTATGTATGGTCATCACATAGTGTATTCCCTCCAAAGAGTACAGTATGGAAATGTGGCAACTATGAGGGAATAACTTTACAGTGGAGACACCTGACCAGTGCTATTTTTAGCCCAGTGATCAAGGTCAACAACAATAGTGATTAGTCATGTGGATAGTATGTGTCCTTGATGTTATATGATGAGAAAGCTACTTTACCTCTATGGTTTTCTTTTCCAAAATCCATAAACTCCATATAATCATGAAAGAAAAATAAGACAAGGTCCAGTTAAGGGGCATCTTTACAAAGTAGCTGACCTGGGGGATCCCTGGGTGGCTCAGTGGTTTAGCGCCTGCCTTCAGCCCAGGGCATGATCCTGGAGTCCCGGGATCAAGTCCCATGTCGGGCTCCGGCATAGAGCCTACTTCTCCCTCTGCCTGTGTCTCTTCCTCTCTCTCTCTCTCTGTGTGGCTCATGAATAAATAAATTAAAAAAAAAAAGTAGCCGACCGGTTGTATGGTACATGCTGGATAGCTAGTTTGTGCAAGCATAAAGAGAATGTCTCTGTTAATCACTATCTCAAAAGTATAGATCTTTTACTTCTATATTCCCATTAAGCAGAATGTGAGAAGAATGTGTTATTCAACATTGAAGGTCAGGGGGTCCAAAAATAGCCAATGGCCAACTTCTCTTTTGTAATGAAATGTCCAAGAGACAAGTCTTAATCTCCTTGGAAACACTGGCTGTACAAGGAAGGGAAGGGCCAATGATAGTTGCTAGGATAAGTTGCTATGATATAAAAAAATTGCTTTATGTAGATCCCAGAAGCAGATTCTTTGTCCAGTTTGCTCCTGGACTCCCCATATGCAAGTTCCCCCAATAAACCTGTGTCTCAATCACTGTCTGTTGGCTACACTGAGCCATCACCACCCTAGATTTAGAATTACTGGGATGCAGCTACATGCCTGTTATCTTCTAATTATCTAGGTCATCAAAAACATGGAAAGTCTGAGAAACTGTCATAACCAAGAGGAGCCTAAGGATATATTGTAACTATATATAATGTAACATCATAAATGGCATCCTGGAACAGAAAATGGGCATTGGGTAAAAACTAAGAAAATGTGAATTAAGTGTGGACTTTAATAATAATATGTCACTATTAGGTCATTAATTGTAACACATATACCATATTAATATTAAAATGTTAATAATTGGGGCAAACTAAGTGTGAGATGTATGGGAACACTATATACCATCTTTATATTTTTTCTGTAGATATAAAAATATCATAAAATAAATTTTATTATACATAAAAATGGAAGAGATAACAAAGAAAAAAAATTTCCTTGGATAAAGGAATGATTTAAGGCACTTTCCAGAGCCAGTGGTGGAGATATTATTTTGGAAGGAGTTTTTGGAGACAGAGAATGCATTAGTAGTATACAGTGACATAATTTCCCAATGATGTGAATGAATGGTGCCCTACTCAGCCTCAAATTAGCCTTGATTTTACATCTACTTTATTTCTTTCCTTTTTTAAATATATATTTTATTTATTTAGTTGAGAGAGACAGAGACAGAGCATGAGCAGGGGTGAGGAGGCAGGAGAAAAGAGAGAAGCAGACTCTCTGCTGAGCAATCCTAGGACCCTGAGATCACAGGCAGACACTTAACTAACGGAGCCACCCGGGTATCCCACATCCACTCTATTTCTATAACAGAAGATCTTAATGACTTTATAGGAAAGAAAATAGAAAAGTGTAGCTATATAGAGTTCCTTAAAGACAACGGGCTGATATGTCCACATTGAGTACAGTAGAACCAAGAAACAGACAAAGTGAGGATTAGAGATGTATTTATGGTTATCCTGCATCCCTCAGAGCTAATGTCTCTAGCTAGACTCTTCAGATTGGCTAGACCTCACAATGTTGAAACCCTTAGTGGGCTTACATTCTAAGATGACTGGTAGCAGATGATGATTGTAGAAGGATCCTCTGTAAAGGTTGTTTGTGGTTCACATTAATTTGCATAAAGGAAAAGAAAAGAGAAGAAGAAGACAAAGAGGAGGAAGAGAAAAAAAAGAATAAATTGATCCACCATTGAGAGGTATGTAATCTCATTTTCTTGAAGAAAAAAAAAAGAAAGAAGGAAGGAAGGAAGGAAGGAAGGAAGGGAGGAAGGGAGGGAGGGAAGGAAGAAAGGGAGGGAGAAAGAAAGGAAGGAAGGATGGGAGTAAGAAAGAAAGAGCCAAATCTGTATTTATAAAAAATCACATGAAAGTTGCATTTTGGACTTTAAAAACATTAGCTTTAGTAGCCAGTTTTTAAGGCTGAACCATTCCGTTATCTGATTCTGTCGTCAGGTGTGGATATGACCTGAGAACCATAATCAAAGAAGAGCTTAGAAAGGAAGAAACAAAAGATAGCATTGTTGGTTTTTAATAGTATTTTGTACTTCCCATGAGCAATAGCATGGCATGGAAAGCCAGGCAGGGGAAATGCAGCTCACTAGTAGAAAGCAAAGTGTCACAGATTATAAAGCAGACTGCAGTCGGGTTTCATAAATTCCACGTGTTTGGGAATACTAAAAATGTCCTTTTTTGTTATCTATTTGCATACAGAGAAAGGAGAGCGGGGTGATGAGATTATGCCAAATCTCTCAACATCTCTCTGTCTCTGTCTCTGTCTCTCTCATTGACCTTCATTCTAATTAACCTGCTCCCCTATCATTTCCCTCCTTTTCATTTCTGTCATTTCCATTTCACAGTATCACCAGCCCAGTGAAAAGAGACTCAGACACATTCTATTTAGAAAGTGAGTGTCTCACTAGGGGTGACAAGTCTTTCTTTGAGGTCATTTATCTAATTGCTCTTTGCAGATAAGAATTAATTAGCCCGATTATTTTTCTTAGTTTTTGGATGGGTTCCCCACCTGAAGAGAAGAAATTCCTTGGTGTCAGTGATTAATTGCTCAGCCAGAAGCTTACTGCCTCGCATTTGTAATAAATGCCGACTAGCTCTTTAGGTCACATTAAGAACCAGACAGGTTGTGGTATAATGTACAGTATAATAAAGCACGTGTATAAATAGGGGCAGCAGCATTTGATTTTGATTAAATATTTGAATACATGAAAGGGTAAAAGATTTCAAGATGCTGAAGGTAAGAGCCCTCATTTAGGGCAGCCTTCTTCTCTTCTTCACAAGGCACAAAACATCTCCAGATCAATGATAGCAGGTGGCATTTCAGTGTAGGGTTTGTTTGACATGACCCCAGTGATCTGTGAGATTTTGTTTTCTGTTTCTGACTATCTTTTTTATTTCTCTGTCAGAGAACACTTAAAAGTACATGTACATTCAGATCTCAGGTCCATTTTATTTCTAGAATAGAAAAAAATGAGGTTCTTCTTGGTTTAATTTCAAGTTAGTTTTTTTTTTTTCTCTCTCTTAAATTGATGTTGTTTTTGAATGTATATGGAAGGGTCCCCAGAGCTTAAAAATAAGCTCAAGAGGGAGCAGTCCAAGGTGTAGCAATGTGAAGTAAGTCTGTAAAGATGAAACTCAAACTCATGAATGAATTTAGAGACTGTCTTAGTTTGTTTGGTTGCTAGAACAAATATCAAAGACTAGGTGGCTTATGTAATCAACATTTATTTCTTACAGTTCCAGAGGCTGAGAAGTCCCAAGATTAATGCTCTAGAAGATTCAGTGTCTGGTGAGAACCACTCCCTGGTTCATAGACTTGCCCTCTTGCTGTGTCCTCACATAGTAGAACTGGAGAGCAAGCTCTATGAGGTCTCTTTTATAAGGGAACTAATCTCATTCTTGACGGCTCCACTCTCATGACATAATTATCTCTCAAAGGCCCCATATCCTAATACCATCACATTGAGGATTAGAGTTTCAACATATGGATTTGGGGAGGACACAAATATTCAGTCCATCACAGAAGGCAAGATTTATATTCTGTGGGTATTTCAGTTTAAAGACATAGGATTTCAAATAATCTAAGAGTATTAGTTCTTTTCCATGCTTGTAGTAAAATTCTAAAGATACAGATATTACAATTTTTGCAGTTATTTTAGAAAAAAAAAAAAGACAAGCCCAGGAAAAATTATGTACTTTGTGAGAAAGGTCATGCTCATTGAGCAAGTTAAGCAGAGCCAGATCTACAACAGACTGCTTTGGATTCCAGGCCAATTTTCTGTATATATATATTTTTTCACACATATATATATATATATATATATATATATATATATATATTTACAAAATATATAATGACCTACAGTATTCATTAAGATAGAAGTGCTGAATGAGAACTATTTTTGAATAAAAATATTGTCCAAATATTTTCTTTAAAAGGAATCTCTCTATGAACTAGATGATTTGATTAGTGAAAAGGATATTTTCTTTTTTCCCCCCAAGAGGACAAATAATAGAACATTTACTCTCATTAAGCAATGTTACTGAAAATAACCAAATCCAACGTGTTTTCTTTCCTTTAGGGAGACCCAACAAGTAATTAAGAAGCTTGCATGATGACCTATTTAATCATTTTTATCTTATATTCTATTTTTCCAAGGTTCACATCTACCAAAAAACAAGGACCTGCACATAGTTGATCCTTAATCATCATGTACTGAGCAAACAAGTGAATGAAACCATTAAATGTGACCATTGGGTGAAGGTAGGCAAACTTGGCCTTCTATCTTCTCTTATTTCTTATTTCTAGATCTTCGTAGGTTATATGGAATAGAAAATAATGTTTCAGAGGGCTTCCAGTTTACCAATTTTTAAAAGATTTTATTTATCTATTAGTGAGAGATACAGAGAGAGAGAGAGAGAGAGAGAGAGAGGCAGAGACAAAGGCAGAGGGAGAAGCAAGCTCCATTCAGGGAGCCGGATGCGGGACTCAATCCCGGGACTCGAGGATCATGATCTGAGCCAAAGGCAGGTGCTAAACAGCTGAGACACCCAGGGATCCTCAGTTTACTAATTTTAATTAAAAACTTTATTGGGTGCAATGGTATGAATCTGTGATATCTGCCCTGTGTGATTCAGTAACACAACAAGATGATCTCTTCTACATCAAAGAAGGAAGTTCTCCTGTGACTCCTTTAACATACCATGTTCACCAGCCTACCAATTTCAGATTATTCAGACACTTTAGAGAGATTTTTAAATGCCATTTATTGGTTATGATTATCTTCAAGAGCCTGTCTTTATGTGCTGTTTTGTAAATCTTCCCATAATCTCTGATTTTTGGTTAATTGTAAAGAAGGGACTTTTCTTCTTCAACCACCTGTCAAGATTTCCACGGATATTTGACATGAGTGAATGCTTCTGTTTTCTTCCACTCTCTTTTCACACACACACACACATACACACACACACAGACACACAAAAAAAAGATGAAATTAGCTACCAAGCTGTTGAGCATAGATATTTCATGCTGTATTCTCTTCCTCTAAGGCTGTTGTGAAAGGATTATGGGCAAGGGTGACATTGTTTACAGTTTACATCAACATGTTTCAAATTTCATTATCTCATGGGAGAACTAATTGTTCTGCAGTTATTCAAAAATGGACATTTGTTCCCCCCCCTTTTTTTTTGGTTTAAATTGATAATTTATTCAGAAGACAGTAGTCAGAATGCCTGAATTCAAAATACAGGCAAATCTGTTGTGGGTCTAAAAACACAAATATAATATGATGCAAAGAAATTACAGTACACTTTAGTGGTCAAAAAATGTGAAGCAGCTAATTTATCAAGCTAAGTTTCTATCCAGAGTTCAAAGAAAAGCAATATCAACAAGAACCATGTTTTTCTACCTGTGGCCGTCTTTTCAACTCATTGCCTTTCTTCATTAAATGTTATGTAAGTTTTCAAGAAAAAAAAATGAGAAAATCAATTTGGGTGAAACATTGTGAATCTTCAAATAGAGAAGAGTTTATAAAGTGCTTTGAAAAGGCTTGGCATTTTTCCACAATTATATATGCATGTGTTAGATAAAAGTCAAGGTTCCTCAGACCTCTCTTTTCTTTGAACCTTGAACCTATATGCCAAACTTGGAAAGTAGATTTAATGTGTACACTAGATTATTCCAAATTTATATTTTACAATAGCAATTAACTATGAAAATTTTATTCAACTTCTGTTAGTTGAAGATCCATTCAAGAAAAATAAGCTAGGGATCCCTGGGTGGCTCAGCGGTTTAGCGCCTGCCTTTGGCCCAGGGCGTGATCCTGGAGTCCCAGGATCGAGTCCCGTGTCGGGCTCCTGGCATGGAGCCTGCTTCTTCCTCTGCCCCTCTCTTTCTCTCTCTATGTCTGGCATTAATAAATAAATAAAATCTTAAAAAAATAAAAATAAGCTATACTAAAAAAAAGTATCCATCGCTATCAAACCAAACCCAACAATGCATCAGACATACCTATGTCATGAAGATACCAATGACATTTTAGGGAGTAGTCTTTTGTGTGACTTGAGGTCTCATCCAAAAATTTGACAAATCACAGAATACTGGATACTTCCTTTTTGCAGAAATATAAGTTCTAAAATATTCTGTGAAGAGAAAATTTGCAAATACGATTTCCTAATATAATAGGCTTCTTAAAATCCAACTTAAAGACAAAAATACAGTTCATTAGAATAGAAGAGGAAAAATAATTTTCCCTCTACCCTTCTGAGTTCTTAGCTGAGACCCCCGTAATTAAAGGCAGATTAACAAGAGAAAAATTAAGTAGTTTATTAATAGGCCTTGTGTATACAGGAGACATAATTAGAGAAAAATTAATAACTCTCAGAGATAGCTTAGAACTCCAACTTGAATATCATCTCACTAAAGACAAAAGAAAAAGGTATGGGGAGACCAGTACTGGGGAGGATACCTCGAAAACCAAGGTAAACAAGAGTATTTTATGGGTGTTTAAGTGAGCATGTTCTCCATTGATAAGAGCCTAAAGTTGTCTCTAGGTTAAATTTTATCCTTCCTGGTTGCAAAGAGGAGGGACACCATTATAAATGTATGTTCTCTTTTGGGGAAAAGAAGGAAAAAGCCAAATCTTTTCTTGTAACTGCTTTTTCTCAATTGCCTTTGGCTCAAAATAATCCATATGCCAAATTGGCATATTTTGGAGTGGCATATTTGGCCACTCATTAAAATAGACCATTTTTTATCTAGTATTTGTCAATTGGTGGCCTGTGTTTTGGCTGGGCTGTTTCTCTTTCTCTAGAAGTGAGAGGTCCAGAAGGAAAAAAAAGTTTTTCAGGATGCAGAATATTGTATTTCTCATCCAGAAATCCCATGCTAGCAGAACCCACAGATTGGTCAAAAGCCTGTTCAGAGGCAAAATCTTGCGGATATATCAGAGATATCTAACCTTTGGTGTTGAGCAAGGTCTGGAAAAATAAGACTCTTGAATACTTTCAGAAGACCTTTCCCAGGAATAGAACCTAACAGTAAACTCTAGTAAGAAGAATAAGTATCTTTAAAGATTTTCAACTCTTCTCATCGAATCAAGCTTTCTGAAGCTCTTTGCTCTCTGCCACAGTTCATTTTTGTCTCATCTGCTTTGAAGCATCCTAACCTAATGCTATCTGATGATTTTCTTCTGTTGTGAAATTGCTTCCTTGAGTCTATCTGACACAATATCTTGTTTCTCTTCGGAGGCCATGTTGATGCAAGGTTGACCCATTTAGTACAGAGCAAGCAGAAACAGTACTGGCAGCCAGCATGAGAGTTGAGAAGGATTAGATACACATTAAATGAGGGATGTAAGATACACAGCAAAAGTTTAAAACCAAAAATCTTAAATCTCCAAATGCAGGAGGTTCTTCTCTACAGCCCAATGGTGGGCCCTGATGAGTGAGGAATGGATCTGTCATCCAGAGCATACCTCAACCTTCTTACTGATAGTGGCTTTATTTTAAGAAAGTCAGATACAGTGAATTTTGGCCTACTGAGTGTTGTCATTGTCTCCTGCTCTTCTTGCTTCTGCCTGTAGGTTCTGGTTCTCTAGTTCTGAATCTTTCCAGACTCTTCTTGGTAAATTTCCCTACCCTTCCCTTCCACAAATTTCCTAATCATACAAGGCCTCCAAGCAGAAAGTGAATGAGTATCCACAGGGCTCCAGAGACCCTATAGCGGTATCTTGTTCTCAGCCGATCAGTATGAGAATCTCCTTCAGTTAAGAAGATCTTTTAGTGTTATTTTTCAGACTGAAAAGATGGAGCTGGTCAGTTCACTGTTATCGGTACAGTGGACAGTATTAGGAAATATTTTTTATGTATCCCCACACATATATGTAAACATAGGATAGGCATACACACACACACACACACAATGATCTCTCTATGTATGTATCACTGTTTCTTTATCTATCCCTCTTTGCTATGGTTGTAAATATCTTCTGTCAATGAAAAACATGCCTCCATGATCTTTAATATATCTACTTCTTTGCTTAATCATTGTACTTACTTGTTTAATGAAACCATGCTCACAAATATTCTGGCCATTTTCTCCACTCACAAGCAGCATCCCTACGCCCTCCCACTTTTTTATTGCCCCTGCATACCTGTATCCCCCCTCACTTTTCCTTATATGCATCCACCCTGCTATTTCCTGCATTCACAAAAGGCAAGAGGAGGGATGGAAAGATTGGAAGTTCATGAAAGAGAAAATGTGAAGGGAAGATGTACGGCAAAGGAAGAAGGAAGAGAAAACAGAAAGAAAGGGGTCCAATACCTTTATAAAATATTGTAAAAATGTATTACTAAAAAAGTGAATAAAATATAAAATCTGTGATTTTTTTTTATTACTAGGTTTAACAGACATAAAATTAACCTGCTAAATTGCTATAAATACTTCTAGCTGCTTTCTCTCAATTTCAGTATTTATCTCGTTGCAAACAGTTCAGGGACTGGCTCATTGAAAGTTATAAACTTCAAAATAACTTGTATGTGTCTAAGTACAAATAGACTTTTATCATGGTTACATTACATGTACATTAACTCATTTTTTGAGTGGGTGTGTGAGTTACTCAAAAGCAAATAGCTATTGAGTAATTATAGCAGAGGAAAATCATGTAATGTTAGGTATACAGATTGAGTGATGTACCTGGGGTTTTCGTTTGTTTTTGTTTTGTTTTATTTTAGCCTTTTACAGACTCATGCTTTGAAAGTTGCTTCGTAATATGATGGAAAATCTTATATGAGATTTCAAAAAATTTCATTTCTTTGCTAACAATAGGATATTTTATATTTATAATTGCATTACTTTCTCTATGGAGTGCTTGTTCGTGCTCTGTGCCGCTTTTTCTTTTTCTTTCTTTCTTTTTTTTTTTTGGACAGATCTTTAAAAGTTGATTGGTAGGGATTCTTTCTATATCATGCATCAACTTCTTGTTTGTAATTTTCTTTGCAAATGTTTTCCTAGTTTATCGTTGATCTTAAAATAGAAGTTAAACATTTTTTATTTGGCCCAAGTCTACTGTACTTTTTGCTGTTGCTTCCTACCTTCTTATCATGCTTTAACAAGTCTTTTCTGTATCTAAATTATAAAAGATCTTCTCCAAAGGCTTTTGTTATTGGTCTTCTCCTCCAATTTACACACGAATCTAGTAGGTATATTTTTGTGTTTGATGTTACTTAAGAGATTGTGAGTTATTCCTAATTTTATTTCCAAATGCCAAGCCAATTGTTGAATAATCCATCTTTCCCTCTCGGGATGGAAATTCAACCTTTATGAAATATACAATGCACACAAGCATGGATAAATCTTGGGAATTTCTAATCTTCTAATGATCTATCTGCTGATTTTTTATCTGCAACATGCTACTTTAATTACTGTAGCTTTACAGTAAATTTTGATACCTGACAGAGCAAGTCCTCTCTCATTATTCTTATTCACAATTTTCTTGCCTACCTTAGTGTATTTATTCTTTCAGTTAAAAGTTATTATCAAGTTGTCAAGGTTTAAAAAAATACACTAGGTTTTTGAAGTGAGTAGCACTATGTTTATAAGATGATTTGGGGAAAATTGACATCTTTACAATTTTTAGTTATCCCATCCAGGAAGGCAATATCTTGTCAACAATTCAGGTCCTATTTTATGTCTTTCAGGAAAATGTTATTTTTTATGAGCCTTATATATTCCTTTTTTAAGTTTTTTCTATGTATTTCATAACTTTGAGTGCTATTCTAAATACGCTTTTAAGATGATAAAACTGGTTATTTGTTGTATAAAAAAGCAAAGCTAACTTATATCTGGCTACCTATAATACTCTTTTGAGAGTAATAGTTTTAGTAATTTTTCAATTAATCCTCTTGGAAATTTTAGGTATGTGAATATAATATCATTAATTTCTAATCACTTTGTTCCTGTCCAATATATACCTCATTTTTTTCTTATTGCAATGTTCAAAAACTTCAAAGTAATGTTGAATGGTACAATAAGGAAACATAAATGAAAAATAAAAATTAAATCTCATAAATATATATGATGCTCCACCAATGCATTATAACAAAAAATATTCTGTGGTTTAAAAAGATGAATGAGCGCTAGACTAGTTCATTCAAATGCATTCAGGTGGCCACTACACACTGCTTGAATGGGGGCTCCTTCCCTTCATTAAGGACTGTAAGTACTGAGGATTAAGTTAGGACACTTAAACTTTAAACTTAGGACAGTTTAAAGAAGAGACGAAAGTGATCAGGATATTTTCTCCCCATCTCTGCATGTTGCATGTAGTAGAGGGTGACATGGTTGTTAATAAATCAGCCTAGGTCCTTGTGTCCTTGAGAGATAATCTACTACACATAGACACCTTTTATGTCCCTTTTATATTAATTTTTCTATTACAAAATTTTCACTAATAGCCCTCTTCCTTGATCCCACAGTCTAATTCTGTGCCACCTTCTCAGAGTTGAATCCACTAATGTCTTCCAACAGCAAATTCACTCAATCCCCATCAGTCCTGTGTTCATCATTCTATAAGCAGGAAATGTATAGAAAGTTTTACAGCCAACATGACTAGATTTTTAAAGTCACAGCTTCAGTCATATTTCTCAACATCTTCCTCATAAGCACCAGGTTCAAGGTTTGATTCCTGGAGAGTGAGGTCTTTGGGCACAGGTAGGTCGCTGAAAACCTCATATTATCCATATATCTCTTTATTTCTGCACCCTTTCATAGGTGCTGTGTTTGTAGGGATATTTGTATAACATTTATACTGAGACAGTCTACTGCCTTTGCCTTAATCAGTTAGCATCCTATTATGTTGGTAGCACACATCCATTGTTCTGATTGTAGAGCCCATTGCTGGTGGCATTACACATTGTTTGAACATCATGAATGTTTGGCTTGGTTCCTCCTGTAAATTAAAACTGCTAGACATTACTTCTCTCTTCTCTTTCTTTCCTTGCTTTTTACTTCTCTCTTCTCTTCAATGACTATTTCTTTTCATAGGACCAGCCAGAGTTTCCTTCCCTTTGGTCTTAAGGGAACACCACATTTATAACTTTGTTGGACAGACCTAAAAGGACCACCATAATTTTGGTTCTTCCAAATTTACAGCACACACACACACACACACACACACACACACACAGTATACATTTGAAAAACTATTCTTGCATATCAGAACTTTAAGTATAAGAAATCTGATTTGTATATTAGTTAGATTTTGCTGTGCACCACAAAACTTTGTAGCTTTTACAATAATCATTTTCTTTAGCTCATAATTCTGTAGGTCAGTTGGATGTTTCCTCTGGTCTGGGTCAGGGCTATGGTGCTCTGGCAGATGGGTGCTTATCAGTTGTTGAATTGACTGGAGGATGGAGTGCCTCCACCTCTTCCACATGCCCTCCCATCCTCCAACAGGCTAGCGTGGAGTCATTCACATAGTGGTCTCACAGTTCTAAGTACAAGAACACAAGTCCTGAAGTGCAAGCTCTTTTTAAACTTGTGTCATGTTTTCTAATACCCATTGGCCAAAGAAAGTCAACCAACCAATGCAAAATCAAGGGGTAGGAAAACAGATTCCACCTCTTGATGAGGAGATTCACAGCATCACATCTCAATGGTATAGATCATAAGAAGGTAAGCATTTGGACCCATTTTTGTAATCTATAATTGACAATTGCTTTCTACTTTTTTTCTTGAAAAGATAGTCCAAACAAAAAAGGAGGAAAAAAATCACAATTTATAAACACAATGTGAAATGTACTTTGCTAGGTACTAAATGACATGCATTCAAGTGATTATCATAAAGTTGGCATTATTAATACTACAATGAGAATACTGAAGCTAGCCCTCAGTGTAGCCCTTCAGGAAATACTAAACTGAGCAAGGATTTACACCTAGGTCTTACTGACTTCAAATTCCACACCTTTCCTACAGTGAGTACAATATTCTCCTAATAGTAGATAAAGGCAAAGATTCTTTTTTTTTTTTTTAATATGTCCCAGGGGAGCCCAATCCTAGTTGTATTCATCTCACTCAAAACTGGGAACTACTCTCTGGTTAATTTTCATTTTGTAGTTCTAGGAGTAACAGTGAAGATGAAAACTCAGAAATTTCCACTGTGAATGGAACTACATTAAGGGTTTATTGTAAATTAGAGTGAGCAGACATATTTTGACCCAAATTATAGATATGTGTTCCCAGGACCATGAATTACAGGCAATTTGCTCACATTATAGTAATAAAGCTATATGCTTGGTGAGCACATAAATCACTGATAATGATGTGTAAAGCATGGTGTTTACAAATAAAGAGGTGCTGTTGCATGACAGATTTTGTTCTTGATATCCTTCTTTTATTCACTGATTTGGCCATCCTCTTTGGGCAACAGGCTTTGAGGAGGGAGGAAAAAAAGCAGAATATCATATGCAAATATGATCCCGCAGATAGAACCAATGTATGTTAATAGAAAGCATGACTTCAAAGTGTAAATAGTCTAACAAGAATGGGCCTTAATGTCAACCTTCTGGGGTATTTTGCACAACTTCATCTTACATATGTACTACTACCATTCTGAAGTGGTTTTTATTTTTTCAATTATTGATACGACAGAAAATATTTACCTGACACCTTCCATGTGCTTATTCAAGATGCTGTAAGGTGTCATGACATTTTCACCCTAAACTAGAAAACTTATAATTATAAAATATTTATAATTACAATGCTTGGAAAATCAAAAAATAGTTTGTTTCTCAATTACCTGAGTGAAAAGGATAGATAACAAACTAACAAATGATAATACATTAAGGAAAAAAAGAAGATTTTTTTTTAAAGAATGAAAAATTTTTTAATTGGAGTTCAATTTGCCAACATATAGCATATCACCCAGTGTTCATCCTGTCAAGTGCTCCCCCTCAGTGCCCGTCACCCAGTCACCCCAACCACCTGCCCACTTCCCTTTCCACTACCCCTTGTTCGTTTCTCAGAGTTAGGAGTCATTCTCTCATGTTCAGTCATCCTCACTGATATTTTCACTCATTTTCTCTCCTTTCCCCTTTATAACCTTTTACTATTTTTTACTATTACTCAGTGATATAAAATGGACATTGAACTTCTAAAATAAAATACGTGTTTATTACATGACTTGGGGTTTTGAAGAGGCCCTCTGCCTCTCCTCAAAGGCAGATACTTTAAAATCTTGACTCATACATTGGTGGGTGTGAGTTCCTATTTATCTAATCCATGTTGATGATCAGACAGGGGAAATTACATGCAGGAGTCCTGAACTAATCATTGCTATAGGAAAGAATGGGAAGGAACGTTGAACCTCTTCCAGAAATAATACATATTCTGGTAAACTACGTCACTCATAAGTAATTAGTCTTTCCAAAGATATACATGAGGATCATAGATTACAGAGCCCCCTTATAATGGGAACTGAACTACAGTTACCTCCTGGGTCTATATTCTTAGGGAATTAAACATCAGAGGCAACTGATACCCAATGAAAGAGGGACTATGGGACACTAAGAATCTAGCAGCTAAAGGGGTTATTTCTTCCTTCCAGGAACAACATTTTGTTGTTTGGTTGGCCAGGGAGACTTTGACATTTTAATGGGATGGGGAAAATAATTTTCCTATTATATTTGTCCCAAGTGAATGGGAGCAGAGGCTCTGCTTAAGTAAGAGGAGCAAGCTAATCTTTATCATAGGTATAGCATTTAAATAAGATGTCCTTTATTAACCGAAGTAAAATGAAGTTGATTAGTACTGAGTATGATTGACAAAATGAAATTTAGTCTCAAACAAGATATTCTAGGTGCACATGTTTAAAAAAATTGATATAAATAAAATTGTTTCCTGAAATTAAAATAAAAAAGATGGGGTTATCATTTACTTAAGCAATTTAACTCTGATAGTGGGGCAAAATCTCCCCAATTTAGAGGTAACCACTGTCACAGTAAAGGACAGCAGAGATTCAGATAGGATAACTTGTGGAGAGTTTACACAGGTGGTATTTACTGAGGTATGAATAGAACTTAGTGAACCTACAACGAATAATAAATTGTTCTGGAACTAGTAACATTTAGCCTTTGCCATCCATAGGTCTGAAGGGTGAAAGGAGGGAACTTGAGTAAAGGCAAGGAAGCTGTGTGAAGAGGGCTTTTTGTTCAGGGAGCAGTGGTGTCATGGGGACAGGAACATAAATACTCTGATTTCTTTTTCTTTTTCTTTTTGCGATTGAATATCATTTTATTTTATTTTATTAATAATAAATTTATTTTTATTGGTGTTCAATTTGCCAACATACAGAATAACACCCAGTGCTCATCCCATCAAGTGCCCCCCTCAGTGCCTGCCACCCAGTCACCCCCAACCCCTGCCCTCTTCCCCTTCCACTACCGCTAGTTTGTTTCCCAGAGTTAGGAGTCTTTATGTTCTGTCTCCCTTTCTTATATTTCCCACACATTTCTTCTCCCTTCCCTTCTATTCCCTTTCACTATTATTTATATTCCCCAAATGAATGAGACCATATAATGTTTGTCCTTCTCTGATTGACTTATTTCACTCAGCATAATACCCTCCAGTTCCATCCACGTTGAAGCAAATGGCGGGTATTTGTCATTTCTAATGGCTGAGTAATATTCCATTGTAGACATAAACCATACTCCTCCTTTCCTCCAATCGTTCAGTACTGCCTCCTATCATCTGAACCCAGCTGGAAACCAGAAAACCAGGGAGCCTCATTGATTTATTACACAGGAGCCAGCGTCTCAATCCCAAAAGATTTACAAGAGGTGGAAGGTGGGTCTGAAGTGAAAAATGAAAAGTAACAAGCATTCAGCTTTAATTCCACCATAGCAGTCAAATGCCACAGGGCTGTGGAGTTCAATCAAGGACTTCAACTTCTCCAGACCCTCACATACTTCTGGGCTCCAGACAATGAATTCTGAGTGTGCTTTCCCTTTGTTTTCTTCATCTCTCCCATCACTGTAGCATAAAAGACAAACTATCCTTTGTTATACACCTGGCTGCCCTTTTATCTTCTTGACCTCTAATTCCAGAACAACATTTTAAACAAAAAGACCTTGACTTTTTGAAAGATGATGTTTGCCTTTCTCTGTCTTCAGGATCCTTTGGACTATGGCTCTAGAGGTCTATCCCATCACAATCCTGTCTGTCGAGTGTATTGCCGTTTTGGATATGGTTCTTTGCTCTTTCCAGGGCCTGGAGAGACTATGCCAAGAGACCTACCTTGTAGCTTTGGTAGGCCTGTTGTTAATCCAATTTATTCCAATCTGTGAACTTGATTTTTTTAATCTTTGCAATGTGCATAATAATACCTGCCTTATTTTCCTTACATAGAAAAATAAAGTACTTTGTGCAAAGGTCCTTTGTAAACCATAGTTAACTGTAAAATATAAACAGGCATCTTTGATTATTTTTTACAGCAAGCAGGAATAATCACTGCAAACCAGTTAACCATGCATGGATCATTCACAAAATCATAACATGTTGCCATTGAATAGGTCAACTTTAACTGTCTTTTTCAGAATAACCATTTCTCCTCATGTGAAATGTCACAGGACTCAACTCCATCTGTTTATTATTTATTTATAGCTAATAGTACCCAATCTCCAAGAAACTGGAGATTCTGAAATGAAACATGACATTCAACTCAAGTGTTGTTTTTCTCTTTTTGCTGACTCTTCTTAAAATTATAAACTTCCTAACAACCTCTTGGTATTCTACATACCTTTTATGGCAAGTTCCAGTATCAATGATATGCAGATGATTCCTACATTTATATATCTTTCTCACATTTTGAACAGCAGAGACGTATATTCTCCTGTGTACTCTACATCTCTTTTTGGATATTCTGGCACTTTGAACTCTCCAGTTCTCAAACTATATTCATCCTCTTGCCTTTATTCTCCAATTTGCTTCTTCTGGATTCTTGTTTCAATGGATGATAACATCAGTTGCCGAAATAGGAAATCTCTTCTCCCTCACCCTCCACATCCAATCACTCATTGAATCTTATTTTTTTAAGAATCTTTATTTATTTGAGAGAGAGAGAGAGAGAGAGATTTCAAGCAGGGAAGAATGTCAGAGGGAGAAGGAGAAGCAAACTCCCCATTGAGCAGGGAGCCTGATTCAAGGCTGGATCCCAGAACCCTGAGATAATGACCTGAGCCAAAGGCAGATGCTTAGCCAATGAGTGACCCAGTCAACTGAGTCACCCAACCATTTTATTGGGTTATTTGTCTTATCATTCCATAAAGTTAAATCTTATTTTTAAAGACAAGTTTGTGGGTTTTATTTATTTGTGTGTGGGGGGAGGCTGGGGGAAGGAGAGGGAGAGAGCATCTCAAGCAAATTCCAAGTGGAGTGCAAAACCTAAGGTAGGGCTTGATCCCATGACCCTGTGACCATGACCCCAGCCAAAAGCAAGAGTTAGAAGCCTAATTGACTGTGCCACCTACCCACCCCTAAAGTCAAGGTTTTTTGAAATATACTTTATATGCAAAAATTCACACCCATTTTAAATGTATGGCTTAATTAGTTTTGATGAACATGTGCACCCAGGTAATTATGTCCCTAGTTAAGATAATAAAACATTTCCATCATTCCATCTCCTTTTAACCCATTGTAGTCAATTTACCCCTTTCTTCAGTATCAGGCACTACCGATCTCCTTTCTATCACTATTGATTAGTTTTTTTCTCATTATATATGTATACATATATATATGTGTGTGTATACATATAACATATATATATACAATCATATAGGACACATAATCTTTTATGTGTATGTGAGGTTTAGCTCAGATGAGTGTTTTTTAAATTCTTCCATGTTATCGTGTATATCAGTAGTTCATTTTTTTTTTTTTAAATGCTGGGTGGTGTACCATTCTATAATAATGTAACAACAGTTTATACATTCCTTGCAACGTTGATGGATAATTTGAGTGTTTCTAGTATTGATAATATAAATAAAACTGTTGCAAAAATTTTCATCCAGATTTTTGTAAGCATATATTTTCATTTAGGGGGTAACATGTTAAACATATATTTAGCTTTGTAAGAAACTATCAACATGTGTTCCAGAATGGATGTATGATTTACACTCCTACCAGCAAATGAGAATTTCAGTTGTTTCACATCCTCATCAAAACCTGGTACTAACCATATTTTTAATTTTCACCATTCTAGAAGATGAATAATGGTACTTCATTGTGATTTCAAATTTGAATTTCCTTGTGACTAATGATGTTGAGAATTTTCCTTTTGCTTTTTGACCATTCTTCTTTTTTGTTTGTTTGTTTCTGATATCTGTTCAACTGTATGCCCTGCATTTTATTGGATTGTTTATCATTGAGTTTCAAGAGCACCTTAAACATTCTTGATGCAGAATGCAAATATTTTCTCTCGACCTAAGGCTTGACTTTACATGTTCTTATTGGTGCCTTTTGAAGAACAGAAGATTTCTTTCCTCACTCTTTGCCTCTTTTTTCCTTTCTCTCATTCTTTTAAATTATTTAGAATTTAAAAGTATGGAATAATGTCACCATTTAAAAAGATAGTTTAATTTTAATATAGATGTATTTTATTTCTCTTTATTACCTTATGGCATTGGTTAGAACCTCCAGTAAACTGCTGATCATAAATGATAAGAATCGACATCCTTGCTTTGTTTTCAATTTAAAGGAAAATGTTCTCTGTTTTAGCATAAGTTATGATGACGCCTATAGATTTATTATGTATATGCTTTATTAGGTTGAGGAAGTTTCTTACTATCCCTAGTATGTAGAAGCTCTTTATCATGAATGAATGAGCATCAAAATTGGTTAGGTGTCTTTTCCTATGCCTACTGAAATAATATATGTTTTTATTTATTTTATTAAAATGGAGAGCTAGGGCTGCCCTGGTGGCTCAGCAGCCTTTGGCCCAGGGGTGGATCCTGGAGATGGGGGATCGAGTCCCATGTCGGGCTCCCTGCATGGAGCCTGCTTCTCCCCTTGCCTGTGTTTCTGCCTATCTCTCTCTCTCTCTCTGTGTGTGTGTCTTTCATGAATAAATAAATGAGATCTTTAAAAAAATGAAATAAAATGGAGAGCTAGGGGCACCTGGGTGGTTCAGCTGGTTAAGTGTTCAACTCTTGATTTCAGCTCAGATCATGATCTCAGGGTTGTGAGATGGAACCCTGAATCAGGGTCCACACCCACTGTGGAGCCTGCTTAAGATTATTAAGATACTCTCTCCCTCTCCTTTTGTCCCTCCCCTCCCCACTCTGAACATTCTCTCTAAAAAATAATAATAAATAAATAAATAAAATGGAGAATTACACTGATTTATTCCAGAAGATAAGACAACCTTATGGCCCTGGAATAAACTGTAATTGATATGGATGGTACTTTTTATATATTGCTGGATTGGATTTGCAAATATTTTCTTAAAGATTTTAAACACGTATTGATGAGGTATATTGATCTCTAATTGTTTTGTCTGGTAATGTCATTGTCTTGTTGCAAAATCAGGATAGTTCTGGCTTCATACAAGGAGGTAATCACTGAGATTTTACTTTTTCCTCTTCGAAGTGGAAATTAAGGAATCAAAAGTGTGGACATTTTTAAGGTTTTTGATATATATTATACCAAATTGCCCTCCAGAAAAACATACCAATTACCTTCCCACAGCAATATATAACATCTCTTTTCCTATATCTTCCATAACACCATGAAATATCATTAATTTTTTAAATGAAAGATGAAAATGATCTCATATTAATTTAAATTTCTGCTGAGTGAAGTAAGTCAATCGGAGAAGGACAAACATTATATGCTCTCATTCATTTGGGGAATATAAATAATAGTGAAAGGGAATATAAGGGAAGGGAGAAGAAATGTGTGGGAAATATCAGAAAGGGAGACAGAATGTAAAGACTGCTAACTCTGGGAAACGAACTAGGGGTGGTGGAAGGGGAGGAGGGCGGGGGGTGGGAGTGAATGGGTGACGGGCACTGGGGGTTATTCTGTATGTTGGTAAATTGAACACCAATAAAAAATAAATTAAAAAAAATAAATAAATTTCTTTGGTCACTAGTGAAGGAGAATATTATTTTATATATTTATTGTGATCATTTGCATCTTATTGAGAATTGAGTGTACACATTCTTTATACTTCTCATGTGTATTCTCCCTTTTTTTCTGATTTAGAAGAGCCACTTATAGATTAAACATATCTTTAATATGTAGAAAATATTTTCCCAGCTTGTTATTTTTCTCAACTAAAAACATTAAGAACACAGATAGAAGTAATCTAAAACTATCTAACATGGCAATAAAGGGTCTCTATATACAGGGACCCTTTCAATTAGAATCTTAGTCTCAACAATTGCATCCCTGGATGCATAGGTTAACTTTTCTTTGTGAAAATAAATTAATGAATATGCATTTTTGAAAAGAGATATAAAGACCCATGATAGAACTTGGCCTCAGGTAATATAAGGAGATAAGGTTTATCTTTGACAGCCTCACCCCAGCCCAAACTTATTCTTCCCAGTCCCTTTTTATCAATTTCTTCTGTCAGTACCACCATCCACCTCAGCCATAACCCTCCATACCTGTCTTTTATGGAAAAGCACCTCCAAGTCACCACTCTCCTACTTTGTCATTCCATGACTGCTGTCTTGACCAAGGACTATGCACAGTAAGAGACTCCAGGTGAACATGCTAAACAAAAGTTTCCTTTTAGGTAGCGTCCATACTTTCACGGTTGCTCCAGCAAAATTTCTCAGGAGCAGTATGGTATCGCTGAAAGAGCTGGACTTAGCACCACCAGAAAGTCTGAATTTCACAATCATGGCTCCTCCCTTGCTCTTGAGATCTTAGATAAATAATTTAGAAACTCTGGGTCCCAGTTTTCTTATTTGTAAAGTGAGGAACGTGACACCTGTCTTGCCAATGTTACAACTTTTTTGGGAACATAAAATAATGTAATATGAATAATATAAAGACATATACAAAGGGATTGTAATCACATCTCTCAATCCATCAACATACTTCCTTAATGGCCTAAGAATTGGAAAATATATACAAAGCCAAAATCAGGTAACAGGATTTAGGGTCACTCAGATTTATACTACTAATTTTTGATGGCCTTAAAATCTTGGTTAAATAAGTCAGTTATTACTAACTTTCTAATGAACATTATTTCACCATAGCAAACTCTGACTTCTTGTTGATTAAGTCTGCAGGCACAATTTCCACCTGTCCCTTTTGATGGGAGTTTCTTACTCAGCCCAGTTCTCTAGCACAGTGGGAAGCTATCTTATTAGACTTCTTTTGCTTTCCCAGATAATAATTATGAGCACTGGGCAAGATAGAAGACCTCTGACATGGAATTATTCCAGAGGTCTATTGACTACTTGGAAGTACCACTGTACAAGTAGCCACATAGGTCGGTTGGATAGAGATCATTCTCCTATTATTTAAAGAAACTCATTGGTATAGAAACAGAACTCAAATCTTCACATGTTACTTACCATATTGATATTCGGAATCTATGCCTTGCCTATCTTGCCTGGTTGGCTCATTCTCAAAGCTATGGCACGCTAACTGGTTTCTAAAATACTCTCACCATTCAGGGCTTAGTCCTTAACAGCAGGACCCAAACGACTTTGGGAGCTACATTCTAAAGTGTTCCTTATGGCACCTGGCTGGCTCAGTCAGTAGGCATGGGACTCTTGATCTCAGGGTGCTGAGTTCAAACCCCACCCTGGGCATCGAGTCTAACCAAATAAATAAGAGCTCCTAGCATCACTATTTATCATCTCATTTATGGTCTTATCTCAGCTTTCATTCTTGATTAAGTACTTTTCTTTTGCTCTTTGCCTACAATAAAGTCCTTACCCTTGGCCACACTGCCTCAGTTGGTTTTCAAATATCGCCAATTGAAGTTTTCTTTTAATTTCCCTGAATGCTAATGAGATTGAATATATTTTTTCTATGTTCATTGGCCATTTACGTCTCCTATTTTGGAATGTACCCATTGAAGTCTTTTTCTTGGACTGACTGCCACTTACTTATTGATTTGTAAGGTTTTCAAAATACATATTCTAGAGAATAGACTTTCTGGTTTTATGCATTGGCAACGACTTCTGCCTGCTTGTGGCTTGTTTTTCTGTTTATGGAATCTTGATATACAGAGTTTTCAATTACACTTTGGTTGAATTTAGTAAAGTTTCCTTTTATGGTTACTGCTACCATTCTCTGTATTTTTTTAAATTAAGGAAAGATGAGTTTTGAAAGTATGTACAGTTAAGAAGATTGGTTACATGCCCCACGTAAAAGAAGCAGGAAAGCTACCTTCTCTGTGTTTTCATCCTCAGTGTCTTTGTAGCCATGAACTTACCTCTTGTTCACCATAGTAACATTCATGGAGTCCAAGGCCTGATGATCCATGGCAGAATCATCACCCTCCTCAGCTAAGGCCTCTTGAGGTGCTTTGCTTCTATCTTTCTTCCATCTTAGAGCTTGCTCATAGTGATCTTCTAGTCATCATGTCATACCTTAAAGATTTTCACTTGCAGCCTTTGGACTGGCAGGAAGTTTTCATCTTCTCTTTCCTTTTTTACATCCTGGTTCTTCAACCCCAAGGACTTGTCTCTCTTTGAGGATGACATTGTTGAGCAATATACATTTTTCTTCTCTCTTGGCTTATAGTATGCCAGGTTTCTCTCCTCTCTTCCTTTTCATTCTTTCCCTTTTTTCCTCTATATCTAACAATTTTAAAATCAGTGGTACTTTACCATTTGGGGATTCCTGGATTTTAGAAATCTACTGATCTACATCTCAAGAAAAACACATATGTGCCAATAAATACACTTTATATAGGGTATGCTTCCATTATTTCACTGATCCTCACAATCGTCTTTTTAAACACTACATCATATTCATTCTATAGATGTGATCAAGGCTCAGGGACCTTAAATGTCACAGAGATGAAAACTGAGTTGGCAAATGGTATGGTTCAAGGTAGACCATGATGCATCAATAATCGAACCTGTGGTTCCATTGCTAATTGCAGAAGTATTGATGTGGCAAATTGGCATATGATAGATCACAGTGATGATGAGCCTCACCAACAAACTATGTCTAGTTGCACACAAGAGAAAAATGAATGTGATTCCTGGAGCAATGACATCAATTTACACACCATATTTTAGCATTGATCTTTCCATCATAGTATTTGTGGCCATTGATGACATTGTTTTCTGTATACTTGCACGTATTATCTTAAGCTTCTTTTACATATAAAACCAACCTATCTCATTCCTGTTCAAATATTATATTCTCATGGTAATCAAGGGAGCATGTTTTATGGGCAAGGATTTAAGTCAGATGCAGTATTATCTTCCACTCAGACCTTCATTCATTTGTTGTTGTAGCAACGGGTTTACCTGGATTATTTATATATAATATAATCATTAATTAAGTCATAAAGAAAAGGTGTAAAAAATCTCTTTCAAGATTAGATGTAAAAAAATGTGAAAGAACATTTAAAGAAAACCAAAATATAATAAATTTCCCTGGGATCATAAAATCTTGAGAACCAGTTAATGGAATTTCCCTGGGAAATCAGGGTTACGGCTTATAAACTAGCTTCTAATCTATTTACTTTTACTTTCACTTGAGATTTTAAATTGTGTTATAGACATGTTTCTCTTTGAGGACAGTGATGCAGCAGTAAGACAAGCCCTGGGAAGTTTCTGGCAGTGGTGCAGGGTTTAGATTATAAAAGTGAGGAAGGCTGGATGCTTTCTGTTGAAATAGACTGTTAAGAACTTTGTCAAAGAATGAACTCTTACTGTAACCCACACCTCATTTGTCACCCTGATGGGCTGAGGAAAAGTGACATTTACAAACTGAGAATGAAAGCACATCCATTTCACCAGTCTGACACCCTGATATAATAACTATTTACCTTGAGAAAGAGGCACGGAGATTTCCGATTCTTGTGAATCTTCTCACTTTGGCACTTATTTTCTCACTCTGTCAAACAGCCCCAGATTAATGGAACAATTTGTCCAACAAATCATATTAGTAGAATGCGCAGAGGGTAAAGAGAGAGAGGCGGGGGAGCAGAAAATTTTTACTCATTCATAGCAGTGGTATCTCTGCAAATAAAAATGTAGTTATGCCTGACATTTACAGAGGGACAATGTGAAAGGGAAAGAATGTAATGACTTTGGGCAGTGGAGAGATCATTTTGTAAGAACAGTAGTGCTCAAAGGGGAATAAGATAAAGTTACACATAACATCTAGATTGAGCTTTCTTCTAGAACATATTTGTCAAACACAGCAGGATCTGCCTCTGTCAAAAAGAAAAGAAAGAAAGAAAAAAGAGTTTTCCATTAAAATTAAGTACCTTATGCTTTCTATGTTATACAGATATGCTTCTTCCCAGTCGATATTTGGGAAGTCTCAAAAAGTTCCAGGAGCATAGTATTACAAAAGAGATGATTCAGTACCTCCGAAAAGACCATAAGTACAGGGCTTCCCTAAGGGGCATGTGATTAGGATTGAGTTTGTTAATTCTGGTAGGCAGAAATTCACATTTCAAAGGCAAAACATAAAGATAGAATAATCAGTCAGGATTCTATAATTCATATGTTTCGTGTCTTTGTGCCAGAAGTTTGAATGAATATTTAGAATCGAGAGCCAATGAATATTGGCTACAACAAATATGTTTATTGAAATATATGTTGCCTATTGCTTTTCTTTGCACACACAAAAAATTATATAATGCCACATTTTCCCACTAACTTTCAAAGGACGTTCAAAGTTGGCTGTGATGTTCATTTATTTGCATTAGGGTTGTCACACTATTATATCTTGTATCTGCAACAGAAATTGACACACACTTATCCCATTTCCGTACACTGTGGCCTTGCATGTCAAGGGAAAATATAGCTCTGCATTTTTTGTTCCTTTAATTTCCCTCTTCTTTCTCTTTTCTTTTGCCCCCCCCTTCTTCTCTTTCTCTTTCTCTCTTTTTAAGTTTCTAGAAATATTCTTTAGTCATAGGAGAGATCCAGATACCTCCTCACACTTAATTAGTTACTGGAGAACCTAACTTGGAGAGAATATTTTCTCTTTCCTGGGTTTGGAAGTTTCAATTGGCAATGCCCCCATCTTTTAATATCAGGTTTATTCTAGAATCATTTCAGTGTAAAAGTGACCTGTTGAGATCATTAAGGAATAATGCTAGCTCAACAAAAGACTCATTTCCAGTCAGGTTTCAATAATAAGTAACAGTAATTAGCTTCTCAGCATATCAGTGACATGACTACCTCCAGGGAAAACAAGAACCCTAATCCTAGTTATTTATTTTATAGGAAAAAATATTTTGTTTCAGCAAGTTCAGGGATTCTTCTATTGCTTATTTGCTTCACTTTTCATATAGCAAATATTTTATCAAGGAGGATCAAGATATTGTATGTTATTTATCAGAAATTTTAGGACCTCAATGAGTAGGAAAATATTCATTATGCCAGATATAGAGTGACTGTTTGTATTTGTATGTATGGGTGCATGCCCATATTTGTTTTACAGAAAACATATGCTCATGTTAGAAAATTTGAAATGTATGTAAAAAAACAAAAATTATAAGTCTCTTCTAACTGCATGTGTGTGTGTGTGTGTGTGTGTGTGTGTACTGATAGGACTATCTATCCATTCATCTATCTATCTATAAATATAAGGCTCAGAGATGTTTGGCTCAAGTTACCTCAAATAATTGAAGATGTGGGCAGCCTGGGTGGCTCAGCAGTTTAGTGCCACCTTCAGCCCAGGGCGTGGTCCTGGAGACCCGGGGTTGAGTCCCACATCAGGCTCCCTGCATGGAGCCTGCTTCTCCCTCTGCCTGTGTCTCTGTGCCTCTGTGTGTGTGTGTGTGTGTGTGTGTGTGTGTGTGTATGTCTGTGTGTGTCTCTCATGAATGGATAAATAAAATATTTTAAAAAAATAAGTGAAGATGTGTTTTAGGGATACACATGGCCTAGAATTTGTGGCAGTGAACCCTCACGGCCGTGTACTCGAAGGTGACTTAAGGCAGCAGAGGTGTGCTAACTCGCACAAGAAACCCACACAAGTCCCATGCAGGAATTCAGGCCAGTGAGCAGCTGTCTTCTCAACAGGATTAAGGGATCCAGGCTCCTTCTGTCTTGTGTATCTTCACTACCTTCAGACTTTGAGGTCTTCTGCATCTAGCCAGTATAATAGAAGAAAGAGAGAAGAGTTCCTCCTTTATCCTAAAGATCTGGTTGGTTCCTGAAGCTCCTGCTTCCTTATACTCCAGTGGCGGTCCTGGTTACAGATGACAAATAAACATCCCTTTCTCTGTGTAGAAACGGATTTGCTATTTTAACTTTTCAAAGTATACTTCCCTTCTTCAGTTGGCAGTCGCTTCAGGGAATAGAATATGCACAAGTTGGAACGAAAAATTTTGATTCATTAGTGGTCTCTCTGAAAAGAAGGAATCACAGTGTTTGGCTTGTTTATGAAATATGTTGCTGCAAATCAAGAATTATGGTCATAATTAGAGAGATGTTGAGTTTAATTATTTAGATATGCCTTATTGAGAGGTATCTATCACTGAGTGTTCTTTCTGCCCGGCACTGTCCCAACCCAAATTTTGCACTCCTTGTCTCACTTCCAACAACTATCCCAGTTAGACATTTTAATCTCTGTTCAGATGAAGAAGTGGTAGCTCAGAGAGATTATTTTACTCATTCAAGGTCCACTGCTAAACACAGGATCTCAATGTGAATTTTAGCTTTGAATCTGGGGCACTTGGGTGGCTCAGTCTGTTGAGCGTCTGATTCTTGATTTTGACTCAGGTCATGATCCCAGGGTCGGGATTGAACTCCTGAGCCCCTGCTTTGGGCTCTGCACCCAGCAGGGAGTGTGCTTGAGATTTTCTCTCTCCCTCTCCCTCTGCCCCTCCTCACCACCCTCTCTAACTAACTAACTAACTAAATACCTAAATAAATAAACAAATAAAATGTAAAAATAAAAGAAAAGTCTTTAAAAAAGTACTTCTGCCTTGAAATCTTATTTCTACCTTATGTTGATAGCTCCTCAATTTCAGGATCTTGTACTATGTTGCTCCTTCCTGTATCTGTACCCAAAATAACTAGCAGAATGCAACACAGTATGGAGTCAACCAACATTTCAAGAGCATCAGACACAGTAGCAGCACTGTCACGAAAGACTACTTCATTTATTTCTTCAACAACCCTGGGGTGGTAAATAAATTTCTATAGAATAGAAAACTGAGGTCCAAAGGTTTAAGTAACTTGCTTTAAGTGGCAGCATCCACAATTTGAATACAGATGTTTTGGCCTCAATTCTTGCACCCTTTCTACGTCCGCTCAGTTTTTTCACTGATTAATAAAAGCAATTCAAAGAGATAATAATTGCTTCACACTTGCCTCCCACTGCAAAAGGTTCTCACAAAGTGCTCCATATATAAGGTGAACAAGTTAATGAATTTAGCTTCTGCATCGAATGGGGAACTAGCTGTCACTGTTTATTATTTATTTATTTATTTATTTATTTATTTATTTATTTATTTATTTATTCTGGCTGTTTGTCCTTCATGCATTCCTTTTGAGTTGTGTTACTCTTCATTGGGAGGCTTGATGAAAGGTCGTTTTTGAAAATAGCTAAGATCGTGATCCTCATACAGATACAAATAGGAAAACATGAAAGAATTTATTTTTCTATGATATGAAGGAACCAGGCAGATTTTATAACTGGTTCAAAGGAAAAGTCAAAAGACCACAAATGTATATGGCATATTATACACACAATTCACAGATACCTAAAAGAATGTTGAGTTGGGTCGCAAAAAGAAACAAAAATGGTGTTTCCACAAAGGAGGTGGTACTGTCCAATGAAAATCTTTCTTTATTGGATAGGACAGAATTTACATTACTATCTATAACCCACAATTCACAAAGAGTTGCCAGATAGCTCAAAGGAAACGAACAGGGCTGGAAGAGTGGGCTATACATACATGATGCATATTAAAATACATTTTGTTTTTCAACAGGCCCTTGGTGTAGTACTGACTAGCTCATTTAGAGCATTATATGTAACCAAAGATAAGCAGGCAGTTTGAAAGAAACAATGCGATAGTCTCATATACAATAGTTTAAGAATGGATGGCATGTTATTTTTTTTTTAAGATTTTATTTATTTATTCATGAGAGACACAGAGAGACAGAGAGAGAGAGAGAGGCAGAGACACAGGCAGAGGGAGAAGCAGGCTCATGCAGGGGGCCCGATGTGGGACTCGATCCGGGGTCTCCAGGATCACACCCTGGGCTGAAGGCGGCGTTAAACTGCTGAGCCACCCGGGCTGCCCTGGCATGTTCTTTTCTATGGTATTCTCTGATTCTGGGCGGTGGCGTCTGTAATTAACATCCCCATAGGTTTGGCAAGAAGGCAAAGACAGAGCCTACCAAGTAGAGCAAGTGGGTTTGAAATGCTTTCAAACAAGGGTATCACACCATCCTGGCTCCTAGATCCACTAGTTCAATTGCCTGTTCTTTGGCCCGGGAGAGAGCGCAGAGTAGGAGGGCTTCGTCCTGCCTTCTATGAAGAGTCTCCTATTTACATTTTTGAAATCCAAGTTGTCTCCAAGCGAGGTTGGCAGTCACAGCTATACACCAGACTGAAGAAAGAAACATTTCATCATACAACTGTATCATTTCCAACCACAATCTCTGAGAGTAAAAAAAAAAAAATATATATATATATATATATAATATATATATAATTGAGAATATATATTATATATTGAGAATGAGAATATATATTACATATATTTTATATATATAATTGGGAATATATATTATATATTGAGAATGAGATTATATATATATATATATATATATTTTGGAAATGCTGTAATAATCTTGTAAATAACAACCTTATATCGATGTGTGCCCCTTTGCGGATGTGTGTCTGTATATTAAACACGTTAATTTATAGAAATTAACACTTTTCCTTTCAGCGTTATATTTTTCCTTTTTCCTCCCCCCCCCCCATTTTTTTTTTTTTTTAGTGAGCAAGAAGTGGCCTCAGCTCTCCCAGAATTGAGAACTGGTAGGTCCTACGCTGGCCCCAGGCCAAGGGCATTTTCTTTTGGCAAACTGCGGGCCAGGCAAGGAGCCTGAAGGATCCTTTAAAAGTGCGCGGGGTAGGAATGTATCAGAAAGGGAGACGGAACGTAAAGACTCCTAACTCTGGGAAACGAACTAGGGGTGGTGGGAGGGAGGAGGGCGGGGGGTGGGGGTGACTGGGTGACGGGCACTGGGGGGGGCACTTGACGGGATGAGCACTGGGTGTTATGCTGTATGTTGGCAAATCGAACACCAATAAAAAATGAATTTATTATAAAAATAATAAAAATAAAAAATAAAAAATAAAAGTGCGCCGGGGCGCACCGGGCCTGCGACACCCGGACGCGGGGCTTCGCCTCGGCAGGGTGCGGGGTCCCCCTGGGCCGCGCCCCCCGCCCCCGCCCCCGCCCCCTCCCCCTCCCCGCAGGGCGCGGCGCGCAGGTGCAGGTGCAGGCGGCGCTGCGCGGCGCATCCCGCGGGGCCGGGAACTTTCACCGGCGGCCGCGGCGCGCAGACAATGGGCCGGGCAGGGCCTTATCGCGGCGCGCAGGCCTTCCCCGAGCGCGGCGGGCGGCGGCCGCACTTCCGCGGGCCCCCGGCCGCCCGCCCGCCGCCCCCGGCCGCCCGCCGCCCGCCGCCGCCGCCGCCCTCCGCTTCCTCCGGCGCTTCCTCCCCGCGACCCCGCGGCCCCGGGGCGCGGCGCGGCGGGCGGAAAAGCTTGGTGGGGTGGCCGCGGCGGCGACACGCGCGGCCGGGCCGGGCAAACAAAGGGGGGATGTGTGCGGCCGAAAGTCCGGAACCGGGGCGCCGGGGGGGGCGGGCGGGCGCGGGGCTCGCTCGGGCAGCCCATTGTTCGCCGAGCGCGCAGCCGCACGCGCCCCGGGGCCGCCGCACCTCCTGCAGCCGCTCCCCCGGCCAACGGCTCGCGGCGCGCGCTCCTGCGGGGAGGGGCTGCGGGACGGCCCGGCCCGGCCTTCGCTCGCGTCCCAGGAGCAGCGCCTTTGTGTCGGCGGAGCCTTTGATGGCGCTGCTCGCTCTCACGCCATGACCGAGCTTTTTAAAAACGGCCTCTCGGCCTCGGAGAGAAGGGCCTCCAAATTCCGTTAAGAGGCAGCCCCCGATGGTCCGCGGAGTCCTTCGGCGATGCCGACGACGACGATTTTGACCCTGACATTCATTTGGTTTTAAAAAGCGCCAGACGCTATTCTAAGCACTTCGGATGTACTAATTCTTTACTCTGCATCCCAAGCTCGGTGTGTGCTGTGGCATTTTTACCTTCTTAGTCTAGATGAGGAGAGGAAGACACAGAGAATCCAAGGGGACACGGAACGACTGGCTGGGGTGGCTGGGATCACAATCCAGACGGCTAGCTCCAGAGTCAATACTCAATAACTTCTGGAAGGAGGTCTTGCAACTTTTTTTTGTTTTGTTTTGTTTTGTTTTGTTTTGGGTCCACCTATGCATTGCCATGGTTTTGATTTTGATTTTATTTTGATCCCTGAAATAAAGAACATTTCTCAAGCCCATGCTCTTCTCCAACCGGGAGCTGGCTCTCTAGGAAATCTTGTAACAAAGCAAAAATTCACAGGTCAGAGGAACAAGGAACTTCATTAAGTTCTTCCTTATTAATGATTTCCTACACTTTGTAGGACGCAGGCTCTCCCCCCGGGTTTTAATGAAGGGTTGTTCAATTGAAATGGGCTATGTCCCTTCTATGAAAAGCACGTGCCATTTCTAGGGTAAGTGTTCAAACGGAAATCAAAGCAAAGTGAGCACCAATAAATTTGAAACAATTTATTAATCAACCTGGAATAATAAGGCTGGAGTTTCAGTTTTCTGATTTATCCACGTTGGGTGAATGTGGTCTAAATTCCCCTCCAATGAGTGACTGAGCCTGTCTTGTATAAAGCTGGCCTCAGTTGTATTGTTACCAAGAAACGGCAACCCAGTTTTGTACATTGTTTGAGCTAGCCTCTGGCGGCTGTGGAGGTCACTCCAATTACCTTGTGCTGGGGTCTCACTAAGGGCCAGTGTTCTTTGGGGACAGAGGATGCACAAATGAGTAAGACACTCTCATATCCAAAGCAATAAGTCACTGGGTTGCCAGAAAAGATAATAACCAGTAACTAAAAATTGATGTGATAAGTGTTATATTATAGGAAAGAAGAACACAGATGAGGGATCAATACGTCTACCTTGGAGTCAGAATGCTGCAGAGTTCAAATGTTTCAAAACACTCATCTTCTATAAATGACTTTAAAAAATCATTCATTCAACAAATCTCTATTGAATCTTACGGTACTGTGTTTAAATGAAACAACAAAACACCGACAGGTCGTGATTTCATGAAATTTGTAATCTAGTGGAGGAAGAGAGATGATTTAAATAATGACATGGCTATAGGAATAGTATAGTAACTGTGTTGTATGATAGGAGGTACATGATGTTTTCAGGTATAAAATAGAATTTGAACTGATCAGGGCAGGCAAGTATAGGAGAGGAGAATATTCTAGGCAGAGGAAAGCGCCTTTGCAAAGTCCCCAACTGTGGTAGCCCAAGAATGGTGCGTCTTATGGGAAAATGGAAGGAGGTCAGTGTGGATGCAGCTCCTGGACTGAGGGGGACAGTGTGGTTGGAGATGAGGCTGGGATGTGGGCAGGGCTATGCTATGGATACCCTATAGACCCTATTAGACATTTGGAATTTTTTTCTAGAGAAAATATGCATGCTGGAGGTGGTAGGTTGGCAGAGGGGAGAGGGAGAGAGAAAATCTTAAGCAGTCTCCATGCTCAGCACAGAGCCCAACGGGGGTTCAATCTCACAACCCTGAGATCATTACCTGAGCCAAAATCAAGAGTTGGCTGCTTAACCGACTGAGGCACTCAGGTGCCCCTAGACCTTTGAGTTTTTATCTCATGATGAATGAATGCCACTTAAAGATTTAGAAAAGGATTGAAATATAAATATATATATATATATATATATATCCCCTCCCCATTAGGTGATTTTGGTATATGCAGAACAGATTTGCAAGATGCTCTATTGATAGAAAGCTATTGTATTAGTTCAGGTCCTGGAGGAGAACTGATTCGGTTAGAGCCCTGAAAGTGGCAATGGAAGGAAGAGAAAGCTTGGAGCCATATGTATTCAGGAAGTTAAGATGAGAACATAATGAGAAATAGAAAGGAAAGAGATGTGATAAAGAGGACCCCCAAATGTTCAGTTTATGAAACTAGATGGAGGGTGGAACCATTCCTGAGCATAGACAATGTGGAAAAAAATCAGATTTGTTGAGGGAGTTATAGTAACAAGTTCAGTGTTAGGTATGTGGAGTTTCAAGTGCCTTTGAGTCATCAAAATATCAAGTAGATGTGGCAGGGCTATTTTTGCTTGGAATATGACTTCCTTCTTCTCCAAGTATACCAGTTCTTCAAGGTTCAACTAAAATTCCACCTCACCAGATCTTTTGAATCTCAAAAATCTTGCCTTTCTCTGAATACATGCAGGACACTCCCTACTCACTGCTGCTGTTTATCTTTTATTATTGTTTCTTATGTGTTACAGAAGAACCTGAACGTAATAAAGAACCCACTCTGTGCCAAATGTTGTTTTTCATGGAACATTTTTCATATTCCTGGTGGATATTTTAGGTACTTGATAGCTGAATAATATAGATTAAAATATATTTCAAAGTGTGGCTGGGTGGCTCATTCGGTTAAGCATCCAACTCTTGATTTCGGCTCAGGTCATGATCCCAGGGTTGTGACATTCAGCCCCTCGTTGGGCTCTGTGGTGGGTATGGAGTCTGCTTCAAATTCTTTCTCTCCATCTGTCCGCTCCCACTCCCTGCTCTCTCTCTCTTTCTCTCTCTCTCTCAAAAAAAAAAATTTTATATATATATTTCAAAATAAATAAAAGGATAAGAAGCAAACAGAGGTAAAGAGAGCAACACAGATGGAGAAGGTGTGGTAATCATTATAACTATCACTGATTTTACTATTGGACATGACATTTTTAATTTTTCTAACCCATCCCCATATTTGCAATAGCCCATTGAAGTTAAGAAATACAGACCCAGAATGCTAATACAGAAGAGAAAGTCAATTCACTTTAAATTGCTTCTGTGCAATAGGAGTGTGATGTGTGATGTGTGTGTGTGTGTGTGTGTGTGTGTGTGTGTGTGTATGTGGTTTGTTGATGGGGTTGGAGATGATACCTCTACTTAGGAAATTTCCTCTCTCAGGTGAGGATACACTGGTCAAATAAAATTAGAGTCTTCTCTTTATTTCTGTGTGTCATTGCTGTTGTGTCTCAACAGTAGAACTCACATATAGACTGGCACATAGCAACAAATATTCTTTGAATTCTGTATATCTTTTTATGCTTTCTGAGTAATATCAATAGGAAGATAAAGAGGGAAAAAATCAGAATTCATAATTTCCTGTTTATAACCCAAATGCAAACTCACTAGTTTTGAAGCAATCTACTTCTAATTACCTCTTAAGATCTGCAGAGTATTAGAGTTAAAACATAGTCACCAACATTAATTCATCACCTAGTGAAGAGTTTCCTTTTTATAACATGGCAGATACATCTCATAAAGTTCTGGGTTGATGGGAAATGTAAAGTCATCTGGCAAAACTTCCAACTGAGGTTCTTAAAAATCCATGTGAAGAAGGGTATAATATTTTTCAGGACATGCATCTCATCAGTAGAACTCCAATTCAAATCAAGAGTGTGAGGAATTTGAAGGGATTATGATAGTTATCAATATTATTATTTACACTTTTTATAAGATCTCTGATACTTGTCATGTATTCTCTTTGAACACCTTCAAACATGTGAGATAAGTCCAAATTTTTGTTTGTGTGTTTGTTTTATGTCCCTCAGATCACTGAAAACTGTTTTTGGACATCCACCCATACCTAAAATATCACTTATTTGTAGACCATGGGTAACCAATTTCATTGTGTTACACATGTGTTAATATTTCAAGATCTCTTACTATCAAAATTGCCCTTTTCTGGATGATTCATGTAAGACACAGGATTAAAAAAGGATACAATATCAGGGGTGGCTGACAAATAACAAATAAGGACACTGAACGGGGAGTCAGGGCTCATCTACTTACCAACTGTACATCTTTGAAAGCATTGCTTAGCTACTTTCAAGTGCAGATCATTCCTTGGGAATTAGATGAACTATTTACTGGGACCAAATTAAGCTAAAAAATAATCTAGAATATTACTACTAAATTTGCTAATCTGGATACTCAAGTTTTTAAAACATAGACAAAAGATGTGTGATTAATTTGTTTGACTGTTTCTATTTTGTCTTTGTTTTTGCTCTGTTCCGTTGAAACTGTAGACATACATATTTCTGGTCAACTGAAAGTCTTGGATTTTTTTTTTTTATTGAGGTATAATCGATATACATTATATTATAGTTTCAAGTATACAACATAGTGTATAACATATATATTGTATATATTGAGAAATGACCACTATAATAATTCTGGCTAACATCTGTCATCATACATAGTTACAGACTTTTCTTGTGATGAGAACTTTTAAGATCTACTCTCTTAGCAACTTTTAAATATGCGATACATTATTTTTAACTATAGTTGTCATACAGTGCATTCTATCTCATGCTTATCTTATAACTGGAGGTTTATAATTCTTGATCCTCTTCACCCATTTCACCCACTGCCACCCCAGCCTGTGGCAACTACCAATCTGTTCTCTATATCTATGACCTTGTATGAACCTGGGATTTCTGGTTGTGTTTGTTTCAGATTTCACATATACAGGAGATCATACAGTACTTATTGTTTTCTCTCTTATTTATTTCACTTAGCATAATGTCTTCGAGGTTTTTTCTTTTGTAATTTTTAAATTTAGTTTGGTTTTAGGTAATTTTCTTGAGAACTGAATTTATCAAAAATCCCTCCCCACATGATTTAAACAACCACATATATCCTCTCTCTCTCTCTCTCTCTCTCTGAGATTTATGGAGATATAGATATAGACATGAATTATAGATATATAGATACAAACACTATACTAGCAATTTAGAACATTTCCAGAGCTGCCTTTCTGCTCATCAACTTGTGTTTTTACCAAAGTTTATACAGAAAAAAAAGAACGAAAACTTGCCCTTTGCAACAACACGGACAGACCTTGGATTTCTTTAAATTCACTTTAAAAAAATTAATTACAGAAAACGTCACTTTTTGGTACACAGTTCCATGAGTTTTCATAAATGTATACAGTCAAGTAACCATCAACACAAGAAGATACCAAACCATCTATCACCAAAAGCATTCCCCTGTGCCACTTGGTAGTGAACATTCCACCCTTTACCTCCACATCTTCCAGCAACCACTGGTGTATTATTTTTCCTGTAACTGTTCTTTTCCAAAATGTTATGCAAATGGAATCATGTCTAGGTCTTAGCAATTATGGATAAAGCTGCTATAAACATTGTGTACATGGTTTTTGTGAACCTAAGTCTCCATGTCCCTCTGGTAAATACTATAGAGGGGTTGATGGATCATAGGGTAAATATATGTGTAACTGATTAAGAAACTGCTAAACTTGTTTCCAAAGTGACAATATCATTTTTCATTCATACCAATAACATAAGGAAAGATATTCCACATATTTATTATCTTTCCAATGTCCATGGGATCAATAGTTATGACCCTCTTTATTCTGATGATGGAGTAATTTATATTTTCTCTCTCTTTGTGTGGTTAGCTTGGCTAGAAAGTGATGCATTTATGACTACTTTCAAGGAAATAGCTTTGAATTTTGTTGATTTCCATTTTGTTTTCTTATTTTCTATTTCTTTGATTTATTTCCAAATGAGTATTTTCTTTTTTCTTGCTTTAGGTTTGGTTTGCTCTTCTTTCTCTAATTTCTTAAGAAGGAAGCTTATAGGGACACCTGGGTGCCTCCGCAGTTGAGCAACTGCCTTTGGCTCAGGGCATGATCCCCAGATCCTGGATCCAGTCCCACATCAGGCTCCCTGCATGGAGCCTGCCTTCCTCCTCTGCCTATGTCTCTGTTTCTCTCTCTGTGTGTGTCTCTTATGAATGAATAAATAAAATATTTTTAAAAAAGAAGGAAGTTTATATTATTGGTTTTAGATCTTTTTTCTTGGAGAAATGATGGCCTTATCATTACATAATATCCCTCCTTTATTCCTGATCATCATACTTGTGTTAGAGTCCTCTTTATTTAGAATTAATATAGCTCCTCCTACTTTCTTTTGATTACTGTTAGCATGACATTTCTCTTTCTGTCCCTTTACATTTAACCTATCTGTGCCATTATATTTAAAGTTGGGTTCTTTTATTTTTTTAAAAGATGTGGGACTCAATCCCAGGACCCCAGGATCATGCCCTGAGCCCAGGCACTCAACGACTGAGCCACTCAGGTGCCCCTAAAGTTGAATTCTTGTAGATAGCATTTATTCGGATTTTTTTTTTCCCATCCAATTGAACAATCTCTTTTCTTTTAATTGCTGTGTTTATACAATTTAAATTTAAGGTGTTTATTGATATAGTCAGATAAAGTTTACCATTGTTATGATCTTTTTCTATCTGTTGCCTTTGTTAATTTTGTGTCTTCCTTTCTCCTATGCTTCTGTCTTTTCCTGCATATTCTGATTTTACTTAAGCAGCTTATATTATTCCAGTTTATCTTCTCTTTTACATATCATTTGTTTTTTTTACATATCTTTTGTGTCCAGATTTTTAAAGGAATTTCCCTCTAGTTGTAAGATATACTTTTAATTAATCTAAGCTACCTTCAAATAACACTATTTCACTCCACAGGGAGTACAGGTAACTTATGAAGGACTCTGAAATTCCTCTATCCCATATGACATTGCTGTGATTTATTTTACATTTTCATATGATGTGAATACCCAAATATGTTGTTACTGCTATCATCTTAAACAGCAGTTACCTTTTAGATCAGTTAAGAAAAAGGACAAAAGGAATAATAGGTTTTTCTTTTTTTTTTTTTTTAATTTTTATTTATTTGTGATAGTCACAGAGAGAGAGAGAGAGAGGCAGAGACACAGGCAGAGGGAGAAGCAGGCTCCATGCACCGGGAGCCCGACGTGGGATTCGATCCCAGGTCTCCAGGATCACGCCCTGGGCCAAAGGCAGGCGCCAAACCGCTGCGCCACCCAGGGATCCCAATAATAGGTTTTTCTACCGAAAAAGCTTTCTTTTTTGTTTTGGATTTTTTTTTTTTTACATTTTTTTTGGAGGGGACAGCTTTATTGATAAGGAGTTCCCTCAGTTTTTGTTGCCTAAGAAAGTCTTTAATTTTTTTTTTGAAGTATACTTTTGTTGGGTATAGAATTCTAGATTGGTAGGGTTTTTCCTTTCCTTTTCTCCACCCCCCCCCCCCTTTGATAGATTTTACTGACATTTTTTTCCTTGCTGGCATGGGTTCTGATGAGCACTGGCTCTAATTTGTATCCTTATTCCTCTGTAGGTAAGGTTTCCTTCCCCGCACACTGACTTCCTTGAAGATTTTCACTTTGTCTTTGGTTTTCTGAGTTTAATACCACATGTCTAGATGTGAATTTTTTGTTATCCTTCTTGGTATTCTCTGAGCATCTTAGATCTGTGGTTTGGTGTTTGTCATTTATCTTTTAAAGTTCTTGGCTATTGCTTATTTAGAGATTTTTTTTTCTGCCCTACTGTTTCATTTCTTTTGTGTATATGTTATACTTTTAATATTATTCGATAATTCTTACATGTTCTGTAATGCTTGTTTCATTATTTAATTTTCTTTTTATGTTTCACTTGGGGAGTTTCTATCAACCTATCGCAAGTTAGCTGATTCTTTCTGTGGCTGTGTCAATTGTATTGATGAGCCTCTTGAAGTTATCTTCATTTCTGTTGCTGTGAAACAGAACTGTGTTTTGTCTTGTTTTTTTTTTTGTTTTGTTTTGTTTTTTGTTTTTTTTTTAGTTTCTAGCATTTCTTTTTATTCTTTCTTAGATTTGTCATCTCGCTACATTCATTACCAGTTTAGTCTTACATTTTGCCTAATAATTTGCATTAAATCCTTTAATATGTTAATTGTGCTTACTTTCAATTCCTTGTCAGGCAATGCCAGTATCTGTGTCATACCTGAGCCTTGTTCTGATGATTACTCTGTCTCTTCAGACTGTTTTTTTTTTCTTTCCTTTTGTGATTTTTTGCAGCTGTTGTTGAAATTTGGGGGTAACAAGAGCTGCGGTAAAGAAAAAAAAAGCTTTTAGGGTGAGGATTTATATTAATTTAGCTAGGATGTAGATTATATTTAATGGTAGTAGCTACAGGCACCAGAGGCTTCTACTACCTTCAGTGTCTTTGTTTTTGTCTGCTCTTGCTTTCTGCTTGCCTATACAATGTTTCTCAGAAACAGTCTGTGTCTTGAAGAACTTTCTGTCATAATCTACTGCTATTATCACCGGTGGTCTACTAATGTGGTGATAAGGTATAGTGGAGGGAGTTAACATTTTTATCAAGTCTCAGTCTTTTAGTGGGCTCACTTATTTTCTTTTTGTTAATGATTTATTTATACACTTTAGAGAGAGAATATGTATGCATGGATGTACACCCAGGTGGGGGAGGGGAAAGGGAGAGAGAGAGAGAGAGGGGATCTTAAGTAGATTCCAGGCTAAGTGTGCAGAGCCCAATGCTGGTCTTGATCTCATGACCTGAGCTGAAACCAAGAGTTGGCTGCTTAACCAATTATACCACCCAGGTACCCCTAGTGGACTCATTTCTTAGAAGTGTAGACTTCAGAGGTATTTTGTCCCTCCTCTGGGAGTATAGCTATTTCTTAACGTTTTGCCTCTTGTCCATTCCCTAGCTACCCCAACCCTAATCTATTTCCTCAAAGCATTCTCCTCTGTTAACCATGGTTCTTATTTATTTATTATTCCTTAGATATGACAGAAAGGCTCGTGTGGGCTGGCATAGGACAGAGCTCTCTTCCCCCAGTTGGATAAAGTTTCAGAAGTGCCCTTTGGAAAATTCCTAATCCATGGAGACCAGGATTTTTTAGGTAGAACAGTCTGGGAGGCTTTCACTATGACTTCTCATCCTGTTTATTGCCTGGGCAGCTTGAGGAGCTTTTACTTGTGTTCACCATGAAAACTTGGTGGGGTCCCTGGAGAGGTAATCCACAAAAGGTTGAGGTTCTACCTGTGACTGTGACCCCAGGAGCTTCTCCCTTTCACACTTGTCTGCACTCAACCTTTATTTTATCCAGTCAACTCAAACACTCTTGAGATATTAATTACTGTCAGCTCTCTTGAGTTCAAGGACAAAGACACTAGAGTAAATAAACCCTAGCATGGAGAGCTCTCTACACAGAAAAATGCAGCTAATCCCTCTGTCCCCAACTGAACAACTCAAATGAAGTCTTACTCTCAGTCCCTTCCCAACAGTAGAAACTACCTGTACTATAGTCAATCTATTTTATATGGTTTTGAAAGAGTAGGGGAGGGTAAGGGAGGCTTTCCAAGGCTATTTAACCCAGAACTTTCTTACTTTGTTGCTCTCTTAACCACGTTATGGGCTGTCAGATTTTACTTTTGAAGATACTTTCAGGTTTGGGGGACAGGCATTGGTTGTCTCTAGCAATGGTGGGGATGAAGCAGAAGCTGACTCTAAAAAGTTTTTTTTTCCTGTATTATCCTACCACAGCTTTCCATGTGCCTCATGTGCCATCCTCTATATGTGAAAAGTTAAAGAGAATTCTCTTTCTCCTGTGGTTTTTGCATAGCTTTCATTGTGCTGTCTTGTCTCCATTCTTCCTCGGATTGATTTTCCAGAAGGGAACCAAAAACTTTAAGAGCCATTTGGTTAAATATCAGTTGCCATATTTACAGGTTTTTATCAAGAATTCTTATGTGTTGGGCAGTCTTTTACGATGTGGAGACAAAGGGATAATGAAGATGTGATCCACTCCTTACTCCTAGAAAGTTTGCCACCTATTGGAAGACAGACAGATAAATACACAATTGCTATTGTTATTTGCAAAGTTCTATGAAAACACAATGGAAGAAGATATTAATATTGCTGGGGAAAATCTGATTTTGTCAAGTTTCAATAACACCTGTTTACTTTGCTATTGCTTATATGCTAAGTATCAATACATAAACATCTGAGATTGTTTTTATCCTTAACTATAATTCAATGGTTCTCAACCTGGCTTCTCATTATAATAACCAGAAAATATTTAAAAGAAAAAAGAAAAAAAGGAAATTAAAAAAACCACAATACTTTCCGGAGCCCCACTCTCAAATATTCTGTCTAGATAATGCAGATTCTTAAAAACTCCCTAGGTAAATTTCTGACCAGTTGAGAACCACAGTTATGGTTCTTTTCATGTCTTACTTATTATCTTTGCTAATATTAGATTCTTCGATTTCATATAATGGCATTCACTTTTTCAAATTTCTATGTAAGGCATTCTTGCCTAAGTTGGCAAATTACCTGCCAAACATTATCATTCTTGCTGGGTTTTCTGAGATATACTCTATTTCCCTGTTGGGAGGTAGTTCCCAAGGGTGCAGAAAAAATTTTTTTAACAAATCAACTAAATTTCAGTACAGAACTTTCTGAAGCACTTAACTATATCAGATTTATGTCATTAAGAGAGTGTTTTACTTCATCTTTTTAGTACATTATCAAAAATATTATATGAGAGAGTACCTGGGTGGCTCAGTTGTTAAGCATCTCAGGTCATGACCTCAGGTTTGTGAGATTGAGCCCCATGTCAGGCTACACACTGGGCATGGAGCCTGCTTAAAATTCTCTGTCTCCCAAGGTGCCTGATGGCTCAGGTGGTTGAGTGCCCAACTTTTGGTTTTGGCTCAGGTCATGATCTCAGGGTCCTGGGATTGAGTCTTGCACCAGGCTCCATGATCAGTGGGGAATCTTCTTGAGGATTTATCTCCCTCTCCCTCTGCCCCTCCCTCTGCTCATTCTCTCTCATAAATTAATTAATTAATTAATTAATTAATTAATCTAAAATTTTAAAAAAGAGTCTGTCTCTCCCCCTCTCCCTTTGCTCCTCCTTCTTCACTCATGTGCTCTCTCTCTCTCAAAAAGAAAAAAAATCAGCTGACCTCTTAAATTATCTAATTTATACAAAAATTTCACACTCTAACATATACGAGAGAGAATAAATGTTCAGTTTCTTGGGATTCTTAAGGAACAAAGGTCATACAGTTTTCTTCACAGATAGTACATCATGGACTACCAGAAGATATATATACATGGATATTGACCAAGTATTCAGTGCAGCCAAAGATAAATTTTACAACAACAAATTTTAGGCATTTGTGCCACTTTATTAATGGCATAAAATAATCCTCAGTAGCTTTATCCCAGGAAGAAAATAAATGTGTCCATATGATACTCTTATCTGTGTCATCATAATTGCAGTTGCATTTCATAATGAGTGTAGATTGGCTATGCAAATCATTGCTAGAAAAATCTTGTACAGCAAATATGTACTTAAAAATAAACAAGCATTACAAACAACTACTACTAATAATATGATTAGCTGTGTTGTGCCAATACAGCTATTGCAGTGAAAGCTAGATTCAAGAATATTTTTTTTTAAAGTGTGTGTCTGTAGGGAGAGATATACCAAAGTTTTATCTTAGTAGATTGTGAGCTAGACAACTATAAGAGCTCATGTAGCAAAGAATACTCTTCATATTAAATTTAACAGCTTGTAAAATCTTCAATGTAATACTTAAAGTAGTGTGTGAATATTTATCTCACTTGTTTTTTATTTAGCTAATAGTAATAGTAATGGGAGATATTTGGCTTTATGACAACTTGACTTTTCTTCTTAGAACAGAAAAGTCTTCTATATTTAAGATTATTTTTTAAAAAAGCAGTAGTTGTTCCAATGGTAAGTCCTTATTTGTGATATAGTAGGTCAAGACTAGCCGTACACAATAAGGCAACAATATATTGGAAGGCCATGTATTCTATGATGAGGTGAAGCAAGGTTTATTTGCAAGCTCTTTGGTCCCATTTACTTTCATTGCCTCTATCTGTTTCAGTTGGTTTGTCATCTTTAGTGCTATGGAATGGCAGCCTAGCTAATTTAACCTGCACTCCTCACTTCATTCAACTAGGTCAATGGTTGGTTATGAAAAATTTTATTTATTTATTTTTCTGTTTGTTTTTTAAAAAATGTTCACTGAGATACAACTGGTCAACTAGTAAGGAGTAAATATGTCTCATAAAAAGTATTCTTTATAAATCCTTGGTACGATTCAGATGATTTAGTAGGTTTTTGGAAGGATCATTAGTATTAAACTATGATGATGTTTTCCTAAGTAAGACCTTTGATCCTCCAGGCAACCACTTTTCACTAAATGAGATAAAAGAAAAAAAAATCATGGTTAATTGTTACAGCAGTTAATACTGAGGAGGGGAAATGGGAGAATACTGTATTTTACTATTTTATGCCCTACTATATTATTTGAACTTTTATTTTTTTTAAACTTTTTTTAATTTTTATTTATTTATGATAGTCACAGAGAGAGAGAGAGAGAGAGGCAGAAACATAGGCAGAGGGAGAAGCAGGCTCCATGCACCGGGAGCCCGATGTGGGATTCGATCCCGGGTCTCCAGGATCATGCCCTGGGCCAAAGGCAGGCGCTAAACCGCTGCGCCACCCAGGGATCCCTTATTTGAACTTTTAAATGATGAAACTTACTACATTTGAGTTATAAAATAAAAAAGAAAAGTCCCTGGGTGGCTCAGTCAGTTAAACATCTATCTTGGGCACAGGTCACGATCTCAGGGTCCTGGGATCGAGTCCCAGGTCCTGCTCCCTGCATCTTTTTCTGCCCCTCCCCATGTTAGTGCATGTTCTCACTCTGTGAGAATACTCAAATAAATAAATAAATAAATAAAATATTTAAAAATAAATAAAACAGAAAAGATAGTTCAGGACAGATATGGCTTTATGGTGATTCTGTGCAATAAACATGAAGCCAGAGCAGGTGACAGTGGAAATGAAAGGATCACTACATATAGCTTCTATCATATTCCACCATTTTTTAAAAGTTGTGAGCAACTCTGAACCATTCATTTCCTGCCTTTTATTTATTTGCCTTTTTAAAAAATATTTTATTTATTTATTCATAAACACAGAGAGAGAGAGAGAGAGACAGACAGACAGAGACACAAGCAGAGGGAGAAGCAGACTCCATGCAGGGAGCCCCATGTGGGACTCGATCCCGGGTTTCTAGGATCAGGCCCTGGGCTGAAGGCAGCGCTAAACTGCTGAGCCATCCGGGCTGCCCCCTTATTTGCCTTTCTTTCCTTTGTTACTCCTTTTATTTACTATGGTGAATCCACAAAACAGAATTAATCATTTTAAAACGAACAGTTCAATGCCATTTAGTACACTCACAAGGGCGTGCAACTGCCACCGCCTCTACAAGTTTCAAAATATTTTCATCACCTTAAAAGTAAACCCTGTATCAAATAAACAGTTATACCCCATTCCTCCTTCTCCTCTGCCCTTGGAAAACACCAATCTGCTTCCTGCCTTTATGGATTGCCCTTTTGCAGAAATTTTCTACAAATCAAATTACTCTATATGTGGCCTTTTGTCTCTCTGGCTTCTTTCACTTAACATGATGTTCCCAAGGTTCATGTATGTTATAACATGTATCAGTACTTCATTCTTTTTATGGTGAAGCTATATTTCATTGTATGGATATACCACAATTTGTTTTATTGATTCTACCTTTTGGCTATTGTGAATAGTGCCCTATAAAAAATTAATGTACAAGTATTTGTTTGAATATCTATTTTTTAATTAATTAATTTGAGAGACAGAGTGAGCAAGAGAAAGACTGAGGGTTGGAGAGGGAGAGGAAGAAGGAGACTCCCTGCTAATCAAGGAATCCCAACCCTGGCTTGGTCCCAGGACCCCGGCCAGGATCATGACCTGAGAAGAAGGTAGATGATTAACTGACTGAGCCACCAGGAGCCCCTGAATCTCTACTTTCAGCTCCTTTTGGTATATACTAAAGAGTGCATTTGTGGGTTCATATAGTAATTATATGTTCAACTTTTGAGAAATCACCAAGCTCCTTTCTACAGCATGTTACTCATTTTTAATCTTTCATATTTTCTTTTCCACTTCTCTTCTCCTTACCTAAGTAACATTGCTCTTGCTAAGCATTACAGGGAGAGAGAACACATAACTCGTGCATCAGGACTACCTCCTACTAATCATGAACTTGGGTAAGTCACATAGTTCCCTAAGGCTCAGTTCCCTCACCCTCTAATCTGGACACATTAGTGTAATGTTTACTTCAAAAGGTGTTAGAAAGATTAAATGTTATAATGTAAATAAAGTACTTGGGCAATCTGGCATTCAACACTTACCAAAACATGAGGAGAGTCAATTCTATAAGGTGTGCTAGAACGTTCTGCAATCTCTTGAACACCTTCCTCCCTATCCAACTCTTCATTAGAAGTCCACATCCACTAAAACACAATCATGTAATTATAAGAGTATTCAAATTCAGGTGAGAAAGATGTAAATGAAGAAGAATGTCTATATCAGTTCAGTAGTTATGCTTTATTCAACTTTATTGCTTCTAAGACTAAAACATCAGCCTCTTAGGAGAGAAAGATCAATTTGGAGATTCTGCAAGTTCTGAATGATGAACATTTGCTTTCTAGGGATTCCAGTCTATATTCATCTAAAACCATCATCACTCTCTGCTCACAATCCTCAAAGGGTACCCCATATCACAGGGAGGAAAAGAGGGTCATAACAATGACCTCAGAGGCTCTGTGATTTATTTGGTTGACACCCAATTTCTGTCCTCCCCTTCAACCACTGCCCTCCAAGGTCATTCTGCTTTCCTGACACTGCCTTTCCTACTCTACATTCATGTACATGCCAATACAGCCTTAGCATTTCTTCCTTCTGGAATATTCCATCTGTAGACATTAACATAACTAGTTAAAGAGCCCTTTTAAATAAACAATTTGTAATTTAAGAGTTTTCTCTGAACATCTTATATAAAACCATTTCCCTACCTTACTTCTACTTTCTATTTTCTTGAATTTATTTTTTTGTCTTCGTCATAGCTGTGGTTATTGTCTGTAGTTTTATGTGTCCATTTATTTGTTTGTTTTGTTGTGTATCTTTACCCTCTCATATATGTTTATCAGTACAACTCCCCTCCTTTTTCTTTTGTTCACTGCTTTACACTCAGCATCAAAAATAATGCCTAGTACATAGTAGATGTCTCGATAAATATTTGTGCAAAATGACTATTTATATAATTAATAAGGCTGCAAAACCTTAAATTGCTTTCTCAAAAGCATTACCGTCATTATGCAAAAATAAATTGCTCATTGATGCCAAATTAAAACTTTTGTCAAATTCTCCCCTTATTTTCCAAGCAAATATGAAAGATTTAAATGTAGAATATGTGTTTGTGTAAGTTATAAAATCTCAAGGCTGAGATTCTTCCCTTTTACGTTTGTTATAGGAAATAGTCTATTATGAGTGCTGAATTAATACATAATTGATTTAAAATGCATGGTGTTTTGTACTGGTATTCAGCCAACATCTATATTCAATTAAATAATCATTACAGTTGCCTGTCTGTGCATTACACTAATGGTAAGAACTATACTTGCACAGGCCAGATTTTATTCTGGGATGATGTAGGTGCCATCCCAAATTTGGGTAATATGCAGAGATGTTCAATTCTGTCCTCATAAGTTGGTCTGTGCAGAATAGAGGGTCAGCTCACACAAGCACCTAGTTTTAAAATCTTGTGGATGTAAAAGAAAACAAAGAGATCCTTCATTTCTATTGAGTTTGGGGGGATAATTTGGAGATCTGGTTTGCATTAAATTTAACTGTAAAATGTGTCACTTCTCTTCATAGTTGTATCTGCAGGCAGCATATCGTTCTGTAGCTGATTCACCTGCTCTGCCAGGTGTCCTCACCCACCATATGTATAAATATTTGTCTAAATTCTTCCTTTTTTATCATTCTGTTTTTGTGTATATTAGAAGAAGCAGAGCCAATTTGCTAGGGAAGAACAACTTTTCCAGTTTTCTTTGGCTGTTGATGACTTGGGTCTCTCTGTATAGTCCCTCTTGTACTTGGCTTATATGAGACAAATTTTTCTGAGTGAAAAGCAGCCTCAGCACATTAAGAAATAACAAAAAAAAAAGATGGCCTATTTTCTAAGTGTCTCAAGTTGGGTTTATGTGTGAGCTTCTTCTCTACATGTCTATTTCTCCAAGAATCAGTTCAAACTTACCTTCTTTATGTGGTGACAAGGTTATTGGCTTTGAAGTTGGATGGACTTGGATTTGAATTTCACCTATTTCACTCCATACTTCTGAGACCTTGAGAAAATTGCTTGATCTCTCTGGACCTCAGCTTGTTCGTCTATCAAATGTGAGAAAATGCAGTGCAGAGTTGCTGTGAAGCATTTCCTTTGGATCACAGGTTGGAGAGACCTTCCTTGATGACCCAGCACAAAAGCATACCCCTGTTCTAGTTCATGGGAAACATGTAACATGATGTCTGCTCCCCAACTGAGGCTGAGTTCATAAATCTGCCTTTATCTTGAAAAGCTCACAAAAGAGGGTCCTGAGACCTCAGAGCCTGATTGGTTAGCCATGTGCTTTGCTAGATTAATGAATTCAGACAGCAGTGGGTCTAACTTGGACAACCATATTCTTGAAAATAAGATAGATTTATCCATATGGGCAGGGCTTAGCTGAAAAGTAGACGCAAAAAAACTTAACAAGCAACCAAGCAAACAAAAAACAAAATAAAATCACACACACACACACACACACACACACACACACACCATACACACTGCGAACTCAACAGCAGTCAGAAAGTTGAATCTAATCCTCCAATATTCAAATAAAATCACTAAATTGTTCCCAATTTCCTGTTTGTTTTTTACAAGGAAGAGAAGAATTTCACTTACCACAGTATTGATTATTTTTTTGGTCACTGAATTTGGTTTTCAATGATTTTGTCTGGAAGCAGTTTGACATGGTGAGCAGCTAAAAATGGGAAGTTTCATTCCTTCTTACATTAATTAGCTAAATGAAATTAAGAGGGTTTGTAAGTCATGTCCTTGAGAAATAACCTTGCCTCATTTAATTTTTAATCATTATTATTATTTGAGAAAGACAGATGGATGTTTAGACTATTTGATCTCGTGGGTCCCCAGCAATTCATGACTTCTCTGCTGATTTAGACCTTGCAAGTTGGGGGATAAAATCCAAAAAGGGTATGGTTGTTACTCATCCAACTTGACCTTTCCTGCATAAATTGGATAGAAGAGTTTGGGGGATATTTTCTGAGGTCATTATGGAAGCTCTTCTAAAAATGTAAATTATTAACATCGAATTACATTTGCAAATTAAATGAAATGTCTACAGAGGCAGACAGGACATTTCAAAAATCATGGGTTTATTTGTATGGACTTGGAAGTTACTTCATATTTCTGAGTTTTGCTTCTTTCATGTCTAAAATATACATAAAAATGTCTAACATTCAGGGTTACACATAGGATTAAGCTAACTAATGTACACAATGTATTCAGCTGAAGGTTCCTGGACTATTTCTACCTTATTTTTTAAAAGAAAGAAACTGCTACAACTATATATTACATTGTATTGGAACTATAACCTAGTATTTTGGTTTCCTGTAGACTTCTGTCTTTTGAATCCTTGTAAGACACTACTTTATTTTCTTATTTAACTTGTACAACAAAATGTCAATCTCTGTACACATGTTCAAGTCATAGAAACTTGATAGTAAAATATGAATAACATAATCTTGCAGGCAGGCCAGACACCACACTGGAACTCTTCCCGCATCACCTAATTGTCAAGAGAGATTTGCTAGTATTTTCTAGTATAAGAAGGATGACTTGAACATCTTAGTATTGCATATAGACTTTTCCTTTTATTCCTTTCTATAGTCTAACCAGTATTCTCAAGCATCATATGCATAAGAACTCCTCTGTAAATTGATTATGGGAGATTTGTGAGACTCTCTGAACTGTGTTCCTTATAAGAGATGGTTTTCACCCTTTATATAGATTTCAGAATTTAATGCTTTTATAAGATGTACCATTACATCCAAATAATGATAGCAAATAATTCCAAGTAAATTAGCTCTAATGCTATGTGAATAAATATTTAGCATTTGTTAAAGAGTCTCATTGGCACCAGATTCAGTTAACATAAGTCCTTTTGGAGTTCAGGTCCCTGTAACTTTTTCCATTCGGCCAAGTTGACTCTATCTGGTATTAACTCATTCCTCAATCCTGTTTACCTTTTCTTCTCAGCTCTAGCAAAGGCTTCCTCTTCTTTTCTCCTCATATTTAATTCTTTATCTTAATACCCTTTACAGTTTTCTGGAGACTTGTCTTGATATTGCAGTTACTTACTGGTCCAGGGACCATGCCCTCCACTTACTATCTCTGTAGCCCAGTTCCTCTCTGACTGGACTTACCTCCATCTCAACTGTCAGACCTTCCAGAACTCTGCATATTCTTATTTCTGGATTCCCCATTGATCCCATTAGATCTGCTGGAATGTCTCTGAGGTTATGCCAACCTCCTGCCTGGCCAAGAGACACACCTCTGTACCAGTTACTCAAGAGAAAAAGATACATACCTGAGAATGTTTTAATTCTCTTGTAGGTTCATCCTTTCAATAATTCTACTTACAAGTGGAATAAGGGAACCCTACGACAAAGCTTTGCAAAAGAGTAAACATCTGACAGCTTCAGTAATGCAACTCCCTCTGTAACAGTAACATGAGTGACTGAAGCAGCCAAATTCCAAAAAGAAATATATTTGACTCTGACTGTCTTAAATCCATCTGTTCAAACTGGCTGTAATACAGCTAGCTGCATGTAGTTTTAAATTGGAGCACATTAGGAAATGCAGCTTTATGGCTAGAGATAGGGATGATACTAATGAAAAAATATATTCACTGTTTCCCATAGCCCCTCTGATACAGTAATCTGGGCTCATGGGGTAAGAGAGTCACAATCTAAAAGCTCCTTGGGAAATCACTTCCGGTTAGAAATGGAACAACACCCAACCAGGTCCATTTCTCAAATGTCTTAAACAGGCTATATAGAGGTTGTTACTTTTATGATGACTAACCAAGATGCATTGGTTGCAATTCTTTAGTTACTCTCTGTTTTCACATTTATATGTCTTCCTTTGCCAAGTTTAAAAAAGAGGAAAATATAAATTAATCCTCTGGAGCTGAAACAGAAACATTTGGTCTTCTGTAATCCTCAGTTCTTAACCTAATGTGGCAGCTCATAGGGAAACTGTCGGATCTGCAATCCTAATTACGCAAAGTTGCCTCCCATGTGTACACATGTAACCGTGAAGAGTGAATATACATCGACAACTCATCTTCTCTGTTGCATGGCTCCAAACATCCTTACTGTGTACAGGGTTTTATCTCTGTGACTTTCCAGTAGGCTACATATGGATGCCTAAGTAGTTGTTGCCAGAGTAGAAACTAGTCTATTCTGAGAATGTCCCTAATGAGTGTTGAGACAAGCATGAATCTATGGCATTAAAATATTTTGTAAAACATGGGGTGGCATGAGTTTAGTTGAATGTTGCTTCCTCATGGCCACATTTATTGAGACTGTGAAACCCAAAAGCAAGGGACCTCAGGATATACATTGCTCCAAAAAACTCTGTTGACTTCTTAAGGAAGAAAAAACAACCAAGGAATGTTTTCATTAAAAATTGGTCCAATGATAATCAAGTATACTCTTCTATTCTTACCTTAAAAAATCCATATGGTGTTGTGTGTGTTACAGGTGTATACACATACAGACACATGTGCACATATACATACACACACCACAGGTACTGCTACTAAATCACGGTGGGCAGATGGCAAGTCATCAATCAACACTTGCTGAACTGAAAATAATACCACATATAATTGACCTGCTAAAACAAATATATTCTCATTTTACTCTAATTATAATTGGTGGAGGGATTTTAATAAAATTAACACAGTCACTCGCACTAAGGAAGAAAACCTTTTAATCTATAGTATTGGTAATAGGTAAGGATTTTAACATTTATTGCAGAAGGATTTGGACTTTGTTAATTATATCCTTGAAAAATTGTGATTTGGAGGACAGGGACCTTTCATTTTCTAATCAAAAGCTGATCCTTTACTGGCAATAATAAACTTAGCAGGTCTCCTTCATAACATGGTGAAGTACTAAGAAGGCCACCAGCTCTGGAAGTATTTAAAATCAGATGGAGGGCCACCTGGATGGCTCAGCTGGTTAAGTGTCTGCCTTAGGCTCAGGTAATGATCTTGGGGTCCTGGGATTGAGCCAGAGCCAGGCTCCCTGCACAGCGGGGAATCTGCTTCTCCCTTTCCCTCTACCCCTCCTCTTTGTCATGCTTGCTCTCTCTCTCCTCAAATAGTCTTTTTAAAAAATTAAAAATAAAATTTAAAATATCTGTTAGAGAAGCAGCTCTTCCCTCATCATTTCTACCATTTACTTCCCCAGATCCTCTCTCAGTATTTACATACTCAGTCCTTGCAGAAAGCAAATATTCTTCACAGGATCATCTAAATCTTTTCTACTAATTCTTCTAACAGCAGAGGAAACCGACCTTGTTCTCTAGGAAGCAGGGAGGTAAGGAGGGTGTGGGGATGTCCTTTATGCATCTTACCATAAAAACAAAATTTATATCAAGTCTTATGTATGATTTTAATCATGTAATTCTTATGTCTTTTAAATTCAACTTTATTACTTGTGTGTATTTTTTTATATGAACCCCCTCCTTCCAACTGAAGGAAGTTGATTGTCACGATTATTTGGTGGATTTTAATACACTTTGGCAGAGTAATCAATATATGCCAATTTTAAAACCTTGAACTTTGCCTGATTCTAGCTTCTCATCTGCAAGGGGCTCACCACAAATCAACTCTGTGATAATCACTGGGTTACGATTCCATTTCCCAATGTCCTTTGCTAACCAACCCAATCTGGGGCTCAGTTTCTGCTCTGCCTTACTGCTGAACTCCAAGTTATGGTGAAGAAAAAGTAGATTCTTTATCTTTTCTTCAGATTCAAAGGAAGTTATACCCATTCATTATGTTATCTCTGTGGGTCAGCATCAAATGTCCTTATACCTATGTCAGGCAAGAGCTCAAATGACAGTTTTGCTTCTATTTGATGAAAACTTCCCCTGTGGATCCCCATGGGGCCTAGTATAGCAGGAGCCCTTTCTGGTCCCATTAGATACAGTACATACAACATGTGTCAGTACACAGCAGGGCTGATCAATGCACCATGAGTCTTCTTAGCTATGATACTGTGTATCTCAAATATACTAATCAGTCTGTTGAATTGAAATGCATTCACTGATTAGTTTGCACCTTATAAATAACATTGACTACTTCACAGAGGGATTTATGTGGCTTCCCAATTATTAAAAAATCTGGAGGATCCACTTTTGAAAATGGTCTATTTTACCTCTGCTTGATAGTGTGTATTTTGCAAAGTGGAGATAGAGTTGTTTAGAATGGAAAGTCCAAATTGTCTCCTTCTCTCAGTCCCATGAGTATAGGGTATCCCAAATGAAGACCACCATGGACATGTTGCTATGTTTCCTTGTTTGACTCTACTTATTTGCCTCTCAGCCAATCTAGCTGATAACCTTAGCTCCTCAGATTGTTCCACTAAACACCTACTTCACCAGGACTTACTGAAGTTTTGACCTGGGCAGAGGTCCACCATGTACCTCATAGCTTTCTTAGGCAGTGGAGCAGAAACGTTAAAAGTACTGACTCTGGAACCAGAATTCATAATTTTTTTTAAAAGATTTTATTTATTTATTTATTTATTTATTTATTTATTTATTTATTTATGAGAGAGAGAGACAGGAAGAGGAACAGAAGGAGAAAGACAAGCAGTTTCCATGCTGTGCACAGAGCCTGATGCAGGGCTCGATCCCATAACCCTTAGATCATGACCTGAGCCGAAAAAGTCAGACACTTAAGCTCTCTGAGCCACCCAGGCACCCATGGGGCCAGAATTCTTGCATTCCCACTTCCTATGTGACCTTGGACAAATTACTTAATCTCTCTGTGCCTCGGTTTTCTCTCTTAAAGTGGGAGCACAGTAATTTTCATCTCAGAGTTGTTGTGAAAAATGAATTAATTATTCATTATAATTATTGTGTATGAGGCATATGGAACATTCCCAATCTCAAATAAGTTCTCAATGTCAGTCACTTTTTATTATCTCATGGTTCTCTCTCTCTCTTCCTTCCATTCTCTTGTTTCATCATCCCCCACAATCAGACATTTGATTTTCATTATTCTAGGATACTGATTTGCACAAGTTTTTTCTTAAGTATCCATATCCTGAGGATTTTGCCAGTTACCCAATAAGTTTACCAAAGTATTTATTTAAGTTACTAAGAAGATTCTTCTGGAAAGTAAGATTGCCCCTATGAAGAAGTAAGGAAGCTATTACATCTACAGAGGCTTCAAAGACATGGTTGTATTATTTTCGGGTTTCTCAATTCCAGCATTTACCTAACATATTCTGGCCTGTATCTCCACACACATTTCATTATTCCTGCCTGAAATGTCAATTCCCAAGTTTCTAAATGGTTGTTATAAACATCCTTTATGACCCATTCCATAAATTACCTCCCCAGCCATAAATCATTCTCGACTCTGCAACTCAATGGCATTGCATAAATCTCAAGCATTGTTTATTACTTTGTATTATAATCAGGTGTGTAAGTACTTATCATTACTTTTGAACTCCAAGCATCTTAATGGCAAGGACTTTAGGTGACCATCTTAGTTTTCCAATGTCTACTACAGTGTACACACTCACATAAGTGTTTACTGAATTAACACATACCTGTGTGTGAAAGGGAGAGTTTCAGTCCATTTCCCCTACTGGAAATTGGGAAGCCAGCAATAAATAGTGATTAGGAAAACATGGTTTGTGGTCAGTCTAAATGCTGTGTTCCTCTGTTAGAACCTAGGTACTCAGAGTAATTCTGCATGGCGTACTGATTTTCCAGATCTCTCACTGTGCTTCCAATAAATCTACACTTCAGCTGAATGAAACTCTTTTAGGGACTTGATTGGACAAAATCATTTTGTACATCTGAGAAGTAATTACCTATTAATCTCTAGCCCGCTAAAAGACAAAGACTTTGCCTTTCATCTCTATGGTCCTGGAATCTAACACAGTGTCTGTTCTTACTGGCTCTTCAATAGCCATTTGCAGTTGGGCAGATAAATGGATTCACACTTCTAGTTGCTACATAAATATGTATTTGACAACACTGTCACTAAGAGGTAGAGGAACAGAGTCTGGGAGTGTGTCACTAAATGATTCTGCATTATAACTCAACTGACTACTATTATCCTACTGAGATGGGGAGAAGATGTTGATGAATAACTTCAGTATAACTTGTAGACATGCGATATGGAAATATTTAGATGAGTAACATAACCTTTTTGCTCTCCTTGCTGGAAGAATATAGAACTGAGGATGAATCAGTATTCGTATTTATTACTACCATTATTATTAAATTATTTAACATGAATTCACAACTGAACTCACTAGACCTTATAAGCATCAAAAAAAAAAAAAAAAAAAAAAGACAACTCTGGCTAAGAACAAGATTGATATCCAAAAAGATTTCAAGAATATGCTGTGATATGTAGAATTTAGGTTTATCTAAGATGTGCACAGAGCATGAAACATCATATATCTCCTCTTAAAATATCTTAAATGCTATGACATTAGCCACTTGCTTATAATTAAAGTATGTTGCCATTTCACCAAGCTTTCATTTACAGAAGAAAGTGCAAATTCCATTCCCCTTGAACTTTAGCTACTTCCAACTTTTTTCTTTGTTCTTTTCTTTAAAGCTTTGCAACAAATGCATCCCCATATGCTTATATTAGTTCATCTAGTATTAAACATATTGGCTGTGCAAAATGTTGGCACCCATTAATAAATGTTTTCATTTTTTCATTCTCTCTCTTTTTTTAACTTTAGATTCTTCCTTTGACTACATAAGCAACAGCTGTCTAGCTGCCTGCACAAGACTGGATCTAATGCCTCTACAGAAATCTAGGTCAAAACACTTGGAATGCATGAATATCAAACAGAGTTTTCAAAACAGCAAATGAATACATCTTTAACTGGTGACATTTTCCTGTAGCATATGGCTGCAAGCTCAGGGGACTGGATGCTTTTTTGATGAATATGTTCCATCAAAAACTAGGGGATGGCAGTAGGCTTTTGCCACCTTCTGTTTTGCCTTATGAAATGATAATACAAATGCATAGATAGATACAATGATCACAAGGCTTTTACCTTCAGACCTATTCTAAAGATGCATTTTCCCGTTTGGATGAGTTGCTTTGTCTTTGACTAGGTTTAGGTTTATACATGACTGTCAAAGGTGACAACCCGTGGGAGCAGTTGTCTTTCTTGGGCAGAATTTGATTGGTGGAAATCTTAAAAAAATTTGAACTGAAAAGTAAATATTTACCAAAGAGAGGAATTGGGGAGCTTGGTCACATGAGTAACTTACAGCCACAACAGCAAAATGTTGATTCAAATCCCTTGTCAAATGTCAATATTGAGAGGCTGGTTAATCATTTACCAATTTGAGAGGCTGGCTCCCTAGTCCTGAATCTGCCACCAGTAATTACAGTGTGACCTTGGACATATCCTTTCATCTCTGTGACTTCACTGTCCTTCTATTTTATGAAATGAGAGGACAGGACTACATTTTCTGTATGGTCTTTCCTAGCCCTAAACTTCCAGGGTTTTAAGTTCATGAAGTTTATGAAGCTGTTTCATTGTTAATTGCATCATGTCTATTGAAGCAGTAACAGAGAAGAATATGCTTTGATACCTTTCTTTAGTTGACTGAAGATTTATTTCTTAAAAAGAAAAATTATTTAGAATCCCCCTCATCCCTATTAGTAACAGAAGACAATAGCGAAACTGTGCTGGTTAAGCAGGGGAGGGAAGTGGGAAGCACCCTTGGCCCCTACCCACCCCCAGACACACACACACTTCTCAGGGCAGCATCTGAAACCTGTATGAGGAAAGCCTGGCTCTCCACCAATCCCAGTGTGAAAATCAGTGGCTGAGAAAATGAGCCTGTGGGGGTGTTCTGTTTGTAATGGCAGTGATGGAGGAAAGAAGTATTGGAAACTGAATTTTTCTCTTTTTGCATTCAGCAAATTTGTACTAAGTAAACAATGCATTTCAGTTTCAAGTTAAGCTTTAAGTCCAATGTTCTGCTCTTCGTTTGGCTTCAGTTTACAAAACCACCAGCAGAACTTGTGAGTATCACAAGACTTTACAAGTGGGCCTTTGTATTCACAAAGTTGACTAGTCACTTTTCTCAATTTGGTGGTGCCCCAACAATATTCTTGAAATCACATTTGGAAAAATACTCCTTACTTTCAAATAACTAGAGGAGATTTCTTCCTACTTCCAGACTCACCTTGTTCCACACCGAATCTTGTGACAAACCTTTCTGAGAAGTCTATGCATATAAACTTGCAAGTGCTCATATGTTTGCGTGTATGTGTATGTGTATATGTGTTCCTTTTTGGTGAAGTGATAGTGTATGGTACATACATAAAAGCATTTTGATTTAAGTTTAATAATATGTCTTAAATATCATACTTTAACATTAACGTGTAATCTATATCTTTGTAAATGCTTCACAGTCTTTACTGTGGATGTACAAAAATTTTTATACCAATTCATCTTAAAGGGCATTTACATGGTTGTACTTTTTTTGTCTTATTTTCTTACAAAGTACCAATGAATATCCATGTAGTTGAGTATTTATAAATAAATGTGATAACCTAATCTCCCAGAAATAATATTGTTGGATTGGGAGATATCTGCACACTTAATTTAGGTGTAGAGTGCCAAATAACATTTAACTACAGTTATTATTTTCAGTTTGTTAAATTGTGACTGTAGTTGAATATATTTTCGTATGTTTAAAAATTACTTATATGTAAAACTCTGTTCATATTCTTTGTCCATAAATGGAGTTAGGACAACTTAGTAGCCATCTGGAAAAAAAAATAAAATTGTATTCCTACTTTATTTCCAACACCAAAATAAACTCCAGATGGACCAAAGATTTTACACTAAAAATAAATGCATTAAAGTACTATTAGAAAACATGAGAAGATGTTTTTTGTAAGTAATCCCAAACTAAGAAAGGTCTTTCTAAGCATAATAGAAAACCTCAAGGAATGATTCTAAAGATGTATAAATTAATAAATCAATATATATTGAAAAAAATAAAAAATGAATGACAAAGTTACAAAAATAAGAATAACACATGACAACAGTTGATAGTTTTCAATGATTTGTAGCTTTAAAATGTTGTGCCATCAAGGCTGAGGTTGTAGAGAATTGAAAGAGTTCATTACTCTCACCACAACAAGCAAAATAAACTGGATAGACTACAAAATCATAGTTTATTTTAAAAACATCAGAGAAACAAGAACACAAAGAAAGTTAAATTAATTCTAAGGCAAAGATCCCTTGATGGATTACAATAGACCAACAGCTGCTGTCATCCCTGGTGGAGCTCAGGAGAATGAGGACAGGCCATAGAAAAGAGTAAGGAGAAACCAGTTTAAGTTTAATGGTCTTTTAATGGCTCTAAGTGGGCTGGCATGACAGATTAGAATTCCACAGTGCATTAGCCTCATAACAGGTTTGCCCCCATCCCCCAATTCTTGTTGCATCTTCACTGACTACTTACAGGTGCTTCACTGAAAGCTGGTGACATCCGAGGGGAGCTGAAAGTGATCTCTGCTGATCAGAAGAAATGAGAGACACTGCTGAAGAGATACAGCTCTTCCCAGAGAGAGCAAGGCAGCCACCACACACACACTGACATATGTACATGTCAATGAATAACATATTGTGGGATTTTGCTGGGTTTAAACTTTATAAAAGGAATGTATCAGTCTGTAAGTAGTCTTATGGAATTTTCACTTAAATTATACCAAGAGTCATTCATAATATTAAGTGTGGCTGTGTTCCATTGCATTTTATTTCACTTCATTTATCCTCTCTGCAATTCTTTGTGTAACTATACCTCAATGTTTTTATCCATTTGCTTGTTGATGAACCCTTACATTGTTTCTGGATGACTAAAGTGATGCAGTAAGCATTCTTGTACATATATGCAAAAGTTTCTGTTTTGTCTGTACCTTAGTGAGGAAAATCTGGGGTATGTAAGTATTCAACTTTATAAGATAATGCCAAATTATTTCCCGAGTTTGTCATAGCAGTTTACACTACCAAGAGCAAAGTCCAAGATTACATTGAGTCACATCCTCTCCAACTCTTGGTATTATTAAGAATTCTTAATTATTACGATATGAATAATTGTCAACAACTATCATAATTGGTGTTTATACCTCCCTGATTAATGATGTTGATGCTGTGATGTAGAGGGTTTTGTCATGTGTTTGCTGGACATACAGATTTTCTTTTCTGTGAAATGTCCCTCATGTCTTCTGCCTATTTTTCTACTGAACTTCCTTTTTCTTAACAATTTATAAGAGTTTTAACCTCTTAAAATATAGTATTGAAAGCATCTTCTATTTTTATTTTCATTTTTCTTGACTAACAGCCTCTATTCTCAATGATCTGACATATATTTCTATTACATATTAAAATTCTTTGTATGCATGGGCTATTCTGGTTTAATATTTACTCCACTGGTCAATTTCTCTTAATTGCTATAGCTCTACAATATGTTTTATAGCTCTAACATAGCTATAGAATATATTTTTCATATGTTTTAATATCTGATAGGGGACAACTCTCTCACCTTTTCTCCCTCAGAAAATATTGGTGGTAAACAATCCCTTGTTTTTCATATAAAATTTTGAAGGAACTTGTCAAATTTCCTGAAGAAGTCTATTGGAAATTTGATTGGGATTGCATCAAAAAAATTGATCAATTTGAGGAGATTTGATCTCTGAAAGATATTTTTTCTTTTCATGAATATGTGCAACTTCTCCATTTATTTAATGAATTTCACTGAATTTTTTTTTAAGATTGTATTTATTTATTCATGAGAGACGCAGTGAGAGGGGCAGAGACATATCCATGCAAGGAGCCCAATGTGGGACGCGATCCCAGGACTCCAGGAATCACGCCCTGAGCGGAAGACAGACACTTAACCGCTGAGCCACCCAGGCGTCTCTTCACTGAAGTTTTAAAATGTTCTTTGTATAATCTTACCCATTTTTGTTAGATTTATGACTTGGTATTTTATAATTTTGGCTTCTATATCAAATGCTGTATTTTTAAAAACTACTTTCTAGTTACTTGTTAGTGAAGAGAATTGAAATTAGTTCTGGATATCTAGCCATTTTACTAAATTCAAATTACTTCTAATAATTTGTTGAAATTTTAAGATTCTATATAGACCATATCAACTGCAAAACAATCAGATTCTTGTTTTTCTTTCCAATCTTAATCCCTTTATCCTTTCTTATTGTGCTGGCTAATCATATCTCAAAACAATGTTGTGTTAAAATGGTGATATGGAGGATTATTTTCTTTTCTCCTATTTTAGAAGCTGTCTTCAATATTTCTCTAGTAGCAGATGTTTCTCACTTTTCCAGCTATGGAAGTACTCTACTATGTATATATCTTCACCTTCTTCAGTCATTTTACCTCTGGTTTATATTGCTTATAGTATTGTACTGACAAAATAATAATTATTAGTAGTGGTAACACTGGGAATTTCTCTAATATTTTAATAGTGATGATGGCTGTTGGTTGGGATAGAGATATAAATTTTCTTCCTTTTTTGAGAGGGAGGTTTTCCTAAAATGCAAATAGTTAAGAACTCTGAAAAATAAATTAATTTTTCATATTCTTCTCTACTTTAAGAGATTGTGTGGTGTATGACTCAGCTTTTTTTTAAGTTTCAAAAATTCACTTAGAATATTTTGTAGCCTAGTCTCTTTTTATGAGGTTATTTTTAGTGATTTTTAAATCTTATATGTTTAGCTTTCTCTTAGTTTGGTATCTATTTTCTTATAAGGAATTTTCTTTCACTGATAATTTTAAGTATTTTGACATAAATTTATGCATATTTTCTTTTAACACTATTTTTTATATATTTCATATTCTTTATGTATTTGCTAGGCTTTTTTGTTCTAGTTTTGAAGTTATATTTGTCAATAATTTTCAAGTATAAAAAAACAACTCTAGATTTTCTGGGGGAATCAATATTCACTCTATTTGTTTCATCAGTATTTTTATCTTTTTCTTTATTAGTTTCTTCTTTCTTTTTATCTTAGGTTTGTTTGGGTATTTATTTTATTAAATATTTACATTAATGTAAATGTTTTATCTTTGTTCTCCTTTATTTACTAATGAAAATATCTTCATAAGCATTTATAAACTCTGAATTGTATGTGACACCCATGGTTCTCAACTGGGGGCAATTTCACCCTCCAAGGGACATTTGGCAATGCCTGAAGACACATCGAAATATTATGACTTGCACCAGAGGGGAAGAGGCTACTGTGGCCATCTAGTTTGTAGAGGCCAGAGATGCTGTTAAATAGCCTGCAACGCACACAAATGTTCCAGACAACAAATAATTAGCCAGACCAAAATTTCAATTGTGCTGAGGTTGAGAAATACTCCTACAGACCTTTGAGACATTCAGTTATTTTGATCAATATTATAAGCCATTCCAAGTAAAATGGGCACCCTCTCATTTTTTCCCCCTTTGACTATTTGTTAAAGATCAAAATCCAGTGCCATTCATATGTGTTTTATTTGGCTAGCTCCATATTTAAAAACAAACAAACAAAAACAATTGCATCTTCTTAAATAGGATATGCACTCTATAGATTTCCAGTCTCTGCCTTCTACTTAGTATTATACTCCTGCCCCTGAAAGAGTGACACTTTTATGTTGCCCATCTGACCATTGTAGAAATTGGAGTTTGCACTCCTGAGTTCTATACCGAAAGATCTTCAGACTCTTTCTCTTTCATTAATTTTCCCTTCCCAAATGGGGCCAATCTATTTCCATTGGCAATAGTAGCTCACTGAAGTATTCCAAGTGTTTCTCAAAGATATGCCAGGAGGACTGGTAACATCAAAATCTTTGACATAGGAAGGGTGATTTTTATAAATTCTCACCTCTGTAGGGTGGCATGGTGTCTTTTCTAGTACCTCCTGCAATAAATAATAATAATAATAACAATAAGTAAACATAATCATTGATGTGTTAAATTACATAAGTAATACCTATTCCTTATTTTATGCTCTAGTATGTAGACAAAGCCCCATTTTTTTCACGTTGAAGATGCAGATAATAGAAACACATTTATTTCAAAACTGGATATGACATGACCTTATGTAGTATCAGGCTTACAATATGACTACTATGGTGATGTAGGAGGCTTTGCATTATGAATGTTTCTTCTGAATTTACTTAATACTCAATGAATGTAAACGTTTGATAATTGTTTATTCAAATACAGTTATGTATCAAAATGATTAAAGCTTCCTTTTATGGAAGCAGCATCAATACCAAGATTTTCTATTTATGAGTTATGAGATATCAACTTTTCTTTTTTCACATTTGACAACTTCTATCTAAGCAGGTTAATGAGCTAAATACACAGATCATTCTAATTATCCATGTCAGGGAATATAACCATTGATAAGAAATGACACAAAATCAGGAATATTCTCAGACATTGAGAATCAAAGTTGCGAATTTTTGTTTTATTTTTCTTGAATTGGCAAACACACTATTTAAAATGTCCAGTAATCAACAGAATACAATTCATATTGTTTTATATGGAAGGAAAGAAAGTTTTATATAGTCTGAGAACTTCCTGAACTTTTAAATAAGGAAGTACCTTATTTTTTACAGTTTCATTGAGTTATAATTGACATACATCATGTATAAGTTTGACATACAGCATGATAGTTTGATTTACATATATTGAGAAAAGATTACCACAATAGTTTCAGCTAATATTCATCTCCTCATATAAATTCAATAAAACAGAAAGACAAAAAAGGAAAAAATTCTTCCGTGATAAGAACTCATAGGATTTACTTGAAAGTAACAATATTCCTACATATTATATAGCAGTGTTAACTATAGTCATGATGTACATTTTATCCTTAGTACTCATTTATTTTATGACTGGAAGTTTGTTACTTTTGACTACTTTCATACACTTCTCTCCACCCACCTCCCCCCAGCAAACCTTCCACCTCTGGTAACAAGTCTAATCTCTTCTTCTATAATGTTTTTCTTTGTTTGATTTAAGTTTCACATATAAGTGAAATCATACAGTATTTGTCTTTCTCTGTCTGACTTATTTCACTTAGCATATTACCCTTGAGGTCCACCCATGTTGTTATAAATGGTCAGATTTTCTTATTTTTATTTTATGGCCCAAATCCCTTTATCCACTTATCCAACCTTGGCTACTTAGGTTATTTCCTAATGTCGTGGCTATTGCAAATAATGCTGCTATGAACATAGGGATACTGATACTTTTTGAGTTAGTGTTTTTGTTTTCTTTGGGCGTATTCCCAGAAGTGGATCATATGGTGGTTCTATTTTTAATTTTTTGTGGATCCTCCACACCGCTTTCCATAGTGGCTGCACCAATTTACAATCCCACCAACAGTGTATAAATGTTTTCTTTACTTCACATCCACATCAGCATTCCTTACATAGGTTGCATTTTCTTTTGCTGGAAGGTTTCTTTTGCTATGAAGAAGATTTGTGGTTTGATGTAGTCTCACTTGTTTTATTTTTATTTCTATTTTTATTTATTTTTATTTTGTTGTTTATGCTTTTAGTGTCATATTAAAAAAATTACTACCGAGACCAGTGTCCAGTTGCTTTACTCCTATGCTAACTTCTAGGAGTTTTGTGGCTTAAGGTCTTGTATCTAAGACTTTCATCCATTCTGAATTAATTTCATGACAGGTGTAAGACGTAAGTCTTATTTCATTCTTTTACATGTGAATATCCAATTATCTTAGCATATTTACTGAAAAGACTGTTTCCCCCCTTGAGTGTTCTTGGCTTCCTTGTCAAATAAATATTAGTTGACTATATATGCTTGAGTTCATGTATGGGCTCTTGGTTCTATTCCATTGATCTTATAGTCTATTTTTCTTTCAGTACTAAACTATTTTGATGACTATAGCTTAATAGTATAGCTTGAAATTAGGAAATGAGATATATCCTGCTTTATTCTTCTTTCTTAGGATTCATTAATTAGTCAGGGTCTATTGGGTTCCATATAAATTTTGTAGTTTTTTTTTTCTACTTCTGTAAAGAATGTCACATAAATCTTGGTAGGGTTGCATTAAATTTATAGGTGATTTTAGATAGTATTGACATTTAATAATATTAATTCTTCCAATTCATAAACTCCTGATACTGGCTTTGCCCAGGGGGCAATCAGCTCTGCCCCACCAACCTTCTGCTGGAGCACCACTGGTCCAGAACAGCTTCCAGGAGGTTTCACCAGCCTTTCTGGTCAAATGGAACTAGGAGACATACTTCAAATGACTAGGGCTGTAAGTCAGCTCCTTACCTGGTTGTGGGCAAACCAGGTGGTAGGGCCAGCAAAACTCATTTGAGGATCTGAATTAGGCAGATCTGCATCCCTTCGAATTCCCTTTTCAGAGTACATCCCCAACCTGATTCTGTCAATGAGCAAAGCTGCTGGTTGGGATTACTACTTGGGCATTGCAGATATGTAGTTGGTGCCAAGATCTGGGTGCTTGTTGTTACAAGCCTTTCCCTCCTTCTTGGTCACAGGCAGATTCCTATACCTTTTGACTCACTGAGAATAAAAGAGATGTATGCAAAGAAATTGATTTCTCAAGAATAATGGCATTATTCATTTAAAAGCCAAAATAGTAAATGCATTATTTTTGAGATGTAAAATGAATCAGCTGCCTAAAATTATTATAAGTAACAACCTGAATATTAAACTCAAAAGCAAATGGATGTGTTCTTTTCTTTTGTTTTCTTTCTTTTCTTTTTTTTTCTTTCTTTCTTTTCTTTCTTTCTTCCTCTTTTCTTTCTCTTCTCATTTTAGTTCTTTTTTCTTTTGGCCATTTGTTTAATGATTATAACAGTAAGTGTAGAACAGAAGGTTAAATATGAGAACCTATAGATCGAAATATGAAATTCCAAATTTTTCTTTTCTTCTGAATAAAGATGCTGGCAATGTGAACATACAAATCAGTAATATAAATAGTGGTCTCCTCTGGAAGGGACCTCAGAAATCATTTACTCTGATTTTATAGATGAAGTTGTAACTTTTTCAAGGTCATACAAATAGATGGCAAGGTTGCAAGTGGAGTCACATTTCCTGAATGTTCCATAGTTCACTGAGGTTCCATAGTCAAGTAACTCAAGCCTAATTATTGGCTTCTTAATATTCAATCTTAAGTTATGAATGATGACATTCACTTGTGATGTTATTTCTTTAGTATATTTGAGAATGTTGGTGGCAAAGAGTCACCAGAAGAAAGCCAATAAATAGCCTTTATGTGTATAGATTTTATGTGTCTGTGGAGGAGGTAGAAATAGGATTATATTAATTGTAGTTTCATGTCTTCAAATTTGTTAGTTTTGGAAAATACTAAACTAAATCCTCTTCTGAAATTAATAAATTACAGGATAGCAATGATTTCCTGTGTAAGAAAATACAGAACAAGAAAACAAACAAGCAAAGGCTTGTGGCTTTAGTAAATTAATAGATGGATAATAAATCAACAATATAATGTAGTTATCAGAAAGATAATGGAATACAATGTCATCCTCATTGTATAAGAGATAGCTAACGTAAAAATGCCGAATATTTGCCTATGTATGTATTGCATTGAACTGGGTATTTTGCATATACTACTTTACATTTTTACCTTGAAAGATAATCATTCTCATTTACAGATGAGGAAAGGTAAATATCTAACACAAGTTCATTCAGCTTATTTTAGTGGCCAAGTTGGCATTTGTTCCCAGATCTGTCTGGCCCCCAAACTCATATCCCTTTCATTATGCCTCTTTGGGTTTAACTATTTATGTTGAGTCTCACAGGGAACATGAAGTACACTTAAGTGGGTTCAGAGGAAGGATTCTAGGATGACAAATCATCAAGAAACAATGCTACATGAAGAACAGTTGAAACAATGAGCAAGTTTTGTCAAATGAATAGTAGCATTAAGATAGTAAAAGAAAAAATCTAGTGAGTACTTCATCATGTTGAGAAGAATTTATATTTATTCTGTGTAGTGTATGAGCATGGATACTGGATCACTTACTGGGAGCCAGAGGGGAGATTGACTTAATAGAGCTAAGAATACTCCTTTGTTTTATGTAGAATGGGAATGAGATAGAAAAAGGGAAAACATTTTTTAAATAATTTTTAAGCATTAGGGTTAAAATTGATTGGAAGTACTCAAAATGCAACTTGATGAATAGGATGTTTTAGACTCTATTTCTACCTTGAGCATGATATTGAAGAAGGTGTTTAAAGATCCTGCCAAACTAATAATTCATGATTTTTACTACACGTGTGTCAGAGACAAGGGGTCAAAGAGAAGGACCATGTTTTATTACACTTGTTTCTTACCTCCCTATCTTTACGTGCTCTAAACTCAGTAGATGCACATTAAATTAATCAGCAGGTAAATGACCAAAAAATCAAAGATAAAGTTATCTTTTAGCTTAAAAAGGAATATTAAAAAAGCTTTATAACCAAGACCTTGAATGAATGAAATGGAACCAGTTATGTTTATAGAGTTGTTTTTATTTCTTTACATTTTAGTGATATTTTGACACATAAATATAATTCTTGAGTCTGATTGTAAAGTGATGTGTTTGAGTATCTCATTGGGGAGCCCGCTTCTCTTCTCCTTCTGCCCCTCTCCACTGCTCATGTCCTGCTTTCCTTATATATAATAAATAAAATCTTAAAAATAAATAGATACGTACATAAAATGAAGAGAGATTTTTAGAGGAAACACAAGTTGTTAGGATTTTTTCCCCCTAGAGAGAATCAGTACTGTGTTATTTCATTAAGAAAGAGCACAGAGTGGTAAAAATAGACTCCCTGAGAGAATAAAGTTAGAAAAGTAGTTTGGTGGCAGTTATGCCAGAGGCCATACCACATTTCTTTAAGTTCAGTATCACATCCTAATTTTGAAAGACATGTAAATGCTAAAAGGAACTCAAAGGCACATGGAGCCAAACAGTGACTGGAGGAAATGAAGATGCTCCCAAATATGTGATTAGGAAGAAATAGTTGGGGTTGGTGTTGTGTATCTGTGAAAAGAAACAACTGTGCTAGGAGGCTGATACCAAGGGACAGAGATGAGTTAGACTAAGATCTGAAAGAGTCATCAAAACTGAAGATAGAAAGGGTGAAAGAGACAGAGAAGTGGCTGATTTTAATTCTTGCTTCTTCATTTGGGTCACATGAAGTGTGGCAGATTTTACCTACTATTGTTTGAACACCAACTCTTGGATTTCGTAGATGCTGTTGGTTTGGTAGCAAGCAAGATGTTCTACTAGAGTGCTAGAGTCTTTAGGAGGGTTTTCCAGCATGGCCTTTCAAAAAGCTGGAGAGAGACAGTGCTGCAAGAGGAGAAGAATGTTCATCAGATGGTCCATTATATAATAAAGCATGGTCTTTGTTCCTGGGAGGAGGACTCTAAGCCCTCAAGTGATAGAATTGTCTTTGTTATTCTTAGTGAGCCCTCAAACTGTTACTGAGTTTATGTTAACAAGTTGACACATAGTAGGTCCCTTGACATTTCAGGTTGGGGACTAGTGATGCCAGAAAGACCAACCATAAGATTCGTGGGTTGACTTTGAGCCAAGTGATGTTGGTCCAACCTCTCAAAATCCAGGGAGAGGAATGGGTGTGGAGATTGAGTTCAATGATGTAGCCAGGGCAAGGTACAGAACAGTGGGTTTTTTCTTAACACTTTAAGTATTGCACTCTTCTTGCTTGCATGGTTTCTGAGAAGTTAGATATAATAACTCTTATATTGCTTCCCTAAGGTGACAATTAGTTATGTCTACATACGAAAACCTCTGGGCACTAGAGTAAAGACTCTGGACACCAAAGCTTCAATGAACTTCCCTGGTTGGTAACTATAAATCAATGTGTTGGGAAAGTTACAAGTCCTGAGGACATGGAAACATAACATTTGAGACCCTTCAGACTTCACATTACGCATCTTTTCATTGGCTTGTCTTGATTTGTATTCACTCTAATAAAATTATAATCTTAATGTAATGTTTTTCTGACCTCTGTAAGTCATTCCAGGAAATTACCAAACTTGAGGAGGTAGTGGGGACCCCCAAATTCTTAACCAGTTGGTGACCTGCAAACCCCTCTGTTTGTGGCTGGCGCTCAGAAGTGAAAGCAGTCTTATGGTGGACCACGCCCTTAACCTGAGACATTCACCCTAACTCCCAGTAGTTAGTGTTCAAAATTATAATGCACCAAGAAGTAAAATACTTGTTCTTATGGATAGCTGCAGGAGTGTGTCCATACTCTGGTGAGGATGGGCACTCTAGCATGGGAGTTAGGTTCCGAGGCTTTGGTGAAGCACCATGCATGTTGAATCTCTGCTCTGCCATTTCCCAGCTCAGGCAAACAGCTGCCTTCTCTTAATAGTTTGAATATCCATTAAAGAGAAATGGTAAACATAACATGCTTCTAAGGTTATAGTGAAACTTAAATGAATTAGTTTGTCTAAAGTCTTTACAGCACTCTGTGGCACACTTGAAAAATCCTCTTATGATATTTTTAAAATAACATTTTATTGTTCTTATCAAAATCATCGAACATGTAGAAAATACAGCCTAAAGGGTAATATTTTAGTTTCTTACTTAATTATCTTTTCCAATGGTGAAGACAGTTACAGTGGAAGTAGCATAGTAAATCAAAGGCACCATTATTTGTAGGACTATTATTTATATATTTGGAGTAGAAAAAGAGCTAATAATTATTTAATAGATTTTATTATGTTCCTAAAGTTTCAGTTACCACCTCCACAATGACCTCAATTCTTGTCTTGTGTGTACCATTCTCTCACACAGCACTCCAAAACGGAAGAACACACTTGAGTGAAAGTAGGATAAACAGGGGATAGGCAATCACATCTAATCTGGGATAGCTATGCTGATTTATGTTCTGTGCTTATTTAATTTTATTTTTTAAATCAACATTGAGAAAGAAAAGTTGAGATATTAATTACCCGTTTACTGTCAATGTAGCGGAAAATGTAATTTATAGCCTACTTGCAAAAAAAAAAAATCACAGTGCTTAATTTAAGAACTCAAATTATTCAAATAACATTTTGAATTTGATTATTCATTTAATTGAAGTGTTGCTCTTTCAGTCAGAATTGCTTTTGAGATTCCAATTTCAGCAATAGTTAACTAAGAGCTCTCTGTGGAAAGGATAGAAGGGGAATCCACAGATATAAATGTCTGGAGAAATCACTGCGCTCAGTGAATTATATTTACCTGAAAGAAATGGTCAAATTCATCAGTAGTGTTTGGTTTGTTTTTGTTTGTTTGTTTGTTTTTGTCTCAACATAGTTATTGTTTTAGTATAGAAAGCAATTATGGGGGATAACCTGGGCCCACAAAATACCTGAAAATGTAAATTTAACAGAAAACTCAGAAGCAAAGCCTGTCCAAGAAGTTATGAATGATCCATGGGCTGTAGTGATAGAAGTCACCTTCACATTCAAATCTAGGAGAAAAGAAATTAACATTCCAGGGAGCGAAGGGGCTCTGCCTCAGAAGAAATGTCCTTCTCTTCCTATTATGGCAATGTCTCACTGCTGTTGCTTCTAGCCAGTCTCAACTATGCAGATCTTCCACAGTAACAAAAGGACAGCAGATATACCCTGACACACATCAAGAGCTTTAACAATCTTTCAAACAGTTGTCAGAATTTATCATGTTTTGTCATTATTAAAGTATAATTTGCATACAACAAAACATGCAGTTTTTAAGTATACATTTGATGAATTTTGGTAATTGTATACTATCAGGTGACCACCACCACTGTCAAGAAATAGAACATTTCTATAGCCCTAGAGTTTCCTCATGCCTTCTGCAGTGAATTGCCCTCCCTGCCCTGAGGAATGGCCAACCACCAACCTCCTTCTTGTCATAACAGTTTTGCCTTTCCTACAATTTCATAGATAGAATCATTCAATATTTTGCCATTGGGGTTTGATTTCTTTGACTGAGTATAATATATTTGAGATATGTCCATGAATAATACTGCTTTGAACATACACACAAAAGTCATTCTGTGAAATTATGCCTTCACTTCCTTTGGGCAAATACTCAGGAGTTAGATTGCTGGGTCCTATGATAAGTTTAAGTGTAACTTTATAAGAGACTACAGTATTGTTTTCCAGAGTGGCTATTCAATTTGGCCATCCCACATGTGGACACATGTGAGAGCTCCAAACTTTTTTATGTTGACAGATGTTTTTATTTTTAGCCATTCGTGTGAATGTACTATTGGATTTCATTATGGTTTTAAATCCTTTCAAGTTTATTGAGACATAATTGACATACATTACTGCTGAAGGTAATCGTGGTTTGACTTACATATATTGTGAAGTAATTACCACAATAATTTTAGATAGCATTCATGATCTCATAGAGATGCAATAAAAAGAAAAAAGCAAACAAAAAAGAAAAAAATTTTCCTCTTGTGATAAGAATGCATAGGGTTACTCTCTTAACAACTTCCCTATATATCCTACAGCAGTGTTGACTGTAGTATCCTGTCATACTTTATATGCCCAGTTCTTCTTTATCTTATAGCTGGAAGTTTGTATCTTTTGCCTACCTTCCGCCTATGTTGCCTCTCCCATGCCTCAACTCTAATAACCACAAATCTGGTCTATTTTCCCCTAAGTTTTGTTTGTTTTTTGTTGTTGTTATTGTTGTTTTTTGGTTCCACATATAAGTAAAATCATACAGTATTTGTCCATTATCCATTATCTAATCAATTTCACTTAGTATAATACCTTGTTTTTACAAAAGGTAAGGCTTATTCATTTTTTATGACAATAATACTCCATTGTGTGTTACCACTTGATAACTAGTGATGTGGATGTATTTTCATATTTCTTGCCATTCATGTATCTTCTGTTGTGGAATGTTTGAAACAATTATTTGCCCACTTTTTAATTGGGTTTCTTTATTACTTGGTTCTAAGTAATTCTTGATTTCATAAGCCCTTTTTAGATATATGGTTTACAAACATTTTCACCCTATTTGGGGTTTTCCTTTTGTTTCTTATTTTTCAAAAAGCAAATGGTTTTAATTGTATAGTTATTATTATTATTATTATCATCCTTACTATTTTCACTATTTGGAATTGTGATTTTTTTGTGTCGTATTTAAGGAATATGGCCAGCCCAATATCACAATTTTCCCCTTTATGTTCTGATTTATATTTAATAGTTTTATCATATCTGATCCATTTTGTTTATAATGTTATGCAATTGTTGATGCTGATTTTTTCCCCCACAGGTATATTCATTTGTTCCAGCACCATTTCTTAAAAACAAACAAAACAACAACAACAAAAAACCCCTTTCTTCTCACCATTGAATTGCATTAACACTTTTTTCAAAAAAATATTTTAATTCAAGTCTTATAACCCATGGACATGGTATATTTCTCCACTTTTTTAGATCTTTTAAAATTTCCTTTTGCAACATTATGCAGTTTTCGGTGTACAAACCTTGCATATATTTTTTTTTTATTTCAAAGTACTTTTTCAATGCTAATGTAAGTGGAGATAATTTCTTTTTCTAATTTTCCATTATTAGCAGGCAGACATACAATTTACTTTATTTTAAGCCTTTTTAAATATAGACCTTGTATCCTTCAAGCTAACTAAGTTTACTTTCATTTTTAGAAGTCTTTTCTTGACTCCTTAGGATTTTCCCTGCAAGCTATTATGTTATCTGCAAATAAAGACACTTTTATTTCTTTCTTTCCAAATTGTATGCCTTTTTCTTTTCCTTACCTTGGTGCTTTGGCTAAGAATGCAGGATAATGTGGAATATAAGTAGTGAGAAGAGACGTCCTTGCCTAGCCTTGACAGAAAGGCTTTTTAGGCAGAAAGCCTTGATCCACTCACTGTGGAGCGTGATTTAACTGGAGGTTTCTCACGTTTTTTACTCAGATTGAAGAAATTTCCGTCTATGTTTCCTTTGCTAAAAAACTGAAAGAGTTCCATTTTATTTTTAATTTGTTTTATTTTTCTTCTTCATGAATGGGTGTCAAATATGAAATGATTTTTTTCTTTGTCTACTTCAATGATCATATGGCTTTCTCCTTTATTCTGTTCACTTTGGTAGTTAAACTGATTGGTTTTCCAAATGTGGAAACAACATTGAAATCCTGGAACAAACATTGCTTGGGTATGATGTTTATCATTTTATATCTTGATAGATTTCACTTACTAATGCTTCATTAAGTACTTTCATATCTATATTCAAACTGATGCTTTTACCTGATTTTACTATCACAGTTCTTCTGCCCTCATAAAATGGCATTGTAAATATTTCCTTCTCCTCCATTTTCTGAAAGAGCTTTTGTAGACTTAATATTATTTCTTCCTTGGGTGTTTGATAGAATTTATTAAGGAGGAGAGCAGGATCTGGAGATTTCCTTATGGGTGTGTAGTAAAGAATTTGCCTATCCAAAGGTCTGGCCTTTGATCTTAGCTCCTGGGAAGTGATTTCTAAACCTTGGAATGTCCTGCCTGATAAGAGTGCCATTGTTTACCTGGAAGCCTTGGGCCACACCACATAGTCTAACAATGTAATTTATGGTGGGGCTTTGGGTCACATTATAACATCTCCACCTCCATAAGTGCTAGAGACTAAAGGTCAGCCACATGACCGCTTCTGTGGTCAATCATATCTACAGGAGAGATTGAGTTCAATAAAACTGGATTAACAAGGCTCAGGTGAGCTTCCTTGGTTGAGAGTGCTCCATGTATACCAGCACACATTGTTACTGGGAAGAATTAGTATTGCTTATGACTCCACTGACAGAGGACAATTTGAATCTTTGTTTTTGGAAATTTCCTGTACCATGTACCATAGGCCTCTCCCTTTGGCTGATTTTTAATCTGTATCCTTTTATTGCAATAAACTATACCTTTAAATATAATAACTTCAGTAAATTCTGAGTCCTAGCAAATTATCAAATCTGAGGATGGGATTAAAGAACCCAAAATCTGCAATTGGTTTCAGAGTCAGGATTGTTGTGGGACCTTTTCCTCTCTAAACATTTTTTTTTAAATTTTTTTTATTTATTTATGATAGGCACACAGTGAGAGAGAGAGAGGCAGAGACACAGGCAGAGGGAGAAGCAGGCTCCATGCACCGGGAGCCCGACGTGGGATTTGATCCCGGGTCTCCAGGATCGCGCCCTGGGCCAAAGGCAGGCGCCAAACCGCTGCGCCACCCAGGGATCCCCACCTTTTCCTCTCTAAACTCTGCAGTGGGAAAGGTTCTTTATTTAGATTGTATTTATTTTTTTATGATTAGAGCTATTTAAGTTTCGTATCTACCTAGTGTTATGCCCAAGATTGCGAATCCAAGAAACCACCAAGGAGCTGGCACCAATGCAAGCGCACAAGGGTTTATTTGCAAGCTCGAGCTTGGGTCCAAGTATACCCGTCACAGAGGAGCAGGGACTTGGACCCCAAAGTGGGTTACAGCTGGGTTTTTTATAGGCTGGTCTAGGGGATTTTCAGAAGGGGTGGAGGAATTTCTCAAGTTCTGTTTACATCCTGATATGGGGCTTTCAAGAGCATTGAGCTCTGTTCTCATTCTAATATGGGACTTTCTACCACAGGTGTGGGCTCTGTTGTCTTTCTGATATGGGATTCCCTGCCGAGGACATTGAGGACATTCTGTAGTTTTTCCCGTAAAGTTCAGCTCTTATTCACAGGGGCCTAAGATGGCTGTACTTGTGCTAATGCTAAACTTTAAGTGGGATGGCCTTAATTTTTCTCAGCCTCCACACCTAGTTAAAGGTCATAGTCTTTGTTTTTAAAGAAATTTGCCTATTTCACATGGATTGTCACAATTACTGACAAGTTTTTCATGGTATTCCTTTATCATGTAACATGTACATGATCTGTAGTGATGTCCCTTATTTCATTTCTAATTTTGATTATTCTACTCCTATTTTCCCCCCTTTGATCAGTTTTTTTTAAATATATTTTTTACATCTTTTCAAAGAAACAACTTTTGGTTTTATATCTTACCTATTATTTTCTCATTTTCTCTTTTATTGATTTCTGCTTTTATAATTTTTTTTAACATTTGTTTGAGTTTAATTTGTTCTCCCTTTACTAATTTCTTAAGATGAAAACTTACATTACTGGATTTAGGTCTTTTTTCTTTCTAATACAAACATTCAAAGCTATAACATTTCCTTAAGTAGGGAATATCAGTAAACTCTAATATTTTGACACACTGTATACTCATTCAAAATATTTTCTATCACCTCTTATAATTTCTTCTCCAGATTATATATAATCATGTACTTTCTTTTTATTCATACATTCTTGGAATTGTGTTCTTTAATTTTAATATATGTTGTCATTTGTCTTGCTTTCTTATTACTATTGTTATTATTATTATTCTATCATGAATCCAGTGTGGTCAAAAATATACTCTGAATTATATCAATCTTTTCTTGTTTATTAAGACTTGTTCTTAAAAAAATAAATAAATAAAAAATAAATAAATAAGGAAGCCTGGGTGGCTCAGCAGTTTAGCGCCTTTAGCCCAGGGCATGTTTCTAGAGTTCCAGGATCAAGTATGGCTTCGAGCTCCCTGCATGGAGCCTGCTTCTCCCTCTGCCTCTGTCTCTGCCTCTCTCTCTGTGTGTCTTTCATGAATAAATTTAAAAAATCTTAAAAATTAAAAATAAATAAAAAAGACTTGCTTTGTGGTGTGCCAATTGTCTTTCCTGGTAAACATACCAGATGCCTTTGACAAAAAAGGACATTCTGTATGTTTTTGGTGTCTCATTAATATTCAAGGCAAAGTGGTTGATAGCATTCATTGTCCCAATCTTTTGTTGATTTTGTATAGTTGACTCACCGATTTCTAAGGGAATGATACTAACATCTTCAATTATGATGGTGGAATTGTTTAGTTTTCTTTTTTGATTCTGTTAGTTTCTGTTAAATTATTCTTAGCTACATTATTTGATACATATATTTATAATTGTTATGTCTTCTTGAGTCATTATGTTTTCATCATTATGAAGTTTTCCTCTTAACTCTGATAATAGTTTTTGTCTTGAAATCTATTATATCTGATATCAGTAGAGCCATTTTTTCCCTATTTGCATGGTATACCTATTCATTTTCTTCCAGTTTATCTATATTTCTTTATACTTGTAGTGCATCTCTTCTAGACAACTTCTATTTTGACCTTAGTTCTTATATATTACTTAATATTCTTTAAAGTATCTTATTATTTTGTATTTTTTATTTCATTCATAGTGAGCATGTAGAGTTCCACTTAAGTGAAGAAGATGACACATGCTAGTTTAAAATCCTTGCCTAGTGGTTCTAACATGTGTACCATCTCTAGGCCAATTTCAGCTGATTTTATTTGGTCTTGGAGACAGATTCTTATTTTCCTGGTTCTTCATATGTCAGATAATTTTAGATTGTATTCTAGGCATTATGAGTGATAAGATGTGGAGATGTTGAGTTCTTTAGTTTTCTCTGGTGCATGTTTTGTTTTGTTTTGTTTTAGCAAGGATTATCTTGGTTGGGCTTAAACTACAAATATTTTCTTGGGCATTAAATTTGGTCTCTTCTCATATCTTTTGACTTCATCTGCTTTGCTATAGTCTCATCCATGGATGTATGGTGGAGGATCTGTCAGAAATGTGGGTAGACAGAATTTGGGGATCCTAATTCTGGTCGTTTCCATTCCATGATTCCCTCAGTCTCTCCAGCAATCATTCATTCTCTGGTTTCAAATTTCTGGCTTGCCACATAGCTACTCCTTTGCTTCATTGCCCCAAAAGTTGAAAAAATGGGAACTGACTTCATTTCATTCCCCCTTCCTCCTACTGTGCACTGTCCACTAGGTCTGTCTGCTGCTTTTTACCTTATGTGAAGGTTTAACTCTCATTTTCTGACTATGAGTCCATCTGGTGGTCACTTACTCTGCTATTACTAGAAGTGGATTACAACGGTAGTGATTTTCATTTAACATTTTCCTCACTGCCATCCAAAGCTGGAGACCATGGTAGCCACTAATGTTGCCTTTTCTGCACACAAAGGATCATCCAGTCCCTGACCTCTGGGGGGAGGGACTGGATGAGGGAGGGACTTTTTTCCCTCCTCTGATGTCCCGTAATACTTCATCCATTGAGTCTGTTATAGAATTCGGTGCATGATATTTCCTTACACTCCTGTCTCCTCTCTGAGACTATAAGCAATGACTGTTTATTTTTCACTCTCTTCCCCTGGAACCTGAGACAGACCTAGCATGAAACACTTGTTTGATGAATGTTTTTTTTTAATGAAAGTAGAATGAATCCCCATACTAAGTATGTATATTAATGTGACTCATTCAGGAGTAGTTATTTCAAGGTTTTCTTAAAATTATATATGTTGGTTATACTACAAAAAGATCTCTTTATACAATAAGCATAGTGATGGCATTTCTCCTTCTGTCAAAAAGAAAAAAGGAAGGGGTGATATAAAAAAAGGCTAGTTGAATATACACCAGTACTGCCTCTAGGTAAAATTGTAACTCGGTGCCATTTCACCTGGGTTCCCCTCTTTTTGCTATCCCCAACATCTAACCCCATTCCTTTCCTTTCCTCTATCTGTTGCCCTGGTGCTATTTCATTGTGGGAAAGATGTGAACTCTTAGAAATCTACATTTAATCTACTATAAATGCTGTTTAGGGGCTTATATCTATTTTAATAGTCTAAAAAATCTACATTTACTCTACTATGAATGCTGTTGAGGGGCTTATATCTATGGGAGTATTCCTTATATGTATATATTCTTGATTTTGGAGAATAAGCATTTTCTGTGCATAAGAAAAAAGAGGCATGTTATATTTGCTTTCATGAATATAGTTTCTCTTATAGAAGATGAAACTTATTATAGAAAACAAAATTTTGTATTAAATATAGGATGCTATTCTACACAGTTGGGTAATATTTCTATTTCCTTCCTCCAATTTTATGTATACATACCATACATCTATATCTTTGTATTGTTTTCTTCTGAAGTTGAATTAAAAGCCTTGGTTGTAAATTAAACATATACATGCATGCACAATAAATAACAAAAATGTTCACAATTTACCTAATTCAACTTTTAGATTAAATCAAATCACTCATTTCATGTTTTATGTCTACAGATATATACTTTATTTTTTATTATTTTAAATTATATATTATAAAACATTCACCTGTCATTTTAGTGTTTTAAATGAAATTCTAGAAATCTTACATTTTTATCTTTTAATAACATTTTATTTCTTGAACTTCTACATCTTGGGTCCATGAGACTCATTAAGTGACACTATAAGCTTAAAATAAGCAAAGAGAACCAAACTTCTTTTCTTATTCAAAACAAATGAATTCCCTTAAGATTAACCTAAAGGAGCTTTACTCTTTCTAGTTATCTAAGCTAAGATAACTCTAGGGAAAATCTTCATCCTTGATTGCTGAAGACATCAAATGTTACTATAGCATTTGGCATAATATTTTTACATTTTCTTCTCTTAAGGGTCCTGACATTTTCATACAGGGCTCACACTACTGCCCATTCTAAATTCCCTTAGAACTTGCTGTAACTTATCCGAATGCCCCTTTTGATAAGGAAAGGTTAAAAGGGCCTGATTAAGCTGTAAATGGCAAACATTTAACGAACAAGTATGAACCTGCAGTTACAACATTGGAGCAAACTAGTTTCAGTGTCTACTTTTTAAATATGGAGCATGCCTGGTGGCTCTCCATTCTTCCCCTTTTAACATCTCAGCGCTTTGTGTAAGGAGACAAACTGCAGTCTTCCCTTTCACCTCTGTTCTAACTCCACCAACAACTAGGCTTTCTGGAGAGGTTCTCATTTTGATGCTAAAATCCCCTGATATTTCACCAGACAAATGAAAGTTGGAATTAAAGAGAAGAAGAGTGGCTTATCTGTGAAATGTTTCTACCTCATGCCTGTGCAGCCAGTGACAGAAATGCCAGAGAGGCAGAGCTGGTCCAGCCTGGGGACTCCATTAACAATTCTAGAATCTGAGTGTGGCAGCTGGAAACAAGGCACTGACTGTTTGCCAGCTGTCCATCCTGGCATTAGTAGGTAAAATAGAAGTCCTGTTCTCTGAGAAACTTTTTTACAATAGGACAAGTCATTCACAAGTCAAAGGCAAAGAAGAAAGAGCTTCAGTGTAAAATGCTGTAAACTAGCACATTGTCTATAGACATTTCCTCACTGTTTCCAGCTGAGAGGGAAAGAAGGTAAGAAGGGAAGGAGCCAGCCAGGACATCTTTCCCCAGGAACTTCTGATCTCTCCATTGAGGCCTTCAGTCATGTCTTGCACTTGAGTGGTACAATCTGTTCCTGAACTCTCCAGGGGCTCCCTCCAGGTCAAATTCTACCCTCTACCACCTCAGCAACTTTTCTGTTCCTCACCTACTTCCTTGTATCTGAGAAGACAGTAAAACTGCCTAGTCTGTTCCCCTGTTTGAGGCATTCTAGCTAATTCACAGTCTGATTTTACAGATATCAGACGATAATACATCTTGTAATTTTAGATGCTATTACTAGAAGTTTAGCTTAATGTGCTACCCTCATCATTTTCATGTAGCATTATTTTAGTTTTGTAAACAGTGACATTACATCTAGAAAAGTTAGAAGTTAAGAAAGAAGAAAAACATTGGTAAACAAATCATCATCCCTTTAGCTTACTGCTTTGTCTGTCTTGGTCAAAGCAAGATGCATTTGCCCATAACAGTGTCCCCCTGCTCCAGGAAGGAGCCAGATCACAGAAGATGGCCACAATAACAAGGAGTCATAGACTTTCCCCCAAGCCTCAGATCTGGGCCCTAAGTTTGACTTAGGCCATAATCATGGGCTGCTGGGGCACTTCTCACCAATTCAGAGCATTAGGCCTTACCTTTTATAGTCAGCTGGAGCTGGTTTATGACTGAGAGCTGGTTGTTAAATCAATGATAGCTTGAAATCAACTAGGGTGTAAGTATTTATACCACAGAAATTAACAAGTGCTACAAATCAAGACATTTATTTATTTACTTCCTTATTTATTTAATTTTTTATTTTTTATTTTTTCTCCCAGAGAGCTGGCTTACTAGCATACACCCCACTGCTTCAAGTGTACCATACCTGGGACTACAAAGAAAATACCTGAGATTCTAGGGATGAGAAAAATAGTTGTTTATCTCTGATATAAAAAGGTATTATTATTATGCTGTGTTCTGCTTAAGCTTTAAATGTCTTTGATCAAATGGCCAGTCCTGGGTTGGCATACAGCTATGACATATTGTGAATAGTCCATGTGAGCCTGAACACAGTCCCCAGCTGACTGCTATCTGATAATATCACACAGATTTTCAAATCTACCAGATTAACCACTCCCCTAATTTAGACTGGATATTCACTAAGTGCCCCCACTGAGCAAAGGATACCATCTAATTATATTTTCCTATCTTTGTTTCTGGGCTAAATATATTGAACTATTCTGGGGCATCTAGGTGGTTCAGTTGATTAAGTATCTGTCTTTTGCTCAGGTCATGTTCCCAGGGTCCTGAGATTGAGCCCCATATCTGGCTCCCTGTTCAGAGGGGATCCTGCTTCTCCCTCTCCCTCTCCTCCTCCCTCTGCTTGTGCTCTTTCATTATGTCAAATAAATAAATAAAATATTTTAAAAAATTGAACTATTCTCCACCAAGTTGAATACCTAGCTTCAATTCAGCAAATGGTTGAGTACATATTATTTATGGCATAGTAAATACAACAAAAAGAATTTTTAAATACACAGCAGCTCTACTGAAGGGTAATATAGATGTTTAGCGAATATTTATTTGGGATATGGATACAGTTCATAGCATAGTCTTACAATAAACCATTTTAAAAATACTTTTTCTAATTCCTTATTTAACAACAAATACTCAACTTATTGTCACTTCTCCATTTTTTCTCCATATTTTTTCATGCATTCTTACTTCCTGTGTCTGTCAACTAATTACCCTTGTCTTCCTCTTCCTTCTTTACTTTTCTGTCTAGATGTCTTCTTCTCTTCCTCATTAATCAACTTCACCTCTCTGGTTTCTCCCATTGAGCAAATGTTTCCAGTGTACTGCTCAGCTCAAAGTCTATAGGCCATCAGTTCAGATATAAGAGGTGTTCTTTTCAGTAGCAGGAACATGGGCTATTCTTAATGCTTATACAATTGTTTCCAGAAATACAATTTTTTGCCTATGATTTCCTTATACATTTTGCCTTTTATTCTAATAATATGCATTAATTCCTTCATGCCAGGATTACTAATTTATCAGGAGCCAATGGAATTAATATCTCATTTTACTGGCCTAGTGGATGACCTTTTATGTACTGGATGGTTGATAGATGTTTGTTAAATGGAAAGGATGCAGAGGTATCCAAAATGCTGACTAGCTATATTGGGTCTTTAAATAAATGTCATAATAGTTATACCATTCTTAACTAAGAACAATTTTCCAAAGACACAGAATTATATTAAACAAACCCAAAATGAGGTCAGGTTTTTTACATTGAAAATAATGCAATTATCTCATTGTCAAAGTAAGGGTGGTTCTGCATATATATGTCTAATATAATTAGTATAAGAAAGGGAGAAAATGTGACTATAAAATGCTTTACTGCAGGAGAAGCTCGCAACAAAATGCAGCGTTACTGTGTGGCTGAGTGGTTATGTGTGGGGAGATTGTCCTAGTTAAGTGGCCATTGCTCAAGCCTACTGTTTATCGGTTGAGTTGCTGTGAGATTTTAATTCACTAGAGGGAGCTTATGGGTAGGAGTGATGTAGTTCCCACACAAGGAAGATTGATTGCATTCATTCAATCCCCCACAGCCTGAAAAATACTTCCTATTTATTTTATTCAGGAGCTTGTTGTAACATATCTCAGAATTGCTTAGTCATTTTTTTCCACTAGTGAAAAGTCTAATTTCCTTTTCCATTTTTTATTCTTCTATGCAATTCGCTCAATCCCCATAATGGTCTAACATTCCATTGTATTTAACTCTCTTAGTCCTTATCTGGTTTCATCACCAATGCTCTTTTTATCCCAGAGAATGGCCAATAAGAGAGTTAATCCAGTTGAGGTGCCTCCCTGTTCCACATTTGAGGGATATACATTTTTCCTGATTGTTCAACCACTATATGAACAGTAAAAAAATAAAAAATAAAAAAAAATTGACTTACCTTTTGGTTTGTAACAAATCTGACATACCTGAGTTATGTTTTACTGGTATATATCAAACATAGAGGACGTATCTCTGGCCTTGTGTTTTTTACTCAATTTGTCTTCAGGTCAGATTCTAAAGGAGAAGAATGATTTGCCACCTTACCAGTCAGCACAAACCAGAGTAGTAAGTAGTAATTCAGATATCAATCATTAAAGGCTTAATTTGGGTCTATGTATTTCACCAACTGGTGGAAAACATGTGAAAATAATATTTGTCTGTAAGTGAGAGTCTGTGTCGCATGTGCATGAATGCCCGTTCAAAGTCAGGTATCTCTAACTTTTAATTTGATGAATAAAATATCCACAGGCCAGCATCAAAGTTACCAAAAACAGCTTGCTCATCAATGCTGTCTGGTAGTTTTTTATTTTCTTTATTTTTATTTTCTTTTTTTCTCCTAATTTGCTTCAGAGGGAACTCAATATTACTGTGATCATCAATCTTTAAAAAAATTGTTTTATAAGTTCCATCGGTTGCAAATGGCTTCAGCATTCCCCCACCCCCAGCCCAAATTCTTTTCTGCTCAGTATGAATGAGTAAGTGTGTCAGAGATCCTGAAGACCAGCCTGAGGCTTGACAAATTTCTGAAAGAACTCAAAGGACTAAGAAAAGTTATTATACCTATGGTTATAATGTATTACAGCAAAAGGATAAAGATTAAAATCAGCAAAGGGAAAAGACACTATCATAGTCTATTTGGGTTGCTATAGCAAAGTATCACAGACTAGGTGGCTTATAAAAACAGAAATTTATTTCTCATGGTTATGGAGAATAGAAGTCCAAGATCTAGAAACCAGCATGGTGGAATAAGGGACCTCTTCCAAGTGCAAACTCTTGTTGTATCCCCATATGGAAGAAAGAGTAAGGAATCTCTCTAGGGCCTCCTTTATAAGGGCTCTTCCCTCATGACTTTATCATTTCCCCCATCACATTGGGCATTAGGATTTCAACATGTAAATTTGTAAGGAATACAAAACATTCAGCCTACAGCTGGCACATAGGACAGAGTCCAGGAGAAACCAAATGCAAAGTTCCAGATGTTCCCTCCCAACAGAGTCAGATATGCTTAATTCTTTCAGCAATGATGCATGACAACACATGTGAAGTGTTGCCAATCAGGGAGCGTCACTCAAGCCTTGAAGTCCAGGGATTTTATTGAGATCCTTGGTACTCAATTTATAGCCTCATCAGGGCAAAATAGGCCTTCATCATAAATCACATTGATAGGATAAATATACGTGATCAGACTGGTGCAGTATGGTCCAAGTCCTTGGGTCTATCCTTTTATCATATAGAATATTCCAAGGACTTGAGCTTATCTCCCATGAACCAGCCAAAGGCTAGTCCTAAAGAAAAGTCTTTCTCAGGAATATTCAGGATTTGATAACCTTTTCCTGCCTAACAATTCTTACTTAAAATTGGATTTCCTTGACCAAATATTTGGGATACTCTGAGTTAAGAGATATTAAACCACTTTCTCCCCTTCTCTTAACATGCTAATAATCACTGCGATACTCCAAGTGTGTGAGTATATGTATTTACTGTCACTTAATGGATTTCAAAATCTTTTCCTTCTTTAGAGAACTTATTTTAGGAAATGTCATTCTAAGTGATTCTTTACACTTGAGCAAAGTGTCTCTGTCCAAAGAAAATGTTAGTTAAAAGGGCAAAAGGAAAAACAACTTGAAGCACTAGAGTTACTAATAAAGAATCCACAGTCAAGTATTTGTTATAAACAATTGTGCTCATCTTTTATTACTATCTGGTGTCTCAACCATATTTCAATTGGTAAACTTGCTTTCAAAAATTTCACAAATTGTATCTTTATAAAGTGTTTCAGTAATAAAATCAATATACTTTCTTAACCTTTGTCACTTGTGTCATGAAAATGGATGTTAGGGTTAATATACTTATTGGAATAACTGTCTGCTGTTAACACATAAAAGGTATTTAACTGTTGAAAATATAGCAAACTGTCCTGGAAACATCAGTTCATGTTGATTGAATAATGAATACAAATAATTTGATTTCTGAATAAATGATTTCTCCCATTTTAGCCTGTTGATTATATTTAAAATTGCCTGAATACCTGATAGAATTGACTGAAGCTACCACTGGGCCATTAAAATTCTTCTTGCAGTTCTTACTACTCTTCTTATTCTGTGAAATCTTCAGCAGAACCACAAATGAGAAAAATGGGCAATGCAAAAGGCAATTTAAAATTAGTAAGCAGTCATTTGAAAACTTGGTTAAAAAAAAAAAAATCTTATGGTCTCATTAATGCAACGTGTTGAGAAAAGACTCTCCGAAGCATTTTATCTCAAATAAAACCATGCAGCGCACACATGGAATTTGCAGAGACAAAAGGAAAAGTGAAATCAAGCCACTGTTCACAAGGAAATGTCTCAGGGTTCAAGAATTATGAATCATTTACTCATTTCTGAAATCTAATAAAACATCCTTATTAAAATGAAAGCATGTTTCATTACCAGGCATAGCTTTGATCTGATAGAAAACATGTTTTCTCTTATTTATTTAACATATGTGTTACATATGCTTTTGACATAAATATCAATGTATAACAAAATAAATATTATCTAACCAGGCATATTTAATATGTTCTGTGTTGTGCACTAGATAACTGATAACTACATTTTAAACATATAATATATCTATTATAGTATATTTTATATGAAATACATTTTGAGCTCTGTCTCATATAACTGGTATCAATGAAGTCAAGTGTGAAGTGCATAAATATCTATATTCTTAATTAAAGATACATAGAATCTTCAAACCTTTACACTTTTATTCTGGAAAGAGACTGTGATAGTGTCCTCTCCTAACAGGTGGTATGATATGTTTAATCAACAGATAAGGTTTAATATTTAGCAATTTCAGAGTTAAAGATATGTGTATGATCAGCAAGAACAAAACCCCACAATGCAGAACATTTCTCTGTGTGAAACAATAGGAGATAGAAGTTTAAACATACTAATGAACAAGGCATCACAGGAAGAAAGGTTGGATAAGGCTTGTTTCTCATAGCAGACAAAATGTGAAAGTTTGTCAACGGTCCTCAGGCTTAATGGAGGCTCTCTGGGACCTTCAGCAACTCATCCAATCCTCCAAATATTTGAAGAAGCTCAAAGATTAGATCTCCTTTATCTTCAAACTCCAGCTTGCCATAGGATTTAACCTCAAATTAAGTCTACTGCAGACATGAGAGACCCATGAGATCTTCCGCAAATGGCGACCAATCAGGATCTCAGAATTTCATGAAACAATGGTACCTGTGGGGTGCTTGAGCCAAGGCTTGCAAAGAGGCAGCCTTTGGCTGAAGCCAGTCTCCAAACTGATTTATTTTGTCCTCCCTTGTATAATATAATTTAAAAAAATAGAATATTTCACATGAAAATGATTTCAGCTTTTTCTTAAGGAATTCAGTATCTGTGGCAACAATTGGCATGAGAGCTAACACATAGTGGACCTACAGAGAATTGAATCAGTCTGAAAAAGACATGTCTACTCATTTCACCATATTCAGATCTGTTACCTGCCCGACTCCTATTAACAAATGTACTTACAATTCCTGGCCTAGGGCAGCCCAAGTGGCTCAGCGGTTTGGCACTGCCTTCAGCCCAAGGCGTGATCCTGGAGTCCCAAGATCAAGTCCCATGTCAGGCTCCCTGCATGGAGCCTGCTTCTCCCTTGGCCTGTGTCTCTGCCTCTCTCTCCCTCTCTGTGTCTCTCATGAATAAATAATTTTTTAAAAAATCTAAAAAAAAAAAATTACAATTCCTGGACTAAGTTCACCAAGTTGCATTTGAGAAAGAAAAAAAATGGAAGAATACCTTAAAATAAGTGTTGCATAGATATTTATGGAACAAATATAATTTGTGGTCTTGTCTTGGGCAATTGAAAATGGACTATAATCTATATTCTTTTAAAGGATAAATATCTGATTTGTCCCTTAATGTAGCTGCATAAGCCCATCTGAGAACTGCCATTAATGAAAGCTTTTCTAAAAAAAAAAAAAAAAAAAAAAAAATTAAAGCTTTTCTAATGGGAGGTAAAAAATGTAATATGAGAAATATAAACTACTGAATTTAGCCTTTTGAAATATGCCTAGCCTGGTTTAAAAGTTGAGTTAAAACTACTCTTGTATTAAGGCTAGAGAAATTTGGAGCATGATAGTAGTGACTTGAAGGTAGAGCAAGAGGAGTTTCTACAGTTTCTACAGGGCCAAGCACTGTAGGCAAAAATCTAGGGAGGAAATAACCAACTGATACACAATTCCTGAGCAGCAAATGCCTTGGAAAACCTGAAGATATCTAATATGCAAATTGAAGTTGTTTTTCAGTCTGTATTCTGCCAAAATATTCCTCTGTCATTTTTTTTGACCTTCAGTAAAGCATGTTATACTTAAAAAAATGTATTAAAGATTTTATTTATTTATTCATGAGAGATACAGAGAGAGAGAGAGAGAGAGAGAGAGAGAGGCAGAGACATAGGCAGAGGGAGAAGCAGGCTCCATGCAGGGAGCCCGATGTGGGACTCAGTCCCCAGACTCCAGGATCATGCCCTGAGCCAAAAAGGTAGACACTCAACCACTGAGCCACCCAGGGGTCCCAAACGTGTTATACTTGAGAGACTTTCCATAGTGGTGTGGTTTGGGTATGAATGGAAAGAAGTTGAACTTCTTTTAAGAAAAATGGGCCAGGAGAAAATAAGAGCCCAAGAATGGAGCCCAGAAACAGATAATGTATGCTCCTCACTTGGACCAAAGCTTGGAGCTGGGTTCTCCAAGGAAGCAGAAAGTTATGTGACTTTCCTGCTTATTGAGTGAATGCTATGTTTACAATATTGTGAGGGATACGTTGCATTCAAGATTAACAGAATTAACATAACCATTTTGTAAATGTGGAAATGAAGTTAAAATATGCTAAGTGACTCGCTCAAGATCAATAGGCTAGCAAGAGGCAGAAGTTGGATTATACCCAGATCTATCCATTCACTTACTGGATATCTTTCATGTTTTATTTCTAAGGCATGGTTTTTAATGATCACTATGTCATTTAAATACATGTATAAATGGTTGAACTAAGTATTAAACAGACTTGTACATGACAATCTACTGCTCAATTTTAACACTTTTATAAAATTTATATCAGGGCAGTGTTTAGAAATTATCCTAATATATGTATGAGTGCACAAGATATAAAATCACAAACAAGTTACTTGTTAAGTTTATTTTTTATTTTTTTAGGTAATCTCCATCCCCACTGAGGGGCAAGAACATGGACCCCAAGATCAAGAATCACATGCACTACAGACTGAGCCAACCAGGAACCCTCTGTTAAATCTTTTTAGATAGGTATGTACCCTTTTTTAACTGCTGACAGTGTGTACACACACAACTTGGAAAAATATAGTAATATTTGTTCTTTCATCATTCACAGATGTATGGCATCATTATTTCAACCCAAAGTTTATATTCATTGCTATGGATGAAGTTTGCATGCCTCACAAAGTACATTTAACTCATATCATGAACTATAGGTTGCTTGATGCATGGCAAATTCCTACTATGCTTGTATCTCCAAAATGCCTAATTCCTGACTGATTGCAGTGCCTTGAGGTATAGAATTGGCCTCAATATTGACCACTTCAAGGCTTTCAAGGAGATTCAATAAGCTTATTGAATGAAGAGAATGTGTCCAAGATATGTTTTGATATATACTTCAAAGATTACTTTTCCTCTAGGCGTTTTTTGATAGCTTGGCTACTCTTCCTCATTTGTTCTAAACTCTACAGTAATAAGGATGAAGTTTCAAAAAGTTTGAGGTCCATTCATTATCAACTATGTAGTGGAATATTTAAAATATATTAATGCCAAATTCTGAAATTCCTCTAAAATCTCTCAAAAACTGAGGGCTATAAATACGATGTGGCTCAATACGTGAGTCTGTGTGCACCACACCAGTGCCATAATTCTCCATAAGTTTTTAATGAAATTCTCAGTGTATCCTATTTCCTTTAGCTTGGGGAGAACTAGTCAGTTTGTTTACTGCCTAAGAAGCTTAAACTAAGCCCTTGCCAGCTTCAAGTTGTATAAACACATAAAAAAAGGAGGCTTTTTTCAGGGGCCCTTAATTCTTTCCGTGCCTCTTTACTTGCAAAAGCTGAGGGGTTTTGTAATCACCCCAACTCTAACACGAGGCAGAGAAACTTCGTGACATGTTGAGTGAAATGCTACACTGTGTTAATAACGGTTTTGAAAGAAATCAGGAAAGTTAATCATGTGTGGACACAGGGTTAAGAAGCAATGTAACAGACTATTAAGCTTAATATAGATATGTGATATAAGCATATGCAGACAGCCATTAGCATAAATTCATGTTACAGAAGAGTAGCACGGCATGCCACTCGGTGGATTTAGAATGTATGCGAGGGGCAGGATAGAGATCGATAGAAGGAACTGGGTCAGAGAATCCATATACAGGTCCTGGATCAGGCTGATAAAACTACTGAGAATTATAACCACATTATTTGTGAACAGTGTTATTGCCTGGGACTTTATGACACAGACATGCCAAGTGAAGGGACGAGAAGCAGGGAAAGCTCTCATACTTTCTAGTGGGTTCAGCATGAGAAATATCCATCTCTCTTAGCTAGAACTGACTTCCCTTAATGTGTACAATCATTTTGCTCCTGATAAATAACTTTTAAAGACATGAAAATAAAATATTAAATTAATTATTGCAGGGAAATTTGTATATTTCAAGAATTCTAGACATAGTTATATTCCCCCCCTTTCCTTTTTCATAACACATCATCACGTAAAAATGACATATGACCATCAAACAAATTTATTTCCAACGGTCTTTAGAAATAAATTCCTCTGGGGCTCTGCCCTTCAACTAAAATAAGCAAATGAATTCTTTTCTCTTGTTTCAATCAAAAGCCCCCTTGAAAGACCTCCTGAATTATTTCTAGGAATTCTTATTTTATAGACATTTTGCTTTCCTTGTTTTCATGGTATAACGGACAATGTTGTGCTTTAGGAAGTTTTAATAGATCTGGAAAATGAAAATACTTTTAAGAACAGAACAAAATGAACTTAACAGTTATGGTAGAAAATTTTACTTGGATTTGGTCATAACCTATTTTAACTGATGCCCTTTCTCTGGCATTTCTGCTAATTTCTTGAAATTGGGAATCTTCTAAGAAACTCTTTTTAGCTGACGTTTTCTTAGATACTCAGAGAAAGAATAAACTGCTTGTAAAGTTTTTAAAAACCATTTTCTGTCCATTTTTTTCTAGCAGAAAACAAAGCTAGTAGTAGGTCTTTCTCTTCTTTCTTTGTTTCTGCTTTCACTTTCTCCTTCTTTTCCCCATTTTCTATTTCCTTTCTTTTTTCTCTCCTTCTCCCTCTCTCCCTCCCTCTTCCCTCCCTCTCTCTCTCCCTCCTTTCCTTCTTCTCTTTCCCTTCCATTTCCTCCCTTTCTCTCTCTCCTCCCCTCCAACCCCACCTCACCAAAAGTGTCTCATGCTTATAACTAGTATCATGGTATACTGGAGAAGACCACCATAATTTCCTTTTAGAGAAGCTCTAAATACCCTATATGTTCCAATTCTTTCCTGGCCAGTTGCTATTTCATATTCCACTGCCTAAACTCCATCCCATTGTCTCATAGATAATACCTTTGTAAACTATATATTGCCCTAGAAAGACCATCACTGGAAGTTCTTACCATTGTGTTATTTCTTAGGTTAAAATACAAGTGTGAGAGGAAGTGTTAATAAAAATGGAAAACCAGTGAAGCCAAAGTCAAGTCTATGGGGGGCGGGGGGGGGGGGAACAGAGTCAAAAGGAGTCAACAGAGCACCAAAGCAAAATAATCATATCTATGGAACTCCACTGATAAGAATAAGTAAAACAGGAAAAAAATAGTAAAAATGATGCTAATGTTCCTGAGGATGACCATGTTAATGGCACTTGAGAGATAGCTAAGCACTTTACTGGAGGCTGTATGCATGCTCTGCCACTCAGTCCTCAGAGCAATATTCCTTTAAAAAAAAGATTTTATTTATTTATTGAATTATTTATTTGAGAGAGAGAGAGAGAGAGAGAATGCACAAATAGGCAGAGCTGCAGGCAGAGGGAGAGGGAAGAGAAGCAAACTCCCCATTGAGCAGGGAGCCTGATGTGGGACTCAATCCCAGGACCCTGAAATTATGACCTGAGCCAAAGGCAGATGCTGAGCCATGCAGGTGCCCCCTCAAAGCAATATTCCTTATTCTAGATTTACTGATGATGTAAACAGGAAACAAAGTTTAAGAAACACTCTTCACTAATACCTTATTCCTTTTCCTTAGTTTTACTTATTCCCTATAATAGATACGGAAATCAAAATTATAGTTCTAGACCACACATAAACCTTCATCTCTCTGGCAGCAAACACAAAAAGATAATGAAGCAAAAAGAAAGGTAGGGTGTCAGGAAAGATGACAATGAGCTTCTAATATAAAGGATGGCTGGACAGATAGAAGTTGGGGTTGGATTCAAGGTGAAGGATAAGTTTCATTCATTTGTAGAGGGTTTTTAAGAAGCTTAAATTTTCAACATAAATTTGTCATTTGATTTCTCTCCGAAAGAGTTCTATAAACGTACCAGTCTTTACCTAAAGCCTAGACAGTAAACTATTTAAGATATTCTCTGATTTTAAGTAAATGGAAAATAAGTAGCAGAGATTCAAGCTATGTATAATATGGTTCTTCAATTGGAATTGCAGTGTGTGTGTGTGTGTGTGTGTGTGTGTGTCTATGTGCCAGAGGTTAATTAAAGGCAAGAGAGTGAGAGAATGAACTAGAATGAATTTAATATGATTTCTCATGCCTATCATTATTAAAATTACAAATAGAAATACTTATGGGTTTCAAGATTTTTCCAAAACCTTGGCTGTTTCTGTGATACTTTTTCCAGATCTGAGATGGGCAGACATTTTGCAAAGAGAGAATGGTGTTTCTTTCATTTCAAAATTTCTTTTTTTGAAATATTTTATTTATTTATTCACGACAGATAGAGAGAGAGGCATAGACCTAGGCAAAGGGAGAAGCAGGCTTCCTGAGGGAAGCCGGAAACAGAACTTGATCCCAGGCCCCCTGGATCGTGATCTGTGCTAAAGGCAGGTGCTCAACCACTGAGCAACCTAGGCATCCCTCATTTCTAGGTTTCAATGAGAAATTTAAGTTGCCTAAATTTGGACTACTGCACATTAGTGGTAGCATTAAGAATGCTTCATGGCTTCTTCTCTTCATCATGCCTTTTTAATTTAAAATTTTCAAATGAATCTTTTCCTAACTCAGTGATTGGCAGGGCTAGAAACTGCGTGGCTGAGCACCATTGGCTTCAGGGTGCCAGGAAAGGATGAATCTGAAGGAGATTCTTCAGTGATTTTGCTGCTGGGTAATGCATGAGGAATTCACCTTGGATACCTCCTTTTAGATTATTGAAATCACTTTCTTTCACTCTTCAAGCTTTCTGGTAGGCATCCTGGATTTGCTTAATGCCTTTTACTGCTCCATGATGGTTTTCATTTCCAAATAGTAGTTATATGGCACCCCTCTGGCAACTAGTAAGCAATAGGACAAGGAAAAGCAATAAACATTATCTTTAGCTTGTAATTTGAATGCATCTCTTATCCTAAGTGAGACCTCTTCAAAGTAAAATATTATGTAAAACTTAGAAGACATGAAGAATGGTCCAGTTGTCCCCACTAACCCCCACAGCAAAAAATGCTGGTGGGTGACACCCAATTGTGCTGGACCACATAAGAGGTGAGCAGTATTCCCTAAAGAGAGCACAGAAATGATCTCAAGTTTTGACATCCTTGTTCCAGGCCATTCACCATAGTACTACAGATGCTTTATGGGAAGTTCAAGAACACGATCTAAGAGGTCTGGCAGAAATTATATCCAGGCAGGATCATATCACAATTTTCCATCAGAACCCTTGCCACTTTTAGTTATCTTATGAAAGGGAGATTCCTTAATTCCCTTTATGGAGAAAGCCAAGGCCAGGATCATTACTTCACTGTCTGAAATCCTGAAGAAGAGCTGAAGCATCAACATTAACCTATTGACCATACACTGAACTAGATGAGCAGCAATAAGTTTACCTGCAGTTCACAGCATCATAGTGCTATGACTAAGTAGTACCATTCCTTACTGATTATAAAAGTCACTCAGTATGAGAGGGGGAAAGTGGAGGAAGAGGAAGAGGAGAGGAGGAGGAGGAAGAGAAAAAGAGAGAAGCTTTCCCATGTTAAAAAATGGCAGTTATCTGTGGACCGAATTGGATTTTTGAAGCTTTTACCATTAGGTCAAGCAGCAATATGTGTGATTTGTATTGCTTTTGCATATGAGAGAAAATATCCAAGAGACTCTGGGGCCAGCCCCATGTTGCCAGCTAGAATGTAATATGCTCTAGACAGTCAAATAGCAATCTGGGTATTCTTCTTTGCCAGGGATACGTTGAAATTCTCGAGGAAGTCAGGGGAGTAGAAGAAGAGTTAGGTGTTGTTTAAACAAAAATTATGAATTTAGTAACCCTCCGATTACCGACTGCAACAACTCTTAATAACAGAGTAACTGTGGCAATAGTTGGATGAAAACTAAGCAGGTTGCTTTAGAAGACATTTAAACATAGAGTAATACCAAACAAACACCAAACCTAATCTCCAAACTGTCTTCTTGACATCGCTTTGCCATTACTTAGGGGCATTGCAGTTGTTTTTAAAACGGGAGGAAAAGCAGTTTGTTTTGGTGCTATTGGTGGTTATTTGCGTGTTACAATTTAATCAAGTCCTGCCCTGGTCCTTTGTGGCCAGGCAATCAATGGGTTAAGCTAGATCACTAACGTGTGTTCCCTGACCCTGGAATGCTTCATCAAATGTACTCATTACTGATTGAGCAAGAGAATGAATAGTTGTGAGTTTCAGCTTAAGCGCTGATGGGATTGTGTGTAAGCCCTAATGTGGTCGAGGTATTTAAATTTTGATTTTTGTAATGGGCTCTGACATGTTTCATTTCCTCCGAGGGAACACTCGAGACCTCTGAAAGTAAATGTTGCTAAAAAGTCATCAAGGCAGAATATTAAAATGCCATCAAATGAAAATTTCACTAATGCAATCCGGCTAGAGCTCCAGGTACTGGAGCGAGAAGGGGAGTGTCAAAGGTCTCAGTTCTTTTAGCGAAACATGATTTGTTCCTCTTCACTGACTGTTTCCCCAAATAAATTATTTAAAGTCTTATTTCTTCTTTCTCTTGGGCCTCTTAAAGTTCAGCTATACTGAGAGGTGGCAGGAGAAGCAGTAGAAGGAGGAAAGAGGTGGCACAGTTAGCAATTCAGGAAATGGTTGTATGGTGAGCATCTTCACCTATGCACCCAATTCCCTTCATTCCACATGTGTGATTTGATGAGAGGGTAAGAATCCTCAGTGATGGCCTTCAGGACTGAAACTGTCCTTATAAAACATACTCGATATTTTAATAGCAAGCTGCTTGGAGTATATGAGATAATCGGAGTGTTCATTTAGTTATGTGTGGGGAACACTCATTCTTCTAGATTTAATTGGCAGTATTTTCTTATTGAGGATTATGTTGAACAATATATATTTTCCTTTATTGTTTATTTTCTGATATATATTTTTTCATTCTGAAATAACTACTTATATTAGATATTGCCTGGAAATGAAAAATCATGGGTTTCCCTAAACTTCACCTATGATGGTGATTTCCCCAAGATTAGAGATTCTATTCACTTATTTAGGGGCTAATGTTCCTATGGAACCTGTAATTTCCTCATTTCTCCTGCTGGCTGGCAGGATTTGTGCCAACCAACATCTGGTCTTCTATTAACTCAGCTTGACACCTTCAGTTCTGTCCGTCTAACCCATAAGGACAAATAAATTACTTTATTGAACCTGTTGTGTGTAATAGCAGGTTGCCTTTGAGAATCAAATTTCTGCTGTGTGTTGGTGAAGCAGCATAATTTTAAGTGTCCAGAATCAGAACTATTGGCATCCCCTAAGGCTAGAAACTTGAGTTGAGTTTTCTGGTTCTGTTGGAAAATGGGGCTTTAAACAAAGCATGTTATACACCAAAAGGTGATGTATTTTCACGGTCAAGAGTGTGATCTCTGGCCTCAGATTGGGTTTATTTCTCAGTTCATCTGTTTATAACTGTGGGGCCCTATACGTGTGTGTGAGTACACACACACACAATGCTTAGTGCACCAGTGGGTATATAGTAAGCCACTTAATAAATTTTAACTCCTTTAAAGTTCATTTTATAATATCTGAAGACAAAACTCCATAAACATGATTCCACATTTCTGAAAAGTTCTTTTTGAAAATTCCAAGTAAAAACTTCAACTAAATGTTTGTAATCTCAGTGGAGATTACTCAGTGGCTTTCACTGGAGAAAAGAAAGTATTTTCTGGGGCAATCTCTAGGCATAAGTAGTACATTTGTAATACTTCTAGATGCACCCTGAAAAAGGCAGAAAAATTGACAAGGCTTTGTGGTTAATATTTCAAGATGTCACATTGCCAAAGAGGTTCTTTACCTAAGACGGATCTTCTGATATGTACCTTTCACTGTGTTTTTAGATAAGAGAACTTCATCTCTGAGATAATTGCTCAAACAACTAAGGCATACAAATTAATGGTCATGGAATAGCCAAACTACTGCGACTTTCCACCTAACTTTTGAGAAAACTTCTCTGAAAACTTCAGTTCAGAGAAATTTACTAAATATGATATGATTTTAAGAATCTGAGAAATTCTAAGAATTTAGATTAAGAATTACAGAATCTACACTGTTGCTACTTTAGAAATGGTTTTAACATAAAGCCACCTCCTTACCTATTATTTTTAAAGAAAGCCAAACATTTATTTAATTATATGTGGCCAAATAATTGTGTTAACTAGAAATCATTTCGACGAGCACTTATCAAACACCTACCATGTTCAACAACACTGCATCATTTAAAGCTCAGGAAGATTTCTACTTTGTGTCTTATCATGTATGCCTGGGATTAATTTGTGGAACTTCCTTTCAAATGATGTCACATGTCCACTCCTCAATTATTCTGACTGGTATTTGCCCCATAATGAGGATTTTTTATGTGTATAGACCAGTTCAGCACATATGAGGTAAATTTATCACTAACAACATCTTAATTATCAGAAAGCATGAAGATTTTTAAACATTTATTTGAATTTCATGGCAATCCTTGTAGCTGTTTTTTCCTGTATGGCATCAAGAGAGCAGTTTCATTTTTTAAGTTAGATTCAAAATGGAAGAGAAATAAGAGAATTGAAACAGTAGATATGAATTTTCCAGAACTTTCTGTATCTAGAAATAGAACATAAAAAAAGTAGTGTATGCTGTCTCGTTAGCTACTCAAAGTTCTTGAAGACTCATTAAATGAGATGTCCTGTAAGAAAAGGAATGGAGGACTGATATCTCTAAATCAGTTACTTTTTTAAAAACCCAGTGTTTCTCAGATCAGATGGGAACCTGAATGTTGTTATTAACACACCTAAAGAAAATCTGTCATTGAGGATATTTGTAGCCAGGAAAGCCAAGAGAAAAAGCAAATTAGAGAAGCAGTCTTTGGCTCCTGCAATCTCAGCCGTACAGAAGAGAGGGTACTCAGGCTCTTGAAACTAGGTGTCAATAGAGAGGCACCAGAATATCAAATTGTGTGACACCAGCCATTACAAATAGCTAACTCCTATAGTTCTAGTCCCATGATCTCCAAGCAATAACCCTCTGATTAAAGCTTCCTATGTAGATCTGTTCACTGAGAGAAAATATTCTGTTTGATAGTCGTGAGTCTTTCTGGGAATTAACAAATTGGCTTTCTGATTTTGTCCATCAGTCTTTTATGCATTTGTTTACCATAACTCAGTACTCTGGAGTCTGGTCATCCCTCAGCCTGCTAAGAAAATTGAATTGTCATGACTAAGAGGCTGATAACTAAAGCTGAGATGGGTATCTTTATTAAAATACTGTAACTGATTCCAATCCAGCCACTGTGTCTGAACCAAGAAATGATTTCTCTGCTAACTTCATTTGTAATATACAGTATCAGCATTGCCAAATAGCACCTAACAGCAATGCCACTAATTATTAATTCCAGTTAGTATATAAAGAGATAAACTTTGGCCTTATTAGTTAAATCATCATTATTTTTATTGAGCATGGACTTGTGGGTAGTTAAATTTTATATATGAAGATTCTTAAATATATATTATGCTAAAATTATATTAAATTTTAAAAGTTTTATATTATATTAAATATAAATAAATATAAAGATATGAGGCAATGAACCAAATAACCTAAGAATTCATTTTGGTGTCCTGATATTCTGGCTCCTGCTAAGAACTAAAGAAAACTGCAGAAAGCGATTTTCCAAACACGCATCTCAAATGGACATAGGACAAGTTAAATTTTCTCTCTAGGAGGGTAGTTTTTTATTGTTGGATTTAGCAGATTATATTACTTCCAATTTAAAAAGAACTGACTCCTCACCTCTAAGATAAAACTTCCAGGAAAAGAAAGATGGAATAAATAAAACCAAACCTTTAGCTTGTGAGAAGTCATATATTCTGTGACATGGAAATTTTGCTGTGCTGATTGTCTCTAACTATTCAGGATCTCATCACATTTCTTGGGGCAAAACAAAGTATACTGAATAAGATGCATTTGTTTGATTAAATATCAAAATGTATAGGCATCTAATATACTTTTCTGGGTAGCAAGAAGTATACTCCTGAGTCAGCAGTGGTTGGCTAAATGAAATTGCTGAAGAGAAAAATCTTTCTGAATAGCAGGAAATCGAAATAGTATAGTAGCAGGTGATCCTCAGTAGTTCCAGGTTTGGTTTAGATAATCCTTCCCAAGTTCAAAATCTTATCTGAATTGCTTCAGTTAGGGGTCTGGTGTGGGGAATTTTGTATAATTTTCTATACTTCCTTGTTCTGTGAAAAAAATATTAGAGCAGCACTTCCTGTTATATTCAAATATTTCTAATCTATTCGAACCTAGGCATGCAGAATTTAGTGTATCAGCTACACTTACAGGAATATTTGTTTCAGATTCTTATTCACATTGAGCTTAATTGGGGTCTCAGATTATGTCTGACAAACTCCTTCTTCCAAACCAACTAATTTATTCATAAATGCACATCTTCCTCTTTTCCCTAGCAACCAAATCTTTTAACCTCCTATCAAATGTTTTAATGGACTTGATAGATTTCACAGCATGTTTATCTATTTTAATAACTTATTTTTTTTTTATTTTGGGGGGAATCCTTGGGTGGCTCAGCGGTTTGGAGCCTGCCTTCAGCCCAGGGCCTGATCCTGGAGTCCCAGGATTGAGTCCCATATCGGGCTCCCTGCATGGAGCCTGCTTCTCCGTCTGCCTGTGTCTCTGCCTCTCTCTCTCTCTCTCTCTCTCTCTCTCAATCTCTGTGTGTCTCTTGTCAATAAATAAATAAAATCTTAAAAACATTTTTTTTGGAAACTTGCTTATTGCAATATGTTTTGGCATAGTTTATGTGTTGTGTTTCCATTAATGGTAGGGTTAAGTTGTTAAATTTTAAAAATTTGAATTGAATTTGAAGCAAAAAAGATTTATGCAAAAATCATGTCAGCCATGAATCTGATAATTGTTAAATTTATTTCAATGATATCCTGAAAAGAAACATTAATGCTGATTGGTATCAATCTACAAACCACTGTCTTTTCTACCATTTTATTACTGTTTTTTCCCTCTTTTTCCTCACAAGCACACATATATCATCCAAAATTTCTACTTACTTCCTAGACTCCCAATTCACAGATAATCTAATGATGTGTAAGTATATTTCATATATGCCTACATATATATTTCATATATACCTCATATATATATATATATATATATATATATATATATATAGGGTAATGAGGACAGTTTTGTTAGTTTTCATATGATTCTTTTGAAAATTTTGTAAAAATAGGTTTGATGAAGTATAATCTACATATAGCAAAACTATACCTTTTCAGGTATACAGCTCAAAGAACTTTGAAAAAGAGATATAGTCATGTAAGGACTAAAACAGTCAAGATAATAGACTTCATCCATCATTCCAAAAAGTTCTCTCATGGCTCATTTTAGCCAATATCTTCCTCCTACCCCAAGCTCCTGACAACCACTAATCTGGTTTCTGCTCCTAGAGACTTTAATAGAATGCCATGTAGATGGAATATCATGGTCATATAGCCTTAGTATAGTGTTCTGGAGATATCCATGTTTTTATATTCCTTTTTATTATTGAGTATATCATGTAGAGATGATTTATTTATTTAACTATTTCTAAGCTTATGGATATTTCTGATGTTTACAGTTTAGGATATTATGAATAAGTTGTCATGAACATTCATGTGCAAATTTTTGTGTGGACATATACTTTCATTGCTCTCATAAATACTGAAAAGTGATATTGTTGAGACTTCTGACAGGTGCACATTTAACTCTATGCCAAACTGCCCAACTGTTTTTCAAAGTGAATATACATCACTTTGTACCCCACTTAGTCATATATGAGAATTCCAGGTGTTCTGCATCCTTGTTAGCACTTGCTATTGTCAGTTTTTTAAAGCTATTTTAATAAGTATGTAGAAGAATCATAAATGATTTTGATTTATATTTTCCTAATGACTGATATTGAGAATCTGTCCATGTGTTTATACGCCACTCACTTGGTGGAGTCTGAGCTAATCTTTTCTCCACCTAATTTTTTTTCTAATTATTGAGTTGTAAGACTTTCTAAATCTATCTATCTATCTATCATCTATCTATATTTATCTATCATCATCTATTAATTATCTTATTTATCTATCTATCCACCTATCAATCTATCATCTATCTCTTTATGAGTTTTACCTTCAGGAACATCAACATATTCTTTTTCAAGGTTACAACTCAAGAAAGTATTGTAGCCCTGGTGTGGAGAAGTGGGGTCATTATTATAAAATATACAAAAAGGGACACCTGGGTGGCTCAGAGGTTGAGTGTCTGTCTTTGGCTCAGAGCGTTTTCTTGGGATCGAGTCCCACATCGGGATCCCTGCAAAGAGCTCGCTTCTTCCTCTGCCTGTGTCTTTGACTCTGTCTCTGTCTCTGTTTCTCTCTCTCTCTGTCTCTCATGAATAGATAAACAAAATCTTTATATATATATATATATATATATATATATATATATATATATATGATAAATATATCTTATATATTTATCTTTATATAGATAGAACCTCCAGGAGAAAGACTATGCCAACGCCTTATCTCAGCTGGGATAGGGAATTCCTCCCATGACAGTTCCCTCTTCCTTACACAGATTAAGAAATTCAGGATCAGAGAACATAACCCAGTTTGGAAGTTCATACTGATTATTCAAAAATACATCTAAATCCATAGCTATGACTGTGATTATTATTGCTGCTATATTTCTAATAATTACAAAGCTGTTTAGTGGCTAAATTCTATGTATTCCAGCATTTGTCACAGGATCATACTGTTGTCCACATTACCACTAGGAATATGTAATTTAGTTAATTTCACAAAACCCAACATAGAGAAAAGCAATTATTGATCAAACAAAACATAATCATTTTGATTCAGCTCAATTTAATAAGGGTAGGAGTTAATATCTCTCTCTTTTTTTAAAAGATTTTATTTATTTATTCATGATAGTCACACAGAGAGAGACAGAGAGGCAGAGACACAGGTAGAGGGAGAAGCAGGCTCCATGCAGGGAGCCTGACGTGGGATTCGATCTCGGGTCTCCAGGATCGCGCCCCGGGCCAAAGGCAGGCGCCAAACCGCTGCGCCACCCAGGGATCCCCTAATATCTCTTTTTTGGAGTTAGTGGCTCTGGGTTTTGGTAAAAGAGTAATAAATATTTCTCTCTCCTGGCTAACAGAAATTTTACCAGTATTTTGTTCTGTTCTGTGATTTTTCATTGATTCATACCTATTAGTATGAATCTGGACAATGCTACATGTTCTTATATATTTTCCAAATTAATCTTTCACAAAAATAAAAGAAAGCTTAATACCTACTGCAATCTAAAAAAAGTTTCAGATTATAAGTATTTTTTTGTACGATCAAGTAGATATTATATTGAGACTGATCTACATTGTCTACTTCAACTGAGATTAATTTATTTTGACTTTGAGATACAGAAATTTTCTTGCCAATATTTATTTAGTATTGTAATTTTCCATTTCATCATCTTCAAAGTAGAGATCGTGAATATTTATAAGTCAGGCCTTTTTTGCATGTGTGGGATGATTTGAACTCAAATTCTGAGGTTCATGATGTTTACATAATGCTTTGAAACGAATAGTGGTAGAAGTCACCATATATACAAAGCTTATGCTGTCAAGGAAAGTTAGAGGGGAAGGGGATGGGAAAATTTTATATTTTATTCCAAGGTTTATAAATCTAATATTAAATATTTAAAGACAATTAAGATGTATAATGAAAAGAGTTTGGCCATTCAATGATTTATGCTCATTAATGGTTCATTTTTGTTTATTGTGAAATACTTCATTAATACACAATAACTTATATAAGAGTATAAAAATAGAGGACACCTGGGTGGCTCAGTGGTTGAGCGTCTGCCTTTGGCTCAGGGTGTAATCCTGGAGTCCCAGGATCTAGTCCCACATTGGGCTCCCCTCAATGAGCCTGCTTCTCCCTCTGCCTATGTCTTTGCCTCTTTCTCTGTATTTCATGAATAAATAAATAAAATATTTTAAAAAGAAAAATTAAAAAATGTAATGAATAAAAGAAACATTTATATATTTCCCAACCAGCTCAAAACATAGACCATTTTTAATGTCTTTAATGATCCTTTTGTAAAATCCCCTCTCTGTCTCTGTCTCTCTCTCTCTTCCCTCCCCCTACTGCCTTATATTCTCAACCCACTGTCAAGGAAGCTTTCATAAATATTGTGTTTACTATTACTTTGATTTATAAAATTTCAATTTTATTTTTATAATAGTTACATTTATAAATTATATGTAATAAACTATACATATTTAAACGACACAATTTGATAAGTTTTAACCTGTGCATGCCTGTAAATGTCTGTGTATCTATACACACACACATACACACAAACCTATCACCACAGTCAAGAAACTAAAAATATCTATCACACTTCAAATTTCCTCTGTACCTTTGCGATACTTCTTTCTTCTACCCTGCCTCCTAAAAACAACCAATCTGTTTTCTCTCATTTTAGACTTGTTTGCATTTTCTAGAGTTTTATATAAATGAAATGATTTGGTAAGTACCCTTGTTTGTTTGTTTTGTTTCAGAATAATTGTTTTGAGATTCATCTGTGTTTTTGTGTGCCTGCCTTTTTATTTCTAAGTAGCATTGCATTTCATGAATATGATACATTTTGCTTATCCTTGATGAACTATGTATTGTTTCTCATTTTTTATTTATAAATATCATAAACAAAAGTGTTATGAATATTTGTGTACATGTCTTGGAATTTTTTAAAGATTATTTATTTATTTATTTCAGAGATAGAGAGTGTGGAACATGAGTAGGGGGAAGGACAGATGGAGATGGAGAGACAGGGAATTTCAAGTAATCTCTTCACCCAGTGAGGAGTTTTAGTTTAATAGTTTTAGATTTGGTTTTAGATTTAGATCAATGAGCAATTTTAACTTAAGTTTTTATCAGCTTTTTTCTTCATCTGAATATCCAATTTTCAAACAATTTTAGAAAACCAATTGTTCTTTTACCACTGAATCTTCTTTACTCTTTTATCAAATATCAATTGATTATAAATGTATCAGTAAATTTCTAGATCCCTTTTCTTGTTCCACTTGTTTAGTTGTCTGTATTTGTGCCAGTACCACACTGATTAATATAACTTAATATAACTTGATTAATATAACTTAAATCTTGAAGTCAAGAAGTGTAGTCCTCCAACTTTGCTCTTTTTCAAACTTTAGTCTATTTTAGATCCATTTTATTTTCATATCAATTTTATAATTGACTTATCAATAAGTACCCAATAAAAAAGATTTCTAGGATTTTTTTTTTTTCTAGGATTTTAATTGGGTTTGGGTTGAGCCTATACAGCACTTTATGAAGAATGGTGTCTTGAGTCTTCCTATTCATGAACATGGTATATTTCTCTAGTTATTTAAATCATACATCTCTCTCAATAATGTCTTTGGTTTCCGTTGTTTAATCTTATCCATCTTTTGTCAGATGTATTCTTGAGTATTTAATTGTTAATGTTAGTGTAAAGAAAACAGTTGTTTCGATTCCAATTTTGGATTGTTTGTTATGAACATATAGAAATGAATTAAATTTTTGTACTTTCATCTTGTATTCTACCAATTTGATAGTCTAATTTGTTAGTCCTAGTTGCTTTTCTGAAGATTCAATAGATTTTCTAAGTATGCAATCATGCCATCTATAAATAAAAACATTTGTACTTTTTTTCCTTCACAGTATTAATACTTTTATTTCTTTTTCTATTTGGCATTCTGGCTAGATTTTCCAGTAAAATGTAGAATAGAAATCATGAGAGCAAACATACTTATTTCGGGAAAAACATTGTTATTTAACACTTAATATGAGATATTATCTGTAGATATTTCATACGTATCTTCCAATAGCTTAATAAAAAGATATTTTCTTTCCAAGTTTATGGGTAGTTTTCTTAATTGGTCCAGAAAGAGAATTATCTCTTTTATTTTTTCCTCTTAAAGAATCAAATATTGGTTTCATTGATATTCTCTATTATTTTTTTCTGTTTTCTCTTTCTGTGATTTCCACTCTAACCTCTGTTATTTCCTTTTTTTTTTTAATTTTTCTTATTGGAGTTCAATTTGCCAACATATAGCATAACACCCAGTGCTCATCCCGCCAAGTGCCCCCCTCAGTGCCCGTCACCCAGTCATCCCAACCCCCCCACCCCCGCCCACTTCCCCTTTCACTATCCCTTGTTCATTTCCCAGAGTTAGGTGTCTCTCATGTTTTGTCACCCTCACTGATATTTTCACTCATTTGCTCTCCTTTCCCTTTATTCCCTTTCACTAATTCTTATATTCCCCAAATGAATGAGACCATATAATGTTTGTCCTTTTCTGATTGACTTATTTCAAAACTCAGCATAATACCCTTCAGGTCCCTCCACGTGGAAGCAAATAGTACGTATTTGTCGTTTCTAATGGCTGAGTAGTATTTCATTGTATACATAGACCACATTTCTTTATCCATTCATCTTTCGATGGACATCGAAGGTCCTTCCACAGTTTGGCTACTGTGGACATTGCTGCTATAAACATTGGGGTTATTTCCTTTCTTATGTCCATTTAAATTTACTCTTCATTTTCCGTCTCTTTTTTTATATTTTTTAATTTTGTTGTATTCATAGAGACACACAGAGAGAGAGAGAGGCAGAGACACAGGCAGAGGGAGAAGCAGGCTCCATGCAGAGAGCCCGATGCAGACAGCCCAATGTGGGACTCGATCCCGGGTCTCCAGGATCATGCCCTGGGCTGCTAAACCGCTATGCCACCGGGGCTGCCCTCATTTTGCAGTTTCTTAAGATGTAAAAAGAAATCCTTGATTTTCACAGCTTTCTGCTTTTTTAACATATGCATTTAGTTCTATAAGATACCTTTGAGTACTGCTGGTGGTGCATCCCACAAATTACTTGTGTTCATATTTTTATACACTTTAAATTCTTTCTTATTTCCCTTTTGATTTCTTTCTTGAATTATGTGCTTTTTAGAAATGTGTTATTTGGTTTCAAAATATTTGAGATATAATAGTCTATTTATCCTTTCTCTTGTTAATGAGCTTTTGGATTATACCCATTATGTTGCTATGAAGTAATGCTACTAAAACTATTCTTACATACAGCTCATGGTGTGTGTGTGTGTGTGTGTATATATATATATATACACCAACATATCCCCCGGAGAAATCATATATATATATATATATATATATATATATATATATATATATATATATTTACCCTTACCAGATAAAGTTAATTGCTTACTAATTCCAAAATATACATTTACAACACTGAAGCAATGTCTGCTGTTGTACATTCTTATCAACATATGCCAATTATAACAATCTTTTTGGCATTAAAAATGGTTTAAATTTTACCTCTATCTGATAATTAACACAGTTGAGCATCTATTTATGTGTTTATTCTCTTTCCATATATTATTTATTTTGATTGTCCACTAAAAAACATAGACTGCCTCTTTCCTCTTCTTCTTCTTCCTCTTCTACCTCCTCCTTCTCTTCCTCCTTTTCATGAGTCTTATGCTACTTTATATTTTGAGGGGACACTAAGCCTATGTCATCTATATGTGTTGTAAATATTGTCTTTTAGTCTGTGGCTTGTTCTCCTCTCACTTCTTTTAGCTTGTTTTAACCTTTTTTTTTTTTTTTAAAGAAATTGATGTTTTACATTCTTCTAACTTGAACTTTTTTCATCATTAGTTTTTTGTGTGTTGTTTAAAAATAGTTTTCTTGGGGCGTGTGGGTGGCTCAATTAAGTGTCCAACTCTGAATTTTGGCTCAAGGTCCTGAGATTGAGTGCTGTGTGAGGTGTGGAGCCTGCTTAATATTCTCTCTCCCTCTCCCTTTGCTTCTTCCCCACCCACTCACAAATGCGTACTGTCTCAAAAAATGAAATAAAATCTTTTATTATTCCAAAGTCACAAAGATATTTTCTTAAATTATCTTCTAGAATTTTAATTTTTCACATTCAAATTTTTAATCCGTAAGATATTTAATTTTTATATTTTAACATAAAAGTGTGATTCAATTTCATTTTTTCTCATTGCTTATGAATTTTCCAGAATCCTATACTTAATTTTTTAAGTTTATATCCTGTGGCTATGCAAAATTCACTTGTTTACTTATCACATTTCCCTTATGAATGACTCTGCTTTGTTAGCATAAACATTGGTCCAAATCTGTCTAGCTTACTATTCCTGTAAATCTCATCTATTATTTTAGATCTTCTCTTTTATCATTATTTTTATCCTCCATATTTGCTTTATTGAAATGTTGCTGTATTTATATATATGTAAATCATTAATAATGCTTCATATTTGATTTAATATTTGTTTACTAATGTATTTTCCTATTTGTTCTTTTTCTCAAAATTTCTTTATAGAATAATTTTTATTCTTCCTGAAGTACTTCTTTTAGAATATTTTTTAAGAAGAGTCTGGTGATGGCAAACTTCGTTTTATTTGAGGTCACAATGAATTTATTTTACATTTGCTCTTGGAATACAGTTTTGTTGAAAATTTTAAGTTGACCAATATTGTCTCTTAATATTTTCAATGTCTTTTTTCTTTCATTTTTTACTGCTGAGAAGTCTGCTTTCAGTTTAAATATATTATAATAATTAGTCTTTTCTCTTGCTGCCTTTAAGATCTTTTCATGTTATTGTTCTACATTTTATTTTAATGTCCTGGAAGTTTCTTACTCACTAAATTTCCCAAATTTTCTCTCCCATGTCCAATCCTTCAGAAACTACTATTAAACATATGACACATGTCTTTCTACTCTTCATACATTAATCTATTTTTCATATCATTATTTTCCAAACTATATTTTGAGTTTATTTTTCCTCTTAATCTTTTAGTTCACTAGTTTTTTCACCTGTGCCAAATATTGTTTGTTTCATCTGTATTATTGATTTTTGACACATATTATTTTTTTTCAAAAGTTGTATTTGACTTCTATTTTCTTCCTGATCAAATGGATATTTTCTTAGGTATTTGTTCATGTTTTCCATAAAATTATCTTATTTTGATATAATCTGACATATTTTTAACATCTGTACTTGGTAATTTAAAATTCTAAAGTCTTTTTAGAAACCATAAATCTATTGTTTTTCTAACTCTGTTATTTAAAAAGAAAGCTTGCTGTCACATATGATGATTTGTTTCCTTGTGTATTTGCCAATTGTGTTATTTCTATTATTTCCTCATATTTTACTGAATTTAGTCTATGAGTATAACCAGGATACTAGTTTGAAGATGTTTTGCCCTTTTCTCTATAGAGGATTGGCATTTTTTCCTGTGTTAGGTGCAATGTCAACATTAAATAGGAATCACTTGAATTTCTCAGCCTTGGGGTTTTCTGAAGCTTGGTGATGGAATCACTATGTTATACTTCACAATATCTGTGTTTTCAGCTTACTCTCAATTCTTAAACTTTTCTTGTCAATTCAGGCATACATTTAAAATTATATCCATTAAAATCCATTCACCATCTTTGTATTTTGCAGGGGTAAAGGACTAATTCCCATGTTGCAGGAGACATGGGTCTTACGATTTATCTATTCATTCAAAGCTATGTTCGGGGAACTCACACCTACTTTGTGTCTGCGCCTGATTGAGGGCTAAAAATATAGTGGGTATAAAAGGAGTCTATGTTGCTGCCCTCATGAAGTTTAGATTCTAATAGGGCCAGAGAGACAGATTTTGTGTATATAAGTAGTGCTTAATGTTATGACAACAAATAGCGTTAAAAAATAGAATTAAGAGGATATGATAAGATGATAATGATGATAATGATGATAATGGCATATGTCTATGTGTGCGGGGAGGAGGGGGGATATTTGGGGATAATAGTCAACAAAGTCTTCTTGAAGAAAGCATTTAAATAGAGACCTAGATAAAGTAAAGAAAGAGTCATGTGAAAATGATTTTTTTTTTTAAATATGAAACAGCAAGTGTAAAGGCTTAGAGATCCTATGGAGCGGAGAATTTGGGATGTCCCAGGGACAGAAACAAACCCAGTGTGGTTGAAGCACCGTGAAAAAGAGTGAGCATGATAGCAAATGAGGTTCTTGTGAACCATAGTACACAATTTGACTCTTGTTTTGATCATGATGAGAGTTTTACACATATCAGTGACACTATGTAAATTTTTTTCACAGTAAATACCATTCTGCCTATTTAATTGTGATTAGGGGGGACCAATTAGGTGGCTTTTGCAGTAATTCAGTCAAGAGATAATGATGGCTTGGACCAGGACAGAGTAGTGGAGGTAGGGAGTAGTGACTGGATTGGGGATGAATTTTCAAACTAGAGCTTCTAGGATTTATTTATTAGTTAGATATGGTTGTGAAGGAAAGAAATGACAAAGTGATCACTTGAGTTTTTGGCCTGAGTAATTCTGTTTATGGCAGGACATTTCCTGAAGGCACAGAGCAGTTCTAGAGAGGTAGAGAGTAGAGCTTTTATAGCAGTGGAATACCTGAATTGGAAACAGAGTGGATTCAGTAGATTTACAGTATGTCTAGTGGTGCTGTTGTGTCCATCAGATATTTAAAATTGTAAAAGTACAATTATTTGGAAATTTACAAATAATAATACAACTAGCAGTTTTATTTTATTTTTTTAAAGATTTTATTTATTCATGATAGTCACACAGAGAGAGAGAGAGAGGCAGAGACACAGGCAGAGGGAGAAGCAGGCTCCGTGCAGGGAGCCCAATGTGGGATTCGATCCCGGGTCTCCAGGATCGCACCCTGGGCCAAAGGCAGGCGCTAAACCACTGTGCCACTCAGGGATCCCACAACCAGCAGTTTTAAAACTATAAGCAGTATTTGGCAATTTTTGCCTATTAAATTTATAAAAAATTTTTAAAAATCAGCTGAGGTAAAAAAAATTGTAAATATATTCAACAACAACCTGTGGGAGTATAGCTTCCTGAAATTGCTTTAGTTACCACATATCTAAAGCCTTAAAACATACATGCCTAAAAACATGCTTATTCTATGTATGGACAGTTATCCTATGAAAATAATTATTGAAAAGCTCAAATACTTAATTACAGGGTCAATGTGAAAAACAGTTTCATAGCAAAACAAAGAGGAGATATGTGTGTGTATGTGTGTGTAATGGAATACTATATAATCATGAAAAATAGTGCTATAGATTTAGGTATTTCCAGTTCTTAAACTCTAGACACATGGAAGGATTATATTACCTTATTCTTTACTAATTGGATAGGCCTGTGTAATCAGTTCTGTGTAGAGGACAGTGAGGGGCAGCGATGTATTTCATCTCTGGAATAGAAATTTAATTACAATCGTAAGTATTTCATCTCTGGAATAGAAATTTAATTACAATCATAAGTCCCTATAGTGCTCTATTTTCCATCTTGTACAACCTTGAGCAGTTAAATGGTTACAGTGAGTTTTCACACTGTATGATCATGTAGCATAAGCCAGAAATGAAGTTTGCTGTTGCCTGTTCTTAATATTTTATTCTGGTTGCTACTACACACAATCTAACTTTATTTAGTAGATACACATGTTTATTGATATGGAAAAGCGTTCATGACATATTGCTTCATTAAAGAACATTTTAGAAAAAAGGATGCAGAATATGATCTTGTTTCTGCACACCTCTATGTGTGTGTAAGAGAGCTTGGAACTGTTAAAAGTAGCTGAAATGGATAGGATTGTGTTTTATTTCTATCTTTTTATGTTTATGTATATTGTTTTATGATTTGTTTATAATGAGCTTGCTTTCATAATAAAAAAATACATTTCTGAATAAATACACTAAATATATCCATCAGACAAGTGTTTGCACAGCAGATGAAAACAAAAGTAGCTTATATTGGTCATTCATTGATACATCTGACTCATGGCATTTCTGTACATTACAAGCCCCTGAAAAAGTTTTTGGCAAAAGGAGTGGTATAAATAATCACTGATGCTGGTAATATATGTGACACATTTTTTTTTCTTCTCTCTGCTCAATGAATTTCAGAGTCACAAATACTTTTTCTTAATAAAAAAACACAAAAAACAAAAAGAATCAAGTATAGTTCCTTTAATCAGTTGGCTTCAGCTGACTTTCCAGCTTCTTCAACTTGGGCCAGCTTAAAAACAAATACCCGAAGAGTGGCCATGATGCCCTCTTGTAGTAGAAAGACCTGTCTCGAGGTAGAAGGGCTAATCTTGGTGGAGTTGTTGACACCTTGTGTGACCTTGAGTGAATCATCTGACCTGATGTGTGTGTGTGTGCACGTGTGTGTGTTCATCAATCCTTTTAAAAAATTAAAAGGGATGGGGAGGCCTGGGTGGCTCAGGGTTGAGCGTCTGCCTTGGGCTCGGGTCATGATCCCTGGGTCCTGGAATTGAGTCCTGCATCCGGATCCCCACAGGGAGCCTGCTTCTCCTTCAGCCTGTGTCTCTGCCTTTCTCTCTGCATCTCTCAGGAATAAATAAATAAAATATTTAAGAAAAACGATATGCATAACCAGAGGTAGACTAAGTTACAAGTTACTAATTTCAGCAAGAAAAGTAGTTTATGTTTCCATTAGCAAATACAAATGAATGAACTCAAGAAACAGAAAATAATATGTTTTACCTTAGGAGAATTATTTACAAATGAAATGTTAGTAATTTTGAACATTAATTTTACCTAGAAGTTTTAGAGGTTTTCAGAAAGTAAAGATGTGATGTGAAATGGTTATTTTATTTTTTTTTAAAGATTTTGTTTATTTATTCATGAGAGACACAGAGAGAGAGAGGCAGAGACACAGGCAGAGAGAGAAGCAGGCTCCATGCAGGGTGCCTGATGTGGAACTCGATCCTGGGACTCCAGATTATACCTTGGGTCAAAGGCCGGCGCCCAACCGCTGAGCCACCCAGGTGTCCCCAAAATGGTTATTTTAAACAGAATCTATTTTGGGGAAATTTGTTCTACTCACATACAGAATAAAAACCTGGAGAACATTTTGATTGTTTTAGTTAAATTATTCTCAAAGGACGCTTGGTATTGGACACAGAGGTTTTTGTTCAATATTATTTTATCTGTTTCTAATGTTGAGATACCAATGAAAGAATAATTTATTGCTTAAAATGTACAGTCTATGTGCCTGGCATTTTAGCCTATAAACATCTTTGCCACAAATATTTTTGTTGCACTTTTACCATATAAATAATTTGCTATAAGACAATTTTGCTGTTAAAAAATTAAATCACATAACAGAAAGATGTTTATTAAAAAGGACATAATAAAACATAAAAAGTTAACAACAAAATTTAAAAAGCTTTATTGTGAAATACAAAATAGTTTATTTATTTTACTTATTTATTCATGAGAACACAGAGACAGAGAAGCAGAGACACAGGCAGAAGAAGAAGCAGGCTCCATGCAGGGAGCCCGATGTGGGATTCGATCCTAGGACTCCGGGATCATGCCCTGGGACGAAGGTGGCACTAAACTGCTGAGCCATCCAGGCTGCCCCCAAATATTTTAATACATTTAAAATATGTGTGGATTCATTGCAGTACTGGGAAAATAACTGATTTTATCTTGTGTATCGCACATATGTATTTGTCTACAGTCTTCTGTTCATAGAGTCATATGTTTATTTTTGCTTGTTGATTCATCTCTTCATTTGACATTGCACTTTTTCTTTTCTCACTAAAATGTCTTCCTTCAGGGACACAGGATGGTGCACTCAGTTAAGCATTTCACTCTTGGTTTCAGTTCAAGTCATGATCTCAGGGTCATGAAATTGAGACCTGTGTGGGGCTCCATGCTCAATGTGGAGTCTGCTTAGGACTCTTTCCCTCTGCCCCTTCCCCCTACTCATGCACATGTCTTCTTTCTCTCTCTCTCTCTCTCTCTCATCAATCAATCAATCAAACCAAAAGTCTTCCTTTAATTAAGAGGTGTATCGTTTTTCAAATACTAGATAGGCTGCATATTTGTAAATGGCCTTTATTGCGTTGTGAAAGTCTTGTTCACCATTTTTTTCTTGGCATATTGTAACATGTCCATTGATAAATATTCCAAAGTTCCATGGGAAATGTGGATTCAACACTCTGTACCACTGTATAGACCATTATGAGGACTAATATAACATAATATAGAGATGGTACTGTGTCAATAGCTAAATGGAACCAACCTGTCAACTAGTTGATGAAACCAACAAACTGTCAAAATAAGCTATTGGTAGGTTTTTAAAAGATTTTCATTGCAAAATTGCTTTAAGACCAACTAGTTATGCAGTAAAAACGCTTGATGTAAAGATCCCCACAGTGAAACTTACCTGGAACCTACAAAGTGATCATCAGGGACTATGCTAGATCCATTCATTTGATAACCTAGCAAATATTTGTTGGGTGCCAACTACATGTCATCTGCTCTACTTTTGTTGGGTTATCCCTGTTATGAAAACCAATCTGTGTTGTGATATGATGATGTTCTTTGCATTGGAGGGATTACCAACCTAAGGGGAGGAAACATGAGAAAAGAAGCCATTAAAATCCCGGGCCAAAAATAAATAAATAAATAAATAAATAAATAAATAAATAAATTAATTAATTAAAAAAATAAAATAAAATAAAATCCCGGGCCAGAGTAGAAGTTTCCTCATTGTGTTGTGAGAGAGACAGAAGACGGATATCTAAGGGAGCGATATGCCAGGGGTCGCATCAGATTCATTTTCAAAGAACAAGATTCCTGGTGGGGAATGGAAAAACAAGAATGCACACTCAAGAAGCAGTGGGTTGCTGCAAGTAGGGTGTGCATCCTGGAAAGTGTCAGGTGATTAGATAAGAGAATGAGAAATCCTACAAATTATGAGCCTCTGTGTTTCTATAAGGCTGAACAATTTGAAAGCCGTTGTAGATGTGGTGAACAGACTTTTGGAAGAATGATTTGAACATGATAGAAATGAATTCATTTTTTTAAAGAGTGATTTCTTCAAGAAAGGAAAACATGTTAAAGAGAGTAAGATGAGAAACAGGGTTTCACTCTCATTGTGATGCAGGTGATCTGTGAGGAGGGTGTGGAGCACAGACAATACAGACAAGGATTTGGAAGAGGGAGCAAATTCATATCACTTTTGGATGTTGGAATTCTCTTGAGTTGATGATCAAAAGGAACTTGAGGGAGAAAGAAGAACAGAGAAATTCTGTCCTGGATATTCTTGATTAATGCAGATTATGAATAAAAACATCAGGAAGTTGAGAAAGTGTTAAACTAATTTGGGTTACTTTAAATTTGAGATGCATATCAAATACTCAAAGGAGGCAATATCTATTAAGCTGAGGATGGGATTCTGAGGGCACAAAATTATGGTCCTTCCTAGATAAACATGTAATTGAGTATGAATACATGCTGGAAATTTCTGTAATTTTATTTCCCATATTTGGCTATGCATGATTGCTTGCTTAGGAATGCAAAGGCAAAGCAGAGAGTCAGAGGTGACATTCTGCTGCTAATTCTTAATGTTTTGACAGTCTGTTTAAGTAGGATAAGCAATGGGTTTGGAGTAGCAAGGTTGAATTCAAATGAACCTTCACTTAAGAGTTAAGTGACCTTGAGGAAATACATTTCTCAGGAGTTCAGATTCTGTATTGATGAAATGCACTAAGGACTCTCCAATATCCTTTCCATAGTTCATCTTTATTATTTATTTATTTTTCTTGTTTTCATCATCTTTCTTATTTAGAACAAAATCTAAACCAAGAATTTGCTTTAATTCATCACCTACCAATGGTCTTGGATTTGGGATTAGCAGTTTTGTAATCTGTATATGTAATTTATAGTTAAAGGGAGAATCAACATTATTATTATTTTTAAAATATTTTATTTATTTATTGATGAGAGACACAGAGAGAGAAGAGGCAGAGACATAAGTAGAGGGAGAAGCAGGCTCCATGCAGGGAGCTTGATGTGGGACTCGATCCCGGGACTCCAGCATCACGCCCTGAGCCAAAGGCAGACACTCAACCACTGAGCCACCCAGGTGTCCCCAACATTATTATTTATATAGTGAAATCCACTTTATACATTTCACTGTTGACCCCAATTGTCTTGTGATTCCAGATGGCTAGTTTGTTTACTCAATCTGAATTTGTCCTAATTTTTTTTGAATGCCATAAAGATATCCTTCGTGTATTCCATTGTGTAAGACTCAAAAGGCAATCATTCAAGGAAACAAGATCTAGGACCACATCCTGGAGCAGCTGTAGTCCTACAGAATTCTCTTCAATTTAGAGGTCAAAGGGGAGCCCTCAATTCACCAGTTAAAGTCTTTTACATGAAGTACTGGAACAGTGATATTTGGGGTTTGTTTTGTTATTTATTAAAATATTTTAATATCTTCTTGTTTCTAACTTTTCCTCCTGATTTTTTTCTCTCTCTCTGATGCTACCCATTTGCAAAGTAATGGGAAAATGTCACTTTCTCCCCATTCTAACACTTTTTAGTTCTTCCAGTATTAGGCTTATGCTATCAGTAAAGCTGCCATCTCTTTATATATTCTCATTAACTCATTTATTCAACAAGTTTATTGAGCACCTTCTAAGTGCCAACACACTGTAGTGGCACTGATGATTTAATGATGATAGAGAATGACATAGCTCCATGCCTCCTCCCCCATGACATTTACAGTCCAGCACTCCTAAAAGTCCAAAAGTGTGATTTAAATTGTAATTGACATAGCTGAATGATCAATACTCAGGACAAGGAAGAAAAGCTACATGTACCATCTACTGCAAAAACTGCAGGGGAATTTTAGAGAAATCAAATGTAATCTCATATTATATATGGGATAAGATTTAGAGAATGTTAATCTAAGGTCATAATATACTTTGCAAGCATTTATTTACTGTCATGATATGACTTCGTTAAAATATTTGGAACAGAATGACAGACAATATGAAGAACTGGCCTTATAAGATTAGAAATTAAGTATAAAAAAGCATTTAAACTGGTATGGTATTTCTAGATATAGAATTTCTGATAGTTTTCATATTATGAAGATACATCAAATAAAGGGTTTAAGAGTAAGGTTTTAATCCAAATACTGATATAATATTCCAGATGTTTTGAAAAAATACTGAAATCTAATAAATATTAATAAAATGACAATGTCTAACTTAAAAAGATTTAGACTCATTCAGTCTAGTACAATGAAATACAGGTCAATTATATCTTAATAATATATTTTCTTAGTAATTAAAAAACATCACTTCACCATATCTCTAATTTCTGGAGCCCGGAAGATGTTATTTGACATGGGAAGTTAGATAAAAATAAAATCTTTAAGACAAATTAAAATGGTTAGGTCTGTTAATAGTGAACCATGCGGCAACTTGATTGATGAAGTAAGAATTTTCTGAATGAGCAAACGACAATGTGCAATCAATTCTAGAATTGGCAAGGCAAGGGAGCTGAACCTCATGGACTGCCTGATTCCCATTTATTATGGAAGGTTCTGAGGAAGCTTGCAGATGTAGTCTTTATTAATTCCAATATTTTATTTTATACCTGAATTTATAACTGGGTCTTAAAATCAAATAAGATGCTATTGTATCACATCTGCTGTTTCATAAATAAGAGGCACACTTGGATGGTGTCATTGGCCATTTTCAGAAGATGAATCCCTGTAGCATTCAAAAGTTGTTCTGCTACATTTGTAGATTGTTTTCCATTTAAATAGGAAGAAAAGTTAGGAAAAGTTCCCAATAATCTGCATTTGTTGCTCAGGATAAATAAATGAGAAGATATGTTTTATTTCCTAACATTTTTCTCAATGCCCTATCATGATACCCATGTGGATTGGGTTTTTAGAAGGGAAAAGGAATATAGCATGCAACAATCAGGCCTTCCCTGGGAGGGGACATCATGGTAGGGAGAAGGTGACCATTTTGTTTCCAGAGGTGGCCTTTTAGGTGCTAGTGTGACAGAGTTAGCAGGGGATTGCTGAGAGTTGCACATCAGATAAGCACTGTATGATTGGCGAGATGTCTAGCAAAATTTAGACAATCTCTTTTTCCAGATATACCAATGTGACTTCTCATTAAAGCATGAGAAGAGGGACGCCTGGGTGGCTCAGTGGTTAAATGTCTGCCTTCAGCTCAGGGCACGATCCTGGGATCAAGGCTCCCCTCCCTCAGGGAGCCTACTTCTCCCTCTGCCTATTTCTCTGCTTCTCTCTGTGTGTCTCTCATGAATAAATAAATACAATCTTTAAAAAAAAAAGCATAAGAAGATAGACACAAGGAAGTTTTCAAAAATATGTTTGATTTTCTTAATGTAAAGCAAATAATTTTATAATAATCTTTTATGGTCCTCTGAATATTATTTCAATATTTCTGAGTTGTATAATTGAGTCGTACACACGTGTGCATATAAATATTTTTGTGGCTGTGATTTCTAAAAAGTTATGCACCTATATATATACTATATACTGTATGTGTGTGTGCATTACACATACACGTGTACACACAATCAGGCATACACAAAATCGATTCAATATCACGGGAGCAAGAATCTCAAATAAAAACACATTTCTGGAATGTTATGGGTCATTTTTTATTCATTTTCAGTCTTAACTCAAATTTGAACCCAGGTTTTGAAAATCAAGAGGCTCAGAACATAAACCCAGTAGATCACATGCAGGGTGCAGGTGGGAGGGGGCAGCATTTGTCAAAGACCTCAATTTCAGTGGAGTTGAAATTCACCTCAAGCAAGGATACAGCCTTCCAAACCCAAAGATTGCATGCTCCTAAATCGTAACTTGAAATTCCCTACAAAGGATCCCCGTGGATGGACTTGTGCTTTAATGGAAGGTGCTTTCTGCCTCTCACAAATATTTAAGGGCTAACAATTTCTTTTTGTTTCTCTTCCTTCACACTTTCTTTCACCAGCTCATAATCCCAGTATAGACCTTTCTAAGGCCCACTCTCTGAACAACTGCAGAGGAAGACCATTTGAAGAAACAAAAAATAAGGGTAGCATTTCTTGCAGCTTTTCATGGAATTTTAATGTATGCCTGTAAAGAAGTAATAAACGGGCTATAGTCCATTAGGCAAGAACAAATTTCCCCCCATAATTTTATCTTTGTTTAATTGAATATTTAATTAGTATAAATATGAAACTAATTTTTTAATGTGTTCAATACATTTAGCAGGAAGAGCTGGTGCCGGGCTCTGTCTTGAGGACACTTTCTGCAGATGGGGACAGCCAGCGTGCCCTGCTTGTCCTCCTCAGTGTGCTGATAGAAGTGAGTGGGTCATTTGGCATTAGCAAAGGAGTAAGTTAGCATTTGCACTGAGCTGGATCTGGCCAGACTGTGCATATTGGAAGCTGCAGACAGAGGCTCCTTTCACGTTGATGAATGGGTTTTTTCAAGCGTTCTGCTCCCTAGTTATGAGAAGGGTGACCCGGTCAGGAGACGACTTTATGAAGCTATAAAAAATGTATGTCACTTCGGACTCTCTAATGTCACGGCGAAGGAAAAAAAACGTGCAAAAATGGCACAGTAATAAGGCTGTTTTCTATGCTCGAAATAGCTTTCTATCTACAGTCAAACGTAGCCATGAAACTGGGGCAGCCGAGAGTGCCCACCAAGCACCAAGCCCTGTAGCTGGGAAAATCAGAAAAAAAAAAAAAATATGTATGGCTTTGTTTGGTTTTGCTGGCCTCCACAGAAATACTTATAGTGATGACTACAATGAAGACGGGAAGACATTTCAGAATTCAGGTCTGGTAGCTCTGTGTCAGAACCGAGGAAGGTGCAACTGTCTTTTTAAAAGCCAGCCATGTATTCAAGGTGATGAAGACTTTTAAGTATGCAGAAGAGCCAGAAAAGGAGTCGCTACAAAGCTAACACATTTTGAAAGGGGTCTTTTCATCTAATATTTTATAAAGTTCTTCTCCTGTATCACATCACAAAGAATTAAAAAAGTAAAGAAGAAGAAGTTTTATCAGGTACACTGGCCCCTGTGCTTTTTGGTGAATACTCTGGAGTTTACAGATAGTGACATGGTGATTTTAACAAAGGCCATAATTAGATCCATAATTTAGCATTCATTGAATTCTCTCAATTGTCTCATCAATATGCATATTTCACAGTATCAGGTGCTTTCCTTTTTGATATGTCACACATTTCATAATTCATGTTCAAATGTTAATTTACACAAGGTAGGGAACCTTGAGGACCAAGGTCAGAGGTTCTGCCTGTATTAGGGCTTCAATTAATCACAGGTGAACTTTGAAGTGTCTCAAATGGATTCATACACTGGCTTTATCACAGTCAAGTTGTGCAACCCTGGAGCATCCTATTCGAAACCCAGGTACCCTTAGTCATGTCCTTTCCAGGGCCTATAAACCTCGTCCTTCCACACACCTGGAATGGGTTAAAACATTATGTAAAAAGCTCCGAGTTCAATACTCCAGGTATAGTGAATTTCAAACTCATCTGTTGTTTTGAAAAAGGAGGCAGAGAACTGAGGTTTTCACCCATAGACACTGGTTTCTCATGTCTCATCTTTTCTTCATGAAGACTTCTACACACATCAGGCTTGCTTCGTAGGTCTATTCTGAAGAAAGTTGGTAATGATTGATTCTCTGTGTACTGGTCACTATACTTTGTAGCATTGCAGTCTTTCCAACCTGGCCACAACCGACCAAAAGCCCATGGGATGTCTTGACCAAAGCTTTCTTTCCAGTATGTAGACTATTTTGTAAAGCCACTGGACCACTCAATCAAGTGTAGACTTCTGAAGGAGTTTGGATGTTAGACTCACAGAAAGAGTTGGCAGTAACAGAGGCAGGCAGGGTGAGGGAGAGACAAGAAGATCTGAACCACAGGAAGGAGAGAGACGAGTTGCTGGGCACCAGAAAAACCTGTGGCATCAAACATGTCCAGGACTCCCCTGAGACCTGACCCATTGACTTGTCCCCATTTTAAAACCCCATCACCTGGAAAGTCCTGAGCTGATTTCTCTTTGTAGCCTGAAAGAGCCAGCCTAACACAACGGCGCCCATTCATTTCAATAAGAGGCCTCTTCTTATTAAGGAGTATTTTTAAACTTTACATAAAAAGCAACTAAGGAATCAAAGAGAAATAAGTGATTGCCTTTGAAGTATTATAAAGAAAGGAATGAATACATACTCATTGGAGGCTTCAGATTGCTTACTTAATTTTATAACCTGGGAAGCAAGAATGATTTAACTGAGTTGGTTTTTCCACCTGAGTGGTTTTGTTTGTGTGTTTATTTTCCTTCAGTAAGAACAGAATTGCTTGCCTGTTTGGATGAGTCCGTTTGGTTTAAGTAGTCCTTCTCATTAATACATGAGATCAATGCTGTGAAATAAAATAGAGGCAAATTCATGAAAAGTATCATGAACACCAAATGTAAGAGGAAGAACTAGGGCTGCTCTTAGGCCCCAATCTCTGCATAGTTCTTCGTATTCCCATCATGGAATGTCTATGGAGGATGAGAGTGCAGGGAGCAAGCTCTGCCCCTGCAACAGGCAAAAAGGGGTGTGCAGGCAATAAATAATCTTAGAACAATAATAAAACTGACAAAAAGGAGATCTGTTTTTCATTATCACCACGATTCCCTCCCCAACCTTTGGAACACCAGTGCTATCTTGTATGCTAAAGAATGTATGTCTTCACACTACAAAACTAAGGAGTTCTCAGGTAGAAAACATAAGCTGCTTTCCAGCATCAAGGGATGAGAGGGCCTGATTTGTCATGAATGCTGGACCCTGAAGATGATTCTGAAGACCTCAGTTTTCATTATTTCTGAGTACCAACACTCTCCAAGTAGTGGAGCCCAATAGCATAAAACCCATATTTTTTCAAGAAAAATTCCACATCACTTAAGAATTTATTAACAATTTACATAATTGCTTAAGTAATCTGCATAATTGACAGAAAGTTTAATCTGACCCTAGTTCAACTGTAACACTTATGGTTTTAAACTGAAATTGATATGATTCATTTATGAGAGTAATTAAATGATGGTGTCTAACAAATACAACGTATGCTGCCTGAGGCCTCCAAGGCCAGAACATGCTATTAGAATGTTTTATTTAAATGTGTCAAATCTGTTCATCTCTACAGTCACACATGTTAAACTAAAGCAAATGGCTTATTTGACCTTGAGTGCTGTGCTTCTGAGAGCAGGTATTTGAAGCACACAATTAAACTATCTTTCACAAATTCAAGTGTTTGAAGAAAACCTAAATTTTACCCAATTTTTACTTTGAGAATATAAGTATATCTGAGTAAATTATCATCACAAAAGTCATTAAACCTCAGATTTTCAAAACAGCAGAACTGAAAAAAATGCCCCCAGAATAATGAATGGTTAACTTATGACAAGATGACTGATATTCAAGAGTGAAGAAAGTGGGGAATCCATACACTCTCCTTGAAATGCATACTTTTTATATTTAAATGCACAGTTTATTCAACTATCTGAAGGGTAGTCATCCCAAACAGAACATAATTGTGATGAAAAGAAACACTGCATATATCTAGGGAAGAGTAGAGATTAATTTGGCCAAGACCTTGTGGCATGCAACATCTCTTCACTTAGAAAATTTCAGATCTCATGGCTTTACTTTGTCACTGCCACCTGTGCAGCCTTGGGGACCCAGGGAATATGGATGAGGGTCAGGTACAAGTGACATGGTTACGTAGACAAATTCTCTCTTGAACACAGTCAAGATCTATCCTTTTGCCAACACTCCCATGAGTAATTCCAAAGAAAATTCTGTAATGCATCATCATGCATGACACTGGACTCCAGCACTCCAGGCACCTCTCTTCTCTCCCTTGGCTGACTCTTAGGATATTTTTTTTCTATTCATTTTTCTTATTGATCTTTCACTCTCTTGATCAATTTCCCTATTGGTCTCAATTCTCATTTCTCTCACATTATTTGCTTCCTTCTAAATCCAGAGTCCCTATGCTCCCTTGAGTTTTGCATCACTGAGTTGATAGAATTATTGTTCAAGTATATTGCAGTGCCAAACACCAGGCCATGTTCTGACATATTTTATCTCATTTCATCATCATTGTCATCTTGAGAATGGTCTTCATTTATACAGATGATAATATGGTGACTTTAGAGGAGTTACATGACATGCCCACGGTCCCAAACTAGCCTGGGTTGTACCCATGACCCTGTGACCATGTACATACAAATCTGGAGAGTTCCACTTTGCTAAATAAGTTCTGGGATTATGACATTACCTCCTTGATAATTGTTTAATAATAAAAGCAGCAGCAACAACAAAACAGAGAGGGAAAACCACACAAAATAAACTTATAGCTTAATAAATTATAGATCTACAGCCTTAAAATCATGAACCTAGTCAAGACATAGAACTTCCAGTGTTGCTGGAACCCATCGTGTTTATACACTCGAAAATGGAAAGAGAAGCTTGATGAGACTCAGGTTGATTCCTCTGGCAAGAGTGAAATTGAAACTCTTTTCTTTCAACAAAAGCACATAGTGCCTGCTTGTCTTTTTGTGAAGTTACCAATCATGATGCTTCATGCTTAGATTCACTGATTCATTGGAAGGTTATAGTAGGGGGGCTATTCCAATTCTTTTATTTCTTTTTCATGCATTATCTGGAATACATTTAAAAAGAGATGCTTCTCCTCTTTGGTCATGTAATAGAACTCCTAATACAGAAAGGCTTGATGAATGATTTGATTCTTTAGTTATAAGTTTTTATGACAATGAATATGGTCCTACCATTCTCTGAAGGTGACCAAATATTTAGGGTTTTTTTTTTTTAAGATTTTTAAGATTTTTTTTTTAAAGATTTAACCAATTGAGCCACCCAGGCACCCATCATTTTTTTAAGATTTTATTTATTTATTCATGAGAGACACAGAGAGAGAGGCAGAGACACAGGCAGAGGAAGAAGCAGACTCCATGCAGGGAGTCCGATGTAGGACTCGATCCTAGGACTCAATTTTGGGACTCCAGGATCACACCCTGGGCTGAAGGCAGGCGCTAAACCACTAAGCCACCCAGGGATCCCCAGTTATTTAGTTTTTAACGTCAATAAAAACTAATTGACTTTTAGAAGATTTATTTATGTATTTTAGAGAGAGAGAGAGCATAAGCACACATGGAGGCGGGGCAGAGAGAAAAAAACCTCAAGCAGACTCCTCACTTAGTGTGGAGCCCAATGCCAGGCTCACTCTCACAACTTATGAGGTCGTGACCTGGGCTGAAATCAAGATTTGGATGCTTACCTGACTGAGTCACCCAAGGGGCCTGGCACAAATTGATTTTTTTTTTTTAATATTCAATGGGTTTCAATCCATTATAGTTATTTTCCTTACTTATGTTCATATTGTTACATCTTTGTCAATGGAAGCCTTTACAAGTTGACTTCTGACTCTTTTTGACACAATTCTAATTCTTTGTAATTCTAGTAATTCTGGTGACACAATTCTAGTAATCTTTGCTAGCTCCTTTCCTATCTAGTATAGCAAAATCTTTAAGGCTTATCTTCTGTATTTCCTGCCTGAAATTTAGAATCAGCCTTCTCTCCTTTAGTGGGTGTTATGGGCTGAATTGTGTATTTCCAAATTTTATATGTGGTAGCTCTAAACCCTCAATGAGTCTATATTTGGAAGTAGGGCCTTTAGGAAAGGAATTAATGTTAAATGAGATCATAAAGGTGAAGTGAGGCTCTAATCTGTTAAGATTAGAGCCTCATAAGTAAAGGAAGAAACACCAGAGATCCTCTTTTCTCTGTGTGTGCATGGAGGAAAATCCACTATGTGGATACAATGTGATGGTGGCTGTCAACAAGCCGAGAGTCCTCAAGAAAGGCCTCACCAGAAGCTGGATCTGCTGGCACATTGATCTGGGATTTCTAGATTAGAATTAAGAGAAAATAAATTTTTGTTGCTTAAACCACCCAGTCTGTAGTATTTTTTTTTATATGTCAGCCATGGTAGACTAATATAGTTGGAAAAGGCATTTTAATATTTGATCTTTGCATTAGAGATGATTATTATTACTGATATGATGACTGTTTCTATGCCTTTTCCTTGGACAGAATTAAGCAAGATAGATAGATAGATAGATAGATAGATAGATAAATAGATAGATGATAGATAGGTAGATAGATAGATAGATAGATAGATAAAAACCCATTCATTCATATTGAATAATTCCAATTAAAAGTCAGTAGTATAAGATTTTTACTTAACCTAACATCTCTATCATATGTGTCATCTTTCTTCCACACCAAGAGAAGCTAGCTTTGAAGAGTGCAGGGAATTACAGAATTGGAGTTTCTAATATTTACTCATTTTTTCCCACACTATGCACATATTTCTCTCAGAATAATATGACAGGGCAGCCCTGTGGCTCAGCAGTTTAGTGCTGCCTTCGGTCCAGGGAATGATCCTGGAGACCCGGGATCAAGTCCCATGTCGGGCTTTCTGCATGGAGCCTGTTTCTCCCTCTGCCTGTGTCTCTGCGTCTCTCTCTCTTTGTGTCTCTCATGAATAAATAAATAAAAACTTTAAAAACAAAAAAACATTCCTCCATGCAGAAACATCTTTAAAAAAAGAATAATATGACAAACATTACCGACATTCATATGATCACTAAAACGATTAATATTTTTGCGTGTGCTCTCCTTACTTCCTTCCAGTTTTTATTTTTTATTGTACTACATCTCTAATATTAAAGCATACAATCACAAAATAGTATACTTTCTATCTTTTGACTCCTATTTAATCATGTTTATCAAATATCTATAAAATTAATCCTCACTACCAGTCCTATGTCAGTGTCTCTCTAGACATTCTGGATGTTACAAGCTCTTTTTTTCCTTTCCTTTTTTTTAAAGGATTTATTCATTTATTTTAGAGAGAGAGTGTGAGTGAGGGAGTGAGGGGGTGAGATGTGGGAGAGTAGGGGAGGAAGAGAATCTTAAGCAGGCTCCATACCCAGAACAGAGACCAGTGCAGGGCTCAATCCCATGACCCTGAAATCACAACCTGAGCCGAAATCAAGAGTCGGACACTTAAGCGACTGAACCACCCAGCTCCCCGCCTCAAGCTCATTTCCTAGTAAATCTAACAAAAAAGTCTCATGACTTCTTGAGCCCTTGCATTTTGATAATAGTTTACCAATACCCTAATATGTAAAAGCTAATTTTGCTGGATAAAAGAGTATGTGACTTACCTTTTGTTTTCATGTTTTGAGTATTTAACTCCATTTCCTTCCAGAATAACCATTGCTATAGAAAAAAACTGATAGCAATCTAACTTTATTTCCAATGTAAGTGTCTCGCTTTTTTAGGTGTATTAATTTTATCAAAATATATTGGTGTTGGTCATCTAAGATTAGTACCCTCAGGTATATGACATACTCTTTGAATATCTAGTTTCAGATATTTCTTCTTTGATTCCTTATGTATAATTTTACCTGAATGATAAGTTATGGTATTTGTTTTATCCTATTGCCTTAATTTTCTTTTTCAGAGCTTCCTATTGCTCATGTGTTACATCTTCTTTGAATCTCTCTGAAACCCTTTAATCTCTTTTCATTTTTTTAAAATTATTTTTTGAGTCATAAAAATTCTTTTTTTTTTTTTTTTTTTTATTTTTTTTTTGAGTCATAAAAATTCTTATGACAACATTTTTTATTTGTTCTTGTGTTTCTTCTAGTTTATGCCTAGTTCAGTTTTTGAAGATTAAATTCATTTTTCATTTATACTCAATATTTTTCTGAACTATGTCACAGTAAATTTTTAGTTTTTTAAAAAAATCTGATTCCTACTTTTTTCTATAACATCGTTTAAAATATTTTTGTTTTCTTTTGAGATAGTTGGCTGTAAATGAAATCTCTCTTGTGAGCATATCTTTCTGGTATGCTTTCACTGTCTATATAGACATTATTATGTTTCTTGTTATTCTCTTGCCCTGTAACTTTCTATCATATTTGAACTACAAACTTCTAGTTACTTATTTTTACGTGAAATCTGTTTTCCTGAGGATTCAAAAGGAGACATGGAACCATACCCTTGTTGAGAGTCTGGTATGGAAAATATATCCCTTAGAACTCCACACAAAAACAATCCAATTTAATATGAACAAAGGAATTGAAGAAATATTTTTTTTTCCAAAGAAGATACACAAATGGCCAGCAAGTACATGAAAAGATGTTCAACATCATTAGTTATTAGCAAAATTAAAATTGAACTAACTCAATACCTTTTCATACCCACTGAGATTGGTAAAAATAGAAAATGAGTTGGGACGCCTGGCTGGTTCAGTGGTTGAGCATCTATCTGCTCAGGGCATGGTCCTGGAGTCCTGGGATTGAGTCCTACATTGGGCTCCCTGCATGGAGCTTGCTTCTCCCTCTGCCTGTGTCTCTGCCTCTCTCTGTGTGTCTCTCATGAATAAATAAATAAAATCTTTAGAAGAAAAGAAAAGAAAAGAAAGAAAACAAAAGAGAAAAGAAAAGAAAAGAAGAAAAGAAAGAAAAAAAAGAAAAGAAAAGAAAGAAAAGAAAAGAAAGAAAAAAAAGAAAAGAAAAGAAAAGAAAAGAAAGAAAGAAAAGAAAAGAAAAAAGAAAAAAAAGAAAACAAGTCGTGGCCAGGATGTTTGGAGGTTCCTGAAAAAATTTTCTGGTTCTTCATAAGTTTTGCATTTGCTATCTAGTTGTTCTATATTTATGAAGGAATTAGGGGAGTTCAAAGATCACGTGTCCTAAAAATAAGTTAAACACTTTTTATTCTTAGAATTTAGTAGCATCTTTTCTTACTACATCTTTTCTTCAAGCATTTTCCCTGATTTCTGTTTCTCTCACATCTTAGATATTGGTGTTCACCAACCACATTAAATTTTTGGTTATGTTTAACATATGTATCACTTCTTTCCCTCTGTATATTCTCAAATCCACCTCCCCAGGCTACCTCTTGTTTTCTCACATCCACCTTCTTGTCATACTTGTAATTTTCTGACTCTAACATGCTTTTTAATTACACATGAAGACATTGAGCTATGACCTTCAGTTTAATACTTTATCCCTCAAAGCATTTTGAAAGAGAAGTAAAAGTTGGCAACAAATAGAGGAATTGACTTTTGCCTCTGATTCAAAGTTCTGATACTTTTTCTGGTAACCTTAGGCTAGCTGCTTAAATTTATCTCTATTTAATCTACAAAATAAGAGGAATTTCCCGTAAACAAAATATATATAAATACTCAATCTGATAAAATGAAATTTCCTTTCATTTTCACCTGGCTTTATTTTTTTTAAAGATTTTATTTATTTATTCATGAGAGACACACAGAGGCAGAGACATAGGCAGAGGGAAGAAGCAGGCTCCCTATGGAGAGCCTGATGCAGGACTTGATCTCAGGATCCTGGGACCATGATCTGAGCCAAAGGTAAATGCTCAACCACTGAGCCACGCAGGTGCCCCTCACCTGGCTTTAAATTTTGAATTGTCATTGCTTTAAAACCAGCTGTGCCAGATTATCTACTGGCAATTTTGCACCACTCTCCATCTTCTATATTTTCCCTTGTATTATTGTGGCCCAAAACCTGAGAACCACATTTCCCAGAATCCCTGAAAGCAGTTCTGCTTTTACATTCTGTCATATCTATCTATATCTATCTATATCTATCTATATCTATATCTTTATGTATCTTTATCTGTGTCTGTATCTATATCTATATCTTTATAAAAAGATTTGGAATGAATAAGTGAAACAGAAATCTTACTGAGATCTTTAACAGCAGTTGGTAGATAAGGGGCATTAATAGGAAGCAGCAAATGTTAGGAATTGTTGGTGGTTTCCAGAAATTCTCCTGTTAATCACCCACTTTAATGCAGCAGGATGCTGAAATCAGTGGTAACTGTCTGCTATAATTCTCACTACCTAGTAGTCCTAAAATCCAGCAGAGCTTTCCTTGAAATTTGTTTCCTCAGACTTTCTAATGGGATTTGTAAGTAACTACTTCCATCTATTTAATCCCTTCCTCCTTGGAATACATAGGGCACTTTGTGTTTCTGACAGAACTCTGACTGATTCACTGGGCATGTTGTTTTCCTTCTGCTAGTACATTTCTATGAGCCTACATTTTATAAAACAGACCAATTTTATGAACACTGGAAAATCCACTGAAGCATGAATCCCCCTCCTTGTGTGAATCCCACGGTCGTTATCAGGAATGCCTTAATAGCTACAGTTTCCCCAGTTGGCACTTTTATCAAAGCACTTTCCTATTTAAAAAGGCTTTGAACCTGTAAAACTTTCACTGTGTTAATCTTTACCTTCTCAAAAAAATTCTAAGCTTTCTCCAAAATTATCATCAGACCAGCAGACATCCAGTGTTTGAGACAATATTCTCCTCACACACTTTGAAGATTTTCTTTTTCCATTTTAACAATCCATTATTTATTTATCTTGATAGTCATCAATTGCAAAATGAAAACTTTATGTGTTTTATGGTTGGCTTGGTGTCCTTCAGGATTTCTTTCACTACTTTTCAGTTTTAAATTATGTCCTGGAAGATTTCCACTTAAGAGAAGATGGCATAGACATACCTTTTTCCTAGTTGTCCCACTAAGTACAGATAAAAGTGCTGGATATTATGGATAAAACAAAAGTAAAAGGACCTTGAAAAATAAAAGAAAAAGAAAGGTTGAGAATCTTAAGACTTAAGGAACAGCAAAATGACAAGTTTCCTGAGTTTGCTTTTTGCCTAAGCAGTTAAAGAAGCTAGCAAGCCAGAAATACCAGAAACCCAGAAAAAAAAATTGCCCCCCAAAAGCCCTATCTCTCTCTAGCCAAAGAACGAAAAAAGGGTGCAGCCTGGAAGGATAAAAAAAATCATGTAGACAATAATCATTTTACTTTAGCCTAACACCACACACACACACAAAAAAAATCCATGACTTTATATTCACCCATGTTAGCAAAGGCCAAATTGGTCCTTCTAAAACTCCAATGAGGTGGTCAAAACTCCTGCAGAAGTGATGTCAGAGAAGAAGTATGGATATAGCGTTAGGACTTTTGTCCCCATGTATTGGATAGCAATGTCTCCTCCCACAGTATTAATGGGAATACTGAGGGATCCTGGAATTCCATCCCAATTTAGCAACAGTGAGGCACCCTTTCCCCTCCCTGCTGTGGTGGTGTCAGAGGAGGCCTAACAGAGAGCCAGGATTTTCATAATTATCCTGAGATAACAAGGCTGTCATTACTCTGTGTTGGTGGACCATGTGGAAAGTCAGACATCCCAACTGTACTAAACAGTAACAAAGACTTCCACTTTAAGGTATCTGTGGAAGCTGAGAGGTGAATCTAGAATTCTACCTTTACCTGGCAATAATAAGATAGTCCCTCCCTTTTCCCTGCTGGTGCAGTGCCAGAAACAGCCACGTAAAGCAGATGTTTAAGAAAGATCCAGTCTCTTATAATATAACAGAAATGTCAGGGTTTTTTGCTATGATGTAAAGAATTACCCAAGAAAATTTTGGTGTTTGCCTCTGGTTCCTGGGAGATAGCCTCTAAGCCTATGGACTGTTCTGCTTAATTAGAGGGTCTTTGTTTACATGGAAGATTAAGATGGTGCAGGATAGTCTATAGCAAGGTGATTTATATGGGGCTTTGGGCTATGTGCATCATCTTTATCTGTAAAAGAGCTAAATACTGAGATCAGCCAATGTGTAGCCAGCCTATCTATGTGATCAATACTCAGTGAAAACTCTGGACTCTTGTAAGTTTTACAAAACTCCATGCATTGTCTTTTATCATTTCTGGGAAAAATAAGGACTATGCATGCATACAACTCCACTGGGAAAAGACAATTAGAAGTTTCATGACTTGTCTCGCCTTGACCCTGCCCTGTACACTTTTTCCTGTTACTGATTTTAATCTGTATCCTTTCTCTATAGTAAATCATAACCATGAGTTGTTTTGAGATCATAGTCCTTGCTCATCTGTGAATTTCTAAGGTGAATTGTTGAATCTTAAGGTGGTTTGAAGAACCTCCTGAATTTACATATTTGATAATCTCTCATTCTACAAATGAGGAGGTCTCAAACTGAATGGAAAAAAAAAGGCAACTGATAGATGCCAATAATGAAATCACAGATAGCTTTGAACTATCTAACACAGATTTTAAAGCAGCCATAATAAAAATGCTTCAATGAGCAAGTGCACAAACATGCTTGAAACAAGTGAAAAAATAGAAGACATTAGCAAAGAAAAAAAGTTCCAACAAAGACATAGAAGATATAAAGAAGAACCAAGCCTTACAAACATCAGATTTTAAAATTTCAAAACTGAAAAATATAATAACTAACATAAAAAGTTTAGTGAATAAGTTCAACTACAGAATATAGAGGACAGAGGAAAGAAAGACAGAACAATAGAAATTACCGCATCTGAAAAAAAGACAGAAATTATGAATTTTTAAAAATATTTATTTATTTATTTTATAGAGAGAAAGCACATGTGTGAGTGGGGGAAAGCAGCAGAAGTAGGAGAGAGAGAATTTCAAGCAAACTCCATGCTGAGTGTGGAGCCCAATATGAGCCTTGATCTCAAGACTCTGAGATCATGATCTGTGCCAAAATCAAGTTGGATGCTTAGCCAACTGCACCACCCAGGTGCCCCAGAAAATATGAATTTAAAGCTTAAAACAAAATTTTAAAGGAAAAAAAAGTCAGGGACCCCTATGTCCATAATAAAAGATCCAATATTTGTGTCATTGGAGTTTCAGAAGAGTAGGAAAAATAAAGCAAAACTGAAAAAATTTTTCAAAGAATTACTGGTTAAAAACTTTCCAGATTTGTCAATACATAAGTCTACAGTTTCTAGAAACTAAGGGAATCACAAACAGGATAACTCCATAAAAAAAGAAGAAGAAGAAGGAGAAGGAGAAATCCAGCTAAGACTGATCATAATTAAATTTCTGAAAAAAAGAAAAAAATCTTGAAGGCAGCAAGGACAAAAAATCCACTTCATTTGTAGGGGGAAAAAAATGGAATAATAGTGGATTTCCCATCAGAAATGACAGAAGCCAGGAGGAAGTGGTGCAATATTTTTCAAGCATTGAAAGAAAAGAAGAGAAACTTAGAAGCATATACCTAGGAAAATTATCCTTCAGTAAGAAATTAAGACAGTCTCATAAAAAGATAATTTGTTATGAGCAGAACTATTAATAAAAGAATAGCTACAAACATAAAGGAAACAATAAAAAGGTAATTTTAAAATACTAGGAAGGAAGAAAGAACATAAGAAAGAACATGGGTAAATTCAATAGGCTTTGTTTTGCCATTTGAATTTTCTAAATTGTTATTTTTACTAAGTTCTGTGCTCAAAACATGATGCTTGAACTCACCACCCCAAGATCAAGAGCCATTTATTCTACCAAATGAACCAGCCAGGTGCCCCCCGGTTTTTAACATTATTTTGGACTCCCTAATGTGGTTCTAAATGTATGTGGAAAAGTATTTAATATAATTTATTATAAATGGGGAAGGGTAAAAAGTCAAGATAGATAAGATTTCTTTTTTGAATCTTTTTTTAAAGATCTATTTATTTATTTTAAAGAGAGAATGTGAGCATGAGTGGGGGAGGAGTAAAGGAGGAGGAATAAAGAGAGAAGCAGACACTGCTGAGCACAGAGCCCAACTCTGGGCTCTCAGGATCCTGAGCCAAAATCAGGAGTCAGTCACTTAACAAACTGAGCAACCTAGGCACCCCAAGGTAGGTAAGATTCCTATACTTCACTCAAACTAGTAAAATGACTACATTAGTGCATTGTGATGATTATATAACACCTAGAGAAGATAGTAAAATTGTAAGAGACACGCTCAAGATACACTGTATAAACCAAAATGGAATTCTAAATACGTTCAAGTCACCCACCAGAATATAGGAAAAACAAAACAGACAAAAAAAAAAAAAAAAAAAAAGAATGGAAAACAAAAAAGAGAATGTCAGGACTAATACTAAGATACTGATAATTACATTAGATGTAAGTGGTCCAGTTAAAAGAGATTGGCAAAATGGATAAAAAAATATGACCCAACTAGACACTTTTCTAGGGGACTCACATAACAGTATTGACAAGTTGAAAGGAAAAGACATATTAATTAAGATGAAGCAGTAGTAGTTATATTAATATAAGATAATATAAATTTGAGAAAAAAGAAATTTGTTAGGTAAATATAGAGAGATTATAGCATGATAAAAGGATCAGGGATGCCTGTGTGGCTTAGCAGTTAAGTGTCTGCTTTTAGTCCAGGGCATCCTCCATCCTGGAGTCCTGGGATGGAATCCCACATTGGACTCCCTGCAGGGAGCCTGCTTCTCCCTCTACCTATGTCTTGCCTCTCTCTGTGTCTCTGATGAATAAATAAATAAAATCTTTTTTAAAAAGGATCAATAAAATAAAGAAGATATAACAATTCTAAGTGGCAAAGCTATGAAATAGATGAAGCAAAAAAATGATAGAATAAAAATCAAATAGATAAATTCACATTGATAGTTAGAAAACTCAACACCTTTAACAAATGATAGACTACCTAGACATGAAATCCATAGTGATATAGAAGTCAATAACATCATAAACCAACACAAACCAAGTAACATTTATAAATCACTCCATGAAACAGCATAGCAGACATTCTTTTCAAGAACTCACAGAATATGTCACAAGATAAACCATATCCTTTGCTGTAAACAAGCCTCAACAAATTTAAAAGTACCGAAATCATATAAGTGTGATGTCATCACACTATATTGAAATTAAACTAGAAATCAATAAAAGAAAGATAATAGGAAAATCTCCAAACACTTGAAAGCTACTTCTAAATAATGCATGAATCAATGAAGTCTTGAGGGAATTAAAACTATAATGAATGTGAATGAAAATGAAAATACCACATATCAAAATCAGTGGGATGCAAATAATGCAGCACTGAGAGGAAAATTATAGCTCTTAATGCAATTAGAAAACAAAAAAAGTCTCACAGTAATACCCTCATTTTCCACCTAAAGAACTTTTTTAAAAAGCAGAGCAAAAAGAAGAAAAAAACCCAAAGGAAAAAGAAAGAAGAAAGTAATAAATGCATAAGACCAGAAATCAGTGAAAATGAAAACAGAAAAACTACCAAGAAAATCGATGTAATGAAGAGTAAGCTCTTTGAATATTCAATAAAATTGACAAACCTCTAACATGACTGATAATGATGAGAAAAGATGGTAATTGGTAATATTACAAGTATAACAAGAGATAACACTACAGATCCTGCAGACATGAATAATAAGAGATAAAAATAATAAGAATAATAAAAGGGGTGCCTGGGTGGCTCTGTCAGTTAAGTAGTGACTCTTGATTTTCACTCAGGTCATGATCTCAGGGTCCTGACATAAAGCTCTAACTCAGGATCTGAGCTCAGCAGGGAGTCTGCTTGAGCAGACTCTCCCTCTCCCTCTCCGGCCCCCCTCCGTTTGCCCCTCCCCCTGCTCATAGGCAATCTTTCAGTCTCATAAATAAATAAATAAATAAATAAATAAATAAATAAATAAAATCTTTAAAAAGAAATAAAATGCAAGTCTATAAAATTTTTAGAAACACACAGGAGAAAATGTTTGGAATCTAGGTTTTCAGAAAGTTCTTAGACTTGACATCAAAAGCATGATCCATAGAAGAAAAAAAAAAGATAAATTGGATCTCATCAAAATTAAAAACTTTTATTCTTTAAAACACCTTGTTAAGAGAATGAAAAGACAATATTTAGACTAGTAGAAAATATTTGCCAATCAACAAATACCTTGTATCTACAACATATAGAGTGTTCTCAAAACTGAAAAAATTAATAATAGCAATCATCATCATCATTTAGAAAATGGAAAAAATGTGAAGAGACATATCACCAAAGAGTTTATATAGAAAACAAATAAACACATGAAAAAAATTTAACATTATTAGTCCTTGGGGATGTTCAAATCTAAATCAAAGTGGAATACACTACATGCCTAATTAAAAAAAATAATAAAAAGGACAGTGTTAAATACTGGCAATGATGCAGAGAAATTGGATTACTTATACAATTCTGGTGACAATATAGAATGCTACAACTACTTTAGAATACAGCATGACAGGGACGCCTGGGTGGCTCAGCAGTTGAGCATCTGGCTTTGGCTCAAGGCATGATCCTGGAATTCTGGGATAGAGTCCCACATCGGGCTCCCTGCATGGAGTCAGCTTCTCCCTCTGCCTATGTCTCTGCCTCTCTCTCTCATTCTCTCTGTGTTTTAAATAAATAAATAAATAAATAAATAAATAAATAAGAATACAGCTTGACAGTTTCTTAATTCAAACATGCATTTAAAATATAATTCCACATTTTCAATCCTAAGTTTTTATACTAGACATATGAAGACATATTTCATGCATAAACCAATACACAAATGTTTTTGGTAGCTTTATTTACAATATCCAAAAACTGGAAACAACTCAGATCATTTTTCAATAACTGAATGATTAAACTAACTGTGGTATATTCATAAAATGGAACATCACAATCAATACATAAAAAGAGGAGAATTATTGATACAGTAAAGAACCTGGATGAACCTCCAGACAATTACACTGAGTAAAATATTCTAATCATGAAAGTATACGTAGTGTATGATTCCATTCATAAATCATTCTTGAAAGGACAAAATTATAGAAAAGGAGAGCAGATTAGAAGTGAGGAGTCAGCGACTAAGTGTGGCTGTAAAAAGAAACATTAGAGATCTTGTGTTGTTGGTGATGGAATGTTCTATATCATGTCTGCATTGATGTTGATACTCTGGTTGTTATATATTGTGTTGTAGTTTTGCGATATGTTACCATTAAGGGAGACTTGGTAAAGGGTTCAAGGAACCTCCCTGAATTACTTCTTACAACAGCATGTGAATCCGTATTTATTTCAAAATAAAAAAGCTAATTAAACAATTAGAAAGTCCTATTTTTGCTTCCATCATAATAGTATAGTTTTTCTAACATTCAGGGCTTTTGCATTTATCACTCATAATAAGCTTAGTAATGCTGATAAAATGCTTCAGATCTAAGCACAAATATAATATACATGCTATAAATAAGATGACACAATGGCTCCAAATTAAATTGTTGTTATTACATGTGATTGGCAGCCATAGATGGCAAGCCATTGTTCCACAGCAGAGTTTGATTTATATAAAGCTTCTGTTTCAGTTTTTTTTTTTTAAGATTTTATTTATTTATTCATGAGAGACACAGAGAGAGGCAGAGACCCAGGCAGAGGGAGAAGCAGGCTCCATGCAGGGAGCCCGAAGGGGGACTCCATTCCAGGTCCCCAGAATAACTCCCTGGGCCAAAGGCGACTCTAAACCGCTGAGCCACCCAGACTGCCCTCTGTTTCAGTTTTTAAGTAGGTGATAGTATATGTACAATGTCATTATGCCTGGTCTGGAGTAAATTTTTTTAAAAAAGGAAGTGTCATTATTATTATTATTATTATTATCTGATTGTCCTTAATTTATTACAGGAAGCAAAAAATACACAATATGCTTGCAAATTCTGTAATCTTGTTTGGAGGATCCTCTAAATGCACAATCAACATTTTGGTTTATTCAAGCTGCTCTGGGCCCTCCCATTTGTCTCTGGTAGAGCTATTTCTTGTTTCCTTGGCAGATCTTTAAGTCTTAGGTGGGTGTCCTTTTCAATTCTCTTGTCTTTGCTGAACTTCCTTTGGTTCCCTGGGGTGTTATATTCTCTTCCTTAATTTGTTCTGTTTAGAACACCACCCAACACTCTCAATCAACAAAACACACACACACACTCCAAATTAACAATACTCCTGTAAGTGACTAACTCTCACTTGTATTTCAGGGCTGAGTATTTACCTTCAAAACATGTCCCCTTTCTCAGCCAGACCAGTTTTCCTGATACTGTTTTAACTATTGGTTTGTCTAGCACTTTTGCTGGATTATAAACTCTTAAGAGGGTAGATTCCATGGTTTTCTTCTCCCCTGCTCTATCCCCTATCCTAAGTCAATGGTTCACTGAAAAGGCAGTCAATGAGAGAGGATCAAGTATCTTATCAAACTGGAGAGCAAACAATAATGACTTTGTAATGTAGTAGTGTTAGGGGTTGAGAGGTGGCTAGTGACAGTTTGAAGTTTTCACAGGAAAAAAAAAACAATAAAATAATTTTGTTCACGTATGTTTTACATACAATTTATTGTGATTTTTATAGAAATCATGTTGCCTTATTGATATTCATCAAGTTCTTCAAGATGATCCATATTACACAAGGACTGAGCTCATAAGTTGGTTTTTAGTTATGTTAAATTCACACTGTTATGAGTAATCCCTGCTGACTTTTATTTGTCAGATCATCTGGGGTTTTATTTATTTATTTTTACAATTGGTAGTTCTTAACTTTTGCCATCACTATTATTTGATCTTATACCTTCAACTCACCGAAACAGGTGAGGTAGTTAGTGCCCCAAGATGTAAAAGCAGTGAGCTGCTACAACCTAGAATGTCATTGTAAATGAAAACAATGCTCAGGGATCCAATGTGAACACAAATTGTGAATCTGTAAGTGCTGTGACAAGTGAATTTGGTCTAATAGCCAAAAAGAAGTGTAATTAGAGGTATGACAACATATATCTGAAATTGGATTTTATTGCACAAATTAACCTTTACCAGTCCTTAGGGTGTTGACTAGTATGATATGTAGTCAAACTTGTCACAGTTTCTGTGTGACAAGAAACACAGGAACTTAGGCCTGAGTAGGTGTCTCAGTCAGTTAAGGAACCAGCTCTTGATTTCAGCTCAGGTCATGATCTCAGAGTCCTAAGATCAAGCCCTGTGTCAGGCTCCCCACTCAGCAAGGTGTCGTCTTCAAGAATCTCTCTCTCCCTCCCTCTATCCTTTCAACTTTTACCTTCAACAGTTACTGATCACACAAGAGATTTGTGGAAATAATCTCAAGTAAAAGAATATTATTGGAGAAAATGTGTAATATTGCCAATTGACTGAATTCTTCTATCAAATGATAGTGTGGCTGCGTGTTAGATAACATCAGTTGCATTGTGAGAGCTGCATTTCCAACCCTAGAGTGCACCTGTAGGTCTGCCATGGACATCTAACTTAGAACTGATAAGAATGTTCTTTATTCTCATACACTGTGCCCCAATCCCTCATCACCCAACCAAATCCATTCAGTGAGGCTTGCTGCAACTTACTCTATGAATTGAAAACTATATGGTCCTATAATTTTCAGATTTTAAAAAATCCTTTAATCTTTCATATTTAAATAATCTTTGTTGAGGAATTAATGTGCCTAATCTAGCTAATAAACAAAAATACATCTCAGATGTAAGCTCCTCTTTGCTTCACTTCAACACAGATTTGATAGTCTGAAATAGAAGTGGAGATGTGGTCACCACCTTATTTATTTCCCTGTTTTGAATTTTTATTTCTTATTCTCATAATTGTGGGACAGGTGTTAGTGTTTTTCTAGTGACAGGTACCAATGCAATTTGGCTTTGGTTTTCTTGGGCCATAGTGGATATTTTGAGCTAACTCTCCCTGGTCTTTGAAAGTGGATGAAGCTGACTCTTATTTTGGAGACTAGTTTGGGCCCTAATATTACCTCCCATCAGACATTAGACTCTACTTTTCATGACGGGGACAATTCATTTTCACTCAAATAATCACTTAGGTATCTCTTGACTATCCTGAATTTCATTCTATTTTGTTCACTACTTCTTCAAGGCACTTCTGGGAAGATTAAAATGCCCCCAGGCTTACTCTCTGTCCAACATAGCACCTATCTAGTCTATGAGAAATCTTCCTGAATCCTTGTCCTTTCAATAGTGCAAAAGTAGCCAATGCCTAATGTGGACCATTCTCTTCTGACCGGTAACCACACCCTTTCTCCTTCAGATTGTCTGCTTGATTAATACTCTACACAGCCTCATACTTTTAGATCTAGTGCACTCTGCTCTGTCTCTTCCCCTAAACTCAGAATCACACATCAAAATCTCCAGAGTGATTTCTTTGAAAGCTGTCTCTCATTAGGCTGAGATAAGGGAGAAGCAAACCCCAACCTCCTATCATTAGAAAAAGGGGTGAGCAAAATGCTATAGTATTAAGAATTTCTCCAAAGACATTCTCTAATTTTCAGCACATTTAGCTGACTTCTAGACTTGATTTTATAATCTGGAGGTGAATGATAGGGGAGGATTGCAATATCAGTTTTGTTTTTTTTTGCTTTTTTTGTATACTGTTGTGGTAGGGGAGGAGGGGCTCATCAAAAACAGAGACACAAAGAACCCCATTCTAATACACTGTTACCTACAGTATATGCATGAAGGAGGGGTGTTTGATAAAATTGTGTTTATCATTGAAAACCTCTGATCCAGAAGATGTGAGTATTTAATTAATTATTGATCATTTTGAAAGAAGTGAAGATTAGAAAAGTCACATTGGAACTAAAATCACACACCGCCTTCTAAGTGTGCAGCAGTAAAGATTCTTGCTATGAGAACAATATAAGATTGTGCGACAATAGAGAAAAGTCGGTCAACAACAATTTTACTCCAATCTGGGTTCAGTGATAAAAGTGTTACCAAAAAAAAAAAAAAAAATTTCTACTATGATAATATGGAGGCTACTGCAAACCTCTTCAACATCCTAAAGAGGATATTTTCAATGAGAATAAGATTCTGATTTTCTAAAGAAGAAATTATTATATCTGTGCAAATGAAAAATTTTCATTTCATTTTATTGATTAAGAAATTGAAAATTATGTAAAAAATTATGTGAAAACACTTTCTTGTGACATTGATAAAGCCAGAAAAGACTCTTTCTATGATACCAAGTGATATGTTCAAGTGAGGTACTTTAGTTATTCATTATTTTGAATCCCAGGAACCTAATTATGGTATTAAGAACATGATTATTAAGTTTTTAAATATATTTTATAAAACTTAAGATATCCAGATTATTGTCATTTCAACATGTACTAGTATAAAAAAAATTACTATCATTTTTATTGAATATGATTTACACATAGCATATTAGTTTCAGGTGTACAGCATAATGATTCAATATTTACATATATTACAAAATGATCAACAAAATAAAAAAATGATCACCAGAAAAAATCTAGTTAAGTCCATCAACCTCATACATACTTACAAAATTGTATGACCATGATCACTAATTTTGCAAATAAAAATAAAATATAAGCATTACTTCAAGGAACTTGATATCCTTCGCTTTTGAGAAAAATGACCTGAAGATATATTGTGGGAATATTATAAGAAAACATCTTCAAATTCTACAACACATTTGAAGACATATTTTGCTGAATGCGACCTATTCTAGCTATCAAATATCTCTTATTACAGCTTTTGAATGTCAGGCAAGATTGGACATGGAAACTGAAGGCATGCTGAAAGGAGCAGTTAGTGAGAAATATCTTCATAATTTGGGACACATACTAGATCTAAATATCTAGAATTATTTGATACAAGTTACCAAACATTTATTGGCATTACTGAAAACCTGTATCTGTGGCATAATATTTTCTAATTTAGTAAAAAGAAAAAGGAAAATAAAATTATGAGCAAACAAATGATAGTTGAGGCAGCTATAGTTTTTCAATAAAAATCTTTTCCAAAGCTATGAGATGATTCCTCTCTTCCCCTTTCTTTGTTATATGTAAGAGCACTATTTAAAATTTTTTTTCTTGCTAATTATCTCATCATAAAGTTTATTTTGTACAGTTGCCTAAAGTATGTGATTAGTACCAAATATCTGTTATATGACATGAACATACAAATGGTGCTTTTCTGAGTCTTTGTACATCTGCCACTTAGCATCCTGTGTAACATGAAATTGTTGCAAAAAGTGTGTCAAATCAATGAGAAACAGAATGAAAATCTGGTGAGTGCTACTGACTAAACTGTGTCTCCCTCCAATTCATACAACAAAGCCCTAATCCCCGATGTGACTATATTTGGAAATGGGGCTTTTAGGAGAATTAAGTTAAATGAGTCCTAATGGCAGGTCCAAATCCGATAGGATTGAAAGCTATATAAAAAGAGGAAGATCTCTCTGCCTTCCTCATTCTCTCTCTTTCTCTCACTCTCTCTTTCTTCTTCTCTACCCACCATATGAAGTCACAGAGAGAAGGTAAGTATCTACAAGCTAGAAAGAGAGCTCTCAGAAGAAAACAGGTAGGCTAGCACATTTATTTTGTAATTCAAAGCCTTCAGAACTGTGAGAAAATTAATTTCTATTGTTTAAACCACTTAATCAGTGGTATTTGTTATAGTAGCTCAAGCTGACAAATGCAGTGAGAATACAAAATGGTACAGCCTCTATGAAAAACAGCATGGCAGTTCCTCAACAAATTAAAAATAGAATTAACATATGATCCAGTAATTCTACTTTTGTGTATATACCTCAAAGAATTGAATATAAGGTCCCAAAGAGAATATTCATACATCCATGTTCATAGCAGCATTATTCACAATAGTCAAGAGGTGAAAGTGATCCAAGTATCCATCAAAGAATAAATGGATAAAGAAAACAAATACTGCACCTAGAGTAGCTGAATTCAAAGAAATGGAGAGAGAATGGTGGTTGCGGGAGGCTGAGGGGAAAGGGGTGGGGAATTTTTAACAGGTCTAGAGTTTTAGTTTTGCAAGATGAAAAAGTTCTGGAGATTGATTGCACAACAGTGTGAACATACTTACCACTTCTTGAACTGTACACTTAAAAAATGGTTAAAATGGAAATTTTATGTTATGTGTATTTTACCAAAATCTAAAAAGAATCTTTAAAAAATTTTCTTTGACAAGATTTACTATGTGAATCTGTCATGAGCTTGGTGCTTGACTATACCGAGTTATTTTTCTAATAGTCAGAAACATCAATTGTTACCCATAGTTCCACATTATTCCAAAGGTCCTATGAGTTTATACATTTATCTACATTGTGATTCCAAATGGTCTAGAATAATGGCTTTGGCTCTCTATATTTTGCTTGTCTAGGAAAATTGTGTTTATTCTTTACCTTGACAGAACTGGGAGTTTGAGGAAGAAAATAATGGAAAGCCTTTCCTCCAGGAAATTAAATGCTGCCTTGTGCATTATTTGTGGGTCTGAGATATTTAGGTTTATAGCATGGCCATATGTTTTCAATATGTGTACATCAGCAGACACTTTACTCTTTGTATCCTGTTGTGCTGAAGATTTCAAAGCACTTTATGAATAACAATTTCCTGAGATATAAGCTTCTGGAAGCCACAGTCAGTTTTTCTGAGAAGAGAGCATAAGCTTCATCTTGAAAGGTGTAGGGGAATGTGGAAGAGGAACTTTATTCATGTTCAGTGTCAGGATTGGAGAGTGGGGTGTGAGGCAACGGGAGGAGAAGAATGCCTCCATTTGGCCTCTTGAGGTAAAGTTTATAAAAGTTTATAAATGCTATTTATATTGGCATTTAACAATGGTAAATCCATATTACCTTCCTTGGATAAATAAATGAGTCCAAGAATGGACAAAGGGCTAATCATTGAACACTTGGGAGGTGAGAGGGATGGTGAAAATAAACTTGAGGATAAAAATGGCAAAAACTTAGATCCTGACATTAAGGAGCTTCTCATGTTTATTAGTTTTCTATCACTGTGTAAAAAAATACCATAAAGGTAGTAGCTTACACAGCGACAGGTCACAAATTCAGATGAGATCAATAGAGTTTTCTGTTTGGGGTCTCACAAAGCTACCATCATAGTATCGGCTGGAGCTGCCATTCACATCCAGGGCTGGGGGTCTCATTCCAGCTCCTTGGCTGCTGACAGAATTCATCTCCTGGAGCTGTGGGGCTCAGGTCCTGTGCTTTGCTAGCTGTTAACTAGGGACAGGTCTCAGCTTCTTGAAGTCACTCTCTAGTCCTTGCCATGAGAATGTCTCCATTATCGAAGCCAGGAATGAAGTAGAATCTCCATTCCTCCAATCAAATCTGTCACTTCCAGAAAGATCCCTTTTAAGGGTTCATGCAACTAAGTCAGGCTCAGCAGATCTCCATATTGACTAATTCAGAGCAACTCGTTAGTGATCTTGATTATATTCACTAATTCTATCCTGTTATGTAAGATAACATAATCACAAGAGAAAGAGCCCATCATATTCAACCCGCACTTAAGGGGAGGCAATAAGATAAGGAATGTACATGATGGGGCAGGAGTATTTGGCATAGTGTTAGATTTCTACCAACCATACCATGTATTCAGGGAGGGAGGTCCATAAATAAATTAAGTATTTTAAGGGGCACCTGGGTGGCTGAGTGGTTGAGTGTCTGCCTTTGGCTCATGTTGTGATCCCGGGGTTCTGGGATCGAGTCCACCATCAAGCTCCCCACAAGGATCCTGTTTCCCCTTCTGCCTATATCTTTGCCTGTCTCTGTGTGTCTTTCATGAATAAATAAATAAAATATGTTTTTTTTTTAAAAAAAACACCATTTTAAAATGGTAAGTGACAAGGGCTACTTAGAATGGCATGAGGCTCAGAGAAGGGACTCGGCCAAGTCTGAGGATATGAGAAATACTGGAGAATACAAACTGCCTCATGTCTTGGAAGATATTTATGATGAAAGTGGGCAAAATAATTTGAATTGGGCATGGATGAGATCATAAAGGGTTTCAGAGTAAGAAAGCAACAGTGGTGCAAGGTGAGAACCATGGGAAAACACTGCTTCAAAGTAGCAAGCAGGGAAGGGGAATTAGAAGAGCCATCAGAGAGTTAAATGCACATGGAGAATAAGCAGTAACACAGAAGCCAAAGAGGTAAAAAATCCTAAGAAGGAATGAATTATTAGTTTCCTATGGCTGCTGTCACAAAGTACCATAAACTAGGTGACTTAATAAAAAACAAAAATGTTCATGGTCTCAATAGTCTTCATGAATTAGAATGCAAAGCTAAGAAAGAGACAACTGGTGGGGGGTTGAGCTTTTGAAAAGGATGGTATCATTTATTTGCTCAGAACAACAAGAAAGAGCCCACAGATGAGGTTGAGGAGTAGCTAAAGTTGGAAACTACAATGTGTGATGTATTGCCTGTAGATATTGGCAGTCAAGAAGTGCCTGGTGCAAAGATTGTAAATTAAATACTGGCCTTCTCCTGGAAGCCTGGGGATAGGCAGTTACCTAATTTGCAGGATATGGTACAGAATGAAAATATGGGATCCCATGTCAAATATCAGGAAAAATGTTTCCTTTTCTTCCACACTCTCTCCTTTTCTGTCATAGAATTATTCATTGGCTATTTATTGCCATGATGCTCCCTCTGGCTCCAGGATAGCTGTGGGGTGGGGGCAGACGTCTACAGGCCCTCGAGGTCTCAGACCAGAACTTGGGTACAGTGAACATGGGCCAATCCCCAGCCTTTGCAATCCACTATCCAAGACCCACTGTTCAAGGCAGCAGTGATTGCTGGGCAGGGTTTGGTGAACAGGCAGGTAGGAGATACCAGGAAAGTGAGGAGGTAGCTACAGGTTGGTCTGCATAGGAACAGAGCCTCCAAACACCTGACACATGCTTCATTGTCCCATTGGACTTCACTTACAACACACAAATGCAAAGATTGAATATTAGAATTTCAAGATGGTGACTGGAGAGCAATAAGCTCAAATGAGGGGCCACTTTATGAGCAAGTTGTACCAGAAGATGGAGAGGGCACAGCAACAGGTAATGTTAGTTTGATGATATTCTGGGGAAGAATATCCATAGAATTCTAAGTTGAATGCAGAAAGAAGAGATGCAGGAAAGTTCTGATGGAGGATCAGAACTGAGTGCAGGAATCAGGTATTAGAAGTCTCTGTAAAGATGAAAAATAGTTGGGAGTATAGAGTAAGAAAGAGCTGAAAAGATAGGAAATTGTGATCTAAGACTGAGAAGTGAGAGTCTGACATTTTTGGGACGATGGTACAGGAGGCTGGAAAGAAACAAAAAAGCAAATCATTCTATTTGTTGTGATGCAGGCGCCATGAGGGTGAGTGTTAATATGGAGGCCTGTCTACTTCTTTCTTTGTGTTCTCCTCCCAGCCCCCATCCTTCTCTCACTTCCTGAGATCTTTAGAAAGTCAGAGGGAAAATCGAGTCACAATGTTCTAACTTAATAGCATTACTATTTCTAACCATTTTGTAAGGCTCCCAAAATGTGCATACACAAATCATCAATTTGTGTGAGCTGAACATGTGAAAACTTTCCCTGGAGCTCAAGTATCACAGAACTGTTTTATTTTCTTCTAAAAAGAAACCACAAATGCAATATCAGGGACATATAAATGCAACAATTTGTTATTTGTGTGACCTTTTTTGTATCTCTAAAGGCAAAATGGAAATTTAAACATGCATAGTCAATGTAGCCTGTGTATTTAAGAAAACAGAAAAATGCTTTAAAATATTTAAACTGTGGTGTGATATCATGCCTTCTATAAACACCTTTTGTCTTGAAAGGGAAATGAGAGCATAAGGCAGCATTATTTTCTCCATTATGTTTTGTATTAAATTTATTTTAGGCATATTTGATTGATATCACATAACAAATGACTCTAACTAGGGATGAGGGTATTGAGCAAAGTTGTTTCTAATATGACCTGTTAAGAATGTTTTATTGTCAAGGTTCATAAAATCAGCAAAGTGCTGTAAAGTAGTATCTGAGAAATAGTCTGAAATGCATGACATATTATTACACAACTATAAGAAAAACATGAATATTAAGGAACTAAAATTTCCTTATAGTTTTGCATTTAAAAAAATACTGCCCACTATCAATCCCCAATTGTAATCTACATTTTACAGTACATCTTCACCGGTAGATGAAAACATTTTTATGGTAAAGAAAAGCCAGGAGACCAACTGGAAAACCCAACATATAGAAGCTAAAGGTTAAAATGGATTTGTTAAAAGAAATCGCGAGATTCTATTTTTTTTCTCAGCAAGTGTAGGCTAAAAGTGACTCATTGGAAGACCAAGTAACCATGATAAAGAAGAACTCAGGAAAGGTCAGCAAGAATGTCTCTTTTTATTGCCATAAACATGTGAGTTGCACCTGGCTGGACTCTCTCCCATCAACTTCCTGTGAAATACAGTTAGATATTTCAAGTGGACATCTTGATGATAGGAAGAAGAAAGAGGAGAGTAGCAAATGGTGACAGAGTTCCTGGGCCATTTGAATGCCATCTGGAATCATAAGTGTGACTCTGTGGTTATACTTCTCTGATGATGTAAGAAACCAGTAGAGATCCACTAGCAATCTTTGGTCTAGGAGAGGATCAATTCCATAGCCTCTCCTAATGCCCTGGCTGAATTCCTGATAAGTTTTAATTACCAAATTGTTCCTGGTATTTCAAAATAGATGTAGTAATGCATAACTCAGATTATTTTTTTTTAAAAGGACTCTTTCATGGAAGATTCTCAATACCCAAGTTTTCTGGATCTCTCTTCTGCTGAATGATATGGTTCCTGTACAGGAAAAGAAAATCCAATTTAATTTTTATTTTTTAAAGATTTATTTATTTATTTGATAGAGAGAGAGAGACAGAGAGAGATGATAGGGGCAGAGGGAAAGGGAGAGAGAGAATCCCAAGCGAACTCCAAACTGAGCTGAGCAGAGCCCTACTCCAGGTCTCAATCCCCTGACCCTGAGATCATGGCCTGAACCAAACCAAGAGTCAGTCGCTCAACCGACTGAGCCACCCAGGCATCCTTCAACTTTTAAATCAAAGTGCAATTCATTGTATTTGGATGACATATAACTATGACTTAGGGAAAATGTACATTTATGTATTTGTATAATTAAAACATATTTTAGAAACAGGTTTAAAAATGATGCATCTCAAAGAGTTAGTATCTTCTTAAAAGCAGCATCAGCTTTTGTATCATTTATGTATCTTTCAACTTCAAGCAATATGCTTGTTGCTCACCTAACAGGAGAAGGAAAGATCCATCAAATCATTGAACATCAAGGGTATAAGTGCAAGTGAATTCCTTTCAGCTCATTCTGGTGGCTCCAACCGGGCATCGAATTTGCATCTCGGCACCATTAGATGGCCTGGAGTTCTTAATTACCAAACAAATGGAAACTTGCTGCCCGATGCTGTCAGCTCCTTTGTGTATCATTCTTCACAAGACATGAATGATTAATGGAATTTTCCCAACACAGTCAAAGTTGTTTGCTGATGGAATTAAAGCTGAAATTGGCAAGGTCCTAGTGGGAAGACTTTTGCTATAGTGTCACGAACCTGCCAAGCTCTCCAGATGAAAAATAGGGACAATTAGGGATGGCTCTGAGCAGTTCTGGATATTCTTAGGGTTTGGTCCCACGTGAAAGTCATCTTTATTTGGTGTTGTATTGGGGGAAGATACTGACATCCAGTCTTTTCTGTGGATTATAAACATCAGTGACAAGGTCTGTGTCCTGATGTAAGTAGTGTGCCCAGGTAAATAGTAAGGTGGCATCTTTCCAAAGCCTGAGCCAGAGAGAATGAACAAGGTCCAGTTCTATTCATTTCAGCCCCGTCATGCCCCAAGTCCCAACACATTTCTGCTTTCACTCAAGGCAGGTGGGCAAGGCATCAGGGGATGATGTGATTCTGGAAAGGGATGATTGTTAATGCCTAGCTTTGTGAAGAGTTGTGGCTCTGGAGACAGAATCTTCGTAGTGATTCAGATAAGGAAAACAAAGGGTTACGTCTGAAAGCATCACTAGCCAGGCGTAATTAAGAACCCTCCATCTATTCCAGGGTTTTTTCTCAAACTTTGCCTTGCCATATAGAGTTACATACCTTTAATTCTGTATCTTGTACTTCCTTGCCAAAATTCTGCAAAACCAACATTCGCTCTGACCCAGCTCTGTTACCCTCCCTCGTGCACATAGCTGTTCCACCTCCCTAACAAAGTTCACCGCAGCTTGCTTTTTCTCTGCCAAGAGTAGCTTGCAAACAATCCTCCCTGTTTAATTATTCCTAAAATTGACAGTGACCTCTGTAGCATGATGATAAATATGGAATCAAGAGTCCAACATTCCAGGCACTTGGCTGTGACAATGCAGATGGCATTGGTGCCTGAGCATTAGGGCCAGGAATCTGCCTCCCTCATTATTAGAAAGTGGCTTGTGAACTTATGGACATTATTTCTGTGTTGTAAAACTGATCACACCAAATACACCTAAAACTGACATACTTATACATTCTTTTGGTGATTAATCAATACTACCTTATTACAACAAAGGCCAGATAGGTTTGGCAAAGTGTGTAACCCCATGCAGAAGAAAGTTTCAGGTGTCCCTGTTATTGGTTTTGATTGGGCCTCTGTCTTGTAGTAATTTTGACTGATGTTGGTCTTCTGACTTGTAATTTTTAACTTCCCTCAGTCAAATCAATGTGTAGTGATATGTTTGGGATTTACAGGTTGAAATTAAGTCTGTGTTTATTTTCCTCAGTGATGCACAGTTGAACCTGTACCCTTTGAAGGTTACTTTTCTTATTAGCTTTTGGAGTGAGTACTGGTTTCTGGAACTTACATATGAGCCATCATGTAAAATGCTGAATGAGTATGGATTTAGGTCTCTGGATGTGGTCAACTTGCTTAGATTTTTCCAAAGAAGAGTTTCTGAGACAGTAACTGTTGCACATCAGCATCTTTGTAACATTAAGCTTGGAAGATGGGAAAAACTCATTTGCAAAACACAAATAATATGCTGGTGTCCACATACTAAGGGATTTTGGCATCGCTGCATTGAGTCTTGGAAAGAAAGTGAAAAAACTCTCAGAAGATAATAGTTCCTTTGTAGGTGGTGACACCCACCAAGTGCCAGGTAAGATTCATGCTTGGTAAATGTTACTGATGCTGGTGTTGGTGTGAGGAACAGGCTATCAAAGCATGTTTTGTTAATTTCAACTGGCAATCAGCCCTGCCAAGTATACTGGGGATGCCTTCTGTGTTGTTTTCTGGTTGCCTCATGAAATCAGCTCCAAGTACATAAAGTAAAGGACACATTTTGATCTTTTTAAGAGCTCACAATGGAAGTCCGATAGTCTGTGCTTTGCAGATCTCCCTACATCTGAGTGAGATGATGTATTTTCACAGCCTCACCTATTCCACCAAAAGTGCTGGGAGCCATGTAAGCAAGCAAACAAAGGTGATTAGCTAAAGAGCCACCTAGATTAACCTCTTCTATTAGCAGTTGGTTCCAGTTTGGAAAAGAATGTGTGATTTCTCTCAGTTTGTTTCCAACACCATCGGAGACATATAGTCATCCCCCTGGGAGAGCAGAAGGAACAACAGATCGCCAGTATCTTTAATCACCAGGGGAGCAGTTATTTTATAATAACCACATCCTTCTTTTGCATTATCCTGCTATTGGTTTATAAAAACAAATGACTTGAGCAAAACAGGAAGTGAAGCACACAATATTTAAGAGAGAAAAGACTCTACATTCTTTTGTAACTCAAAATTCAACTGGGTTTTACTACAGCCTTTAAAATCTGGCTCCAGACTGAAATGAGGTGAAGATACACAGCCAGGCAGAAATTGGGAAAGCAGGAAAAGGTGGTTTCTTTCCCATGAATTTGTAGATTCTAGTGAGTAATAGTTTTTAAAAAATGAATCCAAGAATCATAGAATATCTAACAGAGCACAGAGAGGGTCCTCTGATAACATGCCTATACTCCCTCTGAGTTACACGTGATATCAGGACAGACTAATGTCTAAGGACTTGGAGATGGCACATACCAGTCTGGTGATGAAGAGAACTGAACACAGCTCTACTACTTATTAACTGTGTGATTTGAGCAAGTTCATTTAACACTTTGGGTTTGGTTTCCTCATTAGTTAAATGCAATCAAAGTATTTGATTTACAATGATGGTAGTAACTCAATGAGGTATGCTATGTAACTAGAAAGCACAGTGCCTGGAACCTAGAAAGCACTCAATCAGTTAGCAATATTATTGCCCTTCTGATTGCCATACTGATCATTATCATTGTTATGGGAAGAAAATTCTGGTTTTTCAATAATTATTCAATACTGAATGGCCTAAAGCTTTTTGGTACACAAATAGCTGAGTAGACAATTGGAAGGTGCGTGGGTGTGTGAGTGTTTGTGTGTGCCAAATCTGAGACCAGAGTTCAGCACTCTCCATTGTTCGGTTAACTTGATGATAGAGAGTTGAGGCCTCCAGGATAAGAAGCCAATGGGTTATTGCACCCAGTGATTCCATAAAACTTATGAATCAGAAAGAAAGGGGAATGATCCATTCTTTAAACTTGTCCTCCCTGAGATAATTACTTACAATTAACTCCTATGTTTTACTTTTCTCTTCCTGCCACAACCAAGTTTTTTTCAGATATTCTGTAACTCTGAGTCTTTTGTCTTGTTTGCTTGCTTGTTTTATTAACAAACCAAGAAAACTCATGAGAATAAATACAATAAGAAATCAAGGCTATACATTCCACATAAGCATTTAGAAACTATCCATCTGGGATCCCTGGGTGGCGCAGCGGTTTGGCGCCTGCCTTTGGCCCAGGGCGCGATCCTGGAGACCCGGAATCGAATCCCACGTCGGGCTCCCTGTGCATGGAGCCTACTTCTCCCTCTGCCTGTGTCTCTGCCTCTCTCTCTCTGTGTGTGACTATCATAAATAAATAAAAATTAAAAAAAAAAAAAGAAACTATCCATCCAAGGGTGCCTGGATGTCTCAGTCCCTTAAACGTCTGACTTTGACTCAGGTCATGATCTCAGGGTCCTGAAATCAAGTCCTGCATTGGGCTTCCTGCTCAGCGGGGAGTCTGTTTCTCCCTCTCCCTTTGCCCCTCCCCCTGCTCATGCACACTTTCTCCTTCTCTCTCTTAATAAAAGCAAAGGAAAGAGAAAGAAAGAAAGAAAGAAAGAAAGAAAGAAAGAAAGAAAGAAAGAAAGAAAGAAAAAAAAGAAAGGAGTCCCGGGATCGAGTCCCACATTGGGCTGCCTGTGGGAGCCTGCTTCTTCCTCTGCTTGTGTCTCTGCCTCACTCTCTCTGTCTCTCATGAATAAATAAATAAAATCTTTTTTAAAAAAAGAAATATGAACCATAATTTAATTGTTTTCCTCAAAATGTTTCAATGTTCTAATTTTGGCAAACATTTCCAAAATTCTCTGTAGAATCCTAAGAATATTGTGTCTCCTCTCTGAATTAATTTTACTCATCTTTGAAGCTCTCCAGGCCTCTTAGAATTAGATAGGTGTATGATCGTAACAACATTACTATCATACAGAATTTATTTGCTGGCATTATGTTCTATGAAGTGATTGGTTATGACTTTTGTTCATTAGGGTCTATGATGGTAATAATCTTACTATCATACAAAGATACTCATGCTTTATTTGTTTCTATTACTCTGTTCTACAAAGGGATTGGTCATGGCTCTGGTTCATTTAGTAAGCATGAGATTCACTTCCTTTTTGATTCTTCACTTTATCAGAACTTGGGCTTATGGTTTCCCAAACCCAAATGACATGCACATTTTTATTTTACTCTTTACAATGAAACTAATGAGAAAAAAAAAGTCAATCATTTAATCTTTTTTTTTTTTTTGGCTTCTATTTCTTGGACAATTTCATCATGAACCTGAAGAGCTATTTCTCAGGTTGACTTGTCATAGTCAAATTCTGATACAAAGCACCCAAGACTCCATCTGCAGGGACATCAGAAAAGAGCCAGGTAGAACATTAGAGCCCTTTGATTTGAACCACCAGCCACTAGCAACTCACTTTGGTTGTTAAAAATCAGGGAAGTACCATAAGCTAGGGAAAGAAGGAACAGAAGCAGAGAGTACCCTCAATATTATCATCTTTGAGATTGTTCTGTGGCTCATCAAAATATCTTTTCAATCTAAGAACTTTTATTTTTTATTTTTTTTTTTTATTTTTTTTTTTTTTTTTTTTTTTTTTTTTTTTTTTTTTTTATGATAGTCACAGAGAGAGAGAGAGAGAGAGGCAGAGACATAGGCAGAGGGAGAAGCAGGCTCCATACACCGGGAGCCCGACGTGGGATTCGATCCCGGGTCTCCAGGATCGCGCCCTGGGCCAAAGGCAGGCGCCAAACCGCTGCGCCACCCAGGGATCCCAATCTAAGAACTTTTATAATAGCCATGTGATCCTACACCCAGAACATTGCCACATCATATTGAGCATTTAAAAAGTGCATCACAGATACAACTGTGAAAATAAATCAACAGTACATTCAAGTAGCACCCAGTGTGAACCAACCACCTCATTCTTTTTTGTTTTTGTCTTTTACCTTCTTTTAGATGAAAGATTGAGAGAGAAGGGAGACAATTGGTTATAAGAATTATAAGAAAAACACAAAGAAAGAAAGCTCCATCAAAACTGGACTTTTCCACCAGGGCAGGAAAGCCTCCCAAAAAAGAATCACCTGCTCAGTGAATAATCCAGAACTGCGCCAATAGTTTCATTCCACAATCATGCTTGACCTGATACTCATTTTCAACTCACAGTGGTGAATAAAGCACGCTCACAACAGCTATGAAATTCTTGATTCTCTTCTCCCCATAACTGCTTTCTTACTTCTTTGGAGACATAAGACACTGTATCAATGAGCCACACATGTGACTGCACTTTTAACACTTGTGCCTGGGACACTGGGGAGTGACGCTGGGTGGTGGAAAGCTTCCTCTTAAGTACTTAGAAGAGAGACCTACTAATACACCTCAAAGTGACACAAAGCACACATTCTACAGCAATGCAAAAAATGTTCCTTTCCTAACTATGGTAGGCTAGACTTTTAGAGCCATGCTCTTGGGAATTGTATTCTAGTTTGGCTCTATTTTTGAAATGTAGCTGCTAAGCCTTTAGGCTCATTCTATGCTTTCTAACAACTCAATGAACTGAAGTTCTTCACAGGAGATGAGTAGATATTCCATCAGAGGATTTCTCTGCACTCTTTGGAAAGTAGCCAAATGTTTGCTGCTGAAATAATGAGAAGAAGATTGTGATAATATTTGGGATTATTAGATTCACTACTCAAAGGCTTTACAAAATGATAGGTATTTTTCTTGAGCTCTGCATATATCAAGACTTTACCTATCTGTGTCTGCCCATATTTTACCAATCAAAACTTGGAAAAAACAACTTGAGATTAGTACTTAGGAGACCAAAGCATAGTGTTTGGCACTAACTATTTGACATTGGGTTAGGTTTTTCTTTTTTTTTTTCCCACTTCTGTATTCAACTGTCTTATCCTATGAGAAGGAAATATTAGACTGTGTTGTTTCAATGTTCCCTTCCAACTCTGAAAATTAATGGTTATCACTCTAATATATGTGCTAATAAGATAAAGTAATTGGGCTATTTTCATGAACTTCTAATAATTAGGCATTTGAGACTCAATTTTTTAAAGGTTTATTTATTTTATTTTGGGGAGTAGATGGTGAGAATCTTCAGACTCCCTGCTGCTCATGGAACCCCATGCAGGGCTTGATCCTACGACCCATAATATCATGACCTGAGCTGAAACCAAGAGTCAGTCACTTGATCGACTGAGCCACTCAGATGCCCCCATACTCAATTTTTTAAATTCAAGAATGACACACACATACACACACACATAGAGGAAGGAAGGAAGGAAGGAAGGAAGGAAGGAAGGAAGGAAGGAAGGAAGGAAGGAAAGAAGGAAGGAAGGAAGGAAAAAAAGAAAAGGAAGGAAGAAATCTTAGCAGCATCACTAGCATTGCTCTAGAAGAGGGTAAAAGATAAAAGGATGAATACCTGTCCCATCTAGATGTATATAGAGTGGGGTTAAAACATTGTATTCAGAAAGCAGAGTCCTTAGGTCCACATCTGACCTCAACTACTTATAAAATGAGTGACATTTATCAAATTGCACATTTTCCTATATGCCTCAGTTTTATCATCTACAAAATGCTAATAGTGATAGTAACTACCTCATGAAAATTAAATCATCCCTGTATGTTCAAGACAAAATAATCCACTTTAGAATGTCAGGAAATGTTTTCAAATAAAAAACAAAGTATACTCTTTTTTAAAAAAGGTTTATTTATTTATTAGAGAGAGAAAGAATATCTGAGCAGAGGGAGGGGCAGAGGAAGAGAATCTCAAACAGACGCCATACTGAGCTTGGAGCCTGACATGGGGCCCAATTCCATGTCAGGTTGACCCTGAGATCATGACCTGAACCAAAATCAAGAGTCAGACACTCAACCAACTGAGCCACCCAGGCATCCCCTAAGTATACTTTTAATGCAAGAAATAACAAAAGACATATGTATTTACTTATTTTTTCAAAGATAAATATTTGAAGGATAATTAGAAATGAATTAGGAAGGTTCTCAGAAGGTAGTGTGTGGAGAACAGGGTGGAGAGAATACGAATGAGGGAGAAAGTTGAGTGATAAAGATCTTTTCTATAAGTTTGACTTCTGATGATGCAAATATTTACATATATGAAGAATGACATTAGGTCAAAGGGAAAACAAATTCAACCAAACATGGAATAAAACATAAAGAAACTGAACTTATAATGAAGTTGATAATAGAACAAAGAGAAAATAATTATTTCAAGTAACTTTTGAACGCTAATATGCATTTTGTGTGTATGTTTGAGAAATGTGTTCTGAGAGCAGGAAAAAATGCAAACAAATCTTAATTTACATAGGAGAAATATTCTTGCTAGTGATCTTTATTGTGATTTTGAGTTTCTTTGTTTTCCATATTGTAGGAGTGGGATCCAAGAATTTCACTGTAAGGAAAATGTTAGAATTTGTTTAAAAATTTAAGTCAAAGTCTATAGTGTTATGCTTATATTGGAAATATTAATATAAACTCACAATTTACATATAACTGTTTTTATTTTTATCTATGTATGTATCCATGTGTGTATCTATCTGTCTGTTGTATCCTAGAAACAAGATATTCCAGTAGCAGGAGACACATTTAACACTCAGTTCTTGGTTTCTAAGTACTACTGCTATCTTTGAGTAAAGAGATGAGGGAGGGTCCTCTTAGAGAAATATCTATTTTCAGATTTTTTTTTTCAGAAAAATTACAAGGTGAGATTGTATGTAGCGCATGGTTGTGAAAGAAAATATGGAGATATGTTAAAAAGACATAAAATTCATATTTAAGGAACTCCCAATGGCCAGATTTGGTATATCAAAAAGAAAAATGATGATGAATTTTATACTTTATTATAATACTTTAAAAACCTGAGCTCATAGTAGCATTAAAATGAATAGAACATATATAAAGGAGAAAATATGCAACTCTTCTTTAGAGAAAATTGCTAGCTAATAATTATAGAAAGAGTAATATAACTAGAAGATCACCAATTTGCATCCTTCAATGTTTGCATACCCCAGTTACTGATATAACCAAGGATTATCAGTGAAAGTTAAAATCATAAAGTCAAAGACTGTTTGAGAATAAGTTATTTGCACAATACCAAGGTATTACTATTGTAGAAAGATAATGGTTTCTCCAAAGATGCCCATGTCTAATTCCTGCAGTCCATAAATATGTTAGGTTATATGGCAAAAGGGAATAATGGTTGCAGGTAAAATTAAAGTTGCTATTCATCTGACTTTACAGTATCAGGACTATGTTGGATTATCCAAATAGTACCAGTTTAATCACAGGGTCCTTGAAAGTAAAACAGGGGGATGGAGAGAAGGTGAGAGAAATGTGATTTGAGAATGACTTGACCAGCTCATGCTGGCTATGAAGATGGGGGGTGAGGGCAATGAGCCAGGAAATGCAGGTGGCTTCTAGATTATGGAAGATTCAAGGAAACAGGTTCTCCCTAGAAACCCTCAGAAAGGAAGCCCTATCCATAAACTGATTTTCATCCAGTAAGGTCCCTGTTGGACTTCTAATTACAGAACTGTAAATAATTATTTGTGTTGTTTTTTGGTACTATGTTTGTGATAAGTTTTTACAGGAGTCATAGAAACAAATACAATTATCCTAGAGAGTACTTATTAATTATAAAAGGAAAAACATGCTGCTACCATGGATATCTAGCAGTTCCATGTTAGCATCATTAACAAATCATACAGCCTCCCCAATAAAAGGACCACTTGACATTATGTGGTTCCTATATGATGCATAAGGAAATACCATTACCTATAGAGTAATCTCGCTTAACATAACCTAACCAGTCCTCTGTATCTCTTTTCTAGCTTAAAAAAATACAGGGGACAGGAGTAAAAGATAATAAATATCTTATGAATGCAATAAAACAAATCTAAAATGAAGCATAATCTATAATCAGCTGTCCTAGAGCTTTTTATAAAGTCAATTTTACTTAAAAAAAAAAAAAAAACTAAAGAGATAAAGATCAGAGACAACCTGTGAACCCTGGGTGGATCCTTGTTCATAAAACTACTTATAAAAGTTATTTTGGGGGCAATTGGGGAATTCATATATAGATTACATATTAGATGCTAGATAATATAATGAAACTTTAATAGTCTTAGATGACACTGTGGCTATGTATATTCTTCTTCCTAGAAAGAAGCATAGGGAATTATTTTATAGTGAAGTGTCATTCTATCTGAAATTTACCTTTAAATGATTTATCAAATCACAAATGCAAGAATGAAATTTATCAGTTTACAACTGCTTAATCTAAGTTATTTACTATATGTATATTTACTGTGCCATTTCATTAACTTATATTTGACACTGTTCAAAATAAATGTGGGTAGAAAAAAAGTAAACCATTTCAAGATATGGAGTGTTTTTATTTATTCATGAGAGACACAGAAAGAGAGAGGCAGAGACATAGGCAGAGGGAGAAGCAGGCTCCCTGTGGGGAGCCTGATGTGGGACAGGATCCCAGGACTCTGGGATCACGACCTGAGCTGAAGGCAGATGCTCAACCACTGAGCCACCCAGGCGTCCCTTATAGAGTGTTTTTAAAAATAGGTAATTGATCTAAAAGTATCTGAAGGGTCTGAACAACAAAAATGTGATTGCCTAGAGTCTGGGTTGTATTGCCAGTTAAAGAAATCAGATCTTTAAAGTGCTTAGCATGTTTTCAGGTACTAGAGAGTCTTAATAAATCTTAGCTTGTGTTCCATACCTCATGTGTGAGCCCTTGTCTTGTCAGGCTAGTGAGGGGTTCCCAAGGCACATGGGCAAACAGTACCCAAGTAATAGCAGTCAAAATAGTAAAGCAAAGCAATTACACAAGAATGTAACAATCAACAAAAGTAAAATATTAATACAAACTTAATAGCAATTAAAAACCAAGGACAACTCAATAAGACACTAATGATGCACTGATAACAAAGCTTACTTCCTGGAAACTCTGGGAATTCTAACCATCTGCTTGTATACTTAAATGGTAAGGGCTTCACAGCATTACTAAGCTTTCTGTAGCAGCCAGACTTCCTGGCACCATACTGGATTAAAGTCTAAGAGGAAACTCTCTTAGCATGCTAATTTTAGTTTATCAATATCACATAGTAGTGGTTCTTCATAACTCATTTAATAGCCACCCATATCCAGTGGAATTTCATGTCATTTGCATATAAAGAGCACACAATAAATTCCAAAATTTTTGGTGAGTTCTTGGACCTTTCAGAAGACTCCAGACTGTATAATCCACCAGCAGACAAGAAACTTCACTTTGAGAACTATTTCTTTAGAGACCAAACATTGCAATAAAATCCAGGTGACTCAGTGTATCTATTTAGTCCACATCTAAGTTCAACATGTTATATAGTGTAACATAGAGTTACCTGGATTTGAGTGAAGCATATATACCACTTACAGGTCCTCACTTCGCTTTTCTGAGAGGTTCATTGGGTGGACCTCCTCACTTTTGCTAATTTTCTCTTTTACTCTTTCACATAAATTTTAGCAGTAAACAGATTCAATGTCATCCAATCAGTGCTAACATGGAAAGCATCAAAATCTGGGAATTCACCTGCCTAGAAACAAAGGCCCACACTTATTTTAACCTTATTTCATGTAGAAAGCAAGTGGACATTGCTGGTATCAACTCCTTTGAGTTGTTTTAATAAATATGTGTAGTTGTAAATGATCTTCATGAGCCCTCTAAAAGCCTTGCTTCTGTTGACCATCGCTCCCTCCAAGCTTTCCAAGGTTGGAAGTTCCATCTTGAAGAAAAAACCTCCCACCAAGGGACTACCACCTCCTTTCCCTTTAAAAGTATAGCACAGCTACACTTGAGGGATTGTAACAAACTCAATGCCTCTGAGAGTAATGGGATTGCTCTGGCATCACAGTTCACTGGCTAGCCTCGTTTTGGAAAATTCATCTCTCTTAATGTTGTTACAGTAAGGTGAGGCAGGCCTAACCTATGAGAAGTGAGTTCTGCTATTCTGCAAGAGAGAGAGGCTTAGGGTAGCCCAAGAAAATATGCGTGAATGAGCTTGGAAAAGCAACTGAGTAAAACAATCTGAGATTTCCCGGTAGACTCCGAAGAGGCAGATTATTCAGTTATGTGTCATTGTCACTAAAAACAAGTAAGAAACTGTGATGTTGAGAGAGAAACAGTCTGGTGACAGTGTGCATTGTGGGAGTTGCAGACATTCACACCTGTTCATCTCTGGGCCTGGTCAATAGGGAGATGAGGACATTCTTTTTCCTCAGAACTGTTTGATTCAGCAATCACTCATTTTGTATCTACTATGTAGCAATTGCTGCACTAAATCAAGAAATGGATTGTAGACTACAATGGTTCATTGACTGGAGGAAAGGAAATTCAAGGAAATCTCCAGAAATTATAATTAACTATGGTGTCATGGCAGATTTGTACAAAGCAAAGGTTTGGGGAGGAGAAAGGGAAAGAGACATATAATCTTCTGGAGTATGGGGAGAGAGCAGGTAAACTTTTTTGTGAAGATGTGATGCTTACACAGAATTTTGAAGATCAATCTCCAGGCAGAGGAACAGGCTGAGCAGGCATGATGCTATATGGAAATGCTATGGGGTTTGGGATAACCTGGGGAAGTGGGTCCTGGGAGCAGATGTTAAGTTCATGAAGAGCTGTGTAAAAAGTGGCCTCATACTGACAAGGGCAGATCAGCATATTAGACACATCCCCGGGGCAGCAGTGTGGTAGCAAATGGGAAGAGGGATAGTATTGAAGGACAGAGATATTAATTAGTTGCTTATTATAGTAATCCAAGAGAAACCTCCAGAAAGACCAAATTAAAACAGGGATTGCACTAAAAACATGGAGAAATTGATACAAGTAGAAACAAGAAAGTTAAGCCAAATACTCAAGAGTCTTTTGTCCTGGACTTAATGGAGGGAGTTTGGGATGGGGCTATGCACGTTCACTGCACTAATATTTAACAGCCACAACTAAGGGGGTGTCATTCACACTGTGGGTGTCTCAAATTTGTATGTTTATTAAGACAATGTTCCGTTAAAACATCTTCACTGAAACACCAGTGTGTATATAACAATTTTCTGACAGACAGAATAAACTGACTCACAGAGGGGTGCCTTTTTAAATTTGTGTAAGGATCATATGGGTTGGGGGAATTACAAGGGTTGGGAGATATTAGATAACTAGTAAACTCTTGAACTGTTAGGTAATTGGTGTTGAGGAACATATGTGCTCCACACCCATCTTAAACCCATTTGGGGATATGATTTGATTCTCAGTGCATCTAAATGTATATTAGGCAAGGCCAGGCCATAGGCTGGTTCTACTAAATAACTATAAATAAAATTGTGGCTCTATGAAATGGATACACTTTCAGTTCCCACTGAAGGTCAAGAGTGATGCCATTGGCACTTGTCCGAGAAAGGATGATAAATGCTGTTCAGTTCTGATTCTATGATCAAGACCACAAAAACAATATACAAAGGAGAAAGGGGAAGGGCCAATGTGGATATTGGATATAAAAGCCTAGCTTGTAGGATCATTTTCCACTAAAAATGTACATATATGTTCATAGATATCTGAATATCTATAGATATTCATTTCATTGCTGATAAAGTAGTGAAAAATTGAAAGCAAGTTAAATATTCATCAAGATAAAAAATGTTTAAATAAAGCATGGTGCATCTGTGCTGTGGAATACCATACAGCTGTTTAAAGAATGTCATAAATCCGCAAGATCTGTAATTGGAAAGATGTCTGACAGATATTTGTCGAGAAAAGGCAAGCTACTGATTAGAATGTAGAGCATGATAAAATAGGGTATTTTTGTAAATGCACAGGAAAACATCTGAAGAATGTACACCAAAACTAACTGCTCTCAATGGGGAGAAAGACATTGAGATCTGTGTTCTGGAGGGAAAAGGGGATTTTCACTGTAGACCAACACTGTCTAAGAGAACCATCCATAATTGTGAGCACTTGAAATGTGGCCAATACCAGAAAGGAACTGAATGAAATTTTATGAAATTTTGATTAATTTAAAGACTACTATGCATTTCTTTTGTAATTGTAAAAAACTCACCGCAATAAAAAGTAAGGATGTAGGGAAGAAAGACACAGTGTGATTTTTCAATCTCTGAGTTCAAATTCCTTATTTTTGCTCATATAAAGCATAGGTAATATTGCTTAGAAAATGCATGAATAGGTTAGGATGTTGAGAATATATATAAATGCCCATATGGAGAAGGAAAAGAAAAGATGAAAATCTTGGAGAATATTTTCCTAACTACTATCCCTGAGCCATAGTGTTTTTCTGGGGTCACAGCATCACATCCTGGACTTCTAACTGGCTAATGAGGTTGACTGATGGATAGAGCCAGGATTGGAGCCATCTAAGGTTGGATTAGGAGGACAGAATTTCTCTGGTAACAAACAAGGCTACCTTAACTGCCAAGTCCTAGAAAACTGAATTTCTCAGTTGGGAATTGCAGACAGAAGTTGAATGTCGGGGAGCCAGGGGGTTGGATTCTGAAGGTCCGCTGTTTCTGCACATTGTGTTGGGCTCAGTAGCATAAATATCCATCTGCAGCTTTCAATCTCTTTGATGGTGGAAAGCTATTTATCTTCTGATATAAATTCCAAAAGTAAGCAGCTCACCACTGCTTTCTTAGTGATCAGTGGACTGATCAGAAAGGAAAGGGGAGGAATAATCAGGATATCCATAGCAGGTGCTTGCTACAAGTAGTGCCACAGCCCAGACTAAATGCTAAGTCGGTGCCCATGAAGCCCTGAGTCAGAAAAGTGAATCGTTTGTGCAGTGTAGAGATGCTTCATAAGGCCATCGGATGTTCCACCACTTGCTAGAAAAATTGCAAAAATAGATCACATCACAGGTTACTGTAAGAAGGAATACCTGAGTATTGTAATAAGATGTAATTTAAAAGTTCATCAGTTGAAATGAAAAACCAAGTTGTGTTTTCATCTGGAAAGGGCTGGAGAGTGTTGATCCCCAGCCAGTGTTTACAGAAGCGGGATGTGTCCTCATTACTTATGAACTGAAAAGAGATGCAACCCTGATTTTATAGCATAGCCCCTGCATTCAAAGGTTTCCTTATTTCTAAGTAAAATAATTCAGCAGAAAACAATTAGCCTTTTAAGGAGCTAGTCATATTCTACACTTATAGACGCCAAATAATGTCACCTAAGTAAGTCTACTTGTGATAACAAAATTCACATTTGTTTGGCATATTGCACTGCACTATTTGAAATTGCTAATATGCCTCTAAAGCTGCTTTATACAGGAAAACAAATTAAATCTGCCAATTGTAAAGAAATTGCATAAATATGAGATGTTAAAACATACGATGTTTCTTTTTAAGTACTTTCTTAAGGCAGGCCTTAAGGAATAAATGATAAAGAATGTGAAGTTTGTTGCTTATTTTAGCCTTACCAAAGCCATTTGTATTTACAAATGCCATCCTGAGTGGGCTCTGGAGTGGAAGTGGCATCTTCATCGTGTGTTTAAACACCAGTCTGCATCGATGAATCGTAACGGAGCATAATACTGAGAGTTTTGAGCTAACATAGTAGTTTCTGGGGAAAATAAACCTTTTTACATATTAGGCCTCCGAGAACATAGCCATTAAAAATTCCATTCAAGGGAAGTCACCATTTGTATAATTGATCAATTTAGCCTATTTGAAACGTTTGTCATATTAAAAGGGAAAATCCTTATAAACCTGGACTTGTAAATGTTTTTGAAAAAAAAAAAAAAACGCATGTTTAATCAGTCACTGAAATGATGCATTGAATTTGAATCTCCTTTAAAGCACATGACATCATGGCCCATGGGAGAAAGCTGAAATTAATCAAGGTAATTCTGTTGTATGACCTACTTTGGCATTTTCATCTTACAGAGCCAGGAAATGGGCTGGCTAATAGTCCATTTTGGAGTATTCTAAGATCTTAGCAATTCCATATTTAAGGAGGTTAATAGGATACTAATTGGGGCCTAGGTGAAAAGTTCACAAGAAAAATGAACTCACCTGGATATGACGACTCTGCACAGCCCAATGGCCTCCCCTTTACAAGGACTCTTCCTAACAGCTTCACCTTGGAGCTCAGAGGGGAAGAAAGCTCACACCTTGGGAGATTTGCACAGCCAGCATTCTGTCTCCGGGCCCCTGGGTAACAATGGCTGGCCAAATGCCAGGGTCACAGGCCACTAGCAAGATCAGCATTCTGCTTCTTATGAAACGGAAGTAAAAGAGGAAAATTCATATTGAAAATAAGGCCAGCTCAGGGCTATTATGGACTTTTAGGAAAAGCACATGTTTTGTTAAGACTTAAGAAGTCCCAATGTTTTTTAAAAGAAATCAACTTCTATTCCTCATCTCTGCAGAAGTAAAATTAAACTTTTGTTTTAAACAAACACAAACACCCTAGGCTTCGGTCATTATTATTGTCTAGCTAGTGGCTCTATTCATCAAGACCAGTATGGAAGACGTGATAATATTCTTTCTCAATTTTCTCCCCTGTAAATATTTGCAATAACTCCTGGGTGACTCGGGAAATTTGTCAATAGAAAAGGCAGGTCTCTGAAATATTTCAGGCTCTCCCTATTGCCTTGCGGCCACCCAGACAATACTAGACAATCCCAACGCTGCCTCAAAATGTTATCATTTCTCGCTTTGTTTTCATTATAATTTATCTGCAGTAACATTCTGGGCTTTCCTTAATATTTCCTTAGCTTTTGATGTACAGAAAGAGTTAATATTTTTTCTACCATAAGGGCTTATGGCATGTCTTTCTGTCTCCCTCTCAATGTGCAATTCATCTTCCAAGTTTCCAGAAGCACCTGAGATTTTTAAAAACAGCTGTAATCTGCGGTCATTGATGGTGGAGTAGATTGTTTGCCAAACTATTACCATAACTGTCAACCGAAATCAGAAAAATAATCTCATTGTGCTGGACAGATGTGTTTCCTGCATTATTGATATAGTCACTCTAGAGTAATAGAGAAATATAAAGCATTGTTCTATTTACAAAAGGAGATTGGCCAAGTCCTTGAAAGTGAGCATGAGGGACAGGCACTTACAGGAAGTGAGATATAGTCAACTCGGTAAAAGTTATGTGTCAGGGCCACGTGAGCTCCATAGTCAGCAGTAGGATCCCAGAACTTCCCCTCCCCTTGCTTTCAGGCCAATTTTGTGGTTTGCTCTCAGACCATGGAGGAGTTCTCAGAATTGTTAGGTAGAGCCCCATGAAATTTGTTGGGCTTCCTTTACTCCAACAACTTCCCTGAATGTGCAAACTGTTCTGATGTGTTCACTACACACCTCTGGGCCTCGAGTGAGTCACTCCAGACCACCACATTACAGAGTAATTGAGTTTGTTAACTTCAAGTGATGACCCCAACATTCCATGGGAGCAATGAGTTAAATATACCTTATGCCTGCTGGCTCCGTAAGGAGGGTCAGTCATCTTACATGCTCAGCAACTGCTCCATCATCATCTGAGCTGTGAATAATGCTGAGTGATTCTATTTGTTGAGCACACAAACCATGAAGTACCAGGCACTTCACATTTATTTTCTCAAATCCACAGAACATGCTGACCAATGTACGGATATCTTTTTAAATCTCTATGTGACTGTGCAAGAAATCTATGTTCAAAGAGGTTCCATTGATTGCCCAGGGTCACATATCTCTTAAATAATTGATCTGGAATTTGAACCCAGGCCTACCTTCAGAACACAGTTAATTCCATGAGATCATGCTCCCTTTCATTTTATTGAGATACAGGCAGAAATATATTATGCATTGGAGTATTTGTCTCTGTCTAATGCACCTTCCTCAAATATTTATAATCACACACACGCAGCCATTTTCTGTGAAGGAGAAAAAAAAAAGACAGTGTCATCACTACCCTGTCATGCACTAATGGGCATTTGGCAAGATGGGTGAAAACCACAGCACAAGTTCATAAACAGGGCCAATCACAAGCACCTAGACTTTTCTAAGATGTTTGCAGATATTTCTAGGCAGAAGTTGGTGAATGCTGACAGCTTCATCCCAATACAAGTCAGGCAGCCCAGAAGTCAAAATTCTAACCTGGGCCACTCAGTCTTATGACTTAATTTCCTCTCTCTTTATGAAAATGTATAAACCTAACATATCTTTAGAAACAATATGATAGTTTATTTATTAACAACCGAGAACTATGTTGTAAGGAGAAATTCCTCGGCCGGAGAGTTCTTTTTATTTATTTATTTTTTTAAATTTATTTTTTATTGGTGTTCAATTTGCCAACATATAGAATAACACCCAGTGCTTATCCCATCAAGTGCCCCCCTCAGTGCCCGTCACCCAGTCACCCCCACCCTCCGCCCACCTCCCTTTCTACCACCCCTTGTTCGTTTCCCAGAGTTAGGAGTCTCTCATGTTCTGTCTCCCTTTCTGATATTTCCCACTCATTTTTTCTCCTTTCCCCTTTATTCTGTAAGGAGAAATTCCTATGAAAATGTTGTATAATGTCCTTCATAGAAACTTAATATTAAAAGTAAAGGCCATATAATAAATTAATTCACACCCTTCCCCCAGAGTTCATCATTATTGCTATTTTTATTTTTGTTAATTATTTCCAGGGAAATGTATCAATGTTTTGAGATTCTGAGAGAAAAGCAAGCATGAATACTGAAGTGAGTTAGAAAAGTGTGTTATATGGCTATTCTCAAATTATTTATTTTAGCCTCAACCAGATGTGATGGCTTTAATCTAACCACACTCTTGCCTTACTTGAACCCTTGTCTTGCCATGGGAAGACACACTGGGGAGTAGAGCACAAGGACTAACCCTCTGACCCATAGTCTCAATCCTGTGACCAGAAGCAACTGAGTGAATTAGCCACTGCAATGGAGTGGGACCACTGGCATCATCTGGGAATGAACCATCTACCATAAACAAGAGCACAGACCATAGGTCTCTGGAAAATGCAGCAGGTTAAACTCCATCTGATCTGGCTGCTTTCTTCACTCATCCAGTGTTCCTCAAGGTGAGAAGTGGTTATCCTAAGGTAAGACAGGAAAGCAGATCCCACAAGTTTAAAAGGCAAAGAATGGGGATAGAAAGGCCATAAGCAGGGAAGGAAATGAAATGGAGCCAAAAAAAATCTTGTGTTAAAAAAAAAAAATCAAAGATATTTCACACACATACACACACCACACATACAGATAACTTTCTTCATGTTCACATGAAGATATCTTGCCCTCCTTCTCAAAACACCCTCTTTAAACAATCGATACAGGAAGAACCTATTGTTTGACATAGCCCATTTCCAAAAGATAATGTTTCTTGTTGGATGTGCAAGAAAAAGGAAGATATAATACAACTAGGCAATGAGATGATGGTCTGCCACTTTTTCTCCTATTTGTTGTATCAATTATGTGGAGAGTGTTTAACAATTATGTTAAAATCTCCAAATATCTGTTTATTTTTCCTTTTGGGTGTATTAATTTTTTTCATGCATTTTGAAACTATTATTAGGTGCATATTCATTTTGGACTCTTAGGTTTCCTGGATTATTTCACCATGAAATAACTATCTTGGGACGCTTGGGTGGCTCAGAGGTTGAGCATCTGCCTTTGGCTCAGATGTGATCCTGTGGTCCTGGGATCGAGTCCCACATTGGGCTCCTTGCATAGACCTTGTGTCTCCCTCTGCCTCTGTCTCTGCTTCTCTCTCTGTATTTCTCATGAACCTACAGAATGGGAGAAGATATTTGCAAATGACGTATCAGATAAAGGGCTAGTTTCCAAGATCTATAAAGAACTTATTAAACTCAACACCAAAGAAACAAACAATCCAATCATGAAATGGGCAAAAGACATGAACAGAAATCTCACAGAGGAAGACATAGACATGGCCAACATGCACATGAGAAAATGCTCTGCATCACTTGCCATCAGGGAAATACAAATCAAAACCACAATGAGATACCACCTCACACCAGTGAGAATGGGGAAAATTAACAAGGCAGGAAACAACAAATGTTGGAGAGGATGTGGAGAAAAGGGAACCCTCATACACTGTTGGTGGGAATGTGAACTGGTGCAGCCACTCTGGAAAACTGTGTGGAGGTTCCTCAAAGAGTTAAAAATAGACCTGCCCTACGACCCAGCAATTGCACTGTTGGGGATTTACCCCAAAGAAACAAATGCAATGAAATGCCGGGACACCTGCACCCTGATGTTTATAGCAGCAATGGCCACGATAGCCAAACTGTGGAAGGAGCCTCGGTGTCCAACGAAAGATGAATGGATAAAGAAGATGTGGTTTATGTATACAATAAATAAATAAAATCTTTAAAAACAAAACAAAACTCTCTTTATCTTTAGTAATGCTCTCTGTCTTACAAAGTCCATTTTGTCTGATACTGATATAGTTGCATTCATTTTCTTAAGCTTATTGATTGAATGGTGTGTCTTATTTGTACTCTCATTTTCAATTTGCATATGTTTTTATATTTAAAGTGCCTCTTATAAACAACATATAGATGAGTCTTGCTTTTTTTTTAATCCAGTTCATGATCTCTGCCTTTAATTGATTAGTCTATTTAATATAATAATTGATTTTTTTGAGCCACCCTTCTTTTATTTGTTCCTTTATCCCACATGGTCTTATTCCTTTGATGGTCTTTTCTTGACTTCTCCGGGTAGGTCCCACATTTCTTAATACTTCATTTATTTTGTTGACTTTTTAGCTATTCTGGTGTTTGCTCTAGAAATTACAGTATTACTATAAGTCATTATGGTCTGCATTCAGATTGCATTATACTCTATTATGTACATTGTCAGTATCTTACGAGGGTATCATTTAGCCTAGCTTTTTCTTTTTTTTTTTTTTTAACATTTTTCTTGGGTTTCAGGTATTAATCTTATAGATTAGCAGTTCATAGCCCTCCTTTTGGATCATAAAAACCTTTTGAGAAGGAGAAGCAGAGGAAAGCTCTGGATGCCCACCCATAAATGTATGTGCACACAGTCATACGAAATTTTGTATGCAACTACAGGAGATCTACAGCCACTTGGAAGCCCAGGTCACGGACTGCTTTGTAAGATGATGTTGACCTTTCAGCCAGCCTTTGTCTGGAATCCGAAGCAGAAGTGTGTTGATAGTACTTCAGAAACAAATTCGAAAGAATGGAAATAGCATCAGAGGATGAGGGTTAACAAAAATAAGGGACCAGGAGGAAAGAGAAGAAAAAATATAAACTCAGAACAATTCTAGAATTTGCTTGTTGATTTTTTTTAACTTCCAATCATCATGCTCCTACCATGGGTCATAGTGCCAGTGTCCCAATAAGGTTCTTTATTTAAAAAATTATCTTGAAATCACCTAACAATCCATGAAATTTTGAATTTGTAAACTTTTATAAGATACACATTTGGAGAAATTTTTAATTTCTTGAATTGAATTTCTTGAACAAACTGACTTCCAGATAGTTGAACTAACCTGTCTGCAGTTACTCTCACGTAAACAGATCCAGAATTCATATAGATTATGAATCTCTTCCTGATTCCAAACTATCCATCCTTCCTATAGTCTAGATGGTCTGCTGAACTTTCTAACATCGTGTTGCCTAAAAACACTTATTTTCATTCAGACCAAGTAGACTGTAACAGTGCACGTATAATTCAGAAGACCTTTGGGACAGTAAAAATGGTGAAGTGGTTTCTCCTAAAGCAAGACTGGGAGATGTGTTTTCCAAAAAGCTCGTCTCCAAAACTTTTCTCCTGTCTTGAGCACTTGGTGACCTGAAAGCACCCAGGTAATGTTAGTAGAGTGATCGCTGAATGGAATTAACACAGAGTGACTCATCCCCTACTTAAGGAGGGATTTAATTGCTCTGCTTATGGGCTCCATAAATTATTACTTAGTACATTTTCTGGAATGTAATGGCCAACAGAAGGATAGACCATCTCATGACAAAATTTGGCTTATTCATCCAGAAACGTGGTCTCCTGCTGATATGCATATGTAATGTCCCTGGGGTTTGGGTGTTTTCTATTGATTTACTGGATGGACTTGAGGGGGAAAAAATCTGTTCATGTCTAAATGTCTCCTTCACATAAACTGGAAACAATGTCTTCTCAAAAGACAGCTAACATTTATAAAATAACTAAAAAAGTCTCCTTAAGAGAATTGTGATAAAAAGACCTATTTGTCCATGCCCAACTATTTTTGAAACATGTATGGAGACTCCAGGAAGTTACCAAAACAATTAAGAATTGATGTAATTAACCTTTGTATTTTAGTTTTGACCCAGGCTTTATAACTGCTTCTTAAACTCTGGAATACACTGAGTCCTGAGTGTAGGCATGTTTGTTTGTACACACACACACACACACACACACACACACAGACATATATACTCTTGCACAGATACACCAAATGCAATAGCATTTTTAATTGAAAAACATAAATTTGGACTGCTAAATCTATTAACGATTTGTTTTAATTAGGAACCCAGCTGCTTCCTGAGATTTTGCAGTCTGGGTTTCAGAACTTTTGCCATACTGAAAATGAGTCTCAAGTGGGTTGCTTTAGTCTTTCAGATCAGCATTTTTAAAGACTTGTTGGAAGGGGGAACTGCAAATGCTTCTCTGCTGTAAAATTACAGCTGCCTTTGTCCTTGGGTGAGGACGGGGTTGCTTTGTTAGTGTAGCCTGCGCCCTGCCCCTGACCTTTCGCTTGGGCATGTTAAGTCTAGCAAGCTGCCTGATCCCTGGATCATCTTGCTTCTAGACCTTGCCAACTTGGCTCACAGATATGCAGCATCATGGTTGATTTTGACGTCCCTACTTATCCCACTATCGGTAGGGGGAGCTGTTACTTAATTGAAATCTAAAGCATCAAAAATACCTTTTAAAAAACCCTAACACTTTGCTAGCTAAAAAAATAGCTCTATGCAAGTCAGTTCGATGAAGTAGGGTCTGAGGAGCAACGGCGTTTTTTAATTCCTCTTTTCTGATGTTCAGCTAATGCCAGTGACATAACTCGTTATTTGGGTAACGTTAAATGGAGTATAACACATTCTGTTCATCAGTGAGTATGGAAGGCATTCATTAGTCTATTCATGCACTCGCTCATTTACTCATTTATTCATTTAATCCATATTGATTGCCTACTATGGAAAAATGCATAGAGCGAGGAATATGAAGATGGCTAAAACACTGCTTCTGCCTTTTAGGAGTTTATAGTCTAATGAATGGAACACAGAAGCAGAAAAAAATACTGTAAAGTGTGATAAATGCTAATGGAGGTGTATAAAATATGCAGTAGAAACATGGGGCAAGAATTAGCATGACTGGAATGGAGGGACAGGGCTCAGGTCAGGAGGGACTTTGTGTGTGTGGTACAGGAATAGGCTCATGAAATGTTTGTTGCATACATACTGATATGATGGTGAATGAATGATTAAAAGAACAAATGAATGGATGGAGAGAAAAATGAGTTGGTTGGAAGGTGTGGTGGAGGAGACCACATAGTAGAGAGCAAGTGGTATGAAGAAAAGCTTCATAGAAGGACCTGGTAACATTGGAAACTATGAGAAACTTGATATGATTAGAATAGTTAGAACAGCATACCATGGCAAGAAGCTTACATGATGCCAAGAGGTGAAGCTTGAAAGAGAAAAAGAAAACTTCATGGAAGGCTTTCTGTGCCAAGGTAAGGAACTTCAACTTGATTATCAAGAAACTTCTAGATCAGAGGAAAGATGAAGTCAGATCTATATTGGGAAATGATTTACATGATGTAAGAGTATGGGTGGAACAGAAAAGCACAACTGAAGATATGTGCAATAATACAAAAATTATGTAGAGGTCTGAACTAAAGATTGTGACAAATTAAAAAGATATTTAGAAATAAATCAGCAGGACCTAGCAGCTCACTCAGTGTGGGTCGTTAGCAATGTTTAAGGGAAAAATAATCCATTCCTTGTATTCCTTGATAAGTACAGATCCACTTTTCCTTGGAGAAGCATTTTCTGAAACATTGATGGATATATATCAATTGCAGTGGATTGTTTGCTAGCTATTTGAAGAAGTCACCTGAAGAAGTCATACAGCAATTAAAAACAAACAAAAGAATAACAACAACAACAACAACAAAACCCCAGGGAGCCGTTAGAGTATAAAGCTTGGGCCTGCCAGTGTCAGTATATGTAGAAGTCCTCAATTCTGGATGGGATATTTAGAAATACTGTAAAGGATGTAAAGAGACATTTATCAATTTATTCAAGTATATTTATTTATCACTTAATTTATCAAGACATTAGCATTGATAGAATAGGAAATAACTATGGAATAGGAGTTGGTAAATGACAACCTGTGGGGCATATTTTGTGCCCATCCTTTCCCTTCTGTTTTTGTAAATAAAGTTTTCTGAGTAAAGTTTTATTGGAACACAGCTGAGGTCATGAATATATCCTCTGTGACCGCTTTTATGTGATAATGGCAGAGCTGAGTAGTTGCTATAAAGACTGTATAGTCCCCAAAAAACTAAAGTATTTACTATCTGGCTTTTTAATAGTAAGAATTTGCCAATTCTTTAAGTGGAATAACAGCTTTTACTCTGGAGAGAATTGAAAGCAGGAAAATCAAAGAGAAGAATGTATCACTTAGTGGAAAACTGATGTGTTATTGTCCCATTACTCCTGGGCTCTTTGGTGAAATAGGAGGCAAAATGTTTAGAAGTCCTTGGTAGAATGCTGATTCATTCAACTTGTGGATGTGAGATGTGAAGTATTTCATGCATGTGACACAAAGAGCAACAAGTAGGAACACGGAGGTGACCTAGTGAAAGGGTCACTGAATCCTGTAGGTATAAACCAAAATCTGGGCACCCCAAGGAGTAGCCACAGGAGGGCAGCAAAGTCACATGACATTTAAAATATCTACTTGAGAGCAATAGTCATCATTAGTGTGTACACTAGTGTGATGAGCACCAAGTTCCAATGGAAATTTCTCTAGCATAAATATGTATGTCCAAGATTCTCTGGTGGATCCAAATTATGAAGTATTCAGCAACAAAGCCAAATATGTAAAAGTAAGAAAGAACTTTGGTTAGAATGAGATGTGTCAGTGTAAGAGACTGAGAATGTATACTTCATAGGATAGCGTTGATACATGTCCATTTCAATAATTAGTATGCACATTTCAACTCTTTTACAGAAAAACAAGATGAACTCATTGTAGCACCTATCCCTTCCATGGAAAAATATAGATCTATTTTTATTTTTTCCATTGAGCATTAAGGAATAGCATTTCATTCTCTTTTTTTCCATTTTTTTCTTCTAACATTGTTTTTTTCTTTAATATATTTGAGTCAAACATTGTGCTAGAGAAAGGTGATATAACATAAGAATAAAAAGAGAGTGATGTAGTTATTTTATTACTTTAAAAGTATACCCACACAAAGAATAACAAATATCCCTGAGGAAAAAAAATGATTTAAAATTTTAATTTAGTTCTTCTTTCCTTTTGCTTGCTCTAATTTTGACCAAAAATGAAGTCATTTCTTAATTTCGAAGTGTAGGCAAATGTCTTAAAAATCTTTGGTTTGGTGAACAGTTCTTAATTTTAATGGAGACAAATGTGTCTATTTCTTCTGTTCTGGTTTATAGCTCTTGTTTAAGAATTCTTTTTAAAAACTGGTTTTAAAATAAATTTGTATTAAATATTTCATTAAACTTTGAAGCCGTTAGAATACTAACATCTATATTACAGCTTAACGAGTCCTTTCTTGACTGGGACCTGGCCACTGCTGACCTTTTTCTAATTAACTCTTGTCACTGGTAGGTGTTTCTTGTTTGCGTGTGGTACATCCATAATAAATGTTCACTGAAACAACTGGTTTTTATATCCCTGATATTTTGAGAGAAAAGTTAATAATTATTTGTACCTTCTTGATCAGGGTCAATTTTAATCAGACCTTCCCAACTAAAAGAAATGATTCCTTGGTGATTATAACATTTATAAATGTGAACATCTTTTTCTTTGATTATTCCAATAGCTAAAACCTGAGAGTTGGGGGACTAGCAGGAATTTGAGTAAAAATAATTAACTTAGTAAAATCATGGATGTGTGTGTGTATGAGAGAGAGAGAGAGAGAGAGAGAGAGAGAGAGGTGGTGGTAGGATGGGAATCTCACTTTGGAATAGTCATAAAAAGATGTAGGTATGTATTTATATTTCTATCCTGTGTTTATTGGCCATCATCCATATAATCTCTAGAAAAAAAGTTTGTAAGACAATAGGGCACTTGAATGCTAAATGCAACTCTTTCTTACTGTTTCGCTTTAAATAATTTCTTTAGCGTAGCACGTCTTTCTCATCATGAATCCTCCGAAATCTGCCTGTAGGATATTTTGTCATCCTGGCAGGGAGAAGGACTCTAAGTGTAGGTACGATCCCTAACCAACCCAGACTGTGTAGACTAAAAACGCCATTAGGCATTTAGTGAGGTTAAAATTGGATATTTGGATTTCCCCCAACCAAGTCACAGGTGGAAGACTCCCTAAACATGAACATGCAGATAGCAGCCTCAGTAAACAAGTAGAAGAGAAAGAATTTTAGCCAAGCATCTCCAGGTTTCAAAGAGACATGTTCACAGCAAAAGAGCACATTACTGAGTGATCCCCACAAAACTCAGTTTATCAACATGCAGGATAAAATATGTAATGTTCCTAATTCACTGAAATCACGGTTTTCCCAAATTCATTCCTCTGTGGAAGACACATATTAGAATTAGAGTCATATTTTTTTCTTATTTAAAACAGAAACAAAAATCAGGGGCATCTGGGTGGCTTAGTCAGTTAAGCATCTGACTCTTGATTTCAGCTCAGGTCATGGTCTTGCAGTCATGACATTGAGCCCCATGTCAGGCTCCTGGCTGAGCATAGAGCCTGCTTGTGATTCTCTCCTCCTGTCCCTCTGTACCCACCCCTAGTTCTCTCTCTCTCTCTATCCCTCCCTCCCTCTCTAAATAAATAAAAGCAAAAATAAAAATTAGATGAAGAAGTGAAAAAAGAAAAGTAAGAAGGAAAGTATTTTCCGGGAACGCGTGCACTTAACGCACCATCTAAATGTTTCTTGGGCCCCTTCAAATGGAAATGTGTTTAGAATAAAAGCAAAAGCTCTTGCTTTTGAGAGCCTTCCACTTTAAAAAAGATATATAGTGTTATTTCATTGCATGGTGATATGTGGCATTTGGACTTAAAAAGTCTCTTAGGCTTTAAATTGAGAAAAAAGATACAGTTATTAGGAAGAAGGAAAGGATTCTATTTTTTTAGCAGCTGATCAGCATTTAATATTTTCATTTACATTGCAGATAAAGATACAATCTCTGTGTTTCTATATAACTAGAAGAAAAAGATCATACTGCCAAAAACCGGGCCACAAACAGGCCTTATTTAAGAAATTAATTAGACCCTTAATGCAATAGCTTTAGGCAGTTATTTATGCTGCTAAGGAAACAATTAATAAGAGGCATACAGTTTTTTAAAATGAATTTTAGTTGCATTAGATCAAATTGAAATAGAAACTTCTGTTGATATTTTGATTAGAATTAAATTACAGTTATTTTATAGTATATGGAGATTTGACAAATTTACAATATTGTCTTCCGAGTTGAAGACAAACTATTTTCTTCTCATTTATTTATGCCTTCCTTTGTGGTCCTTAGAAGTGTATATATATTATATATATATATATATATATATATATATATATATAATATATTACATTTATCTTAAAAACAATTTCTTTCTAAGCATGATACTTGGTCCAAAAAGGAAATATAAGCACATAAAATTTAGAGATTTTTGGTGATAAATATCACAAACAAGGTAAAAATACAAATAGAAAACTGAAAAAATATGACATATGAAGACCTAATTCCATCAACAAAAAGAGCTTCTACACACCAGTGTAAAAAGACAAAAAATTAAGTATAAAACTGGGCAAAACATTCAAAAGGCAATTTTCAGCAAAATAAAACAAAATGGCCAAAGGAAAAATGACCACCTGTTCATTTTGAACAAATACTAAATAAAACCAAATTATATAGAATTTTTTTCCTCCATGAGATTGTCAAACAGTTCAGCAGTTTAGTGCCTGCCTTTGGCACAGGTTGTGATCCGAAAGTCCCAGGATCAAGTCCCACATGGAGGTGTGGAGGGATAGGCACTTTACTCTTGCAAGAGCACAGTAAAATTTGGACAAGTTGGAAATATCTATTAAATTTATAAGTTCATATACCCTTTAATGCAGATATTCAGATTATCTTACAGACACATTAGTACGAATATTGAATGAGTGATACATAAACATATTTATTGCAATAGTGTTTGAAACATCTAGTAAAAGAAGGTTGTTTTGTACATGGATATGAGGCCACTGAAACAAATGATAATAGAAAACTACGTCTTCACTGAAGCATTAAATAAATGTATATCTGCATTGATTTAGAATGCTATCCAGGATATACTGATAAGGAAAAAAAGCAAGTTGCAAAGTAGTAGGTGTGTTTGATATACATGTCTGTGTAGTTGCCAAGGTCTAGGTATGAGATAGAGAGTATGATTACAAAGGGATAGCATGAATGAGTTGTCTGGAATGATGGAATTGTTTTGTATGTCAACTGTTATGTATCCTGATTATGATGGTGATAACATAAACCTATAGATATGCTAAAATCCATAGAACTGATAATTACGTCAGAAAAATGGCAAAGAAGCTGTAGGCTCTTGTTCCTCCTTGAACACACTAACTAAACAACTAGAAATGAACTGAAAAAACTTTAAAGAAGCTGATAGAAATTATCAAAGATCTACAGCAACTAAGCAAGCATCCAATGCAAAAAAAAAAAAAAAAAAAAGAAAAGCCATATTCAAAGTGGTAGGAAATTTCATGGTGTTTTTACTTCCTCTTGCCCCTTCCCTAACCTAGCATGGTATAGCATAGTTTGGGAAGAGCAGCAGTCAATTTCCCAGTTACTTCTGCAAATCGGAAAGATAAGAGTGGACTAAATTTGCAATGTTCTAAACTATCTGTAGGCTGCTTGAGGGATTGAGCTCTATATCAACTAACTAGAAGCCCAGATGATCGAAAGTGCTTTGGATCTCAGGCTGGAAAAGGATGCTAGAAACAGCAGGCATGACTCATAGAAACTGTAAGAAGATTACAAACCTACAAATGCCTGGAAGCCAGAGATTATGAGCAGAGAAATTCAACAGAACAAGTAACACTCTAAGAAGTAAGAATGAGACTCTTAGGAAAATTTAAATGCTTAAAAATAGGCAATTAGGGAGGGAAAGCACCACACACAAGGCCATGGAAGACACATACCCAAAAAAGGCTGTAGAATAACTTAAGCTTTTAATAGGGCTGATTGGTAAACTCTTCCCTTGAACAGAAGCAGCCTTAAAAGAATGAAAGTGGTAGTTGTTTTTCCAAATGCCCAATTTTTAAGAAAAGATCATGAGGCATAAAAAGAAACAGGAAAATACTGGCCATTCCAAAGACCAAAATAGGGAAGCCTGGGTGGTTCAGCAGTTAAGCGCCTGCCTTTGGCACAGGTCGTGATCCTAAAGTCCCAGGATCAAGTCCCACATCGAGCTCCCTGCATGGAGCCTCTTTCTCCCTCTGCCTGTGTCTCTGCTCTCTCTCTCTCTCTCTCTCTCTCTCTGTGTGTCTCTCGTGAATAAATAAATAAAATATATTTTACAAAAAGATCAAAATAAATCTCCACAAGCTGTCCTGAAGAAGCACAGCTATCAGACTTATTAGACAAAGACTTTAAAACAACTGTCTTAAATATGCTTAAAAAGCTAAAAAAAAAAGTATGAACAAAGTATTAAAGGAAATCAGAGAAACAACATACAAAGTGAGAATATCCTCAAAAATACAGTAATTATTTTTAAAAAGAAATTAAATCTCAGAGATGAAACATATAATAATTAAATTGAAAAATTCACTAATGAGTTTTGACAGACTCAAAAACAGGCAGGAAAAAAATCAGAAAACTTAAAGAAATATGAGATTATTAAGTCTAAGAAGCAAAAAAATAAAAGAACAATGAAAAGTGAACAGAACCAAGGGAATTATGGGATATCATCAAAAAGACCAATACATGAACTATGGGAGTCCCAAAAGGAGAAGAGAGAGAAAGGGAAAGGGACAGAGAACTTATCTAAAGAAAATGGCCAAAAACTTTCCATATTTGATGAATGGCATGGATATGTATAAATACAATAAGCTCAGCTAACTTCAAGTAGGAAAAATCCAAAGAGACCCACACTGAGGCACATTAAAATCAAACTGTCAGAAGACAAAGACAAAAGGACAATCTTCAAAGCAGCAAGAGAAAAGCAACCTGTCATATACAAGAGATCATCAACAAATTTTTCAGCAGATTTCTCAACAGGCTGGAAAACAATGAAATAATGTATTTAAAGTACTGAAAAAAAAAAGCAATAAACTGCCAACTAAGAATTCTGCATTGGAAAAATTGTCCTTCAAAAATGAAGGAGAAATTAAAACGTCCCCAGATAAACAAAAACTGAGAGTTTATTACTACTAGAAAGACCCCTCAAGAAATGCTACAGGGAACCTTCAACTTGAAATAAAAGGATGCTTGACAGTAACTCAAACCATATGAAAATATAGTTCTCCAGTAGAAACAAAGACATATACAAATATAAAAACCCATATTATAAATATTGGTTTAAATTCCACGTATTACTCCTTTACAAGATTTAAAAGACAAAAGCATAAAGCTCTTTATGTCTAAGTTAATGAATGGAAAATATATAAAAATGAAACTTGTGACATCAATAACACAAAGTTTGATGGAGTGAAGCTATAGAAGAGTGGAGTTTTTGTATGCAATTGAAGTTAAGCTATTATTTTAAAGTAGGCTTAAAATTTTAAGGTGATACATTTATATTAGTAATTATATTTATATTTATTTATGTATAATATTTATGGTAACCACAGAGAAAATATATATAGAATTTACACAAAAGGAAATGAGAAGAGAGTCATAAAATGTCACCATAAAAAGTCAACTAAACACATAGGGAACCAGCTAGGGAGATATTGAGGGACAAATTAAGCCATATGATATTACAGAGAACAAATAAAAAAATAGGTGAATCCTTCCCTATCAATCATTACTTTAAATATGAATGGTTCAAATTCCCCAATCAAAAGACACAGATTGGTAGCATATAAAAGACAGGATCCAAAAACATGCTGTCTGTAGGAGACTCACTTGAGATTTAAGGATATGTATAAGTTGAAAGTGAAATATGAAAAAAGAAATTCCATGCAAATAGTAACCAAAAGGAACAACAGTGGCCATACTAATTTGAGACAAAATAGGCTTTACATAAAAAATTGTTACAAGACTCAAAGGAAGTTATATGATGACAAAAGGATCAATTCACCAAGAAGATATAGCAGTTATAAACATCAAACATCAGAGTTTTTTTTTTAATATTTTATTTATTTATTTATTTATTTATTTATTTATTTATTTATTCATGAGAGACACACACAGAGAGAGGCAGAGACACAGGCAGAGGGAGAAGCAGGCTCCATGCAGGGAGCCCAAGACTCGATCCCGGGACTCCAGGATCCCACCTTGGGTGGAAGGAGGAAGGCTAAACTGCTGAGCCAATCCAGGCTGCCCAAACATCAGAGTTTAAGCAAATAGTTACTGAATTGAAGGGACCAATAGACAGCTCTACAATAGTGGCAAGAAATGTTGATATTCTACTTTCAATAATGGATGGTACAACTAGACAAGAAATCAATAAGGAAATGATGACTTAAACAACACTGTAGACCAATGGACCTAGCATGCACATACAGAGTGCTTCATGTTACAGCAGAAAAATATACATTTTTTGCAAGTGCATAAGGCAAGGATATGAAGAAACTGAAAGTTGTATGCACTGTTAGTGGGATGTAAAATGGTGTAGCTGTTATGGAAAACAGTATGGTGCTTTCTCAAAAAATTAAAAAAATAGAATTACCATGTCATCAAGCAATTCCATATTAGCTTATATACCCAGAATAACTGAAAGGACTCAAAAATATTTTTGGACATCCACGTTTATAGCAACATTATTCACAATAGTCAAAAAGGTAAAAGCAACCCAATTGTCCAAGAGCAGATGAATGGATAAAAAATTATGGTATACACATACAATGGAATATTATGCACCTTTAAATAGAAGAGGAATTTTGATACATGTTTTAATATGGATGAATCTTGAAGACATTAATGCTAAGTGACATTTGCCCTTCACAAAAGGACAGATATTACATGATTTCCTTCATATGAGGTATATGGAAGACTGAAATTCATAGGTAGAAAACAGCACAGTGGTTATTAGAGGCTGGGTCAGGGAAGGAATGAGGAGTTAATATTTAATGGATATGAAGCTTTTAGTTTAGGAAGATGAAAAATGTTCTGGAGATGGACGGTGTGATGATTGTAAACCTTGTGAATGTACTTAATGCTACAGATCTATATGCTTAAAAATGGTTAAAATGATAAATTTCAGGTTATGTATTTTACTACAATAAATAAAGCAGAAAGCATCATAAATGCATACAGCAAAAAGATCAATATTACTATATGATCATTAAAAATAAAAAGCATTTTTATATACACATTCTCAAAAATAAAAAAATAATAAAACATCATTAGTGGTTATATCTCTGAAATAGAAAAAAATGGGCTTGGAGTGGGCTTGCATATTGTATTTATTATTATCTTGTTTCCTTATTTTTTAAATCATGAACATATTTTATTTCAGAATAAAAAAATACTAAAACATCCCTTCTTCACTTAAAAAAAAGTGGTATATGTTTTAGTAATGTGTCTTATTTTCATTGGTCTCAAAGGAACTCAATTTAAACTTTATTATGAGAGGCTACCTTACACATGATTCTTTTCCTGACACCTAGGAAAATATTTCTTTTCTTTCTTATAAGTTTATTTTTCCCCTTCTTATGAGTTTAGAGTAGACATTATATTTGCCTTGGCCAGATGTATGAGATGTATGGGATTGGTGCTCATGCACATGTGTGCGTGCATGTGTGTGCATGAACACATGCATATATGTGCATGCATGCACATTTTTATGCACCTATGGAAGCCAATAGTTACTAACTAGAAATTTGAATATTGAAGGGTTATGTCTGCCATTGACTTGAGAACAAAGAGAACAGGACATAGATTTCTACTCCAGTCTCTTCTGCAGAATTTATAATAAATCCCAAGCATTCTTAACTTTTCTCCATGCTGTTGATTTCTAACCACAGTGTGTTCTGTTGCAGCCCCCAAGGTACTGTTCTGGACTAAAAATCTCAGACTCAAGAAGAGGTATAGATGGGAAAAAGGTAATAGACTTTGGAGTGAGGCTAGCTGCTGGATGGTATTTCATGAAAGCCAAATTGAAATTTGCTTTGCAGAATATATAATAGAAGCTCCCAGGACAATCTGTTCAGACATGCATTTGTAACACACCTCGATAATAGTGTAGTAGTTTGAATTTAGGTATATAGTGTACATTGGTGACATAAGAAGCATTTGCCTTTTAGCAATACCATTTGAATATATTGGTGATTTTCTTGTTCATGGGTGGATAAAGCTGTTGACAGGTTGGCCAAGTTCAATAAGAAACAAACTATGCAGTTTAAAAACGGCCTTATGATGGTTTGGGATAACAGGACATGACTTCTCTGCTACGTTTTTTTTTTTTTTTTTTTTTCTGTTTCACCTGTTGGACTGCCGAATTCCTGCTTCCCACAGCCCCATCAAAAGAGGCAGATCTAGTTCCTTGGGAAAATACAGACTATCTGGACAAACCTGATGCCATGGCATCCATCCATTACCCATTGGCCATATACTCTGGCCACAATGGTGAGAGCCATAACTCCTTATTCTTCTCTAAGTTTGTATTCCTGTCTCCTTTTCCTCCCTACTGGGTCTTAAAGTAGCTAAGATGTCTCATGAAAGCTTTCTTTTGCTTTACTCATACTATGTGAGTCTTTTTCTCTGCAATTAGCAGTTGGGATATTCTTTTCAATTCTACCTTTGGAATAAGAAAATTAACTTTTAACCAATACAAAGCTCAGAAGTTAAATTTCACCACATTATCACAGAGGCCAAGATGGCAATGTTCAGCACTGGGATATGGTATACATCTGTTTGTTTGTTGTTGTTTCACTTTTGAGGATTTCCTTTCCCCTGACTGCTAATCGCCATACTCTACACCCACTTTTATATCAGGAGTGGACACATGGCCCAGCCTATGGACAATCATACAAACCTAATACTTTGAATACATTATTATGATTATATGCAGTCATTTTTAAAACAAATATAAAGAGCACTTAATATGTGCCAGGTACTGTTGTAAGCATTTTATGAATATTAACTAATTTGGTATTGAAAATAACGGAAAATGAAATCTGACCCAGGCAGTACAGGAAACTGCTGAAAGGCCTGATGGTGGACAGGACTGAAAGGACAAACAAGGTAACCAGAAATCAGCAAGAGTTGGTAGCCTTGGAAGAGCAAGAAAGAAAATAAGGTTAGCCCAGTACAGTGACACCTGGGGCTTGGAGATGGATCCTTCTTTGGAAACTGTTCCTGGAAAGACACAACCACTGTGGGGGATGTGGCCTGCAATAGGAAGGATGCAAGGAAGACCTATCACAATCTCTGTCTCCTCTTGCTTGTTAGTCTTCTTACAGGGCTTTCCACTGGTTAAGACCAACTGGAAGCCAGTTGTCAAGTAGTCAAGGTGATGCTGTCCATAGGAGTCAGCTTCCCTGGACACAAAACTGGGCAGAAAATGATTTTCGGATGAATGGCAAGTGGAAAGTTACCATCACACACCCCAAATCATTTTAGGAAGAGAACAAATCAGCAAAACAATAAAATGAATATTACTCTTTTTAATCTCTCCCTTACTTCACAAACCCACTTCCTCCGTGGATTTGAACTGTTGAAATTGTACATTCTCTATAAGTATGAGGATCCTAGCTGCAAAGATTCAAAAGAGCATTCTAACACTTAGGCTGCCAGCTGATTGGGCATAGCTTTTACATTTGCCAGTTCTCTTCGCCAGATAATCCTAGGGTTAATCTCCCACCCTGGCTCACACCAATCCGGTTTGTGATATTGACACTTAAGAAACACAGTGTTGGGGATCCCTGGGTGGCGCAGGGGTTTGGCGCCTGCCTTTGGCCCAGGGCGCGATCTGGAGACCCGGGATCCAATCCAACATTGGGCTCCCGGTGCATGGAGCCTGCTTCTCCCTCTGCCTGTGTCTCTGCCTCTCTCTCTCTCTCTCTCTCTCTCTCTCTCTGACTATAATAAATAAATAAATTAATTAATTAAATAAATAAAAGTAAAAAAAAGAAACACAGTGTTGTTTATACTATGATGGAGAGGTCATACTATCAATGGGCACATTAGTGAGGCCAGTTTTTGCTCTCTTCTATCAGGATCTACTGAGTGAAAACTGGAGGAAAAAGGAAAAGGAAAGAAAGAAAGAAAGAAAGAAAGAAAGAAAGAAAGAAAGAAAGAAAGAAAGGAAGGAAGGAAGGAAGGAAGGAAGGAAGGAAGGAAGGAAGGAAGGAAGGAAAGAAAGAAAGAAAGAAGAAAGAAGAAAGAAAGAAAGAAAGAAGAAGAAAGAAAGAAGAAAGAAGAAAGAAAGAAAGAAAGAAAGAAAGAAAGAAAGAAAGAAAGAAAGAAAGAAAGAAAGAAAATAAGAGAACAGAAAGAGAAGAAAAGAAAAAGAAAAAAATCCTTAACTGTCTGGTGAAATGTTTTAAATGCATAAGGTTCACCTTGGGGTTGGCTGCTGTTCAGATTTTATCCATTAATAACAGACAGGGCTGCATCTGTACTCTCCAGGGTTGATAGGAAAAATAGTACTACTTATAGGTCCTCGCTTTGCCTGAGGGAGGATATTCTGAATGCAAGTTGTTAGTTTCTGTACACACACGTGTTCATATGTATGCACACCTAGTTCACATCCATGTAATGGTACTTTGAAAAAATGCTTTTCAGTTAAATGACACATATGAGGATTTTTTTCCTTTACAGAATGTTTTCTTCTTATGGAGCAATTTTTAAGAAGAAAGGTGGTGCCTATGTCAATGTTTGTCTAAGCCTATGCTTTACCTTCACACTCGGAGCTGTATCAGTATCTTCACTCATTTCAAGTTATTTGATATGATGTTTTGAAATGGAAGAAGAAGGGAAACACTGAAACTGTGATATTTTTCGGTTTCTGCCTTACTAGACCTTAAGCTGACATTTGCCTCTAAAAGAGAAAAATTAGAATTGCTACCAGAAGCCAATATATATGTATCACCTTGAGCTGTTGGCTAACATTTCTATTCTTAACAAACTGCTCTAATTATTCCCTCTCACTCCTTTGGGTGGTGGCGATGGGGGGGAGCACATAAAGAAATATATATAGTTTTAAGCCCCTAACTGATTAGGTTTCTGCCATAGGTCGGTCTTCAGATGTGTCCTATGAAGAATTTGGCATCATTTTGCTAAGGAAGATTTCTACGAACAATTCCCTGAACACTGATGATGGAGTTATCTGAATTGTGTTGTATTGCTTTCTCTCTTGCAGTGTACACCAAACAGCCATTTGCCACGGAGAAGAGTTATTTAAATGTTATTTCAGATGATGAGTCCTTAACGTATGAAAGCACGTAAAGGATGGGGAATACTTATATGAAGGAGAGAGATGATTAGTGAATTATTTCCTGAAGAGTTTTGCTAAGCAATTACATTTAAAGCAAGAAAGGAATGACTTTAGCACTTAGCAAGTGAGAAGTGATTTGCTAATTTTTCTTCATCTCTGAGATTCAATCATATCAAGTTGATGAAAAACTGTTCTATCAAGTAATTCTATGCTGAATATTTATCTAAACCAATCTATTGGCTCTAATGGTGTTCAGGGCTCAGGTTAAGGAAAGAGTTGCCCTTACCCCCATCCCTGGAAATCGAATTGATCATCTCAGAAATGTTATACAAGGTACTAACGCAATTGTCACCCTTGGATTATTGTGTTGGATTAAGCATTTTATTTTATAATTATCTACTCTAAAAGGTTAGTCTCAAGCTGAATTGCCTCTCTCTCCCTCTCCCTCTCTCTTTTTTTCCCCAAGGATTGTTTGCTGGATTAGCACAGGCTACAAAAAGTTGAGTCTGCAGCCAAAATTGCTATTGAGTCAAGGCTTAATACTACTTATTCACTAATTAACTAAACCCTGTAAATATACTAAAAGACCATGATGGCTTAGAAATGTTTCTACACATATGGCATGTTTATTTTTAGATGTTTGTTGTATTTTTTCCTTATAACTTGCCATAGAAGTGACATTGAATTCTTGGCTTTGACACTAACTGCATGACCTTGGGCAAAACACTTCGCCTTTTTAGGTATCAAGTTTTTAAATCTGTACTGTAGAGATAGTAAACACTTTACAGTGCTTATGTGAAGATTGAGAGAGCTAAAATATATTTATTCTTTTTTTAAAAGCTTTTGGTAAAATGTCATAGAAGAATATGTTTATGGTGCGAAAGAAAATGATCACACCTTAGAGTGAAATAAGGAAATAGACTGAGGGCAAAATTTTATTTCTTCAGCCAGTCTTCTTTCTATTTAATTATTAATTTCCACCATCCAAAAGGTCACAAAAGGCATAACCGCAACAAAAATATCATTAAAACCATGATATAAGGACAGGGGGCAAGTGGAGAAATGATGAAAATTCATCTTAAATCAAAGAAAGTCAGAGTTATGGGTACTAGAAGACGGTGTCACAGCCCAGCGACAGTGTCCTTATTATAGCACAAAACAAGATGGCAGGAAGAAAAATAGGCTCTTGGTGGAAATTATATGTTCAACATAACAATGAAAAAGATGATGCCTAACCTTCAAAATCACTCTGATTAACTAAAAAATATAAATAAATAAATAACAGAAACAAACAAAAAAACAAATCCCAGCTTAACATTTCTCACTACAACCCATCCCAATGTAAGAGTCCTAAGAGAAGGCCCTGTGGATTTTTCAGGGTACCTTAAAAAAAAGGTGGAGAATTATAGAAGATGAAAGCTAGTGAACAAGACCAAGTTTGTTCTTAAACTACCCAAGAAAAAACAAGTCTACCCTAAATCTAAAAAAAGTATCCAAGTGGATCTCAGCATGGAGTATAGAGAAGGGTTTTCAGTGCATGTATAAGTTAAGTGGCAGGGTCAATTTAACAGGGCAGGCATAATTTATAAGGACAGGTGTGAGTGAAAGGGGCCATCTTTGAAATACATAGATTGTAGGAGAAAAAAGACAAAAAGAAAAGAAAAGCACTCTTTGGCAAGTAAAAAGAAAAAGTATTTGGGTGTATATGAGGGGCTGGTTAATTTATGGGGTCCTAAAAGTTGAAAGAGAGCTTTAAATGGAAGGTTACAACTCCACTCTAGCTCTAAAACAAATTTTCAAACAAACAAAAAGACTAGCCAACATATCTGGACTTTGCTATGTTGATAGATGGGAATTCGATTAAACTAGGAATCATATAAAACACCTCACTACCAGAAAATTAAACAAATAGAGTCAAATCCATACAGAGCTATGATTACAGGATATCAGGAAACAAAAATCTCATACATATTAAATGATGAACAGTTCCCCTAGAAACAAGCCAACCATGAAACAAAAGACACCTATAAGTTAATATTTCCAACAAAATTAAATAGACCCAAACAAGCAATAAATATACAAAAAGACAACTCGAGTCAGGACTTTTAAAAGTAAAAATTAAAAAAAAAATCAATCCCCAAAACTGGAAGAAATGAAAAGAAAGTTGATTTAATGCAAGAAAAAAAAATGGAAGAGAAAGACGGAATTGTCTCCCAAATGAATAAAACATTGCAAGGTGCCTGAAGAAGAGACACAAATGGCAAGTTAATAAAGATCATTAAAGAAAGGCAGGAAAACAGGTAAGAGAATGGAAATTGAAGGGCCAGAGAGAAAACAGAAAATGTGAGAGAAGCGCAGAAGGAATAGCATTTATTAAATCAGAGTCTCTGAAGAAGAAAAACAAGACAATGGAAAGGAGCTAATATGTAACGCGAGAAATCTTTCCAGATACAGAAAAAGACTTGAAAATCGTTACAGGAATTCAATTGATATATAAGAAAATCTAAGTTTTCTAAACTAATCCAAGAAAAATCATTTCTTAAAGAATTTATTTATTTATTTATTTATTTATTTATTTATTTATTGAGAGATAGAGAGAAAGAGCACAATCAGAGGGAGCAACAGAGAGGGAGAAGCAGGCTCCCTGCATGGCAGGAAGCCCGATGTAGGGCTCGATCCCAGGGCCCCAGGATCATGACCTGAGACAGAGGCAGGCAATTAACTCACTGAATCACCCAGGCGCCTCAAGAAAAATCATGTTTATGGCTTTGATATTTGAAGAACCAATTGTATGTAAAATCCTTCATTCACTGTTTGTTTTTAACATTATTTTTTTTTAAACTGAGGGTTGTGTGTGTGTGTGTGTGTGTTTTAATATTGTTCTATGATTATCTTGTTTTATGTGTTCATATAGAAAAGTCTAATGACTGTTTATATTCTTGCCTGCGTTAGTTGTTTGATATTTTTGCCTGGAATCCTTAAAGATGTTTTATTTGCCATTAAAATTTAATTGTTCTAGAAGGATGTTCTTGGAATTGATAATTTTGGAATATGATAATCCTACTAATCTCCAGTGAAAAGATAGATATTAATTAAATTTATACATCTAAAAATGAGAACACATTTTTTAAAAGTAAATATACTACATTTTAGAATCTATGGAGTACATTTAAAGCAGTAATCAGAGGAAAATTTATGATATTAATTAGCATATCTATTAGAAAAATGAGGGAGGGAAAATAAATGAATTAAATTCTCAGCTCAAAAGCTAGAAGAATGACAGAATAAGTTTTCAAAAACGTGAAAGACAGGAAATAAAAATACAGCAAAAATGGATGAGATAAGAGGTAGAAAAACATAGCTATAACTGACAAATTTAAATTTGGGGGTTTTAGAAAAATTAAGAAAATAGACAAACCAGGAACTAAATTTATCACCAAAAAAAGATCATCCAAAATAAGAAATAACAAGGAGAAAACAATCACAAGAACAGAATAAAATTTAAAAATCCTCAGAGATCTACTTGTAGATTTCTATGCAAAGTTGGATAAAAATCTAAGTACAAGAATCATTTCTTAAGGAAATACATTTGACTGAAATTGGCCACAATGCAAACAGAAAACTTGAAAAAAAACAATCTTTGTTGAAGGAATAGAAAATGGTATTGAGTAAATGTGCTGCCTAAAGCACCAGGCCCAGGATCACAGGGATTCTACAACAACTTCAAAGATCAGAAATCACTAAGTTACTTCAGCGCACAGTGAAAGAAGGAAAATCTCCTAATTTCTTTTATAAACTAACAGGAAACCAAGATCAATATTTTTTGTGTATGTCAAAGAAAAAATATTAAATAAAATCTTGACACCCAGAATACAGGGCCAGATGAAGAAAATAATATATCATGACCAAACGACATCCATGCTAGAGACCTGGTCAGTTCCCCTCCTGCACTCTCACCCTTCAGTGATCTCCTCCCTTCTCCCAGCTGGGACTTCCAGCTGTCTCACACTTGCTTACCATAGATTCCAGTAGCTTCGGTCAAGAGTTCCTGACTTTATTGGTCACATGACTTTGTAAGGTCACCAAAGAGAAAACATGGATGATCAGAGCACTTTAAGTAAGGGCAAGACTCAAGTGGACTCAACTTGATACTTCAAATGCAGTTCCAAATCCCATTTGGAATGGTTCTGCAAAGCTGCAAAATCTTGGGTGTTCTGAAATGACTTGTTAATATAATAATTTTGCCCTGTATATGCATACTTGAGAATTTGATGTAGAAGCAAAAAATGCTACAGATAACACTCTGAAGCATTCTTACAGTAGTCATTTGTCTTGGGCTCCCCTGTGGAGATCTTCACCCCTCTTCTAGCTATAATTTCTCAAAAACATTTTTTGATGTTGTTTGCATCTTAGATCATATAAATGTAAAATAAGTTGTGACCAATGAATAGTGAGTCCTTCTCTTATGTCCTTTTCCCCTTAAGTTTGTTTAGTTCAACGGGCCCAATGTTTGAGCACCAACTTTGTGCAACCATTGGACTAAACTCCAGGCCACTTCCATTTTCCCCTGGATTAAATCATTTACAAAGCTCTATATCCTTTCTTTGCCTTTGGTTTAAACTTCAGCATGGTATTACATTTTATAATAATAATGATGATGATGATGATGATGATTATATATTATGTAATAATATGGACTCATAATTATTTTTTAAACAAAAAAGTATTTAAATTCATAAATCTTCTTTAGGTTTTCTCTTCCTCCATGGGGAATATAACATTTGATTAAAACGCCCAGATTTTGTGATGGGATGATTTTTGCTCCTCTTTATTTATAGCAGGTCTGAAGTGAGAAATTTCTTTGAGAATTTCTTGCCAGGAAAATCTTTGTTTCCCTGAGGATTCCAGTGTGCTTTTTTTCATTCCGATGGTGAGAGCTATGTAAATTACTGTGTCACACATTTTTCCCTCACTCCTGAGAAAATCAGACTCTTATTTGGTATTTATTTACAACAGAAATATTAATCCACACAGTGAGAATGTGTCTTAGCTTTCTATTTTTTGTCTCATTTATCTGTATTATTCTATTGAATATGAGTTTTAATATCAGCTTCCTTATATCCTTTGGAAAGCCATAGTGAAAAAGTTAATAAATTATATTTAAAATTAAGATACCTAACATCTGAATGTCACTTAAGATTTACAAAGGGTGGGAATACTCTTTGTAGTCATATTCATCTATTTTTCTTTTATGTCTGGTGCCCTTTAACAGACTTCAGTGCATGTGCTTTATGCTTAATATGCTCTGGAAAAGCAATATTTTCCTCAGTCAGGATCTTACACTTAGGAGTAGCAGGAAGACAATGAGGTGACACTACAGAGCAGAGGGGAGGCCATGACCATAGAAGACGTGGCACTGATGGAATAATTTCCACTTTCTTTTTAAAAATTCCAACAAGATGTTGGCAATAACAGATATGCAGACTCCAGGGTCTTCTTAGACCCTAGGCTCTTTCTTTTATCTTGAAGTAGAGTTTTGTTTTGTTTCTCGTGTATTATGTGTTACAGTGTGGTTAGAGTACATCAGAGTCTCTGGGGCTGCTGGGGGTGGCTGTGTTGCCCAGAGTGGTAAGAAATGGAGTTATCATCTCAAGTGCTCTAGTTAATTTCCCAGACTGTGATGGACAGAGAAAACCAGGGTGGCAGCACATGGATTCTTTCCCTCACATAAGGGAGTTTGGAAAATGAGGCAGGTTCTTTTGCTTTGAAATATTAAAGAGATTATCCATAAATATTGGTAGCACTTTCTGTGTCTGTAAGGTATAAAAATTGGGGTGGGGGGAATGTGAATGGTCTTTATTGCTATCACTAAAATCTTTGTCTCATCCTATTCTTGAACAGTACATACTTGCCCTACTGAATGGGAAGAGGCAGAGATAAAAAAAAAACATGGAAGAAAGATATCACTGGTTAATATGTTAAGACTTGTCACAATGCTATTTGGAAAGAAGATACTACTAGACATTGTTCTGAAGACCAGTGTCTTTTATAAAACCAGACCTAAAAGATGTCAGTAATGATGGCCAAGACAGTTTCACATGTTTGTTTGTGTGCTACTTTACTTATTTGACACCTACTATATCCCTGACACTATACTAGATGCTGAAATACATAAATATCAAATACAGTATTTTCACTTTCAGGAAGCTTCCTTCCATGGGGAAGCCAGCTACTGTTAAAATAATTGTGCCTCTATGTGAAAACTATTAAAATCAAAGCATTTTTTCCATTGTAATGAATGCTGTTTTTTTAAAATCTAATACTATTAAAGTCATTGTCAAATAGCATCCTAATTCTAAATATTGAACCCATTAAAATCAAATGGGAACATTTTTACTTGATGTCATTGTACTGCTTACATATCAGAAATCATAGTTCTTATTACCCATCATTCAAAACTTACAAGTTCAATGATATACCTATGAAACAGTATCATTCTATTAGTATCATATCACTTTCCACATAAAAATTCATATGCAGACACACTCACAAATACATAGGCATCATTATATTGTTCTAAATAGCAAATATCTCAGCCCAATCTATTGATCTTGATCTGTTTAGCAGGGACTTCTAACCCACTAGGGTGAGCTGTCAGGGAGTTATCTTCCTTAGTATTTTCCATAGACTTCTTGAGAAGAATGGCATGTAGACACATTAAAACAGGCAGTTGGCCTTTGGCACCAAGACTTCAACCAGGGGCGACATGTAACACCTGAAGCCCTGGTGGCGGCCTACGCTTGCTGGTGTGCTCACTATGAAGGTATCTGGACTCCATCATGGTATCCTGTGTGATGGTCAGAAGGGTACTGCTGAGTGGATCTTTGAGAGGCTCTTCAAGTGTCTTCTTACTTGGCTTCTGGTCTAGGTTCCCCTAAAGTGGTAATGAAGCACAGGGCCCAAAGACTGGCCACGAACACAAAATTTTACTTTTATTAATTTGTTGCATTTAAGAGGCATGCACCAAAGGATACTATCAAGTTTCCCAGAAAAATAGAATTGGGAAATATTTATTATAGGACTTGGGCTTCTATAGAGGATTTTGAGGAAAATTTAAGGAATCAGGAATTTGTTTTGAATTGGGCATTATCAGGAAGCAGGGGCAATTTGATAGGGCATATGATTTTTTTTTAATAGAAGTTTCCTTTTTTTTTAAAGATTTTATTTATTTATTCATAAGAATACACAGAGAGGAGAGAGAGAGAGAGAGAGAGGCAGAGACACAGGCAGAGGGAGAAGCAGGCTCCATGCAGGAAGCCTGATGTGTGACTCGATCCCAGGTCTCCAGGATCATGCCCTGGGCTGAAGGCGGTGCTAAACCGCTGAGCCACCCAGGCTGCCCGGGCATATGATTTTTATCTAGGGGTGGGTAAAGTGAGGTGCTGCTATTGCTAACAGAGCAGTAGGGAGGGGAATGTTTGGTCACTTTTGAGGTGGTATAGTGCCCTTTTTATGTCTATGTTGAGATATGATTACAGAGTGGTCTTGTGTGTGTCCTGTTCCATCAGGGTCAAGGAGTAGAGGTGTCTGATTGTTCTCTTCTGTGAGATTGTTTGTGTTCAGTGGAGAACAGCAGTCTGGCTCAATGAGGGCCCAATGGGCAACTGTAAAGCGTGGTTACATTAAAGGGAATGAGCAAGACCACTGCTTGCCAGTCTTGTGTTCCAGAAAGCACTAGTGAGACACCTGCCCTCGATTACTCTGGTGGACATACAATGAATAGCAACATTTTCAGGGCATTGGCTACCTCATACATTCATTCTTTTTCATTCATGTATTTATTTATTCATTCATTCATTCATCCACTTACACATTCATTTAAGTATTTGTTGCCAACCTGCCAGATGGGTATTTGCCAAGTAAAGGCCATAATCCTCAATGGTAATGAGGAACATGAGTATTGGTTGCAAACAGACACTGTGAGGTCAAAGACTAGAGATATGGTATAAAATCAGCCAGAGAGAATATGTCAGCCATCCAGAACCATAGACCTGAGCTACCCATGACTCCTTTGTCTGAGGCTCATTGCAACCGTAATGGTTATCCTGCTACTATAATAGTTACACACTTGGTATTCCCAGTTGAGAAGGCCCCTGGTTGACTTGGCAAAAAAGTCACATGGTAGTGGGAATAGGAATCTTTGGAGAAACTAGAATAGACTGAAAGGAAAGAACATGAATGAAAGGGTATAGCTTCTCTTAGCAAACAAGCCAGCATGACAAAGACGACAAGAAGTACAGATCGTCTCTCTTCTAATCCTCACTTACATTTGATGACTCTGCATATTCACTAAAATTGCTAGCTAGTTTAATAACTGTTTTAGTGAGAAAAAATATTAACATTTTATGGGACAAGAGAATCCTGAATCAGCCCATAGTACCATCATGAAAACTTGAGCAAAGAAGTATCGACAAATTCAGAATGGCCATAACCATGTCTTCATTAGCTCTGCTTGGTGTTTAGAATGTCTATAAAGTGTTCTTTAAAAAAAAAATAGAAAGCTGAATTTCCTTGGCAGGAAAGTAATTGTGAAGTTTTTAAGTAAATGAAACGGGCTCTCTTTGCACTGAAATGTAAAGCTCCCATTTCCTCTCTTTAAATGTTTAAAGGATTTTTTGTCAGTTTCAGCATGAAGAAACATTAAAATTCATCTCAGCCGAAACCCATAGTGGATTAAAAAAAAAAAAAAGATGTTAAATATCAGCAAATGGATCTGATAATCTGCAGAGTATTTCTGCTGTCAAAGAACGACCGTGGGATAAAAAACACATGTTCTGGATTTGACATCCCTTGGCATCTTGTAAATAGCCTACACGAATCCATACCTTAAAACTGCCAACACCAGCAAAATTGTGCCCAAGTTTCTAGTAAGTTAAGCAAGCAAAGCAGAGAGAGGAAATGTAGCTAGATTGCATATAAAAACCCAAGGACCCCGAAAACTGACCTCAAAATCATTTTACCAAAAGATATTCTCTGCACTTTTGCAGAATTGTCTGTTTATTTATAAATCAAAGAGCATTTTGTGGTATGTATGTATGTATGAGTAAATAAGAATAGAGAGAATAAACATGTTAGGTGGGGTGAAGGATAGTTAGGGTAGGTGGGAAGAGTTTTCCAATTGAAGTAATGCTTGCTGAAGAATACAAAATAGACTTTTTCCATTATTAAAGTTTTCTGCTTCAAGAAATATTGAAGTGATCTTTTGGCCTGGATTTCTGATATTTCAACTCCATCTTCCTCAATAGGAGAAAATATATTCATTTATCTGTGTGTTTTCAGATTCAAAACTCAGAAAGCTGAGGTCCCATAATGAGTCTTATTGAGTGAAATTTTGGTGACTACCACCACACATCAAATTGATGGTTTCCCCCCAAACTCAAAGTTTTGAAAAGTTTGTTTCATCAACCATTTTTATTAATAGCTCACTCCTTTTCTTAAACTATTAATCAAGCAAATTGGCAATGATAGCATATTTGTCAATTTCCTTCATATTAGCATATCATATGCTATCCTTGCCTACAATAAGTTGTCATTCTCATCAAAACCAAAAAAAAAAAAAAAACCTCACCGTTTCCCTCTGTTTGAAATTTTATTAGTATAAATGTGCATCTCAATACATGAAAAATGATGAGGGTATTTTTTGAGAATATATTGTACAATAGATGATTTATAAGCATTATTTTATGATATTCTTCGTGATCATGGTATCTCCCCTGCCAGGTAAGTATTATTTTATGATATTCTTATAAGTCTACAAACTAGGGATTGGAAAAGGTTTAGGTTTGTAAGGGTATACAAATCTCCTATGGCCAAGGAAGTGCGAAGCCGAATTTTGAACACTGATCTACAGGATGCTAAAGTTCCTCTTGTTGATTCCCACCCCTCACCACCACTCCCTAATGTCTTTTTGACAAATAGCTTAGCCACCCACGGTTCATGGACCACAAAGTTTCTGGAGACTTCAGCTTGGACACATCTGCTTCTCTGATCCTTCTCTGACCCTTCCATCCTCTGACAAAAAAATAGGTAGACATATTCTACTACCACTTCGAGCAACACAAAAAAACACACAATGTTCAAAAATAAAATGATAATAAAGCCACTTTGCAACTTGTGTTTTCTGTTAAGATATACAGCTCACTCCCTTTTTAAAAAAAAAAAAGATTTTATTTATTCATGAGAGACAGAAAGAGAGAGAGTCAGAGACATAGGCAGAGGGAGAAGCAGGTTGCATGCAAGGAAGCCCGATGCGGGACTCGATCCCCAGACCCAGGATCATGCCCTGAGCCAAAGGCAGACACTCAACAGCTGAGCCACCCAGGCATCCCACAGCTCAGCCCTTTTGATAGGTGTCTATTATGACACTGAACCATAATTTATTAAATATTTCTCTATTGACAAACATTTAGAACATTTCTATTTCTTTTGTTGTTACAAACGATTCTGCGATATATACAAACATTTTTTGTGGATTTGCATAAATATTTCTGACCCCTAGAATTCAGAATTTTGTGCATGTGAATCTGTGTATCTTAAAATTTAAACATCATTGCTAAATGGCTCTTCAAAAAGTCACATTGAAGCTTTTAAGAATTTTATTTATTTCTTCATTTGAGAGAGAGAGAGAGAGCACATGAGTAGGGGAAGGGCAGAGGGAGGTGGAGAAGCAGAGAATCTCAAGTAGATTCTACACTGAGCATGGAGCATGGGCTCCATCTCAAGACCCTGATATCATGACCTGAGCTTAAAAAGAGTTGGTTGCTTAACTGACTGAGCCACCCTGGCGCCCTGAGTCACACTGATTTTTATTCCAACTTGCACTGTTGAGGACAATCTTTCCTAGTTCATTGGCCAATCTTGGTAATATGAAATTTTTTATGAACATCATAGGGAAAAATGCAATTATGCATTTATTGTGTTTCTAATTTTTTTTACATTTAGTGCTATTTCATAGATATTTTGACTACTTATTACTTTTTTTTTAGCATTTTGTGTTTACAGCCTTTCTTTATTTTGCTTTTTATTTGTAGGAACCAATAATGTGATATGGAAACTAAAGCTTTGTTAATCTTTGTCTTTAAACTTTATTTATTTATTTATTTACATTTTTAAAATTTAAATTCAATTTGCCAACACATAGTATAACACTCAGTGCTCATCCCATCAATTGCCCTCCTCAGTGCCTGTCACCCAGTTACCCCATCCTCTCACCCACCTCCCCTTCCGCAACCTTTGTTTGTTTCCCAGAGTTACGAGTCTCCCTCTCTAATTTTTTCCACTCAGTTCCCCTCCTTTACCTTACAATCCCTTTTACTATTTCTTGTATTCCATGTATGAGTGAAAACATATGATGATTGTCCTTCTTCGATAGACTTATTTCACTCAGCATAATACCCACCAGTTCCATCCATGTCAAAGCAAATGGTGAGTAGTCATCCTTCCTGATGGCTTAATACTTCATAGCATATATATATATATATATATATATATATATATATATATATATATGCTACATCTTCTTTATCCATTCATCTGTTGAAAGACATCATGGCTCCTTCCACAGTTTGGCTATTGTGGACATTGCTGCTATGAACATTGGGGTGCAGATGTTCCAGCGTTTCACTACATCAGTATCTTTGGGGTAAATACCATTTAAATGCCTTTCACATTTAGACAATACATTTAGACAAACATAATTAGACAAAAAAATGTATAGTCAAATTACAGGTGGGGCGCCTATCATTTAAGCATCTGTCTTTGGCTCAGGTCATGATCTCAGGGTCCTGGGATCAGGCCCTGCTTTGGGCTCCCTGCTCAGTGGGGAGTCTGCTCCTCTCTCTCCCTCAATCCCTCCTTCTGCTACTGCTCTCTTTCAAATGAATACATAAAATATTTTAAATAAATTAGAGGTGATGATCTTCTAGGCACTGGATCTATGATATATTTCTTTTATTTTCTATGTCATATGATTGACCAAACTGAAACTCACAGAGACCTCCCAGTTAACAAGTTGCCAGGATAGGAACTGGAGTAGTCTGACTCTAGGGCCACTAAATCAAATGGCCTTTCTGTGGATTTTCACTCATTAATGATTTCTGAGTCGAAGACATTTCAGAGACAGGTTAGCAGAATTACTAAATTTCAAGCTTGTCACAATAAAAGAGAAGGCTTCAGAACGCTGCTCATTTCCCACAAGAGATTGGGGCTAATGGTTAGAGAGGCTGTTGGCTTTGACTACAGCTCTGGTTTGGCATTCCTGTGACAAAGGCCAAATATCCAAAGCAGGCATGGACAAGTGAGTCAGAGAAGGTCTTGAGAGCATCAACTTGCAATGGGCAATATATTTAAAAGATCCACAAATATGAACATGCTCCTCCTCCACATACAGTGACAACTCTCCTGTGAAAAGTTGGCAAAGGTGAACATGGCCAGGTGGACATGCAAAGCAAACAGAAACTTCCTGAGAGAAACTTCAGGCTGCTGGAGAAAATGAGAGGAGGCTGCTCTCAGTTGAAAGGGGATTTGGCTGCCATGCTGTAGCCCTGTGGAGTTGAGAGGTATGTTTAAGCAGCTTTGCTTGCCCTGGAGCACTAGCTCCAGAATCTGGGACCTGACTTGGACTCTGGTTGTTCCTTGCTTGCCTTGCTGCCTGACCCCACCCATCTTTGGCATCTTCCTTGGATCTCAGAGGGCCAATGAACTCTGCTTGGGCAGCATTCTCCTGTGCCCTCCATCTTTGCTCTTTCAATTCTAAGTTCATCTCATCTTGCCTAGTCACTCTGACAGACACCCCATTTGGGTTCCTCCCCTGTGTCCTGACAATATCTCCAACCACAGCTCAGGGGGTCCTGCCAGCCTGAGCTCCCAGACTGTGCCCCAGGTAGTGCTCCTATCTGGTTAGTTTCTGCCCAGCAGCAAACAGTGGCTTTCTTTCTCTAGTGACACCTGTTCTTCCAAATATTCCCCAATTCTGTGTTAGTTCCTTTAAGCCTATCTGCTATATCTAATCAGCTGGTCTACACAAATATGATAATTAGCAACAATGGTTTAATGCTGCTCTGTCCTCCAAGGGGAATTCATGGGACCCCTCATCAGATAATGCTTTAACCCCTGAAACGACTCAAATTGTGGGAACAGAAACTTCTACTGCAGGTGGGCCCCTCAATGTTCATAAAGTTATCCTGAATATGTGGGCCACCCCCTCTGACTCTGTGTGGGGCTAGGTCTAAACCTAATATTTATGTAGGTCAGGGAATTTTTTTTTAAATCCCTTTCTCATTTCACAAATTTGAATTGCTCTTCTTTTATGTGTTTAATGTGTCTACGCCAGAAAAATGTCCATAACTCTCTGCTCTGCAAAGCTTGTTACACAACTCCCAACACAAAATTTGATATGTGAAAATTGGTTCTTTTAAAATTTTTATTTGTATTTTTTTGGCAGGCTTTTTGAAAGGCCTGTTTCCTGGCACTAAAAGTAGCCAGTCTTGGCGTGAACAGCCCCTGACAATTTCCAGCATATGGTAAGAGAAGACGCTTCTGCCTACCCATCAGGTAAGTGCCATCTTTCTGACTGGAGCAATGATAGATGTCGTGCTTGGAGAGCAATGACTGCTGGGAAAGGTGCCAAGCAGCCAACTGGCCGATACCACTGAGCAGGTCAGAATGTACCAGGCCTCTGGGTGAGGCAGACCTGCTCCTTCCCAACCATACTGAGGCCAGGCACTGGAAAAATGTACACAGAGAAGCTCTGATTTGGGCTGCCGGGCTGCTATTATTATTTGTTTTGTTAATGTAGTTGTAGAGTTTAAGATGAGAATGGTAGTATTTCAGGTGAAATATCCATGCAGAGAGCATTGCTTCAAGCTTTTAGGGGAGAACTCTGTAAGTTGTTCCTCCCATGTATGAAGTGGACTTAGCCATCTCAAAGAAGTGGGACTTAATAATCAAAATTTCACCTACCCAGTTTATCAAAGCATGTGGTCATTTTGATTGTTCTGGAAATTACTTTGTTGTTATATATATATATATATATATATATATATATATATATATATAGTAGAAAACTGAAATGATCTAAAAATTGTGAACCACATAAACATCATTCCAAATACCACTATCTAAAAATAATCGTAGGTAATGCTTAGGAAAAGTCTTACAGAAATCTCTCTAATCACATACACAATATTTTATGAATGAGCTCTCACCATGCATGCTCACTCATAAACTGCATCTTTCATACAATGAGGTATAGTGATATTATTTTTTAAATGTGGCATCAGAGACCATTGCACATGTGCACAAATATTTACTTAATCAGTCCTCTAGGGAAGAAAGTTAGATTATTTCCAATTTTCTACTATAGCAGTGCTGTTGGGAATGTCTTGCTGTGCTTATATAATCATTACATTAGGAAAAATTCCTAGAAATTGGATTGTCGAGCCAATGGTAGAAACATTTGGCCCTTTGATGTACATTGCTAACCTTTCCAAAATAAATCATAAGTTGTATATTCAGCATATTTATAGAACATTGAATTTCATAAAATGTGGAATTAAGAATTAATTTTTATTTGCAATCTGGCAAAAGATAGCAGCTGGCAGTTTTCAGCCAACTGGAATAAAAGTGCATAGGAGATGAATTAGGGGCCCCTTGGGTGATATTGGTGTAGCCATTCATAAGAAGCTGGCAGAAATTTCTTGAAATTTTTAGGGAGCAAGACTACGAATCGTCAGGATCAGCAACCTCAACTATGGCTAATATGACACAATCCCACTGTTTTGTTTTGTTAGCATGCTCTCCCACTCTCCCTAAGAACCATATCATATTCTCTCTCCTTAGACTTCCCATTCTTTTTTTTTCTTTCTTCCATTTCTTCCGTGGATGAATTCTCCTAAAACTTTACCAAGACAAAATAGAAGCCATCAGAAAAAGACTTTTTTTTTTTCACCAACACATTTATGCACAGAAATAGTGATGGATTTGTTGTACATGACTTTTTCTTCTTTTATTGCATTGACTAGGGCATCTACAGCAATGGTGAATCATGTAAGTCAGAATGCAAAGATGTTAATGGGGATAATTTTAATATTCCACCTGAGTGTAATACTTGCTTGAGGATTCTGGTGCATATCTTAGACCTGTGATTCCAACCAATATTCCAATATTGCCAACTCGGCCCTAGAGACATTTCTAAAAAGATCTAGGGAGGACTACTACCAGAATCTAGTTGGTACAGGGTGGTAGCATTGCTGAACATTTTATAGTGCACAGTACGAAACCCTCCACAACAATTATTTGTCTCAAAATGTCAACAATCCCAAGATTGAGAAACCCTGTCCTAATCCACTGTATGGTTCAGTCTCTAAGGAAGTGGACTTGGGAGTCAGACTTCCTGGGTCTGAATCCTGGGTTTGCAACTTATAAGTAGTGGTGTTTGACCAAATGAGGGTGAGATTTAAATATGGCCTGAATTATGTGTATATGACCTGGCATTGCTTTTGAAGATCATGCCACATGCTACTGACAGTGTAAGTAGAAAATAGCATATGTAGAGGCACCTGGCTGGCTCAGTTCATTGAGCATCTGACTCTTAATATCGGCTGAGGTCTTAGTCTTAGGTCATGAGGTTGAGCCCTACATCACTCTCCACACTCAGTGGGGAATGTGCTTGGGATTCTCTCTCTCCCCCTCTCTCTCTGTCTGCCTTCCCCCCTACTCATCATGCACATGCACTCAGCTTCTCTCTCTCAAACAGATAAATCTTTTTCAAAAAGAAGATATCATATGCAAAATAAGTAATAAGTAAGTTAGAGCCATTTGTTGTCCATCTTGCTGCATTTTGGGAAACATTTTTGGAAGGAGTGTGAAGTGGGTTTGTTGTACAGGCCATAAACAAAGTCAGGAGGCAATAATCTGAGTCAGGCATGAAATGGTCAATTGAACTCAAGTGGGGAACTTCTAGGTGCATATCGCCTGTACTTTTTCTCCTTTTGACTTTAGTGACATCCAAAGTATATAAATATTCCTGTGATTCCACATGGTTTTTGTCATGCTTCTATACATTGGCAACTCTGCCTGGATAGTACTTTGAAATGACAAAATGAAGAAGCTCATTTTCTCATAGGAAATAAATGTAGCTATACCCGCTCTCTGCACAACATACTCTCCCTACATTTAATTTTTTTTTAATTTTTTTTTTTTTTAGAAAGAGAGAGAGAATGTGAGGATGGGAGGAAGGGACAGACGGAGAGAGAGAATCCTAAGCAGACTCCCTGCTGAGCGAGGAGCCAGATGCAGAGCTTGATCTCAAGCCCCTGAGATCATGGCCTGAGCTGAAATCAAGATTCAGTCCCTTAACCAGTTGAGCCACCCATTTTTCCCTCTCCATACACCAAATATAACTTGTAAGGTTTAGAATGATTTCTCCAAGAATTAGGGGGTGGGTGGGAAGAGTATCATAGCATATCTCATATTGCTTCCTTTTCTCTCATCTTACTGATTCTTTGAGCTGTGTTCTGGAACAGTTCCTTTGGTTTCTGCCCACTGAAAATTTCTCTTCAGCTATGTGCAGTCTGTTTATCCCATCCATTAAACTTCTCATTGATTAAACTTCTCATTAGACTTAATTTGTTTATTTTGACAATCATCATTTTGTTTCTTTTTTATTCAGTTCTGTTGAGAAATAATTGCCATACATGCCTGTATCCATTTAAGATGTAAAGTTTGGTGGTTTGATTTACATACATACTGTGAAATGCTTGCCTCAATAGGTCCTGCTAATATCCATCTTTTCATTTACATACAATAAAAAGAATAGAAAGTATAAGAGAAAAAAGAAAAAAAATGTTTTCTTTTGATGAGAGCTCATAAAATCTACCCCCATCAACGTTTCTATATATCATACAACAGTGGTAGCTACAGTCAGGTTGTATATTACACCCCTAGTACTAATTTGTCTTGTGACCTCAAAGTTTGTGACCTTTTGACCACCTTCATGCAATTCCCTCTTCCCTCACCTCTGCTTCTGGTAAGCACAACTCCGATCTTCTTTTCTATGAATTTGGTATTTTTTATTCCAAATATAAGTAAGATTTTATAGTATTTGTCTTTCTATGTCTGACTTATTTCATTTAACACATTGCCTTCTGGGTCCATCCATGTTGTCAGAAGTGGTAGGATTTCCTCATTTTGTTTTTATGGCTGAGTGATTTCCCATTGTGTGTGTGTGTACATATATATATAATAGATATATTTATTTTTATGTTTATTTATTTATTCATCCATCTATGTATCAATCAATGGATCCTTAGGTTGTTTTCATGTCCTAGCTATTGTAAATAATGCTGGTACAAACATGGAGATGCAGATAACTTTCTGAGTTAGTTTTTTTGTTTCTGTTGGATGCATTGCCAGAAGTGGATTTGCCAGATTATATGGAGTTGTACTTTTAATTTTTTGAGGATCCTATGTATTGTTTTCTGTAATGGCTGTACCAATTTACCATCCCACCAACAATCACAAGGGCTTCCTTTACTCCATCTCCATGCCAGCATTTGTTATCTCTGGTCTTTTTAATGAGGGCCATTCTAACAGCTGTGAGGCGATATCTCATTGTAGTTTTAATTTGCATTTTCCAAATGACTAGTGATTCTGAGCATCTTTTCATGTTTACCTGTTGCCCTTTTGTATATCTTTGGAGAAATGTCTATTTGGATCTTATTAGCTTGATGTAGTCCCGTTTGCTTATTTTGTTTTTTAAATTTTTTTCTCACTTGTATATTTTTAATTTTGTTGCTTATGCTTTAGGTGTTATTTCCAAACAATAATTGCCAAGACCCATGTCAAGGACCTTTATTCCAATGTTTTGGGTTTTATTCTTCCCCAGGAGTTTCATGGTTTCAAGTATTTAAGTCTTTCATTCATTTTTGTGAGTGGAATAAAATATGGGACTGATTTTCTTCTTTAACATATGAATATCTGATATTCTCAGCACCACTTATTGAAGAGTGTTTTGCTGTTGTTAATGTTGTTGTTGTTGTTGTTGAGTATTCTTGGCTCCCTTGTCAAATATTAGTTGATTATATGTTTGGATTATTTGTGGGCTCTTGATTCTGTTTTATTGGTCTACTTGTCTGTTTTTATACCTGTATTATAGTGTTTTGATGACTATGGTGTTATAGTAAAGCTCAATCAGGAAATGTGATGCTTCCCGCTGTTTTGCTTTCTCAGGATTTATTTGGCTACTTGGGGTCTTTTGTGGTTCCATATAAATTTTAGGAGTGTTTTTTTACTATTTTCATAAAAATGCCATTGGATTCTCAAAAGGGATTGCAATGAATTTATAAATGACTTCTGATAGTATTGACATTTTAACAATATTAATTCTAATCCATGAACATGGGATACCTTTGTACTACGTTGTGTCTTTGATTTTGTCAAGGTATTGCAGTTTTCAGAGTAGGCAGTTTTCAGTTCAGTTTGTCTTTCTGGGTATATCTGCTGGTGATATCCTTGGGCAGGTGGAATGTGCTATTATGGCCTATTTTTGGGAGGCAGTTGGAGGCAACTGTTTGAGTTCTGAGAACAGGGATGAAGGGATATGCTACTTCCTAAGAACCATTGGAGGAATGCTGGCGTAATTCCCTACCCAGGTGAGGCTGTAGGATGGGCTCTGTATTTGCCTGGGTTTTCTAGTCAGGCTGACTAGGTGGGACCAGGTACTATATTCAGTGATAGATGGGTCTATGAATTAGCCTCCCTACACAGCAGGGCAGCAAGCCCTGGCCCAGGGTCTATACAATTTGTTGCTTGGGGACACAAATGAGTGCAGAGTGTGCACTGAATTCTCTGGTCAGATGAGACCACCAGTTTTGTTCTGCAGATGGGGGAAGCCATGGGCTGTTTCATTGTTTCAGTGCCAGTATAGGTAGGGCTGTTGAGTGGGCTACAAAACTTGTCATGTGCTCTGGTTAAGTTCTCTGGTTTGACAGTCTGAAAGCTGTATTCAGCAATAAGCAGGGCTATGAATTGGAATTCCTACCTAGGTGCAGCAGGAGAAACAGCTCTAAAGCTGGGAAAGCTCTTTGTTGTCTTAACACAAGCCAATCTGCACCTCAAGTTCCCTGATTAAGCAGGGCCAGTGGTTTTGTTCTGCAAATTATAGCCTATGCCAGTTTGCCTCCTGGCTCAAGTTTCACTAAAGCACAGGTTCAACGCATTCTTGCCAATCCTTCTGGTCAGATGGAGTCAAAAGACACTCTCCACAGTGGATGGGCCTATGTTTCAGCCCTCTTGCCTAGGTTGAAAGAAAAGGGTCTGCTCTAGGCTGCTCTCAATTTCCCAAACAGGCTCTCTTATTTTTTTTAAAGATTTTATTTATTTATTCATGATAGTCACACACAGAGAGGAGAGAGAGAGAGAGAGAGAGAGAGGCAGAGACATAAGCAGAGGGAGAAGCAGGCTCCATGCAGGGAGCTCGGTGTGGGATTTGATCCCGGGTCTCCAGGATCGCGCCCTGGGCCAAAGGCAGGCGCTAAACCGCTGCGCCACCCAGGGATCCCAACAGGCTCTCTTATTAAGAGTGGATGAGAGCTACCCTCCAGCCTGTCCATAACACAGAAATGTTCTACATCTGCTGCTGGTTTTGCCCTGGGGGCCATCAGCTCTGCCTGCCCACCTCTCAGCTCAAGCGCCACTGAGCCTGTATGGTTTCCAGGAATTTTCACCAGCCCTTCTGTCTAGATATAACTGGAAGACATGCTCCACAATGGGTGAGTGATTCAGCTCTTTGCCTGAGTAGGAGCAACCTCTAGGGTGGAAAACTTGTTTGAGGATTTCAATCAGACAGAATGTACACCCCAAGTACCTTAGTCAGAGTATGTTGTGTCTGTCAGTGAGCAAAACTACTTGTTGGAATTATTACTTGGGCACTGCAGGTATGATGTCAGTGCCAAGATCTATGTGCTGGTTACTGTAAACCCTTTCCCACCTTCCAGGTCACACTCAGATTCTCAGTGTTTGAGCCCAACAATTTTCCCTGTAGTTTCCACGGTGTGAGATCAGAGTAGGGGTTCCCACAATTGCAATCAGCAATTGGGAGTAGCTGGTTGTTCTCTTTTCCCAGTGGAGGGACTGGCAGCTCAGGGGCGACCTCTCTGCTTGGTGCTACATTTGACTGGGGAAGGGAAATGTGTTCAACTTGTAGGGGCTTCTCCTACCCTTTTAATGTAGTCTGTCTTGGCCTCTGTGGTATAAAGGGATGCCCTCAGCCTCACCCTTGCATTCTAGGATTTTCTCAGGAGTGTCTTGTACTGGAATAGTTGTTCTTGTGAGGAGTAGCAAAGTCAGGAACAACCTATGTCACCATCTTGATGACATCCCTCTCTATTTTCTTTCTCAGCATCTTTAATTATCTATAGTTATATATAACATATATAACTAATACATTATATATAATAACAGTGCAGGGATTAGGGGTAACTGACACCCTGCACAGTCAAGCAGCTCAGTATAAATTTGTCTCTCCAAATATTTAACTATTAATTTAACTGTTGCCAAGAAACTTATGGATAGTATGATTAGTCAATTGACACATATTTTGTATATTCTATGTACTCTATGCTCTATTCTTACAATAACCTAGAGAAACCTACTGTAACCTAGAGAAAATACAATATTAACAAAATCATAAAGAGGCAAAAATACATTTACAGTACTGTATTTACTGAAAAAATCTGCATATAAGTGGACTCATGCAGTTCAAAATATGCTATTCAAGGTGTTTATAACAATACAATATATGATACATACATATTATATAATATGTCATACATGCACATATAATATAACATAATTGATGTATTCATATTATATTATATTATATTACATACAATTGAAAATCTTAAAAAATATATTCTATTGTTATTTAAAATATGATATATAGGGATCCCTGGGTGGTGCAGCAGTTTAGCGCCTGCCTTTGGCCCAGGGCACGATCCTGGAGACCCAGGATCAAATCCCACGTCGGGCTCCCGGTGTATGGAGCCTGCTTCTCCTTCTGCCTATGTCTCTGCCTCTCTCTCTTTCTCTCTCTGTGTGACTATCATAAATAAATAAAATAAAAAAAAAGATTTAAAAAAATATGATATATATTAGACTGTATTTTCTCTCTCTAAAGATATTAAGTTATCCTTTAGTCTAGATCCACATAAGGGAGGTATGAATATGTGCATGTGTTATGTTGCATATACATCCTATATCCTTAGCCTCATCATCTTATTCCTAGACTATGGCAATAGCCTCATCCTATTCAATTCTCTGTTCTGTCTTTTGTCAACCTATAATCTCCAAAGAGTGGCCAGCATTATTTTTTTTAATATGAATTGGTTCATATTTCCAAACTACTTTGAATATGTCTGTGGCTTCTTGCTGTACATGGGACAAAACCTTTGTTCTTTGACATAGACCAGCACTCTCAGCATTTTTTGCCCTACTCTGCATACCCCAGCCATGGAGGCTATCCCTCAGCTTTTTTGATTCACTGAGTCTGCTTGAGATTCTCTCCCTCGGCCCCTGTCCCATTCTCTCTTTCTCTAAAAATAAATAAATAAAATCTTTTAGAAATAAATAAATAAATAAATAAATAAATAAATAAATATTCTCTTCCCTTCTTCTTCCCTTCCCAGCCTGGGAATCTTTCATTTCCTTTTCATGTCTAAGGTTTTAGTGTCTCTTCCTCTGACAAAAGTTCTTAGAACCTTTGCTTTAAATCATACCCCGTTATTATATTATCAGCACCCTCTGTTTTTCCTTCTTATCACTTATAATAAGTGGGGAAAAATCATACATAGTGAATGATGTCTATCTTGTCCTTGCAGGTAGCTCCATTAGGGTAGGACTGGAATTTATCTTGAGCACCTAGCTCAGGTCTGATCTCATTCCATTCAATCCCACTTCCTTCAGTCTCCCTAAAAATGCACTCCTGGCTTTTTTCCTTGCCAGATCTTGCAGAAGGGTGTTTTTCTACTGTCTAGAGTATGCCTGGCTACCAAACCTCACCCAATGAACAAGGAAGACTTTACTTTTGTTTTCTGCCATCTGTAGGAAAGGGATCCTTTAGGAAACCCCTTTAGGACAGCACATGACACTGTAGTTTTTGTCTGGAGGAAGCAGCATTCTCAGGGAACTGGAACACAAGCTGTCCCCAGGTGCTAGTACTCACTGCTGCCTTGGGGTCCTATAGTTGGCAGGAAAAGGGAGTCTGTTCTTGAAGGCCCTTCCTTGTGTGGCCTTTCTGCAGATCTCATCAGCAGACACACCAATTAGTGCTCATTAGAAGGGTGTTTGGGGTTTTTCATTTATTTCGTTTTCCTGATGTGGATACCAGGCTTGGAAAGAGTGGACTGAAAAAGCAATGTGTGTTTCAGGAAAGGACACATGGTGAGGGAGACAGCTGCTTTCCAGACACCACAGAGTGAGACTACTGTGGGCTTTAATGAGGCCTCTACCCAGCAGACCCTTTCCACAAAGGAAAGGCTGTGAGTGTGTAGGGCTGCAAACTGCCATTGGATCCATGGCTATAAGAAAACACCCTGCCACAGATTCCTGTCGCTTCATAGGGACTCCAGTTTCCTCCATGGTCCCTGATGAGGAGCAGTTGATACGTTATAGACCTGAGATGGTTACAAATTGTTAAATTACTTACTCTTTTTGGATGTGGTAGGATAGGCTGGTCTGAGTGAGTTTCCTTAATGGGGTTCCATCTACTGTAGGGGTCTTGTGGGAAAGTAAGTGAGAATAATGAACATTTGTACTTTTTTTTTTAATGCATACCTGCTCCCCATCTGCAGTCTTTTAAAGGGTAAATCCTACTTTTTTCTTAAATAATTTCTATGTTGCCTGAAATAGCACTATGTGGATATAAACTGAAAATCAAGGTTATCCAAGAACACATTGTTTGGAGTCAGAGGAGGTGAGTTCCAGTCCCAATCATCTCAATTCCTAGCTGGGTGACCTTAGGCTAATCCCTAATCAATGTGAGCCTCAGATTCTCTAATAGTGGAGTTTAAATAATTATGCCTGTCATGCTTATACCATACAGTTGTGTCTACTAGCAATGTCTATGCACTGAATATCTGTGCCCCTCCCCACAATCCATATATTGAAATCCTAATCCCCAATGTGATGGTATTAGGAGGTAGGGTCTTTGGGGGTGCTTAGGTTGTGAATGGCAATGATGTCCTTATGAAAGTGACCTCAGATCTCCCTTACCCTTTCTGTCACATAAACACACAGCAGAAGATGATGGTGTAAAAATCAGGATGCTCTCACCAAATACTGAATCTGCTGGTGCCTTGATTTTGGACTTGCCAGCCTCTAGAAGCCTTCAAAACATCCAGTCTATGGTATTTTTTGTCACAGCAACCCAACAGACTAAGAAACAGGATATTATATGTAAAAGTCCTCTATAAATCTAAAAAAACTATGAATATAAGGCTCCGTAAAGAGATGGTCAGTTGTTTTACTACCAAAAGCTTTATTTAAAGTAGTTTTAAAAAAGAGAGAGAAATACAAACCAATATCCTTCATGAATTTAGATGCAAAAATTCTTAATGAAATGTTAGCAATATATATACCCTCAAGAGACATAATAACTGAGTTACACTGAATTGTAAAAAACTGATTGCCAATTATGACTCTGTGTCATGAACCTAGAAGAGAGGCCCAGAGATACAGTTGATAAGAGGGAGAGAGGTACCAGGTAGTGGAATATAGCACCAGAAAAGAAAATGTAGCTACAGAACATGGACCAGCTAGTGGGCGACTTTGTCTCTGAGGGGTCCTGATGTGAATTTTTAACACTCAGTTTGGAAATATTATCTACATTTGAATTACTGCTTTGCTTTTTCACTTATTCACTCACCAGCAAGTTTTATTAAATAGGTTTTTATATTGGTGCTATTGTGATCAGTGATCCAGGAGATCTAGAAATGTGTAAACCAACCTTCTGACTTTGAGGAGTTTACCATCTAACAGGGAAGAAAAGTAAAGTTGGAAAAATGGGTATAATTCACCAGGGTGGTGAGATGGATAGGAAAATCCTTTACATTGTGGAATGCAGGGGAAGTAGCTTCTGAAAGGTACCTTGAAGGTAGATCTGGTTTTGGGAAAAGAGGATGGAAGATTAAGCGTTCTCCAGGCAGAGGGAATAGCATGAGTATGACCCTAATGATCTGGCTTACAAACAGGCCTTCGACTGGGCATTTACCCTCTTTGTTCACCAGGTCCTCCGAGCTCATCTGAGAAAACCCGCTTTCCTGCTGCTTCAGAGGATCTTCTCTTTCTCCAGGAGCAGCCAGGATTGCAACCAAAGGGCAGCTCCTCTGGCCTGTGCTGATGAGAGTAAGATTGTCCCCCTGCTTCTCTCTTTTCACTAGTAAGGGGTAACCCTAAGCCCAGGTGTTTTCACTTCAGAGACTCCACTAGCCACCATACGCTCAACACTTGGAAGGTAACAAATTTGCTATGTCACAATTGATAATCAACTCTAGTAAAAGAATGTCCAAATCAATTGAGCTTTAGCAAGGGCAAACCTGCTGGACGCAGGCGGGCTCCCAGCTAGAGCCGGCTGGGCTTGATAAATTTGCCCTTATTATGGCTATTGATGTTTAAATTTCTTCAGGGATGTTGTTACATGGGTGCCTGGTGGTGACAGAGGTACGGTGACCTCCTTCGATCCTTAATCTACACCTGTTAGTTGGCTCCCCGGTTGCCTCTGAGTATACTCGGGCTTAAAGGTTAACAAAAGAAAAACAGGCCAAGTTTACGTGATGGCAGCAGTGGATCAATGCAAGTAAATAACCTTCTCTGTCTTATTTCCCCAAGCATTATTGATCCAAGTTCTTTGTTCTTTGTTATGTTTCTGTCTTCTTTTCCCAGGGGACACTCAACGATCCGCTTGTATTGGACATGTTAACTGGTGCATTATGACAGCTACCATTTTGTCACTCAATGTAGTGAGATATATATAGATATAGATATATAATTATTTTACATTGGTGTTTTCTAAGCTGTAGACTGCTAAGCAAGCGAATCTCCAACATAAATTTCCTTTGCTCCCATTTCTTTTCTTTGTATTGTGGGTTGGTAAATTCTATGAGTCTCTATCATCTGAATAAGTTTGTTAATTTGTTTTAAATGCCAAGCAAAATGCAGAATGGTCGGACAGTTTAAAACTGAAGGCACTAATCCTCTGAAGCTTGCAGCATATGCCAGGTGAGTCATGCATGTTGAGGTCTGTTCGGACCTCCAGGACTTATCTGTCTTTAGAAACCAGGTCCTTTTCTTTAATTTCCCTGGTAGGTTATAAAGGGTATTTGTCATCTTTCCTTCCTTATCTCTCTGGAACACTAAGGGATGGTACAGAGATAACTCTGGCCATTCTGAACTCTTTTTTTTCTGCTGGCACCCAAATAAGATTTCTACTCAATGTGGTGAGTTCTAATTTGAACATGTATGGCTTTCCTACCAAATTCATTGGTTTCTCTTTATACATATGCGATGGATGGATATCAATTGCAAAATAGAATTTTTGCATGTAATTAAAAGAAAAAGTTCTACAGAGGCATGAGAGCTCTTTGCTCAAAACCATTATACTTTAAGACCCATTTGTTTAGTTAAAAAGAAAAAAGAAAGGTTTCACTTTCAGTTACCAAATAAGTAAAGCTAGGTGAAGGGTAAAATCATGATAGTCAGTGTTGTATCTCTACCTGTCAGTCTCCTCAGTAGGTAGCACATGGCTTAGTTCTGAAAAAACACTGGAAAGAACTTAAGATGTTTTCATGGTTGGCATTCTGGGAGGTAAGCTCGCCACTTTTAGGTTAAAAACTAATTTGAATGGAAGAAAACAACTACAGACCCCATGTTTGTAAATCGTGGCCCTTGAACCAAACATTTATTATGTTAAACAAAACAAAACCAATACTAGTTATTTTCAAAGAAAAACATAGTCTGTTAATAACTAATATTTCCAATATTTCCTCTATAGACAACTTAAAAAAAATAAGTCTATATGATCATCCAGTCTCTAGGGTCACATGGCATAAAATCTTGTTCTTTAAATCATTTGACCAAACTTCATTCAGATATGTATGCAAATTGTGTGCTTTCTCCCTTGCATTTGTCAATCATTAAAATGCCCTATGTATATAATTAATACCATTGTAAACTCCCTTGTCTCCTAGTTTCCAATTTGGTATTCTGTTTAATCCACTAAAGAGTCACCTTTTAAGTGATGTGTTAATGCAATATGAAAGCTCATTTCTATCATTACTCTACATGTAGAAATCACTGCAGGCATTGCTGGAGAATGTGAGATTGGTTATCATTAATGTTTAGAGCTTTTCATCCTTGGTGTGCTTTGCAAACACTAATTAATGAATCCTCCTATGACACACCAAATGGAGTTGTTAATGTTCTAGTCAGCAGAAAGGAACCCTTGGCTTTTGTTCACTTACTTAACCTACTTCACTATTTCAGAGACAGTTAGCAGGACAGGTAAGAAGGACCGTAGGCTCCTTCTTTTATGTATAGTATATGGAGATACTTTCTGAAATGGCAAATGCGTGTGTATTTCTCTTGGATGTTCTCATCTTAGAGCATCCCCTCTTGTCTTTTTTAGTGTTAAATGTGCCATCTTTCTATTTCATGTAACCACGGCACTAATGTACCAATATGAGCACTTGGTTTGCATATGTTATTCAGAATATTATACTATATATTCTAGAATAATTTTGAAATTAGTCCCATTATTTATTTATTTTTTAAGTTTTCTTTCCAACCACTGCTCCTGCTACAAAGGTCAATGTAGTTTTAAGAAAACATGGTCAAACTTTGAACAGAAATAAAAATGAAATCAACTGAAAATATTTCAACCTTTGGATTTCTGCCAAATAACCTCTTCTTTTCTATCCCCCAAACTGTTGTTGGAAGTTAAAGGAGACAAAGCACTGTTTTCAAAGCTTTAAAGTATTCGGATTTATAGAGTCTGTTTGGGAATTGTTTCTTCCCCAAAATGAGAATTTTGTCAGCTCACACCATATTCTGAAAGAACCAAAAATGTTCCAAAGATGGCATTAAAAGACGTCTTTACTGTAAAGAATGAAAACATAACCATTTATCATTTTTAGAATTTATTACAAATTTACATTTGCTGAAAGACTTCTAATTTATTTGTTTTCCATCCCTTTCAAGATATACTTTTCTTTTTCTTTCCCTTGGGAATTCATTTTATTTTATTTTTGTTTTTTAAAATTCAATTAGCTAACATATAGAATATCATTATTTCAGATGTAGAGTTCAGTAATTCATCAGTTGCATATAATACCCAATGCTTATCACATCACATGCCTTCCTTAATGTCCATCACCCAGTTACCTCATCCCCCCCCACCTCCTCTCCAACAACCCTCAGTTTCTGTTCCATCCGTGTCAGTATAAATGGTAAGATTTCATCTTTTCTGATGGTTAATAATCCATTACACACACATACACACAAACACACACATATATGTATGCCACATCTTCATTATCCATTCATCTATTGATGCATATCTCAGCTCTTTCCAGTTTGGCTATTGTGGATTTTGCTACTATAAGCATTGGAGTACAGGTGCCCCTTTGGATCACTACATTTGTATCTTTGGAGTAAATACCTGGTACTACAATTGCTGGGTCATAGAGTAGCTCTATTTTTCTCTTCTTGAAATATACCTTTCTTATAGGAGTTTCAGTGTTAAAATAAACCCCATAGAGTTGTTAGATATTCCCAGGGTTTACCCTAATCAAGAAACAGATCCACAGAAGCTTTACTTGGGGATTATATCAGTGGCAGAAATTATAGACATTTATCTAATATAAAATTTATCTAATAAATGTCTAGTTATAGACATTTATCTAATATAATATAATAAAAATCACTTAGATAAATTGGAATCTTTTTAATACACACATTTTTTAATTTCCCCAAGATATTTCAGTACATTTGTTGTGTACTGTCATATGCCACAAAAGGGTATGCATGTTAATTAAATCTTTCCAATACATCCAACACAGGTCAGCACCTCTGGGTCCTTTCTACTGGTTTTCTAATGGAAGACCAAAGGAAGGAATCCAATAAAGATAAGATGTTCTACTTTATGAAAGTTAGAGTACATACAACTATTATAACTGTACTCCCATAGAAAGAGAGTCTACAAAAACCAGAGGTATCATTGACTAGAACTACAGAACCATGGTGCCAGAATTTATAGGATGCATATTAGATGATAACTATCATGAACATTCACACTGAGCATGACCTTATTATCAGTGTACGTAATTTTGCGCCCTTCTTTTCTGCATATTAAAGACCACTGTGAACCCACTTACTTATTTGTTTATATCAAGCAATGTTTCTGAAATGATTGTGAACTTCATGACAATAGAGGCTGTGTCTTGATCAGTTTTATACTTCCTGTGCCTAGCCATATCTGTACATAGAGGATGTTTCATAAAAGTACATATGAAGACTGATACTTATGGCTACCAGTATTAAATAATTATACCACTTTATCACTTGTTGACAGTTACTATTAATAGTATCTGGAATATTGGGAATATACTAGGCCACTGGGCCACATTAGAAAGGGCCTGGAATCACATGTTTGAGATTTGTGGCAGCTCCAAGCACAAGTGAAGCATTGGCCATATTTGTAAGTCACTGCTAAAATATGCCTTGCTCCTTGGAGAGATTTCAGATTGGGCATGCCCAGGATTGAAAAACCAATGCTCAATTTTGCCCTATTTTATCTTACACTTAGATATGCAAATAGGGAGTGGATATGATGAGGTAAAATTTAAGGCATTTGGTTATACATTAAGACCCTATTCTTTGTTTCTGGATGGTGGTCATGTAGGTTAATTTAACTATTGTCAACTGCAGACACAAACAACAAATATGACCAGTCAGAATAGGTTAGCTAGTGCTGCCATAACAAATAACCTGAAATATCCATGGTCGAAAGGGTAACAATGTTTAATTTCTCATTTTTATGCTACCTGCCAAATTTAGGTCAGGATGGTAGGGTGAAGGGATCCTGTTTATCACAGTCATGAAGGGGCCCTGGCTACTGGGGAGTCAACATCTTGACCATTGTTATTGCCATCCTAAAGAGAAAGAACTCTGGAGGATCTTGCATTGGCTATTAGATATTGGAGCACACTTATTCTTCACAAAACTCACTGATCTGAACTAGACACATGGCCCCATAGAACCAACTCAACAGGCAAGATCTGTAATCCCACCATGTTCCTGGAAAAGAAATAACTAGAAATAGTTGACAAACGGTTCCAATGACCACTGGATTTACTTTATCGAACATACATCTGTATACTTCCCCATATTCCCTGAACTGTCTCCACCGGTGGACTAACCAATTGCTCATTCTGGAAACAACAGGCCCTCCTCCACGATCTCGGCATGGCAACAACTAAACAGCCACATTTTTGGGTACTCAGACCCTCCTGTCACGATCAGACTTTGAAAGCCGTGTGGGTAGTCTGGAATCCCTAAAAGCTGCAGAAGGGAAATGATATTGCTGATCAGAAATGTGCTCAGGATCTAACTCCCACCATAGAGTAAATTTAGGTCAATGACAAAGATAAAATTTCTCTCTTTCCTATCTTGCAAAAACTACTCTGAGATTTTACCTTGGAGTGTTACAAGCCTGCTGAGTCAACTGCTGTACCTCACAGTAGCTCATCACCAAGCAGCAGCTGGCATCTAAAGGTCTCACTTTGAAACACATCAGATTTTCTTTTGCCTTAAGTTTCTTTTCCTCATCTTTATCAATTCGGGCTTGTAAGTCCTAATTAAAGCATAACACCTTAATCTTTGCATTAGGCTTTGTTTTCTCAAAAACTTAGGTTGAGCCATCTAATACATTTGCTTCAGGTTCTGCTTGTATACAGTAACATAATGAAAGCCTGACCAATCAACATGGTTTCAACATGGAACCTGACCAGGTCATATTTATTTAGTAGGTGACCTCCAGTGGCCTCAGAATTGCCAACCTAATATTTTGGTCATTTCATATTTGACATCTTGAGGAGTGAGCTTATTTAATTATATCAATAACTGATTCAATCATGAGTAAACATTTAAAAATTTCCTTGGCACTAGTGGCATTTTGGGGTGGATGTTTCTTTGTTGTGGGAGATTGTTGTGTATATTGTAAAAGGTTCAGCAGCATCTCTGGCCTCTACTCAGTAAATACTAGTAGCAGCTCTAGTTGTGATAACCAAAAATGTTTCTAGATCTTGTCAAATATTCCCTGAAGGGCAAAATCAGTCCTAGATGGGAACCATGAATATAAACAGTTTGGAAGCTGAAACTTCCTGAAGTAATTGCTTTTCTTTAAACCATGATGTAAAGATACTGAATTGATCTTTCATATTATTAAATTTAATAAGACAATTCTATTTATAGAAATATGCATTGTCTAACAACTTCTATAGCATATTTTCCCCAACAACTTAAATACTAGTAAAATGAAAACACTCTAAATTAGTGAAGATGTGAACTCAGTTATATAGAAGGGTAGGAAGATGATAGATAATTTTTTTTAATTTTTATTTATTTATGATAGTTACACAGAGAGAGAGAGAGAGAGAGAGAGGCAGAGACATACTCAGAGGGAGAAGCAGGCTGCATGCACCAGGAGCCCGACGTGGGATTCGATCCCAGGTCTCCAGGATCATGCCCTGGGCCAAAGGCAGGCGCTAAACTGCTGCGCCCCCCAGGGATCCCTAGATAGATAGATAGATGATAGATAGATAGATAGATAGATAGATAGATAGATAGATAGATAGATTTACAATACACTATTTCTAAACAGATGTTATATTAAATATACTTTAAGAGCAGATGATATCACTTCAGGGCATAGTCACTATATTTTTATACACATGAATAATGCTAATTTTTTAAAAGATTTTATTTATTTATTCATGAAAGACATAGAGAAAGGCAGAGACGTAGGCAGAGGGAGAAGCAGGCTCCAGGCAGGGAGCCCGATGTGGGACTTGATCCTGAGACCACGGGATCACTCCCTGAGCCAGGGGAAGGTGCTCAACCGCTGAACCATCCAGGCATCCTGAATAATGCTAAATTTTTGAAAATTTTTGTTCTTTTCCATACTTTATATTTATAATGTAGCCCTGAGATCTTGTGGGGTAATGTTTTCTTTCCCTGTTGGGAACTTTTTTTCCTAGGTAATGAAGAACAACATACCTTGTTCAAATTGTCATGAAATTCAAATGAAAAAGACTAAATTAATGAGGTTTTACTATGCTTGAACATATGCTTGAAACTGATATCAGATCATCTGCAGACTCTGAACCAATAGCAATTATACTTGTATCTTCACTGGTGTCAATTTGAATTAAAAATTGGCCAGCTTTATTAAGAATGCCCCTAACAGACTTCTTAATTAATTTAGAGATACAATCAAATAATGTAGTTCACTGCAGCTTCTAAAATGATAATGTAGAAACACCATTCTACCTTTTCCTTCTTTATTATAAATTCAGGCTTTCCTAAAGGAGAACATAATAATTGCTCAATATAAGTTAGATCCAGTGGGAAAAAACTCACGTTATAGTTTCTTTGTTTAAATGTATTGCTAATTCCTTTATCCCATAATAATCATTTCTTTACTGTTAAATTAACTACACTAATCAATTGCAGTCTATGTGTTCTACTTGATCTTTCATAGTCAGACGATGTTACGGGTTTCATTAAATTGATTCACTTACTTGAGTAACTTTTTCCATGCATGTGGTCCCTAGCAAACAACAGCTTTAGCTAAAGATATATAAGTGCATAATAATGTAGATGTATATAAGATGGAAAAATATGTGTAATATGTCTGAAATATGTTTTATATATGATTAATAGTGGCTCTCTCAGAGTGGTGGGATTCAAGACTTTTTTAACTTATTCTTTTTACTTTATTGCTTAAATTATTTATAATAATTATCTACTATTTTCCACAAAAAGGTTTAAAATGTTCTTCAAAGCATTGTTTAGTGATTATAAGAACATTTTCAGTAAATGATTTTTCAAAAATGCTCTTAATTTTCAATATACATTTAATTTTTTCAAAATATCTCTTCAGAAGTGGCAGATGGTGCCCTATATTTGAAAATAATATACAGGATGCCTAGGAGTTAAGTATCAAACTCTTGGTTTCAGCTTGGCCATGATTTCATTGATTGTTCACTCAGCACAGAATCTGCCTGGGATTCTTTCTATCTCTTCCTCTTCCCCTCCCGCACCCATTCTCTCTCTCTCTCTCTCTCTCTCTCTCTCTCTCTCTCTCTCTCTCTCAGATAAATAAATTTAAATTTGAAATTTTGCTAGTTAAACCAAAAAAAATATCTAGGACTTAAAAAAATGTAATGCTGCTATTTTCCAGTATTTGTGTTTGAATTTAGCATTCTGGTCTTCTTATATCTATTCTGTTGCAAGTGAGATTAATTTGTTATATATACATACATATACAAACACATTTTGTGAACAACAGCAATAATGTCATGAATTCTTTATGGATATTTTATAACTGTGTAACTATAGCTCATTTAAAAAATAAGCTTGTATATAGTAAATATGCAGTATATAATTATGTTATATATAAAATATATACTGTATATGAAATATAAATATATAAAATACATATATATACTATATCTAATTATATATAACACATATAAAATAATAATTTCTTTAATGGATTATTCTCTCTCTCCATATGTATACATATACGTATATATGTATAAAGTATATACTTACATAAAGTAAAGTATGAATATATACTTTATAACAGATACATACAGAGATGAGAATACATCAAGGACGTCAATCCTCAAAGGACACAGTATTGATTTAACTCCTCTTTTTTTACAACATTACATACAAATATAAAACTATGTACAAAATTATTATCCTTTGCCTAATAACTAAAATGTCTAAGCTATTCTAAGTGCATTAAATGAATGCAAAACCATAAGGCCAGTAAAATTCAATATGGTATTATTTTTAATATAGTGGATGATTTTATTTTGCTAAAACTAAAAACTTGAGGTATATAGTAGAAATATGTAGTCTCAGGTATGGTTCTGCATTAAATTCATTTCTGTATTTCAACTTCAGCATCATCATTACTGACTTTGTATGTCATATAACAATATATGTACTGAATATAAAACAACTGCTCTAAGACTCTGTTCACTACTCTGGGATTATTGAAACTCAAGATTTATCAAAGCACTACACATAAGCAATGCCCAACCACCAATTTTAATGAATCATTTGCTTATATGTAAGGCTTTCTTGTTCACTTAAATATAATGTTGGTGTTACTGCTTTATTGATGACTGCATTAAATAGGCATCAGATTCAATTGTTGCTGCAACTGAGAATAGAAAAATTCTGCACTGTCTTTTTAGCACCACACCTACTGCTAATGAAATGGAGCATGCTGTTTCCCATAAAACCATGATCCACTCAATACATCTGTCTCCAACGTAAATGTGGCATTTATCCTTAACACAATTTTGTTTAAACAATAAACTCAGATGCAATTTAGCTTTTATTTCAATTTAATATATCAAAAACAAGAAAATGCAAATTATAGCATTGAATTTGAGTGACAGAACTTAGTTTACAGATAGTCCAGAATATCCTCATGTTATTTTTTTTCTTGGATCATTAAAACAATTAGAAAGCCATTGTAAAGGATTATAGATCCTAGAACGAACATGGATCTGCAGAATGTGTGGCAGTTTGAGAAATCTTAGTTTAGTGGGGGAAACATGAGTTTACAACTCAACTTTCTATTCATTACTTCAAAATTTCTACCTAGTACCTCTTAAGTCCTAAAAAAGTTTAGGTGCTGTTAGAGTGGAAAAGACTTGTTCCAAGCCTTCTTGGAAAGTGAAACTTAATAAGAATTAATGTAATGGGAGGAAAGTTAGACTCTTTCACTTACCACGTGACTTGAACAAGCTATTACCTAAACTCTGAACCCCAGCTTGGTTGGATATACAATGAAAGTGGCACCTACTCTCACCAACAGATGATAGTCTTTCAAAGTTTTAGAGTACTGGACCAAAGGAAAATGTTATCAGTCATGCTCACTTATGCCACATTAAACCTAATTCAAGATAACTACTGGTAAAGCTATTTACAAACTAGTTCAGCTTCCATCACAGTACAACCATTACAGTCAGCACTATTAATAATTTGAAAGTTGTTGCTCCCATTGAAACTAGCCTGTTTGAACTCTAACTCCCAAATAATGGTTGCAATGACATTAGCATTCTCATTGTTGAAATTAATTGTATCTGGAGTGTGACATGGCAATGGGCTAGCAGCTGTCTAAAGCACTACAAACGGATGTGGATGGTACAAAAAAGCCACTTCTGTAGCTGAAATTTCCAGAAACTTTTCAAGAGAGGTAGCATATGGTTTCCTAGCTTGGAGCACCACCAAGATTATTATAATTGCCAACCATCCTGCACTGGTTCAACATAGCCTGGGTGCCGTAATGATCCTCTTGACTTCTTCTTCTTTTTTTTTTTTTTAAGATTTTATTTTATTTATTCATAGAGACAGAGAGAGGCAGAGACACAGGCAGAGGGAGAAGCAGGCACCACAGAGAGCCTACCTGGGACTCAATCCCGGGTCTCCAGGATCACGCCCTGGGCTGCAGGCGGCGCTAAACCGCTGTGCCACCGGGGCTGCCCTTGACTTCTATTTGAAAGACATCATCTCTCACAGCCAAGGGTCGGATGATTACATCACAACACATGACGAATTAGCGAGGTAGTAAATCATTGCAACTCTTTCTGCAAGACAGAGTTTGCTCCAGTTTGCTTTTTGGGTAGAAAAGAAAGAATCTAAAGAACTTGAACTGCTAATGCCCTGAGCTTACTTATACTCCAAAGCCACTTTCCCCATCATTACTAGCTTTGTGCTTAGAGAGTGCTAACTAATTTTAGTATTAGCTTAAGAAAAATGTAATTAGAAAGGTAAATCTGCTGAAGGCACAAATTATATTTTCTGTGTGTATGTGTGCATGTGTGTGCACGCACCTGCACGTGTGTGTGTTGAACCAGGTACTCCAAATGATGACCATTCTTCTAGGACAAGGTTCAGCACATAGTAGGTACGCAATAAATATTCGATGACTGTGTGAAATAAACTCCTCTGATATTCAAAATAATTGAAAGATGAATTTTATGGCTATCCATGTCTCAAATTGCCCACTATCAGTTTTTGGATCAAGGGAATTTTTACATAAATAATTTTAAATTATATCTTTTTATTTTGAACTTTTTTGAACTTTTAAATCAATATATATTACTTTCTGAGTTTGAAAGTAAAATAAGCTTTCACTGGAAAACATTTAAAAATATGCAAGCGTCATAACTGGATTGGTAACTATCAGTAATCGGCTTATCCATTAATAACACTATGATGGGTTTAACACTTAGATGCATTTCCCAATGTTAATACATGTATGTAATTTAAATTGCACATATGTTTGCAGTGGTATTACAATGTAATCATTGATTGCACTAGGCTATTTTGTTGCTGTTGCTTCCTCATGCTACCAAGATTGCAATCTACTCTTACTGAGAAAAAGGGAAATATTGCCCACAATAAGTCCAGATATAACATCAAATAAATTAAATTAAATGTTTAATATAAAAGCACATTAGTATGTTATGTCTTTAAGAAAAGTCTGCTAAGCCAATTTAGTCTTGGGTCAACACAATTCATCAAGAAAGGGCATACAGGACTAAAAATGCTATAAAATGGTTTTTCTCCCCCCGCTTTAGTATAAACCACTGCTCATTTATGTCCTTTATATTCAATCTCATTCTTTTGGCTTTGCAGCATAAAGCAGAGATGCCTGGAAACCTTATTTAAAAATTTGGGAAAAGAAGTGCAGGAAAGTGTAAAGATATTAATGTGTTTCATTAATTGTAGAGAGTATAACCTCATTTATTCAACTGCCCTGGGGACATTGTTGCTGCTTTAAATGGAGAGCAACTGGTAAATTGGGAACCAAAAGTCTTAATGCTTAAAACAGAGCTTCTAGTTCAGAGACAGAAAGTCATGTTCCAAAGAAAGCAGAGTCTCCACTTTGCCCATTTAAAGCTGAACAAAATGCAGTGCAGCTGAAAAATGCAAGGGAACAAGAAACAGCTGTGAAATCCTGGGGGAAAAAAAAAGAGTCTGAGTAAAAGTGGAATTTTCGATAACTGCATCAGCATTATCTTTCCCAGTAGTGATTGCCAAAACTGTGTTTGTTTATAGTTACTTGAAGATAAAGAACTAACTTTGAGCTGAGGGAGAAATATTCTATTTCCCTGAGAAATAAAAGTGTTTGAGATTCTCTTGCAAAGTCTGGAAATTGTGCCAGACGGGCCTGCCTGTGGGGTATTTCCTGCCTCATTTTGCAGTCTTGAGGGCTCATGATGTGCTCCAGAAAAACAGCAATATTAAATTGTACTATTAATTTGGAAAATTTTCAGGGGAGGGGATGAGATACTCAAATGCAGTTTGCCCAAGTAGATTTGAACCTGAGTGTCTTGCTCTGGCTGATTTTCTTCAGATCAGTCTTGTGGTTTGGGGGAAATAGTGATGACCCATAGCTTGTGAGCCTATAATTCAATCCCTTGTGAGTCATGAAGTTTCCACCAGGTTATGTCGAATTATTTTATAGAGCTTTAAATAAAGACAAACTCTCATTCCGTGTACAAGATCCTCCATGGTCCAGCATTGGCTCTGAAAACCTTTGCCTTCTCCATCAGCCTCTTTCTCATGAGTCAGTAATTCTAATGAGGTGGTTTACTACTGGCTCTAACTGAACCGTGGTATCTGGATGTGCAGATGGTCTAGAGCTTTGTGACTGCTGCACCTAGCACAGATCTTTGCACTCGGCAGGCACCAATGCATGTTTATACTCTGAACTTCCAGGCCACCACAGGCAACTGTGAAATGCTCATTGTCAAACACATATACAGCCCCTGTGGATAAAAACTGTCTCTGGCCGCCTTTTGGAAATGTTTCATAGTACCTAATTTGCTTTTATACAGCATATGTTTAATAAAAATTTTTCCTTCCCTGTAATCTTCAAAGGCAACAATCTAACAATATGGGAAAACACCTATGGTGTGCAATCAAGCATCAGATGAAAGAGATTCAAGCTCTTCTTGTAATCTATTAAAGGCCATGTTCAGTGTTTGATAACAATGAGTAGGAAATAATTCCTTCCTTTAAGGAGCTTACAAGATATGGCAAAAGATAGACATGCCCACTACAGTTGATTTTTATCAGATAGATTGTGTTGGTTATTGTGGAACCCTGAAGAAGGGTGATTGGTTCTGACCAGTTCCACAGAAATGTGACAGTGAACTGTGACCTTGAAGAACAGGTGGATTTGATAGGTGGAGTCAAAGGACGGGGAGTATCAGGAGGAAGAGATAAAGTGGGCAGAGATCCAGAAGCACCAAAGGGTATTTGTAGCTATATATGAAGGGAGTTAGGAAAATAAAAAATGTCAGGAAAAATGCTGAAGGGGTGGAGAATGAGCCTTCATTTTTCTAGGAGCATTTTTGGGATATCATGAGGAAGTGGCAGCTACCATTGATCCTGAGGAGGCAAAGCTGACTGTTCTGTGATGCTGTGGGGTCCAGAAGTGGCAGGGTTGTGGCTACTAGTGAATAAGAATCCAGGATCACCGAGCTCTGTGGGACTGCTGGGCATTCAGGCTCTGCCTGGGGTCCACCCTCACCTGCGAAAGCAGAGCGGGTACCCTGTGATAATAACACGATTTAACACAAGTCTAGAGACATTTGATTCATCTAGGGAATGACTGAATGCCATAGGGAGAGGAAAACAAAGTACACAAGAAATGTGCAAATTAGTCAGCTTTTATTCTAGATGGGGGAGATGTAACACCAACTTAAATAACAGTTCATTTGTTTCATTATCACAGAGCTAGTGAACATTTACTGAGCACACTTACGGAGCCGGGAAGTAGAAACTCAAAGTTCAACATAGCACTTGCCTTTAAGGATCTCCAGGTCTACTGGTGTATAAAGAAACAAATTGTAATTTAATAGGACAGGGATTTTCAAAGACTTTTGTTTCAGGACCATTTTATATCCTTAAAAATTACTGAGGATCCCCAAAGATGTTTTGTTTATATAGATTATATCTATCAATATTTCTCCTATATTACACTTCCTAATATAGGAAAAAACATTTGAAACAGGAGGATAGGGTAACTGGGTGATGGGCACTGAGGAGGGCACTTGATGCAATGAGTACTGGGTATTATACTATATATTGGTAAATTGAATTTAAATTTAAAAAATGTAAAAAAAATAAAAAAAAATAAGCAGATTCCCTTGAAAAAATAAAGGCCAAAGAACTATTAAAAAATAAAGAAAAATAAAATATTTATTTATGAAATTTATTTTTAAATGACAATACTCATCACATGGTACATCAGAGTAATGATACCATCTCATTTCATGTCACTCCTGGGAACTCCACTGTATAGTTGTGAGAATATCAGAGTGAAAAAGGTAAATCCTATTTTAGTATTTTTTATGAAAATAGTACTGACCTCACAGATCCCCAAAAGGATGTGGGGAACTCTGATAACTTCTTGGACCATAGTTTGAGAATCATTACGACAGGACAAAAGCTCTAGTAGAAAAAAAGGGTCCACTGCTACTGAACCCTCAAATTATGGAACTGTTTATACAGTTTGAAATGAATGAATAAGAAGTGTTATAGGTTCCAGCCCCATATCATCTCATTTAGTTTTCAAACAACCATATTAAGTATAATTTAAATACCTATATTTTACAGATGGGAAGCCTCTAAAGATTTATAGATACATTGATCAGAGAGCAACAGCAAGTTAGTGGCAGGTCTGGAATCCAAACCAGGCCCATTTTACCCCAACTCCACAACCATGAGTCTATCTAGCAGGTCAGTGTATAATTAAATAGCAACATCCAATTCTTAATTAGTCCTTGCTATTTACAAGTCACTGGACTAAGCTTTTTATGTCCACTATCTGCCCCATTTAATTCTTACAACCTTAGAAGGTAAGTGCTATTATCCCATTTTATATATGGGTAGTCCTGGGGTGCCTAGCTGGCTCAATGGCTGAACATCTGCCTTCAGTTCAGGTCGTGATCCTGGGGTCCTGGGATTGAGTACCACATCAGACCCCCCAGAGGGAGCCTGCTCTTCCCTCTGCCTGTGTCTCTGCCTATGTCTCTGTTTCTTTTGTGAATAAATAAATAAAATATTTAATATATATACACATAAATATATGTATTCCTGTGGTAGAAGTCAAGTAACAGGTCTGAAGTTATAAAATTACAGAATCATAGAATTAAGATAAGTATCCAGAACTTTCTGATGACAAAACTATATGCTTGCATTTTAACTCTGCCTTTCAGAAGACTAACTATACTTTCCTGTTTTTTTTTTTTTAAGATTTTATTTATTTACTTATTTTTAGAGAGAGAGAGGAGGGAAGGAGCAGAGGGAGAAGGAGGGGAAAGAATATCCAGAAAACACCAAGCTGAGCCCAGAGCCCAATGCAGAGCTCAATCCCCAAAACCAACAGATGCTTAATTGACTGTGCCACCCAGGCGCCCCAAGAAGAGTAACCATCCTAATAAAATAATAATAAAATAATCATTAAGATGAATAAAGTGCAAAGCCCTTTTTATGTTAAAAAAACCTCATTTTCAAAACAAAAAAAATTGCCAGTTTTCTATGTTTATTCCTATTCTGTAGATGTGTCCTTGTCAAAATTAAAAATGCCAGAGAATTAACAGAGTAAGGGACCTGAATGGCACATAAGAACAGAAAAGAAAAGGAATAACATGACAGAGAAGCTATGAGTCAGGAAGAGACCGTGCATAAGCCAGGTATCAAGTGAGAGTTAGGTTGGAAATGGGATCCACAGGACTGATCTCTGTACTGGAGGAAATAGTTAGCTGGTGGTTTGAAAAGAACTGTGACCCTAATATTTTTAAAAAAAATCAATATTCTTTGTGTCATTCAGAATGAGACCGGTCCAATTTCTTCCTGTCCTATTCTTCTCTTTTGCTGCACTCAATTTGACTACAAAGTGGATTTCTCCACCCATAGCTCTAACCAAGGAGGATGCCTCAGTTTCTGCTCCCAGTGGTGAAGTGTCACCACGGTCGGCTATCTGCAATGCAAATCTCCAGGCTTTGGCATCCAAGATTGATGTCCCCATAAGAATGTGCTTGGTTGCTGGGCTGGATCTGAGTGGAAACGACACAACTCTCTTCCCAGCCTCGAGTGCTTGTCAAGGGTAACAAAGCAGGGCAGAGGGAGATATGAGCCATGTGCCCTTTTGGCACCATCCATTAACAGCACGTGGTATTAATGCATCTAAATTTGGTTGGGGCCACCAAGTCTGAGCTGAGGGCAGATGGCATACCGGAGCAGGGGCAGAGGGCAAGGGGACTTTCCACAAACTATTCTGGAGACTAGTGAGAAGATGCAGAGCCCCGTGAAGCAGAGCACCTGTCCTGGGTCAGGCTCCCATTTACATTCCCAGCGTTTCTGGGCAGCTCAGAGTGGTGTCCGGTGGTCTTCGGGCAAGGACCAGAGTTCTCCGGGAAGCCAATCTTGACTGCTGAGATCCCGCCAGGTTCTAGCAGCACTGGGAAGGCAGGAAACTTGTAATTGGGCCAGGGCCTTTAGGTGCAAGAAATTCATAAGAAAGCCTGGAAATGATCTGGAAAAAAAAAATTAAAAATCCATCTGAAACTCATCTTTTCCTTTATAAGGCAGTTGTTGCAATTTGGGAAAAAACAATGCTTTCATTTAATCTATTGCCTTCTGTAGAGAGTTTGATTTGCTGGCAGTGATGTGGGAGAAGGAAACTCTCTTCTGCCAGGGCCCTGGAGATCACAGTTGTGCAACAACGTCTTGGCTCATTTTCTAGTGAGTCTTTCCTTAGAGGAATGTTTCTAAGTACTACAGGAGAAAGAAAACATACACCAGTGCAACATAAAGTGTGACCATGTATCTTCTTTGGTAATTATAAATTGTAGAATCGATATGGAAAACAAGGAATCAGAAAAAAATAACTTCTTTGGGGAGTTACTAAATATCTAGAAGTAATGGCTGTGAACATTTTGTGTATGACTTTCTAAACACACACATACACACATATGCACAGGGCTTATAATATAGCATGGACACACTATAATTACAAAAAAAAGCAGGATATAACAATGTCCCATCATTGCTTTTATCAGCTGCTGAGCATTGGATTTTACACATGCACCATGATCAGGCTTACTAGCCTCCTTTCCCCAGAGCTGTGGATTTAGATTCATTTTGCTATTAAAACATAGAATAAATATTATTGTGCTTTTATCTTTAGGTATTTGTCTGGTTAAATGTTTCTATTTCCAAATATAAGTATTTTCGGATAATTTTTTATTATTATTTTCTGTTCATCTTTCTCATTTGTCCTCTTAACCCCCAGATCCTTTAAATAAAATGATTTGAAAGAACTGTTCTTTTTTGGCTGACTTAGAGTTGCAACATTTCTACCAACATTCAAATTTGGGCCACCTTGGGAACATGCTGAAGTCAAAGGATGAGGTCAATAATGAGATCCTGGCATTGCTTTTTTCCTCCTACCATCTGTAGGCTGAGTTTACATATCCATTAGTGCATGTACTGTATGTGAATGTGTATCCCAGAAACTCATTTATAAATTGGCCACTTGGACCTGGGAAAGTGTTTTCCCATATAAATAATATAAGAAATATACATATAAGTCTCCCAAGAGAGTGAAGCTTGCAGAACCCTGGCAATAATGATATTTAACATTATTGAGCACCTTTTGTATGGCAAGCAATTTATATACAACATCTCTCATCTGTATGGCCCCTAAATTATATTTGTAATTTTTCACTGTAGACAGTGTGGAGTTGCTTTGTTATTTTATCATCATAAGTATACTTAATTTATCAATTTCATGGTATATTAGAGAATATAAAATATCTTGAACCTTACTATGTTCCATTCTTTTATACTCCTATAGCACTAAAAATAAAAGGTAGTGGGAGTATATGGGAAATAGTCTTTATTTACCAAGAGAGCTAGTATTTGAAGTAGGAAGTGATCCTGTGAAGATCCTAAAGAGGACCCCTGAAATATTTTCAAGGATGTTACTGAGAGCCAAGACCAAGGATAACCCTAATCCTTCACTGTCAATTTTTTTTTTTTTTTTTACAATTTGTGAAACTTTATTCCTTGATTGAACAATTAACATAAGGTCTACTGCTTATTGCCTGCCTGTGATAGTGGGCTTTCTGAGACACATGGATTAAAGGTGGACTCTCTTCTTACAATCAAGAAAAATATCCTTGGGGTGCCTTGGTGGCTGAGTCAGTTAAGCTGTGGACTCTTGGTTTTTACTCAGGTCATGATCTCATGGGTAGTGGAATAGAGCCCCTCATTGGACTCAAGGCTCTCAGCCCAGAGTCAGCTTGAAGATTCTTTCCCTTTGCTCTTCCCCCCACAAATTCCCATTAAATGTTTCATAATTTTTTTTAAGTTTATAAACACACACATATTTAATTAATAGTGACTCCCCCTACCAAAAAAATCTTCTCTTGTTCTCTTATTTGTATTTCTCCTATCCCCTCCCAGTATTCCACTCCACCTCCTTCTTTGCCTCCTTTCTTTGGTTTCATATCTTCACCTGCTTCCACCAGGTATTAGCCTTCTCCTTCTGTCCTCTGACGTGAACTCTTGGCTCAGTGAGAGAGCAGAGGACAGGGGACAGGAGCCTACATCCTGCAGGAGCCTAAGTCCATACTCTAGAATGTTCCAGGACTTCTGATTTCTCAACTTTGTAGAAGACTCTTTTCTGATTATAGGGTTAATATTGTTTTTGAGTAATTAAAAAATAATCATAAAATATACATATCTATTTAAAACACTGTATTTTGTCTTAAATCATGGAAACTACCCAATGAATGAAGGACATAAGCCACATCTAAAATATATTATCAATGATTGTCAGTTTCATATTTTTTTAAATGGTGCAATAACATACAAAGCTTGCCGAGCATAAGGACAGAGTCTTTCTTTGTGTTTACTATTATTTACCAATAGTTTCATCACCTATACGGAGTTCCCAAGAAATACTTTTGATAATTATTATAAACTGCATATTTGTGTTTGTGCCTCTTGCTATACATATGTTGAACCCCTAATGGGATGGTTTGTGGAGGTGAGGGCCTTTGGGAGATGATTAGGTTTAGATGGAATCATAAGAGTCCAAACTTAATGATGAGATTAGTGTTCTTATAAGAGGAGGAAAGGATTAAGAAAGAGGCCAGGAGAGCTGTCTCTCCTGGCCATGCATGGTCACTATGAGAAGAAAGCCATCCACAAACCAGGAAGAGGTCTCTCATCTGGAGCTGAATTGGTGAGCACCTTGACCTTGGACTTCTGAGCCTCCAGAACTGTGAAAAATAAATATTGTTTAAGCTTTCTGGTCTGTGATGCTTTTGCCAGAACAGCCTGAAATGACTAAACAATAATAGTCCTTCTTTTTCTCCAAAACTATCAACTTAGCTTTTATAGTAGCAACAAATCATATTCATACTTCATTTATACATTCATTAAAGTATGTGTTTGCAGTAATGATAAACCTGAAAAACACAGATTTCAAGTTAACACAACTGATTTTTGGTCAGCATAATTTTCAAGAAAGATACTCTTCCAAATTTGCCATTGAGCAGAAATATGCTGGTGCACTAAGAATTCTCCTCAGCCCAGAAACATAGGTGCGTAGGGAGAACTGGAATCCTGCAACTCACTTGGAGTCTGGTTCAAATCTTTAGCTCTTCCTTTGATTTGGGAGGTGCCAGAGAAAGGAAGGTTCTGTTCTCAGAGGAGAAGCAATTGAGAAAGGGAATTATTAAGTCCTTCCATATGATGTAGCATACATACTCACTCTATTCTCAGTAGAAGCATGTATTAATCCGATAGGAGATGAAAAATGGTAGAGAGGATCTATGAGACAGGGTCATGGAGAGACCAGGAATAAGAGGCAGATGTGTCAATCTCCAATGGCTGTCCAGGTGGAATATAAATCTTTAGTAAGGGGAGATAAGGGGAATCACTGATAGAAGGAGGTATTAACAAGTAACTTTCATAAGGAGTGGGTTGGGTGGAGTCAGTCCTGCCATAATGGAGGTCAGAAAACTCCTATTAAAACATTTATCACAAAGTAAGAGTTGAACTCAAGTGGGCCTAGAAAATGCCCAATAACAAGAGGAGAATGAGGTTAGCAAAGAGAAAGCTGACTTTATAAGACCACACGATGAATGATTATGATGAGTTAGCTTGGGTATCCTGACTTTGGAGCCCATTATTTTCCTTTAATACTCAATAATAATGTAATAATACTCAAATTGCTTGTTACATGCCTGTTAGGATTCTTCAAGATGTTATTTAATGACTTTAATAATTCTATGAAGGTGATGCAATTACCATCCCTATTATTAACTGATGGATCTGAGGCTTGTGGAACTTTAATAACACATCACAAATTGCCTGAAATACCAACCAAGGTCCATGATCCCAAACCCTTTGCTAGGAACCACTGTTATACTTGGTACTGTCCATATGAACATGTACATTGAAGGTTCTGGTTTTTGTTTTTTTAAAGATTTTATTTATCTATTCATGAGAGACAGAGAGAGAGAGACAGAGACAGAGACACAGGCAGAGGGAGAAGCAGGCTCCATGCAGGGAGCCCAACGTGGGACTTGATCCCAGGTCTCCAGGATTAGGCCCTGGGCTGAAGGCGGCGCTAAACCGCTGAGCCACCCGGGCTGCCCCTGGTTTTTGTTTTTAGCTCTTAATTTGGATGGTAGGGGAAATAGAGACATTTGGGGGAAAGAAAAATCGAGAGAAGTGCCTCCTTTGGATATAGCCAAAGGCATTCCCCTAAAAGGGAACCTGGCAGAGAGAGTGGATTCTAAATTCGTCTCCACTCTCTCTGTGGTCTCTATTAGAGATTCCGACAGTGACTAGATAAAGTTAAAGACTCATGTAGTGATCTTCACACTAATTGGACTGTAATGTATAGCCTCGGTCAAGCACATCTTTCCCAGCACTTCTCTCCGCAGACGGCAATCAAGCCATTTACAGAAGATGCATTGGCTGCCAAGACCCTAGAGCAACCTTAAGCTGTACTGGCCTTTTAGTGGAAAACACAATTAATTTTTATACTGAAGGGCAATTAAGACTAGGGTTAAAATAAAAATCTTTTGAAGCACAGAATGTCAAGATTAGATAGGAAATGTTTTTCCCACCTATATTTCAGAAGCCCAAGAGCATACCAACTTCTGGTTACTCCAAGTCAAGTTGCCAAATTTCTGTTTCATTTCAGTAAATGTGAATTGAAATAAATAGCTGTGTTAGCCATGTTGCTATTCTGAAAGGAGATCACTTACATCAACTCTTTTACCAGCAGTAGCTCTGAAAGCCACATGTGTGCCTGGACACCTGTTACATTCATACATTTGTAGAAACAACTACACAGATTTTTTAAACACATGCACACATCCATGGATAACACACCATGTGTTATAAGTTGCTCCAGCTAATTTCAGCTCAGAGAAAATCTTCCTAGAAAAAAAAAATGTTTTTGCTTAAATAAAAGGACACACCAAAAGCAGGGAGAATATACTTCTTTTACACATCATTTAGAGAAGCAGAAACTTAATAATTGCATGATTAATTAGAAGGAAAAAATTTAGTGGAGAAAGCCTAGGGGTGGATTTGGGGAGATGTGCATTAAAGCTACATTGGATCACTAACTTACAAGTTTTCTAACTAGCAGTCGTTCAATTAGACTCTTTGACTCTACTGGTCCTAGAGATTTCCTTTTCATTGAATTTTCTGCTTACACTTATTTTCCCATTTTTAAAATGGATATATGTTTTCTTAACAGCTCAGAGAGTTTTAAAAAATGAATATTCTGAACGCTGATTTTTTAATGAGTAACTATCTTTTCCCAGGCTAGTTGTCTGATTACACCAATATATGATTAAAATGTGGGTAATCTTTATAGAAATGCACCTTGGTCCCATCCATTTGAGCTAGACATTTCAGATGCTAAAATGCAGGAATGTTATGAGATACACATGAGGGTGTTGCCTACAGAATAGCATTGTTTGTAATAAAAGCTAATTCTTGTCAAGGACTTATTATTTCCCAAGAACAGTTTCAAGATTTTCATTTGTATTACATAATTTAATCTTCAAAATGACTGTGTGATATGTACTATTGTTATATTCATATAAGTAAACCAAGGCACAGCAGTTAAACAATTTCCCCCAAATAACAGAGGAAATAGAAGTAACCCAATATGGATTAGAGTCCAGGAATTATGGCCTTTGAGCCCACATTCATAGCCAATATGCCAAACTGTCATCAGCATAGAACTAAATACACAGATTGTAGTTGATTATCCAATGAAATATGCATTCTGTTAAACTGTAGATTTACACATATCAGCATAGGTAAATGTCAAAATGATAATGCAAAAACAGAAGGAAACTAGTTAACTAGTTTTAAAAAGAAATATATAAAAGTAAAATATCATTTAAAGAGGACACAAAACTATTATGTAGCTATAGATAAATGCACATACATGTTTTGTTTATGCATTCATATATAAAAATATGCAAATATGACTCACATTAACATATGACAATAAATATATTTCTTTCCTTTAGAAATAATGAATCTGAAGCAAATATAGAAAAATATTACATCTGTTAAATCTGGGAAGTGGGTGCAAGGATAGCCAACATATTATTTTCTCTACTTTCTTGTTTAAAATGTTTCATAAATCAGGGACACCTGGATGGTTCAGTAGTTGAGCATCTACCTTAGGCTCAGGGCATGATCCTGGGGTCTGGGATCGAGTCCCACATCAGGCTCTCCACAGGAAGCCTGCTTCTCCCTCTGCCTGTGTCTCTGCCTCTCTCTCTGTGTCTCTCATGAATAAATAAAATCTTTAAAAAATGTTTCATAAATCAAAATTTTAAAGGACGCTAAGAGGTGATACGTGAGGGCCCTTTGTAAAAGCTATCATGATATACAAATGGAATTTATTTGTGGTATGGTCATCAAAAGTGAAGTGCAAGAGTTTGATTTCCAAATGGCTGAGTAAAGACTTCTGAAAATTCATTTCCCTTTACAAGCAATATGAGCTGTAGAAATTAATTAAAGGCTTGCAACAATTATTGAATTGTTGAATTTGAGAAATGTTTATTCAAGAAAAACAACTGAATTTTAATAAATACAGCAAGTCTTATCCCATCACTCTCTTTCCAGCAACAATGTAGCTTTGAAAAGCAATAGTCTCACAACTGTAATAGCTGTGAAATCAAGAAGCCCAGTAGGCAATGGAGGAACTTAAAATAGTTTGGAAGTCCCTAAAAGGCCTAGAGAACTTTTTGTAGCTTGCTGAAGTATCCATCCACTTTCAGTGCTTGTCTGCTTCACTTGGAAGCCACTTTCTGTGAACAGCACTAACCTACAGAGTATTTGGTGAAAAGAACCAGTAGCAATTGTTTAATGTCACAGTTGTCTGAGGGAGTGATGCTAGTCAGAGGTAAAAGCTTAGGGTCTTCCCAGCTCTGCACAATCAGAAAGTAAAGGTTTAGGCAGAGTGGTTGATTGCCAGTCAGATCATTGAAGACGTGTCCAACAAAACCTTTCACCAATGACTGGGAGACTTACTGGTTTAAAGCATGGGAGGAAATCTCTGTCTAATCATTAGCTTACCACTAAGCTAAGTGAGCAGATGTCAGTTACCACACATGATAAAGAATACAAATTGTAATGAAATAGACATGGAAAAATCACTAAAAAACAACAATAAAACAAATAACAACAACACTGATAGGAGAGGGACTCTGGTTTCTAGAAATGACACATGTAATTCTTTTAAATGTTCACTTGCCAATAAAAAAATTTACAAAGGTAAACTTAGAAACCAGGAAGTATAACTTATATACACAAATGGGGGGAAAATTCAATAGACTGACCCTAAGGAAATTCAAATGTTGGACTTACTAAATTTTAAATAAGCTATCATAAATAAATTCAACAAGCTAAAGGAAAACATATACAAAGAAATCAGGGAGAGAATGAGAACTATGTGTCATCAAATAAACATATCAATGAAGAGATAGGAAATATAAAAAAGAACCAAATAGAAATCCTGTAGTGGTAGGGCACCTAGGTAGCTCAGTTGGTTAAGTGGGAACTCTTGATTTCTGCTCAGATCATGATGTTGGGGTTCTGGGATCAAGCCCCATGTTGGGTTCCACACTCAGCATGGAGTCTGTTTCAGGATCCTCTTTATCCCCCTTCAAATAAAAAAAAATAGATCTTTTGAAAAAAAGAAATTCTGTAGTGAGAAAGTACAATAATATAAAATATTCACTAGAGAGGTTCCTCAAGGAATTAGAATGACATAACAAAGAATTAGCAAACATAAAGATAGGTCAATTAAGATTATACTCTGAGGAATAATATGAAAAAAAAAACTAAAAAAATTACAAGCCTCAGGGATTTATAGGACACCACTAAGCATGCCAACATTTGAAAATGGGAGAAGAAGGGAGAAAGAGGTAGAAAGAATATCTGAAGTTATAATGGTGCTAAACTTCCAAAATTTGAAGAAAAATTCTTCCATCCAAGAAACCCAATGAATTCTAAGTGGAATAAACACAAAAAGATCTGCACATAGAAATATATTAGTCAAATTTTTAAAAGCAGAGACAAAGAAAATATCCTGAAGTAATGAGAAAAACAAGAATCTTCTGCAAGGGATTTCAGTAAGATAACAGTTGATATTTCATAGGGAATAGGAAGGCAAGAAAGCAACAGAATGGCATATTAAAAGTGCTGAAATAAAAAAAATGTCCATGAAGAATTCTATATCCAGCAAAGTTATCCTTGAAAAATGAAGAAGAAATTAAGACACTCCAAAATAAACTGAAGAAGATAATTCCTAGAGTATATCCACTCCACAAGAAATGATACAGTGATTTTTGTAGGCAGAAATTGAAAAGTTATTAAACAGTATCTCAACACCATATGAAGAAATAAAGAGTACTGGTTGGAGGTAAATATAAAAGACATTACTGATATATGGGCATTTGTAATGCTTTTCTCATCCAATCTTATTTTAAAAATGCATAAAGCAATTACTAAAAACCGAATTGGAAGGCTTTTTACATACATGCATAACTGGGAGATATTGCAGGATTGGTTTCAGACCACCACAATAAAGCAAATATTACAATAAACTGACTCAAATGATTTTTTTTTGCTTTCCCAGTTCATATAAAAGATATTTTACATTCCTCTGTAGTTATTAAGGGTACAGTAGCATTATGTCTAAAAAACTGTACATATTTTATTTTAAATTTATTGTAGAAAAAATGCTGACCATCAACTGAACTTTCAGCAAATCATAATCCTTGGGCTGTTGGAGGGGTTTCCCTCAATATTGATGACTGTTGACTCTTCAAAGTGCTGGTGGCTGAAGGTTGGGGCAGCTGTGACAATTTCTTAAACTGAAATGACAGTGAAGTTGGCTGTACTGTTTGATGCTTTTCATGAATCTTAAAGATTTCTCTATAGTATGGGATGCTGTTTGATAGCATTTTACCTCTAGTCAAACTTCTTTCAACACTGGAGTCAATTCTGTCAAACCAGCTGCTCTATCAACTAAGTCTATGGAATATTATAAACTCTTTGTTATCATTTCAACAATCTTCACAGCATATTTACCAGGAATAGAATCCATCTCAAAGTCTGCTTTCTTTGCGCACACATAAGAAGTAGCTCCTTATCTCTTCAAGGTTTATGATGAGATGGCAGTATTTCAGTCACATCTTTAGGCTCTATTTCTATATTTTTAGAGACAGAGAGAGAGGTAGAGCTGAATGCTTTGGGGCATTGGTTTCAACTTGCATTAAGTAGGGAGGCCTGAGGAAGGAAAGAGAGACATAGAACGCAGCAAAGCATAATAAAGCAATCTATGTCTCTATTTCACTTAAATGAAAAGCTAGAAATGATTAAGCTTAGTGAGGAAGGCACTTTGAAAGTCAAGATAGCATCCTAAGACTCTTGTGACAGTAGGTCAAGTTGTGAATGCATCAGAAAAGTTCTGGGAAACTCAAAGAGCTCCTCCAGTGAAGATGCCAATACTAAGAAGATGAAACAGCCTTATGGCTGATATGGAGAAAGTCTGGATGTTCTGGATAGAAGATCAAACAGCCACAACATTCCCTTAAGCCAAAGCCTAATCTAGAGCAAGGCCCTCTTTATTCCCTTCAGTTCCATGAAGGCTGAGAGAGGGAAGAAGCTCCAGAAGAAAAGTTTGAAGCTAGTAGAGTTGATTCATGAGGTTTAAAGAAAGAAGTCATCTACAGGGGCACCTGGGTGGCTTAGTAGGTTAAGCCTCTGCTTTCAGCTTGGGTCATGATCTCAGGGTGCTGGGGTCAAGCTCCTCCCTCTCCTCCTTTGCCCCTCCCCTACCCCACACTTGTTCTCTCTCTCTCTCTCTGTGTCATTGAAATAAATAAATAAAATCTTATTTAAAAAAAAAGAAAGAAAGGTACCATCCTCAGAACATCAAAGTACAAGATGAAACAGCAAGTTCTGATTTGGAAGCTGCAGCAAGTTATCCAGAAGATCTAGCTAACTCATTAAGGAGGCTCCACTGGACCACAGATTTTCAGTGTAGATGAAACAGCCTTATATTGGAAGAATATGCCATCTAGGACTTCCATAGTTAGAGAGGAGAAGTCAGTGCTTGACTTCAAAGTTTCAAAGGACAGGCTAGCTGTGTTGTTAGGGGCTAATGCAGGTGCTGACTTTAAATTGAAGCCAATGCTCATTTAGCATTCTGAAAATCCTTAAGGCTCTTAAAAATTATGCTAACTTTACTGTGCCTGTAGTCTATAAATAAAACAACAAAGCCTGGATGACAACCCATCTGTTTACAACATGGTTTACGGACTATTTTAAGCCCACTGTTGAGATCTATTGCTCAGAAACAAAGATTCCTTTCAAAATATTACTGCTCACTGACAATACACCTGGTCACCCAGGAACTCTGCTGGGGATGAACAGTGAGTTTAATTTTTGTTTTGTTTTGTTTTATTCTTTGCCTGCAAACACAGCATCCCTTCTGCAGCCAATGGATCAAGGAGTAATTCTGACTTTCGAGGTTTGTTATTCAAGAAATGCATTTTATAAGGCTACAACTGCATAGACAGTGATTCCTTTGATGGATCTGGACAAGTTAACTGAAAAGCTGGAAGAATTCACCATTCTAGATGCCTTTGAGAAACTTAGTGATCCATGGGAAGAGGACCTTAAATAATGCAACAAATTTCTTACTACTTTGTTATTTTTTCAAACACTTTGTTTAATATATTGCTTGTTATTTGGCATTTCTAAATTCTATATGGTTGAAATAAAAAGTTTTCCTTTAATGGTAAACATACACACACACACACACACACACACACACACACCACAATGCAGATACAAAACACTTTCAGTGGTATGTCAGTAACAGATAATATAATAATAAAGAAATTACAAAATCAAAATCTTAAAAACATTTTTAAAAAGAAAAATCTTATTCACACAATTTGTGTATACACAAAATGTACATAACTCATATACATACAAAAAGAGAGTTGCCTGATGCATCAGACAAGATTCCAAAGGAGATTAATCTGTTCATTTAGAGTTAATCTAATAAACACAACATGAAGTTTGAGTGAAGTTTGGTGTTTAGGGTATTTTCCCAATTGTTTTTAAAAAGTAATCAAAATTCATTCAAGTAAATATTAAATTACTTCTACAGACTTGTAATACATGCTCATGTTTTCAAAATAGTATACAAAAATGCTCATGTCATACAAAAATGGTCTATTTTTTTAAGATTTTTTTATTGATTAGAGAGACAGTGCATACAGCAGGAGGGGCAAGAGGAAATAGGCTTCCCGCAGAGCAGGAAAACCCAACAACTTGGGGTTCAATACCAGGACCCTGGAATCATGACATAAGCTAAAGGCAGATGTTTAACCAACTGTGCCACACAAGCATCCCTGGTCTCTATTATTTTAAATGTTTATATCCGGAGCACCTGGATGATGCAGTTGGTTAAGCATCTGACTCCTGAATTCCGCTCAGGTCATGATATCAGGCCCAAAGTTGGAGCTCTGCATTTAACAGGGAGCCTGCTTGAAATTCCCTCTCCCTCCCTATCTCACTGCCCCTCCCTCCATGCTCTCTATCTCTCTCTAATATAAATAAATAAATATTTAAAAACTATTTTTAAAAAAGTTTGTATCCATACCAAATTTCAATGGTTGAAGTAATAGTGGACTTTTTATGTAAATCAAAATACAATACTTATCCAAGTTTAGATGGTTTAATGATGTGAAAATAATACATTTATAAGAATTATATTAAATAATTATTAGAAAAATGCTCTCTGAAAATTATAATGCTATATCTACTGGAATAAGAGCAATTCTAGCATCAATTAAATATCAGTATCTCAACCAAAAAGAGATAAGTCAAAATTACTTTAACGATAGAAAACATGCAGATGTTGTGCATGGTTGTGGGGTTGTGGCTATGGTGAGTTCAGTCAAACCTGCAGGTGTCCCTGGATACCTGGGTCCCTGCAGCCTGGCTTTTCTCTTTCCTGGGGGTGCTGATGATGCAGGGGGTCCCCTGACACTTCTGGGCCTCTGTGGACTGCCAGTGAAACAGCAGGAGCGAAAGGGCCAGTTGGGAAGGGCTGGAAGTTGGCTTCAGCTTTGGCCAGCATCTGCCCGTTGTGATCATTTTCTTTCCTTAGTTCCTTGAGGTTTCTCTGTCAGCACAGCTGCCACCCAGCTTTCTTGAGCTGTTTTCTCATGAAAGAGGATCTCCTTTTGACAGTAGGAGGTATTTCTCTCCAATTTTCTGCCTATATCTTCACTCATTTTGTAGAAGTTAGAAATCTGATGCAGGAACTTCATGTTTCTACACGTGTTAGGAAGTTTCTTCTCAATTTCTAAGCAGTGCATTTCCTCCTCAAACAATTTTCTCTGAAGTTGAATGATGTATTCTTGATATAATTCAGGCAGAATTTGAAACTTCAGCTTCAGCTGCTGAATCTCACTTTCAAGCTGTGAATTTTCAGGCTGTGAAGATGCTTCCTCAGTCTGAAGACTTGCTGTTTGTCCTGTAAGCTCTACATTCATTTGCTTTTCTTCCCACAGTTGTCTGGCTATTTCTTGATTGTTCTCTTCAGCACTTTGAAGGGAAACATTGGAATCAGCATCAGCAATGATACCCTTCAGATCAACCTCTGACTGACAAACTAGGTGATTGCCAATTTCTGCTTCTCTTTTGTTTCTTGACTTCCCAGTTGACATGGCCCAAGTGATCTCCAAGAAGATCAGGCCAGGGGATGACCTTCAGCAGGCTTTCACTCGCTGGTATTAAGTGGCTGACTTTATCTTTCAGGGCCTGCTGCATTTGTGCATTTGACTGCTTCAGCTTTATTTCTCTTGCTCGTTTTCTTGGAGTCTCTGCTTCCATCTCATAATTTCTTCAGCAAGCAGTTCTGGACTCTCTAGAAAATGAGTGTTTCCATTCAAATCATCCATTATTTTCTTCCAAAGTTGTTCTCTATCTTTCTCTGATGCTTTTAAGATGGGTCTGTCACCAGTCACTTGAGGAAGTTTAGAAGACTGGCTCTTCTGTGACTTTTTCAGAAAGTCAACAGTGTTCTGAAGTGACAACCTGCAGTGGTTTGTACTTATTGCTAATAAGCACATAGTTTGTAATGTGGGAAGACTGGCCTTCACCCTAGGCACCTAGAGTGTCACCAGCTTATGTAATCGGTCTCATATTCTCACTACAGTTTCCACAGACTTCAGCTTGGACAAAACACCTTTTGCCTAGTGCCTTCACACTTCTTAAAATGTGTTGTCTCTTCACCATCAAAACTAATACCATGATACATACCAGGATCTCCCAGGGACACTCATGGAGACCTGAAATGTGTCTCCAGAAATCACCAGCAGAGCCCCCACGAGTGCTCTAGGACCAACTGGAAAGTGGATCTGATGGCAGACACTAGGCCCTCCATGGCTGTGTAGGGCTCCACAGCTCTGCCTCCAAGTACCAGTGTCCTGTGGGTCTCAACTGACACCTCAGAACCCTGGGGAATGCTCTGTCTCTAAGGTAAAATAGGTGCCTGACAACCAGAGCAGATTGCTTGGGCTGGAGGAGGAGGAGGCCAGCTAGTTTCTAGAAGACAATACCCCCTAACTTTGCCCTGAAATAGAAAGTGATCTCACTTATAAAGGCATGGGGGAGGTGGAAAGAATTAACTGAAGTCTGGAACATGGCCATTCTAGACTCACCTGGCTCTACAGCAAACCTAGGGGTCAAAACAGGTCTAGGCTCTGTCCCTTTCTGTGTACAGAGCAAGTCAAGGCTGAGTGGTAGGGGCCCCATCTCTGAGTGAGTCACCTGGCTCTACAGCAAACCTAGGGGTCAAAACAGGTCTAGGCTCTGTCCCTTTCTGTGTACAGAGCAAGTCAAGGCTGAGTGGTAGGGGCCCCATCTCTGAGTGAGTCTCTTTCTCTTGATTTTAAAGCTTCCTTATGCTGCTGAAAGCCTAGCACTTCCCACAAATGTCCCAGGGGGATCTGTCTCCTCTGAGGTTTCCTTTCCTTTGGGTGAGGTCACTGTGGGCAGGCAGGGGCCTGGGAGTCAAGGGTCTCCCCAAAGGTATTAATAGACCTGGATTCCAAATCTGTTAAGTCAGGATAAACCAGTTGAAACTGAAGATTCATAGTATTTCATGGATTTTCTGTGGACCCTGAATATGACCTGACCCTGTTCAATCCAAGTGATCCAGAAAGTAGGTGACACTGTTCCAAGGGTGATACAGTGACTCAGGCTCCTTCCTCATGTGGCCCCCCATCTTCAGCCTGTACCCCCAAGATGGCCCCCAGGAGGGTCTCTGGTCCACAAAATCATCTTCAGAAGTGGGCCTCTCTGGAGAGGCTGGGTCCTTCTTTGGGCTCACCTTTAATTTCATGAAACCACATCTTATTCTCCTGGCATTTTTCTGGACCTAGCTCAGAGCCTCCTTGTCCATCTCCTGGGGCTCCATCATGAGTGACTCGTCCTCAATCCCCTTAACTGAGAGAGAAACAAGGAACTGTAAGCTGAGGCCAGTCTGGGGGTCCTGAGAGCTGCCAACGTTCAGACTACAGAGATTCCATGGGTGGAGAGGACAGAGGCTCTGACCAGGATGGTGGTGTGGGGAGGAGGCAGCCAAATGCCCACAGAGAGAATGGTTTCTTTTCTTCTTTTTAATTAGATTACTTTTTTAAAGAGCAGTTTTAGGTTTAAAGACAAAAGTGAGCAGAAAGCATTGACGATATATATATACATATTATGCTTTACATGCTTTATTATGCTTTGCTGATAGTATTTTACAAATCGAAGGTTTGTGGCAGCCCTGTTTCAAGCAAGTTGACTGGCACTATTTTTCCAACAACATTTAAAACAACATTTGTGGGGGTCCCTGGGTGGCTCAGCAGTTTGGCACCTGCCCTTGGCCCAGGGAGTGGTCTTGGGTTCCCAGGATCTGGTCCCACATTGGGCTCCCAGCATGGAGCCTGCTTCTCCCTCTACCTGTGTCTCTGCCTCTCTCTCTATGTATCTCATGAATAAATAAATAAAATCCTTAAAAACAAAACAAAACAACGACAACAAAAAACATTTGTCTCACTGTCACATTTTGGTTATTCTTGCAATATTTAAAACATTTTCATTTTATTTGTTATGATGATCTGCGGTCAGTGATCTTTGATGTTACCATTGTAATTGTTTTGGGGTTCTACTAACCATGCCTGTAGGAGATTGTAAGCTTAATGGTAAATGTGTGTGTTCTGATTGATCCACCACCTAGCTATCCCCCATCTCTCTCCCTCTCCTCAAACCTCCCAATGGCCTGAAATACAACAATATTGAAATTAGGCCATTTAATAACCCTCCAGTGGCTTCTAAGTGTTCTAGGGAAAAGAAGAGTCAGGCATTTTTCACTTTAAAGCTAGATATGATTAAGCTTAGTAAGGAAAGCATGTCAAAAGCCAAGATAAGCCAAATGCTAGGCCTCTTATACTTAACAGTTGGCCAGGTAGTGAATACAAAGTAAACATTCTTTTTCTTTTTTTATTATTTTATTTATTTATTCATGAGAGACACAGAGAGAGAGGCAGAGACAGGCAGAGGGAGAAGCAGATTCCCCATAGGGAGGTTGATGCAGGATTCAATCCCAGGTGAACCCACTGGTTCACAACCTGAGCCAAAGGCAGTCACTCAACCATTGAGTCACCTAGGTACCCCACAAAGGAAAAATTCTTAAAGGATATTCAAAATATTGCTCCAAAAACAAAACAAAACAAAACAAAAATGCTGCTCCAGGGAATACATGAATGATAAGAAAGTGAAACAGCCTTATTGCTGATACTGAGAAAGTTATACTAGTCTGGAGAGAAGATCAGATCAGCCACAACATTCCCTTAAGCTAAAGCCTAGTCCAGAGCTAGGCTCTCACCCTCTTCAATTCTGTGAAGGTTAAGAGAAGTGGGGAAGCTGAAGAAGAAAAGGTTGAAGCTAGCAGAGGTGGGTTCACAAGGCTTAAAGAAAGTAGTGGTCTCCATAACATCAAATACAAGGTGAAGCAATAAGTGCTAGTATAGAAGCTGCAACAAGAAACCCAGAAGTGCTAGCTAAGATTATCAATGAAGGAGGCTCCACTGAACCATAGATTTTCAGTATAGATGAAACAACCTTATATTGGAAAAAGATGACATCTAGGATTTTCATAGCTGGAGAGGAGAAGTCAGTGTCTGGTTTCCAAGCTTCAAAGGACAGGCTGGCTGTGTTGTTAGAGGCTAATGTAGCTGCTGACTTTAAGTTGAAGCCAATGCTCATTTAACATTCTGAAAATCCATAAGGCTCCTAAGAATTATGCTAAATCTACTCTATGGTCTATAAATGGAACAACAAAGCCTGGATGACAGCACATCTGTTTGTAACACAGTGTACTGAATATTTTAAGACCACTGTCAAGACCTATTGCCCAGAAAAAAAATTAAAAATCCTTTCAAAACTGTACTGCTCTTGACAATGCACCTGGTTACCCAAGACCACTGACAGAGATGTACAATGAGATTCATGTTGTTTATATGCTTGCTAACACAACATCCATTCTACAGTCCAGGGATCAAGGAGTAATTTCAATTTCAGTAATTTCAGTAATTTCAATTTCAAGCCTTATTATTGGAGAAATACATTTCATAAGGCTATAGCTGCATAGATAATGATTCCTCTGGTGGCTCTGGGTAGGTACATTGAAAATTTTCTGGAAAGGATTTGCCACTCTAGGTGCCAGTAGGAACACTGGTGATCCCTGGGAGGAAGTCAGAATATCAACATGAATAGGAGTTTGGAAGAAGTTGATTCCAATCCTCATGGATCTATTAATTTAAGACTTCAGTGAAGGAAGTAACTGCAGATATAGTAGAAATAGCAAGAGAACTAGAATCAGAAATGGAGCTGGAAAATGGAGCTGAATTGCTTCAATTTTAACATTTTTTTAAATGAAAGTTGTTTCCTAATGGACAAGCAAAGAAAGCAGTTTCATGAAATGAAATCTACTCCTCGTGAAGATGCTATGAAAATTGCTGAAATAACAACAAAGCATTTAGAATTTTACATAAGCTTAATTGATAAATCAGTGGCAGGTTTGAAAGGATTGGCTTCAATTTTGAAAGAAGTTCCACTGTGAGTAAAATACTGTCAAACAGCATTCCCTGCTACAGAAAAATCAGCTGTGAAATGAAGAGTCAGTCAATGTGGTGAATTTTACTGTTTTAAAAAATTGATACACCCACTCTAATGTTCAGCGACCAGCCTCCTTCAGTCAGCAGCCATTAACGCTGACACAAGACCCTCCACCAGTACAAAGTTTATGAGTCACTGAAAGTTGAGATGATGGATAGCATTTTTTAGCAAGAAAGTATTTTTAAGTTGAGGGAAGTGCATTATTTTTTTAGACATAATGTTATTGTATATTCAGTAGACGATAGTATAAACATAACTTTCATATGCACTGGGAAACAAAAAATTCACTTGACTTGCTTTATTGCAATATTTGTTTCATGGAAGTGGTCTGGAACTAAACCTGCAATATTTCTGAGGTACACCCATAGATACCGAATGGAATGTTAGTCATAAAAAGGAATAAAGTTCTGATATTTGTACTACATAGATGAACCTTGAAAATACTATGCTATGTGGGGTACCTGCATGGCTCAGGGGTTGAACATCTGCCTTTGGCTCAGGGTATAATCTCGGGGTCTTGGGTTCGAGTCCTGCATCAGGCTCCCCGTAGAAAGCCTGCTTCTCCCTCTGCCTATGTCTCTGCCCCTCTCTGTGTGTCTCTAATGAATAAATAAATAAAATTTTAAAAAAGAAAAAGAAAATACCATACTATGTGAAAGAAGACAGACAAAAAAGGTCACATATTATGTGGTTCCATATAAATGAAATGTGTCAAATCCATAGTGACAGAAACTACATTAGTGTTGCCCAGGGCTGGGACCAGGAAGGATAAGGAGTGATTGTTAATGTTTATAGAGTTTCTTTTGAAGATGATAAAATTGTTCTGAAATTAGATAGTGGTGATCTATGCACAACTTTGTGAATATACTTAATGTGAATATACTAAAAAGCACCATTTAGTGTGCACTAAACTGGTACACTGGATGACATAGAATTATATGTCAATAAACCTGTTACTTTTTAAAATATGTGAAGCTGACTCCTCTCACATTGGGATGGGATGTCTATTTGTGCTGTCAGTATCAATCAAATTAACTGGACAATCACCAACCCTCAGCAACTTCATGTCATGGAGTCGCATCTACAGACACCTCATTTTTAACCACAGATTCATGCTTCTTTGTAGTGCTTTCAAATGCATACAGATGAGACAAGTGTCATAAAGAGCCATGCTGTTGTAATCTTCTTGCTATAAAAAAATTTCACATCAGAGTTAAAGTCTCCAACATTCTGAAGAAATTGTGTAGCAGCAATGATGAGCCAAGGATAGGAGATTACAGTAATTGTTAATGTGGAATGGAAATTATACATGTCTGAAGCCCCAGGCTTTCATAGACCTCTGATAAAACCCCTATTGTTAGATTAAAGTTACAATCGGAGATTCAAGGTCCCTTGTCTCATGTGCTACAAGGTCTGCATCTTTGGCTGTACATCATCAGAAAGCCACTGAGATTCATTGCTAAGCAGTCCCTATGAAACTCTGTTCTTATCATCCGATGGCCATCTTTTTCCAATGCTTTTGATGTTAGAATCGCTGCTCAATAGCCATTAGAACAGAGATGTATGGACTCCTGCCTCCAAGTTTGTCTTTTTCATGTTCAAACTAGATCCTCATAGTAACCCTCTATCCTGACTAGCTTACAAGATAAAATTAATATATCTTTACCAAGATAATTGGGAATGAGGTTAACTAAAAATATTCTTGTGGTGGAAGTCCTCAATCTTTAGTGAATAGAGTAGCTAGTTCTTGGTATCTTAAATCACTTACATTACAAGGCACACATGGCTACAGAATAGCAGTAATCCAGATGTTATCTTGTACTTGAATATGATGCATGAGTGAGGAATAGACATCACTATTATCGTATGGCCTCTCTCTCCATCCTCTCTGCCCCAACATTTAGTAGTTTCTGCTAAGCGCATGACAGAGTACATGTGGGCAGAGTAACTTGGACAACTCTGGCCAGTCTTTTCTTTTTTTTGAAATGAACAAAGACAGCATCTCCATGACTGCCAGTCATCACTTTAGATTTCAAGAGGGAAGTCAATGTTATTTCACTCATATCATTTGTTTCCAGCCAAAAGCAGAAGAGCTTGGTTGACATTTTGGTTATCCTGTACCTCTTGTTTCTAGGACAATGGATAATTTCAATTAGGCTCTTTGAAATATAGGAAATAGTTTCTGGACTCTTCTTGCTGCCTTCTGAGACCTCTAGAGATCTGCCCATTGGAGGTCAGAATGTGCTGGTGAAGTAGAAAGGATAAAAGCCCTACATTCTAGTTTCCATCATAAGCAAAATTTCTGGCTTGAGAGTAAAGTATGGGAAAGTCATTCAAAATTATGACCAATATCCCAGTACACAATGCAATCATGAGTAGGGCAGTGTCTAGAGCATGAATGGTTATATTTATTGCCTCAGAGTACAAAGAGGGTTGATGTTTTTTTCCCCATCAATCCTGCTCTTTATTTCTTTCTTAAGGATTCTTTCTTTCTTCTTTCTTTCTTTCTTTCTTTCTTTCTTTCTTTCTTTCGTTCGTTCTTTCTTTCTTTCTTTCTTTCTTTCTTTCTTTCTTTCTTTCTTTCTTTCTTTCTTAGCAAGCAAGGAGAGGGACAGAGAGTGAGACAGAGAATCTCAAATAGGCTTTGCACTGAGCACAGAGCCCAACTTGGGGCACAATATCATGACCCTTGAGATCATGACAAGCCAAAAATCAAGAGTCAGATGCTTCACCAACTGAGCCACCCAGCTGCCCCTCAATCCTGCTTTTTATTTTTATATGTATGTATGTATGTATGTATGTATGTATTTATTTATTTATTTGTTTGTTTTTATTTTTATTTTTATTTTTTAATAAATTTATTTTTTATTGGTGTTCAATTTACCAACATACAGAATAACACCCAGTACTCATCCCGTCAAGTGCCCCCCGCCGTGCCCGTCACCCATTCACCCCCACCCCTCGCCCTCCTCCCCTTCCACCCCAGTTCGTTTCCCAGAGTTAGGAGTCTTTATGTTCTGTCTCCCTTTCTGATATTTCCCACACATTTCTTCTCCCTTCCCTTAAATTCCCTTTCACTATTATTTATATTCCCCAAATGAATGAGAACATATAATGTTTGTCCTTCTCCGATTGACTCACTTCACTCAGCATAATACCCTCCAGTTCCATCCACGTTGAAGCAAATGGTGGGTATTTGTCATTTCTAATGGCTGAGTAATATTCCTTTGTATATATAAACCACATCTTCTTTATCCATCCATCTTTCGATGGACACCAAGGCTCCATTTTTTTAAAGATTGTATTTATTTATTCATGAGAGATATCCAGAGAGAGAGAGAGAGGGAGAGGCAGAGACACAGGCAGAGGGAGAAGCAGGCTCCATGCAGGGAGCCTGATGTGGGACTCAATCCCAGGACTCCAGGATCATGCCATGGGCCAAAGGCAGATGCTAAACCTCTGAGCCACCCAAGTGTCCCTCAATCCTGCTTTTTAAAAGTAAAACTCGAATTCATAGAATCATGGCATTTTGGATGAATTTTTTGGAAATTAGTTTAAATGGTGGCCTCAAAAAGTTATGTCTTAATTTTAGGAACCCATGAATGTCACCTTACTTGGAAAGAGCATTTTCAGATGCAATTAAATTAAGGACCTAAAGATGAACTCATTCTGGGTTATACAGGTGGGCCCTACTTCCAGTGACAAGAGTCCTAATAAGAGACACACCAAGGATACTCAGAAAAGTAGAAGACAGTATGAAAATGGAAGCAAGTTCAGAATTTCTCAGTCCCAAACACCTGGTACCATTTAAAATTAGAAGAGGCAAAGAAAGAATCTCTTCCAGAATCTTCAACAGAAGGCTCAACCAACACCATGATTTTAGATTTTTTGATTCCTGAATTTTGATACATAAATTTCTGTTGTTTGATGCTATCATTTTGGTGGTGATTTGTGCCCACAGCCACAGGAAACTAATACAGTTGCTTCAACACCTAAGTATTAGTTTTTTTACACATGAGTGCTTTCCAAATCCATGGTAATATAATAAATACTGAGATAACATCATACCACCAGGCAACCCAAGATGACATCAATCAAAATTGATTTTGATCCGAGTTCTTCTGGGACCTCTTTCAGCCAGTGTAAAATGGTTCAACCTAGAGGTTAGTTTTAAATAGTCAAAAATAGATTGAAGTTACAAATGTCACCCCATTATAAAAACAAATATAGGCACCCCCTACTATCAATTCACTGCTCCCTAATAATTACCTCTGATTCTAATCTGGCCACCACTTCCTGGATTTAAGACACAATTTTAATGAGATTTTTTTTTAATATTTATTTATTTATGTATGATAGTCACAGAGAGAGAGAGAGGCAGAGACACAGGCAGAGGGAGAAGCAGGCTCCATGCACCGGGAGCCCGATATGGGATTCGATCCCGGGTCTCCAAGATCGTGCCCTGGGCCAAAGGCAGGCGCCAAACCGCTGCGCCACCCAGGGATCCCAAGACACAATTTTAATGTTTACCTCACCCCAATTTAAAACCTTCCATGCTTCTCCCTCCCTGTAGTGAGAAATAAAATGGAATTTGCCAAGTCTTTACGCCTTTGTCCATGTTGCTCATTCTACCTGAAATTTGTGTACCTTTCTTGTTTTGGTAAATCTTGCTTATATTTGGTCTTTCTTTATTTTTTTTTTTCAATGAACACTCCAGTTCTCCTGGCTGATATATGCTCTTTATTTATTTATTTTTAATGATTTTATTTATTCAGAAAGAGAGAGAGAGAAAGAGCAAGAAGAGAGCATAAGCAGAAGGGTGAGGCAGAGGGAGAGGGAGAAGCAGGCTTCTTGCTGAGCAGGGAACCTAATGTGTGGGTCCATCCCAGGAATCTGGGATCATGACCTGAGCCAAAGGCAGAAGCTTAACTGACTGAGCCACCCAGGCTCCTCTGCTCTTTATTTGTAAATAGACTGTATTTTTAGAACACTTTTATATTTATAGACAAATTAGGCAGGTAGTGCAGAGTGTTTTAATATATCCCACATCCAACTTCCCCTATTATTAAGATCTTACAATAATTACTATGGTACATTTGTCACAATTAATGAACCAATATTGGTACACTATTATTAACTAAATTTCATATTTTATGATGATCTCCTTACTTTTTACATAATGTCCATCTTCTTTTCCAGGATCCCATCTATGACTCCACATTACACTTAGTTGTCATCTCTTCTCAGTCTTCTCTTCATAGTGACAGTTTTTCTGACTTTTCTTGGTTTTGATGACCTTGACCCTTTGAAGAATACTGGTCAGATATTTTATAGGATTTTCCCCTATTGGAATTTATCTATGATTTGTCCATGATAAAGATTCAGGTTATGAGTTATTGGGAGGGAAAAGGGAGATAAAACCCTATTTTCATTGTGTCATGTCAAGAATATGCATTATCAAAATGATTTGTGGCTCTTGGTGCTAATCTTGGTCATCTGGCTGAGAATGTTTGTCAGATTTCTCCACTCTGCTCCTAGTTACTTATAGTACTCAATTTAAATGTCACCACCTCTTTAAAGTCTTCCTGGATTCCATTAGCCCCTAGCAGGCCATGAAATCCATTTATTAGTCATTAAACATTTGTTAATCATTTACTATGTGTCTTCCAAAGGGAAAAAGTAAGGATACAGCCATTTAAATGGGCAATATGTGTCTCTGTCTCTCTCTCTCTATGTCTATCATAAATAAATAAATAAAAATAAATCTTTAAAAAATAAAAAATAAATAAAACAGGCAATAAATGTTTCATGAACAAATAAGTAATTGCATGAATTGGTAGTGTTTTTTAAAGTGTATTTTCTCCTCAAATTTAGTAAACATTTGCATATTAAACATGTCTAAATTATATACTACCATATTAAAAGTATTACAGACAAAATAAATTTAAAATACAGACCATATTTAAAGCAGAGGTAGGTAAAATATAGCCTTGGGGTAAATCCTGATGGCTATGTGCTGCTAGTTTTTGTAAATAAAGTTTTATAGGAACTCAGTCATACCCATTCATTTATATATTGTCTATGGCTGCTTTTGACCTAGAGCAGCAACTGAGTAGTTACTCATGGAGCCCATATAACCTACAAAGTTTAAATATTTACTATCTGGGCCTTTACACAAAAAGTTTGCTCATTTCTGTTCTAAAGCATTTTCTTGATGATGTCCATGGCAACTCATAACACTTGTTGGCTACAGACAGTCCCCAACATATGATGGCTCCATTTACGTGTTTTGTTTTGTTTTTGTTTTTGCTTTTGACTACACAGTGATGTGAAATTCTAACTGAACACACATTCAGTTAGAAGCAGTATTTCAATTTTTTGAAATTTGATCTTTTCTTGAGCTGGCAATATGCAGTATGATCCTCTTGTGATCTAGGCAGGGGAAGACGGCCACAGCACCCAGTAAGCCATGCTGCCATGATGATAAAAAACCAGTACACTTACAACCATTCTGTATCCATATAGTGATTTTGTTTTTCACTTTCAGTACAGTATTCAATAAATCATGAGATATTCAACACTATTATAAATAGGGTTTGTGTTAGATGGTTTTGCCCAACCATAGGCTAACATAAATGTTCTAAGCATGTTTAAGATAGGCTACACAAAATTCTGATGCTCAGTTGGTTAGGCATAGTAAGTTACATCTTCAACTTAGAATGATATTTTCAACTTACGATGGGTGTATTGGGATATAACACCATCATAAGTCAAGGAAGATCTGTACTTGTAAAAATAAAATAGATTTAACCCTAAATGGGAGAGCTAATATAAGAGCTTACTATATTTTTGTAAGCAGTCTTTAGTTTACCTGTAAATTCAGGGTGAGAATTGATCACTATGAATAGGAGTCAATAAACACATATTTATTAAAGACATGTTATAGGCCGGCAGTGTTGAAAGCAAGGGATTTGTTGATGAACAAGATAGACGTCTGCCCCTAAAGAGTATAAATTTTAATGAAATAGGGCTTCCCTATCCAATATGGTGGCCACTAGCCAAATGGTCTGGTGAGTACTTGAAATCTCACTAGTGTGAATTGTGATGTATTGAAATTATAAAATGTCCAAGGGATTTCCAAAGACTCAGTATAAAAAAAATAAGGTTAGTCATCTAATTAATGAAATTTTAATGTTAACCACGTTTATTTTATTTTACAGGATTTTATGATGACATGATAAAATATATCATTAAAATAACTTTCACCCTCATCTCTCTTATTTTTTTAACTTTTTAAATGTGGGTACTAGACAAGTGTGTATGTGCCTTATGTTATATTTCTATTGGACAGTGTGTGTCTAAACTTTAGAAATGTCCTGACAATAGAGTAGCCACTAGCTACATGTTGTCATTTAAATTGCAGTTAATTAAAATTAAAAATGATATAATTATAAATTTACTTCCTCAGTCACACAAGCCACATTTCAAGTACTCAAGAGCCATGTGTGACTGGTGGCTACCATATTGGTGAGTATAGATATAAAACATTTCCATCTCTGTAGCAAGTTCTATTTGATAGGGCTGTCCTAGAAAAATAAGATTTCCTGATATTTTTTTTTTTACTGATAATGATAAACATTCTGTTAAGAAAGGAAAAGATTAAACATAAACTGGGAAACTGTTATCAGACAAATGTATCTATGCTTTTAGAAGTGAATTCCTTTACATATGCAAGTCTTTGCATAGCCACTTTGGTTTGCTTGCAGAAAACAAAACAAAAGAACAAAAACCAAGGAATAGCCAATAGATGGATATTTAGGAATAGAGAGAAGTAACCTCAGAAAACAAAGAAAATACTGCTGCACATTTAGCTCTAATGTACTGTAGGGAAAAGTATGACATCTTAACTATTTTTTAAAAAATATTCATTTTGGAGTATTTTGACTGGAGGACCAATATAACTGCATTGTGCATTAAACGTATGAAACATCTTTCCCTGGATGCAAAGAAAAGTCATTCTAATGGCAAGAAACTGTATTTCTTTACAACCACTGTTAGTTTCAGTGGCAGATGTAATATCAAGCCTATGGTCTCACAAAATATACCCAGAGAATTAGACCATCTCCGGGTGTGGAAATAAGGGAAATACTACTCTAAAGACATGAAACTAGCAGTGCAAAGGAAAACTCTATCTGGGCACCAGAGCTTGCTCCCTGGTGACAAGATTATGAGTTTTAGAGCTTCAGAGAATTGAGTTTGAATCTTATCTCAACCACTTACTGACACTGAGATAAAGATATCAGCATTTATCAAGCTCTTACTATATTCCATGAACTTTAGATGTATTATTTAATAATCCCCAAACCCTCTAAAACAGGTTCTAGGGATCCCTGGGTGGCGCAGCGGTTTGGCGCCTGCCTTCAGCCCAGGGCGCGATCCTGGAGACCCGGGATCAAATCCCACGTCGGGCTCCCGGTGCTTGGAGCCTGCTTCTCCCTCTGCCTGTGTCTCTGCCTCTCTCTCTCTTTCTCTGTGTGACTATCATAAATAAAATAAATAAATAAATAAATAAATAAATAATAAATAAATAAATAAATAAATAAATAAATAAAACAGGTTCTATCATTACCCAATTTTGTGGAAGAAGAAAATAAGGCTTTGTAAGATTAAAAACTCCATTCTAATGAGTGCCATAGACAGGCTTTGGCAAAATATTCAAGATTCTACTCCCCTTCCCACATCTTACCACTGCATTTATGTCTTTTGTGTAATCTTGGTTAAGTCAGATAACCCCTTCTTAGATCATTTTCTTCATCCCTAAAATAAAAATAATCATATTTACCTTGCAAGATTCAATCAGAAATCAAAGCTTCTACTTGGTGTAGGCATTTGATGTAAATGTCAATGATTTCTTGCATTCCTTGGGGTAAGACAAAGTTGCTAAAATTCTTCAAAAAATATACTATCTAATGAAAAAAAAAAAGAGAGAGAGAGAGAGAGAGAGAGAAACATTTCTCTTGTTCATGACAGATCTAGTAAGCTCTTCAGCTGGCAGGCAGACTGCTCCTTGTGGTCAGCCAGGGATACCTTCCCTAATATCTGTGTAGTTCCACCCTGCCTGGGTTTCAGCCTGTGGGAAAGGAAAGTGAGAAGCCACATCCTCAGTTATAAGGCTTACACCTAAAGACACACACATCATGTATAGCCACACTTCACTGAGGACATCTTACACTTTGACTATTACCCCTCAGAAGGTGGTTGGGAATGTGGTCTTGCCACATGCCCAGTATCAACTCAATTATCATGGAAGGAAGAATAAATTGTGGTGATGAACTTGTCAACTGTATGTTTGTATCTCCTCAAAATTCATATGTTGAAGCCATCACCCCAATATGATAGTACTGGGAGGTGGGGGTGTTTCGGAGGCATTCAATCATGAAGATGGAATCTCCATGTTGGGATTAGTATCCTTATAGAAGAAGAGAGCTAGCTCTTTCTCTTTGATCTCTGCCATGTGAAGATACAATGTGAAGATGGTCGTTCACTAGTCAGGAAGTGGACCCTCACCAACATATTGATGCTGGACTTCCAGTGGCCAGAACTGAGAAATAAAGGTTTGCTGTTTAATCGACCCAGTCTATGGTAATTTGTTATAGCAGCCTGAACGGACTAAGACAGAACCCAAATTAAAAACAAGGTCAACAAGCCATCTTCTCTCTTCAGTGTTCTCTGATCATTTCCTTTAGTGTTCACTCCCCATTCATCTCTACTCTCATCCCTGTTGGTTTCCAGACCTGCCTGTTTAGGACATGAGTCCCTACAAGGTCTCCTTGCACCTATTCCCTTTACCTCATTCTAGATAAATAACCCACTGGTTTCCACTTATGAAATGGTTTGATGCACCTTCTTGTATTCCTTCCCCATTCTTCCTTGGCAATGAACTTTTCTGTATCCAAAGGTACCTTCCAAGGTTATTTCCATGTCCCTGGAAATAAGCAGACCAAGAGTCTGTTAATTCCACCTCTAAATTTTGGTGATGTTGGTCAAGTTACTTAATTTCTGAGCTGAATTTTCTGCATCTGTAAAATTGGAATAATTTTTTTCCCCTCAGGGGATTTTATATGGGAAAATTGAGATGAAGAATGAGAAAGTGTTTTGTAACTCATAATACACAATACACTAATAATATTAGTTGAAATTACCATGAAGTACCAGATAAAATAATTGTTCTTTTTTGCTGGGTATTAAGGTGGACTATAATTCTCCCAATTATAAAAATATTCTATATAAACAATATATTGTAAATAAATGAAATAAGGTGTCTTTGTGGGATCCCTGGGTGGTGCAGCAGTTTAGCGCCTGCCTTTGGCCCAGGGCACGATCCTGGAGACCCGGGATCGAATCTCACGTCGGGCTCCCGGTGCATGGAGCCTGCTTCTCCCTCTGCCTGTGTCTCTGCCCCTCTCTCTCTCTCTCTCTCTCTGTGACTATCATAAATAAATAAAAATTTTAAAAAAAGTGTCTTTGTGTTTAGCTCATCTTTTTGGTAGGGTATAAAAATTACTAGTGTATTTCTGGATCAAATAATATGAATGCTTCTAAGTTTTTCTCAGTATATTGGTAGCTTGCTTCCCAAAGTACTGATAAAGTTTATACTAACTCCAACCAATGAATGAGGGCTCTGATTCAACTCAATTCTTGAGTGGAAATGATCATTAATTTTTAATAGATTTATTTTTACTTAGTATGTGTAAAATGGCCCAATATTATTACTTTGTTTGTATCTATTTGAAAATATATCAGCACATTTCTTTATTACTTGCTTTTTTCCCTTCCTTTGAATTTCCTCATTTCTTTGTCACTTGCTTTTTAGATGCCTAAAATATCTTTAAAAATAAATTTCCATGGAATCTTGCCAAGTGGCCTGATCTCTCACTAGTAGAGGAGGGAGGAGGCCAAGGAAGAATCATGAGAACCCTGGTACTCTTATCTCTAACAGACTTAGGTTTTCTTATTGATTGCTCAGGGTCCTGTTCCCCTCAGCATGTCTCTTTATGGGATAGTCACTGCTTTCTCTTCATAGAATTGTGCATGCTCCTACAAGCACATATGAAAACCACTAACTGATGTTAGATTTGCACAGTGGGTAGTTTTTATAAATGTTTCTCTTAAAAAGCAATGTCCCGGGGAAATCCCTGGGAGGCATGTACAGCATAAGCCTCACTAGCAGCTGCCAGAATGTGCTAGAGGTTCCCAGGGTTTGAATCTATTGCTCCCAGGGATTGATTCAATTTCTGTTCTGTCAGCAAGCTTAACTGCAGGCTGTGGTGTGTTCCATGATTTCATAAACAAAAGGGATATGGCAAGAACAGAAGGCAGGATCCCAGAGAAAATGTGAGCCAGTGCAGCCTCATGCAAATGCAACACATTGCTTGACCCCAAAATCTGGTGTGTGGGCTCCTAAACAGAAGTAGGGCTTGAGGCTAATGTCTTCATGTTAAAGGGAAAATATTACTGGTCCCAAATATTCAGAGTTGAAGCAAAATTGAGGCAATTTGCTTTTGCCAATAAAGCAGAAAATTATTCATTTGCTTCAGTTCCCACTACATTTTCATTTTCATGCAAACTGAGTGCTGGGCAATGGAGGAGAGTTGGTAATACAATGTGTAGAGCCCTTGGCTGGGACTTGGGGCTAGAGGTCACTATCAGCACATCTACTAATCACTTGGGTGGACGGTGCCTGTCACTCTACTTCTTTGATCTTCCTTTACCATAGGAAAAACTAAGGTACTGTACCAGGCAGTCTCTGATGTTTTATCCACCCTTAAAAATCTACTCCTCTTTTAGGGACATCTTGGCCACCATCTTCCTTTTTCTAATATTGTATTAGTCTTTTGCTAAATAAGAATTGTAGAGAACCATGACTTGTTCCTTTAATCTTGCGGGTGTGCCAAAGAGATGCATGGACATAGTAGCTGGAATTGTGTTTTATCGAAACTAATACCAACAACAAGTCCTACTATAGGGGCTTCAATATGTTGAAAAAATTACTATAGCACTTCTGATAACTCACTCAAGACATATATGAAAGAAGCCTATGTACAGCTTTTTAAATTTTATTTTTGCTTTCTAACTCACAAAAGGTCAACAGATTCTGGGAGGAAAACTAGCAATGAGAGAGTCCCACAAGGCCCCAAGAGCACCAATGGGGGTCTTTGAACTATTGAAATATTTTTAAAAGACACACAGAAACTGTACCTTCATCTCTGTAAAGTTATTAAAATGTCGACATGACCTGCTTTTGGTACGGATGATAGAGATTCAGCATATCTGATCTTATCTCATTCTGACTTCAAGCTCTAATAAGCAGCTTTATAAGCTTCAGTTTAAGTAAGAAGGACAATTATAAAAATAGGTTGCTACACAAAAAGAATTTCAAATGATGGGGCAATTCAGCTCAGTGTCTACCACAAGGAAGGGTATGAAGAAAGATCTATGAAAAGATGATGTCAGTACATCATGGAATTTTCTACAATTGCCATTTACACCTGTTCATCACAAAGGCCAAGTCTTCTTGGCTGGTGTGATACTTCAACAGAATCATAAAAGGCAACTGAGGAGTTACCGAGACGATGGTAAAGAACTTTCCCAAAATGTAATATCATCTCTGAAAGCACAAGAGGTATAGACTTTGATGCATTTGAAGAGCTCTAAGTATGAAATTTGAGGAAGAGTTGGTAAGAGATGAATCTGAAGAGGCAGCAGGGATGCAGAGGAGAGTCTAATGTGCTACACTGGAAGGTTTAGATGTTTTTGTGTGAACAATGGGGTACAATAGCTAGGTTTCAGGTGAGACTTTGACAAGGCTGGTTTTATACGGTCTCCATAGGGGAAAGGAGAAAACATCCTTGTAGTTGAAAAATTCAGAAAAAACTGCTCTAAGTACTTAGGCATTTTTGTCCATGTTTTATTCTTATTTCCTGCCATATTGTCACCCACTCCATATTAGTTGCTCAATATGGGCTGCTCTGCTAAGCTATGGCAGGGTCAATTAGTCTCAGTGTCCTTGTATATTGATGGTTCATTTTCTTCTAAAGTTTAATCCAAAATTTTCTATAACTGAAGTGTTTATAATTCAAACTCCCTCTCCTCCTAAAATCTTCCTAAATCTCTCTAGGTCCCAAAGATATCTCACTTTTAATATGATTGGTGTATTCATTATCTCTTACTGTGTAACAAAGAATGCTGAAATGTAGCATCTTAAAACAGTCAGTGCTTATTATCTCATAATTTCCATGGGTCAAGAATCTGGGTATGGTTTACCTGGGTGCCTCTGAGTCATGGCCCCTCACAAACTTCCAGTCAAGTAGTTGGCCTGGGCTGTACCACCACAAGGCTCAATCTGCTTCCAAGTTCATTCAAGGAGATGTTAGCAATCCCCAAGTCCTCACTGACTCTCGGAGATAGAAACTTCTCACCACCTGAGCCTTTTCAGAGAGCTACACACGACAGGGCACCTAGCTTCTGCCAGAGCAAAACTCTAAGTGCAAGGCCATCTGAGAGACAGCCAGAGAGTATGAAAAAGAAAGAAGTTACAGTGCTGTGACTCAGAAATGACAGCCTATCACTTTTACTGTATTCTACTCATAAAAAGAGAATAAGAGATTCAACTTCTACTCAAACAGAAGGGGTTACACAAGAATGGTGAGAAGAGAGTCATTGGAAGCTATCCGAGTCTTTGTACCACAAGGGTTGTTCAAAGGTCTTTGTTTCTCCAATATGCCTGAAAACAGACAGCTACAGAGTCACATATATACCTACTGCCTTTCCATGTTGGTATAATTCTTCAATCTTGAATTTCGGCACCAAACTCCATTCATTAATTCCAGCAGTGTTAGTTAAGCTGCTAGACTGTAAGGGCTATATTTTAAGAATATTCATGTTTTCTGCCTTAATTTGTAAAATTCAAATAATAATTACTTCTTCACAGGGCAGAAATGAGAAGCAAAAGAAACTATATATTAAATGAGAGATAGTGATATATTGTAAAGTGGGTGCTTGTGGATTTCCATGCTCACCTACTAATTCAGTGACATCTCCTTCCAGCATGTAACCTCATGAGTGAGCAAAGCTGTAAAACTCTACAAACGCTCATAGCTGGGAATGTCTAGTCCAGTCCTCAATTATTCACTGAGGATTGGTAGATCTACCTCTAAAAGGCTCTTTGTAACCATGGTCTTTTATTGAGTAGAGTCTACCTTCCTCTCTGGATTCATATTCTTGACTTTTCAAAGCCCATCTTAGAGCCCTTAAAATCAGAAGACATGGACCCATGTAACAGAGAACATTCAGTTGGCCTAGAAAAGCCAGTTAACTCCCTCAATTGTGTTGCTATGGGAAATGACAGTACCAAACAATACTATGTTCAGAAATGCCTTCTTTTAACTCTTGCCTTTCATTCTCCCTTTTTTCTTATATCCAGTATTGAACTCTTCAATCAGATGGTAACATCCTTAAGATATGTGGCAAGTTTTACACTTTTTGTACAGCTCCCTAACTGGGGAATGCAAAATATATGACTGGTACTGATTCAATCAGGTATCCTGGGAATTTACAGCCGGAACCCAAATAAAGGGAAATTTAGTGAGTCCCTCTTCTCACACAGAAAGGAAGTTGTTCTCACGACATTCATAAAAGGTCATACAGCAACTTAGTGTATCTTTGAGTTGCTCCAGTTTGGAGAAACTTTGTATGTCTAGAGAATTGTTGGTTTTGGAAGTTCTACCTGAGTGCAGGTTACTGATTATTTTGAGCCGAACCTGTTCCCTTTCCTTGACTGGAATAAATGCAAGAAAGGGTAATAATATGTACAACACTGAACAAGGTCACATTCTCTTCTCAATGACATGACAGACTGCAGATAGTACAGAGCCACAGGAATTTGGAGGAAAGAAAGTCAATAAAATAATTACGGAAGCCAAAAATCCTTGCCCTCACCAGGGTTATAATTGAAGCTATAGACTCTTTCAAACTAAAATAAAAAATGCAATGGAATAAAATAAAATAAAAGTTAAAGAAGAACTAAAAACTTGAAATCCTTTTGCAAAACTACGAAGTTTTATTTAAAACAAAAACACTTTGTCTTCCTGAAGATAAGCCCATTTGTATAAAAATATTCCACTATAACCAATGACGCCATTTTTTATTTGTTCAATATATATTTGCTGATCACCTGCTATGTGATATGCACTGATTCAAGCATTGAGGATGTGATAGGCACTGAGAAAGTTAAACCACTGCTCCCACATGAAGGTCTTTCTATTATAGTAGACACCGAAAACAAAGAAATGAAAAAAAAAAAGCTCAGCGAGGAGGGGTTCCTTCTCAATTCTGTTCTTCCAGGCAATAGGTGATTTCTGATAACAAATGGGGGAGAGAGGAGGGTAGGTTTTATGAGGGACTTAGAAACTTATCAAATGGGTTTATAGGAGCTAAAAATCTAGTTGAGTTAGGGATGAACCCTTTCATCATGCGTGCAGTTGCCCGAGAGCTTTGAGATAGATACCATTAATCCTTATTATTGGGGGGGGGGGCACCTGGGTGGTTCAGTGGTGGAGTGTCTGCCTTTGGCTCAGGGCATGATCCTGGGGTTCTGGAATTGAGCCCACATCAGGCTCCCCAGAGGAAGCCTACTTCTCCCTCTGCCTATGTTCCTGCCTTTTTCTGTGTCTCTCGTGAATAAATAAATAAAATCTTTAAAAAAAAATCCTTACTATGTGGAGGACTAGAAAGTTCAGGCTCCCAATGTCCCAAACTGAACAGGAATGTGAAAGTCACAGTGAAAGTTGACATCTGTCTTGGGACTAGATCATAAAATGGGAAAAGAGGGAAACTATTCCTCTGCTTCAGGTACCACACCTGCTAAGACAGTGGCTTGTACTCTGAAAAGGGATTGAAAGCTAGGGATCCCTGGGTGGCGCAGCGGTTTAGCGCCTGCCTTTGGCCCAGGGCACGATCCTGGAGACCCGGGATTGAATCCCATGTCGGGCTCCCGGTGCATGGAGCCTGCTTTTCCCTCTACCTATGTCTCTGCCTTTCTCTCTCTCTGTGTGACTATTATAAATAAATAAAGATTAAAAAAAAAAAAGCTACCTAGATTTTGACCTACCCAAAAGGGTGCACAGCCTCTCTTCCTACCCTCTTTTCACCAAAACAGCACTGATTTTTCCAATCCTTACCTCTTTTTTACCACCCTTTCCATTTTTCCTAAGCACTTCCCTTTTCCTGAATAAACTGTTCTCGGTTCTTTCTGTAAAGTTCTTTCCTCAAATAATAAAATCCAGAATAAACATGTTCTTCAACACAAGATAAAAACTTTAGGATGAGACATATTGGCCAATCTAGTAATTATTTTGTTGGCATGCTTTTCCCTCTTGATTCACATGTAACTAAGCAGCATATAAAGCAAGGGGAAAATCAATCTAAGTGTAAAATTTAATTTAAATATAAAATAAATTTAAAGATTGTTTGGCATGTTCTGTGTTATGCTCCATGGCTCTTGGGGCTTTATTTTTTTTTTCTCAATCATATCTACTATCTTTCTTATTTAACATATAATTACTCTGGGTTTACATTTCTGATTTGTAGTTTGTCTTGCAGCTGACCTCTGAGAATGGCCATCTTACTTAGTATATCAGGCCAGGCCTGATTATAGTAGGTAAAGCATTTTTTTTAATGTGATAAGAGAGAGAAAACAGAGGACTTGTCATTTTTTCACTGAAAATCTGGATAATTCAAAATATTTTAAGAAGCTAGTGGGATTATTTAGAGTGTAATTCTTGAAAAGGAAAAAGAAGGCTGGGGCTCTGAATGTGAATAGCCAGTCAAAGAGTAGAGTCTAATCAAAGGAATAGAAACTACTGAAATAGGTTATTTTCCATAGTTCTTGGGTCCTTTATTTCTGATGTTTACTTATCTGTGTTTAAAAGACAGAGATATTTAAAAAGTGGAGAACTGAAAGATTCTGATTAACACTCTATATATTCAAGGTGATTATAATAATTCTACAGCTATTTCCCTCAAATTCACCCTTTTCCTACATTTAGTAACAGAAGTGAGACTATAGAGAGACTGAAGTGGTGTTGAGCCAATTCAGAGTAAATGTCAAAAATCCAGTGGATAAAAGTTTAAATAGAATATTTACCTCAAAAAAAAAAAAAAAAAAGAATATTTACCTCAAAGCATGGAATTTATGTTTTTAGGTAAGGAGATCCCTATTAGAGAGGTAAAGAAAAATCCAAAGTGATTTGTAGGTGATTATTAAATATGTTATTTAAAAAAATAAAAATAAAAAAAATAAAAAATAAAAATAAGCAAATCACAGATTTAACTGAATCATGGGAAAAATGAGTGGAATCTAAAAGATGAAAGCAGAAATTAATGAAGTACAAGGTAGTAAAAATTGGTTAATCTGATATAGATCTTTCAGAAGATCAATAAAATCTGAGAATAGTTTCTAGAAAAGATCTCTGTTAATTGAGAAGAAAGATGGAAAATCTACATAGAAGTAAAAAAATAATATCTATGATAGAAACCAATAAACCATTTATAAGGAAACATTTCAACTCAGTGGTTACAAATTTGAACATTTTATTAAAGTAAGTTATTTTCTACAAAAAACTAAAGCACACAAATTGACTTGAGAATACTTAGAAAAATTTTTGACCAATAACTCAGGAAGAAATTTTTAAATTTGTAAAAAGCAGCATCTAATGTCCAACCAAAGGCACAAAGCCTCGATATTATATGTAAGTCTTTTATACCTCAAGTAATAGATACTTCTTATGCTACTTTGCAGAGATTAGAAAAAAGTAGAAAGTCTTACAATTACTATCATGAGTTGACAATCTTCATTACCAAAAAAGATTGTGTATATATGGAAATCAATGTTATATAATTAAAGAATACAAGGTCAATAGCATATTAGTAATATCTAATATTCCGGGATCTCTGGGTGGCTCAGCAGTTTAGTGCCTGCCTTCAGCCCAGGGCATGATCCTGGAGACCCGGGATCAAGTCCCACATCAGGCTCTCTGCATGGAGCCTGTTTCTCCCTCTGCCTGTTTCTCTGCCCCTCTCTCTCTCTCTCTGTGGCTCTCATGAATAAATAAATAAAATATTTTTAAAAATATATCTAATATTCTATGATGTAGTTTGTTCTATGAACATGAAGATCATTCAATATAAGGAAACCAATTAATATTCCATATCATCAATACATCAAGGAAAGAACATCATCTCTTCATCTCAAGATCCACCAGAAGCATTTAATAGAGTTCAACATATATTTGGTATAAATGTTCAATTTAGCATGAAAATAATATATTTTGTAAAATAAGTAGCCAATATTATGCCAAACTCTAAAATGTTAGAAACATTCCTGATAGTGTCAGGAAAAGAAACTCCAACAATTGCTGTTTTTATATAACATTGTTTTTGAAATGCTAACAAATGCAACATGACAAGAAAAAATATATATACATATGTGAAAGAAGAAAACATAATTATTACATTTGTGGCAACTATCTATCTGAAATATGTAAGAGAATTACACGAGAAAAAGTCCCACTGGAATTGCTAAAATAAATCTCTAAAATGGCTAGTTACAAAGTCACACCATAAAATAAACATTTTCCTATTGAGCAACAATACCAGTTAGATTGTAACATCAAAAATCTACTATTTACTATGATATCAAAATTGTAAAATCCTTAGGAATATTTGTGTCAATAAGCCTTCTTAGGATCCATTTTAAAAATTACAAATTTTTCCTGAAGAATATTTTAAAAGACTTTCATATATGGTGAAACATGGAATGCTCTAATACAGAGACCAAATGTTATATAAATGTCAATTGCCCACAGGTTAATTCACAAAAACAATGAAATTCCAATTAAAATGCCAGAATGATTTTTTCAAATATTTTATTTATTTATTTGAGAGAGAGAAAGAGAGAGAGCTACAGATAAAGCATGAGTGGAGGGGAGGTAAGAGGCAGAAGCAGACTCCCCACCAAACAGGAGCCTGATGGGGGGCTCAATCCCAGAACCCTGGGATCATGACCTGAGCTGAAGGCAGATACTTTAGATACTGAGCTCCCCATATGTCCCCCAGAGTGATTTATTTGAAGATGAGGGATTTGACAAAATATTCTAAATTTTTTCTCAAATACTTATTGTTAGAATAGCCAGGAGTTTTATTTCATTTTTTTCCTAGTGAAACATTTGAGAGCTATAAAACCTCAATTACTTTATTAATAAAAAATTAAAATGAAAAGCACATAAAATGTATCCGTTTGTGAGCATATATATATTTTCTTCACTGGCTTATACACTGATATGTTTGTGTGTGTGTTTGTGTTTTATACATATATATGATTGTAGGCTATTTTATTGGCAGCAATGAACCTTGGCATGATTTTTTGAAAGTAATTTTGTGTACTCATTGGCTCAGCATTTCTCTTTTCAGGAATTTGTCTTAAGGAAATAATTATAAGCATTCAAAATGTTATATCTAGAATTACATTCACCATAGGTTGTTTATAATGAACCAACCATAGGTTGTTTATAATGAACCAATATTAGAAAAAAAAATCTAAGGTTCCAAATATGTATAAACTTATAATAAATCATGATACAATCATTGAATCAAACATTTCGCAAACATTAAAGCCAATGTGTAAGAATACTTAATGAAACAGATGTTTTTCATAAGGAAATTTAAAGGAATAGTTATAAGTAAGGGCACCAACAGAAGGCTTGTTTTGGGAACTCTCCATGTTCTAACCGACTTAAAAGCAGCCTTATCTGCTGAAAAAGACAAAATACATGATTGAAGGAATGTTACTACAGTTAACCAGGACTTTAGGTGATCTCTGATAATCCATTTTAGTTTCCTCACAAGAAATCCCAATCTTACCCTCAGTTGGATCCTTGCAGCTCACTGTTCTTTGGCTGTGTATGTTTGCCTTCTAAATATTGTCAGGATAATGGGCTCTGAGCTAAAACTCAATCGTGGGATGTGGTGTTAGTAAAAGATTTGAGGAAGATATTTGAAGGTAGAAACCAAAACCAAATTGACAAAATGTGGAAATAAGTCAGAGGAAGGTGTTGAAGATACCACTCAGGTTTCTTAAGGTGATATGCACAGTCTCACAGCATGGACCGCCTATAACCCTCTTCTCCAGTCTTCTTCATAACTCAAAACCAGCCCTCATCCAGCCTTCTGCAAGCCCTACTTGAACTAGTCCAGTAGACATATATGTCTAGTGTCTGGAGCATGGGAAACTTGACCGCTGGTATCTGGTAAGCAGGTAAGCTTTGAGGAAACAAAGATGGGGTTCCACTTGGAATTTCAAATCCATTTCTTTATAATATTTTTTATTCATATTTACTTTCTGAGAACATTAGGAAATGCTTCTGTTGCAAAATGTATGTCTTAAGTGAGCTTTTCTGGACTTAACTGCTATGATTATGCAAAATGCACTCGGAGTTCTAAGCATTGACTGACTTACCTATGTAAGTTGGGGGTTATTTGTTTTGGACTACTTAACAATAGTTAAGTGCTGGGGGTAGATTTCTAAATTTCTCGTCAGTCTATTTCTGTATCAAGAGAGTAAAATTATCAGTCCGCAGTGTGGAAAGTAATTCATTAATATGCGGTTTCTACCTTCAATTTCAATTGATTTAAGTAATTTATTCTAAGTGAAGGAAAATCTAAAATGCCCTAAATATTGATAAATAAAAAATGTTCTTTTCAGGATTACTATTAAAAATATATAAAAGTCCAATACCTGAGGATTACTAAAGCAAACTCTACTGGAGTATTACACAGCTACCACAAATATTTGAGCTATAATACTCCATTAAAATATGAAAAATTATACACATATTGTGATCTCAAATTTGATATTTATCTCTAGGAAGAATATAGGCAAAAATCATAGAAATTTGTATTTTCTTTTCATTCTAGGTGGAGTATCAAATCAGCTCCCCTACTGATAACTCGATAGTCCGTATGTGAAGCTGAACCTACCATCTGGCAGTTTAGTGCTTGGTGAAACCTGCTGAGTGCCACCATGCCAGCAGGTGACACACACCTTTTGATCCTCTCAAGCAATTCTACAACATTGGTGCCTTAATAACTCCCCTTTGTAACAGAGATAGCGAAGCATGAAGGAAATAACTTGTTCTTAGGGAGATCCCCAAGAGGGAGAGCCAGAGTTGGGATGAGGCATGAATCTGTCCAAATCCAGACTCCAGTGCTTCTCATTCACCCCACACACCACTCAAACACCCCAAAGTATGGGTATGTTCACATCTCTAGATGGCTTTTCTTTTTATTCTTGATAAGCTGGTATATTTCCAAATTTTCTAACATGGGCATATATTGCCTATAAAGTAAGAAGAAAATAATTGTTTGGGTTTTGGTTTTGTTTTCCCAAAAAGAAAAACAGTGAATAGTGTAACATGAAAAGCAGATTAAGGGTTGCAGACACAAATGATGTTGATAATCATAAATGCTCACCTACCCTTACAATTTAGCTTTGAAGAACAAGGAGTTCTGCGTTTCTGATATCAACACATTTTAAAAATGTTTCTCTTTCCCTTCTATATGAACCCTGAGCTGGATCATCGTGTGTTTTGTGATATCCTTCAACTTGAATATAGGGCCTTTAGGCGATGATCTGGTTAATGTCCCTGAAGTTCCCCCCTTAGCTGCTCTGATTAAGGCTGCAGAAAAGGTTTGTGTGTCTTGTTTAGTTTTGCTTTATTCGGATGCCTAGTAGTTGTTCTGTGGTGACAGGCATGGCCCCTGCTAAGGAGAAAGATACCCTGCACTGGAACGAAGCCAAAAGGCCTGGGTGCTCCTCCCAACTGCCCACTTAACCTCTAGCTGTCTCATTATTTTTGTCCATAAAATACATCAACTACATGCCCTTGAAATGGGCAACAGAGAAGACAACTTTGCACATTTAAAGTAAATGCAAAAGCTTTATTCCTCTGTGTCCACACTGACTTCTCCATTTATCTGACTCATACTCCTTTTCTTCTCTTTTTTTTTCTTTCCTTTTCTTATTATCTCTGGCTCCAGGTTTGAGCTGGCCCACAGGAGTGCTTAGAGTGAGGAATGGCTTCTCCAGACTCAGAGCAGGTGCTGGGGTTATTATGACACCTCTTACGGTGTCTAATTTCTTGTTCTTTACTATTCCTGTTTATGGAGGCCTCCCTCCTTAAGGCAAATACTACCTTGGCTGTGTTCTTCTAGGAGTTCTGACACTTAAGGAGTGATAATAATAAATCAAAGGCATTTGTGTATTCGTTTATAGGCTCCTGCACTTTCCAAAGCATCCTCTCAATTTTCTTGAAATTGAACTCACAGGTTGGCTGCTGTGTTAAATGTGCCTTGTCCCCAAACCATGCTAGCCATCGCACTCCTGAATCCGGAGTCCCGTTCAGAGCAGGGGTCCTGCCTGCTATGTGACTCTGAGGCCTCATTTGTAATCACCGTAAACCGGAAGGAAGAGCCACAGGGCTACCATCAGCCCTGCAGAGACGGTGGAGCTGAGGAGTCTAATTACAGAAATTAAGGTCTGGAAGGGACACGGTTTGCAAGTGCAAGATCTGTCGGCACCTTGAGAGCCATCGTCCAAGTATGTCTGGGTCAGAAGAACGGAAATGCACTCGCATTAATTAGCCTGCTGCACCAGAAGAGAATAATTTAAATGCAAAAGATAATCTCACTGCCCTTTTGATGGGGAAAAGTTGTCCTAGATTCAAAGTTTGATTTCCGTGTGGGCAGCGTGTGTGCTCCTACCTTCCAACAGCATGGGCAACTGGAAAGAGCAAGGAGGGGACACAAAACATTTTGAATGGTGGCTCAGCCACCTGCATTGTGATCTTAGGCAGCTGACCACACCTCCCCAAGTCTCAGGTTTCAGTTTTCTCACTTGTAAAGTGGCGAAAATAGTACTGGGTTGAATGAGATATACTGTAAGGATTAAATATACTAAAGTTGGTACTGTTTATGATGGATGAAAAAAATCACAGGCACGTTATATCCTCCAGAAACAGCTGGGTATTTGCTATGTATATATCCAGGCATCTGTGCACATATAATATATTTTTTTTACCAGCTCCTTTTCATCTTGGTATTGCCATTTAGTCAATTCTGCCGGCTGTTATTAAAAGGCTTCCCAACACAATAGCAAGGAATGGTCAACAAAAGAAAGCACACAGTGCAGTGAAAGCTATTGAGAAATGTACATTCACCCTCCCCACACCCTTGACCTCCAGAATCAGATCAGTAACTTCTCTCCTGCTCATTTCCCCTTCCTGTGTCCACAGTGAAGGGAAGTTGGTTGCAACCTTTTGCAGATAATGTAACACGGGGCACTCAAGAGCGGAAAGGAGAAAGGCATTTCAACAAAAGCCTGGAACTTCGGTTTAGGTAAATTCAGGAAGGCAAGCGATAGGAAATGGCAGCAACCTTGCCAGGAACTAAAAAGAAAAAAAAAAGGGAGGGGGGGTTGGATCCTGGCTTCAGCCCCAGAGCAAAAATGTTAGGTCATCTATAATAAGGGCTGGGTGAAAAACCTTCAACTCAAAATGAAAGATACAATGACACAAAGAAACTTATCAAGGCAACTTTGATAGCAGTTAAGAAGCCAATTCTTCTTTTCTAAAGAAAGTCCTCTTCCCTGATCAGTGTGCTGAGTTCCGTGCAGGATAAGCTCTCTTCTCAATCTCAGGAGCCAAGTGACTGCGCCAAACTCTTCTTATTTATGAGGACAAGGATAGGAAACAGAAACTTAACAACAAAATGGAGTAGATGAAACTCATTTTTCCTCTATTAAATCTCTATTTTAATAGGGAGTCTCTATTTCTGACCAAATTTCTTGTCATTTAAATTGTTGCGATTATTATAAATGACACTAACAGAAAACACTTGGTGGTAACAAGTGATCCAGTTTAAAATAAAAAGTGTGTCCCATCCCATAAATTACACAATCAGTTAAAAACTTGAAGATGAGAAAGAGGGGGAGACAGAGACCCGGAGAGAGAAAGAGAGAGAGAGAAGAGAGAGAGAGAGAAGAAAATAGGGACAGAGAAAAAAGACAGGGAGACAGAGGTATTCAAGCAGAAGAATAGATCTTTCTAAAGAGAACACATTTTGCTTTTTCTGACACTAAAAATGCTAAGCTTCCGAGAGAGATATGTTTATCTTCAGATCAGAGCTGAATCATTGCCAGAAAAGGACAGGCTAATTTCAAAAATCCCAGGTCTTAAATGATTGACTTTCTTTGCTCCTAATAGTTGACTCCAATCAAACATGAATAGACTCACCATTCTATAGTAATTTCAGATTGTTTTCTAATCAATCAATTACAAGTGGACCAGTCATCTTGCATAAATGTTATCCAGACCTAACGTCTTAGAAGAACCCCCTTCTTGGTGGGGGGATAGTGTTTTGATTTCCACCCCAGCTTTAAGTACAGCATTTCAGCGACTCAAATTATTTTTGTGGGGGCACCTGGGTGGCTTAGTGAATGAGTGTCTGCCTTCGGCTCAGGTCGTGATCCTGTGGTCCTGGGATTGCGTCCCACACTGAGCTCCCTGAAGGGAGCTGGCTTCTCCCTCTGCCTTTACCTCTGCCTCTCTCTCTCTCTCATAAATAAATAAATAAAATCTTTTAAAAAAATTCTTTTTGTGATGGGGTCAGAAAATAAGATGTTATACATCCACAGTGGGAAAATTCTGGGGTTAACATGCTAGAGGAGAGAGAGAGAAAAAAAAAAAAAAAACCACCATATTTTTCCCCTTAATCTTCCCAGTTTTGTGGTAAGGTAAATGAAAAACTTCTGTACGTGGCTGTGCTAACTGGCTACCCATTCACTATTCCCTGGGCTTGATAAGGAGAATCATTAACTCTTAATGAGATCACTAACTGTTTGGGAACACAGCACATACTGGGTAGAAAGTCATGCAAATGCACACTGGAACTTTCTCTTTGGGTCATGGGCCATACTGACTGAGACTTTGAAGCTCACACCAGAAACTGTTAAACATCCATGGGTCAAGGATTTCTTCTTCTTCTTCTTCTTCTTCTTCTTCTTCTTCTTCTTCTTCTTCTTCTTCTTCTTCTTCTTCTTCTCCTCCTCTTTCTTTCTTTCTTTCTTTCTTTCTTTCTTTCTTTCTTTCTTTCTTTCTTTCTTTCTTTCTTTCTTTCTTTCTTTCTTTCTTTCTTTCTTTCTTCTTTCTTCTTTCCCCTAGGGCTTATTTAAGTGTGAATTTCAAATGTGAATTTCAAAATGCTGCTTGGGATACATTTTAAGTCCGACACCTTTTGGTTTGGTAAAAATCCACTAGCCATTTTTCTATGATGCAGTAAAAGACATTTTTTGATAATTTTATTTATTTATTTATGAGAGAGATAGAGGTAGATAGATAGATAGATAGATAGATAGATAGAGAATGGATGAATGGGAGAGAGGGGCAGAGGGAGAAGCATACTCCCTGCTGAGCAGGGAGCCTGATGTGGGTGGGACTCAACCTGAGCTAAGGCAGACACTTAACCACTGAGCCACCTAGAAGACCCTAAAAGATACATTTTTAAAAATGTTTTATTTATTGGGCAGCCCGGGTGGCTCAGTGTTTTAGCGCCACCTTTGGCCCAGGGCGTGATCCTGGATACTCGGGATCGAGTCCTGAGTTGGCTTCCTGCATGAAGCCTTTTCTCCCTCGGCCTGTGTCTCTGCTTCTCTGTCTCTCTGTGTCTCTTGTGAATAAATAAATAAAATCTTTTAAAAAAAATAAAAATGTTTTATTTTTATAGACAATGATAGCTAACACCTACCACACAACGAACAATTATCTATTGTTTTTCATCTGGGCTTTAGGTTAAAACTGCCAGATAGAATGGCTGTCTTCATTTTATGGATGAGTAAGATTTTGACTCAGGAGAATCTGAGAAACTTGCCCAACTTTGTTCTACCGGTGACTGACGAAACTTGAACATATGGTTGTCTGTTTCCAAAGTCTGCATTCTTCTATGTTTACATTCTATGGCCTTGTATTTTATAAACTTGTCCTCAATCATAGAAGTCTCTTCCCTTCAAGCAATAACTATGTATTATTAAGGATGATGACTATCTAAATAATCAAAGAGATATTTTTCCATAATTCGTTTCAAACAAGATTGATATGCCTCACATCTCTTCAGGTGTGGGCCAAGCATCCTACCTGCTGTTCGGCCCTTACCGACCCTCTATCACTGTTCCAGGACCCACTCCAACTCTCTTTTTTCTTCTTTGAGCCACTTGATTCATGCTAACCATGCTACTCATGCCAAACCAGCTAACTGTTCCCTTGCAAAGTCTTAAACTCTAGGAATTTAAGTAAAAAGAGGATTTTGCCCAGGGATTTTGGCTTTTTCTTTCTGTCACTATAAACAGTGTCAGTAGACAACTAAAAAGCAAAACAGAAGCCCCAGAAAGACTCAAGACATAAGTGACTTGATTAAAATTATTTAAAATTATTTAGCCGCCTCATTAGAGATCTAGAAAATCCATGTGGATTTCTTTCTATTTGTAGTCAACTCTGTCTATAGCTACACAGATTTTTTTTTAGTCAATTTAATTATATGCATGAATCTCATCTATATGCCCTAAACTTAAGCTGTTAGAATACAGATTTCCCATTTCTCCCCACCCACTGACTTCACTTTAAATTCTTCTCAGCTGATGTGGTTTTAAAGCTAAGTATGTTTTCTTTCTTTTATAGTTTAATGTTACGCAAGGATTTCTCCAGTTCTTCCCACCTCATGCCACACATGACATTCTGTCTCCATCAAAAATCAGATCATTTCTCTCAAAAAGAACTGGCATCAAGGCAAACCTTAGACATAAAAGGAAGGGTTAAGTTTACTTCCAATATTAGGGAATGATTCGGAAATAAATGTCGAGGTTAAAAAGTCCAGATGGTAATTCCACTGTATCCTTACTATAAACATGATTTGATTTATGAGAACTACTAATGGTATCTCAGTTTGGATCTGGATGGCTTTGCTTTCTCTCATCTGAGTTTTAAATTCATCAGATTCTTTTACTCCCACTATCAATCCTTCACTACAAAGAGGCACTCCTAATCAAGAATTTGGGAGTATTTTAAAATGCAGAAATTGATAAATGTTAACAACCCTAATCCATGCAAATTACTGTCTGTTGTCATTATTTATAACCTGGCGGATGTGCTTATTCAAAATATCCTCAAAGAGCTCTGACAATTCATGCTTCCAGTTGTGAATCATCTTTTGCTCTTTTTCCCTCTTTCATAAAGGATCACACTGAATTAGTTTTCACTTTTTTTCTTTGCCTGACATGGCAATTATTAGCTTTCTTGGCTTTGTCAGAAAAAAAAAAAAAATCCATCGGAAATGTTTATCTCCTGGGGCAAATCTCAGGGAAACAGCATGTTTATCACTTCAAGGGTCTGTAATCCAAAGGCAGCCCACCAGTTTTATAACAGGGGAACTGGAGGAGAAACAGCCACATGATTGAGCAGCTATGGTACAATAATCCTCTGTTACGAGTCTCACGGTCTCCCCAGCCCGCCTTTGTTCTCTGACTTCTGCTGATTAAATGTACAAGCTGAAATCATACTAGTTTTATCTTTTATTTGCATCTGCCTCTGTCAGCTAACAAAGTAGTGATCTGGAGAGTGGACACTCTACATGATTAGGTCTCTTTCTTCCATAGTGAGAATCAATGTGTTTTATGTGATGGCTAGTGTTGCCTAATACCTAATTTGACAATCATACCGGGAAAGAAGGTCATTTGAATTAGAAGGATGGCTAGAAAGATCAGATCGGCTGCAGTTTATTTTATTACATGTGAGGATAAACACAACTGAAGTGTCTGTTCTAAGATGGACATAAAATTTTGTAAGGTTCTTGACACTCTTTCAAGATTCAGTTCCAATTATATTTCCATTATGAAACCTCTAGGTTTCCATTTATGAAACCAAGGCTGGAAAAACTACCCCATCCCCTGTGCTCCCAGTGATATTGTAGACACACCTTGATTCATTCAACATTCAACAAAATTCTTAAAAGTTCTAGGCACTTATTAGAACTTGAAATATAACCAAGACCAAGACGCAGTTTGTACATCCAAATGAGTGAAGAATGGGCAGTTGCAATAAATAATCCACATGTTGTAAGCTTGAGATACAATAGGGGCTTGTAAGAAGGACATCTTCAGTGTTGGGGTAAGGACATGATCCTCTAGAGTTCACCAAGACAGTCCAGTCCCAGTGAGTAGGAATGGAGAGAAGGCAGAAAAAGCCTTAGTAAAAGGAAGAGATGAGCAATGCTTTGCCTTTCCAGAAGTGAAAGAACATATTTGTGGGAGAGCTGCAAATAGGGAAAACATGGCTTATAGATAGAATTCAATAATGAGAATTGATTAAAACACCAACTGGACAATTAAGCAGAGATCAGTTCATAAAGGTTAAATTAAGGATATCCATTTTATTGGGAGGACAATGGAAGCTGTGCCTTACAGGTGATGATAATGGAGATCTGAATACAGTAAATGGTTATGGGAATGGAGAAGAGTAGAGAAACTTGGCATTTATTATGAGATAAAATCAAGAGATTGTTGACTATTTGAGATAGGGGAGAGAGAGAGGTAAACACAAAGGGTGATATACAGGCTTCTGTCCTGAGAAACAAGGAGGTGGTGATAGCTTTGATGAGATAGTTAACTCAATAAAAGGATCTGCTCTAGGGGAGAAAATACCAAGTTTGTTTTTTTGTTTTCCAACTGCAACTATTTGGGAATGTGTATAGGGTGAGAAGAGAAGAGACCTGAGGCTGATGCACTATGGAACTATAACAATTAGGACTTGGCTAGAGGCCTGGGAAGAATTAGCCAGAGAAGTAAGAAGAAAACCAGGGGGACTTCATTAGGAAAAAGAACATTTCAAGAAGGAGGTGAGGGCAGGAGCAGGACATTTCAAGGAAGTAAAGTAACACTGAGAACCAATAAGCATCAATGTCATTTTTGGAAGTAAATAAGTCCTTGGTGGACTTAGTTGGACGATTTCCATAAGAATGTGTGAGCAAAGACAAATTATAGAGATGTGAAGAATGAGGGCAAAATAGAAACATGTAGAATAAGTTTTCCAAAGACTTGGGCAAGGGAGATAAATACCTTTATTACCAGTAGTTCCTTTTAAGGAGCAGAGTATCCCCACTTCTAACTGCCCAATCCACAACACTAGATTGAATTTTTGTAGTCAGTTGAGGGGTTTTTTAAATGTATTTATTCAGAGTTTCTCGGTGACTAGCCTACTGCCTGGAGCTCCATAAATATTGTTAAATAAATGAGTGACTGGGGCAGAAGTGATGAATACTTTGTTCACCACTATTTTCCAGGGAAACTCCAATTACTTGGATGGAAATTATTTTGGGGGACTGGAGTACAAATCTATTTGAAGTGAATTAAGTCTTCATAAGGGCAGGATACCGCGTACTTAATTACACTTTCAATGAGACTCAGTGATATCCTTCTCTCTGATGGAAAACTGACTTTCTAAATAATTAAGCAAATTAAAAAACTTGTGTATGACAGGATTATTATACCAGCAACAGTCCCACTGCAAATACATGAGACTGTCATTGCAATATCTGAAGGACTAAAATAGATGTCTATGTAGACAGCTACACATTTACTGCCTCAGGCTCAGAACCAATCATAACTCTAAGTATACTCAATTCCTCAAAGCACCAGGGGAAGCCGGAGGAGCCTTCCAGGTGACCTCTGGTTGACTGGCTTCTGGGATATATATAGCACAGGCTGATGTCTGCTGTCAAGACTCACAATTTACATATTCTCAACTCCATTAAAATATTCCTTTCCAAGAGAAAGAACTGCAGAAGGAACGCATAAAGGATCTATCTTCTGACTTTTTGGAATTTGGAACTCAAGAGGGGTAATGGTGTTGGGATATGTGGGTTTGGATGTGACCAATATGGATGTGGAGACCAGAGCAGAGAATTATATCATGGGAAGGGGAGAGAGCTGTCTTTGAGATATGTCTTCAGATACCGTCTCTCTGTATCATACTTTAAATACTTCCCATTGTATCATTTTTGGTGGGGGGGACTTTGTTGTGATTGCTCAACCAGGATTTATTGAGCATCTATAATACACCCTATATCCCGACAACAGCCAGACACTTAAACTTGCATTATCTCCTATAACACCCACCATCATGTAGAGTGAGGAATTAAGGCCCCGGTCATGGATTACATCAGTAGGAGGCAGGGCCAAAATCTGGATCTATATTTTCTGAATCCTGTGATTTTTTTTTTTCCCATGATGATTGATAGGGCTATTTGATACACCTATTACCCACAGAAGACACATTTTCCTATCTTTCTCAAAATTTTAAGATTCCAAGGCCTGGAGAACCAGTCACAGCATTATACCATGACACTGTGAATGTTGTAAGAAAACATCAGACATACAACCCTCCTCACAGATGTCTCTGTTGCTTCTTCTGAGTCTGCATGACAATAGACCGGTGGTATATTATTAGGTGATTACCCTCTGAACTTGCCTTTCCCCAAATTCCAGTATCTAGAAATACATGGGAAAATAATCCATATTATGCTTGCCTGATATTAAACATATGGAATCACAGTTCACATGTGATGTTGGAATTACAGTTTTATGTATTTTAGAAAATGTGTCAGGTATATTTTGCTTTAAAGCATAATCTCTGACAATTGGAAGTTCAAGTCCAGAGTTTGGTCATTTTCCATCTATAGGGGGCAGCTCAACGACACCATAGGAAAAGCTTTGCAGTTTAAACAAGATATAACACACTAACCCTGTGTTTTGACATCTCCTATGAGAAAAAAAAAACAGTTTTAAGAGGCACCCCAAGTTCAGAGAACATTAGATATCTAAGTCAAATTTCAAGAAGAAAAGAGGGATAAGCCAGATGTTATCAGGTTTCTGTAAGATCAAAGAAGAACCCTCTTTTTCTCTAGAAAAGTATGGGTGGAGAAGGCTATAGAAGCTGCTCTGTGATCTTTAGGCAACCTAATGTATAGTTGAAAAGCCTTCAAGTGGCTTGACAGCCTCAGCTACTCATTTTTATTTTTATTTTATTTTAAAGCTTTAATTATTGTGGTTATAAAGTGCACATACAAGTAAGTATCAATGACAATATGGAAGAAATCAATGTTATAAACATGCATGTGTAATCAGCATCCATGATCAAAAATTAGAATGCATCTCATCCCCAGCAAATTCCTATCCAATCGTAGCACTCTTCTTTCCCCTCAAAATCACTACTCCCTTGACTTTTAAAGGAATCATTTCTTGTATTTTACATTTTGGGGGAAGCAGTATTATAGAAATAAGCTGTGTGTTCTTTTGTGCCTGGCTTAAATTTTTCATACTATATTTGGGAAATTCAGAAGGCTTTTGTGGGTAGCTGTAATTCATTAATCTTGTTGCATATATCACTATTATATGATCATAAGTTATGTGCCCATTCTATTATTGATGAGCATTTGGGTTATTTTTATTTTGGTTTATTAAATATGATGTGTTTATGAATTTCTCTGTTATCTCTCTTCTGGTACATATTTGAATACTCATATCTTTAATGTTAGAAAAAATGTTAACCAATTCTTCAAAGTAGCTGTGACCTTTGCACTGCTGGCAGTACTGTATGAATGTTATATAGAGCAGTTTTATTTGTTTTTAAGTTTTGACATTCTGGTGGTTATTTAGTAGAATCATGTTGTGGTTTTAATTTTGTTTCTGATATAAGTGATGATGTTGAGCATTCTTTTGAATATTTATCAATCATTTGGATATAGCCTTCCCAAGTCTCATGTCCATTGTTTATTTTGTTGTAATTTTCTTTGTATTGATTTATACAAATTCTTTGTATATTTGATATTTTTCTGAATTTTGTTCATAGGTAGCAATTAAAAAGTTTTTGAAAAAAAAAAAGTTTTTGTATTTATTGACTTGTATCAAATAGTCCTGACAAACTCACTAATTCTAAGAATATATTTGTTGATTCTGATTATTTTATTTTATTTTTATTTTTATTTTTTAAATATTTTATTTGTTTATTCATGAGAGACAGAGAGAGAGAGAGAGGCAGAGACACAGGCAGAGGGAGAAGCAGGCTCCATGTAGGGAGCCCAACGTGGGACCCCATCCAGGGGCTCCAGGATCAGGCCCTGGGCTGAAGGCGGCACTAAACCACTGAGCCACCCGGGCTGCCCAATTCTCATGAGTTTTATACATAAAAATCATGTTATCCATAATAATGACAATTTGATTTACTTTGATTTAATCCTTAGGCCTTTGATTTAATTTTTTCATTCATTTCATGTGTAGTACATATTATGAAAGATGCTGATCATTAACAGATTTATTTTTTCATTTATGAAAATACTATCATTTTAAAAATTGATTCTGTGAAATGCAGTATATATCAATAATTGTATATTTCAAATGCCAAACCTTGCATTCTTGGAGTAACTCCAAGTTAGTGACATTGAATTTTCAAGGTTTTATTTAGTGATTTGTTAAATTCATCTTAAGCAGTGACATAATTTGATGATTATTTTCTATTCTCTTGGTGTCATTTCAGGTGGTATTAAGGTGATAGTAACCTCATAAAACAAAGATTATTCCTTCTTTATCTATTCTCTGGAATATTCTGTGTGAGATTTTCAGTTTTTCTTAATGCTTTATAGAATTTGCTACCAAGATTAGTTGGAGTTTTTCTTGAGACAACTATTTCAAATCAGTGGTTCAATTTTTTTTCTAAAATAAATGATATTAAGCTTTTCTGTTTAGTTTTATATGCATTCGCAATATAGTATTTCCCTAGGAATCTGCATATGTCATCTGAATTTTCAAATTTATTAGCATAAATTTTCTCAAAATATCCTTTTCTCTTTGAATGCCACAGGCTTGGTAGTGATGGCCCAGGCATAAATTATTTGTTTCTTCTCATATATGTCTTTATTAAACTATCCACAACTTCAACAATTTTATTATATTTTCCCACTAAACAAATTTTCACTTTGTTGGTCCTTTCTATTATGTATTCATTTTCTGTATTTTAACTTTCACATTTTTTAAAAGATTTTTTTATTATGTATTTATTCATGAGAGACACACACATGAGAAAGGCAGAGACATAGGCAGAGAGAGAAGCAGGCTCCCTACAGGGAGCCCAATGTGGGACTCAGTCCTGGTACTTTGGGATCACTCCCTGAGTGGAAGGCAGACACTCAGCCACTAAGCCACTCAGGCACCCCATAACTTTCACTTTTACTTCCTTTGAGATTAGTTTGTTGTTCCCTTTCTAATCTGAGATGGATTTCAAGATTACTTCCCAGCCATCCTTATAGATGTGTAATTGAAAGGCTATAAATTTTCCTTTAAGCATGGCTTTAGATGACTCTCCAAAGTTTTGAGATATCATACTTTTTATTATCATCCAGTTCTAGATACTTCCTAAATTCTAATCTTGTTTTTTTCCTTAACTTCCAGGTTAGTACTTCCACTTCCTGGAATATAGCAAGCATGCTTAGTTTGAATTTTATGTTTGGTGGCTCCAATATCTCAAGCCCTTACAAGGCTTTTATAATATCTCAAGTTTCTTCTGGTTTCTCTTCAAATTGCCTTTATTTTATTATAAGCTATTTTTTTATGTTTTTAAATATTTAATTTATTTATTCATGAGAGACACAGAGAGAGAGGCTGAGACATAGCCAGAGGGAGAAGCAGGCTCGGAGCAGGGAGCCAGATGCAGGACCTGATCCCAGGACCCCAGGAACCTGAACCAAAGGCAGATGTTCAACCACTAAGCCACCCAGGTGTTCCCATTTTTTTAAATCATATGCTCTAAATTATACTTTAAATATTGTTTGTAGAAATAGCACAAAGCCTAGAATGGTGTATCTCCCTCTACATATGATTTGTAGTTGTTTCTGCTGGGTACCAGGGAGGGGTATTAGCAATCTGGAATTTTTTCTCCATCCAGTTTGCTAATTGAGCAGATTCAAAGCTGAGCTGCAATCTCTATGAGGCCTTACCCGCTTCTCCTTCACTCTTCTCTCTAAGATGGAACTCTTCTGTGGCACAATTTACATGAGGATTTTCATCTGGGTTTCCTATCTTGAGTTCCAGACTGTAATCACTGGTTCCCTGGTCTCCATGGATGATCAGAATCACTGATGATTCCCTCATTCTCTCAGATACCTTATAGTGAATGACAGCTTCCTCCAGGAGAAAAGTGATCCCATATCACTCTCCTTAATTCACTCTCCTTAAATCTCTGTCCTCTCTTGTATTCTGGTCCAGTCATTTTTCAGAGTCCCTTGCATAATTTTAGACCTTTTAGAGAGAAATTAGAACTGGATTTCTGGTTATCCTTACCAGTCCAAATTGCCTAGTTCATCATTACTAGAAGCAGAAGCCCAGCCAGAGATATTTTTCTTCCATAATATAAATAAAAGACAGCATGGATTCCCTTGCTTTTGATATATCAATTTTACTAGGCAGCATAAGTTATCAGGCTTAACTTACTCACTATCTTAACTTTTGTCCTGATGCAATTGGATCTTTACTCAATTATATCCTTGTAGCATATTGCTCTGAGTGACTTTTCCTGTTATAAGCATATGGTGTTTTTAGTTCTACTGTTAATTCCTTTCCACTGGACTTGTTTAAAACATGTTCATTTTCAATTGAGAGCCTGGATGATGCATACATTACATTCTAAAATGCTTGGCTAGCTCTCTCAGGAGATGAGATTATGAACTGGTCATTTAGATTTGTATAGATTTTCTAGGACTCACTTGCAGAATTATCAAGAACCAGCTATACAAGCTTTTTGAGAAAGGAGGGGCACCCTGCTCATTCCTTATTTCATGGAAAATGTCTCTATTAAAGAAAAAGAAAAATGAAAGCATGGGAGCCCTCATTTGAGAGAAGATATGACTAACATTGTATGAAACTATTCTGAAATTAATTCAAAATTTTCCATGAAGAATATGGAGCCATGCACTTAAATATATGTCATGGTAGAAAAGACTACTCAGACTTCCATGAAGCTGCCAATCAAATTGAAGGAAAATAAGTCAATTTAAGAATGCTGGAATAAAAAACCTTTGTTTATGTTTCTGGTTATAGTAAATATTATCTTGTTGATCTTGGATTTCTTCTTTGGTTTGGAAATCTCCTCCTGCTTACTTTGGATAAATGACTTCTTCTCTTTCAAAATGTGTGATCTTGATCTACCAAATGGTGCCTTGGTCAGTTATATTCTCATAGCCATTATAATGGATATAGGTGTGGAGACATTTCACAATCTGAGAACTATATTTTCCTCCCTGCAGACACTGCTTGAGGGGTGGGTAGATGACCTGGGCCTGGAGAATCAATCTAGAGCCTGTCTAGGATTATGCAATTAAAACTAATTTGAAAAGGGTTTTTCTTTATGATAGCAGATCTAGGAAGATGTGAGCCCAAAATATCTTGCAGAATGACACCATCGGAGATAACGAAGCTCACATGGAGAAGAGAAAAAACAAAGGTGAGTAATAGCAGAACATCTGATAATGCTCCAGCACCACACCCTGCTGGCCAGGAGATCCAGTGGTATTCCTTGCCCTTCCATCAGAGGACAAGAGGTCCATTAAATTCCTTTTTTTTTTTTTTTTGGTCTAAACCATTTTGAGTTGTATTCTTTTCATTTGTGACTTAAATTTATAGGGTTACCAAATGAAATAGAGGATGCCCAGTTAACTTCATTTTCAGGTAAACAGCACACAGTTTTCAGTTTTGTTCCCATGCAATATTTGAATTTGAATTAATTTCCAGTTAAATATGAAGTTGAATAAACAGAAAAAATATTTTAGTAAAAGTATGCCCCAAATGTTACATGAAACTTAATACTAAACATTATTTTTGGTTTATCTAAAGCTCATATTTGCCATTCTGTATTTTTATTTGCTAAAACTGACAACCTTGACTTAAAACAATCTTGACCGATATGTAGATCACATTCTAGTTGTATATTTTGATTTTTCATGAATAAAATTCTTTCACTAATTCTGTGCATAAAATAAATAAAACTGTGCTCATTTTTATTAACTCATTTATTTTTACAATGACTGATTTATTTTCACTTAAGCTCAATTTAACAATTTTACTTTTATTGAATTTCTACTCTGTGCATGACACAATAGGTTATAGTGGGGACAAAAATAGACGTGTAATCCATGCTTTTAAGGACCTTAAAATCCACTGAGGGGAGAAGAACTAAATTTGTTGCTATAATTTGTGAAAAAAAAAATCAAACAGGATGATACACTCTCCCAATTATTCAACACTTTATAAACTAATTTTCAGATAACTGTTCTCATCGAATTCTTATAACTTTGGAACTAGGATTATTATATTTGTCCCCTCCCCCCCTTTTTAAAAAAGGAATAAATTGAAGTTCAAAGAGATTAAGTGAATTTCCTAGATCTCCCAGGTAACATGTAGCATAGCCATATTTTAATTCCAGTTTTTTTTACTTCAAAGTTTTCCACTCGATTACTCTGCCATTAATTATTAAATAAAAATTTGGAATACACAGCATAGTGTATAGACCTATGTAAGGGTATTTCAGAAGGAGGAATACAAGGAATAAACGGAAAGAGAGAACAGGCATTCAAAAGAGGCCACTAGAGTGAGCGGTCCTTCTGGAATGGAAGTCTAGGAAAGCTATTAAATTCAAATTTACTAAACTGTCTACTCTGTGTCTGCCCTCACATGGATGAAAGAGAAAACATGGCACCAACTCAAGTCACTGATGGGAAATCACAGCACCCACCATACCATTAGCCCATTGACTTGGCCACTGTACTTGACAACCATTTCAAGATTTTTTTTTTCTTCTGCTCTCACTCTCAGGTGATGCCCTTTATTTCTAGTTCTGTAGAAAAATGGAAACCATTAGAAAAGAATTTGCTGATAACTACCAAATGTAAATCTTTAGACTCCTGCTTCAACTCCCTACTGGTATATCCAGTTGCTAACCCTCACATTCATTTGACTAGCCAATACAGTTTCCCAACTTCCACGACCAGAGTTAAATTGCTGTTTTCTTCCCCCAAACCTGTCTTTAGCAAATGGTAATGCCTTCAGTCCACACATTTAGGCCATTATCCTCAACCCTCCTTCTGATGCTCAGCATCTAATCCATCAAGAATTCCTTTTGATGCTATACTTAAAATACACTTAGAATTTGACTGCTTTTCACCATCTACCATTTTCTTCTTTGCATCGGGCATCACTATCATCACCCAGTCATTACCATTGTCTTTTAACTGGACTTTCTTCTTCTAGGCCTGCCTCCATTCAGTCTACTGTCAACAGAGCACCTGAGTGACCCATGTCGTGTTTCAGCTCAGAACCTGCCAGTTGCAACTTTTCATCTGTCTTCCTCACAGTCCAAGTCCTTCTACTGGCCTAGTAGGCTGTATGAGATCTGGTCTTCTGTTATTGTGCCAACGACATCTACTCGCATTACTTTCTTAACCAGCCCTCTAGTGACCCCCATTCTTGCATATCAAAAACATGTGACCTGCTTTTGCATCAAGGCTGTGAGCTGCATGTCTTCTCTGCATATTCTCCTTCCCCAAATGCCTTACTGTCTTTCTTTCATTCTCTTATATCTCATTCAACTCTTTTACTCTCCTTTAAAAATTGCAACTCCACACCAATGCTTGGATTTCTCTATTTGTTTTCCCTACTCTATTCACCTCTATTGCATTTATTATAATCTGATGTACTGTATGTATTTTTCTTATCTAATATCTATCTCCTTCCACTAGAATATAAGCTCCATGGGGGGAGGGACGTTATTTGGCCTATTGCTGGATTCCCAGCGCTTAGACAGTGCCTTTCACATGGGCGACTGAATAAATGTGTGTGAAATAAATAAGTGACCTTGGCCATGCTAGTCAGATCTGTAACAGTTTTTGAAGCCAGGAATTGAAGTATAGGGACATTGAGCCACAAAAGTCAGATGAAAATGTGTGGGAATTAATGTGATAGAAATAGCTAGGATATATTATATATCAGAGAAACTAAGATAATGATGTTATCTGAGGGAGGGGTGATGGTGACAGAGTCCCCTAGGGCCTACACAGGGTCAAGGAAGGAGAGTTTCTTAAACTATTCTCACAGTTACAGGGTGATTTAGACATAAGACAAAGATACCAGATGGGAGGCTGTCACAGTATTCCAGGTTTGAAAAGATGTGGATATGAATTAAGAGTGTGACTGGCAATGAGGAGGATGAAAGGCACAAATAGGAGAGATAGTTACAGAAAGATAGACAAGGTTGAGGGACAAAATGGAAATAGAATGGCTGTGATGGGTCATCAACGAGCTTGAGAGTACCAGAAAACTAATTGCACCCCTGATTTCAAAGAGCTATCTGGCCAGGTTAAATGGTTCCTTTTGCTGTTTTTGACTAATTTTGTACTTTTGCAGGAGGGAGTGGAGAGGAGGAAGAGCAATCGCAGGCAAAAGATGAAAGCTGAATCCATAGTTTCCAGCGCCTTCCCATTTCTCCAAATTTGTGAAAATTCTTTTGGAGACTAGGCACATACTTGAACACTGTCCGGGTGCCCCAGATCCATTTGGATAGTGTCAATTTGTACTCCTTCTCTACATGGCATCATAGGGCCATATATTTCCTGCAGTCTTTTTCTTTAAAAGGCTTTTGCATTGTTATCCCATTATGCTACCGGTAAAGAGGTGTTTGGTGGCGCTATTGCAAAGTGAAGTCAAGGTCACCGGGGAAGTTTTTGGCTTTGCTGGGAATTCTCACTCACTAAACTCCCTGTAGTTGTGTATCAGAGCAGGTCACTGTTACGGTTTGTCAGCCATGCTCAGTGGTAGAAGCTTGCACACCATCTGTTCTCAGATGCTTGGTTTTGCCCAGAGCTATTTGTTCCTCTTTTTTTTTTTTTTTTCTCCCTACCAATTTCCACAAATACCAAGCAGGAAAATCTTAACACATTTTGTTAGTATTGGAGTGATTGAGTGTTAAATGAATTAAACTTGGGAGACCAGCTCATTGAGGGATCGCGCTGAAGTTCATATGTGTAGAGAAATAACAATCCCCCCCCGCCAGCAGATGAGTTTTCTTTTTGGTGTCTGTACAGACATGACTGAAAAGGTTAGAAGAAAGTGATAAGCCATTCCCTCTTTCCCATGTAGCTCCTTTTGCCTGCCACTAAAAGCAAAGGCAAGGAGAGGAATTAGCATTTACACTACATTGTAATTACCTGCCATGACTGAGAGTTCTTATAGGCTGATCTCTACACCAGGCATTTCACATGTAAGATCACAGTTAAGAAGGTATTCAGTTGGTCCAGTCAAATTGTTCTTTTTAAGATCAAATTCATCTTTAAAAATTAGAGAACAGAACTGCCCTCATCCTATGCTGATAAATCTACTCCAGAGGAGAAGCTGAGGAATCTGTTTGCTCAACAAATACTCAGTGATTTTTAGGGTCAGGGAGGTGCAGAAGTTATTGAAGGAGAGGAGTAACTAAAGTAAGGAGTCAGAAACTGGTGTGAGGTCCAGCTCAACACTCTCCAACGGACTCACTTTGATCACATCAACCTCCAGAAATCTCGATGTCCTTATTTCCACAATAAGGAGAATGGTATAAATCCCTTTTACGAAAAAGGAAAATCTCAACTGCATAAGTAGCTGGTACCCAATCAATATGGAAGATATTAAACCTACTATTAAAATTAGACAATATAAATACTTTTATACATTTGAATTAAAAGGCTGTTCAACGATTCATAAAGTTGTGGGTAAATAATCTTCTGCTGATTAAAATTTAGTAACTAACTAAGAAATGAAAGCTCATTGCCATTTAAAATCACTGAGGTCCTCTTGTTGAACCCGCCACGGTAAACCACATAATTAACTAAAGCAAATCGCGATGATCTGTGCCAAGGTCAGAGAGTACAGACATGCAGAAAATCCAAAATACAAAGATAAGCCATCTGGGGCTTGGGATACACTATTAGACATTTTATAACATTTTTACCACTTGTTCAGTTTAGCTTGGGGAGCTATTCTGAGTATTATATAATCCATTATAGGGAGTTTGGAATGAAATTTTAGACAATGTTAACTAAAATTTTAATGGAGTAAAGTTTACCATACTAATAATTGATTTTCTCTATAGTCTTTCACTTAGTGAGTATTTATTTAGTTCTTTGACACATAATGTATAGCGCTGGCCACTGGGAAAGGCTACAATAACATTCAAAATATGGAATTTATAATTTAGTGGCAACAGGAGGGAACAAGTCAGAAAAGGCCATATTCAGTGATGGACAGCAAAACTTACAGTTTCCTCCCTTGGAGATACTAATCTTTGCCCACATATATCATACGTATAAATGCATCATATGTATTCAATGCATATTCATACCTCTCCAAAGATTCCAGTTCTATATACATGGAGCCAGTCAAATATCATTGAAGCTTCATAGTTGATTTTAGCCCTCTTCATGCTTGTGTTGCTTTTCTAAGTTTAAGGGGTGTCCTAAGAGCTCAGAAATTAAAGAACAAGGCAAAAACAGTCAAGGCAACCTACTTGGGTGGCAGAGGTTTAGGGTTGAGATCCTTGCTTGCCATGCAACTTTGGGAAATAGATTTACATTTCCAAGGCCTCATTTCTTCATCTGTAAAATTGGATAGTCTCCAGAGAACCATCCAGAGACGTCTTATATAGCAGGAAAACTGCTTACTTTGTGGGTGGATACCAAGTCCTTATTACTCTGTAAACTGAGTAGATATTTCATGAGAAATAAAGAATTATTGATGTAAAATTTTAGAGTGATGATATTAAGGTGACTTTTTTTTAAAGAGGTTCTACCTTTGGAAGATAAATACTGACATATGTAGAGGTTCAAGACTGTATTATCTTTATGTTGATATACTGAAATATCAATTGAAAAGTGTATACATTTATAAGTTGATATATTTTGTAACAAGAAGATAAAAAAAAAAGCAAGCTCTTTGAAGAATGGCATGAAGAAAATGCCTTTTCCCAAAACCAAAACATTTTTTTCTCTCATCTTTCTCATAGGTTTTGTTATATATTCAAGGATATATTGGGTAAACATCAGCAACAAAAGGAAGAACTATGGAAATAATCCCCCAGCATTCTTCAACTAAAAAGGGAAATCATTGTACACTGCCAAAATCTGGGAAGGCCCTCTAGCTTCCCCACCCCGGGTTCCCCTTTGATGGCGCCTACTACAATGTGGATTTATGTTCACCAGAATATCACCTACTGTATAACAAGTAGAGTATAAAGTGCCATATTGGACTACCATATGGCTACTAACCTCAGAGGTTGGTAGCAACTATCAATGTAGAAATTTGAGAGCAGAATGAGCCTCAGGATAGAACCAGTTCTCACTCAAGCATGCTATATAATTGGCAGTAGTGAGAAACTAAAAAAATGTCTCAGAAACCAGATGGATTTGAAATGTTCCATTATTCATAAACACTTTTTTTTTGCATTTGTACTTGTTCCCATTCCCAAATATTCTGCCGCAGAAATTTGCTGAAGAAGGTGTGAAAAGGGACAAAAAATCTTTGCTTGCTTTTCTGGAAGGTGTCCCTGCAGCCACGGTACCCAAGGAGCTAGAAGAAATGGCTGTGGCAGTTTGCTTCGGAAAGTCTCTTGGTCTGTTTGTGTAAAATGTGATTGGGGCTGGGGTGCGGGGGGCGGGGGGGGGGGGGGGGCTTTGGGAGGGGCTTATTAGGAACATGGCCGCAGGTGAACATGGGCTCTATGAGCTTAGAGCTCTGGAACCTCAACTTCTCCAAACTCAGCTGCTCTTTCTCCCTTTTTGATCATTCAAATAACAAGCATTGATGTCCTTCTGATAGGAAGTGGCTTCCTAGGAGAGAAAATTGCTCAGTCTACTTCCTACCTTCCATCCTCCCCCACCTGCCACCCCCCCACACTCCTTTCCTCCAGCTAAAGAAAGAAGAAGCAGGGGTGCTTCCACTGGAAGCGGAGGGTTTTTTTTTTGTGTTTTGTTTTTTTTCCAAATAAATAATGTGCTGAGCAACAAAGGAGGAGCTCATCAGTGACATGCATAAACAATGAAGGGTTATAAAACCCTCTCAGAAAGCAGCTTGGCAGTTTGGTAATTTACATACCAGATGAAATGCAAGAAGGAGAGCACCTTTCAAAAGAGTATTTTGTTTGTGAAAGAAGGAAACCCAGGCCCTCAGCTCTGGCTCTGTGACATGGTGATGGAGGATGCAAGATTCTCCTGGGACAGAAAAGCCATAGCATTTCATCAGACATTTGCACTCTCCTTAGAAAGAAAGCATCTTACTCTGGGGAGGTTGAGACAATGTCTATCTGAGGCATTAGTATAATTATGGTTTGGGGAGGGCAGTTTGCTTTGTGTGATTTATATCAAGAATTAAATAATGGATGGATTTGACATTGGTAAAATAGAATTAGTAAGAAAGATTAATTTTATCCATGCTTTCACACCTAAATCTTACTCATCCCAACTTCAGTTAGTTATGTCAAAACTGCCAGTGTGTATAACAGGACAAAGTCCACAACTAGGAATTTCAATTTAAATGCACTAAGGTGTAACTGTCTCAATGATGAAATAGAGTGTGTGTTTTGTTGGTTGCTAATGACTTTACAACACTACCTAGAATTTTTATATGCCTGGGTCTCAGTCATGGAGAAAAATGTGCCTTTAGAGGACTTGAATAGAACATAACCTGTGACTGGCTTAGCTATAATTTTAAGAATATATTAAATTGTTTACAGATAATTTACTGTCTCATGATACTCAATCATAAACATATTTTAAAGTTCTCTGCACACATCACTTAACAATGACAATCATTCCACCCAGCCTTTTAGGTAAGGGACAGTTCCCATCCCCTCAAGTCTACTTTGAAACACCTCTCAGGGATTATTGCCACTCTTATAATATCAGGTACTTGTTTTCCATGATATGCATTATCTCTGCCATAAATAATGTCTTTAAAAAAACTCGATCTTTTGGGATACTTAGGTGGCTCAGTTGGTTAAGCATATGATTCTTGATTTTGGCTCAGTTTACGATATCAGAGTCCTGTGATCAAGCCCCAAGTTGGCTCTGTGCTCAGCATGGCGTCTACTTGTCCTTCTCTATCTGCTCCTCCCCCAACCTGCATGCTTTCTCTCTCATAAATAAATAAAAGAAAAATAAATAAATAAATAAAATCTTTAAAAAAAATTTTTTTTGACTTGAGAGAAATCTTAAAGACCATCTCATTCAGTCTTCTTTTTCTCTAAAGTAAGAGACATTAAATGACTTGCCCAGGATTAGAAGCTAACTACAAAACTAGGACAAGAAACAAAGTAAGGATAGATTTCTCACATGACAATGGTACCATCTTAGTAGAGTCTGTTTCATATCACCATCCAATTGCTTTGATTATGACTTACTTCCCAAACAGTTTACAAAAGCTTTGAGGACTGGGAAACTGTTCTATTTGCTTTTTCTCTCACAGTGCAATGCTGGAAACATTCTAGAAAAGCAATGACTATATTGAGTATGTCGTATAGTGATAAAGAATACAAAATTTATCACTTTAAAGTTCAAAATCCAGTGGCATTTATCACAATGTTGTGCCACGACCACCTTTGCCTAATTCTGAAATAGTCTTATCATCCCAAAAAGTATACCTGGTATCCATCAAGCAGTTACTCTTCATTCTTCTCCATCCGAACCCTGGCAACTACCGATCTGTTTTCTGTCCCAATTGATTTACCAGTTCTGGGTATTTTGTATAAATGGAATCATTATATACTATGTGACCTCTTGTATCTGGTTTCTTTCATTTAGCATAGCAGTACATCATAGCATGGCACATAGTACATCATTTATTTTTATGGCTAAATAATATTCCATTGTATATATATACCACAGTTAGAGTGTCCATTCATTCATTCATCGATGGACGTTTAAGTTGTTCCTATCTTTCAGCTCTTGTGAATAGTGCTGTTATGAAGATGAGTGCACATGAATTTGTTTGAATACCTATTTTATATACCTAGGAGTAGAATTGCTGGTCCATATGGTAATGCTATGTTTAACTTTTTGAGGAACTGCCAAAATCTTTTTCATGATGGCTGAACCATTTTACATGAGGAATACAATTTTGGGTTACAAAATTATAAAACATAGTATGATTTTAGTATACAAAAAGTACGCCTTGACAATTTGGTAAGAACTGCTGTGCAGTTTGTCATTTATATGCACTCTATTTATAGATGGGAGCTCTGACATATCCATATTTTATAAGAGGCATGTGTTGAATTTTCCAGGGATGTGTTCAATTCATGGGCCCTCACCAGCTCATATCAATATATCAGTTCTGATTTCTTGGATAAGTAGTAGTGTCACTGTTCAGTTGTTCAGATTATGCACAACTTATACTGCCCTAGCTATTGAGAATAAGGAATATTTGATTCTTTAGGCTCCAAAATTGGTTCTTTCTAATGTGAGGAGTTATCAATCTACCCTAATGTCCACTCCATTTGGAATCTAAATACCTACTTTACAGTACCCAAATTACAATTATAACATCTTTAATGTCATGCACAAGTATTTGTGCCAGATCTTCAAAGGAGTTCCATAGGATATAAGATATAGGTCTTACCCTCAAGGATGTTAGAGATTATATACAGAAATGAGACTGACATATTTGAAAAGTCTGATAACAGTATAGAGAGAAAATGCTTAAAAATTATAGGAAGAGAAAAATCTGGCTAAATTATTAGACAAAATTAACAGAAAAAGATAAAATCTGAATTCAGTTCTGGAGAAGGGGTGGTAGTTAAAAGGCAGAGAAGAAAGGGTCTGGCATTTTTAGTGTTGTATAGAATGCAAAAGCAAAGCAGGTCTAGCTATGAGTTTAAATAGGAAACAAAATTTATGCATCAAAGTAGTGGAAGATGGGAGTTTGTAGGATTCTGAAACCTCTGGTTGAAGATTCCCATTGTCAATTTAGCACTCATTGTTATATAGGGTCTTCAAAGGGCAACCCCTTAGATTAATTACTCCTATAGGATGGATTGAAAGAGAGTTATGAAACTCTCATTACTCTCTAGGCATAACATGGTAAATAGGGAACTGGATTAAGTTAGAGACAAAAAATAATGGAGGTATGTGAGAGAATCTCAGAGATCAAATCAAGAGGACTTGGTGACTGATATAGGTTGGTCTTTACAGGAAGGAAAAAGAGTTGTTGATGGTGCCTGCAAGGCTTCAAGGCTGGAGAACTGAACAAATCATGGCATTCTTCATAGAGCTAGTTTACCTGGAAAAGGGAGGAGAGAAAGATATTGGATTAGCAAAGACAGTGAAGCACTTAAGGAGAAAATGTGCCAGATCATCATTGTAGGAAAGAGCCTGTGACTTGATAAACATCTCACCTTCCTAGAAAAAAAAAATGTTTTGGGGAGTTTTTTATTTTTTTTTATTTTATTTTTTTTGGGGGGGGAGTTTTTTAATAAAGTAATATCTGAAGACATTTGAAGACAAATGAGATCTTTGAGGATGTGTACTGAATCTACCAATTTTGAGACACTTCCTCTACTAACACAGGCAATGTTTAAAATTTTTATTACAATGAGACATATGCATCAAAGAGGAAAAACCAATGGTTCCCATACTCATCCCCTCACACCCTCATTAAAAGCAATGCTGAACAAAATCCAGACATTACACTAGGTGTTATACTGTATGTTGGCAAATTGAGTTTAAATAAAAAATAAGAAAAAAAAAAGGAAAAAGTCCAAACATTATCCCTACTGCTTCCAGTAACTCAACCTGATCCTGTCCATTTACCATCTTATGAATTATCCTAAGAGCCAGAGCTGGTATTGCCCATTTGGTGGTTAGGAGGTCAGGAACAAGATTAGTCAAGCTCATTTGGAGTCAACCAGGTACTGGCTCTACCGTGGATAAGGGCTCATTGGACTCTTTGTATGACTTTCTCCAGGGTGCTCTTTGAGGTTTCACAGGGAAAAAAAAATCAATAAGTACATCACTTTGATTTATCTGGGATAAAGAAGGACCAGCTTTATTCTTCCTGTTCTAAGGAGATGGACGACAAAAAAAGAGTAAGTGGCCATGATCTCTAAGCAAGGGAAATTAAATTTTTTTCAGATATTAATACTTCCACCATAGTATCTTTTAGACATTACAAATATTGCCTAAGAGAAAAAAATCATGATCAACTTATCAGCTCCCCAAAACAGATAAAATTGCTACATGTTAGTGCCTAATGTTCCTGATTCCAAGAAGCAAATTCTGTAATCTTTCATTTAAAAAAGTAAAGGAGAGTAACAGCAACACTAATAATAATATGTTTAGACAATTTCTCTGTGTAAAACCCTGTGATGGACATTATTATATATAATCCTCAGAGCTGTATATATGATAAATTATCAACTCAATTTTAAAGATTAAAAAACTCAATCTTAGAGAAGCCCACACTTATAGGTTGAAGGAAGCACAAGTAGAATGCTTTCAGTTGTACCACATCTTCTTAACCATATGACCATTAACTAAGGTAAAGAGATTGTAGGAGAAAATACTGACAAACATAGAATATTAACTTCCAATATTAGGGAATGATTTGGAAATAAATGTCAAGGTTAAAAAGTCCAGATGGTAATTCCACTGTATACTTACTTACATAGAATTAACTCTGAGGGAAAAATTTTAGGAAGATGGTTGTGTAAAACATATTCCACATCAAAGATAAGAGGATACAGATGAACAATAGATGTGAATCTGGAGAAAAGGAAGTCACTGGATAGAACTTTGAGAAAGTACATTTTTAGATTAGTCATGAAGATAGAAATCTGATGCAGGAAGTTCAGGTATATATTGGATGATGAACATGTGGTGGAGCTTAGGGGGAAAAAGCAGTCTGAAGTCTCACAGTGGAAAAGAAAACATGGAGGCCATCACTGAAGAACCAAGGGAACCTTCCTCAATACAGGGACATCGTGCATGAATGAAGGCAGGCATGGAGCCTGTCAGCTGAAAGAGAGGGTCAAAGAGAAAAGGGATAGGAGAGAGATTTGAAGGAAGAAGTGAAATCAGAAGGTTGAATCAAGAAATAAGTACTTCAGGGAAAGATATACAGCTTTCCTGGTAAGAGAGGAAGAGGGTAGAAATGGAATGAGTGGCTAAAAATGAACCCCGTTACCATCCCCTTTCAAAACCTCAAATTTTATTTATTTAGTAAATTATTTTTGTTGTCTTGCTTCAGTGGCAAGAATATCCCTCTCCTACTACTGATATTTGAAAAGTTTGACTATCTATGACCCTATTCCCTGTCTCCATTCAGCTCCTGGTTGTTAATGGTTGCTTTCTTTCTTTCTTTTCTTTAATTTTAATTTTTTAATTTTTTATTCTTTCATTCATGAGAGACACAGAGAGAGAAAGAGAGGCAGAGACACAGGCAGAGGGAGAGGCAGGCCCCACGCAGGAGACCTGATGCAGGACTCAATCTCAGGTCTCCAAGACCACGCCCTGGGCCGAAGGAAGGCGCTAAACTGCTGAGCCACCCAGGGATCCCCCAACGGTTGCTTTCTTATTTGACCACCCCTTTCCATCCCCAAGCCCTACCACTAATCTGTAGTATTTTGATAATAATGCTATTAACAGAAGCCCTTCTATGTGCCAGGCACTGAGATTACATCTCAGAACTGCATAGAAGAATTTGGGTATTATTGCATGATTTTGTGGAAAGGGCATGAGGCTTTTGGGGAAGGAACTTACTTGAATCTACATGACTATAGGTGAAGAACCAGAAACATCTGAGGTCTATCTAACTGAAAAAGTGAAAAAACAAACCCTTGAAGGGACATGCCACTTATTTTACAGGGCAAAGAAAGTACTTACAAGAGTTATGGTAGAAATCAGACTAGGAATCAGCAGAGATAGCAATTAGCAGTGACAGCCCTGTTGGATTTGAACAGTGTGAGTCTATAGTGGCCACTTGCATCCAATTCAGTGACTTCCTGGAGGAAGGTACTGCAGCCCAGAGGTGAGAACACAAAAGGGAGGGGAGAATTGACATGACAAGGAGAACAAGGAAGCTGGAGGCAAAAAGCCAGACCATGGCCTTGGGTTCATGCTTGAACACAGAGTTTAAATGAATGACTTCCACCTGAGAGTCCCCTCTGCCAAGTCCAGGAGGGATGGAGGCTGCCCTTCATCTTCAACATTGAACAGGTAAGTTTTTGTCTCTTGGTTCTCAGGTTTGGCTTCCTGGACCTTAGCCCATCTATTCCTCTTATCTCATGCTTTTTCATTTTACACCAGGGCAAGATGAGAATGCATTTATATATTTACATATTACATAAGCATAAAACTCTGCTACTAGAACTAATTTACTGTTTTCAAGTCTTTCACTCCCTCTCCCAGTTCTTGTAGAGAATCACATATAAATTTAAGAAGCTCTTGGGGCACCTGGGTGGCAGTCAGTTAAGCATTCAACTCTTGGTTATGGCTCAGGTCATGATCTCAGGGTTCTAAGATCAAGCACCCCTCTGGCTCCATGCTCACTGTGTAGTCTGTCCCTCTACATCTGATCCTCATCCAGCTCTCTCTCTTTCTCTCTCCCTCTCATAAATAAATAAATTCTATAAAAATATTTTAAACTATTTTCAATAAGAAAAGAGATTCCATATCTTACTGTGCATGTTTCACTCTTCCTTACTTGTCATAATTTTCCAGTTTGAGGATGGCTAAGACTCCATTAAGCTGCCCTCATTTTCCCCTAATTTATTACTTCTGTTGAATATTTAAGCTGTTCTCAAACTTTTATTACTGACATTAATACAGCTGGAGAATATTTATGAAGAAAGTCATCTCTTTCTTTTGAATTGTACCCTTAGTTGAAAATTTTAGAAGCTGAGCTACTGGGTATAGAGATTCTTATTTATAAATAAGAATTTATGTCCCTATCAGTTAATGTTTCATTGTTCTTTGTCACTGTTTCATACAAGTTAATTATTTCCCCAAATGCGGATTTTCAAAAACACAGTAGTATCTTTGACATTCCTATCATTCCTATCATTGCTAAATAGCAATTTTTGTAGATTGCATATATAATTGAGGGATTATCTATAACTGCATAGGATGGTACTCACAATATTAAAATAAAATCTTCTATACACTTCTTAATAATTGAGACATTTTGTAACTTTATCTCCTTTGAAGATAATTTATGCATTCAAGACACATTTACTTTTCTAAGCACTACAAACACTTACCATCATAAGTGGATTATTCTATTAGGTGGGTGATCAGTGACAAGAGCAATGATGTAGGTAAGTCCATATTGGCCATTCAAACACTGAGAAGAGTCACCCTACACAGAGGTCATAAAGAAAACTATTTTTTTAATTGACAAACTGCATCATGAACAAACTACACATGAACTTTTTAATAGGCTAAACCCCTATTTAACTTAGGGTTTTAGGATTCATTGTGAAGACTTTTCTATGAAGGAGCTTATCATCCCAAGTGATATAGTATGATTCACCTTTACACTGATGTTATCACTTGCTTTTAAAAAGGAGTAATTGAAAGGACATATCCTAGGATTATGGGAAATCATGAGTCATTCCTTCCTATCTGGTTATTGGATGGTGAGAAATGTTTTTCATGGACACCTGAAAAGTTAAAACCACTTCATGGTTTGCGCTGATAGTGATTTCCTTCTGTCTCACTACAGTTCTTACCAACTTTATTTGGGGGTATTTTTCTTGCAATTAAAAAAATGACAATATAATCTAAAGCACCCCTCCTTTTGGAAAACATAACATATGGATTCATTGTATCTGTCATACTATTGGCTTGCCTCGGCAGTCTTAAAAATATCATGAGGACATGCATTCATTTTCATGTGTTGGATATTTAGGCTGCTTTTCAACATGTGAAAGGAAGTATAGGACTGAAAAATACTAACATCACTTTGCAACCAAAATGCAAATTCCAGGTTTATTTTCCTCTAATTTTTTATATATAGATGAGTCTTAACTGAATCCATTTCTGTGTTAAAAGTGTATTCTTGCTTCTTCATAATCTATTACATGCAATGGTTCCTGACATTTCTATTCTTTGGCAAACTTAAACAATCTGATCACCACTAATATTTTGAACATCTTTTGAAGGTCTACCGACCACTGCCACCAAAGAATGGACACATGTGCTATATGGATTAGCCTCTCCTCCTGACTATGTAGCAAAAACCTCCTTGTGGGATTTATAAGCAGATAGACATCAACAAGAGAATGGCAGCTAATTCCCTAGAGAGATTGTCAGAAGTCATACTTCCCTAGTCAGGAAAGCAAAGGCAGGACATTGGTGATTCAGAGAAAGGTGCAATGTTCCTACACTGACATATGGCACTTAGATCAAAGGGAAACATAGAGTCTCTGTTCAATAGTTTGAGTCACAAAATTCACGATCCTTAAGCAATGTGGTCCTTTTGGCCATAACTTGAATGAAATCAAAAGCACTGGTTGATGGCAAAGTTAGTGAATGAAAGAACACTGGAGAAGGAACAAGGGTTCACTGTCCAATGAATAAGAATGAGAAATGTGGCTTTGATTTCAGTTGAGAGTCATACAGAGATATCTTGTCCAAGAGTGTGACTGGGTTTTTGTCTTCGAAAGATTAACTCCCATGAAGATTTTGAATATTTACAGATCATGTACTAATTTAAAGTAGAACTGAGTTGAAATCTAATTAAGGGCTAGAGAAGTCATATTCTGAGGAATGAAACAGTGGGTATAACAACATTTAGTGAACTTTAAATCATGATATAAACAATCATAGTAACTATCCTGCTGAAGGGGTTCAGAGTCATGGTCGCAAAGTTCTGGGTTTGGTATTTTTTATACTGTTGCAAATTATTTGATAGGAAAAGTAGATGGGTGCCTTTAAGTGGAGAAGGACAAGGGCAAGATTGTGAGACTCAGAAAAGCCAGGTCCCGGAGGCATATTATTTCCAGCCTGCTTTCCCTTTTCAGTTTTTGGCTACTCCATAGGAACTATCAGTCTCTTCCTTTTTTTCCTGAAGTCACTCAGATAAATCTTTGTTTCTCAGAATCAAAGAAAGGCCCCATTCTCCCTACTCCTGTCCCAATACATGTCCTATTACATTTACTTTAGGTCAAAGATACACTTGAGATCTTGGAAATTCCATATACATATTCTTACAAACCAGAAAGGGGAAAGAAAGTAGCAGGGAAAGGACAAACTAGGATGTATGTTAGAATATGTAGTAATATTGAGCTTATAGGGAAATGGAAAACACGTCTGATGCTCTACATTCTCATTTAAAAAAAATATAAAATAACAAAAATCTAGAAACTCAGAGTGCTGCCCCAAAGAGAGTTTTCCTTTTCCTGGCATTTTTATTCCTCCTTGAGGCTGAGTTTCGTTTTCAGTGATTTCTTGAGTGAGTAAAATAACATTTCACTCAAGAGTTAAAAGGGGTCAGTTTGGGTCTTGTCAGGGTGCTTTGGATCTTTCTTGCTGACCCGAAATTAGTGCATGTGCATCTAAGTGCTATTCAACCACCCAGCGCACCATGAAATATGTTTTCCGCTACAATGAGATTGCTGGCAGTGCATAAAACAAATGGACTGGGTCAGAAATAGTCTGACTACACCTTTAAATGGAATCTTCTGGATATTTGTTATTTTGGAGAGCACTTCTAAAACGTTCTTAAATTAAGACTTTATTATGATTTTAATTTCTACATGCTGAAGCTATTTAGAACTCAGTTTGTCCTCATAGTAGCCTCAAGAAGGTGAGTTCCGTATTGTAAGTCCCAATGCACAGACGAGAAAATAAAGCTTCAAAAGCTTTACTGTCTTGCCCTAGGTCTCAAGCTAGTAGCTGGAGAAATTGGAATACAAATCAAAGCGTAGAAACCTCAAATCTTTGTTGTAGTTGTTTCTACTTTGACCTTCTGACTCAACTTACTCAAAACTGCATCAGTTGGGTTTTAGGTTCAGCTAAAGACAGCTATTAGACAACAAATATCTCAAATGACCAAAGGTTAGACAAAATAGACATTAGTGTTCTTCCTAGATGACAAGGAATTCAAAACTAAGCAGCCCAGAGCTCATACACAGCAATGATTTCAGCTTCTCCACTATAATCAGACACATGAAGGCAGCTGCAATCCCAGCCATCGTGACTGTAACCCAGTCCAGTTAAAAAGAAGAGTGGCACCTCTATCAGGAGAGCAAAACTTTTCCAGAAATGTACAGCAATGGACAGATATTGTTTCCTGTGATCACCCCTAGTAGTCTAGCATCCCTAGAAATGTAATTTTTATCTTATTACATCTGCCTCCCCCCAAAAAAACAGAGATCCTGTCAGTAAGAAAGGAAGTGGGAGTGGATTTTAGGTAAGCATCCGGAAGCATCTATCCTGCAAGACATCTATAACTTCACTTCAAAAATAATCAAGTGCTTCCTTTCAAGCCTTTTTGTCCCAATGATAGCCCCAACTCCCTACTTTATGTTTAGTTGAGAGCATGCGTACATGTTGACCAATGGTCAGTGTGCCTGAATCTCTGCCAGTTACATAAAAATTAACCAGATACAGACTTACACTCAAGGTTTAACTGTTCTAAAGATTTGGATATCCCTCTCATATATGCAGAATATTACTGGTTAAAGTGGCAAGAAAAAAAAATTCTAGACAAATAAAAAAAGAAGTGTTTGGAATATATAATTCAACTATTTTTAGGTAATAAAGATAGGCAGCAAAAAAGGATAATATTACAGGGCATTGAATACTTTAACCAATCGAGAAATGTCTTTAAAGTTGGAAGCCAACTATCACCATGGGTATTTGTTTCCCTTGACTGTTACTCATCTTAACAGCTGATTCATACTTTTCACCCTCCCACTTGGCAGAGAAAACTAGATGGCTGGTGATTCACAATCTTAGCTTTGGAGAAGAGATTTATAATGAGAGAGGTTTACAGTGGATTCCTAATCTCCTTTGGCCTCCTCTTGCTCCCCACTAAAGCCTTTCTGGACTGTGGGATTTTATAAAGGACTTGGTGTCCTCAGGTCTTGCCCATCCAGTGAAAATGTTTACAAGGGATTTATGGTACAATTCCTAGCCATCAAACTGGCTTAATTAATCCAAGATTATGCTGATTGTTCACTACGAACATGAACTACCTAGAAAAATGTGTCCATTTTCTAATATAGGGGTGAGATAGGTTAGGAAAGGTAGAACATCTAAAAGAGGAGATAATGATAATGACCAAAAAGAAATGGCCAGTGGAATTGGAGGACAGCCAGAACAGTGTGATGGCTCTAAACCCAGGGTATGAACTTCAAGGGAAATAGAGGATTCTACAATGCTGGATACTCTAACATGTGAGTAAGATGGTAAGATAAGATTATCTTGTCTATTATTAGGATGTAACTGTGGAACTGGATAAAGTAATTTCAGAGGGCTGATGGTGAAAAAGCAAACATACCTGTATTCAGTAGAGACTTAAAGGGAAATTTAAACTAGGGGTCTCAATGGCTAATGGGCCATTTTTATAAACCTTATCAGTGAAGGGAAGGAGAGAGTGATGATGGGAATCCGGAATATATATAATGTTGATGGGATTGGTTATTTATATGGTAAAATCTTAGGTACAGTTTTAGCCTATGTAAAGGTAGTTAGTAGAAGGATAGAAATGAGTTTGCAAAAAGAAAGAACAAGGGCTGGAGGAGATGAGAAGGATGTTATAGCACATCAAATTAATATTAAATTAATGTCTTTGCTTTTCTACAACAGTACCATTAAATACAGAACTTTCATCCCCAATTATTAATAGGATACATACACATGTGCACACACATACACCTTTACAGAAACCATAGGGATGTAATGTTATAATTTTCAGGGTATATATAATAATAATATGTTTTAGGATCCCTTTAGATTTTTACCCATCCCTCCACACATTGAATGGCATGGCTTTTGGAACCATTTGGATTCATTTCTACTTTCCAGCTGCATATACCATGAGACATATAGGTTCTATAGCTATTTTGAGCAATACAAATAGAAAAAAGAATGAGAATATACAGCCTTATTTTCACGTGACACATTAAAATTTGCAATGATAAGATTTATAGGATGATCATTAATATTTTTGTATATTATCAACATCAGTGTATAGCCCCAGAATGTTTTTATACCGTCCTCATATTAGTCATAATTGTTATCGTCATTTTGGGTATTAGCTTTCTTCTTTGAACAAACTTTTGTAAGTGGAAAACTCACTTAGACTTCAAACAAAATGACTTCATTTCGCCCTCATCCTGGAATGATAAGTTAACTGAAAACAGAATTTTAGGTTCCTCATTATTTTTGACTCATACTTTGAAATTATCGCTCCTTTCTTTCTTTTTTTTTTTTATTCCTCTTTTTCAGGAGCCTGGGGTGGGTTCACTTCATTTCTGATATGGGATGTAGTAAATATGCCAAGAGAAATTTAAAACACCATCTGCGAGGTTCTTCCCCACACCACTACCTCCTTTCCTTAGAGATAGCAGAAAAGGTAGCATTTATTTCCCCTTACCACCCACTTCCTGCCCTCTGAGATTCTGATTGCATTGTCTTATGTCCACTATTACCCTTGTGAAAAGTTTAGGGTTGATATAATGTGTGGATATGCAGTTGTCAGTAGTTTGCCTTATTCCCACTGGTTGCTTTATGAGTTTCCTTTCCTTTTCCTTTACTGTTCTGAAGCCTTACTCTATGTCCAGTCTGACATGACGTCTAATTATGTTTCTGTTTTCTGCTTCTTAAATATGAAAAACAAGTCCTTTGCAAGATGGCCAAGCCTTACATTTTCAAAATACTCTTTCCCACATTCTTTTTTCGCTCCCCTATTCTCTCCTTCACATCATTTGGTCTTATCTTCATATTTACCCTCTCTATTTTTATGCTGCATTCTTGGTTTCTTCTAATAAAATCACTAATGCATTTTTTTTACAAATGTCTAATTTGTGATTTAACCCTATTATCTGCTATTAAAAGTTTTAAAGACAATATTGTAAAAGTATAGTTCTGGTTCATTCTTTTTTTCCACATTTGTTCCATTAGCCTTGCTTTTTGGTGGGATGTTTTTCCATATATATTTTGAACCTGTTTGAGTTCTAAAATATGTTTATTGTGTTTCCTGATTATTCATCTTGGTACAGTTATTTTTCCCTCCATTTGGTTCTCTTTTTAAATTGTGGACACAACTCAATAAAGATTCAGTTTTCCTTTGTGGGATTCCCAAGCAAAGTCAACTGTAAGTTTCAGCTTTACACAAAGATGATGGGACGTAAGACTAAGCTGTTTGCCTAAAAGAAAAAAGAAAAAGGATGTTCACTTTATTGGTTTACTCAGAGGCCAGATGGACTCTAGCTCCATTCTTTACCCTCATATTAGAATGAGCACATAGAGGTGAGAGGTGCCTGGGTGGCTCAGGCCATTAAGCATCTGTCTGCCTTTGGCTCAGGTCATGATCTTAAGGAATCAAGACCAACGTCAGGCTCCCTGTTCAATGGGAAGTCTGCTTCTCCCTTTCCCTCTGCCCCTCCCCCTTCTCATGCACGAATGCCTCTCTCTCTCTCTTTCTCTCTCTCTCCCCCTCAATAAATAAATACAATCTTAAAAAAATTGGAATATGCTACAACCCTAATGAACAGGCTTAGGATCAAGTCTATAAAGTGCCCTCCTTTACACATTATTCTGAATAGAGATTAAATAGAGCCTTGCCAAATCATTTCTTTGTACCCGTCACCCAACTAAGGACAATTCCAAACCCATTTGCATCCTGGTGGGACCTATGGACCAGTTCTTATCAATGGATTTCTGGTTGAGTGAGAAGTGCCTCTTGTAAGTCAAGGCAATTGAAAGCATGAGTGCCTTCTCTGTGCACCTCTCCTTAAACCAGCCTCCCCCCGACTATGTAGAATAGAAGTTCTCCATCCACCACCAGCACCACCACCACCACTACCACAATCACCATCATACCAGACTGTGAGACATGTAAATTAGCATATATTTTTATTTTACTGTGTCACAGAGATTTGGAATTTATTTGTTATTGCAGCATAGCCTAGGCAACTCTGACTAATAAATGTTGTTGTACAGGGCCCTTCACAACATGTATCTTGCCTACTTATCCAAGCGCATTTTATAGCATTCTCTTCTTGCTTACTAAACTGCCAGCATATTTTCATTGTTCAGTTTCTTAAATACAGTTGCACTTTCCTATGTGGGACCTTTCACATGTTGTTCCTCTGTTGGACACACTCTTCCTTGCACTCTTTGCCTGACTCTATCTTCAATCCTCAGATCATACACCAATTTCCTAAAGAGGTTGTCCCTTGTTCCCCACTCTAAAACACACACTTTCATTGATTTTCTTTCTCATAGAACCCTATTCTTTTCCCTAATAGCATTTTGTTCAATATTTAATTACATGTTTATTTGTATGATGTCTTCCTTCACTAGCCTGTATTTTCTGTATGTGCAAGGAAAGGGATTGTCTAGTTCATTACTATTTATATGACACAAGATAGTGGCTCAACACCCATATTTATTGATTGATATTTATTTGCTGTTGAACGAATGAGCTGTTCATTTCAAACTCTTGCATTTACTAAGGCCCTTGCTGAAGAGCATCTGTTGTGCATTTTTCTGTGGACTACAAGGAAGAAAACATTATATAATGGATGATTTGAATGAGATAGTATATGAGAAGTGTCCTGAAAGTTTCCTTATCAGGGCAGCCCGGGTGGCTCAGCGGTTTAGTGCCGCTTTCAGCCCAGGGCATGAGTCCCACATCGGGCTCTCTGCATGGAGCCTGCTTCTCTCTCTGCCTGTGTCTCTGCCTCTCTCTCTTTCTCTCTCTGTCTCTCATGAATAAATAAATAAAATCTTAAAAAAAGTTTCCTTATCATATTCAAATTATCTTTACCAATTATTGTAATAAACTATCTAAACCTGCAGAATGACTGGTAGTGTTCTATCAATACAAGCATGGATGATGATAATTCTTCACATAATACCATTTTCCTGAAAATAAATCAAATATACAGTTGCATAATACATAACTATATAGTTATAAATATTATGTAGATATAAAATGTATTTCATTGTTGATCATAGAATTATTTTATCTCATAAGAAATTTGAGGACATATTAATTTTTTATTGTTTCCATATCCCTGGGAATTTGCAGCATAATGTTCATCACATAGTAGGTGCTCAATCTGTTTTGTGAAAAATAAGTGAATGGCTAAATATATTAATTTTGATCTGAGTAATAATAATTAGAATAATAAGTGGTGACCGCCTTAGAAATCAAAGATAAACAATTATAAGAATTTAGTACTAGAACTCATTTTTTTAAAAGAAGAGGCTTATTCATAGGTTCTTGGTAGAATGAAATGATTTAATAGGTAAGACCATCCTGAGAGTGACAGGTTTCAGAGACTCTGAATCAAATCCAGGCAAACATAAATAACAACGAAATGATACTACAGTGCATGACCTATTTGATATTCTTATTACTACTCAGAGAATTCCCAAGACTGGATTTATACTGTAGTGATTCCAAGTCAAACAGAGACATCTTGACAATTGGTTTCAGTTTTGAGTATAATTACATTGTTCATTTAAACAGGCAAGATGAAGCTGTTTAATCAGAAACACAATTGCTTCTTCAAAATAGATGTGAGAGCTATGTTTTTTCCAATGGCAGATCAGTTGTTTCTTGCTAATACAGACAAAAAAAAAAAAAAAAAAGACTCAATGAGATCATGCTGATGTAAAATTGAAGAACTGATTAGGGAAGGTGTCCAACATGGGTTCGTTCTGGCTTTGGATCCCTTGAAAACAAAGGAAAAAAGTGGCACATGTTGAACAAAAGAAAAAGATGAATTAAAATGGTGAAAGTGTGTGTGTGAGAGAGAGAGAAAGAGTGAGAGGGAGAGAGAGAGAGGGAGAGAGAGAGAGAGAGAGCTTTTGAAATAAAAGTTTAATTAACACATGGAGGTCCCATGCTAATAAAACCCAAAGTCTCAAATTCTCAAGACGTTAAAAGAGGTTTTCTCCAGTGTGTGTGTGTGTGTGTGTGTGTGTGTGTGTGTGTGTGTAATAATGGTTTACAGGTTAAACACAGCAAAATCCTCCATCTCTCCCTGAGAAGGTGAAATCTCACACCCAAGTTTACACCCTGGGGCCGTAACTGATGGATGTGTATCACAGCAAAGAGGTAAAATTATTTCTCATTGTCAACTTCATTCCTGTCAAGTTTTGGATGTAGGAAAGGTGCAGAATTGAGAAGAATCTGCAAACAGAGGCCCAAACAGCTTGGGAGGAATCAAATATATTGAACAGAAAGAAGAGCTGGGGTACTTCGCTGTCAGGCTGATTAGCTCGTTGTAAACAAAACAGCTTTAAACTCCCACTTCACACTGTTAACTAATCTGGTCCCTGACCTCATTCCCATTTCTGGGGCTGGGTGAGGCCCGGTCTGGAGACAGTCTCACCAATAGTCATAACAGGGACTTGCCTCCCCTTAGGGGGGCCACTTTCTTCAGGGTGATTGCTTCCTTGTGCTTCAAACCTCTGACCCATTCCAGCTTTTAATTCATTATTCATCAAATTTCTTAGTCCAGTTTAAAAAAAAAAAAAGTGGTAAGGTTGCTGCTCAAATATGGGGGGGTAAGGTAGGGGGTAGAGAAAGTGGCATTCTGGAAAAAAAGGACAACCCTGTCAAAACATGACAGCTGATCCAATGCCTGTTTTATACTATTCATAGAAAATGCCAAATTCTGCAAATAGTAACCACATGTACATTGGCTTCACAGACTCAATGTTCTGCTGCAAAATGAGACGTTCTTTATTTTAGTGTGTCATCAAAGGAGGCGAAAATATCATTCTAGCCTTCTAGGCTTAACCCTGTGGGCTCTCCATTGCTAGAAGTTCAACATGAGCAGCACACCCACACCCACATACACACACACATGCGCAGGCCCAGGCAACACAAGCAGCAGCCCTGGCCCACACAGCCCACCCCCCAGAAAGACGATTCAATTCATAAATCTGTTCCTGGGCCATTTTTATTCATAGCCACAGGATCATTACAGCGACAAGCTCACATCTGACGTTTATGATCTTGCTTGCTTTGCCAAAGTGGAGGAGGGGAGAACAAACAGTGTGGGGGATCTGTAGCAGGAAGGAGGTGGCACCACTCCGACTCCCAGGAGCTCCGCAGCTGATGCAGGGGAGCTGAAGACTGTTTCTTGTCCTGACTCCCTTGGCTGGTGCCTTCCACATTTTGTTTGGCTACATCAGGACTTATGTCTTAGTTTCGATCTTTTGTACAATCATCCTTTTTGGGAACCTGGCTGTATTCCCCTTGCATAACATTGAATAGAGCCCATGCATAGAACTGAACAGGGGATGGAAGTTTTGTGTGCACAGAAGACCTAAGTCAAGGGCAACCAGCTGGCGCTGCGGCTGGGTCCTGTTCTTGCCCAGGAATGTTACTAGCACCTTCCACATGACCGTCGGCTCTAAAAGGACCTCCTGTTCATCCTCTCCTCCATAACAAATAGTCTGTGTAGGCTGCAGTAAATCTCTACAGTCTGGAAGCCTCAGCCATGGCTGTTTGTCCTCTTTTCTCCCAGGACTTGCTGGCTTCTACCCCGTAGGCCTACATGTGTTCTGTCTTGGACAATTATTTCAAAATGTCTGTCCTTGGCCTCTTGATGAAAAACAAAAGATCCCATCAAGTGCTAGGAAACTTCCCTCTCTCTCTCTTCCCATTCAGGCTTCAGGATAGGGGCAGGGCAGCATGTCCCGGGGAAATGGCATCTGCAGGCTCTGTTTCCCAACCCAAGGGGAGATAATAAATGGCAGAGGCTTCTGCCTACAGCCTTCATGACACAGGACCCGGCGGATCCTTTCTAATGGCAATAAATAAATGACGGAAGTTTTAGGCACCAGACGAGTGAATTGGTGGTTAAGCCTCAGGCTTTTATCTCCCTGACCCCTGTTTGAACTCAACCTTGGTTCCTAAGTGCAGGGCAGACAAAGTGGGGTGGGAGGAAGGTTTCTTATCGACGTGAACACCCTGGCCAGCTCAACATAAAGAAATATGATGCCTATGATGCCGTGTGTGTGCCTGTGACTTGGGGGTGAGGTGGGGGTATGGGGTGGGGGTGGGGAGGGATTTGCGGGAACAAGATGAGAACAGAGCAAAATACCAGCTATTATTTCTTGATTCCCATTCCTTGGTTCCAGAGTTTAATAGGGAGCATTTTAATTAACTCCACTAGCATTTACTGGGAGGGAGTGGGGGTGTCGGTTGTGTGCCAGGCACTGGGCTCACTGATGGTGATACAAGACAAACTGCTTCAGGGACTCAAAAGGAGTGATCGGACACCAGCCATGGCCAACATTTGTTGTCATAAATATGCCAATTGCTGTTAATACGCTCAAGGCGCAGGATTTCATTTAGTCCCGGCAACAACGCTATGAAGTAGGTAGTCTTCAATTCTCTAGTTTTACAGATGAGGAAACTTTTTTAAAGAGGCTATGTGATTTATCTGGATTCATGTGCCTGGAAAATGGTGAAGCCAGGACAAAAATTCCCATCTAACTCTATATTATATCATTTCCTTGAAAAATAGCTTAGTGCCTAAGGTTCACTGGTTTGATAGACGATGATGGCATTTCCCAGTCAAATCCCATATGCATATCCTAGCAATGCCAAAAGTCTCTCAGAGAAATATTGACCTAGCTATTTGAGATTAGGATCGTACTATCTCTATGCAGTCCATCTCTTCGTCTGAAAATGAACATGATAACAATGATCTCCAATGTCTTTTGCAGCAATGATTTCAAAATGGTGTGTTAATTGAATAACTATGGAGAAACAAGGTTCCATTAGATGCACCTTGAAGGTGACTGTCCACCATGCCCTCCAGCAAGGTTCCCAAACACCACCTCAGAATAGGGCTTTCGATATGATCCATAACATGTTGCTTCAGAGAGGTCTTATTCTAATTAGGAGTTTGTTACTGATAGGAATAAGGCCAAGTGGGCTTAAATGAAGTTTTGTTATGGTTACCATGCAGGATGACCAAGATACATTGGTCATGTGGAGTAGTGAATGCAGGGGAAGATTTACAGGATGCTCAGGTCGATTTCTGGTTTAATGGTAAAGAGCAAGTAAGCATATTAGGGGTGTGGATGTTTGTTTTATTAGATCAAGGAAAGGTTTGGATACTGAGATTTCAGGGGACTTCGTCTCATGTTCCTGGTTACTTTTCTAAAAGCTGATCCAATTCCTCCAACAAGATAGATCTACAAGTACATGAATCATGATTTCCCTAAGGGGCTTACCACAAGGAATTGGCAAAGATGACCTCTTCAGCACAAAGACCGAAGTCGTAGGGAGTCTTTGAAAGGGAACAAAAAGACTTAGGAATCGGAATATGCTCAGATATTTCGTTGCCCAATAGAAAAGTTGAGCCCTTATGTATCCCATCCACATTTCACCTACACTCCTGTCACCCAACAAAATTAACCCAGTTATCTTCATTCTAACGTCCTAGGTTCTGCCTCTCCCCACACCTCACCTGAAGGTCCATGTCTGATTTTCCTCTAGATTTCCATCAACACACATGTCATCTCTTTGCCTGGCCAATTGTATCTATCAGGAGGCAGCACATTGTGGTGGGAGGTATTTGGGCTTAAAGTCAGCTACGCTTCAGTTTAAATCCTGAACTCTTGACCCTACCCTGCCTGAACATTCTTTCTTTGTCCTTTGCCAGATTCTCTGACCTCATCAAATCTCAATTCCTTTACTTCCCAGTGGCATGGAGAAGTTGCAATTACAAGAGATAACGTATATAGATTTACTTCTAGTAGGTGTTCTCTAAATGTGCTTTTTTGCCATTTATATTCGGAGCTTACAAATTTGCTTGATTTTCCTCTCCATATCTTCTGTGAAGGAGATACAAAAATCTTTATCTTCTATACCATTCGGTAAGCAAATCATCATTTTATAAAAACATTGTTAATGAATGAGATGGAAGAATTAACTAATAAAATCCCTTCACTTGTGTCTATAAGCAGTTTTTCAGTGATGCACCAACACCCAACCTCTTTGGTAGACAGCGTAAAAGACTGAAGTTTTTTTTATTTGAGGAAAATTTCTTCACATTTCTGCTTCCTGTAGTAATAATAACATGATTAATTTATACGGAAACTTTGTGAATTTATAAGCTTCAGTACATAATTTATAAGCGAAATAAGTTTATTGGGAATGAAGCAAGGTCCAGAAGTGTGGAAGTATTTCCTTTGAATGGTTTATCCCCCTACCCCACCCGCCCAAGATTGGTACTTCTCATAAAGGATGGATCTGGTTAAGTAAGCAAAGGGTTCAAAGTGAATCCAAATGAGCTGAACCATTTGGAAATGCAAACTCAGGCTTGTCACTTAGACAAACTCAGAGGACTTCAATTCTGGTTCTTTTCCTAGATTCTAGAACAACAAAGGTGGCTGTAATGCATTATTGGCAAAGCTATAAATGTCTAATAAAAGTAACTTGATTATGAGCATTTTTATTTCAAGTTTTAAACAAATTTTGAGGCAGAGATTTTTTGATTCTTTGAACATACTCCCCCATTTTCCTGGCAGTGTATTTCCACATTTCCTTGAAAAGTCATTCAAGAGTATTTTCAGTAACATTTTAAACCTTGCTTCTGTTTTAAAGAAAGAAAAGAAATCATAAAGTTGCCAAGGAGAGTGAGGTTGCTTTCTGGCTCCTGTAAAAATTAGGGATTATATTTAACAACAGAAACCAAATGGGAATGCTCTAAGTTCTGCACAGCCATGTTGATGGCCGAATCCTTGGGAGAGTCTCCCTTGCTGCACCAATGAGGTAGCAGCAGGTCTAGCTACTGAAGAGTTTTTTGGAATCCTTGGAGATTTGCAGCTAGTAAATAAAGAGCTATGGAGTGAGTGACAACCGGGCCCATGCCAACACTATCACACAGCAGAGAACATTTTCCCTAGTGCTGACTGGGCCTCAGCTAAGAGGACAAAGAGAGGGGTTACAGAGCATGCTAGAGCTCCAAATCCTTCTCCCCTGGGTCACATTCTCACCTTTCGTTTGTGCCAAAGTCCTTCCCAGAATGCCCCTGTGTGGAGAGTAAAATTTATACTCACACAGCCTTAAAATGCTGACATTCCATGTTTACACGGATTGTTTACACAGAAAATTAATCAGTTACGGTTTTAAATTTTAATTAAAGAATGTTTTCCGGTGTTATTGCAAAACAGACAAAAGCCCATAAAATGTATATTTGACTGCTGTTGTGTGTTGTCTTTGGATCAAGGCACAGTCTTGAGATCAATCATGCATGATATTTTTGTGAACTTTTCTTTTAACAGAACAACCTTCACATAAATTAGGTTCATTAAAAAATATCCATCAAAATAAAAGTCATTCTGAGAAACTGCTGGTTGGAATTTCCTTTCTAATCAGCAACAAACTACTTTGTGCTTGTTCTATAAATAATAATATGGGAAGGAAATAAGTAAATACTACTCAATTGTGCAAGAGGTTGCTATTTCCCAATAAACCTGAAGTAACTTTATAGGAAGTTATGCATTTGATTCACATTTTTGTCAAGAGAAAATTATTAGTTTAAAGGACATTGGCACGGTGGAGATATTTCGGTTTCAGATGTTGCTGAGGGCAACACATATTTTTAAGAACTTCTCTTGTCTTTTTTCTATTCCAAGGTCGTCTTTACCTTGTTTTAGTTCTCTGATTATAATAAAATATGATTCTCATATAAAGAGAAAAAAATGTATGTAAGACACATGCAATGGTTAACACATTTCTGTATTTTTTTCAATGTATGTACTAAAATTATTTGTATATTCTTTGCACAAATACCTTATCCAGTGCCAAATAGCACATCAAAGGTGCATAATCCTTGCCCACTGAGAGCTTAAAATCTAACCTAAAGCCACAGATAACAATAGTTACCATACCATCACCTCCAATTATACTAGTAAATAAAATTTGTAGTATCTTCAAAGTAAATAGATTTATTCCAGAATGTTACCAGTGTAAGTAAGAAAAAGAAATGAAATACTATACATTGTTACAGATTACATATTGTTCTAAATTGTTTAATGCCTTTTTTAAAATTTAACAGTATATATTCAAGTTTGGCCTGACTCAGCACATATAAGTGAAATCTTCTTTTTAACCACATTCTAAATACCGCTGAATGAATCCCCTAAGCAGAGCCATTCTTCTTGTTTACAATGATGTATCCTTAGAACCATGATTTAGTGGAACTTATTTATACACTTCAGATATTTTGTTAAGTTATACTTCTTATAGAAGGTCTTCTGCAAGATAACTCATTAGAATTAGCATTGATGAAACAAAAAAAGCATTTTACTTTTTATTTTATTTATTTTCATTTTTGAGAAAGTAATAAATGCATATTGTTTTGTAAGTCAAAAGAACATCAAACAGGTTCTCACTCCTTATTCTTACTCCCACCTACCTTACCCTTCCCATACTATTTTGGAGCAAATGCAAGGCATTGTATTATTTCAACCATACATATTTCAATATGCATCTTTAATAACTGAGGATGATTTTAACATAATCATTACACAATTATCACATCTAAGTATTTTTTGAATAATACCTCAATATCATCAAATATTTAGGCAGTGTACACATTTATAATTATTTCATAAATATTAAAATGTCAACAATTTTAACCATTTTTTTAAAAATAAGGATCTATATAAGTTTAACACATGAGAATGGTTGCTGTCCACTGCTCATGTCATTCTACGCCTCATTGTTTCCTTATAAATTTCTGAGAAAGAAATCACTACTATATTTTCCAGAAATCTGGATTTTTCTGAATACATACTTGCCAGTGAATTTAGCATGTTGCTTTGTTCTCTGTGTTTCATGTAAATGAGAGAATTAGAGTTTGGATCTGGGGTCTTGATCAAATTCAAGTTTTTCTTTTTTTTCCTTCCTTCCTCTCTCTCCTTCCACCACTCTCTTTGTCCCCCTCTTTCATTTCTGGTCACATTTTTTCATAATAGATCCTCTATTCTGCCATCAGAAACCATAAGCCATCTGATTTTCTATCCTAATGTAATCTTAAAGCCAAATATGTTTAATGCCTGGAACCATAAGTTCCTTATGAATTGTAAAATGGGGATACTCTTGTCATTTTTTTCTCTCATTTATTATCTGGAAACTTCCACAAATAATTATTTCCCCTAAACTAATATTGGATTATTTGGTATGTAGTTCTTATAGGAAAGGCAATCTAAATGTTTGATTCATTCCCTTCATTAACCAGTTTTCAAATCATGAGATGGATCTCTAGCACGTTGCAATGATGACTTCCCACAGCATCCTTTTTTAGCATAAACTCAAAGATTCAAACATATCTTATGTGTTTACATTTATTGTAGTTATTCTTAAGGATTCTCACATTTCTTCTTCATTTGCAAGAGGATCATTTTCACATTGAAGTCACTTTAGTTATTTGAATATGAACCTGGTAGCCTTTGACAGTTTCCTTGTTATCTGGTATGACAGGATATTCTAAGATCATCTTGTCTGTTTCCTGGCCATGTCATGGAACTATGAGTTTCTGCAAGAAGAACAGATTCCTTTGAGTGGATAATTGTGCTTAGAGAATACCATCTGAGAGCTAGAAGTCATTGTTATTGGTTGATTATTATTTCTAGGTCTTTTCAGTGGACAAAACTAAGAATGTGTTTTGTCTTACAGATAAAAATACATTGAGTTCATGGGAATATTTCCTATTCAAATTCAGGATTGTAGCATTTTTAATTAACCTCTTGCGTTTCCTTTTTCTCATATCGAGAACTGATTTTCAAAGTCACTAAGGATGATAGAATTAGAATATTATGTGTTTATTTACTTATTTGCCTTATCTCACATTACCCTCAGACCTGTCTCAGAATAGCAATACCAGCATGACCACCCAAAGTATGATTAGTAGCAGCGGCAAACACATTTTTAAATGTGCCTTAAGTTCATATCCTTAAGTTATATAAAATTATTTTATTTTTAAAGACCTATGTCCTTTCTGGAAAAACCACATAATCTAGCAGTACATATTGTGTCTTTCTTAAAAAATATCTTCATATTTATTAATCTTGTAATTCTATACCTCTAAAACACTACTCTAAAGTAATAATCATAACCCAGACAATAAAATCTATTTTCGATACAAATTTCCTGTTTATGAAAGGAAAAATTGGAACCAACATAATTGGCCCAAAGTATGAAAGTAATTAATAAAATTGTGATCATTTATCTCTTGGAATAATATGCATCTGTTAAAAATATGTGGAGACAAACCACCAGTAGGATCAAATGGTATTAGTATCTTTGCAGAAGGAAGATGAGGGGAAGCAGAGGCTAACATATCTAAGAATAGGAAAACCCCAAATTATGTCTGAGGTGCCTTGAGAGCAATCTAAGATGGATCTTAGATGAAAGGCAGTCATGGCCACTGTAGTCTCCAATTCGAGCTTGCTGGGATAAGGTACTAGAGCACTGAGGGTATCTGGATGATGAATTTTCATTCTTTTTCCAATTTTAAACTTTTTATTGAGAAATCATTTCAGAAGCAATGAAGAGTTAAAAAAATAGTACCCACACTCATCTATTTATCCACATTCATCTATTCTTAACATTTCAGTTGACCACATTTGCTTTTTCTCTGTTCTCCATATTTGTTTTTACTTGTGGAGTTGTGTATGTCTCTACTGATATACATACATGGAATATATCTTTTTCTTTTTTTTTTTTTTTTTGAATATATCTTTTTCTGAATAGACTGAGGGTAAGATATTATATTATAAAACTACAGTGTAATTATTAAATGAGTAAATTTTACATGTAAAATTTTTTTCATTTAACCAATCACCCGTATTTCATCTTTTCCAATTTATGTTATTAATATCTTTGATAGCATATTTTCCTTTTCAGTACAGAATCCAGATGAATCACACAGTGTATTTATTTGTCAAAGTACTTCATAGTCCTTTAATCTGTAAATTCCACAATCATGCTTTGCCTTGTATGCTATTAACAGTTTTGAAAAGTATAATCCCTGCTTTCTTTTTTTTTTTTTTTTAATTTTTTTTTTAATTTTTATTTATTTATGATAGTCACAGAGAGAGAAAGAGAGAGAGGCAGAGACATAGGCAGAGGGAGAAGCAGGCTCCATGCACCGGGAGCCCGATGTGGGATTCGATCCCGGGTCTCCAGGATCGCGCCCTGGGCCAAAGGCAGGCGCCAAACCGCTGCGCCACCCAGGGATCCCTCTTTTTTTTTTTTTTTTTAATAGAACACACTTCATTTGGGGTTTTTCTGATGTTTCCTTATGATTATATTCTAGGGCATAGCAACACAAAAGAGATACTTAATTCATATCTGAGGCAGACAATTATCATTTGCTCCTCATTTGCAATATTAATTTTGGTGATCTGGTCAAAATGCTACACGATTTCTTTCTTTATAATTATTATTTTTTTGTGGGGGAGTGTATCTTTCAAAGGTTTAGCTAAGAGTGGAGGACTATGTAATTATTACGTTTTTCCTTGAAACTCATAGATAGTCTGTGGGGAGAAATTTTGAAACAATGTAAATATCCCAATCCTTATCAAAATTTCACCTTTGATGTAACATCAGTTTTAATACCTGCCTGATTTAACCTTTACTATGATAACTGCAAAATACTGATGTCCTGACTGACTAGCTCTCTCTGTATATTTGTGAATCAACCTTCAATTTTTATTTATAAGCAAAACCCTCTTTTCTGTACTATTTGATTGCCATTTATTATCTGTATGAGCTAGTAAATTTCTGTCTTACAATGGTTTGCCATTTATTCCTACACTTTATTATTTTAGATGCCCAAAGGGTCCCATATTTGACAAGGCAAACTATATCAAGTTGGTCCCTTGGGTCTTTCTGAAGCTTCTCCATTGTCTTTTTAAAATACTTCTTTATTTTCAGACATAACAAAACATCTTAGCCTTATTTTATATATCTATTTTGCCTTATTTTTAGAATCAACCATTTCTTCAAAGATACCTTATCTCTTTTAGTGGAATATTAGATATCAAGATCTATGAACTGGCTGTGTCAATTGCTACTAGTATGTCTTTATTGTGTGTGGACTACCAATTTATGATATTAAGAAACTTAGAATCCCTACCAAGAACATTGGAAGAAACATTCACATTGAGGAGAAACTTTTAGGAATATAATACTAGTTGAAGAAGACAGGGATAGTAGAGACAACACAAAAATAAATGTCTGGATAAAAGGAGGGGAATGGTAAGGGAGACAGGTTTTAGAATGAAGCAAATATTCTTACATAGGAAAACAAATATGTCTAAAAATTGAATAAAATAAAATGATGGCTGCCAAATTCCATACACAGTTGTTATACATTAAAAGAAAATCAGGTACAGAGAATATTGGACACCATAAAAACATTCTGGGAAGATACTCACAGGCCAGATGAAAATCAGTATTTTAAAGTTAGATAAAAGAAATTAAGAAAATGTTAGATGCTGTGAATTAATAATACAAATCAGAATTTGACAAACTCAGAGATGATCTGATACAAGAAAAAAAAGATTTGAAAAGATGATAGAATTCAGAAGAAAATTTAAAAGAAAAAATAAAGTTCAAAGGTAGAGTGAATTTTAAAACAAAAGAACAGATAAATACAACAGACAATGCGTTAAAAGAAATATAACATGAAAATTAAGAAAATTTTCAAGTGAGAATGATGTAAAGAAAGCGATAAAATAATTTTAAAACATGATAGCAAAGCAAACAGGAAAAGAAAATCTAAAATATATATAACAGTAATCCTGGAAGAAGACAAGCAAAGAAATGAAAACAATTAAAAACTACATAATTCAAGAAAGTTTTCTGAAATAAAAGAAACCTAATTTTCTGGCTGCTGGATCTGTCCACTTCTGACTTAGGATATTGAAGTTACCAAATGTGATAGTGGATTACTTTGCATGTGGGAAATACAAATCAAAACCACAATGAGATAGCACCTCACACCAGTCAGAATGGCTGAAACTAACAAGTAACGAAGCAACAGATGTCGGTGAGGTTGTAGAGAAAGGGGAACCCCCTACACTGTTGGTGGGAATACAAGCTGGTACAGCCACTCTGGAAAACAGTATGGAGGCTCCTCAAGAACTAAAAATAGAACTACGATCCAGCATTTACACTGCTACGTATTTACCCAAAAATACAAATGCTGTCATCTGAAGGGGTGCCTATACCCTCATGTTTTTTTTTTTTTTTTTAAGGATTTATTTATTTATTTATTTATTTATTTATTTATTTATGAGAGAAAGAGAGAGGCAGAGACACTGGAGGAGGGAGATCAGGCTCCACACAGGGAGCCTGATGTGGGACTCAAACCCAGGACTCCAGGATCACGCCCTGGGCCAAAGGCAGGCACTAAACCGCTGAGCCACCCAGGGATCCCCTTGTTTCCTCTTCTTTAAAGAACTCCTCTCAACATTTCCTGCAAGGCAGATCTATTGGCAACAGGTTCCCTCAATTTTTATCTGAGGAAGTCTTTATTTTCCCTTTACTTTTGAAGGAGTATTTCAGAAGATACAGAATTCTAGGTTGGTATTTTATTTTTATTCAATACTTTAAACATTTCTTCACACTGTCTTCTTGCTCTCATGGTTTCAAAGAGGTCAGGTGTAATTCTTAACCTTGTTCCTCTAAAGTGAGGTATTCTTTGTCTTTGGGTTCTCTTAGGTTTCTTTCCCCTTATCTTTGATTTTCTGTAGGTTGAAAGGCTGTACATAGGTAGTGTTTTGCTTTGGTTTTCTTTTTTTGGGGAGGAGGAAGCATTTATCCTGCTTAGTATTCTCTGAGCTTCCTGGATCTGTGGTGTGATGTCTGACATTAATTTGGAGGAAATTCTCACTCATTATTGTTTCAACTATTTCTTCTATTCCTTTCTCTTTTTTTCTTATATTCCCCCTTTATTTTATATATATATATATATATATATATATATATATATATATATATACATACACACACACACACACACACATATATACACAATTTGTAGTTGTCCCATAGTTCTTGAACATTCTGTTCTAGGTTTGTTTTTCTTGGTTTTTTATTTTCAGTCTTTGTTCTCTTTGCTTTTTAGGTTTCAAGGATTCTTTTGATAAATCCTCTCTAGCTCTGAAATTCTTTGCTTGGCCATGCCCATCAAAGGCATTCTTCATATGTTTTATACTGTTTTTTTGTTGTTGTTGTTGTTGTTGTTTTTATTTTTTAATCTCTAGCATTTCCTTTTGGTTCTTTCCTGAGATTTCTGCTTTTCTGCTTATATTGCCCATCTTTCCTTGCATGCTATCTACTTTATTCCCATTAAATCCCTTAACATATTAATCAAAGCTGTTTAAAATTCTTGGTCTGATCATTCCTACCACTCCTATTTCTGATGCTTACTCTGATCTTCAAATTGTGTTTTTTTGCCCTTTGGTGTACCTTGTACTTGTTTTCTTGATAGCCAGACTAATGTACTGGGTAAAATGAACTGCTATAAATAGGTCTTAATAACATGGTGGTGAGGTACTGAGGAAGGGGAAGCATTCTACAATCCTACAATCAGATCTCAGTCTTTTAGTCAACATGTATCTCTGGATTGTGAATTTACCAGATGTTTCTCAGGTTTTGTTTTGTTTTTGTTTTTGTTTTCCTCTTCCCAGTTAGGTAGGACAGAATGGCTAGGGTGGGTTAAAGTTGGTTATTGCCCTACTCCTGGGTCAGCAAGGCTCTGATAATACCCTAGCAGGTGAGTCTTTGGTTATCTAGCTTCCTTCAAGAGTAGGCCTTGTTAGGAAAAATAGAATGCTTGAGTGTAATTCAAAATGGTTCCTTCCCCCCTCGCTCTGATAGAAACATGAGAAAAAATTTTTTTTCCAGGGACACCTGGGTGGCTCAGTAGTGAGCATCTGCCTTTAGCTCAGAGTGTGATCCCAGGGTCCTGGGATCAAGTCCCACATCAGGCTCCTTGTGAGGGAGCCTGCCTCTCCCTCTGCCTGTGTCTCTGCTTCTCTCTCTGTGTCTATAATGAATAAATAAATAAAATATTTTTTTAAAAAAGAAAAATTTTCTCCATTACTTATGGTGGAACCTGGTCAAGTTCTTGGAGGTCAATCTCACAAAACTGTGGGGTTTTATATGACAGTGTCACCCTGAACTTTTAACTCTCAGACTTGTCCTTTTAAGAGCCTCCAGCAGTTCATTAATTGCAATTGAAGTTTTTCTACCTGATACGAGTTCTCATGCTCCTGAGTCTCTGCTCTGGTACACCATGACTCCCTGTATTCACCTGTCTCTTTAATGATGCGGTCAACAGTGTAGCCCTTCCCTCCTTTATGGATTCAGTAAGAGTTATTGATTTTTAAGTTTGTTCAGCTTCTTACTTGTTTAAGATTGAGTGGTGACTTCCAAGCTCTTTCACATGTGGAACCAATTTTATTTAAAATAAAATGAAATAAAAACTAGGGCCTCAGGCTATATCTTCCTGGGGCACATAAGTTTCAAATTCTTACCATAAAATGCATACTTTCTTTAATTACTTCAAATGAAAAGACTCCAGTATCAGATTAAAATAAGATTATTGGGGCACCTGGATGGCTCAGTCAGTAGAACATCTAACTCTTGATTTCTGCTCAGGTCATGATCTCAGGGTTGTGAGATCGAGCTCCCACTTAAGATTCTCTCTCTTCTTCTCTTTCTTCTCCTACCCCCCTTTCTCTCCCTATGGAAAGGAAAAAGATTATGTACAGTTTGAAGTGATGGGAGAATGACAAGGATTTTGTGAATATTTGGGGGGAAAACATCAGAAATTCAATCACTGAGAAAAACACTTTCTGAAGAATAATTCATTAGGCATGAATAACTAAGTGTAAGAGTTGGGGTAAATTGGGACACCTGGGTGGCTCAGTGGTTAAGCATCTGCCTTCGGCTCAGGGCATGATCCTGGGATCCGGGATCGAATCCCACATTGAGCTCCTTGCAGGGAGCCTGCTTCTCCCTTTGCCTATGTCTCTCTCTCTCTCTCTGTGTCTCTCATAAATAAATAAAACCTTAAACAAAAAGAATTGGGGCAAATCATTCAGTCTTTTTAAACCTCAGGTTTTCTCCTGTGTACTATTGATGATTTACCTATTATCAATATTGGAATATTGATAATAGGAATTATCAATACGTATTGATCAATACCTACTGAATTATCAATACTTATTATCAATATTGGAATATTGATAATTTACCTATTTTATAGGGCTTATATGATTATCAAACTAGTTAATAAATGTGATATTTCCATAATGTAAACAATTCGGTGTTGCATGCTAATTGTTGCCGTTTTTATAACTCAAAACAATGATGTTTTTAAGATGTTTGGAGTGTTTTTTTCTAGATATAGAAATGACTGTTAGATTCCTCCTCTAAGATTAATCCAATACAATTTTTGGAGCAAAAATACTTTCATGGAGAGAAAAAATGAGAAAAAATAAATATCCCCAGGTAACAGAATTGTTTTGACATAGCATGTGTAAGGTGATAGTTTTGGCCTCAGGTGGGAGACATTCTGATAGAGCTATGAGATATGCAAACAAGAAAAATCCAAAAGGCACCTTTGGAATTCTGAAAATGTTGTGTCATTTCTTTGGGACAATAAAATATCTGCCCCCACATTTATGTTTCCTCTTGTCCAGATTTCCTCAAGAGTAGTATCAGGTTAGTCTTGTGCATATCTGGAGGGAATAGTGCAGAGGAAATAACTAACTTAGGTTAATTATTGTGTTAGATTTTTCACATCATCCATCAACTATCCCAGGTTGGGCATAAATAGAATCCAAGAAGTGTTTTCTTTTAATGAATCTCTTCTTTCCCCAGGAAAGAATAAAGCCTTACCTACCAGCTGCTTTGTGGAGAGTGGTAGGTTTTTCTGGTTTCTGAAGCAATTTACTCTTCACTCTGCCGTTCTTCTACTATCTTCCCTCACCCTTCATTTTCTTACTGGAGTTGACTCATTTTTGGGGTTGATTATCCACTTTCTACATTACCTGATAGAGTAATTAATGCTTCTAAGGAAAAAAAAAGATCATATGCTAAAAAGATGAGTTGTTTAAGGATCTAAGTTTTGTCAAGTATGATGCATTCCATAAAAAGTAAGAAAAATCTCAAATCAGTAACTTAACCTTCCAATTTAAGACACTGTAGAAAGAAGAGCAAACTAAATCTAAAGCAAGCTGAAGGAAACATAAAATAATGTAATAAAAGTTGGAGGGAAATTGAATTTAAAAATAGAAAAATCATAGGAAACATTTATAAAACCAAAATTAGTTCTTTGAAAAGATCAACAAACCTTTAATTAGGTTCAACAAGATAAAAAGAAATGACTTTCAAATTAGTAAAATAAAAAATGAGAGAGGAGACATTACTACCAAAACAACAAAAGTAAAAAGGATCTTAAGGCAATAGTAGGAGCAAATGTATGCCAGTAAATTAGGTAACTTAAATAAAATGGAAAATTCCTAGGAAGACACAAGCTACTGAAATCGACTCAAAGAATCATAGAAAATATGGGAAAATCTACAAAAATTAAGGAATTTGAATCAGTAAACTTCCTATTAAGAAGAGTTCAAGCCCAGATGGCTTCCCTGGTAAATTCTGCCAAACATTCACTAGGAAGTAATAACAATTCATCACAAACCCTTCCCAAGAATAGAAAAGGAGAGGATAATTTTTAACTCATTCTCTGAGGCCAGTATTACCCTCACAGGCCAAACAGTGATTACAAAGAAATAATAATAATAATAATAAAAGAAAACTAGAGACCAATATCTTTCATGACTATAGATGTAAAAATTCTCAACAAAATATTAACAAATGAATCAAGCAACAGATAAGGGGGTATATAACATGACAAAGGGGACTTATCTTAGAAATGCAAAGATAATCTAATATCCCAAAATCAATTGATGTAAATACACTATGTCAAAATAATTGTTTTTAAATATATTTCAATAGACTTAAATACAGCACTGACCAGAATTCAATACACTTTCATGATAAAACAAATGAAAAATTTTTTTAGCAAACTAAGAAGGGAAATTTCTCAATCTGGTAAAGGTCAGGTTTAAAAAAATCCCATAGCTGACATCATACTTAATGATGAAAAACTGACTACTGCTCCTTAAAAGAATATATAAAAGACAGGAAAACCCACTTTCACCACTTCCATTGAACATTGTACTAGAAGTTCTGGCAAATGCAATTAGGCAAGAAAATCCAATAAAATACAGTTAGAAGGAAAAGGAAGTGTTAAAACTACTTATTTGCAGGTGGCATGATTTTGTATATAGCAAATTAAATACATATGCAGGCACCAAAACTATTAAAAATGTACAGCATGGCAATTGTAGTTAATTATAATGTATATTTGAAAGTTGCTAATAAAGTAAATATTAAAAATTCTCATCCCGGGAAAAATCATAGCTATGTGTGGTGATAGATGTTAACTAGATTTATTGTGGTGATCATTTCAAATATGAAATCATGTTGTACTTTTGAAACTAATGTTAAATGTCAATTGTATCTCAATTTAAGAAAAAAACTATTAGAACTAATAAACACATTCAGCAGTTTATAGGACAGAAGATCAATTCACAAAAATAAATTGTATTTTTATTCACTTGCAATGCAGTATCCAAGAAATAAAATGAAGTAAACAATCTCATTTAAAATAGAATTCAAAAAATACTTATAAATTCAATAAAATAGGTACACACTTTTCACTATGGAAAATGTAAAACACTTTCAAAAGAAATTTAAAAAGATCTAAACAAATTAAAAGACATGCCATGGCAATGGGTCAGGTAATTTAATATTGTTAAGATAGCACTACTCCCATAATTTGGCTTTTGTAGATATTGCTGAACATCAGGGTGCATGAATCCCTTCTAATTAGTAATTTTGTATTCTCTGGATAAAAACTTAGTAGTGTAATTGCTGGATCATAGGTTAGTTCTATTTTTAACTTTTTGAGGAAACTCCATATTGTGTTCCAGAGTGGCTGCACCACTTTGCATTCCCACCAGTAATGTAAGAGGGTTCCCCTTTCTTTACATCTTCATCAACACCTGTTTTTTTCTTGTGTTGTTAATTTTAGCTATTCTGACTGCTATGAAGTGATATCTCATAGTTTTGATTTGCACTTGCCTGATGATGAGTGATGTTGAAAATGTTTTCACGTATCTGTTGGCCATCTGTATGTTTTCTTTGGAAATATGTCTATTCATGTCTTCTCCCTATCTTTTAATTGGATTATTTGTTTTTCAGATGTTGAGTTTTATAAATTCTTTATTTATTTTAGATGGTAACCCTTTATCATATATGTCATTTGCAAATATCTTCTCCCATTCCATGGGTTGCTTTTTAGTTTTAACAATTGTTTCCTTCACTGTGCAGGTTTTTATTCTGATGGGGTCCCAATAGTTTATTTTTGCCTTTGTTTCTATTGCCTCTAGACATATCTAGTAAGAAGTTGCTATGGCTGATTTCAAAGAGGTTACTGTCTGTGTTCTTCCTCTAGATTTTAGTGCTTTCCTATCTCACATTTAGGTCTTTAATCCACTTTTAATTTGCTTTTATGTGTGGTGTAAGAAAGTTGTCCAGAAAAAAAAAAAAAAAGAAAGTTGTCCAGTTTCATTCTTTTGCATGTTGCTGCCCAGTTTTCCCAACACCATTTTTGAAAAGACTTTTTTCCATTGGGTATTCTTTTCTGCTTTGTCAAAGATCAATTGGCCATATAGTTGTGGGTTTAATTCTGGGTTTTCTATTCTGTTCTATTGTTCTATGTTTCTATTTTTGTGCCAGTACCATACTGTCTTACTTTATTATATAGTTTGAAGTCCAGTGGTTGGTGACGGAGGTTAAAGAGTGCATGAGCACCGGATGTTGTATGTAAGTGTTGAATCACTAAATTGTACACTTGAATCTAATATTACACTGTATGTTAACTAATTGGAATTTAAATAAAAACTTTTTTAAAAAGATAGCATTCTCAAATTGACCTACAGAGTCAATGCAATCCCAATAAGAATCCCAAGTAGTCTCTTTCCAGAAATTGACAAACTGATTAGAAAATTCATTAAGAAACTTAAGAGACTCAGAAGAGCCAAAACAATCATAAAGTCATGAGTCATATTTCCTGATTTCAATAATTACTGCAAAGCAAAAGTAATCACATTTATGTGGCCATGGCATAAGAAGAGAGATCTATAGATCAAATGAATAGAATTGAGAACCCAGAAATAAAGCTTCACATGTACAGTCAGTTGATTTTTTACAAGGCTGCTAAGACAATTCAATGTGGAAAAGATAGTTTTTTTCAACAAATTGCACTGTGACAAATGGATATAAAAGATATATAAGTATTTATATCTGGATATAAACGATATAAAAGCATTTATATCTAGAATACATACAGAATGCTTACATCTCAATAGTTTTGTCTAAGAACAAAAAAATTGAGCAAAGGCTCTGAATTGATATTTCTCTTAAAAAAAGATATACAATTTTCCAACCAACATATGAAAAAAATGTTTACTATTATCAAGGAAATGCAAATCAAAACCACAATGAAATATCACTCTGTAACACAGGATGGGCATAATTTTAAAAAGGCAGGTAATAGCAAGTATTGGTGAGGATTTGGAAAAATCAAAACTCTCAAACATTGCTGATGGGAATGTAAAATGATACAGTTGCCTTTGAAAATAGTCTGGCAGTTCTTTAAAAAGTTAAATGTAGAATTACCATATGTCCTATCAAGTCCATCTCTAGATACATACCTAAGACAAATTAAAATGTATATCCATACAAAATCTTATACATGAATATCCTAGCAGCTATATGCATAATAGCCAAAAGGTGGAAACAACCTTACATCCATCAATGAATTGATCAATAAAATGTGGTGTATTCAAACAATGTAAAATCATTCAGCTATAAAAAGAAATGAAGTATCGGTGCTCCAATATGAATGAATCTAAAAAAATTAATCTAAGCAAAAGAAGCCAATCATGAAAGACCACATACTATATGATTCTATTTATATGAAGTGTCCAGAATTAGCAAATTTCTAGAGATATATAGTATATTCATGGTTGCCTATTGCCAGGGAGTGGGACAGAATGGGGATTGACAGTTAATGAGTTTAAGGTTTCTTTTGAGGGGTGATGAAAATATTCTAAAATTAGATTATGATACTGGTTACACACCCTGAATATACAAAAAATACATTGAACCATACATTTTAAATGGGTGAGTTGAACAATATGTGAATTATATCTCAGTAAATCCTCTACCAAAAATTTGATACTATCAACTATCAGTATGCTAATACCTTTGGAAATTTAGAAACAATTAGCCATATCCCAGAAAAATGAAGCTACTAATCATGAAGCAATGGAAAAAGCTTAGCAATACGTTTTTTAAAAAATGAAATAATGGTTTAATATTCTTCTCACAAGGAAATTTCAGGCCTTATTTATTTCAAAAGTGAGTTTCATGAAATGTTCAATGGATAGTTTATCCTAGTATTTTACAAAATATCTAAACAACAGGAAAACAAAATAAAACAAATGATTATACACCAATACAAAGTTCAGTATATCTTTGTTACCAAACCCAAAAACGTTAAAGAAAAGGGAAAAAAACTATATAACTACTTAATGTAATGAATGCAGATATCAAAATCCTAAATAAAACATTTTAAATTGATCCAACTCTGAATAAAGAGACAATATATCACAACCAACTTGGATCGATTGTATGTATGCAAGACTCATTCAGCATTAGAAAATTCATTAATACAAGTTAAAAAGAGAAAATTCACTAATACAGTAACATTTTAAAAGTAAAAGATTTCTGTAATTGTCTAAATTTTAAAAATAATTTTAAAAATTAGCATCTACTCATGATTAAAGAGCCTTAGTCAATTAATTATAGAAAGGAATTTTCTTAAACCTGGTAAAATAGTATTAAAAAAATAAAATCAAAAACTTAAAATATATAGCCTTCTAAATGAGAATACTTGAAACTCATTTATTTTTATTTTTATTTTATTTATTTATTTATTTTAAAGATTTATTTATTTATTTATGATAGACATAGAGAGAGAGAGAGAGAGAGGGGCAGAGACACAGGAGGAGGGAGAAGCAGGCTCCATGCCGGGAGCCCGATGTGGGACTCGATCCCCGGGACTCCAGGATCGCTCCCTGGGCCAAAGGCAGGCACTAAACCGCTGAGCCACCCAGGGATCTCCTCATTTTTTTTAAACAAGAAAAAGACAAGTGTGTTCAAAAATCTATTTCTAGTGAACATATTATTGGAGACCCTAAAAAGTGAAATAACAGAAGTAAAAGACATGATTGTTGAAAGTGATTGAAATAGACACAATATAATAGTTGTTATAACAAATTATATACAAATTTATATACAAGAATCAAAAATAATTGAAAGACAAATAATTAGAAATGATAAAGAGTTTAATGAGGCTCCTGGACATATAATAGGACAAGGCTAGTGTCAAAGTCTTAGATTACTCTTATCAGTGGTGGTCTCATTGGTGTTTATTATGTTATTTAAAAATACTTAAATAAATGTAGTCTACTTGTTGGCCAATGATTCAAATGTGCCAAGATCCAAGAATCATAATTAATTTTTGTGCAGCTGAGTCCCAAAATGGGATGGGGAATCACTTTAGCAAACCAAACCACTACCTAATATGTTGTCAAAGAGTAGTAAGTGTCACATTGAATCTTGGTGATACCCCATAAATCAACTTTGCTTATTTCTAGACCTGACACTTTGAGGTAAGAGAGGTTTGTGAGATGTGCCAAGAGTCCAGCACATTTGTTGTATACAGGACATCAAAGTATCTATTGATTCCATCATTCAATAGAAAACAATCAAACAATTATTCAGCACAAAGGAAACAAAAAGAAATTGTCTTGAACTTGTTACACAAGTATCCATTATGAACAATGATAATTAAGAAAAACTTTAAACTGGAAATACATTGTAAAATTTGAATGATTCCATTGTGGGGAAAAAAATAACAATTAGCCTCTATTTGAGTTCATTGGTTGAAGAAATATTTACTGCTTCATCATCAACTCAACTCCCATAAATTGTCCAGGGAGCTTTGTCTTTCCTTTTTTCTAGTAGATTTTAAACCTCCTCTATATTCACACAGTATCTGATACAAATATTAATCTTAGCATCAATAACACTTTCTTGTATTATTTACTTGCATATTTATTCATAAGACTAAACTAAACTATTTGATGTTTGGAGTCATTCTAATACCTCCAGAAGCAATAATGATCATTTAATCAACTAATCATTGAATGATTAAACAGAAAAAATAAATTCTCAGGTTGATACCATATTTTATAAGAAACAATCTGCTTCAATAGGTGGTAGAACAATTTGCCTGTTTCTCGCATCCAAGATGGGATGTCAGGACTGATTAGTTGAGTAAATCTGTATGATGGAGTTTTGTAAAACATTTAACCACACTTTCACGTTGTCTAAAACATTGAGCCTATTTGGAAGACTAAATATTTGGTTATTATTTTTTAATCAAAAGAAATTAGGGACACCTGGATGGCTTAGTGGCTGAGCATCTGCCTTTAGCTCGGGTCATGATCCTGGTGTCCTGGGATCGAGTCCTGAATCAGGCTCCCCACAGGGAGCCTGTTTCTCCTTCTGTCTGTGTCTCTGCCTCTCTCTGTGGGTCTCTCATGAATAAATAAATAAAATCTTAAAAAAAAAAAAGAATTTATTTAGTTCAGATTTAGTCCAGAAAAGGAATGATGCAACCAATGTTAAAGCCCCAACTCTTGGGATCCCTGGGTGGCGCAGCGGTTTGGCGCCTGCCTTTGGCCCAGGGCGCGATCCTGGAGACCCCGGATCGAATCCCACGTCAGGCTCCCGGTGCATGGAGCCTGCTTCTCCCTCTGCCTATGTCTCTGCCTCTCTCTCTCTCTCTCTCTCTATGTGACTATCATAAATAAATAAAATTAAAAAAAAAATTAAAAAAAAATAAAAAAAAATAAAGCCCCAACTCTTAAAACCATTACTTGTTTTCCTATTGAATAAACTGAGAGAGATACAGAGTCAGGTCTTACAAAAATAAGTCCAGTGTCCCTGTGTTCCCTTACTTAGAGCATCTGACTCCTCCTCCTCCCTTATTCCTCTTTTTTACTACCTCTTCTCCATTGTATTCTTCCTCTAAGCTGTTTGTTCTCATGCTAATGGACCACTTTAAAGAGTGGTTTCTTGATCATGATTATAATTTGTAAGATTATGGGGTTTTTTTTTTTGTTTCTTTTCCATGTTTTATTGGTCTTTGGCCAATGTAGAAACAATAATGATAATATTGAGTACACCAAGACATTATACTTTCTTTCTCTAGCCTAGAGGTTTTCACAGCCTTCCAGTTACTGTCATATATAATGTTAACCTTAAGAATAGAAATGTCACCTTTAAAAATATCTCAAGGATCTAAACTGAATTCACTTTGAAACTTTATTACTGGACATAGACAAGCATGTCAAGTCCTCAATTAATAGATGAAATATTATCTCCTTTTTCAGTCTTAAATGTCTTCCAAAGCATTTCATGGTCATACAAAATAGTTGGTTGATATTTTGGGGAGTATCCATGGAAGTAATTGAGCACACTGGCTAAGAGTATTTTTTGCACTAATTAAATATTCCAAACTTCTATCAAGATTATTGTCACCTATTTAATGGCTCATTGAGTTTACGGGCTATGCGAGTTCTCTTTCATCAGTAGAGTTAGGACATCCATTCTTGAAATAATAAATTAAAGATCAGGCTAAAAAGATAAAAGAACATCTGAAAATTATTCACATTTCAAATTTCTGACATGGACAATTCTATTCATTGATGAGTTAAGAATTTGAGGAGGTTGGAGGATTCATTTTTCTTCAAAGATCTTACTTCCACTTTTTTATACAACTTAGGGCATTGAAAGTTATGTTGTGGGGATATTTTGTGAACTTCAATAAGGCATAAGCAGAAAAATATCTTTAATATAGTTGCTAAATCTTATCTTCAATAGAAGTCCTTATCACATGTCCATAAAATGGTTGAAACATGGAATCATAAATATATTCCAGCATTTCTAGCACAAAAATGGAATAGAAAGTTGGCATTAGAAGTTGAGCATTATAGAGAATTCATTCATGAATTCATAATTTTAACAAATAATGAAAAGCAATGGCTATATGCTAAGGATTGTGTTATGCACTAAGTATACACTGGATAATAAAATGGATATAAAAGATGACTAATTGTTGCTTCCTATCTAGTTAGGAATAAAGTAAATAAATACACAATAAAAATGTTCTGATTTTTGATAAGTGCTAAGAAGAAATAGGGGTGCAGTATCATAAAGGAAGAGTAAAGGTACAGTCAGTCGTAGGTGGAGTAGTAAAGACATTTAAGCTGATATCAAATGAAAATACTATTGAACCAGGCAAAAATTAAGGGAAGTGTGCTCAAAGTGAAGGGAATAGCCTATCCAAAGGTCCTTAGTGAGAAAGATCTTAGTGCAGTCAAGGGTCTGAAAAGTCATTATTGCTGGAGTGCATGAAGGACCAAAGAAAGAATGGCCGAAGATGAGGGTGGGGGAGAGACCAAGACTTTGCCAGGTTAATCAGAACTTTGTAGACCATATTAGGTAAACTGTTGAGATTTTATTCTAAGTACAAGAAGGAGCTGTTAAAATATCACTTGGGTTGCTGTTTGAAGAAGAGATTGGAAGAGGTCAATATCTGGACCTAGGCGAGAAACAGTTTGATTATTGTTTGTGGTCACTAAGGATGAAATGCTGGTGGTCTGAATATAGTGGATTCAGGGGAGATGAAGACACATGGAAAAACTTGTGATTGGTTTTTGAAGAAGAAAGAATAGGAATTGGTTATATGTGGGGTAGGAGAGAATTTGTCAGAAGTGGTAAATGGGAGATGTTTTTTCAAAGATTTTGTTTATTTATTCATGAGAGACACAGAGAGAGGCAGAGACATAAGCAGAGGGAGAAGTAGGCTCCCAAAGGGACTCAACCCCAGGACCCTGAGATAATGACCTGAGCTTAAGGCAGATGCTCAGCACTGAGCCACTCAGGTGCCCCAATGGGGGATTTTTTTTACTGAGCTAGAGAAATTGATTTGGGGTGTATGTTTCCATATGTTTGGGGGAGCATTCTGGATGCCAAGGAGGCAATTGAGTCTATAGTTCTGAAGCGCACATGAGATTACTACCCTGAAAATTATTAGAATATGAGTAATCTTTGAAACAAGAAGAGCAGAGCTCATTCAGACAGAAAATCTAGAGAAAGAAAGGAAATTATCTAGAATGAAGCCTGAGGAATGCCAGCATTTCAGGAGTAAAGGAAATGAGCCCATAAAGAAAAGAGAAAAAGCAGACACAGAAGTTGGAAAGAAAGTCACCATCAGGCAGGGAATAACAGTCAAAGGAACAATTGCCATCTGAAGGCAAGAGGGGATGGGAGTCGTAGCACAAGTCAAAACTTTGGTCTTTCACATATGATTTTCTCATTTCTAATAGGAAATAAAGATGTATTGAGGGTATGGATGAAAGAAAGGTTTTCAATCAGTGAAATGGTATGCCACGTTATACTTTCTTTTCAATGTAGTATGAGTCAGAACCTTCAGATTTGAAAAATAGAGGCACCTGGGTGACTCAGTGGTTCAGCATCTGCCTTTGGCTCAGGTCATGATCCCAGGGTCCTGGGATTAAATCCCGCATCAGGCTCCCCGCAGAGAGCCTGCTTCTTCCTCTGCCTATGTCTCTGCCTCGCTCTCTGTGTCTCTCTTGAATAAATAAATAAAATCTTTAAAAAGAAAAGATTTGGAACATAGGGGACAACAGGAGTACAAAAATGGGAAAGGATAATGTATCGTAGAGGAGAAAATATTAGTCTTGATAAGAAGAAAACAATTCTACTAGAAAAGTATAATAGGATTGATGAACAGCATAGCTTTAATAGAGTCTGTATAATGCTTTCCAATTTATGAAACACATTCATGCCGAAAGTTTATTTGTTCTGTAAACACCAATGAGAATCAATTTTAATTAATGTTCATTATAGCTCGTGGGGTACATAAGCCAAGTAGTATTGTCCACAAAAAATTGGCTCAGAAACTATCTACTTCAGTGGAAGTGGTTTTGCTACCATATGACAAGATAGAGGTTCCAATCCAGATTTTCAGACTCAGAATTCAATGGCTTACTCCCCACCAAGGCATACTACTCAGATTATGTTTAACTGGGCAGCTCCCGTGGCCCAGTGGTTTAGTGTTGCCTTTAGCCCAGGGCATGATCCTGGAGGCCCGGGATTGAGTTCCACCTTAGCCTCCCTGCATGGAGCCTGCTTCTCTCCCTCTACCTGTGTCTCTGCCTCTCTTTCTCTCTGTGCCTCTCATGAATAAATAAATAAAATCTTTAAAAAAATATGTTTAACATTAAATGGTGACAATAACAAAGCCTAGATACTTTAGTCTCCTATTAAATGCTTGGTTATAATGATTAAAGACAAAAAGATCCAAACTAGTCATTTAAAAAATACTAGCTCTATCACATATTATGTAATCCATGCAGATTCAATGCTGGGACACAGCTCTGCACAGCTGTGAGCAAACTGTTGCATGAGATCATACTTTGAGAGTGACATGAATGGTCAAGGCATCTGAACAACCAATTTAGTTGATTTTGTTCCACAAACTCAATGATTGGTCATTGGGCTGAACTGACCAGAAGGCACTATCATGCAAACGCAGTGAATTTTGTTTTTGTAGAAGATGCAAGCTATGCATCAGAAGCTGTCTTAACTATGTCAGATCGCTTGAGTAGTACTCTGCCACTGAAGTGACAAGACATTTTAAATCAGCCCTGTATGAAGAATATGGTGATTTTAGAGAGATGAAGTTAATATCTGGGTTTTCTCATCTGCATCAGTGAGGCCTGTTCAGTTGCAAACAACAGAAAGTAATCCTGATTTAAAAAAAAAGAAAGAAAGAAAAGAAGAGATAAGAGAAGAGAAAAGAAAAGGAAGTAAAAGAAAAGAGAAATGAAGAGGAAAGAAAAGAAATTGACCCTGACTAAATTATTCCGACAAGAAATTCATGTAAAAGTGTTAAATAAGTCATATCAGTTGAGGTACGAGAACTGAACGAGCATCAAAGACATAGCACACTTATGAACTAATCAGTGCTATAGCCTGAATTGCTGGGGCTGGATTGGACCAGGATAGTTCCTCAGCAGTTAGTTTTCTGTGTTTCTGACTGTGTGTGTGTAAGGATGATTAATTTTATTCCTACTATTCCTACTACAGTACTACTAATCACAATATTGGTATATAACACATAATGAGATCCTACTCTATGGTACTAAGTGTTCTATGTGCTCATACAAACCTAAGAATTAGGAGTAGGCATGTCTCCACTTACCACAAGAAGAAACTACAGCTCAGAGAGATTGGCTTTCTGCAAAATGATTAGCAGGTGGCAAAATTGGAAACTCAGTCTATATAAAGTCCAAGCTATGTTCCTTTTAAACATTTTTTAATTTATTTACGAGAGAGAGCATGAGTGGGTGGCGGGGGCAGAGGGAGATGGATAAGCAGACTCTCCCTGAGCTGGAAGCCCCACTCTGGACTTGATCCCCAGACCCTGGGATCATGACTTAAGCAGAAGTCAGATGTTTAACTGAATGAATCACCTAGGCACCCCATGTGTTCTTAACTTCTATTCTAAATAGTTCATTGTGTCAATTTAAAATAATGATCTCTCTGGTCAGTTAATACCATTTAAGGAAGCATACCCTATAGAATAGTTTTATTTTTTTCAAGTTTTTCCTCTAGTCATTTCCTTTAGCCCCCCTATAAGCCTGTGTGAATATATGCTTATGATTAAAAATCCAATACATCTGATTTTCAACTTCCACTTAAATTATACTACACACATATCACCAAGGAAAATAAGAAAGTAACTATAAGGAAAAGAGGAAAAGTATTCTAAGATATGCTACCAAAGTGTGAGTGAAACTCAGCTAAGACTGGGTAATATACTCATTATGTTTTGATAGCAGCAGAATGTCACTTCCCTTGCGACATGAAAATTATAGACACCATTTTAGAAGCAAAAGACCTCTGAAAGAACTCTTCATTTCCAGAAAGTTACCAATGCCACCATGCCGCACTAGAAATGGAAAGCACAGATTCTGTAATGACTGTGAATTTTGGAAAGAAAAAAAGTAAAATAATAAAATAAATAGATAAATAAATAAATAGTAAAGAGAGAAATTAACAGGGGCAAATGCAACCATCAGACTCATCATGATCAAAATCAGGTACTCAAAATTTTGACCAAAAGAATGCTGGCATTGGAGGATACTGTTGGAAGCTCTTGTAAAAAAGGAGATGTCTTCACTGTACTACTTGTAAAAAACCAATGTTCCACTGTTTATATTTAGCTTCTGGTGCAGATAGGAAGGGAAGATACAAAATGTTTCTCACAGTAAATTAATTTATCTATTTCCAGCAAAAAAAAAAAAAAAAAAAAAAGATAAAAACCCAGGAGTTCAATTTCTGGGTAGGCAGAGACACAAGTATATTAATTTCCTTAAGGTAAGATATATAGAAAGACCTTCCCGTGTTTTGCTTTTGGTTGTTACTTCTTTGTTTTCAAAATAGACTATTTAGCAGAATACAATTTGACTGATAGGAAGAATTTATGTAGTTATATTCATTACATTCGGTTAAAAATATTGTTTCCGTTTGTCACCAACTGATGGTCCAAATTAAGACGGAAGAGGCTTACCTCCAAAATAAAAGTTATTTACATTTCTATCTCTCACTTCAAAATAAATACATACCTTCTGTCTGTATAATATGCAAACTAGAATCATTTAAATGAGGAAGAAAAGTAGACCTGCTGAAAATAATGTTTTGAAAAGTTTTTTGGGAAGTGGTCACAGCCTCTTGGGAACCCTCTGAACCACAGCTCAAATAAATGAGAGCATTGTCACCTCACCGGGACTCCTAATCAGGCCATCTTTGTTCTGCAGCTCATATTTTAACTAGAAGTTTCTTCCAATACCTGCACATACTCTTCTATTCATATGTAAATTGAATTAAAGCCGTTATTCTTTCTTCCCCACAATCTGCTTTTAAAGTAATAATAAAATTTATGCAAGAGTGCCAGGAGAGGTGGAGGCTAATGGATGCGGGCGGGTTCTGACTTTGCACCAAACTCCCCCACCCCTCGGCTGTCTTGAAGGAGAAGCTATGCCTTTCCTTCCCCCAGGGATCTATTTGAACATGAAGGGGTTATCACTGAAGCCGTTATTGGCTTTAGACATTTCCACTGATGTGACATTTGGATTCCAATGGCAGTTTTATGGCTCCCTAGACATCTGGGATAGGGGAGGAGGTGTGTAGATGGTCTTGCTCCCAGTCAGGAGAGGGAAGAGAGTCCTTTGGTCAGAAGAGGATAGGGAACCACACACCTTGGATTCAACTCCTGGCTTTGCTGGTCACCTGCTGGATGCCTTGAAAGAGCCACATGAGATTACCAGGGCCTCTTTTTCTTCTGTGTGCAGATTAATTGTCTGTGGCAAATGCTGTGTGCAAATTTCAAGGGCAATTGAGTCCTGTATGCTTTCCTATTGCTCCTCTTTTGTTTATTTTCACCTCCCGCCTTCCCCCCCCCCCCCGCCTCCTTCTCTTCCTCCCTCCTTCTCTCTCTCTCTCTCCTTCTCTCTCTCCCTCTCTCTCTCTTTCCTTTATAAGGGCATAATATGCCAAATTTATGGGCAGTTAAGTTGTAGTTGTTTATACCCCAAGCAAAGTAGGGCAACTCAAAAGCACTTTAAAACCATCAATTATAAACATATCCATGATATCTAATGTCTCAAGGGAGTAACCTAATTCTGCCTTGATGGGGTCATTTTATGCGGATGCTTCTTCCTATTGCTACAAGAATGTTGTCATTACCAGTTTAAACCAAACAGGATATCCCACGCTGATGTGCCTTAGTTTCTCAATCTGGGAAGAGATGAGGAAATAAAGCCACCTTTACAGAGTGTTTCAATTCTTAAAGAAAGGAAAAGGTTAATACTACGCTTTTTATAACTACAGAATATCTACAGCTCCTGCTTATAATGTGCCCCAGGTTGTGTTCCCTATTTAAAACAATAAGTTGCAAGTATATTTATTAAATAACTTGAATTTTAAATAAAGACTTAAAAAAAGAACAAAAACATTAAAAAGAAAGAACTTGAACAAACTATTTTCTCTCATAGAGCTTTGTGTCAAGAGGCCTATTTTGGATCAGACAATTGCTGTTAAATGCATTTTATCAACTAATACATGTGATTTTTGAGAAAGTTACCCTCCTGTAAGCCTTTCGTTCTCTCCTCCCTCAAATGAGGTGGTGGTGATGGGAGGAGGGATTTACCTAGTAAGATAGGGAGACAGATGAGTAGATAACACATGGAAAATCCAGCCTCCATCAGGGGCTCAGAAAACAGGGACAGTCATTATTCACAACCTCTCAAAAGTTCCTTTAATTTCAGGAAAATCATGTGCTGGGGCATCTGGGTGGTTCAGTGGTTGAGCATCTGCCTTTGGCTCAGGTGATGATTCCAGAGCCCTGGGATCAAGTCCCTCATCAGGCTCCTCGCAGGGAGCCAGTTCCTCCCTCTGCCTATATCTCTGCCTCTTTCTCGGTCTCTCATGAATAAATAAATAAAATGTTAAAGAAAAAAAAAAAAAGGAAGACGTGTGCTGAGAACCACTTAGAATCATATTGAACACAGGCTGGAAGAGTTCAGGGAAATTAACCAGGATCTCTGACGACACTCAGTTGGCCAAGAAAATAAATGCATATTTCCACTTTCATCCACAGTACTGCCGTCCTGTGGGCAGAAGGGTGGTGGTGGTCGTCGCACTTTTGCTCCCCTTCCCAGCCCGCTTGCCCTGTTACAAACCCCAGCGGTGGAGGAACCAACACTCCATCACAGAGGGAGGCCAAGATCCCTCCAGAAGAACTGGGTGTACTCCACCTGTCCATGTCCTCTTCCCGTCTTCAAAAGCTTCTACTTCAGGATTCTAATATTATTATGTTTCTCTCTATATATATTTATTATTATATATTTATTATTATTATCTCTCTATATATATAATATGCATAGTGTCAAATTTAACAAGTGATGTTAGAGATAATAAATCCCACAATGGCTATTTCTGTTTGAAAACCATGACACAGTGTGGTGAAAGCACCAAATAGTCTGGGGTTTGTTCCTGTTTGCAAGGGCTTTTGCTTCGCATATTTTACTGTCAGTTTCTTGACATTTTTGTCAGCTTAGAACTGGAGGGCATAGGTGGTGGCGGCAGGTCTCACCACATTTTTATTCTCCATTGCATTTTCAGAGACTAGGAAAAAAATACAATAAAACCGGGGGGCAGGCGGGGATGGGGGCGCTGAGGAAGAACAGAGAAGAGAGGTGATGGTGTCAAAGGCAGAGCAGCGTGAGAGGATGACTGTGAAAGTCAGAGGGGGAGGTTTTTCCACTGGCAGCTGGCACTCCCCATTCAAGGTGAACCCCCCACGCCCCTGCCCCTCACCCCCTCCAAAGACTCCTGACACAGAAGTGTTGAGATTTGCTGTGAAAGACAAGACATTTTCTCATTTCCTTTTATGCAAGGCAGACAGAAGAAAATATTTGAATCTACTTGCAAAAGAATTTTTTTTCTTTCTTTTCGACCCCCAGCTTCCCCCTACTACATCCCACCCCCCCCTCCCCAACAAACTGTGCATTTCAGGCAGTGGAGTTGTCTGCACACACACACAAAAAAAAAGCTATTGTTTTCCTAGTGACATCAGCCCTGGCTCAAATCAGTCCTTAAGGTTTTCTACCTTTTAGAACTATAAGCTTTTTTTTTTTTTTTTTTCCATTTAAAAAAAAATCATGTCAAAAATATATAGAACTGCATTTAAGAAGTGATAATGTGAGAACACCTTTTTTTTCTCCACCCAGCAGCTCTTGTAAACAAAGGGGGAAAGAAAGAAATGAACAGACTATCATGGGCATATATTTGATTTTGGCCGCCATAACAGTTAAATAACAATAATGACAACAGCTATATCATATATAGTTCAGAGCCATCTTCCCAAGGAACCCCACCTAAAATTTATATTCATATCTCTACATTTTATTTTTCATTTATTTTATTCTCTTTTCTCTTATTTCTCTCTATAGGAAGATATTTCCCAAACATTCATGAAGGGGGAAAAAGTGTGTTTTCTTATTAAGTAAATTTGGATAACGCATATTCCCAAAGTTTACCTAAGATGGAATCCATTTTATTCATCAGAACATTTATCAATATGGAAGGGGGCACAGAGCTCTGGGGTCAATGGTCTATAATTCCAGCAACAGAGTTCTAATAGTCACCTTCTTGAGCATATTGACTGTAGGTTTTATTTAGTATATCTGATTATTTGCTTTCATTGCCAAGGAAGTTCAAGTAGTCAGCAATTTCAGGGAAGGCCAAAAGTTACTTCACAAACCATTACCAGAGTATTGTTATGGTCTCTCAGATAATAGAGCAGAGCATTGATTAAGCTAGAGAGACAAGGGTGAAAATAAATAAAATAGCTTTTAATAGCTTGCCTAGATGACCCTACTGATATTAACAATATAAACAAAGTCAGATGGAAAACATTGCTAGGAGAATTACAGTACCAGTATGTTGGTGAACATCTGCCCACACATCAGTAGGATAACCTCCTATTGGCAGAATTATTGAGTCACAGGATTGCATTTTCACAAATTTGACAGATGTCACAATCCACCTTCCAAGCAGGTCACATTGATTTATACTTCCCCCAAGATCTTTCTTTATGCCTACGGTTCTTTTCTGTTAATTTTTCCCTTCATATTACTTCATTTCTCTCTTGGGCTATAAATGAACTTTAGCTGATATTTGGAAAGGATTAGATCCAATCTATAGATTAATTTGGGGAACCTGACATCATTGTAGTATTGACTCTTACTCCAAAGGAGCACGAAATCACTTTTTTGCCCTTCCTAGAATTTTAGTTTTCTGTAAATGGGTTATGGATGAGTCTTCAGGTGCTTAGGCATTTTGGATATTGCCTTGTTATTTTGGATCAGAGGTTGCCTGCTGTTCTAAATAAAACTTATTGGAACTCAGCCACACCCATCATTTACATACAGTCTACCCTGCTTAAAGTTGTGTTGTTGCAACAGAGACCATATGACCTGCAAAGCTTAAAATAGGAAACATCTGGCCCTTTACTGAAAAGTTTGTTGACTTCTACTTTAGATCATTTGTTTCATTCCATTATATTTGCAGTGTTTACTTCTACATAGAAAATTTTTTATCTATTACTTCTCATTACTAAATTCCCTTGGTTGTAGTAATTTTTGATGATTCCCCTGAGGTTTCTAGGAATGTAAGATATCATACAAAAATAATTACAATTGTATTTTCATATACCTACTGTATTTACCCATTACTTTCATTTATCTAGTTCCATTGAAATAAATATAATATTCTTGTATTTCTTTTATTTATATAGAGTTATGTTTATTTCTATATATATATATTATACTACTTATTCCAATTTTATTAAAATACATTTTAATGAAAAAAATGGATAATGAATGTAGTCAAGTATTTTCCCACAACCACTGAGATAATAATAAATAATGCTCTCCTTTGACCCTTGGATATGATGCGTTTTACAAATAGATTTTTCATTTTGAAGACACTGAAGATGAACTTCACTTGGTTGGAATATGTTCTTCTTTAATGACCAAGCTGAATTTTCTTTGCTAATAAGGTTTTAAGACTCTGCAGTCAGGGGCACATGAATGATTCAGTCAGTTGTGTCCGACTCTTGATTTCTGCTCAGGTCATGATCTCAGGGTCCTGAGATTGACCCCCCAAGTCTGGCTCCATGCTCAGTGGGGAGCCTGCTTATGATTCTCTCTCTCCCTCACCCTCTGCCCTTCCCTCTTAACAGGCTCTGTCTCTCTTTCTAAAATAAATAAATCTTTTTTTTTTTTTTTAAAGAAGACTGCATCAATATTCAAGAGTAAAATATACTGTATTTTTGTAGTTTTGTGGTTTGTAATTTTAAGATATTAATGTCATGTTGGGTTTATAAAAATGGGTTGGCTATTTCCCTTTTTCCCATGCCTAGGATTAGTTAAGAGCATCAGAATTGTTTTTTCCTTGAATGGTTAAAAGAATGTACCTGTGAATCCATTTGGACGGTGAGATTTCCCAGGCTATATTGCTGTAATACATCTGCCAATTTTCTACATGGCTAATGGACAAAATGCTCTGTATTTATAGGAAGGAATTTAATGACTTATTTTTATTAAAAACTATCCATTTCATTTAGACTCTCAAATGCATTTGGATAGAATATACTTAGATACTGCATTTTTTCCAGATCTGTAAGGTTTTAAAAAATTTACTTTCTATGTATCCTTCATGATATTACTTATATACTTTAGGGAAATGAGGAGGAAACCAAAACAGAAGGGCATGTGATGAAAGATATGGTGGCAATACCCTAGGATGATTCTCCAAATATATTTCCCTGAGTCAGAGCTGCCTAAATATGTAGTTGGCAAAAAATAAAATTAGTGGACCCTTGTACAAAGAAAAGAATGAATTCTAAGTAATAGACAGAAAGGATACAAAGTGGAAGTTCTAAATGAGAAAGTGAAGAAGCATCTTCCAAAAATAAAGGTAATTAGACACTTAAAAATAAAAAACAAGTTTGTACAAAGAATCTCTTTGGACAGTTTCGAATCAAACCATAAAAATGGCATGGTCATGAGCTTGTTATACAGAAGGAGTTTAAGCAAAGAGAAAATGTGCAACGTGGAAATGAGGAGCATCCTTCACTCACATGGGCATTATAAAAGTGAATCATTAGAAAAGAAAATGTAACCATAGCACCCTATTGGTTCTGCAATGGTCAATATTTCTGTACTCATAATGTCTTAGGTATTTTCCAATTTAGAATCAACCTATAGACAACAGTTGAAGGGTTTCCATATAGTCTAACAGTGATTTATTTATGTTTGCTGCAGTGTTGAAAGAAAGAGGGGTGAGGTTGATGGGGAAGACCACAGGAATGAAAATGAAGGGCTTCCATTTTACACAGAGGGGAGCAAAGAGAGGCTTTAACAAATAATAAAACATGGAATAGACTTTGAAGAATGTCAGTTAAAATTATAAAATAACCAACAAAAAACAAAAATAGTAATTTGATCTACCTGTCCAATGTTGTGGAGGTAGATAGGCAGGCTATGTCATCTGTCTTGGTGAGAGATTTATGTATTTATTTTAGATAGAGTAGGGGGAGGAGCAGAGGGAGAGAGAGAGAGAGGAAGAATACTGAAACAGACTCCCAGCTGAGCATGGATCCCTAGTCGGGGCTAGATCCCAGGACCCTGAGATCTGTGACCCTGAGCAGAAACCAAGAGTTGGATGTTTAACCAACTGAGCCACCCAGACACCCTTTACTTTATTCAATTTATTTAAGTAGACTCCACACCGGTGTGGAGCCCAGTGTGGGGCTTGAACTTGTAACTCTGAGATCAAGACCTAAGTTGAGATCAAGAGTGGGTTGCTCAACCTACTGAGTTACCCATGTGCCCTGACAAGCCAAACATTTCAATGTATGTTTATTAGAGCTGTGGTGGTAGCTCTAGAAAAACTAAGAACAGAAATGAATAAGAATGGTTGCCTTTGGAAAGGAGGACTCTTGGATGGGAGAAATTTACTTCCTTTACTTGTAAGGGAGAATCTTTCCATTTTAGTTGATAATTTTTTTCTTGCCATGTTCATATATCATTGCTGTAATAGTATGTATAAATATGGAATTAGTTTTTAGATAATTGATCTCTTAAAATTTTTCTCCAAGACTAATAAATATACAAATGCGGACAATTCTTTGAAATCTAAAAAAATATTCAGGTTATCCTGCAGTCACTCTTTATTCAGAAAATCTGCATACTACTATGCAGACTTCTAAATCTTATTGCTGTTACAATTATAAAGTTAGTTTTCTCATTTATTTTTTGGGTTAATTAGTTCAACTTTATTCAAAGGATCTGAAAACATATTTTATGAAACTTACTATGGTGAACATATTGGAGTGTATCTTGCCTTATATCACTTTGTGTTGTATGAAATGAGTCAGGTGATTTGGATGATCATCATAAAGGAGATCTAAGTTCTGGAACTTTCTAATTCTCTGGAGGAACTGATATCATATTCCTTATTTTAAAAAAAGAAGACAAAGAAAGAAAAAAGCTAGTCTTTTAGCCCAGTGATTTCCAGAACCAACTGAACATTAGATTCACTTGGGTAGTTTAGAAAAAGCACAGATATTTTGGGTTCCCTCTTGGAAATGGCTGAGTAAGTCTGGGGGGAACCCTAGGAATCTCATTATTTTAAACAATTTTGAGGCACACTCAGGTTGGGAACCACTAACTGTACTGCTCTGGTTTCTGTTTTCCTGACCTATAGGAAATGCTGAGCAAAATTAGCTCTTCAACTTTAATAAACATGTAAGCCTCCACAACCCCTGTATCTTTTCCCCTTGACCTTGGTTTTTTTTTGTTTGTTTGTTTTGTTTTGTTTTTTGAGGTGTTTTTTTTTCTTTTTCCTTCACTTAGGTATATCCTGAACTTAATTTGATAAAAGTAAATGGACTTTCTATATAAGTGGCTTAGATGAAGTTTATTTTTATGCTACTTTTGTAATCCAAAAAAATCTGCTCTGCTATAACCTATAGCTGCCTGGGAAGCAGGGCCTGAGCTGCCCACTTAGCATGTTTTCCCCAGAGCTATCAAAAGGACTGTGTGGATATGGCAAGTTGGCTATATGCACAAATAAAGTGGTGTGTGAGTGTGAGCTCATCCACCAAAAACTATGTATTTTCAGTGTGTACAACATGCAAAGAATAAAACTCTTGAATAACATGGAAAAGGCAAAGTTGTCCTAAGGAAACTTTCAGTGAGAATTCCATTGTGGATAGGGAAAGATAGCACTTAGAGTCTTGTGGCTAGTATGGTGCTTAAAGTTCTGGGTGGAGAGGAAAAGTCATGCTTTGGACTGTGACACAGAAAACTCTCTGTGGTGTCTGCTTTTGCCATTTCAGGCAATTTTTGAAATCTGGACATTGAGAGGTTACGTGGCATAAGGCTGTCACTTCAGTGGGCTCTCAGAAACAAGCCAGCAAAAAGTTACAGAAATGACGAGAAAATGTTATGGCCCTGACTACTTGCCCTGGTTTCAAAATTCTTTCTCCCTTGATCTTCAAAACCAAACTCCTTCTAATTAGCATGTTTACAAGATATAAGGGAGAACAGAGCTAGTTATCAAGAATTCACCTTGATGTTGGATTGTCTAACCCACAAGGGTCACTCTTTTTTTCTATCTCAAAAGGCATTAGAGGCGGAAGGCAGTGAGGGGGTGGTAAGAAGACTTTCAAGTCCTGAGAGCTGTGTGGTTAGCAGACTCAGACAAGTGAACTACTCTGAAATCACTGATCTTCAACTGGACATCACATGGGGGCTCCCGAGTTTGAACAATGACCCAAGCCTTCTGCAGTCCATTAGCCACAAGCCCCCAGGCAGGTGTCTTCAGAACTATGAAGGAAAAACTAAGCATGAAAAGTGTGTTGTATGTCTTGCTTCTGTTACAGTTATAGCTGAGACAAAGTGGGTTTTGTGGAGTCCTGTCCTCTCTTCCCTAGTGAGCTTGGAATTGGATATTAAAGGATAAAAACAAAGAGATATTTGTCTTAAAGCTTAGAGCACTGAACAAAACAGAGTGTGGGAAGCCAGTTAACCTTTCTCATGTGCTTCCAGAAAGCTGTGGTTTTGCTCTTTATATATACATACATGCTCATAGAAAACATAGCAAACACATAATATCGTGCTCCTGTGTACAAGGAAATATTGACTTGATGTATGCATAACACTTCAATGTAGTTAGAAAAAAATGGTGAAGTTCATGGATTGGCTACTTCAGTAGGAAATGTTTGCTTTCTGCATAGATCAAGGTAACAAGATCCAGATTGGAGGGAAAATGTGACACTAAGAACAAAATAGCATTTATTTCTCATTATCCCTAGTGTGTGGGAGTGAGAGGGGAGATGCCTTTTCTCTAAGTTATATAATTAGCAGAAGTACTAGTGATAGGAGAATTCTGGACAGGTTTGTGCAATTAGGAATATTTCTAAAATTTCTAAATACTTGAAATAAAAACATTATCATGACAGACTGCAAAGCAAGTTCTTACTCTACCAAGTGTTCTTCCCCTTGCCCCTATTCCTTTCCATATGTGCCCGGAGAGAGAAAAAGTAATTAAAAGACTTCCCTAATGTTTGAAATACTAGAGGCTAAGAAATTCTAAGAGAATTTAGATAAATTAAATATTCTCTTCCTTTCATTTCCTAGCATACGGAGTTTCCAGGAGTGGTACAAAGGGGACCCGTGTGCTAAATACACTATGGACCTCCTTATCCTCATTCAGTTGTGGGGATCAGCATTTTCAGAAACCAATAATTCTTGTAAAAGAACAAGCCAGAGGGAGCTGTGTGTTATTTCTTTCACATCTATGTGCAAAAAAACAGCTTTCCATAACGAAAAACAAAAACAAAAACAAAAAAAAACAATACAATTCTATTGCCTTGAATTGCCTTAGGTAGAAATCATCTTCCCCCCCCCCCCAAGGAGAAATTGTTAGCCACTTGTCGAGTGCAATAAATGCAGTTTTCCTGTCACTGTAATTTGTTCCCAGTCCTCACTTGAAAGGCCTAAAGCTTGTGTATTTCAGGAATGTCCTCCTCTCCACCCCCCCAGAACATTGCCCTACCCCTCACCCCACTTAGCCATGGGAACATTACAGATGATTAAATGAAGTTTATATGTGATGGCAAGATATTACATTTACAGCCTTTTGAACTTTCTTCTACAGCACCCTTAGGTCATATGAGAACATCCAAGCAGGGACTCTGAAGAACAATAACTGAAGCCCTTTCTCCTCTTTGTTCTACCACTTTCCCAACAACAAGAAGTTCAGGGTTATGATGTGTGAGCTTCCATCACCTGTCGGCTGCAGGTTTCAGCAGCTGTTACAAAAGCAGGTTGCCTGTTCCTCACGAGGTCTGTAAAGACCTGACAGCTGACAGTCATAGTATGTACAAGTTCTCATGGCCATTAAGGTTTGGGCTCCATAAGTAGAGAAACCATTGATACACCATTTTCCCCATGCCAGGCCCCATACTTAAAAATCCTTTACATTTTCTGTGTAATCTTTTCAATAACATGCGAAGTAGGCTGGCATGCAAATAACTATCCACACTTGGTAGGTAAGAACCAGTAATTTCTCTCTGTTGGTAAGAAATGATGGGTAAATGTAGGTGGATGACCACCTACTTTGCACACTGTTGAAAAGATTATATGAAAAAATGTGAGTACACTTTTTTTTATATGAAAGCTGTGAGTACAGTATGCTTGGGTGTGCAATTCTAGTTATAATACGCATTAAGACTGTACACATTTTCTTGCTGCTACAGCACAAACCACCACAAAATTAATGAATTAGAACAATCTCCATTTATTACTTCAGTTCTGTCAGTCAGAAATCTGACCAGGGCTCACCTGGGTTCTCTGCTCAGGGTCAAACAAGGGTCAAACGAGGTGCAAATCAACATGTCATTTAGGGCTGATTTCTCATGTGGAACTCAGGATCTTCTTTAAAAACAAACAAACAAACAAACAAACAAAAAAACAGAAAAAGATTTATGGTTTTATTTATTTTAGACAGAGAGAAAGAGAGAGAGAGCATGCACAAATGAGCATGGGGGATGGGCAGAGGACGAGAGACAGAGAGAAAGAGAGAGAGAAAGAGAGAGAGAGAAAATCTCAAGGAGACTCCCTGCTGAATGAAGAGTAGACACGGGGCTTAATCTTAAAACCCTGAGATCATCACCTGAGCCAAAATCAATGGAGAGAGACTTAACCAACTGAGCCCAGGCACCCCTGGAACTCAGGATTTCTAAGCTTATTCAAGTGATTGACAAAATTCAGTTCACTGTGGCAGGAGGGTTTATGGTGATTGTTTCTTTAAGGCCAGGAAGAGATGATCTGCTCCTCCTTGTCTCCATGAGAGCTCATCTAATTAGGTCAATCTCACTCAGTATACTCTCCATTTGAAGGGACTCAACATCAACTGATTAGGGACCTTAATTGCATCTGTAAAATCTCTTGCTTTATATCAGAACGTACTCATGGGAATGATATTCCATTATGTTTAGTGGTCATGCTCACAATTAAATGGATGGAGATTTTAAAGAACACATACACAGGAGGCCAGAATCTTGGCGTCCATCTTAGAATCCTGCATCGTCATACAAAGGGTGTTATCACTTTTTTTTTTATCCCCTTTTGTCATAATGTGGACATTGATGGGCAGAACTGCAGGCTGTTTTATTTTTAAAAATATTTAATAAGTTGCAGTTAAATTGTCAAAGGCAAACTAAAAATATTCAGCTTTGTGAAAAATGTATTATTTGCATCTTATTTTTATTGGTATCTTTTAATTTTATAGATATTTTAAATATTTTGAAAAATAACTTTTTAAAAGTACACATAAAGAATAATTCTAATTGGCTGAGTTTTTTTTTTTAGTACTTTCTTGATTCATGTTTGTGGGGCGAGACAATCTGCTGTGGGCCCACAGTGTCCCTGCATGTCTTTGCTGAGTGTACTAAACCACAAAAGCTGAGTGTCCTCACCCTGAGGTGGTTCCATAGCTAGTCATGTAACTAATTACATAGGTTAAGTTGACCACAACATGACTCCCCTGAGTCTGTTCACCTCTCAGGGGTATTAAGTGAGGCTACTCACCTTTTGATATATTGTTTGCCATTTGAATAACCTTTAAATGAATAACAGGCAGACTTGCCCGATTTAATAAATGGGCAAAAGACTTGAATGGCCACTTGACAAATGAGCCATGGTCCCTTCCCTGGGGATAAGCTAGGATTCATTAAGAAAACTAACTTCACAACACCAAATCCCACTAATTTGGGCTCCATCAAAATGCAGTTTAGAATTCTAGCTAACAGGGTACTTGGGTGACTCAGTGGTTGAGTGTCTGCCTTTGGTTCAGGGCATGATCCTGGGGTTCTGGGATCGAGTCCCTCATCGGGCTCCCTGCAGGGAGCCTGCTTCTCCCTCTGCCTATGTCTCTGCCTCTCTCTTTGTGTGTCTCTCATGAATAAATAAATAAAATCTTAAAAAAAAAAAATTCCAGAGGACAAGGATGCAGACACCCAACCAGAGTTCAGTTTTCTCAGGAGATGATGAATCCACCAAGGTGAGAAGTAGGAGAAAACATGGAAGAACTAGTATAACTTGAATATGCACCAATTGTCCCATCAAAGAGTTCTCTTTTAAAAAGGTGGGGGTGACATTAGTTAGCAAAATGCATAGATAAATCCAGAGAAAAATAAGATCATTTTTTAAAAGATTTTATTTATTCATTTGATAGAGAAAGAGAGAGCAAGCACAAGTGGGGAAGGGCATTGGGAGATAATCTCAAGCAGATTCCCCACTAAGCAGAGAGCCAGGTACAGAGCTGAATTCCAGGACCCCAGGATCATAACCTGAGCTGAAAGTGAACACTCAACCAACTGAGCCACCCAAGAGCCCCAAGACCATTTTAAAATATGTTTATGCCCTACCCTGCCAACTTGATGAAATAACTTGGTCTTCTATTGAATTACTTACACCTGTGACATTATTACCACAACCCAAAGAAGAAAAAGAATGTGACAAAATAAGCTAAGCAGTAAATCTAAAAGATCAAACTAACAATCATATATAAACAAACAAAAATTAAAAAAACTGGTTTTAAAAATCAGTTTTTCCTCCCTTCCAATGGGACTTCAGACACTTTTCCAATATGTCACTTAAATATTTGCTTTTTTATGCAGTAATTTTCTCCGGGTAATAAAATGTTGATGACTTTGGCGTCCGAAGAGTAGATATGTTTGTAGCAATTTATACAAACTATAGTGTGAAGAAGATTAAAGAAAGTCAATTGCAAATGAAAACTTCACTCCTAAAACTTCTTCCATACTACATACAATCACCATGGGGTTAAAAAAAACCAAAAACCAAAAACCAAAAACCAAAACCAAAAACCTCTCCTTTCCCACAAAGACAGCCACTTTCCCAATGTCCCTTTCTCAATCAAGTTAAGAAACAAAGCCCTCTTGGGTAAATCATTGCAATGCTAATGAAATCCAGGCAGGCAACTTGAAACTTGAAACAGAAAAAACAAAATTATCCAATGGAAATCATTTATTAGCAGTCCCTGGTTCATTGAAACTAACAAAATGTGGAAGAAACATGACCTGAATGTGTCACGGATGATAATGATCTTATGCCTATGCTGTGCTTTCTTCCCAGATGGATCCAAAACCCTTTTCTGAGTTTCCTGAGGGGTGGGAAATAGGCAGTTGACCATTAGTACAAATTAATAACTTCTGGGATAACTAACAACATAGGTTAACAACTAGATTCATTGTTATCCAAGAGTTATAAGAAACTCAACACAACTCTAGCTGCAACCTGCTTCCTCAAGAGGTATTGAAGAAAGTAAATGACCCATTAGCAATCCATGTTCACCCCAGACCTAACATTTGCCTTTAGAACTAATCACAAAAATAATGAAGAATTCATATTGCCTCTCATATAGATAGTTTACTTGTGTTTATCTATTTTAGTCTTTCCAGAATTGCACTCACAAGTATTAAATCATCCCAGAGTGAATCAAGTAAGCAGAAGCTATCCCATGGACTTTACTGTTCTGTATAAATGCTGGCCAGTGGCTGCTCTGGCCTTGCCATCACACACACACACACACACACACACACACACAGTTACAGAATTAATCTCAGAAAGAAGTTTAAGCTTGGAAAAGATATTGGGGCAATGAGAAAGAAGAGAGAGAAAGAAAAAAAAAAAGACTTACTGTAGAGTTAGAAGCCAATCTCTGGAGAAAAGGCTGTCTTTGCCCACTCAACATTTATCCAATCAGCTTTTGAGAACATGTACCAATTGCTTTGTGGAAAATACTTCATCAGGGCATGATCTGAAGTCTGATGAGACTATGTTAATCAGGCATTCTGCTTGCCCTTAGCAGAGAGGCAGGTACATATAATTTTGGCCAACTGAGCACCTTCTCTTCAGAATTTAAACTGTGAATAGAGGAGCAGAAAGATTCAGTGTTTGAGGTCATTTATTCCAGCAATAGTATGTGGACAAGTCTGTTGAGTTCTATCTCCATCATTTATAAAAAAATGTACCTGGGGCACCTGGGTGGCTCAGTGGTTGAGCATCTGCCTTTGGCTCATGGTGTGATCCAGAGGTCCTGGGATCCAGCCCCACATTGGGCTCCCTGCAGAGAGACTGCTTCTCCCTTTGTCTATGTCTCTGCCTTTCTCTCTATGTCTCTCATGAATGAAAAAATAAAACATTTAAAAAGCTTTACAAAATGTGCCCAAATATTTCACTTCAAGTTTCCATTTTAAGAGGCATTTATTTTAAGTAGACCTTTTAATTGAAATATAATAAATATACAGAAAATGCACAAATCATAAACATAATTTTAAACTTTATAAGTAAAGCTATGTGTCCACCATTCATTAGATACTCAACTTAGTTACAAGGAGTGTGATCCAGTAGCTGTGGCATTATCTAGGAGTTGGTCAGAAATGCAGACTCTTGGGTGGCACCCATACCAATGGAATCAGAATCTGCATTTCAACAAGATTTCCAAAGAGTTCCATATGCACACCGAAGTCTGCTAAGTGTAGACAGAGAATATGACCAGCTATCTAGAAATCTCCCTTATTAATTTACTCAATCATTAGGCCCTCAAAAATAACCACTTTTCTGACTAACCCTCAATTAATTTTGTCAGTTCTTAAAATTTTTATAAATTCTTCCAAATCTATAAATTCTTCTAAAAATTTCTATAAATTGATTCATGCTATGAATTTTGGGAATCTGTCTTCTTTTCATTGACATTATATTTGAAAATCCTTCCACCCCATTGTATGTGGAAATTTGTTCTCATTTGATTGCTGAATGAACCTACCACATCTTATCTATTCCACTGTTGATAATTATCTGGATTGTTTTCATGTGGGAGCTATTATGAATAATTCTGGTATGATCATGGCCTTTGGAGAACATGTTTATGTATCTGTTGGGTGAATTTTGAAGATTAGAATGGCAAGGTCATGGAAGATGTGTCCTAGGAAATACTGACAAAGTGGTTGTCCCAATGAACACTCCACTATCAGAGTGTGAGAATTCCGTTTGTCTTACCATCCACTAGACGTGCTCTTCATCCATTGGTACTATCAGATGTTTGCTCATTGTTTGATAGTTTGATGGTTGGTTTAACAATTCTGCTGATTGTGTATTGATCTCACATTGTCATTTTAATTTGTGTTTCCCTGTTGATTGGAGCTATTGAGCACATGTTCTTATTTTTTGGCCATTTGGATATCTTCTTTTGTGAAGTGACTGCTAGAGTCTTCTGTCTAATCATTGAACCAGGTTCATCCATCATTTTCCTTTTGAATTGTAGAATTTCTAAAGAATTCTATAATCTCTAAATAAGACTTTTGTCAGATATGTCTTTCTCTATCTTCCTCCACTTTGCAACTTGGCTTGATATGCAAACTTTTAAAATTTTAATAAAACCCATTTGTCAAAAAAAAAACACATTTGTCAATCCTTTCCTATTTGGTTAGCTCACAAAATAATTCTGTTTACAAAATAGTGGCGTATCTAACTCTAATCTGATTTCCCTTTTCAGTAGCGGGGGAAAAAAGGCAAAACAAAACTGGAAGGTGATAATCCATCCAATTTGGGAATATGACATGTTGCCCTGAAAGGTACGCTTTTTGCTTACACTAATATTATTTGTAGGAATATGAAATTACTTTTGTTATAATCTGTAATGACACAATGGATATTTTTTACTCAGATACCTCTAATCCAAAAAGCAATACACAATCACCCTGTCTAAATTACAGAACTATAAGTCAAAACTGCTTACCAAACCATGGTTTCATTAGCCGAGAGCAACTCTGGTCAGAGGAGACAAGAAATTAATGCTCATGGATTTCTTACCAGAAATTGTCCTTTACCCACATTATACTTTTTGTTTAAGATTTTATTCATTTATTCATGAGAGACACAGAGAGAGAGGTAGAGACATAAGCACAGGGAGAACAGGCTGCCCAAGGGGAACCTGATGCAGGACCCCAGGATCATGCCCTGAGCCAAAGGCAGGTGCTCAACCACTGAGCCAACCAGGTGCCCCCCCCCCCAGTATACTTTAACAATAAAATTGAACAATTGCTAATACAAAATAATCAATGGCCAGTTTTACCTGTCAAGTGTAAAATAGTCTAATTACTAGATGATCCAAACAAGCACATCATTTTACCTGTATTTCTTGTGTAACAACACTTCTTATCAAATCTTTATTATGCACCTGCAGCCACTGAGGTAAAGATTTTTCCCTAATGGGATATGACATTAGGAGGATGTTGATGACATGGAAGAGAAAAAGTTGCACCATCTCTCTGCTAAGAAAAGAAGTAATATTAAGAACCAAAAGTGCGGCCATGTCATCATCAAAATGGCAGGCTTTCTTTTCCTCACTGCATACTCACTTAGAAAAGACATAATTTATTGTGGCAGCAGTGTAGAAAACAGGAACTGTGTATTGTGTATTAAGAACCATTTCATGCAGGACACTTTAGAATATTATTTTATTTAATTTGACATCGAAACTGACACAAAGAGTATTGTTAATATTATTTTACATATGAAGCAACTGGGACTTAGAGAAAGTTAAATGAACAGTATGGCCCAAATTCCACAACCAGTAGAGATCCACCTGACCCAAAGGGCATGGCTTCTGCTTTCATCACAGTTTCTCTTCCAGTTGGGAGATTTTCTCAACTGGATTGAGACCCTTTCCCAGGGAGGCTGGCAACTCCACCTCCACGACTGTCTACTCTCCTAGCAGAGCATTCACATCAGGCCATTCAGCACAGCTGCCAAAACCCATGGAGGAATCACAAGTGTCAGCAAAATTCAGAGCATGTCTGGTGGGACTGAGGAGCTACAAAGAAAGTCCTTATGCTGTAGACCTTCTCTGTGCAGCTTGTTGCACGTCTAGACCTATTTCTCGGGTTTTCTCCCTCTACCTTCAAGGCTCTAGCCTTTCTAGGCTTCATCATTTGGTTTGCTTATGGAAAAATTTTCCATCTCATTAGCTGCATTCAACTGGAATCTCTAGGACAAAACATCCTTTGTTCAATAAGGAATTAAGTTAAGACTGTAAGAGCTTTTAAACCTTAGATGGTCCTGGAACACTGGTTTTAATAATTATGTCCTGTGTGAAAAATGAATACACCTGGACTATACCAGACCATACTTCATAAAGAGTCCTATTGTAGTTTGCACTGTCTTTGTATAAAAATGAATCATAATATGGAGTGTGAAATAGTGGGAGGAGGGGATTATAGTGGAAACAACATGGGCTTTGCCATCAGATCACCACCCAACTCTAGGCCTGCCTTCACTTGTTGTGGGACCTCAGGAACATCACCCAAGGTGTCCAACTTTGTTTCTGTACCTCTGCATGGTGACAGGATACCACAAAGCCATCAAGAGGATAAGACTATAAAAATACTATGCTGGAAGGTGTTGTTGTTGTTGTCGTCATCATTTGTTTTTGTTTTTTTTTTAAATCTTTTTAAACCCAAAATTCCTTCAGATAAGCACCCATAGTGTCAAGACACTATATAAACATGTGAAATCTTGCCATCTCCAGATATTAATGAAGCAAAATTGGCAGCACAGAGAATCAAGTGCTGGACAAGAAATGGTCAGGGGAGCCTGAGACAAATGTTATATAGAAAGCCTGGCATTGAAGTAAGCATTAGGATGAGAAGTCAAGCCAGTTCTGGGAGAGGATAGAAGACCACAAGTTACCAAATCCCAAATTCAGGAACTGGGAGCAAAGTGAAAAGTCCAACTTATGAAGGAATTTAAATAGAAACTCTGTAGGCTTGGTAACCAACAAGGAGCAGTCTCCTCTCTCTGACTGTACTTAGAAGCCCAAGCAGCAGACCCAAAGTCAAGACTTGGGCATTGCCCGAGAAGCAGAGCAACAACGTGGAACAGTGTGTGGAACTATAAGCTGAATCTCTAGGTGCTTTCTCCAGGGTCATTCAGAGCAAGCATGGTTTTTTCTAAGTATTTTAAGAAATCTATTCTGTATCCAGTGAGCAGTCTTCCCCAAGTCAACATTCCTACTTTATCTAACTGGGTATCATTTTATGATTTTTGAGTAGCCATTATGTTCACTTTCTTCTGAACATATGATTTATCAATTGCTATATTTAAATGAAGGAACAGGGGATCCCTGGGTGGCTCAGTGGCTTGGCGGCTGCCTTCAGCTCAGGGCGTGATCCTGGAGACCTGGGATCAAGTCCCACATCAGGCTCCCTGCATGGAGCCTGCTTCTCCCTCTGCCTGTGTCTCTGCCTCTCTCTCTCTCTCTCTGTCTCTCATGAATAAATAAATAAAATCTTTAAAAAAAAAAAAGAAAGAAAGAACATGACCACAGTAATATTTATTCTTCTGTGCTCTGGAGGCTTTACTTCTGGAAACTCAAAATTGCTTTGGCAAAAGGGGAGAACTTAGATGACAAGGTCGGCCCTGCCCACCCCCATCTGCTGCTAAGGTCTATCTCTAACCTGAATCTGTGCACTGGCATGTTTGTGGATCTCAAGGTCAAACTTCATTTACTTCTGTAAAACAGAGTCTGAACGATTTTAAAAGGTCTTCCTCTAAGGAGGGGAAAAAAGACTGTCCCGCTAATACTTCTTGTATCTAATCTTTATATTCAGGTTGCCAGATCTCTGCCTAGGCTCATTAATTTACTTAATTATTAGATTCTAGAAATAATTGAACTCTCAATTTAAAAAGCCTCAGGGCATAGCTCAATAAAAACTTGCATTGAAATATCAATGAACATCTGCAATAATAACAAAAATAAAATCTATCAGCATAAAACTGCATACTTTGCCCATGACTTTGTCTGGACAGACCAATTTATAAGATTGGTTTAGCCTCCTTCTGTAAAAATTACTTTGTTAGAGCTCTCTCAGGCCTGGGAGACATGTGTTTAAGAGCCATGGTTTCCATAGACATGTGCTGCCTCTGATACCTTAAGAAAGATACAAGGTAAGTGTTGGGTTTGTTGATGGGGAGGCACTGATTTATACATTGTGTACTTTGGAGGTTACAGCTTATACTATCACAAGTTCTAGGTGGGTCACATAACTTATCTGGGCCATAATTTCTAAATTTTATTTATTTTATTTTATTTTATTTTTTTAAAGATTTTATTTATATATTCATGAAAAACACAGAGAGAGAGAGAGAGAGAGGCAGAAGCACAGGCAGAGGGAGAAGCAGGCTCCATGCAGGGAGCCCGATGTAGACTCGATCCCAGGTCTCCAGGATCAGGCCCTGGACTGAAGCGGCGCTAAACCATTGAGCCACCGGGGCTGCCCAATTTCTAAATTTTAAGATAAAGTTATTGGAATAGATGACTTTCCAGCTCAAATCTTCTCTGAGTCTATAAGAAGGGGAGCAGATGAGTTAACAGCATTACTAACCCCACAGAATTCTATTGACATTTTATACCTTGGATATTATTCACTGCAAGCCAACTATCTGATGTGTTTTCCAAACTTCCGAATCACATTGCCATTAGCACTTTTATATTCATTTAGAAACCCTGGGCTCAAAGTGATTTATGGAATTTTTTAAAACATGGAGAAGATGTGATCCCTGCCCTTGATGTACTTACAGCACAACTTTTGTTTTGCAGTACACTCAGTTATAATAACAGACTCCTTCTCCATATGCAGAAATATCTCCCAGAAATAATTAGCTGCAGACACAAAACAATTAGGTGGTTGCAACCTCATAAACTGCGGTTGTTAGTTAATTGGCTCATATTCACATTGTGATATTTGCATCTACCACCTTACCACCTGCAAAATTTCAGCTCGCAAAAATAGAAGCAAGGTTTCAAAAGCATGGCCTGGCAAGTGTAGTCTAAATAGTCAATGTGACCCACATTTTCTATGGGCATCTTAATAGCACTCAAAAATATTCAAGCATATGGAAATATAAAACGTTAATCTCTGGACTGCAGACTCTTTAGGAGAATAATGAATACCCGGGGCTTTGGAGCAACACCCAGAACTCACCTTTGTTTTCCGTCCAGGCCTCTTTCCTCTGTGGGTTCATCTCCTCAGGCTTCCTACACCTGAGGGCATCAGGTCATATTTTCTTGAGTTCTTTGACAAATGAGGACACCTCTCCTGTGGTAGGGCCTGTGCATGATAAGCAGATTGCATATCAGTAAAGTGTATTTGCTTTGAGTGTGGTGTTTTCCCCTCTTCCTCAACTTCTGAACTGAATAATTCACTCTCCCAAGTTCTCCCTAGGGATTGAGTGTAACTTTAGCACCCCACACACAAGGTAGTGGTGTTCTTTCTTTATTAATCTCTGACCTCAAATTTGGAGCCAGAATCCCACCACTTAGTTCTAACCAATTGAAGTAACCAGACCAGACGCTCCAGATACTGACAGTGACTCTGCCCTTGATCAACCTTCAGCCAGGCTCCTCTGAGCGCTTTCTCCACTAGGCTTGAATCTTGGTTTACAAAAAGTTGAACAAAGCATCAAATGTAGCTCCTACCAACTCCAGGCCATGTCCCTAGGATGACCTTAGTCCCCTTAAAGTGCCTGTCTGAGAGAACTCTAGACTCACCTAGGGGAAAGTGCTGTGTGTTCCAGGCAGCTTCCAAGGACAAGGGCCCTGTGTCCCAGCATCTCCTGGGAGGTTGGCAGGGAGGAGGGAGGCATAACTTTGATAAGCAGCAGTTACAAACCTGGGTGGGTTTCACAGACACTCACCTCACTTTAGGCTTTCAATCTAATCTTTGACTTCCCTGATCTGAGGCCCCATATACCCCTTTCTATTCCCTGTTCTCTCTTTAAAACACTCATTATCCCTGTACACCTTGCACTTGAGTTCAGTTTATATTGAACTTTCTTGCCTATCACAATCATTTATTATTGATTAAAACCTGTCCTTGGCTGCCTGGGTGGCTCAGATGGCTAAGCATCTGCCTTCCACTCAGGTCATGATCCTAGGGTCCTGAGATTGAGCCCAACATGGAGCTCCCTACTCAGTGAGGAGTCTGCTTTTACCTCTCCCTCTCCCTTTGCTTCTCCCTCTGATTCATGTTCTCTCTCCCTCTCAAATAAATAAATAAAATCTATAAATAAATAAATAAATAAATAAATAAATAAATAAAACCTGTCCTTATCACTTTTGCCAGTGTTCAGCTTTATCTTTTTTTAATAATAAATTTATTGTTTTTTGGTGTTCAATTTGCCAACATACAGAATAACACCCAGTGCTCATCCCATCAAGTGCCCCCCTCAGTGCCCGCCACCCACTCACCCCCACCCCCCGCCCTCCTCCCCTTCCACCACCCCTAGTTCGTTTCCCAGAGTTAGGAGTCTTCCATGTTCTGTCTCCTTTTCTGATATTTCCTACCCATTTTTTCTCCCTTCCCTTCTATTCCTTTTCACTATTATTTATATTCCCCAAATGAATGAGACCATATAATGTTTGTCCTTCTCCGATTGACTTATTTCACTCAGCATAACACCCTCCAGTTCCATCCACGTTGAAGCAAATGGTGGGTATTTGTCATTTCTAATGCCTGAGTAATATTCCATTGTATACATAAACCACATCTTCTTTATCCATTCATCTTTCGATGGACACCGAGGCTCCTTCCACAGTTTGGCTATTGTGGACATTGCTGCTAGAAACATCAGGGTGCAGGTGCCCTGGCATTTCATTGCGTCTGTATCTTTGGGGTAAATCCCCAACAGTGCAATTGCTGGGTCGTAGGGCAGATCTATTTTTAACTCTTTGAGGAACCTCCACACAGTTTTCCAGAGTGGCTGCACCATTTCACATTCCCACCAACAGTGTAAGAGGGTTCCCTTTTCTCCGCATCCTCTCCAACATTTGTGGTTTCCTGCCTTGTTAATTTTCCCCATTCTCACTGGTGTGAGGTGGTATCTCATTGTGGTTTTGATTTGTATTTCCCTGATGGCAAGTGATGCAAAGCATTTTCTCATGTGCGTGTTGGCCATGTCTACGTCTTCCTCTGGCTCTGTTTGTCTTTAACAATACCTACTTCAATGCCCCAGGGCACATGATGTCCAGAAAATGGAAACAGTTACCAAAGAGATGTCTTGGCCAAGAGTCTTTTGGACTGGCATCACCTCAAACATGCCTGGCTTTAGAGTTACTAACTTCATGTCTTAAATCCATAGTGACCTGGTATGAAAGTGGCTGCATCAGGAATATAAAATCCTAAATTTTTCCAGAAAGATTTTCAGCTTGGAATCAGTGTCCTTCGAAGGAGGGGAGCTTGGCCTCTTTGAGAAACACAGGGACTACCCAACTTTTTCCCTATGTGTTTCCTCTGTGGAGCTGCCTGGTGTTGGTTCCAAACCCCTTTGGCTTGTTTAAACTGCTGAGGTGGGTGTTTTCAACACCTATTTGTTCTGCAAATTGTTGGCTCCTAGCCATCGACTTTTGCTAGCCCTGATAACATCAGATTACAGCTGTGCTGGGTTGAGAATTCAAGCTACTTATCAGAAACCTGGCAGCTTTGTGAGGCCTTGATACATGATGACGTTCATTTCAAAAGAGGAGGAGGAAAAAGAGGAGACAAAAGGATGGGGGTTCAGGATAAAGGGAGCAGGAAAAGGTTGGGAAAAGAGGAGGGAGGAAAGGAGAAAAAAAATCAAGTCTGACTTTGTAGATCTCCCTAATCAGCAAGCCTGGGCTGCGTTTTTTGTTTTTTGTTTTTGTTTTGTTTTTTGGGTATTCACAAAGCAGTGTGTTGGGGGAAGGAGGAGAAAAAGAAAAGCAATAAGAAAGAAAAGGAACAAGAAGTCACTCTGATTATCAGAGAATGCCAATATGGACCAAGCCACATGCAGAGGAAATAGATGAAAGCCCAGTGCAGAGCAGTATGCCACTGCTAGTATCAAAACAGAATTCAGAAGAGAAGACCTGGATAGCTATCCTGTTACTCCAACACAGGTTATGTTTACCTTTACTGACCAGAAAACAGTCTTTGTTGACATAGAATACGTGCTGCCTTGAGATGCTAGCAGATGCATACCATACCCATTTCTTCATCGCAGGACCAAAATTGTTCTAAATACATTATGGAAAAGATCAAAATTGGCTAGACTCTAAAGACTACAGTGAAGACATCTTTTGGATGGAGCAAACAAAAAAGAGGATTAAGGGATGTGTGCAGAGTTAGAGAAGAAACAAGCTGAAATGCCTTCTCTCAATAACTATTTCTAGAAAAGACAATGGCAGAAATGTACTTGCCAAAGGGAAAGGTGAGTGTTGTATGGATTAAGGTTAACACGGTTCAACTTTTACAAGAGGTGAGCTCTGGTACCTACTCCCTTTATTTTTAGTATGATAACTTGGTAATTTACTGTTCATGGAAAGGGAATAACTAGGAAATAAAGTGACACCTGAAAGTTTATAAAATGAAAGTTGAATTCTAGTTTCAGGTAGGTTGCTGACTATATAAACTTCCTTCTTCTGTCTCCCAAACACCCAATAAATGGTAGTCAAAGATGATAAGGAATAAAAATAGATATAAATCTATGAAACCATGGGCCATCAGAGAACCAGAGATTTTGCACATTTATGGAAAAAGAAAGTACATGGTAGATGTTGTATTATAAAGCCAGCAGGGAAGATATAGCCCAGAATGAGTGTAGAGGGGAATAATGCTGGGGACCTGCCAGGCTGCCTGGCAGGCTCCAGAGAGCTTCTGGTGTTAGTCTGGGAGGAAGACATGAGCCTGAATGGGAAGGATTGTGTGAATGTTCAAGAGTGAGCTTCCCCCTCCATCCCAGCAGGCATAACTACTAGAAATCTGATGTTTACTCCAGGAAAAAAAAAATCACACCATCATTCTCTAAAGGGATTGAACAAACTGTCTAGGGAACATTCGGTAGCTGGTGAAGGTTTAGGTCTGTAGAAGAAAACTACTCTTCTTATATCTTTTATGGCTCTTTGCCCGTGACCCTAAAACAAAGATCCAATTCAAACCTGCATGCTCAGAGATTCAAAGCAAGCTTCTTCCTTCCTCATTTTTGAATAGGAACAGATTGGCATCTCCAGAAAGTTGAGGAATACCTCAGCATGGAGAAAAAGGATTTTTAAAAAGAAAAAAAGCAAATGGAATTAGAAATAGGCTCTGACAGGGCAGCGGGGGGAATAAGACAGAAAATCTTTACTAATTATCCTCAGAGAAATGTGGGAAGATACTATAGTCATTAAACAAGAACAGGTTACCATAAAAAATGAACTTTTGTTGCACCAGAAGGGTTTCCAGGAAGTTAAGATATGATTGCAGAGGGAACAAAAGAAAAAACTGACAAATCAAGATAAATATATCTCACAGAATGTGGAGCAAAGGAAAAGAGGCAAAATGTTGGAGAAAAGAAACCAGAGAGTTAACTTCCCAAGTATGATGTCTGATCAACAGTTGCATTGAAGAGAACAGAGCAAATGAGGTGGGGGAAATCATCAAATCAATAGAAGCAGAGACTTTACAGACTTCAGGGAGACATGCAGTTTCAAAATGAAAAGGCTTGTTAAGTGCCAAGCATAAGGAATGAAAATGAAGCAAAACCTACACCATGAATGTGAAATTATAGAACACCAAAGATAAAACTGTATGATTTTAAAAGTTTCCACCCTGAGGAAATAAGCCATTTAAAAAGATAGAAGAAGGAGGAGGAGGGTGAAGGGGAAGAGAAGGAGAAGAAGAAAGGGAACCATTTTATTATTATTATTATTATTATTATTATTATTATTATATTATATGAAATATCATGTTAGCAATAAAAGAAGCAGAGAAATTTCATACAGATTTGGTCATTATTCCTAGACTTGCAAGTGATGAAAGTTGCCGCACACCTACCTTTTGAAGATCATTTTATGGGCACCTGAGTGGCTCAGTCAGTTAAGCAACTGACTCTTGATTTTGGCTCAGGTCATGATCTCAGGGTCATGGGATTGAGCCCTACGTCTAGCTCTGCACTGATTGTGGAGCCTGCTTAAGATTCTCTCTCCCTCTGCCGCTTTTGCATTGCTCATGTGTGCACATGCTCACTCTCTCCCTCTTTCTCCCTCTCAAAAAATAAAATAAAATATTTTTAAAAATAAAGATTATCTTGAAAGCAGTAAAGCAATTGGTTGTATGGTGGAGATTAAGAATTTCTCTTCTAGATTAAACCAAAAAATGGACTTGATAGCTTGCAATTGGGGGGATAAAATTACAGCAATAGCATGTATGGATTCAGAAAAATATGTCTGAAATCAGATGGAAACAAAGACGATTCTGAACAACCTTTTGAAAAAATAATTATCCTATAGAGACATAAAGTCAGGAGAAAAATTATAAATTAATAAGATGTCTATGCTTTCCTACATTCTTCTATCACTGATTTACAAAATTAAATATAATAAGTAACCAATGACTCTTTTATGACATATAAATGTATGTATTCAAGTTAGATCATGCCCTCTGAAAAAGCTTTTCACTCAGAAAAATAGTGAAATGATTTCAAAATATAATAGAATTATGTTATTAATATTAATAAATTAGAAATAATATGAGATCTGACAGCTATTGAAAGGTAAAAGGAGGAAGTAGATAGAAAAAATATAGAAGTTTAATTATATTAAATACAACTGCAGAAAGATAAACTAAGTTGGATACATGAATTCCTCATCTATCATCATGGGAATTCAATAGCTAAATTTCAAGCAGTTAAAGGAAGAAATAGAAATAGCATATTATTTAATAATTTGAAGGCAAAGGGACATCTGGGTGGCTCAGTGGTTGAGAGTCTGCCTTCGGCTCAGGGTGTGATCCCAGGGTCCTGGGATGGAGTCCCACATTGGGCTCTGCAGGGAGCCTGCTTCTCCCTCTGCCTATGTCTCTGCCTCTCTCTCTGTGTCTCTCATGAATAAATAAATAAAATGTTTTAAAAAATACTAATAATTTGAAGGCAAGAACTTCTAGAATTTTAACGAAAATGAGCAGAAGTGATTGTCTCTGGGAAAGAAAGAATATATTTGGGGAATTGTGGGATTACATTGAGTTTTCTGCATTAAAATTAAGACTGTTTAAATGTCATAGATTGTATTCAAATACGCTAGGGCATACTTACAGCCTTTATTGTAAGTCTGAGAAATAGGTATTATTGAAATTTCAGGTTTACAGAGAGAAAATGGAGACTTAGAGAAGGTATGTGATTGGCTGGATATAAATGTCCTTCACAGGTGGTAGAAATGAAGTTTTTATAATCAGATTGTTCAAATGCTATTCTCTTTGGAAATCTCAAAATAAGAAGGGATACCACATAGCATTATTCCAACACTTTTCAGATTTCCTTTCAACAATGTATAGAATGTAGTTAAATCCAGGTGTTGGCAAACTTTTTTTAAAGGCCAGATAGTAAACATTTTTTTACTCCCAGCCATGTGGTCTCTATCACAATCACTCAATTCCACCATTGCAATGCCAAAGCCACCATAGACAATACATAAGTGGTTAGTGTGGCTGGATTTGACCTGTGGGCTATAGTTTGCCAATCTTCCCCTCAATACATTAACTCGTTCTCTTTAATTTTTACTTTTAGTTTCACTTCTGGGGGCTGGGGTAGGAATATGTCTTCACTGAATCTAATCTGCAAACTTTCTCTAACATCTGCCATTATTATATACACATATTACTTGATGTATCTTTATCACTCATGGCTGATTTTCTTCTCCATAATTTAGCTTTGTTTTTCATAAATGGACAATTACATAGCACTTTTTATTGGAGGGGATTCAATTGACATATTCTTATTTATCAGATAAAATTTCAGTAAAAAGACTAAATCATTGTTTTCAATGGTCAAGAGTAACATGGATGGGGCAAAATTTCATCAGTCTAGATACTCTCTGAGGTATTTAGTGAATATTAATTAGGGTAGGGACTAGCCAGGTTATATTTATAGGACTATGTAGGCACAGAAACTGAAACAAAGCCAAGAAGGGGCTGTTCATTTGATTGGTTGATGCAGTCATGATTCATTTAAGATGACAGAACTGGGCATATGAATGACCCAATAGATTCTGTAACTAGATTCTTGAAATACCATCAAAACAAAGTATGAAAGGCCTCCTACGATGTGTTAATCAATGTCTTGAGGACTGACAAACAGTCTCTTTATGGTGCTTTTCACAGAACAATCAGCTCTCGCTTTCTATACAGGTTCTCTATACTAAGGTTCAAATTCCTGGGTCAGAAAATCTTATTAGTATGGCCGCTATCTACTCTTTGGCCAAGGAAGAACAGACACCAATCCTTCTCTACTCTTGGACTGTATGCAGTACAGCTGGGCATTTCTTCAAAGAAAAATCAAGGTCCTACCACCAGACAAATTAGGAATAAATAGATAGTGGACAGACAAAAAAAAAAAAAGAAAAGAAAAAAGATGTCTACTACAGTTTAGAATACTCACTGTCAGGGATGCTTGGGTGGCTCAGCAGTTGAGCGTCTGCCTCTGGCCTAGGGTATGAGTCCCAGGATGGAGTCCCATATCCAGCTCCCTGCATGGGGCCTGCTTCTCTCCCTGCCCATGTCTCTGCCTCTCTCTGTGTGTCTCTCATGAGTAAATAAATAACATTTTAAGAATACTCACTATCAAATTTATGGAAAGGTAAACACATTGCTCTCTTCAATAATCTCTCTGTCTCACTAGCTAAAAAGGAGAAATTTGATAGTCTTGATATCATGTAAGAGTCCAAGAGTCCCTTTCTCTCAATAGTGTTGATTTGCCTGCCTTCCTTCCTTCTTTCCTTCCTTCCTTCCTTCCTTCCTTCCTATCTCTCTGTGTCTCTTTGAAACCTTCTCTCAAGTATTCTTTTTGTTTCTCTGATCTGATTGGAAAGCTTTGTCGATGCTATGAATTTGGGGCTTTTAGATCAAGCAAGTACAGATCTCCTCCTTTATATTTTTGTATTAATTTAAAATGTCATATACTCAAATCTCCTCTTCTATATCTTTTATTAATTTAAAATAGAGAAGCAGCTGACCTAATTTTGTCTTGCATCCCAACAGATTTAAAAATATATGCACATTAGGCTGAACATACATATTAGAATTTTAGATAAAAATTGTAGACTTGTCACAATGAATGTCACTGAATTTTTTGAAGTTTGCTGTAGAAGTAACAGTATGCTGGTAACACAGTATTCAAATAAATAATGATTTGTGTATGTCGGTGGAATGCATGTTGTTGTACATAGTTACCCCATTGGGAATGGTTCAGTTCCAGAGTTCTGGCCACATAGTTTCAGGAAATGATGGAAAATACATTTCCTGGATGTTTTTCCTTTTGAATCATGTTTGGAATCCAGATTACCTGATTTGATTTGAACATAGTGGCTATATTAGAAGACAAACTGAAGACCTGTTGCACAGCCCTGAGAAAGAAGAGTTGAATCCACTCTTTAAAAAACTAAACAAAAACCCTATAATTTACTTTAAAGTCATCTTAGTTTGAACCTTGGGAGCAATTAACACATATTACATAGGAACATGTGTGCATTTATCATTATTATTAACTTTGATAATAAGAAATAACTTCTCTATCCAACCCAAATGTTATCAAAATACTTCAATTGGCTTTTATAATTTGTATCTCTAAACATGTTTTATTAAGTTGACTTTAGAACTATACTTATGTGTTAGACGATAAAGCTTAGGTTTGCACACTCCTTTGTATATCCAGTATTACTCCAAGTGTTTGCTTTAAAGTAACAGCCCCACAAGAATTTTCACCAAAAAAAGAGTTTTGTGGACTAGCAGTTTGGGTAATACATTTTTCCCCCAAATCTGCCTAAACTTTATTTATCCTATAATTTTTCAGACTTATTTATCATAACATGTTTCTTCCCAACACATACTGCTATACTAGTAAACTAACTAATTACTGCTTACTAACACATACTGCTATACTAGTATAGCATTATATATTTTCAGAAACCAAAAATGTACACACCTACTATATGTTTGGTAATAGATGAGTGATGTTAATAATTGATCAAATTTTCTGTTTTATTTACTGAAAAATTGAAAATGTATTAATAAAATAGCTTCTTCATTTACAGGCAAAAGGAAAAAACTCATAATAAAAACATGAAGCAAAGACATGAAATGGTTTTACAATCATGCATTTTCCAACTTAAAAGAGCAGGCATTAGTGATAAAGAAAATGTTGTTCAAGGTTATATGTAAAAAGATGTGACGTAGAAAATTTGGAGTGAGACTTTAACATTTCTGGAGTTCTGATCCTGGCATTCCAATTTGGGCTTAGAAGGTCGGAATAAAATAATGGAAAAAGGAAAGAAATAGGAGCCTTGCCCACTTGATAGTGGTCCTTATCATTGGAGCATAAGCTTACATCCAGATCACTTAACCACAAACAAAATTCACTTGTCTAGGGCCCACAAGTACCTGGAAAAATTCTAAGTCTTGAAAAAAAGAGTGTGTAACATGTCTGGGAGTGGTGAAAGTTTTGATTGAGGGTATAGCAGAAGCATTCTTGGTGGTAAAACAGATCCTTTGAGAAGTCAGTGAGGACACAAATATAAAAAGAAGTGGTGGAGTTAGAGCACCAATTAATCAATTCACTGATCAGAAGGAGCAGAACATTCCAGTTGGCTGCTGAAAAAGATCTTTGGAGGGTGAAAGGAAGCAAAAATCTACAGGAAAAAGAGGAAAGATAAAAGAAAGGCAGTGTGAAGAAAGATAGTGGAATCAGGACAGCAGAAGAGATGACGGGATTGGAGCTCCCAAAGGTGAACAACAGTTGTTCTGACATCCGAAAAGGCAAGGAATTTATTATTGAGCATCTACTGATACTAGGTGCTAAACTGGATCATTTACTTCATGGGCATTTAATACTATCAGCAACTTTGTTGAGTATTTTAACTTTACATATGAATTCAGGCTCTTTTGGGTTAATTAATTGACCCAAATGTTAAGGGAATTTGCAACTCAGGCCATGTGACCTAACTGTCCACATTCAGTCTATTACAGACAAACCAGCACCCTACTTCCACCAAAGAGGAACTAGAACATCTGGCCACAACCTATTGTTTTGCCTGGTTGTGCTAGCATAGGGCAGTCCACTGCAGTTCAAGTGGGATTTGAATACCCCCAAATGGGTATCTGTACTTCAATGGCTCTGAGGCAGACATTCACATGACATTTTAAAAGGATGTCAATCAATACAGTCCATGCATTTAAGGTATAAAGTGAAGAATTATTTTACCTATCCTCACAATGAAGAAAACCTTCAATAGAAGGTCAGTTGACTCTATTTGTAGATTCAGGCGATGGTGTTATCAGTTTCAGAATGTTTTTCATAACAGAATTAGAAAAGAAAAAAAAAGAGATGTAAACTACTTAAATAACCAGATGCAGGTATTTATTCAAAATGGCACATTCTCTTTTGATATCAAGTAAGATAACTTATTTTTTTTATATTTTTTGTCTGATATTTAGACAAAATATTTTAGGCAAAATATTTAGACAAAATTTTTGCATAAATATTTTGTAAATATTATATCTTGTAGCTCATGGACAATTTACAATAAGATAGTCCCATAGGGAGGACACTTCAATTTATTTTTCTACTATTGCTATTTGTGTACAGGGTTTTGGAACCTCCCCTATCTATCCACTGTCTATAAATATATACCTCATATGGGATAGGAAAATTTACAAAGAACAAATCTCATCTGCCATTGTGTTTTCCTTAAGGAAAACATGCTAGATGCACAAGGACCAAGTGTTTTGGAGAACAGTAAAAGCAAAGGCTGCTTTGCCTGTGACATAGATAGATGATAGATAGATAGATAGATAGATAGATAGATAGATAGATACAAAAGGAAGGAAAGAAAGAAAAAGAAAGAAAGAAGACAAGAAAAGAGAAAAGTGAAGAGAAGAGAAGGGAAGGGAAGAGAGGAGACAGAGAGGGAGGGAAGGTGAGAAGGAAGGAAGGGAGGGAAGGGAAGGGAAGGGAAGAGAAGGGAAGGGAAGGGAAGGGAAGGGAAGGGAAGGGAAGGGAAGGGAAGGGAAGGGAAGGGAAGGGAAGGGCAGAGCAGGACAGAGAAAGGAAGGGGAGAGAGAACAAAGAAGGAAGGAAGGAATAAAAGTAATGCTATGCTCTAGAAGAAGAAAACATTCTTTTAAATAACTAGCATTCACAGATTAGTAAGGGTATGCTTAAAAGGCACTGTGTTGTATGTAGCATACAGAGTAGTGACTAGCAGTCTGAAGAGATGAGTTCTATTCTTTGCCACAGACTTTACAGCCTTAAACAAGTCTCTTAACCTTATGCACTTCCTTTTCCAACTTGAAAATCTTAATCTACAGGAAAGTATGCTGACATGGTCTAAGCATGAGAGAATGTAGACATTTGAGAAGACCTGAAATAGTTAAAGGCATGGCCAGACTTGGGAAAGGCTTGTTGGGGCCACATGTTTTCCCAGTGTGTGACCTGCAGGCACACACCTGGGCTCGGTCAGGTTACAGCTCACTCCTTCCCACCCCCAGGTCAGGCCCTGGTTGATGATAGACCCAGGCCCCTCCTTAATTAAGTATACCAATCACCTAAAGCAACAAGAGGGTATTAGGGAATATTGGATGTCACTCAGTCTCTCTTTAGACTTCCTTTCCCTTTAATTATTTCAAAAGAAAAACACTAACTTAAAAAAAAAAAAGTCAGAAATAACATTAGCAAAACCCCTTAAAGGAATAGATATCTGTAAAGATTAAGAAATGACTGCCTACAGTTCAAACTGCCCTGTATTTGCTGCTAAATTTAATGTTAGGTTGAATTTAGGCAGCTCTGTATTATCTATTTCCACTTATTTGCCCCTACTGATGCCTCATTCAGAGAACATCAACCATGTAGTTTCCTAAAAAGAAGTCTGAAAATTTTTATTTAATTTTTTTCTTAACAATCATTTTTTGCTGTTGTCCCTTAAATCTAGGAGCTAGAGCATGTTTAAAAATATTACTGCTGTGTCCCTACTCAAGGAGTGCTTTTCTTCAGAAAGTTCTCTCAATTGCCAATGGTTTTGGGAATTAACTGCATCAAAGAGAAAGAAGAGAGGCTTTCAGTTATCCAGTGGGAAATGCAGGCAGGTGGGACAAACTCTTTCTCCAGCTAAAAATTCGATAAGACAATTACAAGTTTATCATCTATCTCATGCAAAAATATGTCATGAGGAATTCAATATAACAGAGGTTTGTCTTCCCTATTTTGGAAAATAAAACTCAGAAGATAAACTAATGGAATTTGTTTTGTTTTTTTAAGTTGGTCACTATGAATCTACACAAATTTCCTTTGTCTTCTCTTGCTTCATTTCATCGATGAATATTCCATCAAAACATTGCTAAATGGTGTTTATAATATCAGATCTAGAATATCACTTAACACATTTCCTTATCTGAATTTCTTATCAACTCCTTGATATCTCTCTTGTTATTAATATCCCCATGAGGCAACAAATACTTAGAGAAGTTATGACTTGCTCAAGCCCCCAAGGTGAAAACCACTCTAATATCAAAAAGTCCATTTTCTTACTAGTATAGAATCCACAAAAGTGAAATCCGACTTCAGTAACTCCTAGAGCATTCCACTTAGTGCTTTGCCCCTTTCAATCACCTGCTTTGAGGCATCCAGTGACTTTCTATTTCCCTAGTCACTGTCAGCTAAGCCCTAGTGACTGATACATTTACCTCTGAATTTTTACCACAATGCATCATTTTTTATAGTTTCATTTCCATTCTCTATTCTTCCTCTCTTTTCAAAATGATTATCTAATCTAAATAACTACCAAATATACTATTTGGTATATAGTATATTTACCAAAGTCATGTTTTATATCTTTACATTCAGCAGAATTCTCCCAAATAAAAAAATTAACCTAACAAATTTACTGATTATGAGAGTTTTCAAAACACAGTGGTTTGATAATCTATAAAAAGTAAGCCAATTCCTTCAAAGACACATTATGCCAAAATTCACTTGAGAAGAAATAGATTATCTAAATAGATCTATTCCTATTTTTAAAAAAAAAACAATAATTAATAATCTTCCTAAAGAGAAAATGCAATATCCAGATGGGCTTACTGGTGAATTCTACCAAACATTTAAGGAAGATATTATACCAGTTCTTTACAATCTTTTCAGAGAACAGAAGAGATAATACTTCATAACTCCTCTAGGAGGCCAGTATTGTCCTAATACCAAAACCGGAAAAAGACATTAAAAGAAGAGAAAACTAATGACCAATATCTCCCATGAATATAGATGCAAAAATCCTCAACAAAACATGAGTAAATTGGGCAGCCCCGGTGGCGCAGTGGTTTGGCTCTGCCTGCAGCCTAGGGTGTGATCCTGGAGACCCAGGATCAAGTCCCACATCGGGCTTCCTGCATGGAGCCTGCTTCTCCCTCTGCCTGTGTCTCTGCCTCTCTCTCACTCTCTCTGAATGAATAAATAAATAAATAAATCTTTAAAAAAATGAGTAAATTGAAATCAAAAAAGTATAAAAAGAGTTATACATCACAATCAAGTAATGTTTATCCATGATATGCAAAACTAGTTCAAATTAGAAAATTGATTTTTTAAATCTATTCACCTCAACAGATTAAGAAGAAAATCACATTATTATATCAACAGATGTAGAAGGAGCATTTGACGAAATGCAACACTCATTAATGACAAAAATTTTAAATAAAATAGAAATTGAAAGGAACATTCTCAACTTGACAGATAATCTACAAATGAAATCTATAGCTACCACCTTACTTAAAGGTGAGAAACTCGAAGCTTTCTTGCTAAGGTTAGATATGAGACAAAGATATACACTCTCACCACTTCTTTTTGACATCATCAAGGTTTTGCTAATGCAATAAGGCAAGAAAAGGAAATAAAAGTAAACATATTGGGAAGGGAGACATAAAACTAGCTTTGTTCACAGATGACATTATTGCCTATCTAGAAAATCCAAAAGAATCAACAACAACTGACAACAAAAACCCTCATGGAACTAATAAGCAATTATAGCAAATTTGCCTTGATATAAAAGTCAACTTCTTTCCTATATACAAACAATGAACAACTGGTATTGGAACTTAAAAAGACAATATCAATGACATTAGTAGACCCTAAGATGAAATTCTTAAGTATAAATTTTAAAAATATATACATGATGTAAATGAAGAAAACTACAAAAAATTGGTAAATGAAATTTAAAAAACTAAATAAATGGAGGGAATCCCTAGTGCCAGCCTTAGGCCCAGGGCGTGATCCTGGAGACCTGGAATCAGGTCCCACGTTGGGCTCCCTGCATGGAGCCTGCTTATCCCTCTGCCTGTGTCTCTGCCTCTCTCTCTCTCTCTCATGAATAAATAAATAAAATCTAAAAAAAAAAAAACACAACTAAATAAATGGTGACATATTCCATACTTATATATAAGAAGACCAGATATTGCCAAGCTTCTAATTCCTCCCAAATGGATCCATAGATTCAATGTAATTCCAATTAAAATTCCAGCAAGTTATTTTTGGATATTTTTGGATATTGACAAACTAATTTTAAAGTTTATATGGAAGAGGTAAAGACTCAAAATAGCCAAAACAATATTTCAGGAAGAGAACAAAGTTAGAGAACTAATATTACCTGACACACTATAAGGTTTACTATATAGCTATAGTAATCAAGAGAGTACTCAAGATAGGCAGTAACCTCTTCAACATCAGCCTTATCAACATTTTTTTCTGGATATGTTTCCTCAGGCAAGGGAAACGAAAGCAAAAATAAACTATTGGAATTACACCAAACTAAAAAGGTTTTGCAAGACAAAGAAAACCATCAACAAAACTAAAAAAAAATGAAATCAATTAAATGAGAGAAGATATTGCAAATTAGATCTGATAAGGGGTTAATATCCAAAATATATAAAAAATTCATACAGCTCAACACCAAAATAAAAGACCAGATTATCTGATCTGGTTTTCTGGTCATCTGATTATCAGATGACCTTAATAGGCATTTTTTCAAGATACAATGGCCAACAGACACATGAAAAGATGCTCAACATTATTAGTTATCAGGGAAATGCAAATCAAAACTACAATGAGATATTACCTCACATCTCTCAGAATGACTAGTATCAAAAAGGCAAGAAATAACAAGTGTTGGTGAGGATGTGGAGAAAAGGGAACCCTCATGCTCTATTGGTGGGAATGTAAATTGTGTAACCACTGTGGAACACAGTATAGAGGTTCCTCAAAAAATTAAAAATGGAAATGCCATATGATTGAGTAATTCCACTACTGGGTATTTTCTCAAAGAAAACAAAAATGCTAACTGGAAAAGATATATCCGACCCTATGTTATTGCAGTATTAATTACAATAGCCAAGGTAGGAAAGCAACCAAAGTCTCCATTGATAGATGAATACATAAAGAAGATATGGTATATATGTATAAAATGGAATATTAGTCATAAAAAAGGAATGAAAGCTTGCCATCTGTGACAACACAAATGGACATATAAGGTATTATAATAAGTGAAATGAGTCAGAAAAATACAAATACCACATGATTTCACATATATGTGAAATCTACATAAATACAGGGAACAAACTGGTGGTTTCTGCATTCAGGGTAGGTGGGAGATGGGTGAAATGGGTGAAAGTATTCAGAGACACAAACTTCCAGGTATAAAATAAGCCACAGGGGTGAAAAGTATAGCATGGGGAATATAGTCAATAATATTGTTAATAATGTTGTACAGTGACAGATGGTAACGACACCTACTGTGGTAAGCAATGTGTAATGTATAGAATTGTTAAATCACTAGGTTGTACACCTGAAACCAATACAACATTGCATGTCAACGATATTTCAATACCAATTTTTTTAAATGGGTCACTTCTAGACAGTAAAAAACAACAGTTTACAGTGTCACTGAGTTTTATATTCTCCACAAAAAGAATAAATTTGAAAAAAAATGAGTACAGGAATTGAGTAAACCAAGGGCAGAAAATTATAGCTTAATATCTCCCTGATGATCTGGGTTTTTCACTGGGGTATTTTCATATATAGGGAATGACAATGAGCCAGCCACTCTCCAAAGAGAGATATAGGGTTTTTTGCCTCAACAATTAATATTGTAGCTTCAAATTAAGTTCACAGCATTTAAAGTGAACTTGTTTTTAAATCTTTCTTAGTCCTTATGATAAAAGTTACAGTTTCAGGAAACAGGTTCCGTCTATTAAACAAACTCTAAATTTCACTGGCATAATTAAGACTCATTTGAAGTAGAATTAACTTTGACATGTGGCAAGAGAGGCCAGAGCTAATCCCTATTTCTTATTACTTCCTAATGTCAAATGTGTCACGATGTGTACCCGGATGGAGCAGGGGCACTGAGCGTTCTCCAACCACTTTGTAGACACATCTTTCCCAGATTCTGGCTTCCCCTCAAGAACGAGACCCTAGGTTGCTGACCCACTCTGTACCTTCTCTTGATAATTTAGAAATGATCCAATTTCAGCACTGGATGGATCTTCAGAGGCCATGGAGCCCAACTTCCCCTCAGGTATAGAAGCTTTCTCCGTGTCTACAAAAAATGTCTCTAGAAGGGGAATAGGAGTATTCACATCAATTTATTTCTCTCTCTCAAAGAGTAGAACTCCCCCTATAGCCAACTACATTTATTCCTGCCTCATGTCGTGGAAGATATTGGGAATTATCTGAACTTAAGGTGAAAATTCGAATTTACTTCTAAGAATATATATATATGTATGTATATATACACATAAATTGTATACATATACAGACATATGTAAATATACATATTCATATACATAAATGTATATATACATTTATAAATGTATATTTATAAATATATATATTGCCCCCAGCCAATATTGGCTGAATGAAATTTCCTGTGATTAATTTTTAAAAATCAAAAATAATTTGTTCTTTTATCTAAAACACAAATATATGTGAAGTTCTAGTTAATAGAACTTTTCAAATTATTGGAGTCTTAGCTTTTTAAAAGATATTCATAAGCAGTTTTTCTTTCTGATTATAGAAGTATTACATGTCTACTGTAGATAATTTGGAAACATAGAAAATAGTGAAAAAGAAATAAAATTATCCATGATCTTTTCATCAGAATTAAGTGTAACTAATATTTGAAAATTTTCTTTCATCTTCATCCCTTTCTTGTGCATATATATAGATTTTATGGAATTAGGGGCATAGGACATAGGGACATATTGTGTCACAAATGTTACCTGCTTTTTTCACTGAGAGTAATTTCATACATAATTCTTAATATCATTTCATGTCATCAAGGAGGGATATTACTGGCTGTATGTTATACAACAATAAAAATACAAGTCTCCTCATTCCTGCTACATAGACAGTAGCAACAGTTTACATCAACTGGGGAATGTTGAATTCATTAAACATTGTTAATTAAAACTTTTGGCAGGGTTGGAGGTAGAGTTAATTTCCTCCTTTATATTATACACCAAAATAAATCACTGGCAATTCAAAGTTAAATGTAAAAGTTGAAAGGCAAAAATTTTCTAAACATGTAGCAAAGCATAGAACAAAAGACTATTAAATTACAATTTAAAGAATTTCTATTTAACAAAATATAAAATCTTAATCAAATTAGGAAAAATATTTTCAACATCTACAATGGCCAATATAGGTAAATATGTAATATGTAAATATAAGTAATGCATAAAAATAATTATTATAAGATACAGAAGGATGAATACTCTAAAGAAAAATTCAAAAATTACATTGAAGCAAATTTGAGAATGGAAAATACAAAATATTTAACTTTATTTCCAATCAAAGATGTACGTATCACATGCCATTTTTTATTCTTTATTGATTTTCTTCACATCAAATCAAATGGTCAACTCATATTATATATATTAATAATATTGTTTATATTATATATTTTTCTTTCAATGCATTAGATACTTGTGTTATGGGGGCACCTGGGTGGCCCAGCGGTTGAGTGTCAGCCTTCAGCTCAGGGTGTGATCCCAGAGTTCTGGATCACTTCCCTGAGTGGAGCCTGCTTCTCCCTCTGCCTGTGTCTCTGCCTCTCTCTCTGCGCGTCTCTCATGAATAAATAAATAAATAACTAATTTTAAAAAAGGAAAGTTGTGTTATGTTCTTGTTTACAGTTGTATGTACCCAATAACAGGCTCACGTTAGGTAAATGTAGCAGTCAACTCCTGCTACATAACAAATCTTAAACTTTCAGTGATATATAGCAATAAGCATTTATTTTTTGTTCATACTTTCTGAGTCAGCTAGAATAGTTCAAATTCATGTCACTAGGTTGCTGAGGTAGCCTTATCCCACCTGCAAACTGTCCCCTTCCTGGGACCAACAGGCCAGGTGGGCCACATGTCTCTTCTGAGGATGGTATAAATACAAGGAAGCATGACCAGCCCCAAAATGTCATTTCAAGTCCTTCTTGCATCATATCTTCTGACTTCACATGGGCCAAAGGAAGTCACACTGCAAAGTCTAAAGCCAAAGGAAGTATACTCTCCCTTTTGTGAAAGTATATTACAAAAGTATATAGCCAATAATCCTCCCCAGAATTGTATATATTTAGATATATACATATTTATATGTGTAATACTGATATGCATTTGTATATAACATAAAACAAAATGGAGATATCACTTTCATCTATCAATTATTAATAAACTTAATTACAATAGGCAATGTTAATAAGAATATGAAAAAGTGAGGTTTGTATCCTTTGGCCATGAAACTAACATTATAGATACAACCCACGATACACCCCAAAATTTATTTTCATGGGTATTAATTACAATATTATTTATATTAGAGAAAATTTTAAATAAATCTACTCTTACCCTGAGATAGCTGTTTCTTTCTTCCTGTATGTGTTTACCTACAAAAACCAACATTTCCCATTATTGCATGTGATGGCTTGTAACTATGGCCAAATAAAAAGAAACATATTTTTCCCTATTAAGTCTTCTATACTTATTTGAGTTCATTAACTAAAAAAGACTGATTGACTATCTACCAAATTTTAGGAATGAATTAGTCATATTCCTTGTGCCCATGAATTGCTCCAACAGCAGAGGGCTTTGGAAAGAGTGTGAATGGATTTTAAAAAGGGCAATGGCAGATAAATATCCATGCTGCATCTTAAAAGGTCCAGATAGAAGACAACTAACTTAGCTGGAAATCAGTGCAGATCCCTCAAGGAAGGAGAGTTAAAATTTAACCTTTGAGTCTAAGTGTGATAAGAATGGGAAAGCTTACCAAGAATTCATCAGTATCAGTACTTCTGAAAATGCCAAAATTGCTTTAATGTCTGTGCCCATGGCTTTTGATTGACACCTCTACCCTACTTCTAGAAAGAGAAGTGGGCGCTGCCTTCTAGGTATGAAGCTTCCAGGAAAAATGGGAAATTGGCTTTGATAAATGACCCAAAAGGGAAGAGTGATAGATTTCAGGCTATCTGATAAGCTATGGAAAGCCTTTTTTTTTTTTCCTTTTTTGGTGCTTATTCTGACTTCTGATTTTAGGTCCTGGTTTTAGTTTCTATTCTACAATCCCAAATAAAGTTCTACAGGAAGAAGAGAGAAGAGAGAAGGGCATGGAGGGTTTACTCACTTACCAGAGGTGGTTGGAAAAGAAACTAATTTAATAGTATTCCTTTATTTTTCTTTAATTTTTATTTATTTATGATAGTCACACAGAGAGAGAAAGAGAGAGAGGCAGAGACATAGGCAGAGGGAGAAGCAGGCTCCATGCACCGGGAGCCCGACGTGGGATTCGATCCCGGGTCTCCAGGACCGCGCCCTGGGCCAAAGGCAGGCGCTAAACCGCTGCGCCACCCAGGGATCCCAATAGTATTCCTTTATTGCATAGTATCCAAAATATTAAACTCAAGGAAAACACTGTCTCCCAAAGGCCACTGTTACAAGCAGAAAGTTGTCAAGTAGGTGGCATGGCAAAAGGCCCCAGGAGATTTGTGTGCTTATATTTATTCTGTTCATCCACATATTAATTTGTTTAAAAATACTGCAGCAAATATTGGACAGCTTGACTCCTTAGTTTCTTTTAAATGGTTTGGGAGCATAAAGAAATTCCTAACACCAAAGAAACATGAACACGGAGAGTGGTAAGCCATCTTCAAATCAAAGCCCACCCCAGGGCCCTTGCTCTTAATTGGTTAGAAACACTGTATTCAAGAGGCATCTGAGTGGCTCAGCGGTTGAGTGTCTGCCTTTGGCTCAGGTCATGATCCCAGGGCCCTAAGATGGAGTCCTGCATAGGGAGCCTCCTCTCTCTGCCTGTGTCTCTGCCTCTCTCTGTGTGTCTGTGTGTCTCTCATGAATAAATAAACTTAAAAAAAAAAGAAAGAAAGAAACTCTGTATTCAAGACATAGAAGTCTGCCCTCCAATCTTTTTTTCACGCAGGACTCAAAAGACCACATCAGGAATTGAACGTATCAGAAATTGTCCTTCTGCCCCAAACGTAGAAACAAATGGAGACTCGCTGAAAACAAACAACCCACTATTTCTTTTGATCACTTTTAGGCAAAGAGAAGCTCGGGGGAGGGGGGCTGGGACCACTGATTTGAACAGCATCAGCAAAAAGCAACTCATCTTTATCTGGAATTAACTACAAATTCAATTAGAATAAAAACCTTCACCTACCTCGTAGAAAGGATTTTACACAAAGAAAACCAGATGTTTCAACAGCATCGAGAGTGCTTTGCCTAGCAGCCCAAAGACTTTTCCATCTTATAAGACCGATCGCTGGTGAAAGTTACGCAGATCCAGCATCCTTAACTCGCAAAACGGCTTCCATTTCCCGGGCTCTTTTAATTAGATTTACTTCTTTAACCAAAGTAAGATTAGGTTGAAAGAACGGTGGAGAGGCAAGGAAGGACTTCACTGAACTCAGTGGGTAAGTTTAGAGAAGGTGAAAGTGTAAGGGGTGGAGGTCTCTTTGGGGGTTCTTTTACCTAAGTATCTTTTCTTATTGATTATGAGTTTATTTGGTTGGGAAAAGATAGTAATAACATTAATCACTAGAGGTTATGCTAAGATCAACTAAATAGACCTTAGCTCTATTTTCAGCTTTGAACAGATTATAGGACAGTGGAGCATAAATGGAAAATGGAAATTTAAAACAGATACAGATATTATGCTGCATTTTCTTCACAGGAGGGTCATTAATGTGTGGGGTGCTCTGTGAGACAAGGTTGTAAGACACACCAGGCTCACTCATACTACACATAGGCAATAGAGCTCTAGCTCCAAAGGAGCTCATAAAGGCTTATGTGACCTCTGGTTGGCTTATGGAAGTGTCTTAAATTTATGTTTTGGGGGGCACCTGGGTGGCTGAGTGGTTGAGTGTCTGCCTTTGGCTCAGGTCATGATCCCAGGGTCCTGGGATGGAGTCCTGCATCGGGTTCCCTGCAGGGAGCCTGCTTCTCCCTCTGTCTATGTCTCTGCCTCTCTGTCTCTCATGAATAAATAAATAAAATCTTATTTTTTTTTAATTTGGATTTTTTAAGCCTGTCTTAATTTGTATTTAACCAGAATAGAGAGCAAGCCTGGGAGTCACAGGTAAGCTTTTGCAAAAGAGACACAGTGTATTATAAAGGCTAAAATGCAAATGGCCACTCTTTCACAGTTCCATCTGTCACTAAATTAAACCAAATAAGCCATGGGGGGCTCAGTTTCCCTTCTTTCCACCGTATGGTGTTCAAACATGTCCTATCTTTGTTCAGACTTTTTGCATTATGATTACAAGAGTTTCCTAAAGGCTCTTTCCAGTCTTTTTAGCTCTATTGTAGAGTAATCCATCCCCCCTATACAGTAAGAGTGAGTTTCCTAAAATACAAATCTGGTGAGGAGAGCCTCTTGTTTAAAATATTTAAGGTTCCCCATCTTCTTAAGGAAAACTATGCTAGCTCCTTACTGTTTATAAAGCCTCCTCTAGTTTTCTGGATCAGCTCCTGCTTCCTGTTGCCACTCTCAATCCACTTCCGTAAGTGTGTTAAAGCCTTCCTTGACTCACCATTGCCCTTCCATCTATATTCAAATTTATTTAGTTAATGCCTCCTCTGTACCCAAGTACTTGTATAGGCACTGGGAACAGATTGGCACACACACACACAAAGTAAATTTCCGACCTTAGGGCACTTGAGTGGCTTGGTCGTTTAAGTGTCTGCTTTTGGCTGAGGTTATGACACCAGGGTCCTAGGATCAAGCCCCATGTGGGCTCCCTGCTCTTCGGGACTCTGCTTCTCGTTCTCCCTCTGCCCGCCACTCCTCTTGCTTATGCACATGCTCTCTCTCTCTCTCTGTCAAATAAATAAATAAAATCTAAAAAAACAAAAAACAAAACAAAACAAAAAAAAACTCTGACCTCATAGGCTGATCTTCTAGAGGAGGAAGAGGGACTATAAGCACATGAACCAGTAAGGACAAATGTGCATTATGAAGAGTACCATGAAGGAAAGCAAAGATGCAAAAGAACATAAGAGTGGTGCTCAGTCCCAGTGTCAAGGAAGGTCTGTCTGCAAAACTAATGCTGGAGTTGACAAAAGCCAAGTGATGAGGAAGGAGAGGATGAAATGGCTGAGTCTAAAACACCATCTTAGATCGTGCAGAATTTTGGGGGTTGGGAAACAGCTACTGACCTTTTAAAAAACTCCCTAAAGTATATTTTAATGTTCAGCTAAGAAATGCTGCTTCAAACCAAAGACTTTTATTTTCACTTGGAGTGAAGCGGGAAGCCACTGAATACAAAAGTGACATGAACTGACATATGCATTCAGTCTCCAAGTTCTGAATATAGAGAAGACGGGGGGAGGGGCAAGAGTGGAAGCTGGAAGACTAAAGAGGAGCTTATTGCCCTTGACGAGAGGAGAAATAAGACCTGGAATGGAGGGACGCCTGGGTGGCTCAGTAGTTGAGCGTCTGCCTTTGGCTCAGGTTGTGATCCCAGGGTCCTGGGATCGAGTCCCACATCAGGTTCCCTATAGGGTCCTGCTTCTCCCTCTGCCTATGTCTCTGCCACTCTGTGTCTCTCATGAATAAATAAATAAATAAAATCTTTAAAAAAAGACTTGGATTGGAGGTTTGTAGTAGACATGGTGATAAACCACATGGTCAGGTGTGAGGTCTACGTTGTAAGTGGAGACCATAGAATATCACCATCATTATATATAACGTTCCTAGTTTCTAGAACACTAGGTCTACTTTTACTTATTTGTTATATCAAATTTGGCCAGAAGATTTCTTTCACTCCACACCATGGGAGTTTTTTACACACTTAGTCCCTGCAGGCAACTGAGTATGCTACTTTCTCTAGGTACCCTGGAGTCTCCATAGTAAAGTGCTTTCTCCTCATGTTCCCATGCTACCCTCATGCCCTTGTGTCATGTACTGTATTCCCATTATTACTCTCATGAATGGCTCTTCAGATTCTATTTGACTCATCTGCATAACCCTAGGGTTTAGCACAGGTCCCTGCAATTAGTGAGGGTTAGGTCATTGTTGAAGGAGTGATGAAATGAATTAATGAATTAATGAACACCTGAGGAGATAAACAAATAAACGGATTTTTAGTAATGTAGTCTACAGGCAGAAACCAGAAAAGAGAAAAATTCCATGCAGCAAAAAGCATTCCTTTATTAATTAAATATTTCCTAAGTATCCTAAATTAACATTGCTGTATGTTCTCCTTAGATCACTAATGTTTTCTCGATTATAAAATGGTGAAAAGAAATGAAATGTAGAATGGATCACCATGACTCCTACAAAATCATCTGTCTTTCTGCAGTCTACAGGTGCAGTGTTAGGGGGTAGGGAAAGGGGGAAAGGACCACGCCCCTTGGCTTAACTCTCCAACGGAAAGGAGCCAATGCAGAGGGAGCAGCCCAAAGTAGGGAGGCTATGTGCTGCTGGTAGCTCATCCTGTTGGGCCACATGCAACAAGCGAGGGGCCAACGTGGAAACTTCAGTTTGGTGTGTTTAGGGAAAGGAGAGGGAGAGGACCCCTGGAATTGCAGCATGTTGAAGAAATCAGAGATAAGAGTTAGTACAGACTTTAGACTTGGAAACTCTTAAAGTATGAAACGGATATGATGAAAGATGAGGAATTTCTCCATCGTGGTGCTGCTTTAAATGTCACATACTCTGTCATGAAATTGTAAGAGCCAGGCTTTTAGAAGTTTCACATAAAATGCTGCCATAGAGACACAAAGTGAGGGACATTTAACTTATCTTACAGCCTGGTGTACCCCTTGTGTCCAACAAACCAACAAATGCTATTCCTTTTCAGGTGATACTTGAAGAGTTAGGAAACACTTTTGGAGTTATTATTATGTTGTCCTTTTATCCTGATTATAGCTAGTGAAATAAATAGGCAGGTATCATAACTCCCTTTTACCTGACAGGGAAGTAGGCTCAGAGTAACTGAACACACTTATCCAGGGCTGTGGAAAATTCAAGTGTCAGAGTCAAAATTTTTTTTTAATTTTAAGTAAGAACAGAGTAATTGAGCTGTTGATTATAAGTCATGCAGGATGTTTTTTAATTATTTTTTTATTTTAAGATAATTTTGGATTTACATGCAATTGTAAGAAATAATATAGAGTGACAGATTACCCAGTTTCCCCCAAAGAGAGCATCTTGAAAAATAATAGTACGATGTAATAAGCAGGATATATCCTTTATTTTTATTGATTTTGTATTTTATGGAAGGGGGGGCAGAGAGAGAGAGGGAGAGAGAATCTTAAGCAGGATCACACCCAGTGTAGAACCCAACACAGGGCTCAATTTCATGACTCTGAGCTCCTGATTTGAGCTGAAATCGACTGAGCCACCAGGCGCCCCAACAGACAAGATAGTGACATTGATACAGTCAAGATGCAGAACATTTCTACCGTCATAAGGATCTTTGATATTGCCCTTTGGTAGCCACTTCCCTCGACCCTTACCTCCTCAACACCTGCTCTCCCAGGTTTGGCAACTCTCAAACATAATTTAGAAAAATTAAGAGGAGGAGAAAAACCAATTGTATTTACCCATTTTTGCTTACTGTATTTTTCTTCCTTTGTGATGATCCCAAATTTCTTCTTTTATCATTTCTTTTCTGTTTAGAGAATTTCCTCAACCATTACTCTAGGGTAGGTCTACTGGCAATGTATCTTCTTAGTTTTCTTTTAAACGAGACTATCTTTATTTCTCTTCATTTCCAAAAAATATTTCACTGTATATTGGATTTGAGGTTGACAGTTTTTTTTTTCCTTGAAAAATGTTGTGCCACTTTCTCATGACCTCTCTGATTTCTGATTTGAAACCCATTTATGTTAATCATTTTTGCTCCTCAAAGTAAAGGTATTGTTTTGTCCTCTGTTCTCAGAAGTTTGACTATGCTGTGTCTTGGTAATGATTTCTTTGAGTTTAACCTGTTTAGAATTTACCCAGCTTCTTAAATCTGTAAGTTTATGTCTTTAGGAAGATTTCAGCCATTTTTTCTTAGAGGACATTTTTAGGCTTACCCTCTTATTTTGTTGTAGGATTCTGGTAATGCAAATGTTAGAGCTTTTGTAATTGTCCCACAAGTCCTTGAGGTTCTGTTCATTTATTTTTTCAATCTGTTTTTTTATGGTTGTTCATTTTAGGTAGTTTATATAGTGCTATCTTGCAGTTCACTGATGTTTCCCACTGTCTTCTCCATTCAGTGGTTGAGCCTATACCCAGGGATTTTGGGTTTTTGTATATTTTTCAGTTCAATTTTTTCCATTTGGTTCATTTTTATATCTTTTAATTTTTGCTGTGACTTCCTTTTTCTTTGTTGAAACTCTGTATTTTTTTCATTAGTTCATTGGAGCATTTTTATAATAGCTACTTTAAAATCTTTGTCAGATAATTCTAACATCTGTGTTATTTTGATGTTAGCATATATTTATTGTCTTTTTTCATTCAATTTGGATTCTTCCTTGTTCTCGGTGTGATGAGTGATTTTTTATTGAATCCTGAACATTTGGGTAGCATGTTATGAGACTCTGGATCTTATTTAAACCTTCTCTTTTAACTGGCTTCCTCTGACACCATTCTGGTAGAAGAAGGGTGATGTGCTCCCTCATTACTGCCAGATGGGGGTAGAAATTCAGCTTCCCCACTTGGCTTCTGTTGACATCTGAGAGGGAGAATGTTCCTCATTACTGTTGGGTGGGGTGGCTGTTCCAGCTCCCCACTAAACCTCCAATGATATTTCCCTGTACTGGAGGGGTAGGAGTGCCTTATTACTGCTCTGCATATGACCTGCACCAACATCACAGGGGTAGGGGCTCTTTACTGTGGCAGGGATGAAAGTGCTAGCTCCCTACTCAGCCTTCTCTGACATTACCCTGTTATTTTTTGTGGTGTTTGCTAGAGTAGAGTGTTTATTGTCCAAATGTTTTATGTCTTGCTAGGTTGCCCTTTTTTCCTGGTCTTTTGGCTAGAGAAAACAGGCTTTTGTTGGGTCTCCTCTTGTCAGTGCCTATTACTATTTTTGAGTTGTTGGCTTTTTTAACTCCAGGCTTAATATATACGAGGAAAAACAAAAACTCAGAAAACTCGCCATCATGTCATTCCTTGGGTCCTCAGATGCCTGACTGGTCTGCCTTCCTCTCTAAACCTTTTTGAGCCTTCTTACGTTTGTTTTATACATCATTTCCAAGATTTTCTCTGCACTTAGCAGAAAGAGGGAAAAAAAATGTAGGTGTTCTCCTTTCAGAGGACTTTTTAAAGAACACAGGGTAAAAAAGAACAGAGATACTGATCATAATACTATTTAATGAGAAGACAGGGATCCCTGGGTGGCACAGCGGTTTGGCGCCTGCCTTTGGCCCAGGGCGCGATCCTGGAGACCCGGGATCGAATCCCACGTCGGGCTCCCGGTGCATGGAGCCTGCTTCTCCCTCTGCCTGTGTCTCTGCCTCTCTCTCTCTCTCTCTCTCTCTGTGTGACTATCATAAATAAATAAAAATTTAAAAAAAATGAGAAGACAATCTGATTATTGTACTGCCACCATTAATCTGTAGGAAAAAATTCTTTTTCCATAAGAATATGATATGGAAATCATTTTCTTATAATTAAAAATCATATTCCACTGATATGGAGGCTAAATCTTAATCAATATTTTCATTTTAAAAAATTAACATATGAGTTACAGCAAATCTAAAAATTTACCAAAATCCTAAAGAAGCAATTCTGAGTCTTTCCACTTTTTGCACTAATTATTGCCCCTGACATCTCGTGAAGCTATAGAGAGAATCTGGAAGATGGTGGCTCAGCAGTTTTTAACCTTTAATTTCCCTCTTCATATAACTGCATAATAGCACTTAGTTCAGAAGCTGTTAAGACTAATTTACATCTCCCTGCACCTATAAACTACAAAAAGGGTGCTTATTCTATGCACCAAAATAACACCATAAGTGAAGGGATCTAAGAATGTATCTAAGAATGCATCTCATGCTCATCCCAACCACAAAATCCAATCTATTTTGTTGTTGCTGGTATTTATTTTTCCACAGACTTAATGCTTCTTCCCAATGCAGAATGGCAAAAAGATCTAATGTAAATTCAATACAGAATGTTTTAATATGTGGCAGAACAACAGGGTGATGGTGAAAAGGTCAGTTAACCAATGGGTTGGTTTGTCATGATGGCACGAATGAGTTATTTTAAATGATTCTCCCACTAAATTTTCCAGATGTTTTGGACATGGGCCAGGATAATTAATATTGCTGATCCACTTGCTAGAATTAAGCTGGCAAGCTAATTCACAGAGTTAGAAATCGGAACTCTGGGTTGGGGTTGTTGGTAAGCCATGTGCGTTACGTTTAAATGAAACATGCTTGTCTCATCGCTGACCCAGACCAAAAATTTGCTGAGGTACTTGAGATGATTACTCATTTTTCATCATAAGAAAGTAAATCAAAGAAGATGCCATGCTTTTGTTTGATTTTTATTCCCTAGAGAGATCTCTTTATATTCATGACAAATCTTATGTTCAACGCTTTTGTCCCTTAGAGATTTTCATTGGAAAAGTTTAAAAGATAGACACTTATTTTAAGTGGAGAAAAATATATATCTGTATAATACACACATATATATATTTCAAACAATTAAAAATAGATTCACAGACTTTGCTGAGGCATTAAAAAGATTCAAATTTTCAACTACCAACAAATTACCCACTTTATTGATATTTATGTTTTTCTTCCTTCTAGATATAGTAATGCTGCTTGAAATGCTCATGGTATGCATTTGCTTTAGGTGACTCTACCCTATAAAATCCATAGAACACACTGCGTATGCTTTCTGAGTTTGTTTTAAACTAGAAAATGTTGGGCAGCCTGGGTGGCTCAGCGGTTTAGTGCTGCCTTCAGCCCAGGGCGTGATCCTGGAGACCCAGGGTTTAGCGCCACCTTCAGCCTGGGGTGTGATCCCGGGATGGTCCCATGTCAGGCTCCCTGCATGGAGCCTGCTTCTCCGGCTGCCTGTGTCTCTGCCTCTCTTTCTCTCTGTGTTTCTCATGAATGAATAAATAAATAAAATCTTTTAAAAATAAATAAATAAATAAACAGAAAATGTGCTTCCCACACCCACTTTTGGCACATAGAAAATGTCTAGACATCAGGATAAAGCAACTAAATTGGGATTAACAAAAACAAAACAAAACAAAACTTGCCTTTTGGAGACAGTTTGGCACACCACCACCCTAGATTTTACACAGTCTCATTTCCCCATTCACAGACCCACTGACAAGAGGGTATTACAATTTTTGCTGACATCAGTGACCTGGCATCGCTGATTTATTCCCTGCTTCGGTTTACAGAGGAATAAACCGGTAATTAATTATATATCAGAACATGAGAATCGACCTGGCAATAATGTACAGGCTAAGAACGCTCTATTTACATATGTAGGTTATTTAAAATATGTCTTGTTAAATAAATATTTAAAATACCTCCTTATTTAGCTTATAAACTGTTTGGACTGAGGCCGCAATGTGATTCGTTGCAGAATGTTCGAAAGAGTGAAAGAGTTGCCATAGATTCTCATCTCTGCCTGACCTGCAAAATCTCCTGCCTGAGCACAGGCCAGGGCGTTCAGAAAATCTCCTTAAGGAAAACAGCATGAACTACCTATATTGCCACTGAAATATATAATATCAGTAGAAAACACGATCCTCGAAAACTCATAAAACCTACCTTTATCTTGAGAGCAGGTATGGAAAACAGATCTAGACATAAATTAACCACAATCAACAATGACCAGACCACCTCAGAGACAGGAGGTAAGTAGGCGGGAAGTGAAAGAAACAGATGATCTTACAACAAGATGTTCTCCCCCCACCCCTCGCCCCCCATTGGGGGTCATCTTCCCTGCGTAAACTTCCAGGATTCTTCTTTACAAGAGTGCACAAAAGAATCCAGAACCAGAGTTTCCACCATCTCTCCAATCAGTCCAGAGTCACAACTTCAGAGCAACCATAATCATAAGCACACATGTAGCCAGGCCAACGGTGCAGGAGGTCAAGCCCTTTGTCCCTCGCAGGAGGACTCTGCTCAAGATCTGGCAGGGGCTGAGCTAACCAGCCCTACGATTTGGCTTTGGGTGCCCTGAAAGTTAGCTTTTCCCTGCAGGATGGCTCTGTACCCCTGGAACGGTCGGATTTTTCTTCCAGAGCAGGTTTGTTCCCTACAGAAGCGAATGGCACGTATGGCAAGTCCCGTCCACCAGAGGGAGCAGTTCACCAGCAGAAGACGAGCGTTCCCCAAAGGAAGCCTCTGAAGGCGCCTCTTCCTCTCCATTCGCACAGCTGACAAGGACCCTGATTTTTATCGGAGCTGCTAGATGTGGCACTCATATGCCTACTACTGGTCTCATACGCCTAATCTCATGGTTGGGGGGTTGGGGGGCGTGTGGTACAGTGATGGAGGCATTTGTGCACAGCAGATTTTGCAGGGGGACTTGGAAATTACTCATTGTCATTTATAGAAATTCCTTGTTTGATTATAGGAAACAATTTCATTCCCTTGCTTCCACCCCAGCTCTTGTGGACAAAGCTGATAGATTTCTCAAACTTCGTATTCTGTATTTGTCCTACAGCGAGGATGAATTTAGGAGCCTGATCTTTAATGTGGTGTGTATGTGTGACAGACAGACTCCCACAGGTCCTGAAGCCAGGCATCGAGAACACAGCTCGCTGATACCTCCAACTCCTTTCTTCTGCGAGCCCTTTGGCCTGAGCCCTGTGGCTGGGAAGGAAAACAGCTGTCAGAGAAAGGCCGGTGTTGATGATAAGCCCTTTATGCCTTTATGTGCAAGCTCAGCCTTCACCACCAGCCTGTCCAAACAAAACAGCTGTGGAACTTAGCAGACCTGTGTATGGATAGGAAACCCCAAGCCCGCTGAAGAGAAAAGACAATCTAAAGGGTATTCTAGACTTTAATGTGCCTTGCAAATGACCTCAGAATCCATGGAAGAAATTGCCATAGGAGATCCAAGATTTACTTTTAATAAGGGTCTGTTGCTTGGGTCCCTTACCTTAAACCTTCTAGACACTTCAGTTTCTATGCTTCTAATCATCCCCCTGCCATTTAAGATAGAGGTTCATGGGCAACAGAGTTGGCATCACTTGGGAACCTGTTAGAAATGCACAACCCCAGGCTTCACCCCAGACCCCCTGAGTCGGAAACTGCCTTTAACTAAACCCCTTGGTGTTCAGGGTGCATGTTGATAGTTAAAAGTCTACTCACAGAGAAATCTTGGCTTTGGGTTGGGTGTGCTTTTGTTAGAATGCAGATAGGATTCAGAGATGCGTCCTTCTGAGTAGCATGCATCAGTCAAGATTATTACATGGCCTTCTGTTATATGCAACCAACCCTTGAGGCAGCAGCATGAAAAAAGAGAATTCAGTCTTTGAGGTTAACAACGAACCAAACAACAAACCTCAGCCTCCAAGCTTATCTCTGGCATTCACAGCACTCACCTTCCTCATTGTACCTCATAGGTATTAGCTCCACTATGAAGGCTAAGAGCACCCAACACTTGGAAGATTCAGCTAACATTTTCCTTTCCCTTCTGAATTGAGTTTCCAATCTATGAATGTTATCCAGTGATTTGGTTATTAATGTTTTCCTTTGCAATATTCTTTTCTTTTCCTGCTAGTTGTTTGCTTGTTTTATTACTTCTGAATAAAACACGGGGAAAGAAACAGTGGCTCTCAAGTAAGCCTGTATATTTACTCATGAGTTGCTTTGTTGAATGATTTTTGAGAAGGAGAAGATTAAAAAAGCTAAAATGACCATTTGGGATTTTTGGTGAAGTTCTGAGACCCGTCCTTAACACCATCATGTCAAGGATATCAAGAGGGGACTCATTCTAGAGAAAGAAATAGAAAATACCCATTAAAAATACCTAAAAATGACGAGAGAACAAACCACTTGTTAATACCATCATGTGAGCACTGTCACAGATGGATGGATTTAATGACAGGTATTTGTATTGTAGTATTATAACATATTGTCTATATTTCTTCAAAGACTGGGATGTAAGGAGCAGTATTCCATATTGCTCATTTTCATTCCAGTTTCATTCTTTGGCAAATTCTGTAATGTGATATCCTGAATTTTGGCACAAACTCCTTCAAAGGTAAAGCCCACTTGGTTATCAACCACTTGGTCACCAAGTGGGATGTCATCTCTTGTGAAGAAAAAAAGTCAGTATGGAAGCAGAGGTTTAACAGGCTAAACTCAGAGGGAAAGTGGTCTGAATCAGATGTCCCAGTTTTGCTCAGGCCTGGCAAACCAGAGTATCCAGATCCTTCATATGGAGAAGAGTTTCTACAGTCCCTCTGCAAAGACCCTGGTGAGGGTGGGAGGGATGGAGGTCCCTGGAGAACAAGAATATAAATCCTTTGAGGTGGGGGAGAGGTTGACTTGCTGCAAGGAAACCTGTCTCCATCTTCGTCTCTGGGGAGTTTCTGACAGCTTCCCTCAAGAGCTTCTGTCCTACCATTCCAGATGGCCCTCCTCAAACTGTTTTCTTATTTAGGCTCTCCCGCTCAGTCTTCAAAGGAAATAGCTACATTCCAAAGAAAGAATTGAAGAGATGTATACATGTCTTCTTCCAGACCCACTTCAAAGCAACCTATAGATTTAATAAAATATAAACGACATGGTTCTTTACTCCCCTTCCCTAAAACTAACCTCACTATTTAATTCTGTAGGCCACATAATTTCATTAATATTCTATTCATATGCCAGGACATTGTGTTTAATCTATTTGAACTTCTAGACATTCAATGGGACGTTCAAAGAGAGGCAATGAGATGTCCCCTTACCCCATTTTCTGTTGCAAGCTTCTGTGAGAGCTAGCAGTGGGAATGCCAAATTATCATAAGAATGTCTGATTTAGTAGAATATCATCTTGACCAGAAATGAGGATCATAGACAGCAAGGGGGGAGATGGTCTTCATCCTTCATTGTATTTTAGACTGGTGGCCAACAACGAAAAAGGTAACCACTACCCCCGCCCTTCCAGTCCTGGTAGGGGAACAAGGTCTCCCAGGCCTACTCTGACCTGGCTTACATAGTCTGGAAATCCAAAAGGATGAGCATCTCTGGTGCAGGGCGCTCTTGATGATTTAGATGCAAGAACTCTGTGACACGGAAGCTTTTTGCTCACAAGAACACAGATCTTTCAGTACCTCCTGGGTTTCTTAATTTTTACAACCATCATCAAGGAAGAAAAAGTTCTTTTCTTTCTTGTCAAGCATTAATATACAAGCTGAATAATTAGTATGAGTTATCACTGCTCTTGTTTTAAGCCATGTAGCCACATTCGCAAATATCAAAGTACTCTGCAAGATGAAAACAACCTCAGACATGTAGGAGTGAAGTACTGCCAACATCTAGGAGAGAAAATAAAATGTCTTTCATTCTTTCATTCCATCTCTGGACCAAATTTCTTTGGAGAGGAACTTTCACTGGCATGGGGTAAAAATATGGAAAATCTGAGTATAGTCCATAACTGGCTTTAATTGGTGTTCTTTTTGACCTTCTGAGAAAAAAAGAAAAAAGAATCTAAACATTGAGAGGGTTTGGGGGACTAAGCTCTTCTCTTATCCCTGTAAGTGCTTCCAATCTGCAAAGGAAAGAGATGACTTAGAAAAAAAGAATGCTTCTCATGATCAATCTCATGGTAGAGAAGTGACTTTCCGTGGCTCAGACTGGTGCATTTCATCCCAGACTTATTTACAAAACATCTGCAGTAAGAAGGCAAGAGAAAGTTTAGAAAAATGAAGAATCCTCAGGAAGAAACAAAACAGGCATTCTTAGGAAGATCATTATCAAAGCAGAATTTTCCAATACAGGACATGTATTTCCATGTCAATTTCACCATGAAATCTTCAAGTAATAATAAACTCGCAGGAAGTGTCCCTTGCTGAATTACAATAAACAATTAACTGCTTCTAAAATAATCTTAAAATGAGGTGTCCTGGATACTAATTAGGTAAAATGCTTTAAATTTAAGTAAATATCTCACAGGAATGATAGATAGATAGATAGATAGATAGATAGATAGATAGATAGATAGATAGATAGATCTATACATATATCTATCTTACTTTTCAGTTTTTGGTTTTTCTACTTTTTTATGCAAACATACCATTGAAATATACCAACAGCGGGTCTGTCAACCATAACACAGTTGATATTTGGGGCCAGATAACTAATTCTTTGTGGTGAAGGTCTGTCCTATACACCATGAGATGATTATCAGCATCCCTAAACTCTGCCCACTGGACGCCTGCTGGGAGCATCCTCCTCCTGCCCAGCTGTGACAAGTGAAACTATCTGCAGATGTTGCCAAATGTCCCTGGGCTCAAAATCGACCTGGAACTGAGAACCACAGCATTGCTGCTTTCCTAAACTAACACCAAACATTCTGTGGCAAAATGTCATTCTGTGGGGCATTGTATAACAACTCTTGTGTTTTAATTATTTTATTGTTTGGCATCGTTGAGACCGAGTTGTGATCCATTTTTAAAAGAACACGTTTTAGTTTGGGTGGGTGGGTTCAGTCAGCTCCTTGAAAACATATCCCGATGGCTTCTGGTGCAATCTGCCATCAGATTTCGGACAGGTTATATAGCCCTGCAAATCTCTTGTCTCATTGATAAAAGAATGATACTACCAGGCTTCCTTACGAAGTAAGAGCAATTAACCCCCAAAAAATAGGCTACATATTCTGACTTTGTGAAGTAGCTGGGAAAAGCAAAATCATATAAAATAGTAAGACATCAATTATACGAGAGATTACATGATTAGTATTAACTGTTAAGCATTACTGGCATAATGTACGTTTGCTCTTCTGAAAGAGTTAAAGCATGCCCCTAAACCATTTCCAAGAATTAACTTCAAAATCTGCAAGAGAACAGTACAAAACTCATCTCAAGAAATACCTTTTGTTCAATGTATACATGGTTTGAAACTCGGTTTCCAAGAGAAAATTACCCTCTCTTTTCAAACTAACCTCGGTAAATAGACATTTATGCCATCCAATTGGAAGCGTGTTTCGGAAATGACTTTTCAGCAGAAGACGGAACACAGGATAGAAGTACCTGTGAGAGGATCCATTTTCGTGGGCTCACCTGTCTTCTGAGAAACAATGAAAACAAGTAATAAAGGTGAGGAGGGGGTAACCCAGAGAGAGTAGCCGCTTCGCAGCTGGCCTAAGTACTGGCCCTAATTCATTCCACCGGGCCTTGGCTGTAGCGGAGCCCAAACAGGGTGCTCTGTGATGTGTACTATGGGATACAGCAAGTAGGGCAGGAGTTGGGAACAGAACACCAACCTTACATCTTTGTGTTTATTAAGCCGTATCGCATGACGCTCACCTCCCTAAACGGTGTGCGTGGCGTGTCACGGGATACTGTGATGTGTAAAAGAAGGTAATAGAGGCAGATTCAGCCACTCACACCAACAAAGGCTTCTTTCTTCAGCCCTTTGAAAGGGTCTTTGGACACAGTTTCCTTGTGTAACAATCACTAAACCCTATTCTCTTGGAATTGTGATCCATCCTTGCTCCTGGCTACCCTTTGAGTAACTTCTCCCCTTTCACTTGTGGTCGGTGACCTATTTTACAGGACGTTCACCAAATGGTGCTCTAGTTACCTCTGAAATTAATTCTAACAAAAGCAAGGCCATCTTTGGGGAATCGAAGTGCACATGCCACATACCGGGCAGCTTTGTGCAGGGGTGTGCCCACTTATGAAAGGCTGGTAGTTATGTCTTTTTTCACATTCTGGATTGAACCTGTGCTTAAATAAATCTTTTCAAGTAAAACAAATGTGGGGAAGGAAAATAAAACTGTCTCAATCTGCAAGCTCTGATTGCTGGGTAGGATTTGATAGCCTCTTCAAAGTGAGGCCACTAGAGCCCAAAACTTGGGAAAGCAGGACATAAAAACGCAGAAAAATCTGTTCTGACTTTCACAAGAAAGGGAATCTTCACGAGGGCCAGACATTCTGTGTCCATGGACCTGTGTAAAGGACAAGATCATCTACTACTTCTAATGTCCTCATAAAATCTGACAGTTTCTACCTATTAATACCAACCAGCACTGTTTCTGAGGCAGAGAGTAAGGAGCATTTTTGTTGGTCAAATAAGCAGTTGTTCTGACATTGTTCAGAGTGACTTAGATTCCAAAGCCAAATCTGACAACCAAATAATTCTGCTGTTGGTTGGAAAAATAGTTAAATATATATAAATATATATATATATATATATTTATATATAGATTATATATATAATATAATATTATATATATATATAGAGAGAGAGAGAGAGCAGGAAGGCTTTTAGTTCATTTATATAACAGTGGTAATGTTAATAATAATAATTATTATCATCAAATAATAATCATGATGTACATAATAAGGGCAATAACACATCTATCTCGGGACACCTGGGTGGCTCAGTGGTTGAGTGCTTGCTTTTGGCTCAGGTCATGATCCTAGGGTCCTGGGATCGAGTCCCACATCAGGCTCCTTATTAAAGGGAGCCTGCTTCTCCCTCTGCCTATATTCCTGTCTCTTTCTCTGTGTCTCTCACAAATAAATAAATAAAATCTTTAAAAAAAAACTGTCTCTGTCACAATTTTAGTATTTTCTTCTGCACTGTAGGATAGATAGAGCTGGTTTAAGGACGGAACAATCTCTTGTTGGTTGCTATCTTGCCTGTGTTTGTCATGGATCAAAAGGGAGTCAGGTGAGAATGCACAGTGAGGCAAATCTATCATTTCTCCTGGATAAAACAACCCAAGAGTAGTTCTGTGGCTACGTGAGTAGTCCGTAAGATTTGTGCTCCTTCGAAATATCATCTCCAAGCAAGGGAATTTGCTGTTGAGACACCAATGAACTTTCTTCTTATTCCAATTGAATCCGTCACTGTGGGTGTATTGATTACAGTCTCTTTGCCTCAGCATGTCCTTCCTTTCCTTTTTGAAGTAATCCTCCTTGAAATTTGTTGTAAAAGATGGAATTCATCATGTTCCTTGCTTGGATCCGCTCATCTTGGAACTGAACTCTGCTTGAACACAGACGTCCCAGAGAGTCAGAATTTGAACTTCTGTTTCTAGGCTGGGAACTATATCAGTCAGACCCTGGGCTAAGAAATGATTTAGGGTTTGTGGAATCTTTGCTTTTTCTCTTTAAACTAATCTCAGAACCATACTCAACCGTAAGGTCATTGTCAACAGCTTGCTCCATTTGTCCTTCTGGAGAACCGTTCCTCCCGAGCTTGGCCAGCTACAACCTCTTCACTTTCATGTGCTGCCATGGAGCAGCCTTGGAGCTTGGTCTGGCCTTGCGTTTCAGCTGACTTTATAATTTAAATATAATTGCTGATGCACTTTCAGAAAACTTCAGGAAACTGTAAATGCTTATTTTAGTTTAGAACAGCAAGGGTATTTTCTGTTGGAAGAATGTTAGCGTGATTCCCAGAAAAATGCACATTCATCATCCTCTATAATCTAGGACTTGTTAGCAGGTTTAGTCTGGAGATAAAGTTTCATACAGTGTTTTGTCTATTTATTTTGGAGAGTCCAAAGTGCCTAAAGTGGGTTTGTGACATAATAGGTGAAAAAAGGAGCCAGAAGTCTGTTTTCTAGTCCCTAGTGTACTGCTGACTCATAAAGTAGCCATCCCTGTTCTTCCTTCATGCATTCCTTCACCACATGACTATCAGATATGAAAATATGCCCCCAGACATCACTGGGTGCTATAGGAAGCAAATTGTAGGCAATCACTGTCCACTATTGGGAGTCCATAGCATGGCTTCTGGAATCATCCTCACAGCCCAGAGTCATACCAAGACTGGCCACTGGTGAATGGATGGTGCCTCTTGCCCCGTACCACTCTACATCTTTCACCTGGCTGCGGTCAGGGTGGTCATGCTAAAGTGCACATCATGGTAGCTCTGTGTTTGCAGTATTAAGACCAAACTCCTAGGTATGGCATTCAAGGCTCCTCATTAATCTACACCTTCCCTTCAGGGCATTCTGTGTTTGGCCACCAAGAGTTCCTTCAATTGCCCTGATGTTCTCTTCTCTCACACCTTCAAGAATGTTCTTCCCTATTTCTTACCCTGATACATGGATCCATATACTTCAATATCAATAGAGCTATGTCTTCTTACTTCAATGAACCCCTTTAGTCCTACAGGAAGGAAGGTGGCCTTCTTTTCATAACTCCCTTTACCCCTAGTTTTTACCATTCTGCACTCATTAGTTTACTTGTCTCTGTTGCCACACCTACCTCCTAGAGATCGTGATCTCCTTAAAGCCAGGACTTGAATCCTATTGGTTTTTATACCCCTTCCCCATCCCATATCACTTAACAAATATGGGAGGGAAGAAGAAAGAGAGGGAGCATGAAGGAGGTGGCTCTGGATATCTCACAAATATCATATTTGGCTTTAACAGGTCCAAATGGGACATCTCATTTTTTCCCACCCCCGTGTCCCACATACCATCATGGTCTTTCCTTGGGCTCTTCCATGTCAAGCGCTTATCTGTTTCAGCCTTATAACTGTAGGTCTTCTTGAGCCTTCCTTTCTCCTTGCACACCCAGACCCTAGTCTAATCTGTCTTCCTGTCCCAGCCAGGTGCAGACCCCTCTCTCCACTCTCATGTTTTCTCTTCCTAAGCTATAGGGCATAAGAACTTCTGACTACTTGTATGCTTCTGACACCCACATATTCTTCTTCCACTCCCCTTCAGCTAGATTCTTCTCATCTGTTGTACTTAGCTTAGCCACTACTTCCTCAGAGATTTTTTTTCTTACTTCCCTCTCAAAGTACTTACCCTCCTTCTTGTTCCCATTCCCCTCATTAATTCTCTATGGCAGCCGATTTGGTCCCTTTGCACATAGTCTTTACCACCCTGTGGCTCATTAGTTTTTCCTCACCCTTGCACATCATCATTTGGATTCTTTAATGTATTTGTCTATTTGTACCTTATCTGTCCCTCTTTTCAGAATGTATGTCCCATGTGTCCTCAAGATCTCATTCATCACTGGAGGATGTTTTCAAGCTCTTCTTTCCTGCTACCTGCAAAATAATCTGCTTTCAAATGAGTCCACACAACCCTCATACAACAGTATCATTGAGAGTGGGTTTTCTTTACCTCTCTTTTTCTCACCTGATGAATAGTAGCCCCTAGGAGACATATTCGCTCACAGAGTTCACTTGCTTCGGGAGGGTAGAGCTCCAATAATGTGTGCAGCTTTCTACTAGCATTCATTTATAAAATCAGATAATTCAAAAACTGTAAAAAGCCTAGAGCCTAAAGAGTAAAAATGCCCCCATAACAGAAGAGCTCATTCATATGTAAAATCAAAACAAGTAGCACTCTCTCAAAGTCCACCAGGTAGAAATGATGCAGACCTTATTAACAAAGTGTTAAATTATAAAAATTCAGTATGCAAAAGGAGGAAAGCTCAACTTCTAATGGGTCTTAAAGACTTTAATGGGGGGTCCTTCTATTTAAAATTCCATAGTTCACACTAGTGAAAGCAATGGTGCCTATTTGAAACTTTTCCAATTGGCTTTACCTTTTATTCTAACTCATGAGAAAACATTAGTGTTAAAATTATCAAAAAATATATTATTGTTGATTTGAAACCATATCTCAAATGGGTGTGGGGACTAAAGACAGAGTATTTTTATTTATCAAGATTTCTTGTGTTTAGCCAGGGAAGGGTTCTGGGCTTTCAGACTGTGAGGTTTTGCTACATGTGGGTCCTGTGTAAATAGATCTGGTTGTACTTCATTTCCAGCTGCTGGTGCTTAACAAAACTAAGATGCTCTTGAGAACACCAGATGGTCCAATCATGGAAGTGTAAAGAGGGGATCTCCTTTGGGGTTTTTAGTGCCCATTAAAAGTTTACCTATCCCCCTTTTGTATGCTAAATTTCCATCATCACAATACATTCAAAATAGGATCTGAATTGTTTCTCATTGGCATATTTCAGGAGAGGGTAACAAGTCTTAACTTTTTATTTATTAACTGATATGTGTTCTGGGGCATTTTTCTCTTTGGAAACAGCGGCTTTTGACAGTCTTTGGATTCTCCCATTTAAAGAAAAAAAAGAATGTTTTTAAAAGCATTTTAGATCTCATGATTTTATGATGAATTCATGAGACAACAATTCAGATTGAATATTAGAAAAATATTCCAGCTGGGAAATAACACCTCAAGGGAAGAGGGAGAAGTCTCACTGCTTGAGTCAGACTGGTTTGGATGAAATTTGGGTGGGGGAAGGAACAGGGAGACCAAGCCAAAGGGAACTGGCTCTGCATAACCCCAAATGGTCTTTCCATCTCTAATATCTGAGTTTTTGACTCTTGTGGGACTTTTCAACCCATAAAATGTGCCCTTTTTTTGTCCCTGGTAATGGCCTAATGAAATAAATACTCATAAATATATACAGAGTTCCTAAAGATAAGATCTGAATATCAGCCTCCTCTCTCTCTCTCTCTCTCTCTCTCCCTCCCTCCCTCCCTCTTTTCTTACCTGGCAGTGGATATTTTACCATCATGTGATCTCTTTAAGGTCCCCCCCCCCAATTCTAACTGAAAATCAGAACTCTTAACAATTTGATTCTTTTAAAAATATTTTCAAGATTTATTTTATTTATTTGAGAGACAAGGAGAAAAAGCATGCAAACATACACGTGTAAGTAGAGGGAGGCACAGAGGGAGAGAATCCCAAGCTGACTCCCTGCTGTAGTGGAGGCTTATACAAGGCTCAATCCCACAACCTGTGAGATTGTGACCTGAGCCACCCAGGTGCTCCAACATTTGATTCCTTTAAATGTTCTGATGCCTAAGAAACTGGAGCTAGGTCATTAGGAAAAAGGAAGAATTCCATATTGGGGTTGTCAGAAAGGCTTTGCTTAAAGAAGCAGGTCTGAAAAAGGGAAACGTGTAACCCTGAGAAACAAAGGGTGTGGACATTCTGGACAATGCCAGTCAGCTTGAGGAAAAGGGAAGGCAGCTTGAGAATTTTCTATGGCATTACTTATTACCCTGGATTTAAATTCTCTTTTCTGGTGTCCACCACTAGGCTCTATGTGAATAGTGGATATTGCTATTAACTCTTGCTTTTTCTAGTGCCTGATGCATTTCTTTCCATAGCATGACATACATCTTTGGGCATGTTGGCCATGCCCATTGTGTGAATGAATGTCCTTCAGAGCTCTTCCACCTCCAGAATCTCTCCAAGCTTCTGCTCTCCGCTCTCCCTCCCACTTCCGTCTCTATAGGACAAATCCTTTTTCATTATGATCCCCTTTTTTCCAATTTCTGCTCTCCTGGGCTGTCTTCCTGTGCTTCTTGCTTCACCCCATGCAATGTCAGAATGCACAAGATTCCCCTTTCTGGCACTTGAGTTTTTTGCATCATTGTCATTTATCACACTCCTATAGCTATTCTTACCTGGAGTTTACCAACCAATGTGTTTCCACATACTGGCCCTCAAGCTGCTGAGTCATCCTGGCTGTAATATTGGCTTTACTAATATATCTATCAGCATAGCGTTCAGTTACTTCTTGCTCACAGTTACATAGTAAAGAGTCCGAAAATATAACCCCATGCCTTAAATAGTTCCCCTTACTCTCAGAAGGAGACCTCACCACCGATGTATTGAAGATAGTGACTGCCTAGTTTAGACACTATCATCCTACCATTTCCTCTTCACTGGTCCTCTTATTCCAGCAAATCCACTACTACAAGGCACTCCAAGAAATCTGCACCCCGTAATCAAATAAGTTTAGAAATGATGACATGCCATGTCCATATTTGGGATATTATACAAGACAAATCCAGCCAATTAAAAATGATAAAGAACCTTGTTCCACATAGTTTAAATTAGAATTCACTAAATGTTTTTGAACGTGGAACTCTATTTTTTCCCTTTGAATAACACCTATTAATACAACAAAACTCTTGAGATATGGAACACACTTCAGAATACTGCCTTAGCACATAACATATCTGAGTCTGTATTATTAAATAAATTAATTAAACAAGTTAAGCCCTTTATAATGTTGATAAACCTTAAAATTTTGTCTTTTTATCTCTCCTTCCTTTGACCACAATGCTTATTGAGATAGGTCTTGGTCTCTAACCCCCATTCATATAATTCTCTTCACTTTATGTAGTTATCACTTGCCTGTAGACATCCCATTGGTAGCTCTCAAACTCTGTCCTAAGTAATAATGATCTATTTCTGACTGTGTGCTTGAAATCTCCACTGGGTGACCTTTTGCAGCATCAAGGTAAATATGTTTATTACCCAGCTCATCATTGTGACCAACTCCCACTCTGAACCTGATCTCAGTTGGCAGTGCCAGGGTCTTCTCTGTCCCAACATTGATCATCTGAATGGAATAGGGAAAAGTAGAAATGAGTGTTTTCTTTCAAATCAGATATACCTGGAGTTCAATTCAGGCTGTGATTTACTAATCATTTCAGCTTTAAGATCTTCATCTATAGAATAATGGCAAGAATAAATAACACCTACAGAGTTCTCATGAGTGTTTCATGAATGCAATGTCTTATAAAGGGAAAACCTTTTGAAATGTCTTATAGATCCATTTTTTTTCTTTGTATTCCTCTTCCATTCCTGATTTAGACTCTGATAATGACTTCATAGTCCCAATATTTGTTTGTAGGACTTTAATATCTCTCTTCCCTCCATATTTATATGCACAGTTTTAGTTTTAGTGCTTATATATAAAATATACATATGGAATTATGCACAATCATATTGTTGTACTGTAACAATAATATCCTTAGAGGAAAAGAAGAAGACATTTCTATGATATATAGTCTTTCTATCATATAGTGAGAAAGTTATTGATAATTTAACAGGGCATTTCGAGTCATAATTTGACTTAAACTAAACTAAATATTTGGAAAAATGGGGTTCTTTAGAATAGAGTTTTGCTAAGTGCATTTCCTATTGTCTCCTGGGAACTGAAAAGGCTGAGAAATGTACTTTAAGACAAGAGTACATCATCCTGTCAATACTACTGATTGTTTTACCAATTCAACATTTAGATACATGGCCAACACCCAAAACAGGAGAGAGACAAAAATGACAGTGGCTGAGAGATATAAAATTTCTTCTAACTTCACAACTTGGCACTTTAAAAGTATTTATAATTTACAAGAATAAACAATGAGGTAATGGTCCATAGGGTTCCCTGTGGCCAATTTGGACTTAAAACAGTGGTGGGTCATTCTCAAATATCTAAAGTTCAGATTCAGTTTGGATCATGACCAAGGCATTCAAAAGAATAGACGGAGTTTTTCAAACCACTGGAGATTGGAAATGTGAGCTGGAAATCTCATGGCATTCTTGATTCCTCTGATTTAGGCATAAATGAGAAAATAAGTTTAAGTTAAACATTTTACATTCCTAAAAAATAAAAGGATGGGTGTCCAAATATGGACTTTATAGTACTCATTAAGCATGCCCCCTTTCCAAATTTCATCATCATTTTTATAAAATAATCTTCATGATCTGTGTTAATTTAATGTTAATGGATCCATTTTTTTGGATAGTAAACAATAGGAGAAATCACGCAGTTACCAAATAGTCTTTCAATAGAATGATTCAGCTGATCCCTCAATTTTAGAAGTCACTTGAAATGCATCTCCACCATCTTATTTTTGTCTTTCTGCTCTTAAAAACAAAAGCATACTTTTCTCAGTTCTATATAGTTATTTAAAGTGCTGTGCCCTATTGGGAGGGAAATCACACCTCATTTGGTTTAGGTACATTAAGGTTGGGTCTACACAACTGGAGATGAAATGGAGCAAGACTGAAAAATATAGTTAGCCTGATTTTCTGGAAAATGTGGATGTGGTGTCATTGGGGCAATAGTAGGGATGGTACCTCCAGGTCTAGCCTATTTATCTTGATGGTGAAAATGAGCCGTGGCAAGTCAAATCAACTGAAATCTTTTGGGTTTGACATTGATTAGCTGAAATGGTTAAAATGTGCAATATAACACTTTCCATCATGTAAATCACAAACAGAAAATTCCAGTGGTTCTCAAGGACAGAAAGACTAATCAGCTTCAAAAGGTATATTAAGATCATCTCATCTAGGCCTCCACTTGTCCTAAGTTTAAAAAAATGTGCCCTAACCTTGGAGCTCATTACTCTTTCTATGTCATTATGGTTTTATTTAATCAGAAGCAGCTCAGGAAGGAGCTATGACATACTTATCACTGCAACCTATCAACAGGCAGAATGGTTTCTCAATAGCTACCCCTTTTTGTCTAAGTGCAACTGTTCCTTGCACATAGTAGGTAAACATAAGTAAATTGGTATTGAATTTGATGTATTTCTTTTGGGCAACATAATTCAGGTTCAAAAAAAAAAAAAAACTGATGAGGAAGGAAAATGCCACAGTGAAATCACATACTTTAACTGTTTTTGTGATTGTTTCTTTCCACCCTAGCCCATCCCCAATTCAAATACTTGTACACAGGAGTTAAGGGAAGATGGGAAGTCTTCACTGAGTAAAGGGAAGGGTTTATTTCCCCATTGAAATACACAGACTTTGGGTCAAGTTCTGAATCCACCCTGCCTTCATCACCATATGGAGTGTCTTATGTACACAGACATTCAATAAACCCTGCAAGCATTCCCATGAGGCACGTGATTCTCAGGGCACAGGGAGGGAGTAGACACACCATGTTGCCCAGATGCCAGGTTAGATATTGGGCACATTCATATTGCAAAATGTGTATGATTCCTCATATTCTTTTACCATAATCCCACTGTCTTGGGATGTCTCTAGTGGAACCCAGGAGTCTGTATGTAGTAGGCTGTAGTAGGCATGAGGCAGAGAAACAAATATGATGAGAAGACAAATTCTCTCCTCTAGTCATTCACAAGTGGGAGAGTGGCATGCGTATGATTCACTCAGGAGTCTGCCTAGTATAGAGGTACAAACGAAGCATTCTGGTCATAGGATATATTTGAAATCTGGCCACAGGAGTTAGTGAAAACTCCCCATGTTTTTTGGGGAGGGACACTTGGGACAAGAGATGTGACAACATTTTAAAAATTGCATCATCAATATAAACATGTAGATATGTTTGTCTATGACTATCCATGCATATGTGTGACTATATGTGTGTATGATCTTGTCAATGTCGTGTATTTTGCACACGGTCGAGGGTGTTTCAAGTTGTCATTGTCAGAAGACTTAAAAAAATAAGCTCTAAGTTTTTTGACACATGAGATCAACTTTATATTCTGAAACTAATAGGGAACTGCATTAGCACTTTTTGGATAAGCATAATTATGTTTTCCTCAAACTTTCAGTACTATTTCACTTGGGTGTATGTGTGTGTGTGTGTGTGTGTGTGTGTGTGGCTTCTTTTTTTTTTTTTTTTTTTAAATCCTCATTGCTATTGTTTGTTTATTTGTTTGCTTTACTCCAACATAGTATGTGGGCAAAACCTTTAGTTAAGACCAATCAATACAACATAGGTCAATATTCACTATTATAAAGTTCAAATTATTTCTGTTTCATACCTTATTGATAAGCTTAAAAAAAAACACTACTTACTCTTTGAAAACTCCTCAATTAGCAATTCTGGAGAGATTTTGTTTTGTTTTGTTTTGTTTTCTTTTCTTTTCTCTTCTTTGCTCCCTCCCACCAGATGCCCACAGGCATAATCCTTGTTCACCCCCAGTGGAAGCTGTGAACCACACCACAACCACAATGCAATTTGCAACAGCACTAACAAAACCATAAGCACAGAGGTATTTGGACTTCTGAAGTCACTGCTTCATATTCTCCTTACCCTTGGAATCTTCATTTTATCATTTTTTGTGGCCATGACAAGTTGCTAACTACTAATGGAAAACAGGAGAGCTCCAGAAAGCAGGCCCCTGAGCTGCCCTGCTGGAAGTTTCTTTCCCACCGGAGAAAGCTCTCTCGGTGCCTCCTTCTGAGCTCTAGTTTGGACTCCAAGGCTCTCCACAGCCAGACTTTTTACTATAAGCAGTACACATTGATATGAAGTCTTATCAAGTGCTTTCCTTTGATGGGGTACAGAAATGGTGTGTTTCCCGGCTGAGCATGCTATAATATCTGCAGGGAATTTTCACAAGTTCTTTAGGCAAGACCTTCCCCCATAAATCTAGCAATCAGCCTCGGAAGACCATTGGCTTTTCAAGGTGTTCTTTAGCTGAAGCCCACTGCAAACATGCTCAGTTATTTCCTTTCACACCTGATTTCTTTCCAGAGTCCATGAACTTGGCACCTGGTGAAGCCATACTTGAAAAATAATTTAATGTTACCATTCAGTCGGTTGTCAGTTACAAGGCCTGAAATTCTTCTGGGGGCATCTCAGGATGCCTTGCTTTTATTCATTATTAAGAAGCATTTGGGTGGTCCAAATACTGAGTTTTGAGAAAAAGTGTGGCTGGGAGCTCAATCCTGCCTTTGCCATCGAAGACTTTGGGAGAGTTCTTTAACCTAGGCTTTCAATTTGTCCTATAAAAATAGTAGTATATACTAGAACAAGTATAGATAGAGAATAGTTGCAGGAACTAATTTTTTTCTAGAAAGGATGTGGAAAGAACCCAGCACATAGTAGGTCTTTCAAAAATAAAATTTAAAACCCCCACAAATCTATTGAATATAGTTCTTTTTTTTTAAAGATTTTATTTATTTTTTCATAAGAGACATACGGAGAGAGGCAGAGACATAGGCAGAGGGAGAAGCAGCTCCCCAAGGGAGCCGGATACAGGACTTGATCCCAGGACCCTGGGATCACAACCTGAGCCAAAGTACAAATGTTCAACCACTGAACCAGCCAGGTGCCCCTTGAATACAGTTCTTAAGGACTTTTCTTTTTTAAATACGAAAACCTCTTTAAATGGAGTAAAACTGCTTTTGTTCTCTCAGGAAAAGGTTTTTGGAAATTTCTCTCAAGGATGAGGAGCTTCTTCCCTTTCTCCATTACTGTAAAGTCTGAAGTGGCAGAAAGCTTTGCATGGAAAAAAGTGGGACCGAGTTCCCAGATAACAATGGTTTCTACCAAGTAGACCTGGAAAAAAAGGGTACAGTTGACTTAAAGGTGATGCTTATTTAAAATAATTAACCACTCCGTTTGAAAGCTGGACATCATGGTCGGTTTTTATTTGTTTTACTTCACACACCACTCCCTCATTTCCAGCAATTTTTCAGTACACTAAAAATAGTCTAACCCTAAACCTAACTGGGCTGGCCTCTGATTTTTTTTCATTATACTCCCCAGTCTTCTCACTGCTCTAAATCTCTGACTATCGTGCCAGAATGTTATGGAGAATGTGTTTTGTTTATTTGAACTAAGCCAATGACCTTTTCAAACATTCTCATCATGAGCTGCCTATTACATAAAGTACCTTCTGTGCATAATGAACAAATAGGATCACATTCCAGGGCCTTATGGGATAGAACTAATTTCCCCTTAGATCGTCAACTTTTTAAAGAGATGTTCTGCAGAACAGGCAATGTTAAACATGATATTATGGAGACACATCATGACAAAATAGCATTTTGTCACAATGGTGATGTGTGAACTTCAGAAGATTTGGATTCCGGATTTGGACTCACTGCCAAGAATGTGGATTCTTTTTAAAGTGTCCAGATGTCTTATGTCTGTAGAACTGGGCTTTTAGAAATTGTTTATTTGTTGGTTTATATCAGGACAAGAAAGAGTACATTGCCTTCTTGAATCTAATTCAAGTCACTTCAAGAGCCTGAGAAACATACCATACCTTCAGACACTTATTTTTATGTGTTCTGTGGTAAACCTTTATTGACTGGGTCAAAGCTAGGCTTATGAAAAAAAAGTAAACAAAAACAAAAACAAGCTCTTTATTTTAAGCAAAGTCAAAATGTTAAATATAATTTCATAAAAACATAGGGAATGAGATGGAAGACCAGGGGAGTTATTAGAAGCTAACTTTTTATAACCTCGACGTTTCTCTGCAAGCACCAAGCAAGCAGGGCTCTTGTGACTTTTCTCCATTGTATGACTCAATGGATTCTGGGCTGGACCTGCCTCAGTCACCTGTAACAACAGCCACTATATGCACATTCCAGTGATTAATGTCAGTGATGGCAATGGGATGACCGAGATGCAAATACATCATGATTCGCTTTTTTCTCTCCTTTCTCTAAAACATCAAGAACACCAAGGATTTGAATTCTATCAGAAAGTCATAAATCACTTTTTTCATCTACCTTATTTCTTGGGAAATTTCACTAGCTCCAGGTGAAAAACAGAGGACCCAACTGTCCATTTATAAATTCATGTCCTTTAAGAGCAGGAATTTTTACTGTTTTGTTCACTGCTGTGTCCACAGTGCCTGGAATCATACAGGGCATGTGCTGGTTGTTGCTTACATATTTATTACAGGAATGAATGGACTGTTCAGACCAATATCACTGATTGCCTCCATTTTGAGCATAAAAATCAGGTGTATGTCATCCTACTCACAGAGTCGACTGTAGATGAGAATTAGGCTTTCCTACAGTGCTGAGTTCATTGTTCATGGAAATGATTTGATCACAAGAAAAACCTTATACTCAGTGGCAGGATTGAGGATGTATCTTTGTGACATGATCCTTGGGTGACACCATGGATGGTACTCACCTTCTCTCATATTGGATTTGTTCATATGTTCCTCGTGAGCACTTTTCAAACATTGTAAGCAACTATAATTTTCATAATTTCATTTAGCAGGTCCCTAGTCCTGTTCTTCATTTTTGCAAGAGAGTCATCAAGAATAAGAAATCATGGAAACCTTAATGAACTCATGGTCATTTCATATGCACCTGCATAAAACAAAATAATAGCAGGCCGTAGGTTACCTGAATGGTAAAATATTTACACCCAGGACAACAACACTGGTGGTGTGGCTGCTCATGACTATCTCTTGAGAACTCAAAACATCGGGGAGGAGTCCTTTAATATCACACTGTCCTGAGGTCTGACATCAAATTGCATCCGGTTTGTTTGTTCACTTTTCAGCCAGTGATGCTCTTGAAAATATGCAATCTCCCAGGGAAGGAATAATTTAGAAACTTATAAATTTATAGTTAGGTAATTGACAAGCCTAACAAAGATCCAAAGAGACCTTAAAAATCACCCGGCTAATCTTTCTGCTTTGTGATTATTTCTACCAAGAGAGAGGGGGAAAATATCTGGCAACTACCTTGTACCGGCTAGCATTATATAAGCAGTGAGAACCTTCTGGGGAGAAATGAAAGAGATATCTATGGAGTATCTGTATGATGCCTCACCAAATGTCGCCATATTGAATCCTCTCAACAACACTGTGTGATGTTGTGCCCCTCCCTTTACTTTTATATATGAGGCACCACTTTCCAGAAGATTAAGTGAGATAATGCATCTAAAGGTGTTACCTAAACTGCAACGTGCCATGCCAGTATTAGATACCATCATAACACATGGATTCATAAGAATTTAGGGTTCATACAGGCCTGCAGTCTCGGGGAGCTGGTAGCTAAAGGCCTTCCCCCCTGCTGTGTGGCACATCACATCAGCGACAAAGGGCATTGGGGTAGGAAGGGGGTGGTAAAGAACTAATTAGTGCAAAATTTGTTAGTTCTTGGGGGATTTCACTTTTCACTTCCATTCCTCTGGCTCACTAATGAATAATAAGCCTTTTACTGGCTTCCCAGCTTTTCAGGACCTAGAAGTCAGGGTGCCAACAGACTCTCACTGAATCTGGTAGCAGGAAAGAAAAAAGCTGGTCCCTCCCCAAGGGGTGTTGTAATTGGCAAAGAAAATATGAGGATCCTGGCATAGGAAGCAGTTTCTGGAGCTTAAAGCCAACTAAGGCTTTTCCTAAACTCCAATTCTGGGTGCAGTAACGAGCATTATCCACAGCAGAACCTGTCAGCAGCTTCTCAGGGACTAGAAGCAGACAAATACCATAGCAGAACGGGGGCAGGATGGATTGCAATGCTTCTTCATGAATACTTAAGGCTCTGGTGAGCACAGAAAGAGCCAGGTTTGGACAAATCAGAGAGGTGGTTAGGCAAGTGCTAGTTGGGACTTAAAGAAGGGGTCCTTTAGCCTTGAAGGCCTACAAACTTGTATTCTTGCCTTAATTACATAGTATAGTTCCTTAGAGAAGGGTGTGTGTATGTAGACGAGACTGTGACATCATCTATCAGCTAGCTGGAGAAGAAAGTGCTGGTCTTAGAAGCATGGAAACCTGAGTTTGGGTGGTGGTGAAAGTAGATGATCCTCTTGGGTTTCACATTGCTCGGCAGATGACATTCGGCTGTGATGAAGATATAGGGTATGCTCTCAACTTTGTGGGACTATACATAATCCCTGAACCTCTCCAAATCAAACGTCCATATCCACTTGAGCCCCAGACCAATTGAACCAGCCTTTATGAGGACTTGGGAATCTATGTGTTTTTGTTTTTTGAAGTCTCTCAAGTGATTCCCATTGTAGGCAAGCTTGAGAACCATTGATTTCAAAATTCTAGGATGGAACTTTGCATGGTGATGTTATTCCGTACAAATCACTCTTCTGTTGTTACTCACCTGTTATCCAAGATGAAACCTGCCTGTGTGTCAAAGGGCAATTATTAGGAAGGAACTATTCTGGCAAGTGGAGTGATACTATCTGGGTGGGTCTTATAAGGCATTCATTTGCTACCTAAGATTCAAGGTCTGTTCCACTTCAGGAATGAGGAGGTAAAAGGTGAGGAACCCACCATGGTGTGTTTCATGGGGCACATACTGTGAGTCTTATTTCTTTGATTATATAGAGGAGCCTCAAGGAAAGGCTTCTCCATACTCCTTGATAATCCCTACCTCTTGGATTTAGGCTGCTGTCTCTTTGAAATTAGCCAGTTTGCCAATCTCTCTCACTGACTGCTACAGATGACTACTGAGGTTGTCTACAGTTTATTGATGCTTCTTGTTTGGGTTCACAGATTATAACATTTTTCTATGGATCTGGCATTACTGAGATTATACTAGAAGGTTGGAGACAAAATTTGCATAGCTTTGGTGGATAGAATGACTAGTTTTTGAAGTAGAGACTGGATAGTTACAAAGGGGTCAAGGATCTGGAGATATTAGAAGGTAATTAGGACAAGAGATACGTGAAAAGAAGCCTACTGATGATTTCTGCTGCTTTTCACCTTCTTTATGCTCTGTGATAGGATCTCTCCCCACTTCCAAGAGTTAGGAGAGAGATCACCAGAGCAGAATTGGCCAGAACTTGGGCTGATCTAGAAGGAGGTTGATCTTTCAAAAAATTCAGTCTCTAGAGAGATCCAAGAGTAGTTGAATGGTGGCTATGGAAGCAGGATGGCAAAGCAGGGCTTGAGGGATGTCTAAAAACAGGTGTGGAGACAAAAAGCATCTAGGAAGTATCCCCGAACTCATGGAATGCTAGTCTTCAGCACTAGAACTATGGGAAAGCATACTAGAATCTAGGAGAACTTGTTCTAGGTTCCTTGGAACACAGGTACCATCTAGGAAAACAAAGCAACAAGTTGTATATGCACAAGAGGAAGTATATGAAGTTGGGCTAAGAGTTAAAGTCTTGTCCTGGGAATAAGCCTGGATCTGCCCCCCAAGAAATGGTGAACAGATTTTGTCCAGAGGCCAAGGGGACTTTGTGCTTGGCCGATGAACTTCTGGTCTGTGGCTCCCTGAATTCCCCCTTGGCCCAGGGGCAGGATGATTTCCAGAGTCATTTCAGGGCTGGACCTGTAGGTTGAGGTTAAGTGGTTCCAGCTTCTGAGGTTGGAAAAATGGAGAGGCAAAAGCCAAAGGGATCTTCACCATTAAGTCTTTTTTTTTTTTTTTAAACTCAATTTTACTTTCCTTCCCCAACAACAGTTTCATTACGTGGACATACTCTAAGAGTATGTTCACAGAAGAATATTAGATAAATGATTCCAAGTCAAACATAGTTAGAGGTGACAGCATTGTGTAAAGAGCAATATGATTTACTGCCGAAAACAGTCAAATGTATTTGATGTTCTTTTATGCTCTAGAATATCTGGTATTATATGAGACCCATAAATATACTTTAAGTGCACATGGCTACATACTAAAAAGCCACAGCTATGATAGAGGTATATTACTGATAAAATAAGATATTTTAAGAATCACTATTATCCCCATTTTCAACATATTTTAAAGTGTGCACTTATTGAAAACATAAACATACTTTTATTTAAGCCTCTGTAAAACTTTATTCTCATTTTCTCACTTTAAGATAGAAAATCTGAAATCTTTGGAAGATACATTGCCACCACATCACATAGGATATTCATACTCACCCACCTACCCGCCCGCCCCCCAATAAAACAATCTGAAAAGGAGTTTGGAAAATGTTGTGTTAACCAACAGAGTGCTGAGTTAGCAACTAAATAACCAACTACACACACCCCTTTTGTGTCATCAAGTAGTGTGCATTCTTAAAGTGATAATGGAACTAAATTTGGAGAGAACGGGCCCTCGAGTTTCAATTTATTTGTTTCACAATCACAGACTCAAATTGAAGGGGAAATTAGACTGCAGTTTGATAAATAAAGCACTATACATTCAAAAACAAAATGCAAAATGAAAACTTTGAGAACTTCAAATAATCAAGGATCTTAGATTAATTCCATCAGTGGTTGAGCGTTTTTTGTTGTTGTGAATTTGCTGGAGAATTTAGCATGAAAGCACTCTAACTAGTGTCTGATTATATCAGTGCCTCCATTTCCTTTTAGCACACACATCTGTTGTCGTGGGGGGTTTTTGGAGGGGAGAGTGCGGTTGTGGTTATTATGGAAATCCGGCAAAACCAAATATTTTAAAGCAGATGAGAAGAAACCCACAAACAGTTGGCTCACAAATGTTGTAATGCTTTCCGCACCCAAGCCCAGAGCAAGCAGCAGAAACAGTCGCGTTCCCGGTGGCCTCTGTTTTATCTGTTTCGAACACTGGTCTGCCCTGGTTAGTTAACTGGAGATTGTTTTCACCCTTTATTCCCTCTCTCTCTTTTTAATTGTTGTTACTCTGTTTTGCCTGAAAGCTGCAGTATCTCACTGTTCATTATTCCCAGTTCAGTCAAATCCTGTCCAAAATTAACCCGTTGTGTGCTGGGCTCATTCCCCTGCTCTGTGCATCCCTACTCAAGATGCACAAGATGGACTTGGCTCCAGCCCCTTTAAAGCCTGCAGCGCATTTATGGAGCACCGTCTTCATGATCTCAATGCTGATTTTACTGGCTTGTTCCTTTAATATTTAAATTCGCCGACTAGAAATGTTTTCAATTATTGACAACTTGTTCTAAAATCCTCAAGTTCTATCACACTGTGATCCATGTTCTCTGTCTCATAGACCTAGTTGTACAGAACCTGTCTGGACTTCCATCCCCCTTTTCTGACTATTTTGAACTTTTAAAGGAGACTTCTGAGATTTCCAACTAAAGCCATTAGACAGAGAGAAAGAAGAAAGAAGAAAGAAAGAAAGAAAGAAAGAAGAAAGAAAGAAAGAGAAAGAAAGAAAGAAAGAAAGAAAGAAAGAAAGAAAGAAAGAGAGAGAAAGAAAGAAAAAGAAAGAAAGAAAGAAAGAGAGAGAAAGAAAGAAAAAGAAAGAAAGAAGAAAGAAAAGAAAGAAAGAAAGAAAGAAAAAAAGAAGAAAGAAAGAAAGAAAGAAGAAAGAAAGAAAGAAAGAAAGAAAGAAAGAAGAAAGAAAGAAAGAAAGAAAGAAAGAAAGAGAAAGACTAATGGTCAATGAGGCAGGAGAAGCAGTTACTCATATCGGCATCAGATCCCAGAGTATTCAACTTGAATTAAGTACAGCCATCAGAAAAACCATAGAAATGGGAAAGTTGCTGTTATAAATTAATGATTATTTGCCGTGCACGTTAGAGTGGCTGTTTGTTCCACATTTTATTGTGATGTTTTATTCTTACTCAGTGCAACAGTAATTGGGTCTTAAACATGATAAAGTATCTTCAAGCCGCATTGGTAGCTGAGCTGCCTACAGCAGGTTTTTAACTCTAGTTAAAGAAGGTTAATCAAAGTTAATGAATCTGTTTTATCCAATGCCACCGAGTTTATCACAAGAATGTGCCAGGAGGTGACTGAACAAAAATCCTGACTGTTGAGCTGGGCGCGCAAATACATTCTGAGCGTCAGAATTTTGCAAGCGCCCTGGACGCCCCTGGTCTGGGTACTGCGGGTACCTGCAAGCTCAGTAGTGTTCTGCCGCTCACTCTTCTGCCGTGAAAAAAATATGAGACTTACTGGAAATACAGGAGTAGGAAGTACAATCCCACATCCAGCTTTCAGGGTGAGAATATCAAGAGACTGTTGCATTCAGAAGTTCAGAATAGCTCTGCTCTTTATGAAAGAATATGAGGAGCCCCTAATAAGGCTAATTCATTAGAACAAGCATTTGTTACTAAAACACACCGCGCAAGACCACAGGCATCCAAGCCAGACAGCCCGGCAATTAAAGTTGCCTCTCTCCCAAATGCAGGCTACCCACCAACTCTTAGCCTGGAGTTCTGTTTCGTTTTCTTATTAGAACTGGCATTGAAGAATGCAAGTTCATAATTTGTCAGGCACCAGAGGACCAATCCGTCTCCGACCATGACACCGGTTTTGTTCGCTTTGATTTTTTTTTTTTTTTAATTCAAATCCTATGTGTCTTTTGTCAGTGCACAGGAAGCAAAGCTGCTTGCTGCGGGAATGCACCTTGCTGCCTGCAAACACTGCGTTGTTGCATTTGAAAAACCTCACAGTGAGAGATCATCCTCCAAATATCTAAATTCACAGTGGTGGAGAGTTTTTCATCTTAATCCTGGCATTTACAGAAAACACACACACACACACACACACACACGCACACACTCACACACCCTTCTGTCTGCAATGACACCTTTTACTCCCCACTTTGGGTGCTGGGTGCCCCGGTGCTTTGGAATGAGATTCATAGCAACTCAGGACTGTTGCTGGCATGGAGAATCCCCTGCCAAGGAGAGAGAAAGAAGGGGCGGGGAGGACCATTGTGGCCTTCCCTCCTGTTCTCTTTTAAAACCTAAATAATATTTGTACTTGGGGGGAAGGGTGTGAAAAGGGGATCGGCCCGGGGAAGCAAGGCGGAACCCAAAAAGTGAGGGGGAGAGAGGAAAGAGAAAAAAAAGCCCGAGGATTGAGCAGAGCTTTGGTTCGAGGAAGGCCTACGTCCCAGGTTTCAAAAGCATATTTTTCGGTTTCACAAACCACAACCCCCTTGACGAAAACTAGTTGCGAAATTCAGTGCCTGTTAGGCCTCAGCTAATTAGAAAAAATGGGCTTTTTTTTTCTTTTCCTTTCTTTCTTTAGCACCTTTTCTTTCAAGCATTTAGTCTCAGGAGGGGGATCCAGGCTCTTGGCCGGGCTGTTTTGAAAACACGCTTTTGAATGCCTCTCCCTAATTCACGCCTTTTGTTTTTTAGCTTTTGTGTTTGCCAGTTTGACCATATAACGTTATACATCTGGTGTATAGCTTGTTGGGGGCTTTTTTCTCCCAGGGATCCTGTGCATTCCCTATAGGACCCTCCTGAGCTTCCATCTGAGCGATCCGTGTCACATAAAGGGGGTTAGGGAGAGCCGAGGAGGCTGGGGGAGGGAGGGAGCAGGGGAGGGGAGGAGGCCTGGGGGGAGACAGAGGGAGAAATGAGTGAAACATAAAAAAAAAAGTTGAAAAGAATTCTTTCGCTGTCCTCTTTTCTTCTCACTGTTGCGACTGGACCTTGAGTCAGCCGGCGACAAGGCCTCGGTGGGAAAATGATTGGGCCACAGAATAGATAACTCATTGGAATTCTGGCAACATATTCGTAAATAAAACAAAAGTGGAGAGACGGGATGGGGGAGGGCGTGTGTTCCTGGGGAAGCGCGGGGCTGCCTGCCTGCGCCGGGCTGGGGGACGTTCGCAGGGCTCCGGGACTCGCCTCTTGCAGGGGGGAATCTAAGATGGTCAAATGAAAGGAATTCGGCTGGCCTTGCCCAGGCTTGTTGAGCAGAGCTCTTGCAGCTGGAGATGTTTATTATTGCAGCTATGAGGATGCTCTTGCAAACACACTTTCCAAGCCAGCGAGCTGAAATAATCCGCCTTGCTGCTTCAGAGCAGCCTGCAACTTCTGTGCTCCAGCACAGGCTTTTCGGTGACAACAGGAGCGTACCTGGCCAGGCCGCTTTTGCCCCAGGGCTCCTCAAGGAGAGATGCACCCCGAGTTGGTTTGCAGGTTTCTTTCCCAGCCCTTACCTCCCCTACACACCTTGGGTGAAACAGCTTGGATACGTTTCCTGGGAATTGTGGTATTTATGTAAGTTTCCTGATGGGAAAAGCTGCCAGTCTTCTCGCTGGAACACCCCATGGGGAATCTTCTAGACAGAGTACTCAGCTCGATTTCCCCATCTGCGAAATGGATGTAGAAGAACCCCCCATGTCAGAATGCTCAGATTTCACATACTTGGAATTCTTTTGATTAATGGTTTGCTTCTTACATGGTATGCAATAAGTATATTCTATAGATAAATATGAAACCTATCTGTCTCTATGGTATGGGTCCAGGTTCCTATCATCTACAGGTTTATTTCACGTATATGTGAGTTTTTTCACATATGATATCATTCTAAAACCCATCATACAAAACCATAGAGTGTCTTGATTTGGGGTGAAATCAAACCTAGAACGAACAGAAAGGAAGGCAACATGTTTGTTGCTGGTGTTTAAAGCTAAAACGAGCAGCCTTCTCTTTACTTCTGAACAGTTTCAAAAGCAATACTAGGCATGAAAGCAAAACAAACTCCTTTCAGTGCAAAGCTTAGGAGTTATTTGTGTTTCCCCCAATTCAATGAGGGGGCGGGTGGGTAGAGAATTTGTTTTAAATATAGAAATGTGGAAAATACAAGAAACTCGGCAGAGTATCACAGCACAGAGTTTATTAGAGATGTGATGGAACTCGTGGATACAGTTTTCAAAAATAGCCAAGGAAAATACTGTGAGAGATCTTACTGGAAAAAAGTACCATTTGGGGGGCTCGCATATTTGCAAGTCGGGGGACCAGCCGATTAGCCCCCCGCGAGAGTTTGTTTAGGTGGAAAAGTCTCTCCCTGCCGCCTTCAGTCCATCTAGCCACCTGACCAGCAATGCAGATCCCAGGGATCACGCCCTTAAATCAGCAAACCTTTGGAAGGATGGAGCCAAATCTTTCTTTAAGAGACTTTTAGCTAAGACACTTTGCTGTTCCATCAGACACATAATTATACAATAGGCTAATTTTCAAGAATCTGTTTTTTTCCTAAACATCAATCAGACTGTAGAAAACACCTACTACTCAACATTGACATATACTGTAATTCCCTTGGAAAAGTAACTTACCTTAGGGAAATATTTTACTTAACAGAGAAAGACTGTTTATTTACCCTGAGTTCCTTGCAAGGTTGGTGTCTGTTTTCTGTTGTTGTTGTTGTTGTTTTTGTTTTAACTAGTTTCAGAACTTGGAGAAGTAAGACCAGGCTCAAATGCAACAATAACAACAACAGTAACAACAACTCATGGACTTTAAAATTCTGAAATGAATTCTTTAGCTCCAAAATGTAAAACTGTCCCAGCAAGAATGTCACAAAGTGTAAGCACCGAAGGATCTGTATTTTACTAAAAACACTCTCTCCATAACATCCAGAGCGTACACAGAGAATGAGCTGCCATAATTTCTACTGCTGTGTCTGTATTTATTCTATCTTCTGGTACACTTAACAATTTGATACTATTTTCTAAAAGATTTCTCAGACTGAGACTCCCACCCCATCCATCTCCTCTTATAGTCAGTCCACCCGTCTAGATTTGCAGAAAAGAATGTTCCCTCCATTTCTGTGAAAACTGGCTCTCTTTCTAATCACGAGGGGGTCTACAATTAGAGGTGACCTTGGTGGCAGGTAGCAGCAGCAGTAGCAGCAAAAGCAAGAAAGAAAGAAAGAAAGAAAGAAAGAAAGAAAGAAAGAAAGAAAGAAAGAAAGAGACAGAGAGAAAAGGAAAGAAGGAAAGACAAATAACAGTTAACCCACTTAAGAAAATAACATTCTGCTGATTGACCAACACTCTTTAAATTTTAGCTATTAACGACTCTCACAGAAACAGGAACTGCCAATAACAAACTTGATTTCCAATGTCCCCAAGGTAATAATAATCCACTAATTTGACCATAACCCCAGTTGGCCCTCCGTAGCAGTTTCTATTTGGTTTTTGAAGCAGGGAAGCCTTATCTTTCTTTGAGAGAAACAAAAACAACAACAATAACAACAACAAGGGGCAGGGGGGAGTGGGCAGTGAAGTTAAGGAGTGTGGAGAGAAAACACATGGAAATTTAATGTGAAAGTTTCTTGTTGCAATAAAGCTGTTAGGTTTGGCATGAAGACTGTTATCAGATGGTTTCTTTGACATTACTTGAGCCTTTCAGTAAGTAAGACAAGCCTGAAGGATTAGCTTGTCAACTTCAGCCTGTCATGTTTGGGGGGGGCGGTGTTCTTTTCTTTCCCTCCTTTTTTTTTCCTTTTCTCTTTTTTCTTTTCTTTCTTTCTTTTTTGGATCTCTTTTTTCTTTTTTTCCTTCTTCTTTGCTTGCATCTCCCTTCACCAGCTTTAGAGACACGGTAGAGGCAGTTAACAGAAGAGAGAGGACAACCATCAACTCAACCCCACATTGATCATGAATGTCCTGCTTTTAAAGACAAGTGAGCCAACCAAGCTGGAAGGCTAATCACCCTGAGCAAGTATGAATTTATCTAAAGAGGATTTCATGTGGAACCCCTGGAGCCGGCCGCCAAACGGATGACTGCACATTTTAAGAAAGTTAGTGGGCCTTCTCCCAATCAACTGTCAGGCCACATAAAAGGTCTGGAACACGCTGACTTAAGCAAACGATATTTAGCCATCTCAGGATACCATAAGGCCCGAGATTTTGCTTTGTTGGAGCTGACAGGAAATATTGATACGTATCAAGTAGCACTCCTGATGTTAAAAGGAAGATGTGACTCCTTTTGGCTCCATCTCTATTTCCAAAACTGGCTTGTGCTTTGAAAACAAGGTGGGGGCAGGGGAGATGCCCAACTCAGCACTTCACTTGGGACTTAATCCAGCTTTCCCAGGACTGCGCAATTTAGTGAAAATGGGAACCGAGCTCAATTTGCCTGTATTTAGAACAACAGAATCGATCAGAATTTGAATCTGCAAACTCTCTGCCTGTCCAGCTGACAGGTGGACCCTGCAAACGACCCCAGATTCTCTTTCTTCAGTTGATTCGCTTAGAAAACCTGCGGTGGTTATGTCTGGGGTGTGTGATTATGCTAAAGTATCTGAGAAATATCTGGCTACCCAGTCTAAAAGGCAAACGCTCTGAACAGATCCTATAAATTGAGGCTCTGTTATTGCGAGAAATAACATTTGCAATCCTACAGATTCATCACTTTTAGTGTTTTAGCCACATGGGGGAGAAAAATCATAATGTCCCATCTTGGCAAAATTTGATTGTGAACATGAAGCTGTTACCATCGAATAAAGGTTGGTTTGGAGGCTTTAATTTAAAAGAGCGGGGACAGCCCCATGCTATGTTATCAGAATACCCTAAATGTTCTCCATTGGTAATTTGGCGGCCAAGGTGATACCCCTGAAGATGCTGGAGGGGGCAGTGTTAATAAAATGCCCATTGGCATGAAACGGCATTTCTAGAATCCTGATTGTGGAACTAGAAAGGAAAGCGAAATTTGTAACAGCACAATAAGCCAGGGGAACGCAGAAAAGAACCTGCTTGTTCTGTGTGGAAGATCGCTTCCAGTTAAACAAAGAAATTTAGGGTCGTCTGCTTTTCATGAAAATCGCATACATATGGCCTTTGAAATTTGTCACTGAAGATGGTTTTGCTCTAAGGTAAAATTCACCACTTTATAGCTTTTCAGCTGCAAATCTCTAGCTTTTTTTTTTCTTCTCTCTTTTGGCCTGCAGCCCAATATGAATGTATGATCACTAGCACAATAGTTAAACATCTGAGTCTTTTTGAAGTGCCTTCAACGTTTCAATGATGTGATGGTTGATTGCCTAGCAGTCAGTTTAGAAAAGAACTTCATTCTGCCCCCTAGTGGTAGAGATTAAAGTTTAATGACTGATTCATCCTACATAAAGCTTGCTTTCCTCTTTTTTTCCCCTCCTCTCTCTTTTCCATATTTTAAGGACATAGTGTAGGGCGAGAAGTACTAATGTGTTTCTTCATAATCAGTAAGGTGCATATTTTCGACAAGAAAACTTCTCTACAGAATGAACTCAAAATTTTACAAGCCACGGGATCACTTCATACATGTTTTACTGGCATTGCTGTTCTTTGCTAAACAATATACACTACGACTCTAAACAGACATTGTTCCCACTACAGCATCCCTTCTGGAAAAAATTCTGGGATTCTTGATGGAA